>NC_080684.1:73343002-75843002 GCF_030445035.2 Dasypus novemcinctus | reverse complement strand
GAATTTTCAATGAGTAAACAAGCACTACCTCTGAAGAATTCAACATGTTTCTTCATTTACTGGTTGATGTGCATACTTTCAAAAGGGATATTAATATATAGTGGATGGAAAGTATGTGGGCATCTGTTTTCGAGAGAGAGGTTAACTTGTGAAAGCGAAGTACTGTCTGCTTTTCATAATAACTCTTTTTATTTATCCTGCCTCCCATCAGACTTTTGGAATTTAGTTTGGCCAGTCCTTGGTTCATTAAAAAAGCCCACTAAGAAAAGTTAAAGAGAGTCAATGAACAGAAGCAAAATGTAAACAATTTTTATAAGAACTCTTTGATGCCTCCCAAGTCAGCATATTTTTATAAACTGCATTTCCCATAGCAATTAATGAGCAAATCAATGGCAAACATATAAACACTGGTCAATTTAAATGACGTGTTTGGCTATTTATGACTTAATACAATATTTCTTCCAATATCTAACTCCAAAACTAGAAGGCAATATGTCTCTTTATCCTGGAAAATTTGTGTGACCCACCAAGCTAAGGGCTGAAAAAAAATTAGGCCAGGTTTAAAGAAGCCTGAATGTGGTGAGCAGATAACTTTAGTTTAAGCCTAAAATAGAATCAAGAATATTGGAGCTGTTCTACTTTTGAACATGGAGGCACTTTGCCAACACATGTGTCATCATAACTACAATGGGTGCGTTGGAGACTGGGGAAAGTGTTGGAAAGTCCCCCAGAGAGGTGGCTGCCAAGGGAGGTGTGTCTCCATGACCCTTAGCCCAGGTTATCAGGCTATTGTCGCCTTTAGCCCATAAGTGATCCAAACCAGTATGGATTGAGGGGATAGTCCAAGCTAGAAAAATAGAGTAAGTTTTCTTCAGTTTTGGCTCATTCCCAGTATTGACTCCCTTTTCCTTATTGACTCCCTTTTCCTTTTTACTCCCCTCTAGAGCGAAAAATGTTCACCTCAAAATAGAGTCCTATGTGAGCATGATTGATCAAATGGTCTGATTATTATTTTAGCCTTAGTTAATTAAGTGAATAAGTTTCAAAAATGTGGAGCTGAGTCAAACACAATCATGACTATATCCACAACATTCTGTAAGCTCAGCCTAACAACCAGATCAAAATGTCTGATTAGTTTAAAGTTTTAGTAGACTTTAATATCACAGATGCTTTGTGTAATACTCTGCAGGCTTATTTGGATGATAAATTTGAACGAAATAAATGAGAATTCTTTTAAGAAGAGAGTATTTAATTGATACCAAATGATTATGTATATTGAATTACCATTTGGTCTTTGGCATATTCTTCAGAGAATTATGGGGCAAATAAGCCTGGCCCACATTTGGTGGATTTCTGCAAAACTCATGTACACATTTCCTTTCTGCTGAAAAAAATAACAGCATCTGTTTGAAAAACATAAGGCATATCCTCTTTGATATGACTTAAAGGGAGAAGCGATGCGAGCTCAGGGTAACAGGATGTGGGTGCCTGATTCACAGCGCTAGCAGGCCACATGATATGCATATTGACATCAACAGTTGCAAGGACTCTTTCCTCGGGTTTCAACAGAACTGCTCCTGTGAGGAGCTGCACACAGCACCAAGAGAGACTTTGCATCACCTCTCTCATGGCCTGCTGTCCACAGGGTCTCAGAGGGAAGCGGGCATTGCTCAACAGCCTTCTGTGACCTGCCGTTTCCCCGTTTCCTCTGACCATTTTCACAGCTGCTCACAAAGAACCGTGTCCTGATATCCTGGGAGAGATGTGTTCACCATCCAGCATCTGGAAAGAGCAGCCATTTTCTTTCCTTGCTGGTTCCAACCGACTTGAAAATGAGGGAAAGGTGTTATTCCCTAAAAAACTCAGATCCAGCTGGAGGGTATTGGTGGGCTGTCATCCATCCTGCACATCATGATTTTCCCTTCCCTCAGACCCCACGGCATTGGATTGAGTTTCTTACATGACATGTGTCATGCTCTGCCTCTCTTAATTGTTTGTGTGTGAATCTTGTTCCTCCTCTTAGAGACAGGAAACATGCCTTGCTAATCATCTTTTTTTATCTTCCAAGGCAGTCATACGAGGCTCTGAAAATAATTATTTGTTAAACTGAATGAACTTCAAAAGGATTAGAATGAAAGACAGTAAACTTATTGAGGGGCTTCTATGTTCTAAGGACTGAGCTAGTTCTAAGGCACATAAATATGAATAATTTAAGTCTCTGCTCTCAAATGAGCCATACGCAAATATTCAAATAAGAGTGAAAGAGAGAAAGCTAGCAGGAGAGCATAATAGGTGGGGTAGAGGTAGAGAGAGCAGAGGAGAAGGAAGTCTGCCTGGGGCAATCAGCCAAGGCTTCCAGGAGAAAGAAAGATCATCTAATTCCTGAGGGGCAGGCATTCAGCAAGCAGAGGAAAGGGGCGTTCCAGGCAAAGTGATCAGCCCTTGCAAAAACAAACTCATGGAAGTAATGTTTTAACTTGGAAACAAAAAAAAGTTCAGTGACTGGAACACTGAGGAGAATAGGGAGATAGGAAAGAAAAGAGGTTGTATTAGTTTTATCATTATTTTTTAGGAGGTTCAGGGGATTGGATCCAGGACCTTGTACTTGGGATGCAGGTGCTCAACTACCAAGCTTCATCCACTCCCCTGTAGTCGTTTTATAGCGCTGCTAACAATTGACCACAAGCTTAAAACAAAACATGTTTATGATCTCAGGGTTCTGTGGGTCAGGATCCTGAGGACAGGTTACCTGGGTCCTGTGCTCTCTGAACCTGTTTTGGCTGGGGCTGTGAGCTCATCTGAGGGTGACCTGGTTTGTGGCAGAATCCATTTCTTTGAGGCTGTTTAATTGAGATATTTTCCTACCAACTCTCTACAGGAGACTCTCAGCTCTCAGACGTTTGCCCCCAGGTTCTCAACATTGGCTCCCTCTATAGGCCGTGTCACAACATTGCAGGTCATTGCTTCATCTTTGAGGCCACCTGGAGAGCATCCCACTGACACTTTGCTTTCTCTTAAAGGACTCATGTGATTGTTAGGTCATGCCCACACAGCACAATGCCCCCTTTGATTAACTCAGATTTAACTGATTGGTAACCAGTGATATCCCATCATCTTCACTGGCCCTGGTCACGGTCAAGGGGAGGGGATTATACAGCGCATGTACACCAGCTGGTCAGGATCTTGGGGCAGGGGGAGAGAGGGACAGCTGAGAATTCTTCCTACCACTGAGGAAGTAGAATGAATGGCAGTGAAAAACTGGAGGCGTCTACGGTGTGAATTTTGTCCAGGTTCAGCTGCTTATTATACATTCAATTTTGAGTCACTTTATAATGTTAATTCATTTACTTTTAAAATGGGGATAATAAGCCTTCATGGAAATATTCTAAGTAACAAATGAAACAATATATCTCAAAGAATTCTGCACACTGCAGTGGCATGTGTGTGTTTGTGTGCATGTGTGTGTTGTTTATACACATATTTTTGCTCTAAAGGATCTTGTGCAACTAAATTTTCTAATAGATTATAAGAATTTGGTAGCCACTTTTAATAAGTTTTTAATACAGAAAAATTTGTTTCTATACAAAGTAAACAGAATAGTATGATGCTTCCACATGTATCCATGGCCCAGCTTCAACAGTTATCAGTGTTCTGACATTTTTATTTCATCTTTATCTTTCCCCCATCCACTTCCCCTACTACAAATTTCTTTGTATAGTTCTTAAGGTGAAGCCTACAGAAATTGAAATGCACTAATTTTAGCTGTACAGTTTTGACAAATGGATATACTCATGCAATCCACACCCGTATCAAGATATGAAATAGTTGTTGTCACCTCAGAAACCATCCCCTTGTCCCTTCCCAGTCAACACTTCCCACCTACTCAGAGGCAACCATTTGTTTAACCCATAGATTCGCTTTCCCTGTTTGTGAATTTCATAAAAATAAAATTACATAGTATATATTCTTTTGTGTTTGGTTTATTCATATTGCTACATGAATAACTGATCCATTCTTTTTATTTCTGAGAATTAATCCATTGAAAGAATGTACTACAATTTGTTTATCCATTCTCCTGATACTTGGGCTACTTCCAGTTTTTGGCCATTATGGATAAAACTACTATATACTTTCTTACAGATGTCTTTATACAAACATATATTTTCATTTATCTTGGGTAAATAAAAAGGAATGCTATTGTTGAGTCAAAAGGCAGGGGTATATTTAAAATGTTTAGAAACTGCCAAATTTTCTTACGAGGTGTTTATAGCATTTCACATACCCACCAGCAATCTATGAAAGCTGCAATTGTTCTATTGCCTCACCAACACTTCATGTTGCTTGTCTTAATTTCAGTCATTCTGATGGGTGTGCAGTAGTGTCTAACTGTCGTTTAATTTGCATTTTCTGATGACTAATGATGTCGAATAATCCCATTTAGATGTGGAATAGCAGGGTTTAAGAGCTTCGGTTTTTAACATTAGACCAACCTGGGTTCAAGTCCCTACTCTGTGTCTTGCCAGGCAAGATTTTTGACTTCTTTGCTGAAGGAATATAGCTTTAATGTCTTCATGTGGGTGTAGTGAAAATTAAATGAGACAGTATGTATAAAGTTTTAGCAAAGTGCATGGCCCAATAAATAGTAATTTCACTATTCATTAGGATTGCTTAATCAAGTGAGGAAAAACTATCATTATTGACAACACAAATAGTCAAGTAGGTTACTTATTGTTATTTTTAAATGGAGGGAATAAAAGGAGGGTATCTCTTGTACATACAGAGGTCACAATCTCAAACACTACTTTCTCAACTCAATATATAACATGAACAAGCCTGTTTCTGACATTGGTGGCTTCTTGCACAAACACACCAAAACATTCCAGATTGCTATGACCTTGGTACAAGTCTCAGCCCATTTCCTCCTTAAGCAGAAACGGGTTCTAAGGCCTCAGCTTCCTTTATATCTCTTTCCCAATGTTGCTCTGCAAAAATACATACAGTCTGTGCCATCCACTTCTCTCTTTTCTCTTCCCCAACATCCAGTTCCCTCTTTTCATTATTTTCAATATAGAGTATTTAAAAGACAAAAATGCAGGCCAAGGACATGCAAAAAGTGATTCTTGGGAGAAGTATCCATTTTGGGGGTGAGTGTGAGAGAGATATAGCCCTTGAAAAAAAATAATGGAAACATTAACTTTTTCTATCTTTTGAATTAGATTCACCAGGCATTAAAGAGGGAGTAGCACATGCCTCTTACCTCTGCCCCCATTCCTCAACAAGGTAGGGATGTGTCATCAAACCCAAAATCTTGGGAAACGGCATCAAGAAGTTATTATTTTATTTTAATTTTTTAGTTAAACTTTTAAAATTAAAGTTAATAGATCACATAGAATGTTACATTAAAAAAACATGAAGTTCCCATATAATCCATACCCCACTCCCCCACCCCAATCATTTTTGTAAATTGTATTTTTTTGAAGATACATACATCACAAAAAAGGTTACATTATAAAAAATATAAGAGGTTCCCTTAAACCCCCCATTCCCCAGTCCACTCTTCCCACACCAACAACCTCTCCCATCATTGTGACACACTCATCACACTTGGCGAACACATTTTGGAGCACTGCTGCACCACGTCAGTAGTAGTTTACTCTGTATTTCACACTCTCCCCTGGTATATTCAGTGGGTTATGGCAGGATATATAATGCCCAGCATCTGACCCTGCAGTATCATTTAGAACAACTCCAAAGTCCCAAAAATGCCCCCTCATCACATCTCTTCTTCCCACTCCCTGCCCTCAGCAACTACTGTGGCCACTTTCTCACCGTCAATGACACATTTTTTTTCTAATAGTAGTCACAACAGGTTTATAGTAGAATATCAATAAGTCCACTCTAATCTCTATTTTGTTCCTCCATTCTGTGAGCCCTGGGATGATGATGTCCACTCTACCTCTATATCAAGAGGGGGCTTAGATTCCACATGGATGATGGATGCAATTCTCCTGCTTGCAGCTGTAGGCACTCTCGGTTCCCTGGTGGTGACTGACCATCTTCACCTCCCTGTTAGCTGACCTGTGTAAGTCCAACGAACCAGACAGTAGGAGTTACAAATCTGCTGAGGCTCAGGGCCCAGCTGGCACATGGCCAGTCCAGAGATTCAAGTCTCCTGAGTATACACCAATGCTAGCACCAACCAAAGGTTCATTAAAAGTGACAGAAGAGGCATGTGTAGAAAGGTCACATCTGAGTCCAAATTTATCACACTTAGGAACACAAATTCCAAAGTAGGGCCCACAGACATGGTACTGAGCTCCAGAGCTATCTGTCATGATCATATCTCTGTGGGTCTCTGTAGCCTTCAGGAGAACAAGTACCTGGGATTGTATCCACTTTGGCTGTTTCTGGGGTCCTCCTGAGGCGTGTGTAAGTGTGACCCCTCTGATGACCTCCTGACTCTTTTTGGAAGACTCTTAGCCATATATAATCATTTGTCTTTTCCATTCACTCCTTTTATTCAAGGTCGAAAAGCAGTTTTTAATACATGATCATATATGTGGGCTGAGATATTCTGCTTATCTGACTTGACCCTTTTATTCAAGGTCTTTTTCTATTTACATCACCAGCTAGTACTTGCTAGTAATCCGTTGGCACCAGGGAGGCTCATCCCTGGGAGTCATGTTCCACACTGGGGGGAATGTAATGCATTTACGTGCTGACTTTGGCTTAGAGAGTGGCCACATTTGAGCAATACGGAGGTTCTCAGGAGGTAACTCTTAGGCACCCTGCAGCTCTAGGCCTAGTTCATATTTCAGGCACACAGACTCATAAGCAAAGTTATCAGTATCGAGAGCTTGTTGGAAAATCCTTCTTTGTTGGTCTTTGACATTGTACTTGGGGGATGGTTGCTGTTCCATTGGGGAATGTGATAGAGCTTCCCTGGCTAGGAACTTAGCATTCCCTCAGTTGTCATTTGTAACTGTTACCTAAGCATTTTATGTCCCCTATACAAATGCCCTGGAGAACTCCCTCCCAACCATGTGCCCCCCATCAATAACACCCCACACCAATGTTCCTCCCGTGCCATAGTTGAACCTCTCTGTGGTCAAAAACTTCTTCAACAATGAAGCCTAATGTATTGCCAAACTCAATTAATGGGAAAATGAAATGTAGAGATGGGTTTAAAGATTAGAAGTATACATGCTAATTTAGAAATACTAAGAAGTAAAAATAAATTGGTGTATTAATAAAAATGAACAATATTATACAGATTTGTTTTTAATGTTTTGCCTTTCATCACTGTAACAAGTGTTGCCCTATATGTACAGTGGCAAGGCATTTTCTTTCATTTCTTCCTCAGTGTCTACATCCACTCCTTTTTAAAATTTTTTTTTCTAATTTTTAATTTTGTCTTCAGAAAAGTTTTAGATCACAGTAATTCACATATACAATATAGGGGATTCCCATATATCCAATATCAAACCCTTTCCCCCTTCCCCAGCAATGATCTTTTTACATGTCCATGTTACATTTGCTGCAACTGATGTACAGATTTTGAAACATGGTTTTCAAACATGGTTCCATTTTGGTTTAGATTATGGTTTATATTTTAGACTGTACAAATTTCTAAATTTTTAGTTTCCTGATGTTTTACATTATGGCTTACATTTTAGTTTATAAACTTGTATATATTTTTGGTGTACACTAACTTGTCTTATATCCATCATTATATGATCTTATGGAGCACTTCCATTGCCCACCTGTTGCCCTGCTTCCATCTATTCTTTACCTCTCCCCCTCCCTTCAGGGCCCACAGTGAAATCAATCTGCACTACTTGAGGAATCAGATTTACATTTGCTTGCAACAATGCTGAGGGCTTGACATACTAGACTGCCCTAACCCATTGGGAGCCACTGATTCTCTCGAGGATCACAATTCTCTCCATTTGAGAACATCAGGTCTCCCCAGGATGAGGGTACACCTTCACACTCATTGTATGGTCTCCACCCAATGATTTAACACACTATGACAAACTGAGCACTCACACATTCCCTAGCAACCTGCCCCCATGCCAGATGCCCCCCCCCTTAAGCACCTTAAACATGTAATCCATCCTTATTATATTTTCTAAAGAGTATTCTCAATCTTATAGTTTCAAACATGTACTTGAGATTCTACCATATTCAAGTGTTCTGCCCACCACTCCCTCCAATTCCTTGGGCCATCTGACCCATCCTCCCAACCCTAGTCCCCCTCAAGCCCTCAAAGCTCCACCCAGTGTTATCCCTATGCCCCCATCTTATCTCTTCCCTTTACAAATACTTACCTCCAGCTTATCATAGACTACACCCATGTAGGCATCAGCTCCCAAACTTCCTTTCCCCCGGGCAAAACTCCTTTAAGCCTATCTTCCAGTCTGTAGTTCTCAGAGACAGCTCAGTTTGCTTGTTTCATATCAGAGAGGTCAAGTAGTATTTGTCCTTCAATGCCTGGCTTGCTTCACTCAACATAAGGTACTCAAGATTCAGCCATGTTATCATGTGTGTTTGTACTGTATTCCTTCTGATAGCTGAGTAGTGTTCCATTGTGTTTATATATCCACATTTTATTTATCTTCATCTGTTGATGGGCATTTGGGTTGATTCCAACTTTTGGCAATAGTGAATAGTGCTGCTATGAACATTGGTGTGCATATATCGGTTTGTGTCCTTATTTTCAGTTCCTCTTGGTACATACCCAGCAGTGGAATTGCTGGATCATATGGCAAATCTATAGCTAACTTTTTGAGAAACTGCCAAACTGTCCTCCAGAATGGCTGGATCCTTCTGCATTCCCACCAGTAGTGGACGAGTGTTTCCATTCCTCCACATCCTCTGCAGCACTTGTAGTCTTCTGTTTTTTTGATAGCTGCCAGTCTTAAGGGAGTAAGATGGTGTCTCATTGTAGTTTTAATTTGCCTTTCCCTAATAACTAGTGATTTTAAGCATTTTTTCATGTGCTTTTTAGACATTTGTATATCTTCTTTGGAGAAGTGTCTGTTCAGGTCTTTTGCCCATTTTTCAAATGGGTTGCTTGTCTTTTTATTTTCAAGATATAGAAGTTCTTTATATACCCATGATATAAGTCTCCTATCAGATATATGGTTACCAAATATTTTCTCCCATTGGGCAGGCTCTATTTTTACTTTCTTGACAAATTCCTTTGAGGTGCAAAAGGCTTTAATTTTGAGGAAGTCCCATTTATCTATTGATTCTTTTACTGCTCATGCTTTGGGTGTGAAGTTCATGAAGTCATTGCCTATTACAAGGTCCTGTAGATGCTTCCCTACATTGTTTTCCAAGGTCTTTATGGTCTTGGCTCTTATATTTAGGTCTTTCAGACATCTTGAGTTGATTTTTTGTACCAGGTGTGAGATAGTAATCCTCTTTCCTTCTTTTGCATATGGATATCCAATTCTCTAGGCACCATTTGTTGAAGAGGCCATTCTCTCCTAGTTGAGTGGGCTTGATGACCTTGTCAAATATCATATGACTGTATAAATGAAGATCTATACCAGAACTCTCAATTCGGTTCCATTCGTCAGTGTGTCTTTTCTTGTGCCAATACCATGCCATTTTCACTACTGTAGCTTTGTAATATGTTTTGAAGTCAGGGAGTATGATTCTTCCAATTTCATTTTTCTTTTTCAATATGTCTTTAGCTATTTGGGGCCTCTTTCCTTTCCAAATAAATTTCATAGTTAGTTTTTCTAGTTCATTAAAAAATGCTGTGTTGATTGTTATTGGGATTGCATTAAATCTGTAGATCAGTTTTGGTAGGATAGACATCTTAATAATATTTAGTCTTCCTATCCATGAACAAGGAATATTCTTCCATTTATTTAGGTCTTCTTTGATTTCCTTGAACAGTGTTGTGTAGTTTTCCATGTAAGTCTTTTACATCTTTAGTTAAATTTATTCCCAGGTACTTGATTTTTTAATTTACTATTGTAAATAGTATTTGTTTCTTGATTTCCTTCTCAGATTGCTTGTCATCAAGGTACAAAAAATGCTACTGATTTTTGTGGATTGATCTCATAATCTGTGACCTTACTGAACTCATTTATGAGTTCTAGGAGCTATGTTGTAGATTTCTCAGGGCTTTCTATGTAAAGGATCATGTCATCTGCAAATAGTGAAATTTTGACTTCTTCCTTTCCTATTTGGATGCCTTTTATGCCTGGTCCTTGCCTCAGTGCTCAAGCAAGTACTTCTAACACAATGTTAAATAGAAGGGGTGATAGTGGGCATCTTTGTCTTGTTCCTGATCTTAGAGGGAAAGATTTTAGGATTTTACCATTGTAAATGATATTAGCTGTGTGTTTTTCATATATACCCTTTATTGTGTTCAGAAAGTTTCCTTCTATTCCTATCTTTTGCAGTGTTTTTATCAAGAAATGGTGCTTTATTTTATCAAATGCTTTTTCTGCATCTATAGATGCAGAAAAATCTTGTTTTTTTCCCCTTCAATCTGTTTATGTGGTGTATTACATTAATTGATTTTCTTATGTTAAACCATCCTTGCATACCAGGAATGAAACCCACTTGGTCATGGTGTATAATTCATTTAATGTGTTGTTGAATGTGATTAGCAAGTATTTTGTTGAGGATTTTTGCATATAGGTTCATTAGAAAGATTGACCTGTAATTTTCCTTTCTTGTGGTGTCTTTGTTTGGCTTTGGTATTAGGGTAATGTTGACATCATATAATGAGTTAGGCAATGTTTCCTCTATTTCAATTTTTTGGAAGAGTTTCAGCAAGATTGGCATTAGTTCTTTCCACAATATTTGGTAGAATTCACCTGTGAAACCGTCTGGCCCTCAGCTCTTCTTAGTTGGGAGGTTTTTAATGACTGAGTCTATCTCTTTGCTTGTGATTGGCTTGTTGAGGTCATCAATTTCTTCTTTCTTCAATGTAAGCTGCTTATGTGTTTCTAGGAATTTGTCCATTTCCTCTAAATTGTCTTTCTTGTTGGAATATAGTTTTTCAAAATATCCTCTTATGATAGTCTTTATGTTAGTGGGGTCAGTGGTGATATTCCCTTTCTCATTTCTTATTTTGTGTATTTGCATCTTCTCTCTTTTTTTCTTTGTTAGTCTAGCTAAGTGTTTGTCAATTTTATTGATCTTCTCAAAGAACCAGCTCCTGGTTTTGTTTATCTTTTCCAGTGCTTTCTTATTTTCTATTTCATTTAGTTCTGCTCTGATCTTTGTTATTTCTTTCTATATTCTTTCTTTGGGGTTAGTTGTTGTTGTTGTTGTTTACTAATTCCTGCAATTGTGTGCTTAGTTCATCAGTTTTAGCTTTCTTCTTTTTTTGAGGTATGAATTTATGGCTATGAATTTTCCTTGCAGTACAGCTTTTGCTGCATCCCATAAGTTTTGGTATGCTGTGTTATCATATTCATTAGTTTCAGGGTAGTTATTGATTTCTGTTGAGATTTCTTCCTTGACCCACTGTTTTTCTAAGAATGTGTGGTTTAACTTCCATATCTTGGTTCCACATGTGGGTCTCTGGCCCTTGCAGATTTCCAGCTTCATTCCATTGTGGTCAGAGAAATTGTTTTATGATTTCAATCTTTCTGAATTCATTGAGACTTTCTCTGTGGTCTAGCATGTGGTCTATCTTGGAGAATGATCCATGTGCACTTGAGAAAAATGTATATCCTGCTGTATTTGGGTGTAATGTTCTGTATATGTCTATGACGTCCAGGTCCTCTAATGCATTGTTCCAAGTCTTTGTTTCTTTATGAATTCTCTTTTGAGATGTTCTTTCCAATGGTGACAGTGGTGTGTTAAGGTCCCCAACTATAATTGTTGAGGCATTTATTCCTTTCCTTAATTTTTGCAGTGTTTGTCTCACATCTGTAGAGGTGCCACTGTTAGGGATGTAAATATTTATGATTGTTCTTTCTTCTTGAAAGATTATCCCTTTCACTAATATGTAGTGTCCATCTTTGTCTCTCACAATTGTTTTACATTTAAAGTCTATTTTGTCTGATATTAACATAGCTACTCCTGCCTTTTTTTGGTTATTGTTTGCCTGTTATAGCTACTCCTGCTCTTTTTTGGTTATTGTTTGCCTGTAAGATTGTTTTCCAGCCATTCACTTTCAATCTCCTTGAATTCCTGGGTTTAAGATGTGTTTCTTGTAGAAAGCATATAGATGGGTCATATTTCCCTATCCAATCTTCCAATCTGTGTCTCTTAACAGGTGAGTTTAATCCATTGATATTCAGTGTAATTATTTTCAAGGAATTACTTATATCAACCATGTTTTCTTTGGATTTCTGTTTGTCATATATTGTTTGATTTTTTTTATCTCTTTTGGTCTTTTTAGTTGGTCTTACACTCTCCTCCAACTCTGTCTCTCCTGTTATTTCTTTCCTCCTTCAGAACTCCCTTTAGTATTTCTTGGAGTGCAGGTTTCTTGTTGGCATACTCTCTCAGTTTCTGTTTATTTGGGAATATTTTGAACTCTCCACCACTTTTGAATACTAGCTTTGCTGGGTAGAGTATTCTTGGTTGGAAATTCTTTTCTTTTAGTACCTTGACTATGTCATACCACTGCCTTCTTGCCTCCTTGGTTTCAGATGAGAAATCAGCGGTTCTCTTTTTTCTCTTGCTGCTTTTAGTATTTTTTCTTTGTCTTGTTCGTTGGGTAATATGACAAGTATATGTCTTGGGGTAGGCCTGTTGGGATTTATGCTGTTTGAGGTGTGTTGTGCTTCCTGGACATGTACATGCATCTCCTTCAATAGGTTTGGGAAGTTTTCACCCATTATTTCCTCCAATACCCCTTCTGTCCCCTTTCCCTTCTCTTCTCCTTCTGGGATGCTTATAATGCATATGTTTGCATGTTTTGCATTGTCATTCAGGTCCCTAAATCCCTGCTGGATTTTTTCTATCTTTTTATCGATCAGTTCTACTATCTGTTTGCTTTCAGATGTACTGTCTTTCAAATCACCGATTCTTTCCTCTGCCTCTTCAAATCTGCTATTATTTGCTGAGATTGTATTTTTGATTTCTTGGATTGTGCTGTTCATCCCCATCATATCTGTTATCTTTTTGTGCATGATTACAATTTCTTCTGTATGCTCCCCAAGTATTTTCTTAATATCCTTAATCTCTTCCTTCATTTCATTAAATTGGTCCATGATACATGTTTTGAGAGCTTTAATTAGTTGTTTGGTGTTCCACTCCTCTTCCTGGTTTTTAGTTTGTTCATTGGGTTGGGTCATGTTTTCCTGATTTCCAGTATAGTTTGTAGTTTTTTTTTTTGCTGTCTGGTCATCCTTGTATCTTGATGGGTTTATTCAGTTGATTAGCTTTTTCGTGTTGGGTTTCAATTAGTTATTTTTGTGTGTGTATTAAGTCTTCCCTTCATCACTTTGTTCTTCTTATTCTATTTCCTTGTTGTTGGCTAAGGTCCCTTGAAGGAAAATATTAGGGCCAGAGACAGCAAAAGGGGTAAGAAAAGAAAAAGAGTATAGTAGTATTGATAGTGGATGTTAGCAGAAGAACCATGTGAGATCTAGGAGAATGGATATTGAACTCATGAAAGCTGTGTGGGGTTATAACAGTAAAAAAGTGGAGTACCTATAATGGGATAGTAAAGTGAATATGGGGAGGAATATAGTATGAATTAAAAAGCCAGTGTCCATGATACATGTTTTGAGAGCTTTAATTAGTTGGGAACTCTGCCCTGTGGCCGAAAGTTCTCAGGGAAAGCTACAGCCCTTTGTCCTAGGGGGAAGGGATTTACCTTCCCACAGCTTCTGAGTTCAGTGTTAGAAACCCACAGTTTTACCTTGAGGAAGCACTAATTTTGTCACAGTCTCTCCAGATGGATATCCACACGCCTCCTACAGGATAGCGTCACCACTCAGCCGGTCCTGGGGTCCATGTGGGTCTTTCTTGGAGAGCTGTGCGGATATTTTTTAGTCAGCTGGCAGGACCTTGGTGGGCCTTGCATCCAGCTCGCACACGCACTCCTGGGACTGCAGGGGGACTGCAGGATGGGCATCCCTGTTCCTAGTAGCATGGCTCACTGTAAACAGTAAAGTTTACTGGCCCTGAGGACAGGCACTGACTGCCTGTCAGTGGCTCCTGCTCTCGCGCTCCCTCCCACTCTCGCCCTCCCTCCCCTCAATAAGTTATTGAGATTCACTCTCTAGGACCAAAAGACAAGAGGGTAGGGCAGATCCTGGAAGTGTCCAAAGTTGTTAAGAAATGTCTGAAAGAACTAAGAGGATTGAGGGTAAGTGGCTAGAAAAACAGGAGCAAAGTCAGAAGTAGGAATTGCCTGTGCATTATAAAGGAAGTGAGAGTCAACATTGTGAAATGCTTCAGAGAAGTGACATAGAAAAAGGAACAAAAAAAGGTCAATGGAACTGGAGGTTTAGAGGTCATTGGTGATGCTTCTGAGGGGTCTGTTTGCTTATCTTCTTGCGGATAGGTGGGACAATGGAAACCAAATTTCATTGGGCTAAAATGTAAGTGGAGATAAGTATATTCAGGAGTTTCCTTTAAGGAATGGTTTAAGGAGTAGAACAGTGAAGTTTCCCTCTAATTCTGGGCAAATTACTTCTCTGAATCTTAGTTCCTGCTGTGATAAAATCGGCACATATCCCATAAGGTTTTGTGAGGATCAAATGGATTAACAGATGCCATATGCTTAAGTAGTGTGGGGCATATGGACAGTACTAAAAAATATCAACTCTCTATGTATTGAAAGGTAAATAGAGTCACCCTCTTCTCCTTATCCAAAGGTCCTAAGAATAATTACAATTACCCCTTTTAATTTCTATTGCCTGTTATTTCATTTGGGTGTTTCCTTCAGGTGCCAGACTTGCCATACCCATAGTTCAATTTCCAGTTGCTCCTCAGCTTAGCAATGTCATAGCAAAATTCTTTGATTTTTGAATTTTATTTTCTAGTAGCTACAGGACTAGGATAACAAAAAAGTCAACCAATGGAGAAGTTATAAGAAATCCAAAAAGAAATGGTTTTATTTCTCATTGACCTTCTTTACAAGGCAAGTTGGAAGCAATCCTCAACTCTTAGTGTGTAGCCCATTTCCCACTCTTCACTGCTCTTCTCCCCCCACTATAATTCTCATTCTTGTTTCACAAAGTTTCCCAACACAGTATAATTTTTTTAGATTAATCCTGGGGTCATTGTTTCTTACTCAGCTGCCCTGACTCTCCTTCCCCTTTAAAAATAATACTTCCAACAGCTAGCTAACCTTATGTCTGATGTGGAATACTGGGGAAGTGAGAGAAACAGAAATGAATAAAGGTATCACAGTATGAGAAGACAGTGTAGTATTGTAAAAGAAACATTGGATTCATGCTCAAGAAGGTTGAAATCCCAGGTCCAGCACTTACCAGATAGTAACACTGATTTGTTTCTCTGTGCTTTGATTTCTTCATCATTGAAATATGATGAATAATATGACCTATCACATGGGGTTTAGTGAGAAGTAAACAAAATAATGTGAAAGAACCCCTTGTAGTATTAGACCTGCTGCATAAACATCAGACACTTCCCTTCTGCCCCCTGGGATTTCAAAAATGACTAAATAAGTGGAATTTATATATTGGGGAATAACTTAGCTGCATGTAGCTCAAAGTGACTCTTGCTTCATGAAACACTTTTCTTGACAGGAGATATTGAAGGGGGATAAATCTATTTCATATAATGGCAAATGGAGACTTGGAACTTCTTATCTTGTTGTAAAGTATGAGTTTATATAAATGAAAATAGAGTTTGGAGATGCTGAGACCTAAATAAGACACAGAGATTCCTAAAGAGCAGTTCTTTTGGATTCATACATTTTCCATATTCTGTACACTGTGTGAATAAAATGGGAATTCTATTTTTTTAGAAGACCACAACATGGAATAGTTCATTGGTTTTATTTTGCTTCACCATAATTATATAAAATCCTTAATGTGGGTCATAAGCAAAGTATTTTAGTGGCACCCATACTTATAGATCAACACCCTTGCCCCGACACCTGCTGCTTGCCTGCTTGCTTCAAATTCTGGGCATCCACAACCAGTGGAAAACAGTCAGGAGAAGGATCAGAGTTCTCAGCAGGACTAACAGCATTTAGTTCCTACACCTGCTCCAGGTGATCTTCCAGTTAGGATATGAGGCTAAGTGAAGAATTGCTTCCTTACAGTTCCTTTCTAATAATGGAATTTTTAAAATGAAAATTGAAGTGTGGCTGATCCTATGAGGGGATGTTGGGCATAGCTAAATCAGTATTTCATTTAAGCAGCATTTATAGTGAAGAGCCTGAAACTTGGGTTCAAATCAAGACTTTCTTGCTTTCTTGCTGTGAGACCTTGTCTTGTTGAATTTCATATCAACCTATACTTTCTCCCACTGGAGCATTTAATACCTTGCATTCTAACTGTGTGACTAGTTCATTTGCCTTCTCTATCAAACTAAAAACATCTTGAGAAAGAGGCTGTGCTTACAAGAAGTAGCATAGTACTAGAACATCACAGGCACTGAGGAAATAATTCAAATAAAGTATGAGGTAAGAGCAATTACAGTCTTTTATATTATGTTACTTTCAGGTAAAGTGACTGACAATTGAGGTTTTCTGTTTAACTGCAGTATCAACTTCTCTTCCTTCGTAAGGACGGTATAAATTTAACACACAGATGTCCTAAGCCCTTCATTTAAGCAGGGGGAAAAGATTATAGTAAGGAGGCTCAAAATGACATGAGGAGGATCTAGGGAATTAATTATAGGTTTGCAAGGACCTGTCATCACATAGAGAATCTATTCTATTTCTTTATTGACATTTTGGATATATTTCCTAATAGAAGGTTTAATATTCAAATATAGTCCAAGGCAAAATTAGTGGGGTTTTGGTTATTTTAGGAACCTGGGGCCAGGGATTGAACATGGAATCTCGTATGTGGGAAGCTTGCATTCACCCACTGAACCACATGGGTTTTCCCAAGTTGGTTTTATCATTTGTTTTGCTTGTTGTATGTTTTTGTTTTTTCAGAAGTCCCCAGGAACTGAATCCTGGACTCCCATGTGGAAGGTGGGGCTCCCAATGGCTTGAGCCACATCCCCTCCCTAGTGGGTTTTTTAAAATGGAAAACTATGATAACAGCCTCTTTATTTCTAGGGTGTTATGACTTGATCCTAGCCAAGTACAGCTATAATCCATGATGTTCCTGAAACTTTGACTTGTTTAGCAAGATGACGTCTCCTCATCTGTTAAACATATGCAATCCCAGGCTCATGGTACAGAGAGCCTAAATCTTTTCATACTTCATACTAGGTTACAACTTCAATTCTGATGAACTATACCCAGTAAGCCACAGAAAGTGGTCAGGTGCAATTTAACATTGCAAACTAAAATACAGATATAAGTATCCTTTAAAAATGTAAATAAAAGAATGGTTTCAAATCATATTTACACTTTACCATAGTTTGGTCTTAAAAGCACATCTTTTAGGATGGAGCAACAGGCAAATGGCAAGATGGAGGAAAGGGAAGGCTCACCTTTCCAATAAATTTGGAATTATTTTCTTGTGAACCTAATGGAGGCCTGAGAACTGACCAGGAAGAATTGAGAGAAAGAACCATGTGACCCCGGTCTGCAAATCTGAAGGCTTCCTTTGCCAACATGTTACAATTTAAAGTATTTCAATTAATTATATTTGGATTATTTTTTATTTTTAACAGGTTCTGTTCAGTGTCCTAAAACCCTATTATGACTCCTTATTCATGTTCAACAAAAGGCACATTTCCTCACCTGTTTCTATTCTTGCCTCCCTCCTAGAGAAATAAATGGAATAAACAATATGCCTGTTTTCAAAAGCACATACCATCTACCAAAATCTTACCGAGTAACAAAAGACTTCTGTTGAATAGTTGACACTGTCATTCTGCCTCCTTGCTACACAGCATACTCTGATGGAGGCCATGACAACTGGGTACTGATGATCACCTGAGAATGCTATTCAGTGTATGCAAATCCCCATTCCAGTATTAGTAAAGCCCGTTGGGAGGGCGGTGGTGTGACAAAGCATATTTGAAAGAGGAAGGTCAGCCATGGATATTATGGGGCACATATGGCTACACAAGACTTGAATTTATAATGCTTCTCCTGAAAAATGATTTGGCAGCCATATAAAATCTGCCATTAATATTTGATGCAGGAAACGGCTGCCAGCCAATATCTGGAAAGAGTGGGGAGGGATTCTGGGCACATTTTTGTTTCTTTCATGGCTATTGTCCTGTCTATAACCACTGAAGAAATGATATTCAAGAGTTGTAGCAGTAGAGCCTCAGCAATAGCAGCCAGGGGAGGCGCGGTCTATTCTTCACTGACTGCTCGGCAAACACTATTAAAGGCAGGGGAAGCCATTTGTTCATGAATATACATTTGATACATATAAATGTTTTGTGCCATGAATATTTATCTCTTTCATGGATTGCAGCTGTTGTGCATTGAAAACTATTAACAGGTTGGAAACCATCCTTCAGAAACCTATGCCTGTCATTTGTGTGCAAAACCATCCGTGGACATTTATCTTTTTCCCTCCCCTCTTTTGTGGCAAGGATAGCATACTCCTGGGACTCATAATGAGGTTATTCCCTTAGTCCCTTAGTACCTAGAGAAGAGAATTTGATAAAAATGGAAGGCAGCTTTCTTAGGGGATATATATGCATGCATATATGTATATGTGTATATGTCACATAGGTGTATATGTCAGAGGTGAAAATATCAGACATGAGATATTATGCAGTTGTGGGGGTGGAGTATGATACTCACAGCCTCCTTGATTTCTATCACTGAAGATAGGAATTGTAAACCTGGAATATTCTTGTTCTTTTGATCTTGTATTTGCTTTCAAGTGCTCCATAATCTAGCCACTCTTTTCTCTGTTCCCCAAACAAACCCTACTCTCATGCCTCAGGGAATTTGTTGATTCTATTTCATTGCCTGAAATATTTTTGTCTCCAACAATTCTGACCACTCCTCCAGTTCTCTTCTTAATACCTTTCTCTTCAAGAACCAGCTCAATTATTTATATCTTGTGAAGCCTTGGGATGTCTTCATGACCTACCCCAATCTCTAGGCACCCCCCTTCACCAATGCCTATTCTCCTGGTAAATTCCTTTCCTCAATCCTTCTACAGTGCTTCCATGGAATCTAGTACATGTGCTTAGTATTTTACAAATATTTGTCTTTGGGTCTGTCTCCTTTAAAAGGACAATTTCTTGAATACAAGAAAAGGACGGGTCCAACATACCTTTGAATCTTATACAGTGAATGCAGTGCCTGACAGTGATTCTTTGCTCAACATATGTTTGTACTGAATGAATGAAATGGGGGAGGGAAGTGAAGAGGTATTTGGAAGGAGGTATATACATGAAAAATATATTGCTGTTTCTATGACCTATACTTCAGAGCCAAGTGATCATACTTTTCCCCACTCTTTAGGTAACTTCCTCTTCTTCTCTTACCCTTCTACTTTGCTTCTTTTGGCTAACCCTTAATTTTCCATTGGAATAGGGTAATTGTTGGCATCATCACTCAGATTAAACACAATCTATATTGAGTAATGATTCTTTTTCTCCCTAACAAATCTATACCTAAAGAAACAGACAATAGAAAAACTGTTCATTCTGTATTCTTTCCAATCCCAAGCAAAGTTACAGAGAAGATAAACTACCTGCTAATCAATATTTAAGTATTTTTAAATTCTAAAGTGCTTTAAAGCTATGTTGATTTAAGCCCTTGCTCTTATATGTTATGATGTCTCATTGGAATGAAATTTGAGGATATAACCTTAGTTTGGCTTCTCTGGAATCTTCTCCCTATCAATGATGCTGCTAAATATGTTTATCATACTCCATCTTGTGTGCATAACACTATGATTTTGTTTGCTCTGGTATGGTATGGAAAATCTGCTTCTGACTTCTCCTAATGTAAACCCACTGATTGGCTGTGATAGATTGCAAAAATGTCCCAAATAATTCCTTTCCCCGTGTCTGTGGCTTTTTGCAATGTGACTTTGCAGCTCTTTTATTCAAGAAGTAAAACCTATTTTCTAACCCTGAATCTGGGCTGGTTAACATAATGTGCTGGAAGAGATAAGCCTTGATCTACTGCTTTTGCTACTCTTGGGGACTCCTACAACCACCTTGATAACAAGTCTAGGATTCCTCCTGGAGGTTGAAAGCCATGTGGAGAGAAACCTGTCATGCCAGATGTCCTAGCCATGGCCATCATATGCTAGCTGGCCCTAGCTACCCAATTAGCTCATCAGAAACACATAGACAAATCTAGTTAAGAACAGACAGATATGGCCCAGAACAGATCGCTGATACAGAGAGTTATGGACTAAATCAATGATATAAGCCATTGAGTTTTGGAGTAGCTTGTTACACAGCAATAGCTAACTGATATGATAGGGCATAAAATGTTCTTATAATTGTAGCAAAATCCTATAGTAGGAGTTGAGGTCAAGTAAATTAATACCTGGGGGGACATACAGAATAGGGTTCAGTATGAAATAATGTACACTGGATCTGATGGTATCCACTGCCTCTGGTCTTGTCTCCTCTGTAGATGGATTCCATAGTGTGGTATTTTGAGGCTTTTATGGACCCCAGAAAAATCATGTCCTTAGAGCTAATCCATTTCTGTGGGTGTAAACCTATGGATGGTGGGATCTTTTAATTAGATTACTGCGGTAATGCATGGCTCAGGGTGAGTCTTAATCTGCTTACTGGAGTCCTTTATAAATGGGATGAATTCAGATGAAGAGAGAGAAAGCTAGAAGCAAGAAGCTGAAGCAAGGAAACCTGGAGAGATGGGAGAGACCAGCAGACACTGTCATGGGCCTTACCATATAACAGAGGAGTCCAGGTTCCCTGGCAGCCAATCTTGAGGAGAAAGTATCACCTGGTGGTGCCTTGATTTGAACACTTTCACTGTCTCAGAGTTGTAAGCTTGCAAGTTAATAAATTCTCATTGTAAAAGTCAGCCCGTTTCTGGTATATTGCACTCTGGTAGCTTAACAAATTAAAACATATAGCTTTCTATTTACTTCTGCATGGTGCTTCTGATAGTGATGCTACCTCTATTGCACTATGAATCAGCCTTCTTTCTCCATTAATTAAGCTGTTAAAATCAGTTACAGGCCATTTTAGTTCTCCTACTTTCTCCTACCCTGACCCTCCCCAAGGAACCTGATCAAATTGTTTAAACATATAAGCTGCACTTAAGTTTTGGTAGAGAGACAACATCAGCATCAGCTATAATTTATTTATCGCTGTCTACATTCATAATCTCATGTAATCCTTATTATACTGTAGGTAGTATGAACCAGAAGTCTTGTCTGGGAGTCTAGAGATCATGATAGCACAGGTCAGACACAGAAGATTGGAAAGAGTTATATTTCTGAAGTGGGTTGATTACATAGGGTCCTAGAATCCAGACAAGGCTGGAAGCTATGTGAGTCAGTAGCAATCATCACAGAGACGGACCCACAGGAGTGGGTGCTACTTGCACTCTGTTCTATTTTCATGGTCTTGACACTGCGTTTGTCAGCATGGGTAGACAATGGCTAGCAGGTATGTTCTGGAACCCAGAAAGTCTTAAGTTCTCAGTGCCTGTTGTTCAGTAGCTGTGAACGGTTCACTCTACCAGCACATTTGAACTAAGTTGTAGTAATGAGTGCTTAAGAAGGGGCACAATAAACACCTTTAGTATCATCATTGATAAGGAGCAGATACCAGACAGGCCAGAACAAAGGCTACGTCTGTTAAAATGCCATCTCCTGAGGATGTCTACACAAAATGGAATGCTTTTCTTTCTCTCACATAAAAAAATATCCCTTTGCCCTTTAAACAGACCTTAAATAGATCTTACCTTAAACAAAACAAAATGCCCCATAAACAAACAGACAATACATCACGTATTAGGTATGAGATTTCTTGTTATCTAGCCTCTACCTAGGTAACACTGGATTGCATCCCAGGAATGTGATCTTTGTCAATGTTTAATTTTGTTTTAAATCTGCTCAGTGTTAACATATTGCTTGGAAAAATTCTCTTATTAACCAGTGGCTTGGATCTCAACATGATCTGGGCTTACTTACTTCCCATTATATAATAGGCTAAAGATCATGCCCTTTCTGAGGACTTATTTGCACTAGTTTAACTAATCCCATACTATTTTGGGGTTTACAAACTAAATTAAAGGTAGGATTACTTCTTTCCTTAGCTACTTTTATTTAGTTTTGTGATTTCTTCATACAGTTCCTTGGCCAAGGTTTTAGCTCTTGTATGAATTTTATCCAAGATAGTTGTAATACTTTATAACTTAGAGCTCACATTTGAATTTTGAATTTTGGGTAATGTTTTAGGGAAATCCTTAATGCTACCCAATCAATTTTGATCAATAAAATCAAAGCTATTACCAGCTTCTCATATTAAATGTATTAAGAAGTGCTAACAAGTTTTTTTTTGTACATTTGTGTCTATCTATATAACAACATACATTTGCATGTTGTTTACATCTCTCTCTCTAGCTATCTAATCATCTATTTACACACACGCTCTTTATATATTTGAATGAATTGTGATTACTGATATTAGGAAGGAATGAGGAAAAGTCCAGGCAGCTCTTTTCTTAGGGGCTGATTATTTATTTCTCTTGCCTTCCTCTTACACATTTTGATTTTTAGCTATTTCACTATTCATTACAATCTCCAGATGAAACAAGATGATGTTCTTAGTATCTGGTACAAAGTCTGGTACTCTAGAGCTACCTATTAGGTTTCTACTGCTGCTACTGCTTCTGCTAAAACTCAAATCAGTTAATTGACTCTGTACTTTATTAGCAATCTCAATGATTTTGCACTGGATATAGGTTAAAATAATTTGAGGGTTTTCTGTGAACAGGGATGAACCTCTTATGGGTAAGAATACCCACATAAAGGACTTCTATCTCCCAATTTTTATCTACTTGCAATGGAATAGTATAGTCAGGTTGAACCTTAGAAAGGGCAGAGCACACAAATGGGTTCATGGTGACTATAGGCTTATGAGAAGGCACTATCTGCCCTGACTTTTCCTATATCCACAGTCCATCTTTTGGGGTAAGACATCCCTTCTATTCCTCCCTGTTTGGAAATGCAAGGAAATTATTAAAAAGTAATATAGTTCTCTATCTCAGAGAAGGACACATTTCATTTGAGTCCTGAAGGATGTGTTGGAGTAAGTTAAATGGACCTGAGGAGTTGGGGGAAATTTAGAGGTGCTTTCTTCCTCCCATCTCAGCTAAGATAGGCTAAGTTCAAAGTCCTAAAAGGGCAGTATGAAGTTACAGTGAGCTTAAAGAGGGGAACCCAAAGGTAGAGAAAGCCTCTGAAAAAGAAACTTGACCCACTTTATGATTTTCTCTTCATTTTCATATTTTCTCTTTGTTCCCCAAAGGTTTTTTTTTTTAACTTTTTAAAATTAAAGTTAATAGATCACAAAGAATGTTACATTAAAAAACATGAGGTTCCCATATAACCCACTCCCCACTCCCCTACTCCCATCGTTTTTGTAAACTGCTTTTTTGAAGATATATACATATCAAAAAATGTTACATTAAAAAACATAAGAGGTTCCCATATACCCCCCACCTCCCCACCCCACTCCTCCCACACCAACAACCTCCCCCATCGTTGTGGCACACTCATCACACTCAGTGAACATATTCTGGAGCACTGCTGTACCACATAGATAATAGTTTACCCTGTAGTTCACACTCTCCCCCAGAATATTCAGTGGATTATGTCAGGATATATAAAGTTCAGTGTCTGACCTTGCAGTATCATTTAGGACAACTCAAAGTCCCCAAAATGCCCCCACATCATATCTCTTCTTCCCTCTCCCTGCCCTCAGTAACTACTGTGGTCCCTTTCTCCACCTCAATGCTACAATTTCTTCTATTACTAGTCACAATAGTTTTATAGTAGAATATCAGTAAGGCCACTCTAACCCATATTTTAGTCCTCCATTCTGTGGACCCTGGGATGGTGATGTCCATTCCACCTCTATATCAAGAGGGTGCTTCGATTCCGCATGGATTATGGATGCAATTCTCCTGCTTGCAGTTGTAGGCACTCTCAGTTCCCTGGTGTGGGAGTTGACCATCTTCAACTCCCTGTTAGCTGACCTGGGTAAGTCTAACAAACTAGAGAGAAGGAGTTGCAACTCTGCTAAGGCTCAGGGCCCAGCTGGCACATGGGCAGTCCAGAGATTCAAGTCCCCTGAGTATTCATCATCCTTAGCGCCAACCTCAGGTTCAGTAAAAGTGACAGAAGAGGCATCTGTAGAAAGGTCACATCTGAGTTTAGCTCCATCACACTCAGGAGCACAAATTCCAAAGTAAGGCTCTCTGACATGGCACAGAACTCCAAATCCATCTGCCATGACCATATACCCTATGGGTCTCTGTAGCCTTCAGGAGAACCAGTACCTAGGATTATATCTACTTTGGCTTTTTCTGGGGTCCTGCTGGAGTATGTGTAAGCATGACCCCCTGATGACCTCCTGTCTTTTTTTGAAGCCTCTTAGCCATATAGACTCATTTGTCTTTTCCATTTACTCCTTTTATTCGAGGCCAAAAAGCAGTTTTTAACACATGATCCTACATGTAGGCTGAGATATTCTGCTGGTCTGAGATGGCCATTTTATTCAAGGTCTCTTTCTAGTTGCATCACCAGCTAGTGATTGGTAGTAATCCCTTGGTGCCAGGGAGGCTCATCCCCGGGAGTCATGTCCCATGCTGGGGGGAAGGTAATGCATTTACCCAAAGGTTTTTATTGTTTTGTGTGTTTTTTTTATTTTATTTTTTGCATTTAATTAGGTAATACCTTTTGGTACTGATAATGGTAAATGCAAGATTAATCTCTGGTTAGATATACTTTTTTTTTTAAAGGAGGTACTGGGGATTGAACCTGGTACCTCATACATAGGAAGCAGGCACACAAACCATTGAGTTACAACTGCTCCCTCTTTCGTTACTTCTTGAATAAATCCAAGTATGGTCTTGGAATACAGGAGCATCTACTAAACTGCTTGCAAAGTAATAATACTATTATCTTTGCTCAATTTATTTACGAGTCAGGCCATGTGAGATTCAAAGGTCATTTTCCAAATCTAATGTTAATATCATAAAATACAAATGGATGTGATCTGAGATTTTAAAAGGAAATACAACATTTTTATTCAAGATAATACTATTTATTTTACATCATGCACAGATTACATGTTAAAATTTGTCCTGTTTGTATCTAATGTCCATTTTTGATACAAGGAAATTGTTCTTAATAAACACATTTTTGTGCCCTACCTATGTCATCTCCTTTTCATTGTCTATATCTTTTTTATTTTCTCTAGAATTGTGTCATCTAGATTTAAATGAGCTTTGTGTCTTTTAAATTCTATATGATCTCCAAAATGCTAACTACATCCCAAATTCGAAATTTTCCTCCCTTCACATAAAAATAATAATTTTAAAAAGTACATTTACATGTCTGAGTTTGCAAGCATCTGAGAGATGGGAGTCAGACTGATCATTAAAATATCAGCTTTATTGCAAACAAAACTCTGTTGGAAACATGGCTTAAATATGCAGCAAAATAGACTTAAGGATTCTATACTTCAGAATGGTGGTCAGATTTATCCATCTGAACACCAGTCAGAGGTAGAAAAGTCATAGGTTGTTCCTGACATGGGACGTGGCGGGAGGGTTGTGTGCTCTATAAATTTTCTGGCAATGAGAAGCACAGAATGCATCTTCCTTGAGGGTACACTGGCTTCCAAAAAGTTTGAAGAGGGGACTGAGAAAACTCTCCTGGTTTTTCTTTCAGTGTTCCAGTCAGATAAGGAGGCGTGAGGAAGAGGATGGGGCAAGAGCAAAACAAATCTCTCCAGCATGGGGCCCTCCATTGGGTTCCTTTTTTTTTTTTTTTTTTTTATGAATGAGGGAAAGGGAAGAGTCTCCCACCCCCTCATTTAAGGATTTCTCTTAGGTTCACTGAATTTAATTAGGCCACTTGGATTCTCTTTAAGACTTCGGCAAGTTTCATTCGGAACAGTTCCTGGTTGCTTATGTCTTTCGAAATTATCCTTAGGATTGTTTTGAGGACCCGGCTCTTGGGAAAGAGTACATTTTGTTCCAAATATCTTAGCTAAACCAGAATAGAACCAGATCTGGGTGCTCTCAAAACAGAACCTCCAAATTAGTCACAAAAATTAGAGGCAACAAAACCTATTAGATCATCTGCTCCCTCCTCATGCCAAGCTCAGGGAATATGGGCCACTTATTCTCTCAAACTTACAATGTTTATCAGAAGAACAACTAAATAAAGCTTCCTCAGAAATAGATACAGTGAGCCTCACTATGTGTCAGCAAGTACAAATTCAGAAATGTCTCCTGATCACATAGAAAAGAATGTATATGGATGGATAAAAGAAATTTGTACTCAGCAGATGTTATTTTCCATGAAGCCAGTTTTAGTTCCTGAATCAATTCCCTACCTGGAACAATTAAATCATACCTGTGGTGGTTTGAAGCTGTATATACTCCAGAAAGACATGTTCTTAAATCTAATCTGTTCCTGTGGGTATACGCTCTTTTGGTGAGTTTACTTCATTTAAGAGGTGACCCACCATGTTCAGGATGGGTCTTAATTCTATTACTGGAGTCCTTTATAAATGGAATGAGTTCAGACATGAGAAAGAGAAAGCCACAAGAAGCAAGAAACTAAAATCAATGAAACCCAGAAGAGAAGAGAGAGACCAGCAGATACTGCCATGTGCTTTATCATGTGGAAGAGTTGTCAAGGATCACTGGCAGCTAGTCTTCAGGAAGAAAGGATCACCTTGATGATGCCTTAATTTGGACATTTGCTAGGCCTCAAACTGTAACCTAGTAAATTCCCATTGTTTAAGCCAATCCATTTGCTTTAACCAACCTATGAAATTAAAACAATACCCATTTTTTAAAGTATCATTTTTATTTTGCTGAAGTTATTCTCATTAGAAACATTATTTTCCATGTAAAGTTTTCAATGATTATGAATGCTTGCTACTGATTTTTTTTTTAAATTCAGATCAACTAGTTGTAGTATCAGCAACTGGAAATTTTGTTTTATGGTCATTTTGTCTGCTAAGTCTGATTATTCTAAACCAAGTTTTGATGAAACAAATTTTATCAAAAAAATTTTACTAAGTCTTTAGACAATAATACATTTTACAATGTGCAGTTTTTTTACTTTGTATGATTATTTTTATCACTAATATTTATTATAAATTATAGAAAGAAAATAATTTTTATTTATTTGTTTCCTAATTTATGAGGAAATAGCAATTCGCCTCTGCTATTCCAGGATTGCTATTTTATAAAGAAATGGACTGCTCTATTGCTAACCCAATTCTTATGTATATTTTTCCATCACTTTAGATATGACATTCTAAATTACCCCTTCAGCTGGTAGATCAAAGGGCAAATGGCAGGACCAAAGTGTCTCACTTTGCTCCAAATTCATCAGTATTTTGAAGGAAAATATAGAGATGTTAGAAAATAAATAAAAGCATTTTATTCTCATTCCCCTGATTTCCCCCTATTTTTCATTTCCCACCTCTAACCTTTCAGTCCTTTCAAGCTTCTCTGACTCATCCTTTTTTTTCCCTTTTATCTACATTTTATTTTTTTTGTTTTAATTTTATTTTTTTATTTTTTATTTTGTCTTTATTCATTTTTTAAATATTACATTAAAAAAATATGAGGTCCCCATATACTCCCCATCCTCCTCCCTCCACCCCTCCCCCCATAGCAACATTCTTCTCCATCATCATGAGACATTCATTGCATTTGGTGAATACATCTCTGAGCATCGTTGCACCTCATGGTCAATGGTCCACATCATAGCCCACACTCTCCCACGTTCCATCCAGTGGGCCATGGGAGGACATACAATGTCTGGTAATTGTCCCTGCAGCACCACCCAGGACAGCTCCAAGTCGTGAAAATGCCTCCACATTTCATTTCTTCGCCCCATTCCCCACACCCAGCAGCCACCATGGCTACCTTCTTCACACCAATGCTACATTTTCTTTGATTACTAATCACAATAGTTCATGAACAGAGTATCAGTAAGTCCGCTCTAATCCATATTCTATTCCTCCATCCTGTGGACCTTGGATTGATTGTGTCCACTCCACATCTATATCAAGAGGGGGCTTAGATTCCACATGGATGCTGGATGCAACCCTCCTGCTTTCAGTTGTAGGCACTCTTGGCTCCATGGTGTGGTGGTTGACCTTCTTCAGTTCAATGTTAGCTGAGTGGGGTAAGTCCAATAAACCAGAGTGTAGGAGCTGAAGTTTGTTGAGGCTCAGGACCTAGCTATCATATGGTCAGTCCAGAGATTCAGATCCCCTGGGTATATATTAAACCCCAGCACCAACTACAATTCTGGTAAAGTAACAGGAAAGGCTTATGAAAAAAGTTCACATCTGAGTCCAGCTCCATCACACAGAAACACAAACTCCAAGGAAGGGCCAACTGACATGGCACTGAACTCCATCTGCCATGACCATAGAACCTGTGGGTCTCTGTAGCCCTCAGAAGAACCAATACCCAGGGTTGTATCTACTTTATCTGTCTCTAGGACTCTGCTCAGGTGTGCATAAGGGTGACTCCTCTGATAACCTCCCAGCTCTTTTTTGGAGACTCATAGCCATATAAACTCATTTGTCCTTTCCATTTCCCCCTTGATTCAGGTCAAAAAGCATTTTTAACTTCTGTTATTATAGGTAGACTGAGATATTCTGCTGGTCCAAGTTGAACCTTTTATTCAAGGTCCTTTTCTAGTCACATCATCAGCTGGTACTTGGTAGTAATCCCTTGGTGCCAGGGAGGCTCATCCCTGGGAGTCATGTCCTATGCTGGGGGGAAGGCAACGCATTTACATGCTGAGTTTGGCTTCAAGACTGGCCACATTTGAGGAACACGGAGGCTCTCAGGAGGTAACTCTTAGGCATATTGAAGCACTAGGCCTTGTTCTTATTTCAGGTGTACAGGCTCACAAGCATAGTCATTAGTATCAAGGGCTCATTGTTGGACCTTCCTTCTTTTTTGGTCTTTGCCGTTGCACTTGGGGGATTGTTGCTGTTCCTTAAGGGAATGTGATAGAGCTCCCCTGGCTAGGAACTCAGCACTCCCTCAGTTGTTGTTTTTAATTGTTTCTACTATGAAAATATCCAAACATTTTTATGTACCCTGGATATATGTCCTGTAGAACTCCCTGCCAACCATGTGTCCCCTGTCAATAACATCCCACACCAGTATACCTCTGCTGCCATTGCTGAAACTCTCTGTGATCCAAAATTTCCTGAAAAGTGAAGCCCAATATATTGCCAGTTCCCTTAATAGTAAAATGGAATATAGCGATGAGTTTAAAGGTTAGATATAGAATACATATTAATTTGGAAAAATTCTACATCTTATCTTTTTTCTTTTCTTTTTCTAATTATTAAGCTTATCTTCACAAGAGTTTTAGATCACAGTACTTCATATATACAATATACAGTACTCCCACATATCCAACATAAAACCTTTTCCCTTCCACAGCAATAATCTTTTTACATATTCATACTATATTTACTGAAAATGATGTACAGATAATTGAGACAATAGCTTTCAAACAAGGTAACATTTGTGTTTACATTGTGGTTTATATTTTAGACTATACAATTTTCTAAATTTTTAGTTATCTTATGTTTTACATTATGATTTACATTTTAGCCTATCAGCCCCTATATATTTTTGGTGTAATTTTACATGTCTTATATTGACACATCCTTTTATTCTTCTGTCACTATCACTAATCTATCCAACTTCTCTCTTGCTCCAGTCCTCTCTCTGCCTGTTGTTTGCTTTACCCTCTCTCCATTCCTTCTAGGTCTTACTTGTTGTCTGGGAATGCTCTACTCTGAGGCATGTAGCTTTACTCTTTCTTCTCCATTTTCCTACCATCATCTCTGTCCAAGAGTTGCTTATCAGAATGCTCAAAGTCATGGTTATAGAGACTCAAAGAAGAAACTCTGCCTTTGCCTCTCAGCAGCCCATGCCATCAAATAACCATACCCAAAGGAGGTTGTAAAACTATGTTTCTTGTGTGGCTTTAAACACAGCACTGAAGGCGCTTATGTACTTGGTTTTATGGAATCTATCTAAAGGCAGAGAAATGGAAGGAAAGGCTGCAGAAGTCCATGGAGGACCCTTCCAGATCATGGATATTGGAATCATCAATTTAGATTTATTTGACATCTTCTGGTTGTTTAGAGTTGTGTTAAATGATTTCACTCTTCAAGACCCAAAATCCATTTTCTGCCTTTTATTTAACAGCTGCTTAAAATATTATTTTAAGTATTGAGCTGACTTTTTGGTACTGTTTCTGTTATTATTTACTACAAAATAGGCTTGCTTGTTTGTTTTACAATTCATTGGCTTTTGGTACATTCACAGAGTATGGAATTGATTACTACAATATTAGAACATTTTATATACCCCGAAAAGAAACCCCAATCCATAACCATTAGCAGTCTTTCTCCATTCTAGTTCACCCACCTTGCACCCTAGCTGTTATATAGCTAGACCACATTGTGTTTACTCATTTTTCAGTTGATGGACTAATTTCGTCTTTTTGGATACTGATGTAAGCATTCATGTACAAGTTTTTGTATGGACATGTGTTCTCATTTCTCCTGGATATATCTAGGATTGGAATTTCTGGGTCTTATGGTAAACTATGTTTAACATTTTGAGGAACTGTTAAATTGTTTTGCAAAGTGGCTGCTCCATTTTATTTATTTCTTTCATATATGAGGGTTCCTTTTTCTCCCCATCTTTGCAATAACATTTGTTATTTTCTTCCTTTTTAGTTTTATCCATTCTAGTGAATGCAAAGTGGTATCCCATTGTGGGCTTTTTTTTTTTTTTTTTTTGCATTTTCATCATGCAAAGGAGGTTGAGCATCTTTCCATGTGATTATTGACCATTTTTATATTTTCTTTACAGAAATATATGTGCAAATTTATTGTGCATAATTTAATAGAGTTATTTGCCAAATATTTTCCCCCATTCTGTAGCTTGTCTTTTCATGTCCTGGATAGTGTCCTTTGATATACAAAAGTTTTAAATGCTATGAAGTCCAATTTATCTATATCTTTTTATGTTGCTTGTGCTTTTCCAGTCATATTTAAGAAACCATTGCCTAACCTAAGGTCACAGAGATTTATGCCTGTTTTCTTCTAGGAGTGATAGTTTTAGCTCTTATATTATGGATGTGATTCACTTTGAGTTAAATTTTGTATATGGTGTGAGTTAGGGGTCCACATTCATTTTTTTTCAACTCTCCTAGCACCATTTGTTTAAAAGACTATTCTTTCCTCATTGAATTGTCTTGGCAATCTTGATGAAAATCAATGACCGTAAATGTGAGGTTTTTTTCTTCTATACTTTCGTGGTGGTTTGAAGCTGTATGTGCCCCAGAAAAACATGTTCTTAAATGTAATCCATTTCTGTGGGAGTAAACCCATTTGTTAAGTAGGAACTTTTGATGAGGTCACTTCAGTTAAAGTGTGTCCCACATCAACCAGGATGAGTCTGAATCCTATTACTGGGATCCTTTATAATAGAATGAAATCCAGACAGAGAGAAAAGCCACAAAAGAAGTGGCTAGAGGCTGAAGTCAATGGAACCCAGAAGAGAAGTAAGAGACAATGTAACAAGCTAAGGACTAAGGATAGCCAGCAGCCAGTCCCAGAATCCCACTGTCTTTTGGGAAAAAGCATTTGCCTTGATTATGCTTTAATCTGGACTTTTTCTTAACCTCAAAACAGTGAGCCATTAAACCCTATTGTTTAAACCAGCATTGTATTTACTTGAGCAGCCTAGGAAACTAAAACAACTGCCAATCCACTTCCTTTGTTTTACATGTCTATCCTTATGCCAGTACCACAATGTCTTGATTATTGTAGCTCTGTAGTAAGTTTTGAAAATGAGAAGGGTGAGTCCACAAATTTTGACCTTTTTCAAGATTGTTTTGGCTTTTCTGAGTTCCATATGAATCACAGGGCCAGTGTGTGGATTTCTGCCATGAAAAAATAGAAATTCTGATAAGATTGCACAGAATTTGCAGATAAATGTGGAGAATATTGCCTCTTAAAAATGTTAGGTCTAGGGAAGCAGACTTGGCCCAGTGGACAGGGAGTCCGTCTACCACATGGGAAGTCTGCGGTTTAAACCCCTTGCCTCCTTGACCCGTGTGGAGCTTGCCCATGTGCAGTGCTGATGCGTGCAAGGATTTCCATGCCACACAGGGTTGTCCCTGTGTAGGGGAGTCCCACGCTCAAGGAGTGCACCCTATAAGGAGAGCGGCCCAGCGCGAAAAAAATTTCAGCCTGCCCAGGAATGGTGCCGCCCACACGGAGAGCTGATGCAGCAAGATGACATAACAAAAAGAGACATAGATTCCCATGCCGCTGGCAACAGAAGTGGATAAAAGAACACACAGCAAATGGACACAGAGAACAGACAACCAGGGCAGGGGGTAAGGGGGGGAGGGGAGAGAAATAAATAAAATAAAATAAATCTTAAAAAAAAAAAAAGTTAAGTCTCTCAAAAAAAAAAACCCAAAAGAGGTCCTGGGTTTAATCCCCTGCCCACCGTGTGTGTATAGGTATGTGTATATGTATGTGTATGTGTGTGTGTATATATATAAAGTTAAGTCTTCTTATCCATAAATGTGGGATATTAAATTGACTACAATATCTTCTAATAACAACTGCAAACACTGCAGTGACTTTAGTCAGCAACTACAAGGTGATTCAATTTAATTTGGATTATAACTACCCAGAGTTAGGCCAGACTCCACAAGTTAAGAGGAATCCTCTACAAGATTGCCCTTCAGACACTAGTTACAAGTTTGGTAGCTCAGGTCACCTGATTACTGACCAGCTGGCTATAAATTTGGGGAGATCCCACCACCCCATGGGTTCAATAATTCACTGAAATGACTTACAGAACTCACTGAAAGTACTGAGTTTACAATTATAGTTTTATTATGGCAAAAGGATACAAATAAGATGCTACATAAAGCAAGGTCTAGGAAGGTCTCCAATGCAAGCTTCTTTGTTCTTTGTGCTAGAACACATCACTCTCCTGACTTAAATGTGTCTGCTTAATCATGGAAGTTCATTAGAGTTTCAAGTGTCTAGAGTTTCTATGAGGTTTCATTATTATTGACATGATTGATGGAATCCACGCCCATGTGGCTAAACTCAATCTCCAGCCTCCCTTCCCGTCTAGAGAACAGGGAGGTCAGGCTGACATGAAATGGCTCAAAACCCCAACCTTCTAATCACCTGGCTCATCTATCTGGGGGTGGGGGGCAGGTCCTCACCCTAAGACTACAGCTGTGGCTGGCCCCAACTATTCATTTCATTAGCATATGAACTATCAGGGGTGGGCCCAGTTCCACTATGTGGAAAAAAAAAAGACACTACTAACATAGGAAATTCCCAAGGTTTAAAGGTTACACACAGGGAACAAAGACCAACTAAGTTCTTTATTATACAACAGGTTATAATGGCCTACCACTTATTTAGATCTTCTTTAATTTCATTTAATAATATTTTATATGTTACAGTATGTAAAACTTGCACTTAAAAAATTCTTGGGTAATTAAATTATTTTGACCCTATTATAAATGAAATTGTTTTCTTAATATCATTTTTGGATTTTTATGGTTGGTATATAGAAATACAATTGATTTTTGTACATTTATCTTTTATCCAGGCATAATGTTTAAATTGTTTGTAAGTTCTAATCATTTTTTAGTGATTTCCTTAGGATTTTCAGCATAAAATATCATGTTATATACAAGTAGATGATGGTTTTACCTATTCCTTCCCAATCTGGATGCCCTTTATTTCCTTTTCTTATATAATTGTTCTAGAAGAAATTCCAATAAAATGTTGAATAGAAGTGCTAAGAATCCTTGCTTTATTCCAGATATTATGGGGAAACATTTACTATTTCTACATTAAGTATGATGACATCTGTGGGGTTTTCATAAATGCCCTTTATTAGACAGAGGAAGTCCCCTGTATTCCTAGTTTGTAGAGTGTTTCATGCAAAAAGGTATTATATTTTGTTAAATTCTTTTTCTATGTTTATTGAGATGATTTTATGGTGTTCGTAATTTATACTCTGTATGGTTTGTTACATTAATTCATTGTATATGTTCAATCAATTTTTCAATATTGAGTTAAATTCCTCTTGGTTACAGAATATACTCCTTTTTTCCATAATGCTGGATTTAGTTTGCTAGAATGTTGTTGACAATTTTTGCATCCATATTCATAAAGGATATTGGTCTGTAGCTTTCTTTTCTTGTAATGCCTTTTTGGCTTTGGGTATATGATTAATACTGGCCTCATAGAAAGAACTGGAAAGTTCCTCCTTCTCGTCTGTTTTTTTGGAAGAGATTTTGAAAGATTGGTATTAATTATTTAAATATTTTGTTGAATTCACCAGTGAAGCCATCTGGTCCAGAAATTTTCTTTGTGGAAAGCATTTTTGGATTACTAAATCGATCTCTTTACTTGTAGGTCTATTCAGATTTTTTATTTCTTCATAAGTTAGTTCGGTAATTTAAGTCTTTCTAGGAATTAATCTATTTCATCTTGTGTTGGGGATTGAATCATGTCCCCTACAAAAGGCTTGTTCATGTTCTAACACCTGGTTTTATGGCTGTGAACCAACTAGAAGATGTTATTTATTAAGGATGGACCACAATCCAATATTTCTGAAGCCCTTCTAAGCAAATGAAATTGGACCCAGAAAGAAAAGTCATGGGGAGAAGCCAGAAGCTGGAAGTCAACAGAACCCAAAAGAGAAAGAAGACACTGCCATGTGCATTGACATGTGACAGAAAGTCCAAGGACCAAAGATGACCAGCAGACAGTCCTAGAATGTCGGCCTTTGGGGAAGAAGCATCACCTTGCTGACATGACAGTTTTGGACTTCACCTAGCCTCAAAACCATGGGCCAATAAGGTCTCTTTTTTTAAGCCAAATCATTGCATGGTATTTGAATTAGCATCTGTGAAACTATTACATATATTTAATCTAATTTTCCTTACAATTTTCTTTATTCTATTTATCTCTATAAAAGTTGTAGTAATTTCACCTCTTTTATTTATTTTTTTAAAAAAGATTTATTTATTTATTTTTCTCCCCTTTCCCCCCTCCCCCCATTGTCTGCTCTCTGTGTCCATTTGCTCTGTCTTCTTCTGTGTCTGCTTGTATTCTCATCAGGCAGCACTGGGGATCTGTGTCTCTTTTTGTTGTGTCATCTTGCTGCGTCAGCTCTGTGTGGCACCACTCCTGAGCTGTCTGCAGTTTCACACGGGGTGGCTCGCCTTGTGTGGAGGCCACTCCTTGTGCAGGGGGGCACCCTTATGCAGGGGCAACCCTGTATGGGCTGACACTCCTTGCGTGCAACAGCTCTGTGCATGGGCCAGCTCACCACATGAGCCAGGAGACCCTGGGTATCAAACCCTTGGACCTCCTATATGGTAGGCAAATTCTCTATCTCTTCCCTCTTTTATTTCTGATTTAGTAAATTTGAGTATCCTTATTTTTTCTTCATCAGTCTAGAAAAAGGCTTGCCAATTCTTTTTTAAATCTTTACAAAGAACCAGTTCTCAGTTTTGTCAAATTCTCTATTGTTTTTCTATTTCTTCACTTTAATCTTTATTATTTACCTCCTTCTGCCTTCTTTGGGTTGAGTTTGCTCTTCATTTTCTAATTTATTATGATGGAAGATTAGGTTTTTGATTTGAGAACTTTCTTCATTTTTAATGCAACATTTTCAGCTATATATTTCCCTCAGGCTGCAACCTATAAGTTTTGGTATGTGTTTAGTTTTTTTCTTCTCATCTATCTTATAGTATTTTCAAATTCCCTTGTGATTTCTTTTTTTATTTATTGGTTATTTAAGAGCATGTCTACTTTTTGGAATTTCTCAAAATTTTTTTCTTTTTGTTTCTAACTTAATTCCATTGTGGTCAGAGAACATACTTTGTATGATTTCAATTGTTTTAAATTTATTGAGATTTGTTTTATGACATAGTATAGGGTCTATATTAGAAAATATTCCATGTGCACTAGAGAAGAATATTCTGTTGTTAGGTGGAATAATTGTACAGATTTTTGGCAGGTCTAGTTGGTTTATAATGTTGTTCACCTCTTTCATTTCCTGGTTAATCTGTAGGTTAGTTGTCCTATGCTTTAATGAAAATGTGAAGTCTCCAAATATTATTTTTAAATTTTTGATTTCTGTCTTCAATTCTATCAGTTTTGCTTCATATATTTTGGGGCTTGGTTGATAGATACTTATATGCTTACAATTATAATATTGATAGGTTGACACACTTACCACTATAAAATGCCTTTCCAGGTCTCTAATATAAAAATTTTATCTTAAACTATATCTTGTTAGATAATAACTTAGTCACTGTTGCTCTCATTGGTAATTGCTTGCATGGTATACATGTTATATCTTTTTTAAAAATTTCAGCTTATTTGTGTCTTTTACCTAAAATGCAACATATTTTTTTCTGTCCATTTTTCCAATCTCTGCCATTGATTGGGATTTCTTAATATATTTACATTTAATGTAATTACTGGTAAGGTTGGATTAACATCTTGCTGTTTCTTTTACTATATTTATGTTTATTTTGTATTTCTATATTTATTTTAAATTATTTTTACTAATTCCTTTTTCTTCATGGTTGTCCTTAGGTCTACAATCAGCATGATAAAATAATATGGGTTTGATTACTAACTTTATGGCAAAATTTACAAAATTTTGCCTTTGTTCCCTTTCCCTGCTTTGTAGTATTTTTTGCCCAACAAAATACATCTTTGGATTTTATAAGATCATCAACACAGTTTTATAATATTGCTGTAGTTGTCTTTTTAAACAGGTAAAAATGTTTATATAGTCTTTTATAATACTGTTATAATTGCCTTTATCATTGCTTCTACTTCTTAGAATGAATTCGATTAACCATCTAGTGTCTTTTCATTTCAGACTGAAAGACTTTCTTTAGTATTTCATGTATGGTAGGAATGCTAGAAATCATTTCTCTAAGGTTTGGTTTTTCTGAAAATCAGTTAATTTTGCCTTCATTTTTGAAGGAAAGTTTAGCCAGATACACAATTCTCCATTTGTATTCTTTTTCTTTGAATACTATATTTCTATGAAGATGTTATTCCACTGTCTTCTGACCTCCATGGTTTTTGATGGGACCTTAGTTGTATTCTTACTATGGATTCCTCACATAATTCATTTTTCTCTTTTTGCTTTCAAGATTTTGTCTCTGACTTTCATCAGTTTGACAATGAAGTATCTAAGTTAGGATATTTTGTTTATTCTCTTTGGGTTTGTTGGTCTTCTTGCATGTATAAAGCCACAGCTTTTTATCAAATATTTCTTCAAATATTACTTCCCTATTTCTCTCTCTTCTCTTTCTGGGACTTCCATTATATATATATGTTTGTATGCTTGACAGTGTTCTACAAGACTTTTAGGCTTCATTTAATTTTCATAAATCTTTTTTCATTCTTTTCCTTAGTCTGGTTAATCTACTTACCTATATTAAAGCTCATTGATTCTTTCTTCTAGCTCAGATCTGTCATTGGGCCCCATTAGAAAATTTCCCATTTCAGTAATTGAACTTTTCAACACCAGAATTCATATTTATTAAAATTTCTATTTATTGATATTCTCTATTGTCATTGTTTTCTTTAATTGTTTATGCATGATTTCTTTTAGCTCTTTAAACATATTTATAATAGTTGATTTAAGGTCTTTGTTTACCAAGTCCAAAATCTGGGCCTCCTGAGGGACATTTTACTTGGTGATTGGAAAAACAGGATAATAATTTCCTGTTTTTTTTTTTTTTTAATTTGCATGCCCCTTAATTTTGTTGTTGTGTTGAAAACGAACATGTAAAATAATCTGGTATCAGATTTTTCTTGTTGTTGCTTAATTGTTTAGTGATTTTCTTGGACTAATTTTGTATTCCCTAAACTGTGCATCCGCTGAGTTCTCTCGACTAGCCTGCTAGCTTTTCTTTTCTTAAGTTCTTGTTGTTATTTTCAGTATTGCTTTCTAGTTATCACATTTGAGTTAGTATAATTTAATGGTCATTGAATCATCTGAGTGGTCAAAAATTTCCATAAATATTCTGCTTCTATGTCTTCCACCTTTGCAAAAGTTTCTGTGTGGAAAGCTCTCCTTCAAACTTCAGGAAATTTTTGAGATGACTTTACTTTCTATTTCAGATTGTTCAGGACACCAAGGTTAGCTGCAGGTTAATGACTGGTACTGTCTCCTCTTCCAGTTTTTTTTTCTGGTCATGACACAGCCTTGCATATACACATGGCCTTTTATATCCCTAGAAATATGTTGAAGTTTTTCAAAATTCCCCATAGTTATCCAGTTATTTAGAATTTCCTTTTAAATTCTTGACCAGTCTCTTGTTTTCTGTAACTGAAATGACTAATATAGGCTACTGGGAAAATCCCAGCTTTCAAATGTTTTGGTTATGTCCTGAGGATTAGGCCTTTTTATTTCCCTGTAAGTTAAGCTCTGAACAAAAATCAAATAACCAGCACATTCTGAAAAAAAATTCTATATGCACTGCAATTTTGGACAGAATATTTACTTTTCTGAGGATGATGGTTTTAATGGACTTTCAAAAGAGGTCAGAGGTCTCCACTGTCAGCAGTATTGTTGACTCTTGGCTACCATGTCACTGATCTGAGGAACTGGGCGTATGGAAATAGCTTCAAGTTAAAATGTCAGATCCATGTTGTCCTTACTGAGCTTCAGTAATTTCCTTCCCATAGATGATCTTCAGTGTATTCCATGGCTTTGGGTAATTGTTAAGGTTCTAAAATGTTTTGTCTATTATTTCATGGCTTTTTAGAGGGAGGGCAAGCTCACCGAGTTGCTCATTTCACCATTCTGGAAGTTGATCTCTATCTTCAAAATGCAAATTCCTTATTATTATTTTTTTAAATTTATTGACATATACCACTCATACATGAACATACATAAATAATAAATGTACAGCAAAATTTGTGAATTTGGAAAACAAACATGCATACCATCATACAAGACTCCCATACATCTCCCCACCATTGATAATTTGCATTGTTGTGAAACATTTGTTACATGTATGAAGGAGCATAATCAAAATATGACTCCTAACTCTAACTCATATCTTATATTTGTATTTTGCTCCCAATCTACCCAATTATTAAAACGTTATATTAGTATTTACGTTTTTGTTATCATTCAGGAGAAAATATTCTCATATTTGTCCTATTAACCATAGTCCATCAATCACCACTGGATTCCCCGTATTAAACACTCCCATACTTTGTACAGCCCATTCAAAGTGTACACTCAGTGGCTTTCATTTTCATCACAGAGTTGTACAGTCATCATCTCAGTAAATTCTAGAATGTTTTCATTACTCCAAGAGTTGTAATTTTCCTGTGTATCACCATATTTTAGCACTTTGTAAAAGGAGAGCATTCTTATATTTATACTATTAACTACAATCTTCATCCACCACCAAAATCACTATGTTATATATCCTTAGATTATTTTCCAGGGTATATATAGCATTACTTCAATTGACATTACTTCCACATACTACCCCTTTCAGCCACAATTACATTTATCAATCAGCAGTGTTAGTTATATTCATTATAATGTGTATAATGTGTACAATTATAGATGTCGATGTGTAGAGATACTCTCAACTCCATTCATTTCCACACTTTTATAATTAACCTTGTTAACAATGTTACATACATTAAGCATCATCTCCCACTCTCAACCTACTATTTCCTAGTAATGTATATTCTAGAGTTTACCTCTGTGAGCTTAATCACTGTAGTTCTAATGTAATGTAATGTAAATGTAATGTAAAGAACTAATGTAATGTAATGTATGTAAGAATCTAATGTAATGTAATGTAATGTATGTAAGAATCTAATGTAATGTAAAGAACTAATGTAGTAATAAGAATCATTAGTTCTTATTAGTGAAACCATATAATATTTGTCCTTTTATAACTGGCTTATTTCACTCATTATATCCTCTAGGTTCAACCATGTTTTCATAGGCATCCCAATCTCATTTCATTTTACAACTGAATAGTATTCCATTGTGTGTATATACCACAATTTGTTTATCCACTCATTGGTTGATGGACACTTGGTCTGGTTCCATATTTTAGCAATTGTGAATAATGCTGCTATGAACATCAGTATGCAAATGTCTGTTTGTATCCTTGCTTCCAGTTCTTTTGAATATATTACTAGTAGTGGCATTGCTGGATCATATAATAGTTCTATATACAGCTTCTTGAAATACTACCAAACTCTATTCCATGGAAGCTGCAGCATTCTATATTCCCACCAACAGTAAAGGAGGGTCCCTGTTTTTCCACATCCTTTCCAGGACTTGTGTTATCTCTTTTTTTAAATAATGCCATTCTATAAGATGTGAAATGGTATTTCATTGTAGTTTTTTTGCATTGTTTTATTTTTCTTTTTAAAAAAGCTTTAGATTACAAAAATGTTACATTGAAATTACAAGGGATTTCCATATGCCCCAACCCATTCCCCTCCAATATTTTACCCCAAAAACAACATCTTTTATTAGTGTAGTACATTTGTTATTATTGATGAACACATATTGAAGTCTTGCTACTAACCGTGATCTACAGTTTACATTATGGTTTACTCTTTGCACTGCATAATTTTATAGGCTGTGACAAAATGTATAATAGTCCTTATTTCTCATTTCAATGTCATGGAGAATTACTGTAGTTTTTTAAAAAATAAATCAATTTTATTGATACATATTAATAAAGCATGCAATTCATCCAAAGTATACAATCAACGATATTTGGTATGTTCACATAGCTGTGCATTCATCCCTTCAATCATTATTAGAGCATTTTCATTATTTCAATAATAATAGTAATCATAATAAATAAAAACCAAACAAGAAAATTCTTCACGTTTCCCTGCTATACATAACTATTTCTGTCTATTCTTGCACAATTAATTACTTATTTTTAAGCAGTTTTAATGAGATATATTCACATACCATATGACCTAGTTAGAGTGTATAATCAATGGCTTTTATTATAATCACAATGTTGTGCATTCATAACCACAAAAAATTTTTGAACAATTTCATTACTCTAAAGGGTATTTATTTGGAGTAGAAGCTTATAGTTACTAGGCCATAAAGCATAAGATATTTCCCTCACCAAAGTCTGTTGCCATGTGTTGGAGCAAGATATCTGCTGATGTCTGCAAGAGCACAAGGGCCCAGGCTTCCTCTCCCTCTTAAGGATCCACAGTCCTAGCTTCTCATAGGCTGGGATAAGTCTCATCTCTCTCCTGGGGCTTGTTACTCTCTAGGCTCAGCTGCTTTGTTCTTTCCACAATGTCAGCTGTAGACTATTCAGCTCTCTTTCTTCCTGAGGCCTCTGCTGTGTCTATGGAGCCATCTCTATTCCTCTGCATTTTTCTCCTGTGTGTTTACTTCCTGGGGCTCCAGTGTCCAAAACTCCAACTCCTCTGCCTTGTGGTTTTCTCTGTGAGTCCCTGCCCACTAAGAGGTCAGGGACTCAATATCCTACTGAGGTGGCCCAATCAAAGCCTTAATCATTATTTAATCAAGTAAAAGTGAAACCTTTGAATTTAATACAATCTAATACACCCAGAGGAACAGACCAATTTACAATCATAATCTAAGATCTATTTTTGGAATTCATAAATAATACCAAACTGTTATAGTCTTCCCATCCATGAACACAGAATTTCTCTCCATTTATTTAAGGTGTCTTTGGTTTCTTTAAGCAATGTTCTGTAGTTTTCTGAATACTGGTCCTTTATGTCTTGGGTTATGTTTATTCCTAAATATTTGATTCTTTTTATCACTATTATAAATGGAATTTTTTCCCTGATTTCCTCCTCAGATTGCTCATCACCTAGTGTACAGAAATGCTACCAAATTTTGCATATTAATTTTATATCCTTCCACTTTGCTGAACTCGCCTATTAGTTGCAGTAGCTTTGTTGTGGATTCTTCAGAATTTTCTAAATATAGGATCCTACCAGTGAATAGTGAAAGTTTTACTTCTTCCTTTCCTATTTGGTGTTATTTATTTATTTATCTAGCCTAATTGCTCTAGCTAGACCTTCTAGTACAATATTGAATAAAACTGGCAACAGTGGGCATCCTTGTCTTGTTCCTGATCTCAGCAAGAAAGCTTTCAGTCTTTCACCACTGAGTGCACTGCTTGTTGTAGGTTTTTCATATATGCACTTCAGCATATTAAGAAAGCAGCCTTCTATTTCTATCCTTTGGAGAGTTTTTATGAAGACATTTTATCAAATGTCTTTTCTGCATTGATTGAAAAGATCATGTGATTTTTCTTCAATTTATAAATGTGGTTTATTACAATAATTGTTTTTCTTGTGTTGAAAAACCCTTGCATATCTGGGATAAAACCCACTTGATCATGGCAAATAATTTTTTAATGCACTTTTGGATTAGGTTTGCAAGTATTTTGTTGAGGTCTTTGGATCAATATTCATTAGAGTTATTGGTCTGTAATTTTCTTCCTTTGTAGTATCTTTACCTGGTTTTTGTATTAGGGCAATTTTGGCTTCATAGAATGAGTTTGAGGGCATTCTTTTCTGTTCAATATTTTGGAAGTGCTTGATCAAGATTGGTATTAGATCACCTTTGAATGATTGGTAGAATTCACCTGTGAAGCCTCCTGGTCCTGGGATTTTCATCTTTGGGAGATTTTTGATGACTGTTTCAATCTCTTCACGTATGACTGGTTTGTTGAAATCTTCCATTTCTTCTAGGGTCAGTGTAGATTGTTCGTGTGATTATAGGAATTTTTCCATTTTGTCTAGTTTCAAGGCATACATTTGTTCATAGTATCCTCTTAACGATCTTCCTTATTTTTGCAGAGTTAGTGGTAATGTCCTCCCTCTCATTTCTGATTTTATTTATTTGTATCTTCTCTCTTCTTCAACTTATGAGAATCAGTCTTCAGATTATTTGGAACCTTTAAAGTTGCACAGCTTAAATTATTAAAATTGGTCCAGGGACTCACTAACGGGGCACAGATTTTCTCCCGGGAGTTCAGGTTAAGAGACTGAAATTTAGTTTTCTTTTGCAGTTTCTTGGCTGGCCAGCAGATAGCACTTGCTAGTGAACCTTTCCCCAGAGGTGTTTCTTTCAACCTCCACTTGCCCATGTCTCTGGTTTGGCCAGAGTAAAGATTTAAAACTGGTTTTGTGACCAATTTCGCTGAAGAGAAACCACTCTCCTCCCTTTGTCACTCCTCCCTTTTTTCAGGGAGTAAGATGTCTGTTCCCTCTCAGTAGACTCCAGTGGACCACAGATTTTATCTAGGCTGTGCACCTTGAAGATGGGGAATGGGTACCCTTCTCAGCTGCCATGAGGGTTTAGTAACTCATGGTTATCATTTTGCATTCTTCATCTCTCTGTCCCTCATCCTCCTGGTGATTGCACAGCAGAAGTCCTGGTCTGCTGACCCCCAAAGCAGGTCCCTCAGAGAGTTTTTGGCCCTTTTCCATTGTTTTTGTAAGATTGCTGAGACCTGCCTGCCTACTCCAATGCCCTGTTCCCAGAACTCCTCAGTTCCTTTGTTCTTAATCTAAGGGAGGAAAACATACATTTTCTCAAGACTAGGGGCTATGTAGTCCAAACGCATGATGTCATTATCACATTCCATTCTTCCTAATGCAGCATATTTATTGACAGTAGACTTTTGAAACTTGTAGTGGCTATTTTCATGACTATAAATTTAATTGTCAAAATATATATTTTTTGGAAAAGATAAAACCATGACGCTCATACAGATATAAAACTAAACACATTGAAGATTTTATTTGACTCATAATAAGGGAAAAAAAAACTGGTTCAAAGGAAAATGTAATGAGTAGATATATTTATATATCAAGAATATTGAATTCACTGTAAAAGAGGACAAAACATTTTTATGAGGAGGGAAGGGCTACCTCTTTATGGGCAAAATTCATCTGCATATCTATAAGCAAGAATTATTTTGCATTGCTATCAGTTATCTACAGTTTATAAAATTATAAAATAGCTTCTATTGAATCAGAATCTAAGGAAGAAGGGTGTGACAGAGAAATGTTTAGTTTTCCATTGAAGCACAATTTTTTCCCTACAAAACTTGTAGGAAGGCTTTTAGAAAAAAAAATAAACCGTATTTTAAAATTGATGGAAAAGCAGCTCTTTAAAAATTATTAACTTTTATTTGGACAAAATTGAACGCCCCTCTAAAGTAGAGGAGCAAGTAACTCTAGAAACAACAAAAGCATTACAGCACTCTCTAACATTTAATATTCAAATCTCCTCTTTGTATCACCTTGCAACCGCCCAGAACGTTCCATTTGGGAAAGAGTTGAAGTATTAGGTGACTTCACAGTTAAGAAGACAGAAAACCACTGCTTACTTTATTTTATGAAGTAGGTATAGCTATAAAAGTAGTATCAGGGGTAGGAGAATTCCGATGTTAAGATAGCTTCTAAATTACCTAAAATGGCTCCCTGAATAATTGATCAGCATTCTGAGCCTTGTTTGATACAAGCTCCATGATTTTAATCACAGAGCAGGAATCCTTAGTCCTAATGGAGAATGTTCTTGTGGTTAAAGTAACAACAACAACAACAACAAGTGTACATATGGATGTAACGATCACCCAAATAAAATATCGTCTGCTGGATTTCAGTCCAGGCTCCTTGTAGACGTTTCCGACAGGTTTAGTGTCTGAGCATTATTCCATTTTGAAAATTTAGCAAGCTTCAGTTCTGTTGTCAAACATGAAGTGACATGTTGAGTAATGAGAAAAAATATGTCTTGGTGAATTTCTTCCAACAAATTGCAGTGAGGATAGCCTTAATAGATTGCACTCTCTTTACAGCGTCATCATTTTGTGGAGACTGAAGAGCATATGCATAATGTATGCATTATTGGTACCTAACTCCAAACTTTAGCTGAGGGAAATGCATATCCACTATTGGAAAATTCTCTTGATTTTTGCACAACTGGAAAAGAGCTTTGAGTGTGGCATTGAAGGTTTGACATTGAAATAGGAGTGCATTAACATAGTTTCAGAAGTAGTCTTCACAATCAAGAAATTTTACCCTTAAAGTGGTTATGATGGATTCAGTAATCATCTTCCAAAGAGATCAAGTCCTCATCTCCAGAACTTGAAAATGTTACCTTATAGGAAACAGGGTCTTTGCAGATGTGATTAAGCATCTTGAGATAGAGCAATTATCATGAATTACCAGGGTGGGCCACCAAAGCAATTACATAAATTCTTAGAAAAAGGAGGCAGAGGGTGACTTGACAAAATAAACTACAGAAGGTGAAGTGAAGATGGAACAGAGAGAGATTTGAAGTCAAAGAATACTAGTAGCCACAAGCCCAAAGCATGCTGGCAGTCACCAGAAACTGGAAAGAGCAAGAAATAAAAGCTTCCCTAGATCCTTCAGAGGGCATGTTATCCTGCTAATACCTTAATTTTGGCCCAGAAACACTGGTTTTAGGCTTTTAGTTTCCTATAGCAGGTTGGGCTATATATCCCTAAAAATCTTAATCTGTGACCCTGTGCATGTGAACCCATCGTAAAGAAGAAATTTTGACGATATTTTTAATTCAGATGTGACAAACTCAACCAGGGTGGGTCTTAGTGAGGACTACTAGAGGCCTTATAAAAAGGACCTGGAAGTCACAAAAGTGAGAAAAGAGACCATATCACCAAGTGACAATGGGAAGCAGAAAATTATGTGAAGGAACCCCAAGGATTGCTGGCAGCCAGCACCAGAATGTACAATCCCTGGGAGAAAGCAAGTTTTGCTGAGATCTTGATTTTGGACTTCTCCCAACTTCAAAACTGCGAATCAATAAATATTTCTTTTTAAGTCAACCCATTGTGTGGTGTTTGTCAAAATAGCCTGGCAAACTGACACCTCCAGAACTGTGAGAGAATAAATTTCTGTTGTTGTAAGCTACCATGTTTGAGATAATTTATCACAGCCACCTCAGGAAACTGATGCAATGCTGATAAATTGTAAATGCTAAACCTTTTCAATGTTTTTGACTTTTGCTGAGATCTGCAGTTTTCTCTTTTACTCTCTAAATCCCCTTAGGTTATTAGATCCATTCCTTCAGGTAGAGTCACCCACTGATTTGTCAGTTCTGTCAGAGCACTTTACACAAAATTTTATGTTAACATGTATCACATCATTTCAGTCTGTAAAAATTCACCCCAAACTTAGTGGCATAAAACAACTGCCATTTTATTATGTTCATGAATTCTGTGGGACATGAATTTGGTCATGTCACAGAGAGATGGTTTGTTCTGCTCCACAATGTCTGGAGCCTTGCTGGGAAGACTGAAATGTCTAAGAGACTGGAATCATATGGAGATTTCTTCACATGACTAGTATCTGGGCTATAATGACTCAAAGGTTGGATTCACCTTGGGTGGTTGACCAGAGCTCCTACATATGGTTCCTTTTTTTTCACAGCTTGGCTGCTAGTTTCTAAGAGGAAGAATCTTGAAAGGGAACGTACCTAGAGGGAGTGTCTTGAGAGCAAGCATTTCCAGTCAGAGAGCAACATTTTCATTATTGTTATTACTACTATATATATATATATATATATATATTTTTTTTTTTTTTTACAACTTTAAATGGAAAGCTATCAAAATTCCATTCAGATTCAAGGAGAGGATCCATAGACTCAAACACTTTATGGACTATATGTAGCAAGGTCATTTTACAGAAACGCATGTGGTGTGGAAGGTATTTTGTGACTATCTACTGAAAATACTACTTTCTATTTTAGTTAGAATATAGTGTGTTTCTTTTACCTGTCTGTCATCCCATCTAAAATTAATGTTCAAGGAGGTTGACATATGCCTCTTTATATCCCCAGTATCAAACAATCCATAAAAGTAAATGTTTGAATTGAGTATGGAATAAAGCTTAGAAATAAAAAAAGAAATGTGAGAAGAAAGGAACAAGAAATTAACCAATCCTGTTGTAGTAGTCTGATATGGTTATAAATTCCAAAAATAGATATTGGATTATGTTTGTAATCTGGTCTGTACCTGGTGTGATTGAGTTATGATTAGGGCTTTGATTGGGCCATGTTATTAGGGCATTGAGTCCCCACCTCTTGGTGGGTGGGGACTCACAGATAAAAGGTGTGGCAAAGGACAGAGTTGAAGTTTTTGATGTTGGAGTTTTGATGTTGGAGTTTGATGCTGAAGCCTTAAGCTGAAGCCCCAGGAAGTAAGCCCATAGAGGAAAAAGAAGCAAGACCCTGGAAGGGAGGAACTCAGGAAGCCTGAACCCTCTCAGACATTGGCAGCCATCTTGCTCCAACACATGAAAATAGACTTGGTGAGGGAAGTAATTTATGCTTTATGGCCTGGTATCTGTAAGCTCCTACCCCAAATAAATACTCTTTATAAAACCACCCAAATTCTGGTATTTTGCGTCAGCAACCCTTTGGCTGACTAATACACTTGTTGACTTTATAATGAGTAAGAATTTTTTTTTAAAGTAAAAACAGCTTACTGTGAGTTGCTATCTTTTATTGCTTTCACTTCCTTTTTTATTCAGTCCAAACCAGAATTCTCATCATTTCAATAGCTCTTTGCCATTACCTTCAATTCCTTTTTCTTTTTCTTTTAAGTTTACCCTGGCAAAACTTGACTGCTGCATCAATTTAACCATTCACCTTCCTGCTTGTATGCTATTGAAATTTTAATTATTGCCAGATAAAATTCACAGTCTTTAGATGCTACTGTGTTTATGGTTCCTATTTGTATTAGTCAACTTGGTCATGTCTGTAACTTGACTAGGCTTGGCTCCAGACAGTGGTTCTTCACCCTTTTCTCCTTCCGAAGTCCAGGCTAAGGGGCAGCAGCTACATGAAGCATGTTCTTCTTATTGCAGAGGTTAGAAGCTTCCAAAGACAATGTGAGTAGAAATCTGTAATGCTTTTTAAGATCTAAGATCAAATAGGACACGCTGTCACTTCTGCACACTTTCCATTGGTCAAAGCAAGTCGCCAAGCTAAGTGAAACATTATGTTTCAGGGACATACACTCCTTGCATGGATAGATGCTATACAATAATATAATGTACACAATATACTGTGATTTTACTAGCCACTCTCTGCTATCATTATTTTTTTGTTATTTAATCAGTGCTTTCTATCATTTTCCATAAAAGATATTTATAATTTTCTTTAATATCCTGACTTTTTCATTAACCCATCTTATTCTGCATAAGTGAATTTGTTTCTAACTTCAAATAGAATATAGAGATCTTTGAGCAAGAATCCTTTTAACATTTTTAAAAATAAAATTTTATTGAAGTGTATCATCCATACATAAAGACACATAAACATAAGTTGTAGCAGTTTGATATTATTGATGAATTCTAAAAGAAATACTGGATTTTGTTTGTAACCTGATCTTTTCCTCTGGGCATATTAGATTATCCTGGATTCATAAGTTTCCTTGATTAAGTAATCATGTAAACTTCTTGTGCCAGTAGGGCTTTGAGTCCCCACCCTTTGGTGGGTGAGGACTCACAGATAAAAGGCATGGCAAAGGACAGAGTTGGGAGCCTTTAATGTTGGAGTTTTGATGTTGGAGTTTGATGCTGAAGCTGGAGTCCCAGGGAGAGAAAGACAGAGGCATTTGCCTGATAGTCTATTGCTGACCTTGTGGAGAGAGACAAGCCTAGAGAGTCTCGTGGTCTACAGCTGCCCTTGTGGAGAAAACAGAGGAACCCAGGAAGCCTGAACCCTTGCAGATGTCAGCAGCCATCTTGCTCGAACACGTGAAAATAGACTTTGTTGAGGGAAGTAACTTATGCTTTATGGCCTGGTAATTGGCTTTTTTTTAATTGGCTTCTACCACAAATAAATACCCTTTATAAAAACCAACCAATTTCTGGTATTTTGCATCAGGACCCCTTTGGTTGACTAATACATATATGTATAGTAAAAGCTGCAAATTTATAATACATACATGTAAGTCATCATACAGGGCTCCCATACATCACCCCATCACCAATGCCTTGCATTGTTGTGAAAATTTTGTTATAAACAATGAAGGGCATTGTGAACAAACTATACTATAGCCCATATCTTACATTTGGTGTATTTTTTGCCCAACTCACTCGATTATTAGCACCCTGTATTAGAATTATATTAGAATTCTATACTCTATATTAGAATTATTGTTATTATTCATGTGAGAAAATTCTCATATTTTTCCTGTTGACTACAGTTCACCTTCCACCACTGAGGGAATTGTTTTAACTTTGCAATGGGTTTCTCACTTCTCTGCATTATAGTCCATGTTTTACTCTCCTCACATTTTAAATCACATCCATAGTTCAGTGTAATGCTAATCCTTCTACCTCTAGTCTGATCTTCTTTGGGTTTGACACCATTTATTATATCATCTAATATTATAACTTTAAATTCTTTATTGTAGGTTGTTGGTAAAATCAGAACAAGACAAAAAGTTATCCAAAATTCAGCTAGTATCTCTTAATAAATGGAAAATGGAAAAATGTTATTTATTTATAAGAAAAACGTGAAAGGAATTCAGAACAGAATGAAGCAGTAGATTAATTGAAACAAACAAGTGATATGGCTATCTATAAAAACAAGAATTAAAAAAAAATTTTTTTGAGGTAACAGGGCCAGAGATTGAACCCAGAACCTCATATGTGGGAAGCCAGTGCTCAATCACTGGGCTACATCAGCTCCTAATTTTTAAAATGCCATTCTCTGAGGCACTGGGACAATGATAAGAGGCTCAAGATGGCAATTGGAAAGAAAATTTATCTTGAATATTTTCATCCCCAAATCTTAATACAGTTGGAATCTGTATTTGCTAAGCAAACTCAGTCAGCTATGATGGTGATTTATTTTTTATTTTTTTATTGCTAAGTAACAAATTACTACAAACTCAGTGACTTAAAACAACATACATTTTTTTAATCTCAGAATCTGTGGGTCAGGACTCCAGGTGTGGGTTAACTGGGCCTTCTGCTCAGGGTCTCAGCAGGTGAAAATCAAGTTGTTGGCTGAGGCCAGGCTCATCTTCTAAACTCACTGGCTGTTGGAAGATTCAGTTCCTTGTGGATTATAGGACTGAAGTACCCATGCTTTTGCTATTTATGGGTGGGGGACTACTCTCTTCCCTAGATAATCCTCAGGCTTTGCTATGTGGCTCTTTTCATAGAGAGTTGACAATACAGTTGTTTTCTTCTTTATAGTCAGCAAAAAGTACCTTTCTTGCTTTAATTTCTCATTTAGGAAAAATCTACTTCCTCTTTTAAACTGCTCATCTGATTAGACAATAACCATCCAGGAAAATCTGTTTTGATTAACTTTAAGTCAACTGATGAAGAACCTTATTTACATTTCCAAGACACCTTCACCTTTGCCATATAGTTTAATGTAATCATGGGAGCCAAATTCCATCATATTCATAAGTCTTGTCCATACTCAAGAGGAGGAATATAATCTTCCCCTTGAGTTTATACACCAGTGGAGTATCTTAGAGGTAAAGTTAGAATTGTTCCTACCACACAGAGGAGAACCCCATAATTACTGTGCAAAGTTAATAAAAAATTTTTAGAGGTGAGATATTGTTTTCTTTTTTTTCTTTTTTTAGGAGGTACCAGGAATGGAACCCAAGACCTTGCACGTGGAAAGCAAGTGCTCAAATACTGAACTACAGCTGCTCCCCAATGAGATTGGTTTTTAAATTTGTTTTTGTTTTTTAAGAGGAATCAGGGATTGAACGTAGGACCTCATACCTGAGAAGCAGGCACTCAATCCCTTGGGCTACATCCACTCCCTTTGCTTTCTTAACAGACATGAATTTTTAATTCTGGTAAGAGTTAAAATAAGTATAGAGATAAAGTAAATAAAAGTATTAAATTTATTTTTCTATGCTTAATAATTTTGTTTATTTTTTAATTTGGTAAAAAATATATCTAGGGTTTAATTTCCCTGTTATCTTGAGAAGTCCAATTGTCTATTCTGTGCTAGGTCTTTTCTTTTTTGGGCTTCATTCTTTTTTTATTTATTCCCTCATTTTTGTTGTGTATATTCTCCAGTAGTTTCCTGAAAATGAGTCCAAAGAAAATAGATATTATAAATCCATGCTTATCTGAAAATTCCTTTATTTTATTTTAAAATTTAGGTAGTTTTACTGGATGTAAAATTCTAGGTTGAAATTAAATTTTCCTTAGACTTCTTGAGGCATTGCTCCAGTCTTTTATAGATTACAATGTTGCTATTGAGGAAAGCCCAGTGTCATTCTAACTCTATTTTTCGTTATCTGTTTTAATCTCTTTAAGCTTTTACAATCTCTTCTTTGTCTTACATATTCTAAAACTTCGCGATGATCTGCTTTGCAATGTCTTTTAAAAATTCTATTTTCTAGTTGACTAGTAGGCATTTCAACCTAGATATTATAAATTTCTAATCTGAAAAGTTTTCTTGTGTTATTTCTTTGATAATTTTCTTCTCTCTACTTTCCTTTGTTCTCTTTTTCTAGATCTCATATAAGTCAGTTGTCAGACTTCCTGGATAAATTCTCTTATTATCTTTTTCCTCCTATATATATATATATGAATAATATAAAATATCAAGATTTTATATTATTCTTAAACACTGTTCTTTCTTTTTTAAAAATTGCACCCTCTCTTATTGGCTTCCACTGATATCCTATATATATATATATCTTTTCATTTGTCCCTTGACCATTGTCAATCTCCAATTCTTCTATTACAATTTTAATTTTAGCTATCTCATTTTGGTTTTTAAAAATTTTCCTTATTATCTGAATTTTCCTTTTTATAGTATCCTTTGTTTTACAGGTATAATATCTTCTCTTATGTGTTTGAGTGTGTTAGCGATAGAACTTTATAATGTTTTATTTTCTATCATATTGATTTCATCTTTCATGTTGTAGACTCTTCAAATCCTTGTTGATACTTGGCTGTGCTAAATACTGGAATAAAAGGACACTTTATCTGAGTAGGGTTTATTGATCATTGGTCTTCAGTTTAGGTTGATCATGTGAGGATTTAGGCCATTTCTTTATGGATACTCAAATCTCATGTATAGATATTTTCTCTGGAGTCATATAGTTTCTCAATGGGTGTATTTATATATGTCTGCAAGTGTTCTAGATATTGAACTAGAGAAGGGAGCTAGTGGTTCCTATTTAGATATGTAAAATTCCCCTTAGTTCATCTTGAACCCTTAAATCTGCATTCAGCCATACTTGTCCCCCAACCCACAGTATCTCTGGCTCAGTATTTCTGGAGGGTGGGTATCTTGCCCAGGTTGAGAAGATATAGTTATCTAGTTATGAAATTAGGAACCTTAGAACTTAGCTAATTCTCTGGTTTCCAGTCCTACTCTTCATCAGTACCTTTGCACAGAATTCTTAAACATTCAGAGGTTCAAGTGGTTTGCATCTAATTAGAAAATTTGACTTCATTGTTTTAAATCATTTTTGTGCCTCAATATATATTCTCAAAATTGTTGGTATCTGTTTGCTCTTGTTGTCTTCTGCCCTCTTGTTCTTGTTGTAGGGTGTTCCTTTTAACAAGCTCTTTTAGTGAGTTTTATAAGAGTGGAGTTTAAACACATATACCTATAATAAATATATTATATCTATATTTTATATTATTCTCAAACACTGCTCTTTCTCTCCTATTGACTTCCATAGCTACCCTATTCTGATAACTTCCAGTCTATCCTGATAATTATATTAACACCAGCTAGATATCTTCACTTGGATTTTCCACATTGCAACTCAGCATATCCAAACTAACTTCATCAGCTTCTCTCAGAATATTCTCCTTTTAATATTTTCTGACTTTATTAATGGCATTGTCATCTTCTGTTTCCCACAACATATACCTGGGAGTCATTCAAATCTTTCCATTCCTTAAATACCCACACCGAATTGTTCACGAAGCTCCTTCTACAAGACCTCCTATCTCTAAAATAAAATCTATCACTTCTTCCTCATTTCCATAAGAATTCCCTGGTTCATACTCTAGTTATGTCTTAGTCAGATAGTTGCAATATCTCCTTAAAATACTTCTCTACCTCAAGTTACCTCTTTATAGTCCATTTTCCTTGATGACACTACCTGGATATCTTTAAATGTGTCTGATTCTGTCATTTACTTAAAACCTATTAATGCTTCTTTGATAAGTATTGTTCATTACTATATACCAAGCATCGTGCTAGAATCTAGGGATATGATACAAACAAAAGTAGATAGTTTTCTGCTTCATTGAGCATGCAGCTTAAAAAGTGAAAGAACTGTTTAAAAAATAACCACAGAAATAAATGTTTAGCAACAAGCTATAGTAAGTAACATAAAGGAAAATTAAGGTGTGATGAGAGATTATAATTAGGCCTTCACATAGAGAAGTAGATCAAAAGAGAGCTTCTTGAGGTAGTAACATTTAAACTGAGCCCTGAAGGAGGAATGGAAGTTAACCAGGGAAAGCATTAACAAGGGTTTGAAGAGGCAGTGGTAAGAAAAAGAAAATAGGAAAAACATTCCAGAAAGAGGGAATGGCCCATGTGGAGATCCTGAAATTGTAAAGAGCTCAGAATATTTTAGAAACAGATAAAAGGTCTGTGTGTCATTTGTGTAGCAAATGAGGGAGAGAATGGAACACAAGGAGATTGGCAAGAAAGGTGAGCTCATGATGATGGAGGTGATAGACCACATAAAAAATATATGAAACATTGGATTCTTATTCCCAGTGCAATTAGAAGCCATCATCTAATTTTAGGTAAGGAAATGATATGATTTCTTTGCAGTGTATAGGAATCACTCTGGCTGCATTTAAAAATAATCGAGTTGAGATAGTCAAGATTAGAAGTGGGGGGATTTTATGGTTTAGTAGTCCAGCCTAGATAAAATGCATGCCTTGACTCTAAGGTGACAGTGATATCACAGAGAAGTAGTTATATTTAGGATATATTTAGGTATAGAATAAATATAAATTAATAAAGAAAGTGTTTTAGGGATCACATTCAGGTATTTGGATTATGAAGCACAGTGGATAGAGTAGCATATTGAAAAGAAGAAAAAAGGGAAACGGACTTGGCCCAGTGGTTAGGGCGTCTGTCTACTACATGGGAGGTCCGTGGTTCAAACCCCGGCCTCCTTGACCCGTGTAGAGCTGGCCCATGCACAGTGCTGATGCGCGCAAGGAGTGCCGTGCCACGCAGGGCTGTCCCTCGCGTAGGGGAGCCCCACGCGCAAGGAGTGCACCCGTAAGGAGAGCCACCCAGCACGAAAGAAAGTGCAGCCTGCCCAGGAATGGCGCCGCCCACACTTTCCATGCCACTGAGGACAACAGAAGCAGACAAAGAAACAGGACAAAGAAACAAGACGCAGCAAATAGACACAGAGAACAGACAACCTGGGTGGGGGCGCGGGATTAAATAAATAAATAAATCTTAAAAAAAAAAAAGAAGAAGAAGAAAAAAATATCATTTAGGTTTGAAATTCTTTGATCCATCCATGTGGAGATATATCAACAAGTCAGTTGGATGTATAGGCCTAGACATAGAAGAGAGTTCTAGAAAAGGAATAAATTCAGGATTCTGTGGTATTCAAGTAGTGTTTCAAATCATGAGAGTTGAAGAAATCAGCAATTTAGCAAATGTTGAGTGAGTACAATGAATGCCCAGGGAGCCATGGGATATTCCAACAATCAGACTTTAAGAAGAGAAGACTGAAATAGAAAAGGATTTTGAGAAGGAAGGACTAAAGAAGTAGGAGGAAAAACAAAAGGATGAGGAATTATTAATGCCATGAGCAGGCATTTTTTTCAAAGAGAAAGGGCGGTCAGTTGTTTTGAATGTTGCTGAGGGGATTGAAAGGTCTGAGAAGTGAACATTGTGTTTAGTTGCAGTTTGATCATTGTAATCTCAGCAAGAGAAGTTTTAGTAGTGCTGGTGGAAGTGAGAATGGAATTCATTAGAGAATTAATGAGAGGTAGGAGACAGACAACCATTTAAGTCACTTTGTTATGAGGATGGGTAAGAGAAAAATGGTAATTGGCAAGAGCTATCAGGTCATGGGACTTGTTTTGTTTTTAAGAATTCCTAGAGATACTAGCACCTTTGAATGCTGATAAGAAAGATCTAGAAGATAGCAAGAGAAACAGGGATATGGAAGAATCAAGCAAGATGGTATTAATAAAGAAGAGAGGTCTCTGGAAGAGTAGAAGTGAAAGGGATCCACAGCACAGGTGGAGAGATAAGCCATAGACAGAGAAGAAACACTTATTCTGTAGTTACAGGAAGAAAAAAGAAAGGATGGATCCACACAGATAGTTTGTGGATTTGTTGGGGGTAGGGGAAATGAGAGTGTCCACAACTGATGGCTGCAACTTGTAGAAAGTTTTATGGAGAAATGTTGCTAGATTGCTGAGGTCCCTGTTGAAGTTGGTAATTATGATTTTTTAAAAGATGTCAGTCATCCTAGTTAGTAAGTTTTTCTCCCTAAAATCCAAATTCCTAAGCATGAAAGTACTTAGGTGATGGTATTCTTCAGAATTATATGAGAGTTTTTCTCTGACTCGACTCAGAAACTTATTGATTCAAAATCTCTAGGTATGTGGTCTGCCATAAGCCTTTTTACAATTTCCATATACGTTTTTTTCTTTTTTAATGCACAGAAGCACTATCTTGGCATAATACACAAGGTTCCTCATAATTAGACTGCTTTCTACCTGTACATTGCCTCCTTCTACTCCTCACATTAAACGTTATATGCCAATAATAACAAACTATTATGAGGGTTCCCAAATGTACCATATTTTCTCATCATTTTACTACTACTGCCCTTTAATGGAGAGCTTAACAAGTAGTGCATCTGAATTACTCGCGTAGACTTAATCTCACCATCAATTATTATAGAACACAGATCGATTCCTACGTTCTTTTCTATATCTCTCCTTGGATGGATTGGTGTGCTAGGATCTGGCCTGCATTGTTGAGGTGGCCTTGCTGAAGTCAGGGATTCAAAACATGGTAGTTATGATTGAAGACCATTGACTATATTGTCAGCTTCTGGTGGAAGCCAAAATAGAATTAACCAGTCTGTTCCATGTAGTCTGGAATCAGGTGACTAGGCAAAACAAGGTGGGAGTAAAAAAAAAAAATCAAGCCAAAAGACAGCCAAGAGGACCTGATATCTATTAAGGTAGAAAGCACAAAGATGCCTGATGTTCCAGAGATAACCAATACTTTCAGAAGGGGAAAAAAAATAGTTTATCAGTCAAATGTTGCAGAAGTAAAGTCAGAGAAGAACTGAAATTATCCATTGTCTTTGGCAATACAAAAGTCCTTGAATTTACAAGAACAATTCCAGTGGTGGTCAGGGAACAAAATCCAGGTCACAGAAGTTTGAGGAGTAAATTGCGTATTAAGAAGTTGTCTTATTTTGCTAGAGCTGCTATGACAAATACCCTACTTTGTTGGCTTACAATAGAAATTTATTGGCTCATGGTTTGGGAGGCTAGAAATTCAAAATCAAAGTGAAAGCAAGGCCATGCTATCTCCCCAAAATCTTGTACTGTTCTAGAGCTGTACTGCCACAGTCTAGGATCCTTGGCTTGCATCTCTGCCTCCTATTTACATTATGATCTCTACCTGTTGTTCTGGTTTCCGTTGACTTCTGACTTCTTTCTGTAATTTTCTCTGGTTCTGGCTTCTCTCTATCAGGCCTCAAGTAAAATGGATTAAGGAACACCATGATTCAGTACCTAACAGGAACCTAGAAGATGCTATTTACAAATGAGTCTGCACTTTAACTGATATTACATATTTAAGGGGCCCTGTTTACAAATGGGCTCACACCCACAGGAACACGATTAAGGTTAAGAACAGGCTTTTTGTTGGGGTACATAATTCAATGTACCACAGAGTTAGATGCAACAAATACAGTGCCCAGATCTTGGTTTCTAAATGACATTTCCCAAATAAAAGCAACCAGAATTTCTTGGGGGAAGAGAAAGTACAAGATTAGTTGGGAACACCTTGTGTTTCAAAAAGTAAGAAAATACTCAAACAGCTGAGGGCTTTTTAAAAAAATGCAGGTGCTAACCCAAAGGGACTTCTAACAGTCAAGACTGGAACAATTTGAGCATCAATATAAGAAATGAAATAATTGAATTTTAACTCACAATGTAGAGCAAATTATCCATTAGCCCATACTAATATAAATAAATAACCAAATAAATAAATAAGGTCAGACAGCTCTCTCTTACAGAAGAATTTCAATTGATAATTTTAGAAAGAAAGAATAAACTAGAAAATCACAATTAGGCAAAACCATGAATAATAACCACTGAAGACAAAATCCACTTACGGAAGCCACAATAAAAGTTTGAGAAGAAACAGCATTTTCATAGCCACAAAGAATATCCACCAAGATATTCATTAACTACAAAGATAAAGATAATAAAGTTACAGTGAAGAAAGCTGGTAGGCACCACCACAGCCAGTATTAAGGCACATCAATGTCATGAACTCTTTTGATACAGTGTACTGAGGGCACAACCTCAATTCTGTGCATCTCTTGATGCATAACCTCATTGCAAACAAGAGAAAACACCAGGAAGACAAGCCCAAAATGAGAGACTTACAAAAATAACTGATCAGTACTCTGCAAAAATGTCAAGGTCATGGACGACTAGGAAAGACTGAGAACCTATTGCAGATTGAAAACAACTAAAGAGAAATAACAATGAAATGCACGTGGGATCCTGGATGGACTCCTAAAACAGAGAAAGGATAATAATGGAAAAGCAAGTAAAATTCAAATGAAGTCTGAAGTTTAATCAATGTTAATTTTTTAAAACATTTTGATAAATGTTTCATAGTTATGTAAGACGCTACCATCAAGAGAAGCTGGGTCAAGATAACCTGGAACTCTGTACTATTTCTGCAACTTTTCTATAATTAAAGAAAGTTCAAAATGAAAATAATTTTAAAATGCTAAAAAAGGAACATTTGTTTTGTAGGGGTACAGAATTCAATCTACCACAGTTGTAGAGATAGCAAGTAGAAAATTTTCAAGAAGCTTGACATTAAGAAAGTAGAGATAGAGGGGAGTATAGTGTCAGGAGACATTTCTTTAGATTAGAGAGATATTTATGGAAACATATCAAGTTTAGGAAAAGAGCCAGGAGTGAGAGGGAAAGAATATGATGGAGAGGGAGAGAGAAGCAAAAGGGTTAATTGATGAAACAAGTTTGGGGAAACGGACGTGGCCCAGTGGTTAGGGCGTCTGTCTACCACATAGAGGTCTGCGGTTCAAGCCCCGGGCCTCCTTGACCCGTGTGGAGCTGGCCCATGCGCAGTGCTGATGCGCGCAAGGAGTGCCTTGCCATGCAGGGGTGTCCCCCGCGTAGGGGAGCCCCACGCGCAAGGAGTGCACCCGTAAGGAGAGCCGCCCAGCGCAAAAGAAAGAGCAGCCTGCCCAGGAATGGCGCCACCCACACTTCCCGTGCCGCTGACGACAACAGAAGCGGACAAAGAAACAAGATGCAGCAAATAGACACAGAAAACAGACAACCGGGGGAAGGGGGGGGATTAAATAAATAAATAAATCTTTAAAAAAAAAAAAGTTTTCTGTGATAGTTAATTTTATGTGTCAGATTGGCTCGGTTAGTGTCCAGTTGTTTGGACAAACAGTGGCATAGTTTTCTCATGGAGGTATTTCTTAGATGGCTTGCACATTTACAGTCAACTGACTTTAAAGGAGATTACCCTCAAAATGCAGGTGGGTCTCATCCAGTCAGTGAAGGACTTAAAAATGAGAACTGAGATTCTAGGTATCAGAAAGAATTACGCCTCAAGACTGTAACTTTCTCTTTTTCCTGAGTTCCTAGTGAACAGAATTCAGACTTAAGACTTCAGCATCACACTTCTGTATTTTCAGCCTCAGGCTTGCCCCTATCGAATTCAGACCTGTCAATCCCCACAATTCTGTAAGTCAATTCCTTACACTACATGTATTTGTGTATGTGTGTTTGTGTGTCCTGTTGGTTCTATTCTCTGGAGAACCCTGAGGTATAGAGGCCCCAGGAAGAAGCTAAAATTCAAAGGAGGTTCAAAGGAGGGAAAGTTTTAAATAATAAGAGGAAATCTGTTTCACAAAGTGACATTTCACTGAAGTCAAAAGGGTGCAGGTGGAGGGAAATTCACTCTAGGCACCTGGAAAAAAAGGCAGAAGAAGGGGAGTGGGTATAGCTCAGTGGCAGTGCACTTGCTCAGCATGTATGATGTCCCGGGTTCAATATCTAGTACCTCCTAAAATATAAATGATAATATAATGGAATAAGCATTCCAAGTGAGGCATGTCCAAGGTGTTGTTGGAACGCTGACAAGAGTTCATCTAACTCTTTCTGCCAAGAGGAGACATTTCTGAAATCTCCACTGCTAAAGTTCCCTCCTGACTGGTTCTAGAAGCATTTTTTCCTGTCAGCCATATACAGGCATTTAGTATAGAGGGTAGGAATTCAGTTTGGTCATGACTTAATAACATATTCAAAGGGTCCTATTTATAAATGGGTTCGTAGCTACAGGATGGGGTGGGGATGGGGTGCTGTTTTAAAACATGAACATACCTTTTGTGGGGGGCATGATTCAATCTATCATAGATGTGATTTTACTACAGGTGATTTGAAGAGTGATTGGAGGGTCCTGCTCCACTGCCAAAGCTGCACTTGTAGCTATGCTCCAATCTGTTTCTTTTCTCTCCAGTTGTGGTCATTTACTGCTGGCACTGTTGTGGACATTCTTTGCATCTATTGAAAATAACTTGTTATATACATTGAAGATGCCTTAATACAAATTGCACATTAATATTAAACTTTAAATGAAAACATATGGTATAACCAATTTGTGGGAATTATCCAAATTGGAAAAGGGTTAATTTCATCTAGAGATGGCAATATTTGGTGTAATCATGCAAGCCTAACCCGACTGAAAGCCTAAACTGATTGGTTTAAGTAGAGAGAGGATAGTCAAGTAAATGATAGAGATTGACATTTGTTTCAGTTTGGCTGTTATAAAATTATAAAATGAAAGATGTAAGAAATCCAAGGATTATTTATGTTCAACACTGACTTAAAGTAAATCTGTGAGAAGACATTATATGCAACTGGAATATCAATTTTTTTCCCTGAAAAGCTGCCGAACAATCCTGTGCTGATTATCACACAGCAAAATACATTGAAAATGAGTTCCAAAGGCAAATCAATTTACAATTTTTGCCAAAAATAATAGCAAATTTTAATCACAAAAAGGAAAGCCTCTTTATTTTGTGAGGCTAGTAATTGAGTTTTGACAGCATAATTCTATATTTCTGCCCAACGGGCCCTATCATTATGCAGGGTATGAATATATCATCATTTTACCTGGAGAAGTGCCACCAGCCCCTATGCAAGATCTCATCCCTAGAATTTGGACATGAGACAACTTGTTCCTTGTAATTCTGTGACTCTGGCTTTTGAATGCTCTTCCTAACTGCTTCCTGCTCTCTCTTTTTTCTAATACCTAGCACAGATGTGAGTTTGTTGATATTTGAATACCCAAGGGAAGAAAAACATGCAACATATCAGATCATCTTCTACAATTCTTTAAGACAAGGTTTGGGATAATTGGTATTTTGCTCATGGAGTACATGAAATAAATTATAAATGCTTTCTGCTACCTCTAAGTATGGCGATGTCAGTAGAACTGTGATTTATAGCTTCCTAAGGAATTTTTAGACTCTCAAGTTCTGTTATAAATTATGTTTCCCAGGAATCAAATGAATCCCTATACAACAGGAAAGTAAAAGAAAATTATCTTTTTTCCCCCATGGTTTTTGATCTGTATTTCAACCTCCAAAGAAGCATAGAGATATTTGAAGATACAGAAGAAAAGTCTATCCCACTCAATGAAAAGATCCTAGGTCTAATATAACTGAATCTCAAATGAAAAGTTCGATTTTCACATAAAGCTAAACCTCCAGTTAGAACTAATTTTTACTTGTGAGTTAGAGGATCAGCAATATTCAGAAAACATCCCTTTTCCATAAGATTCACCAAATTTCACTATAAAGGTTCTGGAGTTATTAGGTGTTAAAACATAGGTACACTAAAGAGGCAAATAGATCTGCCATACAGGTTGAACAATATGAATAGAATCCCTATAAATCTATCATTTACCCAAAAATTAAATATTCTGGAAATTAGAATAGAATATGTTTGGCTACAAATACTTTCTTGCCCAGAATCCATTATTATTCAGCATTAGGCTGCTATCAGACAATAAACATGAAGAAATAGCTAGCAGGAATTGGGTTACTGTAAATCATAATTCCAGGGAAATGGTGTTTTATAGAGAAGTGGGTGTAGCTTAAGCAATTGAGCTCCTGTTTACTTTATGGAGGACCCGGGTTTGATCCCCGGGACCTCCCAGTAAAAAAAAAGAAAGAAAAAAGGCGTCCCAGACCTGCTCCACAGAGAGAGCAGGCCCTGGCAAAGCGACTACTGAAAAGATGGTAACATCACCAGAGAAAGAAAAAAAAAAGGTATTTTATATCCACTCAATTGAGACAATTAACTGCTTGATAGTACTGATGTTAGAGAGAATGAGGGTCAACAAAGTCTTTTAAACATTGAGAGAATAAAGTGGTACAACCACTTTGGAAAGTGATTTGGCATTATCTTGTGAAAAAGAACATTTGCATAGCCAGAGACCTAACAACTCCTCCCTTAAATCTAAACTGAAATGACACATTGGTTTCTGTGCCCTGGAAATGTGTAAAAATATTGATAGCAGCACTGCTCAAAATAGCAAAAGGAAAAGAAAAAAAGAAAGAAAGAAAAAGCCTGCATGAATTATAAAAATTGCCCCTAGATTGTGATATTATACAGTAGTGAAAATGAATGAGCTACAACTATATACAACATGAATGACTATTGTGATCAGATCTCAAAAGTAGTATATATCATAATAGCCTTTAGAAAAGTTCAAAAACACCTCAATTTAAAAAAAAAATATTGCTTAAGAATATGTTACATGTAATAAAGATATTATCAAAAACCAAGGGAATGATAAATACATAATGCAACTTGGGTTGGAGAATTAGGCAGAAGGGTAGGAAGGCACACATAGACACATGTAAGGATTGTTGATGTTTTAGTTCTTGGACCAGGTATTGGGCTCACAGATGATTATTATTTATTGAGGGAAATGAATGGATAACTAGCTATCGTAACTCGTGAATTTATTCAAATCTTTATACCTTCAGTCCTTTTAAAAACCAAGCAAGAGAACGAAAGAAAAGAAGCTATTGCTGAGTTTATCTGTTTGTTTATTTTTCTAGCAGAAGAAAGGAAAGGCATAATGAGTCTGATTGTATATAATTATCATATAGGAAAACAGGCAGTTGAATGGATATTTGTGGTTGAGGGAATTACAAGTAAATTGATGAATATGTGTGAATGATCACAGAATGTGTGGCACTCAGCTGGACACCAGGCTCTTCTAAATCCAGATTTTAATGGGATTTTATTTGGGGTTAGAGGTCCAGCAGGAACGTTCCCTCTGAGAGATGACATTTAATTAAAATAATATATGGATCATTCTGTCAGCAGGGATTGATATGGCCAGGTGGTACTGTTAGGTTTATATCTTTTAATGATGATTTTTGTTTCTTTTAACTTCATGTCAGCTCCACCACGATTCTTTTTTCTTCCATATATTTTTTTGTCCTCCAACCTGCTAACAGAGTGACTCATTCTCTGTGAAGGTGACATTATAATTATTATCTACAGTAAACCAGAGAGGAGGCATTGGTTACTTGGACTAAATGAAATAGAAAAATTGATCAGGCGTTTTCTTAGTATGATTTATATAACTCTGATCCGGACAATTTAAACTTCTAAATGCCAAGCTTAGAGCCATACTTCAGTAGTCAGTTTTGTACTTCATAAATGTAATTCTAACCCTCTAGTCTACCATGTTGACTGATGGGAACATCCAGAGCAATCAAAACTTTTGCTTGGAACAGAGCTCAATTGGGGCATCAAAGGATTAGGGTTTGACATGTGTGTGCATGTGTGTGTGTGCATATATGTGTATGTGTGTGTGTGTCTCAGAATATAGATTTATTTGGTCACTTTACAGATATGGGTCAGAATTGGAATATATCTTTGCACACTTTGGCCTTGAAGCTCTATCAATAGAAACTGAATAGAGTTGTGTTTTTTTTCCCATTTCCTTCAGGCCCTTATTACAAATTACAAGCTTACAAAAATATTTTTATTTGTATTTTGTTAGTCTCCTATGTGAAAATATTGCAACTACAAGGGCAAAGTGTTGTTGTTCACCATTGTACTGCAGTGCCAACTCCAGGGCCAGGCTGTAAATATTTGTCGAATGAATGACTCGGCTTCCATTAGGCAATGTGGCAGGTTTGGCAATCAGTCTCCTTCAATGTCATTATTTACCTGTGGAAACTGTGCTTTCCATGTTGGCTTAGATCTTTAATTTACACAGGCCTGTTGCCATTCTGCTTTGACACAAATCACTTTCTGAACACTCAGTGGGTTCTCTGGCCCCCTTCTTGCATTGTGACACATTGAAAAACAAAACAAATTGAATCCAGTTACATTCAAGAGTGCTGCCTTGCCCTATCCCTATTTCTAAACTGCAATTCTTTGATTCTTCACTATAGAACTAACATGCCCAAGCCTGGTCTGTGATTCCGTAAACTGTTTTGTTTTAGATCATAAGCAGGGTTAAAACTCAAGTAGAGTCTTGTCTGCCTGCTTACTAGATTGTTTTAGAAATTGTCTAGACCCAAATAGCCAGGGGAGAGACAGAAATTTTAATTTGTTTCAGTCTTCCATGCCTGAAGGCAAGGCAGGCTCTCAGTTTCCCAAGGGCAGACTACTAAATGTTTTCAACCTGGTGAGCAACAAAGACTTTGTGCATAGGCCATATAGAAAATTTCCGAAAGCACATATCACAATCAAATGACAGGGTTACCTGTCAAATATTGAATGAGACCCACCTATTTGGGGAGTTGAGCAATTCTTTGCTTGCTCAAAACTTTAATCCTCAACTGTGTTAAAGAGAGGCCCTGGCACATATAACAGCAAGTACAGCAAACACTTTGTGTGCCAGACACAATGGGACTTCTGCCTGCTTTCCTTTGCCCTCACCTTCTCCAATCCCTACTGGAATAACAAGTTTTAAAGTTCTTTCTGTTGCCCTGGAAGCTATTATTGTTGAGATAAAAAGCTAAAACCAGGGTAAATTGAATTGCTATGCGAGACTGAAGCCAGTTGTTTGGAAGAATGACCCTCAGGCAAGATTTAGGTTTGAAATTTTAATGTGTTAGGTGACAAAACACAAAAGAATTACTATTTTGTTAACAATGTCAAAGGAAAGATGGTAAACTGAATGTATCTCAAACAGTTCAATCTAATTACTTATTCAACGCAAATCATAAAGTGTTGTTTTAGGCTAAATCTTAGACATGGAAAGAGAAGAGAACAGGTGACTGTCTTTTAGAAGCCCACAGTTTGGGGGTTGACTGATTTACTGAGGCCAATATAATCCTTGGAATTAACAGAGACCAACATGCTATAGGCATTTAACAAATGTGAGCTGTTTTGTTATCATTATTAGTGCAACAGATGCTATATTACTGCCTGAATGTTTTTATTATGTCTAAGGGATGCATTTTAGAGAATGCAATGTATGAGCTGATTCTTAGTGATCTTGTCAATAGGAAACAGGAAAAGATATTTAGACATGGAATGGCATGGTCAAAGCATCCACAGTAAAAGAACCGGGCCAGTTCTGTGGTAAGAAGTGATCAGAATCTTCTTGGAATGTCAGGACGCATCTGGGAAGAGAACTGTCAAAGTTTAGCTCAAACATGACAGCTTGAGGCAGCACCGTCAGAGGGAGGATTTGAAAGACAGTAAAAGAGTTTAGCCAAAGTGAGCAGAAAGCAATGCCTGTGGTCAAGTTTGATGAGTCAACCAAAGTTGTGCCTGGGATAATGAGTCATGAATTTAAAGTCATTTAGGAGGGGTAATAGGGAGCAGATATGGCTCAAGCAGTTGAGCACCCACCTCCCACACGAGACATCCTGGGTTTGGTTCCCTGTACCTCCTGAAAAAACAAAAACAAGCAACAAGCAAACTCTCTGTGTCCAATTACTGTGCATTCTTCTGTGTCTGTATTTATTTATTTTCCCTCCCCCCTTGAAGCTTGCTTGCTGTCTGCTCTCTGTGTTCATTTGCTGCAGACTCTTCTGTGTTCTTGTCTCCCTTCTTTTTGTTGCATCACCTTGCTGAGTTGGCTTTCGTGTGGGTGAGCCTGCCTTCATAAGGAGGTCCCAGGACATGAACTGAGGGCCTCCCATATGGTAGATGGGAGCTACATCTGCTTCCCTCATCATCATTCTTAATGACCACTTGCGGATTTATACTTCTCATCCCCTCAAACTTAGGTTCTGCCTTATTAGAGGTCCTAAATCTCAATGGAGGAATATTTCCATTAGTGGACACATAAAATAATCCACTGAACTTCAAGCTATGCCATACCAGCATGTCACTTTGGGCTCATCATTCTAATGACCCTGCAGGTAAAGTATCAGGGAAAATTGAACCTGATAATAAATAAAGGTGGGATGTGATTAGTTCCAAAGAGAAGAAAATAAAAGAATGCCATGGTGATCCAGAGGGTGGAGAGATTTGATAAGATTCAAAAATGCAAAGATGAAAGATAAAAAAATTGGCTTTCAATCAGGCAATGCATGAAGAATAATGTGGACAATAAGACTTTCAGAAGATGATACATAATTTTGTTTTATGAAAATATTTTCAAATAACCTTTTGAACATTTCTGCTGGGTAAATAGCAGTGGAAATGTAAATAAACTAGTTCTATTTTATTGGACTTGCTGATATTATCTAATCATAATTTTTCATAAATATGAAGTAAACTAAAAAATAGATAATCCCTGACAGCAAACATCTTAACTTTTTTCTTTCTATTAGTGTTTGGAGAATTTTTTCTTACAAATTTGCTTTGTGTTATTTGGAGTTGTGGTACTCAGGCATTCATAATATTTCTAATACAATGATGGCAGCATAATGAATAAGCCCCGGCAGAGTTGAATGGGTTTAATTTACTTGTCTTGACCTTGTGCTAGTCCCCTCTCCCCAGATTCATATTTCAAGTTAGACATAGACAGTTATCTGATAAACTGGTGTACAACACCAGCTTCACTTGAGTTGCCTAACTTCTTTCTGAGTAGCCTGTATTTCTGCTTCCATTCCTCAGCCAAGGGAAAATGTGGCTTAAATAGCACTGTACTAGCAGCCAATATAGTATTATGATTACGTGTAGGAGTTCTGGAGTCAGATACAGCTGGGCATCAAGGTCTAAGCATGATACCTGCTGTGTTACTGTGTGCAAGTTAATTAACCTCTCTGTGCCTCAGTTGCTTCATTTGTAAAAGAGGGATAATAATGGGATTTACCTACCTCATAAAAGAAATTGTGAGGATTAGATGAACTAGTGAAAATAAAATATTGTTCTAATTTGAAGAATGTGGCAAATTTCAGGTAACATAAAATCTCTTATTAATTAAATAAAATTAGTATTTCTGGTAGTAGCAATTGTAATAGCAGTAGTACAATTGTTAAAAGAACATTTTCAAAAAAAAAAGGGAAAATCAGAACTTTTATGCAGTTATAAAATGAATGCATATGAAAGATTTTATTTAGCCCAGTAATCAAGGAGGGAACCATGGTTTAAGATTTAAAATTAAGCCCATATTATGTGTGCTTTAAGGTCTGGGGAAACGAGGACATGGAATGGTCTACTTCCAGGTTCTTTCCCCATTCTACTCCAAAGATATATGGTCCCCTGTCAAACTACCTCCACAGGGACCAGGCGCTTCTCCTGCTTCTCCTGAGCAGTAGGCTTAAGTTCCCAGCCAGCCACGTGCTCGCCCGCTGAATTATTCAAAACCAGTCATATCCGTAGGAACCAGGGTGCGCCCCACACTCTTGGTACTAGAAAGGCTGCCTCCCCCAGCCCCTGGTGTTCACTCTATCCTGTGTGACCGCGCATGGCATGCTGTGTCTTCCTCCCCCACCCCCAATTGTGAGCATATATGACTAATCAACTGCTGTCGAGCTCAAGCTCATCTGTCCAGAGTTTGGTGTTGTATGTTCAGCCATTCCTATACCCCTAAGGTAGGAATCCTTCTCGCCACATCAACGGTCTGAATAAGAGGGGATCAAAACAGGAACCAAACATTGTAATCAGTTCAAACCAGAATCCATAGAACAGACACATTCATAGATCAGGAATACTGAAATCAATGTATCCCAGTGAAGGCAAAAAAGGCCTCTTCTGTGATGGAAGATGGAAGATGGAAGAAAATTGAATGTCCACTGGGTAGAACTCACATGTTGCTATCATTTATCTGTAGCCTACCGGGTTGTTAAGTATATCCCTTGGAATCAGAATCAATTAATGGGAAAGAGGGTGCCATATACAATGCATTGAAGCCCAATGTTTTTTCCTACACAGTAAGAGTCTCAGTATTTCTGGGTCACAAATGATTAAAAAGAGGTTAAATCCCTGAAAACCTGAAAAAAAAAACCACATTATGAATGTTATTAAAAACATGGTGGTGAATAGAATGCTGACCCCAACTTCAGACAAACCTGGATTCTAGGGCCATCTTTTATTATTTATCAGATATCAATCTTGGTCAAGCCTCTCTAGGTCTAGCTTTTCTCATCTCTCTAGAGCATCCTCCCAGACTCACATCCTGTAGTTAGGAAGTGTTGACTGTTTATGTGAATTTTAATGCAATGTCTCCTGTGGAAAATCTACCCAAGTATAATTGAGACTTAGCTACAAATGAGCAATGTGAAAAGAGTTACTGACCTAACCAGTTTCAGCAAATGACAAGTCATTAGGGCCTTTGAAATGTCACCCATTTTACTGTGTATATTTAATGAAATGCTAATGTAATTTTGCTAAACATGCAGTACTTATCATTACACATGATGGATTGGAGATACGAGTTTTCAATGGTAGTAAACTGTCACAGAAATAGTGATTAAGCACTGCAATTATGGGAACACCTACCTTTTATATTAGAAAGCCATTTTTCTGCAGTTTGTGTTGGTTAAAGTAGTAAGAGACCGAAAATGTAAAGGAAAGGTAAGGCAAGGAAAGTATGGTTTAAGAACATTCAGTTCAAACTCTGCTCATGTGGTATTATCTAAGTAGGCAATGCCTATCCTGGCTCACAAAGGATAGTGTTGAGGACTTTTTTTTTTTCTTTATTAGAGAAGTTGTGGGTTTACAGAATGATTATGCATGAAATATAGGATTCCCATATACTACCCTAGTATTAAAAACTTGCATTGGTATGGAACATTTGTTACAATTGATGATAGCACATTTTTATAATTTTACTATTAATTATGGTCCATAGTTTAACTTAGGGCTCACTGTTTGTGTACTGGGGTTCCATGGATTTAAAAAAAATTTAATTCTGTTACCATATATGTAATCTAACATTTCCCCTTTTAATTATTTTCAGGCAAATATTTCAGTGCTGTTAATTACATTCACATTGTTGAACTACCATCACCACCATCCCTTACGAAAACATTTCCATCATTCCAAACAGGAACCCTGAACATTTTAAGCCTTAACTTCCCCACTATGATTTTCATAAGTCATTCCCTCAATTCTATGTGTGAGATCACCTGAGATACTTGAGTAAATTTTAGACTATATGTGGTCTGTTTGTTACAAAATAATTCATTGTAAAATACAGAAGATACAGGAAACTGCTTAAATAAATATAGAGCTTAAGGAACTATTACAATGTATTCCTCACCCAGATTCAGAAACAGAACACTGACAGCCAAGAAATCCTCTAGGTGCCCTATTTCAATCACAACACTCTTCCTCCTTCTTAAAAGAAAGCACCCTCCTGTACTTCATTTTCCTGAATTTCTTCACAGTTTTATCACCCACATATACATCTCTAAACACTACAACTTAGTTTTGCCTGCTTTTATTAATGACTTTTAAGTCCTTCTCATCTAAATATTTTTCCTACCTTTTTCACTCATTTAAAAAAAGTTGTTGGCAATTTGTTTATTGAAGAACATGGGTCATTTATCTCATAGACTGTTCCATAGTTTGAATTTACTTTAAATTGGTAGTTGGATGAGGCCTGATTAGACCATTTCTTTTTTTGGAGTTTATGGGTGGCAATGTGAACCTTCATCGGGGGCATGCAATATCTCGGCATGGCTGTTGGTGCGATGTTGGCAGCCCTTGAAGCTCCATGCTCATGTCTGTGATTTGCTTAGTGTGTTTGGACTTGATTTTCTATGTGAGAGCCTGAAAGTCTGTTTAAAATGCATATATAATTCACTCATATTAAAACAATGAGGGAAGCAGATGGGGCTCAGTGATTGGGCTCCCATCTACCACATGGGAGGTCCAGAGTTCAATTCCCAGGGCATCCTGGTGAAGACAAGCTGGCCCATGCAGTGAGCTGGCCTGAGGGGAGTGCTTGCCTGTGTAGGAGTGCTGGCCCACGTGGCAAGCTGACCCGAGTGGAGAGCTGCCCTGCAAGATGATGCAACAAAGAGACATGGAGGAGAGACAATAAAAAACGCAGCAGACCAGGGAGCTGAGGTGGAGCAAGAGACTGAACGCTTCTTTCCCACTTTGGAAGATCCCAGGATTGGTTCCTGGCGCCACCTAAAGAGAATACAAGCAGACACAAAGAACACACAGCGAATGGACACAGAGAGCAGATAATGGGGGCGGGGGGTGGGGTGGAGAGAAATATATAAAGATGTCTTTAAAAAACAAACAAAAAAACCACAATGTGATCTTTATTATATTATTACATTTTATTACCAAGGTTTAGAAATATATTATTTCTCTAACATCAAGTACTGCATAACTCTGTGGAAGCTCTGTGCCATCTGAATGATATGTATAGCAGCAAAATAAGGAGAGCTCAAGTTAAAACTGCTGAAATTGACCCTTCATGTTTAGAGATAGTTATAGACATTCATAACAAATCATGCCAACAAAAACTCAACAGGTACTATCTGGGACAAAGTATTAAGCCATGTTCTGGAGAAAAAAAGTTGTTTATCGTGATGAGTAATAATACTGTCTAGAGTAGTTTACACACATTTACTGAGCACTCATTTTTTTGTAAGGGAGAGGTTAAAACCAACCTCAGCGGCATCCTTGAGTTGAGAATCTTCTTACAGCTAAGGGCTCAAGATACCACAGAATATAAATCTAAGGAAAAGTATTTCCTGTGAGATATTTTCAACTGGATTTGTATGGAATCAAGTTTAATTCACTAGCACATAGAATTTGCTTCTGCACTTATTGAGGAAAACATAATTATTTCCAGATTTTGATTCTAATCTGAAATATGAAGGTATTGCATAGAACTAAGGCTCTTTCCAGTTCTGAAAGACAAGATTTCCCAACATTGGCACTATTTTGGGCAGAAAATTCTTTGTTGTGGGGAATGTCCTGGGCATTGTAGGATGTTTAGCAATATCCTTGGCTTCTGGACACCAGATGCCAATAGCACCTTCCTCCCAAATTATGACTCCAGGTGTTTGCCGAATGTCCCCTGAATTCTAAATCTTCCCTGGATGAAAACCACTGCTTTAAGTCTTTAAGGCATTTAATACACTTGGAGGAAAGAAGTAAGCTGCCCATAGTTCACATGTCACATATCTCTCCCTTGGTTAAATTTCAACAGTGATTGTACATGATAACATTCTATAACATACATGGGGAAAATGGACATAGCTATATACACATATATTCACCTTTATACAAATTTCACGTCCCCAAATTCTTATATTACAATTTTGGAACACTTTGTGTTTATAGTTTTTTTTTTAAAGATTTATTTTTTATTTATTTCTCTCCCCATTTTGCTGTGTCAGCTCTTTCTGTGTGTGGCGCCACTTCTGGGCAGGCTGTGGTTTTTTTTGTGCAGGGCGGCTCTCCTTATGGGGCGCACACCCTATGTGGCACGACACTCCTTGTGCACATCAGCAGTGCATGTGGGCCCTCACCACACGGGTCAGGAGGCCCTGGGTTTGAACACTTGGACTTCCCCTGTGGTAGGCAGTTGAGCCAATTCCGCTTCGCTATAGTTTTATTTTCTGATTATCCTATTGTATTAGTCAGCCAAAGGGGTGCCAATGCAAAGTACCAGAACTCCATTAACTTTTATTAAGGGTATTTATTTGGGTAGAAGCTTACAGTTACCAGGCCCTAAAGAGTCCAACTCAAGGTACCATAAGAGGTACTTTCTTACCCAAAGTCTGTTGCCATGTGTTGACACAAGATGGTTGAGATGTCTGCAAGGGTTCAGCCTTCCTCCTTCTCTTAAGGCTCTGTGGTCCCAGCTCTTTCTGGGCTCAGCTGCTCTGTTCTCTTCACAAGGTCAGCTATAAACTATCTTCCTGGGGCCATGTCTATGGAGCACACACTCTTCCTGCGTATCTGCTTCTGTGTGTCTCCTTCCACGTGAGAGTCTGTTTATCAGCCCAAGGGGGCTGCGACTCGACGCTGAGTTGCACTCTAACGTGGTTGTATCAAAGCCCTAATCTTAACATAATTTAATCAGACGTTTCAGCTGAATCTAATACAATCAAAGAGTTTTTATGCCAGAGGAACAGACCAGTTTACAAACATATATTTCTTTTTGGAATTCATAAATAATATCAAACTGCCACAACTACTAATCCATATTTGTTATGTAAAATTAAGAAAGAATTTAGAGATGGAAATAAAAAGTAACTGCAATACCATCCTATAAATCTAGCTATTATTTTCATTTGTGATTCATCATAAATTTTTATTTGCATGTCATTTAAATATAGTTATATTACCTAAATAACTATACATATAATATCTAAAATATTTTGTGTTGTTTTGATCATTCTATAATGCCACACTTGTTTCATCTATTTTCTCATCTACTTCCGCTTTCTTCTTGAAATTATTTAAAGCAAATCCTGGACATTATCTCATTTTATCCATAAATAGTTAAAGAATATTTCTAAAGGCTAAGCAGTTTTAAAAAACTATCCAAAATACCATTTATCACATCAAACAATTATGATTCCCTAAAATAGTAAAATATCCAATCATCGTGAATGAAATTGATAATTTAAATTCTGTTAGTGAATGAAAATCGATTGAATCTAGATTCTTGGGAACCAATGTATTTTGCTAACAGAATTAGTTTCAGCAGATATTGTACTGTCATAAAAACAAAGATTCCAGTTTCTGAAAGGCAATATTTTTCTTGATCTAATAATCCACATCGTTGTTTCCTTAAGGAAAGAAGGGGGTAATCAGGTAGTACTTCTCTTCCAGCTTGTCCATACTCATGGTGGCCCCCTGGTGGTCAAATGGATTTTGCTTTGTAAGTGGTCCTTTGCTGAGTGTTTAACAGAGCGTTTGAAAACGTGTGCGTGTATGTGTGTGGGCTCTTGAGAAGACAGGAGAGGAGGATGACTTTGAAAGAGCATGGCAGAGTGAATACTAATGTATTTCTCTCCTCATAGAGAGAAACACTCTGAGGTCATCTTAAAGCTGTTAGATTAACCTTGGTCTTGGCTGCAATGAAGCCAGAGACCTGGATTAAATACAGTCTGTACAGAAGCCACAGAGCCATGCCTTGAATCCTTGGTGAGTTAATTCTACAGGTCAATTTGGGCTTTAGCTTCCTATTTTATAAATAAGAAGTCATAATAAATGAACTCTCAGGCCCCTTATTATCCTCCTGCTTTTAAAGTTCCGTGAAATAAACACTCTCCAATTAACAGCGACCCCCGGCAGGCAAATGTTTATATAAATAGAGCAGTTAAAAGTATTCTGAATTTGAAATACTTGGAGAAGAATTGAGCAAGTTCTGTCATTTTTTTTGTGTGAAATTTTTGTGGTATTTTGTTTCAAAAATTCAATTTATATATATTTATTCACTAAAAAAGAATATAGATTTAGTGAGACCCTATCACAGAAGAACTTAACAATGGACAATCTACTCAACTAGCTTTTAGAGTGGGGAGAAGTAAACGAGTTAACACGAAAAAATACCTGTCCTAAAAGAGTTGATCATTTTTAGATGATATGATTAGAGGAAAGTGATCCATTCTGAGAAGAAATTGAACATGACCAAATGAATACATCATAAAGTAGCTATGTGAATCATAACAGAAATATAAGAGTCCTGCTGTCACAGGGATTACCTACACATAATGAATCCATTGCATGCACATGCAAAGACATATAATCATTTGCAACCTGGATTCTTTATATATTATGAGTACAAATCAATTATAATATAATATTAACTGAACTAAGTGATTTAGAAGTATTACATTTAATCATTAAAATAATGCTATGAGAGAGAAGTTATTACCTCCATTTTACATCTGAGGAAATTAAGGCATCCAGAACCTAGGTAATTTGCTCAATTGGAAACATCAGTAAGAGTGGAAGTTGGGATTTGACTCCTTAGCCTGGACTGTCAACCACCTGACTCTATGTTCTTACTTCTGGCACACCTCTGGGTTGGACTATTATGATTCACAGGTAGAAAATCACTGTTATAGATGTAAGTGGTCAGAGAAGACTGCATTTTGATTCTATTTTGTCTTGGGATACTAAAATACCAAGGCATGGGAAATGTTTCCATTCCTTCAAGATTTTTCAAGAAAGAGCTAAATATTAGAAGATTTACGTGTCATCAGAGCTAGCAATAGATTACTAATGATTATTTGCTCTGCAGTTTGAAGTAAAGTTTACTCCTGTAGCAGTTTGATACTGTTTATGAATTCCAAAAAATTCTGGTCAGTTCCTCTGGGCATAGTAGATTGGATTGGATTCAGAGTTTTCACTTTTACTTTATTAAATAATGATTGAGGCTTTGATTAGGCCAAGTCAGTAGAATGTTGAGTCCCCGCCCCCTTGGTGGTTGGGGACTCACAAAGGAAACAACATGGCAGAGAAGAAAGTTAGAGTTTTGATCCTGGAGGCCAGGAATTAAATACACAGAGAAGCAGATAAGTGAGGAAAGAGAGAAGGCTCCATTAGACATGGCAGAGGCCCCGGAAAGAGAAATAAGCCTTTTGCTGATAGTTGACAGCTGGCCTTGTGGAGGCAGCAGAGCAGCTGAGCCTGGAGAATGATGAACCCTGGGAGAGAGATACTTATCCTAATCTACAGCTGGTATTGGAAGAAGTTGGGACCATGGAACCTTAAGAGGGAGAGGAAGCCCAAACCCTGGCAGATGTCAGCAACCATCTTGCTCTAACACATGGCAACAAACTTTGGTGAGGGGAGTAACTCATGCTTTATGGCCTGGTAACTGTAAGCTTCTACCCCAAATAAAGACCTTTTATAAAAGCCAACAGATTTCTGGTGTTTTGTATCATCACTCCTTTGGCTAATACAACTCCTTTTTTATGAAGAAAATTTGATTTCATTCAATTCCTTGCAATGAACATGCCCTGAACGGACTATATTATGGAAGTCACGCTAGGTCTCCAGTGATGTGCAGTTCTTCCTGAAAGATTGTTTATTTCATTGTAGAGGAGACATGCCATGTATGCACAAAACCCTGGTGTAAGGCCTGCTTGACTCAGAAATGTTAATTACGGCAGGGATGCAGAGAGGGAAAAGGAGCATTTATTAGCCAATCTCCATCACATGCAAATATGATTGGGTGAGGAGCATCATCTGAGAAATCTGAGGCTCAGAGAAATTAAATTCTGTGCCCAAGGTCTCCAGCAAGAAGACCGAAGAGCTACTGTTTGAAGTTGTTCTAAAATCCATGACCTTTCCTACTGTGTCTTTTTGCATCTTCTTCTTATGAACTGAGGAAAATTTCAGAGAAATTTAATTCTGGTGTTGAATCTTAAGGAATGGATCAGTGTCAGAATTGGAAGACAAATAGTCCCTCACTGATTATTCTGTTGTCTCCATGATCTGCTTTAGAAATGAAGCAATAAGCTACGTGATAACGTGGAATCGATGAGAAGGAGGAGTGTGTGTCTGAAGTATGAGTTAATAGCTCCATTCCCCCCAGGGACTCTGTGTAGCTCACAAGGACCTCTTTACTTCCAAGTCTGAGGTTTCTAATTAGTCAGTTTAGTGTTAATTCTTCCTTGATGTCTCTGACCTGTTCTCATTTTCCTGAGGACCTCAGACCGTCACTTTCACCCAGAGTAATTGCCCTAAAGTAATCCTCTTATAACTATGAAAATTATTTCTTAATATCTCTTTCCTGAGCATCAGCTACTTCTCAATTGTCGAGTGCAAATGATAATATGTTGAGTCTGAGGGCAATTCTTGGGGCTGCACAGTTATTAGGCAAATCAGGATTGTGATTTCTGGTCCAAAGGCAAGATATTTAACACTACCAAGGACCCAACAATTAAGGATATGTTGTGATCAGGATTTGAGATTTATGCAAAGAAACTGCCCTTCCAGAAGGAGGCTTGCTTTGGGTGGGGGAAGGACTCTGGACCCCTTATGAGGTCTTGAGTGTTTATTTCCATCTGGAGATATCGACAGAGGTATGTTTCTCATCAAGCTGTGGAAATTGGGGAGTTTTACAATGTCTCCATTTACTCATTCTCAGCTGATAAATATTTAGAGGCTACAGAGCATTACCAGCATTGGCAAAAATTTCCAATTCATCCGGTTATACTAAGAAGGGAGAGGAGTTCAGGTCTATGTGGTACCCTTAGAATCTCTGCCAAGGCATCAGATCATCTAGCATAGCCTCAGAACTCATTGTATCCTGAGGATGCCCCATTTCCCTACCTGAACTATAGGGGAAAGATTCAGCAGATGGATGCTCCTTTGGAAATATCCAATTATTGGCCCTCACAGGTCGCTGTTATCTTTTCATAAATTGAATGTTAAGTTGACAGATGGTCACCACCTATTATTTAATGAGCTGCTCTTGGGAAAGCGATGATGTATGCTGCAGGTGCTCAGAGGATAGGCAGACACTGTTCTGAATCCTGACTCTGTCAATAGCTAGATGATTTTGGGCAGGTAAGTTTACCCCTTTGGGTCTTAGTTTCTTCATTTGTAACATGAGTACATTAATACATGGTTTTGCAAGCAGTAATTTGGATAAATTTTGTGAAAGTTCCTGTTACATTACTTGATAATCAATATATGCCCAGCAAATAGCATTTTCCTTCTCCTAAGGTACAAGAACAATGGGAATTTTAGAAACTGAAGACTTTCCCCAGAATGTGGACAAACTGATATACTTAGGCAACGTTGAAAAATTTATGATCGGAGTGGGATTAAAAATATTAGCAAACATATTCTAAATATTTGGAAAGGAGATGAATTTTAAACATTTACCAGTGCATTCATTCAGCAAATGTTCTTTGAATTCTTATAATGTTTACGTTAACTAAACTAACTGGAAACCAGGTGAGGATGGTTAAGGTAATATAAGAGAAAAGATAACCTGACCTAAGAGAAGTAAGCAAACAAAATAGGATTGGGGTTTTTAAGGAAGAAGAAATTATATCAGACCGAGAGAATCAAGATGGACTTCGTGTGGGAAATAGCTTCCAAGCTGGGCTTTAAGGCAAAAATTGAAAATCAATTTCAAAGTACAGAAATTATGAAAAAGGCATTCCAGAGAGTATGTTTGAGCAAAGGTGGGGGAGCACCAGATCTGCAAGGATCCATCTAAGGATCTGGTTTGATTAGCGCCCAGCAATTTTCCATGGGCTTGTGACCTCTGAAGTCCCACAGTGCCCTGTGCTTAGAAGGGCCCCGTGCTTACTTGAATGCTCTGTTGCTGTCATCTTTCCTTAATCATGTTTGTACAAGGAACCTTGCAATTTCATTTTATACTGGGCTCTGTGTTTGTGTAGCCAGTCCTGATTAGAAGAAATGATTGAAATAAAAATCTTGAAAAGGTAAGCTATAGTTTGATTATGGCAAACCTTAAATGTCAGAGTTAAGAACTTATATTCTCTACTCAGGGAATGAGTAGAGATTTGAACCAGAGAATGAACTGAATAGAGTTAGGTGTTAACCAGGTAAACTATATATATGCTGGGTAAGAAAAAGAAAGTAGAGGCAGGGAAACTAGTTAGCCAGGGATTAGCCTCTGTCTGTGTTTCTTCAGGGCTGCTCTGGTTTATGGCATTTATCCCAGCCATAATTATTAATCATGCCCTCTTTCACTCCTCAAAGTGTTTCATTTGGATGACGAATTATATGGTTACCCAAGTTATTTCAATAGTCAGAGTAGGTTAAGCAGTGATTTTGGATGGGAGCGGGCTAGAGGGAAATAAGAAAATAGGTCTAATTATCAAACTCTAAATATGAATTTGCGTATCCCTTTAGATGCCTATGTGCTAGCAGTTGAACTTTTAGTTCCTGTTGCTTGAGAAAACCCATGATAACATCAAATCACTCTGAATTCAGTGAATTTTTAGGTAAATACAAGTTTTATTCATCACGTGATGTATGTATTACAGAATCATATCACACATTTGAATGACATCTTATTTGTCCAGTTTCAAGTTGCTCTTGCTGTGTTTCTAGTTTGGTGGACCTCATGAAAAATTCCAACCCTTCCTCCTTAACAAAGTATCCATGGCTCAGAAGGGCAGAATTATAGGTAAAGCTCAAATTCTTTAGCTTGATATTCAATACCTAAACCAGTCTGCACATAGATTAAAGAGGATCCTGCATATTATAGTTTAAAGAATTTCCCAACAGATGGTTGAATGTCATCATGGACAGGTAACATTGTGTGTGTTTGGGGTGGGGTAGGGTGGGGGATTTGGTAAGCAGATGAGGCTTTGAACCCTCATATACCTTAATTTCAATAAAAGAAATATCTGATTTTATCTAATCTATATATTGGGCATCCACGTGTTATTTCCTTTGAAATATTTCTAAAATGCATTAAGGTGGTAGACAGAAAACTGTGAAATTCCAGTTTGAATCCTGGCTCTGCAACTTGCCAGTTACTGAAATTAAGCAAATGTCTGAAACTGTTCTGAGCCTCCATTTCTTCATTTATAAAAGGGAGTCATTGATGCCACTCTGCAGACTGTTGAGAGTGGGAAAGTAGGTACAGAGTGTGAAATGCTTTTTAAAAAAATCCTCTAAAATAGTGTGTCTCAAATTCAGCATGCATCAGAATCATTTAGAGGGCTTGTTAAAATACAAATGGCTGGGCCACACTCCTAGAGTTACTGATCTGGTAGAACTTGCATTTTAACAAGAGCCCATGTAATTTTGCTGCTACTCCCCTGGGGACCATACTTTGAGAACCACTTTTAGCAAATTTAAGTCTTCTTAGCAAATCTAAAAGAATTACTCCCATCTGACTACAGGATAGTTGTTTCGGGGGAGGTTCCACATTATAAAATAAAGAGGCATTAACAAAAAATTCATGCAACTAAATATTTTTACTAGACAGAGGAGATCTTGACTATATTAAGAAAATAAAGATTGCTGTGAATCTTCTATTGGCTCATGCAAAATAAAACTGAGGATTATACTTCCAGCTTAATTTCAACTTTATAATGATTTTCTTTAATTACTGTATGGGACTAAACATGAAGATGCAGTAGTGTGAAATTAATACTGACAACCCTAGACTTGCCTGGGCTCTGCAAATTAACCAGTATTTTATTGCATCAATAAAGGAATGAGAAAATAAAATTAAAAACTGATAGTGAATGGAATTACTTATTTGAAGCTAGCGATTATGTCAAACTGTCACTCCCACAGACAGATTAAGCATAGAAAGACAACCAGATAAATTATAAACCACTCTATGAAGCCCGTATCCATCTACCCCACAAGCTTGGTAACAATAGAAATCTGAAATCGACTTGGTCATGGCAGATTTGGGACTGCATGTTTAGCATTTCAAGGCTCCTAGCATCTCCAAGAGTAGAGATTAAGAAGACCTTAGAGGTCATGTGAGAATAGATTCACTTTTTGAGGCATTACCCCGAATTACTTAGTCTAAAATGGAAAAAATAAGAAATTGCCTTCCTTTTATAAAAATCATCGCAATACAAGTTAGAGAAAAAGAGTACTGCTGAATATATACTAAAATCATGTGTAACAGAAATTACTTTAAAATATAGCAAGGTTAGTTCTCTGCACTTTGACTGAGGCTACATTTATTCATACCATATATTTTTGTTTTATAGTTTCCCTTTCCTTTTCTTTAATTCTCTTGTTTTTTTTCTCCTTTTCTCCTTTCTTTATCACTCTTCCTTTATAATCTAGACTCAAAAATCCCTTCAAAATTTGTCTGGAGCACTGATCTCATATCCACCAACCAGTTTCTGGGGGAAATTGTATCTGATTAAACTAGGGATTTTTAACCAGGGGTATATGAAAAGATTTCAGGGGGTCTGTGAGTTTGAATTGAAAAAGATCAACTCAATTAGATGTCCAACATGATATACATATTGCCTTGTCAAATACTACGCCACAGTTTAATGTTCTTATTCGAGATAAACAATAACAGTCTGCACATGGACATGTCTTTAAAAAATTAAATTTAACTTTAACTTTCCTATATTTTTGATGTATTGGATTATTATGTAATGAGCTAAGAAATAAGCACATATGTGTAGTATTATACCATATGATTTTTATTTTAGTAACTGTCTTTCAATATATACAACTGGTTTCCATTGTAATTTTACTTTATGTGTTTAAACATTATTCTTGTGGGGATGTGTTGGGGTGGGTGTGATATATTTATTAAATAATAAACAGTATCGTGTGGACTTAGTATGATTTTTATTTTGATGTAGTGTGTTCTGAATACAGTGAATAACTGCCTTCAAAAAGGTTGGTAAAGATGGTGGAGTTGGTTTTATGACGCTGCGGGAAAACTCGAATTTCTAAATGTTTGCCAAACATGACTGTTTGAATAGATGTTGAACCATGTTAGGTTATCTGGTATTGAAATTATGGTAAAATTGTAAAAGATAATTTTGAATAATCCTAAAATTTAGAGACATGCCAGTGTTGAGTGTCATAAAACTATCTGCTGCTACATTCTGAGAAGGGATCTGTGGTTTTCACCTGATTGGCAAAGAAGTCCATGGAAAAAAAAGGTTAAGAACCCCTGAATTAATCAGACAACTCTGGCTTTAGCAGAAACAAGATTGCATTTTTTTTGTATAGATGAAAGGAGTCACAGAACCTCAGAGTCTTATGGTGAAACATGACCTTACAGAAGTTCTCCTATTAATACTATTTCTAATCAAACTGTCACAGGGCATGGTTTTTCTCTTGTATTTTGCTCCTTTGCACCCTCATTGTTGCACAAGACAGTCATTTAAAAAAAAAATCATACCTAACCTTTAAAATTTTGCTGGAAGAGGTACTCAGTATTAGCAATGAGACATTTATTTGTTTTGTAGCTGGGTCTATTTGAACAGTGTAAGGATCTAAAACATTTCTTTCAGGAAGGAACTTTGATCTCAGAGTATTGACACAGGATGAAATCCACACTTGAAGAAAGGTAGACCAAAAAAAAAGGAAAAAGAGGAGATTATGGAATCTGAGATTCCATGTATCCACCTGAACATTGACTCTGTGGCCTGAGAATTGGCCTGCATGGTCATGAACTAGATCAAGATTGTTTCCCCTCAGATAATAAACAGGATGTGATACTGGCTAGATTTTAACAAGTATGGTAGAAAGAAAAGTCTTAGGAGATACATTTCCGAACTTGCTGCCACAGAGCCAACCTTCTCTGTTTTGTTAGAACTCCCAATGGAGAAAGGAATATAACAGCTAGAGTTCTATCTTTAAAAATTTACTATCAAATATTTCCCATTTGTTTATTTCTCCCAGTAGTTGTCCAATGTCCCCCTCCAAAAATAAAAACTTAGAGAAAATCATCAAACCTTCCAGTTAGGTTTCCCTGGTCATCTAGAAAGCAGCGTCTCTGATTTTTGGGTTTTATCTCTTCATTATCCATGACATGGAGCCACTGAGGCTTCATCAAAGTCTTTTGGTTATAGAGCTTAATGCTCCATTTTTTTGGGGACAGTTCTATTGTTGGAACATTCTTTCAAATGAAACAAATAACCATCCTCTACCCTCAGGAAGAGTGGAGTTAATCCAGACTTCACTGGATCAAGTGTGACTGTTTCAGATGCTGTGCATCCTTGTATCCAGGGCTCACTGTTCAAGCACTTTGAATTAAAGACTCACATAAATGCTAGATACTCTTATTGTATCCATTTTACAGTTGAAGAAATCCAAAACACTCAGCTATTAAATACATTGCCTAAGATAACATGACGTTTAAATGAAGAAGCTGGTATTGGCAACCAGGTGGTCTCATTGCCAGAACCCATGGCCTTAACCACTAGGCAAATTACCTTTGATCTATTGATGGGAAATGCTTTTCTGTGTCCTCTCTGTTCACTGGTATCTCCGTGTCATCTGATAAGAAATGCTGTTGGCCCAAGTAGACATACCAAGGACGATTTTGATATAAATAAAAGTCAATCTTAATAGTTAGGCATGTTTCTTAGAGTCATTTTATAAATCAGGTTTTTTTTTAAAGATTTATTTATTTATTTTATTTCTCTCCTCCTCCCCCTGCCGTCTGCCCCAGTTGTCTGTTTTCTGTGTCTATCTGCTGTCTGTTCTTCTTTGTCCGCTTCTGTTGTTGTCAGCAGCATGGGAATCTGTGTTTCTTTTTGTCGTGTCATTTGTTGTGTCAGCTCTCCGTGTGTGCAGTGCCATTCCTGGTCAGGCTGAACTTTCTTTCATGCTGGGCAGCTCTCCTTACGGGGTTCACTCCTTGTGTGTGGGGCTCCCCTACACAGGGCCACCCCTGCGTGGCAAGGCACTCCTTGTGCGCATCAGCACTGTGCATGGGCCAGATGCACACGGGTCAAGGAGGCCCGGGGTTTGAACCACGGACCTCCCATGTGGTAGACGGATGTCCTAACCTCTGTGCCAAGTCCAATTCCCATAAATTAGTTTTAATACAACTAAAAGTAGTTCCTAATGGGATAAAGCGTAAATGAGAGCCAATAGAAAATTTGCATAGTAGAAAAGGCAGCTTTAGAGCTTCCAAGTGATGCCTTAGCAGGTTTTATTCAATGTCATTATAAGAAATTGATCTCAGATGCTAGAAAATGGAACAGCCTATGGAAAACTCAGATTTATCCGTACCAAGTTTATATTTTCCACAGTTCCTTCTAGCTTGCCTCCTGTCTGCCTTAGTGTCAGAGCAATACGAAAACATGCTAATGGAGAAGAAATGTTGTAAACTCTTCAAAAGGCATTCAAACTCAACTGAGGGAGATAGATTTTTTTTATAGCTCTTAACCTGAGCTTCTTGGTATGCTGATGATAAACTAAAAAGACCAAAAAACTGTCAGAAAAGACCTGTTTTTTGTGGAGAGCTAGGGTTTTCTCTTTCTTTTTGTGTGTAGCATGTATGACTCATTATTATTACCCATACCTGTTTCCAAGATTCTCAAAATTATTCAGCAAAAACAATTATTAAATTATATCAAAAGCACAGTGGAAATGAGAATAGAGATGGCACTCATAAGAAACAAATCAGGTGACAAGGACTTAAAAAAATACTAACAATTTCTATTAAAAGCTAAAGTAATCACAGAGATGAAAGCAATATCAGATCCATAAAGATATTTCTTCAAGCCCAATTAGTGGTAGGGATATTTACAGTAAATATGTGTATGTGTTAATCTCGAGTCCATTAAGAAACTGAACTATAAGTGGAGGAAAATATAACTGTATGTTTCTTATATATTAATCAGAAGTCCATGAGATAAGAGATAAAAAATATGGAGATGTGTTGAGTATGCATGGGGTTTCCCTTACAAAGAGTTGTCAATGAACCAATGGTACCAAGGTGATATTTTCTGCCTTGGGGTTACTGCTGGACATGATGGAGATATAGATGAGTTATCCCTCTATAGTTTCCAGTCAGTGCTAGACAGACTTTAAGACAAAATAATTATTCTAAATATATAAAACACAGTACATTCCAAACGCTAATGTTAAAAGTATATTCCAAAGTTTAACTGTGTACTTAAAATCATCAAGTAATCTTTGCCATAAACTCTTGTGGAGATAACGTTTTCTGAGTTAGTGCTGTTGTGTTTGACTCATTATGGTTAATAAACTATTCACTTGAAGTTAGAGACTGATAACTAATGTCACCATTGAATTTTAAACATCATATCAGAGACAATAATGTTAGATTTTTATGTCAGATATTTTTCTGAGGGAGGGAGACAAAACTAGCACTTGCATCATGAAATTGAGAAGACATCTGTCACGGTGGCCAAACTTCCAGTAGGCTGGATAATGATTATGAATCCATTACTGTTGATATATTACATAAAGATGTGGGAATAGAAAGCTTTTCAAATTACACAGAGAGGAATCAACAGCCAGTAACAATGGCCCCAAGCTCTCACACCTGCTGTGTACCTCCCATATGAATATGCACATGGCCATGCCGCACAGTTTTGATAAGACAGAAGGAGTTTCTTTCACCTGTAGTTTAGTTTTCAAATTATAAAATAAACCACTGGGCTCATCACCCACAACAGGGACAAGAGGAACCGTGTTGTTAAAGCACTGTTAATGGCGGCAACCTCTGCCTCCTTTCCTCAACACCCCAAGCCCAATTGCTATTCTTGTGATTTCTTTTTCTCTTCTTAGTCTCTCTCTAACACACAAATTATATACTTTAAGGAAATCCAAACAAATTGTAAAGCTCCTAGGATATCCAATTTACCTCAAAGACAGAGAGAAAGGGAAGAAAGGAGGGTAAGAGAAAGGGAGGGAGGGATGGAGAGAGGGAAGGAGAGAAAGTGTGGAAGGTTGCTTTAGAGTGCTGAATAAAATCCAAGACAAGAACATTTTATATTGCAAATACAAATTTTAGTTATTGTGAATCAGATTTTGAGCTCCAAATTCATTTAATCAAAATCAGGAACTACCAAGTTCTGGTTACCAAGGGTTACCAAGCTAAATGACTAACTTGGTGTCATCTGCATTTATTATGGACCATGGCTAAAAGATGAAATGCTTGACTTCTTCCCCAACACATAATATATTATTCACCCTGACAAATATCGTTGTTAATGTTGATCAGAGGTTAATGTAACTGGTTTACTTTGTAACCTTTAATATCATTTGCATTCTACCTATCCACAAGGTAATTGGCATCATTTTAGTCCATAAAGGAACACTATGTGAATTTGTAAAAGGCATCTCTTCCTCAAGATAAATTTGTAGTGAATATACAAGTCTATTATGACTAACATGCAAAGTGCTCTGAGCTGTGTAGTACATCACTCTTACAACCAAATGCAACTATTTTAGTAAGTTGTGTATTATTGCTTCCCCACAATGCAGACTGGGTCCCACCATATGCTGTATTCAAATAGGTAAACTTTGACCTTGTATTTTCATCTGTGATGACAGTTTCAGAGATACCAGTTTGCACATTATATGATGACTGATACTAGTAGTATATTGAACAGGTGTGCTGAACCATCTTTATTTGCTCCTATAGTTCTTCTTGTACTTTGAATCTATTCCCATCCAGCTCCTGACTTTTGGCTCCATTTCTTATTTAGGACTTTATTTACAGTAAATTAAGCTCTAGCTCATATTTCATATACACACATATCCATGAGAGGACACTTTTTTTTTTTTATGGCAAAACTAATAAAAATCAGAATAAAGAAGATAGAGGAGCCCTCTTAAAAATTATTTCATACTAATATGGCCTGTGCATGATTCAAACTTATCTAATTCTATATTCAAGTATGCCTAGTTCCCAGAAAGCCAATTAAATGATATAGGCTCTATAGGCTTTGAATATTTAGGAAGAATGCAGACTGAATGTGTATTTGAACTTACATCCAGATGGAATGTGGGTGATATGTTAATTCAAGCTTACCTGGAATGTGGGCAATATCTTAATTCAAACCTACCTGCTATCCAAACAAACCCTAAAAATCTAAGGAACTAACAAAGAAAGTCCTTTTTGCATATAAGCACACTTGAAAACCTGCTCCTACATCCTCTGTATAAAAGGGACATAGAAATCCTATTCAGGACTTGGTGTTTTTGGACAGAAGTCCTCCAGACCCAGCTGGCTGTTAATAAATCTTCCTTTTCAGAGATTTCTTGCATCGACTTCAATACCATGATCACCTGACTTCTCTCTGCCACATCTCAGGGGGCTGGTCTGGGATTGCTGAGAAGGCCAGAGATGGCAACAGTCAATTTCCCCTCTCGGAGACCTCTAAGAAGGTTGGGAGGGCCCAGGTGAACCACAGCCCAGGGTGCTTCTGGATGCCTCTAGTCCAGAAAGAGGTTGTGGACTCTGCTGGAGTCCTCCTGGAAGAATCAGGAGGCACCGGGGTATTCAAAAGAGACCCTGAGAATGAAGCAAGGAGCTCCACATGCCAGATGGGTAAGACCCCCAGGAGCATAGTGCAGGAAAAGCCTAATTCTGAGAAGTTAGGAGGGGAGCCTGATCAGTTCTCGAGAGGACTCTAGTACTCTTGAGGACAAGGGAGGAAGCTGTCTGAGAAAGGAAGGGAAGGAGTTTAGTTGTATGCATGTGGTTGTGGATACTGAGTGAAATGCAGAGACACACTTCTACGGGGCGAGTGCGGAGTCCTGAGCTGCAGTTCCATGGTGACCTCATCTGGTCAAGGGAGGTCTGGAGGGCTTCCCTGAAAAGGGACCCTCTTCTGAGTTGGGGGTTTATATGAACCCAAAAGCCTAAGAGATGCCGTCAGTTCCCATGAGGGATGCAGCCGGAGATGGACGAAGTGAAGGGCTGAGTATTATGCAGCACTGACACAGGGTAGAAACATGGAGAACACACAAAGTAGGACCCCATTAGGTTGTATGCTGAAAAACTTTCCCTGAGAGTCCCATGGAGATGTACATGGCATGAAGTTCCAGCCATGAAAATGTAGAATGCTTTGTGAATTAGAATGACTGACTTTCAGCATTGGCTGGCCCTAGGAGGGTAATTTTGACTCCTGGATCATCTGTAAAGTCTGTGATGTGGTTACCAGAAAACCAGGGCACCCTGACTAGTTCCTGTACCTTGATGCCTGGCAGGACACTGTGAGTTAAAGTCTGCCCTGGTTAAGGAAATGTATGACTAAAGAAGCTAGGATTTGCCTGTTACAAACGCCCAGAGGTGCAGTCCAAGGAACCAGGCCAAACAAGCACCTTGCAAAGGGTCCAGAGGAAGTGAGCCCTAAATCTAGTGCTGACTCACCCATTCTAGGGCCAGACCAAAATGACCTCCTGCCACCTTATGCAGTTGATCCTACTGTGCCAGTGCTGAGAAGTGCGGATGAGCCCATTTTCCCGAGCAATGCAATCTAGCTGCCCCTGCAGTCATCTCCGCTGCCATCCTCCCTGAGCAGCATGACCTCACAGCCCTTCCTGCAGCCAATTCTGCAGCTGCTTTCTCCAAGCAACATTTCCCAGCTGCTCCCACAGCCACTTTCTCCAAACAATGCAGCCTCTTCACCTCTGCAACTGGTGTCTCTGCCAGTCTCGGCCCCCGGCAGTGTAGTGCCAGCCATAGTCAGGAATGAGTCCCTGAAAGATGGCAACTCAGACCATGGGGAGCCCTGGGGACAGGCCACCCTAGAGTTACCTCTCTATGAAGCCCAAGCTCCAATTTATTATGATGCCAATGGCCAGATTCAGGGAGGAAACTGAACATTTGTGTACCGAACCTACACTACAACTGACCTCTTTAACTGGAAAAGTCACACCCTATCATACTCAGAGCAGACTTAGGCCATAATGGACCTCTTCCAGTCCATCATACAAACCCACAGACCCACCTGGGCTGACTTAAACAACTCTTCATGACCTTACTCAACTTCGAGGGGAGAATGTGAGTCACACAAGGGGCTCTAATCTGACTCAAAGAGCACTCACCTGAGGGAACCCTGGACAGTGACCAATATGCCCACACACAGTCCCAGAAGAGGACACCCAATGGGATCCTAATGACACAATCAGGCTCAGCCAGCTAGAAACCTTCCATAGGACCTTAGTTGAAGGGTTCAGAGCTGGGAGCTGAAAGATAGTAAACATAGTGAAGACCACCCAAGTCCCACAGACTCTTGATGAAAATCTCGTTCAATTCTATGAATGGCATTTCATGTATACATGCCCTTTAACCCAGACACTCCTGAAAGCCAAATAATGGTCAATGCAGCATTCATTGCCCAATCACAGGCTGACATCTCAAGAAAACTTCAGAAGGTAGACAGGTTAGCTGGTATGAACATTTCCCAGCCCATGGAGGTAAGTACCAAGGTTTACATCAACCGTGATGGAGAAACCAGGAGAGAGGAAAATGAGACAATGAAAAAGAAAGCAGATTTTCTCATAGCAGCAATAGTCAAAAGAAGCAACCCCATGTCAAGGAAGGTAAACTGGGATGCCCCTGCCCTAAGGAAGGGGGGTCCATCCCTAGGGTGAAATCAGTGTGCATACTGCAAGGAGGAAGAGCACTGGAAGCAGGAGTGCCCCAACAGACCACTTGACCCCATCACCACCAAGAAGATGGCCAAAGCATTAGCCAGGAGAGCAAATGGGGCATTGCAAACTAAACCCTGGGTTCACAAAAATTCAGAAGGAAAACCTGCAAATAGGCTCATCAGACTTGCAGGAATTGAGGGCTCTGATGAGGTCTATTAGGACAGTCTGGGCTCCTATTCTCTTGGTCCTGCAGAGCCTATGGCTGGAGTCCAAATTGGGGGTCACACCATACATATGATGGTCGACACTGGGGCTCAACATTCTGTAATGACAAGGCCAGTCAGGCCATTATCAAAAAGACAAGCTACTATCATAGGAGCAAGTGGTAAAAGCACCTGGTGGCCCTTCCTCCAAGCCAGGACCTATAGCATTGGGAGTAAAGAAGTCACTCATGAGTTCCTGTATCTTCTGGGATACCCAGTCCCCCTCCTGGGTTGGGACCTCTGTCTAAACTACAAGCTCAGATTACCTTTGACATCACAGATTACCTTTGACATCAGATTACCTTTGCCATCCACATTAACCCTGGGACCACCAAAGCCTCTGACAGTAACGCTAACCCTCCCTCTGCAGGAAGAATGGAGTCTGTTCTGTCTCAGTGAAGCTGGCCAATCTATGGCTGCACAGCTCCCATTTGAAGATGTGCCTGAAGTATGGGCAGAGGTCAACCCAATGGTGATGGCACATGCCATTCCTCTAATTATTGTTGAAATAAAGCCCACAGCCAGCCCAGTGAGCATAAAGCAATATCTAGTTCCACGTGAAGCACGAGAAAGAATTCAGTTACATATTCAGAGATTGCTGGATGAAGGCATACTAAAGTTGTGGCAGTCTCCATGGAATACCCTACTCTTCCCATTTAAAAAGTCTGATGGGGAATATTGCTTGGTCCAGGACTTGCAAGCAGTCAGATCAGTGGTAGTGACCCTACACCTGGCGGTCCCCAACACTTATATTCTCCTCAGTTAGATACCCTCATTGGCAGTCTACTTTTCATTCCTGGCTCTCAAAGATGCCTTCTTCTGCATTTGAATAGCACCCTTGAGTCAACCAATCTTCACCTTTACATGGGACAATCCAAACTCTTTCAAAAAGCAACACCTAACCTGGACAGGGCTCCCTCAGGGATTTAAAAATGCACCCACTATTTTTGGAGAAGCCTTGGCCAGTGATATCGAGTCCTTTAAACCAGAAAGCCATAATTGTTTTCTCCTCCAATATGTCAATTACCTCATCCTCAGAAGTCCCACCTACCAAGACTATTCTAGCAGAACCGATGCCCTCTTAAAACACCTGAAACAAAAAAGAAAATTAGGTGTCTAAAAAGAAAGCCCAAATCTGCCTACCTCAGGTCAAATATCTAGGTTATAAAATAGCACAGGGGCTCTGTGAATTAGAACCAGAAAGAAAAGAAGCAATCTGTAGCTTTCTTGAGTCCATCACTCATCAAAAGTTGTGAGAATTCCTCAGAATGGCTGGATTCTGCCGTATTTGGAACCCCAATTTTGGGGTCCTCACATTCCCTTTGTATGAACCCACAAAGGGGGGAGATTGTGAACCCCTTCTCTGGAAAAGCCCATAGAGAGACACTTTCATCACTCTCAAGCAGGCTCTGGTGGAAGCACTGAGCCTCAGGCTTCCAGATCTCAGTAAACTGTTCTACATCTCTACATCCATTATTGCTAAGGCATCGCAGTAGGAATACTCACTCAGTACCTGGATTACTGGCAAAGACCAGTAGCCTATCTATCCAAACAACTGGACCCTGTAGCCCAGGAATGGCCCTTGTACCTGCAACCTGTAGCCACTGCAGCAATGCTAATACTAGAAACCATAAAATTAACTCTTGGGCAGCCTATGATTGTTTGGGTTCTGCAAATGGTAGTCACAATTTTAAAAGCTAAAGGAACACACTGGCTTACTAACAGCTGCCTGGTTAAATATCAGATCCTATTATGTGAAAGTCCTCCCATCTAACTGGAACTCGTAAAAATTCTGAATACTGCTATCCTGTTATCTGTGGAGCAGGGGATTCCAACCCATAATTGCTTCGAGGCATTGCAGGAGGTGTATTCCAGCAGACCAGAACTCCAAGACCAGCCACAATCAAATCCTGACATGGAGTTCTTCACGGATGGGAGTAGCTTTGTTCAGGGCAGTGACTGGTGAGCAGGATATGTTGAGGTGACCTCTGAAATCACAGTGGAAACCCAGTGTCTCCTGGATAACACACCAGCACAAAAAGCCTAACTCATTGCCTTCACCCAAGTCCTACAACTTGTAGCTGGGGCCAAGGTTTACATCTACACAGACTCCAAATATGCCTTTCTTACCCTGCACACACATGGAGCCTTATACAAACAAAAAGGAATCATTAACTTGGGAAGAAAGGACATTAAATATGGCACACAGATTCTGGAACTACTAAAAGCAGTTTGAGAGCTCACCAAAGTGGCCATGATACACTACAAGGGACAAAAGACAAGCCACAGCCCCATTGCTCAAGGAAATTGAAGGGCAGACACTAAAGCAAAAAAAGCTGCGCGGGAGGGATCCCTATCTGAGGACCTGACTGTTGCCCTCATTCCCCAACCTCTTAATTATCAGAAACTCCAGTATAAACTGCCTGCTTTCATCCCCCAACCTCTGAATCACTGGGAACCACAATATACTCAAGCCAAGAGAGAGTGGATACTCTCTGAGAGCAGGACATGTAAATGGGTGGTGGACATTGCTCGATCACAGAATAGTTATGCCCTGAATATTAGCCACAACAGTAGTTCAGGAGTACCATGAAAACACACACTTGGGGGAAACCCATCTTAAAGAAGTGTTAGAAAGATTCTTCTACATCCCAAGTCTAGCTGCCATCACCCATGCCGTATGCCAGTGGTGTGTGATATGTGCAAAGAATAACCCTCCCCAGGGACCCACGGGAGCCCCAGGAGTCCAACGAATCAGCAATATGCCCCTCGAAGATCTAGTAGTTGATTTCACCGAAATGCCACAATCTGGAGGCTACAAATACCTCCTAGTCCTCATTTGCACCTTTTCCAGCTGGGTAGAAGCCTTCCCCACTCGGACCAAAAAGGCTGAAGTGGCCAAAATTCTTCTCAGGGAAATCATTCCTTGATAGGGCTACCCCTCTCATTTGACTCTGGCAATAGACCCACTTTCATCTCTGAAATCACCCAAAAGATGGCCAAAGCACTGCCATTTGATGGAAACTGCACACTGCTTATCATCCTCTAAGCTCAGGGAAAGTAGAGCGAATGAACCGTACAATAAAGATTTACATTGCCAAGATTTGCCAAGAAACCGGGCAAACATGGGTGCAAGTACTCCCCAGTGCCCTCCACCAAGTTCAAGCCAGCCCAGGCCAAAAGCTAAGCCTAACCACTTATGAATTCCTCTTTGGGAGGCCCCCCTTAATCCAAAATAGGGAAAGGGACCTCAGAGAAAGAGGAAACTTATCAATAGCTCAGCAAATGACCAGCTTAGGAAAAACCCTACAAAACCAGCATCACTGGGTCCAAAAAAAGGACCCCATTAGCTTAAGCAGTTCCATACACCCATACAAAATGGGAGATACAGTCTGGGTCAAAGATTGGAAATCAGAACCACTAACCCCTTGATGGTGAAGACCCTCTCTTGTCATTTTATCCATCCTCACTGCAGTTAAAGTAGCTGAAATCACCCTGTGGATATATCATAGCCTGGTCAAGTGAGCTGCCCAAGAGTCCTGGACAAATTTTCCAGACACCCACAACTCAACCAAACTCATCTTGCAAAAAAACAAAATGTCAAGCTCTCCTCCACTCACACCCCAGAAGCTGACTGCTCCACACACAGCGGAAGGTTGAGCACAGAACACGGAGCTCTGCTCCAGTCATACCCTGGAAGCTGATTGGTCTATGAATAGCCAAAGACTAGGAATCCAGTTTAATCCCAGTTACAATGTCCCTTCGGTTATTTTCCCTACTCCTAGCCCTGACCTTCCCCTGGTCCCAGGCTGGCACCACAGAGTGTGAGCACTGTATCCAAGAAGTGCGAATGGGGGCCCGTGTCAATATTACATTACTATATCATAGCCACTACACCTGCAAGGGCCATATAACTACCTGCCAGTTTCAGGGAATCTCTTATAGTGTCTGTAACATATCTGGCCAAATAACCTGCTTTGACCCCAAGCCCCCACCAGTCTCCTGTCAATGGGAAATAAGAGCATTTAATCAAGACGGGGAGCTACTTAAATCCACTCCAGTCTCTACTCAGAACCAACAAATGTCCCTCCTATTTGACACATGTCAGGTCATAGACTCCAGGATACCATGGAACACCGACTGTGGAGGCCTCAGCTTGGAGCAGGAATATACTCATAACAATAACTATTTGTGCACTCCAGAAATGCAAAGTGCAGCCCAAGGGGAGGGGGCTTCTGGTGCAAATACATAGGTGCATACTACTGCCCCTACAGGTCCTGTGTCACCTGGGCCATGTGAGACACAGATACGACTAGACAAACAACTGTCCTCACCAAAGGAATGGCCCCAACTAACTGTCCATGTGGTCAACATAACCCTTACACTTCACCATCCTAAACCCTGAATCTTGGCAGACACAGGGTGTCCAAATGGGCCTCTGCATTGATGATAAAGGAGTAGAGCCAGGAGCCTACATCTGGGTCATGTATCAGGAACACCCACTCACAAGTAAGCCCATTCTCTGTTCCACTCCTGTGAAGAAATGGAAAGACCCTTTCTCATTCCACAAGTAACAAAAAACTTCTTTATAAACCCTGCTGAGGTAGTAGGGGCAGTCTTAAATGTCTCCTCATACTATGTATGTGGAGGTAATAATATGGGAGACCAATGGCGCTGGGAAACTAGAGAATACAATTACAGCCAACCATATGATGAAACTGGGCTCTCAGCCATCCCATGAAATGTCATATGGCCCTTGCAAACTTCTGTCATAAGAAAATATCATGCTTCAAGGGTTTGCCTAAACTCCTCTATATCTGTTGGCAACCTAACCTGTGCAGGGGGAAGACTCCAAAATCACACCAGCACTACAACAGAGCTTTGGGAAACATGGAATGAATCTGACCTCATTCTCATAAATTAATCACAGTGTGGATCTCCACCCCAGAGTCCCTTTACTGCCCCAAATGGTTTGTACTGGATTTGTGGGAAAGTTGCATTCTGAGAACTTCCCCAAAATTGGTGTGGTACTTGTATAATTGGTACAATAAAACACTCCTTCTTCTTCATTCCCTTAGTAGAAGGGAAAGAGCTAGGCCAACCAGTATATCAAAACACAAGAGAAAAAATGGCTGTCATTACCTGGGCAGATGATGAATGGTTCCCTGAGCATAAAGTCCAGTACAATGGGCCAGCAACTTGGGCAGAGGATGGCAGATGGGATTACTGAACCCCTATGTATATGCTAAACCAAATCATCTGCTTATAAGCCATAGTAGAAATAATAACTAATGAAACCGTCTATGCTCTAACCTTACTAGCCCAACAGCAAACTAAATTGGGAAATGCTATCTATCAAAACAGTCTTGCCCTAGACTATCTCCTGCAGCTGAAGGGGGAGTTTGCAGAGAGTTCAATCTCTCTAATTGCTGCCTTGAACTAGACAGCATTGGAAAGGTTATCGATGAAATTATAAGCAAAATGATAAAAATTGCTCATGTTCCAGTGCAAACCTGGAATGGTTGGAATTTAAGTAATCCCTTTGGAAATTGGCAGTCAGTAACAGGAAATTTCAAACCCCTGGTTGGAATAATTGCCTTCCTCATAGGAGGATGCACCATGCTTCCTTGCCTCTTCCCTTTCATTGTAAGTGGATAAGTGCCCTAATAAATGGTATAGTAAAAACACAGACAGCTGCCCATCTCATGGCTCTATATACATACCAGTCAGCCCTGAAAGACTCTGACAATAGTGATGCCAAAGTTTAACAACTTTAAGCAGGCATCAAAGGGGGGAAGTAATATGGCCTGTGCATGAATTCAAACTTATCTAATTTTATATACAAGTATGCCGGAAAAGCCAATTAAGTGGTATAGGCTCTGTAGGCTTTGAATATCCAGGAAGGATGTAGAATGAATGTGTATTTGAACTTACATCAATGGAATGTGGGTAATATGTTAATTCAAACCTACCTGGTATCCAAACAAATCCCTAAAAATCTAAGGAACTAACAAAGAAAGTCCTTTTTGCATACAAGCACCACTTGAATCCCCGCTCCTACATCCTCTCTATAAAAGGGACCTAGCAATCCTATTCAGGACTCAGTTTTTTTGGACAGAAGTCTTCTGGGCCCAGCCAGCTGTAAATAAATCTTCCTTCTCAGAGATTTCTCATGTCCTGGCCTTTAGTACTGCAATCACCTGACTTCTCTCTGCCATTACAACACCAATAGATGTTTGCAAGTATCTTGCCAAAGAAAGGCAAGAAAATACTCTTACAGAAGAAAACAGGTATCTTTAGGTCTGGAATGCTTAGTTGCTACTCAGAGAAGACAGACTGCATGCAAGGGGAGAAGAACAAGAATTTTAATGTTTACCTTACACTACTTAGTGGAGACAGCTTTCTGACTCGAAAGGTTTGACCCTTTTTATTAGGTACATAAGTAATTTTCCTAGAAAGGAAAAGAATAATTTACCAGGCAACCATTATCTGATGCAACTTTGCCTGTTCTTATGAAGGAGCTGATCTATAACTTGCTCTCCTTAGAGGTGTTTCATCCCAGGATCAGTTATGATTCTTGATTCAGACTTATTTTTCATTGTATCAAACTGGGGAAGAAGTTTTTTTTTGCTGTGTCTTCTATGTTAGTTTAAGTTTAGTTCTGTAGATTTTGAAATACTATTGATAAGCTGATCAAGTGTAATTTCTGATCTGAAAGCCTGACAATCTGACCCAGGTATATTGAAATGACCCTGCAAAATAATACATGAGCATAGGAAGAAATGTCTAGAGCAATGACAAGTCTGTCTTGGATATTTGACCTCTTATCCACATCATTCTTGAAGCAGGTGCCTATTAAGATATCTCTCTGAAACTCTAGAAACTATTGCCCCACACAGTCACAAGAGTGGCTCCTAGAAAATATTTGGTAATCATATATCTGATAGGAGCCTAATATACAGCATATATAAAGAAATCCTATATCATGAAAATAAAAAGACAACCCATTAAAAAATGGGTAAGTGATTTGAACACTTATCCAAAGAAATACAAATGGCTAAAAAGCACATGATAAGATGCTCAACATCCCTAGCTATTAGAGAAATGCAAATCAAAACTACAATGAGATATCATCTTACACCCATTAGACTGGTGGCCATTTAAAAAAACAGAGGACTACAAGTGTTGGAGAGGATGTGGAGGAATGGGAACCCTCATCCACTGCTGGTGAAAATGTAAAATGGTCCAGCCATGGTGGAGGACAGTTTGATTGTTCTTCAAAAAACTAGCTATAGATGTGCCATATGGTGCAGAAATTCCACTGCTGGGTATATACCCAGAAAACCTGAAAGCAAGAACACAAACAGATATATGCACACCAATGTTCATAGCAGTATTATGCACTATTGCCAAAAGTTGGAATCATCCCAAATGCCCATCAACTGATGAACAGATAAACAAAATGTAGTATATACATACAATGGAGTATTACTCAGCTGTAAGAAGGAATACAGTACTAACACAGGGGATAACATGGATGAATTTTGAGGACCTTATGTTGAGTGAAGCAAGTCAGGCATTGAGGGACAAATATTACACGACCTCTCTGATATGAATTAAGCAACTTGAGCCAAATCAGAGAACTGGAGTCTGGAAGATAGGTTTATAGGAAATAGAAAGGAAGAAGAAGAGAGTGAGCCAAAGTCCATAAGGGTGAAATCTATGATAAGGTGGAAGTGAGTAATTGAGCAGTGAAGGGATATGACAGGGATGTAGGGATACATGGGGTTGGGTGGTGAAAGCTTGACAGGGGGGTAGGGTGGGAAGGATGGGTTGGATGGCCCATGGAATTGGGGAGAGGGCTGCAGGAGGGAGTAAGTGAACACTGGGGATTGGCAGGTACGTGGTTGAAACTACAATGTTGAGAAAGCTCTATTGACAATATGACAAGGAAGGGTTACTGGTTTAGGGTGTTGGATGAGGAAGCATTTGGGACAGCATGCCCCTGGGGCAGTCTTCTAGAGAATGTGTGAGTGATTATTTTGTCACAGTATGCTTTATCAGTGGGTAGAGGCCTACGTCTGAGCGGTAAGGACTTGGACTCCCATCCTGGGCAGGCCTGATATGTTCTCAAACAGAGGGGAGGGTGTCTCTTATAGGGGAGGACAGACTAGTGTGACAAATACTCAGTGTTGTTGCAAGTACCTATGAATCTTGTCCTTTAAGGAATGAAGCCTCTTGGGCCCTGTGGGTCCCCAGGGGAGCAGGAGGGAGGAATAGAATGGATGGAAGAGGGGGTATTTAGAGGGCAATGGAAGTGTTCTGCATCATCTTGCAATGATGGATATAAGACATGTTAAATTTCATTAAAAATTTTATAAAAATGTATGGTCTAAATGTGAACGTTTGACCATGGTTGGTAGCTGTGTATCAATATTTATACACCAGTTGTGGCAAATATACCATTTATATATAAAAAGGTTATTGATACAAGAGGGGGAAAGAGTAGAGGATGTTGGGTATATGAGAGTCCCCTATATTCTGTATGTGACTTTACTGTGCCCTAAAACTGCTTTGAAAACAAAATTTTAAAAAAGTAAGACATTGGAGAAGAAATAGAAGAAAGTCCCACTTTACTTACAGGATGACAGATATTACAGTGATGAAAGGCAAAACATCAAAAATTTTTTTAAAAAATATATTTTTAATATCTCAATTTTTTAAACTTTATTTTAGTTTCAGTTTTTCTAAATTCTTATGTATTTTATTTATTATGTTTAAACCTGTCATTATTTCATTTTACTAATAATTGTATTTGGTGATATTCTGGACTTCACTTTTAAAGACATTTTGGATCACAAAAGGGTTACAACTATGGCAGGGGAGGATCATTGGTGCCAGCAGTCAGTGATGGGAAATACATGGGAGGAAGTTCACATGGGCATAAGTATAAGTTATATAAATGTTCAAGTGTTCATGGGGTATTGCCACAGTGGGTAGAAATTCACACAACAAGTGAAAGAATATTAAATTCCCATCCTGGGGCGCTCTGCCACATTCTCTAATGGAACAGCAACAATCGCTCAGATACAGGGGCAATAACTACTGTCCATTGGTGGTTCCTTGATATTTATGACTGCCCTTATGTCCTTGAAGTTGCAATGTAGAGTAGTGTTGTAGGGTGCCTAAGAGTTACCTCCTGAGAGCCTCCCTATTGCTCAGTTGTGACCTCTTTCTGAGCCAAACAGCACATAAATGCCTACTCTCCCCCCAGCATGGGATGTGATTCCCAGGGATGAGCCTCCCTGGCACTGAGGGATTACTACCAAACACCAAAGAGCAATGAAACTGGAAAGAGACCTTGAATAAAAGAGGGAAAAGGTAACGACAAATGAGTTTATATGGGTAAGAAACTTCAAAATAAGTCTGGAGGTCTTCCCAGAGGTAATGCTTATGCACATCTCAGCAGGATCTCATACACTGCCAAAGTAGAAACTACCCCAAAGAGTGGGGCTCCTGAGGGCTCTAGTGAGACATCTAGACCCTACAGTCATGGCAGATAGCTCCAGTGGTTGATACCTTGCCAGTGGGGCCTCCTTTGGAGTTTGTGCTCCCTGGTGTGACAGAGGTGGACTCAGATATGACTTCTCTACACATGCCTCTACTGTCCCCTTTATTTAAACATATAGTTGGTGTTTGGAGTTGATAGGTGTAGATCCAAGAGACTTGAATCTTTGGGCTGTTCATGTGCCAGTTGGGCCTTTGAGCCTCAGCAGAGTTGCAATACTCACTCTCCATTTCATTGGACTCACCCAGTACAACTAACAAGAAGGTGAGGATGGACAACCACTACACCAAGGAACAAGAGAGTCTACAGCTGCAAGCAAGAGAGTCCCCTCAATCAGCCATATGGGACTGAATCCTCCTCTCAGTTAGAGGTGGAGTGTATATCACCATCCCAGGATCCTCAGGATTGGGAAATAAAATATGGACTAGAGTGGAATTACTAGTATTCTACTATAGATTTATTGTGATTCTAGCAATGGAAGAAATTATATCATTGATGTGGAGACAGTGGCTACTGGGGGTGCCAAAGTCAGGAGAGGAACAAAGAGGTGTAATACGGTGGCAATTTCAGGACTTGGAATTGTCATGAGTGACATTGCAATGACAGATACAGGTCATTATATATACAGCCATAACCTACAGAAATGAGTGAAAGAGAATGCAAACTACAATGTAAACTATAATCCATGATTGTTGTCCGTGTTCCAAGATGTGTTCATTAATTGCAATGAATGTACTGCACTAATGAGGGAGGTTGTTAATGTGGGGAAGGGTGGAAGGTGTGCAGAGTGGAGCATATGAGAATCCCTTATATTTTTTTGTGTAACATTTTATGTAATCTAAGTATCTTTTAAAAATAAAAAATATACTAAAAATAAAAATGAGTGGCCCCTGGAAGACATATTGGTGCTATGTGGCTCATAGTCACCTATAGTCAATTGAATCATAGGTGGTAACCTGACTTAATCTGGACCTTTGTGGAATTTGGGCTGAGAGAATTTTGATTGCTTTTTGTGACTGGAGCTGTAACAAATCAGGTTAAAAGGCATGGATCAGTTGTATCAACTGGGAAGCAAAGAGAGAGTATCATGACCAAGTGCAGATAGGTAAATATGAGAGGAAGAAAAAACAACCCTATGGGACTCCTGGCAGCTTTCCTATTTTTGATTCTTGTCCTTCTATAGGTCTGGCCATCATCTTACCCCAGGAGTCTGTGAGATAGTACTAGAGTCTCAAATCTTTCTTTTTTCTTTGCTTAATTTAGCTCAGGTTTCCAGTACTCACTGCAATCTTCTTAACAGTTACAGATATATCATTCTGAATTTTAAATAATACACCTGACCTTCTCACTCATTGGGTTAATCAATGGAATTTATTTTGATGCATTTCAAATCACATGTAAAGAAATGCTACATTACCATGTGACCTAGGACAATTTACTTGGCTAGATTGTTAGTCTGTAAAACTTGATATTCATGCCATAGCGATATGAGAATTAAATTAATATATCTATATACACACACACACACCCATACACATACACATATATACACACTGAATAACATATTATATATATATATATAATCTGAATAACAGTTTTTGGCATGCATAGAAAATATCATATGCTTTAAAATTTCATGATTTTTTTTGTTTACCTTAGTATGATTAACTATGATCTTTCTAAAGCAAAGGTGTATTTAAAACTTTTTTTTTATGTTTCTAGTTTCACTATTTACAAGATGTTTTGGAGATCACTTTGAACTTTTCATAGGTGCATGTATTTTTTTTTTTTTGTAGTAAAATTACTATTAAGCTACTATATAGGAACAATCTTATGCTGTTCAATTTAAGTTTTTAATAAGATGCTTTCTCTTGAGTTATATCTCATCTGTGTTAATGATCCTTTAACTTTAGAGAAAATGTAACTGATAACAAGATACTCTTTCTGTAGTATATAAGTAGATGTCAGTGTTTAATAAATAAAAGGAACACAAAGATGATTTAAGCTTTATAATTATGCAGGTGATCAAATTGTCAAGAAGATGGACAGAATCACACCAGAGAATCATTTTGGTCATTCTCTAAGTAAGAGGATACTTTGATGCCCATAGACATTTGGGAAAGACTTCAATCATATAGCCAAAATGCAAAGAAATGTAAATACTTCAAACTTAGAGCTGTTGAAACAGGATTTCTTGGCTGGTTTTCTAAGATGCTGCTTTAACTTTAGAGGATTCCATTAGGAAATGTCATGAATAATTCTCATGAGACACTAAAGAGGACATGAAATAACCAATGATCTCCACCACCACATACAAGAAAAAACTGACGTAGACAAACATCAATAAAAAACTTTTTCCTGAGTTGTTCTAAATGGTACTTTTGGAGGCTACTGACAATATCACTGTGATTAACATTTGCCTTCCTGGTTCAGTAAGGGAGTTAAGAAGGTTGAACTATTAAACTGAACTTGGGCACTAAAACATTACATCAGCAGCTTTTGCCCCTCAAAAGTTGCTATGATAACCCTTGTTTGGTCACATTATAGTTTAGGCATTTCCAAGATTTAGTCTTATGCTTTTCTAACATATAATGCCTTCTTTTTCCTACCTTGTTGTTCTTAGCTCTATGTGATAAGGCATGCTCTTTTCGTAACAAACATTTTATAATATACTCTTTACTTTTTGGAAATTAATAGATGAAAAACTACTAGCAATGTAATTTTAAAAATTAATACAATGTCCCAACTTTAAAAAGAAATAAAACAAAAGTGATTTTATGAAAATTATATGCAGAACTGTGGTAGAAGATAAATCCTGCCATTGATTCTTGCATTTAAATGTCTAGACCTAGGTAGACATTTGCAAGTTTTGCAGGACAACCTTGTGTGTTTATAAGACATTTCACATTCCTAGGCCCTACTCATTAAATGTCTTAGCACACATCATTGATACAACAAAAATATATCCTCCATAGAATTCTAAAAATCCACCTAATGACAGTACTGCCCCTATCTCTACCAATTTGAAAAAGAAATTAAAACACAATTTACATATGCCAACAATATTGTTTATAATAAAGATATTTATATATCATGCTTATTATATGTATTTTCACTAATTATCATACCACCATCTTTTTAAAGTCTATCAACAATTCCCAACTCTCCAAAATTCAGAGATAGTTATTTATAAAAAGTTGTTCAGTTATTTTTCTTATTTGAGAAATTGGCAATCATTTCAGGCACAGGAAAATATGTAATACAAATATTGCTTTTGTTAAGAAAATAAATTGGCTGCCTACACTGGAGTTACTGGGAGCTTTTCCAAGAAGTGACAGGGCCTTTCTAAAGAGTTAAATATAAAAGTGGGGGCTTTCTGAAAAGGGAAATGTACCCTCCAAAAGTTGCAGTTTAAGCAACAATGAAAAATAAGTTGTTTTTTGCCCATTAGAGATAACCTATCAAAAACAGACAAGTATGCTCTAATAACCAATCTATGACCACTCTCTTCTTTTTTTTTCCACTTTTTTATTTTTTAAAAGATGCTTTGATTACATAAATGTGTCTCTTCTTTTTAAGACTTTTTTTTTGTAATAAGGAAATTTCATGTCAGCCAATGATAACTTCTCCTTTGAAAATATTATAATTGCCTGTATAAACCAATGTAACTTACTATTTGTGACTTTTCTTTTTGTTTGAGATCCCCCTACTTGAGTAGTTTCTCTTTCAGTAAAACCATTATATTGATTATTAATTATTATTGGTGACTCAGTTTCTTTGACAGTTTCTGGTGTCAAAAGTGGGATCTGGAGAAAAACCCCAACCATCCCTGTGACTGGTGAGCAACCAGGTGTTGGAACTCAGAGGACCCTTTGCATCTGCAGCTCTCTCACTACCCACAGAAAGCAAAGGGGTAAGTGTCTACTGGTTCTGAGTTCTCCTTTCTTTGCATTGAGCTCTTGAGGTTTATTATTAGACTTGGTTTTGGTTTGCTTTTGTTCTGGTCCAATTGTCTTCCTGGTGAGTACCTTCCTCTGTTTGTGTGGAGGGTAAAGATGTTCTGGTATAACTTGAGAAAGCCACATTTCTGTTTGCAGGACCCCTGTAATATTTTCATTTTAAGAACATTTGATCAAGCATGGGCTCTTCTCAATTTAAATGCAAATATCCCTAGTCTTCTTTAGCAAAGACAATTGTTATGTACATGCTTTCTTACTATGGGCCTAGTCCATGTTTGTTTTTGAATAAATGGGTAAATCTCACCAGGGATAAGTTGAGTTTGCAGTGGCCACTTTGGGGAATATTTGAGCTAGCTAAAATAGTGCACTTCATGGTGCACTTGAAAAGGGAAGTTTCCAGATTCCACAAAAAGAATGGGGAGCACTTTTCAGTTGATATTGAGAAATCTCTAAGAGACAAAATAACTCTAAAATAGCTTCTTTGAAAGATTCCTTAAAATGTACAGAAGAAAAACTAAAAAACCTTGAAGCTAGTCTTGTTCCCGCTTATAGTCCCACAGACTGTTTTTACCTACTTCCTGAACTCCCAGAGCCTGTAAGTATGTTGTCCTAAAAATTATACCATATCCTGAAACCAGTGCACTGGACAAGAGATGAACTTCATCCCATAATAAAGGACTTTCTGGACTCCAAGTAAAATCAGACCAAATTGTGAAAGAAATTATACCAGATAGTTCAAATGTACTTTTTACTGCCCATTGTCCAAACTTCTTACCATAACAATGGGGACACTAAATGATGAACATTCATTTTACTTTGTGAGATGTCTCCAGCAAATTTTTTAGGGAAAGTGTATTTGTCATCCAAAGGGGTGTGATGCAAAATATCAGAAATTGGTTGGTTTTTATAAAGAGTATTTATTTGGGGTAGGAGCTTACAGATAGCAGGCCATAAAGCATAAGTTACTTCCCTCACCAAAGTCTATTTTCACATGTTGGAGCAAGATGGCTGCTGACATCTGTGAGGGTTTAGGCTTTCTGGGTTCCTTTGGGCTCAACTCCTCTGTTTTCTCCACAAGGTCAGCTCTAGACTATCAGGCAAATGTCTCTGTCTCTCTCCCCGGGGCACCAGTTTAAGACTACAGGATCAAACTCTAACATCAAAACTCCAACATAAAAGCCCTTAACTCTGTTCTTTGCCATGCCCTTTGGTTGGTGGGGACTCAACCCCCTACTGGCAAATAGGTTTACATAAGTACTTAATAAAGTAAACCTATGAATCCAATAAAATCTAATATGCCCAGAGGAAAAGATCAGTTTACAAATGTAATCCAATATTTATTTTTGGAATTCATCAATAATATCAAACTGCTACAGAAAGGTTTTCTTGCAAAATTGAATTATAAATTAGATTTCACACCTGAGAAAAGAGAGTTAGTTCTTGCACTTCACCCAGTACCTATTAGCATGGCACAAGCCAAAATAGAACTCCCTACCAAAAAAATGCTATCTAACTCATAATTTGCCAACATTGATGTGGGACACATCAAAAATACTGACCCTATAAAAATACAAATTGTCGCTTACAGGCTTTTACCTAAATTGTTTCAATCAAAGCATTTTGAGACTTGCTGACTATTGCTAGTTAGTCTCAAATTTCTGCCAATTGGCTATTCTTCTTTATAAATGAACTAAAACTTCAACTCCCAAATCATTACAATAAGAGGAGCAACATAAACTGCCTTTCATCTAATCAAAAGAGACCTTAATGCTGCCAAACCTTAGACTTACCTCACTACAATTTACCTTTGGGAGTCCTCACTCAAAGCTGAGAGGTCAATAGAGACATCCATCAACTGCCAAGACAAAGACAAAAAGCCAGCACTTTAATACAATTTAGTGAGGGTTTTTGTGGGTGTGTGTTTTGTCTTTTTGCATTTTTAGAATCACTTTCCTTGACTCATGGCTAAAGTGTTTAAATTATATGACGTTTTATTGTGTTTGTCAAATGTTTATGTATAAATGCTGTATGTGTGGCATTTTTTTTTTTTTACCTACAGGTGGTATTATCAATCTAATTTATAATTTCTTAAAGGAACTTTCTTCAAATTGGTTTTAGGATAAATAAGTGCTGATATAATTCATGATTCTTAAAATTTAAGAATTACACCAAAATTTTAATGCTTCAAATATTCTTAAAAGATAGCACTAACCCAAATGTTTTAAATACCCAAGTTCACATAATCTAGATAAGTATTTAGCAAATGAGGCTACATTTTTGGTTATGTAGAAACAGCTTCATCTTTTGAGTAACTGGTATAAGATATAATAGGAGCATATTTTTACACTACTTGAATGTGTTTTTCCTAAATTTTTATGGTGTTACTGATCAAATAAACTAATATTATGTTTACTAAATGTTTAGAATGACAAAAATTATAAAGTTTACAAAACTAAATTGAGTCATTTTGACAAAGTTTATTTTAACAATAATTGTGCTTTTTAGTATGTTAGCTTAAAGACAGTTTTTAGAATCTTTTCAGTAACTTAAGTATGCAAGGCATATAGAAAAAGATTAATTTTGTCTGAAAATAAAAGGACTGTTTATTTTAATGAAAATAAGAAAGTAGAAAATGTGAGACAAAATCTGAATGGATATGAAAAGTTATAGTTGTATAGCAGAAAAGGAATTTCACTCGTGTGGCCAAAGTTGGGTAAGATTCGATGGGTTTTGTATGTATATGATTTTTAAGAACTTTCATATCAAATAGTACACTGATTTGGGTTTCTTGTTACAATAACAAAATGCCCTTGGATTATTGGCCTGCTCTTAGTAAGAGGTTATACAATTATTTTTTTCTTTCTGAGTGATCAATGTAAAAGGTTCATATCCTATGATTTGCCAAAATATATTCTTGGTTTTTTAAAAAAAAATCAAGCTATCTCCCATAACAACTTCTCCAATTTTTACTAATACTTTGGTTAATAGAGGACCAAGGTTATTGTTATTTGGCAGTAACTTATGACCTTGGTTAACTAAGTGTTCAAACTTTTGACAACTCTTTACATTTTTCTTTCCCAAAGTCAAATCCTAGACAATGTCTTCTTTTTTAACCTGAATATACCAATTTTATCTACAGTTGTTGAAAGCATACAGTTCCTTCTCAAATTCTCTGATTCTGTAGAACAGTCTGTATGATCAAAATTAAGATAATGTCTTCTTTATTTCTCTTTGAGACTTTACATTTAGAGGACTTATTTTAAACCTTTCCAAAATATCTATCTAATCTATCTATCTATCTATCTATCTATCTATCTATCTATCTATCTATCTATCTATCTATCTATCTACGTATTTGATATTTAGCTAATGAATTACGGAAAATTAACCCTTTGGCTCATATCTCCCAGTTTAAGTAGGTCTCTTGGAAAGATTAAAACTGGACATCTACCTCTATAAATAATTATAAATTGAAACTAAGGACCAGGACCGATTGGTCCCAGAAGCAGATGACAGCTTTACCCAAGACCATGAAACAAGAAGCCCTGGAACTAAACTTTCCCCATTTGGTTCCCATACCTTGTAATAGTGTTATCACCTTTTGATTTTTTTTTTTATTGATCTATTTGCCAAATTTCTTCAGTGACAAATGAAGTCTTTAGTTCCAATAATGTTATCTTTATTCACTCCAGATATGTTAAATTTAGACCCTCTTTAGATCCAGCATTGCAAAAATTCTCTGATATAGCCATCAAACCGATTGCTAGATTTGCACAAAATTGTTATCTGAGAAAAGGCTAGAAATTTATATAAATTCAGCTCCTGCAACTGCATTTGGGACTGTTTAGCACTAAAAAGGGACATAAATGCAAACAACTACTGATGGTAATACATGCACTATCTCCCATGCTAATGAAAATTTCATTTGCCTCTGCAAATTTTCTTCTTTGTATAGATACCTGAATGGAAAACACCACTTAGGAGAAATTCCCTCTGACTTACGTGATCAAACTTTATTTCACTATAAATACCTTAAATAGCTCCCTGTTTATAATGATACTGGCCTTAAAATAAAAGTACTATATTAGCCATTATTAATTCTACCTTCTCGCATAGAATTTTGAAATATTCAAAATCTACTTACAATTCATTTGGCCACTGGAATATGTCTGTTTATCCTCTTATATGATACTAGTAAGTTTGATGATCGGTGGGGTAATCAATACTCCAGACACACTTATAGAGGAAATTCTACCCATACAATCACCAAATTTGTTTTTGCTCTTTTGTGGCTCCTTATCATAAATACTGTTTGTTCTTTTAATTTAACTAAATCCCAAATTTATTGGTCTTGTAAAGACTATCTTTCAAGATCTACTTTACAAATAAAGTTGCCCAATGAAACTTCTATTTCCTTGGAAAAAAAAGAATATATAAAGCATTTCCCAATGATTGGTTGGGAAGATGTAGCATAGGTGTGTCTGTGTCTAATGGTCTACCCTAAAAGCTATTCAAACAGTTAGTTTAGGCTCCCTTGTATACCAAGTCTTAATCCAACAATAAAAGAATATTACTCCCAACCCCTTACCATACCATGATACAGGATTTCATTCTTTCATGCACATAGCATACCTTTCTTGTGAACATATGATATAGAGTATGCTATTATAAATATACCTAAGATTATGGAACAGAGCTTAAAGAGTACCCTAAAAACTCTTTAGAACCTCCAAGACAAAGTGTATAGCCAAGCATTCATAGATTTTACAAAGTAGATGAGCCTTAGACATTCTGACTGCCCGTTAGGGTACCCTCATTTGTAAACAACATTGCTTTTACATTAATAATCTGGTACTAGAGTAAACAATTAAAATTTTTTACAAGATTAAGTTAGAGAATTCCATGATATTGGTCAGATACAAACATGACTTATTTCCTTACGGTGGTTCCTGGCTTAATGGAATTTAGGGATAAATAATAGGCTTTGGTTTCATGCATTTAACAATTGGAATATACATTCTAATAATTCCAATATTGTTCAGATTTCTTGCCACCCATGAGACAAATGATTGTCCTTAAAATAGCCAGTCAAAAAGAAAATGAATTGGGACCATCTCTGGGGGACTGAGACTAAAATTAAACATAAAATTAATAATAGAGTCCTTGATTTGAATAGAAGGCTGTGGCCATAATCTGCTCAAATGAGCAAGTCTACTCCAAGAATCTTTTTTTCCTTCTGAGTGTAATTAACAGAATTGAATTATATATTTGAATGTGCTTAAGAATTTAGGCCTTATAGAGGTTACTGGAATAAAAATTAAAAGATAAAATATAGGACTATACAGATAATGAACCATATTGTTAAGGATGGACTCTGTTAACAGTACCATTATAAACTATATTTTCATGAATTATAGCAAATGGATAACACTGATACAAAGTCTTCATAATGAGATGGTAAATTGGGGGAAAATACTCCCTGATATAAACTATACCATTATAATATATTTTCATGAATTATAACAAAGATACCCTATTAATGTAAAGTTAACTAACTGCGGGGAGGGGTGGAGGAATGTGGGACCACTATTTTTACATGAATAGTCTAGAGTCCTAAAAATACTCTGCAAAAGAGTCAATAAAAATACAAATATGAAAAATATTAAAAGAAAAACTACACTTCAATAATCTTAAATGTAATTAAGAAGTCACCCAACACATCCCACGACAGTCAAGAAAGGAAAACCAGTATAAAAATTAAAAAGAATGAAAGCAGGTTTGAGTCCCCTTGAGAATGCCTGATATTGAGACTGCTGACTAAGAGAGAGATCAATGTTTGTGATCAGTGTTTTTTCAAATTCACAGTGAAATAATAGGAAAATGATCAAAAGGGGCTGTTAAGTAAAATAAATTGGCTGTCTACATTGGCATTGGTGGGAGCAACCCTTTTTATGAGCAGTGACAGGGACTTTCTAAAGAGTTATAAATAAAGTTGAGGACTTTCTGAAAAAACAAAAGCAAAAGCAAAAATCAAAACAATGTGCCCTGCAAAAGATGCAGTTTATGCCACAATTGAAAGCTGGTTTCAGTTCAGTAGGATAACCTCTCAGAAATAAACAAGTATGGTATAACCATCTGTGATCACTATCTGCTTTGTAAGACCTTCTTTTGTAATAAGGAACTTACACATCAACCAGTTATTGTAACGTTCCCTTTGTGACTACCCTACTTGTCTTTATAAGCCAATGTCATTTACTAACCATTTGAGACTGTTATTTCAGTTTAAGATCTCCCTGTGCTAGTAATTTCTGTTTCAATAAACCCATTGAATTGGTTATTATTATTGGTGACTCAGTTTCTTTTGACACATTTTAGGGAATGCTAAACTCTATTGCCAGACTTTGGGAGATTTTCAAATCTTGTGCCATTACAAGTTATGGCAATTTCTAAAAGGTAAAACTATTCAACTAATGCATTGGTTTGTGCTGAGATTTCTACCTATTACTCTGGTCCAGTTTCAATTAGCTATGTTGGATTATATGATTAGAAGTTTCATAAAAGGAGACTTGCTCAAGGTGTCCAAGCAGTTGTTATGCATTATAACCAGAAATAATGAAGCATAACAGTGCTTTTTAATTGTAAGTTTGAGAGCTATTCGTTTAAATTAAGATTTTTTAAAATTCTCTGATTAGTTATGGTTACAAAGCACTATTTTCCATCTTCTAGTAAAGATGGTTGATCTAATGTCTCTAAGTGTATCAATATCTGTCTATATTTTTTACTGTTTTCTTCTTTTCTTTTCTTATGGCAACACATGGATATTTTTGGTGCCTGGAATAATTAAAATGACCCAACTGTCTTAATTATGCTGTTCCAACAGTCTTTCAGCAACAAGCTTTATAAATGAAAGTTTAGTCAAAAGTTTTAGAAGATCATTCCATCACAATCTCCCCAAAGCCTTAAGTCACTTCAGAAAAATGTTTAGCACAAAGTTTCATCAAAATTGTTTATGAGTATGATCTGTCTTGGGGCAGAATTCCCCTGTCTGTGGATTTGATGTGCTAATTGGCCAAAAGGGTGCTGATGCAAAGTACCAGAAATCTGTTGGCTTTTATAAAGGGTATTTATTTGGGGTAAAACTTGTGGCTACAAGGCCCTAAAGAGCCCAGCTCAAGGTTGGCTCTTCACCAACATAGTTGAAGCAAAATGGTTGCTCATTTCTGCAAGGGTTCAGGCTTTCCCTCTGGGTTTCCTTATATCATTCTCGGTTCTTTTCCCAAGATCAGCTGTAATCCTTGAGGCAAATGGTCCATCTCTTCCCAGGGGCTATTTGAGCCTTCTTTCTGTCACATGGCAGGATCAAAATGACAAAAATTCTCTCCTCTGTGTGCCTTCTTTGTGTGTGTGTATGTTGTAAGATTTATTCCTCACTACCTGCTCCCCTTCCCCCCCAAAGTTTGTGCTTACTATCTGCTCTCTGTATCTGTTTGTTGAGTGCTCTCTGTGTCTGCTCATCTTCTTTTTGGAAGGCACCAGGAACTGAACCTAGGACCTCCGATGTAGGAGGGAGGTGCCCGATCACTTGAGCCACATCTACTCCTTGCTTATTGTGTTTCTCATTGTGTTTCCTCATTGTGTCATCTTGTTGCACCAACTTGCTGTGCCAGCTCATCACATCAGTTTGCTGTCTTGTTCATCTTCTTTAGGAGGTAATGGAGCCAAACTAGAACCTCCCCTGTGGTAGATGGACACCCAACTGCTTGAGCCACATTGGCTACCCTCAGTTGTTTTTTCTTTTTATCATTTGTTTGCTTGTTGTTTTTTTTTTTAGAGTCTCCGGGAACCGAACCTGGGACCTCCCATGTGGGAAGCAGGTTCTCAACCACTTGAGCCGTATCTGCTCCCCTTGTGTGTTTTCTTAAGTGAGTGTCTGTTTATGTGGGCCCACCAAGAGGGTAGATACTCAGCCTGAGTCAAGCCTTACTGACATGGTTGAATCAAAGCCCTAATCTTAACAGGTAATTTAATCAAGATATCTTAGCTAAATGTAATGCAATCAAAGGGTGTCACATCCTGAGGAATAGATTAGTTTACAGACATAATCTTTTCTCCCTTTGGGATTCATAAAATAATCTCAAGCTGTCACATCTTTGAAATCTAGAAAACAAATCATCTACTTCCAACATACAATGGACAGACAGGCATAGGATAGATCTTCCCATTCCCATAGGAAGAAATTGGAAAGAAAACAGGGGTTTCAGGTCTGAAACACTTCCAAAATTCAGCAGAGCAAACTTCATTAGATTTCAACGTCTGATAGTCATCTACGTGTCAATGTTTTGTCCTCCGGACCTGATGAGAGGCAGTTCCACCCCTCCCAGGTGATTATGCAGAGACCATGCTCTCCGCAAACACTGGGGTGAAGGCCCCACCTTCTCTGAGCACTGGGGTGGTGTCCAGGCTTTCCACAAACACTGGAGCACAGGCCCTATCTTCTCCAATCATTGGAGAAGCAGCACTCTCCTTGAACAACAGAGTGGAAGGCCTGCTCCCTCCATTTACCAGGACAGATGCCCTACCCCCTCCAAGCACTGTGGCAGCCTGACCTTACCACATGTGTGGGCCTGTTCTTATGGCCAGAGGAGATCTCTTTTGTCTTAGACCTCGGCGCCTGTGACTCTACCCTTGAAACAATTCTTCCCTCAGTTTGTTCCTTCTCTGTCCCTTTCAGTCCAGGCTGTCAGTGGCTCTGCACATACAAATCTTGCGAAAAAAACTTGTTGGGCTTTGCATGTAGTTCACAGAGGTCAAAACCATAAAAAAAATAAAACTTTGTACAGATCCTTCCTGGATAACTGCATTTCCCATCCTGACAGACACTGAAATGGCTGACTGGTTCCATGTGCAGCCAGCCCTCTCATTTAGCCCTATTCTCCAGGGACTTGTTTTCCGGAAGCTCAGGGAGGTCCCTGGTAGAACTGCTTCTGACTTGTCTCAGAGCACACTATTTGAATAGATTCAGAATTTTCTAAACTATCAATTTCTGGTTTCTTAATGCTTAAGGGTTCAGTTTTCAGCTTAGCTCTTTCTTCTTGCAGTTTGCTACATGCTGCAAGGAGAAACATGGCTGCACTTTCCATATCTTACTTGGAAATCTCAGCTAAATACCCAAGTTCATCACTTTCAAGTTCTGCCTTCCATTCAATCTTAGAATTCAATTTCACCAAGTTCTCTGCCACTTTCAAACAAAGATCACCTTTCCCCTAGTTTCCAATAGCACATTCATCATTTCCTTCTATGCCTCATCATAAATGCCTTTAGTGTACATATTTCTACCAACAGTCTTTTCAAAGCAATCTAAGCTTTTCATCAAGCACTTCACAATTCTTTCAACTTCTATCCATTACTCAATTCCAGAGCTGTTTTCACATTTTTCGGTCTTTGCAGTAGCAGCATCCCACTGTCCTGGTACCAGAATCTGTTTTAATTTGTTTGGCTGCTCAAGCAAATACCATTCAAATGAATAGCTCAAACTATGGTAATTCAATGACTCACAGTTTTGAGGCAAGGAAAAAGTCCAAATCAATGCATCATCAAGGTGGTACTTTCTCCCTGAAAACCTTGGTCTTCTGGGGCTGTCAGTGATCCTTGGACCTTGGCTTTTCTGTCACGTGGTAATGCCTATGGCAGCCTGTCAGTTCTTTCCTGGGTTCTGTTAAATTTCAGCTTCTTACTTCTCAGAGCTTTTTTTTTCCTTTTTGAATTTCATTCATGTTATAAAGGACTCCAGTAATAGGATTAAGACCCATCTGGATTCAATTGGGCCACACCTTAACTGAAGTAAACTCATCCAGAGGTCTGACTGACAATGGGTTCACACTCACAGGAATAGGTTAAGTTCAAGGATCTGTTCTTCAGGGTACATACAGCTCCAAATCACCACACCTGCAAATGAGTTGTTGGAAAACAAAACAGCTGTGAGAGACCAGGTCACATAGGTTTACATAATAAGAGGTGAAATGCTTCAGGTTCCAGTTAAGTTAAAGCATACTGTTCTTTATTTATGCATACCTTAATGTGAATTTTGTGGGCTTTATGTGGGAAAATTAGTTATATAAAGATGGTCATAGAATTATGTGAAATAGATTTAAAAATAAATAGCAAAAATGCTTTGCTTTTAAACTTCGAACAGCACTTCTACCTGACATTAAAGGTACTCAAGTTCTGAGGCACATGATTCTTTTATTCTCTGTCTTAATAAGGAGTCTTTTTTTCTCTGTTGGTGTTGGTCAATTCAAGGCAATATCAAAGTATGTGAGTGCCATGGACATTTGAATGACTCCATTGTCAGCGGCATGACAGGTAGCTAATGAATCCTTGGAAACTCTGACATCTGAGGAAAAACATGCGATTGGAATCTAAAAACTGGATGCTGCTCAGGGAGTGAAGGATCTTTGTGCTATTTCATTTTCCCTCTTACAGAGGGCTAAGATTGCTGTCATGAGACTGGATTTACGTTGCTACATTTCCTCTTTCTTTTCAACTTTTTTTTTTTTGCTCGAGATCAACATGAAGATCATCAAATGTCCTTGTTAAGGCTGCCTGAGCCAAAGGACAGTGACCCTTTTGGTATTCTGTCATGTGTTGCGTGGGCTTGTCCCAGTCTCCTTGCTTTGTTTTCTCAGGGAGGGAAAATCCGGAGCCAATCAGACTGTAAGATCCTGACGGTTAGAAACAAACCAGGATTGCTTAAGCAGTGCCTAGCACTCTCATAGATCATTTCTGCAACAAAGAATTGAAAGGGGTATAGAAAAAGAGCACAATGGGATTCAATTCACGTGACAAAAGGAAATTGTACAAAGTTTAATCCTTTCCCATTATAGTCTCAAGATTGTAATCTCCTTGGATGCTGAGGCTAGGAAAGATTTTTCCACAATATGCATCATCAAGTTGCTTTAGAAGTGGTGCTGTGGGCTGGAGGGAGGCGGCACAAGTTATATAACATGCAATTTAAGATAATGGCCTTTGAAAAGGAGAAATTAATATAAACAGACGAGGCCAACAAAGCTTCAGTCATCTAGAAGGTAGTTTCAATCACCAGTGACATTAAACAATATCACCCCCACTGAGTCTACACTATGTTTATTATCATTTAATTTCTTGCCCAAACCGACACTCTCTTATCATGATGTTGCAGGGATGGCAAGCTCTGTTATGACTACAATTGGTAGAAAAAAGCTTTTATCTAAGTGAGTAACAAGATACAGAAATTGAGCTCTCTGTTTTAACCTTTCGCGGCTTTAAATATTCTACCCAAAACACTAGCAAAAATGGAAGCTCTAGCATTTCCATAATTATCACAGCACTGTCTTTGTTCTTGTAATGATAGAATCCATACTTTCAATTTGGAGCGCTTGATAATAGCAGCTGTCTTGTCTGCTCAACTGTGGGGTTTTAGGGCTTCCGTAAGTATTCATTTTCATTCGCTTGACAGTGGGTGTTTCCTTACAATATTTCAGGCCACATCAGAAGACAGAATTTTAAAAATCCTTTTAAGTGTTCTGCTATACATAACAATATTGAATTATACATTAATAAACCAAGTTTAGTTGATTTAGAATTGCATAAGCCCTAATTAGCACTATATCTCGATACAAAAACACTGACTGTCGCAGACCATCAGATGCACACAAATGACGACACAATGATTATACTGTTTACAAGTGCAAGTCGCTCTGTCTTTTGGTCTCTAAAATCACACACTGATTTTCCTCCTCTTTCTCCCTCTTTCTTTCCTTCCTCATATCTTCCCCTTCTGCTTTTCCTTCTCATTTTAAAAAATACTTTACTATAGAATAATTTTAGATTTACGGAAGAGTTGTCAAAATAGTACAGGGATTCCATCTTTCACCAAGGCTTCTTCTTATAGTTTAATGAACTTTATTTAGCTGAAAGGTGTAAATGGAAAAAACAGAAATCTATCCACAGAAAATACAAATGGCCCTCCATCTTCCTGATATGCATCAAGCTAATTATAATAATAAAAAATAAATTTTGAGAAAACATCATATAAATCATTTTCCATTATTATTTAGTCTAAGTGATTGGACTGTTTGATAGAGAGAGATTATAACATACATGCATATATGTATTCTGCCACCTACAGCAGTGGGCCTTATTATTATGGGTGAAAATTATGTGTTTATGAGTATGTTTATACGTGCGAAGAGATTGGTACAAAGATGAAGAAAGCGGTTTTATGACAAGGCTGCTGAGAAGCTAAAATGTTGTTTGAAGGAGGGAGGTTGTTGTAACAGGGTCCAAGCAGACTTTGTGTTTGCATTACGGGGCAGGGTGTGGATGGGCTAGCCATAATAGGATGCTCTCATGGACATTTGTGCTGAAATTTGTAAGATCTCCGATACCTTCTTTCAAAATGACAGATGCCTTACATGGTGGAGTATACTTTATGTTTAGTGTAAAAGAATTCATGCTGATTTTAAAAAACTATTAAACACATTTTCTCCAATTACAAAAATAATGTGTATTTTACTTTTGTAATAGAAACAAATAAAATAGACTTTACTTAAAATTTGTAAGTCCTTGCCATTGTACAAAATTTTAATTCATAAACACAGGAAGGAGAAATGATTGATAATGTCACCGTTCACAGGTAACTGCTGAGCCATTGAATGCATTTTCTTATCAATATATTTTATTTATTTCTAAATTATGCTGCATACTTTTTATAAATTCTGGTTTGTGGTAGGGGTTTTGTTTGTTTATTTTGCTTTTAAGTTAGTTTGATTTTCATACCCAGTCACAAGGCTAGACCAGGAGACCCCACATTTATCTCTAAACCCTCTTAAGAAAAATTCTAGAAAATTCCTCTCATTATGCAGAGACAAACTTGTGGATATAAACACGGGAAAGCATTGTGGTTCCAAAGGTGTTTCTGCAAACTCCCAAACACAGGCATGGCTTTGCTCCTTGCTAAAGGACAACCGTTGTTTCTCAGCAGGAATGTAAGAACGTTGGAGCGCAAATGCAAACTCTTTCACCTCACCCGTGCTATTTTCACTTACAGCTACTATAGGTTTTCTCTTTTCAGTCTCTATGGCCATACTTCTAAGATATAATATATCTTCACTCCATTTACCCAGCACCAACCACCATGCTCAAAAATATTTGTGTGAATAAATAAATAAGTGTATCGATGAGGTGGATTGGTATTCAACAGTACCCGAGAAACTGAAGTACCATGAAGGTTGCCAGGATCATCAAACTATTCCAGGAACAAAGACTAATCAGTACACCAGTAATGATCTCTCACTTCAAAGAAGTGCCACTGACATATTTAAGAAACATCAGTCAATCTATTTATGCTACACGCAGAAAGATGGCTCTTGCTTCTTGTGAAGGAAAGTTATGATCTGGAAGTGCTTAATTGCTTCTGGTGTTTTCAGAGAGTCACCTAGAGTATAACAAAACTTAACTTTCCCAAGTATTACATCAGAATAAGAATCAGGGACCTGCCCGTCTACTAGGGGCTTGGAAACATTCCAGTGGATACCTAAGTAGTTTGAGTTGTATGACATTCTCAGATGTAGCACAGAAACATATGCACACAAATTTATTTAAATGTAAATGTGAAATAACCTCATGTGGCACTTTTAAGGAGAGAGGAGCATGTCATGGAATCACACCAAGAACAAGGTATTGCAATTCCCCAAATCTGGAAACCTCTGACTTTAGCCTTTGAACTCTACTGTGACCTCAAGCTAGAAACAGATGGATATTAAAAAAGTAAAAGAAAAGAAAGCAATTTATATGCTTCAACCTAACTCAGGTCAAAGATACAATGATTAACTGAGAACCGTGGCTCCCTTAGTCCTGAACCCCCAGGGATGTTTGCTTAAGTGAATGGTTCATTATAATTATTTCAATTTGACAAGTAACTCTTTAGTTTTTATGATGTGCCAAAATTTGTACTAGGTGTTGGGGGTAAAAAGTTGAGTAAGGCATCAAAGCATGCTGATCTGTGGGGCCTATCCCCCAGCAAGGAGCTGAGACCATTAAAGATCCAATTGCAATGAAGGGCAGTGCTTGCTATGACACAAGTCCTGGATTCAGTGGTGAAACAGGGCCCAGGTCTTAGGGAAACTAGGGTGTTAGGAAAAACTTCTTAGGTAAAGGATAGCTAGGCCATCCGTGACCTCAATTAGTGGTAAGATTTAGCCCATTAAAGCTAGGATGGCAGTGGAGGGAGGGAGAAATAAAAATATATCTATATATAAGTCAGGTAAAAGAATAGCATTTGGAAAAACCTGGAGATTGACAGATGTACGCAGAGTAGTGAGAGATGAGGGGCCTGGAGAGGTTCTCAGGCCTGGTTTTCCATGAAGTCTATGTATTCTGTGGAAAGATAATAGGTAATATAAAAACAGTCGAGGGAGTGGATGTAACTCAGTGACTGAGTGCCTGCTTCCCATGTACAAGGTCCTGGGTTCAAGCCCTGTGGCCTCCTAAAAAAAAATTACATAAAAAAAAATCAAATAAATTTAGGAAACGTGTCATCCCCACAAAGACTTCTTGGAGCCTTTACAACATTAATGTGCACCACCAATCTCCAACGCATAGAGTTTCTGAAATAAATTTCTATCTTGCTATTGCTGTGCTTTTATAACTGTCCCAAGGAAGCTGGAGCTGTGACCACCCCCGTCTTAATCTTTAACCTGGAAAAGACTGGCATCTGGCAGGAAGGGAAAGGATCAGAGGGGATTGGAGTAGCAGTGTATACATTTTTGGTATATTTCCACTACACAGTACCTGTATTATATCTCAACAACTGTGGAATACTACCTAATTCCAAAACCTTTTGGCAAGCTATGGTTTTGCATATCAACCTCCATGAATTTTCACAGCGGACAGGAATCATCTTTCTCCCATAATGATTTTTATCCCTTATTCCTAAGAGTGTTTTTCTCCGTACTAGGTGCACATTTTAAAGACTTGTACATATTCTACTATTCCAGAAGCTTATTTTATTCAGCAGTCAAACTACACCATAGCAAAATGAATGAATGAGTAAATAAATATGTAAGTAAATAAGAATACAGACAGCACACTCCAAGAGCTGTACATCTTCTTGACAGAAAATCAATATACAGTGGGTTTGCAAATTGAGACTGTGGAGCTAAAATTTTTTTGCTTACCTTCCAGATAATTCTAGCTGCTCCTGTCATCAGGATGATAGAAAGAGAGCTTTCTATTTCATAAAACCTTTTATGGGTAATGACAAGCTATTTGTAATTATGTTCATTCAAATTCTAAATTCTGCCCAAATGCAGTTGACACACTGCAGACAGCTAAGTGACTGGAATGCTACAAATATATTCTCTATAAGATAATTATTTATTGATTGGCAAAGTGCATTCTATTTGGATCTGTACTGGAACAAAAGCATGAATTTGTTGAAAACTCGTAAAAATCATAACAGGAACAACTCGGACAAGAACATCTCCCTAGCATGTATCAGAGTTTAAATATTCTTCCTGCAGAGTAAGACTTTTTTTTTCCAGTTTCTTTTAATATTTGAAGGTTTAAAAATTAGTGACTTCTAGTTTATGTACCCAAATCCATATTCAAGATACTCCTTTAAAAAATATTTATTATTACCTCAACCACTGTACCACAATCCTGTTATGGCTGTTTAAAATATATGTATTTATAAATTAAGATTATAAATTTGTAATTACTTAAAATCATTGATTTCAGATGGAAGGTCCATTGCAATAAGAATTGTTTTAATTTTTCTATTTATTTTGGAAGTGGAGAACTGACTTTTCTTTAGGCAAAGTTGTCTTTTTATTTATTTTTATTAGAGAAGTTGTGGGTTTTCAGAACAATCTTATATAAAATATAGAATTCTCATATACCACCTTGCATTGGTGTGCAATATTTGTTACAATTTTTTTTTATAATGGTACTATTAATTATACTCTCTGGTTTAATTTAGGGTTCCCTGTATAGTACAGTTTCATGGATTTTTAAAATTTTTATTCTATGACCATATATCCAACCTAACATTTCCCCTTTTAATCTCATTCATATGCTGTTAAATTATATTCACAATATTGTGCTACCATCACCACCAACTATTATCAAAACATTTCCATTTTTCTAAATTGGAATTCTGTACATCTTAAGCCTTAGTTCCCTATTCCCTATCCCTACCTCACACCCTCTTAATCTATATTATTGATTCTGATCTATGAGTTTTCTTATTCTAATTATTTCATTACGGTGGAGTCATACAATATTTGTCCCTCTGTGTCTGACTTATTTCACTTAACATGATGTGTTCAAGTTTCATTCGTGTTGTCGCATGTGTCAGAACGTCATTCCTTTTTACGGTAGAATAATATTCCATTGTGTATATATATGCCACATTTTCTTTATCCACTCAACACAGGAAGGACACTTGGTTGCTTCCATGTTTTGGCAATTATGAATAATGCTGCTATGAACATCAGTGTGCAAATATCTGTTCAAGTCCCTACTTTCATCTTTTGAATCCCACTTCTTAGTGGGATTGCCATGTCATATGATAATTCTACACTTAACTTTCTGAGGAACCTCGAAACTGTCTTCCACAGTGGCCACACTTTTTTATATTCCCACCAGCAATGAACGAGTATTCCTACTTCTCCACATTGTCTCCAGTACTTGTAATAATTTTCTGTTTTTGTTTTTTTTTTAATAGTAAACATTTTAGTAGGTGTGAAATAGTATGAAATTGTGGTTTCAATTTACATTTCTCTGATCACTAATGATGTTGAGCATCTTTTCATGTGATTCTTGGCCATTCAAGTATTTTCTTTGGAGAGATGGCTTTTCATGTCTTGTGCCATTTTTAAACTGGTTTATGTAATCATTTTGTTGTTAAGTTGAAGAATTTCTTTATATATTCTGAATATTTTACTTTTATTGGATACGTGCTTTCCAAATATTTTCTCCCATTGTGTTTAGTTGTCATTTTGCTTTCATGATAAAGTCCTTTGATACACAAAAGTTTTTCATTTTGATGAAATCTCATTTGTATGTTTTTTATTTTGTTACTTGTGCTTTGGGAGTAAAATCTAAGAAACCATTGTCTACTACAGTGTACTAAAGATGTTTCCCTATGTTTTCTTCTAGGAGTTTGGTAGTTCTGCCTATTGGATATAGGACTTTGATCCATTTTCAGTTATTTTTGTAGTAGGTGTGAGGTATGGGCCCTCCTTCCTTCTTTGCAGCTGAAGACCCAGTTTTCCCAGCATTATTTGTTGAAGAGACTGTTCTTTCCTAATTGGTTGGTCTTTGCCCCTTGTCAAAAATCAGTTAGCCATAAATGTAAGGGTTCATTTTTGAGCTCTCAATTTGATTTCATTGGTTTAGATGTGCTCTTGTGCCAGTACCATGTTGTTCTGATTACCTTGGCTTTGTAATAAGTTTTAATATTGGGAAATGAGAGTCCTACAACTTCATTCTTCTTTTTGAAAATGATTTTGCCTTTTGGGGCCCCTTACTTTTCCATATACATTTGATGATTAGCTTTTCCATTTTTGCAAAGAAGGCTGTTGGTATTTTTACTGAGATTGAGTTGAATCTTTACATTGCTTTGTGTAGGATGGGCATATTAATAATAATTAGTTTCCCAATCCATGCACATGAAATGCCCTTCCATTTATTTAGGTCTTCTTTGATTTCTTTTAGCAATGTTTTATAGGTTTTTGTATACAGGCCTTTTACATCCTTGTTAAATTTATTCCTAATAAAAGATTCTTCTTTTAGTTGCTATTGTAAATGGAATTTTTCTTGATGTCCTCCTCAGATTGTTCATTACTAGGGTATAGGAACACTACTGATTTGGGGCTGCAAAATTGTTTTAATACAGATATTGAAATAGTGTTGCCAAATTCACATGGATGAATGACATCATCTCAGTCCTGGCCATTCAGCAGAACTTTAGTGGGTGTTCTCATAACTCTCAAAAAGTAGGTACAATCCCCTAGCCTAATATTTACAAGAGTCAATTAAAATAATCTATGTACCCTTCTTTCCTATTAGATCAGTCCCAAACTTGAGGGTATCCCAGATTTCTCTAAGAAGTGTGTACCAGGTTCCTATGCCTAGACTTTCTGTTAATAAGACTGAATTAGGTCTATGGCCTTTTTATTTTAAGCTGCATTCTTAGTGGTCTTAATGCAAGTGCTCCTTCAGCTTAAAGATGTTCATTTTGCATTCCTGACACCCAACATAATACCTAGGACATATCTGCCTTGTAAAACCATATTTTGGATTAAGTTAAAAGAAACCATAATTTATTTGGGGATAGGAGTGCTAGAACAGGCTGGATTATGCAGCAGGAAGAAACACCTGTGAAATCTCAGTTGGTAACATAATTCTATTTCTCATTCTTATGGTCCAGGCTACTCTCCAGGGTTACTAGAGTTCATAAAGCCACTCTGAGATCCAGGCTAATGAATGTATTACCATCCTACAGTTGCACTTTGTAATTGAATCCTCTGGCTGTACCACGTAGTCTTCAATTTTGCCATGGAAGGATAAATGTGTGTTGGGAGGTTTTTCCCTCTCGATCATGTGTTTTGTCTCAGAATCAACATACATTAGTTCACTTATGGCCCCTTAGTCAGAATAGCCCATTGTCCTACCAAATGGCAAGGTGGTAGGAATACGTGACACTTACGTGTCTCAAGAAAGATACAAGAACCGGTAAGGGATGAGTATTAGGGGTCTTTATCTCAGGGAAAACGTATTAGAGTCTTTTCCATGTGCACTTTTATGAATTTTTAAACTAATGTTTAAATACTATTACTGGATTCTTCTCCCCTTTCACGGACTTCAATGCAGTTCAACCGGATACATATGATTTGCTTCCATGGAAGGAGAGTCAAAGGATAAGGTTACAAAATAGGTACAATATCTTTGTCAACTTCACCCCAAGTTTTTATACTAGTAAAGCATGATACTAATAATACCCAAATATTGAGGTCTGAGCTATAGAGAGTTAAAAAATTAACTGAAAGAATTGAACACATAGCAGAAAAGATCTCCAAAGATCTCTGATTGGTGAATAAAACACTCACTGATTTAATTCAAAGAACATTGAATTCTTCCAGGTTTACTGTCAGTATTTTACATGCCAAATAACACTGTGGACTGGAAAACTATCTGACATGTCTGCAACATGCCCTAAGAAAGAGGGAAAGAGGGGGTTCATGTACTCTCACTGTAACCAGGAGTAGAACAGGGATACAGTGAGCAACTTAAAACATTATCTTAAATAAAAAACAACCATTGAATTGGCTGTTTAAGATCAGTAAAATAACTGAATAGTGGGTTTTTTTTTTTTCAAATGGAAGCCTTCTGGTTGTGTTGTTATTGTGTGAGGATGGCAATAACAGATCATACTCAGCTTAAGGGCTGCACTTTCCCCCTCCAGTTTTAAGTAAATGGTTAAAATATTTTATTTAATAATTAAAATATGATATTCAAACAAAATAAATGGAAAATTTAAGATTTCATCCTGCCTCTTTCTTCCTAAGCCTGAGATATTAAAGTCTCTACTCTTGATCTATAACCTTCCAGACTTTTTATGTATATGTAAATTCATACCAAATGTAAACCATATAAGTGTACATAACACATGCAAACACACTCTAACACTTATATTTTATTTATGTTTTATAAATACATATTGATCTCATTTAGGCAATTGTGGTAGGTAAGTCTGCTCACTTTTTTCCCTAGCACCAAACATAGTGCATAGCTCATCATTTTTGCTTAATTAATTATCGATGAACAAATGACTCTTAAAATAACAATAAACCTTAGACATCTTTCTCTGAGAGCCTTATTATTTTTAATGCCAGTATCAAATTCCATTGTTTGAATGGGTGATAATTAGTTTAAATAATTTTTTTATCAATGGACATTTAGGTCTTTTCTATTCCATGCTAATAAAATTTGCAAATAAATATTCTTATACCTAAAATTTGTTCACTGGATGAATATTTACGTAGGATAGATCCCTGAAAATGGCATAGTTGACTCAAAGTCATGAATGTTTTAAATGGTGGTAGGTACAAGAGCAAGGATTCTTCACCTTTTTGGGAGGAGTCACACAACCATTTGACAATCTGATTAAAGTTAGGTACCTTCTCCCAATAACTTACCAAATTTCCTTTAAAATTTCCGAGGGTTCCAGGCCATGGCCTCCACTCTAAGAATTCCTGCTTTAGAGTGTTGCATTAACTACTGAGGTTGATTTCATCATAAATGATCTTGGCTTCTAACAACAATGTAGTCGCTCAGCTTTCCTTCAGAAGACAGATGTTTTCTGAAAGGATAATTTTTAGATCAATAATATCACCCCTATTTTATTTCATCCATATTTTAAGTTCCATTTACCCAATTTCACAAGCCAAGCTGTAGTGCCAGGGCAGCAGTGTACACACAGGAACGCCACACAACACCATATCAAAATCCCAAGTCAAGCCGTGATTTTCCTTTTTTCCTCCTGAAGTTTCCCTGAGTGCTTGAGTCACAGCAATATTACCAAATATTTTAAGAAAGAGGGAACACAACCCATTTATTTCCATCTAGATTGCATCAGGTTGAATTAAGTAAGAATTAAGACATACAGAACTTGATCTTGCAGTAACCAGTGGTGTACTCACACCAACCCACCACAGGATGGTTGGAGCAAAGCAGTTACTCTTTAACACTTCTTGAGTTGAACCAAGAGTCTCAGAGGAACCTGGGTCACCAACACCGCTAGTCAGTTTCTTCCACATAAAGCATCCTAATTCTTCAGTTTGCTCATGCATCTTTTATTTTTAAAGGGGCAAAGGGAAATTAATCTAATTACTTCCCTGCTCATTTTTCAGAGAAACAAAGCCTGAACTAGAATATGTGATGTAAGTTTAAGCTGCTTGCAGGAGGAAGGATGCTTTTCTTTTTTAAGGGTTTGTAAATGATTTACATGAGAACAAGTTATTCTTTGTTTATTCAGATACAAACGATATGTGACTTTCTTCACCTCAGTTCTGAAAGAGGAGCAATTTTGGATATTGCTGAGAACTGACTTTGAAATCTTTAGACAGTGGAATCATTTGATCAGACTCATTTCCTGGCTTGTCTGTCTTCATAGGACGGAGTTTCAAAGATAGTGTAAAGTCAACACACACTTAAAATCCTTGGTCTCTATCAAAGCAAACCTGCCTTTTCCTGTTTTTTCAGTAAGTTTCCCTACAGTGCTAAATTTGAACCTCAGTGGAGAATAAAGTCTACACCTGTCTTAGAACATTCCTAAAAAGTCACACTCTCTTATTTTATATAAAAGCTTCTATAGGCAAACTTGAGACCCACAATTAATATTAGTGAGTAAAATGTTACCTGACTCGGGTTTTAAACCATGAAGGAAAAAGTATATCAGTTCTCTCACTAATGCCCTATAAGAAAGAAAATTAAAGTTCAACTCAGAAGGAAAAAGATTAATGCAAATAATAATAAAAATTAATCTAGGTCTTTTCCATTAAAGCATTTTTTTCACATTCCAAAATTAACATCACCTAGGAACTGATTAGAAATGCAAAATCTAGAATCTTACCTCATGTTTACTGATTCATGATATACATTTTAACAAGACTCCTAGGTGTTTCACATATACAGTAAAGTTTGAGAAATGCTGATCTAGGCCACTGTTGTAAAGCTACCTGGGCACACAAAATGTTTTCATCCTTTAAAGTACACCATTAAGAACAGGGACTCAATTAGATATTTGTACACCAGTGTTCATAGCAGCATTATTCACAATAGCCAAAAAGTGGAAGCAATCCAAGTGCCCATCAGCAGATGAAAGAAGAAACAAATGTAGTGTATACATACAATGGAATATTATTCAGCTGTAAAAAGGAATGAAGTTCTGATACATAGTACAACATGTATAAACCTTGAAGACATCATATTGAATGGAATAGCCTGGCACAAAAGGATAACTGTTGTATGATTTCACTAAGATGAAAGTTAATGAGCTACCTCGAATGAGCTAATTCATAGAGATAGAAAGAAGTTTACAGGTTACCAGGGCTGGGGAAAAGGGGTTGAATGGGGAGTTATTGTTTAATGGGTGCAGAGTTTCTGTTCGGGGTGATGAAAAAGATTAGGTAATGGATGGTGGTGATGGTAACACAATGCTATGAATGTCCTCAATCCCACTGAATTGTGCACATGAAATTGGTTAAAATGGGAAAATATGAGAAATATGTGTATGCTACCACAACGAAAAGTTTTAAAAAATTTATCATTGTTTGACTAACATCAAGTACCATAGGTCTTTACAGTTCTCAAGATTGCAGAACTCCAATTTAATTATCTTGGAAGTACAAACAGAAGAACTTGTCCTTGAAGAAAAAATCTGGTTGAATAAAAGGAGTCAAATACACACCTAAATTTTCATAGCTATGTTAAGACCTATATGCAGAAACATCACTGCAGGATGACCAAATGAAGACAAGAGTGTGATTCACCTAAACAAGTAGAAATAAAATATTGAGTTTGAAATAATGAATAAAAACAGGTTCACTTTGTTTTAGCTTGGTATGCTTAAATAATTCATTTAATTTGTTATAAATTGAAATTTAATATATTAAAGATCGAAGATTAAAACATAAATTTAATCTTCAGGATAATTTGCACATTTTGTTGTTTTTTTTCCCCTCTGAAAAGAGTCTCTGCAGAGCAAAACTAAAACTACATTCATGCATTCAATAAATATTACTAGTGCCAGGCACTGCTTCAAGTGCTTGGAATGCATCAGTGAATAAAAATCCCTCCTCATTTACATTCTAGTTGGAGAACACAGGCAATAAATACACACACACATACAAAAGAAAATTTTATAGTAGGTTAGAAGATGTGAATGCAGTTGAGTGCAGGGTTATGAGTCAGTATGGAGTTGCAGGGTTGAGAGTGGGTAAGGGTTTGCAGTTTTAAATTAGGTAATCAGTTGAAAAGGCAAAATGTGAACAAAACTTGTAGGAAGTGAGAAAAGCAAGCAAGAGAAGAGAAAGGCCCAATTCTTCTGGCATGTTAATGATAATTGCAAATCACTTCTGTGTACTTACTCTTTTTCTGTACTTAAGCCAGAAGAGTGGAAGGAAGTATCCTTCTCCTGCCTTGTAATATGGTTGATGATCCAGAGCTTTAGCCATATGAAGAACCCCAGTCTATAATTGTATGTATCTTTCTATCTAGTGAGTCAAGTATTATGCTGGGAATTAACTCAGAATTTAGTTTTCAGTTGCATCTGAATGCACAAAAATGAGCTTCTTATTTTAAATTTCATTAAATTGAGAAATCAAATACATAATAACAACTTTAATTTTTTATGTGTTTACTACGTACAAGCCATTTTATTATTTTCTAATCCTAAAGGAAGTCCTCAATTTAGAAATAAGAATATCGAATAGAGGTTCTGAGATGTTAAGAGGCAAATAGGAAGTTAGAGAGTTTGTGTTAGGGGTTGAGGCAAGAATCAAATTCAGCTATTTCTGGAGCCTAGTCATAATCCTTTCACTAAACAACACCCACAATTTGTGCTCAGTGCATTACATTAGACATTTGTAATCTCTAATTTCATTCTAAGTTTGTTTATTTGATGGACTACACTAATTTCCTACTACAAGACTTTCAGTACCAACAAACACAAAGGATGCCACACAGCCAGACAGCTAAATAGCCACTTTATGGCAGCTCAATATTTAAACCAGAAGACAACTTTGAGAGCCTAAACTAGACTTTGTATCTACAACCTATATCAAGTGCCAGACATATAGTTATTTCTATTTATTGAATTCTTCCTATGAATTGGAGACTGTACTATATATTCCACATGTATAATCTTATTTAATCAAAATAACATTTTAGAGATGAGAAGAAAGACTTAGAAGGTTAAGGAGAACCTGTGTCCTTAAATTCCATGACTGTTGAGTCTTAGCCCTTTCTCCACAGACCTAAAGACTTGTATTTCATGTGGAATTCTTGAGGAACTTAGTCCAGGGGAGTTTGGGAATTTCCCATCAAAATATGGTAAATATAAGAGGTGATAATTTCAGACTATGAAAGCAGGAAAACCAGTATAAATTACCAATCTGACTTTCTAGAAAGAGGGCTTGGGACCCACATATATTGCATGTCAGTGAAAAGTGCATACAAAGCAGCCAGCAAAAGGGTCCAGGACTGTGTAGGTAGCATAATGTATATACATCTATACATGCTGGGAGGTGTGTGTGCATGTTTCCTTGTTTGCTTCTGTTGTCAGCGGCACGGGAATCTGTGTCTCTTTTTGTTGCGTCATCTCTCCGTGTGTGCGGCGCCGTTCTTGGGCAGGCTGCACCACGCGCTGGGCGGCTCTCCTTATGGGGCGCACTCCTTGTGTGGGGGGCTCCCCTACGCGGGATACCCCTGCAGTGGCACGGCACTCCTTGCACGCATCAGCACTGCGCATGGGCCAGCTCCACATGGGTCAAGGAGGCCCAGGGTTTGAACCATGGACCTCCCATGTGGTAGACGGACGCCCTAACCACTGGACCAAGTCCGTTTCCCCAGTGTGTACTTCTAAGCACAATAAGTTATTGATAATGGAGATCCTGAGTCATAAAGAATGTGTTTAAGAAAACAGAGAAAGGGAAGTAGATGTGGCTCAGGTGATAAGGCCTCTGCCTACCATATGGGAAGACCTGAGTTCGATCCCTCAGGCCTCCTGGTGAAAAAGAAGAAGAAAATGTGCCTGCCCAGAAAGGCAGTGCCTGTGTGGCAAGCTGAGGGCTTGTGCAATGAACTGAGTGCCCACGTGAGTGCCGGTGTGGCAAGCTGAGTGCCCATGCAGTGAACTTAGTGCTTGTGTGAGTGCCTGCATGGCAAGCTGAGTGCCTGCATGATGCCCACATGTTGAGCTGGGTGCCCACGAGAGCGCCCATGTGGTGAGCCAGTGCCCACACAAGTGAGTCATGCAGCAAGATGATGACACAACAAAAGAGAGATGAAGGGAAGCGTCAAGGTGAAGTGCAGCAGAGACCAGGAACTGAGGTGGTGCAATTGACAGGGAGGAGCCGGGTTCGATCCCTGAGGCCTCCTGGTGAAAAAAAAGAGAAAGCATGCCCATGCCATGAGTCAGTGCCCACACGGTGAGCCAGTGCCTGCATAAGTGAGTCATGCAGCAAGATGATGATACAACAAAAGAGAGACAAAGGGGAGACTTAAGGTGAAGCGCAGTAGAATCTATGAACTGAGGTGGCACAGTTGACAGGGAAACTCTCTCCACATCAGAGGTCCCCAGGATCAAATTCTGGTAAATCCTAGAGAAGAAAAGTGAAGAAGAGAAGATAAAAAGAAATAAATACAGAAGATCACACAGCTAATGGACACAGACAGCAAAAAAACTGTGGGGAGGGAGAGGGAAAAAAGTTAAAAAAAACCAGATGTGCACAGTACATGATAAAAGGCTTTTCATTTGAAAGTCTAGGCACTTGAACTGGCAAGTTTTATGAATCCTATTGGAAAATGAACTTTGTGTGGAATTCTCATTTCCTGACAACCCTAGATAGATCAGGCATAGCTGTGATAATGTTCATATCTCTGGATTTTAATGAAGCTGCCATGGTAACTCTAGAAGTCACGTTAAAAATGTGCAATTTTAAATTTCATTTCTTAGAAAAAGATTAGCATAGCTGTAACACTCATAATAATCTAATGAGCTTTGAAAAGAACATTTAGGCCAATATATTATATACTGCTCAGATTTCACAATCGTACCTCCTGAGAATGATGTGGTCCACCCCTGACGTCCCTAATCAGTGAAACAAAGGGGCGGTTAGGTCAGGAACCTAATTAAATTTTGATGTGTATAACTCAGCAGTAGAACCCATTCAGCTTCAGGATGCTTACTAAGTAAATCACAGAAGCACTGGTGTAGAAAATTTTATGTACTTTTTATTCGATCGTTTAAGGAGGTAGGTATAAAAAATGTTCCCATCATCAGTTATTTAGGGGGGGTTGACGGTATCTATTATGACACAGAAATTCAAACTGGGAAGGAAACCAATGTGACACTTGGGAATTGGGTACATTTCTAAATTTAAACCCTTCATCATCGGTCCCACCAACTCCCAGTTTTTTGAAGGGAAAAACAAGCATAAATTAAGACTCAAGGTCTCTATACATTCTTATGGAAAACACACATCTTTTATTCTATGGCAGATTGTAACTTTTAAAAAAGTTAATTATTTTTTGGAGACAAATCATGTGTGAGTGATATAGAGATGTTGCAGTTACCTCTGGGACTCTGTAAGCACCGAAGCAAGCCTTCCCTGGAGGCAGAATGTGGCAAGCCCTTGAAGTGGCTTGTTTAATTGGAATGACTTTCCCAACACTTTCTTTGAAGACCTGCAATTTAGGATCACGGCCTTGGCTACAAATTCAAGTTTAATATACTTTTATTAGTTAGAAGACTTTTACGGTCAATAAAAAATGATCTTAATCTGTATGTAGAATTATATGTTGCTCAGAAAACTGTTTTACAAAGTAATTACTGGCCTCAAAATTGCCCTTTAAAGAAGCTGAGATGCATGTTCCACGATGCCCAGAATTCCAACTCCCTGTTTAAGCTTCCTTTCCAAAATACCCAACAGTGATTTGATTGTCAGTTTTATCTCTTTAGTCAAAGAAAAGGACAATAAAACAGTTGGGTTAACTTCCCTGTCTCCTCCCTGCCCCACCACACCACAAACAGTTGAATCAGTTGTATGACATGGCATGGAAAAGGCAATAGAAATATTTTTACTTATCTGACCTCATATCAAATCAGCTTTGCTATCAAAACATTGTTTTGGCCCTCCTGTCTATTTCTAGACATGTTGGTGGCAGTGAAATCAGATAAAGGTGGACAAGTTTCCTTGGAACTGATCACATTACACTTAGTGGAAAAGAAGTAGCAAATCAAATTAAGACTCAGCCAGTCAATTTCTAAGCAGGATTGCAAATATAATTGGTTGTCAAAGTACAGAGAACTACTAGCTCAGCCTTCTGCCCTGAGAACAAGATAGAATTCACTGTGTCTCAGGCATGTTTAACTTTAATCACTGGTAAGCATCTTGCCTAGATTCTCAGAGCCCTTTATTACTGGTATGACTTGGGCTTTTAGGAACTGGGGGGTCCTATTTAGCAGGTAGAAGAACAAGCCAGTGAAATGAGAGTCAATTGCTATCCATGTGCCCCTACTTTATCCATTAAGCATAAGCCAGTAATGGTTGGGGAAACTCCACTATGGGCTTTTATAATTAATAGCAACTACCTTGTTTTAAATTGTCCTCCCTGCCTCCCTTCCTTCTTTTACCTTGACAGAACCTAATAAATAGATTGTGTTTTAGGCATTGGGCTACATTGGGCTCAGAGGTGAAAAAGACAGACTTGGTGCTTTGAGGGAGCTCACACTCTGGCGGGAGCACCCTCTGTTACAGTGGGGGAAATGCGCCATCTCCCCTCACTCAGCCACACATGCGTCAATCTCTAGACACCTCATTTCCTGTTCTGCCCTGAAGGTTTTACAAACTTTACTACTCTTTTACCTTCAATAAAAGCACCATCTCCCACAAGTTTATCAGACCTTAAAATTTATTTCATCTGCCTACAAAAGCATAGATTGCTACAATTTCTTTCTTTGCTATCTCAAAATTTAAAACTTAGACTAACTTTACTTAGCTCCTTTTTTATCCTGTCCATGTCCTTTTCAAGGCTATCAACTACTTCCTTAATTTTTTCCTTCGTGTTTATGTGTAAGACTCCTTGTCTTACATGGACATGGCTGGCAGTTCCATACCCTAGTGCTTTTCTGAACTCTGCCCCTCAGCCTAGAATGTTCTACATTTGTTCTCTTGAAATTCTATTCCTCAAATCTTACAACCCATCTTTTTCTTCCTTTCTCACCATTCTCCCTCTTGTACATTTTCTTGCTTTTATCTTTGCTTTCTCTTTCTCCACTGACTCTATCTCCTTTGGTGTAAGTTACCCTTAAGGAAAAAAGGAGTGGGTTCAATAACTTTTCTTTGATGTTACTCAGTTATCAAATTACTGCAATTTTCTTTTCACATCTGTGAAAGATGTACACTCATGAGTTCCACTTTCCTTAAAAATATATTTGAATCAGTTTTATTATAAAATGAATAGAGAAAACTTGGAAAAATGCACAAGAATTATAAGAAGAAAAATAAATACCACATATAATTCCACCAACTAGAAGAAAATCCTTGGCTAATGGAAGTTACTATATAGCATTGGCTTAAGCAAGCAATCTCTGGGATCAGCCCCTGAGTTCAAATCCTCACTCCTTCAAATACTATTTATGTGACTGGGCCAAGTAACCTCACCTCCATGTGCCTTCCTTTTCCCTTGTGCAAAATGTGTAATTGCAGCCCCTCAGGGAATTGCTGTGAAAAAGAAATAAGTTTAAGTAAATTTCTGTAAAGCATTTATTATACCTGGTATAAGTAATTAAAACTATTAAAATGTTAATAATTCTTGAAGTCAATGTGTAGGTTTCTAGTTTTTCTTTGCACGTACATATATATATATATATATATTTTAAGATTTATTTATTTATTTCTCTCCCTCTCTCCCCCATGCCCCAATTGTCTGTTCTCTGTGTCTATTTGCTGCGTCTTCTTTGTCTGCCTCTGTTGTTGTCAGCGGCACAGGAATCTGTGTTTCTTTTTGTTGCATCATCTTGTTGTGTCAGCTCTCCGTGTGTGTGGTGCCATTCCTGGGCAGGCTGCACTTTCTTTCGCGCTGGGCAGCTCTCCTTCTGGGGCGCACTCCTTGCGCATTGGGCTCCCCTGCACAGGGACACCTCTATGTGGCAGGGCACTCCTTGCAAGCATCAGCACTGCGCGTGGGCCAGCTCCACATGGGACAAGGAGGCCCAGGTTTTGAACCACGGACCTCCCATGTGGTAGACAGACGCCCTAACCACTGGGCCAAGTCTGCTTCCCTGCATGTATATTTTTTTAAAGGAAGTACCAGAGACTGAACCCAGGACCTCATACATGCGAAACAGGTGTTCAACCACAGAGCTGCATCCACTCCACTGTGCATATTTTTAATTAGATATTTGGGTCTTGCTGTACAAAATGCTTATCAACCTGAATTTTAACTTAGCAGTACTGCATGACTTTACTTCCTAACTTTATTTACCTTCCATTTTACTGTAACATGGCATAGGACACCAATGTTACAATTCAATTTTTCAAAACTAAATGATTTCTAATAACATATGCAATGAGATCTTCCCAGTTCTCAACATTTTTGAAAAAAATTAATTGCTATTTTTTGTTAGAGTAGCTGTAGGTTTACAGAAATGCACATAAAATACATAAAATAGAAAGTTTTCACATACCACCCTCCCATTAAAGCCTTGCATTAGTGTGGTACATTTGTTATAATTCATGAAAGAACAGTTTTGTAATTGTACTATTAACTGTAGATTACGGTTTAACTTAGGGTTCACTGTATCGTGCCATCCTATGCGTTTTAATTTTTATTCTGGTAACATATATATAATCTAAAATTTGCCCTTTTAGCCACGTTCACATATCTAATTCAATACTTTGAATTACATTCACAATGTTGTGCTACCATCACTACTACCCATTACCCAACCTTTATAATCAACTCAAATAGGAACTCTGTACAATTTAAGAATTAACTCCCCATTGCCTACTCTCAAAGCAACACCTGATAACCTATAATATACACTCTGACTATGAGTTTTCTTATTCTAATTGTTTCATATCAGTGAGATCATACAATATTTGTCCTTTCATTTCTGGCATATTTCACTCAGCATGATGTCTTCAATGTTTATCTATGTTGTTGCATGACTAAGAACTTCATTCCTTTTTAATGCTGAATATTCCACAATTTGTTTATCTGTCCATTGACTGATGAACACTTGGGTTGCTTCCATCTTTTGGCAATTGTGAATGATACTGCTATGAACATTCTTGTGCAAATACCTGTTTGAGTCCCTGCTTTCAATTCTTTGGGATACATACCAAGTAGTGGTACTCCCAGGTCATATGGAAGCTCAAACTTAACTTTCTGTGGAACTGACAAATTGTCTTCCACAGTGGCTGCACCATTTTACGTTCCCACTGGCAATGAATGAAAATGACTATTTCTCCACATCCTCTCCAACCTTGTAATTTTCTGTCTTTTTTTATTTAGAGTAACCATCCTAGTGAGTATGAAATGGTGTCTTATTGTGCTTTTTTCTTTGTTTGTTTTGAGGCACTGGAAGCTAGGAATTACCCATGACCTCATATGTGGGAAGCTGGCACTCAACCACCGAGTCACAGTGGCCTCCCTGAGTTGGTTTTTCTGTTTGTTTTGCTTGTTGTTTGGTTTTGTTTTTTCAGGAGGCATCAGAAACCAAACCTGGGACCTTCCATGTGAGAGGCAGGTGCTCAATGGCTTGAGCCACCACCACTCTTCCTCATTGTGTTTTTGTTTTTGTTTTTATCCCCCCCACACACAGCTTTTTTTTTTTTGCTTGCTGTCCGCTCTCTGTGTCCATTCGCTGTGCATTCTTCTGTGTCTGTATTTATTTATTTTTAAAATTTTATTTCTCATCCCCTTGTGGCTTACTTGTTGTCTGCTCGTCTGTGCTGTTTATTTTTTTTTTGCTTGTCTCCTTTTTTTTGGTTGTGGCACCTTGCTGAGCCTGCACTCTGTGGCGCCCAGGCCGGCGGCTTTCGGCAGTGTGCGGGCAAGCTTGCCTTCACAAGGAGACCCCTGGGATGGGAACCCAGGGAGTCCCATATAGTATATGGGAGCCCAACTGATTGAGCCACAGCCACTTCCCCTCACTGTGTTTTTTGATTTGCATTTCTCTAATACCTAATGATGTTGAGCATCTTTTCATATTCTTTTCATCCATTTGTTTATACTCTCTGGAAAAATGTCTATTCAATTTTTTGCCCATTTTTAAATTGGATTGTTTATCTTTTCATTGTTGAGTTGTAGGATTTCTTTATATATTCTGGATATTAAACTATTATCAGATATGTGGCTTCCAATTATTTTCTCCTAGTCAGATGTTGTCTTTTCATTTTCATGACAAAGTCTTTTGGTGCACAAACTTTTTTAGTATTGATGAGGTCCCATTTATTTATTTTTTCTTTGTTGTTTGTGCTTTGGGTGTAAAGTCTAAGAAACCATTGCCTAACATAATATGCTGAAGATGTTTCCTTACATTTTCTTCTAGGAGTTTTATAGTCCTGGTTCTTAGAGTTAGGTTGTTGATCCATTTTGAGTTAATTTTTACATATGGGGTGAGAAAGGGGACTTGCTTCATTGTTTTGCACATAGATATCCAGTTCTCCCAGCATCATATGTTGAAGAGACTATTCTTTCTCAGTTGAGAGAACTTGGCAGCCTTGTCAAAAATCAATTGGCTGGGGAGCAGGTTGAGCTCAGTGGTTTGAGAACCTGCTTCCCATGTGCGAGGTCCCAGATTCAATCCCTGGTATCTCTAAAAAAAAAAAAGAAAGAAAAAAATCAATTGGCCTTGGATGTGAGGGCCTTTTTCTGAACTCTTAATTAGTTTTCACTGGCACCTATATATATACATCCTTGTGCCAGTACCCTGCTGTTTTGACCACTGTAGCTTTGTGATAAGTTTTAAATTCAGGAAGTGTGAGTTGTCCAATCTTGTTCTTCTTTTTAATATGATTTTGGCTATACTGAGCCTCTTACCTTTCTGAACAAATTTGATTATTGCATTTGCACTTCTGCAATGTAGAAATGTAGAATTTTTAATCATTTTGTGTAGAATTGACAACTTAACAATACTTAGTCTTCTAATCCATGGTTATGGAATGTCCATCCATTTATTTAGATCTTCTTTGATTTCTTTCAGGGAAGTTTTGTAGTTTTCCATGTATATGTCCTTTACCTTGGTTAAATTTATTCTTAGATATTTGTTTCCTTTAGTCGCTATTGTAAATGGAATTTTTCTTGATTTCCTCTTCACATTGCTCATTACTATTAGTGTATAAAAACAGTACTGATTTTTGCATGTTGATCTTTTATACCTTGCCACTTTGCTTTGTTTATTAGCTCTAGTAGATTTGGTGTAGATTTTTCAGGATTTTCTATATGTTAGATCACATCATTTGCAAATAGTGAAAGTTTTACTTCTTCCTTTCCAATTTGGATGCATTTTCTTTTTTTTTTTTTAAAGATTTATTTATTTATTTATTTATTTATTTATTTATTTATTTATTTATTTATTTATTTCTCTCCACCCCACCCTGCCCTGGTTGTCTGTTCTCTGTGTCTATTTGCTGCATCTTTCTTCTTTGTCCGCTTCTGTTGTTGTCAGCGGCACGGGAATCTGTGTTTTTTTTGTTGCATTATCTTGTTGTGTCAGCTATCCGTGTGTGTGGCACCATTCCTGGGCAGGCTGCACTTTCTTTCATGCTGGGCGGCTCTCCTTATGGGGTGCACTCCTTGTGCGTGGGGCTCCCCTACGCAGGGACACCCCTGCATGGCACGGCACTCCTTGCGCGCCTCAGAGCTACACATGGGGCAGCTACACAGTGGTTAGATGGATGCCCTAACCACTGGGCCAAGTTTGTTTCCCTATTTTTTTCTTACCTAGATGCTCTGACTAGAAATTCCAGTACAATGTTTAATAACAGTAATGCCAGTAGGCTTTCTTGTCTTGTTTCTGATCTTATAAGGAAAGCTTATAATTTTTCACCACAAAGTATGATTTTAGCAGTGGGATTTTCATATATGCTCTTTATCATGTTGAGGAAGTTTGCTTCTGTCCCTAGTTTTCTAAGTGTTTTTTTACCAGGAAAGTATGCCGAATTTTGTCAAATGCCCTTCCTTTGTCAACTGAGATGATCATGTGGTTTTTTCCTTCAACTTGTTAATGTGGTATATTCTGTGATTTTCGTTTGTTGAACCACCCTTGCACATCTGGGATAAATACCATTTGATCGTGGTATATAATTCTTTTAATGTGCTGTTGGATTTGATTTGCTAGTATTTTGCTGAGAATTTCTACATCTATATTCATAACAGAAATTGGTCTTCAATTTTCTTTTTTATCGTAACTTTATTTGGTTTTGGCATTAGAGTAAAGGTGGCCTTGTAGAATGAGTTTGGTAGTGTTCCCTCCTCTTCAGTATTTGAAGGAGTTTGAGCAAGACTGGTATTAATTCTTCTTGGAATGTTTGGTAGAATTCACCTGTGAAGCCTCTTGTCCTGGACTTTACTTTGTTGGGAGACTTTTTGTGACTGATTCAATTTCTTTACTTATAATTGGTTTGTGGAAATCTTCTGTATCTTCTAGAGTCAGTGTAGGTTGTGTGTTTCCATGAATTTGTCCATTTCATGTCCCATATTTATATCATCATCCATGCCATATTACTATATTTTTTAGGAGGTCCTGCAGATTGAATCCAGAACCTTTTACATGGGAGGCAGGTACTCAAACACTGAGCTATATCTGCTCCCCAATGAAAGTTGTTTCTGTTTGTTTATTTGTGTTAGGAGGCAGCAGGGATTGAACCTGGGATCTCATATGTGGGAATCAGTGCTCAACCACTTGAGCTATAACAACTTCCCACAATATTACTTTTTGAAACTATCAACACTCTGGATTGTCCCTTATTGAAACTACTCTCTTAACTTCAGTGATACTATTCTTTCATTATTCCTTTCCATGTGTCTTCATTCTTGGTTTCAGCCCAGGTTTCAACCTGGTTTCCTCAGCCAAAGCTTTCAATGGTTTTCACTGTCAGAATTATTAGAGCCACCATTATTCCCTCACTTTGCTTCTTCCTCCACTACAATAAACCACTCCCTCCTGTCTCTGTGACTGCATCTACCTATGCATATCCTCTGCCTAGTTGTAACTCAGGTCTTACCATCCTTTTCCTGTGGTAATGCAGTGGCATTCCAGCTACTCTTCTCCATCAGTACATCCCCTACACTTTAGCCAGAACTGCCAGACTATACTATGTCTCTAATTAATGTCCTTGAGTAAAATACAAACAAGAATCTTTCCAAACTGGCCTCTATCTTGGTTTCCTTATTTTCCTCCTGTACACTTTATGCTCCTGATTACTCATAACTCTTGAACACAAATTTTATTCCACACCTTAACTCTTTTTTAATTCTACTTGGAATGCCCTTATGTAATCTTGTCTTCCACATACTGTTAGTCTTCTATCACAATCAGCCACACATCACCTCCTCTGAGTAGTTCTCCTTGACTTTTCCATGGTCATGTCTTGCATTTTGTTCTATTATTCTATTTATCACACTTTGTAATGATTCAGTTACATTCCTCTTCCAACTCTTTATATTCCAACTTTCTAGCAGAGGATCAAGCACATGGTAGATGCTCAATATTTACTTGTTGAATGAATACATTGCTTTTTTTTTTAAAGATTTGTTTATTTATTTATTTCTCTCCCCTTTCCCCTACCTGGTTGTCTGTTCTCTATGTCTATTTGCTGCGTCTTCTTCTTTGTTCGCTTCTGTTGTTGTCAGTGGCATGGGAATCTGTGTTTCTTTTTGTTGCATCATCTTGTTGTGTCAGCTCTCCATGTGTGTGGCAACATTCCTGGGCAGGCTGCACTTTCTTTCATGCTGGGCAGCTCTTCTTACAGGGCACACTCCTTGCACGTGGGGCTCCCCTAAGCGGGGGACACCCCTGCGTGGCACAGCACTTCTTGCACACATCAGCACTGGCATGGGCCAGCTCCACACAGTCAAGGAGGTCTGGGGTTTGAACCGCAGACCTCCCATGTGGTAGATGGATGCCCTAACCACTGGGCCAAGTCTGCTTCCCTGAACACATTGCTTTTTCCTTAAAAATAGCACATAATTACTTACATGTCAATTTTACTTCAAAAAATAAAGTTTGAGTCTTTCTTCTGAATTTTGCCCCATCATTATGACTTGGTTCAACTCAAGCCATCATCTCTAATAAATGTCTGCCTCTTCAAGTTGTTTCTCCTTGTGCTGTAAATAGACTCTGTAAAATCCATCTATGAACATATTGTTCCATCAGCTGGAAACTTGCTTCAGAATTAAGTCCAAATTTTATATTGCAACATATAAAATCATTTCAATATTTCTTTTCCCATCCTAATGTTATTCTCCAGTTTCACTGGATTTCCTGTAAATTCTTAACTCCTCATATACGTTGTGTCTTCATAACATTGTTTTTTTTTTTTCTCCTAGTGGAATAATTTCCCTGCTTAAAGAGTCTCAAGTGTTATCTCCTCTTTGAGACTTCTCTCTGGCTCTGGGTGGGTGTGGGTGTGTAATTACATTACTCCCTCCCCTATTGTTCCATAGAACTCTGTCCCAACCTCTTCATTAGAACTCATCACAGTGTAGCTCAGTTGGATATATACATGTCTGTCTCTCCTTGAATTGTCCACCTGGATGGTGAGATTCTTGAAACATGGGACCCCTCGTTGTAGTCCAGCTATCCAGCACACTATATCTCAGGGAGTAGGCACTTGCCAGTGTGTGTCCTGTCAGGGTTCACTGTTTTTTGCTGCTTGAGGAGTTGGCTAGTTTGTTTTTGGCCACGACCTATAAAAACACCAAATCATACACTTGAACAGTCAATACATATCTCTCCTCACTTGAAACTCTCTCTAAATAAAAGCACAATCAAACATGTTATAGATACAATTGTGAGCTTGTATTTGAAATGTTTGTGAAAGTGTGTTCCCAACTCAGTCGTGTAGAGCCACCCTGAGCCTGAGCAGCCAATCCCAGCTCTAGCATTGGGGTGATACTGGTTAAGTTAGTTAGCCTCTTGGTTTTTCTGTGACTTCATTTTTCAAAAAAGATTTTTAATTCCTCCCCCCTCCCGGACCCCTCCCCCCAGCTTGCTGTGTCTGTTGTGTGCTCATCTGGGAACTGAATCCTGGACTTCCGATGTGGAGGGAGGCACCTAACCTCTTAAACCACCTCTGTTCCCTGCTTTGTTGTGTTTCTTATTATGTTCTTCTAGTGTCTCTTGTTGCATCATCTTGTTGCCTCAGCCTGTGGTGTCTGCCCGTTTCACCAGCTCTCTGTCTTCTTTAAAAGGCACCAGGAACCAAACCAGGGACATTCCATGTGGCAGGCAGGAGCTCAATTGCTTGAGCCACATCTACCTCCCTGTGACTTCATTTTAACCTGGGGTTAATAGAACTATTTTATATGATTGTTGTTGTGTATATTAAATGGATGAAAACATAAAAAGTGATTAAAACAGTGCCAGGTACATAGTAGATGCTCGATGAATGTTAGCTATCACATTCATGAAGTCTCCTCTCTTCACCTAATTGCTTCAGTTCACTCATTTTCCCTTGTTAATTTAGTATTGAGGAGTAGGGATTGTTTCTGTTTGTCTCCAGCTACTATAGACTAAAAATTGATATCCAATAATGCATTTGTTACTATAAAATTTAACTATTACATTTTTTTTGGGTGACTTAAGTAACTTGATATAGTGATATTATATGTGTATTCCCAAAGTGATGTTTTTTTAGTTGTTTATTATCTAAACAAAATTGTCTACTTTGCTTCTAGAATATAAGAAACGTGGAAATTTCAGATGTGCTGGTAAAAATGAAATATATTTTAATTTACTAAAGCTATAATCAAGACAAGACATTAATTAAGTAATTACTTAAGGGAATAAAATGCTACTTTTTGAGTTTGCTAACTATTCCTGCTAAGGGGTTGCCAGAGCTCTGTCTTTAGCTATAACATGCAAATACATGTGTAGTTAGAGCCAACTCTTGGTTTTCCTTACTTATCAGAGAAAACAATGGTTCAAGAAATAATGTATCTCAAAAGAATTTTATTAAGTTTGGCAGTGCACCGCTGATTTGTGGGAAGAAGTAGATTTTATTTTGTGAGTTTGCATATGTTTTAACCCTAATGCAAAACAAGGTTAAAACCAGTCTTTATTTCTTAGCACACTCCTACTCATTATTTGAGAAAATATTTCAGAATTGTGTTGATAAGAAAGGGTAGTCAGTGGGCAGGGGGAAGAGAGTATGTGTGTGTGTGTGCAAGGGTATGTGTATCGTGCATGAATCCCATAAGGCATTGCTTGTTCCTCATTACTTTTCATTTTACTGGTGTTATTGAATTCATCTCCCCCTTTCTTGGTAAAGCATCATGTCCCTAAGGAAAATACTAATGTTGAAAGGAAACATTCTTTATTCCCTTCTGAGTATGTGAATGATTGATGATGGAGGCACTTTCCATTTTCTCTCATACAGTCCTCTCTTTAGATCATTACTAATAATTTGACAACCAAATGCACTTAGGTGTAGGTGAAACCATCTACACTACTTTTATCAATGACAAAATAATTTCTGATATAGTAGTAGATCCAGAAATGTACACATACACTTCACTAAAATATATTAATAACAGCCTAAAAAAATATATAAGTATAAATAGCAAACTGAGCTCAAAGGACTGTACAGAAGTCATTTAAATTATCTTTCTTCCTCCAATCAGTCTTCATTAAATCAATACAGATTGATGAGTGTTTATCTCTTTCTTGTAAATTTCCCTGTAGGAAGATGCCTCATTTAAGGGGGTAATCATGATGTATATCTGCACATATATGCATAGATGTATATATTATATACTATTTAAGAAAATTCAAATTAAGTTTTAACTTGATTCTACCTTGCAATAAATATTTGCTACTTTTTAGCTTCACATAAGATATCCTCAGTACAGTGCTGTGAAATCAGTATTGTTATGCCATTTTTCATAGATATAAAATAAAGTGAGGCACAACCTCACCTACATACCACAGAGTGAACCAAATTTTAAAATGTTCTTTTTTTAAAAAATTTTCTGCCATGTTATTAAAGAAAAAGTCTAAATCATTTCTAACAAAGCTATTACGAACAGAGTAAATCTTTGAGTGGCATAATTTTTCTCTCTCATACCTTATCTTTTGCATGAAAAATCTTTTGTAATGCTTGAATGAAGACTGCTTAAAGTCACTTACCACTGATACAATGTGGTAGCCACACATTAAGTTAGACCATCATTGGCAGCATGTCACAATAAAATCAGTTTATTTGGAAATCTTTGTGCTTGATGGTTTATTAGGTTTGCTGGCTAACGTAGATGGATCTAGCAAATTTTCCCAGCGTTGAAATGCCTTGGGAAACCAACTCAGAGATGCTTTGAGAGCTGAGCTCAATAGATCCTGAGGTAGTTCGTTTTAAGTATCCATTGTCACTTTAGTTTGCCATTTTCCAGAACCTAGAATGAGAATAGTCTGTGGTAATGCTATCTAACTTTTCTTATAAACCACCCCTATTTCACCTTTAATTGGACTCTTCACCCTTCATGTGCCTGCTTTTTATCCCCACCCCCAGCCCACCTTAACTTTCTTTCCTTCTGACATAATATTAACATGTTGGGTCTGAAATGGCATAATTTAAGCATACTCCTTTCTCGTTGGCTGATAAGAAAAACTTTACTTCTATGGCTCATTAAACCTAATTTCTCTTCAGCTGTAGTTTATCCTTCAGTGTAAAAGGAGTTTTCCTTAATGTGTTCAACAGATGCTCCTTCCCACTGCCATCTTTTCAGAGCACTGAAAAGTGCTCTATTGTGGAGCCTAGCATACATTCTTGAATATACAAACACAGCAATACTTTTTTCTTTGTTGACTTGCACTGAAATCTGTGCCTCTGCTAAAGAAAACACTCTGCTTTCCCAGTATCAGTCTATCCCATCCGCTGACACATTTGTGTCTCCTTTAAATGCATCAGAACCTCCCAGGTTTCCCTCCAACAATATTTTAACAGATAGCACACTGCCAAAAACTGATCAAAGCTTTCCAAATCTTCTCGACAGCATTATTGATGACAGATGGTTTGTCTCCACATTTCACCAGACCGTAGGGCAGTATTAGAAATAACACTGCCTCGATATGATTATGAAGTAGGACAGCATATGTAATCCTGTTCAACTCTTGACCCCTGCAAGAACATAAACATTTAGCAGAGTTCCAAAATATCAGCAGGGCTATTAATGCACATGGTTTTATGTGTACTGTTTACTTACTGGTCCCCTCAGCTAAAGGAGAATTATTATTTATTTTTCTTTTAATAGGAATCATAAGTGTCATTCTACTATATTTATAATGTCCATTCTCAGAGGTTACCAAAGAAAGGCAGCTACTTTTCCATGAGTGAAAATGCTCTGAAAATAGATGTACTCAGGGCTTGAAAATGCAATTTCTCAGAAGTGCGTTGTTGTTTCCAGTTAGGACATTTTTTTAACCAGAAGTAAAATGATATATTGGTTTTCCTAGCCACTGTCTATTCTTTATGAATGTTAATCTTTGGCCTTTAAGTATCCAAAAGACAAATAATATTGAACAAAAAGCTGTTATTAGTGTAGCAGTTTATATAAACATTTAAAATTTGTAGGACAATTATAAATTTGAATATGTCTCTTGGGTACCAAAATATGCTATTATAATTAGCTAACCCTGAATGCTTGGAATAGTTCTTATGTTCCTAGCTTTATGAGTACTCCACAAAATTATCTCCCTAGATTATAAACTCCCTGAGGATGAGAGTTATATCTTCCTGATCACTTTTGTATTTCCAGTGACAACCATAGTGTCCTTTGCTATGATAGTTGCTCTGTAGTATATATATGATGACTATCTAGATGATTGGATAGATGGATAAATGCAGAGATGGATTTATCTCTTCTTAAAGAATAATGTAGTAAGAGCCAGTATATGTCATTGGGTAAAAACCTGGACTTAGCTCTGTTTTACACTTAATTAGCTTTATAAAAATGGAAGGTTTTAAAAAATCATCTATTGTCTCCATTTCTTCATCTTTAAAATGGCAGTAATAATAATTTCTACCTCATTAGAACATAGAGGCAGTATATTGGTGGTTCTAAGGACATAGGTTTTGGAGATAGATTCTCTGTATTTGAGTCCATGTTCAACCATATGTTAGTTATGTGACCTCGAGAAGGTGACATATGGCCTTTCCATGTCTCAGTTTTCTCACCTATCATCATAGCACCAAGGTCAGCATTTTTTTTTGAGGATTTTATAAATTGATACTTATAAAGTACTTACAACACACCGAGGATTTAGTAGGCCCTCAAAAATAAATGTTAGCTATTTTCATTGCACAATATTATTTTTTTCTTTCTGGAACCAAATGAGGAATTTAATTTTCCTCTGTAAGTAGTTTAAAAGAAAAAAAACCAGTAATGGTATTTTAAGAGCTGTAAAATATAAATCTATCAGTGACGTTACAAATGTGGAATAAAAGGACTCTGGCTAGTGATGGTGGAGAAAGAATAATCCCTGAATGCAATAGTACTCACCACAAAGAGATTAATTGGTTTCATCTAGCCATCCACTCATCTATTTCATTCATTCATTCATTTATTCATTCACTCAACAATATGTACTGAGCTCTGGCTCTATAGCAAGCACTAATCTAGTTGCAATAAATATAGAGAAGAGTTAACAAATAAACAAATCACAGCCTTCATAGTACGTAGAGCTGTATGTCTGTATGTGTGTTTGTGTGTATATGTGTGAGTGTAGGAAACAACAGTAAGCAAAATATGTGACTATATAGTGTGTTCAATGGTAGTTAATGTTAAGGATAAAATAGCTCCGAGGGTAGGAATTTGGAGTTTGACATGTACAATTTTCCTAGAGGAACCAGAGGAGCCCTAACTCATGTGGTGAATTTAGAATAAAGGTCTAATGGAGATGAAGGAGTGAACCATGCTGGTATCTTTGGAAAGAACAGCCAGTCAGAGGGAGAAGAAATTGGAAATAGCTTAACAAAGAAGAGTATCTGGTACAATAAAAAGACCAATCTTCTTGGAACAGAGCTTAACAGGAGAAGAGTAGTAGAGATGAAGCGAGAGAGGTATCAGGGAATGGACAAGATTGTGCAGGGCCTGATAGGCCGGTGGGCTGATTTTAGGTTTTGCTTGTAATGAGGTGGGATGTCACTGAAGATTCTTTTAGGAAGAGAGTGGGATTATCTTTTTAACATTTTATGAGGATTAATTTTGTTACAATTTTAAGACTATACAATAGGGAAGATAAGGGCTGAAACAGAATTAGGAGGCTTTAGTAATAATCCAAGCAAGAAATGGTATGATCCTTGTGTTACAGTAGAGAATATAAAAAGTGGTCAAATTCAGATGCATGGTGAAGCTAAAACTAGCAAGACTTGTGGGAAGGGCAAGGAGAGAATTGGTATTTTTTTGTTTTTTCTTTCGTTTGTTCGTTTGTTTTTTGTTTTTAACCAGGAAGGATGGAGTTGCATTAACTGAGTTTTATTGCATAATTTCCATTAAGTATAATCATTCTTTTAGTATTTCTTGGAAACTGATGAAGTGATAAAACAGTTCCCAGTTAAATTTCAAACAAAAACCAAACAAAACATATAAACAACTATGGACACTTTTTAAAAGGATCCCTAACTGAATTTTACATTCTGTATTTTAGGTTTGACTCATACTATTCTGAGGTTCTACTTCAAAATAATAGACTTTTTGTTCTCTGTTGATTCCTTTTTTGTTTGGTTGTTTTTTGAAATTAAGAAAGGAAAAGGAAAAATTAATCTAGGAAAAAAAATAAGAAATTTCTATGAGCTTCCAAAGGTAATATTTTAATTGGTGACAAGAAGGAATAATCTTTATTAACTTGGTAGCACTGTCTATGAACACTCAAAGGTTAAAGGACATCTTGTTGCTCTCCATTTGAGAAACTCTCAAGAGTGAACAGAAATCCAAAATCTATAAAGATAGCGCATACAAAAGATCTGACATCATTTAATTCATTTCCTCCTTCTCTCACCACTGAAGCATCACTCCATACACTGATGGACAAGCTGGATAAAGTGCCAAAACTGGAGGCAGGAGGAACACAAAGCATGATTGGCCACGCCCTATTCAACTAAATGTACTAGGCTAAGTCCATAACTATTAGAGGTAGAAATTTTTAATAGTTTTTTTCTTATTTTGTTTTCTTATTTTTATTGTTTTAATTTACTTTTACTTAGACCATTAGAACACATGTTCTTTTTGTAAAATATCAAAAAGTTCAAATATGGCAAAATTCTCACTTGATAATTCCTAAAGATTTCACTCATCTCTAAAGAGATGATCATTAGAAGGATATGTATTCATCAGACCTTTGTATAGTAAAGATATAGATATTGGATATGGATAAGGATATGGATATGGATATAAAGATATAGATACAGTATATAGATATGGACATGTATATACACAGACATATATTAAAGAAAATGTTTATAATAGGTTGTTTCACACTGCTAAAGAATTTCCAGAGAAGTATAATATATGTACAGATAAGCATACAAATCATAAATGTACAGTTTGATGAATGTTCACAAAGGAACACATCTGTGTAACCACCAGCCAAATAAAATAATAGAATATTTCCAGTATCCTAGAATCCCCTTTATCCCACCTCCCACTCATTAAGTCTTCCTCATCCCCACATGTAATCCCTATCCTGAATTTTAACACTATATGGTAATTTTGCTTGTTTTTTTTTTATTTGTTTGTTTGTTTTATTTCTCTCTCCTCCCCCTGCCCCCCCCCCCCCCGCCCCGCCGGTTGTCTGCTGTGTCCATTCTCTGTGTGTTCTTCTGTGGCTGCTTCTATCCTTATCAGCAGCACAGGGAATCTGTGTCTCTTTTTGTTGCGTCATCTTGTTGAGTCAGCTCTCCATGTGTGTGGTGCCATTCTTGGGCAGGCTGCCCTTTCTTTCGCCCTGGGCGGCTCTCCTTATGGGGCGCACTCCTTGCACATGGGACTCCCCTATGCGGGGGATATCCCTGTGTGGCAGGGCACTCTTTGCATGCATCAGCACTGCATATGGACCCAGCTCCCAGGGTTTGAACTGTGGACCTCCCATATGGTAGGCGGACGCCCTATCCATTGGGCCAAGTCTGCTTCCCTTTTGCTTGTTTTTAAACTTTAGATAGGAGGGAATAAATGTCACATACTCTGTTGTGTCTGGCTATGTTACTCAACATTCTGATTGTAAGATTCATCCATGTTTTATGTCAGTTAGTTCACCTTTGGTGCTGTATAATATTCTACTAGGTGAATATACCACAATTCACTTACCCATTCTACGGTTGATGATGCCAAGGATCCTTCTAATTTTGGGATATTATGAAAAATTCAGTTATGAAAATGCATAAAAATTTCTTTTGGCAAGCTTGAAATAATTCTGGCAGTCATGTTCCAATGGGATTCTTGGGTCATTGAGTCTTTGCACGTATTCAGCTATAATCGATACTACTAAACACTTTTCTAAAATGAGGATTATATACCAATGTGCACTCCAAAAATCAGTAGTGTGAGAGTTTCAGTCAGTTGCTCCATTGCCCAGTCAACGTTTGATATTTTCAGTTTTTTTTTTTTTTTTAATTTTAGCCATTCCAGTAGATATGTAGTGATATCTCATTATAGTTTTAATCAAGACTAATGATATTGGGGACCTCTTTTGTGAAGTGCTTGTATTAGTTTCCTGTGGCTGACGCAACAAATTAACACAATCTGGGCAGCTTAAAATAACAGAAATGTATTCTCTCACAGCTCTGGAGGCCAGAAGTCCAAAATATGGCAGGTCTGCACTTCCTCTGGGGATTAAAGGAGAGAATCCATCCTTTATCTCTTTCAGCTTCTGGTAGCTGTTACACTCCTTGACTTGTGACTAGATCATTCACATCTCTTCCTCCATGGTCACATTGCCCACAGAGAAGAGTATCTTCAGACTGTCTCAAATCTCCCTTTGACTTTACTTTATAAGCACACTTGTCATTGGATTTAGGGCCTGCTCAGATCATCCCGGATGATCTCCTAATGTCAAGATCATTACATGAATTTAAAAAAAGAAAAAAATTCTTTTTGCAAGTAGGGTAACATTCACAGATTCTGGGAATTAGGATGTGTACATCCTTTTGGGGGGCCACCATTCAACCCACCACAGCCTGCCTTCTGCCCTTCCCCCAAATTCACTTCCATCCAACCTCCAAAATGCATTCAGCCCATCACAGCATCCCCCAAAGCCTCAACCCATTACAGTACCAACTCTAACTCCAAAATCTCATCTAGATATTATCAGCTTTGAGTATGATCCATCATGTGGAAATATTCCTCCTGATCTCTGGAACCAGAAAACAAATGGCTTGCTCTCAAAATATAATGAAATGTACAGGCATATGAAGCTATTCCCATTTCAAAGGGAAGAAATTTAAAGGAATAAACCATGTGCTGATCTTAAGCAAGTTTGAAACCCAGCAGGGCAAATTCTATTAGATGTCAAGACTTGAGAATAATCCTCTGTGACTGGAAGCTCTGTCCCCTGAGCCCACAGCAGCTCCACCCTCCAGGCAAGTGGCTGCTCAGGGTCACTGCGTCTGTGCCAACAGCAGCAGGTCAGGCTCTGCCTCAGCACCTGCACCTCTGGTCTCTCAGTCATCTTTCCTTTTCCCTAACAGAAGAGCATGTTTACAGCTGAATTATCAGCCCATTTCTTTCCCAAAGAATTTTGGAAGGCTGACAACCTCTCATTTTGTCCTATTTCTGTCCCTTTCAGTTCATTCTGGAAGTTTTTCTGCTGATATAATGGTTTCTAAAACCTTACAGATCTCCTCTTAGGGAGTCCATGCCATTGGACTAGACAGTTCTTCACAGATCTTTCCTGGATAAGTCCATTTTTATTCATGGTTTCTGCTGAAGTTTGAGTGGATGCATGAGTCACATGCCTAATCGCTCCCATTTATGTTTTCTAGCCACTCCCTTGAACTTCTTTTCAAAGCACACGTTCCTAACAGTAAATCTTCCAACTTCAGCATTTTTTTTGCAGTCTAGATAGACTGAATTTTCCAAATTATCAAGTGGTGATTCCTTTTTGCTCACCAGTCCCTTTCTCAAAATGTATCATTTTACTCTAAGTAGCCAAGAGAAACCAGGCAGCACCTTCAACACTTTGCTTGGAAATCTCAGTTAAATATCCACATCCATTGCTTCCAAGTACTGCTTTCCACACAAAAATATGATACAATGCAGCCAAGTTTCTCCACTGTTTATCAAGGGTTTTCTTTACTCCATTTTCCAATGACATGTTTCTCAATTCCTTCTGAGCCTCATCCAGAAGTGCTTTCAATGTTCATATTTCATCCAACATTCTGCTCTTGGTAATATATATATATTTTTATATATTAATAAAGCATACAAATTCTCCAAACTGTACAATTAATAGTATTTGGTATAATCACATAGTTGTGCATTCATCACTTCAGTCATAATTAAAACATTTTCATTATTTCAATAATAATTGAAACAGAAAACAGACGAACAAACAAACAAACAAGAAAATTCCTTACCTCTCAATCTCTCTGTTTCCCCTGCTGTATATAGCTGCTGTTTCTGGCTATTCTTCCACAATTATTTATTTGTTTATTAAGCAGTTTTATTGAAATGTATTTACATACCATATGATCTATCCAATGTGTATAATCAATGGGTTTTAGTATAATCACAATGTTGTACATGCATCATCTCAAAAATTTTAGAACAATTTCATTGCTCTGAAAAGAAAGACTATGCCCTTTATCATTCCTTCCTCAACCTTATATAACTGCTAATCTAATTTCATCTTTATAAATTGATTTATATTTACATTTTATATAAATGGAATAATACAATATGTAGTATTCTGTGTCTGGTCTCCTTCACTTAGGATAATGTGTTTTTTTTTGTCTGATATTGACATTTTGTAGTATTAACTTATATTTGTTCAGCTTCAAAGAAAAACGGTCTTACATATGCAATTTTACCCATATTCATATTTCACATAATTTGTTTACATTTCACATAATATATTTAGTTCCTAACAGGGCAATCATACAGTATTTGTCCTTCTGTGTCTGGCTTGCTTCACTCAACATAATGTCCTCCAGGTTTAACCATGTTGTAGTATGTTTCACTACTTCATTTCTTCTTATCACTCCATAATATGCCCTCGTGTGTATATGCCACAATTTGTTTATCCATTCATCAGTTGATGGACACTTGGGTTATATCCTATGTATTTTCCTAAGATGACAGAAGCTTTCTCTACTACACTTATCACTTCCTTCTGAGCCCTTACCAGAATCAAGACTTTTTCTGTCATGCACCTTAAATTTCCTGCAGGGTTCTTCAGTTCTTTCTGCACATTTAAACTTCCACATGGGATTTAGTTTTCTTTTGTCCTTCAGAATTTCAACTAGTATAGATCTAGTGATAAAATCATTTGGTTTCTTGTTTTTGCCAAAGTGTTTTTGCTTTCTATATGTTTTTGTTTTACCCTTACTTTATTTTTTCTTTATTAGAGAAGTTGTCGTGTCTCTAAAAGCTTGCATATTCTCTGATATTTTCTTTGTAGTTACAGTGGGGCTTAAATTTAACATCCTAAAACCATAATAATCTCATTTACTTTGAATTAATTTTAATAGTATACATAAACTATTCAACCATTATCACTTTTTTCCCCCTGAGGTACTGGGGTCAGTGATTGAACCCAGGACCTCATATGTGGAAAGTTGGTGCTCAACCACTGAGCCACATTGGCTCCCATTTTCTTTCTGAAAAGTTCGTTTACCCATTAACTCTATTTACTCTTTCCAGGGCTTTGCATGTTAGATAAATCACCAAACACCATATCTGTTTTACTCTGACCTGTATTTTTTATCTTTTATTTTAATTTCTGCTTTAGTCTGTGTTCTTTAAACAGTTGCATTAAAGTTTTAATTCAGTTCCTGTGTTATTAAGCTACACACTTTCCATTTGATCCTTTTTTAATACATTAGATTTCACTGATGAAGTTCTTCACCATGTGTTCTAATTTTTAAACATATATCAATCTTAGGTATTTTAGGTCCATGGCTGATAACTGCAATAAGTAGGTCTCCTTTAGATCCAGTCTTTATTGAAGATTTTTCTCTTGGTCTGTCTAACACCACACATGCACACATATGTCTGTGTGTGCACACATGTGTATATTGTGTGTATGAATGTCTGTGTATAGCCAGAAATAATATTTGAAAAATTATAGTAAAAAATTGAGGTCTTGAATGATAACTCTTGTTCTCTAGAGATAATTTATTGGTTCCTTTCATTTGGAATTTTGTCTTGGAACAGATCATATTATTCCATTATGGTATTAAGCCAATGAGAATTGGATTTTAGTCTTTGTCAGGGTTGACCTACATGATTTCACCATTACTCTTGAGCAGAATCCTTCAGGGACCCCAACTAAAACAGAACTGTGTGCCATAGTCGTTCCTCTTTGGCAGGTATTGAACACCAACTGTCATGTCCCTAATCCCTTGGAACTACTGAAGGTTCTGCTCAGCTTCTCTTAAGTGAGTCTTGCTTAAGAGACTTGCTCACTTAAGAATTGGCAAATATTTTGTGATAAACAGCAGAGCTAAATTTTATATTAATCTTTGTGTTTCCCATCTCTCTTGAGAGTGTGCTGTCTCAAATCTTCCCTGCCTCAATAGAGATTAAGCATTTATACTGGTTTTGAAATTTATTTTATTTGGATTTTGCCTTTCTTCTTAGCAGAAGTTCTCCATAGTTGGAAGTGAAAGTCTTTTTCTCCTGTAAAGCATAAATGATATTTTACTGTACATGTTCTGCCCTATGAATTTATTTTTACTTGAAAATATGTGTTGGAGAGTTACCTTGAAGTCACATAGAGTTCCCTTGTACTTTTAATTGTTGCATGGTATTTCATATTCAACATCTTGATAAACACTTAGATAGTTCTCAGTTTTCTTGCTATTATAAAAAATTATGCAACCAACATCCTGTGCATACCTTTTTGAGTACACATATTAGTATTCTACAGTCAATATTGTTAATTGAAGTTGTTAGATATGCACATTAAGATTTTAATTGATACTGAACATTTTCCTCTATAAAGTTGATCCCAGTTTATCCTTCCTCTACAGAGGAATTATAAAATTAATGTTTTTTAAAAAATTAAGATAGAAAATAAAGCTTGACAGGAAGGCTTTGCAAAGGATACCTTCCTATCACTCTTCTCGCATAAATAAAACATTGACAGTATTACTAATTGATTAATTTAATAATTATTTATTGTTTCTGACACCCTTCCAGGCAGTAATTGTATCTAAGTGAGGAATCTGACAAAGCTTCTCTATTATCAAGATGACATTCAAGGGGCTATGAATTTTGGAAGCTCAGACAGCTTGGTTTAGATTACCTGTTATATTAGGGACAATTTTGTTTGCTTCAGTTGTCCCCACTTTTTCTAATTGCCATGTTTCTCTCCAAGACCTTGAAAATGTACCACAAAATAAATAAAATAAAGTGATTAATGATAATTTGGGAAAATATTTGCAGCATGCAGTATATGAGTTCCTTAAAAATGAGGAGAATGACAACTCAAAGGAAAAAATACAAATCGTCCCAACATACATGAATAGACGTAAAAATTGCTCATAATGATAGATTTGCAAATGGAAAACTACTTTTTCTACTTTTTTTTTTCTTTTTTACCAATTAGACAGCCAAAGATCAAGAAGTTTGGCTATAATTTTGTTGGTAAGGCCCCAAGGAAACAGGTACTTTCTAGGAGCTTATTTGAAGATACCCTTGCAAAAGTACAAAATGATGTATGTACAAAGATATTGATTCTGACATTATTTAAAAATAGGAAAAGCCTAAAAACATCTTACATGTCTGTCCATAGTGACCTGGTTCAATAAATATGTCCACATAATAAAGTACCATTACATGGTAAAATGTAACGAGGGAGATCTCTATGTAACGATATGGGGTTACTATGGGATATTGGTTAAGTGAATAAAAGAAAAAAAAGAACAGTGTTCCACTGCTGGTGGGAATGTAAAAGGATCCAGCTATTCTGGAAGACAGTTTGGTGGTTCCTCAAAAAACTAGCTATGGATTTGCCACATGGCCCAACAATTCTACTGCTTGATATAAACCCAGAAGAACTAAAAACAAGGACATGAATTGATATATGCACATCAGTGTTCATAGCGAAATTGTTCACTATTGCCAAAAGTTGGAAGCAACCCAAAAGCCCATCAACAGATGAATGGATAAACAAAATGTGGTATAAACATACAATGGAATACTACTCAGTTTTAAGAAGGAATACAGTACTAACACATGGGATAACATGGGTGGATCTTGAGTACCTTATGTTGAGTGAAGGAAGCCAGGTATTGAACAAAATGCTACATGAACTATCTGATATGAATTAAGCAAATCAAGCTGTGCCAGAAAGCTAGAGACTGGAAGATAAGCTTACAGGAAATGGGTGGGGGGGTGGGGAGAGGAAGGTTGTGAGCCATGCCTACAAGGGGAAAAACTATGATAAAATGGAGGTAAGTAGTTGTGCAGTAAAGGGATAAGACGGATGCATAGGGATAATATTGGGTTGGGCTTTGCAGGCTTAAGGGGGGGATAGGGTTGGGAGGATGGGTCAGATGGTCCAAGGAATTGGGGGGAGTTTTGGGGGAGAGGAAGTGAACATGGGAGATCTTCGGGTGTGTGGTTCAAGCTATAATGTTGAGAAAACTCTTTAGAAAATGTAAGGAAGGGTTACTGGTATAAGGAGTTTGATGGGGGGGCATCTGGCACAGGGTGCACCTGGGACAGGCTTCTAGGGAGTGTGAGAGTGCTCATCATGTCATAGTATGTTATATCAGTGGGTGGAGACCCATACAATGAGTGGGAAGGTGTTATGCCCCTTCCTGGGGAGGCCTAATGTTCTCAGAGAGAAGGGTGTCTCTCGAGAGCATGGGTGGTTCCCAGTCGGGGAGGACCGACTAGTGTGCCAAACCCTCAGCATTATTGCAAGAATCTATGAATCCTGTTCTTCAGGCAGTGAAGCTTGGTTGTCACTGTGGGCCCTGAGAGGAGGGGGAGAGAAGAATAGAATAATTGAAAGAGGGGAAACTGGGGGGTAAGGGAAGTGTTCTGCATGATCTTGCAATGATGGATACAGGTCATGTTAAATATCACCAGAAATTTATAAAGGTGTATAGTCTAAAATGTAAACCATAATGTAAACCATAATGGAATCATGGTCAGTAGTTATGTTTTAATATCTGTATATCAGCTGTAGGAAATGTAACATCCACATGTAAAAAGATCGTTGATGGGGAAGGGGGAAAAGGGTTTAATGCTGATTATGTGGAAGTTCCCTATATTCTATATGTGACTTTACTGTGACCTAAAACATTTTTGAAGACATAAAAAAAAAAAAAGGATGTAGACACTGAGGAAAAAATGGAAGAGATTGCCTTGCCATTGTACATACAGGGTAATACCTATTAGAGTGATGAAAGGCAAAACATCAAAAAAATTTTTTAATGATATTTTTCATTTTTTTAATACCCGAATTCATTTTTTACTTTATTTTAGTTTTTCTAAATTATTATATTTTCTATTTCTACTCTTTAAACCTATCATTACTATTTCATTTTCCTGTTAATTGAATTTGGCAATATATTAGACTTCATTTTTTAAGAGGATAACAGAGGGGTTCAACTATGGCTGGGGAGGAGCACTGATGTGGGGTATCATTGATGGGGGATACATGGGTGGGAGGGAGTTCTCTAGGGCATGCATATTAGGTATGTAGATATGTTCATATGTTCACTGGGTATTGACATAGGGAATAGAGTTTCACACAACAACTGAGGGATTACTGAGTTCCCATTCTGGAAACTCTGTCCCATTCCCCAATAGAGCAGCAGCAATCCCCCAAGTACAAGAGCAGAGACAAGTGAAAAGGATGGTCCAGTGATGGGCCCTTGATACTGATGACTATACTTATGAGACTGTGTGCTTGAAATTTCAACTAGGCCTAGAGCTGCAGGGTGCCTAAAAGTTACCTCTTGAGAGTCTCCATGTTGCTCAAATGTGGCCACTCCCTAAGCCAAACTCAGCATATAAATGCATTAACTTCCCCTCAGTGTGGGACATGACTCCCAATGATGAGCCTTCCTGGCCCTGAGGGATTACTACCAAGTACCAGCTGGTGATGCAACTAGAAAAAGACCTTGAATAAAAGGGGGAAATGGTAAAGACAAATGAGTTTATATGGCTAAGAGACTTCAAAATGAGTTGGGAAGTCATCAGAGGGGTCACACTTATGCACATCTCAGCAGGATCTCAGAGACAACCAAAGTAGATACAACCCCAGGTACGGATGCTACTGAGGGCTATGGAGAAACCCAGGTCCTTCTGTCATGAAAGATGGCTCTGGAGTTCAGTGCCTTGCCAGTGGGCCCTACGGTGGAATTTGTGCTATTGAGTGTGTAGGAGTTGGACTCAGATGTATGTGTTCTCTCTACACATGCTTCTTCTGTCACTTTTACTGAACCTGTGGTTGGCACTGGGGTTGGTATATACTCAGGAGACTTGAATCTCTGGATTATCTATGTGCCAGCTAGGCCCTGAGCCTCAGCAGAATTGCAACACTTACTCTCCAGTTCATTGGACTTAGCCAGGTCAGCTAACAGGGAGGTGAGGATGGTCACCCACCACACCACAGAACTGAGAGAGTCCACAGCTGCGAACAGGAAAATTCCATCCATCAGTCATGTGGGATCTAAGCCCAACCTCAATTTAGAGGTGGAGTGGACATCACCATCCCAGGGTCCTCAGGATGAAGGAATGAAATATGGACTAGAGTGGACTTACTGGTATTCTACTATAGAATTATTGTGACTCTAGCAATGGAAAAAATTGTATCATTGATGTGGAGACAGTGGCCACAGGAGTTGCTGAAAACAGGGATAGGGAAAAAGATGTGATATGGGGGCATTTTCAGGACTTGGAGTTGTCCTCAGTGATATTGCAGATAGATTATATATCCTTCCAGAACCCACTGAATGGACTGGGAGAGAGTGTAAACTACAACTTAAAATATAATCCATGCTGTGTAACAGTACCCCAAAATGTACTCATCAAATGAAATGAATGTACCATACTAATGAAAGAAGTTGTTGATGTGGGAGGAGTAGGGGGTGTGGGGAGTGGGGTGTATCTGAACCTCTCATATTTTTTTTCTCTTTATTTATTTTTTTAATGTTACATTAAAAAAATATGAAATCCCCATATACCACCCACTTCCCTCACTCCACTCCTCCCCCCATAACAACAACCTCCTCCATCATCATGAGATATTCATTGCATTTGGTGAACACATCTCTGAGCACCGCTGCACCTCATAGTCAATGGTCCACATCATAGCCCACACTCTCCCACAGTCCACCCAGTGGGCCATGGGAAGACATACAATGTCTGGTAACTGTCCCTGCAGCACCACCCAGGACAACTCCAGGTCCCGAAAACACTCCCACATCAAATCTCTTCCTCCCACTCCCTACCCACAGCACCCAGCATGGCCACTTTCTCCACACCAATGCCACATTTTCTTCAATTACTAATCACAGTAGTTCATAAATAGAACATCAGTAAGTCCACTCTAATCCATACTCTATTCCTCCATCCTGTGGACCTTAGAATGGTTGTGTCCACTCCACATTTATATAAAGAGGGGGCTTAGGTTCCACATGGATGCTGGATGCAATTCTCCTACTTTCAGTTGTAGGCACTCTTGGCTCCCTGGTGTGGTGGTTGACCTTCTTCACCTCCATGTTAGCTGAGTGGGTAAGTCCAAAAATCCAGAGTGTAGGAGATGCAAGTCTGCTGAGGCTCAGGGCCTGGCTATCACATGGTCAGTCCAGAGATTCAGGTCCCCTGGGTATACATTAAACCCCAGCACCAACTACAGTTCCAGTAAAAGTAACAGGAGAGGCTTGTGAAAAAAGATCACATCTGAGTCCAACTCCATCACACAGAAACACAAACTCCAAAGTAGGGCCAACTGACATGGCATTGAACTCCTTCTGCCATGACCATAGAACCTGTGGGTCTCTGTAGCCCTCAGAAGAACCAATACCTGAGGTTGTAGCTACTTAATCTGTCTCTGGGACTCTGCTGAGGTGTGCATAAGGGCGACCCTTCTTACAACTTCTTGGCTCTTTTTGGAGACTCATAGCCATATAAACTCATTTGTCCTTTCCATTTCCCCCTTTTATTCAGGTCAAAAAGCATTTTTAACTCTTGATATTATATGTAGACTGAGATATTCTGTTGGTCTGAGTTGACCCTTTTATTCAAGATCATTTGCTAGTTACATCATCAGCTGGTACTTGGTAGTAATCCCTCAGTGCCAGGGAGGCTCATCCCCAGGAGTCATGTCCCACACTGGGGGGAAGGCAGTGCATTTACATGCTGAGTTTGATTTCAAGACTGGCCACATTTGAGCAACACAGAGGCTCTCAAGAGGTAACTTTTAGGCACTCTGCAGCTCTAGGTCTTATTCTTATTTCAGGTGCACAGGCTCATAAGCATAGTCATTAGTATCAAGGGCTCATTGTTGGACCTTCCTTCTTTTTTGGTCTTTGCCGTTGCATTTGGGGGATTGTTGCTGTTCCTTTAGGGAATGTGATAGAGCTCCCCTGGCTAGGAAGTCAGCACTCCCTCAGTTGTTGTTTTTAATTATACCACTATGAAAATATCCCAACATTTTTATGTACCCTGGATATATGCCCTGTAGAACTCTCTGCCAACCATGTCTCCCCTGTCAATAACATCCCACACCAGTATTCCTCCCCTGCCATTGATGAACCTTTCTGTGATCCAAAACTTCTTCAAAAATGAAGCCCAATATATTGCCAGGTTCCATTAATAGTAAAATGGAATATAGCGATGAGTTTACAGGTTTGATATAGAATATATATTAATTTTTAAAAATTAAGGTAGAAATAAATTGGGGTATCAAAAAATTTAAAAAATGCAAGAGCTTTGTTTTTGATGTTTTGCCTTCCATCACTGCAATAAGTGTTACCCTGTATGCAAATTGGCAAGGCAAGTTCTTCCATCTTTTCCTCAGTGTCTACGTCCTTTCTTTTTCTTTTTTTCCCTAATTATTAAGCTTTTCTTCACAAAATTTCAGATCACAGTAATTCATATATGCAATATACAGTTCTCCCACATATCCAACATAAAACCCTTTTCCCATCCACAGCAATAATCTTTTTACATGTTCATACTGTATTTACTGAAACCAATGTACAGGTATTGAGACAATTGTTTTCAAACAAGGTAACATTCGGGTTTACATTGTGGTTTATATTTTAGACTATACAATTTTCTAAATTTTTAGTTATCTTATGTTTTACATTATGATTTACATGTTAGCCTATTGGCCACTATACATTTTTGGTGTAATTTAACATGTCCTATATTCATCCTTGCCCACACATTTACATTAATTCCATCTATTCAATATCTCTTTCCCCCTCCCCTCAGAGCCCACAGTGACAGTTAATCTTCATTGCTTGAAGGGCTGTGTTCAGAGATACTTGCAACAATGTTGAGGGTTTGACATGCTCGACTGCCCTAACGCATTGGGAGCCACCATTTCTCTCGAGAGATACAAGTCCCTCTATTTGAGAACATCAGTCCTTCCCAGGATGTGGGTATACCTTCAATCTTGTTATATGGGTCTCTATCCAATGATATAACTCACTATGACAAAATGAGCACTCACACACTCCCTAGAAGCCTGTTCTGGGTCAGATTATCCCCTTTAAGCATCTTAAATAGGTAACCTTCCTTATTATATTTTTGAAAAAGTTTTCTCAGCATTATACTCTCAACCAAATATCTGACAATCTCCTATGTTCATGTGTTCCCACCCTCCCTCCAATTTCCTGGGCAATATTACCCATCCTCCCATCCCTATCCCCCCTCAAGCCTGCAAAACCCCACCCAAAGGTAACCCTATGCCCCCATTTTATCCCTTCCTTGTACAAATACTTACCTCCAGCTTATCATAGATTTCACCCACGTAGGTGTCAGTTTACATCCTTCCTCTACCTCCCAATTTCCTTTAATCCTATCATCCAGTCTCTAGCTCTCTGAGGCAGCTCGGCTTACTTATTTCACATCATTGAGGTCATGTAGTATTTGTCCTTCAATGCCTGTGTTTCTTCACTCAGCATAAGGTTCTCGAGATTCATCCATGTTATCATATGTGTTTGTACTGTATTCCTTGTTATAAATGTGGTATATAAGTGTATATACCACATTTTATTTATCCATTCATCTGTTGATTGGTATTTGGGTTGATTCCAACATTTGGCAATAGTAAATAATGCTGCTATGAACATTGGTTTGCATATATTGGTTTGTGTTCTTGTTTTCAGTTCTACTGGGTATATACCCAGCAGTGGAATTGCTGGGTCATATGGAAAATCCATAGCTAGTTTTTTGAGAAACTACCAAACTGTCCTCCAGAGTGGCTGGATCCTTCTGCATTCCCACCAGCAGTGGATGAGTGTTCCCATTCCGCCACATCCTCTCCAGTATTTGTAGTCTTTTGTTTTTTTTTGTAGGTGCCAATCTTATGGGAGTATGATGGTATCTCATTGTAGTTTTGATTTGCATTTTTCTCATAGCTAGAGATTTGGAGCATTTTTTTTTTCATGTGCTATTTTAGCCATTTGTATTTCTTCTTTGGAGAACTGGGATTGCATTGAATGTGTAAATCAGTTTTGGTAGGATAGACATCTTAACAATATTTACTCTTCCTATCCATGAACAGGGAATATTCTTCTATTTATTTAGGTCTTCTTTGATTTCCTTGAACAGTGTTGTATAGTTTTCTGTGTATAAGTTTTTTATATCTTTAGTTAAATTTATTCCTAGGTATTTGATTTTTTAAATTTACCATTGTAAATGGTATTTGTTTCTTGATTTCTTCCTGAGCTTGCTCATTGTTGATGTACAGAAATGCAACTGATTTTTGCATATTGATCTTATAACCTGTGAATTTGCTAAACTCATTTAGTAAGTTCTAGAAGTGTTCTTGTACACTTCTGAGGGTTTTCTATGTATAGGATCATGTCATCTGCAAATAATGAAATTTTGACTTCTTCCTTTCCAATTTGAATGCCTTTTGTATCTGGTTCTTGCCTCAGTGCTTGAGCAAGTACTTCTAAGACAATGTTAAATAGAAGAGGTGATAGTGGGCATCCTTGTCTTGTTCTTGATCTTAGATGGAAAGATTTCAGGATTTCACCATTGTAAATGATGTTGGTTGTGGGTTTTTCATATATACTCTTTATCATGTTCAAAAAATTTCCTTGTATTCCAATCTTTGGCAGTGTTTTTATAAAAAAATGGTGCTGTATTTTGTCAAATGCTTTTTCTGCTTCTATAGATATAATCATGTGATTTTTTTCCTTCAATCTGTTTATATGGTGTATTACATTGATTGATTTTCTTATGTTGAACCATCCTTGCATATCCAGAATGAATCCCAGTTGGTCATCGTGTATAATTCCTTTAATGTGTTGTTGAATATGGTTAGCAAATATTTTGTTGAGGATTTTTGCATCTAGGTTCATTAGAGAAATTGGTCTGTAATTTTCCTTTCTTGTGGTGTCTTTGTTTGGCTTTGGTACTAGGGTAATATTGGCATCATAGAATGAGTTAGGCAATGTTCCTTCTGTTTTGATTTTTTGGAAGAGTTTCAGCAAGATTGACATTAGTTCTTTCCGGAATGTTTTGTAAAATTCACCCGTGAAACCTCTGGCCCAAGGCTTTTCTTAGTTGGGAGGTTTATAATGACTGATTCTATCTCTTTATTTGTGATTGGTTTTTTGAGATCATCAATTTCTTCTTTCATCACTAGAGGCTGCTTGCATTTTTCTAGGAATTTGTCCATTTCTTCTAAATTGTCCTTCTTGTTGGAATATAGTTTTTCAAAGTATCCTCTTATGATAGTCTTTATTTCTGTGGGGTTAGTGGTGATATCTCCTTTCTCATTTCTTATTTTGTGTATTTGCATCTTCTCTCTTTTTTTCTTTGTTAGTCTAGCTAAGGGTTTGTCAATTTATTGGTCTTCTCAAAGAACCATCTCTTGGTTTCGTTTATCTTCTCCAGTGCTTTCTTATTTCCCTCTCAGTACTGCTTTTTCTGCATCCCATAAGTTTTGGTATGTTGTGTTATAATTTTCATTAGTTTCAAGGTAGTTATTAATTTCTTTTGAGATTTCCTCTTTGACCCACTGTTTTTCTGAGAGTGTGCTGTTTAATTTCCGTATCTTAGTGTGAAATCTGGGCCTCTGGCCCTTGCAGATTTCCAGCTTCACTCCACTGTGGTCAGTGAAATTATTTTGTATGATTTTGATCTTTCTGAATTCATTGAGCCTTTCTTTGTGGCTTAGCATATGGTCTATCATGCAAAATGATCCATGTGCACTTGAGAAAAATGTATATCCTGCTGTATTCAGGTGTAATGATCTGTATATGTCTATTAGGTCTAGCTCATTTAATATACTGTTCAAAATTTTTGTTTCTTTATTGATTCTCTTTTGAGATGTTCTGTCCAAAGTTGATAGTGGTGTATTAAAGTCCCCCACTATAATCATAGAGGCATCTATTCTTTCAGTTAGTTTTTCTGGTGTTTGCCTCAGGTATTTGGAGGCACCCTTGTTAAGAGCATAAATATTTATGATTGTTCTTGAAAGATTACCCCTTTCACTAATATGTAGTATCCATCTTTGTCTTTCACAATTGTTTTGCATTTAAAGTCTATTTTGTCTGATATTAATATAGCTTCTCCTGCCTCTTTTTGGTTATTGTTTGCTTGTAAGATTGCTTTCCAGCCATTCACTTTCAATCTCCTTGAATCCCTGGGTCTAAGATGTGTTTCTTGTAGACAGCATATAGGTGGGTCATATTTCCTTATCTAATCTTCCAGTTTGAATCTTTTGACATGTAAGTTTAATCCATTGACATTCAGTGTTATTAGTTTCAAGGAATTATTTATGTTAGCCATATTTTCTTTGGACTTGTGTTTGTCATATTTTGTTTGTTTGTTTTTTCTTCTCTTTTTGTCTTTTTTGTTACTCTTACACTCTCCTCCAACTCTGCCTCTCCTGTTTTTTTCTTTCTTCCTGCAGAACTCCCTTTAGTACTTCTTAAAGGGCAGGGTTCTTGTTGGCATACTCTTTCAATTTCTGTTTATCTGTGGATATTTTGAACTCTCCATCATTTTTGAATGCTAGCTTAGCTGGGAAGAGTATTCTTGGTTGGAAATTTTTTTTCTTTTAGTACCTTGACTATATCATACCACTGCCTTCTTGCCTCCATGGTTTCAGATGAGAAATCAGCACTTAATCTTATGGAGCTTCCCTTGTATGTGATGGTTTTCTTTTCACTTGCAGCTTTTAGAATTTTCTCTTTGTCTTGAGCATTGGATAATTTGACAAGTATATATCTTGGGGTAGGCCTGTTGGGATTTATGGTGTTTGGGGTGTGTTGTGCTTCCTGGACATGTACATCCATCTCCCTCAGTAGATTTGGGAAGTTTTCAGCCATTATTTCCTTCAACATCCCTTATGTCCCCTTTCCCTTCTCTTCTCCTTCTGGGATACCTATAATACATATGTTTGTGCGTTTTGCACTGCCATTCAGGTCCCTAAGTCCCAGCTGGATTTTTTCTATCTTTTTATCGATCAGTTCTACTATCTGTTTGATTTCAGATGTACTGTCTTCCCCATCACTATCCTCTGCCTCTTCTAATCTGTTGTTATTTGCTGAGAGTGTATTTTTGATTTCTTGAACTGTGGTGTTCATCACCATCATATCTGTTATCTCTTTGTGTATGACTGCAATTTCTTCTCTGTTCTCTCAAAGTGTTTTCTTCATATTGTTACTCTTTTCCTTTACTTCATTAAATTGGTCTCTAATATATGTTTTGAGAGCTTTAATTACTTGTCTGATGTTCTGATCCTTTTCCTGGTTTTTAGTTTGTTCATTGGATTCAGTCATGTTTTCCTGATTATTGGTTTGGTTTGTAGTTTTTTGTTCCTGTCTGGTCATCATTTTATCTTGACAGGTTTAATCAGTTCCTTAGCTTCTTTGTCTAGTCTTGGGGATTAATGAGTTGTTGTTCATGCATAAGTGTTATGTCTTCTCTTTGTCACTTTGTTCTTCTTATTCTATTTTCTTGTTGCTGGCTAAGTTCACTTTGAAGGAAAATATTAGGACCAGGCAAACCAAAATGAGTAATAAAAGAAAATGTATAAAGTAGTATTGGTAATAAATGTTAACAGAGCAACAATGTGAGATGTAGGAGAATGGATATTAGACTCATATAAGTTGTGTAGAGTTATAGCAGTAAGTAGAGTACCTATAATGAGACAGTCAACTGAATATGGGGAGGAATATAGTAGGAATTAAAAGGCCAGTCTTTTCATGGAAGAGGGAATGAGAAAAGAAAAACAGTAATATCAAGAGTGGATAAAAGACAGAAAAAAGAACAAAGGTGTTAGAAATAAAAACTAGACAATTTGGGGGCCAAAGAAAGGGTGGTGGAATGTAAGAGAAACAGTAGATTATGGAGGATAAAAAGATGTAGGGGAAAGGGGATAGTGTAGGTGGCCAAAATCAATACACACAGAAAAGAGGAAATGGAGGATGAGGGAACACAGCAAATGTGAAGCACTCCCTGCAGCACCTATTCTATAAATAAAATTAAATTAAAAAGAAGAAAAAGAAGAAAAAAAAAGAGAGAAAGGGGGCAAAGAAAAAGGGGGAGGAGGGGAACAAGCAAGAAAAAGAAAAAGAAAAAAAACTAACTAAATGAAAAAGGACCTTGGGGGATAAGACTGGAGAAAAGACCAGGAGACAATGCAATAGTAGTAACCATGACAAAAAAAAAAAAAAAAAAAAAGAACCAACGTTTCAAACTAGGAAACCTCTTTGCAGTTACATAAAATGCTTAGGGATCTGATATCCCCCCTTTCTCCCTTCCTCACTTCTCTCTCTCCCAGGGCAGCAGGAGAGCTGCCTGAGAAGTCCAGTAGGAGATTCAAGTGGGTCCTTGTTGAACCAACTCAACACAGAAGACAGTGACTCTCTATTTCCAGCATGAGGGCACCGACACCTAACCAGAAACCTCAAATATCTTATTGGAAACTTGGATAGCATGTCCTACAGTCCCTCCCCCTGAGGTGTGCTAAGGGAGGTCTAATTGATTTTCTGACTCCACCTTCTCCCAGACCAAGTTTCCTATCTGAGAACAGTTAGGTAAATTGGGTTTTCTCAGCAGATCCACCTCTCCTTTCTTCCCAGACTCTCCCCAAGTCAGCTGGTACACTCCTCCAAGCTCAAGGAGAAAAAAAAAAAACCAAAAAACCAAAAATGCAGAGGGCTAGGGTAATCAAGGACCTCAAACTGACTTCAGGGCATGGTGGATTTGGGAATGGAAAGTCTGTGATATTTGAGACTCAAGGTATGTGAGTCTGTGGAGTGTGGGCTACCAGGGTTTAGAGTATACAGACCTAGGAAACACACATTTGGTAAACATGGGGTTGGGAACGCCGCAGCACAACAAAGTTTTCAGGGATCCCTGCAGCTAGGCCACCAGCCCTAGGGGGAGGGGTCCTGCCCACAACTTCTGACCTCTGTATTAGAAACCCAAAATGCCACCTCTCACAAGAATCTCTTCTGTCACTGTCTCACCAAATCGACATCCAGACACCTCCTGTCCTGCAAGCCCCTGAAACAGCCCACTCAGTGTTTGGGAACACCTCAGCACTACAAAGTTTTCAGGAACCCCGCAGCCAGGCCACCAGCCCTAGGGGGAAGGGTCTCACCCACAACTTCTGACCTCTGTGTCAGAAACCCAAGATTCTACCTCTTGCAAGAATCTTTTCTGTCACTGTCTCACCAAATCGACGTCCAGACACCTCCTGCCCTGCAAGCACCTGAACCAGCCCAGTCCAGCAGGTCTCTGACCCTCTTCAGCCACTTCTTTGCAGGAGAGATTATGAGGTCTCTCATATTTTTTAATGTAACATTTTGTGTGATCTCTGTATCTTTTTTAAAAAAGGTAATTAAAAAAATGTAATGCTAAAAAAAAAAAGAACAGTGTTTTCTGTGTATTATAAAGGGGAATAGAGAAAAAAATGGAGTAACCAGTATGGAAGCAAGGCTTTTTTATTAAAGGCATAAATTAAATAAAAATAAAATAATCACTAAAAGTTCAGAAAAGATCAAAGGATGATCTTGATATTATCCCAGGTGTATAGAAAAACCACAGAGAAAAAAAATGGTTATTTCATATAATTTAAAATACAGTATTTCTAGTGTACAACTGTAATAAGACATATCCTAAAGACAAAATATTTTAAAGTATTTGAATTCATTAAATTTGATTTTAATATTTCAATAATTGTTGTTTTGAAATATTGTTCATTTTGTAGGATCAAAGATTTTCAGTGTAAAAGAAAATACATGCATGAAATCAAAGAAATTTATTTAAAATATGCAGTAGAACTGAGAAGATTACTATAAAATCATCATATAGCTTTATTTTTTCTAAAATATACTTATTTTTAACTCTGCCCACTGAATAAACCTAGAAGCAATGGTAAACCAGTACAGAGGGCACCCCTAACACTACACTGTAGTTTCCAAATACCATTTCCTTTAAAAGCAACCCAAAACACCTATTCCCACTAAAGTCTGGTTTTAGCTATGTCTGGGGCAGAAAAAGAAACTTGGTCATCTTATTTCAGAAAGCAAAGAAACTCTCAAAGACTAATGGGATCATGTTAAAAAGCAAAGGATGAACTTGTAAAAACTCCCAGTGGCCAAAAGTGGAACAATTTGACATTGAAAAACAATGTCTGCAATTGACTGAGGTACATAAATTATATAAAAATTCACGAATTGATAATGATCCTCAAAAAATCCTCATTGATCCCTTTTGGAGGGTGCTGGGGCTACAATCATTTACTGTGAAAACTGATCATAAAAGGAAAGAATAAAACATTTATTCTGACTCTCCAGTGTGAATTATAGTTCATAATAAATATTGATGGGAGTAATGTTATTTTTTTAGCAGAATTTCATTTTATAAGTGCAAAAGTAAAAAGGCAATTAACATCAATGGCTGCTGAAGCTTGATGATTGGAAACTACATTGTAGGTGGATAGAGCTGGCAAAATTGGAAATTCTGGCCAATTTTAACATTGATTAGATGGGACAATCAGATATTATATGGCTCCTAATATAATGGGTAAAATAGTACCATTTATGACTTATTATATCAAAAAATCAGGAATCAAACTTCTATTATTTTATAGGAATCCAGCCTCTATTATTTTGTAGGAAAGGTAGGGGATGAAGAATGAGCACAAAGCTGCCATGGGAGGAACAATCAGCCAGATACCAAGTGTTGGACATTCTATAGGGCAAGTTATGTAGTTTCTTTAACAAATAAATGACATAAAATATGGTGATGGGGAGCAGAGAGAGGAGGGGAGAAGGACAGGGTCAGGGACAGAGAGGGGAAGGGACAGAGGGAGAGAGAGAGAAGGAATATAATGAAATGTATGGACAAGAAATAGACTTTGACTGAAACAAATCAACTGTAACAGACTACTGTAGACAAAATCTGGGAAATTTGAATGTGGATTCAATGTAAGATGACATTTAGGAATGGCTGTTAATTTTGTTAGGTGTGATAATGGCATTGTGGCTATGTAAAGAATATCTGTAAATATACTGAAATATTTATGGGTGGAAAGTAGGATTGAGAAATTTACATTAAAAAATTCCAACCAAAACAAGAAAATAAACAGAAAATGTTGTTTAGATTAAAAATGATTGGTCTGACTTATTTTACTTAGCATAATGTCCTCAAGGTTCATCCATGTTATCATTTGTCCCAATTTCATTTCCTCTTACAGTAGCATGCACACATACCACATTTTGCTTATTCATTCAATGGTTGATGGACACTTGGGTTGTTTCCATGTTTTGGCAATTGTGAATAATGCCCCTATGAACATTAGGGTGCAAATGTCTGTTTGCATCACTGTTTTCAGTTCTTCTAGGTATATTCCTAGTTGAGGGATTGCTGGATCACATGGCAGTTTAATAAATAGCTTCCTGAGGTACCACCAAACTGTCTTCCACAGAATCTGCACCATTCTATGTTCCCACCAACAGTCAAGGAATGTTCCTATTTTTCCACATCCTCTCCAGGACTCGCTCTTTCCTGTTTTTTTTTTTTGTTTTTTTTTTGTTGTTGTTGTTGTTTGTTTTTTTAAATAATGGCCATTCTATGAGGTGAGAGATGATATTTCATTGTAGTTTTGATTTGCATTTCCCTAATAGCTAGTGATATTGAACCTTTTTTTATGTGCTTTTTGGCAATTTGTATTTCCTCTTAGGAGAAATGTCTATTTAAGTCTTTTACCCATTTTTAAATTGGATTGTTTGTTCTTCTATTTTTTAACTGTATGATTTCTTTATATATCATGGAAATCAAGCCCTTATCAGATATGTGGTTTCCAAATATTTTCTCCCATTGAATCGGTTGCCTTTTTACCAATGTCAAAGAAGGTATTATATGAATGCTAAGGGTGAATAATAAGGAGGTATGGGATTTTTCCTTTTGGACTAAGGAAAACATTCAAAGGTTTACTGGGGAGAGCACTATAGAATTCTGGGATGAAAGTGAGAGCCACTGATTTTACACTTTGGATAGAATGTACAAGGCATGGGACTGTATAACATAGTGAACCATGTGTTAGAAGATGGACTATGATTAACTACAAATAGTGAGAGTATTTTCTCATGAACTATAACAAATATACAATACTAATAAATAGTGTTAATAGGAGGTGTATGGAAAAAATACACCAAGTGTATGGTATGGACCATAGTTGGTGGTAATAGTCTGATCATGTTATTTCATAATCTTACGTAATCAATAAAAGATTTAGATTAAAAATTTCCCATAATACATTTTTAAATGAAAGTTTATACTGAATTTCTGAAAATTTCTCGTCAATATGTCAGTGAAATACAACTCTGAATTAACATTGGTTAGTGTCTGGTAGTTAGACAATAAATGTAATTGTAATTTTTACTGGATAATGCATCCTCATGGTTCAAAATTCAAAGTAATAGAAAAAGTTACACATTAAAAATTATTGATTTTACCTTTGTCCCAATTCATCCAATTTCCCATCCCCTACAAGTAGTTACTGTTATTTATTTCTGATTTATAAAGAAATAGAAGCAAAAATGTGAATATATTATTATTTTTCTCCTCTCACATAAAAGGTAGCATAAAATATTTACTGCCCTTTATCTTGCCTTTTTAAACTTAGATACATCTTGGAACACTTTCTGTAATAATATGTGGAGATATTGTTCATACCTTTTTTTGGCTACACAGTCTTCCATTGAGTGCATGTAATAGAAAACATTGTCTTTTTTTCCCCATCATCTTTTGCCATCTCAACTATTTCATATACATAGAAGCATATTTGTAGGACAAATTCCCAGGGTAAATGCAATTTTGATTTCAAGAGATTGTCAGTGACTATCCATATGGATTGCATTATTTGATTCATACCCACAGTATATGAGATTGCCTGTTTTTCCACAAATTTGTAATAGAAAATGTGATCAAACTCTTGGATTTTTGCCAATAAATATCTGTATAATTTAATTTTGCACTTTTAATTATGAGAGCTTGAACATATTTTCATACGTTTAGAGACCATTTGTAGTTTTTTTAATAAATAAATTTTCACTTCATGTCTTTAGTCTGTTTTTCTTTTAGATTGTTGGTCTCTTCTCTCAGTCTGGAAATCTGTGTATATTAATGAGATTAACTTTATCCTTATGTTATAAGTTGCAAATATATTTTTTTCATTTTATTTGCCTTTTATGTTTGCTATGCTATTTTTGTCATGAACATTCTTATTATTATTACCTAGTTTATTTTTTTCTTTTAAGGTTTATGTTTTTGATTTATAATTAGATAGGCCTTCTTTCCCCTGAACACATGCATGTTTTATTTTAGCTGTTTTTATGGTCTTACTCCTGCTATTTAATTTCAATATATTTATTACTGTTCTTCCGTGGATATTATACTGGTGTTTGGTTTGAGGTGCGGATTCAGTTTTGTCTTTCTTTCAGGTAACTATCAGTTAACCTAATACCATGTATTAAAAAGTGCACCTTGTGGAATGGAAGTTGCTCAACAGGTTGAGGGTCTGGTTCCCACATGGGAGGCTCCCATGTGGGTTAGGCTCCCAGTGCCTCCTAAAAACAAACAACAAACAGACAAACAATAAGCAAACAAATGAGAAAAACCAGCTCGGGGAGCTGATGTGACTCAGTGGTTGAGTGCTGGCTTCCCACACACAAGATTTCAGGTTCAGTCCCCACCCCTAGTACCTCAGAAAAAAAAAAAGTTCACCTTTATCCTTCCTGTATAAATGTTACCTTTCCCATATACTGAATTTCCATACATATTGTATGTATTTCTAGACTTTATATTTTTTGTTATATTGGTCTTTCTATTAATTTACCTACTGTTTAATTTAAAAGCTTTGTAATATTATTCAATATCTGGTAGGACTAGTGCCAATTGCTCCTCTATTATTTCCTCAAGGTTTTCCAAAATATTTTTACTTGTTTATTTTTCTATATGCATTTTAGAATCAAATTTATTAGTTCCAAAACAATAAAATCACTCCCCATATAACAAGACAAAAAATCAGAAAAATTGTTTTTTCTTTTTCTTGGGAACATTAAATATACAAATTTAAGCAGTCTTCCTGTATAAGAACATGGTATGTCTTTCCATTGGTCAAGTATACTTTTGTCTCTTTCATAACTGTTTTTAAGTTTCTGAGGGAAAGAATTTGAATATTTCTTATTAAGTATGTGTAGCAGTTATTAATATTGAAGCATAAAACCACCCAAACTTACTGATGTAAAACAACCATTTCATTATACCCATAGATTCTGTGGGTCAGGAATTCTGAAAGGACACAACCGCAATGGCTTGTCTCTGTGCCATGAAGTCTGTTAAAAAACTTGAAGGCTAGAAAAACAAAAAACAAAATCTTGAAGGCTAGAGGTGAATCAAAAGCCGGGGTTACTCAGTGTCTGGGGCAAAAATCATTTGGGGGCATCTTCATTCTCAAGTCTGATACTGGAAACTGAGTTTTGGCTAGGATCTCAGATGGGACAGTCACCTGGCAACCTACCTAAGGCCTTGCCACGTGACCCGAGCTGCCTCACAGCACAGCAGCTGTTGACTTCCTACAGGGTGGCTCAAGGAATCAAAAGTGAGTGTCTCAAGTGAGCCAGATGGAAACTTCATCACGTTTTATGAGTTAGCCTCAGAAGTCACATAGCATGAGCTTTCCACCGTAGCCACAAGTCCACCCAGGTTCAAGAAGAGGAACACAGGTCCTGCCTCTCAACAGGAGTATTGTCTAAGAAATATTTTTGTTTTAAACAAATCAATTTTATCATATTAATAAAACATAAATCCATCCAAAGTGTATAATCAATGGTATTGGCATAATCACACATTTGTGCATCTATCACTTCAGTGATACTTAGAGCACCCTCATTATTCCAATAGTAATAATAAACCACACAAATTAATCACTTCTCAGTCTCTTTGTGCTTTGCCTGCTATACATAGCTGGTATTCCTTTCCCTTCTCTCTAGTATATTTGTATTTATATTTTGTAAAAATAGTCTTACGTATACAATATCACTCATATTCATGTTTTAGGTCATATACATTTCCATGTTACAGTTTTTACCTTTCCTTCTAGTAATATACATGACCTTAGACTTTCCCTTTCAACCACTATCCTACCCATACAAAAGCCCTGCTAGTTACAAATACAATGATATGCTTTAACCGTTTCTATTATTTTCCAAAGATTTACCAACAACATTTTTACCAATTCTGCACAGATTAAACCTCAGCTTTCCATTCTCTAACCTCATTCTATTTTCTGGTGACCTATATTCTAATTATTAACTCCCTACTTTTTCACAATATATTTGGTTCATAATAGCACAATCACACAGTATTTGTCCTTTTGTGTCTGGCTTGTTTCACTCCATATATGTCCTCCATGTTCATCCATGTTGTCATACGTTTCATGACTTCATTTCTTCTTACAGCTGCATAATATTCCATCATGTGAATAAACCACAGTTTATCCATTCATTGTTTATCCATTCATTGGTTGATGGACAACTCTGTTGTTTCCAACTTTTAGCAATCTTGAGTAAGGCCACTATGAACATCAGTGTGCAGATGTCTGTTCATGTCTCTGCTCTCATTCTTCTGGATATACACTTAGTAATGGTATTGCTGGGTCACATGGCAAGTGTTTATTCAACTTCCTTAGGAACTGCCAAACAGTCCTCCACAGTGGTTGTACCATTCTACATTCCCACCAACAGTGAATAAGAGTTCCTATCTCTCCACATCCTCTCCAACATTTACAGTTTTTTGACTTTTTAATAGTGGTCAGTCTAATAGGTGTGAAATGATATCACACTGCAGTTTTGATTTGCATTTCCCTAATTGCTAATGATGTTGAATATTTTTTAAATGTGTTTCTTCACCATTTGTATTTCTTCTTTGGACAATTGTCATTTGTATTTCTTCTTTGCACAACTGCTCATTTTTGAATTGGGTTGTTTCTCTTTTTATTGTTGAGTTGTATGATCTATTTGTATATCATAGATGACGTATGGGGTTCCTTTGGCTTTGCCCAGGCTCCTTGAGGTGAGGGGTCAGGTGGACGCACAGTGGGCCCGAAGAATGCTGCGGAGACGGCAAATGGTGGCAATGTGCAGTTTGCTTTATTCAGGAAGTGCTGGACAATATATATTGTGGGGTGAGGGGACGGGGCAGGCAGGAGACAGCGTGTGGGACATTGGTCGGTTGGGGCTGGTGGGAGTTAGGCCATGTGAAAGTTGGCCGGCGGGGATTGGCCGGTGGTCGTTGGATGGCATGGCCCCGGCGAGGGGGAAGAGGGGGAGGCAGTAGGTCGGGCTCGGCGGTCAGGCAGGAACGGTCGAGAGGGTGTGGCTCGCCCGTACCTCGGTGAAGAGCGGGCAGCCCATTCGCCAGACAGGGAGGGCAGGACTTGCCCATGCCCCTGCGGAGAGCAGGAAGCCTGTCCCGTTCTATCAGTTCCCCTGGCCCACCGTAGCTCGCCTAGATAGCCTTCCCTCACATAGATATTAAACCTTTATCAGATACATGATTCCAAATTTCTCCCATTGAGTCAGCTGCCTTTTCACCCTTTAGACAAAGTCCTTTGAGGTGCAAAAGTGTTGAATTTAGAGGAAGTCCCATTTATCGATTTCTTTTGTTCGTGCTTTGTGTGTAAGGTTTAAGAAACTACACCTACCATAAGATCTTGAAGATGTTTTCCCACATTTTCTTCTAGAAGTTTTATGGTTGCTGCTTTTATATTTAGGTCCTTGATCCATTTTGAGTTAACTTTTGTGTATGGTGTGAGATAGGGGTCTTCTTTCTCTCTTTGGATATGGCTATCCAGTTCTCCCAGTACCATTTGTTGAATAGACTGCTTTGGCCTGGATGGGAGGCCTTGACAGCCTTATCAAAAATCACTGACTGTAGATGTGAGGGACTATTTCTGAGTTTTCTGTTCAGGTTTCATTGGTCAATATGTCTGTCTTTATATTAGTGCCATGCTGCTTTTACCAATGTAGCTAAGTAATATGCTTTAAAGTCACGAAGTGAGAGTTGTCCAAATTTGTAAGAAACATTTTTAAATAAAAACTTTTTCTTTTAAAATAATTTCAAACTTATAGGAAGGTTGCAAACATAATACAAAATATTTATTCTGGCCCATTGTTTTTCTTCTTGATGTCTTCTTTGATGTGTATACTAGATTTCTTTCACCTGACTTCTATATCCATCATTTTATTTCTGTGTTTTATTTCTTAATTTGATTCCTTATTTCTTTTTTCCAGATCCTTTACTATTGTTTATATGTCATCATTCTCTTTGATATCCTTGTAAATTATTCTTCATTTCTGAAACAATTTTGTCTCTTTCTTTTCTTTCTGTGAGTTCTTTTAATTCCCTTTTTTACTTTTTCCAGTTCTGGTCGTCATCTTTTGAATTTCTTTTACATTTTTTTTCCTTCATAGTTACAATTAATTCACAGTTTATTTTTAAAATAAAATTTCTATTGGAATGTTGGATTTAAATTTTTTGTCTGCTTTGTAGTAAGATTTTAGTGAGCTTTCCTTGTCTGTTGGAAAGTTCCTCTTAAATTTGTCACATTTTTTTTACAGAATTTTTGTATTGTTTTGGTTCTACTTAATCCTTTCTGGGGTCTTCATATTGAAATGAGAGCAAAATGCTCCTGGATGTGAACATGAGATGGAGTGGGATGGGTTGAGTAGCCTCCCTGAATCACAGCTCAAGCTGGTATGGTATTGTCTGTGGTTTGAAATGAGAACCGAACAATTTAAAATAGATATTTCCATCAAACATTATAACATGTGGGCAAATTTTTTAAATTTCAAGAGTGAATTTCTATTGAAAATCAGCCTTAGGCTCAAAAATGTTTCCTTATAGTATGACCCTTCTCTGTACACATGCTTCTTTGTCTCTCAACCTAAACTGACTCTGGAGGGCATTTTCCTCCAATCCTGTGTAGCAGTTTGATATTATTTATGAATTTCAAAAAAGATATTTGATTATGCTTGTAAAGTGGACTATTCCTCTGGGTGTGATATCCTTTGATTGTATTAGATTCAACTGAGATAGCTTTGATTAAATTATGCTAAGATTAGACCTTCGTTTTGACTCAGTTTGAGTCCTCGCCCTCTTTGTGGGCTACATAAATGGACACTCACTCAAGGAGAACACAGAAGTAGATACACAGAAGAAGTAATACACAGAAGAGTAGAGAGAGCTCCACAGACATGGAAGATGCGTGAACTTTGATCCTCCAGCCCAAGGAAGGGAGATTAGCCATTTACCTGATAGTCTGCAGCTGATCTTATGAAGACAACAGAACAGATGAGCCTAGGAAGAAATAAACCCTCCAGCCAACAGCTCAGTTGGGATGAAGCTTGGCCTACAGAGTCTTAAGAAGAAGAGGAAGGCTGAACCGTCACAGACATCACCCACCATATTGCTTCAACACGTGGCAACCAACATTTGGTGAGGAAGCACCTCTTACAGTACCTTGAGTTAGATCTCTAAGGCCGTGTAACTGTAAGCTTTTACCCCAAATAAATACCCTTCATAAAAGTCAACAGATTTCTGGTACTTTGCATCAGCACCCATTTTGGCTGACTAATACACCCTGTGTTCCCTCTGCTTGCTCTTTTGGCTGCTTCTACCAAGGAATATCAGTCTTTCTTTGAATGTTATACACACACTTTTTTAAAAAATTTTTATTGATTTTGTAAAAATATTACATTAAAAAAAGATATGAGGTCCCATTCAACCCCACCACCCCCCACCGCACCCCTCCCCCCCCCCAGCAACACTCACTGCCATCATCATGGATGTCCATCATGCACATCCATTGCATTTGGTAAGTACATCTCTGGGCATCTCTGCATCTCATGGTCATTGGTCCACATCATGGCCCACACTCTCCCCCATTCCATCCAGTGGGCCCTGGGAGGATTTACAACATCTGGTGATTGCCCCTGAAGCACCATCCAGGGCAACTCCAAGTCCCAAAGGCGCCTCCACATCTCATCTCTTCCTGCCATTCCCCATACCCATCAGCCACCATGTCCACTTTTCCCACTCCAATGCCACCTTTTCTCTGTGGACCTTGGATTGGTTGTGTCCGTTGCACGTCTATGTCAAGAGGAGGCTCAGATTCCACATGGTTACTGGATGCAATCCTCCTGCTTTCAGTTGTAGGCACTCTAGGCTCCATGGTGTGGTGGTTGTCCTTCTTCAACTCCATCTTAGCTGAGTGAGGTGAGTCCAATAAATCAGATTGTAGGAGCGGGAGTCTGTTGAGGGTCAGGGCCTGGCTATCATATTGTCAGTAAAAAGATTCAATCCCCTAAATATATCTTAAACCCCAATACCAATTACAATTCCAGTAAAGTAGCATGATAGTCTTATGAAAAGAGATCCCCTCTGGGTCCAGTTTCATCACGCAGAAACACCAGCTCCAAAGAAGGGCCATCTGACATGGCAGTGAACCCTATCTGCCATGACCATAGAACCCGTGGGTCCCTTTAGCCCTCAAAGGAACCAATACCTGGGGATTGTATCTACTTTATCTGTCTCTTAGACTCTGCTCAGTTGTGCATAAGGGCAATCCTTCTGACAGCCTCCAGATTTTTTTTTTTAGAGACTTATAGCCATATAAACTCATTTCTCCTTTCTATTTCCCCCTTACATTAGGTCAAACAGCATTTTAAAGTCATATTATTCTATGTAGACAGGGATATTCTACTGATCCGCATCGAACCTTCAGTTCAAGGTCATTTTCCAGTTGCATTATCAGTTGTTAGTTGATAGTGATCCCTCGGTGCCAGGGAGGCTCATCCCCGGGTGTCATGTCCCATGCTGCGGGGAAGGCATTGCATTTAGATGCTGAGTTAGGCTTCAAGACTGGCCACATTTGAGTAACATGAAGGCTGTCAGGAGGAAATTCCCAGGCACAGTGCTGCTCTAGGCCTTGTTCTTATTTTGGGCATATAGGCTCACAAGCATAGTCATTAGTATCAGGGGCTCACTGTTGGACCCTCATTCCTTCTCGGTCCTTGCCGCTGCACCTGGGGGACTGCCGCTGCTCCCCTAGGGACCACGGCACAGCACCCCCGGCCAGGGACCCAGTACCCCCCCAGCTGTAGTTTTTAATTGTTGCCACTATGAGTATATCCAAACATTACCATGCACCCTGGACATATGCCCTGTATAGCTCCCTGTCAGCCATATATCACCTGTCAATAGTATCCTATACCAGTATTCCTCTGGTGCCATTGTTGGACCACTCTGTGATCCAGAACTTCCTGAAAATTGAAGCCCCAATATAATGTCAGGATCTCTTACTAGCAAAATGGGATATAGCGATGGGTTTAAAGGTTAGCTATAGAATACGTGTTGACTTGGAAAAATTCTACATCCTATCTTTTTCTTTTCCTTTTTTTTTTTTTCCTAATTATTGAACTTCTCTTCACAAGATCCCTAGACCACAGCAATTCATGTATATAATATACAGCACTCCCACACATCCACCACAAAACCTTTTCCCTTCCACAGCGATACTCCTACAACCTATTCACACACATACACACACTTCTAGAAAGTGAATTTTTACTGATTCTATCAAAATATTATCTCCTAAGCATTTGTTAAGCACTTTTTAAGTCTTTCTTTCTACCTGCCCTAGTGCTCATAGCCAATTGATTTCTCAATCCTGTTCACAGCAGTTTGCACTCAGTGTGCAAACTTTTTTGAGAGTGGGTATTTCTCTATTGGTTTCTGGAATTTGCCTTTGCAACTTTAGCACCCCTGTCCCCACCCCCACCCCGCATCTTCCTTTAATTATGACTGCTTTGGGGACTTCTTGCTTGATTCTGCTGGTCTTAGTTGCTTTTGGAAGAATGTACACATAATTTGAAGTTTGTGGGTTTTCTTTGTCTTCCATTTTAACTGAAAGTGGAATTTATGAAATTTATTTTCTTTTAATTTTTATTATCTTGTTACTCTATTTCCAGAAGAAGTAGAAAGATTCAGTATAAAACAACCACCATGTTCTTCCAGAATCAAGATTAATATAATTATTTTTGTTTGTAGCAAAAATATGAAGCTTATTCCCTCTTACCCCACATAAAAAAAAAAGAAAGGAAATTTGAAACTTTTAAAAAGGTGAATCTCTGAGCAAAACATATTTCCCACTGGTGAGTTTTCAAAATGTGCTCTGGACATTATTGACAGGGCAGCTTCATAAACTTGATAAGCAAATCTATGCAGAGAGTCTGTCACTCCTCAAGAAATGAAAATTGGGTAGAGGAAAAGAATCAGATTTACATGTTACAAAAATTCTATTCTTTATTTTAATAGACAGAATTGGATTAGACTCCAGCACCAGCATGCATTTCCTATTGTTTTCTTTTTATATTAGCTACAGGAGACTCATTAGAATTTCATGGATGTAATTGTTTCTGGGTTACATCCTCAATTAATGACTATAATTGAAAGATCGAATAGGACTGAGATGACGTGACTGTAATTTAAGTATAGGATGTCTGGGCCTCTATTTACAACGCATTTGTTATTTATTTTATCTTGTGGAGGAGTAGTTATGAGAGGGAAAAATAAATGTATTTCAAACAGCAATGTCTCAATCAAAATAGTGAGCATATTGTGAGGGGGGTGTTGTTTTGTGACTCTGCAGACCTTAGGATGACGTGTGCATATAAAGAGACTGAGCGCAGAGTTTCTCGGAAGACCTGTGGGGAGGAAAATAAGCTTTAATGAAGGAGAGTTAGAAGAGAAGGCCATATCTGCCCTCCTTTATGTTCTATAATAAAGCACTAAAAACCCAGCAGATCAGTCGGTACTTGTCAAGAATCCATTAATCAGTTTTAGAATACGTCTCAGAGAGAAAAGAGGAACCCCCCTCCCAAACCTCTAATTATGCTCTTCTCTGCTTCCTGCTCCATATATTTCCCCCCCAAAGTAGGTATTAACCTTATTAGTGTTTTTGAGCGGCACATTACTGATTATACACATATGGGTCTTGAGAGCAGCTGCTCAGGGCAGCTGAACAATTATCTGTGAGTGATCCGGCTTTGGTCAAGACTCTGAGAACACTAATCCATAGACTGGAGTTCCCGGGTTCCGGACGTCTGTTACTGCTCCATTCTGAGTCAGAAGGGGACAATGTATCTCATTATGTGTCTTTTAAAAATAGTAATGATCTTTCTTTCTCTTGTGGATCTGTTGATGTGAAGGGAATTGTGGAGGGCCAGGAGCATTAAAGGTGTGATAGCTGAACTGGGGAAGTCAAGATTTGTCGCTGGACTAAACCACCATGAAAAGAAAAAAGAAAATGGGGGAATAAACAGGTAGGAATAGAGGGGTAGGAGAGAGGATAGGAAGGGAGGAGTCATTGTTATAGAGGTGACTAAACAATAATAACTTATCACCTATATACCGTTTTTATAGTTTTCACGCTGATACTGACAGATGAAGAGAGAAATATTTCTCAAAATGTGGCTTCTGCTTCAAAAATACAGGGATGCTTGCTAAAATGCAGCTTGCCAGGCCCTATTACAAACCTATGGAAAACAAAAGTTCTGGCCACCAGGCCCATGATGTTGCATTTTTCCAATATCCTTGGTGACTTTGACAGACATGGGAGTTTGAGAACTATGGGAGTGGGAAGCAGAGATCATGGAATTGCATGGCAGTAACAAACCAGAGAAAGTGTCTGAAGGAGAATGGACTGAGATTATACATCTAATAAGTGGCAGAACCATGATTGATATATGGTTCAGAGCTTCTAAGTCCAAGGCTATTTTCTTTGTACCAAGCTTAATTCAACAAGGAGAATAAAGTGTTAGAATTTGGATGGCAGAATACAAGAGGGAGGCAACATGGCTTGAGATTCAAGCCTTGAATTGGTGATTGCTTGCGTAGGAGTAACTTTAAGGAAAATGGTGTGGAAGGCAATATGTGCACCATATATTTTAACCCATTATTCCAAACTTTAGTCATTGTTTACCTATTTCAAGGATTTGTTTGTACAAAATATATTAACTGTAAGAATTATTTACTCAAATTTGTTAAATTGATGCATTTCTTTTAATTTAGTGTGGTTATAACCCATAAGAAAATGAAATCATAGTTGTGATATGCTAATTTTTTCTGACACACTTTAACAAATTCTCAACTATTAACTTTTTTCTTTTTTTAAAATGTATTGAAGTATATCACTCATACATAAACATACATAAACAATAAATGTGTAATAATAGTTGTGAACTTACAGAACAAACATATATAACATCATACAGGACTATCATAACTCACCCTACCACCAATAACTTGCATTGTTGTTAAACCTTTTTAACTAATGATTAAAGAGCATTGTCAAAATATTACTACTAAAGTATTTTCCCCCAACCAATCCTATTATTTATTATCTTTATATCATTTATATATGAACATATAAACAATTAAGTGTATAGTAAAAGTTGTGAACTTACAAAGCAAACATGAACAACATCATACAGGGTTCCCATACATCAACCCTCCACCAACACTTTGCATTGTCATGAGATGTTCGTTACAAATTCTGAAAGAATATTTTCAAAATCTTACCACTAAATATAGTCCTCATCTTACATTTGGTGTGTTTTTCCCCCAACCCACCCTATTATTATTTTTTAAATGTTTTTTTATGACAGAAGTAATAAACTTAAAAAACAATCATGCACATGTGCAGAGTTCCCAAACAACACCCCTCCATCAAAACACCACATTTGCTACAAATAAAATAATATCATCTGATTGTCACATGTCCATAGTGTACATTTGGCTCACATTTTCCATACTGCCTCAGTATCAACACAGTACATCTTTTGCATGGATGCAAGAATTTTATAGTATTACTACTAACCACAGTCCATAGGCCACTGCATTTGTACTTTTCCCATGTTTCTCCACATTCCAACACCCTGCAGTGGTGATATACATTTGTTTTAGCTAACAAAGGATACTCTTGCATCTGTACCATCAACCACAATTCTCATCCACATCTTGGTTTACTGTGCTATCCAGTTACTAGATTATTGTCTAGCATTCTGTCAATTGGCATTTACATAACTAGAATGCCGTTTTCAGTCACATCCCCACTTATAAACTGTTACTCAATATGTGTTACTATCCACTCTATACATTTTCACACTTTTACAGTAAAGCTAATTAAAACTTCTAATTCGTTAAACATCAGTAGTCCACTCAGTCCTCCTCTTATCTTCTTTAAAAATCCACCACCTACTACCAGGTCTTGAAGATATTTTCCAATAATTTCTTCTAGAAGTTTCATGGTTCTTGGTTTTATTTTTAGTTTTTTGATCCATTTTGAGTTAATTTTTGGATAAGGTATGAGATAGGGGACCTCTTTCCTTCTTTCAGCTATGGAGATCCAATTCTTTCAGAACCATTTGTTGAATGGATTGTTCTGCCTGAGCTGTGTGAATTTGACAGGCTGATCAACAATCACTTGACCATACCTGCGAGGTCTGTTTCTGAACCATAAATTTGGTTCCATTGGTCTATTGTGTCTGTGTTTACATCAGTACCATGCTGTTTTTACCACTATAAGTAGGTATTATGATTTAAAGTCTGGATATGAGGGTTTACTTTTCCTTTTTATGATGTTTCTGGCTATTCAGGACTCATTACATTTCCAAATAATTTAATGATTGTGTTTTTAATTTTTTATTTAATGCTGGTGGAATTTTTATCAGGATTGCATTAAATCTGTATATCAATTTGAGTAGAACTGACATCTTAATAGTACTCAGTTTTCTAATCCATGAGCATGGAATGTTATTCCAGTTATTTAGGGCTTTTTTGATTTGTTTTAACATTGAGTTGCAGTTTTCTGAATACAAGTGCTTTACATCATTGGTTAAGTTTATTCCTATTTGAGTTTTATCTGTCATATTTTATTTTCACCACTCTTTTGACACTTTTAGTTACTTTTATTGATATAATCTTCATTTCTAGACTCTCCTCCAGGACCCTTTCTCCTGTGTTTTCTTTTCAGGCTCTAGCACACCCTTTAGTATTTCCTGAAAATCTTGTCTCTTGCTTAGAAATTCTCTCAGTTCCTGTTTATCTGTGAATATACTAATTTCACCCTCATTTTTGAAAGACAGTCTTGCTGGATATAAGATTCTTGGCTGGAAGTTTTTCTCTTATAGTATCTTAAATATATCAGACCACTGTCTTCTTGCCTCCATTGTTTCTGGTAAGAAATCAGCACTTAATCTTATTGGATATCCCTTATATATTATGCATTGCTTTTCTCTTGCTGCTCTTAGAATTATCTCTCTGTCTTTAGCATTTGACATTCTGATGAGTATATGTCTTGGAGTTGGTCTATTTGGATTTTTTTTGATGTGAGTATGTTGTGCTTCTTGGACAGGGATATCTATGTCCTTCAATAGGGCTGGGAAATTTTCTACCATTATTTCTTCTAATATTCCTTCTGCCCCTTTTCCCTTCTCTTCTCCTTCTGGGATACCCATAACACATATGTTTGCATGCCTTTTGCTGTCATTTAGTTCCCTGAGAACTTGTTCAATTTTTTCCATTCTTTTCTTCATCTGTTTTTTCGTATGTTCACTTTCAGAGGCCATTTCTTCAAGCTCACCAATCCTTTCTTCTGCCTCTTCAAATCTGCTATTATATAATTCCAATGTTTTTTTCATTTCATTGGTTTCACCTTTCATTCCCATAAGATCTGCTATTTTTCTATGTATGCTTTCAAATTGTTCTTTGTGCTCACTCAATGTCTTCTTAATATTCTTAATCTCTTTAGGCATCTCATTGAATTTATTAAGGAGATTTGTTTGAACATCTATGATTAGTTGTCACTAATTAGTTGTCGTAAATCATCTGGAGGCTTATCTTGTTCCTTTGACTGGGCCATATCGTCTTGTTTCTTGGTGTGGATTATAATTTTTTGTTGGCGTCTTTGCATCTGGCTTAGTAGAGTATTTTTTTCTGAGTGCAGTTTTTCTCTTTAGTTTAGGTCTTTCTATCCTTTCTTCCTTGCTGGTTGTGCAATAGGAGCCAAGCATGCAGTTGGTGCTATAAGCCATAGAGGCTCAAGCTGCCCTCATTGCGCCAGGGACCAATGAATCTTCTACCAACTTTTTTCATGCCAGGGGTAAGGACAGAGTCACAGCTGTGTGGAATAATCCAAGTGCGGTTTAGACTCTAGTGGCCCCGAGAGACTGATGAAGCTTCACATCCCTTTCTCCCTTGCCTGGGGTGGGGTTGGAGCTACAGGTGTGGGCAACAATCTATGCAGTGCTGGTACAAGATGACTGCAGTTGCCCTGGTAGACTTCTGATTTTCAGTCTATGCCAGCCAAAGTTACCTGCAGTTACCTGTATAGACTGGTACAGGGCTCCTCAGCCTCCTCCCTGCCAGAGGTGATGCTGAAGCCTAGGCTAGGGCTGCAGGCTGATTTGCATGAAAGAAACTGGTTCCTGCCAACACTGAGAGATTCAGTCAGCCCAGCTTCTCCTCAGGTTGTGGGCAGAGTCAAAATGGCAGCTACTGGCCTCTTTCTGACTTGGGCTGGTTCACACCCCAGCTGTTCCCAGGGTTATTTCTTAGCCAGTCAAGTCTACCAGTCAGTAGCTGAAATCAGCAGCCAACCATCTCCTCCTCCCCTGTTTCAGGAAAATGGAGCTTCCAATTGCAGCCACAGAATAGCTCCTGGGGTGGCTCATGCCACCAGAGTAGGATAATCACTGGGCTCTATGATTTGGCCAGTAATTTCCCAGAGAGGCTGGTGCAGGTCGTCGCAGGTTCCTCCTTGCTGGAGATGGTGCTGGGGCCTTGGCTAGAGCTGCAGTATGATCTGGATGGAAGGAAGCTGGTCCCCACCAGCACTGGGATCTTCAGTCCACCCTGCTTTCCCTCATGCCAGGAGCAGAGTTAAGATGGAGACTCCCAGCCTCTTTCTGACTTGGACAGGCTCAAACTTTAGCTGTTCTCAGAATTATACTGTAGCCGGCTGAATTTACTCATCAGTAGCTGAAACTGGTGCCCAACTGTCTTGTCTCTTCCTCCCCTATTTTGAGGAAGTGGAGCTTTCAATTCCAACTGTGGAAAAGCTCCCAAGGCAGCTTGTGCCTCCAGTGGAGGATGAGCACTGGCCTCCGGGATGTGGAGTACTTTACTTAAGACTCTGCGGTCACCCCTCGGGCTGAAGTGTGGTTTGCTGGCCTGGCAGGGGAGCGGCCGCGGTAGGCCTAATTCCGCTGCCCCCATAATAGGGTGGTTGGTCGGGCCCACCGCCACCCCTGAAGGAAGCTCGGCATGGGCGCAGAGTGCCCTCGGGTCTCCCCTTCTCGGCAGCCATGCTTCCGCGGCCGCCCCTCCTCCCAGATGGCACCACCCGATGCCTTGTGGGGCGGCACCCTTCTTCCTTCTCCCTGCGCAGGCGCAGGGCAGAAAATTCCAGTCTGCCCTTTTCCCCTCCCCCGACAGCAGCAACAGCCAGGTGTGGGCGGAAAAATCCAGCCCGCCCTTTTCCCTTCCCCCGACAGCAGCAACAGCCAGGCGTGGGCGGGAAACTCAAGTCTGCCCTCCACCCCAGCAACAGCAGCCACCAATCCCTAAACCCTGCCCCTTCCCCGAGCAACAGCGACAGCCAATCCCTAACCACCACCCCTCCCCCGTCCAGTACCGCCCACTGACCTTTCGCCGGCAACCAATCAGAACAGGGCGTGGCTTCGACCAATCAGCCTTCCCCAGCCTCTATAAAACTGTTGCCTCTCCCTCAATAAAGTGGACTTGCGTGTTTACCTTGTCTCCGCGGTAGTTCTTCTGCCGTGCGCCCTCCAGTCCTGAGAGCCCCCGACAAGGGCCTGGCCTCCCTTGTCCCCAGTTCGTCGCCGGCTTCTCCGGGCGACCCCTTCGTCGCCGGCTTCGCCGGGCGACCCCTTCGTCGCCGGCTTCGCCGGGCGACCCCGTCAGCCGAACCGCGCAACCCCTTGTGAGACCGATCCCTCGTCTGCTGCCGGACCGACCCCTCGTCCCAAGTGGGACTGACCCCTCGTCCCAAGCGGGACCGACCCCTCGTCCAGAGCTGGACCGACCCCTCGTCCGCAGCCAGACCCCACCTCTACCGACTGAGCAAGCAGCCGCAACTCTTCTCTGTAAATGGGCAGTCTCCTCCTTCCATTCCTTCAAGGATGTTGCAGAATGCTCTTCTGGGCTCCTGGTGCCCCCAAACAGGTGCTTCAGCTAGCTCCAGAGAACTCTGGGTGTTTGCTAACTGTCCTATAACAGGAGCTGAATCTAGGAGCTCCTTACTCTGCTGCTATCTTGCTGGTTCTTCCTCAACTATTAACTTTTAAGTTTATCTGTATACTACCAAAATCCTCTTGCTGGCAGTACTATATACATAGTACTTTAGATATAGTGTTTTTATCAATTTTATCTTCTGCTCCAAACTGATGCCTCTTTCCCTTGCCTCCCAGAGTTCCACTGTCTAGGGCCTGTCCACATTATCTAAAACCATTGTACCAAACAATTTAGCATTTTCAGCTTTTTCTCACCTGTCCCTCTCTCTATTTTGCTGCATAGCTTCTCTAGTTCCCACTTCTAGCTTAATTTTATCCACAGAAGTTGGATCTCTGTGCTTGTTGTAGCTTGCTAAAAGCTCCTGGGAGAAACATACCAGAAGTGGCTTGGCTTTTATAATGGGAATTTATTAGATTAAAAAGTTACAGTTCTGTGGCTGTGAAAGTGTCAAATCAAGGCACCATCAAGAGATGCTATCTCACCAAGTTTTACCTGTAGGCAATCAGGTACATGGTGCCATCATCTAAAGATGCTTTCTCCTAAGCTCAGTCTGGGTTGATTAGGCACATGGTAGGGCATAGTGGCAGCTCTGCTGGTCTCCACCTTCTTCAGGCTTATTTATTCTCTGAGCTCAGCTGAGGGCGATCAGTCATATAGCTTGTCTCTCCCCTCTCCTCTGGGACTCATCTCTTTAAGTTTCATGGAGGCTTCATTCCATGCCTCTCTACCACTGATTCCAGCTTCTGACCTCCAGGATCTCCCTCTCTCAGCCTCTCAGGATTTCTTTGTCTCTGCTGCTTTTTTGTGTGCCTGTGGCTTTTTAGTCCTTCATTTGTAAAGGACTCTAGTTAGAGGATTAAGACCCACCGTGGGTCTTGAAATCTAATCAAAGACCTTAACTGAAGCAAGCTAATCAAAGGTGAGTGAATCAAAAGTTACCCTAAATGATTCTAATCAAAAGGTCCCAATCTACAATGGGTTTACAGGCACAGGAATTGATCTACAAAAAGCTTCAAGTCACCACAGTGCCTTTACTTGTCCTGAGAAGTTCCCCACCCTCTTTGCCTACTAAACATAAACCTTCAAGCTCCTTATTGGTATGGTCAGTAAAATGAGCAATAATTCAATGATTTAAGACCACTGAATGGTATATTTCACATGTCTTTTAAGTGACAGATATTAAAAATGAGCACATCCTTAGGGCCCTAGAGACATCTAGACCCTATAGGCCTGGCAGTCAACCACAGGAAATCGGAAGCCCATTGGTGGAACTTAACTTGGAATATATGATAACCCATCTCCCCCAGTGTATCAGAGTTAGACTCATTTATAATGTCACTACACATTGTTCTTATGTCCCTTGTATTTGAACCAATAATTAGCATTATATCCATTAAATATACATCCCAAAGACTTAAATCTTCCAGCTGTTCATGTGTTGGTTGAGCTCTGAATCTCAGCAGAGTTGCAGAGAGTTTTTTGAACACATCCAGGACAACTAACAAAAGGATGACGGCAGACAATGCCCATTCCAAAGAACAGAGTATCTACAACTACAAGCAAGACAGTTCCATCCATCTGCCCCATGGGAGCTAAGCCCCCTCCCAATCAGAAACAGAATGGGCATTACTGTCCAAAAATATGCAAGATAGAGGAATGACTAAAGTAGACTTAATATTATTCTAGTAATGGAAGACCTTGGAACAGTGATATAAAGACAGTGGTCACCAGAGATTCTGAGAGGAGGAAAAGGGAAAAATAGATGTACCATGGGGCATTTTTTAAAGTATTAAAAAAAATGTTGTTGTTTTCGTTTTGTTGTTTTTAATTTTTATTATGATAACATATATACAACAGTTTCCATTTTAATCACTTTCAAGTATACAGTTAAATGGTGGTAATGACATTTACAATGTTATGTTACCATTGCCATGTTTCATTGCCAAACTTCTCCATCACCCCAAACAGAAATGCTATATTCATTAAGCATTAATTCTCCATTCTCCACCCCTGACCCCACCTCTGGTACCCTGTAACCTACTTTCTGTCTATCAATCTGCATATTCTAGCTATTTCCGATAAGTGAAATCATACTTCTGTGTCTGGCTTATTTCGCTGAGCGTGATATCTTCAAGGTCCCATCTCACTTTTGAACACTCCTATTTTTTGGCCTGTTGCTTATACTCTGCTTAAGTGTTTCATAAAGGCAACCATTCTTTTTGGTCAATTTAACATCCAAAGATTGTCAAGCAAATTAATATTTGTCAATATGTTGTTGTTGTATTTTACCTACTTTATGACTGGGTGGAAAGAATTTTCTTTTTCTGTCAAAAAAATTGTGTTTGGAATTAAAAGAGAATTTTTATAAAGCCTATCTGAAAAGATGGACTCATTGCAGATTTCAGTCCATTTGTTTCATTTTATAATATTTGTTTGACTGGAAAATCCATTCCTCATACAGAAATATAAGGAAGGTCTGAAGAGAAGGGTCAATTACATGAGGCCTAATGAGATATTTTTAATTTCCTTTTTTCTTTAAAAAATTATTTTTTTGAAAAAATATTTAGATTACATAAATGTTACATAAAAAATATAGGGCATTCTTATGGGGCATTTTTTTGAGACATTGGAATCATTCTGTGAGATATTGCATTGACAGATATAAGCCATTATACATTTTGTCGAAACCTATGAAATTGTGTGGTACAAAGTGTAAAACATAATGTAAACAATAGACCATAGTTAGTAGCAATACTTCAATATGTGTTCATCAATTGTAACAAATGTACCACAATAATGAAAGATGTTGTTAATGGGGGAAGTGTGAGAGGGGGAAGAGGTGGGGTGTATGAGAATCCCCTATATTTTCTATGTAACATTTATATAATTTAAATTATATAAATTTTCTTTAAAAATAAAAAAAAATTAAATAACTGAGCACAGAAATATGAACTTGAAATACTGATTCCTTCTTGGAGAAAATAAATCAAGATAAGCAAATAAAGACAGACAAGAGGGCTCTTACTATGCTAGATAGGGTAGAGAGGGAAGACCTGTTATATGGGGCAATCTGATTGATGAGAAAGAGCCAATAATTGGGTAATCTGGTGGTAGAGAATAGAAGGAAGAATAGTGCAAAGAACCTGAGGTGAGCGCTGGAAGAACAGAAAGCAAGTCAGGGAGGAGGAAAGTAGTAGGAGGAGAAGCTAGAGAGGTAACCAAGATAATATTGGATCACGGTGAGGCATCTGAATTGTCCTCTACGTGCAACAGGGAGCCATTGACAGGGATTCCAAAGAGAATAACATAATCTAGACTTCCAGTCCAGGTTCTGGAGAGGCTGAACTAACTGGAGGTACCTTTACTAATGGGCTGTCTTTTGACTGTGTGTGACATTCTCCCTTCTTGGAATATTCTTAACTTCCTCAATTTTCTCAGCTCACTTCATTCCATTTAGACCCTGGATTCCTATTGTAAAGAAAACACAATTTTGTTTAATCCAGCATTTCCCCAATTATTTGGCCATACACTATTTTTTGGCAATTTTATTGAGATATGTTCATGTACTGTATAATCCATCTAAAGTATACATTCAGAAGCTTTTGATATAATCACAGAGTTGGCCACAACTCTGGTTGGAAAAGTGACTGCCACACAGTTTTTAGCTGACTTGTTTATTACCTTCTTTGGGTAAGCTACTATTGACCTTTAAGCCACCCTAACTCCTCTTTCTCAGTTGTAAAATACATGTGGTTATTTTCTGTTTTTTAGCCTTCTTATAGGACAAAACAAAAGAAGGAAGTCAATTTTTATTTTTTGAGAAACGGTCTGTATTGCATCATGGGTGAATTTGGATATACACACTCTCGGTACTACCAAGCATATCAACAACCATGTAATAAACAACCTCCACTCAAAGGCTTTCCTGCAATAAAATATGAGATATTGTAGTCACACTTCAGGAGTACGATGAAGAGGAATGGGTCAAGGGTAGGAATACAGAATAGACCAAGAAGAAAAGACAGACAGGAAAAGACTGACAGGAATTTGCTGGTAAGATTCCCAGTAAAAGACAGTAGAAACAGCTAGAAGTAAACTAAGTTTTGTTGATGCAGGATGGGGTAAGGTTGGGAGTAAGAATGCTTGATGATGGATACTTTTTTTAGATAGAAATTTAATTGAGCAACAGTTCATGCAAATGAATAATGTAGGTGTACCTTATCAGCATGATGAAAACTTGCAATTAATCAACTTTTACAGTATCAGCGAATTTGTGGAAATCAAAACAAAAGAAAGAGCCATTAATTCCCATTCTGTCCCTCAACATTCTAGGGTTTTACCCACATTTGTGATGGGAAGACACTTGAACCTTAAAATTAAACAGAGAACACAGTATCGTAATTTGGACACATGTTCACTGTTTAATTGTTTTAAAAGTGATCTAGGCAAATGTACAACATTGAAGTATGCACATTTTTAGTGTGTAGAACAATTCTATTTGTGTTTTGCATGATAGATTCAGAATTTCAGATCATTCTAGTTAATAGAAAATGTGTTAATTAAGATCAGTTTAATAGTGATGTTTTCTGAGGATTAAAAAATGCTAATTTGAGCACCACATTTCCATTCTGAAAGCTAGGGTGCCTAGAAGATGAATATAATAACAGTGAAACACCTCTTAAGCAAATCATCCTTCCTAAACTGAATTTCTTCCCTGAGTTTGAATCCATCTGTCAAATCATAAAGGACCTTTCCTTCCTTCTCTCTCAGGCTTCTCCTGCCTTTGCATGCACCTGTGACATCAGAAGGACAAAACGACTGGTACATCTTAGGAGAAATTGGCCCTGGAGAATACAGATTCTTTGCTGATTTGGAGGGAAAAATCAGAGCATAAATATCTATCTCCTACTTACCCTTGAGTCAAGTCCTGTGATCATGGTTTCAGGGAACATATCCTTGTGTCTCACTCATGTCCCATTTAATGTCAGGAAAATGGCTTAATGATTAACTGTCCCAAGAGGGATATTAGGCTAAGGGGATTTGATGGTTGGAAAAGTGACTGCTACTAGAAAGTTCTATAATCTTGCATGAGTTATCAATCTTTCTGTGCCCCTAATTCTTCACCTGTAAAATTGATAAAACTATTGTTTATTTATGTTTTATTATTTGCTATGCACTTTTCATACGTTACCTCACTTAGTCTTCACAATAACATTATGCAGTAGACAAAACTGTTTACTCTTTTCTTTGCAGATGAGAAAACTGATGCTTAAAGAGGGCAAATATTACCCAATGTCTTATTTCACCAGGGCTACTATGCCAACAAATTCTGTGCACTGGTTTACTTAAATAAGAGGAATTTATTGGCTCACAGTTTTGAGGGTAGCATTCCAAAATCACAAAAGTCCATTCTTTCTCCAAAGTTGGTAGCATTCTGGTGGTGACTTGTAATCGATTTCTTCTATATCACATGGTGATGACTCTTCCTGTCTCCTATACCTTGTACTTCTGCGTCCAAATTTCCTTTGTGTATGAAGACTCCCATCATACCAGAATAAATCCACCCTGATTAAGTATGGCCTCATCTTGATCTTCAGAGATGTTATTTAGAAAGAGTCCATGGCCACAGGATCAGGGGGTAGGGCTTGAACATGGTTCAACCTACCAAATTCAAGGTGACACAAGAGATGGAGGCAGAATTTGAAAGCAAGTCCTCTGCAAGGCTTGACCTTAATATCAATGAAGCACAGCACCTTAATATCATAATTAGCACCAACATCATAAGGTTGTTCCTAGGATGGATTTATATAATGCACATAAAACATGAAACACAAATACTTCAAAATAAATGCTAGTTTTAGCACCTAGGTACAGTAACAACAACATACCCTTCTTAAGTCAATTTGTTATAATCCCCTTCCATGAATTTCCCTCAACTTCCTTCAGTGCTAAAAATTCTAGAATTAATATCATCTAACATTTTAATTTTCTGCTAGTTTTTTGATGAATGAATATGCTGTCTCTACAGAGTTGATTGTTCTAGTATGAAATAGACAAAGGAGCATTAGGCTTTGGTTAGAAGACTATGATAGATTCTTAGCTCTTCCATTGACTTTGAGGAAAAAGTACTAGAAGTTCGATTCTCTCATTGAAGGGGATAAATAGTATCTGCTCTTCATTCGTGTCAGTACTAGAGTAAACTCCGAATGAAATCAGGCATTTGAAAGGTTTTATAAACACTAAAAGTCCATGAAAATGCTCCTGTGACATTAGCAAGGGTTATGGCATTTTCTGCCTCTTTTCTATTTGTAATTGTTTATGTCTATAAACATAACACACTATAATATTATTGTATTAATAATTTCTTCTTGTTAGAGAAAATGTAGGTTTACAGAAATATCTTGTATAAAATGTAGAAAAAACAGAGTTCCCATATACCACCCCATTTTTAACACCTTGCAATAGTGTGGCATATTTGTTATAATTCATTAAAGAATATTTTTATAATTGGACTATCAATTTACAATAAAGTTCATTGTGTTTTATAGCCCTTTTTTACTTTTAATTTTTATTAAAATTAATTTTATTAATATATGTATGACCTAAAATTCAATATATAACACATGTATAAACCAGTGGTGCTAATTACATTTATAATGTTATGCTACCATCACCACCATCCATTACCAAATATTTATGATCAATCCAAACAAAAATTCTGTGTAATTTACCATTAACTTCCTATTCCCTACTCCCAATGCAGCACCTGTTAACTTATATTATAGATTCTAACTCTATGAGTTTGTTTATTTTAATTATTTCATATCAATAAGATCATTCGATATTTGTCCTTTTGTTTTGGCTTATTTCGCTCAAGGTGATGTCTTCACAGTTCATGTTGTTGCATGAATTATAACTTCATTACTTTTTAATGCTGAATAATATTCCATTGTACATATATAAAACACCTTGTTTATTCATTCTTCTTTTGATTGACACTTTGGTTGCTTCCATTTTTTGGCAATTGTGAATAATACTGCTATAAACATTGGTGTACAAATACCTTTTCGAGTCCCCACTTTCAATTCATTTGGGTATATAACAAATAGTGGGATTCATGGAGCATATGGTAGTTCTATACTTAGCTTTCTGAGAAACTTCCAAATTGTCTTCCACAGTGGCTGCACCATTTTATATTCCAACCAGCAATGAATAAGTGTTACTATTTCTCCATATCCTCTCCAATACTTCTAATTTTTGTTTTTTTACTAGTAGCCATTCTAGTGAGTGTGAAATGGTGTCTCACTGCGGTTTTGATTTGAAGTTCTCTAATAGCTAATGATATTGAACATCTTTTCATATTATTTTTATCCACTTGTATATACTCTTTGGACAAATGTCTTTTCAAGTCCTTTGCCCATTTTTAATTGAGATGTTGTCTTTTTATTGTTGAGTTGTAGGATTTCTTTATATATGCTAGATATTAACCCTTTATCAGATGTGGTTTCCATATATTTTCTCCCATTTGTACATTGTCTTTTCACTTTTGTGATAAAATCCTTTGATACACAGAGTTTTTAATATTGATGAGGTCCCATTTAAATATTTTTTCTATTGTTGATTGTGCTTTGGGTGTAAAGTCTAAGTAACCATTGCTTAACACTATATGCTGAATATGTTTATTTATATTTTCTTCTAGGAGTTTTATAGTCTTGGTTGTTATAGTTAGGTCCTGATCCATTTTGAGTTATTTTTATATATGGTGTGAGATGGGGGGCCTACCTCATTTTTTTACATGGATATCCCGTTCTCCCAGCATCATTTGTTGAAGAGACTATTCTTCCCCAATTGAGAGAATTTGACAGCCTTGTCAAAAATCAGTTGGCCATAGATGTGATATTTCTGAATTCTCAATTCAATTCCCTTAGTCTATATATCTATCCTTGTGCTAGTACCATGCTGTTCTGACCACTGTAGCTTTGTAATAAGTTTTGAAGTCAGGAGATGTGACTCCTCCAATTTTTTTCTCCTTTTCAAGTTGGTAAGAACTTCTTACCCTTCCAAATAAGTTTGATTATTGGCTTTTCCATTTCTTCAATGTACACTGTTGGAATATTGAATGAATAGTATTGACTTTTTAAACCATTTTTGGTATAATCGACAACTTTACTATATTTAGTACTCCAATTCATGAACATAGAATGTCCTTATGTTTCTTAGATATTCTTTGATTTCTTTCAGCAAAGTTTTGTATTTTACATGTGTAAGTTCTTTACATGGTTAAATTTACTCCTAGTTATTTGCTTCTTTAGTTGTTATTGTAAATGGATCTTTTACTTGATTTTCTTCTCAGATTGCTCATTACCAGTATATAGAAACACTACCAATTTTTGTATGTTGATCATGTACCTTGCCACTTTGATGAATGTTTTTTTATTACCTCTAGTAGCTTTTGGGACTTTTATATACAGAATTTGTCATTTGCAAATAGTCAAAGCTTTACTTCTTCATTTCCAATTTGATTCCTTTTATTTCTTTTTCTTGCCTAGATGCGCTGACTAGAACTTCCATTAAAATGATAAAAAGCAGTGATGACAGTAGGCTTCCTTATCTTGTTCTTGTTCTTACAGGGAAAGCTTAAAGTCTTTCAACATAAAGTATGATTTTAGCATTCAGATTTTCATATATGCCCTTTATCACATTGAGGAAGTTTCTTAATATTCCAATTTTTCCAAGTGTTTTTATCAAGATAGTATGCTGACTTTTGTCAAATGCTTTTTCTGTGTCAATTGAGAAAATCATGTGCTTTTTTCCCTTCATTTTGTTAATCTGGTATAATTACACTAATTGATTTTCTTATGTTGAAATACCCTTGCATACCTGTGATAAATCCCATGCAATCATGGTGTATAATTTTTCAGTATACTGTTGGATTTGGTTTGCTAATATTTTATTGAGAATTTTTACATATATATTCATAAGAGAAATTGGTCTCCAGTTTTCTTTTCTTATTGTTTCTTTATTTGGCTTGACATTAGGATGATGTTGGTCTCATAGAATGAGTTAGGTAGTGTTTCCTCCTCTTCAATATTTGGGGGAGTTTGAGCAGGATTGGCATTAATTCATCTTGAAATAATTGGTAGAATTCACCTGTGAAGTAATCTTGCCCTGGGCTTTTCTTTGTTGGGAGGTTTTTGATGACTGATTCAATCTTTGCACTTATAATTGATCTTTGGAGATCTTTTATATCTTTTAGAGTCAGTGTAGATTGTTTGTGTGTTTCTAGGAGTTTGTCCATTTCATATAGTTGGTCTCATTTGCTTGCATAGAGTTGTTCATAGTATCCTCTTATGATCAGTTTTATATCTCTGGGGTCAGTAGTGATGTCCCCGCTCTCATTTCTTATTTTATTTATTTTGGTCTTCCCTCTTTTTGTCTTTGTCAGTCTAGTTAAAGTTTTGTCAATTTTATTGATCTTTTCAAAAACCAACTTTTTGTTTTGTTAACCCTAACCTTTGTTTTGTTTTGTTTTTTTATTCTCTATTTCATTCATTTCTGAGTAGGTCTATTAGGGATTATTCTGTTTGGAGTATGTTGTATTTCTTTGTCATGTATATTTATGTCTTTCATAAGAGTTGGGAAATTTTTGGCCATTAAATGCCAAATATTTGTATGTTTATATGTTTCATGCTGTCACTCAAGTCCCTGATACACTGCTCAATTTTTTTCTATTCTTTTCTCTCTCTGTTCTGAATGTATGAATGTGCCATTATAGTTTACTGATTCTTCTGCCTGTTGAAATCTGCTGCTGTTTTCCTCTAGTATATTTTTTCTTCTTTATTGTGCCTTTCAATCCAATTTCTTGCATTTACTTTTAAACTTTCAAATGCTTGTTTAAGCTTACATATTGTCTTCTTAATATTTGTTTGCTCCATCTCCACCTTAAGTTTACTTTTTTCCTTATTTTCCTTCATATCCTTGCATAGATTTAGATTTGTTTAAATTTCTTTCCTTACATAGTTTAGTTGTTCCAATTTCTCTGTCTCCTCTGTAGTTTTAATTTATTACCTTAACTGAGCCATAGCTTTCTCTTTCTTGGTATGGCTTGTAATAGTTTGCTAATGTGTGGACATCTAATTATTTTTAATGTGTTAACTCCAAAGGTCAGTTTCTCCCTCTGGCTTATGGTTTTATTGTTGACTGGCTTTCTGTTAAGGCTATTCTTTAGTGCTTGGTCCAAATTATTCTGACTCTTTTGAGTAGCACATGTTTAACTATTCAAATTTTCTCAGCTCTTCTTCTGATTCTTCTAACTAGTAAGGTCCCTATTGCAGTAAGGTGGTCCATCCAACAGAGATTGAATTGAGTTTGTGCACCTCTTATCAACAGTTCTTCCATGGTCCCTTTTTTCTCTGAGTACTTTTGCATGAGGTACTCCTCAGCCACTTGTGTTCTGCCCTGGATCTCTGTGGACTTGGGTCCCTGTTGCCTGTATTGCTTACAGTTCTAACTCACTGTTGTCAATGTTCAATGGTCTGCATCTGTGGCAGGAAGGAACCAGGCCATGCTGCCTCTGTGTGATTCAAATTGTGCAAGATCTAGTGATGGAGAATGGTCTAGACTAGTGTGTGGGGACATAAATTGCCTACCTTATTTTGGTGTTTTTTTTTCCAATTTCTTTGATTCAATGTTTGTGGATACTTCTCCAATCTCTCTTGTACTGCAGAGTTCTGAGCAAGCGGGATTTATCCATTAAATATTTTTTCTTTATTAGAGAAGTTGGAGGTTTACAAAAGAATCATGCATAAAATACATGAAAAAAATCCATGGTACCATAGTGCACAGTGAACCCTAAGTTAAACTATTGGCTTTAGTTAATAGTACAATTATAAAAATGTGCTATTATCAACTGCAACAGATATTTCACTCCATTACAAAGTGATGGTGGTGGGGATTTGTCTTTTAAGTAGTTGATTCTGTGGGGAGACTTCTAGGGGATTTCTTACATTGCTACATTGATGACATCACCAATAATAACATGGACTTGCAAATTTTTCTATTCAAATACAACTGTTGAATGATACAATGAAAAGAGGTACACTATCTTATTTTCAATGTGGCTATATTATCCACAATTTCCCCCTTCCATTTGTGTTTTATTTTCTTATGTCAGATAAGCTTATCTTATTCTTATTTAGACCAAAGTTAAAAATTTCTTTCTGGCAAGTAGTTAGGCTCTAAAATTTAACATGAGCAAATTAATTTATATGTTAGCTAGTTGACTAGTTTGATGGAGTTACATGTTGGATAATACCAGAAAAAGACTTTGAAACAGATTTGAATACAGATGTCAATTAGAAAATTAGACAATACTCTCAGGATCAACTCCTACAGGGGAAGAGAATGAAGTAGACTTGGGCAGAAGGAGAGGTTGGCCTTGATTAGACTCAAAATAGATCTCAGCTAAATCCATGGGGATCTCTAAAATGGGTGGTCCTTCAGAGTTGTACTAAGTGGGAGAGAAGGGACTTGGCCTCTATCTCCCCATATCAACCAATGTGGGATGCAGCTTCTCACCTGGAAGAGAGTATGGCCTTAGGCAAGTTGGCTCTCTTGAGCCAGGAGTATTTCCCAGAATGGATTGACAGTGGGAAGTACTTACAGCAGCTAGGGAAATATGTCGCTCAGTCCTGAAAGGGAACCTGAGCAGCACATCACAACATCTATTACTGATAGTAATGTACCTGTTTTATCAGATTTCTTTATGAATCTCATCCACATCCTTCTGACTAGTGATCATGCAGAGTCAGGCAAGTCATTACTTCATGAATATCTCTGTCAAAGCATAGACAGAAATAATTCTTATTATATTAAGGTTCATATTAATCTGAAGTCCAATTCCAGATTCATTTATCCTTTTTTTTTGCTTTATTTTTTGTCTTTATTCATTTTTTTAATATTACATTAATATTTACATTAATAAGTTCCCCATATACCCCCACCCCCCTCACCCCACTACTCTTCCCATAGCAACATTCTCCTCCATCATCATGAGACATTCACTGCATTTGGTGAAGATATCTCTGAGCATCACTGCACCCCATGGTCAATGGTCCACATCATAGCCCACAGTCTCCCACGTTCCATCCAGTGGGCCATGGGAGGACCCACAATGTCTGGCACTGGTCCTTGCAGCACCAGGCAGGACAACTCCAAGTCCCGAAAATGCCCCCACATCTCATCTCTTCCTCCTATTCCCCACACCTAGCAGCCACCATGGCTACTCTCTCCACACCAATGCCACATTTTCTTCGATTACTAATCACAATAGTTCATGAATAGAATATCAGTAAGTCCACTCTAGTCCATATTCTATTCCTCCATCCTGGAGACCTTAGATTGTTTGTGTCCATTCCACATCTATATCAAGAGGGGACTTAGATTCCAAAAAGATGCTGGATGCAATCCTCCTGCTTTCAGTTGTAGGCACTCTTGGCTCCATGGTATGGTGGTTGACCTTCTTTAACTCCATGTTAGCTGAGTGGGGTAAGTCCAGTAAACCAGAGTGTAGGAGCTGAAGTTTGTTGAGGCTCAGGTCCTAGCTATCATATGGTCAGTCCAGAGATTCAGATCCCCTGGGTATATATTAAACCCCAGCACCAACTACAATTCTGGTAAAGTAATAGGAAAGGCTTGTGAAAAGAGATCACATCTGAGTCCAGCTCGATCACACAGAAACACCAACTCCAAAGAAAGGCCAACTGACATGGCACTGAACTCCATATGCCATGACCACAAAACCTGTGAGTCTCTGTAGCCCTCAGAAGAACCAATACCTGGGGTTGTATCTACTTTATCTGTCTCTGGGACTCTGCTCAGGTGTGCGTAAGGGCGACCCCTCTGATAACCTCCCGGCTCCTTTTTAGAGAGTCATAGCCATATAAACTCATTTGTCCTTTCCATTTCCCCCTTGATTTGGGTCAAAAAGCATTTTTAACTCCTGGTATTATATATTATATGTAGACTGAGATATTCTGCTGGTCTGAGTTGAACCTTTTATTCAAGGTCATTTTCTAGTCACATTATCAGCTGGTACTTGGTAGTAATCCCTCGGTGCCAGGGAGGCTCATCCCTGGGAGTCATGTCCCATGCTGGGGGGAAGGCAATGCATTTACATGCTGAGTTTGGCTTCTAGACTGGCCACATTTGAGCAACACGGAGGCTCTCAGGAGGTAACTCTTAGGCACACTGCTGCTCTAGGCCTTGTTCTTATTTCAAGTGCACATGCTCACAAGCATAGTCATTAGTATCAAGGGCTCATTGTTGGACCTTCCTTCTTTTTTGGTCTTTGCCGTTGCATTTGGGGGATTGTTGCTGTTCCTTTAGGGAATGTGATAGAGCTCCCCTGGCTAGGAAGTCAGCACTCCCTCAGTTGTTGTTTTTAATTATACCACTATGAAAATATCCCAACATTTTTATGTACCCTGGATATATGCCCTGTAGAACTCTCTGCCAACCATGTCTCCCCTGTCAATAACATCCCACACCAGTATTCCTCCCCTGCCATTGATGAACCTTTCTGTGATCCAAAACTTCTTCAAAAATGAAGCCCAATATATTGCTAGGTTCCCTTAATAGTAAAATGGAATATAGCGATGAGTTTAAAGGTTAGTTATAGAATACATATTAATTTGGAAAAGTTCTACATCCTATCTTTTTCTTTTCTTTTTTCTAATTATTAAGCTTATCTTCAGAAGAGTCTTAGATCACAGTAATTAATATATACAATATACAGTACTCCCACACATCCAACATAAAACCTTTTCCCTTCCACAGCAATAATCTTTTAACATATTCATACCATATTTACTGAAACTGATGTACAGATATTGAGACAACAGCTTTCAAACAAGGTAACATTTGTGTTTACATTGTGGTTTATATTTTAGACTATACAATTTTCTAAATTTTTAGTTATCTTATGTTTTACATTATGATTTACATTTTAGTCTATCAGCCTCTATATATTTTTGGTGTAATTTTACATGTCTTATATCCGTCCTTGCTTACTCTTGTGAAACACTTCTATTGCCCACACAGTTACATTGGTTCCATCTATTCAATACCTATTTCCCCCTCTCTTAGGGCCCACAGTGACAGTCAGTCTTCATTTCTTGAGGAGCCATGTTCAGAGATACTTGCAACAGTCTTGAGGGCTTGACATGCTCAACTGCCCTAATGCCCTGGGAGCCAGCATTTCTCTTGAGAGATATAGTTCCCTCTATTTGATGGCATCAGTCCTCCCCAGGATGTGGGTGTACCTTCACTCTCTTTATATGGGTCTCTACCCAATGGTATAAACCACTCTGGCAAAATGAGCATTCACATATTCCCTAGGAGTCTGTCCTGCATCAGATTATACCCTTTAAGTATCTTAAACAGGTAACTTTCCTTAGTATATTTTTGAAAAGGTTTTCTCAGCATTATACTCTCAACAAACACCTGACAGTCTCCTATGTTCGTATGTTGCCCCACCCTCCCCCCAATTTCATGGGTAATATTACCCATCCTCCCATCCCTAGCACCCCTCAAGCATGCAAATCCCCATCCAAAGGTAACCCTATGCCCCCATTTTATCCCTTCCTTGTACACATACTTATCACCAGCTTATCATAGATTTCACCCATGTAGATGTCAGCTTACATCCTTCCTCTATCCCCCAATTTCCTGTAAGCCTATCATCCAGTCTCTAGCTCTCTGAGGAAGCTTGGTTTACCTATTTCATATCATTGAGGTCATGTAGTATTTGTCCTTCAATGCCTGTGTTTCTTCACTCAACATAAGGTTCTCAAGATTCATCCATGTTATCAGGTGTGTTTGTAGTGTATTTGTTCTTAAAGTCATTTGGTATTCCATTGTATGGATATACCACATTTTATTTATTGATTCATCTGTTGATGGGCATTTGGGTTGATTCCAACTTTTGGCGATAAGGAACAATGCTGCCTTGAACATTGGTGTGCATATACAGGTTTGTGTCCTTGTTCTCAGTTTTGCTGGGTATATACCCAGCAGTGGAATTACTGGGTCATATGGCAACTCTATGGTTAGTTTTTTGGGAAACTGCCAAACTGTCCTTTGGAATGGTTGGATCCTTCTACATTCCCACCAGCAGTGGATGAGTGTTCCCATTCCTCCACATCCTCTCCAGCATTTGTATTCTTCTGTTTTTTTTCATAGCTGCCAATCTTATGGGAGTAAGATGGTATCTCATTGTAGTTTTGATTTGGATTTCCCTGATAGCTAGAGATTTGGAACATTTTTCATGTGCTTTTTAGCCATTTGTATTTCTCCTTTGGAGAAGTGTCTGTTTAAATCTTTTTCCCATTTTTAAAAAGGGTTGTTTATCTTTTTATTTTCAAGATATAGGATTTCTTTATATATGCAAGTTATAAGTCCCCTATCCGATATATGATTACCAAATATTTTCTCCCATCGTGTAGGCCCCCTTTTCACTTTCTTGACAAACTCCTTTGAGGTTCAGAAGGCTTTAATTCTGAGGAAGTCCTATTTATCTATTTGTTCTTTTGCTGGTCGTGCTTTTGGTGTGAAGTTCATGAAGCCATTTCCTATTACAAGGTCTTGTATATGCTTCCCTATACTGCTTTCCAAAGTCTTTATGGTCTTGCTCTTATATTTAGGTCTTTGATCCATCTTGAGTTGATTTTTATATAAGGTGTGAGATGGTAATCCTCTTTCACTGTTTTACATATGGATATCCAGTTCTCCTGGTACCATTTGTTGAATAGGCCATTCTCTCCTAGTTGAGAGGTTTTGGTGGCTTTATCGAATAGTATATGGCTATATATATGAGGACCTATATTGGAACTCTCAATTCAATTCCAATTGTCTGTGTGTCTCTCCTTATGCCAATACCATGCTGTTTTCACTCTTGTAGTTTTGTAGTATGTTTTGAAGTCAGGTAGTGTGAGTCCTCCAATTTCATTTTTCTTTTTCAATATGTCTTTGGCTATTCGGAGCCTCTTTCCTTTCCAAATAAATTTCATAGTTAGTTTTTCTAGTTCCTTAAAGAATGCAGTGTTGATATTTATTGGGATTGCATTGAATGTGTAGATCAGTTTTGGTAGGATAGACATCTTAATAATATTTGGTCTTCCTGTCCATGAACAGGGAATATTCTTCCATTTATTTAGGTCTTCTTTGATTTCCTTGAACAGTGTAGTGTAGTTTTCTGTATATATGTTTTTTACATCTTTAGTTAAATTTATTCCTAGGTATTTGATTTTTTTATTTACTATTGTAAGTGGTATTTGTTTCTTGATTTCCTCCTGAGCTTGATCATTGTTGGTGTACAGAAATGCTACTGATTTTCGCGCATTGATCTTATAACCTGCAACTTTACTAAACTCATTTATGAGTTCTAGAAGCTTTGTTGTAGACTTCTCTGGGTTTTCTATGTATAGGATGATGTCATCTGCAAATAATGAAATTTTGACTTCTTCTTTTCCAATTTGAATTCCTTTTATGTCTGGTCCTTGCCTCAGTGCTCAAGCAAGTACTTCTAAGACAATGTTAAATAGAAGGGGAGAGAGTGGGCATCCTTGTCTTGTTCCTGATCTTAGAGGGAAGGATTTGAGGATTTCACCATTGTAAACAATGTTGGCTGTGGGTTTTTCATATATACCCTTTATCATGTTCAAAAATTTCCTTGTATTCCAATCTTTTGGAGTGTTTTTATCAAGAAAGGGTGCTGTATTTTGTCAATTGCTTTTTCTGCATCTATAGATATAATCATGTGATTTTTTCCCTTCAATCTGTTTATATGGTGCATTACATTGATTGATTTTCTTATGTTGACCCATCTTTCCATACCCGGAATGCATCCCACTTGGTCATGGTGTATAATCTGTTAATGTGTTGTTGAATACGGTTAGCAAGTATTTTGTTGAGGATTTTTGCATCTAGGTTCATTAGAGAAATTGGTCTGTAATTTTCCTTTCTTGTGGTGTCTTTGTTGGACTTTGGTACTAGGGTAATGTTGGCATCATAGAATGAGTTAGGCAATATTCCTTCTGTTTGGATTTTTTGAGAGATTTTCAGCAGGATTGGTGTTAGTTCTTTCCAGAATGTTTTGTAGAATTCACCTGTGAAGCTGTCTGGCCCTGGGCCCTTCTAGTTGGGAGGTTTTTAATGACTGATTCTATCTTTTTACTTGTGATTGGTTTGTTGAGATCATCAATTTCTTCTTTTGTCAATATAGACTGCTTATGTGTTTCTAGGAATTTGTCCATTTCCTCTGAATTGTCATTTTTGTTGGAATATAGTTTTTCAAAGTATCCTCTTATGATAGTCTTTATTTCTGTGGGGTCAGTGGTGATATCTCCTTTCTCATTTCTTATTGTGTGTATTTGCATCTTCTCTCTCTTTTTTTTTTTAGTCTCGCTAAGGGTTTGTCAATTTTATTGACTTCTCAAAGAACCAGCTCTTGGTCTCGTTTATCTTTTCAAGTGCTTTCTTATTTTCTATTTCATTTAGTTCTGCACTTATCTTTGTTATTTATTTCTTCTTCCTTTGGGGTTACTTTGTTGTTGTTTTTTCTAATTACTCCAAATGTGCAGTTAGTTCTTCAATTTTTGCTCTTTCTCATTTTTTGATGTATGATATTATGGCTTTAAATTTCCCTCTGAGTCTCCTTTTGCTGCATCCCATAAGTTTTGGTATGTTGTGTTATCATTATCATTTGTTTCAAGGTAGTTATTAATTTCTTTTGAGATTTCCTCTTTGACCCACTATTTTTCTAAGACTGTGCTGTTTAATTCCCATATCTTGGTGTGAAATCTGGGCCTCTGGCCCTTGCAGATTTCCAGCTTCACTCCACTGTGGTCATAGAAATTGTTTTGTATGGTTTCAATCTTTCTGAATTCATTGAGCCTTTCTTTGTGGCCTACCATATGGTCTATCTTGGAGAATGATCCATGTGCACTTGAGAAAAATGTATATCCTGCTGTATTTGGGTGTAATGATCTGTATATGGCTATTAGATCCAGCTTCTCTAATATACTGTTCAAATATTTTGTTTCTTTAGTGATTCTCTTTTGAGATGTTCTGTCCAAAGTTTATAGTAGTGTATTAAAATGTCCCACTATAATTGTAGAGGCAGCTATTCTTTCACTTAGTTTTTCCAGTGTTTGCCTCATGTATTTGGAGGCACCCTTGTTAGGATATTATATAATATTTATGATTGTTTGTTCTTCTTGAGAGATTGTCCCTTTCACTAATATGTAGTATCCTTCTTTGTCACAATTGTTTTGCATTTAAAGTCTATTTTCTCTGATATTGATATAGCTATTCCTGCCTTTTTTTTTGGTTATTGTTAGCTTGTAAGATTGTTTTCCAACCATTTACTTTCAGCCTCCATGAATCCCTGTGTCTAAGATGTGTTTCTTGTAGACAGCATATAGACGGGTCATATTTCCTTATCCAATGTCCCAGTGTGAATCTTTTGATAGGTGAGTTTAATCCATTGACATTAAATGTTATTACTTCCAAGGAATTATTTATGTTAGCCATATTTTGATTGAACTTGTGTTTGTCATATTTTGTTTGTTTTTCCTTCTCTTTTTGTCTTTTTTGTTGCTCTTACACTCCCCTCCAACTCTGCCTCTCCTGTTTTTTCCTTTCTTCCTGCAGAACTCCCTTTAGTATTTCTTGAATGGGAGGGGTCTTGTTGGCATACTCTTTCAATTTCTGTTTATCTGTGAATATTTTGAACTCTCCATCATTTTTGAATGCTAGCTTAGCTGGGTAGAGTATTCTTGGTTGGAAATTTTTTCTTTTAGTACCTTGACTATATCATACTACTGCCTTCTTGCCTCCATGGTTTCAGATTAGAAATCAGCACTTAATCTTATGGAACTTCCCTTGTATGTGATGGTTTTCTTTTCACTTGCTGCTTTTAGAATTTTCTCTTTGTCTTGAGCATTGGATAATTTGACAAGTATATGCCTTGGGGTGGGCCTGTTGGGTTTATGATGTTTGGGGTGCATTGTGCTTTCTGGACATGTACATCCATCTCTCTCAGTAGATTTGGGAAGTTTTCAGCCATTATTTCTTGCAGCACCCCTTCTGTCCCCTTTCCCTTCTCTTCTCCTTCTGGGAAGCCTATAATACCTATGTTTGTTTGTTTGCATTGTCATTCAGGTCCCTAAGTCCTAGCTGGATTTTTTCTATATTTTTATCAATCAATTCTACTATCTGTTTGATTTCCACATTGCTAATTCTCTCCTCTGCCTCTTCTAATCTGCTGCTATTTGCTGAGAGTGTATTTTTGATTTCTTGAACTGTGGTGTTCATCACCATCTTATCTGTTATCTCTTTGTGTATGACTGCAATTTCTTCTCTGTTCTCTCAAAGTGTTTTCTTCATATTGTTTATCTCTTTCTTTACTTCATTAAGTTGGTCTCTAATGTATGTTTTGAGATCTTTAATTACTTGTCTAATGTTTTGCTCCCCTTCCTGGTTTTTAGTGTGTTCATTGGATTCAGCCATTTTTTCCTGATTATTGGTTTGGTTTGTAGTTTTTTGTTGCTGTCTGGTCATCATTTTATCTTGACGGGTTTAATCAGTTCCTTAGCTTCTTTGTCTAGTCTTGGGGATTAATTAGTTGTTGTTCTTGTGTAAATGTTATGTCTTCTCTTAGTCACTTTGTTCTTCTTATTCTAATTTCTTGTTGCTGGTTAAGTTCATTTTGAAGGAAAATATTAGGGCCAGGGAAAGGAAGTTAAGTAAGAAAAGAAAATGTATAAAGTAGTATTGGTAATAAATGTTAACAGAGCAACAATGTGATATCTGGGAGAATGGATATTAGACTCTTGTAAGTTGTGTAGAGTTATAGCAATAAGTAGAGTACCTATAATGAGATAGTCAACTGAATATGGGGAATGAATATAGTATGAATTAAAAAGCCAGTGTTTTCATGAGAGAGGGAAAGAGAAAAGAAAGACAATAATATCAAGAGTGGATAAAAGACAGAAAACAAAACAACGTATTAGAAATTGAAAGTTAGACAATTTGGGGACCAAAGAAAGGGAGGTGGAATGTAAAATAGAGAGTAGATGATGGAGGATACAAGATGTGGGGGAAAGGGAATAGTGTAGGTGGCCATCATCAATTCACACAGAAATGAGGAAATGGAGGATGAGGAAACACAGCAAATGTGAGGCGCTCACTGCAGCACCTATTGTATAAATAAAATAAAATAAAATAAAATAAGAAGAAAAAGAGAGAAAAGAAAAAAAAGAGAAGAAAAAAGGGGAATGGGCAAAGAAAAGTGAGGGAAACAAGCAAGAAAAAGAAAAGCAGAAAAAATAAAAACCCTAAATAAATGAAAAAGGACCTTGGGGGATACAATGGGAGAAAAGACTAGGAGATAATGCAATATTAACAACCAAGACAATAAAAAAAAAAAAAGAAAAAAGAAAAAGAAAAAAAAAACTCAAACGCTGAGGGCTAGGACAATCAAGGATCTCAGATGGACCTCAGGGCTTGGTGGATTCAAGGATGTGAAGTCTGTGATATTGCAGACTCAAGAGGTGTGAGTCTCTGGAGTGTGGGCCACCAGGGTTTAGCAGACACAGACCTAGGAACCACGCATCCAGTTAACAGGGAGCCTGGGAGTACCGCAGCGCAACACAGCCTTCAGGGATCCCTGCAGTTGGGCGTCAGTGCTAGGGGGAGGGGTCATGCCCGCAAACTCTGACTTCTGTGTCAGAAACCCCAAATAACACCTCTCACAGAGTCTCTTCTGTCACTCTCACCAAATCAACTTCAGGACACCTCCCGCCTTGCAAGTCCCCCGAAACAGCCCACTGGGGGCACTGCTGTACTACAAGCAGTTCAGGGAGAGCCGCAGATGGGTCACCAGCCCTAGGGGCAGGGGCTCTAGCCGGAAGCTCTGATCTCCGTGTCAGAAACCCAAAATTCCACGTCTCCCAAGAATCTCCGCCGTCACTGTCTCACCAAATTGGCTTCCAGACACCTCCCACCCTGCAAGCCCCCGAATAGCCCACTCAGGGCTTGGGAACTCCCCAGCACAGCAAAGCCTTCAGGAATTGCTGCTGCCGGGTTGCCAACTCCAGGGGGAAGCGTCCAGTGAGCAGCCCCGATCTCCGTGAAAGAGACCCAAAATTCTACCTTTTACAAGAATCTTCTCTGTCACCATCCCGGTAAATCAATGTCTGCAAATACCCAAAACAGCCTGGTCCAGCAGGATTCCAACCCTACTGGGCCGCTTCTTTGCAGTAGAGATTATAAGGTGCACTCAGACGCCATCTTGCCCTGCCTCTGTGACTCATTTATCCTTGAATAAAGAAGATTCTGAGTAAATTCTGCAAAAAGCTTAACCTGGTATCTGAAACAAAATGGGACAAATACAATATTTGGGACACAAGAGTTTTTTGAAAGAGTAAATGACTGGATGAATGCAGAGTTTATGTAGTTAATGGCTACAACACCAATGTTTATTGACAGCAACTGCACTTCAACCCCATTCAGGGTAGGAATAACAGCTAATATTTATTGAATGTTTACTACATATTGCACATTGTTTTAAGTCCTCCACATAAGTTAGCTCTTTAATATTATAGTAACTCTAAAAATGGGCATTATAAGTTCCATTTTATGGACGAAGTCACATGACTAGTAAATAATAAATACTGGAATTCTCCTGTATCTCACAGTTTGAATAATAGTAAAGGAATTTGCACTATATTTACTTTTCTAAACATTTTTTTTTCATTTTTCCCACATAACTAAGAAGACACAATCTCAGAGAAAACACTCAAACAGTGGATATTTCTTATATAATCAAAATGTGTCAGATATTGAGTTGGTTACTGGAGGTAGATTGGCTAACAAAACAAATCCCTTGCCAGTCAGTCAGTCAAAAATATTTATTTAGCATCTACTCTTTGTCAGGCAGAGGTCTAAGAGATGAGCATATAGTAATGAAAGGGAAAAAACCTCAGTTTTTAAGGGATTTATCTACTAGTGAGATGAGATATACAATAAACACATTAATATGATAATTTCTGATTCCAAAACATACTATGAAAAAAATAAAGTAGGAAAATATGAGAAAGACAGACTTGGGCAGGATTGGCAATTTTTTAATACAAGGTATCAGGGAAACCTCTCTGGGAGGTAGACATTTGAGTTGAGACTTGAATGATCATAAGGCACCCACAGAAAGATCTTGAAAAAGAATATCCAACGAGAAGAGAACTCAATGGCAAAGACCCTGATTGGGAATAAATTTAGAAGTTTCAAGAAAGAGAATGAAACCCATTTTCCTTAAATTGTATGAACTAAGGGAAAATACAAAGAAATGAAGTTAGAGGAGCAAGTGGGTAAAGAGTTTGACTTTTATCATTTTTTACATTGGAAGCTACTTGAGGGGTTTACTGCTTTCTGTGAAGGGAAGAGACTAGAATCAGGGCATCACACAGAAGGTTACTGTATGAATCTAAGCAAAAGTTAATGAGACCCTACGGCTGAGTTGTAGTTATGGAGTTAGCAAGAAGGAGTTGTAATGGAGATATATTTTAGAAGTGCAGCTGATGGACATGTCATAAAATGAATGCAGGATCTGAATAAAAAAAGAAAAGGAAATCAAGTATGACAACTCTCAAAGAAAAGAGCTTACAGTTCTGTAGCAGTTTGATATAGTTGTGAATTCCAAAAATAGATACTGGCTTATGTTGGTAATCTTGTCTATTACTGTGCATAATTGAGTTATGATTAGGGCTTTGATTGGGCCATATCATTAGGGTGTTGAGTCCCCACGGTGGGGACTCACAGATAAAAGGCTTGGCAATGGCAAAGGATAGAGTTGGGGGTTCTTAATGTTGGGGTTTTGATGTTGGAGTTTGATGCTGAAGTCTTAAGCTGGAGTCTGAGGAAGTAAGCACTCAGAGGAAAGAGAAGCAAGCCCTGGGAAGAAAGGAAACTTTAACCCAGAAAGAAGTAAGACTCTTGAAGGGAGGAACCCAGGAAGCGTAAACCCTCACAGCTGCTGGCAGTCATCTTGCTTCAACACGTGAAGATAGACTTTATCCTATTTTTATCTCCAAGGCTTTCATGCCTATGAAAAACTCAGGTTGCATATGATTTTCTGCACAAAGAAAACTGTCTTCACAATACTGTATGTTCTGTTGAAGATTCTTTTTTCATGTCTTCTGAAATATAATAACTGTGCATTATAGGACTGGGGAGGCATTACTGTATGGGGAGACAGATGGAACCAGGAAAATGAGATTGACCCCAATTCTCTCTCTCTGACTGAACAGAAGCAACACTTTAGGCAAAGGAGTGCTCTCCTTCAAAGGAACCCCATATGAGAATACAAATAGGCAGGCATATAGTTTCACCAGGGCTAAAGAACCCTTGGGTCTCTACTGAAACACCAAATTTCTCCAAATGTGCAACCAGTCCCTACAAAGAGGGCAATAATTCAGAGTGAAATTGCAAGGCCTCATAAGTCTCCAATTCACATTTCTCTAGATGGCATCATCTGTATCAATATATAACACAACTATCAGTAGCACAGATTTTATAATTATAATTGTTCTATATTAATAATATTAAGGTGGAAACATACTAATTCTTACCAAATCTGCCTCAAAACTCCCTATAAGACCTAGGCAGATTTTAACTTTATACACACACTGCTTTACGTTTCATTCATGCTATCTTTCTGATATTAATATTGAAGTTTAGTTTGACCCTGAACCAGAATATTAGCTTATCTTCCTGCCCTTCTAGGCTTCTGACCACTCATTTATGTTTCATTTTGGTTTCTTTTCTCCCTTTTATAATATCGTGCCCAACTTTAGCCATCCCATTGATGTGATTCTGGTATTCTTTTAACTTAACCTATTTGAGAGGTAGCTATTCCAGTACATTTTATTTGTGTATGATATAGGAGCTAGTTTTTATGTTATATCTATATGAAATTTTATCTTTCAAACAAGACATGGATTCATAAAGAGTTTGCTGGAATCCTGTGTGAAATTAAAATTGTGATCACCTTTTGTATAGTGAGTTATACTTCACTATTCATCTGCCTACTGAGAAATTAAGAAGCAAGACTTAAAATCAATGTCTTCCTAATTAAGTGTGCTTTTCTATATAATAAAACTTCTAAATAATATGTTCAGTAGAATTATGAATTAAAATAAGCTGTAAAGGAAAGGTATATGGAAAAAGGTAAAATGGAGCAAGCTTTAAGGAATTACCTTTGACTAGGCACAAATTAGTGTATTCACTTAATTCTCAACTTTATATAATCCTTATAGTCTTTTAATACTCTCAAAATTAAATTTCATATTCTGACTTCTATTCTTAAATTTATAAGGTTTTCAGTGTTGGGCTCAGGAGTTGGTGTATTTGAAAGCTTGATATGTATCTACTTAGTTATACTTTTATATAGATATTTATCCTTTAACTGAATAAAAAGTAGACAACACTTTTAGCACCTCAGTTCTTATACTTTTCAACCCGTTACCTATGGCAATCTTTTCATTTGATAAAGGGAGCAAAAGCAAACCTCTTTGAATAAGTTTCTCAAAAGGCCAATTGATTAAAGGATGTCAATATGGTATCAATTGTTCTTTCATTTCTTAAGAGAGATTCAAGAAAACTCAGTGAGTTCTAGGCATTTGTTCATTTTGCTAATTTCTGCTTTCACTCTCTACTTGTGGAAAATGGTCATCGACTTTTTATTACGTGCTTAAACCACTGCTACTTACTTATAGAGATATGGAATTCTGCTGCCACGAAACTTTAACAGATTCTGAGCAAATCATACTGCAACTATTTTCAATGAAATCACAGAGTGGCCTCCCCCAAACCATTAACTATAGTTTTCCCAATGGAGCTAATTCTTTCTTTCAGTACAGTGCAGAATAAAAAACCAAGATCATCAGTTTAGTGCATAGATAGAAGTATACTCTAGGTATCCTAAGTCTCAATGAGTTAAAGAGAGAAAAACAAGCAAAATCAAGTAAAAAGAAATGCTGAGAAATACATAAGTATTTTAAAATGTGTTCTGATAAAGTATGAAAGCCTGCACTGACACTCTATAGGTTTTAGTGAAAGAAATTCCACAACAATTTTTAGAGGGAAAAAAAATTCAATCTGTTTTTACAGTTACTGAAGACTTACTTCAGTGTCGCAGTTATTGGTTTGTGGAACTGTGGAGGTGACTGTAGCCCATCAGAATAACCCAGACTTTCATAAAATTGCAATTTCAGATTCCAACATTAATGCAGAGTCAAAATTGAATACAGGCATCAGCCCTAAGACCCTACATGTACCTCTGCTCAGCATGAGCTTGGAGGATGACAACATGATGGTGTGAGGGAGAGCATCTAAATAAACCAGAACTAAACAAACAACTATCATTAAAAATAAATATTAATAGCTGTCTTGTCACTGTGCACTTTCCAAGTTCATTAGCTCCTAAATATTGGATTGTGTTTTAGTTTCCTAGGCTGCTTAAATAAGGTACCATGAAATGGGTTGTTTTTAAACTCTGGGAATTTATTAGCTTGTAGTTCGAGGTCATGAGAATGTTCAAATCCAGGCATTACCAAGGCGAGGTTTTCTTACCAAAGGCTGGCTACCAGTGATCCCTGGTTCCTCCACTATATGGCAGGGCACATGGTGGTGTCTCCTGTTCTTTCCCTTCTCTTCTGGGTTCCATTGCTTTCTGTTTCTTGATCCTGGCTTTCTCTCTCTCTTAATTCCATTCTCTTACAAAGGACTCCAACCTGGGCCACACTTAACTGATATAACCTCATCAAAAGGTTTTACTTACAATAGTTTTATACCCACAGGAGTGGATTAGCTTTAAGAACATGATTTTCAAACATACATACAGTTCTAAACCACCACAGACTGTGTCTAATCCCTTTCTTTAGGTGCTCACGCTATTGGTACTTTTTAATATTAATTGGTGAAAAAAAACAAGAAAAATTGCTTGTGGTATATTAGTCATCTATTAAGTCTTTTGAAAAGAACACGATTTGAGAATTCTTGACTTTTGTATTGCTGGTACACTGTTACGTATAACTGGTGAGAGTACATAAAATAGCAAATCAATGTTCTAAATACAAGTTTCATATTTATGATGACTAACAAGAATTAGTGTTTTTCTTTTATATAAGTATATGCTATGAAGAATATGTTTATTATTATGCATTATTGCATAATGATATCATTTAGAAAATTGGGGGGAAATATAGCAATATTATTTTAATTGAAATTTTTCATGAAGGGATTCGTTTTCAAATAATTTGATGTTCTTGAGTACAAGATGATATTATCTTTACAATAATAATCAGACAAAATGCAGTCATTATAATTGTAACATGGGTTAATTAACTATAGACTGTATATAAAATCAGTTCCCCATGATGCAGATTTTATCTTTCATTTGGAACTGAACTATTACAAATAAATATTGTTGCATTGTCTTCTGGTGTTTGGGGTCATATCATTATTTGCTTCTTTTAATGTTTTTTTAATAATTTGCATTTATTTCAATATTCATGTAGCTTAATGTATTTAAATGACTAGCTAAGAGTGTGCATTTTCTGTTGTTGTTTTTTATTTTTTTTTTATTTTTGGTACCAGGGCTGAGGAATGAACTTGGGGTCTCATCTGTGGGAAGCCAGCCCTCAACCATTGAGCCATCCCCTGCATCTTCTTATATGCCATAGAAAACTGATACAAAAGGTGAGAAGTATAGGGATGTATTATGTGGAAAAGCTAGCCTGTAATTATGATACATAGGTATGAAAAAGTTTAGATAATATGCAGAGGAATTGATTGGGGCAAAGGGTTATTTCTTTTGCAAGTCCTATGAATTGAAACAAATAAAGCTTTCCCTTATAACATTATAAAAGAGAATTTTTGAATAGCTTCTTTCTTCCTTATATTTACCAGCACCATACACAGTATTTGTGTGCATTCATGAAACTATACAGAAACTTTCTTTCTGTAAATCAAGAGAAAAAGCAGTTTTGTTGGGGTGGAGAAAGGAGTGAAAGAAGATGGCATTGCTTTTATCCCTTCAAACCCTCTGATTTTATCATTTTATTTGATCATGTAAGGACACTCTTTTGATGAGAGACTTTGCAAATTTGTGAATAACAGTTATTCAAAGTTTCTTTTGAGGTGCAGATGAAAAAGAATAGCAAAGAATTTGGGAGAAGGCAGTTCTCACGTCCTATGCACAAAACCCAAAAAAGCCATTGTTTTGATAGCATTGGCGGTTGCCTGCTTGGTGCAATTATTTCTGAGGTAGGAGCAATGCACAATATCTTCAAGTGATCTGTTGGGCAGCATCCTGCAAAAAGAAGATTTAGAAAATGAGCAGAATATGATGGTTACCACATGTGCACTGTAGTTGACAGTTTGGGTTGCATACACTTCTGGACCGTTCTTTGGGAGACTTCCCAGGAAACACTTGGGGAACCATAAAGAGCCTGGTGGTCCTGCACACATTGGTGAAAGCAAGAATAGGAACATGGGTTTATTGATTTTTAGTGTGAGTTCTTTCGTACCCCTTGGAGTGTGTCTCCTGATATTAAGGGGCTGTACATTTTAAAACATAACCTAGATTTAATCTCATTGCTCTGGACATGAGTAGAACAAAGTCTAGATTCCAAAATATCGTTGTATTAGGATATTGAACCTTATTGTCTCAGTAGCTTCGCATAGAAAGGTTAGTTTCTCTCTCAGCTGTCTCTCATTTTGAGCAACATTACCTGGAACCCATGACTTCTCTTGTCCCCACAGCAGAGAAGGGAATAATAGGAAAGGCACATGAGCTCTTGACTGTGTCAACCCAGAAGTGACATGTATCTCTGTGGCCAGAACTAATCAAATGGTCTTTAACTTGATTACAGGGAATACTGAAAATACAGAGGAACATTTGGAATATTCAGTGAGCCTTAAACAAGTCTGATAAAATAGCTTATTTTTTAAAATTGAAAAGCAGATAAATAAGGCTATTAAAATCAATTGTACCAGAGCTAGATAACAAACAGACACTTACTTTTGAACCATATGAGACAGTTTTTATTTAGGCATTAATCCAATATTCTTTGCCCAAGTGGAAGAACTGTTATTTAAATGCCTCAGTTCTAGGTGACTCTCCTACTGATTTTTCCCTCACTGTGATGGCCTGTCCACATTTGCTATTTCCTTAAGGATTCTCACACATATTCACAATAGTTTATAAGTAACTTAATTCATTAAGCAAGATGAAAATTCACAGTGGACTCTGACTTCATATAGTTATTTCTGAAGTATAGAAAAGTTCCTTCACAAAATACTCCTCTGGTAGAAGCATCTGCCAGAATTAAGCAAACAAAAAATTGTGCCACATAGACTTATTTCATCATTTACCCACAGAATGTGCTGCTGTTATTTTATATCCTCAGCCAAAAAAATATCTGTCATATTTTCCCTATAATATGTAATACGATTATAGGAAATGGGCCTACTTCTATCCTTTAAGACTCTTCCTTCTATGAACCTCCTCCTGTCCTACCCAAGACTAAGACAAACACTAAGCATCCTCAAAGATTTGTTAAACATCCTCCCAAATCAAACACAACTAGATGATGGTGATGATGGTGGTGGTGGTGATGATGATGATAATGATGATGAGAAGGAGGAGGATGAGGAAGAGGAGGAAGAGGAGGATGAAGTTTACTGAACAGCCACAGTGGAGAGATAATGGGTAGAAACTCCAGAATAAGTGAAGAAAGAAAAGGAGACAATTAGGAAGCACTCTATCAAAAGAAGAAAGCTAAGAAGAGAATTTTGCTTGTGGTTTCTTAGATTTTCTTAAACTTCTCTATTCTTAGTAGTCTGATGGCAGCAATAACATTCTAGGCTGGGTCTCCTTACCTGGTACCAAAAAATCTGATAGCTTCTGTAAGTTAAATGAGAAAATTAGAATTAGGTTTGTCATCATGTGGCTAAAACAAAAAACTGACTGATTCTCTGACTTTACATTTTTCTGTTACATTCTCTTGGAGTCAGGGACACATGGATTTGACCAGAAAAATATACTGAATGAGGCTCTCTACATCACAACTGAAGCCAATAGAGTGTGCTCAGTGGCAGGTATTAAGTAGTCACCTGGTCCTTACTCATTTCATAGTCTTTAGTTAAGCAAACCAGGGACATATACTTTATTATGAAGTGTGTCATATGGATATACAGGGTGTGTGTATGAGTGTATTCCTGGGTATATCTATTTGTGTCTATGAGGTTTGATGAACAGTAAGATTTAAAATGAGTTTGAGATTAGACACAATCAATTCTCCAATTCAATTTGCCCATTCTCCTGCTAAGCTTGTTTTTTTCTTGACTCACAGCCCTGCCTGTAGACTTTGTTCTGAAAGAACGTGGTTTATAGCACTACTTTGTGACAATACAAATTTTCAGTTAACATGTTTGGAGTATAAACACTTCCCCCTATATGCTACTTACCTGCTTTGATATTTATGACTCCTTCCTAAGAAAGGATTTCTTGCATTATTTTCCTCTCTCAGATCAAAGACATGTACAAATCCCAAGGATTTCATTTCTTAGTGTACAGAAAATTCAAGGATATAAGTTTAGGAAAATTTTCAAATAATCTGAATAATGCAACTCTCAGTAGTCAGGTGTTTCTTGCAGCTTTACATAGGAACAGTATAACTAAAATCAGATCCAGAAATCACAATACATTTCTTTGGTACAATATACACTTTACAAAGAACTTTCATGTGTATTAACTCATATTAAATTTATATAACCTTAAAGGAAAAGGCTGCACATATTATTATTTTCATTTTATCAACAATTAAATTAAGGTCCAGAGAGTTTGAATAACTTGCCCAAGGCTACATAGTTTGTAAGGGGCAGAACTGCGACTCTGATATTCCTGGCCAAACTATTTTGAGTAAGAGTAGAGACTCGAAAATAGGAGAAACTAAGTGTATATATAAGATCCAAAGAACTAGAGTGAGATCATAAATGGACAACGGGCCTGTGGTCAGAGTGACCTAGTAGTAAGACTAGAGTGACTTAGGCAGAAGAATCCTGGGTTATTACGGGAAAAGTGTCAGAAGGTCATGATTTGGAAGTTTGCTAAGCTGTAGGTCATATTGATGTAAAGGTACAAGGTCATAACAGACAATGTGGTGTCTCTATAAAGAATTTCTGGACTGGAAAAGGAAGGAGAATTCCGTCATAACATTCACTTTGTCAAATTAATGCTTGACCCTGACTGACTCCAAATCATTAAGTTATAAAAATTGAAAAAGGAGTAATAATGGGGACCCAGAGAAGGAATTTGTATACAAAGAGTCACAGACACTGCTGGTTCAGAGGGAAGATTTAATCCCAAATTGCAGATGGCCTCTGAGAGACTGCCAGAACACTGGTCATCTTAGGTGTGAACCTGGGGAGTTGACTTACATTGAGTGAGACTCAGATAAAGTGAGGTAGTTGGATTAGGGAGGGCATTAACTTTTAACTATGTAATATTTTCTTCAAAATGCTTATCAGTCCATAAAAGAGGTAAAAGTGGAGGTGCTTTAGTTGAAGCAAGGGTGAAGATCCCAGAGTCCTCCCCTCTCCTACCCATTTCCACAACAGCTCCCAGAGTACATTTCAGAATTCCTCATATTTTGTAGAGCATTATTTGAAAACTACTAGATGAGATTATTTCTAAGTATGTTTTCACTTCTAAAATACAAGTCTGTGGTTCTAGATGCAGGCTTTCACACTTGGCTAATAGGGGGAGAGGAGATATGTCGCTGCTTTAGTTTGTGATGTATGCCCATGGTTTCTTAGGTAATTCTCCTACAGGGAAACAGATCCCAGGCCCCATGTGGCTTTCACTGGAACCTTAAATTTGGGGACATAAGGGATTAATGTTAACAGGCAAAAATACATGTCAAAGCTACAATTTCATCTTCCCAGGGACAAGTGATTCATTGTCTTCCAGGAAGGTCCAATCCTGTCCTTTGCTCATGTTTTAGTTTACTAAGCGCTGCCAATACAAAATATCAGAAATCGGCTTGCTTTTATAATGGGAATTTATTAGGGCAAAATCTTTCAGTTCCAAGACTGTGACAATGTTCAAATCAAGGCATCATAAAATGAAACTTTCCTGGGCTGCTGCCACATGGCAAGGCAAAATGGCTGCTGGTCTCTGCCTTCTTCTCCTGGAACACTTCTCCCTGAGCTTAGCTGTGGTTGATCAGGTACATAGCTAATTTCTCTCTCTATCCTCTCGGCCTCGCTGCTTCAGCCTCTGCTGCTCTGCCAATTCCAGCCTCTGGTCTCCCTCTCTGCCTCTTAGGCTTTCTCTCTTTCTGCATCTGTGGACAATCCTGGAGTCATCTATCACATGGAAGGAAAAATTGCTAGCTCTGCTTGTCTCTCTTCCAATTATATATGACTCCACGAGAGGATTAGGACCCAATCTGAACCCTACAATCTAATCAAAGGCCCTTAACTAAAGCGATCTAATCAAAATGTCCCTTAACAAAGTCCTTTGAGCTGCAGAAATGTTTAATTTTGAGGAGGTTACATTTATCTATTTTCTCTTTTGTTGCTCATGCTTTGAGTGTAAAGTTTAAGAAACTACCACCGACCACAAGGTCTTGAAGACGTTTTCCTTCATTTTCTTCTAGGAGTTTTATAGTTGTTGCTTTTATATTTAGGTCCTTGATCCATTTTAAGTTGTTTTTTGTATAAGGCATGAGATAGTGGACATCTTTCTTTCTTTTGATTGTGGCTATCCAGTTCTCCCAGCACCATTTGTTAAAGAGACTCTTCTGGTCCAGATGGGAAGACTGAACAGCCTTGTCAAAAATTACTTGACTGTAGATGTGAGGGTCTATTTCTGAGTTCTTAATTCAGTTCCATTGATCATTGTGTCTGTCTTTATGCCAGTACCATGCTGTTTTTCACCACTATAGCTAAATAATATACTTTAAAGTCTGGAAGTGAGAGTCCTCCAACTTTGTTCTTTTTTTAAGAACTTTTGGCTGTTTGGGTTCCCTTACCCTTCCAAATAAATTTTGTAATTGGTTTTTCTATTTCTGCAGAAAAGACTGTTGGGATTTTTATTGAGATTGCATTTAATCTTTAAATCAGTTTGGGTAGAATCAACATCTTAATGATATTTAGTCTTCCAATCCATGAATACAAAATATCCTTCCATTGACTTAAGGCTTCTTCTGTTTCTTTTTAGTAATGTTTTGTAGTTTTCTGAATATAGGTCCATTATGTCCTTAGTTAAGTTTATTCCTAAATATTTGATTTCTTTAGTCACTATTTTAAATGGAATTTTTTTTCTGATTTCCTCTTCAGATTACACATCTGTAGGGTATAGGAACTCTACTTATTTTTATGTCTAAATCTTGTATCCTGCCTCTTTGCAGAACTCTATTAGTTCTAGTAGCTTTGTTGTTAACTTTTCAGGAGATTCTAGATATAAGACCATATCATCAGAGAATAGTGAAGATGTCATTTTTCCTTTCCTATTTGGGTGTGTTTTATTTCTTTATCTAGCCTAATTGCTCTAGCTAGAACCTCTAGCACACTATTGAAAAACTGGTGATAGTGGGCATTTTTGTCTTGTTTCTGATCTCAGCAGGAAAGCTTTCAGTTTTTCACCACTGAGTACAATGCTAGCTATAGTTATTTCATACATGCACTTTACCATATTGAGACTGCTTCCTTCTCTTCCTATTTTTTGGAGTTGTTTTTTTTTTTTTAATTAAGAAAGGGTGCTATATTTTGTCAAATGCCTTTTCTGCATCAAGTGAGAGGATCATGTGTTTTTTTTCTTCAGTTTATCAATGTGACTTTTACACTAATTGATTTTATTGTGTTGAACTACCATTGCACACCTGGGATAAAACCCACTTGGTCATCATGTATAATTTTTTAAATGTGTTTTTTTTTTAATTCACTTTACAAGTATTTTGCTTTGCATCTATATTCATGAGAGATATTGGTCTGTAATTTTCTGTTTTGTAGTATATTTATCTGAGTTTGTTATTAGGGTGATGTTGGCTTCATAGAAAGAGCGTGGTAGCATTCTTTCCTGTTTAATTTTTTGGAACACCTTGAGCAAGATTGGTATTAAATCATCTTGAAATAATTGGTAGAATTCACCTGTGAAGCCATCAGATCCTTGGCTTTTCATCTTTGGGAGGTTTTTGATGACTGTTTCTATCTCTTCATTTGTAATTGGTTTGTTGAGGTCTTCTATTTCTTCTAGGGTCATTGTAGGTGGTTCATGTGTTTTTAGGAATTTGTTCATCTCCTCTACAATGTCTAGTTTTTGGCACACAGTTGCTCATAGTATCTTCTTATGATCTCTCTTATTTTTATGGGGTCAATTTTAAGGCCTCCCTCTCATTTCTGATTTTATTTATTTACATCTTCTCTCTTTTTTTCTTTGCCAGGCTAGATAAGGGTTTGTCAGTTTTGTTGAGCCTCTCAGAAATCAACTTTTGGTTTTGTTGATTCCCTCTATTGTTTTTTCTTGTTTTTTATTTCATTTACTTCAGTTTTGATTCTTACCATTTCTTTCCTTCAGCTTGGTTTGGGGTTAGTTTGCTCTTCTTTTACTAGTTCTTCAGGTTTTTGAAAAGGGTGAAAAGGCAGCTGGCTCAGTGGGAGAAAATGTTTGGCACATATCTGATAAGGGTTTAATATTATGATATATAAAAGAGGTCATACAACTCAACAATAAAAAGATAAATTACCTGATTAAAAAATTGGCAAAAGACTTGAAAAGACAATTGTCCAAAGAAGGAATACAAATGGTAAAGAAATGCATGAAAAAAATATTTATATCACTAGTGATTAGGGAAATGCAAGTCAAAGCTGCAATGAGAGATCATTTCATACTTATTAGACTGGCTGGTATTAAAAAGTCAGGGAACTGTAAATGAGGGGGAGGATGTGGAGAATAGGAACACTTGTTCACTGTTGGTGGGAATGTAGAATGGTACAGCCACTGTAGAAGACTGTTTGGAAGTTCCTAAGGAAGCTGAATATAGACTTGCCACATGATCCGGCAATACCATTACTATCAGAAGAACTGAGAGCAGAGGCACAAACAGAATCTGCACACCAATGTTCAGAGTAGCATTATACCAACTGCTAAAAGTTGGAAACAACCCAGGTGTCCATCAACCGATGAATGGATAAACAAATTGTGGTATATAAACACAATGGAATATTATGCAGCTGTAAGTAGAAATGAAGTCGTGAAGCACATGACAACATGGATAAACATGGAGGATGTTATGTTGAGTGAAGCAAGCCAGAAACAAAAGGACAAATCCTGTATGATAGTGCTATTATGAGCTAAATATATTGTGTAAAGGCATGGAATTAATAATTAGTATATAGGTCACCAGAAAATAGAAGGAGGGTAGAGAATGGAAAGCTGAAGGTTAATCTGTGCAGAACTGGTTAAAAGGTTGTACATGTCTGGAAATAAATAGAAATGGTGAAAGCACACCATGGTGTTTGTAACTAGCAGAGATATTATATGGACATGGCAGTGGTTGAAAGGGAAATCCTAAGGGCATGAATATTACTAGGAGGAAAGCTAAAAACTGTAACATGGGAATGTATAAGATAGTAAAACCTTATGTAAAACACAAATATGGGTGATATTGCATATTACAAAATATACATACAAATATACTAGATAGAAGGACAAAGAATAGCCCCTATATATGGCAGAGGAAGCATAGGGAGATTGAGAGGTAATGAGTTCTGTTTATTTTTATTATTCTTATTCTTATTAAAATAATGAAAATGCTCTAAGAATTATTGAAGTGATAAATGCACAAATATGTGAATACACTTTGGATGGATTTATTCTTTCTTAATATGTATTAGTATAATTTAGAAAATAATTTGTAAAAAGGTCCCTTAAGTGAATCTAACCTAAAGATCTCACATGAAATAGGTTTACAGTGTAGAAATGGGTTCACTTTAAGAATAGGATTTTCTGGGGTTCCCAAAAGATTCAAACCAGGACAACTACCCAGACAACCTGAAGAATTGGATAGTTTGCTGTGTAAGCAGCATCTGCTATGACATCAGGCCTGATTTTTGGGGTACAGAGCAGCATAGTAGAGTAGACAACACAGCTGCATTTCCCTCCCTCCCCCCGCCCCCCAATTTGGCTATTTCCTGCCTTTGAGATCTTGCTTTTATCACTTAACATACTGTTTAGCATGGAGGTTAGCATGCTGTCTGGAGAGTCAGGAGACAGGAATCAACAGCCCAAGTTTACTCTTTCTTAGCTTTAATACATAGCAGCACCAACTACATTGCCAGGCATATGTTGATATCTGTAAATAATAGTACAACTATACGAGCAGCAACAAGAATACTAATACAATTTCTTCTTTGTGACTATTCTTTTTTTAATTAAATTTTTTTTATTTTAAAAGAAGCTGTAGTTTTCATAAATCTTATATAAAAAATATAAGAATGGGGAGTGGATGTGGCTCCCACATGGAAGGACCTGGGTTTGGTTCCAAGGGCCTCTTCAAGAAGAGGAGCAGAGACAAGAAGCAGATACAATGAGCAGAGATGACAGGTGGACAGAATGTGCAGAGGCAATGAGAGGACACAATGAGCAGACATAACACCCAGACAGATGAGGGAGACACCTAGGGGGGCCAATAAAAATAAATTTAAAAAATTAAAAAAGAATGAGTGAATACTCTTTATGGCAACAAAATTATAATGATAAGATACCTAATAAACCCATTTCTAGAGTAAGTGGACTTTTACTTTTACCTAGGAAACTTTGATGTTTATCTAGGGGTAGAGCCAAAATTTGGGGTATTTAGCAGGGGGCAAAGTCTTATGCCATCTGTAATCCCAATCTGAAGTGGTTCTGTAAGATTAAATTGTTCATTTACCTTTGTGTAGGTGGAGTACAGGTAGCAAATATAGTATTACTTGCTAAGCACTTTAGGGGCAGGCATGCCACAACACTTTAATATTCTTGGAGACAAAATATTCTTACAAGACATGACAACGTTTATTATCAGGGAAATATGGAGATTGTTTCTTAATGCTGATATAATAAAGATGACAATAAACCCCAAAGGGCATATATCTTCATGGTGTATCAGTACTCCTTTGCTTTTGATATTACTAATAGGAAATATAAACTGGTCTTTCCTGATTCACAAAGTCTTTCATTTGCAAGATTTAGGATTTCAATAATAAGATATTTTATTGGTAGGGGAAAGCTAGATGTTGTGGCTTTATTTATGATCCCCAAATTTAGACATGTGCTCACATTTCTGTGAGTATAAACCCATTGCAAATAGGGTGTCTGGAAGATGTTATATTTAGTTAAGGTGTGACCCAACTGAATGTCGTTGAATCTTGGTTCGGATAACTGGAGTCCTTTAGAAGTAGAAGAAATTCAGAAATAGTTTGAGAAAAGCCACAGGGAGGAGTCAGAAGTTGGAAGTTAATGGAACCTGGAAGAGCTAGGAGAGAATATAACCATGAAATGGGAAAGCCAAGGAACCCAAGGATTGCCAGCTTGCCAGAAAGCTAGTAACCCTGGAAAGAAGATAGCCTTCTAGCCTCTGAAACCATGAGCCAATAAATTCCTATTGTCGAGCCAACCCTTTGTATGGTATTTGTTTTAGTAGCCTGGGAAACTAACACTATGCTTTAAGGGAACCATGTAATGGGCTATCCATGGTGCAGAATATTAGAATATTTTCTAGCTAAATATGATGGAACCCTTCTGAATAAGTGTAAATGAGGAAGAAGCAATATTAAATATTGCAATGGAGCTTGGAAAACTAAGGTTGATTGGGCTATTTGTTTTGTAATGTTCCCAAGGGTTATTGTGTTGAGAGTTTGCCATTAAGTGGTCTAATTGTGTCAGTAGAAGGGGGCTTTTTCAATTTGCATAATCTCCTCAAGAGACTGCAGCTGCTAATTTGGTGATTAATTATCCATATTACACATTGTTTATTTGACCATGCCTAGATTAATTTCTTTTTCCCAGCAAATCACATTTAGATATGAATTTGCATATCTTGATTACATTTTAATGCCTTGACTATCATTGTCTCTTCCCTGGACACCTCACCAGATTACACAAGAGTGCTCAAGCAGAGAATGATGGAATGTCTTAAATGACATTGCACATCAGTGGACAGATAATGCACATGACTTATTTTTAATGAAGAATGTGTTCTTTTATAATCAAGTGAGTTATGATACCTAGTGTACAATATTTTTGTGTTTTTACCATTACCAATTTCAAAAATAGTCTTTGTTAACATTTAGAATACACACATTTATCTTATTCTATGTCAAATATTCTATTTCTCTTTATCTTGTATCCTGATGTTAAGCATTTTGAAGCTAGGTTAACATTCAAGGTCTCTAGTCAACTAATCTCCCACCCAAGTTTTTCAGGCCCTGAAGACCACTAGGATTCTGGTGGCACATGAGTTCCTTATATTTGTGAACTATGTCTAAATGTATTTTTTATTTAATTTATCTAAGAGAGTGTTTTCTCTGTCATCTTATTCTAAAAGTTGATGATATTTACTATTTATAGCTATAATTCACTGAACACAAATTATATTCCAGATTCTAGTCTTGGAGTTTTATCTGCATCATCTTTGTTAATTTTTAAATCATCTTACAAGAAAGGTATTATTTCCTTTATTTTATGGATATGAAACTAAGGTTTAGAGGAAGAAAGAAAGCAATGTGTTCAAGGTACTGTAACTAGGAAATAGTAGAGCCAAAAGTAAAGCTCATTGAATAGGAAAGCCTGTGCTTTTAAACAACTGCTTGGCTGCAGAATACTGAGGAAATGAATGAATGAGTGGTAGAATATTGTTCTCCCTATTCCATAGACACACTTGAATGAGGAATTCAGTTTCAATCCTCCACCCAAACATTAAAATAGAAACAAATAGGGGCTGGTCGTAGGCCTCTCAGAAGTGGAGGCTAGCAGGCTTGAAGTAATGAGTAGGACAGGGTCAGTCTGAGTTGGTTTGGAGCACAGGTCTTGATGACCATCCCCGCGTATGACTTCTGTTCTTCCCATTTCACCCTACCCCAATCACAGAGAAACTGAGTACTAAAGAAACCTAGAAAAAATACAATCTTTAGCCTACATTTTGGCTTTTCAGTTTGCAAGTAAAGAGTACTGTATTAGTCACCCAAAGGGGTGCTGATGCAAAATACCAGAAATTGGTTGGTTTTTATAAAGGGTATTTAGTTGGGGTAGGAGCTTACAAATACCACCCATAAAGCATAAGTTACTTCCCTCACCAAAGTCTATTTGGAGCAAGATGGCTGCCGACGTCTGGGAGGATTCAGGCTTCCTGGGTTCCTACATTCCTAGGGCTTGCTTTTCTCTGGGTTCCAGGTTCCTTTCTCCCTGGGGCTGGCTTCTCTCTCCTCTGTGAGCTTACTTCCCAGGGCTCCAGCTTAAGTCTTCAGCATCAAACTCCAACATCAAAATTCCAACATCAGAAACCCTCAACTCTGTTCTTTGCCATGCCTTTTATCTGTGAGTCCCCAACCACCAAGGGGTGGGGACTCAATGCCCTAATCATAACTCAATCATGCCCAGGTACAGATCAGATTACAAATATAATCCAATATTTCTTTTTGGAATTCATCAATAGTATCAAACTGCTGCAAGTACCAACTCCTTAAGAACTCTGCTAGTTAATAAGAGGAGAAACTTCATGACATGCAGGATGCTGCTCTCATGTTGTTTCTAGAAGAGGTATATACTTCAGACACCCAAGGATCCTTTCCCACCTGCTGGTTACAGACAGGGCAGTGTGAGGGCTGCCTAAATTTACTTCAGAGACTACACTTAACCACTTCACCAGAGCAGTTTGTGTCCTACCCTAGCCTTGCCATGAGCATATAGGGTAAACTATTAACCTCTGTACTTGAGTTCACTCATCTATAAGAGGGAATACTAAGATTATTTTTTGGGGGGTGGGGAGGTTTGCCTTATAGGATTCTTATCAGAAATAAATAAGTTACTGCTTATCAACTATTTAGATCTGTGCCAAGAACTAAATGTGGTAGCTATTACTGCTGTCATCCAAACTTTTAAGCTTACATTAAACTTTTGTTGTGTGCTTTTATTAAATTGCAGTTCTCTCAATTTGAACTTTAAATATTATGACAGAGGGGAAATCCAAGGTTATCTGGAAGTTGGAAAGGGTTTTTTGGAGGCAGAAGGAGGGAAGCACCTTTCAAACAAAATGTCTGACTGCTTTGGATTTTATGAAAAGCCCAAAGTGAATGTTCATTTTTTTGCATGTATGTGTTTTATTTTCTAAATTTGCAAAATGAGGCCAGTTTCTGCTTTTAACTTTTAAAACAAAACTGTTCAAAGAGTTTCATGCTAAATTTGGTGTCTATGCAGATCGTTTAAGAGCATACTGTAAATGAGGGGTCAATCTTTCTTCTAGTTTCTTTCTGCTTGTACCTTACTGAGATGCATTAGGTTGATGAGGGAGAAGCAAGTTAATAATTATCCCAGTGTCATTCAATGTGCTAGTGAAAGACTTAGGTTTGTCCTCACAACCTCTGGCTTATTATTCTTCTAAAGGAACTCCTAAGATATCCTAACTTATGGAATGTAGTTAAAGGATATTATGAGGAGTTATGAGAGGCTCAAAGCAATATCTTAGGTATCTTGGACATGAGTCTGATGGGGATGTGGCATTTCTAGATAAGTAAAATGCAATCCTTTATACCCTGACGTACTTCCTTCTCTCTCTTTGAATTTCAAAGTTCAGCCTCTATTTTCCTGTCTTTATGGAAGAATTCTGATCAGAATTCGTTGCCAGTTTTTATCATATATGAAATGTGAGAATTTACATTTACTTCTGGAGACTTTTATGTGGACTGTATGACGAAGGTCCTAGTTCTATATGTGGCACCCTGTAGGTGTGGATGTATGTGGACTGTGTAGAATTTCACTATATATCATGGTAGAAAGCATCACCAATTTAGAGCTACAAGACATGGGTGTGATCTTCATTCTGCCATTTATAAGCAAGTGCCCTTAGACTAAGTCACCTCTTTGATCTTCAATTTCTTAACCTATGAAATAGAGGGATAACAACACATATTCACAGGATTATTGTAAAGGTTTTGTCTTTATAATGTGTAAAAATGCTCTGCAATCATTGAGACCTAAGCAAAAATGTCAAACTGTATAAAGCAACTGACAAAGTGGATTGGCAGTGTGTGTGCTGAAAAGGCTTTGGATCCAAACATGTTCCCATTGAATCTTGTCTCCACTTCACTCTAGGGATATATGAAAGACTTGCTTAACTGCTTTGAGCATTGCTTTTTAAAAAAATCAAACGATGGAGAGTGACGGTGAGGATTAAATAAAAATGTGTGTGAATACATCTTGTATACAGTGTTATGTGCAGAGTAGGTATCCCCCAAAATAATTCCTTTCCTCTGTGTTCTCCCTCCTTCCCTCTCTCCCCCATCCTTTATCTCTCCTCTTCCTCTCCTCCCTCCCTATCTGTAGCCTTCCTTTCTTTCTTCTGTCCTTTCATCCCTCACTTTTCTTCCTTTCACCATCTCTTTAGATAGTCATGACCACATATCACAACCAATCTCTTATGATCAATAGTATCTTATTTAATATTTATTCACTGTTTTCACTCTGCTGCTCTCAAAGAAGTTAACTTATTTCTCAAACACCTTGTTAGCCTTCCTAATTCCCCCATAACTAACCATGACTTCCACTCCCCCAGCAGGCTCCAGAGAGGCCAAGTCCCCCTATAATAACCCCAGTGATCACTATAACTGGGTGTCCTAGGCTGGTCAGCCTAGCTGGAGGGTGTCAAAATTCTAGCCATTTTCTTACTTTATAACTTCACCTGCGGCTTCATGACCCCTTAGGAAATTTTGTACACTTTCTGTTGCACTAGTCATAGTGATTCTTTTAATTATCCTGTAACCAATTGATGCCATTTGTGTAGCATTTAGCAGAGTATGTCTTATATTGTGTGTGTGTGTATATATATATGTATATGTATGTATGTATATAATGTATAAACATACGTATATATGTGTGTGTGTGTGTATATATATAAAATACTTTTTGACTGTAGATCCTAGAGGTCAGTCCTAAGTTTTAATATATTTTTATTTTTTTATTTTTATTTTTTAATATTTATTTATTATTATTATTTTTTAATTACATTAAAAAATATATATGAGGTCCCATTCAACCCCACCGCCCCCGCCCCCCACTCCCCCCACAGCAACACTCTCTCCCATCATCGTGATACATCCATTGCACCTGGTAAGTTCATCTCTGAACATCACTGCACCCCATAGTCAATGGTCCACATCATAGCCCAGACTCTCTCACGTTCCATCCAGTGGGCCCTGGGGGGATCTACAGTGTCCCGTAATTGTCTGTGACGCACTATCCAGGACAACTCCACGTCCCGAAAACGCCTCCACATCTCATCTCTTCCTCCCGTTCCCCACACCCAGCAGCCCCCATGGCTACCGTTCCCACACCCATTCCACATTTTCTCTGTGGACATTGGATTGGTTGTGTCCATTGCACACCTATGTCAAGTGAGGGCTTAGATTCCACATGGGTACTGGATGCACTCTTCCCGCTTCTAGTTGTAGACACTCTAGGCTCCATGTTGTGGTGGTTGACCTTCTTCAACTCCATGTTAGCTGAGTGGAGTAAGTCCAATAAGTCAAAGTGTAGGAGCTGAAGTCTTTTGAGGCTCTGGGCCTGGGTGTCATATTATCAGTCCAGAGATTCAAATCCCCTACATATATCTTAAACCCAGCACCAACTACAATTCCAATAAAGTAGCATGCAAGTCTTGTGAAAAGAGATCCCCTCTGAGTCCATTTCCATCATGCAGAAACACCAGCTCCAAAGAAGGGCCATCTGTCATGGCAGTGAACCCCTTCTGCCATGACCATAGAACCCGTGGGTCTCTTTATCCCTCAAAAGAACCAATACCTGGGGTTGTATCTACCTTATCTGTCTCTTAGACTCTGTTCAGTTGTACATAGGGGTATTCCTTCTGACAACCTCCAGACTCTTTTTTAGAGACTCACAGCCTTATAATCTCATTTCTCTTTTCCATTTCCCCCTTACATTAGGTCAAACCGCTTCCCGAAGTCATGTTATTATATGTAGATAGGTATATTCTGCTGTTCCACATTGAATCTTTAATTCAAGGTCATTTTCTAGTTGCTTCTTCAGCTGGTATGTGGTAGTGATCCCTCGGTGCCAGGGAGGCTCATCCCCGGGTGTCGTGTCCCACGCTGGGGGGAATGCATCACATCTACACGCTGAGTTTGGCTGTGAGAGTGGCCACATTTGAGTAACATGAAGGCTGTCAGGAGGAAACCCCCAGGCACAATGCTACTCTAGGCCTTGTTCTTATTGCAGGTGCATAGGCTCAAAAGTGTAGCCATTAGTATCAAGAGCCCACTGTTGGGCCCTCCTTCCTTCCTGGTTCTTGCCGTTGCACCTGGAGGATTGCCGCTGCTCTCCCAGGGCCCACAACAGTGACCCCCCGGCTAGGAGCCCAGTACCCCCCCAGCTGTTGTTTTTAATTGTTTCCACTATGAGTATATATAGATATTACCATATACCCTGAGCATATGCCCTGTATAACTCCCTGTCAACCATATATATCCTGTCAATAACATCCCATATCAGTATTCCTCCGCTGCCATTGTTGAACCACTCTGTGATCCAAAACTTCCCGTAAAGTGAATCCCAACATAATGTCAGCTTCAGAAGAGTCTTAGATCACCAAAATTCATATATACAATATACAGTATTTCCCCAGATCCACCATAAAACCTTTTCCCTTCCACAGCAATAATCTTTTAACTTATTCATATCATATTTCCTGAAACTGATGTACAGATTCCAAAACTATAGTTTTCAAACAAGGTAACATTTGTGCTTACTATGTGGTCCATACTTTAGGTTGTACAGTTTTCTAAATTTTTTAGTTATCCTATGTTTTGTCTTATGGTTTTCATTATTAGTCTGTCATCCCCTATATGTTTTTGGTGTAATATTAGCTGTTTTATATTCATCCTCGTGTACTCTCACATAACTCCTCTTTTGCCCCCTTATTTACCTTTGTTCCATCCATTGCATGTCCATTTTCCCCTCCCCTTAGGGCCCACAACGCCTGCCAATCTAATGCCCTGGGAGCCGTCCTTTCTCACGAGAGATACAGTTCTCTCTATTCGACGGCATTAGTCTTCCCCAGGATATGGGTCCACCCCACCCAATGGTAGAACCCACCTTGGCAAAATGAGCCTTCAGCTATTCCCTCCGGAGTCCTCCCGCATCAGACCATACCCCCTGAGCGTCCTAACCAGGTAACCCTCCTACTTATACTTTGATACGTTTTACTCAACATTTAGTTCTCAATGAACTTCTGGCACTCTCCCATGTTCGTATGTTGCCCCTCCCTCCCACCTATTTCTTGGACCATATTACCCCTCTTCCCATCCCCAGCCCCCCTCAAACCCAGAAAACCCCACCCGAAGGTAACCCCTTGCCCCCATTTTGTCCCTTCTTTGTGCTCATACTTACCCCCAGCTCATCACAGATTCCACCCCTACAGACATTAACTCACATCCTTCCTCCACCCCCCGATTTCCAGTAAGCCACTTTTCCAGACTCTAGCTCTCTGAGGCAGTTAACTTATTTCATATCATTGAGGCCATATAGTATTTGTCCTTCAATGCCTGGGTTGCTTCACTCAACATAAGATTCTCAAGGTTCATCCATGTTATCACGTGCGATTGTAGTGTATTGGTTCTTACAGCTGAGTAGTATTCCATTGTGTGTATATACCACATTTTATTGATCCACTCATCTGTTTTTTTTTTTTTTTTTTAAAGATTTATTTTTATTTTTTTAATTCCCCTCCCCTCCCCCGGTTGTCTGTTTTCTGTGTCTTAGTTTCCTGCATCTTGTTTCTTTGTCCGCTTCTGTTGTCGTCAGCGGCATGGGAAGTGTGGGTGGCACCATTCCTCGGCAGGCTGCTCCCTCCTTCGCGCTGGGCGGCTCTCCTTATGGGCGCACTCCTTGCGCGTGGGGCTCCCCTATGCTGATCCACTCATCTGTTGATGGACTTTTGGATTGATTCCAACTTTTGGCGATGGTGAACAATGCTGCTATGAACATTGGTGTACATATATCGGTTTGTGTCCTTGTTTTCAGATCTGATGGGTATATACCCAGCAGTGGTATTGCTGGGTCATATGGCAAATCTATGGATAATTTTTTGAGAAACTGCCAAACTGTCCTCCAGAATGGTTGGATCCTTCTGCATTCCCACCAGCAATGGATGAGTGTTCCCCTTTCTTCACATCCTCTCCAGCATTTGTAGTCTACTGTTTTTTTCATGGCTGCCAATCTTATGGGAGTAAGATGGTATCTCATTGTAGTTTTGATTTGCATTTCCCTGATAGCTAGGGATTTGGAGCATTTTTTCATGTGCTTTTTAGCCATTTGTATTTCTTCTTTGGAGAAGTGTCTGTTTAAATCTATTTCCAATTTTTTAAATGGGTTGTTTATCTTTTTGTTTTCGAGATCTATGAGTTCTTTATATATGCAAGTTATAAGTCTCTTATCAGATATATGGTTGCCAAATATTTTCTCCCATTGTGTGGGTTCCCTTTTTACTTTCTTGACAAACACCTTTGAGGTGCAGAAGGCTTTAATTTTGAGGGAGTCCCATTTATCTATTTGTTCTTTTGCTGCTCGTGCTTTTGGTGTGATATTCATGAAGCCATTTCCTATTACAAGGTCCTGTAGATGTTTCCCTACACTGCTTTCCAAGGTCTTTATGGTCTTGGCTCTTATATTTAGGTCTTTGATCCATCTTGAGTTGATCTTTGTATAAGGTGTGAGATGGTAATCCTCTTTCATTCTTCTACATATAGCTATCCAGTTCTCCAGGCACCATTTGTTGAATAGGCCATTCTCTCCCAGTTGAGAGGGTTTGGTGGCTTTATCGAATATTATATGGCTATATACATGAGGTTCTATATCTGAACTTTCAATTCGATTCCATTGGTCTGTGTGTCTCTCCTTATGCCAGTACCATGCTGTTTTCACTACTGTAGCTTTGTAGTATGTTTTGAAGTCAGGAAGTGTGATTCCTCCTATTTCGTTTTTCTTTTTCAATATGTCTTTGGCTATTCGGGGCCTCTTTTTATTCCAAATAAATTTCATAGTTAGTTTTTCTAGTTCCTTAAAGAAGGCTGTGTTGATTTTTATTGGGATTGCATTGAATGTGTAGATCAGTTTTGGTAGGATAGACATCTTAATAATATTCAGTCTTCCTATCCATGAACAGGGAATATTCTTCCATTTATTTAGGTCTTCTTTGATTTCCTTGAACAATCTTGTATAGTTCTCTATGTATAAGTTTTTTACATCTTTAGTTAAATTTATTCCTAAGTATTTGATTTTTTTATTTACTATTGTGAATGGTATTTGTTTCTTGATTTCCTCCTGATCTTGCTCATTATTGGTGTATAGAAATGCTACTGATTTTTGCGCATTGATCTTATAACCTGCGACTTTGCTAAACTCATTTATGAGTTCTAGGAGCTTTGTTGTAGATCTCTCAGGGTTTTCTATATATAGGATCATGTCATCTGCAAATAATGAAATTTTGACTTCTTCCCTTCCAATTTGAATGCCTTTTATATCTGGTTCTTGTCTCAGTGCTCGAGCCAGTACTTCCAAGACAATGTTAAATAGGAGCGGAGACAATGGGCATCCTTGTCTTGTTCCTGAATTTAGAGGGAAGGATTTCAGGATTTCGCCATTGTAAACAATGTTGGCTTTAGGTTTTTCATATATACTCTTTATCATGTTCAAAAAGTTTCCTTGTATTCCGATCTTTTGGAGTGTTTTTATCAGGAAGGGGTGCTGTATTTTGTCAAATGCCTTTTCTGCATCTATAGATATAATCATGTGGTTTTTTTCTCTCAATCTGTTTATATGGTGTATTACATTGATTGATTTTCTTATGTTGAACCATCCTTGCATACCTGGAATAAATCCCACGTGGTCATGGTGTATAATTCGTTTAATGTGTTGTTGAATACGATTAGCAAGTATTTTGTTAAGTATTTTTGCGTCTAGGTTCATTAGAGAAATTGGTCTGTAATTTTCCTTTCTTGTGGTGTCTTTGTTTGGCTTTGGTACTAGGGTAATGTTGGCATCATAGAAGGAATTAGGCAGTGTTCCTTCTGTTTCGATTTTTTGAAATAGTTTCAACAGGATTGGTGTTAGTTCTTTCCGGAATGTTTTGTAGAATTCACCTGTGAAGCCGTCTGGCCCTGGGCTCTTCTTAGTTGGGAGATTTTTAATGACTGATTCTATCTCTTTGCTTGTGATTGGTTTGTTAAGATCATCAATTTCTTCTTTTGTCAGTATGGGCTGCTTATGTATTTCTAGGAATTTGTCCATTTCCTCTAAATTGTCATTTTTGTTGGAATATAGTTTTTCAAAGTATCTTCTTATGATAGTCTTTATTTCTGTGGGGTCAGTGGTGATTTCACCTTTCTCATTTCTTATTTTGTGTATTTGCATCTTTTCTCTTTTTTTCTTTGTTAGTCTCGCTAAAGGTTTGTCAATTTTGTTGATCTTCTCAAAAAACCAGCTCTTGGTCTTGTTTATTTTTTCAAGTGCTTTCTTATTTTCTATTTCATTTAGTTCTGCTCTTATCTTTGTTATTTCCTTCCTTCTTCTTCCTGTTGGGTTACTTTGTTGTTGTTTTTCTAATTCCTTCAAATGTGCAGTTAATTCTTCAATTTCTGCTCTTTCTTCTTTTTTGATATAAGAATTTATGGCTATAAATTTCCCTCTCAGTACCGCTTTTGCTGCATCCCATAAATTTTGGTATGTTGTGTTATCATTATCATTTGTTTCAAGGTAGTCATTGATTTCTTTTGAGATTTCCTCTTTGACCCACTGTTTTTCTAAGAGTGTGCTGTTTAATTTCCAAATTGTCGTGTGAAGTCTGGGTCTCTGTCCCTTGCAAATTTCCAGCTTGACTCCACTGTGGTCAGAGATATTGTTTTGTATGATTTCGATCTTTCTGAATTCATTAAGCCTTTCTTTGTGGCCTAGCATATGGTCAATCTTGGAGAATGTTCCATGTGCACTTGAGAAAAATGTATATCCTGCTGTGTTTGGGTGTAATGATCTATATATGTCTATTAGATCCAGCTCTTCTAATATACTGTTCAAATGTTTTGTTTCTTTAGTGATTCTCTTTTGAGATGTTCTGTCCAGAGTTGATAGTGGTGTATTAAAATCCCCCACTATAATTGTAGATGCATCTATTCTTTCACTTAGTTTTTCCAGCGTTTGCCTCACATATTTAGAGGCGCCCTTGTTAGGAGCATAAATATTTATGATTGTTCGATCTTCTTGACAAATTTTCCCTTTCACTAAAATATAGTATCCTTCTTTGTCTCTCACAATTGTTTCGCATTTAAAGTCTATTTTGTCTGATATTAATATAGCTACTCCTGCCTTTTTTTGGTTGTTGTTTGCTTGTATGATTGTTTTCCAGCCATTCACTTTCAACCTCCATGAGTCTCTGGGTCTAAGATGTGTCTCTTGTAGGCAGCATATAGATGGGTCATATTTCCTTATCCAGTGTCCCAGTCTGAATCTTTTGATAGGTGAGTTTAATCCATTGACATTCAGTGTTATTACGTTTAGAGAGTTATTTATGGTAGCCATATTTTGGTTGGATTTGTGTTTGTTATATTTTGTTTGTATTATTTTATTTTCCTTTTCTATTTTTGTCTTTCTTGTTGCTTTTACACTCTCCTCCATCTCTGACTGTCCTGTTTTTTCCTTTCTTCCTGCAGAATTCCCTTAAGAATTTCTTGAAGGGGAGGTTTCTTGTTGGTATACTCTTTCAGTGTCTGTTTGTCTGTGAATATTTTGAACTCTCCATCATTTTTGAATGCTAGTTTAGCTGGATAGAGTATTCTTGGTTGGAAATTTTTTTCCTTTAGTACCTTGACTATATCATACCACTGCCTTCTTGCCTCCATCGTTTCAGATGAGAAATCAGCACTTAATCTTATGGAGTTTCCCTTGTATGTGATGGTTTTCTTTTCTCTTGCTGCTTTTAGAATTTTTTCTTTGTCTTGAGCATTGGATAATTTGACAAGTATATGTCTTGGGGTGGGCCTGTTGGGGTTTATGACCAGTGGAGTGCGCTGTGCTTCTTGGATATGTACATCTGTCTCTTTCAGTAGATTTGGGAAGTTTTCATTCATTATTTCCTGCAACACTCCTTCTGACCCCTTTCCCTTCTCTTCTCCTTCTGGAATGCCTATAATACGTATGTTTGAGCGTTTTTCGTTATCATTCAGGTCCCTAAGTCCTATCTGGATTTTTTCTACCTTTTTATTGACCACTTCTACTATCTGTTTGATTTCCAATGCACTGTCTTCCACATCACTAATTCTCTGCTCTGCCTCTTCTAGTCTGCTGATATTTGCTGCAAGTGTATTTTTGATTTCTTGAATTGTGGTGTTCATTTCCATCATATCTGTTATTTTTTTGCGCATGTCTGCAATTTCCCCTCCGAGTGTTGTCTTCACGCTGTTAACCTCTTTCATTACTTCATCAAATTTGTCGGTGATAAATGTTCTGAGATCTTTCATTGCTTGTGCGAAGTCCTGCCCCCCTTCCTGATTTTCAGTTTGTTGATTGGAGTCAGCCATGTTTTCCTGATTACTGGTTTGGTTTGTAGATTTTTGTTGCTGTCTTGTCAACATTTTTTCTTGAAGGGTTTAATCAGTTCCTTAGCTTCTTTGTCTAGTCTTGGAGATTAATTAGCTGTTGTTTTTGCGTAAGTGTTATATCTTCTCTTTGTCACTTTGTTCTTCTTATTCCAATTTCTTATTGCTAGTTAAGCTCACTTTAAAGGAAAGTATTAGTGCTGGGGAAAGTCAATTGTGTAAGGAAGGAAAAAGTGTGAAGTAGTATTGGTGATATATGTTTACAAAGCAACAATATGAGTTCTGGGAGGATGAAGGTTAGATCATGTAAATTGTGTAGAGTTATAGTAGTAGGAAAGTACCTATAATGAGGTAGATGACTGAATATGGGAGGAATGTGGTACGTACTAAGAGGCTATTGTTTTCATGAGAGAGGGAAAGAGAAAAGAAAGGTAATAGTTTCAGGGACGAATACCAGATGGAAAACTAAACAAAGGTATTAGAAATTAAGAGTTAGACACTTTGTGGATCAAAGAAAGGGAGATGGAATATAGGAGAGATAGCAGATGGTGGAGGATATCAAGTTGTAGGGGAAAGGGGATAGTGTAGATAGGATAAATCTATTCACAGAGCAATGCGGCAGTGGAGGGTGAGGAAACCCAGCAAATGTGAGGTATTTCCTGTAGGACCTATTGTATTGTTAAGGTAAAATAGTATAAGAAGAATATTGGGGACAAGAAAGAGAGGATTGAAAAAAAAAAAAAAAGAACAACAAGAACAACAACAACAACAAAAAATAAAAAATAAAAAAAAAACAAAGAACAGAAACCCCGCCACCAGGCTCGGCTGGGCTCAGCTGGGCTCCGGTCCCCCGCCCGCCGCCCGCCGCGGCTCGGCTGGGCTCGGCTGGGCTCGGCCGGGCCCGGCTTTCCCGCCCGCCGCCCAGCGCGGCGCAGCGCGGCTCGGCTCTCCCGCTCGCGGCGTGGCGCGGCTCTCCCGCTCGCCGCCCGGCGTGGCGCGGCTGGGCTCGGCCGAGCTCAGCCGGGCTCCGCCCCCCCGCCCGCCGCGGCTCAGCCGGGCTCGGCCGGAATCGGCTACCCTGGCCGCCGCCCGCCGGGGCTCCGCGCGGTGCTAGCTGCCTCGGCTCCGCCTACCCAAGGAGGGAATCCTCCACACGTAGCTGGGATCTCCGTGTATATTTCACAGATGGATCCTCTCTGTTACCTTCCCTCCAAATCGATGTCCAGACACCTCCGGACCAGGAAAAATCCCGAAACAGCCAGTCCCAAAGAGTCTCCAACGCCTCCCAACCAATTCCCCCCAGGAGCTAGTAACCGGGAAGTTCACTCAGCCGCCATCTTGCCTCCCCCTCCTGAAAAGTCCCAATTTATATCTTATAGACCAGTCCTTTCCGTTACCTTCCCACCAAATCGATGTCCAGACACTTCCTGCCCTGAAAAAATCCTGAAAAAGCCTGGTCCCGGAGAACCTCCAGCGGTGCCCAGCTGCCTCTTCCCAGGAGAGACGGCAAGGCAAACTCACTCAGCCACCATCTTGCCGGAAGTCTCTTAATATATTTTTAAACTCTTATCATATGTCATAAATCTATGCTCATTTATTTAGCAAATACTTATTAAATGAATTCTTATGTGTCAGGCATGGTAAAGCATAAGGAATTTGTCAATATGTCAAATGCACATACTTCCTTCTCTCTGAAACTTACAGTCTGTCAGGGGACAGACAAAAAATGCAGAAAAAGATAAATATCCAAGGTAACAGTAGATAGTAACTGAGTAACTCATCCTCTGTGATGTTCAAAACAGAGACTATGGTTTCTGTTTTGAGAAATGGTAAAAATGAAAATCTTCCCTGTCTGGTGTTCTGAGATGTTTTAGGGATGATATGGATATTTTTTGACAATGCCTGTGTATCCCCACAAAATTGTTACTGTTAGGGACAATGAAAGTGGGAAAGGTCTTTGATTAGGTGTTACAGGACCTCAGGTAGAGCCACAACTTAGACGTGAGTTAGATTGTATTAGTTACTCTCACTTGGCCTTATGCGTATCCTCACCGGTACAAGGAGGGAGTTGGTCTGGGTAATTATCAAGGCTCCTTCCAGCTTGGTGCATGTTTCTGTGATCTATAATGTGGCTATTCTTATCTATAGGTCACAATTGATCCATCAAAAAAATTCAGAAAATCTTTGAAAAAACACTAAATATCTTCTGGGAAAGGTTTCATTTTAATAACTATTTAGGAAATAGGGACACTGTGTCTTTTATTAAATTTTTCTGTTCCATGGTGCTGATAGCATCTCCTGAATATAAATTGCACAATATAATATAATAAAGCACAGTTTAGAATTATTTTCGTAATAGTTCATGCTGTAGTACTGAGTCATAAAATAAACCAAAAGTACATCTTGTTCTGTAAATGCATAATTTTCAGCTAAAAGTTAGGTGTTAAAAGGAAATTAATAAGAAAAAACTGTTTCACAGCATGCATACAAGCTTAAAAAAAGATTTTTATGTTATTTGTAGAAAAAAAATCAGAAATGTCATTCTTCTGGAATTTTATGACCTAAAAAAAATATGTGTATGTTTTTAATCTTTGTTTTTGTTAATAATTTTTATAACTGTCACATTCATTTTTCCATTTATTTATTCTTTAGTTCTGTTAACAAGCCTTTGGTTTTAAGAGTTACTGTGGACTCAGCTCTACTCTAACATCTGCAGATGTTAAGATTTACTGGATATTAAAAGAAAAGGTAGTCTTAGAAACTTGGAGGACATGAGGTTTTACACTAAGGATAATTGAATGTTTAGCTGAAGTTGGATACCTTTCGTTTGAATTTTGACAGTCTGTAGGATTAGTTGAAAGTAATTTATGCAAGCACCCTTGCTCAACTATTTGGGGAGATCATTGGTTAATAGGGACATATGATAAAAGTTTCAAATTGGATAAAAAATGCTTGTGGCAGAGCAGTTCTGTTGATCATTGGTCCTTGTCAATGGGCCCACACTCATGGGTTTGATTTTTGTAGTTCCTGATAATATAATAATGGCATTAACAACATTATAATTTATTGTGTGCTTACTAGATGCCATGAACTTCATTCTTTCATGGTGTGTACATTATTTAACAGTATTCCTGGGACAAAATGGGGAAATAGTAAACTCATTGTCCTCAAGATGCTAATGTGGGAGGCTCAAAATTACAATGGAGTATGATAAATGATAAGAAAGGATGGTATGGAAGCACTTACAGTAATCAGCTCAACCTTAGGAGTAAGTGGAAGACTTTACACATTGGGTATCTTAATGCTTAAAACCTTTGAAAGTAGATATGACAAATAGCATTACACATATAAAGAAACTGAGGCCAGAAATGGTAAGTGACTATCTAGGTTGCACAGGTAGAATTTGCCACACCTGGTGTTTAAACTTCTGACTCCAAAACCTTTGTTCTATCTGCTCCAACAGAGATTGTGAACCCCCTGTCCTATTCCCAATTTGTTGATGGTCATGGGAAAAATGATTAAGAGAATATGAGAAAATCAATGAAAAAACAGGGAAAAAATGAAAACAAAAATAAATATACATGTGCATGCACACATATACCTATTCATACATACACATATTCACAGATACACAGACATATTCTACTCTTTTTGAAGAAATGAATCAATGATCTCATATTTATCCAAAAGCAATAGTATAAGAAGAAAAAAATGGGCTTTTGGAGCCAGATGATAGAATTTAAATTCCATCTCAAATATGTGCAAAGTGACACTACTCACTGCACCCCTTAGTGGCTTAGTTTCCACATTTGTAAAATGATGTTGATAATGATAATACTTATTATTTCCATATGTTGACTATTATAAATTCAATAATATATGTGTAAACCATTGTGAATTTTAAACATGCTACAAATATTATTTATTCTAAAAACAGCAACTTGTATGAAATTGATCCTGATGGTAATCTCCCAGTCACTATGCCCAGATTTCAATCCGGGTAAATTTGAGGTAGCAGTAAACATCATAAAAATTAACTGAATAATTACATATATTTTGTCAAAATAGTTTTGGAGAACGTTTTATAGTAATCTGTGGTGTCATCCAGTAAGTAACAACTATATGCATATAATTTAAGTAACATAAGTAGCAACTATATGTACATAATGTTTTGTTGCATGAAAACAAATGATACAAATATGCCTTAACTTAAATTATGTAGATTAATATCTCAGACATTTATTCCATTTTATTTATGTAGGAACAGTCTTGAAGATAATTCGTGTCAGGAAATGCCTTGTGTTCATTCCTTAAACCAAGGGCTACAGGGAATATTAAAGAGAAATTAAGACAATCACAAGGCAAAATTAGATGAGCATGTTTGCAGGTATCATAGAAATTCCACAGGCCTAATTAGTTTTAAAAAATCTTCCCAGAATTGGACTATTCCATTATTGGGGAAGACTAAACACGATAAGATTTTATTGCCACAATGTGAAGCAGAATTTCAACATAGAAATCCAGCTGTAGTTTCAAAAACAATTTGCTTAGTAGACAAGAAATGTGGCAGTTCTGGCTAAAGGATAATACACTATTTTTTTTCTTTATGGTCAATTGATTTTTTTTCCTTACAAATCAATTTTATTGATATATATTAATAAAGCATAAATTCATCCAAAGTGTGCCATTAATGGCATTCGGTGTAATCACATATTTGTGCATTCATCACTTCAATCATTCTTACAGCACTTTCATTATTTCGATAATAACAATAAACAAAAAACAAAACTCATCATCTCTCAATCTCTCTATGCTTCCCCTGCCATACATAGCTTTTTCCTTCTCGCTAATATATTGGTATTTACATTTTGTAAAAACAGTCTTATATATGCAGTATCAACCATGTTAGTATTTTACATGAGGTTTTACTATCTTATACAGTCCTATGTTAAGGTTTCTAGCTTTCCTTCTAGTAATACGCATGACCTTAGACTTTCCCTTTTAACCCTGTCATACCCATACAACAGTACTGTTAGTTACAAATATCATGAAATGCTTTCACCATTTCTATTCATTTCCAAAGATGTACAAATAACCTTTTTACCAATTCTGCACAGATTAACCCTTAGCTTTCCATTCTCTACCCTCCTTCTATTTTATATTATATATTATATTCTAGTTATTAACTCCATGAGTTTATACAATATATTTAGTTCATAGTAGCACAATCATACTCTATTTGTCCTTTTGTGTCTGACTTGCTTCACTCAATCTGATGTCCTCCAGGTTCATCCATGTTGTCATAAGTTTCATGGCTTCGTTTCTTCTTACAGCTGCATAGTATTCCATTTTATAAATAAACCACAATTTTTTATTCATTCATCAATTGATGGACACCTGGGTGTTTCCAGTTTTTTTTGGCAATTGTATAACACACTTTTGTGTAGCAATTAAGTTCTGCATTTTCAAGTTGAAGTTAATGAAATGAACAGTTTTATTTTCACCCAAAAGTCAAAACCGTCACAAGTGAGTACCATCTTCAAAAAAGGAAAACTGGAAATATAAGTTTATCCAGAAGTATCTATAAGACATTTCAATTAAAAATAATAATAAAAAATTTACCAGAGTAAGTGGTTTCCAAATATGACCTATATTCTAATTATTAAATCCATGAGTTTGTATAGTATATTTGGTTTCCACATATTGGCAGAACTTACCATTTGTTACCTACAGTGTCACACTGAATCTACTAAATTTTCTTCTTGCCATGTTCTTTGATACATTATTAGCTAATGAAGGTAAAGCCATGGACAGGGCATTGGCTCCATTCTCCATTTCTGCTAGTGTCCACACTTAACCTCCTATCATATTAAAGTAGAAAGTAGTGAGCAAGGAACGAGCCAGAGCTGAGATAATATCCCAGAAGCATGGTCTTCCATACATCATGTAGAAATCTGAGGATTTTTCCAAGGACCTCCCTTTAGTTGTTGTAAGGGCACTTGGTAACTCAAGGATAGCCAGATTTCTGGATTAATTTATTTATTCCACAAATATTTTCTGAATTTCTAATCTGTTCTAGACATCATTCTAGGTGCTGGGTATACAAAGTTGAACAAAATAGAACCTTCCTCCCTCACAAAACTTACATTATGGGGGACAAGTAATCAGTAAATAGATGAATATATAGCATTGCATTATATCAGGTAATTATTACTATAGGTCTAGAGAAAACCACAAAGCAGGGACAGTGCAAAATGGAGAATCTCATTTTCTGTTTTTCATGAAATAAAAAGAAATTATTTCTCTGAGGGGAAAACTGGGGAAATGATTTGCCCTTGTTACTATGTAAGAAAAGATCCTCCATGTGGTGGGAATGCCAAAATTCTGAGAGAAGTATGGGCAGGGAGAGCATTTCTGGTACGTTTGAAGAAGGCCAGGAAGCTGATGTGACTGGTGCTGAGTGAGAGGACAAATTGTAGGAAATGTGGTCAGAGAGGTGGAAAAGAGCTGCATTAAATAGGGTCTTGCAGGCCGTGGTCACTCTTTGAATTCACTGTGGAGTTCTGAGCTTTTTACTGAGGTATGAAACACTTGGAGAGGGTGAAGCTTTGGTGACGTTGAAGTCTGGAGTTCCTTTTAGGTATGTTAGTTTTGCTATTACACATCCAAGGAGTAATGTCAGACAACTGAATATGTGAGGGTGGAGTTCAGAGGAGGGGTCTGACTGTAAATAAAAATATCTTAAATATCAGCATATGGAGAGGAGAGAACTACTAGATGTTCCTTTCAGGCATCAGGGAAGTTTAGTGAAAACAACAACCACAGACCTCAGGCATGGTGGATTTGAGGGTAGATTCAATTTATTTCTCTTGCAGGCTCATTGAGCTTAGTTCTTACCAACACACAGACTCTGGCACAGTGCAGTAGGTTCCTTGAGGTCCTACTCTCAGGCCAAAACAAGGCATAATGTCCTTGACTCAGGACTGCTGATTTTTGTTGACAACATAACAAGCAGATTTTACCCAATGCCAGGAACATGGAGGGCATATAGTTTTCACTGACTGAGTCAAGTAATTAATTAAGAACTGAGATCCAATATTCTCAATGCTCTCTGAATATTTGAAACCATTGGCTTTAATAGGAAGACCTGTGACATAAGTGGTTCCTGGACAATGGATTTAAGTCCCGCTTTCATGAGTTGAGTGTGCCACCTCTCTTGATGCTTGCAATTCTTGTTGAGCTCTCATGTTGTGCTAACTGTCCTCTTATTTTAGAGAACAAAACATCTTTTCTCTGAAAACCATTTTCTTTAATGCCTTTCTGTTCCTCTTCTTCAATATTTAAATGTTTTCACTGATTCAGGTCCACACATGGATTCCCTGTGTTTTATCTTTGTGTAATCAAAAGTTTCTCCACTGTATGAATCATCCTTTACTGACTCACCACCCATGATTTTTTCTGACACAGTGCCAGTTGTCTTTATATTATGTCAAGGTCAGTTGGACTTTGCTGTTACTAGGCAAGTATGAGTTTTGGTCATTATTGTAAGAGGTCTGTCTACTCATGATAAAAATATTAGAGAAATGAGAAGTCACAAGTAGAAATGTGATAAATTTAGATGTTGGAAGTTTCTTTGACAGTCTATATAAAAGGTAACTATTTGTCATTATTTACTCCATATTATAAACGTATGTTTAATGTATAATTTATTTCGTCAACAACTACTAAGCAGGCTTTAATTAGGCTTTGGGTATACAATGGTGAACAAATAGATACTAGGCTACCAATGAGCTTCCAGGCAGACAATAAAAATGTGAGAAAAACCAAAAATGTAACAAACTTTAACTTATAAAAAGAACAAAAAGAACACAAAGAAAGGCTTTATTTAATTAGGTATGATATTCAGGAATAGCATTTCAGAGGAAGTGGCAACTAAACTGAAACTTGAAGGATAAAAATCAGTCAACTGTGTAAATACTGGGGGGAGGGGAACAGTGTGAGTAAAATTCCTCAGGTAAGTGTGTTTAGGAAACCTAAGTGAGACTTTGGGGATGGAGAGGTGGTCTACTGAGTGAAGAGAAAAATGGAATCAAGTAAAATTGGAAAGTAAGTAAGACCTTTAAACCTTGGTAAGTTTACTACCAAGCCTGTGAGTGAGGTTAATAGCATCTTCCTCTGAAATTTATGATTAACTTGGTCTTGGAGATGATTAATTATTATTTTTGCATATCTATCTTTTAATTAAAAATAAAATATTGAACCATAGTAAGTGCAAAATGTAGATTTTAGAGTAAAAAAGGCCTGGGTTCAAGTGTTGGCAACCAGTCAGATGTTGCCTTTGGCAGTTAACCTCTCTGAGCCTCAATTTCCTCACGTATAAAATATGGATAACAATATTCACTTAATCAAGTTCTTTTAAAGATTAAATGAGATGATACATGTAATGTGCTTGTCATCAAACAGTCAACAAGTGAAAGATGATGCTGACGACCACGCAAATTCCCTTTCCTGCTGTTGTATATGTCACTAGATGAAATAAACCTCTTGCTTTAGCACACATTTTTATTTTAGGTTTAAATATTTATCTTAAAAATATTAAGTTGTGAACAAGTTAGGGAGACTAAAGGACTATAAACAAAAAGCTATGTCTAGAGAGATGGCTGAAGTATAAAGAATTATAAAGGGGGTTGTGAGATTCCTCCTGGATTAGAAATGGAAAATCCAAGGGTTTATAGAAATCCAGTTTATCACACACCTGTGTATATTTTTCTTCTTTTTGTCTTTCTGCTGTGTAATTCAGAAGAAGAAACATCATCACAGGAGAAGTGGAGAAACTGAAAGAGAATATGAAACAATTTTTGTGATTAAGACTTGGAAGCAGGTGGTGACACCATCATTCTAGTAAAAGTGAAGACAGCAAGAAGTTGTCTTGAAAGGTTTTCTTCCTATGTGGTAACTGAAGCTTTGGAAACAGAACTGAAAATATGAAGATATCTTTTAAAAGACAAAAAATTGGGGTGAGAATAACTGTATGATATTATTTTGAAGAAGTTCTGTTTTGGTTAATATTATTTTAAAAGGAGTAGCACTCTTAAATTTAAAAAAACAACAACAACAGCTATCTAGTCTAGTGACCCAGAGTTAATTCTAATATGTTAGTTTGGGAAAAGCAAATTAGTAAATTGAGTATGCCACCATTTTTCAGGAATTAGCTAGATGTGATCTGGTCCCTCTAACTACAGAGGACAGACAAATCACCTCACTTATATCTGACTAGTATAGGAAAAGTAGAAGGGAAATGATCCTGAGGAAGTTGCAGACAAAAGGGTTTCCATTCCAAAGGTAAATGCCTGTAACCAATGTCTCATGCAAGCAGAATATTGACTGTGCCATTTACTATTTTAAAAACATTCTAAACTTGAATTTAAATATTAAAGTATATAATGAAGATTATTATGTAATAAACTTATGTAATGTAGCCAGAGGTATATAGCGATGAATAAACATAGTACCTCTCTAGGAGAAAGTAATACAATTAGTAATACAATTAGAAATACAAAACATATCTGTAGAATCTTCAGGTTATATTCTAGAAATTTTCACCAATTTACTATTCTGAAATTTCACATGTACCTGATTCTAATTCTTTGTTATATTATGGTATGTACACATGTGCATTTATATAAATTATACTATATAGTCATGATATGCATCAGTGATTTAGAGACATCTCTGACTCCGAATCATGGTTCTAACACTTAGTAGGCTTATGATATTGGGCAAGTTATTTAACTTCCTTTATTTTTTCACATATGAAACAGGTATATCAGCCTCTATATCATAGTCTTGTTGTGAAAATTATATTAGATAATGTTAGATATTACCAGGTAAGCATGGGCCCAGGCTTGCCACAGAGGGAGAGTTCAGAATATTAGCTATCATTCCCCTTGTTTTTGTCATTGTTGGATTCTTGTTAGTGGTAGTATTGTGATAGTTTTCTAAAATCAAGACAACTAAAAGAGTAGTTTCTCTGTGGCTATAGTTCTCATATCTATCTTAGAGGACACCTATTGGGAAGATCTTTCCCAGACTTTTCACTGTATCAAGAACAGAAAACACTTCTTTGATACTTAATATGTAACTTGCAGTGTTCTAATTCTAATTCATTTAATTAGCATAATAGATAAGTAGCAATTATTATTATACCATGTCACATTGTACTAACATGGAAATGTCTATGCTAACCATTGGATGGGAGGAGAGACAATATCTGGAAACTTGTTGCTGACAAGATAATCCCTTAGTTCATACATTTTCTTTCTCTTTCATAGTAAAAAATGAATCTAAACAATAATACAACTTTCCTCCTAATCATAAATCATGGACATCTTTCTCTGTTATTACACAATTATTTTCAAGGATTACTGAATTGCAACATTGTACTAGAATTTGTTTAAACTATTTCCTATTGAATATTTATATTATTTCAAAATCTTCAATTTCATAAACAATGCTGCAACAAATATCACCATAATTTTCTTTGAACACTCATTTCCTGTACAGTATGATAGAAATAAATAGTTGAAATGTATTGAGTGCTTACTATGTGCTAAACAACATGCTAAGCTCTTTATATAGATAATCTCATTTGAACCATCACACTAATCCTATGAGGCTTATGCTTCTTGCTCAAATTTCCCTGGTTATGCAAGTTGTTCTTTGCACAAGGGCACCTGTCTGAGGTGACAAGTTGGGACTGACTCAGTTTTAACTTCTTTCACCAAGCTTTGGCCCAAAGCTACTTTCAACAGAAAGAATGGATAACTTTCTAAATTGTACAAAGTTACCTTCGGGTTGACAAATCCTGTGTCCCTGGGCTGCTTCTATCCAGAAGAAGCAACTTTTTCTAATTTGCAGAAAGGCATTTTATGAACCAGGGGTGGCCCAGAGCTTCCACCAATTTGTAAATTACAGAGCCAGGGTTGAATCCTGAAAGTCTTATATGGCAGAATGAATCAGTCACAAATACCTCTTGTAGGAATTAATTCCCAGGAATGTAATTGCTAAGTCAAAGGGTAGGCAAATTAAAAATATTGATATTTATTGCCCAACTTCCTTCCCCAAAGACTTTTATCTATTTATATTCTACCAATAAAGTGTCTGCTTTCCCACATCCTAGGTAATTTTGGATATCACAATTCCTTTTCATATTTGTTAGCTTTTTATTATCACAGTGAACAAAGTTGCCAGATAGATCCTAGATCGCTTTCCTGGAAAGAATTTTCATTATTATTTTACTCAGTCCATTGTAAGATTTTTTTATTGTTTGAATTTTTGTCCTAAAATTAAAAGTATATGTTTAAAAATCATGGCAAATCAGAGTCGTGGTGAAGTTGCTTTTGCTCTATTTGAGAAACTTGGTTTGACATAGAAAAATATAGCTCTACTGACATACTTGATAAAGCAATTTGGTTTTATATATATTTAAGACTTCTTTTGGATGCTATTTTGAAGTCTGCAAGAGCAAATACAAATACTAAAGTGTCTTTCTGTGTTTTTTAAGGCCTTTTGATTCATAAAGTTATGTCCTTTGGTATGAACAAAATCAATTTTATTAGAATATTTCCCAGCCATAAGCTATATCTACAGACAGTGTATGTGCTTTACATTAGGCATCTTCAAAGTCTGTATTAAGGCCCTCCGGTCCAGACATACTTGTAAAAGACATACTGTCCTTTTATCTTTCAGGATCTTCTGATGTGGAGAATGGATAAAAGTTTGGAACCATTTTTCAAGGCTCATTTACAAATTTCATTCATGCAGAGCAGATTTTATTTTTATTTCTTTCCTTCAAATGAATTTTTATTAGGTTAGTCAAAACTTTATCTCTCCTTTTAATCTAATCCATGTGTTTATATTTTAATTTGGTTTACCATCTTTTGATGCCCAGTAAACACATAGATTCAAATAAAGTACTAAAGCTCACTCTATTCAACAGAATGATTTGGAAGAGATGAAAAAAAAGTAGAGGCCAGCTGTTTTTACTCTTTCTTGATGTCTATTATGAGTTTCCCAAGGGAAGAAGAATCACAACCCTCATCCCAATACAATTTAAATAATAGCTAATACTTAGTTAGAGGTTGCTAACATTTTTCATGTATTGACCCATTTGTCTACTTTAAAGATGAGGAAACTGAGGCATACATAGCTTTTATTTATTTATTCATTTTTTAAAGATTTATTTTTAATTTATTTCTCTCCCCCTCTCCGCCTCCCCGCCCTGCCCCAGTTGTGTGCTCTCTGTGTCCATTCACTGCGTGTTCTTCTGTGTCCGCCTGTATTCCTGTGAGCGGCTCCTGGAATCCTTGTCTCTTTTTGTTGCATCATCTTGCTGCGTCAGCTCTCTGTGTGTGCGCGGCGCCATTCCTGGCAGGCTGCACTTTTTTCACACTGGGAGGCTCTCCTTATAGTGCGCTCTCCTTACGCGTGGGGTTCCCCTCCACAGGGGACACCCCTGCGTGACACAGCACTCCTTGCGTGCATCAGCACTGCATAGGGGCCAGCTCATCACACAGGTCAGGAGGCCCTGGGTTTGAACCTTGGACCTCCCATGTGGTAGATGTACACCCTATCCATTGGGTCAAATCTGCTTCCATAGATAGCTTTTAAAACACCTTAAGATTAAGTGGCAGATTTGGAATAAGAACCAAGGAGCTTGGTCCATCTCTCTTAATCAGTGTGCTATACCACAGACAGAAGGAAGTTTGTTTTAATTAACACAAGGATCCACTTTTGACTATGATTTCCACGTGCAAGTGTCATTAAGTGGAATGAATAATTGCTACCTCTCTTCCCTACCACCTCTACCGTGCTCCTAAAACTTAGTTTTGCTCTGTGTGGAATTCAATAAAATGAAGGAGAGCAAATGTATCCATAGACCCCACAACAGTATACCTTGCAGGAATTTTTGTTTAACTTGATAGGAGAGTAGAAATAGAAAGAAGAAATAATAATCAAGAATTTAACGGGAGTATTTCAGATTTCAACACAAGCATGAAACTGAAAATAACACCCAAGATAGACTGAAGGAAGACAAATTTCTTTCAGTGAAACTTTCTAACCAATTTCCTCTCTGATCTTAAGCAGGCTTTCTAAGTTCTTTCCTAATAGTAATGATAGTAGAAAGAAGCCTAGGAGAAGAATTGTGGTAGCAATGACAGCATCAGCAATTGTGTGAGCATGGAATTTACAATCAGAAAGATGTCACTCTAAACCTGAATCTTTCATTCACCGTTTGGATGACTGTAGGGAATTTAATAATTTCCAACCCCAAATCCTTTATCTATTAAAACTGACCCTATAAGATGATAAATAATAGGTGGGATGGTTAATAGAATCACTTAGAATATGCCTGACACATAGTAGGCCTTAATATCTTTAATATTAGTATTTTCATTTTTAATTTTTTTTTACTTTTTTAGTCATTCAATTTCTTCAACTAGAATTTAAAGGGGAGGATATCTGGCAATATCCAAAAGTGTTGTTCACCCTCATGTATCAACCACTCCTACCATCTAAAATATCTAAAGCTTTTTGTAGGCTTGATATGGTCTTTATACTATTTTCAGGTCAATACAGACATATATATATATAAGATACTCCTTGTAGCACATGTATTCAGTTTTCCATTATTTCAAAACATATAGCAAAGTACTGGGGAGTCGTGTAGTTCAGTAGTTGAGCACCTGCTTCACATGTACAAGGTCCCAGGTTCAATCCCCAGTACCTCCTCAAAAAAACAAAAATTAAAAAAAAACAACACAAATCAACATGGAAAACAAATAATAAGTTTAGTAGCAGAAGCAGAAAGATGAATTAAATTCCTTTAGACTCAGTACTTTCTTCTTATTAGTCTTATTTAGCATGTCACATGAATACATTTGTTTTACTCTTAACTTTCAAGAATAAGGTCAATTGATTATCTTCATTTGGATACTGAACGATAGTTAAGGTGGGTGTTAGAGTTAGGCATACCTAGCAATCATAGATAGATTTTGCTGAGAAGCAAACATTTTATGTTAATCCTTTGTGTGTTTTTTTTACAAAAAATAATATAAAATAAAATAAAATAAAAAAGCACTAGATAAATGAAGAGCATCAACTCAATTTTTTTTTTTTTAATTGGGTGGTCATGTCATATACCATGAATGGCTACACACAACAATGTGGTCAAGACTGAAAGTGATTTGTGTCCTCTTTCAGGCACAATGATAGAGAGTGAATTAGTTAAACTCCAGTGACTGTAAACAATAGAAATTGAGTCTAGTTAATGCATGCAAAGGAAAAAGGACAACAGTTGGTGGGGTAATTGGGAGGCAAATGGGAAGGGTAACCGGAAGTGTGATAGGAAAACTCCCTAAAGGACAAGATTCTGGGAAGACAAGATTCATTCTGAGTTAATGAATATGTTACAACTGGTAATTTTGCCTGCCATTATATAATGGTTCTCATCATTTAAAGTCTTGAAAGAGAGAATCTGATTGAACTTGCTTGAATTAGAGTCTAGGAAAGAGGCAGGACACAAGGTATAATGGTCTCACCATAACTATTCACCATAAGGCAAGAAAATTCCCTAAAAGTATCAAAAGAAGGATGAATGGATGCTAAGCAAGCACAAGTCAGGGAAAAAATCCATTACTGGAGACAAAAAGTTTTTTCCTGACAGTGACTTAATTATTTGGAAATACACTTTTATAAACTTTTTTTTTCAAAAACAATGTACTATTAAATTTAGATTACCAAAAAATAAAACTTAAAAATTATTTAATTATTTTTTAGTCATTGGTAGGAAGAAAAGTTTATAGTTCTGGCTCTGCCACCAGTCAGTGGCATCACTTTGGAAATAGTGGCATCACTATTTCTCGCTTTCTTAAAACGAGGAAACTAGGCAAAGATCTCTATAAACTATTATCTGTAGGATAAGAATGATCTCTGTACTAGCACAAATTCGTACGGTGAGTTACCTTATGGCCATGCTTTCAAGCTTCTCCTAGAATATAGTGGGCTGGATTAGCTTTTCTTGATTACCTTGTCTTGTTACAATTTTTAAAAATTCTATAATTATTCTCGGCAAGCATCCAAAAATATGCCTCACTACTCGGTTCCAATTAATAGTGTGTGACTTGTTAAAAAGAGATTTTGTTCATTTGAAGGTTTTAACAGCACCCAGTTTCAACTTAGTTCTCTTGGGAAAATATTTAGCATGCATTTAGCTAGCTTGACACATACAACTAATTAATTTGTCTAAAGCAAAATATTATATGAATCATAAACAAAGAACTGAAAATTGAAATAATGCCAGAATTAGAGCTTGAGATACACTATACTTAATTAGTTTCAGGTTGTTTTATGTTGTTTCTTTTTTTTTGGGCGGGGGGGGAGGGGTTATTATTTCAATTCAACATAGATTAATGCTATATTATCTTTAGATAGATTTGTAAAATAATTTTTTTAAAAAACTCATTCACAAGAATTGGAGCTCTTCATGTATATTCAGAAATGGAAGAGCTTTCAAAAATCTTATTTTTCAAGGAATGTCCAAAGGACACAATGCAAATGTATGATTGACAGGGTAACAAACTAGCAATGAGTTGCTGTAACTTTCTACTCAAATCTAAAGATGCATAGAAGTAGGAAGGAGATTGGTGGATCTAAGTAGAATATTTGTATTATAGAACTTCTTAATTATTCAGTACTTTCCATTCTTGGTATACATTTACTATGTTAAAATCTTGAGAAACAGAAATTGCTGTGTTTTAGGGTCACCCTTCATGCCTTAGTTTGTCAGTGTTGTTATGACAAATACAACACAATGGGTTGACTTAAAGAATGGAAATTTATTGTCTCATAGTTTTGGAAGCTACAAGTCTAACCTCAAAATATCAGCAGGGTTTAGATTTTCCAGGTTACTGTGGTGTTCTGCCAATACTCTGTCACATGGTGTTCTCTCTTTTCTTGTGCCTGCTTCTCTGGTTTCTGATGTCTTTTGGCTTCTACTTTGGTGTCCAATTTCCTTTGTTCATAAGGACTTTAGCAGTACGAATTAAGGCCCACCTTGATTCAATTTGGTCTCATCTATGTAAACTCTTAGAAGATCTTATTCACAAATGTGTCCACACCTTAACTAATAATAACATCTTCAAGGGTCCTTTTTACAAGCAGGTTTATACCTGTAGGACATACCGTTATGATCTGAACATGTCTTGTGGGGGACATGATCCAATTCCCAACCATTGAAAAATAGGTCCCCACAGTGGAAGATGACCAGTGCCATGAATGAAACAAAGGTAGAGGGAGAGTTTTTTAATACAACAGTAGTACCTTAGGCAGATTATTGACCTCCTTGTAATTAATGCAAGATAGAAAAACAGCCATGTGATTTCAGCTTAGAGGTGGGATGGTAGGGAATAGCATCCAGCTGGGGTGAGGTGCAAATATCAAGATCTGCAGGGACACTGGCTGACCACTGATCATTTACTACTTCTTCTTCCCATCTCTTTCCCCAAACCTGAATGTGAGAAAATTATATCCCAGAAAGATAATATTGGCGGAGGTACAAGGAGATCCCCTGTAAAATAGATTTACCTGCAGTCGGAGTTTATAAAGGGAGAGGCTTTCTAGCTTGAAGCACAACCATTCCCAAGTCCTAATCTCATGGAAGATTGCTAAATAGGGCTTGGGCCACTTTAAGTGCTTCCCCAATACTTAATCAACCCAATGGCTGAAACCTCCAGGGGAAAGTGGGACCACAGGGAACCAGAGCAACTTACCTGAGGAAGACAATCGCTATCAAGGAAATAAAACAAATTTAATAGCTTGTACCAGAGGAAACAGAAATGGAAAGAGGATTTTTTAAGAAAATATATTATCATCAAAGAGATAAAGATATTACTATTGTAGAACTAAGCAATTATAGAGAACAAATTCAGAATACTGCATATGAGATAAATAATAATTCAAACGAGGTACTCAATAAATGGACTGAACAGCAGAAAGAAGATGACCAAATAATAACTTAGTGAATTGAAACATCAGTTTAGAAATTTTATTAAAAGATCTCAGAAATGATAAGTAAGGAACAGCAAGATGAAATATATAAATGGAGAGTTAAGACATTTGGAAGTCAGAAGAAGTCTCAGCTGCTGTATAATCGATTTTCCAAAAGAGAACAGAAGATGGAGAATGAATAAATGGGAGAAAATAGCTGAAGCAATGACTTACCGTAATTCCTCTGGTTAAATGAAAGAAGATATCATTTTGAAGGAACTCATAGAAAACCAAACAAAAAAAGACAAACGAAACAGAACAAAAACCAAACTATCCTAAAATATTAAATGGGATTTTAAGACTATTATTTTAGTTTCCTGAGTGCTAAAGCAAATACCATGCAATGGGTTGACTCTAAACAGTGGAAATTTATTGGCTAATGGTTTTGAAGTTAGGAGAAGTCCATAATCAAGGTGATGCTTTCTCCCAAAGATAGTGATTCGGAGGCTGGCTGCCAGTGACTCTTGGTCCTAGGTTTTTCAGTCACATGGCAAGTCATATGTCAGCCTCTCCCTGGTTTCTCCTTTCTCTTCCATATTCCATTGACTTCTAGATTCTGACTGCTCCCTGTGGCTCTCTTTTGTGTTTCTGAATTTCTTCTACTTATAAAGGGCCCCAGTAATAGAATTAATACTCATCTTGAATCCTGATTCTGTTGGGCCACACCTTAACTGAAGTAACCTCATAAAAAGGTCTTATTTACAATGAGTTCATGCTCACAGAAATGGATTAAGATTGAAAACATGTTTTCCTGGGGTATGTAGCTCCAACCCACCCCAAAGAGCAATAAAAGACAAGAGGGTTCAAAAAGCTTATAGAGAAAAAAAAGTAGATTACTTCCACAGGAACAAGATTTATATTGATATCAGAGCTTTCAACAACTATAAAAATAAGAATAAAGTGAAATACTATTTTCAAAGAAAATAGAAGGAACTCTAACATAGAATTAATATTTCTAACTGCATACAAATGTGAGAGCAAAATAGATATTCTCAGGCATACAACACCTCAGATGTTTCACCAGATGTTAAAAGCAATCTTGGAGAGAGTATTTTGTGAAAAAGAAAATCAAGAATTCTAGGAGGAACAAAAGGTGGGTAGATAAATTAATAGAATTAAATATTTTCTTTTCAAAAGGTACACTAAAGGGAAGCTGCTGTGGTGCAATCAGCTGAGCTCCCATCTACCATATGGGAGGCCCTGGGTTCACATCCCGGGCCTCCCTATGAAGGCAGGCTCGCCCGCACGCTGTGGAGTGCCCCCTGGCCTGCAAGCACCGTGGAGAGCCGACTCAGCAAGGTGACGCAATAAAAAAAGGGAGACAAGCAAAAACACAGAGGAGCCGCACAGTGAATGTACACAGAGAGCAGATAGCAAGCAAGCTGCAAGGGGGAGGGGAAATAAAAATTTTTTAAATAAATAAATACAAACACAGAAGAATGTACAGCGAATGGACACAGAGAACAGACAGCAAGCAAAAAAAAAAAAGCCACGGGGGGGAACTGTACACTAAAATATGTATTAATAATTTGGAACTAAAATTCTATGGTACAAACACAAGATAGGAGTAAGACTGTACTAAGAACTTATCTTTTCCATGCGAAAATATAAATAATACCTTTAGGAAATTGATAGAAAATTAATAAACATAAATATTCTCTTAAGCCAAAGCTAGTCCATAAAAATACATAAAAACATAAAATATCCAAACCAGTCAAAAGCAGAAAGGGGAAAATAGAAAAAAAAAGGAGAGTGTGGTAAATATGTAACAAGAAATAAAGTGCCTGAAGACAGTCCTCATAGAAGTAATTACAACAGATGTAAATACATTAAACTTACTGATCAAAAACTTTCTCACATCAGATTAAAATCATCCATCAATGTGATCATTTCAGTTCCCCAGGAAATAGACATTGGGATAGAGACTTGTTTGCAGGGGGGCTATTATGGAGGGTTATAAAGAAACATACTTACAGGAATGAGGGAAGGATTTAGCAGAGGAAGAAGTTGAAATATGGTGATGCAGCTTCAACAATTACCACAAGGAGTTCTGAAGCTGGGATGACTTTCCATATATCCAAAATCAAGACAAGGCAGTTGTCCCTTATATCAACACATTGAGTACCAAGAGATACCCCAGTGGATCCTCTGGGTGTCATATATATTCTACTCTGTTTCCATGTACCGCAGCAGCTTACCTCCTCCTGATAATCAGGGTCAATTACCCCAACCAGGATGATGACTCCTTTCTCAGTCTTCTTGTCTTTTGGCATGAGAAGCCTGAAGTAGGTGGCTTCCATAGCTTAAAATGTCATAGAAGCAGTGTGATATCCTTCCGTGGAGGTATTTCCCTTTAGGAGCTCGGACATTAGGCATTGCCTAGAATTTCAGGGATATCAATCATATATTTCCCAAATGGATCACTGGACATGATGGTAAGCTCCTATTTCTACACCTTGCTTTTTGGATTTGAGTACTTTATCTAATGCTGACACAGCACCATTCATTGGGTATTGATTTAGAGTGTATGCTCTGTCCTGGAAGATGGGTTTCATATCTATATAGGGCATATTCTCTTAGCTGGTGATTTAGTTTATGGGTGGTGTAATATGTGTAGAACCAGTGGACCCTATGGTAATTATTATTTCTGCACCACCTTTGTGGTAAAAGGAGTCGTTTGGTCTGAATTCACAACTATGTAGGATGGATCCTTTGTTGAAAGAACAAACTCTGTAAGACTTCAGACAGTAATGTGGGCCCAGATCTTTTGGGCAGGAAAGTCGAACCCATACCAAGTATATGTGTTGTAGTCTCTTTAAACTGCGGTTACTTTTAGGGTAGAAGGGGTCTAATGTAATAAATCTATCTGCCATCAAGTGGCTGACTGGCTTCATTTAAAGTGATACCACATTTGGGTCTTAGTTGCTTCAAGGTAGACATTCTACAGTGGCAGTACCTACACCAGAGTTGGTGGGTGGGAGTCCATACTTTTGACTATAGCTTCCATCCTCATTACCATGCGTATTCCCTTTATGAGTTAATTGTAACAACACTATGGTGGCTGAAGAAGAAACTGATTGACATCAGCTGACCATGTTGTTCAGTTGTTTAATGACTTTTCTATGATGGATGATCTTTGGTAGGCATTACTTATAATGCATGGATCCTCAATCTTTGTGCCAACTCCTATGTATCCATTTTGGCCTCTTTGCCAGGTCTACTTTTCCTAGCTATGCCATCTTTTTTCCTTTAAGTCCCCTGGTGAAGCTGCCAGGCCACCCATTACTGCCTATAAATCTAAATATATATTACCTCAGGCAAATTTTCTTCCCACACAAAGTGGATAGCAAGCCCAAATCTCTGCTTGATGGCAGGATTTCCCTACTTTCTGTCTCTCAGGGCCATCGTTGTGTAGCTACAGTTCATATTTTACTTTCAATACATTGTGCAAGCTCATCTGAGAATCAAATTCAACCTTTCTTTCTTTATCAACTGATCATAAAGTTTCCCTTCCTCCATGTGGAAACTGTTGTGAGTAGAGGGAGAACTGCAAAGCCAACAGTGATAAAAGTGTCTGGACCACCTGCTTGTGCCCTGAGACTGTGCTTGATTCCAGATAGATATATCACTTAATCTGACAATGGATTGCTATTGAACCCACATGGTCTAATAACAGTCCTGACAGAGTCCCGTTCATGATGGGAAGTTTGGTTGCAACCCCTTGATGTTCCATATTTAGATGTTCTATGTCTATACGAGCACATTATCATTCCAGGAGATGATTTTCAAATGGTGTATAATTTTCTACTACAGATGACAAGGCATTTATTCAAATCCATAAGGGTTTATGATGTGATTCTCAAATTGACATATGACATAAACTCTACAAGGCTCTCTAATACCATAATACCACAGAATCTGTCCATTTGAAAAGTCCAAGAGGCAAGGGTGTTTGCACTGTAGCCTGTACCTGCTGCAAATCTCATTCCTTCTCTTGACCTGATTCAAACTTGGCAGCCTTCCATATCTCTTGGTAGATCTTTGTGTTTCTTAGTGGTGGAAAATATGAGATGCAAAAAGTTCTCTTTAATTTTGAAAGGGATGTTCCAATCACAAACCACTGGACCCCTAAATTCTTCACTGACATGACAGGCCCCTGCATCTTCTAAAACATGTGTGTAGACCTTCAGTGTGTATGATGTTTCTTCCTATTAAGTCTAAATAAGATGATGTCATGGATAGAGTCCTACTGTGAAATTCTGCAAAATGTCTACATCCAAGTCTCTTCAGCTTCTTTTATGAAGAAATGTGATATTGTCCATGCCATGTGGCTGTAGTCTGCTTCTGGTCTTGCTTCTGGTCCTGGTTCCCAATAAGGACAGAAAAAATTGCATTTTCTGGGAAGCAGATGTGGTTCAACTGATGGAACATCTGCCTGCCACATAGGAGGTCCAGGGTTTGGTACCCAGGGCCTTCTGGCCCATGTGGTGAGCTGGCCCAAGCACAGTGCTGCTGCATGCAAGGAGTGCTGTGTCACGCAGGGGTGCCTTCCGTGTAGGGTTGCCCCATTTGCAAGGAGTGCACCCCTCAAGGAGAGCCACCCTGTGCAACAAAAGCGCAGTCCACCCAGGAGTGGTGCCACACACGTGGAGAGCTGACACAGCAAGATGACGCAACAAAAAAAGACACACATTCCCGGTGCTGCCTGACAAGAATGCAAGCAGACACAGAACAAATGGACACAGAGAACAGACAATGGGGGGTAGAGGGGAAGAAGGGGAGAGAAGTAAATAAAAAATAAATCTTAAAAAAAAAAAAGATTGGATTTGCCATACACAGGCTGCCTACCTTGTACTCAGACTGTTTTAATGTATTCCAGCAATTTTCACTGCAGATTTAAGAGCAAATTGTACCACCAAGTAGTACAATTTGATGTAGTCTGCTGCCATTCACCATTGTCTGTGTTTTTTGTTTTTTGTTTTGTAGAGTGCAGAATAGTGAATTAGTTCCTAAAGGGTGGCATCAACCTCTGCCATTTCCCCAGGATGTGATATTGTTTTGTATTTACTGTCTCAACCAGGTTTGGAAGTCAGAGATTTTCAGATGGTACTTCTTGTCTTCCCCACTCTGACAGCCCATACACCACAGACAATGAAACCTGAGTGGCAGTTCTGGAAACTAGTAAGTATATCTGTACCAATTATTCATTTGGTAGCTGGGGAAATGACCACTGGGTGGACCCATAGGCTCAATGGATGGCCTATGAGCTGAACCTGGGCCAGAATTTTGTTTTTCAGTTGGTCCCATACATCTTAATTCTAATAGGAGCACCATGATGATGCTTCAATCTCAAATATGTGCATCAACTCAGATCCTTCTATAATAGACATTCAAATGCATGAGTAGTCTGAGCATCTCTTTTCCCCATGTCCAGTCATCTGCATCAATGGTGATAGTTTCCTTTGGGAAAGGATTGAAAGAATAACTATCATATATGGTTGTAGTGGTATTACAGAGTCCTTCCTCCTGCAATCCTGGCCGCTCCTTCAGTCGTTAGGTCCTGGGTTTAATATTGACTCAGATCTGGAAAGTGGCAAAGAATCATGACTTTTATTGGAGTGGCTGCCCTCAGCTTCCTGATCATGCATCCTTGATTTATTTTGATTGTACAGATTGAGTAATTACCCTTGGCGTTTACCCGTCCATCATGTCTTTAGTAATAGTGCGTTTTATATTACTATCTCCACAGCTCCCTGTGGGTAAGTGCCCCTGCCCCATCTCCTGGCTGCCATTAAAACCTTGTCTCTTATTACAAGAATTGTAGTCACCTGGTTCCTGACTGTTAAACACTGTCAGCTGGCCTCTATTAGTTTCAGATTTTATCATCTCTAATTAATATCTCTTCTATAACAGGCTGCATCCCCACCAAATGCCAAGTGATGTTGGTATCCTGTTCAATGACTCAAAACTTGTTTCTTTGGAAAGTCAAGTGCCTCTGGAACTTCCTATGGAACACAGTTGGCTTGTAGGTTTCCTGGAAGCTCTGGTTATCTATTACTGCTCAGTAAGTCATCCCAAAAATCAGTATTTAAAACAAAAATAATTTGTTCAGTTCAAAATCAACTATTTGGGCAGGGCCTAGGCAGGGAAGCTCATCTCTACTCTACACAGTATCATCTGAAGCCTCTCATCTGAGAGAGGAGGGTCTACTTCTAAGATGACTCACTCACAAGGCTGGCAAGTTGGTCCTGGCTGTCAGTTCTTGGGGATTCTCTGAGGGGTGAAATGGGCTTCCTTATAGTTTGCTGTTTGGTGTTGTAAAAACCCCAAAAGACAAGAAGTAGACCTGGGCCTGCAAACTGACAGAATTAGTTTTGTTGTCTTCTGTTGCTCAAGTGGCCTCAGCATCCAGATTAAAAGAGAGAGCTCAACTCTATGAAAGAGTTGTAACATTTTCTTAGGAGAAACTTCAAAGAATTTGAAGTCATGTTATAAAGCCACAACACTAGACTTATTTAATATGCCCTTTGTAACATGCCCAATTCTCCGAGCCTTTTGATCCCTTCTTCTACTATCTTCCTTGCCACAGCAATTTTAGAATTTCTATTTCACTTAGTGTGGGTCATAGATTTCTCTTTTATTTAAAAGTCCTTGCTAAGATGTTAACTGATATATAAAGGAAGAAGAGACTCATATTAATAAACTCTCCTTATCCAAACTAATGTTCTACCCCTCTTAATCCTGAAGCTTCAGGTCCCAGTCCCATTCATATTATTCTGGGTCCTGCCAGTACATGTTGGCTTTTTTCTGCAGCTTCTTCAGCATATTCCCCTGTTTTCCCTTAACAGGTCCAGCACTTCCCTGACTGGCTTATAGCATGATTTAACCAAAGTAATTTGCCTAGTGGCCAGGAGGAGAAATGGGAATCTACCTTGAGGGGAACATATTCTGTCAAAGAAGGCACAGACCTCTGCTGTGTCTTCAAGTCTTTAACAGGGAAGAATGGGCCACTCCAGCAATCCCAGGAGATTCAAAGAAATCACATATCTCAGAAACCCATTCCCTCCCAATTGTGGATCTTGACCTCGTATAACAAACTTCTGGAGATTGAGAATGCAACCCTATCTGGAGTTGTGCTACCTTATAATTAAGTTCTGGTCTTAATCCTCACCTTTATAGTGGGAGATGACAGGAGAGTCCCTTACATGCCTCCAAAAAGAGATGATTAACCATCCTCAACCTTCCACTCATTTTTTCCCAATGTATTAATAACCTGTAGGAACAGCCATTCAATTTCATCATTTTTATAACTACTTTCACCAACTCCCTCAAATATCTGAGTTATGCTCACAAAGACATTCTCATTCATGTTTATTACCACTGAAAGTTTTGTTAACATTGTACCTGTATAATTAGACCAAGACAATCAGTACATTATCTGCCATCAATGTTGGAATCCACATAGGCAGCCTGCCAGTTAAGTTATCCAGATCCTGAATCCTATTGTAGCCTTTTTTCTAGGACTGTGCCTGGTACCAACAGGTCATTGGTCAGGTTCCCTGGAAAACAGACACTGAGACGTAATTTGCATATCAGTGGTTTCTTGGGGCATACTCTCAGGAACAGGAATGACACTGTAAGAAGTGAAAGAAGCAAGATTGTGCAGAGGGGAAGTTGACCCATGCAATAGTATGGTTGCAGCAGAGGCCTATGAATTTGGAATGGCATTTCAGTGATGTCCTTAATTCAAGTGGGGAAGTTGGGGCTTGAACCCTGCATCAACATCTCTAGATGCTGGCTAATCTGCAGGGGGTGGTAACCTAAAATGAGTCAACTGTCTTTGACCAAGATAATGATTGGAGAGAGACTCAGTTTTGAACCCTCATGGGTAGGCAACACACCTGGCAGTTGGGGGAATAAATGTCTTAGTCCTGAAGGAGAGACCTGGGTAATAAGTCACAGCATCTATGATATTGATAAGAAAACAAAAGAATAAAAAGACAACAATGAGGAGAGCAGATGTGACTCAAGTAGTTGAGCTCCTGCTTCCCAAATGGGTGGCCCTGAGTTCAGTTCCCAGTACCTCTTAAGGAAAATGGAAACAAACAACAAGCAAAAACAAATGTAAAAACCAACTCAAGGGAGCTGGTTGTTGAGTGCTGGCTTCCCACATATGAGGACCTGGGTTCATTCCCCAGTCTCTGGTACCTTAAAAATAAATAAATAAATACAACTATGAAAGAAAGAAAACAATGGGGAAAAAAAAAAGGAAAAGAAACCTGGGAGTAATTTTAAAAATATAATTATCTATTGAAGTATATCATTCATATATGAACATACATAAACAATAATTATATAGTGAATTTGTGAATTTACAAAACAAACATGCGTATCATCATACAATTCTCCCATACATCTCCCCACCACCACCTTGCATTATTGTGAAACATCTGTTACAAACTATGAAATAGCATTGTCAAAATCTTGCTATTAACTATAGCCCATATCTTATGTTTAGTATATTTTCCCCCAACCCACCCAATCATTAACACCCTATATTTGTATTACAAATAGTTATTGTTCAAAAGAACACGTTTTCATATTTGTCCTGTTAACTACAGCCCATCATCCACCATTGAATTACTCCTGTCATACAGTTCCATGCTTTGTACAATCCTTTTAAAGTGTACACTCAGTGGCTATAAGAGAGCATTTTTAAGAGAGCATTTTTAAGAGAAGACAAAGATATTGTAATGCAGATATTAAAAAGATAAAAGGATCTATAGGTCCTGAAAATAAACTCTCATAAACCTATATACATATAATAATGTGGACTCAAATAATGCAAGGACAGAATAGATTGCACAAGGCCTGTATCAGAAAAACCAAGAGCTGGAGCCAGATCCAGCCATGAATGAAGATATAGAGGTAACCATGATTTAAAGAAAGCATTGAAAGAAACTATAGGATAGAGATGACTTATCATGAATAGAGTTTGAGAATGGTCTGGCGAATGCAAAAAGTCAAGGTAAACAAAACAACTGAGGTAGAATCAAATGGAAAACAATGGACTTTATTCTTCTCAATAAATTAGTTCTATATTTTTCTTTCCCTTTTTTAACGTTAGTTCAATGTTGCAGACAACAAAAGTGAAAGTTAAACATATCAACATTTAGTGGAATTCTTATTAATGTTAAACCCAAGTATTTTAGGTCTTCCAACTTCCTTCTTCATTTAAAAATTTGCTTTGGTCTTTCAAAGTCCTTTATATTTCCATATTATTTTTTTCCATTTATTTATTTAATTGCATTTTTTGAAAATACATAGATTACAAAAAATGTTACACTAAAAAATATAAGAGGTTCCCATATACTCCACACCCCACCCCACCCCACTCCTCCCACATCAACAACCTCTTTCATCATTGTGGCACATTCTTTGCATTTGGTAAATACATTTTGGAGCACTGCTGCACCACATGGATTATAGTTTATATTGTAGTTTACACTCTCCCCCCAGTACATTCAGTGGGTTACAGCAGGATTTATAATGTCCAGCATCTGTCCCTGCAATAAAATTTAAGACAACTCCAAGTCCCTAAAATGACCCCACATCACATCTCTTCATCCCTCTCACTTTCCTCAGCACCTACCATGGCCACTTTCTCCACATCAATGCTACAATTTATTCCATTACTAGTCACAATAGTTCTATAGTAGAATACCAGTAAATCCACTCTAATCCATATTTTATTCCTCCATATTATTTTTATAATCGTCTGTCAATTTCAACAAAATTGTGTGGGGATTTTTATTGGGATTGAATTGAATATATAGATCAATATATATTTGACATCTAGGAGATCTGAATTCTTGAAAATATTGAGACTTCTAATCCAAGAACACAATGTATTTCTCCAGTTATTTAGACCTTTAATTTGTCTCAGAAATGTTTTATTATTTTTTGTAGACAAGTTTTATATCTCTTTTATCAGATGTATCCTTAAGTATTTCATACTTTTTGATACTATTGTAAATGATTATTTTTAAAAAATAGATTTATGGTTGCTTATTGCAGTATACAGAGGTACAATTTATTTTTGTATATTGATCTTGTATCCTGTAAAATTGGTAAACACATATTAGTACCAATGGCTTTTTGGTAGATACCATGAGAATCATGTTGTCTATAAAAAAGAAGAATTTTTACTTATTTCTTTCTAATCTGGATGTTTGTATTTCTTTTTCTTACCTACTGCAGTGGCTAGAACCTTCAGTTCAATGTTGAGTAGAAGTAAGAATAGATACTTTTACCTTGTTCTGGATCTGAGAAAATAAGTTCTGTCTTTCACAATTAAGAATAATATTTATTGTAGGTTTATTATAGATCTCCTTTATTAGTTTAAAAAGTTTTGTTTTTATGCCTACTTTTCTGAGAAGGCTTTTTTAAAAAAATAACTAATGGATGTTAGATTTTGTCAGATGCTTTTTCTGCATTTAATGTGATGATCTTTTTTTTTTCTTTTTAGCCTGTTAATATACTGAATTACCTTGATTTTCAAATGCTAAACTAATCTTGCAATCTTGACATAAATACAACTTAATCATGACATATCATCCTTTTGACACATTATTGTACTCAATTTGCTAATATTTTAAAAAGAATTTTTGTATCTATGTTCCTAAAGATAGTGGTGTGTAGTTTTCTTTTCTTGTGATGTTTGTGTGTGGTTTTAGTATCAGAATGCTTGCTTCATAAAGGAGTTGGGGAGTTTTCCCTCCTCTGTAATTTTCTAGATGAATTTGCATAGAATTTGTATTATTTATTTCTTAAATATTTGATAATTTTGACCAGTGAAGCTATCTGAATGTGGAATATTCATTTTGCAAAGGCTCTATCTTGAAATTCATTTTCATCAATAAATATAGGACTATTCAGATTATCTGGGAAGACGTATATTTATCTATAATAGTCCCAACTGATAGTCTTGTTTCTGAAGAGAATTTAAAAGAAGAATTCTCAAGCATTGGAGACCTTTAAGGAATAGAGGGAAAAGAAGGTAAGAAGAAGAGAATAAAGTTAATTGCAATAACAAGGTTTTATTATTTACTCATAAATTATGGAAGTGGGAAAAGTGGTATGACTAGGTGTGTTAGTCAACCAAAGAGGTGCTGATGCAAAGTACCAGAAATCTGTTGGCTTTTATAAAGGATATTCATTTGGGATAGAAGCTTATTGTTACAAGGGTCTAAAGAGTCCAACTCAAAGTTACTTCCTCACCAAAGTCTGCTGCCACATGTTGAAGCAAGATGGCAGGCAACTTCTGCCTGGCTGCTCTTTCCTTCTTCATGTTTAAGGCTCCGTGGTTCCAGCCTCTTCTGATCTCAGCTATAGGCTGGCATAGAACTCATCTCTCTTCCTGGGGCTTTAACTGTTTGAGTCTTCTCCTTTCTGTCCCATGGCAGGACTAAAATGACCAAGTTCTCTCCTCTTCCCTATCTTCTTCTGTGTGTCTTCTTGACTGAGTGTCTATTTATATAACCCATCAAGGGGGCAGAGACTCAACCCTGAGTCATATCCTACTGACATGGTCAAATCAAAGCCCTAACTTGATTTAATCAAGTAAACTTAAAACCTTGGAATTTAAATTAATCAAAGGGTATCATACCCAGGGAAACAGACCAGTTTACAAACATAATCTATATCTGTTTTTGGAATTCATAAATAATATCAAGCTGCAACACTTGGGGTATTCTTTATAAAAATACACCTGCTTTGTAAGTTTGGTTCTTATCAGATTTCATTAATTTGTATAAATCATGCACAATTTATAAAGTGGATAGTTCATTGGTTAATAATGAATAATATTCTATATTAGTACTTACATAATTGAGATAATATGAATGTTAAGAAATAAAAATCTTTCATTCATGTACTTATTAAGAAACTCATTTATATATTAATTAATTCAATTTCTTAAGGCATTAATGAATTTATTCATTCCCAACCACTATTTATTGAAGGCCTTCTAATGCACCAGGCACTGTTCTAGGCCCTAGAAATTTGGCAGTGAACAATAAAGAACAGCTTAAGTAAATAAATATGAAAATATCAGATGGTCATAAATACTCTGATAAAAATAAATTGAGATGATGGAAAAGGAAATGGCCTGGGAGCTACTTTAGATTAGGAGTCATAAAGGTATTAACCAGGAAATAGAATTTAATCTGAAACTTCAATGGCAAAAAGGAACTTGCCCAAAACACACTTAGGGACAAATAATTTATGCAAAGGAAAAGACTTGTAAAAAATACATGATGGAAAAGATGAACTGATTTGTGAAACCAGTTAATGGAATGGAGTGAAGGAGATATAAGGGGTAGAAGATGAAGAGAAGTAGAGAGGATCTATATATATGGCACTTTAGGATAAAGTATTTAAACATAGAAAATAATTGGATATCTCTTGGAAGACTACAAGCAGAGAAGTAATATGATCTGATTTGCATTCTTTAAAAAATCACCCCAGATGCTACATGAGAATAGATAGGGCAAGAGTGGCAGAGGGAGATAAATGAAAATTGCTGGTGGGTTGGACTACTGGCGACAGCAATAGAAATGGAAATGATAAGTGAATGGATCTGTGACACTCTTTGGATGAAGATAAGACATGCTGTTAACTTGATTTAGGGAGTCGAGGAACATTTCTTTCCATTGACTTGCATATTTTTGGCCTGAGCAATTGAGTATGTTGCTACCATTTCCTGAAATAAGAAGTACTGAGTAAAATGGAGATTTGCTGAGAAATGGAGATTCAGATTTCTTTTTGATATTTTAAGTTTGAAGTATCTACTGCATACTACAGAGGAAACATCAAGTAAGCATTTGTAGGTGAATTGTTTAGAGAGAGACATTCATTCATTCATTTATATCTTCCATAAACACTTACTAAGAGATTATTCTATGTTAGGTAACTGATAGTCATGGGAATATTAATATAAGGAAAAAATAAGATACAATCTTTTAATTTAAAATGTTCACCTTCTGGTGGGGGAGACAGGCATATAAATATGTAATTGCGATACAGTGTGATAAGTACTATAAAAAAGAACTGGTGTTTTAAATTTCAGTTGATGGCTTGAGGGAACTGGTAAAGGACTTAGTAAGGGGTGACATTTTCAGAGTTGCTAAAATTTCAAAGTTGATAGCATTTTATCTATAGTACAAAGATGATACCAAATACTAGGGTAAGATTTCTGAAAACAATCTTGTAAATGTGTATGAGATTTTTGAAAGCTAAACCTAAAATCTTCAGAAAGATACCTTGGAGAATTATCCCCCAACATTAAAAAAAGACAAATGAAAGAAATAATGTACTACTAGTGGAAGTGGAACATTTCTCCCATGTTGCTTTTTGTTTTTGTTTGTCTTAGGTTATCAATTTTTTTTTTTTTGAATGAGTAACTCAATGGGCATCAATACACTTTCCATTTCCTTTAATATTGTCTAGACAAGTGAGAATTTTTCCATGGAATAACTTACAAATAACAAGTGTCCATACTCTTCAAGCGGTTTCTCGGTAGAGACATAGACTCCAAATTTTATTTTCAAATGCTTCTACTCCTAACAGCTACTCTGCTTAATTAAGGACTTTGTTGACATCTTGTCTTACCTCTGTCTGTTTCTGCTTCACATATAGCCTTGAAAGCAGCAGGCAAGATGCTTGAAACCAAGTTTAATTGTTTTGTGTGTGTGTGTGTCTGTGTGTGTGTGCCCTCCTGGAAACCGTGAGTATATATAGAGAGGAAGGGTAATCAGTTTGATATTTTCCCTTTGTTGGACAGGTGATGTATTCCCAGCGCAGAGTAAAGACACAAGGAGGCTCTAATTGGAGGAAGGAGAAGGAGGACATTGGCCAGCTTTCCTGTCCCTCTTCAGTTGGTACTAAGATACGCCTAACTCTTTCCTGGCTAGGGACAAAATTTAACAAGAACAAGGAGGGTATGCCCCTACTTCAGGAAGAGTGGGTTGATGGCAGCAAATTTTCAAGGTTACAATAAGAAATAACTTGCTTTCTTGCTATTCTGACCTTCTCTAAGTGTTTTTCTTTTTTTTTTTTTAAGATTTATTTATTTATTTATTTTCCCTTGCCCCCCACCCCAGTTGTCTGTTCTCTATGTCTATTTGCTGCATCTTCTTCTTTGTCCACTTTTGTTGTTGTCAGTGGCACGGGAATCTGTGTCTCTTTTTGTTGCATCATCTTGTTGTGTCAGCTCTCCATGTGGGTGGTACTATTCTTAGGCAGGCTGCACTTTCTTTTGCACTGGGCAGCTCTCCTTACAGGGTGCACTCCTTGCACATGGGGCTCCCCTATGCAGGGGACACCCCTGTGTGGCAGGGCACTCCTTGCATGCATCTGCACTGCGCATGGGCCAGCTCCACATGGGTCAAGGAGGCCCAGGATTTGAACCGCGGACCTCCTATGTGGTAGACAGACGCCCTAACCACTGGGCCAAGTCCACTTCCCTCTAAGTGTTTTTCAAACTTGATGTTATACATCTAAGGCTCATGGTTTCTTCTTGATTTTTACTTTGATCCCTTTATTCTGCTACTTTGGTCTGATCCTCTACCTGTATCAAGGTTTTAATTCTAAGTTTTGCATGAGTTTGTCTCTTTTCTAATTATATTTCCACTTCTGAGGGCTTTTCCATTGTACATATCAGTACATGGCGCTACTGTGGGTATTTAGAAATAGGGCTTCTGCCAAAGCAGATCTTTTCCACCTTTTTTGGCCTTTGGCCTTTACAGTTGTGAAGCTTTGATTGGAGTCTATTCTTGGATGTCAACTCTTGCAAGTTCAGTAGCTGAAAGTATGCAAGTAAGCATTGTTAACTTTCTTTGAGTACATTTTGAGATAACAAGGCAACTTTGCTTTTGAAAATATAAAAACTCCATCATGAATTCAAGCATACGTGATAGGTATTGTTTTTTTCTGCTTCTAGATAGAAAGCAATAGAGTGGCACCTCAAATAAAAGTTGATTAACATCTATTATCTATGTGAGTATGATTGTGAATATTTACACAATAGGCTGTGACCCAGGAAGTTCAGTTACTTGCCTTCAGTCTCCAAATGCAAGGAGGTTTTCCCCTTTGTAACTATTTTCATATATATGGGTAGCCATTATGCAGTCACACACAAATACATACATACACATTTGTGCATACCCTCATTTTCATACACACAATAGATTACTTGTTTGCTTCCCTTCCCCTTCACAAAAAGTATTTTAGTTCCATTTTACTCTAATGGAAAATGCCCTCCTGAGTGAAAGGGAGCTCTTGCTTGTCTGATGAACTGGAGCTGCAGCGATAACACACTTAGAGTTGTCAAGAAATCCTCGTAGGAGATTGATTTCTGCAAATGGAATCGAATGGCAACTGAAAGTGATAGCTTCAAAACTATCTCCCCTCCTGTTTGACATCGATCCTTCCTACATGTGCTGGCTCATTATCTGGTGGGCAGAGGGAAATTGCGACTTGACGCAATTCTTGGCAGTTTTATAAGAAGGAGTAGCAAGGGGAGGTTATCAGGTACAATGCTCTAATTTACAGAGGTATGTAGCCCACAAGTGATCTACTCATATGGGAAGAAAAGCATTTGTTCATGAAATAATGATACTTTTAAATAGCATGGAGATATAGTTATAAGTGGTAAGAAAACCCATATTAATATGCAATTCAAGGCGAGGCTAGTATTTAAAAGAATGGACTTGTGTTAACTTGGCATTTCCAAGCTCATGCCTTGGACTGCTTTGCAGCTTGAAGACAGTTTAATTCTAGTTTGAGCCTTTGTAGTCCTTTGGTGCATTTCCAAGGGCAGATCAAAAAGAATTCATGGGCTTTGTAATGCATCACAGTTACCCAAGTTAGGTCCTGGTAATTGGTATGATTGAATGAATGTATTTACTTATTCTAGGAGGGTTCTGAGATCAAGCAGGTTCTAATGAAATTGTTTTAAATGGATTCTTCACCTCATTTAAAACAGAGTGTCCATAACCCCACCCATTTTCGTTGAAAGGTTCTTTCAGATTTCTGGAGAGATCAGTGTGGACATTTACTTCTGGCAATGCCTATTGCCACCCTCTATTACACAGGCTTACTTGTGCCTGTGAAAGTGTGCTCTTGGTCTCTAAGAATCGTGCATATCAGACTTCTTGCATTAATATTGAAGATAATACAACTCTAATGGAGCAGGAATCCATGTAGCATGTCAAACAAAGAATTCCTTGCTTCTAGGGAGAGTGTACTAAATATATCAAAATACACTGCAGCATAGACACACACAGTCCACAGAGCCAATTTAAAAAAAAAAGAAATATATTGGTGATTAGGGAATGTATTCCATGATAGAGATAGCGGTAAGGTTTTATGACTCAAATAAAAATAATAAAGCTGATATATGATATATATATATAAAAGAGTAATTTCCTAGTTACCTTGGTGCAAATCTTACTCACCTTTTAAAGCACAGTTCACATCTTTCTAATTTCCAACCATTCTCTGAACTTCTTTACCCCAGTTGCAGGATCCTTAATCTCAACAGATCCCTTGGTCCAATGGTGTGCAAAGAATAAAGGCTATAATATGCGAAAACTCCACAAATGCTCTTCTCTCTCACTTCCTTAAAAAACTTCTTGAAGAGAGAACCATACAGTACTACCATTCTTCATCCCCTGTTTGCTATCCAACTACTGCAATCTAACTTCTAGCCACACTGTTCTACTAAAAAAAATGTTCTCACTAAAATCGCCTATGACTTTCTAACTAACAAATCAAACCATCGTTTTTTGCCTTGTTTCATTCCATTCCATGGCATTTAACATGATGGTTCACTTTTTTTTTTAATTAAAAAAATTGTTGAAGTATACTACAGTTCAATCTCCTTTTTACTTTTCCTCTCTTTCCTTACAATTAAAATAACATTTCTCCCTGTTTTTAGCTTTTTATCTTCTCTCTCTAATTGCTCCATTTCAGCATGTTCCAGGCATGCCTGGGCCTGTGCTTGCTTGGGGTAGAGATGAGGGGAGGCATATGCCTGGCTGCAAATCTTCCTGAGCCTGGAGAGTCACATTTCAATTTGTGTAGTATGTTGACTTTCACTGAATCTGCTTCACCCTCCACAATCTCCTTTACCCACCACAAAACTTTTCTCTGTCTGGTGTCAAGCCTAGTGTACCCTGTCTGACATCAACCTACCTCCAATTATCTAGCCAGGTTTGGGGTGGGATAGAAAGTGCTTATCTTTTTACCTGTTATAGAGTAAGTGCTTACTTCAAATTATATATTTATGAATGGACTTAAATTATCTAATATAAATATAAGATTTAAACTATATTCTGTCATCTACTTTTGTCATTAATCCTCAATACTACTTCCCCCTCTTTAAAGCAATTCTATGTATATCCAAACTGAAGCTATCTATGAATTGTTCTATGCCACCTCTTTTTTCTTTCCTCTATATTAAAATGTTTCTTTTCTGGGACTTGCATCAAGTTCTTTTTATATTTTGTCAGTTCCAGCAAATCCTTTTTATAATTTCTGTTGTAATTTAAAAAGTAAATATGATGATATCAAATCAGGAGTCATGGGATAATTTTATGGTAAATTAAAGGTATTTCTGAAATGAGATGGAATTGGAAGTCACATAACTGCTTTGGTTTGACATTTAGTTGGACTGAATGGTGTAATTAGCAATAGAAACTATCATATAAAACATTAGTAGCTTTAGTTTTCATCTCAGAGACAACTATCTATGCCCAAAATCTTTTAAAGGGTTGCTAATGAGACCAAACAATGTGCTATATTGTCTGGCTGGTTTAAAGAGGTGATGGATGTGAAAAAGGAAAAGCACCCAGAGAAAAATGAGATAGATAGGTTTAGTGAAAAAATACAGTAGATCTAGTTGAAAGTTATACCTCCAGGACCTGTGGCTCTTTGACGACTCACTTAACTTCTCTAAATTTAACCCAAACGTTGGGGAGTATGCCACTTGCCAATCTATTTCTGGTGTTACTGAGATAATCACGTGAGTTATTAAATTGCAAAGTTCTTTGTGGATAGTAACTGCTATGCACAAGTAAAGAAATATTTAGAATAATTTGCACCCTATAAATACTTATTACATATTGGTTAAATTGAATCAAAAGTCAGAAGAAGTTCAAACTTCTTTTCCTAAAAGACAGTATCCTCATGAATTATGCAAATCAATCCCATGCCTCCTGAGGCAAATTAGTCTTACAATATTAATTGATACTTCACCTTCTTAAGTTTTACTTTATTCATATGTAAAAAGGGGACACTAATAGCATTTACCATATTGGGGAGTTGTAAGATTAATTACGATACATGTATCTACCCTCAACATCTCTGCCTACCTGCCTGGTCTTTTCCAACAACTCTTTCACATGTACCTTAAGAAATCTTTACTGTAGAACATTCATGTTCTGGAATGTCACCCTTTCTCATGCCTCCATCCTTCTCTACTTAGTCTTTCCTCTCTCAGGAACATAAGTTCCTTCCAACCTCCTTCCTGCCCAATTTTTCCTGCCACACAAAAAATATGAACCTCTGTAAAAACTGATTACTTCTCCTTCAGGTGTTTGTCACTTTCTGGCCACCAGCCCAGTAAGTAAGAACTAGACTTCTGTCTTGAATGTGTCTCTAGAATAATAACTTCCATTCCCAAGAAGCACTTGACTGTGTGAGCCATATTTTCACTATAGCCTTTAAAATGGTGAGCAGGGTAAAAAATCAGAGAACAGCTTCTATCACCCTTATTGGGGTCTGCCACTGATTACCTTTGGAGGATCTTTTTTCTCCGAGCACTGGTTCCAAAAAGCAGGGTCAAAGACACAAAGGGAGTTTTCTTAAGCTGGTGCAAGCTTCTGGACCTCAAATAACCAGAGATAAGTAGCTGTCTTTGTTGTTGTTGTTGTTGTTGTTTTGGCTACTGAACCCAAATGTCTAGCCTTGCGCATCCCCTCCTCACTTATCATCCTGTCTTAATTTTGCCTTACACTAAGTCAACTCATTAGACTTGAGACTACCATTGTATCTCCATTTATAAAACATTAATTACCCCCTCAGGCAGAATTAATGCATCCCTTCTCTTTCTCTCAAGACACTTTATGCTTTCCTAAAGTTTATTTATGACATTACATTTGTGTGCTTATGTATTTGCCTCTAAAGCAGACTCGGCAGACCTAATTGCCATTCTCTCCTTTCTTGTTAAATTGACTACAGGTTTTTATTGAATAGCAGCGAATCCGGCTAAAAGCTTATATTCCCCAGACTCTTTTGCACTTAGGGCTACCTTCACAAGAGTTCTGCCCAAGATTTTGTTAATTTATCCCATGGATTTTCCTGGGATGGTTTACCCCCAGTTTGCAATCAAATTGGAATATTCCTGTTCTGTTCTCTTTACTCAATGATGGGAGAAATGAAGGCCGGACTTCCTTGAAGTGATTTAATACTGAGATAATGAACTGACATTTACACCATTTTGTATTCCAGATTGGAAAAGTTGAGAGACGATCTAAACTTGTCGAACATTTAAACACTCAGAGCTTATAAATGGACTTTATTTGGGGTACTTGTTTCTTTGTCCTTTGAGTGTTCGCACCAGATAGCATTTAATCTTGAAGATGATGCAGTTACACTAAAATATCTTCAAACCTGAGCAGTCACTTATCACTGGCTGGAGATATTCTATTGCCCTGTAAAATTTGCCCCTGGCTGATGCAGGTTGATTTACAATACCACCATTGAAGTTCTTCAAATGGAAGATCAGAAGGTCTTTTTGCCAGGTAATGCTGTGTGAATCAGGAGATGGAGGTTTTTTTGCCAGGTAATGCTGTCACATGCATTCAACTTGCAACTGTTTTTGAATTCAGAGTCATAAGGCTTTCAGTAGGTTGTAAAATGCTTAAACAGATGGGACATTGTTATTAGTGTAGATAATATATTTTCATTGTATTAGGGTTGAAAGTGATTTTCCAGATAATGGCTTAGACAAATGTTTGTGGAATCTGTCTAGTCAATGCTCCAAAAATGCAGCCTGACTTTTTCAGGAGCAATTCTACTTTTATTGAATGTTTCTGATGAAATATTTAACTCCTGTAAATTTCTTACCACATTGTCAAAGAACCTCTGTTTATTTTCTTTCTGGAGTCATTGTTAATGCATTATTAAACTTAATAGTGACCTCTGAGTAACTCAGAAACTCATTTTGAACTAAATAGCCAAATATTTTATATACTGGATGGCTCATTTTAAAAAAAATTAAATCTCAATGTAAGTCTTTTTATATTTGCATAGGTCTCATGGAGCAAAGTTCAGGGGGTAGTTTGATCCTAATTAGATGAGATGCTGTAGGTAGGGACACAAAACCAAATGAACTGTTCACTCTACAACCTAAGAATTAGGCAAAGAATAGTGATGTCATTCATTTATTCTGCCAGCAAACTGAGCATTTTTCATGTAGGACTTATTTCACAAAAACAGACAAGACAGGGCTTGTGAAGTCAAGGAGATGTCTGAGATTTAGAAAGTGTACGTTCACCTTAATGTGAGCAAGCAGAACTATTCTGGGGTTAGAGTACTTACTAGCTGTGTGGCCTAGATAAATGACTTATTCTGTCTCTGTCTCAATTTCCACATTAAGATGGTATCATGGGTTGAATTATGTCCACCCAAAAGATATGTTCAAGTCCTAATCCTACTATCTAAGAATGTGACCCTATTTGGAAATAGAGTCTTTGAAGAAATTATTAATTAAGATAAGGCCAAACAGGATTGAGGGGGGCCCTATTTCAACATGGCTAGCATCCAGGAAGAGGGAATTTGGACAAAGACACAAAGAGGAGAATGCCCAGTGACCACAGAGGCAGAGCCTTAAGTGTTGCATCTGCAAGACAAGGAATACCAGGAATTGCCAGCCAATCATCAGAAGTGAGGAAGAGGCAAGGAAGGTTTCTTCTCTACAGGTCTCAGAGGCAGCACGGCTCTGCTGACACCTTGATTTCAGATTTTTAGCCTCCAGGGCCTTGAGGCAATAAATTTCAGTTGCTTTAAGCTACACCATTTGTGGTACTTTATTATGGCAGCCCTAGGAAACTAAGACAGTGGGGAATATTAGCAATTAAGACCTGCAAGATATATGGCTGCCTGGTACAAATGGAAGCTCTATATAATATGTGTGTGTGTGTATATATATATATAGTTTTGAATAACTTGGAGGTTATTTAGACTCCAGTTATGTCCTCCCCAAATTTCTTAGCTGATAAATACCTCTGCAACTCTTTAAGGATTGATTTTATTATTTTTCAAGTTGAGTTTCTAAAATTGCCAAGTTTGTGTCTATTGTTATTAACTCGTAAAAATTTGGAGGCCATAATAGATGCTCTTAGTTTGGTAGCTTGACATTTTATTTGCCTTTGTTTTTTTTGACTCAAATATAAAACCTATCCCCTCATCCCATCACAGCCACCACCCTCTCTTTCAATAGCTGTATGAGTTTTCTAGTGCTGCTGTAACAAATTACCATAAACAATGGCTTAAAAGAACACAAATGGTGAGAGGACTGTGGGAACCTGGCAAAGTAGGAAGCTCTAGAAATCAGTCCTTCCACCAGAATAACTATTAAACAATCAGGGACAGTCCCAACCACCATTTTGTAACTCTGGAGGCAAGTAGAACACTCTGGCAGCATCTGGGAAAGAGTGGGAGGAAGGGATTGATAAAAGACCAGTAAACTGCTTTCTCTGTATGGCTACCAGTACCCATCCCCCACTCTCACTGCAGACCACCATGGGGACCAGCCTCTAACTCACTAGTGACAGAAAGTCACATAAAAATCCTCTTCCCCAAGACCAGGGTGTAGGGTCATGGGTGACCATTGATTATGAATTTTTTTTTTAAAGATTTGTTTGCTTGTTTGTTTGTTTATTTATTTATTTATTTATTTCTCTCCCATTACCCTCACTGCCCCCCCCCGCCACCCCAGTTGTCTGTTCTCTGTGTCTATTTGCTGCGTGTTCTTCTTTGTCCGCTTCTGTTGTCGTCAGCGGCAAGGGAATCTGTGTTTCTTTTTGTTGCATCATCTTGTTGTGTCAGCTCTCAGTGTGTGTGGCGCCATTCCTGGGCAGGCTGCACTTTCTTTCGTGCTGGGCGGCTCTCCTTACGGGGTGCACTCCTTGCGCGTGGGGCTCCCCTACGTGGAGGACACCCCAGCGAGGCACGGCACTCCTTATGCACATCAGTACTGTGCATGGGCCAGCTCCACATGGGTCAAGGAGGGCCGGGGTTTGAACTGCAGACCTCCCATGTGGTAGACGGATGCCCTAACCACTGGGCCAAGTCTGCTTCCCAATTACGAATTCTGATGAGTGAATTTGGATTGCTGGGTGTGCAGCTCTGAAAGCTGCCACTGCTCCAACACACCCTGGACAAAGGTGGTGATGAGCCCACTTAAACAACCTCTGCTTCCTTAGGCTTACAGAAGACAGTCAGGTAAAGGGCTGCATTTACTGGGCATGTCAAGAAAGCTTCCACAGCTTTGAGGAGGTCTGTCTCCTGGGAAATAGAGGAGTCATTCAAACTCCTGTAAATGGGGCAACTAAAAAACAAGTAACAAGCACAGACCCAGAATAAGACACAGGCCCAGAAAAGATAGAGTGTACCTGTACACTGCATTTGCCTTGCACCCTGTACACTGTGTTTGCCTTGGGCAGACCTTACTGATAGGAGAACAGAAGGTCAATAAAATCTGCCTTTTCACCAGCTGGTTGCAAAATCAAGAAACAGACACCTCAGGAAGTAAATCCTAGAGTAAACATTTCAACTCTTAAAATGTACAGTGTGCAATGTAAGAACAAGAACAGCAAAGAAACAGGATATGATGGACTAGTTAAAAGAAGAGGATAAAAATACAGAAAATAACAATAAAGAAGACCACAATGTGGGCATACCAAATAAAGATTTAAAAAAACTGATCTTAAAAAGGCTCAAGGAGATGAAGGAAAATATAGAGAAAGAATTAAAGGGTATCAGGATGAGGGGGGTGGGGTATATGGGGACTTCTTATATTTTTAGAATGTAACATTTAAAATATTAATTAATTTTTAAAAAAGGGTATCAGGAAAACAAGGAATGAACAATTTGAGAATCTTAGTAAAGAGACAGAAATTTTTAAAAGGTGCCAAACAGAACTATAGGAGTTGAAGACCACAATAACTAAAATAAAACATGCCCAGGAGGGTTTAAATAGCAGATGGGAGTGAGAAGAAGAAAGAATCAGCAAACTCGAAGACAAGGCAATTGAAATAAGTCAGCCCCAGAAGCAGAAAGAAAAGTGCGAATAGTCTAATACACCTCTGGGACACCATGAAGCATACCAATGTAAACTTCACAGGTGCCCCAGAAGGAGAAGATAGAGAGAAAGGGACAGAATGAATATTCAAAGAAATAATGATGAAGAACTTTCCAAAACTTAGCAAAAGATGTAAATATGCATGTCCAAGAAGCCCAGAGAACACCAATAAAGATGAAGAAAAATACACCTTGTCATATATTGATCATACTTTCGAATGCAAAGGGCAAGGAGAGAACTGTGAAAGCAGCAAGAGAAAAGCAGCATGTTAGGTACAAGTGAGTTATGTATGAGGATTTGTGGAAAGTCTTACTGACGGCTCAGAATCCTGTTTCCTGCATGTAAAACCAACACTTTTTTTTTTTTCAATGAGATATGCATAAATCAAACCACTGATAGCCTGGACTGAGTTGGACAGAAAAGAGAGAGGTTGAAGGAACAATGACTTCAAAGGCAGAACTGTGGAACTGAGCTCTGGACTTGCAACATCTTCTCAGGCCAAAAAAGGGACCATGTGTGCAGAGAGGGTGAGTATATCTGGGACTTGGAGAGTGCAGGGCTTCCGCCTGGTTATTCAGGAAGAGTGCAGCTGTCACAGCTTCAGAGCAGGTAGGGTGCGTTCCCCAGAGATTCCGGAGAGGCTGGTCCTCACCCCAGTGAGGGTGGGACCTAGAGTTGAGCTGCCGACCCACTGTTCTGAGGGATTTTAGTCTGTGCTCCAGAGATTGGGGGAGTGTGGCCACCATTCCTGTGATCTTGGAGGGTGGCGCCTAGAATTCCGTGGCCACCCAGACTTTTGATGGGGGTGAAGTTGAGAAGGTGGCTCCTGGGCAAGCCCTTGGAAGAGGTTGTGCTGTTGCTCCAAGCCCTGAGAAGAGTCCATCATTCTATAAATGACCCTTGTACTTTGAAATCTAATGGAGTAGTCCCTGCAGATTTTCAGAACTGTTTGGGACCTGTGGCCCATTTTCCTTCCAATTTTTCCCTTTGGCAATGGACATGTTTATCTTATGACTGTCCCTAATCTATAAATTGGGAGCAGATAACTTTTTTTCTAAGTTTCACAGGTCTACAGACAAAGGAGAATTTTGCCCCAAGACAGAAATGCCTATAAATGATTCTGATGAAATTGTGTGCTTAGAATTGTTACTGAAACAATTTAAGGTATTTAAGCTGTTGTGACTGAATGAACGCATTTTGCTTATGAAAAAAGATGTATTTTGGGGGTCTGGAGGGCATACTGTGCTCATTTGAGTCTTTTGTGGACCCCAGAAAATCCTGTTTTTAAAGCCTATTGTAGGTGGGAAGTCTTGATTAAATTACTTCTTTTAAGGGCCCTTGATTAGGTTGTATGACCCTGTGTCAGTCTTAATCCTCTTACTGGAGTCCTTTATAAATGGAGAACTAAAAGTAGCAGACACAGGATAAAAGCAGCAGAGATGAAGAGAGGCCTTCAGAAGTTGATGAGCCCAGGAAAGAGAAGAGCCACAGACCAAGAGGGAAAGAAGCAAGCAGGACTGGCATTGTGCCCTGCCATGTGCTTGATCACCCACAGCCCAGCTCGGAGAGAAAGCATCTTTAGATATCGCCACCATGTGCCTGATTGCCCACAGCTTCAACCTGGTGAGACAGCATCTCTTGATGGTGCTTTGTTTTGGACACTTTCATGGCCTCAGAACTGTAAGCTTTTAACCTAATAAATTCCCATTATAAAAGCCAACATATGTCTGGTACATTGCCCCCAGCAGCCTTTAGTAAACTAAAACAGCTGCATTTTCTGCCGGAGATTCTATAGGAGAATCACTTTCCTTGCCTTTTCCAGGTTCTAGAGCTTGCCCCTATCCCTTAGCTTGTGGCCCTGCATCTCTGACCTCTGCTCTGTTATTTTATCTTCTTTGTTTCTGACTTTCCTGCCTTCTCCTTATAAGGACCCTTGTGGTTACACTGGGTCCATGGGGATAATTTAACATATGATCTCATCTCAAGATAATTATGTCTGCAAAGTCCCTTTTGCTGTGCGAGGTAACATAATCAAAAGTTCCAGGGACTTAGGGCATAGATATCTTTGGGGGAGGGCATTATTTTGCCTACAATAAAGCATAGTTGGATGAAAAGAAATTCTAAATAAGCTTCATCTTTCAGGAATTATCTGGGATGGCAGGAAATAGACTACGCACGGACTATTTTGTATCTTTTAATAAATATAGTCGAATTCCATTAAGACTGACTGAGGGAAAAGCCAAACATTAGTAGAAAGTGTGAATTAACAGAATTTTGTTTGTAAAAGCAGTATTTTGGTATTTAGTACAAAAGAATAGCTAGACCTAAGCTAGCTGCAAATTGTCTAATAGACATTGTTGATTCATTTGTTTTGGGAATAGTTGGAAATTTGCATATGGATTCATCATGAAATAGTTATTTACTTTTTATTGTGCTTTAGAGATCACAGAGCAGTTTTTTGGATATTGTCTTCTTTTAAGTACCCAGAGCCTTTATAGGGTAGGGTGGGAAATGTATTTTGAAGCACATATTATTAGTGAATCATTGAGGCTCAGAGATATTAAATAACCAGGTTATAGTTACAGGCTAGAGTGCTGGGTTGAGAGTTTGAGTGAAGTTCAAGTCTGTGAGTCTGTGAGCTCCCTGATGCCCGAGGGAAGCTGAAATCCACTCGATCCATTAAGTAGCTGAAAAATTCCCTTTCAAGTCTTGTTTACATTAGAGTAGACCTTGACATTCTGGACAGTCATACCCTAAGACTACAGAAAAATCTCTAATTCTCAAATAACAGCTTTTCTCTTATTTTCTTATTTCTGGATAGCACCGTTAATGTATCTCATCACATCACACAGGTGAGCCACTCAAATTCAATGTTACTCTCTTTATTTCACCTTCTGTTCACTACCACGAGTCAAACTAACGATTATCTTTTATTTCCTGGACTATTTCTAAAGAAAGGCCAAGTATTTGTCTTATTTTGAAGATGGCTTAACTTGAAATTGCACTGACAAATTATTAATCACTGCTAAGTAACGAAGCACTTGCAGCTGCTCAAGAAGCATGCTTATGAGAAGTTGCTCAAGTGAGAAGCAGCTTACATTGCAAATCAAACTTCCAAATTAGCACATCTGCCCTTGGGACTTCCACTGTGGACTCACAGTATAGATAACATGTCTCCAGGCTGTTCCTCCCAGGACTCAGGCTCCAGCCTCTCTGGAGAATGGCACACATGTTTTGGTGCTCTCCAAATGCATTTTGTTTGTACCAGAGAGTCAACATTTTAAGTCAGCCCAATGCAAGCATACTCCTAAATTTCTTGAAATATCTGTTCTCAGTTTCAACTAATCTGGGGGTCTTTGAAGTAACCCCAAAAGATTCCAAAGTGACATTCCATCATCACCATCCAGATGTTTTCTTAGGGCAAAACAAAATCTCGATTTTATGTAAAAGTAAGAGCGGCTGTTTACTTAAAGCTACATAGGGAACAACAAAAGGCAACAAATTATTCCCCTGGATCCCCAGCTTTAGAGAGCCCATGGTTAAATTTGTGTCTCAATAAATAACATATTACAATATGCTATAGGCCATCAGGTTCACTTTCCTATAGTCCACCTGTACATTTTTAAAATGTCTTCTGAATTGATTTACTTATCTAACTTCAATGTATCTATCAGCAGGGCCACAAATAGCCTATAATTTGTGATGGTCAGTTTTATGTCAACTTGGCTAGGCTATAGTAGTACCCAGTTATTCCAGCAAACACTAATCTAGGTGTTGATGTGAAGGAATTTTTATGTGAGAAACATCTAAAATCAGTTGGCTTTATGAAAAGAGATTATCCTGGATAATTTGAGTAGGTCCGGGGCAATCAGTGGAAAGACCTTGAAAGCAGGGCTGAGGTTTCCCTGAGGAAGAAGAAATTCCACTTGTGAATGGCTGCATCACCTCCTGCCCAAAGATTCCAGTCCACCCCTCCTGATGGCCTGCTCCAAAGATTTTGGACTTGGCCAGACTCCACAATTGTATAAGCCAATTCCTTGTAATAAATCTCTTAAGATACATGTTAAGGGTTCACACATACCATATATACACGTAGACACATGTATGAGGCTATGTATGTCCTAATGATGCTGTTTCTTTGGTGGAACCCTGACTTATACACAATTGAAATGATCATAGAGAGAAAAATTTCAGTCTATCCTCTGTGTGATTTACTAGAGGATCTTCTCCCTGCAATTAATGAAGTGCACCCGGTATACTTCTTATACACCCAACTTCTGTGTCTATCCCATTTGCTATTCCTTCCACATGCATTGTACTTTCTCCTTCTCAAATAGAGCATAGGTGGCTGCTACATCTACTTTGAAATTGATTTTCTTTCTTAATAAATTCCTTGGTGTATGTTATTGTCAAGTGAGTCTTAAGAACTAGGGGGAAAAAAGCAGCAGGTACTCTATCATTTGGAAAGTTTCCAATTGCATAAGCTTTCATGATGGAGATTCTGCTATATATATTTTCTATCAACAGCTTGCCACTTGGACCCGGTTGATAGTGTGGGTTGTTATTTTCCAAATTAAATTGCTTATCTGCACTCACTACCCAGGAATCCAAGCTTACACCGCTTTTAAGAGTGTTCATCTGAACTCTGTTTCTCTCCTTTTTGAGCCTTATACACTGTAATTAATAATATAATGTATGTTTCTGGTAAAAAAAAAATAACTTATTTTAATCAGGCGTTTCCTATACCTGCAGTGCCTCAGACTTAAGGGAAAAGCTTTGACTTTTGATATTTTCTTTTTTTAAATATATATATATATTTAAATATATATATGTAACAAAAAATGTTACATAAAAAAAATAAGAGATTCCCATATGCCTCACTCCCCCCACCTCCTACTTTTCCCCACATTAACAACTTCTTTCATTAGTGTGGTACATTTATTTCAATTGATGAACACATTTTGGAGCATTGCCACTAAGCAGGCATTATAGTTTACACTGTAGTTTACATTCTCTCCTTCTCAATTCTGTAGGTTATGGAAGGATATATAATGGTCTGTATCTGTCTTTGCAATGTCATTCAGGACAATTCCAAGTCCTGAAAATGCCTCCATATTATACCTCTTTTTCCCTCTCCCTGACTTCAGCACCTCCAGTGGCCTGTCTCCACATTAATGATATAATTTCTACCATTGCTAGAATCCCGATAAGTCTACAGTAGACTACCAGAAAGTCCACTCTAGTCCATATTTTATTCCCCATTCCTGAGGATTCTGGGATGGTGATGTCCACTCTACCTCTAATTGAGAGGGGGCTTCAAGCACACACAGCTGATGGATGAGACTCTCTTACTTGCAGTTGTAGACTCTCTTGGTTCCCTGGTATGGTGGTGGTTCTTCCTCGCCTCCTTCTTAGTTGTTCTGGGTGAGTCCCATGAGCTGGAGAGTAGGTATTGTAGCTCCACTGAGGTTGACAGGGTGGTAAGGTGGGGAGGGTAACTTGGATGGTCCAAGGAACTGGGGGAAGGTCTGGGGGAGGGAGCAGGTGAACACTGGGGATTGGCAGGTATGTGGTTGAAACTACAATGTTAGGAAAGCTCTTTTGGCAACATAACAAGGAAGGATTAATCTTTCAGGGTGTTAGGTTGGGGGGCATTCAGGATAGGGCACCCATGATTATTTTCTTTTAGTTTCACTTTGCAAACTGCTGTTTTACTGACATCTGCCAAAAATATCTTTTGTTTGTTTTTATTTTTGAATTCTTGATCATTTTAAAACCTGTGGTCTGAGATCCTCCTTCCTACCCCCCCCATACCGAAAGCAAGTGATCTTATTTCAAACCCTACATTTGTTCTTTGCTTTTATCCTCATATCCCCAACATCTTTTCCTCTCTTATTACAGTTATCTGTTCTGATTGGTGCTGACAGAGTCCTCCAGGTTACAGCCAATCAAGGCAGCCACTCTAGACCTAAAGCCCTGGTTACTTTCCCATATTTTTCACTGGACTGCAAGTCAGAGAGGTAGTGGGGGTAGGGTATGCAGGCACGGTAGGGTTGTGGTGGGGGGAATGTCTTTATCAAAGAATACTGCAAAGATCTAAGGCTCATGTTTTTCAACCATTCCCTATTAATCTCCTTTTTTCCTCACTCCCCCCCCAAAAAAGAAAAACTAAAACAAACAAACAAAACAGGCAACACAACTCCATCCATGTGTTCATACATCCCTCTCTGTGTCTGTCTGTCTTTCAAGCAATAGTTTTCGACTCTGGCCTTCTTAAGAAACTGCCAAACTCTTTTCCAAAGTAGCTCTTCCATTTTGCATTCCCAGCAGAGATGAGTGAGCATTCGTATTGTTCTGCCTTCTCACCAGCATTTGGCATTGTGGGAATTTTGGATTTTAGCCATTCTGATAGATGTGCAATGATATCTTATTGCTTTAATTTGTAAATCTCTAATGACAAATGATATTGAGCATCTTTTCATATGCTTGTTTGCCAACTACATATCTTCTCTGGTGAGGTGTCTGGGCAGATCTTTTGCTCACTCTTTAAAATTGGGTTGTTTGTTTTCTTGTTGAATTTTAGGGGTTCTTTGTACATTTTGATTATAAGTCCTTGACCAGCTATCTTGTCAGGGATGCTGACTATCTTAAACTAAACTGAAATTTACTCAACTGTTAGGGGGTTCACAACATTAATCACAGCACAATTGAAGAAAAAGTGTAGGGCCTGAGGACTGGGTGGCAAGAACCACCTCAAAGGTAGAGCAACTAGATCTGTCTGGTCCACAAGCTGCTACCTCTGAGATGCTTATGAAAAGCAGTTTTAGGTACAAAGCTCTGGGCTAGAAGTCTCAATGACCCAGGGCCATTGCTAGCTCAAACTGAGGTTTTCGTGATTAGACCATGACACCCATCTGGGCATTGGCAGGGTATTGGTACCAGAATTGGCAAAAAGACTTTCCTTCATGGAAGGTTGCCCTCATAAAAAGAGCACACCTGTTGTATTAGTTTGCCAAAGGGGTGCTGTTGCAAAGCACCAGAAATCTTTTGGCTTTATAAAGGGTATTTATTTGGCGTAAAGCTTATAGTCCCAAGGCCATGGAAAGTCCAACTTAAGGTACCATAAAGAGGTGCTTTCTCACCATAGTCAGCTATCACTTATTGAAGCAAGATGGCAGGCAATCTCTGCCTGGTCTCTCTGGGCCTCTTATATCAGTCTGTAACACAGGTCTTGTTTCTTTCCAGACCTTCTCAGCTACTAAACTGCTCGGCAGCTCTGTTCTCTTCCGCTGCAAACTCCAATGGCTCATCTCTCCCCAGGGCCCCAGGATCGAACTTGACAGAGCTCTCTCCCTGTGTGTCTCCTTGAGTGAGTGTCTGTTTATATAGATACCCACCAAGGGGGAGGGGACTCAGCCTGAGTCATGCCTGACTGAATTGATCAAATCAAAAGCCCTAAATTGATTATATCAAGTAAACTTGAATGCTTTGAATTTAATACAATCAAAGGGTATCACGCCCAGAGGAATAGATTAGTTTACAAACATAATCTTTCTTTTATTCCGACTCATAAATAATCTCAAACTGCCACAGTTGTTTAATCCTTCTTGTGGCTCTGCAGTTGATTTGCTGCGTGGCTGAAACAGGAAGGGAAGGAGGGAAGGACCTGATTAATTGGATCTCCTTAGAGGAAGGTGGGTACTGAACACAGTGGAGGGATTCCTCAAAAGGGAAATCAGGAGGTTATTAGAAAGGTACTGAAATATTGGAAAAATATTGAGAAAGATCCATTGCATACCTGGAATCTGAAGATGCCCTTTGTTGCTTCTTTCTGTTTCCATAATTTCCTTAACTAAAAACACTTAAAGGCTTGGAGTGGGGATGTGTATGAAAAAGACTTTCCCACTTATGATTTGTAGTGGCTCCAACATCCAATTCAGCTTCCATAGATTTTTCACAAGGCCTCATATAAGTGATATTATAGAAAAAAGGCAAGCGTTTGGTCTTAGCCAACTAGGAAAACATTTTGCTTATTTTATTATAGCATTATTAGGGAGATAGAATTATATGAATTATACAGATTAGGGATTGTAGTATTTAATAACATGAATGCTTACAGCAAATTTTGGTTTTCGTTTAAATTAACTGCATGTCTAGATTAGTAGTAATATGTTCTTGGGAATAGAGTAGTAAAAATCCTTTAATTTTTTATTTTAAAGGCTTGTAATGATTCGGTAGCTTTTTGATTAAGTGTTGATTAAACAAGTGCTTTTCATTACTGCTCCCTCTCAAAATCTCATTAAAATAAAAGTAAAGGAATCAAAAATGATAAAAACACACAGAAGAAAAAGAATGTAAGAGGAGACAATAGTAGATGAGAAATGGCAACACATTTACAGGAAATGAAAATGGATGGAGGAATTAATGGATCTGAGAAAGTGGAATAAAAAAGTGCTGGCTAGAGGATAGTTAAGGAAAACTGAACTCAGCTCTCTTTCCTGAACCTTGGGCAGGCTCCTGAAATATGAGGGTACATTATCACAGAAGGCAGTTTAAGGTGTGTGGCTGCAGTCAGGAAGGTGGTGGGATAGTTCTGAAGAGACTTAGATGAGATTTTTCTCCCCTGATGTTTACAGCCAGCAGGCTCATCTGTCCCAAGCTTGGCAGGAGAGAGTTTTATTCTGTGGAGAAACAGAACAAAAGGCTTTGGACTCAGGGACATGAGGGAGAGCAGAAGGCAGAGGAGAGGAGCCAAACTGAAAACAGGGGATTAAGTGGAAGTCTATGCGCTGAGTGGTGCAGCCACTAGCCTCCTGCTATTACTTGGCAAACACTGCCAGCAGAAGATTGGAGGATTCTTTTTAGGGGAAGCTGGCAGGCTCTGGGGAGAAGGGGGTGAGCTTCACAGATATGAATTTGGGGAGTTTCTTCCCGAAACAAAGGGTTCCCAATAGATCACTCTCAAGAAGATCACCTTCATCCAAAAAGCCTCAGACTTAAGTATGAACGGACAGCAAAAATCACAAGCGTTTGAGGAAAGTTCCAGCCCAAAGAAAGACACCAAATACAAACAGAAAACAGGAACTTGTTGAAAAGAGGGATTGCAGAGAGCAGAAGAAAGTTAAAATCCTAAATATAATTTGGGGTACCTGCATGTATCAGCACTTCTTTCCTTTTTAAGGATGGATAATATTTTATTGTAGGTATATGCCACATTTTGTTTATCCATTCATCAATTGATGGACATTTGGGATGTTTTCATCTTTTGGCAACTATAATAATGCCACTTATGAACATAAGTGCAAATATCTATTCGAGTCCCTGCTTTCAATTCTTTTGGGTATATACCTAATAGTGGGATTGCCAGGTCATATGGTAATTCCATACTTATCTTTTTAGAGAATAAGAAGTTAAGACTTAAAATGTACAAGGTTCCTATTTGGAATGATGGAAATATTTTGGTAATGAATGGTGGTGATGGCAGCATAGTATTGTGAATGTAATTAAGAGCACTCAAATACTTATCTGGACAAACAACATACCAATGAACTGAGAGTGCCTACAACTGCAAGCAAGGGAGTCCCATCTATTGGATGTATGGGATCGAATCCCCCCTCAATTAATGGTGGAGTGGGCATCACCATCCTAGAGTCCTCAGGATTGGGAAATGAACTATGGACTAAAATAAACTTATTAGTATTCTACTGTAGACTATTTGTGATTCTAGCAATGAAAGAAATACCATTGTTGGGGGAGCAAGGACCCATGGATGTTCTGGGGTTAGGGAGAGGGAAAAACAGGTGTAATAGGGAGGCATTTTTGGGACTTGGGGATCATCTAAATGACATTACAATGACAGATACAGGCCATTATATATCCGGTCATAACTTATAGTCAAATGGAAGAGAGTATAAACTACAACGCAAACTATAATCCAGGCTTAGTGGCAGTGGTCCAAAATGTATTTTTTGGTTGCAATGAATGTACCACACTGATGAAAGATGGTTCTAATGTAGGAAAATGTGGGAGTTTGGGGAGTGGGGCATATGGGAATCGCCTATATATTCTCTGTAATAGTTATGTAATTGAAATTTCTTTTAAAAAATAAAAAAGTGGTAAAAAATATATATATCTAAATGTGGTTAGAAGGGGAAATATTAGGTTGTTTATGTAGTAAAAGAATAAACTTTAAAAATATCCATGGAACTGCACAATACAGTGAACCCTAACTTAAACCATGGACTATAGTTGATAGTTCAATTTTTTTATTAAAGTGCCTTTGTCAGTTGTAACAAATGTCCCACATCAAAGCAGGGTATTAAAAATAGGGTGTTATAAGGGAATCCTATATTTTATGTGTGACTATTCTGTAAATCCACAACTTCTCTAATAAAGAAAAGTGCTCAGCAAGTGTCCAACAAAATTATTGAAAAAATTTTTACCCCAAAACACATTGCTGTGAGACTTCAAAATACTGACAATAATGAGTTGATGCTAAACTTTTCAAATAAGGAAGTAAAAAGTTCACATATACGAGAATTTAGGATTGAACTGGACTTCTTAAGACGAATATTCAAAACCAGAAAATAAGAAAGGAATGGGGATGTGATTCTGGACTTTAATGCTGGATAATTTTCTCACAAATAAAGTGCACTTATCCTTTCCCGAGACTCCTCAAACTCTTATCCCATTATGGAGTCAGGTTAGGCTCAATTCTAGCATATCTCATCATCAAAATTAGTTTGATGTAGAATAGGGAAAAAGAAGGCTTCTTAGGAATGGTTCTTTAGTCACAGCTTTTTGAGAATGGTTCCTCTTGATTTGCAGACTTGTGAAATAATAGACAAATTATTTGTGCCTCCATACCCCATTCACAGACGCATACATGCACAGTGATTTGATAATTGTAATTCAAAAATCAAGAGAATGGAAGGCACATAGCAATCACTGGGCAATAGCAATTCTGCAATCCAGGTGGATACCTGTTTCCACGTTTCTTGGTTCTGCCCCCTGAGTCATCTTCCTTTTCTTTAGAAGTGGCCTGTGCTTGCCACTGAGTAGCTTTCTCAGTTCACTGTCTGCTCATAACAGTTTGGAGGCTCAAAGACTTCTTTTCAATATAAACGATTTCTGTCCATTTCAGTCAAAGTGGGAGGTGCTTACACAATTACAGTTCTTTGAAAAATCTTAAAAATCTTAGTTTCTTCTAAAGCTTATTCCATTTGATTCCATTAGACAAAAGCCACATCCACAGATGTCTGCGAGAGGCTTCACTCTACTTTGAACTGAGCATAAGGTCCTTTTGACAAGGCCTTTAAGATTCTTAAGACCCCTTTGTCTAGGTGAAAGGGTTGAAGGGAAACGATTTTAAATCTCTCTGAGGTCATGGGGATCTTATAACCTCTCTTGATCTGCACTTTACCCCAAGGCCATATGTTATTGGCAGAGCCCTAGCATTAATCTTTGCCCTTAGACTATTTCTCACTTTTATAGTCTTTTGCAGGAAAGACTAAGATGAGAAACAATTTTAATTTTCAACCTATCAAGTCCTGGTTCCTTTATATGTCCTTTAAATTCTGCTTGAAAAAGGGGGAATAGCTGCTTCTTTAGCTCATGTTGCTCCTTTCAAACATCATGGGCAGCTAAGTGAAGCCAGGTGGCACTGTCAAAATGCTGCCTACAAATCTCCTTAACCATATCCACAAATTCCTTACACACATTTTCTTTCTTTCACATTGCTACAACCAACTGTTTCACTAAATTGTTCTGCCAGTATTTAATTCACATCTACTTGTCTCTGGTCTCCAGTAGCAATTTCCTCACTACCTTTTCAGCCACTGTTACAGTCTCTTTGAGGCTGTTCAGTCCTTCATTCACTGTTTAATCCCAAAGCTAGTGTCACTTATTTTAGGATTTGGTTGTAGCAGCATCCAACTTTGAGGTACCATTTTTATTAGGTTTTCTATTCTGCATAGCAAACATCTAATGGCTTAAACAAACAATTGTTTTATTTGACCACAGGTGCACAATATAGAATAACCTCAACTTAAAAATTATTCTGCTAGTGTTGCTATTGGTTACTTGTATGACTATATTCCACAAACGGTCAGCTAGGAGTTGGCTTAGATAAGAGGCTGGGAGGACTGTACATTTCTCTCTCCCTCTCTCCTCTCTCCTTCTCCATGAGGTCTTTCCACATGGCCTCTCCATCAGAATGATCCCTTGTTAGCCTTCTTACATATAGCTCAGGGATCCCAAGTGGACCCCCAAATGGAAGCTATGAGGCCTTCTTATAGTTTAGGCCTGAAACTGGCATGCTATCACTTCTGTTACATTCTATTGGCTTCAGTAGTTGAAGCTTGACAGCCCAGATTCAAGGTCAGGGGAAATACAAGGACACAACCTGATCCACTAGGGACCACCCATGTACAGCACTACCACATTCCATATTCAATCCAACAGCATGTCTGAAGATTCTAGTGCCCCTGAGCTCTTGAACTCCTCCAATCTATTCTCCACCCAACAGCCAGAGCATCGTTAAAAAGCTCAGGTCAGATAGTGTAACTCTGTTGCTTCATATTCTCCAGTGGCTTTCTGTCACACTTAAACATGTCTTACAAGATCCTTCCTAATCTTACTTCTGCCTCCTATTCTGACACCCTGACTCTCTTCATTGTTCCCTAGGTTCTATTCACACTGGACTTTTCTCATGTCCTTAAAGAAACCTTCCTCATTCCTGCTTTATGGCTTCTGCAGTAGACATTCCCTTTCCTTGGAATGGTCTTCCCCAGAAACTTACATGGCTGAGCTCTTTCAGCTGAAATGTCACCTACTAGAGTGGACCTCTCCGTCTGCCTAATCAAAAGTGCCCTCTCCTCCCTCGACAGCATAGTCAATCCTATCACCCTGTTTTCTTTTCATCAAAGGAGTTAGCATTTCCTATTACTTCTAGTTTATTTTTTATTTGATTGTTTTCTGCTTTTGCCCATTAAAATGTAAAATGGGCATTTTGTTTTGTTTCCCAGTGTGTACCCAAGGCCTTGTCCAGTACTTGCCATAGAGTAGTCAATAACTATTTGTAAATGAATTAATAAGTGAGCATTATTACAGGAGTAGTATTAGTACTACTATCATTATGGCTACTAATTTCATAATAAGGATTACAATTATAATAGAAACTCATTTGAGACAAGGCCACATGTTTCCATTAGAGATGAATCCTGGCTTAATCGTAGGTCCCTTGTGTTGACACCAAAATTGTGGGAAGTGGTGACACAATCCAAAGGGCACCACCATGCCTATGTCTGCATGAGATTTCCATATCACTGGGCTTCAATGTTGTGTGTCCTAGTTTCCTACCTACCTCACAGGGTCACAGGAAAATTAAAAACAAATTCCTGTATAATACTTAACAGAGGAAGCACTCAGTGTGGAAGAGCTTTCATTATTGTTAAGTAGTGACAGAAAGAACCTTCATCTTGAAATGAATCCTCACATTACATTCATTATTTTTACTCAGTAGTGAAGAGCTTGACCATGAAACATGTCTTTAGAATGTTTCTTTTTTTCATTATTAGACATACTGCTGTGTTTCTTTGTATAGTGATTTCCATCATGAAATATTCAATAATAATAATAACAACAACAACGATAGCTAATTGGGAAGGATGCTCAATTTGTTATCAGGAATTATATTCCAGTGGCTGGTAAATTAGACTAAATTGACAAAACTGTGACATTTTCACTTTTCTATAAATACCCTCTGACACCATTATGCATTCTTTTAAATTGAAGGGACATGTTGGTATGTGGGGATTATTTCCCTGATTTGTCTTTTTATCCTGCCTTTGTGAAGTCTGCATACACATCCACATTCCCACAGCCACAAATTCATTCATTTTCATGGGAACTATTATCTTAGGGTTTCTTCAGTACAATTCCCTGGGCTAAGCACTTTATATAATATTCAGTCTCATGAACACTCTGCAAGGTAGGTGTTATAGAAGGGACAGACTACATTTTCTAGGAAAAGTTCACTGATTAAATAATTTAGGCTCCAAGGGTCATGTGGGCCCTATGGTAATTTTCTGCCACTGTAGCATAAAAACAGCATAGAAAGCAGACATACACACTTTGTTAAACAAATGAGCATGACTCTGTTCCAATAAAACTTTATTTATGGACCATGCAATTTGAATTTTGTACAATGCTCACGTCACAAAATAGTATTCTTTTTTGGATTTTTTTCAACCACTTAAAAATATAAAAACCATTCTTAGCTTGCATATCTTAAAAAGCAGATGGCTGGTCAGATTTAGCCCACAGGGTATAGTTTACCAACCCCTGTATTTTATAGATCAGCACATGGGAGTTCAGAGGATCATGTAACTCTCCCAAAGTGATACAACCAGTGAGTGGCAAAGCCAGGATTCAAAAATGAACCTCTCTGATTCTTAACCCTTATAGTATATTGCCTCTTGGACAGTAATCTTAAAACTCTAGTTTAACTATACAAAGAGTTCAGATCACTTTTGTTGAGCCTGGAAACCTAAGCAGTTCTTACAGCATTATTTACATGGGAAAAGACATTTCCATTTCTAATTCACACCCTCAATTTGGGATTGTTTTCTGCTCTGGGGACTACCTATATAGACATATATAATTATATAGGAAAATAACATTTCTTCTTTCTACAAAAATGTAAGCAGTAGTGTATTAATTCAATTTGCGATGATTAATTTGCAACAATGTGTGAACAGATGCATTTTCAGGTAAAAATTATTCTCCCTTGTGATCTAACCATGGAGTCAGCAATTGCAGTTCCCTCCCTACCCTGAGCCCCTAATTGGGGATAAACAGAGGTTAGTTCACCTGACAGAATCTGTGGTCACAGATTTCTCCTGGGTGATTCAGGATGATCATAATATTTGCACAATGCTCTGCTCTACCTCGTGTTAGTATAACTATAACCATATAGCTGACTGAGCATCTGGGACAGTGTAGGATGCAAAATGGTTTTCCTAATGCTGGAAAAGACAAGTGATGTGTTTATACAATGTCTATACAAATGTGCCTGCTCTTTCCCATGTCTTTACCAAGTATGTTTGTTGAGACCTACTCATTGTTTTTAATACTAAAATTCTAACCTTTTGTGTTTTAATTTAAAAAAGGAAACTTGTTCCATATCATCCATTATTTTCAACAAGGGCAAAATAGTACAGGCTGTTGACAACCTCCAAAAACAGATAATTTACTGCTCAGAAATACCAATTGAATGTGTTCCTCAGGAAAACATTCTTCAAAACCAAATATCAGGCACACTTGGAGGAATCAGACTGTAAATGATTAAGAACACAATGGATCACTGGTCAGTTATTTGGTTTATCTAGAATCATTATGCTTGGATGAGACGTTAAGAGGCTAGGAAAGGAAAACCCTTTGAGGTCTGTTTCCTCTAAAGAAAGAGGATTTGCAGGAAACTCAGTCCTCCTCCCCCAATATCACAGGCAATATATAAGTATACACACAGACGCTATGCACACATAGACACACACATCCACATAATGTTCAAAGAGACCATGCTAAAGGTTAAGAATTATAAGAGAAAAGATTTAAAAATGCAAATTTAGAAAAAAAAATTTAAATAGGGAAGGAAGAAGTCAAAGCAAATAAGCATTATTTAACCCTATAAATTGCTATCCTATGGCTTATATAAAGATGTAGGTTAGAGGCATTTGTTTGCTCACTGTTGTGGCTAGAAACTTTGAAAAATATGTTTATACAGACATGCCAGTTTATCTACATAGACTTTCATTTTGCCTTTTATGGATATCCTTAACAAAACATATCTTTGCTTCTGTACAGAAAGCAGTTTCAATAAGACTGATGAATAAAAAGCACAGCTGCCAAAAATTATCCATGGCAAGTAAAGTTCAGATGCCCAACTACCCATTTTTCTATTAAAATGTGTTATTAGTGTTAGGCTAGACTAATAGAGCAAGGCTATGCAACATATTGAATTGCTTCTCAATATTAAAGTATTAATTCCAGAAAGAATTATATAGGATAAAAGGTAGAAACTTAGCATCACAAAACAAGCTGTTCAGTGAGCCAGAGTTATGGTTATTTAAGCCACCAATTCCAATATCTGCCAAAGATAGATTTATGCTATTTACATATTTGTAAAGTCGCTGGTGATGCTTGTTTCCTTGAGAACTGTGTTTGATAAATGATTATTCTGGTTCAGTTACATTTTTTGCCTAAATTAATGGAGCCAATGAGGCTAAATTATTTCTTTGAAAAGAAACAACATATTATAACACTATTACCTTTCTAAAATAGTCTGTTAGGAAGCTACAGGAAACTTAGACATTAACTACTTTACCTCCTTATTTTACAAATGGAAAAAACAAAATCAAACGAACCACTTAGGCTAGATGAATTAAAAAGTTCTGTAAACCACATGACTAGAGGTGGTAAAGAAGCAGCCAGAATCTCCCCTCCGAGGCCTATTGTCTTCCTGCTCAAATTCTCCTCGGAAAAACATCAAGATTTGAGTTCCTAAATATTTCCAGAAAGAGATACCTGATATTTTGATGATTACAAACAGCAAACAAAAAACACAACAGCATTAAAAGATCATCCTTCATATGCTATTCCTTCCTGCTCCCAGCCTGTCAAAATTGTCTTTGGTATATTCGAATGACATTGACTCTACCCTCCTCCTTCCCCTTGGCCATGCTTCCTTTTGTTATGAGTACCACAAACTGAATGGCCTGAAATAACAGAAATGTCCTGTCTTACAGTTCCAGAGGTTAGAAGTCTGAAATCAAGGTGCTGGCAGGGCCATGTTTCCTTTCTAGTCTGTATGGTTCTGGCAGTGGCTTGCTGCCAATCAGTAGCATGTGCTGCCTCTGTCACATGACTGTTTTCGCTCTAACTTATTGAATCTAATTACCTTTTCTTATGAGGACACCAGTCATATTGGATTAGGGCCCACCCTGATCCAGTTTGGGCTCATCTTAACTAATAGTATCTTCAGAAATCCTGGTTCCAAATAGGATCAATTCACAGGTCAATGAGTTAGGATTTGAACACATCTTTTTAGACACATAATTCAATCATAACAGTACAGAAACCTACTTTTTATATATAAACAACCCAAATTATTGTAAAAATAAAACGGAGAGAATAGGAGAGAAAGAAAAGAAAGAATAAACTATGTTTCTCATCTTATCAGTTTCTCATTTATTTCTATTTTCTGATTAAAGGCTTTCGGCTCTAGTCTCTTAGATAAATGTTTGATGCTAATTTTTTGAAGATTGTTGCATTACTTGCCTATTACTATATAATAATGACCCCATAGCTTAGTGGTTTAAAACAATAAACATTTATTATCCCACAGTTACTACAGTTCAGATATTCAGATGTGGTTTTGCTGGATGTTTCTGGCTCAAGGTCTCTCATGAGATTTCAGTGAAGGTGCCTGGGGGAGGGGAGCTGTATCATCTGAAGATTCTGCTGTGCCTGGAGGGTTTGCTTCCAAGAAGGTTCCCTCACACAGTGCTGGAAATTGGCAGAAGGCTTCTGCTCACATGAGCTTCTCTATGGACTGCTTGTATGTTTGGTTTCTTCCAGGATGGTCAGTCCAGGATGCCAAGGTAGACACCACAATGTCTTTAGTTGCCTAGGCTTGGAAGTCACACATTTTCATGTCCTTCGTATTCTATTGCATATACAGGGCAACCCTATTCAGTATGGGAGAAGACTTCACAAGGGCATAAAGACTAAGAGACAGGAATTATTGGGATCCATCTTGGAAGATGACCTCATTATTGTCTTCTCTAAATCTTATGTGCCACCTACATTGGGAATATTTCATTAATTTTGGCTAAATGGACTGGTCAATTCAAACCATCCAGTCGCTGGCATCCTATCACCTTCTAAAGCATTGTCTTTCCTTATCATTATTTATATAATAATGCTGCCTAAGTTATAATTGTAGTCCTGTATACTTTATAAATATTTCCATTAGCATTGTGTCATGTAATCACAGCTTTAATTTTAATAACTTATTTAATTTTAATAACTTTGGCTTTAAAGAAGAGTTGCAAAGATAGTGAGGAGAATTCCCATAAACCTTTCCCCCAGCTTTTTTTAATGTTGACATCTTACATAACCATAATACAAATGTTAAAACTAAGAAATTAACTTTGAGACACTGTAATTAACTAAACTTTAGACTTCATTAGGGTTTCCCCAGTTTTTCCATCAACGTCATTTTTCTATTCCAGTGTTTAATCCAAGATACCACATTGCATTTGGTAGTCATGTCTTCTCAGTTGTCTCCAAACTGTAATAGTTCCTCAGTCTTCCCTCATCTTTCATGGCCTGGACACTTTTAAAAAGTATTGGCCAGGTGTTTGTAGAATGATTCTAACTTTGGGCTTGTCTGATGTGTTTCACAGTTGTATTTGGGTTATGGATTTGGAGGAGCAATACCACAGAGGTGATTTGTCCTTCTCATGATATCAGCATGCCTTATTATTGTTGAAACTAACTCTGGCTAACTTAGTTAAGGCACTACCTTAGTTTGCCAGGGCTGCTATGACAAATAACAAACAATGGGTTGACTTAAACAATGAGCATTTGGTGTTGTTGGTTTTGAAAGCTAGAGGTTCAAAATCAAGATGTGGGCAAGGCCATGCTTTCCCCCATTGTCAGTAGCATTTTGGTGATTGCAGTCTGCTGTCAAGTGGAGGTCTATTTCTCTTGCTCTCTAGCTCTGCTCTTCTGGTTTTTGCTAACTTCTGGCTTCTTCTGACTAACTACATCCAAATTTCCTCTTTTTCTTAGACCTCTAGTTGTATGGGTCAAGACTTAACCCTGACTCAATTTGTCCACATCCTAACTAATAATAACAACTTCAGATGGTCTTATTTACAAATGGGGTCACACCCACAGGAATGCAGATCAAGACTTGAGCAAGTCTTTTGGGGAGACATGATTCAATGCCTAGCTGGCACTCGCTGTCTGTTGAGTTTCTCCAATATAAAGTTGTTTTAACCTTTCCATATTCCATTCTTAAAACGAGCCTCTGAGTCCAGTCCATACTCAAGGGGAGGCAAATTAAGCTCCCACTCCTGGAGGGAGAAGTTTCAGTGATTTTATGGGCATAAATTAAAACTACCCCAGTACTTAGTAAATAATTGGGGTGAGATATTTTGATTCTATGAAAATATCCCATTTTTCCTTAAATTTTCACCCACTAATTTTACCATTCCTCAGTGGATCTTGACTGTGGTGTTCTAATGGTGATTTTCTATTGCTGATGGCCATACATGACATCTACATTAATTAACTGGAATTCAATTAGGAAGGTCTGTGCCTTCTCCTCTTAGGTGCTTAGTCAACCACTTATTTATATTAGTATGGGTTCATAAATATTTATCTTACATTTTTGGTTATAATCTGATATCATTGTTATTTATTTTAATGTTCAAATTGCTACACTGTTGGTTATTGGAAGCTCTTTCAGGCATCTAATGTCCTTTAGACATGCACCCTCTCCTTTATTCCCTCCTCACTTTTTTGATTATCATGTTTCTAGAATCACAAGATATTCTAGTCTTATCTTGAATTTTCCATGTCCCTGCCCTGGAATCCTCTTTTTCCTCCAAGTAGCCCTAGTTCCTCTTATTAGATAATGGTATTTGGAAACCAAGATCTGACCATTACATATGCTTAGTGGTTCTGGGGTATCACTGCATCTAGGTCCTCTGCAGACTAAGCTAGGAAATGGAAACATCCATACTAACCCTTATAACTTTTAATTTTGAGGGTCCTCAGTATGTTAGGCGCCATACTGGACATTTTATATACTGCATTTCATTCTGTATTTTAACTCTGTAAGATAGGCTTTATTAGTCTCATTTAATAGAGAAAATAATAAAGATTACAACAAAGTAACACACAATGAGAAAGAAGAAGAACCAAGACGAAATTAGCTCAGTGGACTCTAAATTCTATCCTCTTTTCAAAAATCAGTGTAAATATCTGCCTATGTAATTATTTCTATGTATCACTGCGTATCTTCCCTAGCTTTTTATTTCTTCTCCATTTTCCTTATTTTCCTTCTCCTCCTTATATTATTTCAAATGTGGTAATGGATAAACTATGTGTATATTTAATGAGTGTTGAGCCTAGACAGTAGAACTACTCTGGCCTTTTAAATACTTTCTTAGCTAAAATTTTTGTTTTTGTCAGGATTTTATATTTGGGATGGGATACACCCAGCGACTTTCCCCTCCAGCTATATAGTATTACAGTTCTTCACTCATTGCTATGTACCAGGTCCAATTCTAGATGCTGGGATGTCAGGACCATTTTCCTTCCAAAGTCTTTAGGGGAGGATCTTTCTTTGCGTCTTCTAGATTCTGGTAGCCCAAAGCATTATCTTGGCTTATAGGGTGAAAGAGAGCATAATTAAACCCATAACAGGGTGGGAGATCAAGAGTTTAATTTTGAACATATTACATTTGGATGGTGTATCTATGATTTGTATCATGTAAGATTAAGTTAGGCTGGAGAAAATTCAAGGTTCTGGTAAACTGACACATTCTTCTTAGACTGGGCATAGCATATAGGAATGTAACTTCAGGGGATCAGATCCATGTTCCAGCCAACCCAGGACTGAAATTCTTAAGGAGGTGAAAGCTAGGGCATGGAATGGCTAACCTTCTCTGAAAAATACTAACTTTGGAATATTTCCAAAATAACCCACCAGCACTTGAAGATCCACCATGGGATCCTCCAATTTTAAATTTAGTCATATCTAAAAATTTTAATTTACTATAATTTGAAAGAATAATTATTTTATTTTTCTTAATGTTCATCCTAAATCTACTTTAAGTTTGGGTAAGCATTGTATATTCAGATTCTGATGGCCTAAATCTTATAGTCTCTCTTTCTATGATTAGCCTTCACTGAAAAGAATTTCCAAAGGAAATTCCTGCTTTTCCCCAGAAGATCAGATAAATAGCTATTTAAAGGAACCTTTAAAAAAAGATAGAACATGATGTACACACACTGACAGTGACTGGAAAAAGGAGAAAGTCTGAATGGGAAGAAGGAATGAGTTTGTCAGAAACTACTGCTTGAAGGTAAAGAAATTCAGCAAGGCTTTAAAGGAAGTGATGACTAACATAGAGGAAGGTCCAGAAGTAGAATGGGTCTCATTTATAAGACTGGTTTGTCTTGATGCCCTGGAAAATTCGTATGTGCACTTTGTGAAGGCTATTATTATAGGCTTCCTCTTTCCTTCCCTTTTGCTTTCTGTTTCCAAAAAGCATACTGTTTCGAAGAGGCTCATCCTACTTAACTCTCATGTGGTTTAAAAAAAAATCTAACCTAGACATATGTTGTTTATAAGCCAGGAGCCTGGAGGGTAGAAGCAATTTTAAACTTAACTTTTTAATTTTGGTTTCCTGACAAGGCTTTTTTCTCAGTCTGAGGAATTTTGCAATGCCAAAAGCTATGAATCTTTCCAGATACAAACCAATAACTGGGGGTGACATCAGCAAATGATTAATTACAAACAAAATGACAAGGAACAGGAAGGTGTCCCCATATGTAAACATATTGGGATATCTTCATCATGATATTGAAAAAATTGGCTAAATATAAAATCATAATTGAAATAAACAAAAAGGAAATAATTTTAAAACAGTACAAAGTAGAAAGGATGTCTTATACTACACAAGCAGAACTTAAGTTTTTGAGGGTAGGCAGCATGTCATCCCTAGCAGAGAGAGAGATTCATGATAATGGTAGTTCAATAAATGTATTTTTAAATTAAATCATTACAACTCAGATTTTTTTAATGTTAATTCTATAGTCTGAAAAATATCAATCTTATTTCTCTGATTTGGGAAGTATTTTCAGATGGCCGTTAAAGGTTTTTTCTTTCTTTCTCTTTCAACTGCTGGAAAATAACTAGAAACAAATCTGTTCCTTGGAATAAATGTTCAGTCCATATGTTATCTTTCATGGTAAGTGATGGAAGTGTGAAGTCCTCCTCAGTAAATTCTGCCTGCTGCCTTACTTCCCATCCCCACCCCCCACCATATGTAACACATCTTGGGAGTATGGAGAATAATTTCTTTATCATTTGATTTTGTTGATTGCATTTTTCCTTGAGTAACATAGAAGGGAATCAGCAGAGCTGATACTGAGCAGACAGATCAACTGAGCTGTTCTGAAAGTAACTTGTGGGAAATGATGGGCTATGGAAACAAAAAGGAAAAATACAGATATATTAGTTATGAATATTAAACACAATCCCCAGATGTCTTTGCAAGGGCAAGAGAAGACTGCGAGGACTTTGGAACTAGAGAAGTCTGGGTTTGTTCCCAGCACCATCACATACTTGTGTGACAAGTTTCTTTCTCTGAGTCTGAACTTTCTCATCTGAAGAATGGAAATACACAATATCTACCTCTAGGTGTTAATGTAAGAATTTCATGAAACAATCCAAGGAAAGTGGCTGGGACATAGTAAGTGTTTAATACATGTAGTTTCCTTCTTTTCATCTTACTGTCCCATTTCTGTTTTCAATGATCAAAAACTCTTATTTGTGTTTCAGGAATGTGTAAGCATTTCACAAACACCATGAGGGTGATCAAGTAAATGGTTTAAGACAAAAGTTACCAGAAAATTTCCTTCCCTCCTAGAAATCCGGTCTGAGTTCACGTATCTTGACAAAACTTCTGATATTGCTGGAAGACTTTGGGGTTTGAGCAGAGCCACAATATTTTAGGAGAATTTATCCCCAGGCCAAATGCTTTATGCTGGGAAAATAGTCTTTGATGTTTGATTGGTCTGAATGTTATGCTGAAAGCCAAATGTATGGGGTAGGACCCCTTGTGAATTGAAACATCAAAAAAGATTTGCATTAATTCCCTGAAAACCAAATATACAGTGTTTCATGCCGTTCTAATTGAAATGTAATAACTGTTTACAGATTTGACTGCACCATTACCATGGAGTAATTGCTTCATTGGTGAATGAAGTAAATGTTCCTAGAAGGTTTTAGAAGTTCAGTAGAATCAGTACAATGTTTTGAAAAGTCCTGTATGGATGGCATCTTTCCTGTTTGGAAGCTCAGTTAAAGCAGGACCTATGCGGAGTCAAGTTACCACTGGCCTTGGATGTGGAAGAGCTTTCAGGCTGGACTTCATTAAAATTCAACACTGCATTATCTCCACAATCAGCATTAAAAGTTATTTATTGTCGGTGTTTCATAGATCCTGCCTAGTATTGGGCCCAACAAAAGCAGTGCACAGAAAGTATGTTGACATGTCTGATGAGGGCAGAAAGAGAGACTGCAAAGAACAGTGGCAAACTTGGAAATGGCTAATGAATCCCACTGCAATTTGTTCATTGGAAGAATGCTCAAGAATCATTTACAACACAATAATGAGCAGCTCTGCTTAAAGTAAATGAAAATACAATTTTTTTAAAAAACAAAAACAAACCAGTACTTGGGAAACTATTTACTTAACACAGTAAAAGAGAAAGTGGCTTCCCTTCATCCCTAATCCCAAAAGTTTTAGAATATCTTTATAAAAGTAAAAATAATCAGGGAAAAGGGGAGACTTCTGACTTTTGTGAATGTTAGAAAAATAATACTCCATTAGAGAGGGAATCCAGCTTTTTTGAGAGCTTATAACGATCCCATGAGGGCAGTATTTTTTTCTCTATTTTAAAGATAAGGAATCTAAGGCTCAGGGAGGTTAATTATTTTCCACAGAGTATAAATTGCAAAATACAGTCACACCCACTTCTTACTTTCTCCAAAGCCAGTGCTCTTTCCATAACAATAAGTTGCCAATCTTAAAATTAAAAAAAATAAAAAATCAAAGTATCAATCACAGGTTTAAAGAAATCACATTTTGATAGTAAGATCTGGCTTGAAATTTAGGTGATTATTTCTATACGTTGTATGCTACTACTCATAAAGTTAAAATATGGAAGGTTGGTTGAAATAAAGTTGCTAGACTCGCAGGCTCCTCCTCTGAAAGATGGAAAATATAATGTACATTTTTCCAGGGGCAGTATGAAAGCTAATTTGACAACAGTAGTTACAGGGAAGGTCAGAAATACCAGTGCCTTTTTATGATGACCATTTTGTTGTATCTGAGGCCATGTAAAGAAAACAGAGTTGTAATGCTTGTTTCACTTGTGTAATGATAGGCAAAAGCACTCAATCTGAGTTTTGGCACCTGTAAATTGATCATAATAGTGCCTATAATACAAAACAAGAAAATTAATGCAAAGAATGTAGTATGACAGCACACATTAAGAGTCCATTAATTATCAGCTCTTATTTTTACTATTAACTGGATTTTCAGAACAATAAAAGCTTTGGCAGCTTTGAAAACGGCTCAGAGTGCGGTGGACTTGGCCCAGTGGTTAGGGCGTCCGTCTACCACAGGTTCAAACCCCGGGCCTCCTTGACCAGTGCGGAGCTGGCCCATGCGCAGTGCTGATGCGCGCAAGGAGTGCCCTGCCACGCAGGGGTGTCCCCCGCGTAGGGGAGCCCCATGTGCAAGGAGTGTGCCCCGTAAGGAGAGCCGCCCAGTGCGAAAGAAAGCTCAGCCTGCCCAGGAATGACACAGCACACACGGAGAGCTGACACAACAAGATGACGCAACGAAAAGAAACACAGATTCCCGTGCCACTGACAACAATGGAAGTGGACAAAGAAGACACAGCAAATAGACACAGAGAACAGAAAACTAGGGGGGGGGGGGGGGAGAAATAAATAAATTAAAAAAAAAAAAAGAAAACGTGTCAGAGTACAACTGCACTGTTTCCAAAAAGAACAAAAGGAGACTGCTCCTCAAATTATGTTTTTCTTTGTTAACTTATCTAATCCATTGTTTTAATAAATTATTTTATTCATGGTATAAATACCGATAAGACATTTTATAAAATGGTTTTAAGGGCTTATAGGGTTTTGGTATACTCTCTGGGAGATGGTAGCTTTCTTGAACTTTCCTAGAACATTCTTAGTTTTTTACTCAAGAAATATTTTTTAAAAACCTTGCTTGAGGAAAGTGGTTGTGGCTCAACCAGTTGGGCGCCCACCTACCACATGGGAGGTCCCAGGTTCAGGTGCCAGTGTCTCCTAAAGATGACAAGCAGATGCTGCACCTGCCACAATAAGCTAGATGCCTAAACAAGTAGATGTCACAAGCCAACAGACACAGTCTGCGGGGAGCAGATGTGGCCTCGACCGTTGGGCACTTGCTTCCCATGTGGGTTCTGTTTCTGGTGTCTCTTAGAGAAGGCGAGCAAACAATGAGCAGAAAGACAAAAGAACCATCTGAGGGTGGGGTGGGATAAATTTTTTAAAAAGTAAAGTAAATAAATAAATCTAAGAAAAAAAAGCTGAACTTGAGAATGTGCATATAAATTTTCTTTGTCACCCTGGTTTAGATTTATATTGCTTCTTTTAATATGAAGCACACATAAAATTGTGTCTTGAAATCCTATTTGCCAACACATATAGCTTAAGGAAAATATTTGGACAGGAGTGCTGCGATAGGCCAAAGAATGTTCCTCCCAAAATGTCCACTCTTAATCCTTGATGGCTGTGAATGTTACCTTACATTGCAAAAGAGACATTGCAAATTGATTATATTAGGAATCTTGAGATGGGGAAAAATATTCTGGATTATCCAGGTAGGCCCAATGTAATCAAAAGGGTTTTTATCAAAAGAGGCAAGAGAGTTAGAGTCAGAAAAGGAGATACAATGATAGAAACTGAGATTGGAGTGATGTCACTGTTGGAAGGGGTGCGTGAGCCAAGGGATGAAGGCTGTCTCTGAAGCTGGAAGAAGAAGGAGTAAGGTTAGCTTTGCTAAGAATAGCACTAAAGCTGCCCAAAGTAGTAGGTAGAGAAAACAAAGGTAATTTTCAGTGGCCAATCTAACATTAACAGTAGTCTCGAAGATCAAGGGACCCTGATTTTGTGGCTGTAAATGTAAACGCATACATCTACTGGCTGGCAGACTATGGATGTAAAATTGATTGTGTAAAAATAAATTTCTATCAAGTTATTTCAATCACTGGTGTTCTTAGTAAATAGTCATATCTTTCTAATTTTTGAGTCCAGCTTACTCAGGAGTTGAAAATAGTAAGAAAGAGTAAGATAGAGGAAAATAAGGAAGGAAAGGAGACAATTGAATTCTACTCCATCCTAGTCTCTCTCCCTTTGGGACTAATTAGAGCTTGGAATTTTATCTGAAAGCATGTTTTAAATTTTGTTTATCGTGTTTAGTTAATTCTGAAGAAAATTCCTCGGGTTTATTTTTCTGTGCATAGTGCTGTTCCTTCCTATTAGTATGAGTGTTAGCTATGCGGAGGAAAAGGTTCACAGTTTTAAAAATAGTTCATAGAGTCATTTTTTTCAAGGAAGAACCGTGTCCCTGTCATGAAGAAGAATATACGTGAATGAATTTCCAATTTTTAGAAAATCTAACACTTATTCTGATTATAGTAAGTTAATTTTGAATCATGTATTATTCACTGCATTAGTTTTAACACATACTTATTTTTATGTTCTTGACAAATAGTAAATGTTAACAGAATTCCTGTGTTCTATCACTAGAAGAAAAAAAAATTGTTGTCAGGCTTTGAATGCAACTTCTGACAACAAAAAGAAATATTTCAAATTATATAAACATTAGAAGTCCAACTTCCTCTGACCTACTAACTTGTTAAAAACATCAGGTCACCTTTTGGCCTAATAACTATTAATAGATTGCCAAAATTTCTATTTCAGTCTCCCTTCTTCCATTTTGCCTTTCTCCCATCCTGGTTGTGATAAAGTTCTGCAGAATCTGGATTTGTAAACGTCCTAGAAAAAATTTCTTCACTATAATTAATGGGAGGAAAAGACTCTAATATGTGATTCATGACCACAACATTGTACAAAATCTCTCCTCCAGGCCTGGGAATTATTTTTCCAGTGTGATCTTTCATGATTTTTCCTCATAATGAGCAGGAAACCTCTTGGACAACTGAGTCTACCCTTGTTCCTTGTGGTAGAATGGATTATGTACCCTCCCAGAGATGTTCTTGTTTTTATTAGAGAAGTTGTGAGCTTACAAAACAATCATGCATAATGCACAGAATTCCCATACATCACTCCTCTACCAACATCTTACATTGTTGTGGAACATTTCTTACAGATTATGAAAGAGCATGATCAGACTACTACCACTAACTATGGTCTATAGTGTACACTTGGTATATTTCTTCCATACACCCCTATTATTAACACTATGTATTAGTATTGTACATATGTTATGATCATGTGATTTTTCTTCTTTGACCTATTAATGTGGCACATTATGCTGATTCATTTTCTTGTTTGAACCACACTTTAATACCTGGGATGAAGCCCACTTGATCATGATGAATAATTTTTTTAATATGTTGTCAGATTCAATTAGTTAAGTATTTTGTTGAGGATTTTTGCATCCATATTCATTAGGGAAATGGGTCTGTAATTTCTTTTTTCATAATATCTTTATCTGACTTTAGTATTAAGATGATATTGACTTTGTAGAATGAGTTTGGTAACATTCCTTGCTGTTCAAATTTTTGGAAGAGTTTGAGTTAGATTGGTATTAAATCATCTTTCAATGCTTAGTAGAATTCACCTGTGAAGTCATCTGGTTCCTGGGCTTTTCATTTTGGGGAGTTGTTTAATGACTGTTTTATTCTCTTTGCTTGTGATTGATTTGTTGAGGTCTTCTATTTCTTATAGGGTCAGTGCTGGTTGTTGGTACATTCCTAGGAATTTTTCCATTTCATCTACACTGAATAGTTTGTTGAAATACAGTTGCTCATAGTATCCTCTTATGACCTATTTTATTTCTGTAGAGTAAGTAGTAATGTCCCCATCTTCATTTCTGATTTTATTTATTTGCATCTTCTTTTTTTTCTTTGTCAGTCTAGCTAAAGTTTTGTCAATTTGGTTTGTCTTCTTGAAGAACACACTTTTGGTTTTGATAATTCTCTTTATTGTTTTTGTGTCCTCATTTCCACTTATTTTGCTCTGTTTTTTGTTATTTCATTTCTTCTTCTAGCTTTAGACATAGTTTCCTGTTCTTTTATCATTTCTTCTAGATCTGTATTTAAGTCATTGATTTTAGCTCTTTCTTCATTTTTAATGTAAGCATTGAGGGCTATAAATTTCCCTCTTGATACTGGTTTTGCTTCATCACATAAATTCTGATGTATTTTTGTTCTCATTTTCACTTGTCATGATTTTTATTCATTTCTCTTGCAATTTCTTCTTTGGCCCACTGATTATCTCCATATATTTGTGAATTTTCAACCTTTTCTTCCTGTTGTTGATTTCCAGCTTTATTCCATTATGATCAGAGAAAGTGCTTTGTATAATTTCAATCTATTTAAATTTATTGAGATGGGCTGTGTGTCCCAACATATGGTCTATCCTGAAGAAACATTTATGAGCATTTTAGAAGAATGTATATTATGCTGCTTTGGGGTGCAATGTTCTCTACATGTCTATTAGGTTTAGTTTGTTTATCATATTATTTAAGCTCTATATTTCTTTATTGATTCTTTGCCCAGATGATCTACCCAATTATGAGAGTGTTATATTGAAGTCTCCAACTATTATTGTAGACATATCTATTTTTCACTTCAGTTTTGCTAGTATTTACCTCATATAATTTGGGGCATCCTGGTTAGATACATATACATTTATGATTGTTATTTCCCTCATTTATTAGTATATAATGCTTTCCTTGGCTCTAAAAAACAGCTTTGTTGTTTTTTTTTTTAAGTTGGTGTCAACAATCCTTTTTTATAGATTTTTAAATATTTTATTTTTTTCCTCCCCCCTTATTGTTTATGCTTTCTGTGTGCTGGTCTTCTTTTCTTTTTTTTTTTAGGAGGCACTGGGAAATGAACCCAGGACCTCCCATATGGGAGGGAGGCATCTAATCATTTGAGTCACTTCTGCTCCCTACTTGACGTGTCTATTTCATCAATATAAGGTTAGCTATTCCCATTTTTTGTTGTTACTGCGTGCATGGAATATCTTTCCAGCCTTTCACTTTTAATCTATTTGTATCCCTGGGTCTAAGGGAAGTATCTTGTAGAAAGCATATAGGTAGCTTTTATTTTCTTAACCATCCTGCCAGTCTATGTCTTTAGATTGGGGAGTTTAATCCATTAACATTCACTGTTATTACTGTAAAGACAATTCTTAATTCACCCATTTTGATCTTTGGGTTTTATTTGTCATATCTTATTTTCACCACTCTTTTTACACTTTTTCTTACTTTTAATGATATAATCTTCATTTCTAGACTCTCTTCTAGGCCTCTCCCTCCTATATTTTCTGTTCAGGCAGTGGCATTCTCTTTAATATTTCCTACAAAGTGACTCTCTTCATTATAAACTCTCTCAGTTTCTGTTTATGTTAATATTCTAAACTCATCCTCATTTTTGAAAGACAATTTTGACAGATATAAGATTCTTGGCTGGCAGGTTTTCTCTTTCAGTATGATAAATACTTCATACCACTGCTTTCTTGCTTCCATGGTTTCTGATGAGAAATCGCATTTAATCTTACTGGACATCCATTGTATGTGATGGATTGATTTTCTCTTGCTGCTTTAAAGATTCTCTCTTTATCTTTGGCATTTGATGTTCTGATTAGTGAGTCTCAGAGAATGTCTATTCAGACTTATTTGGATGGGAGTATATTGTGTTTCTTGGGCACTGATACCTATGTCCTTCAATAGGTTTGAGAAATTTTCTGACATTATTTTCTCAAATATTCCTTCTGCCCCTTTTCCATTCTCTTCTCATTCTGGAACATCCATGACAGATACATTTGCATGTCTATTGCCATCATTTAGTTCCCTGAGACTCTGTTCAATTTGTTCCATTCTTTTCTTTATTTGTTATTTTGTATGTTTGTGTTCATAGGCTCTGACTTAAAACTCTCTGATCCTTTCTTCTGCCTCTTCAAATCTGCTCTTACATGCATCCAGTGTATTTTAATTGCATTTATTGTGCCTTACATTCCCATAAGATCTGCTATTTTTCTATGTATGATTTCAAATTCTTCTTTGTGCTCTCCTACTGTGTTCTTGGTGTCCTTAATCTCTTTAGCCATCTCATTGAATTTATTAAGGAGATTTGTTTGAACATCTATGGTTACCTGTCAACTCCTTTATGTCATCTGGAGGTTTATTGTGTTCTTTTGACTGGACCATATCTTCCTGTTTCTTGGTAAGGGCTGTAATTTTTTGTTAGTGTCTTGGCATCTGATTTACTAGATGTATTTATCCTTGGCCCCTTTTTTCCTTTTGTCTTGAGCTATTTCATTGGTTTATGCTACTGCCCCTCTTTGATATTTATTTTAACTTAATTTGGAACTTTATAGTAGCTCATGTTTAGCCAATCTGAATTTTTTTCAGTTCTTTTTCATCTATTCTTGCCCTTTCTGCCTTGCTGGTTATGGTTAGTACTTTACGTCATGGAGGCTGAAGGTACTAGGTACTGATGAAGTGTCTCCCAAACGTCTTCCCCTGTCAGGCTTAGGGACAAAGCTGCAGTGATGTGCAGTAATCTAATCTGTGCAGACCAATACCATTTTCAGTTGCCCAGAGAGACTAATGAAGCCTCACACCTTTCCTGGGGCAGGGATGGAGCCACAGGTGTGGGCAGAAAACTAAGCTATGCAAGTCAAAATTGACTGCCATTTCCAAGATAGAGTCATGAAGCACCAGTTCCCCCTTTCCCCTGCCAGGGGCAGGAACGTAGTCTCCAGTGTTCTCAGCAATCTAGTCTATGCAGGCCAAAAGCTACTGCAGTTATCCAGAGAGGGTAAGGGAGGACTGCCCCTCCTCTTGCTTTGTTAGGGATTAGGATGAAGACACAGATGTGTCCAATAATCTAGTCCATGTAGGCTGAAAGTGAATGCAGTTGCCCAGAGAGGCTGAGAGCACACTATCCCTCCTCCTGTCCTGTTAGGGAAAGGGATGGAACCACAGATGCATCCATCAATCTAGTCTGTATGACTTAAAAGTGCCTCCAGTTGCCCTGAGAGACAGGAAAATCACTGCCCCCCTCCTGTCCTGTCAGGGGTGGGTATGGAGACATAGGTGTCTAACAATCCAGTTCCTGTAGGCCAAAAGTGCCTATAGTTACCCAGAGGTGCTGATGCAGGTCCCTCCATCAGCTTCCTCCCTCCTGGAGGTGGGGCTGGAGCCTAGGCTAGGGCTGCAATCCAACCTGGGTGGAAAGAAGCTGGTCCCTACCTTCACTGTAATTTTCAGTCAGCCCTGCTTCCCCTTGTGCCAGGGATGGAGTTAGAATGGAGACTACCAATCTCTTTCTGACTTGGACAGGTTCAAACTTTAGTTGTTCTTAGGACTGGACTTTAGCCAGATGACCTTACTAATCAGTAGCTGAAATTATTACCTGATCATCTCTTTCTCTCTTGTTTTTGGGAAATGGAGCTTCCAGCCTGGAAATACCTCCCAAGGCAGTGTGTGCCACCAATGGGGGATGGGCTCCAGCCTCCATGGTCTGGAGTGCTCTACTCATGAATCTTCACTATTAGATGGGCAGTGTCCTCCTTCCATTCTTTCAAAGATGTTGCAGGATGCTCTTCTTGTCCCCTGGATCCCCCAAAGGTGATTTAAATAGCTCTAGGTGATTACTAACTGCACAGTAGGATGAGCTGACTCTTAGAGCTCCTTACTCTGCCACCATCTTGACCCCTCCTCTAGATATTTCTTACCCTTAATCCATGCTCCTCTGGTTGTGAATTAATTATAAAAAGGACATTTTGAAGATGTCCCTTTTAGTTAAGGTGTGACCAACTAAAACAGAGTGGGCATTAGCTCTATATTTCTGGAGACCTAATAAAGAAAAGTCAGAAACTTTACCACTGATGTGAGTTAGATACTGTAAATCAGTGGAAAACCATAAAAGCAAATGAGAGAGATCACCATGTGATAGGAGGTAGAGATGCAAGCCAAGCAACCCTAAGGATTGCAGCAGGTCAGCATCAGAACACTATAGACTTCAGATAGAAAGCATAGTACTGTTGATATCTTGATTTTGGATTTTTAGTCCTCCAAAACCATAAGCCATTAAATTCCTATTCTGAAGGTGGCCCATTATGTGGTATATGTTTTAGCAGCGTGGGAAACTAAGGCATTCCTCATCAGTCCATTCTCCCTTCAGAGACATCTTCTCAAAATGTATCTCAAATGAACACATTTGATGTATAGAAATGTATATAACTTTTTAAAAAGTTTAAAATAAGGTCTAAATCCTAGTTTGCTTTTCCTCGTTTTGGCCTTGGTACAACCATCATCAATTTAGATAGTTCTTCAGGACCACCTTGTGGTTTTATCATATATATCCCGTACAGCCAATTTCTAACTCATCCTATTTTACTTTCAAGTAGAACTTTTCACTTTTTAAAAAATCTATATATGTATTATTCTAATTTATATGCATATTGTCAGTTTTACCCCATTACAAACATTGGTCCATGAGGACAAACATTTTTTGTGCCTAGATCAACACTGGAATACTGTAGGTACATGTGTTCATTTTTTATTGCTGTGTGACAAATTTAGAAGATTAAATCAGGGGAAGCAGACTTGGCCCAGTGGTTAGGGCTTCTGTCCACCACATGGAAGATCCGCGGTTCAATCCCCAGGCCTCCTTGACCTGTGTGGAGCTGGCCCATGTGCAACGCTGATGCGCGCAAGGAGTGCCGTGCCACGCAGGGGTGTCCTTCATGTAGGGGAGCCTCACACATAAGGAGTGCGCACCATAAGGAGAGCTGCCCAGTGTGAAAGAAAGTTCAGCCTGCCTAAGAATGGCACCGCCCACACGGAGAGCTGACACAAGATGACACAACAAAAAGAGACAGAGATTCCCGTGCCGCTGACAGCAACAGAAGTGGACAAAGAAGATGACGTAACAAATAGACACAGAGAACAGACAACCAGGATGGGGGGGAGAAGGGAGGGGAGAGAAATAAATAAATAAATAAATCTTTAAAAAAAGATTAAATCAATACATATTCATTATCTCATGTTTTCAAAGGACTGAAATCCCTGTATCAGTTAGACTGTGCTTATGAAGCTTTAAATCTTCTTTTGAGTTTGTATGGTTATTTGCAAAATTCAGTTCCTAGTGGTTGTAGGACTGAGGTCCCTCTTTACTTGCTGGCTGTTGACAGGGTGTTCTCAGCTTCTGAGTCCTCTCACAGTTCCTTGCCATGTGGTGCCCTCCAAAGACCCTCTCATTCTTCGAGTCTCCCTGATTTCTTCTGTATCTTCTCACCAGCCCCTTTTAAAAGTATTGGCCTAATTAAGTCTGTATATCAGACCCACCCACACCTACTCAAGGGGAGGGGCTTAAGCAGGATGTACATACCAGAGAGCAATAATCTTGGGGGACAACTTAGAATTCTGGCAGCCACACACAATAAATTCTGAATTCATAAAGTGATACACTCCATCTCTGGAATAAATTTCTGAACTTGTAAAAATGAAGAAAATAAAGGAGTATTTAATTAATTTATGCCAAGAACCATTTATTTGCTATTTTATTTGTTTTTATCCAATGATATATATACATATTGTCCCATATTTAAATTTTTTGGTGTCAACTTTGAGGAACTCATGAACGCATTTGACCAGAATTTGACCAAAAGTTTATGGGCATGTGTCTTCATAATTAATCTTCAATTAGAAAATGTAATTTAGTTTTTCATTTTAACCTACCATTGGATTCCAAAGCTTATTTTATCTTTTCTAACCAAAAATTTATTGTTTTCTGATGAGAATTTAGAAGATATTTAAAAATTCCCATTCTCCTGATATTTCATTTCATTTCATTTCACTTCATTTCACTTCATTTTATCCTTCATCTGATGATTTTCTCTCCAAAATAGAAAAAGAAAACCTTAATTTTATTAATAGTACTGATCATAAATGTGCCCTTATCATGACAGTCAGGGAGTAAATAGGAAAGAGCAGCCTCTGGACTAACCAATTTCAGTTTGCGTTTTGACTTCACTCTTTTTTAGTTGTATGATCATCAGGAAATTTTATTCATTCCACTCCAGTTAACTTGTCAATAAATACCCATAAAAATATTAACTCAAAAGATTGGTGTAAAGGGTAAAGAAATAAAATATTCATAAAAGTGCCACACAGTAGGCATTCAAGTAAAGTGTAATTTCTTTTCACAGGTATGGGAATTGTTTCCCTAAGTATGGTCCAAAGATATGAGCTAAAAGAGGGAGATTCCTAAGGCCTTTTGGAGACCTGGTAGATTAGATACTCTAGATGAGAGACCCAGAAATAAGCATTTTAAACTAATTCCCCAAGTCATTATTGATGTTTGAAAACCAAAGGTAAGTAGATAATTACATAGCAAATTCATTATAGAGAGAAATAAAGTGTAGTTTAATGTAATTAATTATATATATATGTGCATGTCTTTAAAGAAACAGCCATGACAAAAAATGTCAACATTACTTCTTGTTTTGTTAAATTCTGAGAATTATATGTAAGCTCTCATTATATTAATATAAATTTTACATAATTTAAGAATTGTTTTTTTACTTATTTTCCCAATGCATTTCCAGTGGAATTGACATTATCCCTTCACTGTCCAGTGTCTGAAGAGTCCTGTCTCTGTTTTTAAAGAACAGTATTTAAGTAGGGAAATACTCACATTCTGATTTCTCATTTTCACATTACAAAGTTAGGGATATTTCTACATAATAATGTTTGGTCTTTCAATTGAAAACAGAATGGTGGTGAGCACAAATCAAGTATTTCTTAAATTTTAGAAATGTGTGTACACATTATGCAGCCACAGTTTCAGAACAAAAGGAAAATCAAGGTGTGTTTAAAATGAATGGAGACAATTGGAGATAATACTTGTCCATTTGAAACCAGGGTACCCTGGAAAATCAGCCATAATCCTGAGGTTCATGAAGGCTCCATATGCCTATTTATATTCCTGGATAAAGAATAAGAAAAAAATCTTAGATTTTTCTTTTTAAGGTTTAAATTTCGACTGTTATCAATTAAATTCAGAAAGACATCTCTTCTGTAAACCCAGTCCCCACCCTGACCTTGAACTGTCTCTAGTTCTTATTTTTGATTGGAACCATGTGCAGTGATATTCTTTACTGGAATAGAAGAAGATCATTTCAGGGCGGCATAACTGAAGCTCATAAAAAGCTTTATTGCTATTGTCCTTTGAAACTGGTAGAGACTACAGCCTGTCTTACCACTGTGTCCCATCAGCCCAGCAAATTATATTTTCTTCCCTTCGCAGGAGCTGCATCACCCCCAGATGTGTTTTCTAAAGTACAATTTGAAGATAATGAGACAAAGACTGGACAAAACGTGGTTTTGACTGAGGCCACTGAGTCTAAGATTGTGGAAAGGAATTAATTTGGTCAGATGCTAAAGCTACAGCTTAGCTTCTTCCACTTCTGAATTGTTAGGCTGCTCGAATATAGGAGATACCAATGCAGGGATCAAAAATTATATACCAAATTCAAAATGACCGTTTGAGAACTTTGAATGGCATGTGACTTTGTGTGTAGATGGCAGAAAGCAGAAGTACCCGGAGGTGGGGGTGGGGGCCTTCGTACCCGTGTGTTAACTTGTTCACCTGAGTATTGAGAGTTTGGATTTAAACTTTCCCCCAAAATTATTGCTTCTTTTTAGTTTTAAATAATTAAGGTACATAAAATATTTCTCTTTAAAATAAGCTGCAATTTCACACTTACATTTTGTTGTGATATTGAAAAGATCTTGCCTGGTAACAAATATGACAAAAGCTATATAAAGAGCTTGTACAAACAAGAAAATGATCCAAAAGATAAAATAGTTTCTAAAACCAATTAGGTGTTTATTATATAGCAGGCTTTCTGTTAGGAGCACAGACTGGAGACAGAATATCTTGGTTCATGGATCCAAATTCCAACTCTGGCAAATTACTGGTTGTTATGACTTTATAGAAGTTACTTTAGCTTTCTGGACTTTAGTTTCCTTATCTATATAGTGGATATATATGCTAACCCCTTACAGTTGTTGTGAGGAGGTAATACGTGAGTTAATATAAGAACAGTATTTTGAACATTGTCTAGCATATCTTAAGTACCTAATAAATGATAACTGTTATTAGTGTTAATTATGATAACTATAATTATTATTATTACTTACAATTGTTATAATTTGCTACAACTATCAGCATTAATGATAAGTTTAGAATTAATGTAATATTGATAACTATAGCTATTACTATTAACTTTATTATTAGTGATAGCTATTATACATAAAAACCTATAACTAATAATAACACATGATAATTTATCACTTTTTAAGCATTTTCTCTTCTAATCTTATAAAAGTCTTCTTAACTCTGATTCTTTTCTTCTTCTTATACAGATGATTGATCATGCAAAGCCTAGAAAAATATATAAATTGCCCAAGTTCATCTGATCAATATTGGAAGGTAGGACAAAGCTGTCTGTCCAACTCCAAAGGGTAAGTTATTCCATGTTTCTGCGTGTCAATGTAAGCAAATGATTCAAAAACAAATTTATAAAGATAGCTACCATTTTTTGAGCACCCTCCATGCTCTATAGCAGTCTCTACCCTGTACCAGGACTGTGTTTCACCTTTAGCCACACTGGAGCAGATCTCCAGCTGGTTTCTTTCAGGCTCACTTAATACAGACATGTGTAGGTCAGGGAAGGGGGTTGATGTCATCTCCACTATCCTTCCAACAACGAAGATTCCACCATTTTCACAAGAACTTACAGCATCTAAGGACACTGAAACTGGTAATCCAGATAGGATCTAAGCAAGGTCCTAAGGCAAAGATGCATTTATCCATCCATCCATTCATTCATTATCAAATTGAGTGTCTAGTATTTGCCAGATATTGTTTCAGGCACAAGGAGACAGGACTGAAAAAGACAAAAAAGGTTCTCTGCTCTCATGGAGTTTACAGAGAAGACAACAACAGACAAGCAAATAAACCAATAAATACCTGGTAGTCTGAAGAGCTAGATTTTGTGTGATAGAGAATGACTGGGTGGTTACTTTAAATCTAGTTATCAAGAAAGTCTCCTCAATATTAGGTTGAGATCTGAATGACCAGAAAGAATTTGCTCTGGGAAGGTGACAGGGAAGTATATTCCAAGGAGAGAGAAGAACTAGAGAAAATGATTCAAGAGGGAAGGGCTTAGAATTTTTGCAGAACTTAAAGAGGGTCAGTATGACAGAGGGATGGGGGCACGGAGGATTGTGGTAGGAAATAAGTTTAAAGAAGGAGGTGGGAGACACTTCCTGATGAAATAGAGCTTGATAAGCCAGGGAAGGACAGTTAGACATTACTGTGAATGACAGGAGAAATCCTTGGAGTATGTAAGTGAGGGAGTGAAATGATCTGATTTACTTTTTTAAAAGTTTGATCACCTGGGCTGCTATGGAAAGCCTGGATTTTATCTGAAAAAAGAGAAAGAAAAACAGATGGCTTGGAAACTAGGAGGCTATTATAGAATTTTAAGTGAGATATGAGAGTGACTATACGGAAATAATCACAGTATAAAATGGAGAGCAGGGGACAGATGTGGGGTGAGCTTGGGAGGCAGAGTTGATACTTTTGCCAAAAGGTTGTACATAGATTTGAGGGAAATAGGAAAATCTAAGATGGGTATCACTCTTAACAGTCAATAGTCAATGTCTGGATGCTGAATCTGGATGCCAATAGGATGGATGGCCAAAGTGGGCCTCAAGCTCAAACACTTTTGGTGCCCCTTGGGAGTTTCAGGCATTGGCTCTCATGCAGCTGCTGGGGTATGTGAGATAGATGGCACAAGCTTCATCTCTGGATACTGGTTCGACTCCTCTTCATGTGGACCCACCAGGCCCTGCTCCCTCATCCTGGGCCACTGACCTCTTCTTCTCTCTCTTTCTTCCCCTGCTACCTCTCTTTTCCTCTTTCTCTCTTGTGAGGACCATTCTCCATTGTCTCTCTCTCTTCCTGTGAAATCAAACCCTCCTTGCTAGTCTCAGGAGAGGTGATATGTTATCTAAGTCATCATACAGTTTCCCAAGTCTTTCCTCTCAGCACTCTGTGAGTCTTTCCCATTCACCTAGCTTCTAAATCACAGAAGTCACACATTTATTCTTTTTGTTTTTTCCAGCTATGTGAATTCTTCCCTGTGTCATGTAATTGTTGAATGTGTTCCTGACTGAAAAGAGGGATGAGCCAGGGGGTAGAAGGAAATGCCAAGAAAATAAAATACATACATGCACAAACATTGATGGATATTTCAAAACCAATATCCCTCCACACACGTATAGTCCTATTTAGTCTCAAAGATCATTGCTTCTTCCACTCAGGCATGTCCTTTGGCCTCTTTATATATTATATTAGGAAATAAGAATGAATAATCTTCAGATCTCTTTTAGGTCTAAAGTTTAAAAAAATGCTATAATTCCATTCTAGATCCTAGGCAGAAACTTGAATTTATTTGCTGCCTACTGTCTCCTTAGAGTTTCAGAAAATTGCAGTGGGAGGTGGTCAGCCTAAATTGTATCCTCACTTAGATTCAAAGATGTTTGACAAAAAGATATACCAAGGCTGCTAGAATTCTATTGAAATTGTTAAATTAGGAGACTAGAAGGGAAGTTATCCTAAATACCCAGATACATAATTGTAGTTATGTGTGTTGGAGACTGTGGGGACATCCTAAGGTTATATAGGGCCTAGAGTAAGATAGCAATACTTCGTGGGAGCAGCTCATTCGTGGATACTAAAGAAAAAGTCGTGAATAAATAGCATCTAGAAGCATGCGGATGGGAGAGAGACTAAAAGATAGCATGCAGTAGACTTATTCATAAGCATATAAGATATATCATGACAAACTCCAGAGGTAAGCAGAGTACAGGTGGGGAGCAAAGGGTTAGAAGAGAGCACCTTCGCTAGATTTTTACAATATAGCTGGGAAACAGTTTACACATCTAATCTGTTATGCCAAAACCTGAAGTTTTAAAAGGTTAAGAAAGTTTGCAAGATTTTATAAATGAGAAAGGGTATTAATTTACCCTTTCAAAAGCATTTACTGAGCACTTACTATCTGTCAGACACTATTTTAAGCATTGGGGAAACCAGTGACATACAAATATTATCCCCGACTTCATGGAATTTATATGAGATGGCAATTAACAAATAAACAAGTAAATATATTGGCATTTCAGATAGTGATAAGGGCTACAGAGAAAAATGGAAAAAGGTTAAAGAATAGAGAATGTGGCAAAGGGTAGTACAAAGCATGTTACTTTACATCATGGAAGTCCTCCCTGTTAAAGGGACTGACAAGGCTATGAGGCCAAAGCCTGAATAAATGTACTTGATTGACACTTGACTCCTAATGCCTGCACATAAGATGGGTTCATCAGAGAGTTATGATTCCAAAGACCATGCAACCTTTTGATTACAACATTGCCTCAGCCACAGGCTATTTAAAACACAGCATTATAAAATAATGTAAATTGTAGATAAGATCAGGAAGAACTTTCTCTTCTAAATATTGGATTTTTCTAAATCGTGAAATTCTACCTCCCTGAATTGAATTACTTTATCAAACATAATATTTCAAATAGGTACCATATAATGATATAAATTTTTTTAAGAATACATAATAACAAGTAATCTAGAAATCTTGGATAGGTGATTGAAAGATAAGAAACAGCTTGCATTTGCTCTTTAATGGGAGACATGCTGGTGCCAAAACACAGTTACTGCATTTTATTTTACTTAACACTAAAGGAGCCTTTTCAGATGTTTTTTTTTTTAACAGTTAATTCTGGCTCTAGTGCCTATTGAATTGATTAAAGAGAATCTTGTTTGAATTTGCTTTAACCTTGCAAGTCAAAATACCCATTGTGTTTTCATGCTATGTAAGGAAATGTGAGAAAGCACATTGCTCGATTTAGGGAACTGCTCATTTAATTGTTTCCTTGAAAATTCCTTAAGTTAGAAAACCAAGAAATTTGAGATTTCCATAGATATGCAGTGACCTAGTTTTGGCTGGAATTTTAGCAGGGAAATTGGCACTTGTCAACCTCAGAAGTTTTATGGGGTATTTTCTAATCCTTGCCACTCCCTCCTGCATTTCACCTGTTATCACCCTCAATCCTTGTTACACAAAGGCTGCGAACTACAGTACACAATATCTAGAAATTACATTGGATCATGTTAGAATTGAGGGTACAGATTATCCCCTATAACAGAGCTTTTTAGTTCCACTATGCTACTGTCTTGCTGTATGACCCTCAATTTATCTTCTGTAGACCTCTATTTCTCCATCTTTAAAACTGATTCTAGTTAATTAGATATTTCTAAAATCTGTTTAAGCTCTTGGACTCTTAAAAAAACCTATAGGATGTTTTATGGGCTGGGAGATATTTGAATAATATTCAAGTCAGATAAACATGCATTTAGATTTAAAGTGTTAGATAGTTTAGGGCTAGTAATTCAGTCTCTCACTTTTTTTTTTTTTGCCTGTAAAATTAGAGTAAAAAATACAGCAATTTTTGAAGGGCAAGTGAAATAATACATGTGAAGTATTTAGCTCAATGGCCAGAACTTAACAAATATTCAATAAATGTTACCATGTGTCATGCTTCTCACTTTCCCAAACATGCCTATTATGGTTTGACCATCATTGCATTCATCATACCAAACAGGGTATGATTTCTCCAGTTCTATTAGAAAAAAGTTCAGCAGTTACGAGTGGTGGTACATCATAACCTGAGCCTAGATGGTCAGTATTTTTAAGTTTCAGAAAACTTCCTCTTCTATTGAAATTGATAGCTGTACCAATATCAGCTGGATGATTGCAAAGTTTCTAAAAATATTGTATTGGTTCTCTTTTACAGTATAACAAACGACTACAAAACTTCGTGACACAATACAATAATCATTTTATTTTGCCCACTGTTCTATGGGTTGGCTGAGCAGTTATTCTGGTTCATCTCTGCTAGGCTCTCATGCACCTGCGTCCAGGTGGAGAGCCAGCTGGCTTGTACATCTAGTATTTGGCAGGCTATTGACCAGGATGGCAGAAGTACCTGGGGTGACAAGGTCTTGATCTCTCATCATCCAGCAGGCTTGCCTGGGCTTCTTGACATAGTGGTGATTGCACTCTCAACAAAACAAATAGAGAAGGTAATCACCAATGCAAAAAGAAATCAGTTTTATTTTTAATGTGCTTGTGTCTTGTGTTACATAGTCTGTTATCTCATTGACCAAAGCTAGTCACATGGTCAAGCCCAATGTCCATGTGGGAAAAGGCTACACACCCAAGGTGTTAGATGAAGGAAAGGAAATGATCATAGCTATTTTACACAACAAACTGCCAGAAATATACATGTGTACATGGTGTGCTTATTAAAGTTAATCAGTACCTTAGCATTCCTTAGCAAAGTGAAAAAAAGGTATTTGTTAAAAATAGTGAATAATTATGGCCATCTTAATATTTATTTTTAAAAATTCTATAGCATTGCCTTTTGTCAGTAATCTCTTTTTTTCCCTTCTATACTCCATAATATGTAAATCAAATTGAAGGAGGGTATTCTTGGAAAGGAAAAAAAGCAAAGCATACTTGTCAATATTTTTTACAGATACTAAAGAATTTAGGACTCTATCTCTTTTTCTTGATTATAACTTAAAAATAGAAGGGATATAAAATTTTCAAACTAGTTTGGGGAGGCTCAAACCAGCAGTTTGCTTTTATATTGTAAAACAGACATGAAGAAATTCACAGTTGAAAAATATTATGTTAACAACTTGACAGTAAATAGTTGTGTTTTCCTAATATTTTTCAGCAGTTAAAATGAGAATACAGATAAGGAAAATAATTTTTTATGTGCCTACTAATCCAATGACATGAATAAGAACTAATTTATTCTATACTGTAAACTTAGCAATAGTAATTTTGGTGATTTCTCACCTCCTTTAAACTCTCACTCTTCTTCCCCACCTTCCAAATTCTTAGCATTCATAAATCCAGCAGGAAAAAAAAAGGAGGAAGGAATTGGCACACATTCCGTTGTGCTGTATTTCAGACACTCTGCCAAATGTATAATAGTATTTTCTCACTTATTCTCATTTTGAAAATATTATTTGGGATACAGAAAACTGCTGCATAAGCTACAATAATAGTGGTCCACCTATGGTGTCAGATGACTGTAGATTCTCATGTACTATAAGAACTTAGTAGCTTTTAGTTATAACAGGAAACAAGTAAACCAGAACCAGTTTATTTCTGAGCCTGATGGTATTGTCAAAAACACTGCAAAAACATAACATTAAGTTTAACTTACTTCAATGTAATAGCTCAGTCATCAAAAATTATCTACAATATATGATAAAATACACTGTCTAGGTGCTGAAAATAAAAAACCAGTAGTGCGCCAAGGGCAGGATATAAGTGTGGCCTGCCTCAGATGCAGGCAATTAGAGACTATATTATCCATAGAGAGTTTAAAAACAATTATTAATCCAATTAATAGTTGGTCTTCTTTTTGTTGTCACCAAATACTGGTAATTATAATCAAAGTCAGTGATTATATATTCCACTCCTCTGAATATTTCTTAATATATATGTATATATATGTATGATTCAAATTAGCAAAATTGTATTAATTATCCTTTAATCAACACACTAATCCAAATGGAAGTTAATTTGGAAAATTCCAAGTTATACAGGCAGCCACCCATTGGTGTCTCCAACACCTGTGGTGCTATATAGCCCTACATTTAAATGCCTGTTTCTAAAATAAATGAAGATTATGCATTGTAAAGATGAAAAAAACATAACTTGAGTTACCACAGTCTTATTATTTTATGTCACCACTTGTAATTTTTATTTGTCCTTAAAATTTAAACAGTGAAATAGAATGCAAGCTGTTAGGTGCAATATTTTTGGCTGGCCAGCTGAAATATCAGTTCACAGATCAAGTATTTTTGTTTCATTTTTTATGATTATTACTGGAAGTAATTTTTTCAAATAGAGGAGGAGGGTTCTAAAAAGTGATCTGCTCCAGTATTGAATATACTAGGTATGTCACTGAGTAAAAATTCAATTAAATTGTATTTTGGAGCTTAAGGAGTTTGCAATACTATAAGACAGGGATATATGAATAAGTAAGAGCAAAACTGCATAAGAGTCAAAAAGAGGAATGTACACATCACCCTATTGGAACAGAGAAAGGAGAATACAGTGACACAGATGTAGCTACTTTAAAAATTGTTCCAGACCAAGGGAATGCAAACTTAAAATTCTCAACAAATCCCTTGGAAGGAGGCCATCTTGGAAGTAGTTTTACTCTTCTTCTATTTAGCATCCAACATATTGCTACCTAATTGAAGAAAATTTTTCAGACTATAATTATATATATATTAGCTATGTGAATGTACTTCCATTTTGTGTTTTCTTTACTTTTCTTATTTCTACATAATAAGGCATGTGATAAAAAACAACACAGGATAATTGCTGATTTGGAAACATTTACTTCACGGAACTCTTATGTTTTTATGTGGTGTGCATTCATGTACATTTGTGTTTTCTGTCGCAAATAAACTTTTAAGACTGCATACCAATCATTATCATTTCCACAGTGCCAGAAGAAATTTTCTATCTGAGAAAATATGAACCATTTTATTAAAATAAGTGGTTTACAATATAATCTGTGAACTCCTAAGTTTTGCAAGTTCTATTAAATAATTGATTCATAATCTTTTTGAAATGATGTATGAGTAAAATAAAAGCTGGACTTTTATTGCTTCCTTCTAAACAATATATTTTTAGCTAATCTCATAGAATTAAAAAAAATCTACATTACATCATATCTTAGGTAGAAATTGAAAGCAAGCTTGGTGATATTGCAAATATGTATAGATCTGATAGAATTAGATCCTTAAATATGAAGCATTCTCAAAGACTAGAAAATAATGGGATGCAAAAATAAGCACTATTTTGGGCCGATTTCTTGATTTTTCTCCTACTTCCTAAAAATACTGTTTTCAATAGAATAACCACAGTTGTATTTTATACATATGTGTGTGCATATACGGGCATATATATATATTATAAAAATATAAATATCTATAAATATATTCCCCTAAATAATAGGTTGTTCAAATTAAGGATCATTAGTTTTAAAAAATGGTTTAATTTTCTTTTTCCTCAGGAAATCTTTTCAAATCCCATAGGAAAAAAATTACCTCTATAGCTCTGGTAATTTGGAATTGTATATACTGCAGAAAATCATGTTCTTTATCATTCATTCCTGTGGGTGAGAACCCATTTCAAGTAGGACCTCTTTTTTTTTTATTTGCATGTTGTTGTTTTTTTAAAGATACTTAGATTACATAAATATTACAAAAAAAATGTAGGGGATTCCCATATGCCTTTCTCCCTACACCTCCCATATTTTCCCACATTAACAACATCCTTCATTAGTGTGGTATATTCATTGCAATTGATGAACACATTTTGGAGCATTGCCACTAGGCATGGATTAAAGTTTACACTGTAGTTAACACTCTGTCCCACCCAGTTCTGTAGGTTATGGCCAGATATATAATGGCCTGAATCTGTCATTGCAGTGTCATTCAGGACAATTTCCAAGTCCTGAAAATGCCTCTGTATTGCACCTATGTTTCCCTCTCCCTGCCCTCAGAATCTCCTGTGGCCACTGCCTCCATATCATTATATAATTTCTTCCATTGCTAGAATCATAATTAGTCTATAGTAGAATACCAGTAGACCTACTTTATTCCATAGTTCATTCCCCAATCCTGAGGATTCTGGGATGGTAATGTCCACTCTACCTCTAATTGAGAGGGGTTCTGAGATCCAATAGGGCCAATGGATGGGACTTTCTTGCTTACAGTTGTAGACTCCCTAGGTTCCTTGCTATGGTAGCTGTCTGTCATCACCTCCTTGTTAGTTGTCCTGGGTGAGGCAAATAAACTGGAGCATAGGTGTCACAACTCCATTGAGATTTGGGGCCCAGCTGGCACATGGACAACCTGAATATCTAAGTCTCTTGGATGTACACCTACCAATTCTAATACTAATCGTAGGTTCAAATAGAAGAACAGAAGAGCTATGTGTAGGGAAAATACAACTGAGTCCAACTCTCACCCTAGGGAGCATAAATTCCAAAGTAAGATCGATTGGCTAAGCACCAAACTCCTGAGCTATCTGCCCAGACTACAGTGTCTGGATATCTCCAGAGTCCTCAGGAGCCCAGCTATTTGGGATAATATCTACTTTGGCAATCAATGAGATCCTGCTGAGACATGCATAAGCATAACCTCTGGAATGACCTCCCAACTCATTTTGAAGTCTCTTAGCCATATAAACTCATTTGTCTTTACCTTTTCTGCCTTTTGGTCAAAGTCTTTTTTCGGTTTCATTGCTGTTGGAGCTTGGTAGTAATCCCTCAGTGCCAAGGAGGCTTATCTGCAGGGGTCATGTCCCACACTGGGTGGGGGGAAAATAATGTATTTATATGCTGAGTTTGGCTTAGAGAGAGGCCATATTTGAGCAAAAAAGAGGCTCCCTGGAGGCAACTCTCAGGTACCCTATAATACTAAGCTAAGTTTCCATTTCAAGAGTAAAGATTCATATGCACACTTATCAATAGTAAGGGCCTGTCAATGGACCATCCTCCTTCTCTAGTCATTGCCCATGTACTTGGGGGATTCTTAGTATTCTATTAGAGAATGTGGCAGAGCTCCCCAAGATGGAAATTTGATATTCCTTTGGTTATTATGTGACTCTCCATCCACTGTGACAATGCCCCATGAACATGTGAACACATTTATATGCCTTGTATGTATAGCCAGTTGAGCTTCCTCCCATGTATCTCCATCACTGACACCCCAATGATCCTCCCTTGCTACAGTTGTAACTCTTCCGTGATCCAAAACTTCTTAAAAAATGAAGCCAATAAAATAGACAAATTCAATTAATATGGAAATGAAATAATAATAGTTTTAAAAATAATAGATAAAATATAAAAAAATTAAGAAAAAATAAAAAAATAGGTAATAGAAACTAATGAAAAAATATTAAAAATTTTTTGATATTTTGTCTTTCATCACTGTGAGATCTATTGTCCTATATGTATAATAACATTTTCTTCCAATTATTCCCTCAATGTCTTACTTTTTTCATTTTGTCTTCAAAGAAGTTTTAGATTACAGAAAAGTTACACACCAAGTACAGGGGACTCCCACATACCCAACATCCTCCCCCTTTTCCCCCTTCCCTATTAATAACATTTTATATGTGGATGGTACATTTGTTCTAACTGATGTACAAATATTGAAACATTGCTACTAACCATGGTCAATAGTTTACATTATGGTTTACATTTTGGACCATACACTTTTATAAATGTTGATGTAATTTAACATGGCCTGTATCCATCATAGCCAGGTCATGTAGAACACTTCCATTGCCCCCAAAATGTCCTCTGTTCCATCTATTCTCAGGACCCCTCGGCAACTACCAGTCTTCACTCCTTGAAGGACAAGATTCATAGTTACTTGCAACAACACTGAGGACTTGACATACTGGTCTGTCCTCCCCTTTTAGGCACTGCCCATGCTCTTGAGAGACTCTCACTCCTCTATTTGAGAATAGAGAAGGCCTCCCCCGATAAGACTCCACCACCTTGTTGCTCATTATGTGGGTCTCCACCCACTGAGATAGCACACTATGGCAAGATGAACACTCACACACTCTCTAGAAACCTGCCCCAGGTGCACCTTGTTCCAAATGCCCCCACATCCAACACCCCAAACCAGCAACCCTCACTTGCCATATTGCCAACAGAGCATTCTCAACATTGTAGTTTCAACCATATGCTGGCCAATCCCTGGTGTTCACCTGCTCCCTCCCCCAACTCTACCCCCAGTTCCATGGACAGTCCAACCCACCCTTCCCAACTTATCCCCTGATAGACCAGCCCTGTCCAAACCACCACACTTCCACCTTATCATAAATTTGGCCCATTGGAATGTTGGCTCACAGCCTTCTTCTTCCTTTCTGTCTCCTGTAAACCCTATCTTCCAGACTCTAGCTCTGTGAGTCTGCTCAATTTGCTTAATTCATAACAATGAGGTTATATAATATTTGCCCTTCAGTGCCTGGATTGCTTCACTCAACATAAGGCCCTCAAGATTCATCCATGTTATCCCGTGTGTTAATACTGTATTTCTTCTTACAGCTGATAATATTCCATTGTTTGTAGATATCACAATTTGTTTATCAATTCATCTGTTGAAGGGCATTTGGGTTGATTCCAACTTTTGACAATAATAAATATGCTGCTGTGAACATGGGTGTGCATATATCTGTTTGTGTCCCTGTTTTCAATTCTTCTGGGTATGTACCAGCAGTGGAATTGCTGGGTCATATGGCAGTTCTATGGTTAGTTTTCTGAGGAACTGCCAAACTGTCCTCCACAATGGCTGCACCAGCCTACCTTCCCATCAGCAGTAGATGAGAGTTCCCATTCCTCCACATCCTTGCCAACCCTTGTAGTTCTCTGTTTTTTTAATAGCTCCCAGTCCAATGGATATAAGATGATATCTCATTGTAATTTTGATTTGCATTTCCCTAATAGCTAGTGACATTGAGCATTTTTCATGTGCCTTTTGGCCATTTGTATTTCTTCTTTGGAGAAGTGTCTGTTCAAATCACTTATCCATTTTTAAAATGAGTTGTCTTTTTATTTTCAAGGTGCAGGATTTCTTTTTATATGCAGGCTATTATGTCCCTATCAGATATGTGGTTACCAAATAGTTTCTCCCATTGAGTAGGCTGCCTTTTCACTTCTTGACAAACTCTTTTGAGGTGCATATGTTTGAATTTTGAGAAGGTCCCATCTATCTATTTTTTCTTTCACTGCTCATGCTTTGGGTTCAAGTTCCTCTACAGGATCCTGTAGATACTTCCCTACATTATCTTCCAAGGTCTTTATGGTCTTGGCTCTTATATTTAGCTCTTTGATCCATCTTGAGTTAATTTTTGTATAAGGTGGGAGATGGTGTTTCTCTCTCATTCTTTTGGATATGGATATCAAGTAAGATCTTTTGATGATGCTACTTAAGTTAATGAGTGGCTCACTTTAATCAGGATGGGTCTCAATCCTATTATGGGAGTCTTTTATAAACAGAATGAATATATATATATATAGAAAAAGCCACAAAAGGAAGAAAATGAAATCAATGAAACCTGAAAGAGAATGAAGAGACCAGCAGACACCACCATGTGCCTTGCTATGTGAAAGAGGAGCCAGATATCGTTGGCAGCCTGTCTTTGGGATGATGCCATAGTCTGTACATTCTCACAGTCTCAAAACTGTAACTGTAAGCTAATAAATTCCCACTGTTTAACTAACACATTTCATGGTATTTTCTTGGAGCAGCCTGAGAAACTAAGGAAATAACATAAAGGAGATAAAAAACAATGACAACTGGGTGATACAATGTATAATACATCCCCTTTTCAGGAAATTTCCTTGAAACTCAAGGACTTCAGGGAACATAGTATGGAATTTGCAGATATAGGAAAATATCAGATTATTAAAAATTCTGGGTAATCAGAGAGAAATCTGTGTTTTCAAATATGCCAATAAAATCTAAATATATTGCTCATGAGATTTCTGCTATAATTTCTTTAATAAATAAGAAATTGTTCTATAATAATACAGAAATTCTAAATAAAAGTAATTCAATTTCAGTATAAATAAACACAAGGAAGGCATCTTACATTTGTCAACTTTCACAAGAATTTTAATTTTATTTATTTTTATAACAAATTTATTTGTTTGCAAATAAACTTTTAAAAAAGACATTAGGAATATCTGAAATCTATTTTATTAACAAACAAGGTAAGAGTAATAGTCTCTTCAAATCTCAAGTACTTCTGTTTTACAGGACTCAAACTACTAAGCTTAAAAACAACAGTTATAAGAGAAGAACACACATTTTTTAATAGATGGGAACGTGTTATATCAATCCATTACTTCTCCCAAATATATATAAGTAATTTGTCTAAATACTTCGAGGGAAAATCTATCTGAAAAATTGTACGACAAAAGATGTGCCCATCCTATTAATATTCAGTAGGAAATGAACACTTAAGATAAAATGTTTTTCATGAGAAAGGATGGTAATACAAACCTTGGAAAAAGCAGACTTTGACAAGATTTTGTTCCTTGCCATACACCTTTCAAAGACATTTTCATCTAGTTATTCAGAGGTCAAGTAAGTTAAGAATTATTAAATTTATTAGTAGAGATTGTATTGTAATATTATGGTACTCATTTGCGCTTGTTATTAAAATTGGTTCCCATCTATTTGTCACTGCATTCATTATATACATTTATGCATTCTTGGGTTGCCCAGTTATTTGAAAGTTAACTTAGGGTGTTTTTTTGTTTGTTTGTTTATTTGTTTCTTGTTTAGTTATGAATATTGACGTTGACAAGAATTCAAGAATCCATCGTTGTTCAGACTAAACATAATCTCATTTTACATTGCACACATATTATGGGAGTGTCCAATGAAAAAGGATAAGTTATTCTTCAACATCAGCTCTCTCGATTGTCAAAACTACTGAGGCCCCTCCCTGGAGAATGTTCATTGTGCCATGATTTTTAAGGGAGGTCTTACAGGCACCCTCCTCTCAAGCATGTTGTCATCCTTTCTATTCCTCTGGGTTGAAGAGATCAGGTGCCAAATAAAAATGGCTCACAGTGTGAATGTTTAACAGAATTAGAAGTCCTGGGTTACTGTCCTTTACCTTTGTTTAAGCAGCTTTAGTTTCTTTGTGAACTGTGGATTATGTGAAAGGCTACAGTCATTTTACCATAAGTAACATATGGTCTGTGGTGATGTGGGGTCGTGCCGCCTTCCACCTGCTACTCCTGTTCCACTCCCATCTCTCACCATCCTGGCCAGCATATAAATATGCCTAAAAGGTAAGGCAGGTGAATCTGTGACAGTAGATATTTGCTTTCCATTCAAAGACACTCTAGCTCTAATGCCCTATCCTTTTGCTAACACGGGTACTATAAAATTAATTAGAGTTACTATGGTTTGAATTATTATTATGTGCTAGACTTTTTGCTGCCTTACATTTGTTGTTTTATTGCATTATCACAGAAAATTATTCACATTTTCAAATAAGGAGACATAGGCTTAAGTATCGGTAACAGGTAAAAGATGGGATTGAAAAATAGAGGGATTACTACCAAGTACCAGCTGATGACGTGGCTGGAGAACGACCTTGAATAAAAGGGTCAACTCAGACCAGCAGAATATCTCAGCCTATGTGTAATATCAGGAGTTAAAAATGCTTTTTAACCCTGAACAAAAGGGGAAATGGAAAGGACAAATGAGTTTATATGGCTATGAGTCTCCAAAAAAGAGCTGGGAGGTCATCAGAGGGGTTGCCCTTATGCACACCTGAGCAGAGATCCAGAAATAGCTTAAGTAGATACAACCCCAGGTATTGGTTCTTCTGAGGGCTACAGAGACCCACAGCTTCTATGGTCATGGCAGATGGACTTCAGTGCCATGTCAGTTGGCCCTACTTTGGAGTTTATGTTCCTGAGTGTGATGGAGTTGGACTCAGATGTGATCTTTCTTCACAAACCTCTCCTGTCACTTTTACCAGACCTGTGGTTGGCGCTGGGGTTTAGTGTATACTTGGGGGACCTGAATCTCTGGACTGTCCATGTGATAACCAGGCCCTGAGCCTCAACAGACTTGCAACTCCTACCCTCTGGTTTATTGGACTTACCCAGCCAGCTAACAGGGAGGTGAAGGTCAACCATCACACCAGGGAGCCAAGAGTGCCTACAACTGCAAACAGGAGAATTGCATCCATCGTCCAGGTGGAGTCGAGGCACCCTCTCGAAAGAGGGGTAGAGTGGACATAACTATCCCAAGGTCCACAGAATGGAGGAATAGAGTATAGATTAGAGTGGACTTACTGATACTCTATTCTGGAACTAATGTGATTAGTAGTGGAAGTAAATGTAGCACTGAGATGGAGAAAGTGGACATGGTAACTGCTGAGGGTGGGAATGGGAAGAAGAGATGTGATGTGGGGGCATTTTCAGGACTTGAAGTGTCCTGGGTGGTACTGCAGGGACAGTTACTGGACATTGTATGTCCTCCCATGGCCCACTGGGTGGACTGGGGGAGAGTGTAAACTGTAATGTGGACCATTGACCATGTGGTGCAGCAGTGCTGAGAGTTGTATTCACCAAGTGCAGTGAATGTCCCATGATGATGGAGGAGGTTGTGGTTATGGGAGGAGTGGGGTGAGGGGAGTGGGGGTATATGGGGACCTCACATTTTTTTAATGTAATATTAAAATTAATTAATTAATTAAAAATACATATAAATACATTTAAAAATAAATTAAAAATTAAAAAAAGAAAAAGAAAATAGATGCATCTAACTCCAAAAGTCATGATAACTGAATTGAAGAGCTTTTATATTCTCCTTTATTCTGATGTAACAGAATTAATCTTTACCAATATATGGTTAGATTGTTTCTACAGATTCTTTGTATTTAGAGCAATGTATTAATTGTATAAATTAGGATGGGCTATGTTATGCTGCAGTAACATATAACTCACAATCTCAATAACTCAAAATGACACAGGTTTCTTATTCTTGCTGTATGTCCCTTGCTTGTCTGCCGGGTCTTCTGCTCCACAGTGTCCATACTCCATGACCAAAGCCACTTTTCTGATTAATCAATACAATATGATCATTTTCTTGTATCATAAAAAGATATTTGATGGTCTCTTTTATGTAGATACACTGTAACATCCTTAACAAATCCCCAGTTATTGCATTTAAGATGGTTTCACAGTTTTAATTAGTTAAAATTGCAGCCAAGTGGCTGATATTCTCATTCTCATGAGCAGCAGTATTCTGCAGTGGCTAAGAGCACAATTCCTAGGGACCAAAACTTTTGGGTCCATAGTCTTGTGCCCCAATTGCCGTGTTATATTAGGTAAGGTACTTAAACTCCCTGTGTCTCAGTTTTGTTGCCTATGGAATGTAATTGCATCTATCTCATACCGTTTCTGTGTGAATTAATGAGTTTTTAGATGTGTACTACGTGTGTAGACCATACCTAACTCATGGTAAATATCCTTTATTTGTTAAGTAATAATTCATGATTTAAAAAATAATAATTCCCCATTGTGGAATTACTGAGTCAAAGTTTATGTAAATACTAAGACTTTCAATACCTGAAGCAAAATTGGAATGTATTTTTAAAATTCAATATACTAAAAATATAGTAAAGGAGTCCCAGAAAAGAACTAAAGCTACTCTATAGAGTAGATTATGTATAGATTACTAGTAACATATAGGTAATCCCTAAACTATGTGTGATTAGTTTAGTGTCTTTTCGGTGCTATCTTATTTCTATATAGCACCAGATCTGTAATTTCCTTTTCAACTTCCCTGTTCACTCTGTCCTATGCTTCATATGGAAAACAGGAATATTTCCTCTTTGTTAAAAGCTCATTCTTGAACTTCTGGCTCACCCTGATGGAAGGCAGTCCTGCCCGTCATCTCTGTCCTTCAGACCTTTCATCTTTTCCCTTGCAAGGCTGAGCAAGAACAATTCAGCTCAACAAGCATCTCTGATTCATGCATGGCTGGGTTTCATGGTTCCTGTGCAGTTACTTAGTCTCTTCTCCCTCTGTTTCAAGGCTCTCAGAAGCATATTCCCCCGGAGGTTTGTTATCTCCTGTTAACACTGAAATTTTTTTCATACTATAAGGCTATGCTATCTCTATAATTTTTGCATTAGGCAATAGTTGGTATTTCCATAATGAAAAATGCCATTATAGTGAATTTCTTATGTTGATAAGATTATTTTTGTATTTACTATCTGACATGATTTTTTCTCTCCTGCAGAATTTAAAAACCTGGTGTTCTCTCATGGAACCCCATGTATTTACTGCAATTTAGTTTCTACTGAAAGAATGCATATTACAGAGAAATAAATAGAAAATTTGCACCTAAAATTCCTAAACAAGTAGTTGAGCTGACTATTATAATTTTAGTAACAATACATGTGGCCACTTGTCAGTGTAATCAAAGAGGCCAGCAGTCCCCATACTCATACTGATGGATGGAAAGACTCAGATAACATTGACATAAAAGCTCAAAGTCCATTGAAAACACAGAGGCTAGATTTAGCTCTTTGTTCCCTGACGCATCTGACTAGCATTTGGTTAATGTCAGTGTCTTGATAATAGGTTCAGTGCAGTCTTTTCCTTAGCATGATTAACTGTAATAGGACTGCTGCTGAAAAGGTGTGCTTAATGTTTTGTAAAGGGTCACAGATGGGGGGGAATTAAGTCCAAGATGCCCAGCTAGCTAGACTATGAGAGATGTAATCCATATTTAATATCTTTTCTCATTAACAGTAGCAGTCATATATAAGTGATTTCGGTTAAGAACTAATCTAAAGCAGTAACAATTAAATCTAGATGGCATCACTAATTACTGAAGGTAGGACACCATTAGTCCCACCCACTATGGGCTGTTTACCAATGTTGAGAGGACTTAATGGGGCCCTTATGGCAGTAGGGTACCAAAGTCAGATAATTGGCATATGGTTATTCGAGGAAAAAGTGAATGAAAGGATCAAGGTTATTTCACAAATTTGGCCCATTTTTTTTGGAAAAAATGATTAAAATCGAATCACAGAAATAACCTAACTTAGTATCACACATATGTTCTTTTCTTCTAATTATTTCTAAAAGTGGATGTTTGTATGGCTATCTATTTATTCATTATAAATGAAACTTCCTTCAAAATATGGCTTTTTCTGTATCATCTGATTTTGTTTATTGGGATTAATTAATTTTACTTCATTTCCACCAGACTCTCTTGAATGGCGCACTTTAAAAATGACATAATATATTACCAGCCCAATTAACATGAAGCCACAGCCTGCAGCCCTGAAAAATATGATTATGTCTCAAAGAAAACAAACCATGGGTAAGTTATAGTAAAAAGTGACCCACAACAGGAGGGTAGTATGCTTAACTACCTGCCTTATCACTTCAGATTTTCCATGTGGGTTTGAGACCTTGGGCTCACAGCTTTTGTTAATTCACTAATTCATTCAATTATTGATTATTAGTCCCCTTACCAGGCAATGTGCAAAGAATAAGAAATACAGTATTGGCAAAACAGACATAGGAACTCTATACTATAAACTCTAAACTTAAGTGTCTAGTTGGGAAGAGACGGTGGTTCCAAAAAATAAATAAAGAAAAACAAGAATGTACATAGTGTCTACTTGGGACAATGAAAAAGTTTTGGTAATGGATGATAATGATGGTAGCACAACATTGTGATTAACAACACTGAATTATATATTTGAATGTTGTTAAAGGGGGAAATTTTAGGTTTTATGTAAGTAAATGTACTAGAATACATTTTTTTAAAAAGTTCATGGAACTGCACAACACAGTGAATCCTATGTTAAACCATGGACTGCAGTTAATTGTACAATTACAAAAATGTGCTTCCATCAATTGTAGCAAATGTACCACACCTATGCAAGGTGATAATAATAGGGTGGTATATGGGGACCCTATATTTTATGCATGATTGTTCTTTAAACTACATCTTTCCTAATAACTAAAAAAAACACAAAGATATATATAAATTGTCATGAATTTACATATGAATAATTTATGTATGTGTAATTGGGACTTAACATACTATGGTCAGTAGTTACTGCCTAAATTAGGTAGGATGGAGACAGCCGTTTTAAAAAGGTACATTGGATGTGGGGTAGAAAGGATAAATAAGAATTAACCAGGGAAGTGGCTGTGAGCATTTGGGCACCTGCCTACCACATGGGAGGTCCTGGGTTCAGTTCCCAGTGCCTCCTAGGGAAGACGAGCAAGAGATCAAGCTGACCCAAATGGGCTGGTGTGACAGACTGGTGTGACAGGCTGGTATGACAGGCTGGTGCAGCGAGCTGACGCAGCAAAGATGACTCAACAAGGAGACACAAGAAGGAAACACAATGAGAGACACAACAAAGCAGGGAGTGGAGACAGCTCAAGCGATTGAGCTCACCTCTCCCACATGGGAGGTCCCAGGTTCAGGTCCCAGTGCCTCCTAAAAAGAACATAAGCATATACAGAGAGCACACAATGAATGGACAGAGAGCAGATAGTAGACAGCAAGCATAAACAATGAGTGGGGTGGGGGGAGAAATAAATAAAATAAATCTTAAAAAAAAAAATTAACCAGACATAAGGAAGAGCATGTGCTATTTCTTGGTTGGTAATGGGTTTGAGACCATCAAGAAATTGAAAGAAGATACAAATTAGTTGTTTTTTTTTTTAAAGGGCTTTTGTATGATTAATCTTGGGACACAAACTTTAGTAAGTGGTAAAGGAAAGAACATATATTATGTAAAAGATTTTAGTTTGTTCTGGCAAAACTCAGAAATGTGATCTATAGTGTTAGCTAAATTTGTGTCCAAAGCAGTTGGATTCTTCTCTGTAGCCTCAGACCTAGGGAAAGAGCCTTGTCTAATCTACCCAAGCAGTTGCCTCACATTGAGCCGTTTGCTGCTTGCTCACAAATCTCTTGCCCTGAATCTCCTTTGACATACTTTTTCTGTCTCAGTCAAGTTCTACTTACTGCTGGTTTTCTAGTCTTCTTGCTCCAGAGAATGTATAGGTCACCAAATTCTTCTCTTCTTCCTTCTCTGCAAACAGTTTCTGGCTGTTCCATTCATTATGTCACTTCTGGGGAGAAACAAATGCATAGCTTCCCAGTCCATTAGGTATAAGAGCAAATATCTTATATCTATAAATGCAATTTGCAGAGATCACAGTTAAAATATGATGGAGAATAAAACAGACGAGAACTTAGTCAAGTGTGTATATATATAAACAAATATACATATACTATATTTATAATATATCACATATGCATACACAAATTATATAAACAAATAAGAACATCCTTAGAAATTATAATGAATCTAATGAAGTAAAAGAACAAGCTAGAACATATAATATAATTTAAATGTAACTTAATTTAAATCTTAAAGATGAGTAGGTATTAACATGACCAAAAGTGGAGAAGACAATTATTCCAGGAAGAAGGAAAAGCATGCAAAGTCATGAAATAATAAAGAGCTCTATGTATCCTGTGAAGGCAGGAACATGTGTTAAGAGATTGAATATAGGGATGAATATAACAAAAGTTGGGGTGAAAGTACTACTAGATATAAATAATTAATGGATTTTGTCCAAGAACTATTATGATACAAATAGAAAAAAATGACATGTAGAAATCTCTACCATGACATGTCTGACTAATTGATAATGCATAAAAGTATACAATAGAACAAGCTACATGATACGGATTTCTTTGTGTGGCATCCTGTGGCTGTTACATTTCCTAATTTGTCTTACCAAGAAAGTTTTCATTCATTGGTTCTTAATATGTGCTTTCCATATCCATATTTATACTAGCTACATAGGTTGTTGCTTTTTCTGTTTTTATTTTAGATATATAGGGGAATTTCCAAGGCAAAGATACCGCTTTATAATAATGCCAAAAAAACAATGTGTATTTAATGATTTAAGTAAATTCTCCAGGCTTAACCATGGCAGCAAAGCACAAAACAATCTAGAGATATTGCTTTGGTGTTGCCAGTATTTTCTATCAGTCAAGTGTTCTTACAGTTGGTACAGAGGTCAGTTATATCACTTAATTCATCAAAAGTTTTCCAGGCATGAAGGGCAAGTGGTAAAGGTCTTTATTAATTGTTGTACACATGAAATGAAAACTAAAACCCTGAGGAAAACCTTTCAAAATGCTGTGTCAATGTGGTACTATGGTTGGATGCAAGCAAGGACTTCTGGAAAGTGTAGTTAGGGAAACAGGTGTGGCAGATTTTCAGGGCTATATCCTGTACTAAATTACTCAAACTAATGAAGTGATAGCTCATACTTAAGAGGGAGGAAGGGAAATTTTATCTATACTTTTGCAACTAAAAAGTCAAGGAAGAAGCTATTTTAATTTCAACACCTATGAAGAAATTTTGGTTTATATTTAGTAATGTTTCAATTTTTGAATTACATATGTACAAAAGCTAAAATTATTTTTTATCCCCCTGTCCCCCTCCCCCCAGATGGCTTCCTCATATGTCAGCTCATCCTCTTTAGGAAGTACCAGGAACCAAACCCAGGACCTTCCATGTATGAGGTGTGTGCCCAAATTGATTGAGCCACATCTGCTCACCATAAACTAAACTTTTAATGCAGCACTACCCAGTCCAACAGGGATAGAATTTCTGAAAGCCATGGTCTTAAGAAAGAATAAGCAGGAAGATGAATCAGACAGGAAAATAAGGACAGTATTGTAAGTTCAACGCCTATGAGTAAGTCCTAAATGAAATGAAATTGTGATTGATAATCAAAGGCAAGAGTTGTTTCTTTTAAGTCTTTTTAGTTGGGCACCGAGAAAGATCCATAGGTGCATAATAGAAAGTACATGATTCAGGTGGCAGAAATGACTCACTAAAGAAGATAGATGAAACATATCTAACTATCTGGTAGAAAATGTGTGAAAATGCATCTTTAGACATCTTTTAGGCTTCACATATGGGAGGACTTGAGTGATGAAAATGGCCTTTGCTTTATTTTTTACCTCTAATCATTATATTTTATTACTTCTTTTAACTATTTCTGAGAACTCTATCTTTATCAATACTAAAATGCAAAAAAAAAAAACCCACAATAACAACAAATATATTAATGAAATACTTCATTCTTAGGAAAAATTTTGAAATGTCATGAGACTGCAACCATTTATGTAGCAACCAATCCACATATATTTTGGAAAGGATTTGTTTTGATGGTGCTTGGTACCATGCTAAGGGCTGTGAACACAGGAAATTAAAAGATACTGATTGGTTCATTCATTTAATTTATACTTATTCTCAGGATATGCAAGTCACTATTTTAGATACTCAAGATAGAGCAGTGAACAAGACAAAAGAAGTTCCTGCCCTCGGGTAACTTATATTCAAGAGATAATAGAGGTAATGCAACATACAACTTACTATGAAGATAACGAATTATAGCTCTGATGTATCTTCAAAGGAGAACTGCAAGATGCTAGGCGAACACTCAACAGGGGACTGTGACCAAGAGTATGTGTGTTTGTGTGTGTGTGTGTGTGCATGCATAACTTGGGGAGAAAGGGTCAGTTAGGAAGGCCTTCTCCAAAATGATGACATTTCAAATCAAGACTGATAAGGTGAGTAGAAATTAGCCTATGAGGATGAGAAAAGACGGAGCGGTGAGAAACAGCTGGTGGACAGACCCGGAGGTTGAATAAGCCATCTATAGTGGGAGCTCAGAAAGCAAGAGGTATAGGGGGATGCTCTGAGGCTACCAAGTTTGCCATGAGCCAAATGGGAAGGGTCCGTAAGACCTGTTAATAATTTGGTTGTTTTTTTTTTGTCAGCAACATGCAGAAAGACATTGAAGGGTAACCTTATGTGATCAGTGTTTTTTTAAGAGCACTTTGACTACAAGATAGAGAATGGATAGGTAGGATCAAATGGAGTGCAAGCAGTCCAGTTAGGAGTCTATTCTAGTATATCATAAAGCAATAATGGTAGCTTGGACATGGAGAGAAGGTAGATAGATTTGAGAAATATTTTAGGAACTAACTTTGACACAGTATAATAATTGACTACATATAAAAGATGAGAAAGAGGGAGGGGTCAAAAATGACTCCTGGGTTCTGCATGTCCTTTTTTTGGAACTTGTAATTTTAAAGAAAAACAAATGTTAACTATACTTCTTCAAGATTCTTGAATATCTGACACAGGAATTTGCCTCTATTTTTTGATATGTGTGATGATGTCCTTTAGGAGAATTAGTCAATCATAATTTTAGTAGATGAGATTCTTATCTAAGTGCTACATTAGGTTCTTTTCTTTAAAATAGGAGCTGATGGCTCCTTAGAGAAAAAAATTGGAAGAGCAATGATTGGATGGCAGAGATAAAAATACATTAACAGAGCCTATTCACTTGTCACTTGGCAGTGACCCATTTCATAGACCCATGCTACCATTTCTGACCATTTCATCAGGTAAGTCAGCGTCAGGGTTGTCTGAAAGTTTAAGCTCCCTTATCCTCAGTCTTAGAAACTGGTCCCACATCCATCTTGGTACATGCAAAAAAGAATTAACAAAGCAGGCCTGATACTGCTGTTCCTTGGAAAGGCCTGCTTGCAAGACTAGCCCTTGGCAAGCCTCTGGAAGCTACACTGATAAATAGTTCCCAATACTGTTACAGAACTTTCCCTAAATGATAAGAGTGATTCACTGGTCCCCAGTCATTTGTACAGACAATATAGTTTATACTGAACACCTGTTTTCCTTTTGAAAGCTTGGAATTTTGGTTCATGTTGAGTAGAAGGTATGTATTTGACAAGTCCCTAGTAAAAACCTAGGGTGCTGAGGCTTTAACACACTTCTCTAATAGATAACATTTGCATGTGTTGTTACAAATCATTGGCTGGAGGAATTAAGCATGTTCCCTGTGGAACTTCACAGAGAGAGGAATCTTGGAAAGTTGTACCTGGTTTCTTCTGGACTTCATCCCATGCACCCTTTCCTTCTGCTGACTTTGCTTTGTATCCTTTTGCTGAAATAAATCTTTGCCCTGAGTATGACCAAATGCTGAGCCCTATGAGTGCTCCTAGTGAATTATCAAATTTGGGAGTGGCATTTGGGATGCCCAACACAGTAGATTATTGGGGACTCTTACCTTGCTAACACCTTTGTTAGTTTCAAAGGGCATGGATTATCAATACAATAATTTATGAACAGAATGACCTTGTCATGTAATTTTGGTGGAGATTATTTAGGACAATTTCTGACATAAACACATCCCCCCTCTATATACCTTAAATTTGCCAGACTTACCTGACGAAGATGGAGGTGTGATTAGGTATCATTAATCTTGCATGTGATCATTCCTGGAAGGTGAAAGTAAAAATATCACTACCTTAAGTCCATTAGACTTTATGTGTTGCTCTTATTCATATTTTTGCTATTATATTCAGACCATAAAGCTTTTTCGTAAGAAGGCTGTAGTATTTAAAATGTTTTGTAAAACAGGCTGAATATCTCATGGAAATTCTGGTGAGATGAGCAAAATACAGGGAACTGCATCACACTAAAAGCTTCTTGTGCTACAGAAGATGAAAGGCAGCTATAACAGTAGCAACCATAAGCGACCCCTGGATCTGAATTGTGATTATGGAAATGGCAATGTCCTTTCATTCAGGTAATTACTAAGCCTCTTACAGCACCTTATGTGCACATGGGCCAAGATTCTTATTACCTTCTGAAGTCCTTCTTACCCTGCACAAATTTAGCACCACCTTATCAAATTCTCATAAAATGCCAATAACATGACCTGAAGAATTTTCTACTTTTTCCCCCCGTTTGTAGCCTTCCGAGAGTTCTTTAATCTCTGGTTATTATTTTTAGGTTGAAGCACACTAAGATACTTCCTAAATTTATCCCTTACCAGTCTCACCTCTGTGCCATGATTGGCTGGACTGTATATGTTTGTGTGTGTGCACAGGTGAGCATTTTCCTACTAAAAATATTCTTTGCTAAGGATGGAATATTAATTATAAATAGTCATCCAAACTTCAGCTCACATAAAGTTTGAAGTCACTCTGAAGCTTGTCTAAGGTTTGGAAATAAAAGCTATATCTTTACCAAGGACTTACTACTTGCCTTTACTGCTCTCAAGGTATTAAATATACTAATTCATGTAATTCTCACCGTACCTTTTGAAGTTGGTGCTATTGTCTTTATCACACCCATGGGGGAACAGGAGTGGAGGGGTGATGGGGCAGCCAAATTGCCAAGTTGCAGAGCTTGAGCTTTTATCCTTTGCTATTCACTGCCTATCAGCATGGCTTTGTTTCTCAGAATCACTGCCTGAGTGTAATGACTCTGGCTCCTTCTAACCATCCATTCTTTGTTCATTTGGCTAAACGTTCATATCTTCTTTCGTCCTTGCAGTGCCCTGTCCTATGTGCTCTCATCCCATGATGCCCTCCACTCATGTTCTCTCCTCTGTAAAGGCTTTTCACAGTCTGATAGTCAGCCTGGGAAATACTGTGCAAGCAGCAGAGAAATAATCACTGCCTGTGGGTCTCAAGCTGCGAACAAAGTGTGAAAGATTATTTCTGATTCCATTACTTCCAATGATTTAGACTCCTGCCCTAGCGTGAAGGAAGGGAATTACAACAAAAATCTAGATTCCTAACATTCAACAATCCAATTCCAAAAGAAAAACATTGTAGCAAATGGCCCGACATCCTTTGCCCAGTGTTGATTCTATATTCAAAATTTAGAATGTGTCAGATAGTTTTAAATATAAGCAGTCAATTTCTAATGGAAAATTTTAAAACATTTTCTTTTCCGGTGAAATCATACAGCCCTTTTTTAAATTATTTTATGGTTCAAATGATTAGCACGTACTAGAGTCTTTGAATTCAAGAAGCCTGAAATTTTTCAGGTGCATACAATCCCACCAGTACTATATATTGTGTTAACAAAAATCTACCAAGCTTATCAGTATAGAATTGCATTATTCTTTTATAGTTATAGGCTTCTGCTGACTTCTCAGTTTCACACTTGTTATTTTCTCAGGTTCCAGTTCTCTATGTCAGAAATAAAAGTTATTTCAAAACTGATTGTAGGGAAACGGACTTTGGCCCAGTGGTTAGGGCGTCCGTCTACCATATGGGAGGTCCGCGGTTCAAACCCCGGGCCTCCTTGACCCGTGTGGAGCTGGCCATGCGCAGCGCTGATGCGCGCAAGGAGTGCCGTGCCATGCAAGGGTGTCCCCGGTGTGGGGGAGCCCCACGCGCAAGGAGTGCGCCCGTGAGGAAACCCGCCCAGCGTGAAAAGAAAGAGCAGCCTGCCCAGGAATGGCGCCGCCCACACTTCCCGTGCCGCGGACGACAACAGAAGCGGACAAAGAAACAAGACGCAGCAAATAGACACCAAGAACAGACAACCAGGGGAGGGGGGGAATTAAGTAAATAAATAAATCTTTAAAAAAAAAAAAAAAAACTGATTGTAAACTGCTTATTGTATCATGCCATCAATTTTCTTATTCTTCAGTATATCTATAATGTGTACCTTCTGGCAAGTCTTTAAGTTTTTCAAGCATAGTCTTTTCTTCTTGCAAATGTGGCTATTATAAAATTTTCTCTCCTTGCCTAAGCTAGTTTCCAATTTCTTATTATTTTCAAAATAATTCCAAAACTTAAAGAAAGCTTTGTAGGAAAAAAAATTAAACTAAGGATAAAATCCACCAAACTTGCATATTCTACAGAGGAAATAAATGGTTTTGTTTTTTAAAAAGTGAAGTCCAGTTAATGACTTCCTTGCTTATGACAATTTTTCTGCTGTTGTTTATATAAATATTCTCTTGGAAATATTAATTAAATCTTTTGAGGTCAGGTAGAACCATTAGATTTTTTTAAAAAGCTTATGTAACACTAGATGACGTCTTTCACCAAATTAAGTATTCATGAATATGAAATTGTACCTTATTTGTCCATTGCAGATTTCACAAAGCAGGATTACATGTAAGAGACATGGTGAAATTTGTGTTTCATAAAATTTTATGATTCAGATCCCACTCTCATTTATTGAACAACTATGATAATAACTAAATAGATATGTAGTAAGTAAACAATACTTAGAAAAATATTACAGACTGATGGGAGAATGGATGGATGCTTAGATGAATGAATGGATTAAGCACTCATCATATATATAAGGATGATATTTATTATATCTTCAATTCTCACTTCTTCCCCTGAGCTCCAGGTTCATATACTCAATTGTCTAGTAATGATTTCCACTTGGATAGTTAACAGACATCATAAACTTAGCATGACCAAAAAGCTAATTTCTCACCCTACTCATTGTATCCTTCCACTCCCACTACTCTCAAAAGCTACTTCTTCCCCTGTACTTCACATGTCCTTTATTGCCATTACCACTACTGTTCACCTGTGTAAACAATGAGGTGTCATCCAGGATTCCTCTGTTCTGTTGCCCAGCACCACCTCTTTACATCCAATATATAAATGAACACTGTTGGCTAAAATTCCGAAATATATCCTGAATTTCATCACTTCTCATTCTTTTTTTTGACCATTTTTTTCAAGTCCCTGGACAATTTATCTCCTATATTCAACATCTTAATTGGTTTCTCAGTTTCTACTCTCCCCTTTTACATCTAATTCTAAGACAATAGAAAATAAAATATTAATATATAAAATCTTATTATTCTTCTGATTGAAACTCAGCAGTGGTTTCCTGCTGCAATTAGAATGAAATCCAAGTTTCTTATTATGATTTAAAGGGTTTTCTAATATCTAGTCCCCGCTTGCCTTTCCTGGGTTCTCTCTTACTGCTCATTGCCTTACTATGCCAAAGTCATTCTCCTGTACTTTTACACTAGCTGTTTTCTACTCAGAAAGCAGTTCTGTTGGCCTTTTTCATTGTCAGTTTCTTTTCATTACTCACCTCTCTTATCAGAGAGGTTTTCATTTAGCCATCTATTATTGAATTGTATTTTCCAAAAAGATATGCTCAAGTCCTAACCTCCAGTACTATAGATGTGAATTCATTTGTAAATAGGATCATTGAAGGTGTTATTAGTTAAGTCGAGGCCAAACTGGATTAGTGTGAGTCCTAATCCAGACGGCTGCATGACAGAGATAGAGATTGAGTTATGTTGCTGATAGCCAAGGAAAACCATGGATTGGTGGTTGCCCACCAGAAACTATGAGAACAGTATGGAATGGATTGTTTCTTTTAAGAGGAAATGTGGCCTTGCTGACACCTTGATTTTGGACTTCTAGCTTCTAGTACTGTAGAGACAATCAATTTCCATCGTTTAAGTCAACTAGTCTGTGCTATTCTTTTTAAAAGCAGTTTTATTGAGCTATAATCACATACCATTCAATCCATCCAAAGTGTACAATCAATGGCTTTTAGTGTAATCACAGAGTTGTGCATTCATTACCATAATCAATTTCAGAACATTTTCATTACTCCAAAAAGAAAAACCCCATACCCCTTAGCAGTCATCTCTCAATATCTCTATCCTCCCACAGCCCTATGTAACCATTAATCTATTTTTGTCTCTATAGATTTATTTAAATTTACATTTTATATAAATAGAATCATACAATAATAATACTTTGTGTCTGGTTTCTTTCACTTAGCATAATGTTTTAAAATTATTATTTTTTAACTAAAGAAGTCACAACTTTACAGAAAATTCATGTAAAAATACAGTGTTCCCATATACCCCCTATTGTTGACACTTTGCATTAATATGATACCTTTGTTTCAACTGATTAAAGAATATTGAAATAGTACTATTATAGTCTGTGGTATTTTGTTACAACAGTCCTAGAGCACAATCCTAATTAAATTGGCTACCATCATCCCCTCATTCCATTACACTTTTATTTTCTTCAAATTAACCATTAATTTCTGAGATTATCCTATATATAGGATGTATATATATATGTTTAAATATCTTTCTTCCCCCAACAGAATTGAAGCTTAATGAAGCAGAGTCCTTGTCTGTTTTCTTCTGTGTCCCCAATGCCTAGCTCAGTGGCTGCTACATAGAAGGAGTGCAAATAAAATTTGCTGAATGAATGAGCTAGATTGTGTAATACAATTTACACAACTAGTTTGAAAGATGAATGGCATCATCACTGGAATTTCAGAGCTGTAAAATTATTTTTCTATAATCATACATGATTAAACCCAGGACTCTTGACACAATTTGTAGATTCATTCCAATCAATGACTCTTCGTCTCAATAATTTCTCCACTGTAAGTAGAAGCCATTGAATTGATGTTCACACTGAACTATATGGCTCAGTACATTATCAACCCCTCTTAACAAGAAGTTAACTTTCCACATGCCTTAAAGATACAACCCTATGTCAGGACAAAAGACTTGATTTAAAACTGCCAATGCAAAATGAGAACAACCCAAGAACTGTAAATTAACTGGACGTAATTTCAGTTGGGCTTTTCTCCAGGGTCCTTCCCAGAATGAGAAAATAAATGAAGAGAAAATGTAAGCGAAAAGGAACAACCTTCATCTGGGACATACAGCAAATGTAATCGAAAACTGAGGCATGTGCCAATCACTTTGGGAGAATGTCAGAGCTTGGAGACTAGAGGCATTCAAGAAATGAGTCAGTGTAAGAAGAGAGAACTATTCCACACAGAGGAAGGATGCTGCTGCAGCTATTGAATTTACACATGTGGCAGGTGATTCACCTCAAAAGCCTTTTGTGAAACTTTATATTAAGTTCATGTATTAACATCACATGTAGGCATTTATATAATTCGCCATTCTGTGTGATCAAAATCTTGGGCTTTACTAACTTAGGATCTTTAGGGCAAAGGGTCTCAATCAACCAAAGAGTGCTAATACCCCCAATATCTTGACTTACTATAATACAGGGTTCCGCTCTCTCATGCACACCATCAAAACTTCCCTAGGAACAAATGAACAAATGGGGGATAAGCAGCTGTAAATATATCTAAGGTTATGAAACAGAGCTTTAAAATGTTCTTCAGACCCTCCAGGCTGAAGCTGACAACTTAACATCAGTGTTCTTGCAAAATAAACAGCTCTAGATACTCTGGCTGTCCATGAAAAATGTTGCTTTTATGTAGGTAAGTCTGGCACAGTGATGAATAACCTGAATATTTTAAAGGACCAAGTTAAGGTGTTTCATAATATCAGTCAGGCTCAAACATATCCATGAACGAGACCTATTTCCTGACCTAGGATTTTAGTTTAACGGAATATGGGGGCAGCTAATCAACTCTGGATGTATGCTTTTAATTGTGATTGTCAATCTAAATTATTTTATTTCTGGTTGTACAGACTGAGTTTCAAGATTCTGTTCAAATTCCCTATCACCCTCAAGTTAGATGGTTACTCTTAACATAGCTTATCAAATGGAAAATGAGATAAAAATTGTACTTTCTATAGTGGACTGAGACTAAAATATATAAATAAAAATAATAGACACCCTGACTCAGATCAGGCATTGCCTGTAATCTGTTCAACCGAGTGAGTAACCCCACGGGTCTTAAATGGAACTGAACAGTCACCCAGTGAAATCAATGGTGATGACCCGAGTGCTTTGGTCAAGTTTCCAATGAGATCATTGGGAAAATGACCAAATGAGGGGACTTTAAAACAAAATAAAACCACTGTGTGCTTTGGGCGTTGCTGCGTTCAGGCATTTCTGAGAAAGAATTTTCCGGAAGACAGAAGCAGTTGCTCTTCAGGAGCTTTCTGAGACAATGGAACAATGGAAAACCTCCTACAGAATTCCAGATGAGAAGTGCCTGTGAGAAGCCAGTTTCCGTCCAGGAGAAATAAGTTTCAGAATGGACAGGCATACCATACTAATCAATGTTTATCTGCTCCCAACTTTGTAACACTTTCCTACATAAAACGGAAACGTGACATCAGCCGATTTCCTTGGCTTATATCAAACATTCCCTTGTTTGTTTCTACATTTATCCTATAAAAGCTTCTCCTCTCTATCCCCTCAGTGGAGCTCCTTTTCACATACAGTTTAGGTGCTACCTGATTGGTGAATCAAAAACTGATCAAACGAACTCCCATAAAAGAAAGTGGGACTTTAAATGAAAACCTAGATCTATTCAGTGGTTGTAAGAAAAAAAAGGCTCTTGGTGTTCTTTGTAATAATTTTTATTGGAAATATTATTCTGGTAAAGAAAGAAGGAACTTCACAAAAGCAAGAACAATAGGACACAATATAGACACCAAAGGTCCCAATTCTGGTGAAAGACAGCAGTTAAGAGTTAATAATTAAGAAATCCTGATCCCTATTAACATCAGCAACTCTTTATTCAGTATCAATTTTGTGGAACCATTGAGGATGCAAATAAATTTGACAGGCATATACAATCTGTCTAGGATACTGTAATATCCAGAGAAAAACAAAATATTTATATACCAAACCTAACATCCATTCTTGCTTCCTAATACTAATAGCATGCTGATTTCCTTCAGGGAAATTCCATTGGTAGACTGATATATCCAGGTGATCCCAATGAGTTACCTGTCTCCTTATATCTAAGGTTTGTTGTTTATTATTTTCTTTGATTTTGTTAGCTCCCTAATGTTCATTTCAACTTAAGCTAGCTTCAGTCAATTTCTGTTTACAATCAAAGAACAATGACTATTCTTTTTTTTATTATTTATTTTTTCATTTCTCTCCCCTTCCCCTGCCCCCCACCCCAGTTGTCGGCTCTCTGTGTCCATTTGCTGCATGTTCTTCTGTGTCCGCTTGTATTCTTGTCAGCAGCATGGGAATCTGGGTCTCTTTTTGTTGCATCATCTTGCTGCGTCAGCTTTCCGTGTGTAGGTAGCGCCACTCCCGGGCAGGTTGTGCTTTTTTTGCACAGGGCAGCTCTTCTTGCAGGGCCACTCCTGGTGTGTGGGGCTCCCCTACACGGGGGGCACCCCTGCATGGCACGGCACTCCTTGCGCGCATCAGCACTGCACTGGGCCAGCTCATCACATGGGTCACGAGGCCCTGGGTTTGAACTCTGGACCTCCCATATGGTAGGCAGACGCTCTATCCATTGAGCAAATCTGCTTCCCTATGACTAGTCTTATACCAAGGCTTCCTGAAAAATGTAGATTTAGTATTTACGCTTTAGAATTAGAACATACTTATCCACGGAGACCAATTATACTATAAGAAATACACAGAGGTACAGGATAAGATTAAGGTCTTTTGGTAATTTTATTCTCAAAGAAGAAAGGCACATCCACCAAGTACCTCATCATTACTAAAGGCACATATTAATACCCATTGTGTAACAGATAAAGGGATCAGTCTTAGAGATGGAAAGCTGTCCAGCCATAATTTCAGACTCTTGAAGCTGTCAAGTGAATTCAGGCCCACTAGAAACCCAAAAAGTCCTGTGAAAGAACTTGGTTCTTCCCGTATCCTTGAAAAACAATTGATAGAAAAAACAGCCCTGGAAGCTTGAGGTGTAGAGTTTCTTTCTTCTCACTTTCATCAAAGGAAATTCTTCCTCTCCTTAGGGGCCTGAGAGCAGAGTAAGGAGCTTTTCAGGGATCAGCACAATCCTCTGAGAACAGGAAAATTGGTGGGGCATGTGGTGAGTTGCCGACTTTCCATAAGACTGGAAAGAAGAAATGCAGTATTAGAGGAGGCTGGCCATAAAACATTGGAATGAGGGAGATTCTGACAGTAACTCCTGTTTGCACTGGCTAAATCAGGTTCATAAGTTAATGTATTTGATATATTCGTGCATGTGATAAGGAGATAATGATTTCTGTTTCACTCCTGATTGTTGGTAAGGGTATTTCAGTCCTACATGTAAGCAAGAATGTGGGACAGCCACTATTAGAGCCCTAAAGAAAATTTCGAACACTCATTTATAGTAGTTCAAAGACAGCTACTTATTATCTTGCTTTAAGACAACTAGAATGCCTGACTCTTTCTATACTGTCAGTCCAATCTTGAGGCTTGTTAAGACCTGAAGTGCCCTTTGTCAGTACCACTTAGAACTTGCCAGGCAGTCAAGGAGCCCATGCACATTCTTCTTCCCTGGGAATCACCTCTCTGACTGAGGCCATGAACCTGCCTGATACATACCTGGTGAACTGAGTCTGGTATACCATCATGTTTCTGCTGAACCTTTGCCTATTTTCTTCACTGCAGACACTCATAAGTGATTTTTCAATCAGCAACTCAACTTCATATCATGGTATTTTAATATAAAATAATTTATTTTAAGTAACAACTATTTGAGAATAAAATCAACCATGCTGGAAAGCAGACTTGGCCCAGTGGATAGGGCATTCGTCCGGTTCAAACCCTGGGCTTCCTTGACCCATGTGTAGCTGGCCCATGTGCAGTGCTGATGCGCGCAAGGAGTGCCCTGCCATGCAGGGGTTTTCCTGCGTAGGGGAGCCCCACGTGCAAGGAGTGCACCCCATAAGGAGTGTGCCCCATAAGGAGAGCCACCCAGCGCCAAAGAAAGTGCAGCCTGCCCAGGAATGGCGCCACACACATGGAGAGCTGACGCAACAAGATTATGTAACAAAAAGAGACACAGATTCCCATGCTGCTGACAACAACAGAAGTGGACAAAAGAGCACACAGCAAATAGACACAGAGAACAAGCAACTGAGATGGGGGTAGGGGAGAGAAATAAATAAATAAATAAATCTTTTTAAAAAAAAAAGCAACCATGCTATATTTTTCTTTTTTCTTTGTCTCAGTAGGTTAAACAAATAGAAACTCCTTAATTAATTACTTACAATATTAAAACACTTGATTTTATTTTAGGTAAACATTTGGCAAAAGTGAATCATATATCTATCTATCTGTACATATACCTTCTTATTTGAAAAAAATGTCAGGCCATTATACATTTTGTCAAACCCTATAAAATTGTACTGTACAAAGTATAAACCATAATGTAAACCATAGACTATAGGTAATAGCAATACTTCAAAATGTATTCATCAATTGTAACAAATGTACCACTCCAACAGAAGATGTTGTTAATGGGGGAAAGTGTAGGAGGGCGAGAGAGGTGAGGTATATTGGAATCCCCTATATTTTCAATATAACATTTACGCACTTTAAATCTTCTTTAAAAATAAAGAAAAGAATTAATCATATTTTCCCTCTCCTATCCGTATCTAATTCTGCTCAGCTTTTCAGTTTGCTTAGGGACATTGGACATAGGGACTTAGGACATTGGAGACAAGAAGTTAGTAAAAACTAAGCTTAAAAAAAGGAATATACAAGCTGTCTAGATATGGGAGTACCTACTATTGAGAATCATGGAGCTCTTTATTAGCATATCCTTATGATCATAGTCATAATCACACTCTGCAAACTGTATACTGCTTTAGAGTTTCCCAAGACCTTTTTCACTCTTTAATTCTATCCTCCATTTATAAGAGTAGTGGATGCAGTCCTGGTTGTTTTTTCTGTCATAATCAATATGGAATGGTTAAAAGTAGCAACACAGAATAAAAATATATCAACATATGGAAAATTGGTAGGTTTGTTTGTTTTGTTTCCTTAAATTACAGTTTACAAGCTTTTCAGATTCACCACACACATATTCACATTTGTTAGCTGTTATTACAGTAGCTATTATACTAATGAATAAACAGATGGGAACATAACACGGGGCTTTCCAAAACCTGCTTCCTTTGGTTGTTCCTTCTGTAGTTCTAGCTGTCTAAGTTTAAACAAAAAAGATTGCTAGACAACTATTTATTTCTCCCAGATATTGGGAAGAGGCAACTCATATTTACCGAGTGCCTGTTTCATAGCAAATTGCATGCTGGGAAAATTTCTACTTGCTATATGATTTAATCTGAACAGCATTTTCAAGAGATAGGCATTGTCTCTAAGCTATACCAAAGGAAACTGAGTCTCAGAGAGGTTACCTGGCTTAGCAAATGCTACCCATCAATTTAGAGTGGTATTGGGCCCCAGATCCAAATCCGAGTCCGTGCTCTTTCTACTGCTCACTAAACATTATTTCTTTCCTGATGAAAGTACCCTAAAAGCAGAGGAGAGACAATATACAGCCCTAGGGGGTCTGGGGCTGTAGTTCAAAGGAAATCACAGCAAGTGTGAAATTTCTTTGAAGTTTCATCTTTTATCTTTAAAATGCATACATTCTACTCCATAATATATCCAGGTTTGTTTTAATATGAAAGTATGTTTGTTTTCCCAAGTCTTCAAGTGAAACTGAAGCCCCAGAAATATGCATTATGCTGTTCCTTTGGGTAGCTTCTTGTAAGCAATGCCACCCGTCACAATATGACCTTTAAAAAGGTGAAGCATACAATTCCAGCTCTGTTGATTTTAATATGAAATATTAATTTCCCATAGTCATTTTTTGGAAGTCACTTTTTAAAGTACCACTTCTATGCATCTACAGTGCCCTGCATTTCCCTTTTATAGCATTCCTTGCATGTGGTCAGTGCCTGTCTCCCTCATAAGACTAAATTCCATGAAAGTAGGGAAGGTAACTGTTGGTTATTTCTTTTTTCTAGTACTTACCCCCATTACCTGGAAAACAGTAGCACCAAATGCATATTTATTAAATAACTGAATTCATTTAATTTGCAAAATCTTTTCATGTAGACTTAGTAAGAAATGACACATAAGTGACTATACCTTTTTACATCATTACAGCACTCACATAGATTTGATATTACAGTACATAGTGGAGGTTCAGGGGGTATCTAACTTCTAATTCTGCTCACAGAGCTGATTTACTCAGTGGTCCTACAGAGTATAATACAAAGTAAGTGGTAACAAAATGGTAACAAAACAGAGAACAAGCTCCTCATGGTTTCACATCTTCATGCAGAACATACGTATGACCAGATGTCATAGTTTCAAAGGCACAGGTGCTCTCTCCTTGGTAAACATGCAAGCCCACATCTGGATAGTTAGGTGTTGGCTTAACCTACAACCACACTCCCAAGAGTCCAGAACCAGTATATACCAAATTGATTTAGGCAAGCAGTTTATGGGCCCCAGTGACAGTAGTCTGGCCAGTTTGTTTTGATTTTGTTTTTCTGAGATGGCAGGCAGAGTCTTTGTGTAAAGATATTGGACTAGTTGAGGATGGGCCTTGTTAACAGGGAGTTTGCTGAGAGTCAACAATACTGTGGCCTTGATATTGTTTTACCTTCCTTCTTCTTAGGTGACTTGTCTCTGAAAAATCTCTGTACCCTTCCTTGGTAAATTAAGAGCTTCCCTCTCTATGCTCCTTTGAACTATATATAAACTTTATGAATTCATTTATTGTAATAATTTAAGACTCTGTTTATCTCACTTATAATTCTTTTAGTGAAGATCCCCTTGAAGATAAGTACAACTTGCTTAATGAATGTTATTTTTTAACATTTATTTTATTTATTTCTCTCCCCCCACCTCATCTTCTCTCTTGTATCCATTCACTGTATGTTCTTCTGTGTCCACTTGTATTTTTAGTGGCACCAGGAATCTGTGTCGCTTTTTGTTGCGTCATCTTGCTGTGTCAGCTCTCCATGTGTGGGGTGCCACTCCTAGGCGGAGTGGCTCTCCTTGAAGGGTGCACTCCTTGCATGTGGGGCTCCCTTATACAGGGGACACCCCTGCATGGCATGGCACTCCTTGCGTGCATCACCACTGCGTGTGGGCCAGCTCACTACACAGGCTAGGAGGTCCTGGGTTTGAACCCTGGACCTCCTATATGGTAGGCGGATGCTCTGTCAGTTGAGCCACATCCACTTCCCTTGATGAGTGTTTTTGACTGAATGAATGAGTCACACCACCATTTTCTAGGATTTCCTGGTTCTTACATGTTGTTGGCAGTAAATGGGAATGAATTCACTGATTAAACAACAACCTCCCAGGTGGCTACATCTCCAAAAAAGGTTTTTATGCTATAATACCAGAAATATCAGAGTTCTTGGGGCTTAGTGAAGGTGGTGGAACTTCTCAGTTTTATTTACCCTAGGAGATTTTTCCCTCTTGCCAAAGTCATTCCTCTGCTGAAGATCAGAGATGACATAGGGACTGACCTGACACTTTATTGAGATGAACAATGCAATGAAGGTAATGAGTTATCATGAGCTGCTGGTTGTCCCTAAAATCCAGCTCTGAAAGCTGCTTGAGTCGATGCTTGTTGAAGATGTATGGAGGGGTCAGAGCAATGGTGGAGTGGAGGAAGAGAGGACTTTTGCAAGTTCCAGGGACACTTTGATTGGAGGAAAGATTTTTAGGGTCTGTTCTTTTTCCCAATTGGTGTCTGACACAGTCATTGATTGCCCTATAACCCTATTCGCATGGACCAGGCTGTTGTTGCCAATGTCTTTGGTATAGTAAAAAGGCAGTGAAAAAACCTACTGAGGGCAAAAAGTTGGTAAAAACATGTACAGAATAAACAACTTCTCTGAGTATTCATTCTTCCATTCCCTCCTCTTCAGGACAAATGATTATAATGAGGGAAATGTTATCTTCCTCGCTGCTTCTCTCAAAGTGTTTAAAGATAAAGTTAGAAGATTTCCTTGGGGAGTAGGTCTTTGGTGCTAGAACTCTTTGCATTGTGCTTCACCCTTTCCCATCACCCTAAACACACTGCTGTTGTCACAGATTAGGGCCTGGTTTTAGGTCTCTTCCTAAGACAAGGTATCTGAAAAGAGCCCAGGAGACAAAATAATTTGACATGTAAAGAGTAAAAATAGATAACAAATTGAACTAGATATACTATCTAAAGTAAAATTAGCATAATACCATCTGAAGCAGAGCTATTGGAACAGATGGTCCAAAATTCAAAGCCAGTCATGACAACTATATTAATGTATATAAGAGATAATATTAACAACCTGAAATAAGTACATTCATAAAAAAGAACCCAGTGAAAATAATAGGTTAGGTATGAATAATACAGTAACTGAAATGGAAACAGCAGTAGGTAAGTTTAAAAACAAAAGAGAGTGGATCTAACTACAGAAGGAAAAGGTGAGTTGGACAATAAGAGGACTGAAGCAGAAGATAACGGGAAGAAACAAAGTAAAGAGACATGGAGGGTAGAAGTTGAAGTGTTAGCCTTGGAATAATAGGACTTTAGGAAGGAGATAAAAATAAAGAGCAGTGAATATTTAAAGAAACACTGAAGATAAATTTCCAAAATGTATGAGATTAAAGACCTTAGATTAGGAAAGTTCTGGGAGTGCCAAGTAGAAGGACAAGGGGAACAGTGCACACATAGGTACATAAGAATGACAATTTTAAGAATACCAGAATACATTTTTAAGATGTGAAGGAAAAGAAACTGTTAACAAATTTATATCCAACAAAATTGTCATTCCAAAGTGAAGGCACAATAAAAATATTCTCAGGCATATAAGGCCTCAGAGGCTTTTCCAAACACCCAAAAGGAAGTCATTTTCAAAGGAAATTCTTGGTAAGAAAACAGTTTAGGACATTGTAGAGAAGCATGTGATGTTGAGGTGGTAAAGTTTATTCCTAACTAAAATTCTAATTAATATCCATATAATTGCAGAGAAAAAACCAAATCAACATAGTAGAATACTAGAAGACTTGTGTTAGGAAGCAAATATAGATATCAATATGTTTAAGAGAAAATTAGGGTTAAATATTTATAAGAATGGTTAGTAACAGCAGTCATTGAAAGAACAAAACTAGAATGTGTAATTTTTATTGATTTATTTTTTCATTTATTTATTTATTTATTTCTCTCCCCTTCCCCTCCCCCCTTGTCTGTTCTCTGTGTCTATTTGCTGCATGTTCTTCTTTGTCTGCTTCTGTTGTTGTCAGCGGCATGGGAATCTGTGTTTCTTTTTGTTGCATCTTCTTGTTGCGTCAGCTCTCCATGTGTGTGGCACCATTCCTGGGCAGGCTGCACTTTCTTTTGTGCTGGGCGGCTCTCCTTACAGGGCACACTCCTTATGGGGTGCACTCCTTGCACATGGGGCTCCCCTATGCTGGGACACCCCTGCATGGCAGGGCACTCCTTGCGTGCATCAGCACTGCGCATGGGCCAGCTCCACACGGGTCAGGGAGGCCCGGGGTTTGAACCGCGGACCTCCCATGTGGTAGACGGACGCCCTAACCACTGGGCCTAGTCCCAGAATGTGTAATTTTTAATCAAGCAGAAGGAAACTCAAACTATCCAATCAAAGACCAGAAATTAGCAGAAAAATAAAAGAGTATCATAAATGAACAGTAAGTATGATAATATAAATTATTTAATTTAATTATAGATATATCTAAATTTGTTGAAATTATTCTTTAATGACAGACTACCAGATTGGGATTTATAGATATCCAGGGATGTGTGTATAGAAAGGACATATGCCTAAGAAAATACACAGTGTATTAGTATTCTATTGCTTCATAAGTATTAAATATTTATCACACACTTCATGGCTTAAAACAGCAGACACATATTACCTCACAGTTTCTGGGGTCAGGACTCCATGCCTGGCTTTCTTGGGCCCTCTGATCAGAGTCTTCCAAAGCTGCAGTCATGATTGTGCTCACACCTGAAAGCTTGACTAGGGAAGAAGGGACTTTCAAGCTCATTCAGGTTGTTGGCAGAATCCATTTCCTTGCAGCTGTGTGACAGAGGGCACTGGGTTCTTACTGACCATTGTCTGGAGGCCCTCCTCAAGCCACCACATTTCCCTGACACACGGGTACTCCATCGTCGGTTCACAGCATGGTGGTTTGCCTATTCAAGGCTAGCAGGAGGCACTCTCTCTCTCCAGGCTGTGAAGAGGGAGGCTTTTATGATGTAACGTAATCAGAGATGTAACATTCTATCACCTTTGTCCTGTAAAGTAAAATAATCACAGGAGTGACTTCCCATCACTTAACTATGGACTATAAAATAAAAACAAGTCTTAGGTCATGCTCACACTCAAGGCGAGGGTGTCCTACAAGGGTATGGATCATTGGGGTCACCATGCAATGGGCCTGCCACCCTTGGGAAGAAAACTGAAATTCATAAAGATGCAAAAATTATGTATAGTTCAAAGGAATCCATCCCTGGCAAACTGTTGATTTGGCAGAGATGACACAGATGGAAAAGAAGTGAAGATGTATTTAGTTAAACTTTTGCACAGCTACTCAGAGTGATCAGAATTTTCCAGAGTGAATATTAAAAGGAAAAAAAAAGGTAACTTCTTTAAAAAGTGACCATTCTAGATCAGAAGGTAAGGGTTATAAATGATAAAGACAAATGAAGAGAACATGATGGATTCCAAATATGAAAGAAGTAGATTTTAATGGATTCAGAGCAAATATACTTCCTCTAGCTTCATATAGCTAAGGAGTTTACTGATTGTTTTTCTAGAGGAGAAATTGGAGATCAAAACCAACACTAAAAATATGGAATTTTCTATCAGATGAAACTTAATAAAGCTTTATAGAATGTTGTTTAGAAAACTCTATGCAACTCATTTCGAAATGTGGGTTTGTTCAATTGTTTTCAGTTTATCTTTTTTGTTTTTATTATAGTCAAACCTCCTCCAGGTGGTGTTACGCATAAATATAAACATATACTTGCAAACCAGGGCGTGGTTTTTAGAGTGGGTCCCTCCTTTGGGGGTTCTTGCAGGACTCTATTTCCATCGGGGCCTGCCCTATATAATCTACCCCCCTGTTTCCCTTTACAGCAAACTCCTTGCGCTTTATCTTTATCTCCTCTCTCCAATGCTCATCCCTTTCTTTCTTGAGCCCACTTCAACCAGGTCTTTATACCACCACCACAGGTGAACTGCTTTAGTCCAAATTACTAACAACCTCCACAATGCTAATTTCAGTCCAATCTTATGAGACCTCTCAGTAGTATTTAACAATCTTGATTACTCCCTCCTTGAATCTCAGGCTTCACTTGGCATGAGAGATACACACTTGACTGGATTTCCTCCCCTCACTTCGCTGGTCACTGCTCCTAAGAATCTTTTAGGGGCGCCTCTTCATCTCAACAAGCTCTAAGGGATGAAGTGCTGCCCTAGAGCTTAATCACTGGATCTCTTCTCTCTCTGTACTCACTACTTGGGTGATCTCATTTAGTCTAATGTGCTGATGTCTCCCATGTTTAGAACTCCAGACCCCAACACTTTCCTTACTTTCTGCTTTATATTTTAAAGGGTACCAATGCTCAGCAATTTCTTTCCTCATACATACTCACACTGCTTGGAAGGTCTTGACCATTTCCCTGACTACTACCCAGTTGCTGTTTCTCCGTGAAACCTCTCTGCCTTCCCACAGACTTAGATGCCTCTCCTGGGCTCTGATTCCTCCCCATTCTACTCTATTTTAGCATTTCTTTTTTTTTTTTTTTTTATTGACTTTGTAATAATATTACATTAAAAATATATATGTGAGGTCCCATTCAACCCCACCCCCCCACCCCCCCTCTCCCCCCCCCCTACAACACTCGTTCCCATCATCATGACACATCCATTGGATTTGGTAAGTACATCTTTGGGCACCTCTGCACCTCATAGACAATGGTTCACATCATGGCCCATACTCTCCTCCATTCCATCCAGTGGGCCCTGTGAGGATTTACAATGTCCGGTGATTACCTCTGAAGCACCATCCAGGGCAGCTCCATGTCCCAAAGACACCTCCACCTCTCATCTCTTCCTGCCTTTCCCCATACCCATCGTCCACCATGTCCACTTTTCCCAGTCCAATACCACCTCTTCTATGTGGACATTGGATTGGTTGTGTCCATTGCACCTCTATGTCAAGAGGAGGCTCAGATTCCACATGGATGCTGGATGCAATCCTCCCATTTTCAGTTGTAATCACTCTAGGCTCCATGGTGTGGTGGTTGTCCTTCTTCAACTCCATCTTAGCTGAGTGTGGTAAGTCCAATAAAACAGATTGTAGGTGCTGGAGTCTGTTGAGGCTCAGGACCTGGCTATCACATTGTCAGTCCAGAGATTCAAATCCCCTAAATATATCTTAAACCCCAACATTAACTGCACCTCCAGCACATTAGCATGAAAGTCTTATGAAGGGAGATCCCATCTAAGTCCAGATTCATCACACATAAACACCATTTCCAAAGAGGGGCCATCTGCCCTGGTAGTTAACCCCATCGGCCATGACCATAACTCCCATGGGTCTCTTTAGCCCTCAAAGGAACCAATATCTGGGGGTTGTATCTGCTTTATCTGTCTCTCTGACTCTGCTCAGTTGTGCATGAGGGCAATCCTTCTGCCAGCCTCCAGACTCTTTTTTAGAAACTCGTAGCCATATAAACTCATTTCTCCTTTCCATTTCCCCCTTACTTTAGGTCAAACAGCATTTTAAAGTCACGGTATTTTATGTAGACATGGATATTCTGCTGATCCGCATTGAACCTTCCGTATAAGGTCATTTTCCAGTTGCATCATCAGTTGGTAGTTGATAGTGGTCCCTCGTTGCCAGGGTATTTTAGCATTTCTTATACTGCATTATCATTGTTTGTGGACTTCTCTTTCTCCCCAATGAAATTTTGAAATATTTGAGTACGGGCCTTGTTTTATTCATTTTTTATTTCCCAACACCTAACAAGTATACAGCACAGAGTAGATATAAATAGATAATTTTGCAAATGAATTGAATTGAATACCAGAATTAGGGAAGCTGAAATTTTGTGAAAGTTTAAGTACTCTTTTAATTCTTTCCCAGACAGAAAGTGAGTTAATTTCTACAGAGAAGCTGACCTTAGCAAAATCATTGAGCAGGTCATTTCCTTCAAAAAAAGTTCTATATTTGTCAATCATTTCAATAACTTTCAGGCAAGACCCTAGAGCATTGGGCTGAAAAGGAAGAAACAGCAGCTTTATCTGGAAAACTATGAAGGACAACTCAACTCATAAGTCTCTGTGAAAGATTTGATTTTAAATATCAAGGAATCCTGATGGACCCTTCCAGAAGCTGATAGATTTTAAGAATAAGATTGCAGAAAAAGAGCATAAATTTATTCTGTCAGTCATTAATTTAAAGGATATTTTCCATGTGCTAGACAATGAGTTAAATTTTGAGGCCACAATATTAAACAAAACGGACACAAAACTTAGCCTCAAGGAATCCATGACATTTGATCTAAGTACCTGCTTATTCTTGGTTTTGTTCATATAAATGTTGGAGAATATCCAGCAAATACAATTTTATTTTTAGCACAATCACTATAAAAATGACTCTCTGATAATAGTCAGCTAGCAGAGTTAGCTGTTTCTAAAAGCAGTTCTGGTTTAAAATAATATACCATTACAGAGCCAGGATGAAGATCTGTCTGCTGTATTCCTTAGTAGAGAAAAGACATTTAATTTTTGTATTGCCACTGAGTATTACAGCAGCTGACATATAGTCAGTGTTGAGTATATGTTTGTTGAAATGAAATGTCATCCTGTTTCTTAGAGCTGGAGTATTCACATTCAATTTACATAACAGTGGTGGCAATTTATTTATTTATAAATTGGAAAAAAAAAGATTTCAGACACAACCTTATTTTATATCTAAGAAAACTCACCAGTCAAAATACATTGTTTCAGTTTAAGTTACAACTTTTTTTTCAAAGAAATCAGTTACTTAATGTGACTACTTTCTACAGCTGTTTTACCGGACACAGTCAAGGCTACCTTTGTCTTTTTCATACCTAACATTTAGTAAATATCTGGGAATTGACTGGTTTAAGAATTTACCTAGATGCTTTTTCAGTATCATACTTAATTAAATGGCTTCAGCACTCAAGGGACTTCATGCTAACTTCTAATACTTGAAGACTGACAAAATGTCAAATAATGTTCGAGTCTGCTCACCCATCTCTGTTACCATCTCTCCCTGGGTTTAAGCCACCATTTTCCACTCTGTATAAATGAGATAACCTTTTCTGCTTCCCTTCCAATCCCTCTCTGCATTGCAGCCAAAGTGAGCCGTTAAACATGCAAATATGGTTTAGACACTCATCTACATAACATATACATAGCTTACCATTGCATGAGAGATACAATATTCAATCTATCATGTTGCCTGCAAGGTGCACAAGATCTTGCTAAAACCACCTTTACAACTTTTATCTCTAACCCTCTTCTTCCCACTAATTACCAAGCTTTCCTTTTCCCTTTACATTCTTCAATCTCCTTATCATCTCAGAGACTTGCAAACTTTGTTTTCTGTCCCTAGGTGCCTTCAACTTTCTGCCTGGCTAACCTGAACCTAGCCTTTAATTTCCATTCACATTTTATTTCTTCCAGGATGCTTTCTCTGACTGCATCTCCTCTCTAAATCTAAATTGGGTTCTGCTATGATATATTTTCATAGCAGCCTATATACTTCTTTCATAAAACTTATCTCAAATTGTAATTCTATAATTTTTATGTGTTTAATATTTGCCCACCCTTCTAGCTAGCTTAGAATTATATCTCCAGTTCCTAGCACAAAATCGTTGTATAGAGAAACTCACATATTTGGGGTATGAATGAAGCAACAAGAATTGTTTGTGTAGGAAAATAAAAGATACACCCATGAAATGCATGAGTGGCTCTAGAATATGACAGGTGCAAAGAGAAATAGGTTAATAAGCTGCATTTGCTAACCCTAGAATGAAGCAAATATGAATTGATGATAGGGAGAAGCATATACATTAGACAGGAGAATCTTAACAATTCTACTTTATCTACTGATAAAACATTTAAAATAACAGGGTTTTCGGAATGTAAAAGAAGTGGACAATCATACTAGTGTGGCCATTTAAATAAGGCCATTTCAGATATTCATCTCCATGAATAAAATAAAGGAAAGCTACTTCTAGGGCATGACTGGGGTGGGTGATCCAGTTTAGACTGGACGATCGAAGTTGGGATCTCTGAGAAGAACTTTGGAGTGAGATTAGAAAGACAAGAAGACCCTTCAAGTGATGATCTGGGGGAGAGGGGATTTGCAGGCAGTGCTCTGGCAAAGACAGAAAGGCAGGGATGTTGTGAACACTGAAGGAAGGCTGGTATGGCTAGAGTAGGTTGCACAAGGGGAGGATGCTTAAGAGACTGGTTAGAGAGACAGGCGAGGATGGACCCACAATGCACCTTAAAGAGTTTGGTAAGAAATGTGGATTGTAATCTAAATTTGGTGAGAATTTAAAGCCTGTTTAGTGCAGCAAAGTCACAGAATCTGGTTTCAGTTTCAACTATGTTATCCGCTAACATAATCTTTACTGGTAAAATTGCATTGTGTTATATGAAAATTTTCCAAATATTGAGTATTATCTTAACAATCTTCTATCTTAAAGAGAAGTTAAAGAGAAGTTAAATTGATTATTTCCAGAGTCATTAGTCATTAGTATAGAAGAGAGTACTTGGGAGCATCAAAATCCTTAGAAACTTGAAAAGATCCTGAGGATTGTGCCTAAAAATGTTTTCATACACAATGACGCAAATATTGTGAAAAGTTAGGTTAGTACTATTAGCTAAAATTATTATTTCTTTTCCACACATAATGATTCTGCATTGACAAAAATCCTGTGCCTGATTCAGGATCTTGGCTACATACTTATTTGAGTTTTTATACTAAACTCTGCTTGGTACCTAGCCACAGAAATGGCATTATTAGAGATATTTTGATAAACTTTATAATAAAAGATAAATATTTTACCATGGAAAGAAAAGTACCATTTAATTTCAAAATTGAAGAAAGAGTATCCTTCAGATTTCTTATTTTACATTTTCTTTCAGTTAATGAAAAAATGACAAATTCCCCCATGAAAGTATGAAACACCTAAAAATGGAAAACAGCATTAGCTCATGAAATAAAATATAATCTATGATTAATTATTGAGCACACATTCCTGAATTAGGCACTAGTGGAGGTTAGGGGCATGAGCAACTTCATAGAGTGAGAAAATTGAATTTACCAGGCATAAGCTCCCTCCAGTGTCATGACTCAAACTTGACTATAATTAAATAATAGGCATAATTTATTAAGTGCATACTATGTGTCCAGGACTCTGCAGTGATTTGCATACATTATCATGTTTTTTCTTCGTAAAAGTCTTTTGAAAGAACTATCATTACCTCATTTTCTGAGTGAGGAAACAGGGGCTTACCTAGGTCAGCTCACTTGCCCATATTCTCAGTATTTATAAATGGCAGAACTCAAATTCAGACTCCATCCAAGTGATCTGAAAGCAAATGCTTTCCATGATTGACTTTCTACCGATTGCTATCCAAACTCTTCTCTGGTTGATAGCCATTATTGATTTTGCATATTTCTGAATATCAATATTTTTACTTGTTTTAAGAAGACACTTGAGGGAAGTGGATGTGGTTCAAGTGATTGAGCCCCCACCTACTACATAAGAGGTCCTGGGTTTGGTTCCTGGGGCCTCCTGGAAAAGATGAGCTGACAGGAAAGGCCAGCCTGGTGAGCTGACACAAGATGATGCAACAGACAGACACAAAGAGGAAAGACAGAGGGGCAACAAAGCAGGAAGTGAAGGTGGCTCAAGTGATTAAGTGCCTCTCTCCCACATGAGAGGTCCCAGGTTCTATTCCTGTGCCTCAAAGAGACAGCAAGTGCAAACAAAAAGGGGTGGGGGGTGGGCAGTAATAAACAAAATAAATCTTACAAAAAACAAAAAAACTCAAGCATGGTCCTCTATGGGATAATTATATAGAGACTTCTCAATATGTCATTTGTTCTGCAACTGAACTTCTTGGCTTTAAACACCAGTTTCACTGAATATTTGCAGGACCTTGGGCAAATTAGTTAATACTTTTAGACCTCCTCAATTTCTTCATCTTTAAAAGTGGAGAGAATTTATATCGTAGGGTTACTGTGAAATAAAATGGTTTATTTCATTGAAAGCCCTTATAATAATTCCTGGTACATAGTACACTTTAGTAAATGTTAGTCATTTATCTAACTTACTGATATAATTTTATTATATTTAGATGCTAGCAAAACATTTCAAATATTTAGTAAAAATTCTTGGAACCTCAATAGATACTTCATTCAATGAAAAACACTTTCCCAAATCATATGGTGTATCTTTAATTTTTAAAAAAATTGTTCTCCCTTTTTAACTCCTCTCTACATTCTCTTTATTGATTCCTAGTCTTTAATCTCTTCTTTTTCCAACAAGCTAACTCTGTGTGTAATATTAAAGTCTTGCACTTTAAGGAACATTCTCTCTCTCTCTCTGTCATTCTTTCTCTGGTAATGGTTGTTGGTAAATCTATGATTGCAAATATGAAAAACAATTAATTGTTGTATATGCCTGTCTATTAATACAAGGTAACAGGATGATTTTCCTGTCATAAAGGTAATCTATTTTCGTCAGTGTTAATAGGATGATATTTAACACCTGCAGGTGATAATCCCTGTCTACTTTCTTCTGGTCAGTCTTCCCTGGTAAAATATTCTATCATAAACAATGACAAACTGAAGTGGTTCCAGAGAAGACTTACCCACTTGTATGGACAAATGATTTGAAATCCTGTTGAAAGAGAAATAGAGAATCATGGAAGGTTTAACATGGAAACAGAAATATTTTGAATGCTTGAAGAGCTGTCATATGAAAGAGAAACCAACTACACTTATCAATGTGGCTCCACAGGGCAAGCTCTGGAAGGGGAGCATATTTCAGCCCAAGGTAAGCCTGGATATTCTGGCACAAAAACTTGCCTTTATGCATGGAGTGGACTGCTTTGTGAGGGAGTTATTTCATGGGAAAGTTCACTGTTACTAAAGTTTATCAAAGAGAGTGTTATTTCCCTGTAAAAGGAGTTACACAGGACATTTTGGTTGCTGGCTGCAAACTTGACTCCATCAGCATTTCTTAAATTCTAGTTTGGGGACCAATGTCACTACACATACAAAATGGGAACTATTAGGGCAACACATTTAATTTTATATGAAGATAAATATTTTATTTAAAATAATATTCTTTATTCTAAGTTCTTATTCTTCTGTATCTTCATTTCTTTTTTTATTAATTTTTATCTACAAATGCTATATAACCACTAAGCTAAACACTCTATAACCATTCCCTCCTTCCCATAAGAACCTCTACTCTATTTTTTAAATTTTATTTCAATTTTTCATTTGTAATTTTAAGAATTTTTCCATTTTGTCTAGATTATCTAATTCGTTGGCATACAATTGTTTATAGTGTTCTCTTAGAATGCTTTTTAATTCTTTAAAGTCAGTAGTGATGTCACCATTTTCATTTCTGATTTTAGTTATTTTCATTTTTTCTCTTTTTCATCATTCTGATTAAAATTTTATTTTTTTATTTTTAAAGAAGTTTTAGATTACATAAATGTTACATAAAAAATATAGGTTATTCCCATATACCCCACCCCCCTACACACACACTTTCCCCCATTAACAACACCTTTCATTAGTGTGGTAAATTTGTTACATTTGATGAGCACATATTGAATCATTGCTACTAACCATGGTCTATTGTTTACATTATGTTTGCAATTATTGTACCACATAATTTTATAGGTTTTGACAAAGTGTATAATGGCCTGTATCTGTCATTGCAATGTCATGCATGACAATTCCAATGTCCCCAAAATGCCTCATGTTACAATTATTCCTCCCTTTCCCTCCCCTCAGAACCTCTGGTGGCCACTTTCTTTATATCAATGATATAAGTGCTTCCATTGCTAGAATGGAATACGTCTACTTTAGTCCATAGTTGCACTCCCTCCTTATGTTTGCTCCTTCCTCAATCTTGAGAATTTGTGGATGGAGATGACCACTCTGTTTCTGATTGAAAGGGGGCTTAGAGCCCATGGGGAAAATAGGTGGAACTGTCCTGCTCGCAGTTGGAGATACTCTCTGTTTATTTTGGGGGGATGAGTGTTGTCCATCATCATTCTTTTGTTACTTGTCCTGAGCAAATCTGATGAACTGGAGAGGAGGTGTTCGATACAACTCTCCTGAGATTCAGGCCTCAACCGGCAAAAGAACAGACTGCAGATTTAAGTCTCTGGAACATATATTTAATGGGCATAGTGCTAATTATATGTTCAAATAAAAGGGTCAGAAAAGCCATGTGTAGGGAAATTATAAATGAGTTTAACTCTGTTACATTGGGGAGCAAATATTCCAAAGTAATTTCCACTGACAGGGTGTCAAATTCCCGAAATTTTCTGCCCTGCCTGTAGTGTCTAGATAACTCTAGAGCTCTCAGGAACCCCACTGTTTGAAGCAGTGTTTACTGTGGTAGTCAATGAGATCTTGCTGAGATGTGCATAAACATAACCTCTGGAATGACCTCCCACTTACTTTGAAATCTCATAGCCATAAAGACTCATTTGTATTTAATATTTTCTCCTTTTGGTCAAGGTCTTTTTCCAAATTCATCATTAGCTGGAGCTTGGTAATAATCCCTTGGTATCAGGGAGGCTCATCCCCGGGAGTCATGTCCCATGCTGGGGAGATGGTAGGATATTTATATGCTGAGTTTGGCTTGGAGAGAGGCCACATTTGACCAATAAGGAAGCTTTCAGGAGGTAACTCTTAGGCAATATATAATACTAGGCTAAGTTTGAATTTCACAAGAACAAGGTTCATGAGTACAGCCATCAATTCGAGGGCCAGGCATAGTGGTCTGTCCTCCTTTGCTAGGCATTGCCCATGAACTTGGGGGAGTCTTGCCACTCTATTAGAAAATGTAGCAGGACTTCTCAGGATGGGAATTTACTATTCTTTTGGTTATTGTGTGGGTCTCCACCCATTGAGACAATACCCCATGACCACTTGAACATATGCATATGCCATGGAGGCATGCCCCAGGTTCACCCCTCCCCACACATCCCCACCATCACTGATATCCTGCACCAGTAATCCCATGCCACAATTGTGACCCTACTGCAATCCAAAGCCTCCCCAAAAACAAAGCCAAAAAATACACAAATAAAAATAGTAATAATAATAAATAACAAATAAAATAGACCAGATTCAACTGATCTGGATAGCTAGTTGAGTGTCCCCTTCCTCCCTCACAGCTCCATGTACGTCCCTCTCAAAGCTGTGTACTTGGGTGAAGAGGGCGACCTTCCCTGCTAGAGGAGGACTGTTCTTCAGTCCAGGGTATACAAGTAGCTGTGCTCACCTGCTAGAACCTCGAAACAAGTTCTCTAACTAAAATTTTGACAATTTTATTTCTTTTTCAAATAATCACGTTTTAGCTTTGTTGATTCTCTCTATTGTTTTTCTGTTCTATTTCCTCTATCTCCACTTTAATTAGTTCCTTCCTTTACCAAGTTTGGGTTTACTTTTCTCTTTGTTCTCTAGTTCCTCAAGATTTGAAGTTAGGTTATTGATTTAAGATTGTTCTTATTTTCTATTATAGGCATTAATAGCTATAAATATCTATTTCTCTGTGAGCACTGCCTTTGCCGCATCCCATAAGCATTTTTTGTTTGTTTGTTTGCTTGTTTGTTTTTGGGAGGTACAGGGTTTGAACCCAGGATCTCCTACATGGAAGTAGGTGCTCATCTACTTGAGCTACATCTGTTCCCCTCCTGCAAATTTTGGTAGGTTGTGTTTTCATTTTCCAAGAATTTTCCTATTTCCCTTGTGTTTCTTCTTTAATTCATCAGTGTTTTGCTTTTATTTTTATTTTTAAAGAAGCTTTAGATTGCATAAATGTTACATCAGAAATATAGGGGACTTCCATATGCCCCCCACACATACACTCCACACTTTCCCCCATTGGCAACATCTTTCATTAGTTTGGTACATTTGTTACAATTAATAAATGCAATTTGAAGCACTGCTATTATCCATGGTCTATTGTTTACATTATGGTTTATACTTTGCACTGCAAAATTTTATAGGTTTTGACCAAATGTATAAAGGCTTGATATTTTTTCAAATAATGTAATAATAATAATAATAAGTTTAGTTTAGTACACTATTCATTCCCCAATCTTGAGGATTTGGGGATGGTGATGCCTACTCTGTTTCTGATTGAGGGGGGGCTTAGATTCCATAGGGCAAATGGATGGACTTGCCTTGCTTGCAGTTGTAGATACTCGCTGTTTTTTGTAATCCATTAGTTCTTTAAGAATGTGTCATTTAATTTTCTCATATTTGTAAATTTTCCAATTTTCCTTCTGTTATTGATTTACAGCTTCATTCCATTGTGGTTAGAAAAGATATCTTGTATGATATCAATATTTTTAAATTTATTGACACTTGTCTTGTGCTCTAACATATGGTCTATCCTGGAGAATGATCCATGTGGACTTGATAAGACTATATATTCTGTTGTAGTTGGGCAAAGTACTCTATATATGTCTGTTAAATCTAGTTGGTTCACAGTGCTGTTCAAGTCCTTTATTTCCTTGTTGAGTTTCTGTCTAGATGTTCTATCCAATATTAAATGTGGTATTTTGAAATGTTCAACTATTATTATTTTAAAAATATCTATTTCTGCCTTCAGTACTGTCAATGTTTGCTTTGTATAGTTTGGACCTCTGTAATTATATGTATTTAGATGTATAATTGCTGTATCTCCTTATTGAATTGACCCTTTTATCAATATGTAATGTTTTTTGTGTCTTCTGACACTTTTTTCCTTAGAGTCCATTTTGTCTGATACTAGTATAGTCATGCCAGCTATCTTTTGTTTATTATTTTCATATATTTTTTCCATGCTTTGACTTACAACCTATTTGTGACTTTAGAGGTAAGACGAGTCTGTTATAAACTTTATATAATTATCATTCTTCTTTATTCATTCTGCCAATCAGGAGAGTTTAACTCATTTATATATAAGGTAATTAATGATAATGCAGGACTACTTCTTTTATTTTGCTGATTGTTTCTATGTGTCTTACAGCTTCTCATGCTTCTTTTCCTCCATTACTGTCTTTTTTGTTTTAATGATTTTTTTTTATAAAGTACCATTTTGAATCACTTCCATTTCCCTTCTATAGATTATTTTTAAAATATTTCCTTTGTGGTTACCATGAGGATTACATTTAACTCCTTAAATGTATTACAATGTAGTTTGTGTTGATACCAACTTACTTCAATGACACAAGAAGTTCTGTTTCTATAATCTGGCATCCCTCCCTTTACGCTGTTGTCACAATTTGTGCCTTTAAATATCATGTCCCCCAAAACAAAGGTTTATCGTTGATTTTATGCATTTGAATTTTATCTTGTGTGGTGTCCCTTGATGCTTTTGGATTGGTATAGTCATATCTTTCATCACATTTTGGAAGTTTTCAGCTTTTATTTCTTCAGATAGTTTTTCTGCCCTCCTCTCTCTCTTATGATACTTATATTGCTAAGCTTGATGGTATCCCACAGTTTTCCTCAAGCTCAGATCATTTTTTTTTTCATTCTTTTTAAAATTTCTGCTCCTCAGACTGAACCATTCAATTGTCTTATCTTCAGTTTTGTGGTTCTTTTCTCTGCATGCCCTACTCTGCTGTTGAACTCTGATTTTTCATTTTAGTTATTAATTTTTAAATCTTAGAACTTCCATTTGGTTACACTTTGTAATTTTTATCTCATTAAATTCTCATTTTGTTTGTAAGTTTACCTGTTTTCCTTTATTTATGCACATTTCCTTTAGTTCATTCATCCTATTTAAGATACTTAAAAGAAATACAAAACTTGAATGATACTCTAAACCAACTAGTCTTGATGGATACATATAGAACATGTCATCCTACAACAGACTGCACATTCTTTTCAAGTGCACTTGGATCATTCTACAGGTTAGACCATATCTTAGGTCACAAAAATAGTCACAATACATTTAAAAATATTGAAATTATACAATATATATTCTCTGAACATAATGGAATGAAGCTAGAAATCAACAACAGAGGAAAAATGCAAAAATTCTCAACAAAATACTACAGCAAATCCAACAGCACATTAGAAGAATTATACACCATGATCAAGTGGAATATTTCCCAGGTATGCAAGAGTGGTTCAACATAAGAATATCAATTAATGTAATGTACTACATTAATAGAACAAAGGAAAAATCCACAAGATTATCTCAACTGAAGCAGACAAGGCATTTGACAAAATTCAGCACCCCTTCTTGATAGGAACGCAAAACTAAGGACAGAAGAAAACTTCCTCAACATGATAAAGGGCATATATGCTAAACCCATAGCTAACATCATATTCAATAGTGAAAGTCTGAAAGTTTTCTATGTAAGATAAGGAATAAGACCAGGATGCCCACAGTCACCACTGTCAACTTGCAAAGGAAAAAATGACCTTACCCTGATAACATATGAAACAACCCTATATATATAGAAATTCCTGAAATATCCACAAGAAAGCTATTAGAGCTAATGAATGAGTTCAGCAAAATCATGAGGTACAAGATCAACATGCAAAAATCAGTAGTGTTTCTATACACTATTAATGAACAATCTGAAGAGGATTCAAGAAAAAAAATCTGTGGACGATAGCAACTAAATTAATCAAATATCCAGGAATAGATTTAACCAAGGATATAAAGGACTTACACACAAAACTATAAAACATTGCTGAGAGAAATTAAAGAAAACCTAAATAAATGCAATGACATTCTGTATTCATATTTTGAAAGACTAAATATTATTAAGATGTCAAGTCTACCCACAGCAATGTACAGATTCAATGCAATTCCAATCAAAATTCTAACAGCTTTCTTTTCAGAAATAGAGAACCCAATCATCAAATTTATATAGAGGGATAAGGGGTCACTAAAGTCAAAATCATCTTGAGAAAGAATGCCATTGGATGACATACTTTCTGATTTAAAAACTTTTTACAAAACTACAGGAACCAAAGTAGTGTGGTACTAGCACAAGGACAGATTTATAGACCAATGGGATGCAATTGGGAATTCTGAAATAAATTCTCACATCGATGGCCAATTGATTTTTATCAAGGTTCCCAAGTTCACTCAATGTGAATAGAACAGTCTTTGCCACAAGTAGTGCTGGGAAACTGGATATCCACATGCGATTGAAGGGCGGTAGACCCCTACCTTACACATATTCAAGAAACTAATTCATAATGGATCAAAGACATATAAAAACCAAAACTATAAAACTTCCAAAAGAAAGCATAGGGAGGCGTCTTCAGCATATTGTGTTAGACAATAGTTTCTTGGACTTTATACAAAAGCATGTGCAATAAATGAAAAAGTAGATGCATGGAGTTCCCTCAAAATTAAAAACTTTCTCCATCAGATGATTTTATCATGAAAGTAAAAAGACAAACCTTCAGATTGGGAGAAAATATTTGGAAACCACATATCTAATATGAGTGTAATATCCAGAATATATAAAGAAACTCTACAACTGAAAAACAAAATGACAAAATTTAAAAATAGGCAAAAGGCTTGAATAGATGTCTCTCCAAAGTAGAAATACAAATGGCCAAGAAGTACCTGAAAAATTGCTTAACATAATTAGCTGTTAAAGCAATGCAAATCAAAATCACAAGGAGATAACATTTAGCACCCACTAGAACGGCCACTATTCAAAAAAAAAAAAAAGGAAAATAACTGTTGGAGAGGATGTGGAGAAATAGGAACACTCATTCTTTGTTGGTGGGAATGTAAAATGGCATAGTCACTACGGAAAACAGTATAACATTTCCTCAGAAAGTTAAGTCTAGAATTACCATATGACCTGTCAATTATACTTCTTGGTATATACCCAAATGAATTTAAAGCAGTGATAGAAACAAAATTTTGCACACTGATGTTCACAGCAGCATTATTCACAATTGCCAAAACATGGAAGCTACCCAAGTATCCATAAACAAATCAAAATTTAGTATATATGTGCAATGGAATATTATTTAGCTATACAAAGGAATGAAGTTCAGATACACTTGACAACATGATTGAATGTTGAAGACTTCATGTTAAATAAAATAAATCAGATACAAGAGGTCAAATATTGTACGAGTTCATTGACATGGGATAATTATAAAAAGCAAATTCATAAAGTAGGAAACTAAAATACAGGTTTCAACAGGCTGGGGTGGAGGTAGGAAATGGGGAGTTTATGCATAAATGGGTACAGAGTTTCTGTTTGAGGTAATAGAAAAGTTTTGGCAATGGATGGTGGTGATGTTACCATAACATTGTGATTCTAAAAAATCATTGAATTATTATTTAGATTAGGTTAAATGGTTTATTTTTTAAATGTATATATGCTACTAGAATAAAAATTAAAAAATCAGCCCATACAACCCAGACAGCAAACTCTAAAGTAAACTGTAGTCTATAGTTAAGAGTATAATTATAATAACATTGCTTCATCAGTTGTAACAAAGTTATTACACTCACTAAAAATTTTAATATAAGGAAAACGGAGTGCGTGAGGGGGGTGTATAACAACTCTATTTTCTGTTTGATCATTCTGTAAACAAACAACTTCTTTAATAACAAACAAATAAATAAATAGTTATATCACTGGAGAATGGGACAGAGGAATGATAAAAGAAGAGTAGGGAAAGAAGCAGATATTGTCTAGTTTCACTATTGCTCATAGTAAAAACTGTTTAAATAGAGATAGATAATTAAGAATGTTGTATAAATTTAATAATATAAAGGGAACCACTAAAACAAAAATATACTCCTTCCAAATATAAAAAAAATAGAAAAACCACAGAAAAATAAAATCACAAAAATGAAAATGAAATGATATTGTAGAACTAAAACTAATTCTACTAGTCGTATCAACAGTGTAAATGTACATATTACACATAGTAAAAGGCAAATACTTGCAGTTTGACCAACAAAGCAAAATCAATTCAGTTCTTTACAAAGAGAAACATTTAAAATAAGAAATTTGGTTAGTTAAAATGAAAAGGATTGGCAAAGAAATAACAGGCAAATGCAAATACAAAGAAAACATGAGTCAGGATCTTAATAGCAGACAAGATAGAATTCAAGCCCCAAAAGCAGTTTTTCTTGGAACATTGTGTCATTTCTCTATGTAGAATGAAATCTTTTATTTCAGAATTTTTAAAATGTGTTATTTTGAAAGAATTCAAATCTATATAAAAACAGAATGACTAAATGACTCCCTATGTAACCATCACTCAGCTTTATCAATTATCAAAATTCTGTCATTTTTCTCTTATCTATAAATGTACTCACTCCCCAACTTCTACTTCATTGTCCTTTATTGGTTGTCTGTTTTCAGTTAAATATACATATACTTAAATTCACAAATCTTAACTGTATAATTTTGACAAATGGATACATTTCTTTAACCAACAACCATTCAGAATATAGAATATTTCTATCACTCCAGAAAGTTATCTCATCTCCTTTCCTAATCAGTTTTCCATCCCAGAAGCAACCACTATTTCAATTTCTTCTAAACATAATTAGATTTTCCAGTTCTGAACTTCATATAAAATGGAATGTTACAGTATGTGCTCTTTTACAACCAGATTCTTTCACTTAGCATATTATCTGTGATATTCACTCTTGGTATTGGATGTGTTATAATTTGTTCCTTTTGATGGCTGAGTATCATTCCACAGTATAAATATTCCACAATTTGTTTCTGCTTTCTTCTGTGAATGAACAAAGTGTTGTTTCCAGTTCTTGGTTATTATGTATAAAGTTGTCATAGATATTCTTTCATAAAAAATTCTTTTTGTGAACATTTGTTTTCATTTCTCTTGGATAAACACAAAGGAGTGAAGTTTCTGGTCTAAGGTACATGTATGCTTACCTTTGTGACACACTGCCAAAACTTTTCCACCATAGTTGTATCATTTCTCATTCTCTCCGACAATGTATGAGACTTTTGGGTACCCCACATCCTGCCAATATTAGAAGTTAGCAGTCTTTAAATTTCAGCCATTTTACTATGTGTCCAGTGGTATCTGGTTGAGGTTTTTATTTATATTTCCCTGATAACTAATAATTTTGACCATCCTTTGCCCCGTTATTTTTTTTCCTTCAGGTTTCCATTAATGTATATATCAGATCTTCCAAATTAATCATTTCTCTTTCTAGTTTTTTAATTCCACTTTGTCTCTATGCTCTGATAACTTACGGTCTATATCACCATGTGTATTGACATATCCTCCCTGAGCTATTACTTATCCTCTTTGTATTCTTATTTTACAAGGAGAAATACTTCGTTTTTTGTTTTTCTTAATGATAACAACATGTCTGGTCTCAATTTTAATAAACTCCATGAAAACAATTTCTTTGTGTGTTTAATCTTTGTCTTTTCCTTATTTTCTTTTGAGTCTTGCAACATGTTTGTATTAATTATGTGTAGGTTATCTTTTGAGGATTTATTTTTGCAGTGTGTATTCTTTGAACCGTTTATTTGCTGGGATCTATGAAGAAGAGAAATCAGATTTTGCCTACATTTTCCTAAGATTCAAGATTTTGGGTGAATATTTGTTTAGTCTATACTCCTCTCCAGCCAGTGGAGATAGGCCTCTGTGGCTTGTTTTACAGTTAAAAAACATGTCTCCTCTTTTGTTGGCAGGGAAACAGACTACTTCCTTTGACTATGGTTTGCCATTCAGCTTTCCTCTGCTTCTTAAAGCAGGAATTATGCGAGTTTGTGCTGTTCCTTTACATATTCATTTTATATGCTGCAAATAGGCAGTTTATATTTTTTCTTCAAAAAGTGACTCCAGAAAGATATAATGTGGTACTCTGAAATCTGAAGCTGCATGCACATTGACATACTTCTGCTCCTTTCCTCCAGCTTTTGGAAGCTCCCCACCTATTCTATGATTTGAGGCTCCAACTATCTCCTGGTTTTATTGAAATTGTATTTATTTTTGTTTCCTCTTCTCTTTGCTGCTGTGGATGATTTCTAAGGAAAAAGAGAAGGAAGTTAAATCTAAGCTGCCATCTTAAAACAGGCTGTGGTATTTTTTAATTGACTTACTTTTTTATTATTATGGAAAAGTTCGATGTCAGCATCTGCCTTCCTCCCTAATTATTTTATTTCTAATTTTAGTTATATTTTGGAATGTTGCTATTCCATGACATTCAAAATCCGAAAACCACTGAACAAGACAACCTAGGAATACATTCCAGTTCTAATTTTCAGTGGTGCAAACTCTTTGTTTCCCTTCCCACCAGTACTGTGCATAGATGACTACAAACTGCCATTTGTCATAACAAAGATGCTTTCTGGGGCTTGGTGAAGAATTCCTTCTGGTTTGCTCCTAAAGCCTCAAAGGACTGTGTCTTCCTTGGCAGAGTGTATAGCTGAGAGACAGTGCTATTACTGTTTGGCTGGTACAAACCCTGGCAAGAGTGTAGATATACTTATTTGAAATAGAACAAAGCTTTTTCACCAGTGGCCACACAAACACACAAAGCTGGAGCTTTCAATCCGTGTGTTAGTTAATTATATATGCATATTTTGGGTCTTTGGGGATTTGCTTGCGTGTGCATACTGATGGTCATTAGCCACTCTCCCTCAGACATTAGATTTTATAGATTCACATAAAGTATGAATTATCTATTTTAACAAATCCAACATGTGAAAATCTATATTGACAAGTGCACTTGATGAAGGAATTTATTTGTGGGTGGCTTCAAATGACACACTTCTTCAGTGCATTTCAAATGATTTGATTTATACCACCCTAAAATTTATTAGCAAAAATTTAGGTGCACACCAGTTGCATACTGTGTAGTGCACACACATATGTGTGTTCGGGTGTCTCTTGCACCTAGGAAACCCTCCAATGTTAACAACTAACCATTTGATAGTACAAGTCAAATTATTTCCTCAATGATGGCAATGACTAAATGATCCAGATAGAGTACACATGCTTCTCAATAAATGGGCAATGTTGCATTAAGAAGATATTTAATTTTATGTGACATTTATGTACTCTAAAGTTTCTTTAAAATAAATAAAAAACATATATATAAAGATAAAAAAGATGTTTAAAGAAGGATAATCCCTTGTTGCTTACTTTATGGGCAAGGGATCTTCGTTTTCCCAAGCATCCGAAAACTAGATGCTCCTAGTTCATTCAGATACTTAGCTATTATGGAAGACTGACCCACAGTAAGAAGATTCTTGAGGGATTTATTTACAAACTTGCCCAAATTTTTTGCTTGTGTACCATGGCCAATGAACATTTTCAAAGACCAGAATACCAGTATCTTCTCTCCTGGGCATCTCTTTACAGTATCAAGGGGAAATTCAAGGAAAGAAAACATTATATTTGCTGCGAACTTACTATCCTACAATGTTCTCAGATTTTTTTCATGTGCTATTTCATCAAATCATCAAACAATTAATACAGAACAGAGCAGAAATTAGCTGGTATGTGTGAAGAGGTCCATATTGTTTCCATTCTACTATTGTCTCAAAAGAGACAGAATTTGACATCTAAAGATTTTGGATAAATATAGGAATAGAACAAAGTAATCCAGATGATCTTGAGGGATGATTCAACCAGGATCTATTAAAACCCAGTGGTTTTCTCTATAGCCTCAGCTATTGTAATCAGCATAATAAATGAATCATGAGCCTTCTATTTATTAAATCTGAGGTTAATACAAAACACCTGATATTATCCTGTGCCTTTAGTTTCTTACTTCCACTACACTAAAAGGCAAAAGTTTCTTTCCTTTCCTCTTTAAAAAATATCCTATCCTTTGTAGACTTTCTCCTCTCAAGAATGCCTGTAGAGTGACTTAGGGTCAACACAGGATCTCCTCATTCATTTTCCCCCCTGAAGATCAATACATGGGTATTTTAAGTTTCACTTTCAGTGGGGAAGGGCTGGGTTGCTCCTTCCTTATCTTTTGGCTTTGTTCCCATACGCATTTCTACCACTCCACTCAGCTTTCCCAGGTATAACATAGGATTGTTCTGGCCAAATGTACAGTCTTTATCCTTGATCAAATCTTTGCAGTCTAAATCATTTTTGCCATGTTCACAATTTCTCACCTATGCCACAATACCTGATGTACAAAAGTGAGCCCAAGGCAATGCTGACCCCCTTCCATTGCTAATCAAGTTCTCTTTCCAAAGAATTTGGAATCTTGAGTCGAAAGGCAACACTGATTCACCTACTACCAACTCTCTAGAGAAAGTTTTATATACACTTCCATTGCTGAGACCCTGTGAGCTATCCTAGTTAATATTCTTTCAGAGAGTTCAGTATTTGCTTGAGTTCCATGGGCAATGAAAGCATGCTTCCAATACATCACCATTTGTGGCTTAAGTTAACCAAAGTATGTTTTGATTACTTGCAACCATATACATAAAAAATAATACATCTCCTAAGTCCTGGAGTGATTTCATATCCTGCTAAATGGAGCTGAAAAAACAGAAAGGAAATCTCCTATCCTTTTTACTTCCTTTCTTTAAAGCCCTGAATCTAAAGTTATCTCTAAGCTGCCAGCGCCATGGTAACTTTACCCTGACCCTCAGTCTGTCTCAGGAACAAAATGCTCTCTCCAAACTCCAAATGATAGCTCTGATAGTACAGCACCTTTCATACTACCCATAATTGGAAAGGACCAGGGTCAAGAAGAGGCTTCTATAGTCCTTCCCTGGCTCCTCAAAGAAGGCTAAGCTCTCAGGTGATGTTACAGGTTAGAGAGAAAGAAAAATGGTGAAACTTTAATATCCCTTCTGAACCTTTCCATTTCTTTGACAGCATCATTACATGACATTGACTGTGGTCCTGACTGTGGATAAAGAGAAAGGTTTAAGGGTAAAAGAGAATTAACAATATTATCAATTGTTCCCTATTCCCTTCAAAATATCAATCACCTCATGATTTTGTTATGCCCAATATTTAATAGCACTGGATTGACCCCAGCACGATTACTAGTACAGTTCTAAATCACCTCGCAGCTAATTACATTTAAATAGATGGACCACTTTATTCATGTTGCATTTATTTGGTAAGCTTCTACTTCTGAGTGTGACTTTTCTGGTAACCTATCTGTAGCTACACTCTCTAAAGGCTATGCACACTTACTCTCTCTAGCTCTCAGGTCTGCTTTCTTTTATGCTGATGCCATTTATAGGAAGTTCCTTGCCTTGAATAGGTACAAAGGCTGCCAGAAACTCCAGGTTTATATTATCATAGCTAAAGACTGGCACAAAGAATCATTCTCTGATATCAATAGTTTGACCAAAGTCTAGAGTTTGAAGCTCATTTTCCCGAATATAATCATGTGCCCATCTTTGAACCCATCACTTTTGTTAATGACATGGAGTATACTAATTGGTTTAAGGCTGTCTCATGTGACCTTGTCAGGAGTTGGGATTATGATCAGTTCAAATTAAATGAATTAAGAGTGGGAATATTGCCACTAGAGAAACAGAAACCAGGAAGGCAAAACAAAACAAACAAACAAAAAAAAATCAACTGGGAGTAAATGGAAAGGATATTTGGGGGAGAATTCCTTGTTTTATGGGAAGAACTCTTCCTGATGTACCAAGTTGAAATTTTGAGGTTATGAACTCTCAAGCATTATTAGCCATAATGGTAATATACCCTACCCTACCCTACCCTACCATACCATATAACATAAAACATAGCAAAACATAACATAACATCTATAGCTTATTTAATTAAATTCATATTCATATTCTAACTTATTTCTCTAGTGCAGGGCTTGTACATTTCTCAGGTAAGAGGCCAAATTTTAGTCTATTGTCATAACTCAGATTCATCATGTATTAAGTGTTTTTCAACCAGCCTGAGAAATCATCAGTAGGTATAGGGGCATTTTTATCATTTACATGACCTGTGATTCAAATCTCTGACTTTGGAATCATTATTTATAGCATAGTGTATCTATAAATGAGGCATATACTCAAATATATACCATATAAAATACAAAGGTACTTATTATATACACACACTATGTGTATATATGTTCCTTTATGCAAGTGGGTGCGTGTGTGTATTTCTGTGTGTGGTCAAAGAAATCAAATTAAAGAACAATTACCAGGGAAATTTTTTGGTGTTTTCCCCTTTCACATGGGAAGCATTTGCAAACCATTGTTTGTAGAAATCACCCTCTAAACTCCATCTTTGCATGTTTTGTTTACCTGGATCTAAATGGATGAAAAATCTACCAGACATATTTACATTCTCCAGGTAATTGGCTTCACAGTCATTAATTTACTTACATGTCAAACAATCCTGAGAGATTTTTAAAATCATCCCTTCTGTTTCAGTTTTGTGTCACCTATTCTTAGGAATTATAAAATAGATTTCCTCAGTAACAGGGAAATATGAGGTCATCTCTTCTCTCCATTTCCAGGAAGAATTTTACTTACATTTTCTCTCTTCATGTAAAACTCCAGAGTTTTTAAGCTGCTTCCTCCCACCTTCAAGGGTCATCCCTAAATCTCAGTTCTTACAGGAAGTCTTCTTTTAGGAATATCTATAATCTCAGACAAAATCAGATAATATTTACTTTCACAAGAGATAACCCTTTATATGTTGTGACAGTTTGAAGCTTTCTATAGACCCCAGAAAAGATCATGTTCTTGGAGCTAATCCATTCCTGTGGGTGTGGGACACTTTGATCGACTTGGATTCATTTCCAGGGGGAGAAGGCCTTTGGATTGCTTCAGTAAGGTATGACCCAGGGTGGGTCTTGATCTTTTACAAACAGAGACTGAAAGCAGCAGACACCTAGAAAAAAACAACAGAGATAGAAACTCTGAGAGACTGAGGAAGAGTTCCCAGAGGCCAGAGGTTGGAATCATTGGAGCACAGACACATGGAAAGAGGTTCCTGAGAAGCCGAAAGAGAGACCTAGAGGACAGGAGAGACATCAGCCACATGCCTGATTTCCACAGTTGAGCTCAGAAAGAGAGCTTTGCTTGATGCCTGGATTTGGGCAGAGTTGTCACTATGTCTCGCCTGATAGCCCATAGCTGAGCTCAGAGAAAACACCTTTAGATGACATTGCCATGTGTTTGGTCAACCACAGCCCTCCTTTGATGAGACTGCATCTTGATGATGCTTTCCTTTGGGCATTTTCACATCTTCAGAACTGTAAGCTTTTAACCTAATACATTTCCATTATAAAAGCCAACCCATTTCTGACATATTGCCCCTAGCACCTTCTAGCAAATTAAACATATACCAAATGAGTTCTGATGGCTACCTGCACACCAATAGACTAGTAACTTCTTATGAACTAGCTCTTCTTCTGTTCAGTATTTAGTCAATAATGAAATCAAGAAATAGTCATCAAAGAGAAATTAAAGTCAAAAGGCAAAAAAGGGTGAGGTTTCATATTCTTACAGCCCATTATGTCTACTTTAGCCTAAAAATTAACCCTTAGGATCTGAATTCACTTTTATAGTCTCAAAATGTTGTTTCCTGCCAAGAAATAGGATAGTGAATGGATTGCTGATGCTGAGAAGAGTGCAGTACTTTGACGTTCAGGGCAACAATGGCATAGATTGTTTTTCCCTCTAGATCACAAACACACCTTTCTGCTTTTGCTTCCTCTAACCCTAAAAATATCAGAAAAGGACATGTGAAACAAATTTGTGTCAAATCCCACGAGAGTTCTCTCAGAATTTGTTTCAATCTTAATCTTTTACTGGAAATTATTTCTTAAATAATCTGAATATCACTCTCAATTGCAAACATTCACCTGTGATTTTTGTGTTCTTGGGTTTAAGTTGCCTTAAATCAAGTCACATTTCCTACAGCTCTTGACTGCACACAACGTTCACTTCCACCATGACCCTGGGGGAGGATTTTAACACTCTTACTAGTACAGGCTCACTAAAACCTTACACCTGAAAAAAGAACAGGTGGATATGGAAGCTGAGGGAACTTTTAAACATCAATTTAAAATCTCACTTTCAAAATTCAGGAAAAGGAAGGAAAAACTTCAATATTCATTATCATTTCAGGTTAATGAATACAGGGGTTCTAAATGAACTTAAAAACACCTGGGGGTGGTAGACTTGGCCCAGTGGTTAGGGCGTCCGCCTACCACATGGGAGGTCCGCGGTTCAAACCCCGGGCCTCCTTGACCCGTGTGGAGCTGGCCCATGCGCAGTGCTGATGCACACAAGGAGTGCCCTGCCACGCAGGGGTGTCCCCCGCGTAGGGGAGTCCCATGTGCAAGGAGTGTGCCCAGTAAGGAGAGCTGCCCAGCGCGAAAGAAAGTGCAACCTGTCCAGGAATGGTGCCGCACACACGGAGAACTGACACAAGATGATGCAACAAAAAGAAACAGATTCCCGTGCCGCTGACAACAACAGAAACGGACAAAGACGCAGCAAATAGACACAGAGAACAGACAACCGGGGTTGGGGGGAAGGGGAGAGAAATAAAATAAATAAATAAATCTTTAAAAAAAAAACACCTGGAATTGATTATTTGACTAACTCCAACAAAAACTATTTTGGACTCAGTTTTTATTCACATCTGGTTAGATTAGAAATTTTGGAGTAAGGACTGGGAGCAAAGGATTGATAGAATTATCTGGATAAATTATTTGTACATTTTTAAAATCATCACTGAGGGAAAAAATCTGACATTTTATTAAAAACCCGTTAGTCTAAATATAGATATTTGCTTCTCATTAGTTTACCCTTAGAATATTTACATTCTTAATTTCAGCTGAAGAAATTAAAATAAAGACGTTTTTAATCTATACATACAGATTTTTATTATTTTTCTCTTTCAGAAATACTTTGTTCATTTTCAAAAAATATTTATGCCTTCCTTCTTTCCTCCCTCCCTCCCTCCCTTCCTTCATGCCTTCCTTCCATCTAAGAATATTAAAAGAGAAAAAATTTTTTGTGATATTAAGAACTTGCTTTGTGCATAGCACTGTCAGAGCTGGTCTGTATATCTGAAGTTGTCTTATTAAAAATGATGAGAAACAAATATCATATTGTGACAACAGCAACATGTATGACTTCTATCACTGCCACTATTTGTACTGGGATTTCCAGCATTCACTGATATATGCACTTAAGTTTTAGAGAAAAAAAATCAGTGAAGGAAATAAGGCTGGTGTTATTTCTAACTTCATTTTACAGATGTGGAATTTAGAGTGATTTGCCCAAGGAAGGAATAGAGACACTTTTGCACAGAAGGATGAAAAAGCCTATTTTCTGCATGAGAATGCCATGCTTTCTCCCTGACATCCCCAAAGTGACCAATGACCATGCATGGTCATCACGTGCTTAAAGAGGCACCAAGAATAAATGTTATAGCTCTTCAGAGGTAAGAAATCATCACCGTGGGCTGAATAGGTAGAAGAGGTAGGCAATGTGTAAGGAGGTGTTCACTTAAGTGTGGGCTCTGCACTAGGTTTGGGTAGAGAGTAGGAAGAGAAGGAGCTCTCTTGTCATAGGAAGAAAGCATAAGGATGAGTAGAGAGTAGAGAAACCAGCTTGAATGGAAGATTCAGTGAGATAATTGTTCAAATAGGGAAGACAAGTGTTCAAACAGTAGGTGATGTGTTTGAAAAAGTAAGTTCAGGCCAGATTGTAGCAGGTCTTGAATACAGGCAAAGGATATTATTGTCTAATAGAATATTCTGCTATGATGGAAATGTTCTGTCCAATAGGGTAAATACTCGTAACGTGACTTTTGAGCCCTTGAAAACTAAAATTTTTATTTTAATTTTCATTAATTTAAATTTAAATAGCCACATGTGGCTAGTGGCTGCTGTATTAGACAGCACAGATTCTAGAAGTTTCTCAGAGGAGAGTCACTAAAACTTTTCATTTGGGAATGGTCCATGGAAGTTTCTGTTTTAGGAAATTAAACCGACTGGCTAGATTTTTCTCCTAGGAAACATGGATAACTATTTGGTTGAGACTATATAAATCCAAGTTTGAATGAGTAAAGGCCAAAATTATGTAGGGTGGCAATAAAAGTGGAAGCAATCTATAGGGCTTGTGTGTTTACTAGATATGGGACACTAATTTTTCTTCTTTGGTGCCTGGGGCATAATGAAATAGTTGGAAGAAAATAAGTTAATAAGTATAAGCAACTGTGTTTGATCTAAAGCTGATTTTATCTTTTTAAAACATCCTCATAGGATATAGGGGAGAATCCATCAAATGTCAATGAAAGCACAATGTTAACTTCAGAGTGCTTTACAAATGCAAGAGATATTGAATTTAAGGTATCTGTTTGGAACAGTCTATGGAGAGAATTCACAGTAAAAGCTGAGAAGGATCACAACTAACATTCCAGTTCAGACTTCCCTCACTTCAAATAGAGTATCTGTTTTAATTGCACCATTGTGGTTTGTACTCTAAAAGAACACGAGGAAAAAGAAAAAGAAATGGAAACGAGGGATACCGGGTCTACTCAAAATCAATGGCTTGTTATAAATCAAATCTTGAGGCTGTGACTTCTATATCATGACCTTCATTAGTTAGTTTTTAGATCTGTGACTGAGTGAGATTTGACTTTATTTCCTTGGGATATTAAATTTGAAGAGCAGTGGTTGGGAATTGGCTTTGTCCAGGGCTCTGTACCAGATACTGCCAACGCTATAGAGAATAATTCTCCACCCTGAAAGAGTCCACAAACCTAATGTGTTCTCAAGCCAGGAGCACAGCCACCTGCGCTATGAGGAAGAGTGTGTTGCAGGACATTGCTCTGTCTGAGTTTAAAGGAAGGCAGGAGAGGTAACATTTCATAAAGGAAATCAGAAATAGCTTTAAGGAAAACATGGCCATTTTACAAGTTGACATAGAACTGTCAGGGCATTTTCAGATCTGTGAATTTCAGACCAAGGGTATTCCAAGTGGTGGCTTAATTGTGAGCCACACTATTGTATCTAGAATGTGGAGTGGTTTCAAGAAACTTAACTACGCTTTTTTGAAGTCTAATTTGGTTTTACTGGGGAAAGTCTTGAAGGTTAGATATATTCATTCAACAAATATTTACTGGACATCTACTAAATACCAAGAGATAGTAATCAAAATTTTGTACATATAATTAGTTTTAATTGTGGTAAGTTTATTTAAGAAAATAAAGATGTTTCAGTGTGCAACAGGGAATCTTGGTGCCTTCCAATAAGTCAAGGAAAGGTTTTTGAGGAAGTGACATTTAAACCAAGATTGAAAGATAGATGGGCAAGAATTGAGTATAAGTTTGGAGAATCAAAGAAAGGAGGGAGGAACACAGGGATTATTTCAGACATCAGAAATAACATGCACAGTTCAACTGGAGCAGTCTATAAAATTTAGATGACTCACCACCATCTTCTGCCCCCTCCTCAGAATGGGCCTTCCTTTATAGCACTGCCTTCTAAATTAAAATCTCCAGGGTTACCTCTGATAGATTCCATATTTTCTACCCTGGGGAAGTATGGATTTTTAAGATCAGAACTTCCTCAAATCTAAAGAAAGCATCTAAAGGTCCTAGATAACCAAAAGGAAGTAGCTATCTTCAAAAGAAACTACACTTAACTTTCTAGAAGTCATATCTTTTAGGGAAAAGAGACCCATGTATAGAGACATATTTGAGGAAAATAAATCTAGTTATCATGTATAGGCAAATAGGTGTATAGGAGTAATCTGTTAGGAAGCTTTTAAAATGACTTAAGGAGGCAATACATGTCTGAACTAGAGGATAGCAGTACAAAACTATGACATATGAGAGACACTGTGGGCAAGAGCACCCAGATGACACTTTTAAACTGAGAATGGTCACAGATGACTAAGGTTTCAAACTGGGTGACTGTGAGAATGGAAGAACCAATAAGATAAATACTCAACATTTTCTGAGGTGCTGTCATGAGATCCAAGTGAAGTTTCTTGAGCTTAAGAAGAAGATAAGGACAGATAAATAGATATTGCTATTGTTTGAAAGATAGGGGGTGGGGACATTTCTACGATGTTTACTTCCTTGTGATTAAATCTCTTATTCTTACATTCACTCCTCACCAAGGGACGTAGGTAGTTTTTCTGATTTTTAAATGTGGGAAGAATAAACTTTGCATGATTGGTCATGCTTTGCCCCTTTTCTTCTTTAGAATGAATACATGTTATTTGCTTTCAAGTACTTTCCACAGTTCCAGTACTTGTCCTGGCTGCTACAGGGTGAGGAGTTAGGAATTATAGCTTTTAGAGGATCAACATCAAGACTCTGCTTTTGTGTGTGTGTGTTGGCTGGGAATACTGGAAAGTAAAGCAAGAGTAATTGGAGGCAGCAACATAAACATGTGGAGTGATGGAGAATCTGGTGTTGCCAGGGAAAATGGTTTGGGCTTTGAATTTTATGTGTGGGCAGGATGTTTTGACCTTGGTTACTTCGGGATGCTTATATTGAATTAGCTGCAACCTGACAAAAGCTTGAAATTTTGGGTCAAAGTTATTTTGATTTTGGTGAGTGACCTCAGTCTGTGGTAGCTTTGTCTGTAGCCAAGTGGGATATTTTATAGAGGACCTAAAGGCACCCAGACCACAAAGGCATTCAGCCCACAGTAGAGGCTCTCACTCTGTCAAAGTGTTCAGTTGGTAAACGTACATATAGGAGGCTCAACAAATGTGTAAGGGCATTCTAGGTAGTGTCAGAGGCCTCCAGCAAAGAGGATCCTGGCGAACAGCTGACTATTTTAGCAGTTTCAGGTAGCTTCTGTGTGGAGGCCACTGAGGTTTGCTAAACAGGTATAATATGGCCTGGCATTATAGATAGATGTAGGTGTGCAGAAACTGTTACTTCCTCTCAGCACACTTTTCTTCTTTCGGATACCACGAGATCTCATTTCTCAGTGTCCTTTGCAGTTAGCTCTGTGCATGTGATTGAGCTTTAGCCAGTAGAATATTGAGTGAAAATGATGGTGTACCATTTTCAGGCCTGGCTTATAGAAACCTTCCTCACATCATTCTCCCTGCCTTATTCTCCTCCATCCGTTTGAAGGATGAACAAGGTGACCTTGGAAATCACCCAGTGAAGGTAGTGGGACTAAAGAGAAAAATTGAAGTTGAGCTAGCACATATATGGATCCTACTCCTCCAGAAATGGTAAATTCCTAGGTCCTAATTTAACCTCTTGCTGGTAGATTTAGTATAATTGAGATTAAATGTATAATTTATGAAATATAGATAGGTATAGACTGTTAGCATCCCAACTGAGGGTAAAAACAAGCAGAATGTCTTCATTTACCCTCCTTCACTCAATCACCAAGGAAATTCTGCTGTTGTTTCTTCCTTTTTTAAATATAAGATTATTGGGTTTATTAATTTGCATAGGGTAACTGTTGTTGGAGGTGTGTATGATATTGACTGAAAAAATTAGTTGGTGTGAGGCTAGTACTGTAATAAACTTGGATGTCTAAACTCTGTGAATGTGAGGCAAGAAAAAAAGCCATAATAAGGTATCACAGCACATCTAAGAATGGATAAAATGAAAAAACTGTCAAATGTTGAAAATGGTATGGAACAACCAAAACTCTCAAATATTGCCATGGGAATGTAAAATGTTACAACTATTTTGGAGAGTGGTTCGCAATTTCTTATAAAATTAAGCATTCTTCTATCCTATGACCCAGGAATTATAGTCCTAGGTATTTGTCCAAGAATAAAAATATATGTTCACAATAAGCCTGGTACAACAATATCCACAGTGCCTTATTCGTAATATACAAAAATCTGTAAACTGCTCAGATATGCATCAACAGGAGAATGGATATAAAGAAACTGAAATAACTGGTATGTTCATATGTAGAATACAACTCGGTAATAAAAAGGAATGAACTATTAATACATACCACACATAGATGAATCTCAAAAACATCTCAAAAACAGAGATTAAAGAGGGTATACTATATATTCTATGTATGTGTATTTCTATATCAGGCAAAACTGATCTGTTGTAAGAAAAATCATAGTAATGGCTGCTTCTTGGGGGCAGGGATTCATTGGATACTGGCACTTGGGAACTTTTTGGAGCAATGAAAATATTCTGTATCAATAGAGGTGGGAATATGTACATTTGTCAAAACTGAATTGATTGAACTGTCAACTGAAAATCTATGCATTTCACTATATGCAATTTATACCTCAATAAAAATATAATTCGTAAATTAGAAATACTTTTTGACTCTTCTTTTTGTGGTCATATATTTCGTGAGATCAATAGAGTTTTATTTTGAATTTAGTTCAATTGGCTTTAAAATTTCCACCTCAGAGTTTGATAATATGGGGGAGATTATATTCACGTTGAGATATCTACATATTGGATTTTATTACTGGAGAGTCTTTATGATTTTTAATATATGGGTATATATTAGAGCCTCTGACATGCTATGTTGGACAATATGACTGGACATAATTTGAGATGGGTTAAAAGATAAGGAGTAAAATTTCAGCCTTGGGTATAGAGCCTTCTGATCAAAGTCTACATTGACCGATAAGGTCCTAGAAGGCTACTCAAGTTGGGGAGACCTGCCCTTGTCCATAATTGCTGTGAGTAAGGAATTATGAAATTAAATTACCAAACTCATTGGGCTCTACTTCTTAGCCAGCTTTTAGCAATAATCAAGGTGATTATCTGTGGACTCTTGTCTTATATCTCAATTAAGAATTTGGGTAAAGTGGAGAGGTAGAGGTGTTTCTTTAGAGGTGATATTTAAAATCAGTAATATTTAAATTGCCCATGGATAGAATGAACAGGGAAAAACTAAAAGGGCTGAGAAAGAATTCTTAAAAAGAATTCTTATAAAGGATCTGAAAGAAGAAAAGGAATTAGTGAATTAAATAGAAAATGAGTAACTGAGTGATAGGAGGAGCGAAAGAAGGTAAAGAGTTAGAAACATCAAAAGATAGCTTCAGGAAGATCAAGTAAGCCAGGTAAAATGATGCAGAAATCTAAGAAGATGACAAATGAGAACAGCAATCCTGTATTAGGATATTTTTTTCAATTACAAGATACAAGGTCATTTCCAAAAAGCCGTGAAACACACAGTCGTTTTCATTACTAGAATGTAATAATTCTTAGAATGTAGGTTCCCTGTAGCAGTTTGGCATTGTTTATGAATTCCAAAAATAGATATTGGATTGTGTTTGCAAACTGGTCTGTTTCTCTAGGTACATTAGGTTGTATTAAATTCAGAGGTTTTACTTTTACTTGATTAAATTATGATTAGGGCTTTGATTCGGTCACATCAGTAGGATGTTGAGTCCTTGCCCCTTGTTGGGTGGGGACTCACAGAGAAAATGATTAGACAGAGGAGAAAGTTTTAGTTTTTGATGCTGGAGCCCAGGGCAGAGAGTCAAGCTGTTCCCCTGATAGTTTGCAGCTGAAGAGACTAGAACCCTGAACAACTGAGAAAGCCCAAAAAGAAAAGAGCCCCAGGGAGAGAGACAAACCTTATGCTAATCTCCAGCTGAGAATGGAAGGAGCTGGGACCATGGAGCCTTAAGAGGAAGAGGAAGCCTGAACCCTCACAAAGACAGGCAGCCATCTTGCTCCAACATGTGAGAACAGACTTTGGTGAGGGAAATAAGTTACACTTTATAGCCTTGTGACTGTAAGTTTCTACCCCAAATAAATACCCTTTATAAATGTCAACACATTTCTGGTACTTTGTATCAGCAACCCCTTGGCTGACTAATACAGTTCCTCAAGGGACAAGATCATATGCAGTTCATTTGGGGTGCCTAGTCCCCAGCTGTCAATGAAAAATATGTTTTTTCCTTACCAAAATCTTGAATATATATATTTTACTGTTCCTGTTTTATAGGTAAAGGAAAGCAAAATACTTGGCTTTGATCACCAAGTTAAGTTAATGGCAGCACCAGACTCTTGATAATTGGTACTGTACTCTGTTCAATGGCAGAAAACACTCAAATCTCATGTCCCTCACCTCCTTTGCCTCTGTTCAAATGTCAAATTCTTAGTAAGTCCACTGTTCACAACACTGCTTAGAATTAGACTTTCTTCCCTGCCCTTTACCTTGTCCACAGCACTTACTACTTTCTGATATTTTATAGAATAAATGTATTTATTTTATTTTTAGTTTATTATTGATCTAGAATGTAAACTAGAATAGAGGTCTTTTTCTATTTTGTTTACATATATATTCCAAATGCCTCCAACAGTGCCTGGCTTTATGTAGATATTAAGAAAGTATGTGTTAAATGAATTAAGAGTTGCAGCTCTTTGAAATCATAAGGAAATAAAACAAAGCACACATTTTTATTCACAAAGTTTCACTGGGTTTTAGAAAATAAGTAATTCTGTCATTTTCACTTTTCAATTTGTTCAAATTCCTGAATCCTATCAATGAATTAAAAATTATTACTAGTAATATTATTTCATAGTAAGTTATGCGCTATTTGCCAGAAGCTGACTCTAAAACATAATATATGTTAACATATGTAAAGTGGATAGTGACTGATTTTCAAAACATTATTCATACATGTGTGACTTTAATTAGGAAGCTATAATAGATACATTATGAATTTTCATGAAGAAAAACCAGCATCTGGACTTGAGATTCTACACAAAGAGAAAGCTGGTTTTCTTTCTCCTTTTCCAGAGCGTATAAAATCCTAATTTCCTTCAGCTGAAATTTCCTCAAAATAGAGCAAAGTAAAACCCTAAACTATAAAGTTAATAAACTTGAACACCACCAATTTTAATATTGGTAATTCAGAGATTGTGAAAAAGAATAGAATTTCTTAGATTTTTATTTTCACACAGAACTTTAAAGATAAAATATTTCAAAAAACCTGTAAGCTTCTGTTTTGCACATGATTTTTTGTAAGATATACATTTGTAACAATATATTTCTCTGAAGTTCCTCTGCTTCACTTTTTCTTTTAAATTATTATCAGTAGTCAACCTTCCTAAATTTGAGTTCTTTTAACATTGTCAAAAAACCCCACTCATTCCAAAAACGTTTTTCTCCAAAATTCATAGAAAATATTTTTAAAGATCCTAATGCTATATTAAATCCTCACGTGTAAATGGGTTTTGCCATCCTGACTGCTTTTAATTCCCTGTCATACCTCCTTACCTCCTAGCATAGTTATACGATATCTTACATAATATGAACCTTACTAAATGTCTTGTAATCATACTTTGGTTTACCATCTCCCAAAAAACTTTGAAAAGTTCCTAGAGGACAATAAACTACTGAAAACATTCATCTCCCAGCCCTTCTGTTGTTAAACATATAATAAACATTCAAAATATATGTGATTGCATCACAAATTGGAGGTTCCTTTGAATACTCCCCATTCAGTGCAAATAGCTATACATATTTAGACAAAATGATGGATTATTGTCAATCTTTAAGTCAAGTAAATGTATAATTCATTGCTTTTGCATCCTGTTAATTCTCAGAAATGAAAAACTTTATTATTTCTTTTTTTGGTAAATATTAAATAATTCAATCTTGCTCCTTTGTGAAACTACTGAAATAATTACCTATAATCACTGATACATATATATTTATATGATAGTACATATACATCTTCAACTATTTGCTATTTATGTGCAAAACATATTATGCACTATGTTAGATAATTTAACATGTTTTCTTTTTAATTCCTTACAACACTTTTTGTAAGCATCATTATCTTCACAATATTGATGAGAGCATTGAGGTTTTAGAGAAGTGTAATAAATTGTCTAAGGTTTTACTGGCAATAATGATCAAGTTGAGAGTTAAATGCAAATCTTGAGAACCCAAATTCAACTACCTTTACAGTATAGCACAGCTGACTCTTTACAACAAAATTGTACCTTCAAGAGGAACAGCTACTACTGGTGTATATTTAGTTTGTATAAATATAGTAATGCATATTAGTGTAGTCTCTAAATGCAAACAAGCACCTCGAAATGCATATATAGTAATATACACAGTTAATGTCTGAGTTTCCTTGGCTAGAAATGTAAAAAAGAGTTACATTTGGCTATTTCAAGATTGGCTCGTACTTGTGACAGAAAAGCCGGGATTATTTTTATGACAGGAAACATCAGATAATCTTAATTTGTCATCTATTCCTTTAATTCATTCTTAAAGATTTTCCTCTCTGGAACTATAGATTAGTATATTTATATTTACTGCTTAATAATAAAAAAACATTTCATTATCTAAGTTCAATTCTATAGTGTTTAAGTTATTCAATCTTGGCCATGCTTCAGGCATATGACAGATATTCAAATATTTACCTGATTTTTTAAAGATTGCTTGATGATTTCCTCTGAAATAAGACAGCTAGGTTTGTTAAAGTGCTCCATCTGAACCACTGTGGAGCTGTTTGGCATCTCCAACTTTATTGCACCTTCAAATTAGGAAAATTAAGTTGAATTTTCAGTTTAATATAGTTTCTCCATGAGTAGCTTTCATCAGAGCTTACAAATTCACAACCCCCTGCATACAAAACAGGATTTATAATAGACAAATCTTTGTTTTGTGTTATACAGTATTGCCATCTATAATTGAGCATGCCTACTGAGGGGTTTGCTGCTTTCATGTGGCTAAAGGCTACTAGCTTAGGGGTGCATTTTTGGGTTAGGCTCCTAATCTTTGATTTATCTTCAATTCTGAGAAAACAAGCACAGGAGAGTCTGGTTTACATCACGGCATCAGGATATAGGCTTTAGCCTGCAATCCCTATTTCGCCTCAACTGTTCAAAGACCAATTTCCATTTTAACTTGTCTTTTTTCCCTGCTCATGACAAAGTTGTTTTGATTATTGGAGGGGTGATGGTGTGGAGGTGGTGTGTTTGTGTGTATGTGTGTGTGTATGTGTGTGTGTGTGTGTGTATAAAGGGGGGTGGGGTGGGTGAGGGGATGGAGAGGTAGCCTATATGGGCTGCATCTGATAATCTGCTCATAAACCTAACAGATTTTTAAATTGAATTTTGGCCAATGCTAATTGTACATGCAGAATTCACACTGGGAAAATCTCCTTGGGGGAAAAAAAAAGACAGAGAGCACAGCCGGCCTGTTATGTAAGATGTTTATTTTTCATCCAGTCCAACCCACCATAGGCAGAAGAGAAAATAGGCCAGCGCTTCTGACCAGTGACATCACCTCAGCATCAGAATGTGGGGGAGGCTGTTACCCCAATGTTAACAAAGAGGATAATTTCCTCTTGTGATCATTTTTCCTTGCAGAAAACTTTATTTCTGTACCTACTGATCTCATCTACCTTTGATGTTTATTTCTTCAAATTCTGTAGGAACTGTGAAGCTACCTAGATTTCAGCTCCTATACAATGCACATTGACACTTATTTCAGTAGTTTGTTTTCCTGGCCTCCAAACTTTAAAAGACTGGATTGTTTCAGCAGAACATTGATTATCCTACGTTGTGTGGGTCTGTGTGGTAGAGGACAAGTACCTTGATAGTGAATTTTTATGCAATATTTTAATAGTACTGGGTAATTTGTAGAACACCCCCTTTTCTTAAACTGCTTCACACATATGTTTGAGTAGCTGAGCATCACTTTTACTTTATGAACGCTAAGAATTAAATGCACAATTTTTCAAAAAGGGTTTTAAGCAGCTCATCATCTGTGTTACAATTAAAAACTGTTGCAATTTAAAAGGGATAAAGTGTGTGAAAATATGTGTGTATGTGTATTCAGATTTTCCTATTAATTCAAAATGAAATGCAAACTAGAAATACTGCTTATATATTATAGAGACTGACACAGGCATACTTAAAATATACCACAATAAAATAATCATTTATGGTTTTCCTTACAACAGACTCGTTAAAGAGCAATCTTCAGGATCATTCTAATTCACCCACTTTTTATTAGTATATCTGCCTCTTCTTGTTTCATTCTCCCTCTAGAGGAAATTGGTGATACTGCAATTTAAACTTAAAATCTAATATACCAACAGGTCTAAAAATCAAATTTAAATGCTTACCATAGAGTATTAAGAATGTTCATGGTTTTCTTACTAAGAATTTGAATTTATATCTGAATGGAATGGAGGGACTTCACTTTTCATTAAATTCCTAATTTTAGTGGATTTTTAAACTCTGAATATAGTTTTGGAAATATCCCTAGGAAAACTTTGTGAGGTATATAAACCTAAACTGATAGAAACGCATTACAATAAATTTCATTTTATTAAAATAAAAAAATAAGTAAATAAATACAATCATGAGAATAATTCCTTGACTTCATTTGTGTTCAATTTAACTCAGTCCTTGGAGCCATTTTCATAAGTAGCTCTAAGTTTGCAGCACTTTTTCCCCGTTCAGCCAGAGTTTCAGTGTCTAAAGGAGATTTATTTTGAATAGCAAAACCAAACTCTTAACCCTGGTGAAGAGGAGCTTCATTAAAAAGATGGGCGTACTGAAAGGTTAGACTTTCAGTTCCTGTGTAGTGAATGGAATGTAGCGACTGTGACTTCACCAGTCTTGTTATGTTCTGGGATTCACATTATATCACCTGCTCTGTGGTCTTGGAGACATTGGATGCCTTTTAAAATTGTACAAATCGGATATAGCAATAAAGTATGGTTCAATAATCTGCAGAAATGACAACCAAATATTAAGATTTGAATGAAAGAGACATAAGCATTCAGCCTGAAGGGTATAAGAAAGGGCTACCTTCTCTGCTGTCCCAGGGTCCTGGGATGTATTAACAGAGTACCACAAACCAGATGGCTTAAAACGACAGAAACTGATTGCCTCTGCATTGTGGAGGCAGAGGTTTAAAATGTGCATGGAAGAATCCTTCCTTGGTTCTTCCTAGTTTCTTACTCTTTGCCAGCAATCCTTAGGCCTCAATCTCTGCTCAGTCGTGACAGTACTTTCCACTTTATGTCTGTGTCCAAATTCTCCTTCTTATAATGACATCAGTCATATTGGATTAAGGCTTCTTTTTTTTTTTTTACCGTTGCATTATTTATAATAGTACCAGGTTGGAAAAAACACATGTGACTATCAAGAGGGAACTGACTAATTAAACTCTAGGATATCTACCATGTAGCCTTAAAAACATTGAGAAGATGTCTAGGTACTGACAGAGATTATACCCCTAAAATTTAAGTAACAACTAAAAAAATCAAGTTACAAAGCAATATGCATTAGTCAGGGTTCTCTAGGAAAATAGAGTCGACAGGAAATATCTGTAAATATTATGAGTTTTTTTTTTTACACAGTCATGTGACTGTGGAGGTGCACAAGTCCAAATTTCTTAGGGCAGGCTGCAAGCCAGGATCCCTGATGAAGGGCCTCAATGAATTCCTTAGAAGGAGCTAGTTGGCTGAAGTAAAGATGAAAATTCTCTCTCTTCTGACTGCTGAAATCATAACTTCTTCTTTTATAGCCTTCAACTGATTGGATGGCACATCTTTCATTGCTGAAGACAATCTCCTCAGTTGATTATTGATGTAATCAGCCATAGATGCACTCAATTTCCTAATGATTTAAGTCCAAAAAATATCCTCACAGTAATGATTAGGCAAGTGCTTGTGCTTGCTTCACCAAACTGCTGGGCACCATTACCTGGTAGGGCCTCATTTTAATTAATAACACCTTCAAAGACCCTATTTCCCCCCAAAAAATGTCAAATTCACAGGACAGGGGGGGTTGGACCTGAATGCATCTTTTGAGGGACATAATTAGACCTCAATACCTGCTTTCTAGAGACAGGAAAGACTTGATTTGAGGAAGCTGGCTAACCACTCAGAGTCTATTTTCTCTATCTGTAAAATAAGAGTAATTTTATTTACCTCTAGTATTGTGAGGATTAACTGAAACTATGCACATTACCTAACACTGTGACTAACTCAGAGCAAATTCCCTTTCTCTTTCTCCCTTCCTTCCTTCCTCCCTCCCTCCCTTCTCTCCCTCCCTCTCCCTTTCCCTCTCTCTCCCTCCCTCTCCCTCTCCCTCACTCCCTCTCTCTCCCTCTCTCTCTCCTCTCTCTCTCTCTCTCTCTTTTCTTCTTCTTCTTCAATAAAAATTCCCTGCCTCAAGCTGAGAAGTAACAATATAAAAATTAGCAAAACCCTTCTAAGAGATCCCCCTCATTCCATTATATAACATTTCTATGTAGACCTTTCTTACTTTAACTATCAGAGCCCAGTCATGATTTTGTCTCTAAAACGTTGCTGCAGTACTTGTGCAGAAATGCCAATCATGGGTGGGCAGCCTAGAAAGGCGTGAATCTGTGGTGTCTGTGCCTCAGTGTGGGACTGTGGTGGGGCTATATTTGTGGTAAGGCATGGAAGGAAGGTGAAGGACAGGTAGCTCTTTACGTTTTGACCTAGAAGCAAGCTCACCATATGTAGAGTTTAAAAGACCAAGAAACAGTAGAGTATGATAATGTGTATTATATCTACATTTTTAAAAGTTTAGAAAATAATTTTTGGAACTATTTGCAGGAAGGTGGGATTATGCAGAAATTTTCCCTTTATATTGTTTGCATGAAAACATTTTAATGGAAAATACATGGTAAAATTTGATAAGGAACAAATAAAGTGAAAAGTCCTTCTCTCACTCCCTATGGTGGCTTGGAGCTATGTATCTCAGAAAAACATGTTTTTAATCATTATCTACAGGTGGCTATGAACCCATTGTACACAGGACCTTTTGATGAGGTTACTTCAGTTAGGGTGTTGCCCAGCTGAATCAGAATGGGCCTTAATCTTAGTAATAAGGCCTTATAGACAAGGGCACAAAAAGAGCAAGTCTTGAGAAGCAAGAAGCCATAAACCAACCAAACCCATGAGAGAAAGGAAAATAAACAGCAACATGCATTGCTATGTGATGGAAAAGTCAAGGACCAGGGATCGCTGGCAGCAGTCCCAGAATGCCACAGTCTCCTGAAAGAAAGCATCTCTTAGTAATGCCTTGACTGTGGACTTCTCCTAGCCTCAAAACTGTGAGCCAATAATTTCCCATTGTTTAAGCTACCCGTTCATAGTATTTGTTTTAGCAACCTGGGAAATGAAAACCCTTCCAAACCCCAATACCTTAGTTTTCCTCTCAAAGACAATCAGTGTGGTTAATAATATAAGTACAGGAATGTTCTTCTACTACAGGTGCTAGGAATGTAGAAAAAGAAATGACAATCATTGTTTGCAGTTTATCTTCTTCTTAAGCATGATGTATATATATATAAGCATATACACACACAGACACATATACAAACATTTTATTACACAATAGCAATGCGTTGTATAAACTGTTCTGAATATTGCTTTGCAATGTTGCTTAGTGGTTAGTAGGGACGATTCTCAGGTCAGAGTGCCTAGGGTCAAATCCTGACATTATTCTTTACTGTGTGAGTTTAGCAGAAAACCTAAGCTTTCTGTGTGCCTTTTCATTCACTCATAAGATGGAAATTTTAAAAGTACCCACTTAATAAGGTTGTATTAAATGAGTTCATATACAAGATGTACTTAGAACATATCTAATGCAACATACGCACCACAAATCTTCATGCTATTTTTAGTTAATAGTACATTTTAGGGTTTGATCCTTATTGGATCATATCCTCATTCTTTTTAAAATAACATAGTATTTCATTGTATGGATGCATCTTGATTTTTCAATCTAACACTCACAGTGTACATTTAGATAATTTTCTTTGACTGTAGCAGAATTTGGAACACAATTTCCCTTCGCACATCTAGAGATCTATTTCCTGTCAAAGGGATTGTGCATTTATTAGTTTGATGTACATTACCCTATTTTTCTCCAGACTTTTATGTAATAATCATGTAAAATAAAAAAAGAAGCTACTTCCTTTCAATAGAGAGAGTGAGAAAAGAATGATTCCTGTTTCTTGCTTTTGTTCCAACACAGTTTTTTTGTCCCTATATTAAGTTGAATAAATGATCCCCTCATTTTTGCCAAGGAACTATAAGTGATTAAGAATGGCATTTTATACCAGCCATTTTATTAGGAACCAAAGGATTTATTAATTTTGCAGACTTTATATTGATTTCTAAGCCCACCACTATAGAATATTGTATTAGTCCAATAAGTTGGTGTTTGTTTTTTTTGCAATAACAGATCAATTTTAATTCTAGCACTTAAAGTTATACAAGGGTACACTTTCTAAACTTCATGGGACTGTTGTACACACTCAATAAAGTGACAACTGTGTAATACCACTTAGTATCTCAAAATCAGGAAAACATACTTTTGAATTGTTAAACACAATCCATGGAATTAAAAACAAAATTAGAAGTCCTCCAAAGTTTTACTAACTGTCAAAATGTTTACATTTAATACTTGGTATAATAGTCAGTATGTAGTAGGGGTTATTGGAAGTGATTTCAGATTCTCATCCTGTAAGTTATACTCTACTGGGACACTTTGAGTACGTTTGTGACTGGCCAGAGGCAGGCACACCCAGGACTTAGAAGAGCAGGTAAAGTTCTAGCACGGTTTCTGTAGCTTTCACTTTTTTTTTTTCTTTGTCGGTTAAAAGTGAACAGGGAGAATTAAATACTTATCCTTATATATACACAAGGTTTACTATGAAAGCATATTTGTTTACAAACATATAAAAATAGTTGTTAACTAGTTTAATAAGAAAATACTGTGTAAAAGTATATAGTAAAAACGTTAATCATCTCTGACCCTGGAAAGATCAGTTCCATATTGTATATCACATCAAACAAAAAAGTTTTAGTTTTTTTTAAATCCCTTATCCAAAAACACCTGAAAAGAAAGACAAAAATTATTTATTTCTACCCTCCACATGGCTGTGAAAATAGTTAAATTAAAAAACCAAAAACCATGAAATGCTTATGTCCAAAATGAAAAATATGGAATGCTTCACGAATTTGTGTATCATCCTTATACAGGGGCTGTGCTAATCTTCTCTGTATCGTGCCAATTTTAGTATACGTGCTGCCGAAGTGAGAACAATCCAATAAGCTTTTACCATGTCAGTAGGTATAAAACTATGATTTTCTCTTTTTGATGCTCCTTTTGACATGTCACCCTTCAATTGTAGCCTCATTTGGTAATTACCTTATTTAGGAAATGAAATAGGACTAGCATAACAACTAAAATACATTGTGTGTGTGTTTTTTTAAGATTTATTTATTTATTTCTCTCCCCTTCCTCCCCACCCAGGTTGTCTGTTCTCTGTGTCTATTTGCTGCATCTTTGTTGTCTGCTTCTGTTGTTGTTAGCAGCAAGGGAATCTGTGTTTCTTTTTGTTGCGTCATCTTGCTGTATCAGCTCTCTGTGTGTGACACACCATTCCTGGGCAGGCTGCACTTTCTTTCCTGCTGGGCAGCTCTCCTTATGGGGCATACTCTTTGCCCGTAGGGCTCCCCTACGCCGGGGACACCCCTGCATGGCAGGCCACTCCTTAGCGTACATCAGCACTGCGCATGGGCCAGCTCCACATGGGTCAAGGAGGCCCGGGGTTTGAACCACGGACCCTCCATGTGGTAGATGGTTGCCCTAACCACTGGGCCAGGTCCACACACCTACATTGTGTTTTAAAGGCACTAGTACTGGTAGTGGAAACTTGGAAAAATTAATGAATCTTGTTTAAATGTTTTCAAATGCAAAGAGCATTAATGTGCACAAAAATGAATTTAACATAGTCTTCTGGGTTCTGCAGAATTTCCGCCTCACTGCTGCTTGTCAGATTCCCCGATCATTCAAGGACAGGCACTGCTGAGTTTTTACTTCCTTCCTCAGCTTCTTCAGAGCAGATTATATTTCATTCCTATAATTTATTTATTTTTCTTTAGGTACATTTATTAATTTCTTTACAAGCAATCACAAAAGTATCTGGAACTCTGATTATGAGCTGTGGGGACAATAACCACGAAGAATTGGGCTGAGATACATGTTCAACAAAGGAGGATATCATCAGACGCCCTCTATGGGACTGGGAGAAAGTTCTAGAAAATAGTCTGAGTCATTCCTATTAGGAGAGCTGGGGAGGAGAGCTGGGGAGGAGAGCTGGGGAGGAGAGCAGCTGTGCAAAATTAGTACCAGTATCTCTCTACCCTCCATTTTAAACTTTTGAAAAGATTTTTCTGGTCACTTCCTCTGAGAAAGGCAACCTAATCAGACAGAATCTTTGCTTTCAGAGGTTACCATGGTGACTGGCCAAGACAGACTGTCTTCTCTCAGCATCGTAAACACATATCTTGGATGGTGCTAAGTAAGTATTGTATACCATCAGAGTTTTTCTTTGAGTGATGAGACAAATAAGGGACATTGGAATTGTTCACAGCAATCAGAAATGATATTTTCCCATATTGATTTTTTCCGTTCCTCTTGCCTTTTTATATCTGCATCGTATCTCTTTCAAGTATACATCAGGACACCGAGGTACAGTACTTACTTATTACAGGAAGCAAAACACAAGTGAGTTCTTTTTCTGTTTCTTTTTTTTTAATGTGAACAAGCTAGTGAAAGATTTACCTACCACCTGTGTGAGATGATTCATGCGCCAAGGCTGACAGACTACAGAGGCTGTTAAGAGACAGTCAGAACTCACTACTGTGGCAAATCGAACTCAAGGACAGTCACTAATTAGTGGGGGGAAGGGTAGAGGAAACAACACATACTTATTTTTTGGGGGTATTTGTTTGTTTTAAAGGAATTCCCATTTTCCTCTCCTACCATGTTTACCCTTGCATTTCCCTAAAGCATCTGATTCCCTAAAGCTTAGGAACAAATGTAAAACTTGTTAGAAAATGCCGAGAACACACTGCTTCAGAATTGGAAATCAGTTTCTCAGGCAGGAAAAAAAAAAAAAAGAGTGAATGGAAAAATAACAACAACAAAACAGCAGTAAAAACAAACCATCACCACCCACATCCACACCAATACCAAAAGACAAGAAGGCAAGAGAAGGGCAGACCTGAAATGCATAACCTTAGGAAACCAGATAATGGCAAAGAAGTACCCCCAACAATGAGATAGGAGGTATGTGAAGAATCCTTTAGCAGGGGAAAAAATAGAAAAATAAAAATAAAAACCCTTAATTTCTGTGCCGCAAGGCACACAAATGCTATTAAGCTAGGGTTGAAGAAACGGTATGTCATACTCTACTTCACCCACCCCAAATTTCCCAGAGAGCAGAGGAAACATCCAGAGAATTATTAACATTTTTTTTATTGAGGGGCTGTGACTCAGTGCTACATCTGAAGTCTTCTCCAATCCTCCCACCAAAATTAATCTCCTTCTCAGTGCTCCCAGAGCTCTGTGTTTATGACTCATATGGGCAGATTAATCTTTTTAGGTTTTGCAGTACAATTATTTATGTTCTAGTCTTTTTTCTTCACTAGACTGCAAATTCCTCTGGGACAGGAATCTTGTTTTTCTTTAACTTTGTGCTATGCAGATTACCTTACAAACAGTTAATTTTTAGTAAACATTGGCTAAATAAAATTGAGTTTGAATCTCTACAGGTGTGTGGTGCAAGTTGTTTGTTTTGTTTTGTTTTCCCTAACAGAAGCATGTTATGTTCTACTTTGCCAAATTTTACTGTGGACTAGCAAAAACGATGGCTATGATATAAAGGAACACAGTGGGTAAATTTGATTTTGAAATATTCTATATTTTCTTTTCCAATCACTCCCCACAAGTCTTTCTGGGATTTGGTTTACAAAAATCCTAAACATTTGGGAAAAGAAATTTGAAGGGATAGACCGATTATTTGGAAATAAACTAGCACATCTAAAGCAACCTCCTACCAAATACCCTTATAAAGACATCACTGGATTGGGAGGGAGCCTTAGAGAGGAAAATGAAGAAGTCTATGTGTCCTGAAAGCAGAGGAAAACTGTATATTGCAATGCTGTTGGGAAGGTCACAAGACCCAAGAAAGAAATGGCTGTGGGGCACATGAGGTGACTGGCCCCCATATGCAGTCTGGTAAAAACTTTCCGTAGCTGGATCATGGCTCAGAATAGTAGAGAGTCCCTGGATCTGAAGAGAAGCAGACCGATGGGGATAATGGATCCCAGTAAAAAAAATCAGTGTAGTAGTTTGATATTATTTATAAATTCCAAAAATAGATATTGGATTATGTTTGTCAGCTGGCCTGTTTGCACATTAGATTGTATTGGATTCAGATGTTTCATTTTTACTTGGTGAAATAATAATTAAGGCTTTGATTGGGCCACATCAGTAGGATATGTAGATAAAACTACATGGCAGAGCAGAGGAGTTAGTTGGAGTTTTCATGTGGAGCCTGGGGAAGTAAAGACGTTGAGGAAACGGACACAAGGGAGTTTTGATCCTGGAGCCCAGGACGCAGGAGAAGCAGATATTTGAGGAAAGAGAGAAGGGTCCGTTAGACATGGCAGAGGCCCTAGGAAGAGAGATGAGCCATTCACTAAGAATTTACAGCTGACCTTGTGGCGAGAAGAGGACAGCTGAGCCCAGAGAGAATCCAGCCCTGTGGAGGGAGACAATAATTACCTTAATCAATAGCTGATTTTGGGAAGTAAACACACAGGAGAAGAACACAGGGGAATAGAGATGGCTCCACAAACAGGAGAGAGGCCCTGGGAAGAGAGATGGTCTAAAGCTGACCTTGTGGAGAGAAGCAAGCCTGAGCCCAGAGAGAACCAAACCCTGGGGCGAGAGACAAAGCCTAGAGAGCCTGATGATCTACAGCTGATGTTGGAAGAAGCTGGGACCATGGAGCCTTAAGAGGAAGAGGAAAGTTGAAAATGAGCAGCCATCTTGCTCCAACACATGACAATAGACTTTGATGAGGAAATAACTTTACCGGGCTTTATGGCCTGGTAACTGTGGAGTTCTATCCCAAATAAACACTCTTTATAAAAGCCAACAGATTTCTGCTTTTGCATCAGCACCCCTTTGGCTGACTAACATGCTCAGTGAAGACATAAGACTGAGAAGCAGATTGCTACTCCCTCCTCAACTATCCAGCCCTGTGTAAGATCCTGGGACTGAAGCTGTAGTATTACCATGATGAAGCAATCCTAAAAATTTATGAGATTAAGGTTTCCATCAGTGGTGAAATAGGGTTTCTGTGTAAGAAATTAAGTTGGGTTATAGAAAATAAACCAAGTATTATTACTTGGGTAATTGGATTTATGGACTGAGAGTCATTCTTGTTTAAGAAATTTAGGGGCAGGAATAATCTCCCACTCTTGAATCTCAATACCTTTGTTTTAGTTTCCTGGGCTGCTCAAAGCAGATACCATGAATGGTTTAGGTTAAGCAATGGGAATTTATTTACACATGGTTTTGAGGCCAGGAAAATGTCCAAATCAAGGCATCATCAAGACAATGTTTTCTTCCCAAAGACTGACTGCTGGTGATCCTTGGCTCCTTTATCCCAGGACAAGGCACAGGGCAATGACTGCTGGTCTCTCACTTCTCTTCCAGGTTTCAATGATTCTCAACTTCTTGCTTCCATGGCTTTTTCTCTCTGTTTGAATTTCGTTCTTACAATGAACTCCAATAATAGCATTAAGATCCATTCTGGTTGAGATGGTTCACATCTTAATGGAAGTAACCTTATCAAAAGTCTTATAAACAATGGGTTTACACCCACAGGAATGTTTTTCTGGGGTACAAACCACTTCATGATCTCCAAACAAATGGGAAGGATGAAAAGGTAGCAGAGACAATAATTCACTTTGAAATGAAATGACAGAAAAGCAACTCAGCAATATTTTCCAGTTTCCTCATTTCTCAATCTGAAACTCTAAATTCAGTGGAAGTCAACCCTAAATTACTTACTTATATTACCATTTTAAAATGTGCCTCCATTTGATATTAGGTGAAATTTTATAAGATAAATAAGAATGAATTCTGGATACTCTTGTCTGTACCTTCATCTTTACTCATGATAGTCTTTGGTAGGAACCAATTTCCAGTTCAATTAGAGGATTAAGGCTATTATAAAAAATGCAAATTCAGAGGAGCAGCTATGATGTTGCTTCATCAAGCAACTCCTGTATCTCTCTTGCTACAACTGACAACAGGAGAAGCGTATAAGCAACTCCATTTGGGTTTGATTTTTTTGGTACCTCCTTCTGAAGACACAAGAGAATCATACAATGAATAAGGTAATGATTACAGGCTCTCTCCATCCTCTTCAGACCCCTTACTACAAGCTATCCTCACATTTCTCCATTGGTAGAGGATCCACCTCCTATTTCATAGATAAAGAGTATGAACAACAATCATGGTCTCCACATTTTGCGCGAGCACACATACATTCTATTTCTAATTCATGTATATTCCAAATAGGGAAAGGAACAAAGGAACACTCTTTTGCCTGCTCAAATCTTATCCCACTTCCTTTGCTTTCTCTGATATCCTTAACTTTCATCTTCTATTTCTGAAAAGTAGATAAAACCAAAGCACTTTATCATGACGAATAAGGACCTTTTTTTCCTTCTCCTACCTTATTTCTAAAACCCATAACCTTTTACTACATGCTGCAGTTGTACTGAATAACTTCCAATATCTCACTCATTCCTTTTTTGTATAAAGCTTAATTTGCCTGTAGTTTCCTACATCCATTCCTTAGCATTGAAACCTGCAGCTCACAAAAGATAACTAAAACGCCCCTGAATGTAATCCTTACCCTCACCCCCTACTCCTCAGGTAAAACTGTCCACTTTCCATTTGTGCTCCATTATACCATATACTTCATTCATTCATCAAAGACTTATTAAGCAATATCTACTATGTACCAATGTGCTAGGTGCTATCATCCTAAAGGAGGAGGGGGTTATCCATAGTCTACTGCTCTCAAGGGTTCTGCATATTAATTGCAACTGTGGTAAACTTAGTTCCTTACTTGTCCTTCTCTGTCTATTAGTTTAAGGTTCACTGAAGACCAGTACTGTGTCTTATTCATTGTTCTGTCCCCAGCACCTCACCTGGAAGGGACCTAGTAGGCATTAAATAAATGTATTGAATTCAAATTTTCTTTTGACATAAATGATGAAAGTTTAGGCCCTAGAGAATTTCTTTCTTAAAAAAAATCACCTTTTTAAATTAAAAAAAAAGTATGTATACTTGTAAAATTAAGCAATACAGAGATGGAAATCTTATTGATTTCATCCCTTAATACCCTTAAACTCCTTGTGGTAAACAATGTTAACAATATGATACTACTCTTTTATCCACCCCCCTACAAAGATATATAAACATATATAGGACTTTTATTTGCATATCTTATAAAAAAAACAACATGTATTTTCATGGAGGATATCTGTCAGTATTTTCATATTTTTTCAAGGCTTTCAGAAAGTTTTTAACTACAAATTAAATTTCTACAAGCAATATAGGGCTAATCATTTTATCCTGTTTTTTTCTTGTATGTGTTTTGAGTAGTTTGTGTCTTTCAAAGACTTTGTCCATATCATCTAAGTTGTTTAATTTATTAACATAAAATTGTTAATTGTGCTTCCATACAGCTCTATGTCCTATATAAAATTTGATTACCAACGCATGGGAGCTAAAAACTGTTTTGTTTTTTTTAAATCTTTGTATCTAAAGACTTAGAAATATGCATAAAATAATGCAGTTCCTTGAAAAGCACCACTAGTAACCAATAGTCAGCAATTTTCTAAATACCAATAGAAGTTTTCTCTAACAAAAACCAAGGTAAAGTCCTAAGACAGAAAATGTGTGATTGAGGAGGTGACATGAAGGAAACATATGTTAATTTTCCTATCCCAGAGACATGGGATTTTGTCAGTCAGGGTAAGCAAAGCCCCTACTTTAGGAAAACTGTCCCTCCAGGGAGCTAGGACTATTCAACTTCCTTCCCAATGGCTGCCACTAAGTGGTGTGGAATCTGGGACAATTCCCAAGGAATAAGGCTTGTGGCTGAAGTGGTAAGAGGGTGGCCTATAAGGTCAACAATAGACATGAGCTGAACCTGGGAGACCCTGACAGACCCTTACTCTCCCTGGTGGCAGATTTAAACTTTTAATATACTTGTATCAGTGTGGATGATACTACATCCTACATATTAACCAGGAATGAATGTTATTCTTTCTAGTAAGACAACCAAGCAACGAAGCCAGAAGAAGTCTTTTCAGGTCAGCAAATGCACCCCACATTGAAGACTGCAATACCGAAGAGTATATGATACCTGTACACATTAAACTGTACACTAGCCATAGAGAGGGGAGGATTCTTACAGTGGCAGGTGGCTTGTCAGAGCAACTAAGGAGAATTTACCCATCATGTATGGACAAAAATCAGGACTGAATGGACATCTTTTAAAGAGGAGTAAATGGAGAAAAAAAGGAAGGAAATCTGCAACATAAAAAAGACTGAAAACATAACACTCAAAAATGCAAATGAAGAGTTATATATGTGTGTGCATATATACATATGCTTATTGCATAATTATCAATGTGAGTATGTTTATGTGTGTGTTTTTTATACACATACATATATGTGTATGTATTTACTATGGGGCAAAGGGCTTGTGTAAAAAGTGATAGTTACTTATTTAGAATGATTGTTTCACGTAGTTCTAATCATTTATGTATATTACCTCTTATAGTTCACATACAAAATTATGAGATTATTTTCCCATCTTACAGCTAAGGAAACTGAGATAAGAGAGTCATAAAATGGTCACAGCTTTTTAATGGTAGAGGCAAGGTTCAAATTCAGGTAGCCTGACTCCAGAATGAGTTCTTACTGAATTTAAAACAATCGACTTAAGCTCTGAATAAAATTCTAAAATGATGATTCTAAGAAACGAAATAAAAATGAGAACAAAAATGAGTCAGTTGAAAAAAGAGTTCATTGAAAAATTGATAGAAACCAAAAGAAAACTTTAAGTATGAACAGGCAAAGATTATAAGGATTTTTTAAACATTAGCTTTAAAATCTACATTAAAAACAATCTTTAAAAAAAGAACAAAATTCTCAGAAAAATCAAATTAGTGATGTGTAGGTAAAACAAAATTAAAAAGGAAAAAAAGCTCTCTTCAAATCTGGAAGGAAAAGATGAAAACTGTAGAAGAGAAATTGTTAGCTACGAAAGCTAGAGAATAGAGAATGCCGAGCCAACCCACAAATACATGATATTCTCTTCCCTGACCCGCCAAATTGAATTTATACAGCTAGCTTGTAAATCTATCCTAGTGCAATTTCACCTCTCAAAATGTAAAAATTTTGAGATCCTCTGAGCATTTTGCCTAGGAATTTGGTAGTTAATATCTCTATTTTTCAGCAAAGGAATTTAAAGTTATGGAGAGTCAAAAATGGTCATCAATAGCAGGTATAGAGTGCATGTTTGTTTAATTGCAGAAGTGTCATATTTTTTAGATATAAATTTCTATAATGAAATTTCTATTAATGAAATGCATGCTAGACTTTGTTCTTAAAACTTCCAATGCATTGTCTCATTAAATCCTTACAAAACCCTCCCTTTTTTTGATGAGGAAACAGACCCAGAAAGATAAATAATGTGCCAAAGAGTACACATTTCATAAGTGATATGTGACTTTTCAAAGAGGCCAGGTTGTCAGGTTCTAAATTCTGCCTATCACTATTTGACACCTGGAAACAAGTCTTAATAAAAGCAAAGAGTCTATGGCTTGCATAGCACTTTCATATATATTACCTCATTAATTCTCAAGCCATTTTTGCAAAGGAGATACGGCTATCACTATTTTATAAATAAGGAACTGAGGCTTAGAGAAGTTTAAATGACTTTTCAAAGGTTCAACTGTTTATAAAGGATGAGATGATTCAAATCTAGCTCTACTGATATCCAAAATATCACCCTATCCTTAACAAAACCACTGTGTTTTGTACAAGTTCTCCCAGAGCATCACTATCAGCCTAAATAAGATCAGTGTACCATAGCAGAAATAATCTTGGAATTGATGTCTGAAGAGAATTGGGTTGACAATGATCTCTGATGGGTGCTGTTGACCTCTTACAATTTTACCTCATGATGTAAATACAGAACAATTTCAGAAATTCAACCTTAGGACTGCTGTCAGGAAATCAAGGTTTGGGAACTTGAATATAATCTTTTCTGTTAAGTGTCATCATTTGAACCATCTGGCGGATAATTCTCTTTCCAGACAGGCATTAATGCATAAATCACCTAGAATTTATATCCAGTGTTACAGAGAAAGATCCTATTTTTTCATGTGATAACTCTAGTCAATGGGAGTTATTTATAAGCCTCAAATGGGGGTAAAAAGGAAGAATGGAAGAAAGGAAGGATAGAGAGAAGATAAGAAGGAGGGAAGGGAGAAAAAGGAAGAAGGAAAGCAGAAATAAGACAAAAGGAAAGAAAGAGAGAGAAAGAAAGTAAAAAGAAGGACGAGGGAAAGGAAGAAAAAAGAAAGAAAGAAAAGGAAAAGTAAGAGGGCAGAAAGATTGAGAGAGAGGAAAAAAGGAAGGAAAATGAAGGTAGGGCAGAAAGAGGGAGGGAGGAAAGAAGGAAGGAAGGAGGGAGGGAGGGAGGCACGAAGGAAGGAAACCAATTTCCCTCTACTGTGTGACCATTGGGGAAATGGAGGTTTTAAAACATGCTCCCAAGGGAAGGCATATGCACAAGGGAGACTAAGTAGAAGCAGCTCACCACTGCTCCTTTTCATCAGTCCTTGAGGGAACTCCTCTCTTATTCCAAAAGAACTCTTTTATTTGCATTTCAACGTTTTTTTTTCCCTAGTTCTATTTGAGAAGTTGAAATGTTAAGCTTGTTTTTCTGTAAAGTATTTTATACGCACCATAACCCAATCTGGATTCTGTGTTGGTCAGCCAACATTTGCACACCTTTGGTCTACTGAGGCTCTTTTGTGGACTTCATTCCCCTCTTTGCTTCAGACCGGCTTTATGTTGGCTCCTGAACATACAGTGTTGAATGTTATTAATTCCATGGCTTGTTTTGAAACTTGCCCCTGAGACCAGCCCTTCAACTGCCTTCAGCCTGAGACACAAAGCTTTCAGTCTCTAATATTTCTCTGTCAAAATGGTTTATATTATCATTATTTTCGCATTTTCCTTTCAGAAAAATACCATCTATTTGGGTCTTATTAGACTTACATGGCCAAAGGATGCTGGTTCAAAGTAATTAAAGGAAGTAAATGATGGCAATATGTTATTGAGTAAAGGAGAGTATTTTAGAACTAAAGCTTTTTTTCCCCCACAAGTAACACATTGCCATCTGTTTCCATTTCACACAAATCAGTACAGAGGGAGAAACATGAAAGAGAAAACTGGGTCAACATTTACACTTCGTGTCAGGTTAGATTTTGCTTTGTCAGTTTCTTTGGACTGGAAATCAAAAGGTTAAAAGATTATTTCAGTTATAGGGTAAGCAAACCAGGCAGTGGACTCTCTTGTTAGCCCCATGAAACTGTGAGACCAGAAAGGCAAGAAAAATTTACAGGAAAGAATGTTTTGTGTGATCTCAGGTTGCCCTTAAGTCTATGAGACCAAAAGAATGGGAAAACTCACTTTAACTCTTCATTGTTAAAGCTCTGTGTTCAGCCTTTATTTTCTAACTCTACTTGGGTTAACATGTGCCCCTAGGTTATATAGTATTGGTGTTACTCATCTGATTGGTGGCCTAGAAATATTTAGATCTTTAAAAGACAAATCTCAAAGCACATGTAAACACCTAAAATGAAACATCTCAACATCCCTTCCTATAGCAATGACTGAAATTGTGCAAAATCATAGAGGGACAGAGTTTGTTTTTTGTCAATGAAATCTGTTGTCAAAGGAAGCCAAGGGATATAGGAAACCACGTTCATCCAACAAGCGTATCTTGAAAAAATTTTTAGAAATTCATCCTGCTGATTAAGCTGTGTGTGTGTGTGTGTGTGTGTGAGCTTCAGAGGGTGGCATTCACAGGTGAGTCTAACCTATATCTAAGCATTTTTTAAAAAAATCTTCTTCCTTTGGTCTGTAATAATTTTTACATGTTAAAAATGATTTGCAATTTAAAAACCTATTTTTAAAACCTTCTTCTTCATGTCCTATACCTGCTTAAATGTTTTGCTTAGCTTTCATTTGTATATAATTTGATGTTAGCTTTACATCATGCACTTTCTTGCTAAAATTCTTCAACATCTTTATGCTACCCTTTAGAATAAATGCAAAATATGACATGAAAGATCTACATGGTCAGTCCCTTAAGTCTCTATCCATTTTAGAGTTTTCTTCATTTACTACCTCCATGCATGTATTCCTCAGGTGAGTGTAGTGTTCTAAAAATGTCAAGTCAATATTTTTGTAGTGTTATTTTACACTGAAATTTTGGTCCAGTTTTTCTAAATGTTACTGATCAAGGACTATTAAAATCTCCTATAATGACTGGTTTTGCCACTTTTCTGTTATTTTTGTCAATTCTTGTTCAATATATGTTGAAACTCGTGTACTAGGTGTACGCAAATTAAGCTTCTTATGGATTTTTGATTAATTAACCCTTTCGTCATTATGAAAAGTCCCTCTTTATAGCTGATAATATTCCTTGTCATAGAGTCTACTTTGTGTGATATCAACTTAACTACATCAACTTTCTTATTTTCATGTAGCATCATTTTAATTCCAACTTATCTGTATTTTATATTTAAAAAAATGTTTCTTGTAAGAAGCAGCATTTAGTTGAGTCTGACCCTTTTATCCAATTTGAATAAAAAACGGAGTTTTAGTCCAGTCACATTTTAAAAATGTATTTTATCTTTATATTTTTAAATGTTTTAAATTTACAGAAATTTTGCAACAATGAAACAGAAAGTTCATATATACCATATAATACCTTTTTCCCTGATAGTAACAGCTTATATAACCACATTACAATTATCAAAAGTAAAAAATTAACATTGGTAGAATAATATTAATGAAACTACAACCTATATTTGAATTTCAGCAGTTTTTCTCTTCATGTCCATTTTACTCCTCCAGGACCCAATGCAGGACCTACTAATGCATTTAGTTGTGTTTCCTGTGTCTCCTCTAATCTGTGACAGTTCGTCAGTCTTTCCTAATCTTTCATGACCTTGATGCTTTTGATGAATAGTGTTCAGTTATTTTGTAGAATTTCCTACTTGTTGGCTATTTACTTATGATTAGATTCAGAGCATCCTATTTTGGCAAGAGTACAGAGAAGTGATGTGACCTTCTCATTGCACCATATCAGGAATAAATATGTTGATATGTCTTATGACTACTGTGTTAACCTTTATTCCTTGATAAACATGATGTATGCTGAGTTTCTCCACTGTGAAGTTACTATTTTTCTCATAATTGATAAATATCTTAGGGGGTATCCTTTGAGATTAAATGAATATCCTGTTTCTCCTCAAACTTTTGCCCACTGATATTGACATCTTTTGGAAGACAGTGTATTCAAACTTGTGAATACTGCTCTGACACATTTATTGGGTAACATGTAGCTTCATTTTCAGTAGGGCCCAGAGCAAGAAAGGCTATGAAAGCAGGTATAAGCAGCCCTGTCACTTGAACCATATGATCTGGCTGTAACATGGTACCAGAAGCATCTGTGGAAAAGAAAGATGCCAAATGGAGCCTCTGGAAAGCCCCAGTCAGAGCATCACTACACAGATTACAATCTTTATGGAAACAGACCATTTCATCTGTAGCAGAGAATTTATATATCATTTGAAAAACAGTTCATGGCATGCTATTGGGCCCTGGTAGAAGCAGAGTGTCTAGCTGAGGGAAAGCAAGTAACATTTATGTTCTTGTTACTATCAGACCCACCAAGTTATAAGAGCAGGCAGACTCATCAACAATTCATAAAATGGAGATTGTGTATCTGGGATTGGAATCCAGCAGTCTGGAGATTACAAATCATCTGCACAAAGAAGTGGCCCAGATCTTCACATCACCAACTGTTATCTGATACTACTCCCTCAGCTAACATCTACGACTTCAGGTATGGTTCTCTATGACCAGCTGAAAGAGGAAGAAAAAGGCAAGATTAGTTCATGAATGGGCCAGCTTAATATGTAGATACAAGATGAAAATGGGCTGTTCTTTCAGCAAATTTCCATTCAGAGAAAGTCCTGGAGACAGTGATGAGGGGAAATCCTCCCAATTGGGAGAGTGTATGGAAGTGCACCTGGCTATCATCTTATGTGCAGAGAAAAACTGCCTGACAGAGGGTGTACCTAGACTCACAGGTAGTAATGAATGACCTAGCTAACTGATCAAGGACTTATAATGACTGAAATTGGCAAGTCAGGCACAAGGAGGTTTGGGGAAGAGACATGTGGATGCACTTTTGGGAATGGATACAGAGTGTGAGATCATTATATTACTTCTCAGTGCCACTGTAAAAGAAGGCACCAAACAACCGAGTGGGTAGGATGACTCCATTAGTTGATGTCAGCCAGGCTCTATTCTCAGTCACATCAGTACTACAAATGGGTTCATGAATATTGCATCCACAGTGGTAGATAGAGGCTATGCATTGACCCAACAGCTTGGACTCCCTCTCATCAAACCTGATAAAACGATTGCTGCTCCTGGATGTCTGGTTTGCCAGGAACAGAGATAAAAACTGAGCCCCATATATGGCAACACCCTTTGGAAAAATCAGCCAGCCATAATGTGTCAAGTAGCTTATATTGGACAACTTTTACACCAGAAATCACAGCATGCATTCAAGCATGGTGTATTAGTTTCCTAACCTGCTAGAACAAATTACCAAAAACTTAGTGGCTTCAAACCACACACATTTCTTCCTCAGTGTCTACAACCTTTCTTTTTTTTCTATTTTTAATTTTGTCTTCACAAAAGTTTTAGATCACAGTAATAGATACATAATATAGGGGACTCCCATACATCTGACATCAAACCCTTTTTCCCCTTCCCCAGCAATAATCTTTTTACATGTTCATGTTATATTGGCTGCAACTGATGTACAGATATTGAAGCATAGCTTTCAAACATGGTTCCATTTTGGTTTACATTATGGTTTATATTTTAGACTGTACAATTTTCTAAATTTTTAGTTAACTTATGTTTTACTTTATGGTTTACATTTTAGCCTACAGACTTTTATACATTTTTGGTGTAATTTAACATGTCCTATATCCATCATTGCATGATCTTGTGGAACACTTCCATTGCCCCCCAGTTACCCTGATTCTATCCATTCTATATCTCTCTCCTCCTTCCCTCAAGGCACACAGTGACAATCAATCTTCATTACTTGAAGGACCAGATTCACAGGTCCTCACAACAATGCTGAGGGCTTGACATACTAGACTGCCCTAACCCATTGGGAGTAACCAGTTCTCTAGAGAGACACAATTTCCTCTGAGAACATCAGACCTTCCCAGGATGTGGGTACACCTTCCTACTCATTGTATGGGTCTCCACCCAATGATATAACACTATGACAAAATGAGCACTCACACACTCCCTAGAAGCTTGCCCCTGTGCCAGATGCCACCCCTCCCTTAAGCACCTTAAAAAAGTAATCCTTCCTTATTATATTTTCTAAAGAGTTTTCTCAACATTATAGTTTCAACCACATACTGACAATCTCCCATGTTCAAACGTTTGCCCCAGCCATCACCCCAATTCCTTGGGCCATCTGACCCATCCTTCCAACCGTAGGCTCCCTCAAGCCTGCAAAGCTCCACCTAAAGTTATCCCTATGCCCCCATCTTATCCCTTCCTTGTACAAATGCTTACCTCCAGCTTATCATAGATTTCACCCATGTGGGCATCAGCTTGCAACCTTCCTCTTCCCACCAACTTCCTTTAAGCCTATCATCCAATCTCTAGCTCTCTGAGAGGAAGAAATGAAATAAATTGCCTTGCCAAACCTATTGCAGTGATAAAAGGCAAATGTCAAGAACAAAACTTTATAATATTTTTCATTTTTTAATACCCCGATTTATTTTTACTTTATTTTAGTTTTTCTAAATTAATATGTATTCTATTTCTAATGTTTAAACCCATCACTATATTTCATTTTCCTATTAATTGAATTTAGCAATATATTAGGCTTCATTTTTGAAGAAGTTTTGGATCACAGAGAGGTTTAACTATGGCAGGGGAGGAACACTAGTGTGGGGTGTTGTTGATGGGGGGCACATGGTTGGGACATAAAAACGTTTGGATATATGTTGGCTATTTTCATAGTAGTCTCAGTTACAAACACAACTGAGGGAGTGCTGAGTTCCTAGCCAGGGGACCTCTATGACATTCCGCAATGGAACAGCAGCAATCCCCCAAGTGCAATGGCAAAGACTAACAAAGAAGGATGGTCCAACAATGAGCCCTTGATACTGATGACTATGCTTATGAGCCTGTGTGCCTGAAATATGAACTAGGCCTAGAGCTGCAGGGTGCCTAAAAGTTACATCCTGAGAGCCTCCATGTTGCTCAAATGTGGCTACTCTCTAAGCCAAACTCAGCAAGTAAAGGCACTACCTTCTCCCCACCATGGGGCATGACTCCTGGGGATGAGCCTCCCTGGAGCCGAGGGGTTACTACCAAGCACCAGCTGGTGATGTAACTAGAAAAAGACCTTGAATAAAAGGGTCAACTCAGATCAGCAGAATATCTCAGCCTACACGTAGGATCAAGTGTTAAAAACTGCTCTTTGGCCTTGAATAAAAGGGGGAAATGGTAAAGACAAATGAGTTTATACGGCTAAGAGTCTTCAAAAAAGAGTCAGGAGGTCACCAGAGGGGTCGCATTTATGCACCCCTCAGCAGGAGCCCAGAGACAGCCAAAGTAGATACAACCCCAGGTTCTATGGTCATGGCAGAAGAATTCAGTGCCATGTCGGTTGGCCCTATTTTGGAATTTGTGTTCCTGAGTGTGATAGAGTTGGACTCAGATGTCACCTTTCTATACAATGTCTCTTCTGTCACTTTTACTGAACCTGTGATTGGCACTAGGGTTGGTGTATACTCAGGAGACTTGAATCTTTGGACTGTCCACGTGCCAGCTGGCCCCTGAGCCTCAGCAGAGTTGCAACTCCTACCCTCTGGTTCTTTGGACTTACCCAGATCAGCTAACGAGGTGAAGATAGTCAACCACCACACCAGGGAACCGAGAGAGCCTACAACCTCAAGCAGGAGAATCGCATCCATCATCCATGTGAAATCTAAGCCCCCTCTCAATATAGAGGTGGAGTGGACGTCATCATTCCAGGGTCCACAGGATGGAGGAATGAAATATGATTAGAGTGGACTTACTGATATTCTACTATGGAACTATTGTGATTAGTAATGGAAGAAATTGTATCATTGTTTTGGAGAAAGTGGCCATGGTAGTTGCTGAGGCAGGGAGAGGGAAGAAAAGATGTGATATGGGGTCATTTTCGGGACTTAGAGTTGTCCTAAATGATATTGCAGGGACAGATGCTAGACATTATATATCCTGCCATAACCCACTGAGTGTACTTGTAGAGAGTGTAAACTACAATGTAAACTTATCCATGTGGTGCAGCAGTGCTCCAAAATGTATTCACCAAATGCGATGACTGTGCCACAATGATGAAAGAGGTGGTTGATGAAGGCAGAGTGGGGTGAGGGGGGGTGGGGGGTATATGGGAACCACTTATATTTTTTGAATGTTACATTTAAAAAAATAAAAAGATCATAAAAAAACAGAAATTTTTTATCTTATAGTTCTGGAGTTCAGAAGTTAGATATTGATCTTGCAGGCCTAGTATCAAGTTATTGACAGGGTGCATTCCTTCTGGAGGCACTATAATAGAATCTGTTTTTTTATGTCTCCCAGCTTCTAGCAACTGCTTGTGTTCTTTGTTTCGTGGCTCCCTTCCTCCATGTTCAAAGCAAGCAATCACTCCGACCTCTGCTATCATAGTCAAATATTCTTCTCTGACTCTCAATCTTCTGCCTCCCCCTTCCAACTTTTAAGGAACCTTGCAATTATATTTTATTTACCAAGATAACCCATGATAAGACCCCCATCTCAAGATGTCTAATTTAATCACAACTTCAAAGTCCGTTTTGACAAATAAGGTAACATAGTCACTGTTTCTGTAGATGGGGACATCTTTGGGTGGAACATTATTCTGCCTGCCACATTGGGGTTGGCAAATATTCTAAGTATGGATTTGCCTTTCTTGCCTGCAGTATTTCAGCCAGCACTGCAATCCAAGGGCTCAGAGTGTCTCATCCATTACTATAGGATTCTGATTATATAACATTAATTAAGACCAAGTTACCCACCTTACAGAAAAGGAGTGGGCATTTGAACATGGGATTCACTCATCTTACCTCATATTGCACTATCCAGAAGCTGCTGTACTGTCCTTCATGGAGCAGTGTGGACCTTGACAAATAGATATTATATAATGCTTTATCACCAGTAGATAGAAAATATAGGTCCAGAACTAAGGGATTGGCAGCACTCATCATCACTCCCTATACCTGCTATTTTAATATCTGTGGGTCTAGAACTCCTAGTTCCCAGAGAAAAGAGGGTTTGATCAAGTGATACAGTAAGAGTCACATTAAATCAGAAGCTGTAATTGTTACCTAATTACTTTGAACTCATTGTGTAGTGACCAGGAAGCCAAGGAAGAAATTGTCATAGAGACATCAGTAATTAGTAATTCCCTAGGGCTACAAACTTGGTGGCTTACAACAACAGAAATTTATTCTCTTACAGTTCTAGAGTCTAGAAGGCTGAAATCAAGGTGTCAATAGAGCTATGTTACCTTCAAAGTGTGTAGGGAAGAATCTTTCCTACTCCAGCTTCTGGTAGCTGCCAGCAATCTTGGATTGTAGAGGTATCACTCCAATCTCAGGGTCAGCCTTTACATTGCCTTTTCCTTTGTGTTTCCTCCCCTTTTTCTTCTCTTATAAGGACACTTATAATTGGAATTAAGGGCTCACTCTAATTCAGAATGGTCATATCTAGAGAATCTTAATCACATCTGCAAAGACACTTTTTTCCAAATAAGTTCATATTCACAGGTTCCATGTGGACCCATTTTTGGTGGCCACCATTTACCCCACCATATTAATTGGCCCTGGTCATCATGGGCAGTAAAGGTAGTGCTTCATAAAAAGGCGTGTCTAAAGCACTTAGGTGATCCACTGGAGTCATGGTATTCCTAGGCCCATTGCAGTTATGAAGGTGCAAGTGCATTAACCATTCCCTGTTTGGATATGGAAAACAGCACCTCAGGCCCTTCAGGAATGAGGGTCTAAGTAAACCAACAAGGAAAGCATCCAGGCCAATATATGTGCTTGCTAGAGAGAAGGGAATTCTTGAATGAGTGGAGGAGGGATGCGATGAGTAGTATTAATTATGGCTTCAGGACCAACTTTAGCAGTGCAGTCTACAATTTATTCCAGTAACTTTCTTCTTGAAAACTATAACAGAAATTTGGACCAAAAAAAAAAAAAAAAAAATCCTTTGGTGGAAGTAATATATTGTAATTGAAGTTTTTGGTGCCCAGCCCTGTTTCCCTTTAATAGCCAGTGCACCCATCCCCTACTGCTGTGTTGACGGATAGCAATTCACAACTGGACCTTCTCTGAGGAATTGAATTCAGACAAACAAATTCTCTTAACCAGGAGGCTCTGCTGCCCACCCTCACTGCCCTGGAGACAGGTAGAGTTCAGCCCATGAATAACTGGCATCATACAAAAGACTTGTCTACTCCCCTCAGATTGCAGTAATAACTCTATTGTGTAATTTTATTCTAGAACTTTTCCATGCAGTTAGCCTGAAGCTAGTTTCTACTTGAGACTACAACCTTCCTTTCTTTTCCCATTGTTCTATCCTGTTTCCTTCACTCTCTTTCACCTGAAGGAAATCTTCCAAGAAATTACTTGAAGTAAAAATCCCCACATTATCTTCTGCTTCTCAGGAACCTGAACTAAGACATTCACAGTCAGAGCATTTATTTATTAGTATGCATAGGTTTATGTTTAACATATACATATGTTAAACAAGATATGTTTATTAATCTTACATTCCCCACTTACCAATCCTTGAAGAAAAGATCTGCTCTACTTCTTTTTACAGTCCCATTATAATCCTTTGCATACTACTGTGCCCATAGTATGCCTTCAATAAACATTTCTGGCAGAAAAGGCAGAAACTAGCTAACCATGTGATGATTATTTATCAGCAAATCATCCATTTCTTAATAATTCTGAGCTATATTCTAGATAAGTGAATTTTTAATGTGTTTTATGGTGGAAAGTTGGCTAATAAAAGACAGCTCAAAGATATAGCACCAAATCCTCATGGTTCCTTACTAAAGAGCATCATTTTTATTGTTGTTTCAAAAATGAGATCATCTTTCTCTTCTGCTTTCACATTAACTAGATTTGTTCACAGACCTGACGTTAATGTCATCAGTCTGGGCTATTGCATGAGTTCTGCTAACTGAGTTTTAAAATATAGCCATTAGCATGTCATGGAGGAAGATTTGATCTCATCATGCTATAAATCACTTGTTTTCCTGAAAAGATTGGATGTATGACAGGCAGCTGTGCTTTATCAATGTTTTCACTTATACATATATATCTTCCCCACTTCAAAGTTTGCAGAAAAGAAGTGAGATAATGTGATTAGGTAGCCAGGCACATTTAATGTCCTGAAAACTAGGTCATTGTTAAGATTAACTGATGGATTAAAAAGATTTAGAAAGGTGGTAAATTTTTGATTTGCATATTTCTCTAAAGAGTCTTGGTTCTCATCAAGCCTCCCTCCCACCCCTTAGAGAGCAGCAAGCCAAAGCATTACATCTAGCAATTTACTGGTTGCAAATTATTCTTGCCTGCTTTTTTTTTTTTTTTGACCTTGAGCAAATTATCAGTATTTCCACGCTAGATTTATTTTCCATAATCCATCAATTGCATTGCTTTGGGGGCACTGAAAATGAGACAGGAGAGTGCTTATGTGACAGATGAGGACTGAAATAATTAGACAGTGCTCAACATATACATCTCTTTGACCAGGCACCTTGAAAATGTGCTAAATGACAATTAAATGAAAACAACTTAGTGATGAGAATTGTTCAATGCCACTTTCCTTTTGGCTCTTTTGGCCTTATCAATGGCATTTTCAAAACGATAGTCTAATAAGTCCACCACTAGATAGGTGAACATCATTCATTGCTATTTATTATTATATTGTTATTACTATTGGCTCTTTTTCACTGGCTACCACTTTATTGTATGACCATTATATATATATATATATATATAAATATATATATATATTTAAAGATATGAGAAAAAATTTAAAATATGCCAAAAATTGTAATAAATATTCTTCCACTCACTCTTTCATTCATTCATTTACTCAATAAGAGGAAGAGTAGCCTAGGTAAGGTGAGTTGTGGTGGGATGGGAGACATTTCAAGAGGAGAGAAAAGTCTGTGGGAAGTCAATGGGACAAGGCTGGATGAAGAGCTTTAATAGGAAATTAAAATTAAAATGCTGTTGTTTGAAATGACACAAAATATATATTCATGCTGACACTATAATAGTTCCTTTTTAGATGTCTGACGGCAAAATTCTGGATAAGTTTATCCAAACTAACCTTTTGTCATTCGTGAGAATAGGGTAGGATAGGTGTGTGTTTGTATCTTTTATGATGTCTTAAATTTGGGGCTCAGTTTGTTTAGGGGCTATATCTAGTAATGCACAAGAGGAGAGGGAGATAGCATGTTATGGGAGTGAAACAAGGCTAAAGAGTTGGGGATGTCCAGATCATAAATGCATCCTGCTTGACTTTTCTTTAATCTGCCCCTCCCCCCACCTCCCACCCCCGCTTTTTGTATGCTGTCTGCTCTCTATGTCCATTCGCTGTGCATTCTTCTGTACATGTATTTATTTCTACTTATTCCCCCCACCGCCCACGGCTTGTTTGCTGTCTGCTGTCTGTGTCTCTTCGCTGCACTCTCTTTTGCGTTGTTGCTTGTCTGCCTTTTTGTTGTATCACCTTTGCTGAGTCGACACTCAGTGGTGCTAGCAGGCCAGAGGCACTCTGCGGCGGCCAGGCCAGCAATTCTCTGCAGCGTGCAGGAGAGCCCACCTTCACAAGGAGGTCCCAGGCCATGAACCCAGGGCCTCCCATATGGTAGATGGGAGCCCAACTGATTGAGCCACAGCCGCTTCCCCCTGCTTGACTTTTATTGAGGACAATGGAAAGCCACTGGAAATTTAATATTTCTAAGGAGAAAAGGGGCATGGGACACTGATGATATAAAATCCTGGTACACTACGTAGTTAATGCTTGCTGAGTTCTAAATCATAGATACCCATCTATGCTTAAGTGAAAACAGAAAAAATCTATTTCATAACTTTCTTGATTCTGTATCTTCCCACAAACAAACGTTTCTATTTTATTTAGTTCAATTACAATGATTTTCCCATCCTGAATGAAGTATTTTCTCTATTAACATGAAGGGAATCAAAAAGGCAATTTCCCACTGGTTGTCAATAAAAATGAATAACTCAAGAAGCATTTATACAGAGCCTATAATATGCCCAGTACTATTTTCTTCTGGCAAAAGACAGTGAATATAGGATGAAACACCTGTTATAAAGGACTTATGCAAATATTTTATAAGGTAAGATTAAAGCCTGAATCCATGTGGCTTGATGATTTTATTGAACAGTTGCTTGATCTTTCATTAAATGGAAATCTCATAATATTTTATTTTTAAATCATACGAAAACCATTGCAATTTTTATGTATGCTCAAATGTATTAAGTTCGGTAATTTCAGTGAATACTACATATAGCCATCCTCTTATAATTTTAAATTTTAAATTTCGAAAAGATTATAACATCCTGAAAACAGGCAAGCTATATATACATACGACTGATGTTATTCCTCGAATTGATATTTTGGGAATATCAACCAGTAAAAAAACCACTGCATCAGAACAAACATTTGATTAGCTAGTCAAATTAGTTTTTCACATAAATGTCCTGTGACTGAGGAAGGAAAGTAAAATGTCTCCATGATACTGTCAATGAATGATACAATGTTGTACTTAACCACAAAGCCAGATGATATTAATCACCTGGTCCTGTTAACTCGATGAACTTTACCATTTACAATTAGAAATATATATTATAAATATTTAAAATTTATGAATTTTATCATTTTTTAAAATATGTTTTTATTTATTTTTTAAAGATACATAGATGACATATAATGTTACATAAAAAAAAAATAGGGGATTCCCATATGCCCCACTCCTCGTAACTCCCACTTTTCCCACATTAACAACTTCTTTCATTAGTGTGGTACGTTCATTTCAATTGATGAACACATTCGGAGCATTTGCACACAGCATGGATTATAGTCTACCTTGTAGTTTACACTCTCTCCCACTCCATTCTGTAAGTTATGGCAGGATATATAATGGCCTGTATCTGTCTTGCCAATGTCATTCAGGACATTCCAAGTCCCCAAAATGCCCCCATTTATACCTCTTTTTCCCTCCTTGCCTTCAGCACCTCCAGTGTCCACTGTCTCCACATCAATGATATAATTTCTTCCTTTGCTAGAATCACAACAAATCTATAGTAGAATACCAGTAAGCCCACTCTAGTCCATATTTATTCCCCAATCCTGAGGATTCTTGGATGGTGATGCCCACTCCAGCTCTAATTAAGAGGGGTTTCAATCCCATATGGCTGATGGATGGGACTCTCTTGCTTGCAGTTGTAATCTCTTTCAGTTCCTTGGTGTGGAAGTTGTCCATTCTCACCTCCTTGTTAGTTGTCCTGGGTGAGTTCAATGAACTTGAGAGTAGGCATTGCAACTTCGCTAAGGCTCAGAGCCCGGCTGGCACATGGACAGCCCAGAGAGTCAAGTCTCTTAGACATACATCTACCAACTCCAGCGTCAACTATAGGTTCAATAAAAGGAACAGAAGAGGCATGTACAGAGAACTCACATCTGAGTCCAACTCTGTCACACTTGGGAGCACAAACTCCAAAGTAGTGCCCACTGGCCAGGCACCAAACTCCAGAGCTATCTGTCATGACCATAGGACCTGGGTGTCTGTAGCCCTCAGATACCCCACTATTTGGGGTAGTATCTATTTTGGATATCTATGAGATCCTGCTGAGACATGCATAAGTGTTACCTTTCTGATGAACTCCTGACTCATTTTGAAGTCTCTTAGCTATATAAACTCATTTGTCTTTACCATTATCCCCTTTCATTCAAGATCTTTTTCTAGTTGCATCACCAGCTGGTGATGGTAGTAATCCCTTGGCACCAGGGAGGTTCATGCCTGGGAGTCACATCTCACACTATGGGGAAGGCAATATATTTACATGCTGAATTTGACTTAGAGAGTGTTCACATTTAAGCAACACGGAGACTCCCAGGAGGTAACTCGTAAGCACCCTGCAGCTCCAGGCCTAGCTGAAATTTCAAGCACAAAGGCTCATAAGCTTAGTCATCAGTATCAGGGGTCCATCATTGGACCATCCTTCTTCACTGGTCTTTGTCCTTGCACTTGGGGGATGTTGATGTTTCATTGGTGAATGCAATAGAGCTCCCCAGGTTGGGAACTCAGCAGTCCCTCAGTTGTCATGTATCTCTATCCACTATGACAATACCCAATGAACATCTGAACATATCTATATACCATATACGCATGCCCTGGTGAAATCCCTTCCACCCATGCATCCCCTATCAATGACACCCCAGACGAGTGCTCCTTCTCTGCCTTAGCTGAATCCCTCTGTGTTCCAAAATGTCTTCAAAAATGAACCCAAATATATTGCCAAATTCAATTAGTAGGAAAATGAAATAGAATTGATGGGTTTAAAGATTAGAAATAGAATACATAATAATTTAGAAAAACTAAAACAAAGTAAAAAATAAATTGGGGTACTAAAAATGAAAAATATCATAAAACTTTGTTCTTGACAGTTTGCCTTTCATCATAGTAATACGTGTTGCTCTGTATGTACAGTGGCAAGGCAATCTCCTCCATTACTTCCGCAGTGTTTACATGCTTTTTTAAAATTTTATTTTTAACTTTGTCTTCCAAAAAGTTTTAGATCACAGTAAAGTCACATATACAATATAGGGGACTCCCATATACCCAACATCAAACTCTTTTCCTAATTCCCTAGCAATGATCTTTTTACAAGTTGATGTTATATTTGCTACAGTTGATGTACAGATATTGAAACATAGCTACCAACCATGGTTCCATTATGACTTATATTATGGTTTATATTTTAGACTGCACACTTTTCTAAATTTTTAGTTACATTATGGTTTACATTATGGTTTACATTTTAGACTATACACTTTTATAAATTTTTGGTGAAATTTAACATGACTTACATCCATCGTTGCACAAACTTGCAGAACACTTTCATTGCCCCCTAACTAATCCCTCTTCCACCTTTTCTCTTCCTCCCTTCTCCTCCCATCAGTGTCCACAGTAACCACCAGCTTTTAATCCTTGAAGGCAAGATTCATAGATCCTTAAAACAATACTAAGGCCTTGATACACTAATCTGTCCTCCCCTATTAGGAACCACCCATGCTCTTGAGAGACTCCCTCCCTTCTGTTTGAGAATATTGGACCTCCCCAGAAAGGGAGTACAACACCTTCCTGCTCATTATGTGGATCTCCACCCACTGGTATAACACACTATGACAAGAACACCCCCACACTCCCTAGAAGATTTCCCGAGGTGTGCCCTGTGCTGAATGCCCCTCAATCCAACACCCTAAACCAGTAACCCTTCCTTGTCATATTGCAAAGAGTTTCTTCAACATTGTAGTTTCAACCATGTACCTGCCAATCCCCAGTGTTTACCTGCTCCCTCCTCCCAGTTCCATGGACCATCTGAACCATCGTCCCCAACCTAGCCCCCTGTCCGCTTGCACCGCCCAACCCAACAATATTCCTACTCCTTCATACCCTTCCCTGCGCAACTACTCACTTCCAACTTATCATAGTGGACTTTATTATTTAATATATGAATCTTACCACTTACAATTTATATATATAGTTTCAATAGATTTTTTTTAATTACAAAAGATATATATTTTGTTTGTAAAAATACAAATAATAGAGGAATATATAAAATAAAAAGTGATTTTCCTCATCTTTCCTTCTATCCTTTCTGAATCCCAAATCAGAGATGACCATTATTGCCATTTTAGTATGATCCTTGAGGATTTTTGTTCTCTACATTTACAAATAAATGCATTGGCAGTATTTTAAACAAATGGGATGGTGCTATACATTCTTCTCTGTATCATCACTCAACATGCAATTGAAAAACTTCATGTCAATAACAAAAGGGCTACTTTTTCCTTTATAATTGCAGGGTATTTAAATCTTTATGAATGCAAAGCACTTATTTGTACAGACAGCATCACTTTGTAAATACTTGTTCTTTGTATAAATCTTTACCTTACTTATAGCTTTTGAAAGTTACAAACAGTAGTATAATGAATTCTGGGTAAATGCATTATACCTAAGTGACAAGTGCAAATATTTCTATAAGATGGAATTGCAGTGTTAAAAGACATCTACTCTTTAAACGTTTCTTTATGTTGCTAAACTGAACTAAGATTCTTCTCAATAATGTATGAGAGTACTCATTTCTCTACATCATTGCCAAGACTGGATTTTAAATTTTAGCTAATCTTATGGGTTAAATGAGGTGTTTTATGATAAAGGAATTGCCCACATCCTATTTTCTTAATATTATTCACTGAAGTTCAGTGAGTGGAGATAGGACATATGGCAACTGAAAAAAATTTGCTAAAACATCTGCCTCTTATATTGGACATAGTCATAGACAAAAGATAAAACTAATACATAGAGGATTAGGCCTTCTTCCAAATGATAACATATAAAATATGCTGAAAAATAGTCATGATTCTATGTATCACACATTCCAATTTTTTGTGCTCTAACTTAACTTGAAAGGGAAACTTTTATTATTAATAAAATCCTTATCGTTTTATAGTGTAAGAAATCATCATTCTTATTGTAGCCTCAAATACAGCTCTTAATTAATCAAATCTGACAAGAAATTATGCTGATTTAGACAGTAAAAAAATACAAACTGTGGATTTGCCTTCTTTGGAAGGAAATTTATTGTGAACCTCTGCATATGCTATTTGCTAACATCAATAGAGCATCCGCCTACCACATGGGAGGTCCAGGGTTCAAACCCAGGGTCTCCTGACCCTTGTGATGAGCTGGCCCATGCGCAGTGCTGATGCACCCAAGAGTGCCGTGCCACACAGGGGTGTCCCCCTTGTAGGGGAGCCCCACGCATAAGCGGTGCACCCCATAAGGAGAATCGCCCAGTGCTAAAAAGGACAGCCTGCCCAGGGTGGAGCCCCACACACAGAGAGCTGATACAGCAAGATGACACATCAGAAAGACACAGATTCCCAGTGCTGCTGACAAGAATACAAGCAAACACAGAAGAACACATAGCAAATGGACACAGAGAGCAGACAACTAGGGGGAGGGGCAAGGATGGGGAGAGAAATGAATTACATTTTCTTCTACTATTGGACTTTTATTTTTTTAAAAAAGAGTAAGAGAAATCTCTGCCTTTGAAATGTTTTTATTTTGTTTGAAACAAAAAATCAATACAAAAAGGAAATTCACCTTTGTTCAAGTTACATACTCTATGACTGGCAGGTTAGGTCCAGAGAGAGAGAGAGAGAGAGAAGTGAATTCATGACAGGAAGAGTTATATTTCTACTATAAAGTATAATAATTTGTTAACCTAAATGAGTGTGGTGATTATGTGCACTCTCAGATTTATTCTTATCCACATTCCTGTGGTTGTGAACCCACAGTAAATAGGACCTTTTGAAGATGTTAATTTTAGTAAAGGTGTGGCCCAACTGAATGAGGGTGGGTGTTAATCTAGATTACTCAAATTCTTTATTAGTAGAGGAAATTCGGATTTAGTGAGAGAAAGTCATGGGGAGGAGCCAGAAGCCAGAAGTCAGCAGAATCCGGAAGAGAAAGGAAAAGTCACAGTCATGTGACACAAGGCAGAAATGTGAGCCAAGGGATCCCAAGGAAGTTGGCTATTATTTATTGATAAAGGAATTGCCCACATCCTGTATTTGAGGTTACAGATTATTTGGGGAGAAAACATCACTTTGCTGATGCCTGAATGTTGGAATTCTCCTAGCCTCAACCATGAACCAAATAAACACACACACACACACACGCATGCACATACACACAGATGAAAACAAAAATAAAAAATGAAAAGCAAAAAACAAAACAGAAACATGAACCAAGAAATTCTCATAGTTTAAGCCAGCTCATTGTGTAATATATGTTATAGTAGATAATAGTAACAGGTAAACTAAGACAGGAAATCACCTTAAATCTTTCCTGGACTATAATGGTTAAAATAATGACAATAATCATGATGATGTTGATGATGATCATCATCGTATGACTGAAGCAAAAGGTGAAAAGATTCTTACTGATATTTCAGGCTAATAAAATTGTGTCATAATGTCTAAGTCACATAAATTACAAATTTGTCATTTGTGGATATTTTTCCTAGTTATAAAGTTTCTCATTTGTTTTCATCTCTGGGTTTTACATAAACATGTTAAGTAAGCAAAAACTTTATTTAAAATATAGGAGTTTGAAAGACAAAAGTACATATTGAAATTCATATACAAAGTCTTTATGATAGGGACAAATATTCTCAATAGAAGAATACTTCTACAAGAAAAAAAGATGATTTATACTAATAATGGTATCCTAAGTCATGAAGTTATTACAAAAACAAATCATTGTTCTTAATAGTTGTAGGCATTCAGCTAATCAGTGAGACCCAAATAGCCCTAGTAAAATTACTAACTCATTATAGGAATAAGGAATATAGATCATTCATTTATTTAATCATTCAGCAAATTTATTGGCTCTTTATATCGTACTGGACGTTATTTTAAACAATTTGCTGTAGAATCAAACTATTCAAATGTCCAAATTTTAAGTTGCTTCTCAACTCCCTTCTTTGGCTTAATGCCCTTCTCCATAGCTTATCCATCATTCCATTACCTTTATAAGCATTTTGCCTACCAAGAGAGTCATGTTACCCACCTTCTGCATCCTCATTATTTCTCTCTGCAGTAAATAAGACCCTAAATGCAATCTGATACTCTTGCAGGATCCTTTGCAATTCACCCCAACCCAATTGTTCTGACCTCTTTCTTCACTTCAAATCCTCCTTTATTCTCACTATCCTCTTTGCACAATATCCATATGCAGAGCCTAATTGTTGAGTTCTTTGCTTGTAAAGTGCTATAATCCTATTTTGAAGAAAGTTGCTCATATGTTGTTGATCACTCCAGAAAGAAAGAATTTTCTGTTCTCTATCTGGAATATTCTGTACTTAGTAAGATAGTAGTTATAAAACAAACTAAAAATATTTTAGAAAAAGAAAAAGTGGTACAAATGGGCAATGAGGAGCATACTAGTCAGCCAAAGGGGTGCTGATGCAAAGTACCAGAAGTCTGTGGCTTTTATAAAGGGTGTTTATTTTAGGTAAAAGCTTACAATAACAACACCCTAAAGAGCTCAACTCAAGGCTCCTTTCTCACCGAAGTCTGTTGCCATTTGTTGAAGCAAAATGGTGGGCGATCTCTGCCTGGTCTCTCCTTCTTCTTCCTCTTAAGGCTCCATGGGCCTAGCTTCTGATCTCAACTGTAGATTGACAGAGGGCTCATCTCTCTTCCCAGGGCTTTAGCTGTTTTGACCTTTTTTTTTTTTTGTCACATGGCAGGACAGAAATGACCAAGTTCTCTCCTCTTCTATCTCTTTGGAGTGCTCTTCTTGAGTGAGTGCTTTGGAGTGTCTTCTTGAGTGAGTGCTTATTTATATCAGCCCAGTAAGGTGATAGAGACTCAACCCTCAGTCATACCCTACTGATGTAGTTGAATCAAAGCCCTAATCTTAACAGGTAAACTTAAAACCTTTGAATTTAATCCAGTCAAAGGGTATCACACCCAGAAGAACAGACCAGTTTACAAACATAATTTTTCTCTTTTTGGGGGATTCATAAATAGTATAAATTACAAGCAGTGATTGAGAAACTTAAAATATTTTCACTAAAAAAGAATGAGGACTATCATTTTGAAATAGATCACTTGATTTTTCCTTTTACCTTCTTATGCTTTAGTCCTCCATGTTTTGTTTTGTTTTATTTTTAATTTGATTTGTTCACCTCAAGAACTTAGGAAGACATGTATTTAAATAATTTACATGCTGCCATTTACTAACCTGGGCAAATTGCCAAAGGTCTCTGAATCCCAGTTATCTACTTATTATATCAGAATGATAATATCTAATACTTTTATGGTTATTAGAAAGAATGCTTTTACAATAGACTCTGGCACATAATAATAATCAGTGGCAGCTACTTTTATAATGCCTGGACTAAGAACAACCCTAGACTATTAAGCAAACCTATCTGACAACCCTTGGCTAAAGACCAGAGGAGACTGATAAACAAACAAATAAAAAAACAATTTCTGACGCAAAGGAGAAAATGTTTTTAAATAAAAGCAAATATTCATATTGCTACTTTGTAAATGCCTAGCAATTTGTAGGTTAAACATCTTGCATCAGCAACTCTCTATACACACACCCTAAGAAATGTAAGAGGATGTGAAATAAATATTATTTATTTTACTTTATGTACAGGCACTTGCCTTTCATGGTGTCTATTATATTCTAGCCAAATGAGTAATTTCAGGTTGATTTAGTAAATTCAAATGAATTTGGAAATAAGAGAGGGTTCAAAGTGTTCAAATATAAAACGTGATTTGAAAGGGTTGAAACAGCATCTCACTAAATTGTAAATATATGTAGTAGGATAAACTTTATTAAATAAAATTTGAAATTTATATACAGGCATTTCTAACATCTGCAAATTATTTTCTTATTCACTGAAGTGACTCTTAGAGCTCTAGAAAAATATGTTTTTACATTTTGATCAACATGATTGCACTTACCACATATTGCTTTCTCTTTCACATTTTGTTATTTTGAATTGCTGGTTACTTATGGCTTTTTACTCTTTTCCAGTATTTTCAGCATTGAGTCAGATGGTGTCATTTCACTTGCAATCTCCAACACCCTTTCAGGTCCTTTGACCTTTCTTCAAATAGTTAATTTCCAGGGGTGCATAGGTGGTAGCAGAAACAGGCAGCGAATGACAAGGTGCTGAAAATTCTATTGTATTCATTAGCTACTTAACTGTCAAGGTCTTTATTTCTATCCTGGACTAAAGCTAGTATGATTTAAATAGATCGAATCACTTTATACGAAGAAAAATTAGAAGAAATTGATCTTGAGAGCCATTGTGGCTGCATCTCTATGAAGATTTTTATGATTTTGGTTTCTACTCTTGCTCTAACATAACCTGAAACTAAAATTCTACTTTAATGTTCAATAGTTATGTAAACAGCAATATTGTTCAGTAATACTTTACATTAAATGGCCACTTTGGCATCGTCTAAGAAATCTAATTAAAAGAGGAAATTTAAAATAGACTTTGTTGAGTCTATATGTTGCCCCTATGGTAGGCAGAAATAAAAAATGACACTTTCCCTTGTATCATGTCCTCTCCTGTGAATGATGTGATATATCACTCCCATGATTTTATTATATTATCTGGCAAAAGGGATTTTGCAGACATTAAGTCCTCAAATCAATCGACTTTAAGGAAGAGATTATTTAGGTGAGCCTGACCTTATCACATGAGCCTTTTAAATCTGAGTCCAGAGGTCAGAGAGGTAGAAGAAGCAGGAGATTCAAAGCACAAGAAGGATTCAGTGACCTGTTACCCACTTTGAGATAGAGGTACCACATGGCAAAGAATGAATGTGAGAAGTCTCTAGAGCTGAGAGTGACCTTTGGCTGACAACCAGCCAGCAAACACAGACCTTAGTCTCACAGGCCTAAAGAAATGAATAAGCTCACAAAAAAGAATGAGCTTGGAAGTGGACTTTTCCCCAGAATCTTTAGATAAGAAAACATCTTCTGTAACACCTTATTTTTAGTGTCATGATATCCTGAAAAGGAAACTCAGCTATGCCATGTTGGACTTCTAACCTACAGAACTGAGAGAAATAAACGAGCATTGTTTTGAACCACTAAGTTCATAGTTCTTTGTTGCACAGAAATAGAAATCTAATATCCCCTGCCCAAGAAAAAAAATCTGAGCTAATTTGCAGTGAGTATTCCAAATTAACTTCTTGTTTTGGATGTTAAAAATAATTTTTTTTTCTTTCATTTCTTTAGGTATCATGAATTTTGAAAAGAATTTTTAATTTTTATACCAACTTTAAATGTATGAACTGTTAGTATGAGAAACACCTCTGAATGTCCATAAACTATTGTTTTTCATAAATTCAAACTGGTTTTAAAACCTTCATTGATGGGATAAGGTTGGGAAGAAATATGGTCAATTTAAATGTTTTCTCTGTTAAAAGATCCACTTTGGAAAAGTAATAAAACTATAGGACTTGCGGGGATGCATCATATTAATACTAAATTTAATTCAGAATATACCAAAAGCAGACTGGAATGTAATTACAAGCAATCTAGACAAGGAGAAACCACAGAAAATATTGACCTGATTAGAAAAGGAATTTCGTGGAGAGTAAGGGTTTTGAAGATATTATCAATTTTCTTCTAAATTGGAGGTGGTTAAAGGTTTACAGAGGGAAGCTTCAGGGGCAGGGGAAAACGTTCTGATTAATTTACAGTACAGGTGCTCATATTTATCTGATGTAAGAAAATAGTGGTATTTTAGGGGGAAAGAGTGCTTTTGTTTATTAACAGAAGGAGAGAAATTAAAGGGAAAGTTCCTTACACCACTATATAGCCTGGGCAAGACTAGGCAAAACATGCCAAGTGATGGTACAGTAGATAGACCTACTTCTGGTTTGCCGATTAATCTTCTCTCAACCAGCAATGTATGCTTCTATTTTGCAGAAAAGGGAGCAGTGAAATCATTCTTTACAGTTCAGTTTTAATTTAATTAAGAAAAAAGAGCTATGAGGTAAAATAGATACTTTGTAACTTCTTTCATCTAAGAAGTTCCACCTTAAAATATACATAAATTGACTAAACAAGGGCAATGTTTACTTTCTCAATCTCTTATCTTTGAGGAAAATTGAAGTATTTTAAAGGAAAGCAGGGAGAGCCAAAGGATCCTCTTAATATCTATAACAAAAAGAAGTTGCTCATTTTATTTTACCCATTATTTTGGAGTAGAAATAAGAAAACTTGTTTAAGGAGAGTCTCAATAGAATCTTGGTTGAGAATTAGTAATTCTAATTATTTTGAGATTTATTGCTCTGAATGGTAAAGATGCATTTACTAGAAACTTAAATTGCTACATTTTATTGAGAAAATTATCTCTTAATTCTTTTTTTCATACACAGCAAAAGCCATATATAGGTAAAAGCTAGCAAATATAATGACTAAGAACTTTCTAATAAGAAAAAAAAAAATAACTGTATACATCCTGAGTCTCTACCAGCATTCAACACAGAGAGAATTAAGCATTTAAATCGTACGGTGCTGACACATTATGGTAACCCTCCCCCGAGGAGTTATACCTTCAGTCAATTCTTCTCTTTTTTTTTGACCACCTTCTGTAATTTCAGTTCTAAAACTCAAAACATTCCTTTGTTAAAGTATTCATTAAATACCAATTTCAAACAGCAATGAATAGAAGAGATAAAAGCCCTGTTTTGTTCGGCCTTATACTTTAGTTGGAGGGAAATACCAGCAACATCTAAGGGACAAATTAAAAAATTAAACCCCAGAGAAAATACATATGCCAAAAGACTTATAGACTTCGCTCATTTTTATTTATAAAATTTTCACTAATAAGTGTGGAAATCAATTCTAACCTGCTCAACTAATGATCAGGATCAACTTTTTGGTAGCTGAGAATTTATTAAAAATTGTGAATTCAATGCTGTTGGTCTTATTGAAAGACACTGCTGTGCAATGATGGTCTAGTCTAAATGAAGTTGAAATTAGAGAAATTCTTCTGGTAAAATGTACCAAATGAAATACAAGAACCTTGAGAAATAGGAAGGCTGAGATATATTTACCAAGATTGAATCATTACATTCCCAGTCCTTATGTTATCTTAGAGGGTCTAAATCATTCCCTTCAAGTTCATCATGAACTTAAGATCTTTATTGGTAAGGAATGAATCATCCCACAAGGGGAAGGTGGGAGACACTACAATTAAAACGGGATCCTAATTCTATTGGAAATAGGAGGATTCTATTCTGACCAATAACACAGAGTGGTGATTAACTAGCTGCGGAAAATTGGGCATGTTTACTATTAGAGTTAACAGAGTCTACGTGGAATCAGGATATGGTTCTCAGAGAGCTTTGCTGATGACGAGTGATCATAAAACTCATTAAAGTTAAGTATATAGAGATCCTCTAAGTTCCTACTTGATATGTAAAATGGACAACCACATCAACTTGAAGAGAGACCTGAATTGAGCCACCACTTATCATGACCTCTTCCCAAACCTGCCCTGAGTCTGATATCAAAGTAGGAATGGGTATCCTTCGTGAAGGATTTGAAAATTATATCACACAAATACATTTGTGGAAGTAGTCTTCCCCTAAAGGACCTATGCATATTTATCTGGGAAACTGTGCATTACCAAAACACAGACCCCAGAGTCCTAAGGGTGTTTAGTGGTGCTTTTTTAAATTCCTTGCTATTTCCAGCTTAGATAAACTGGTTTTGGGGCAGGACTCTTCTTCAGGGCTAGAGATGATTTTAAGCACCAACTTGTCTGATTTACTTTTTTAGAGGTAGGAAAAGAAGCACAGAGAAATTAAATAGCTTTCCTAAGGTCATAAAATGTCTTCATTGCAAAGCCAGGGTATAAACTCAGGGAACTTCTCACTAGGTTGCTACATAGTCCCAGGTGTCTGGGGCCCCTGTGAGAGGGGGGTGTGAGGGGGAATAACTGGAGGTTGGGGGAAAAAGTGGGAAGAGAAGTGTCATATTTCCTTCATTCTTCATTTTGCTTTTAAAATCTGATTTTATTCAAATTAGAACATCAGGGCAAATTCCTGGCTTTGGGGAGATTGAGGGGAGGTCTGAGAGAAAAGGCAGGGATGAACATCACAACAGATGTCTCAAGTTCCTGCCAGACAGAGGCGAGTGGGAACTGTCTGGACAAGGAGGGCCAGAGGAACACCATGGCCAAGGGCCTGAGACATGGGTCATGGCCAGGGGGAGATGAAGACTGGGATGTCAGACCCTGAGTAGGGAGGAGCACCCCAAAACCTCTGCCCAAGGACCCCTGAATCAAGCAGCATTTAGACTTGGGGTGCCTCATAATGATTACAGGCTCTGGGCAGTTGAACAATTGATGGCAAAGTTCAGGGAATAGAAGATAGAATCCAAAGCTGGATTTGTATCTCCAGCCTGACACTGAACCCAGACCTTGGCTACTCATTGCCTCTGTCCCTTAAGGGTCTTTGAATTTTTAACCCATTTCTATCTAATCCTTGGGGATGTGAGGGAACCTATGCCCTCTTTCACAACGGATGTTCTCCTTTTAAGAAATAATTCTTGATTTGACAATGATAAAGTGATCACATGTTTTGATTTTCCAGGATGGCCCTACTTTATCCCTGCTATTCCAATTTGTTAATGAATTTTATGGTCACTTTATGTAAGGATCCTTTATCTTTACTTGATCATAGGATCCCTCAGATAATTATGCAATCCAAGCTTTTATCATAAAACACATGGTTTTAAAAACTTTGGCATGCCTAGCAGCAATCCACTATAATAGTATATGATGGAAATATATATATATATATATATATATATATATATATATATATATATATATGAAAATAATATAGTATATGAAACCTCATTGAAAAGGCCCTGAAAACCCCTGTGAGTTGAATGGGTGGATGATTTATACTCCTGTGCATCCATCTTACACACAATGGTGGTTCTTCTTCAACCCTTACCTATGACATTGTGGGAAGATTTTTAATGAAGAGTTGACTAAGGAGAAAAAAAAAAGTTAGCCAAAGTTAAAAGTAATTGTGCATGATACACTGCTTCCAGCCATAACTGTAATTTTGCAATTTCTTAGAGATTCTAGATAGTATAAGGTATAAATAAATAAATAAATAAATAAATAAATAAATAAATAAATGAAACTCTATATAATCTACAAAAAAGCTACTAGAATTAATAAGTGAGTTTAACAAGGTTGCAGGATATGGGAGAAACATACAAAAGCATCAATTTTATTTGTTTGCACTAGCAATGAACAATCAGATTTTATTTTTTTACATAACATATACAATAGGATATAACATATGAAATATGTAGGAATTAATTGGACAAAAGAAATTCAAGGGTTATCCATTAAACATGACAACAATTGTTGAAATAAGCTAAAGAAACCTAAATAAATGGAGAAATAAGCCATATTCTGGTGGGAACATAAAATGGTACAATCAGGGAAAATAGTTTTGCATTTTCCTAAAAAACAAAAACAAACAACAAAAAAGGCATGTATACCAACCATGTGTCCTCAGAATTTCACTCCATGATTCCATTCCAATATTAAAACATATTTCCATACAAACACTTGTACATAAATGTTTATTGCAGGTTTATTTGCAAAAATCCAAGTACTGGGAACAACTCAAATGTCAATCAAGAGGTGAATCAATAAATTGCAAAGCATCCATACTGTGGAATACTACTAAGCAATAAAAAATAATGAACTATTGATACACAATGACAAGAGACTGAATCATGAAAGAAAGAATCCAGGTTAAGGGCTCATCTACTCTATACCTCCATTTTTATAAAATTTTAGAAAATGAAAACTAATCTGATAGAAAGCATATGAGTAGTTGCCTGAGAATGAAGGCTCAGAGAAGGGTGGGAAGGAGAAATTACAAGGAGATATGAGAAAACTATCAAGTTGTGATGTAAATGTTTAGTATTTTGATTGTACACTTTAAGGAAGTTTAGTTTTATTAATGTCAATTATCACTCACTAAAACTGTTTAACAGAAATAAGTTCAGATTCTTGAGGAACAATGTTTCAGTTCAAATCAGTGTTCTTTTCTACTAACTCTGTGACCTAAGGAAAATTACTCAACCCTTTTATGTCTCAGTTTTCTTATCCTCAATAGGGGTAATAATTAAAGTAACTCATTAAGTTTTTCAAAGCTTGAATAAATTAATATACGCAATCTGCCTAAATTAGTGTCTGGAATACAGCAAGCTCTAATAAAATTTAGTTGTTGTGTTCGATGCTATCATCAGCAGCAGCAAAAGCATCCCATTGGCAGAATACAGCTGTAAGAACCAAGAAGTTAAATTTCCAATTGCATCATTAATTATAAGTCTTCCATTTACAACATTATTTCTTCTAGTACCTGTGACTTGATTACAAGGTTTTAGTACCAAGATGATTTAACAATAGTCTTGTTTAATTCAAACCCGAATGACTATAAGCCAGTCCTTTCAGATCTTCAAGTCATCAGGCAAACTAGAAAAAGTGGATTATAATATTGGCTAAGTTGATCATCCCTGGCAATCAAGGGAAAATAAAGTAATTATTTCTCAATAAAGTCATGTATTACATATAGAACAAAGGGCATAACATTCTGTGCCTTCTTTTACTACCATGCCTGATGGTAGAAGTTAATGGAAAACACTTGAAAGAGAAAACCCAGTGGAGCAATCAATCATTAACTGCTTTTAGGAAACAGGTTTGGTGATAATTGAAGACAAGGAGATGAAGAAAAAGAAGTGGAAAAATGAAGTTATATCTACCATTTAATAATCTCATGTTAAGTTTTGGAAACAAAAAATTGAGTCCTTACCCATAGTCGTTTATTTTGAATAAAAGAACACCTTTTACTGAAGCATAATACTTGATGTATATATAGCAAAATGCACATATCTTAAATGTGTAGCTTGATGTAATTTTAAAATTAAACACAATGGCATAACCATGAGAAGATCAAGATATAGAATATTAACTGCACCCCAGAAGTCTATCCTGGGTCGCATCCAATCACTGAACTTTGCCAATTGTAATTTACCAATTCTGATTCACCTTACATTAATTTTTATTGTTTTTGAAAGAATATAAACAGAGATTTACAAACGATACTCTGTGTCTAGCTTCATTTGTTCAACTATGTCTGTATCTATTACTTTTGCCTCATTCCTCTGATTGCTTTTAAGATTAAATATTTGTCTTTCATTTCTGAAGCTTTACTATTATATGCCTAAGTGTGATTTTCTTTGTATTTATCCTGCTTATGATTTGTGGAAGTTCTTTAAACTCTGATTGTATATTTTTATCAGTTTTGGAAAAGTTTCAGTCATTACTCTTATATTGCCTTTGTTCCATCCTTGATCTTCTCAGACTCTTCACCAATTTGCACATATATTAAACTTTGTCATTGTGTCCATATGTGTCTTGGACTATCATTTTAATTATTCCCTTACACCATTTATTTTTCTCTACCCTAAAATCTGGATATTTTCTATTGAGCTATCTTTCAGTTTACTAATCCTCTGTTTGACTGTGTTTAATCTGCTGCAATAACTATCCACTGAATTAATTTTAGGTATATCATTTTTAAATGCTATTACATTTGATTATTTTTACAGATTTTTGTTCTTTTTTGAAATTATCCATATTTTGATACATTTCTTTGATTATAGCAATCATTGTTTTGTTTTTTCTTAAAGTCTGGATCTAATAATGTCAATATTTGGATCATCTGTTAGTCTTTTACTCTTGTCTATTTTTTCTCTCTTATATTTTGGTAATAGCTTGTATTTTCTGGTATTTTTTATTGAATGCTGGACAAAAAAAATTATAACATCGTGATTAATGTTAATTCCTTCAGAGAGGGTTTGTAAGCAGATGGGTATTAAATAAATCACATTAATTCAGTAAAGACTGCTCCAGTTCCTGTTTACACTTCCCCTAGGGCATTGGTCCTTTCAGAATTTCATATGTATATCTAAAGTTACTACCAGATTGCCTTCTCCTTTGCAAACTCTAGGCTCCATTTTTTTTTTCCTCCCAACATAAGGAGATAGTTAAAAATAAAAGTTCTCTGCTTACTTTGCTTGTCTTTTCAGGCTCTTTACGTCTGCTTTCTGTTTTTATTTATGTTTTATTTATTTATGTATTTATTTACTTACTTATTTTTCCCTCCATGTTTTACTCTGCTTATTTGCAATCTAAGACCTCGCAACTGCCTCAAGGAAAAAGTATCAGAAGACTATTGGGCTCACCTAAATGCATCTTCCTTCTCTCTAAGAACTTGAGTTTTCAAATCCCTACAAACTTAGCTTTTCACTGATGCTTCAATCTATTCTTTATGCATTCTAACATTCAGAGTCATTGTCTGTGGAACTGTTAATTTAAACCAGGTACTCTGGCTACTGGTAAATGTATTATATGCATTTATATATTTTAAGTAATACCCATATTTTCCTACCTACTTTTCCAAATGTACTAGGTAAGAAATGTTTGTGGTAGAGCTCAAGAGAACCATTTAATCTTGAGCAGCACATCCAGTGTAAATATCATGTGAATCATTTATATAATTTTAAAATTTCAAGTAGTCATACTAAAGGAAGTAAAAAGTAACAGGTGAAATTACATTTATTGATATATTTTGCTTAATTAAAATATATTCAAAATATTATCACTTCAACATTTATGTTTTCATAAACCACTGTATGTTTTACACTTGCATCTCATCTCAATTCAGACTATACTCATTTCAAGTGTTTAAGAGCCAACCTCAGGTGATGACTACCTACTATGATGTACAGAGCAGGTCTATATACTGTAGAATATGGAGAGGCAGAACAAGAAGGCAAATGGACATGATATGGTGATACTGCCTTGATGACTTAGACTGTCTCTCTTTGGGGGAACAAGGGCTATCTATTTAGCTGTACAAAGAACATTTTCATCTTATTAGGTGACAACAATTTGTGGGGAAATTTTTTTTAACCACTTATCCAATGCTCATTCTTAATTTGGAGGAATAACCAAAATTACCTAATGGCAGACTGTAGGATTCAGCTTCTCTCCACTGAAAGTAAAAGGATGACAACTATCTCTTTGTATTCTCAATGCCAGGTTTCAGACATGTAAACCAGACAAAGTCAATTATATATTTCTTCCAGTGACTCTGTATAGTGAGTGTATGGTACAGAAATGGAGGCAAAGCTTTAAATGTATTCCCAGAAATGACCTTGAGTGAATCAGAGTGAGGCCTAGCAGTGGAGTTGTTGCCTGCCGTGTCATTCTAACCAGACAATTTCTAGGTTATGAATGTTACTATGTTGTTATTTCCCAGTCTTACTTTATTCCCTCAGGTGTTCCAAGACCTAATTTACAGGGGGTTTATGAATCCAAGATTTCATTTTTTACTACAACATAGTTGCAAAAGTGCATAAATTTAGGAGCCAAATTGTGTACGTTTGAATTCTAGCTTTCCTACTTATTAACTCTCAGGATGTAGATATCACATTATTTTACCTTTTCCCCTCAGTTTCCTTATATTATCAAGTAGAGATGAAAATCTGCCTCATGGGGTTGTTATATAGGCTTAGTGAGATAATCCATACACTTTTTATGTACTAAATATTTAGCACCAACTCTTAGCTTTTATTATTTAAAAAACTGACAATCTACTACATATCAGGTGTTTACACATAAAACACTTCTTATGTTTTTCCTCTGAAATTACCTTAATAAATGAGAATTTTCACATATACCTAGAGTTTTGGGAAGGGGCTATTGTAACTGGAAGAACCTACTACATATCTTTATTTTCTCAGGTTTTATCTTAAATTTCACTCCAAAAATACATGCTTGCAATGTGCTTCAAATTATTTACCACTGAGTAATGTGCCATGCTTATTTGGTGTCTTCAAGTAGTGTTGGACATATAGCCCACTTCTCCAGTCTAAGAAGTGTACACAGAATGATATATCATAATGCTGACAATAACCCTGTGATATAGGCATTATGGTTTCCATTTTTAAGATAGGGAAATTGATTAAGTGAAGTTAGGCAAATTTCTTACAATTACTCAGCATGGGCACAATTATATATGGATTTTTAAAAAAATCTTGAGTTCCCTTTTCCCAGAGAATGTCTCCCATATAAGATTTGGGGATCCATAATCATGTGACCTACAGTTCATAAAAGGATTCTGCCATTATCTGGAGCACCCCTAATGTTTTCAAAAAGGTAAGCCAAGCCTCAAGAAATGCATGCCTCATAAATTCATTTCATTTCCCTGACATCACTGCTTTCTTAATCTCTTTCATCTTCTACAATTTTTCCTTTCTTTTCTCACGGCAATGGTCATAAATATATCCATAACTGTAAACAGCTCATTAGTCAAATAGGCTTCATCTAAAAGAACTTTGGAAATTTACTTTATGTGATTTTTCAATGAGACTTGTGATTAATTATTCACCAGAATGGCTTCTAAGTTTTCATACTTGCCATACCAGCCAAGGCAAATTAGATAGGTTTTGAAAGAAGGAAACAATATTCTAGGTGCCATCCTTAAAATTTCCCAGGGGGCTGAACGATAGGCCCTATCCAGTGGTATTGATAATTGCATGAGAGTGAAATGAAACTTTTCCAGGAATTCAAATCAAACGTGATATAATTGCCTTACTTTGTAATTTGACCAATATATGTTAGTTTTTTTTAGGTGCTTACAAAATTAACAGACATTAAAACAGCTGCAGAACTGTGCTAGTCAAGATTCTGATAATACTTTGACTTATAATCATTAGCATAAGTGAATTCTCTTCCCACTTATCTAAATAACCCTAGCTTTTCATTTCACCTCTTTCTAGATGGCAGTTTCTGCCATTATTTTTCAGAAATAAATCATTTTGAAAACAAAGAATTAACTTCTTTATCTTCCTCATTAATTTAAAGAATCTCTACACTGAAAAAATACATTTTTTCAGGTCAAATTTTTTCACTTGCACCTTGCCTTTTTAAAATGATCTCATCATGAAAAACAAAATGCCAGCTTGATAGATAGCAAAGAATCGGTTATTTAAAAGGCACACCTCATGCTTTTCAGGTATCATAGATAACCTTCCATCTGAATTTTCTGCAATATTATTCCAAATTGAGTCCAATAGTATATTATTAAAAATGGTGAATTAAAAGTTTTACCACTTGAAAACGAACTTCTTAAAATATTTCACTCAGCTATTACTGAAAACATACATCACTTTTTTAAGAATTAGAAAATTAGCTATCAAAATTTTCTTTTTTAGGAGTTTGAAAATGTCCATATATATTCTAGTTCTGAGAAAAATACTCAAGTAAAGTAAATGATATGGTAAACTATAGAATTCTAGTAAGCTAGCTATCTTTTGATATCATGGCTTCATTTTCAGACTTTGACTTACATCATGGAAGAAGAGAAAATGTTCATTTGAATATCCTGATTCTTGGGCTCTCTAATTTCTATTTAAAATAATTATTGTCAGAAGAAAACATCTGGATAAATGCGTGAATGTTTTCCACTTCTAGTGCCCATAAATCTCCCTGAAATTCAGACGTCCATAATGAGTTACCTGCCAGAAATCTAAACTCAAATGCTCTCAGATTCAAAAGTAAATTAATCATCGCATCCTGAACATTTATTTTTCCTCTACTGTTCTCCTATTCCCTATCTCAGGAAAGGGTGCCAATGTTTGTGCACTTGCTCAAACCTGAAATCTGATTTTCTATCTTTCTTGAGCCTCACATCAAATTAAGCAACAGGTTCTGTGGCTTCTACATTGTAATCCATCCATCTATCTCTATTTTTCCATTCAGGACTCATCTAGATCCCGAGACAAATTCTTAACAGAACTCTCTGCCTCTGACTCTCCTTTATGCTTCTCTGCCAAACCACTCTCACACTCACCGGTGATTATTTCAGACTGTAGATCCCTGCTCACAACCTGTTAGAAGTTGCCAGTTCCATAGGCCTTTTGTGATTTAGCTGGCAGGTATCTCTCACACTTGTATTTTTTGACACACCTATTTCCCTTCAGGTCAACTGTGCTATGTCTTCCCTTCCCTCTGGTCATTTTCTCCTGTGTTTCCTTTTTACTTCCTCTAACACCTCCTCCTCTTGTTTGCTTGGCTCTTACTGATCCTTTAGTCCCACTTTGAACATCCCTTTCCCTGACACACCATTCTGGGTTTCATATGCTTTTCTTTGAGCTTCCATAGCGACATACAGTTCTCCTGTTGCATCACTTTTAACACGTATATTAATTTGCTGTTCACTCCTCTGTATTTCTAACTAATCTGAAAATTCCCAGAAGGTAGGAACCATGCCTTTCTTGTTCACTGCTGTATTTCCACATCTAACATAGCAACAAGAAGGTAGGAGGCATTTAATAAATATTTGTTGGATAATTAAATCCAAGAACGAATAAATATTAAAATTTTAGAAAAATAACTGCATTTCTAAATTAACAATCTGAAAATGTGAAGGCATAGAAAAAGCAAATTAGAATATTTTTAAAAAGCATTTATTTATTAAAAATTAGAAATGGGTAAGAGGAAATAAAGAAAATGTTTCTGATTTTTCACATAAGCCTATATATTACCAGACCAAGTAATGATTGGACTCTTCACATTTCAGTTCACTGCTCTATGAACCCATCTGACAAATTCCTGGCCTTTCTAATAATAACAGTAAATAACTCTCTCTTTTTAGATAGCCTGGGAGAGGAAGAATACTCCTTGGCAGATCTACCTTCTGGACTGGTTTTGTATGGTCAAGGGTGGATTTATAACTATACACCCCACTTTTATCTAAGGCTAGAACTGAACTCTCTCTCCAAAACCTGCTTGATGCCTAAATATCCACCATAGTCCCACTTACCCATTCACCCCCATTCTCAAAGGTAAATTATTGTCCTAGCACTAATATAGCTGATAAATATTAAGTATAACTACCTGTCAAGTATTACCTCATTTATTCTTTATAACAAACTTATTATTATTATAGAGATGAGGAAACTGAAGGTCAGAGAAATTCACTTTGAATTCCAACTATCATGTGCAATGACTATGTATTCAGCCACAAAGTACATTACTTACAGAAAGCTTCTATTACAATGAAAATAGACACTAACTGTTAGGAGCACATTGTAATGAAGCATTATATCACATTATTGTGGCAGAAGGTGGGTTATCAATTAAAACATAAGTAATATTTTCATGAACTCAAAATTATTTAACTTACCTGGGGTAATGGGAAAGTGAGTCACGGGGTCCAAGTTTAGAGTTATGTATTAAGTAGGTTTTGGTTTAAGAGGTATTATTTTAAAGAAATCAATTAGAAATGTCAGCAGATAATACTATAATTATTTTTCAGTCACAGTGTTAACTTGCTATTTCTAAGCAAGATAACTGAGGAGCGTGGTGGTAGGGGTGGACATCAACTTCTAATGAGTAGCCTATAAGTAAAGCAAATTAATCAACAATGAGGAACTCCATCTTCTAATATAGGATCTTGCAAGCAATAGACCAGTAAGTCAGGTCTCATTACAGGAAAAGGATTATGAAGATACTGAATCCTGGTCATAGAATTGGGCAGTAATGATTAATGACATTTCTTTTGATTCAGATGATATCCTGGGTCCAAACAATAGTCTGCCAACTTCTTCCAGATACTACCTGGCTTACTCAAACCACAGGCTTAGGAGTCATTACCCACAATTCTGTCACAATACACACCTATCTTGAAAGGTGATGCCTGGATTAGAAGTTGATCTTATTCTAGGGCATCAGTCTGTTTACTACACTCAAAAGAGAGAGAGAGAGAAAAAAAAGAACAAGTTCAAACAAAAAAGCTTATAGATTTAATTCATTCCTCTACACCTCAGAGTTTCTGTTGGGTTGATGAAAATTTTGGAAATAGGTAGTGGTGATGGTTGTGCAACACTGTGAATATAATGAACCCAACTGAATTACATGCTTAAAATGGTTAAAATGGAAATTGTATTATATATATACAAACTGCATTAAAAATAGTTTAAATGGGGCAGAGGTAGTTCTGTGGTTGAGCACCTGCTTCACATGGAAGAGGTCTTGGGTTCAATAATTCCTGGTACCTCCTAATATATATTTTATTTATTTATTATTATTTTTTGTCTTTATTTTTTTAATGTTACATTTAAAAAAAATATATGAGGTCCCCATATACCCCCCTCACCCCATTCCTCCCATAACAACACCTCTTCCATCATCATGGGACATTCAATGAGCTTGGTGAATACATCTCTGAGCACTGCTGCATCACATGGTCAATGGTCCACATTATAGTTTACACTCTCCCCCAGACCACTACAGTGGGCCATGGGAGGACATACAATGTCCAGTAACTGTCCCTGCAGTACCACCCAGGACAGCTCCAAGTCCTGAAAATGCCCCCATATCTCATCTCTTCTTCCCACTCCCTACCCTCAGCAGTTACCATGGCCACTTTCTCCACATCAATGCTACATTTTGTTCGATTACTAATCGCAATAGTTCATGAATAGAATATCAGTAAGTCCACTCTAATCCATACTCTAGTCCTCCATCCTGTGGACCCTGGAATGCTTGTGTCCACTCCACATCTACATCAAGATTCCACATGGATGATGGATGCAATTTTCCTGCTTTCAGTTGCAGGCACTCTTGGCCCTCTGGTGTGGTGGTTTATATATTTTAATATATCCATATTCATTCACTAATTACACACATCTTCCAGTGTTGACATAGCTCATCATGCAATGTAAAAATCAGTTTACAAAATTCCAAACAAGGTGATTTATTTTTTCTCACAATTTTGTGGGTTGGCTGTGTAGTTCTTCCTCTGATTACCTAGGCTAATGTGGGTGGTATTTTCTTGAATCTTCCCAGGGTTTAAAAGGGCTCTTACAGACTAACCCTTGATTTGATCTTTAGCCTGATTTCATTCTGAATTTTTTTTTTACTGTCTTGCAATACTTGGGATGAAAGATAGCTTTATGCTTAAACCCAGCAAGTCCTGGGCTTTCTATATTTCCTCTAAATTCTGCTTGCAAGTGGAACATTTCCTTCTTTAACCTATCTCTATCTTCCCAAAGCATATCATATGCAGCTAGGAGAAACTTTCAACATTCTAGCTAGAGTTCTCCTTAGCTCCTCAAGTACAGAAAGTTATATTTACTGTCTTTCACATTATTGCATGCAAATATTTTGGCAGTTTTTTCTCAGCAACATAATACAGATCATTCTTCCTTCAACCTCCAACATCCCTTGGACATTTCTGAGACTTTCCTAATAGACTTCTTGCTATCCTTCCAGCCTCCACCTGCCCTCTAGTTCTAAGTCATAGCCACATGTTTTATGTTTTTGAGATGAAAAAGCTGTTCTAAGAGACCGAATTATTTCAGAGTTCATCCAAGGAAGCAGAATTATTTTGAGTTAAATATCAAGGGATTTGATATCAGAATTAGATGTTATGTGATTGCTGGAGGAGCTGGGCAATAAAGGTCTCAAACAGAAAGTTGGTGGATAAGAAAAGAGAAGCTGTTGGACGTAGTGAAAAGGAAATATATCTTCCTTGTGTTTCTGTTCATGATTTTCTACCCTTGTTGATCTAAATGAAGTCTCCTGTTCTCTGACTTCTTCAAAATGCCATCCACACAAGGCATTTGGAAGTGCAGGAGATTTTCCCAAGGTTTGAGACAATAGAAGAGGGTTATATAACATTAATTCCCAAACTGTTTAATTCAAAATATTAGATATTCTTGTTCTTCTGTCTTTTGGTCACCAAGAATTTTTTCAGTGATCACAGAGCTCCAAAATCTCTAGCTTTTTGCCATGTTGCTTTGTTTCCTCTCTCTCTGTCATCTCCATCTCTAGCTTCATCTTTTTTTGGAGGGGTTATTAAGCTCTAGTTTTATGCCTTTCATGCTTTCTCTCAAATTCCTCTTAAATATTTAGATTGATAAATATATCTCTTTTTACTTTTCTTCCAGGATCCTTCTATACTATGGCCTCAGGGTCCACAAAGTTAAAGCAGAATATCAATGTGTTTTCTTAAACAAAGAGAGTGTTCTTTCTAAGGGGAATTCTGAGCCAGCTATTAACATTAAAATCTTATTTATCCTGCCACCTTTACTTAAAGAATAAATCAATGAAGGCTTTTTGGGAATTAACTATTCTTGGGAAAGGCAGATGTGACATGGCAGGAATCTTATCATAATATAATTTTTCTTTAAGGTTTTGATTACATTGATATACATAATTCAGCTGTCTCAGCACACAGTACTTTGTTATATAAAGCCAAATTCAATGTAGTGGTAACACACACTTATTTCTACTCATTATATATTCATAAACATCTCCAAACCACTGTCACTAAATCAAGTTTTCACATCTTTTTTTTCTCTTTTCCCTTATCAGTTTTTCCCTTCTTATACTAAATTTATTCATTGTGCCTACAAACAAGTCAGATAATCTTCCAAATGACAGAGCAATGAGTAAGAAATGAGATAATGATAAAAGTTACACAGCCATGTCTCTGGCACCTTGTAAGAGTCAAGTCATTCAGATCATTCTGTTGGTTAATTATAAATTTGTCTAATTGGATGGGTCAATGACTCTAATTTCCCTTTATGTACTTTGTGTGAGGTGGGTATCAAGTGCATTGCTCTCCATAGTTGAAATCAGAAACAGTTGGAAACGTCTTTACCACAGTGTTAGTAAGCAGTCTAATGGAAAGCCCACTGTAGGCAAAGCATTATGCAGGAGGTGTCGAGGAGTAAATAAATTATGCAGTTCCCGTGCTTGGAGTGAGGGATATAAGGGGAAAGCAAGAACAAAAGTAAAAATTTATGGGTGCATGGTGGGTTGAACGGTAGCCCCACTCTCCCTGCAGCCCCCCCACCCCCACCCCAAATGTCTGTGTCTTAACCCCAGAACCTGTGAATGTGACTATTTGGAAAGAGAGTCTTTGTAGATGTTATTATGTTAAAGCTCTCTAGGAGATATATTGGATTGTCTGCTTGGGCCCTAAATCCAATGGCGAGTGTCTTTATGAGAGACACATGGAGATGAGAAAGAGCAGAAGGAAAGTCAAGACAGAAACAGAGAGTTCCCAGACCAGAAGAACGAGAGCCACCAGAAGGTGGAAGAAGAAAGGGAAGATTCTTCCCTAGAGCCTTTGGAAAGAGTACAGCTCTGCCACCACCTTGATTTCAGATTTCTGGCCTCGAGAACTGTGAGAGAATACATTCCTATTGTTTAAAGCCACCAAGTTTGTGATAATTTCTTAAGGCAGTCCTAGGAGTCTAATACAAGGCACTATGTTAACTTGTATACACACTCATTTGAGTCAAATATGTTTGCATACATGTATCTTTGCATGTGTGTAAATATATGATAGGTAACCCGACCTCTGCCCTCCAGGCCGGCCTCTCTCCCCATCTAGGCAGTAATTCTGAATTCCTTGCTGCTCTACTTACAAGGACAAGCACCTACCATCTGTTCTAACTCCAAAACCTTGCACACGGACTCCTTCTTCCCAGAAGAACTTTCTCCTATCCTTATCATACTCCTTCTTGGACTCAGGTCCTCCAGGATGCCAGGTTGGGGAAACAATTCTGACATATAGAACTGATAATTCTTGAGGCCTGACTTGCTCCTCTTTTCGAAGTATGCTACTCACAGAGGAGTCAGCTAGAAAGGTCTGCATGTTACCAATCTGTTTAGTGGAGGCCCACACATGTTTTCCTCCTCACAGTTACCTTTGTTTGCTTTTATCACAAACAGCTGTGAAAATGTCTCTTTTATAATTCTTCCCCAGAGTCTCCCTCTCTGATTACAATTCCTTCCAGAACTTGCTTTTCTGAGAACCCCCTGCAGCAATTATGAAAGTGCTTCCAGAAAGGAAATTGGGGGTGGGGCAGGACTACACACTTTTGTGGAAACAGATCGATCCTTGGTGGGATGCAGAACTCAAATACGGCATTTCTCATCTCTCCCATGGCATGACAATTACTGGATAGTTTCAGAATTTTCTTTATGTTTGTTTCCTGTGATGTAGCTAAAAGAGAATTGCATTGTGTATGGACTCCTGATCTCTCTCCTCAACTTAGCCATTTTTTGAAGTTTGTGGTATGAGACTGGCAGCAAGTCCTGGTTTCTTCCTGATGCATGCTATTCCTTATTTTTACTTCAAATCCGTTTCTTAAAATCCACTCTCAAACCCCCCCTTTTGATATATCAATTGCCTCCAATGAGGGCAATACTATAAATTAACATAAATAAGCCATGGTCAGAGGATGTAAATACAAGTAAGCATATAGAGAGCTTACTTTCAGTCAGGTCTTGTATTGCATAAACAAGTGCTGAGAGGCTTCCTGGCACTACTGAAGTTACTGAAACAAAGTGGATGCTCACATGCACATATCCCGTAATGTATTCTATGCACACACATGCACACACACTTAGAGTGATCCACATCTAGACTAGAGTTCAAATAACAAAGTTGGCATTGTGTGTGCCTGCCTTATTCAAATACCATTTGCAGCCCAGTTTCTCAAATTACTATGCTCCTGACAGAACTAATTTTAAAATGAACCTCCCACTGACTTCAAGGGACTTTCATCTCTTTAGGATGGTGATGAAGGCTAAAAATGTGTGTCTGATACCCTAGAACACTGAAGAATTCATTCTTGTGTCAGCCTCACTCAGCAGTACTGAAACAGCCTCATTTGCTTCCAGGGTGCTGACCATTAGCCCCTGGGAAAACTTTCAAAATGTTTTCAGTGATAAACTAAGAGAATTCAGGCCCCCAGGAAACACCTTTCTTTAGTTTGACTTCACATCAGAATTCCATATCATATCATAAATGAGATGACTCAGTATACAGTTTCTTTTATGCTATGAATACAGAAATGGTTTACCCTTAGGATTTTTTCTTCAAATCAGTTTTACACAAGGAATGCAATTCAATGTAGCATTATAAGAAACAACACAGGAAGTTACTCTAAACTCAAACTCATGATGCATAATAACGCCAAACACCTTCCAGGAAATTATGGTTCGTTTAAATTGCTGAGCAAGAAGAGGAAGTAATCTTGAGAAGAAAACACACACACACACACAACACACATGCACACACGCACACACAGAGAATTAATTATGGCATAATTACAGCACAGCTGTTCCAGAAATTTGGAGGTATCTTGCTTGCTTCTTTGTTGATCAAATATAATCTGATTATGCTCCTTGCTTGAAGTATCTTTGGTCCTTAAATGTCCAAAAATAAATTCTCCTCTAAGTGTGATGTTTCCACATCTATCTACTGATTACTTTAAGAACAGGATGTGCTTTGTGTAGTTTTAACCTAATTCTTTCAGTCATGTAGATAAGATTACAGTTAGGGGCTATCAATAGAGTTAATTTCTGCAGGAGAGTAATCTTCTTTACCATTCCATGGTCTTTCCTCCCCCAAACCAATATTCTGATAAGATATCACGGAAAAGGCTTTATTCATTTACTCAAATATCTCTTTTAAGTATGTTCCTGCTTTCTTTCTTCACTGGGTCTGAATTTGTTTCCTGCTGCTAAATCAAGACCATGCAATGGATTGGTTTAAACAACATGTTTTCAAGGTGATACTTTCTCTCAGAAGACTGTGACATTTGGAGCACCGTGTGGACAACCCTTGGTGCTTGGTTTTTCTATCACATTATAATGCACATGGCAGCCTCTCCTACCTTCTCCTTTCTCCTTGACTTCCAGCTCCTGGCTGCTCCCTAAGTGTTTCTCTCCCTCTGTGGTCTTCCCAACAAACGCTTCAGTGATAGGATTAGGACCCATTCTGATTCAGTTGGACCACTCCTTAAATCAAGTAATGTCATCAAAAAGTCCCTTTTGCAAGTGTTCACACCCACAGGAATGGATTATATTTAAGAACAGGTATTCCTGAGGCACATAGCTCCAAGCCACCACAAGGTTTTACTCCAATTTGCCCCCCCTCCCATCATCTCTTCTATTCTTCAGAAATGTTTTGTCATTTTCCCTCCTCTCTGCCATTAATATCAGCTTTCCTTCCTGTCATTCCTCACACCTCTAAGAAAACTAACTCAAAAGCAGTTAGATAGAGCATCTGGCTCTAAACAAGTATTTTTGTGTAACTTGCCTACTTTGTTCCAAACCTAGGTATAATAATTAATATTTGTTTAGACTATTATACATATGAAGTATTTTCACATCTAATAATAATGTTAAACTGTCTAAAAGATTTATTAATTGTTATGATTTAATGGTGAAAATGAGATAAATGATATTCTCAAGCAGATTCAAAGAGTAGAGGGGACATTTATACCCATGTGTTTTGGTTTCATAGTTTATTGGTACCTATTATGGCATCCAGTGCCTCACTCAGCCAAGAGCTTTCTAAATCACTACTCCTACAAAAATATTAATGACAATAATAATTCTAGACAACAGAAAACTTCATTATCTCTAAAATAAAAGAAACATTGATAGATTCAGGAATCAGAATCTGGTGTTTTGAAATGTCATTTTCAAATCATATGAGGAATTAGTTTCTAGCACTGACCGACAGGAATCCTATTCAAAGATATTGTTTATTAAAATCAATTAGGCAGTCTGTCCTTGCCCAAACAGACAATTTAGACACTATACCATTTCTTTTAGGACAACTTGTCATATCAGCAGGAGTTCTTATCTTACTAAATTTTAAACACAGGCATTTTCCTTGAAATAACTGTGGGATGAGTTGCATTCCAAAGTGTTTTGCATAATTTTAATGTCCTTCTTTATTGCTATTAATAGACCATCATACCTACACTTTTCTATGAAATTTAAAAAGAACATACTGGCAGCGGATTTGGCCCAGTGGTTAGGGCGTCCGTCTACTACATGAGAGGTCCATGGTTCAAACCCCGGGTCTCCTTGACCCGTGTGCAGCTGCCCCATGCACAGTGCTGATGCGCACAAGGAGTGCCCTGCCACCCAGGGTGTCCCCGGCATAGGGGAGCCCCACGCACAAGCAGTGCGCCCCGTAAGGAGAGCCGCCCAGAGCGAAACAAAGTGCAGCCTGCCCAGGAATGGCACAACCCACACGGAGAGCTGACATCAACAAGATGACGCAACAAAAAGAAACACAGATTCCCATGCCCACTGACAACAGAAGCGGACAAAGAACACGCAGCAAATAGACACAGAGAACAGACAATTGGGGTGGAAGGGGGAGAGAAATAAATAAATAAATCTTTAAAAATAAAAAATAAAATAAAAAGAATATACTGACCAAGGGTAAAATGCAGAAACATATAATTAAATAAACCGTATCAAGTAAAATGAGAAATTTCATTGATAAGATCCACAAATCATTAAAAAATAAGAATATAGCTAACATCCAGAGTAGGCGTTCAAAAACCTGAACTAGCAAAAACTAATTTGGATCAACTACATAGTTCTTAATATGCTTTTTTTCTAATTTGCATTCCATTTATGAAGCATAAAGAGATAAAAAATAAATAAAATACTTAGTTCCAAATCAAATACTTTTCCTTCTAATTTAATTGAATTTGGAAATCAGAAATAACTCAATTATATGAACTGGTATTTGATGAAATTTTATGGAGAATTTATAATAGAATCTAAATCTTGTGTGAGTAAATGTGATTCTTCCTATTTTGTCATAATTTTAATTCATAGACTTTTAAAATTTTAAGCATTTTCCCTCTATAAATGGAACAATTTTCAGTGTTCATTCATCCAATCATCTAAAAAACATGTATTATATGACTGTCTTAGTTTGCCACAGAGCTGCTGATGCAAAGTTCCAGAAATGGATCAGCTTTTATCATGTGAATTTTATTTGGGGTAAAAGCGTACAGTTCTGAGGCCATGAAATGTTCAAATCAAGGGGCCATTGGAGATGCCTTCTCACCAAAGTTAGTTACTGGTGATCCTGGTGTCCTGCCACAAGCGACCTGGAGCAGCTCCATGGGCTCAGCCGCTAGGGACCTTTTTCTGTGCCTCTTTTCTCTGCTGATTCCAGACTCTGGGATCTCTCTCAGTCTCTCAGGCTTCTCTGTTTTCCTGCAGTCCTTTCTCCCACATTGCAGATTCAATATGGCAACTTCCTATTTCTCCATATATTTCTTCCTTTGTGTCTTCATTTATAAAAGGTGTAACAAGAGGGTGGAAACCCAACCTGTGTCATGCCTCAGTGATGTAGTCCAGTCAAAGGGGCCCCACACCCACAGGAATGAATTAGTTCAAAAACATAATATTTTTCTTTATGGTATTCATAAAAGAACTTTAAACTGTCTCAAGGACTATGGGGCACTGCACTAAGTAGTATATGTGTGTGTGTGTGCATAAAATATCCATTTATATTATAATATATTGGCTGAAATTTAATTTCATGACTACCTTAGCTGCTAATAATGCTAGGAAATGTTATCTTTGTGCCTATCTTGAACATAAGTGAATTGTTACTCAAGGAGATAAAAGCAAAATAGATATTGAGAAATTATTGACAATAGTTTATGCCTTTGCATATCCCTTTCTGCACACACAGAATATATTCATGCTTTTCAGTGTAGTCAGCTAGGCCACATACATTCTCTGTATCTAGTTCAAAATCCAAAATCTCTTATTAATGTCCAATCTTCTTATGATACTTCAGTCTGTAATTAAGAGACAAGTTAACTTCTTCATTCATTGTTCTCCATGATTCCTTGATCTCTCTGGAAGTTTTCACCTGACCATTATCATCTGAGGTCCAACCCGAAATGAGTTTTGGAAGGTATGATCTATTTGTGGACTGTACAATTTTCACAGCCTGTTTCTTGCTGGTACACATTTGGGACCCAAAACTAAGCTTGTAGATCAGGCTTTTGGCTTTCCTTTAAGCAATATTAATTTCCTCAAAAATTTAGTAAAGCTTCTGTCTATTGACTTGCCAATCAGTTCCATGTGAAAATGATTGCATTTGATCTCTTCTAAAGAGTTCACACACCAGAATATTCTTCATTTCCATTTTCTGGCTTCTGTTTTAGGACCATCTCTTTGAGACAATAGGCTATGGTTAGAATGTAACACATGTGATTGATCTTCGCAATTGGGCAAAGCTTCCATTGTCTGGTTGAGAATTACTAATTGAGAAAGTGTCTGAGAAATAGCTGTGTCTTCTGGTAGTTGGGACATATAGGAGGGGATTATCCTTCTAAAGAGGCATCACTATTTAGTCAGTTTAAAGTTTTGACCTCTGTCAGAGAGAAACTCCCTTAACAAGGCTCTATTTCTTTCAATTTCTACTTACACACCGACAATTCTTACCCACACTTTCTCATTGTATTTGGTGAAAAGCATCAAGGAGCATCTAACGTTGTCACACATTTAACCTTTTTCTAATAATCTTTAGAGCAACAGATTTCATAGTTGTGGTTTTCCTAAAGGTTTTTCCATACTATACAAGATCATTAGCTTTATATCCTGCAGTAATTATATCCATATAGTCTGCTATTCGGCCACTAAGACAATGTTACATACATATTTTTTTTGTATGTGTGGTAGCACACCTCTTGTAATACCAAATTATTTATTAGTATGGCATAGGCTAACCATCTATTACAAAGAAACCTCAGAATAGAGGGCCTTAATTTAGATAGAAGAATATTTCTTTTTTAAGGTAAGTCTGTGGTCACCAAGAACTCATATTGACCAGTTAGCTATATCATCTTCAACATGGAGTTTCCATATTTGGGTCCAAGAACTGCTGTGGCTGCTGTTCTTGGTCAGAGCCATAGGAGAAACAAGGAAGTACTGTGCAAGCAGCTTTATCTTTATGAAAATATCTAGAAGTGACACATTTAAATTCGCAATACCCCCAAGGCCCAAATACATTCATTGGCTGCAAGAGAGGTAGGGCATAAGGCCTAAAATTAAGGTTGGATATTACAACTGCTTTGACTCTGAAAACAGGGGATGGGTGTGAGGGTGGAATGGTTTGAGCTGAGTTGAAGGGGGTGTGAGGGGTCTTGAAAGAGCATAACTGCAAATTCCCCTCCCCACCTACTCCCATAGATAAGGTCTTCTACCTAAATGGGAACCTCCTTACCACTATAACTTATCATAAGAACATTTTTATCATGAGAACTTGGCACAGTTCCTACTTATCAGTTCCTGCTTATCCTGAAGTAGTAGGTTTGTTTCCCTGGCGGCCCCGCGGAATTATTCATACAAGCCAATCACATCCTCCGTGGGAATCCCACCCTCTTGATACCACAGAGCCTACCTCTCAAAGGCCTTTGCTGTTTACTCTTTCTTAGTGCATCTGCATGTGGCCCTGCAGGGCTGAACTGTGTCCCCTTCCCCTTAGGGTTGTGAGCATATGTGACTAATATCCTGCTGTCAGTCTAATCTGTAGAGGGTTAGGTGTAGTGTGTTTGGTCATCCACATAACCCAAGGGTGGGAATTTCTCCTTCACCAGTGAGATGAAGAGGAGGTGAATAAAATAGGAGGATAGGAAATATAGTCTCTATCTAAATGGCCATGTGTACTGGTCACCAAAATAAACTTAGAAGTTTCCTTACCAAAAGAAGAAGAGGAGAATGGATACTCAGGATACAATCTCTCTTCCACCATTTCTTTGTAGAAAAAAATTAACAAAGGTCCTCAAGGATCTAAATATATGAGATGATACACTAATACTCTGATCAAATCTAGTGAGCTTACAAAAAATTCCCATTAATATACAACTGCTTTCTAATGTGGAGATGATTTTCTCTTCTTTTTAATGTGGAAGAGCTTCATGCTTCCATCACTTGTAAAAAAATTAATACTGTTTGTTTCTTCATCAACATATATGATCTCAAGTCTTATAGCTTGGCTTTATTAGTATGCTGACATAAAGTCCTTGCAAATATTAAAATACCTTAGGCCCTTTTTTCCTGCCCATTTATTTCCAAGCACAAACATTTCCAAATTTCCAAGTTCTCTTATTGAGCAACTATTAAAGAAGCTTATGATCCCTATTCTTGCTATTCCTTGTCTTTAAACTAAATCCAACCATGATGTGTACATTCTTCACTTAGAATAATTCTTGTAAAATCACTTTCAGTTCTAGAATTTAGCCAAAGCTCTTCTTAGCCATTTGAGCTTAAATTTCTGTCTCTATACATCAGAACTCTTGTGGACTTATCTGTCCATGAACAAAACTTTTTTTAACCAAGCAAAGTAATGCCACTTTGTAGACTAACTCCTTCATTTATCCTCCAAGTCTTCTGTATCATTCACCACAACACTTTTCAAGTTGTATTCTGCAGAGCCCTGGGATTCTGTCAAGATGCTGCAGGAGAGAGAGACAAGGGTTGGGATTTCCCTGGACTCAGCACTCTCAATACACTTCAGAGATAAAAACTTGGCACTTACCTTTGTTATATATTGGAGTTCTGCTTAAGATTTCCTTTGAGAAATGTTCTACTGTTTAAAACATATTTAAAAAACCAGAAATCTACAAAGTTCTGTACCATTATTTCCAACTTCCTACAATTATCTCCAACTCTTGGAAAAGTTGGAAAAAGGAAAATAAAAGGGTCAAAGGAAACCGCCTGTGCTAGGAGCTCAAAACACTTTCCTGTAGTCCTCTCCAAACAAGAATACAGGGTTAGTTTTCCTTTTTTACACTTTGAGAATTAAGCATAAAAACAAGTGAGTAATATCCTACATCCTTCTTTCTGACAGCTTTATATTTGGAGCTAGATAAGCCATTGTTACTTGTTCAAACAAGTGCAAACAGCAAGGAGATAGGGTAATATTTGCATTGGCATGATAGCCCAGAGCTGACTAATGTCTAATTGTAAAAGAAAAGACTCACTAATTAGAACAAAAAATTCGTGACCATCAATCAATTGCCTATGTCCTCTATTGAGACAGTCACTTTGTCTTATATCCTAGCTTTGGTTTCTTAAAAACATTATAAAAATATACTTCCCCACATAGACAAAAACAACTTGATATTTTACTAGCCTTGAAATATCAGTTTAATTCACTCCTTTGAGAGGCATCTTCTGAGAAGTTTACTCTTTTAACTGCTATTATTTCAGTATGTCATTATAATGAATAAAGATTAAAACACATGTTGGTGCCTTTTTGCAATTTGTTCTGTGCTCAAATCCTGGAACGAAATAGTGTATATTTTATTCACTTTTGGTTTAGAATATGCCAATATAATAAGCATGAGTTCTTAAATTTTCTATTCAGTCTATTCCTATCAGGCAATGAAGGCGGTGTAAAGGAAATAAACAAAGCTTACCCTTTTGAAGTTTCAGAGTATTTACTTTTAAAATGGAATCAATTAAATTAGCACCTTTCTGAATAACGGCTGTGTGGAGGGGTGGAGATAGGGTAGGAGAGGGGAGAAAATACTAGATGGGAAGGTAGGATCAGAGTATCACAATGCTCAGCTTTGCCACTAAGAAGATCTTAGTATATTCACCTCCCAAGCAATCGGTTAGACTAGAATAATATAATGGTTGTTCCAATTTCAAACCATTTAAATAGGAAATGGCTAATCACAATTATTCAGAACTTTACAATCACTTCTCAAACAAACATATTTAAAACCTAACCTTTAAAAAATATTTTTCTTAAGTAGAAGTGGGGACAAAATCTGAGAACCTTAATGTAAGGTGTATCTTCTGATATACACTGAGCATTTTAGATTTTCATTATGTTAATCTTTTAATGTCAAAATCACCTTTTCCATTAACTGAAATAAATGTCCAGAAGTCTATCAAAGAAAAAAACTTTTCTATGACTTCCCTTTTTTACGCTAAATCTCATGAAAATAAGATAATGAAAGTCATAGTTCACTGGGATGGGTCATGTTTTACTGTTTTTTTCTATTAAAAAGCATTAAAGAATAATTGATGACTTAATCTAACTTATTCATAATGCTGTGTGTGCCAAGTTATATTTAAAAATAATGCATAATGATTAAAATTTATAAGTTCATTGTTTTAGAACAGATACTGCTAATTAAACAACTCTATATTTGTATTTTAATCTTCAGAGTAAGGTTCTTGAACATTGTTCAATCATGATTTTTCTAGTCACATTACATGACATTAAAGAGTTACTTTACATTAAAGTTATCTTCAATTTTAGCCAAACACGTCTCTCCACAATGCTCTAGAGAACAGTCACTTGGCTCTTATTTTCTGGGAAAGAGTTTTTAAAGGGCTTGAGGCATTTGTTTTAATTTTAATTCCTGTGGCTTTTGAAATAATATTATAGAGTAATTGGGGAAGATTGTTGAGTATAACAATGTTTTCTTGGAATCAGCCCAGTGCTGCTGTTTAGCATTGACTAAAATAGTGAATTTAGACAGATGCTTTTTCATGTGCTGTATATTCATTTATTTAGAAATATTAAAAAATTACAGGACCAATTATTCAACCAGGAACAATCAGCAAACAGGGATTTTGTTATGGTTTTTCTGAATAATAAACATAGCTTTGAATTGTTACTTGGAATGAGCTCATTCTATATAGAAAAAGCATATTTCTAACTGATGTAATATAATCTACCCCTTCCCTGTCACTTTTTACACATATTTTCACATATTTGAATGATTTAGAACTTATCTTGTTTAGAACTTTCTATATAACTTTGTGGGCATAAATGAACAAACATAAATAATACCTGCATATGGTCTTATATTAATGCCTATTTTCATTTATAGAGAAAAAACTACAGTCGGATTAAGTAAATGTATTTATTTTTATTTGCATGTCTAAAATAAACAAACAAAAAATGCAGTGATTGAGCCTGCCGCTATTCATTCAAGTATGTGTGTTCTTTCAGAGTCCTTTCTACTGTATTTAAGCTCACCCCACTCTTTTCTATTTAAATTGTGAGGATTGCTGAGAGCCAGAAGCATAAATATTTGTTGTTGTTGTTGTGTGTTTTTTAGGAGGTTCTAGGGAATGAACCTGGGACCCTGTACGTGCAAAGCAGGTGCTCAACCACTGAGCTACTCCTGCTCCTGTGGACTAATAATATTTTTTAGATGGATCTTTGTGGATTCACTTGGCCCCCAAAATTACACACCAGGACAATTGCAGTATTTCTGGCACCAAGCATAGCTTAAAGAATAGAGAAAATTCTGACAAGGCAGTACCCAGTATATGTAGCACAAAGAGTACCAACTTCTGATTCCACTTCTCAGTCACCATGATTACATGAATAAATCAAGAAGTCCCCAAAGAACTTCAGTTCTCTAATCTCTAAAGTGTGTTGTTATTCAAGTTAAAAGAGATAAGATATGTAAGGTACATATCAAACCAGTACGCAGGAAAGTGCATTGACTGAGAAAGAAGTGCCTGGCTGATCACAAAATTTGTACCTAAAATTTTTACAGGTAAGTAAGAAAGAAAATAGTCATCACTCTGTCTTTAGCATCGTTTCCTTTAGAAATGCCCCAAATAGAAGTGTGTGAAAAGAGTCAAGGACTGTCTGACTGACAAAAAGCAAAGCCATAGATTGTATATGTGAGCAAATTATACCCCATGAGGTATGTGTCTTCAGAGGGGTGTTGGTTTCAATGGAATAACCCCAGTGAGGTGCTGAGGGCTTCACTCTTAACTTCTAAGGTACATCCTCCCAGAAACTTACCTATTCTAAATGTGATCCATTTTTGTTAAAAATACAGCACATAATCCTTATAAAAAATTTGGGGCTAAATGCACAAGATAACAAAGAAAATGAATTTTATTAGAGATGACCACTATCAATTAACATTTTTAAAAAAATTTATTTCTCTCCCCTTCTTGGCACCCCCCCCCCCACAGCTGTCTGCTCTCTGTGTCCATTTGCTGTGTGTTCTTCTGCATCTGCTTGTATTCTTGTCAGCGGCACCAGGAATCTGTGTCTCTTTGTTGCATCCTCTTGCTGCATCATCTCTCTGTGTGTGCAGCGCCATTCCTGGGCAGGCTGCACAATTTTTTTGCCCTGGGCGGCTCTCCTTACAGGGCGCACTCCTTGAGCGTGGGGCTCCCCTATGAGGGGGACACCCCTGGGTGGCACAGCACTTCTTGCACACATCAGTGCTGCGGGTGGGCCAGCTCATCACATGGGTCAGGAGGTCCTGGGTTTGAACCTTGGACCTCCCATGTGGTAGGTGGATGCTCTATCCAATGGGCCAAATCTGCTTCCCTATCAATTAACATTTTGATATAAATTTTCTATTTTCTTTATGAGCATATGTACACATAAAACAGCTCCTACTGTACATAATTTTACACTCTATTCTTCATCATACCATCAGTTTGTATAAACATAATTTTAAGTTGTTATATTATGATATAAATAATCTTTGATGGTTTTTCTTCTAGGAGATTTCTAGAAATTCAGTAGTAGGGTTAAAATATTTAGCTATTTTGAGAATATCTATAAATATTACTAAGCATCTTGGTAAATGCAGTAAAGCAATTTATATTCTCATTGACAGTATTTGGAACGTTCATTTTACTATCCCTTTATCAGAGCTGACTATTAATTTTTGCACATAAACACATATACACACATGCTGGCGAGGATAATTTTTAGGGCTTATTTATTCAAGTTACTTCAAAATTCTTTTGCTTTCCTTCCTAATATTTCTCACCAATAAGTGGAAAAAGTCACTTACCATCTGCCATTATAATATATATCCTGGATTTTATACCTAATATTTGTTTAAATCTATGCTCTAGTATATCAGTGGATGCCTAGGACTATCAATATGGTGAATTGTTTTCCCTGATAAATTCTAATTTAAATTTCACTAGTACAAGAATTTTCTTGTCAAATTAAGCAAAATAGAAACTGGAGTAAAATTACTATGTAAATTAGTATAATGAGAATTAAATTAAAATTTTGGAATATTGACAGTGAAAATATCCTCATTCCTTGCATTTATTATTCCTTTAATAACAAATATTTCAGAGGACAAGACTGATACATTCATACTCAAGAGCTGATTATATTTAAAATTCTTCTTTTTTTTTTTTCCTCTTAGGAGGTGTTGGGGCTTGGACCCAGGACCTCAAGCATGGGAAGCAGGTGCTCAACCACTGAGCTACATCCATTCCTCAAGGGCTGATTGTATTTAAATATGTTTATGTAATATAGGAATCTGTATTTCTGGAGACCTAATTTAACTCAAGTGTGCTTGCCTTTATAGAGTGGGAATGTGACAAATCTGTTGTGATTTGCTTTCTGGATTGGTCATTCCTTGTCTTTGAGACCTTTGTCAAGTTATTTAATTTCTATGATCCTTCAATTTCTCATTCTTGAAATAAATAAAAGAATACCTGCTTCCCAGAGCTATTATGAGAATAAAATGGGAAAAATGCATGTATACGTACATTTCTTAGACATAATAATGTACATAAAATAGCACTTCGTATATGAGACAAGTTTTCATTAGATAATAGATATCACTTTCCCTAATAAAACAGTGAAGGAGACTTATTTCAAGAAAATTATGTTTGCTGCTCTATAGACCAAAAGTTTCAGAAATAACAGTTTCTCAGACATTCCAACTCCTGAACCCTTTTTAAAATTTGCAGAAATTCTACTTCCTTCCATACTATTTAATTTTGCCTGTTTTATGATCAAACACGTTCATTCTGTTCTTTTAAACTAATTCCTTGTTCTTTAATGACTTAGGCTACTTTCACCCAGATTTAGAAAGTAACATATGAGGTATCCACAAACAAAAAACAAAACCACTAACAGATGTCAAAGACATCACTAGGGTGACTCCTCTCTGGGCAAGCTGGGGAATTCCAATCCCTGCTGCTTTCAAAGAACCTTTAAAACAGATGCTTTGTAAATTACATGTGGGGACTTACCATTTATCAAGTTTTGTCCACAAAATTTAAAATAGTTCCCTTTGCCAAGCTATCATGGAGAAAATATTTTCAAAATGGGAAATATTTCATATGAAGTTCATGAGGAATGCTGTGATATCCCTTGACATGTTTATGGCATCTTCTGACTGATAATTTTTTTTAATTTGAGAAGTTATGAGTTTGCAAAACAATTATGCATACCATACAGGATTCCCATACATTCTTACAATCTTTTAATACAAACACAATCCTGCCATTTTCACTGTTACTTTGGAGGACTTTTCACTTCCAGCCCTCCGAGTTTTCTTGAATGGAATTTTGGTCCTTCAAAAACTATGTTAAAAATATCCTTTGTAAACATCAATTAAAATCTGAGAAAGAACAGACTGACTAAAAGACAGTTAGATTGCAGCTGGAAGGAATTAAATTAGATAAAAAAAAGATTTTCAATGCTAAGTTTTGCTAGTCTTTATTATAGGTTTTAAAGGATAGTCAGGGTTTTTTAAAGTATTTCAATAAATCTTAGAAAAATGACTTAGCTATTCTTCATTTTTATCAAAACATAATAAATATTAATAAACAAATGTCCTAATTTCTTTTCCATTTATTTAAAGTCCAGCTTAACTTGCAGCTGCTTAACTTGGATGAAATTACAAATTGTCATGGCATTACTACATGTCTTGAACTATAGCAATACAGTCTACGTCAAACTTTTAAATTTTACATTTAAAAGTTCCAAATGATCTTATATACCCTATCCAATTCTCTTATTGATTACAAACTCTTCTATGGTGTATACATCTTGAAGACTTTATTTTTTAGGAAAGTACATAGCCACCATTCAGTGTATAGTTCAGTGCACTTTGGTATACTACAAAGTGCTAAATACGCCAAATGTGCAAGATAGCCAGACAGCAAGACATTTTCAGATTTACAAAAATTAAACTATGACAATTTCAGAATTAGTGAATGAAGGAGGCAAATCAATGATCAATAAATGAATTTTTGTAGTTTATTGGTCAAAGCAAGCAGCTCAGAATAAAGTCCATGAACAATACTGGGTTGTGGATGAATTTCAGTGTAGTTGAAGGAGTTGTTTTATCCCCTTATGTAGTGACGTGATTTAAAGTTTGCCAAGTTCTCTATCCCCTGATCCTGAAAACTTTTAAAATAGATAATAAGCCATAGAAGTTACCACTATGTAGTTACCATGAATAGATGAATAATAGGACATTGCCAATATTTTACTATGTTTGATTTACAAAAATGACAGTTCAACTTAATCCAGTAAGCCTTGACAAGATGATGTTCCCCATATTTGCATTTTTTTTCTATTTCCTAATATTTCATGTTTAGAGAAAATAATGAATATGCATATCTTCTACATAGCTCTATCAAATACTAGATTATGTCATATTTGCTTTAGCTATTTCTGAAAATGAACATTACTATTGCAGTATAGGTGCAGATGTACCCCTTTGCCCTCCTTTCTCTTCACAGAGGAAACCAAAATCATTAATTTGGTGTCTATTATTTCTAAGATTGTTTTGATACATTTCTGATTTGTAAAGTGAATATACTATTTCTATTCTTTTGGTTTTTGTATTTTTGATTAATACTTTCTAACAAATTAGACAGCTATTAAATATTTTTATCCTCTTTCTAACAATAACTAGGCTCTCAACTTGCTTTACCCATTAAACATAAACCGTAGTGTTGCTTACAATATTGAAAGCCTATTTTTATGCTTGTTTGCCATTTGTACATCTTTTCTGGTGAGGTGTCTGGTCAGATCTTTTGCCCATTTAAAAAATAGCGTTGTTAGTTTTTTTTACTTTTATGATTTCTTTGTATATTTTGAATACAAGTACAGCAGTGTTGGTAAAATACGATAAATTATAAAATTTTATTTATATATATTTATTTTCAATGTAGATAATCATATTATCCATTACAGTTTTCTTTCTCATTATTTACAACTTTTCTTTCTTTTTTTTTTTTTCAGAACCAATTAAGGCTTTATTTTGGAAAAGATAGAAGTGGCTTCTAGTTGAGGCCATTGGTAAAAAGCGGGCGGGCAGGCACGGCGATGGGGGCACAGCTAGTTGGGAAGGGCGGCGGTGGCAGCTCAGTTGGTCAGGACATCGGACGATTCAGACTCAAGCTCCCCATTGCAGATCTCAATCTTCTTGCCCGCAACGACCTTGGTGCAGCTGGTGTGGCTGAAGGAATCTGAGACCCCACCAGAGCTTAAGCTCTGGAAGGATGTGGAGCCGGGCTCAGGCCTCCTGAGTAGTAGCCACCAGAGGTGGTCTTTCTATGACTACTCTGGTCCCAAATCCCAGATTCCAGCCTCTTCTCCTCGCCCGCCAGCTGCTGGCCGGTAAGTGGCGATCTCCACGTCCAGGGCCAGCTTGACGTGCATCAGCTTCTGGTAGGCGCCCAGCGGCAGTGCCATGTCCTGCTTGGCCTGGTTCAGGGCAGCCTCCAGCCGGGGTTTGGCGTTGGCGTCCTTGACCGCCAGCTCCCCGCTGCTCCGCATGAGCAATGGCAGCCCTTCGGGACGCTCTGGCCCTTCAGCCCTCGATCTCAGCCTGGAGCCAGCTGAAGCTCTGGTTCATCTTGGGGATCTCCATCCTGGGGCGGAGGAAGCCATCCCCGTGCTTCTGGCCAGCGTCTGCAGCCACTCGTACCAGATTTGGTACATACTCTCGGGCTCCGTCCGGCTGCGGTTGGCGATCTCCTTGTATTGGGCCTTGACCTCGGCGATGATGCCTTGCACGTCCAGGGAGCGGCTGTTGTCCCTGGACAATACCACAGACGTGTCTGAGTTCTGGGACTGCAGCTCACGGGTCTCCTCTTCATACAGGTGCCGGAGGAAGTTAATCTCGTCACTCAGCGCTTCCAGGAGGGACTCCAGCTCTACCTTGTTAAGCTTCATCGACATCCTTCCTGATGAGGACAAATTCATTCTCCATCTCTGTTCACTTATTGATCTCATTCTCATTCTTGAAGTCCTCCACCAGGCCCTGCATGTTGCCAAGCCCTGCCTCCAGCTTCAGCTCCTCCTGACCCAGCGCCTCCTGCTGCCTAGCTCTCAAACACGTTGTCCATGTTGCTCCCCGCAGTCTTCTGCTGCTGCAGGAGGCTCCCCTTGGTCTCCAGCATCTGTTCTGCTGCTCTGAGAACCGTAACTTGTCGATGAGGGAAGAAAACTTGTTGAGGCTCTTGATCTGCTCCTACTCCCGAGAGCACACGGCCTGGAAGTCATTGGTGTCCCCCAGCTTCATGGACTCAGCAGGCTCTAGTTCAAGGTGACGGTGGTGATGCCCCCTACATTCTCTGCCCCTCGTAGACCCCAGCCAGACTCATGCCGGTGCCCACGCTGCCTGGGAAGCTGCCCCTGCCCACCCAGGAGAAGGCCAAGGAGCTGATGCCGGAGCCGGACCCACTTGTGTGCAAGCAGCTGCTGGTAAGACCCTGGGGGCCAGACTGGACGCCTCGTAAGACTTCTGGGTCACCCTGATGGACATGGTGGAGGCTGAAGAGGTGGCAGACGGCCAAATCAGAGGTTTGTATAGGAGCAGAGGACTCCTGCTTCTTGGTTCTCTTTTCTTTCCTTTTTCTCTTTTTTAAAGCAGGGCCTACAATAAAATTTTGGAAGAATTGGTAATATTCAGGATCTTCATCTTCTTTTCCATTTTGAATTAGGATGTTTTAAATATTTTATTGTCAATATGATAGATACTATAGTTTTTTGATGGGTTTCCTATATCAGGCTAAATAAGTTCCCTTCCATTTCATAAGTTATCTCTGTACTTAAAATTAATATATATCTCACCTTTGGGGTATAAAATTTCTGTATCTTTACTTACTTTTTATTTGCTTGACCTTATAATGACTGAGATAGGTTTGCTATGGTGGATTTGTCAATTTCTCCTGAAATGTCTGTCATGTTTTTCTTCTTACAATGTAAGAGTTATAATATATATTTTTAAAAAAATTGTTGAATCATCCTTGAAAGTCAGACCTTATAATATTTTGCATCTGATTTAAGGAAGATATCTTATTTTGGGTGTGTTTTGCAATTTTTAAAATTGTGATAGAGAACAGACAACTGCAGGGGAAAGGGGAGAGAAATAAAAAAATAATAAAATAAAATAAAATTGTGATATCATGCATATTGAAGTTTTACTTGCAGGAATTCTTTGAGGCCTAAGTTGAGTATGACTTTTTCAGAAAGGGCTTCTGTTTTTCTCATAGGGAATATGGTACCTCCTACCAACCTGCTAGCAACCTAAATGAGATGCTCTACTTGAGGTTTTTCACGTTGCTTAGATATTGTAAATTCATAACACAAACCAGTGTAAGGTTCAGCTTGAAAACATTTGATTTTCCACCTCTACCAGGAGCTAGTCTAGGTGGACGTTTCCCTGCTGATGCCTTTAATGGACATTTATTTTCTGGTTCACAATTTTTCCAAGGATATGAATCATCTTTGAGGATCTCTGAACCTTGAATGCACTCAAGATCTTGCTTCCTTCTACTGGGTGGCTATTAAAACTGAATGTTTATTGGGATATGCATTTGCTAGTTTTAATACTTACTTAACTTTCTAGATATGTGCTCCTTTTTTTTTAAAACCTCTAAGTTGTTCCCTTATTTCATTATGTATTAGCCAACTAGTATACATTTAGAGAATTTTAAAAATAGCATTTTACATGGTGTATTTAATTATTTTATGAATGAAGCTAAGGTATTTAATAACAATGTCCAAGATTCCATTTGGGCCTTCACCATCTCCCTCCTGGAATTTTTGTAATCTTCTAAGTCAAATGCCAGACTCTCGATCAAATTTGCCTTTTATAAATAAAATTTTATTGGAGCACAGCCACATTCAATTGTTTTTAATCTTAGAGACACATGCCTTTAGACTTCAGGTTTACAGATTTATCTCTTAATGTGTGTGTGGTTTTGTATATTTGGTTTTTTTGGTCTTTCTCTCTTTCTCCGTCTACCCTCATCCCTCCTTTTCTATTAAGGAATCCTTTCAAGACTTGATCCAAAACTAGACCTTGTAATAATGATGTGGCATTATTCTGCAGGATAAGAGGGAAAACACAAACCCAGTCACAAAGTATGTGTCCATGTTGGCTGAAACCAAGGCTGTCTATACCCCCCTATTTCTCTAGGCCTTTTTATTTTGCCATGTATCATAGCCCCCACATTGGCAGAAGCCTTTTTCAGCATCTTTCCAAGAAGTGGGGGCTCTGGCTTCACTCAGAGAGGCAGGCTTCAGTTCTCGCATGCCACACAGAGTACTTTTAATCTCCTTTACCTTGGCAGGATTCAATCTCTTGAAAGCCAGTGCTTATTTCTGGATATAAACCCCAGCCATTTCACAGCTCCAGCCTTGCATATTGTTTCCGGTTTTGTCTACAGTACAGTTTGTCTTGTTTGAACCCAGCTATACCTTTTCGATTTTCAAAGAACATATCATTCATCATTGCTATATGCTTAGAGCAGAAGGCGCTTTCAAAATGTTAAATCATTATATCGCCTATCTTGGAATTTGAGTCCTTGTCATGGAGGAGGAAATTGTATCCTTACTTATGTAACAGATCGTCACAGACTTCTCAAGAGGGATCTCACATATTTCAGGAAAAAAGTGTAGCAGGAGTAGCAGATTAATTTGAGAACCTTAAAATATAATATATGAAAAGGGAAGTATTTTCATTAAAAATGTTATTAAGTTTAATAAATGTACCACACCAATGAAAGGTGTTAATAAGAAGGTGGTATATAAGAACCCTGTATTTTATGCTTGTTTTTCTGTAAATCCACAATTTCTCTAATAAAAAATAATAAATTTTAAAAAGATGTTATTGTGGTCCTCAGTAAAGGATTAATGGGAAAGGTTGAAAGAATTCTTTGGAAACCATTTTCTAGCTACTTAGAACATTCTGGAATAAGCTGAGAATGTTAAATTCATGTGCTCTGTGAGTTTGGTATTCTTAGGAGGAATGTAAACCTTTAAAATTGCTAGTGGATAATCTGCTAGCAGGTATTGTTCAGCATGTGTTCTAAGTGGTGAGAAGAATTAAAAGCAGAAGTGCTCAGCTGGGTGTGAACTTCCGCACTAGAGAAGAGGCCAGATGAACACTTTCACATATCCTCTAGAACTTTTCTGTGCAGAAAAATGACACAGGTAACACCAGGAGGAGATTTCAGGATACATCATTATGCATTGACTACTGTTTTGGTTCACTGTACTTATGCATCAAATTGGAAGAGCAATATGATAAATTGTTAAAATATTTAATACATTATCTCACATGATAAATATTTTTAGAAAAATGCATTCCAAATAATTGATTTATGTAGGTCCTTGTAGTGTATCAGCAAGGATTTTAATCCTGACTCTGTCCCTAATGAGTTGTGTGATCCTGGCCAAGTCAGTTAAATTTTGTGTGCCTTTTTCCTCATTCATAAACTTGGTTGATATTGGACTTCATGATTATCAAGGTCACTTCAACTATAAAATTCTTTGTTGTTATTTATTTCTTGGTCATATGCATACACTTAGGTTAATTAATAACAGAGAAAAACCACCTTTACCCTGTTTTTCTCAGAAACATTATTTGGACCAGAGGTTCATAAGCACCAGCTGAAGAAGTTGGTAAAGGGTACACTCTGAGCAACAAGTATTCCAGCTTTCTTCCTTCAGACTAATTCTGTTTCTTTCTGCTTAACATATGGAGCTCTTTGTAAAATATTATTTGATGAAAGCATTTTTAAGTTTACAAAATATTTCTTTTTAAAGTTTTTCATAAGAGCTTTATAAACTTTTGATTTTATGAGAAGATAAAAGATGGGCAAGCGTGGCATATTTTAGGATATTTGGTAATGTTAACTCATTCTGTTTTATTGTTCACACCAATTTCTTTAAACAATTAGGAGAGAAATAATCAAACTGGATTGGATGAAAAAAAATGAGATAGCTTTGAATATATAAAAAAAAAAATCCAAAAAAGGGACTGAATTCCTGAAATTCAGTGTCAAGTTATTGTTCAATTGAATTCCACATGTATCCTTGAAAGATTTGTCTTTATCTCAGTATTCTCTGTTCCAGTTTCTGTTTATTCTTCCCTGGTATGCTGATGGTATCATAGCTACTCATAAAACAGGACTTTAATTTTAACCTTGCACACCTTTACCTCACATAGAATTTGTTGATTAAAAAAATAGGGAAATTTAAAATCAAACATAGTTGTAATATTCTGAAATATGGTTAAGAACTGTGTTGGAACACTTGGCTTAGGCTTGGGGCCTCTCTGAGCATCTTCTGTCCTTTTCAATAAGCCTTGTGCTGAGCACATAGAAGCTTACCTGCCCACCTTGATTATAGATGTGAAAAAGATGGGACAGAAAGAGGAAGACCTCACAGGGGCAGACTCTGCTCCAGTCGGCTTACTATACTGACAGACTAGCAAAATAGAAAAAAGTTCAAATGTGAATGTAGAGAAGATACAACAAAAGTGATCCTGAGTATGCTCATGGACTAGCAATGATTCTGAGCAAGGAAATGGACAATTCAGCTGTTAAAGAAATGTTGGAGTTGCTGCACAGTCAGAGAAAGAGGTAAATCCTCTCCCTAAGTGTTGTCCATTTCCACAAAATTGCTCTGTGCTATGTCTCACTTATGATTGCATGGCTCATCCATCCTGTCAGTCAAACAGATAGTGAACAGAGGCAATGACTCTGATTTTGGAATTGAATCTTGGCCTTGCATTTCACCAGTTTGGCAAAGTCATTTAACCTTAGCTTCATTTTCTCACATAAAATGAGGATAAGGCATACAATTCAAATGATTTTTCTAAGGTTTCAATCAGGTTTAAGTCATGTTATAATGTTCAAAACATTCACTCAGTTCTTGGAACATAGAAAATATTCAGTATATGGTAGTCATTATTTTAATGTATAAAAAAGGCTTTATCTGAGAACCCAAACCTTGACACAGGATTAGTTCATTCTCTAAAGAGCAAATTTTCCAAAAATGTGTTTACCTAATACTAGTCCTGGAAGATAAAAGGTACAAGGTTAAATAAAATTTGGGAAAGTGATAAATATAATTTTCCCTTTCTGAAGATTTACAGTATTTCTCAGTCCATTAGAAACTCCAAGATGTCTTAAGGTAAGGAGTTTACTTTGTTCAATCCAGAAAATTTTCCAAACATAACTTTTTATTAATTTTTCAAAATAATTTATGTTCTACAGAACAGATTTAGGATAATACTGCCTGTTATAAAAAGAGTTTGCTGCATAAAATCAAAGCAATAATAATACGAGGATCATATTTGTGCCCCATTATCTCATCCCTATTCATTTAAATTTTTAAATTTTCAAAGCAATTTATTCATGTATATCATTCATACATAAACTTACATAAACAGTAAGTATATAGTAAAAGCTGTGAACAAAACAAATATATATAACATCATAGAGGGTTCCCATACATCATCCCACCACCAATACCTTGCATTCTTGTGAAACATTTGTCAAAGTATTACTATAAACTATAGTCCATACTTTACATTTGCTGTATTATGCTTTCATAAGAAAGCATACCATTTCTGTTCATCTCCAAACACTTATAAACCACTTTTTATGAATTCTGCACAGATTAAACCTCAGCTTTCCATTCTTTAAACATATTCTCTGGTGACTTATATACTAGTTATTAACTCTGAGTTTGCTCATTATATTTAGTTCATAATAGTGAAATAATACAATATTTGTCGTGTTGTGCCTGGCTTGCTACACTCAACATAATGTCCTCCAGGCTCATCCATGTTGTCATATACTCCACAACTTCATTTCTTCTTACAACTGAATAATATTCCATTGTGTGTATATACCACAGTTTGTTTATCCATTCATTAGTTGAAGGACACCTGTGTTGTTTCCATCTTTTGATAATTGTGAATAATGTCACCATGAACATCAGTCTACAGATATCTGTTTGCATTGCTGCTCTTAGTTCTTCTGGGTATACAACTAGTAGTGGTATTGCCAGGTGTATTAGTCAGCCAAAGAGGTGCAGATGCAAAATATCAAAAATCTGTTGACTTTTATAAAGGGTATTTATTTATTTATACCAGGCCATGAAGCATAAGTTACTTCCCTCACCAAAGTCAGTTGCCGTGTGTCAGAGCAAGATAGCTGCTGATGTCTGAAAGAGTTCAGGCTCCCTCTTCCTCTCTTGGCTCCATGGTCCTAGCTTCTTCCAACATCAGGTGTAGACTGGGATAAGTCTCATCTCTCTCCTGGGGCTCTTCCCTCTCTGGGCTCAGCTGCTCTGGTCTTTCCACTAGCTCAGCTGTAGACTATCAGGTAATTAGCTCCTCTCTCTTTCCAGTCTTCAGGATCAAAACTCCTACATCCCTTCCCTGCGGTGTGGTTTCTCTATGAGACCCCATCCACCAAGGAGGTGGGAAATCAATGCCCTACTGAGGTGGCCCAATCAAAGCCATAATCATTATTTAATCAAGTTAAATAATCTGAATCTAATATAATCTAAAGGTATCATTAACCCAGAGGAACAGATTAGTTTACAAACATAATCAGTATTTCTTTTTGGAATTCATCAATAATATCAAACTGCCACACTCCACACTTTGAATACCAAAAAGACAGTACAGTATTCAAAAAACCCTAAATCAGTAACAATGCTATGTCTAAAATCATATCACAGTCAGTTTTTAAAAATACATTTTGTCTTGGGGCAAAGTCTAGTCTGGCTGTAGACCTCTGAAACTTACAAAACCATTTATCTGTTTCCAGTATACAAATGGACAGACAAAGGATAAACACTTGCATTACCATAAGGAAAAAATGGGAGGAAAATATAAGCCATGGGTCTATAACAGTTCTGAAAACCTGCAGGGTATACTTCATTACATATCAAAGTCTGAGAGTCATTCTTAAGACGATGGTTTCTTCTCCATGGGGCCTTATGAGAACTCACCCTTTATTTCCACAGGCTTGCCCAATGGCCATTTTCTTGGTTCCACTCTCATCAAGCATCTGGGTGGTGACCACATTCCAGACCTCACCCTCCAAGAGGATTGGGGTGATTGCTACACTTTACCCAATCTTTGGGTTAGAGTCTTAACCCCCTTAGTACAGTGAAGTGAAGATAACATCCTCCCTAACCTTTAGCATACAGGTCCAACCCTCTCAGAGCAATGGGGCATCAATCCCAACCTCCCTAATCCCTGGAGAATATGCTCCACCCTCTCTGTACCCTGGGGCAACAAAATTCTCCTTGAACATGGGGTGGAAACATCCACCCTCTTCAACTACTGAGACAAACTCACCCTCTCTGTACATATGGGTAGGGTTCCACTCTTGACCAAAAGAGATATCTTACTTCCAGATCTCAGCTTCCATGGTTTTCCTCTTGAAGTTGTTTCCTCTTCAATCTCTCCCTTCTATGACCCTTTTAGTACAAACTGACAGTGGTTTTGTTCATACAGCTCTTTCAAAAAGCTTGTTGGTTTAGCATGCAAGAAACAGGGGTCCAAAGCTATTACACAGAATTTCCACAAGTCTTTCCAAGATAACTGCATCTTCAATCCTGATTTACAAGTTCCAAGTTTGGTTAAGTACTCAGATGGGGCACTATCATCTGGGAATTGATTTGCAGAGGCTTGGAATTTCTGGAATCAATTTCTGGTTTCTTTATGCCCAACAATTCAGTCCTCAGCTATTTCTTTCATCTAGCATTTTGCTATAATCTGCAAGGAGAAGCCAAGTGCCATTTTCTGAGTTTACTTTGGAAGGTTCTTCAGCTAAATGCCCAGGCTCACCACTTTCAAATTCAGCCTTCCGTAAAACACCAGGAGTTAATTTTGTTAAGTTCTCTGCAACTTTAAAACATGGATTGCCTTTCCTCCAGATTCCAATAATAGTTTCATCATTTACTTCTAAGGCCTCATAAAAAGTCTCTTTAGAATCCATATTACTATCAACAGTCTCTTCAAAGCACTGCAGGTCTTTTCTACCAAGTATCTCACAATTCCTCCAAAAAAATAAACCCTGACCCATTTATAAAACTATTCCAGCATTTTAGTAATTGTAAAAGCATGATTCCACTCTCTAGTACTAAATTCTGTATTAGTCAGCCAAAGGTGTGCTGATGCAAAATATCAGAAATGTTTTGGCTTTTATAAGGGTATTTACTTGGGGTAGAAACTCACAGTTAACAGGCCATAAAGTATAAGTAACTTTCCTCAGCAAATCCATTGCCATGTGTTGGAGCAAGATGGCTGCTGATGTCCACAAGGGTTCAGGTTCCCTCTTCCTCCCTTGGTTCTGTGGTTCCATCTTTTTCCAATATTAGCTATAGGCTGGGATAAGTCTCATCTCTCTCATGGGGCTCTTTCCTCTCTGGGCTCAGCTGCTCTGTTTCTCACCATGAGGTCAGCTGTAGACTACCAGGTGTTCGACTCGTCTCTCTTCCCAAGTTCCAGGATCAAAATTCCAAACTCCAAAACTCCAACTCAACATCCTACTGATGTTGAGTGACCCAATCAAAGAGTTAATCATTATTTAATCAAGTAAAAGTGAAACCTCTGAATCCAATATAATCCAAGGGTATTACTAGCCCAGAGGAACAGACGAGTTTACAAACATAATCAGAATTTTGTTTTGGAATTCATCAATAGTATCAAATTGCCATACCAGGTCAATGGTAGAGTTATATCTGACTCCCTAAGAAATCACCAAACAGACTTCCACAGTGACTGTACCAGTCTACATTCCCAGTAACAGTGAAAATGCATTCCTATCTCTCCACATCCTCTCCAATACTTGTAGTTTTCTGTTTTGTTTTTCAATAGTGACTCATCTAGTAGGTTTGAAATGATATCTCATTGGAGCTTTGATTAACATTTCCCTAATAGCTAGTTATATTGAACATTTTCATGTGTTTATTTTTCACCATTTGTATTTCTTCTTTTAAAATGTGTCTATTAAGGTCTTTTGCTCATTTTTAATTGGGGCATTTATCTTTTTATTGTTGAGTATAGGATCTTTTTATATGTCATGAATAGTTGACCCTTGTTGGTTGTGTGATTTCCAAATATTTTCTCCCATTGTGTAGGTTGTCTTTTTATTCTCTTCAGAAAATCCTCTGAGGTGTAGAAATGGTTTAATTTTGAGGAGGTTCCATTTATCTATTTTTCCTTTTGTTGTTCATGCTTTGGATATAAGGTTTAAGAGACTACCATCTCCTAAAGGTCTTGTGGTTATTTTTCTACATTATCGTCTAGGAATTTTATGGTCCTGGACTTTATATTTAGGTTTTTGATACATTTTGAGTTGATTATTTTTTTCTAAATAAAATTTTATTGAAGTAAATCATTCATACATGAACATACAAAAACAATAAATATATAGTAAAATTTGTGACTTTACAAAATAAACATACATATCATTATACAAGGCTCCCATACATCTCCCCACCACTAACCTTAAATTGTTGTGAAACATTTGTTTCAAACTATGAAAGAGCATCATCAAAATGTTTATACTTATAGTAATATTTAGCCCTAATCTTATTTTTCCCCAACACTCTCAATTATTAACATCTTATATTAGAATTATTTATAACAGTTGTTCTCATTCAGGAGAAAACATTTTCATATTTATATATATATATTTTTTAAAGATTTATTTATTTATTCCCCACCCCCCGGCCCAGTTGTCTGCTCTCTGTGTCTTTTGCTGCATGTTCTTCTTTGTCCGCTTCTGTTCTTGTCAGTGGCATAGGAATCTGTGTTTCTTTTTGTTGCATCATCTTGTTGTGTCAGCTCTCCATGTGTGTGGCTCCATTCCTGGGCAGGCTGAACTTTCTTTCGTGCTGGGCAGCTCTCCTTTTGGGGCGCACTCCTTGTGTGTGGGGCTCCCCTACGCAGGGACACCCCTGCGTGGCACAGCACTCCTTGTGTGCATCAGCACTGTGCGTGGGCCAGCTCCACACGGGTCCAGGAGGCCCAGGCTTTGAACCGCAGACCTCCCATGTGGTAAACAGACGCCCTAACCACTGGGCCAAGTCCACTTCCCTCATATTTATATTGTTAGCTACAGTCCTTCTTCCACTACTGGATTCCCTGTGTTATACAGTCCCATGCTTTGTACAGTCCATTCCATTGTACACTCAGTGGCTTTCATTTTCATTGCAGAGTTGTACTGTCATCACCTCAGTCAATTTTAGAATATTTTCAATACATTTTGGTTGATTCTGGTCTAGGGAGTGAGAGAGGGGTCCTCTTTCATTCTTTTGGTTATGGATATCAAGTTGTCCCTGCACCATTGGTTGAAGAGACTGTTCTGACCCAGAAAAGTAGACTTGGTAGGCTTATGAAAAATCATAGAAATGAGGGACTATTTCTGAACTGTCATTTGATTCAATCAAACGATTCCACCAAATGATTATAAAATGGCACAAGGTATCATTGTGCCATTTTACAATAAAGAAACAGACTGATATTTTGTGACTCCTACCCAAATTACACAACCAATAAATGTTAAAGACAAGACTTTTACCATTAAACTTACTGTCCCACTAAAAATACTTTCCAAATATCTAAGTGTGCTCTAATATTTTCTATGTAAAAGCTTTGGAGCCCAGACTTCTATGATAACATTTTACTTCTCCAAAGAGAAAATTTAACTTATTGTTCTCATATTCTGTTGCACTGCCTGTCACATATGTTGTCTCTGCTGAGATAGAATAAATATGCAGACAAGACAAAGTGTGAAGGTAGCATACCTTAATCCCATGCACTTTCAACCTGTCAAAATCCCAAAAACCTACATGACTTTTATATACGTGAAAAATCCAATTTGACAATGTCTCTAATATGACAAAATATGGTAGAAAGACAGCAAGGATGGCTATCATGATATACATATTCAAAGAGAGTCCCTGCCAGGTCTACTGCATGCTTGGAGAAACTAAACATGGTATTGGTGGTTAAGAAATCACAGGGAAACTTCCCATAACTAACAACCACAATAGTGCATTAATAAAAGCAAGCAAGATTTTTGACCAAGGTCAGGGACCACTGAAAATCATTCTTTATCCAGGGTTTCTGGGATTGGGTCTGTAGCTTCAACAGCTGTGGTGACAGCAAAACAGATACATAGCTTTGACAGAGGCCCCTAAAGATCTCATTTCTAAAAAATATTGTCTGTGTGACCTTAGCATCTCTAAGCCTCACTTTAAAATGGGAATGTTAATACCATTTTACAGGAAGTTTAAATGGAATTTAGAGGTAAATGAATCTAGCACAAGATTCAACAAATGGTAGGCATCATTAAATATTTATTAATAACGGAAACAGTGAAATAATGTCCATATTTCTCATTTTACACGTGAAGAAGGTAAAGCTCAAAGAGAACAGAAATATACTTGCCCCAACTCTTATGAAATGGGCATAGGTATTCCATTAGATATTGTAATTCTAAGTAAATCCTGCCTCCCCTTGCAGCCTCCCCTTATTTCTTTTCAAATCATGGAAGACTTGGCCCAGTTGAAGTGTTTTCCAACTTTGTTTCATATATGACATTTAAAAATTCCATAGTTCTAGAAATACTTTCTTCCTTATGAAACTTTAATGACTAATCATGTTTAAATATGAAGCGCCAGCTGTATTACCGCCACCCCTTTTTCTGAAGGTGATCATGTGTCAGCATGGCCGGTGGGGCCTGAAAATTAGAGCAAAGCCATAAATTGGCATTTTACTTTACTCTGATCGCAATAGCTGCACAGTATAATAAAACCCAGGGACAGACCTTGGGAGGGAAGTCAGGTATTGGTTAGTTCTTACATGCTAGATGCTATGGGAACTCTAAATTTCATACAAATGAAAGTGCAAATTGTTTTTGAATATAATTGCTAGGGCTTCCAACAAATGCTTTATCTATCCATCTATCTACTTATCTATTGTTTAGTTTTTTTCAAATGTGTCTCTCTCTCACACACACTGAGCTGAAACACTTACTTGGACAACTTTGTCCACAGGTTATGTACTCATCCACCACCAGGTAACAGAGACAGAATGAAGTAAATTTCCACGCAGTAACTTGTCCTTATTCAATCTTTAAATTGAGTTAAAATGTATCTTTGAACAAAATCTTCATCATTTTCCTTCTGCTATTGATTTCATATTTCTGGTTCAATACCTCCAACAAGATAAATGTTAGGTAATGTTCTTTTGGCAACTGGATTTACTAGAGGGAATGAATAACCAAATTTATTTGTGAGTTGAGGAACTTACGGGGCCTCCACCACTTAGAGGCTAAATATTTAGTCCTTCAATTAATAAATATGTGCAGATTGTCTGGTATATGCAGGCACCTTTGTAGGAATTAAGGATAAATTAAAGAGAAAATGATATTTGGCATCTAGTGCAAAGAACTTATCCTTTTGTGAAAAAGTCAGACATGAATAATCACAGAAATGAGTGCTCAGAAGAAAGAATGAGTGTGAGAGAAGAGCAGAACCTGGCATGTCTGGAGGGCTGGGGACACGTCAGTGAATAAGTGATCTTTGCAATAATGTGTGGAGGAAAGTAGGAGTTAGGGAGGTAGCACAGGAGGAAGACACTGGCAGAAGGAGTGTGTTTGAAATTTCTCAAGAGCAAAATGTACATAGGCCACAAAGAGAACTGAGGGAAGGCCATGATGGCTGGCGTTAAGCGAGGAAAGGTAATATTGCTTCAAGAAGAGAGTGGGGAAAGTATAGAGGTGAGACCCAATGGCACCTTGTCATCATGAGGGTTTTATATAGATTGAATGCAATCAGCTAAAGTTGTCAGGTGTTTCAAACACATCTTCTTTTGCTTAAACTGTGTGGTCAATATGTTAACCAAAACAACTAGCTTCTAGTTCAATTGTTGTTGATGCTGTTATTAATTTCTATGTAATCTGCCCTGCAGTTAATTCTATAGTTTGTGGTTTTCAAAATCATCTGTTCTATCGATTTTCATTCTGGGGCATAGTGATTTCCTAATTTATAACCCAGTTACAAAAAGAAAAAAAAAGTAACTTTATCAAACATATGCATTTTAAAAGTGCGATACTTTCCTCCATATGAAGCACCTACAAAATCTATTTAAATGTAAATGTCCAACTTTAAGTGTCAATATGAATTTATACTTTAGTGTAAAGAGCTAGAGATTAAATACATCTCTGATTTTGGAAATTTTCTTTATAGATCCCCTTTATGATTGTTTTTGGGCTCAAAAATCAGGATATTTCACCTTTTATTTGCCTAAGGATGCCTGGCTTACGCACTTTTATTAGCTTTACCTTTCTCTTTTTTCCAATGATCTTTGACAGGGCCAATTTCTGTAACCATTATAAGTTATATCAATAATAATATATTATCTAAGATTTGACATATTGGATGTTCTCTGAACTGTGCTGTTAGCCTTCCTAGGATTTGACAGTCCCACTAAATGCAGTTTATAGGAAAAAGAAATATTTTAGAACATTTTAGGATAGTATCAGTAACTATTGTTTGTATAGTGCATTTCCACTGACACTGATGAAGCACTTTAAAATACATGATTTCATTTAAGTGGTTAACTACCCTGGGAGATCTAGTAGGCATCATTATTTCCATTTTATAACCCAGGAAATTGAAGGTCAGTGATGAAGTTCTTTGCCAAAGGACATCCTCTGGGTAAGAGGTTTGGCCTGTGGTGAAATCTATGTCTTTGGTCTCCACATGGCATTCTACTTACATTATGTCACTACTATTTATATTTAAGTTGGAGTCTCTAATATTGAATTTGTAAAGGAGTATATTGCATACTTAGCTACACATGTAAGTACTATTCTGTTTCCTTCCCCATATCAGAAACAGCAGAGTACTCTAGGAGTAGAGATCAGCCTGTCAACGCAACTTTTCCCCTTTGACATCTCCCCTTTGTGTTTTCAATTTTCTCCCTAACTTATGGATATTCCGAGTCTCAGATATTGACTAAATTTTCTCAAATTTTAATATTTCTCTCCTAGCACCTACTCTTCTTTATTTCTTAATTGCACCACTATTTTTCCTGTCACTGAAGATTTCACCCTCAATGGGATTTTAAGACTCCATCTTCATTCCCTTTGACATACAGACTAGATTAACCCAAGCACTGTTCTTACCGTTTTTGCTTGATGTTGTCTTTCCCTCTTTCCTTTCAAAATGCTAATCTGGAGATACACACCCGGTTTGAGTATATTTATGTTCTCAGGAAAAGACTCAGACTTTCTGCTCTTGCTATTATGCTTTCCATCCAACTTACTGCTGGGGTTTCTCCAATAACCACTACAATTTCCTGTCTAACTGAAAAGGTTAGGATGGATTAAGTGAAGCATTTGCCCATGCATTAATGCCTCAATTATGATTGGAACATCATCACAAAATGAGATATTTTATGTAAGGTGAATTTCTGGATATCTGAAACTTATTCCTTTATGCACCAACATTTCTGTTTTAACTATTTGTAAACCAAAAAGCCAGTGAGGACTAGATATTTTTACAATGATACCTTTTACAGACTCCTTTATCCTCTCTCTGCTGATGTCACACCTCCACTCCTACAGTTTTTGCCAATTATTTCTTGGTGTTTCTAGAGAGACCTTGAAGAGTATTCACTGCTTTAGTGGGTACTGCATTCTCCCCTGCACTTCATTGAAACTCTGGCTCTCTACTGCCCTCGTGCCTGCTTCCTTGCTGGGTGCATGAACCCTGACCTTGTTCCGTGGGACTCCAAAGGTGTTTGTACCTGCAATATACTCTTACCCCTACAATGCAATGGCCATTGCCTTCTCCCTTCTCCTTAGTTCCAAGCTCTGCCACTGGGTTCTAGGGGTCCCGCTAATACTCCATGCTGTTGTCCCTTTTGAGTATTAGAGTTTTTGCTGCTATTCTTCCAGGGACCCATTAATAACTGCTGGAATATTCATTGTGCCAAAGCTTCAAGCCTTCCTACAGTGGAGTAGAGGATCTTAAAGCACGGGTGTTCGAATTGAGATAGTTGGGATAGAAGTTCTTCCCTCAAGTTTTACTTTTTTTGTTTTCCTTGTTAGTCTTGTTTTTTTAGCTCTTAAGTGCTGGACATTGGTTTAATCACATTCATCACTGATCAGCACAAAGCCCTTCTCTAATGTATTCATTTATTTACACTCTCTTATCTCCATTCATATTTTATTCCCCCTCCTCTTCATAAACAATAATTCTCATGTGTTTAATGCATATCTTTTGATCTTATAACTATGTTTTTAAAATGTGTGTTGTCATTTGTATGATAATATTTTAATTTATGTAAATTATATTGATCACCTTATCATATTTGCTTCTTATTTTTTTTCTTTTGGTACTGAGTTTTGATTTCACTATATGTGCACCAGTCCATTGCTTCTGATTGTTACATGATACTCCATTATGTGTAAACACAACATTTTGCCTATCCACCTCCAGTGATGGACAACAAGATTGTAGGCAACCTTTCACCATCTCACATAATGGGGCAACTTACATGAGCAACTGTGTCCTTTATGTTCCTGGGTGCAGATTTATTTCTGCTACATACCCAGAACAAGAACATTGGGTCGTAGACTATATACCTGCCTAACTTGAATATGTGTTACCAAGTAATCTCCAGAAGAACAGTACCAGTCTACATGTTCATCAATATATGAGGGTTTCCATTCATATCCACACTATACAAATACTTGTTTTTTTCTGGTAAGCTACTGATGTTCACCAATATTTCTTATTCTACTTTTGGGGAATAATAAAAGATTGTATTTTCCCACACTTTGAAGTTAATTGTGATTTTGTGACTTACTTTGACCAGTGAAATGTATATAAAAATAACATAAGACCAGGTGACTGTTTGTCATCTTCTCTTTCCTTGACATTTCAACCAAAAATATTCCAGATTGTGGATACTGTATCAGCCTGAAACTAAAAAAGGATGATGTGGGACAGAGTGCCTCACTAATTTCAGACGTACAGGTAGCATAAATAAGAAATAAAGCTTTGTTGTTTTAAGTCATTAGAATTTGTGTTGCTTATTACTTCAACATAACCTAGCCTATCCTGACAAATATATACAGCTTTTAAATTTTTTGCCAGTATAATAAGCACAATTATTATTTTAATTTGCATTTTTCTGAGGACTAATGACCTTGAGGACCTCACCATATATGTATTGGGCCTTTAGTTTTCTTTTTACTAGGTCTTCTGTATTTTTTACATTATTTGCAGGACTTTTTTCTAATATTCTATTAGATTATTGGTTTTAAACAATGGGAACATCTTTTTACAGACTCTAATCTTCTTGATAACTTTGCCCAAGTTATCTTTCCCTGAACAAAAATTGCACATTTTGTTATAAAATATATCAATTTTTGCTTTTGAAATTTCATTTAAGACGTTCTTCTTTATCCCTAAGTTACAAATATATTTATCTAAGTTTCCTTCTATTAAGTTCATGGCTCTAATTTTTACATTATGTCTTTTATCCTTCTGGAGATTTGCTTCTGTGGGTGGTTTAAGTAAGAATCCAGTTTTGTGTTTTTCTCATGTGTATGAAAAAGTTTTCCCAATAACATCTACCAAACAGCTCATCTTTTCTCCCCACTGCTTTTTGGTGCCACAATTGTGGCATAATTTTGCTCTGAGAGCACTATTTTCTTCCATAAGTCCATTTGTCTTTTTTTTTTTTAAGGAGGTACCAGGGATTGACACCACGACCTCATATATGTGAAACAGGTGATAAACCACTTTTATAAACACTCCTCCTTGTACTGTGCCTTAATATCACATTCTTAAAAACAAAAAACAAAAAACACCCAATTGAAATTCCAATAGAGATTGAAAGGAATTTATTGTTAACTTGAAGGACAGTGACATCTTTATAGAATTAACTCTTCCCACTAAAGAGCATGAAATGCCTAACTATTTATCAGGGCAGTTCAAGCTTTTTACAAGATTTTAGTTTTTACCATAGAGATTATTGTATTCTCTATTAATTCCTATATCCATGATTTGTTTTGTGGCTATTGTGGGGTGTAACTTGTATTTCATATTTTCTAGTTAGTTATTGGTGTAGAGAGGTGCTTTTAATTTTTGTAAAGAGGGACTCAAATCGTTCCATTTTTATTTGTGGTATGCCTCTTTAGAACTAGACACAATTCAGGAACTAGCTGAAGTGACAGCCATCACATTGTAGTAAGGATTTCTGCTTCATTATATGATTAAGGCATATTCTTAGGTGAATTTGTTGTACCTGGTGGGATCTTTCTTTGTTCTGAGCTCCCTTACATGACATTCCTTCCAGCAGGTAGACTGTGGGCCCCCTTAACAATTCCTTAGACATACCCAAGTTTCTTTGAAACTTCATCACTGGACTTTAGCCCTGGCTCAAGATGAAATCCCTTATAGAAATATCTACAATGTGCCTTACACTTTTCTGCCTTTTAAGAGAGTTTATTGAGTATTTTCTTGATGACCAAGTCTAATGTCAAATGCCATGAAAAAATTATTTTGGAATTATGAGATCAGAAACTCCTCACATGTACAGAACAGAGTGATCTTAAGTTAAATGGGCTCAGAAAAGGATACTACTTGGAGTTCTGCATCCACTTTTCTCTCGCCTTCTGTTCTTTCTCATCCTGTCTCTCTGACAGGTGCCCTTCTTACTGTGGTCAGTGTACTTGCTCCTACAGATATTCCCTTGTGCACTCCCAGGCTATAAGCTCCAGGAACAGGAGTAATAGCTGTTTTTAAAATTCTGTGCACCCACTGAATGCCTTTCTTATAACGTGATCTTAATCTTTCTGAATTTGTTTTTAATTTGATGTGATTCACAAAATGTGAGAAGCCATATTGTTTTAATTGGGCCTAAAATATTGTAAATATTTCTTGAGAGAGGAGCAAAGGGAACATCAAGGAATAAAGTGAAGAAGCTTTAGTGTCAACATTAATGAGTCAATTTTGGTTCATTAAAAATCTTTCTGCTGTTTTACTTTGTAAATTACTGAGTCTCAATTCTGTTCCAATTAGTTGAAGTTACACAATAAATGCTCTTTGGGGAAAAAATGCCATTTTATATTAAAAGTGTTTTGTTTAATTTTTGGTAAATCAAGAGGACAAATTTTTTAGATATTTGGGATTAAAAAGTATTTCAGGCAGGACATCAGAAAGATTTTCCTTTTCTGGTCCTATATTCTCTCAACTATAAAATCAAATGGCCAGACAAAATCTTCTTGTAGTCTCTTCTTCTGCAGATATGTTGTTAGTACTATAATTCTATGTTAAAAGCTTTTAACTTTTTGTTAAAAAATAAAATTTTAAGTATTCAATACAGATATTTTAAAATATCCAGATGTCTGTTTTATTTTTGGAATATCCAGCTGTATTGATGCTTTCAAGGAAAAAAAAAAGGTAGAAACAATGGTAAAAAAAAAAAAAAATTACAGCATAGCACCCAAATGAGTACTCTTTAATGTGTTTAATGTGCAAGCAAAATAATATTTTTTGAGATAATACTTGTTTACCCATTTGGGATCAATATGAATTCCATCTTCTTGGAATTATGAGTCATCATTTCAACAGTTGTCCTTTACAAATTGTCACCAGTGAGTTTGTATCTGAAATGTTTCTAACAAGTTCAAATCAGGCAACAGGAGAACAGCTAAAGGCACAGAAGTGCTATAGAAAAACAACAATTTTTTGTTTTACTTTTAAAACTGCCATCTTACCTTGTTTAACTTCATGAGGGGTAGAGGTTGGTGGGGGATTGTGGTAGGAAAGTAGAGCAGTTCACCGAATTAGCTCCAGTTTCACAACGTGAGTGGATTAGCAATGCACCCTCCTGAGTGCAGAGAAAGGGAATTAGTCCCCAGGTGTCAGTGACAGCCAAGAAAAGCCTGAGAACTGCTTTTAAGGTGAAAAGAGGCTTTGCAAGCTTGCAGTAGTGGCTTGAGCTGATCCGTCGGGGAAAGCAAGGATTCTCTCTGGCAGAGGTTCAGGTATTTAACTGAGGCCAAAGACTAGTTAGAAATGAGCCAAGACTAGAACTCTTTGCTGTCCCTTGAGTTTTCATTCCCCCAGCATTCTGCCTCTGGGTTGCTTCTGATAGAACTCGTTTCTTTTGACTTTATGGACTAATTTTATGTTTGCTGCCTCTTCAGATGCTTTGTTAAAGGACTTCTGATCTTTTATTTCAGACAGAAATAAACTTTAGTCAGGGAAATTCTTTAAGGGATACTGTTTAAAATGTTTGCATTTTCACTCTATCCACAATGATACTGAGTCTGGAATTTCCATGGTTCCATCCAATCTATGCTTTAGTTATAATTACAACCAGAGCTAGGGCAGACAACAAAAGCATCCATAGAGAAAACTGTACTTACATACTATAACAGGAAGTAAATGTAACTGATGTGGACCACTCTAACATACATGCTTGGTTTTCTGAGCCCACTCTTCATTTCCTCTTCAACAAGGAGAGGAGGATGACATATATTCAGAGTAGCTACAGATATTTTAATTGAAGTTAGGAGAATCTTGTGAATCACAGCTTACATCTTTCCTGGGATGTCCACTTTCTCATTCAGGGTATATCTTTCTAAACCTAACTCTTTTCCTTTCCTAGTCTCAAAACACCATTTCTAAGTACAAAATTTGTATATTTTTATTTCTTCTGGAGGTTGTGCTTCCTTCTAATACATTCTGCAAAATATTACAAAGACTGTGATGCTGAAGCTTTGTCTTTTTCTGAGAATTCTGTCTCAGTTTTCTTCTTTGGCTACATTCTCTTTTAGGTTTGTTATTTTGGATGAGAGAGCTGTTTAAAATCTAATTTGCCTGGAAGAGTTCCCACCAAAAATGAATCACTCCATTGTGCAAAATATAGCTACTATAATATTTCCTTTGAATCCCTCCAATAGCTCAGAAGTAGCTTCAGGAACTTTACTCTTTAATCACTCCTTGCCCAATATCAAGTGAGTTACAATAATATGATTGTTTTTCTATCAGATGACCTTGTAACATTATCCAAATTCTTTCTGCAGCAGTGTAAAGATATTTACACAATATCATACACCTGAATAAAGACTGGAAAATCAGTTTAATTATAAAACAAAAAGTAAATATTTTGAAATTATTTGTGAGTTTATACTTCTTCAAGTGATTTGAGATTAAATATAAAATGTATGTGATAATATTTAACCAAAGACAGATTGGATCCAGAGGGCATAATATGTTCAAAAGGAGTCAATTCAACAATTTTTTTCAAATATATACTATATGTAAGGCATCTTGGGAGTTCCTGTGACCATTAAAACCTGTTTTTTCCTTTAAACTTCTCTAAAACTAGAAAGAATGAAAAGCTATGTATGCAAAAACTGAAATAAATGTCCCAGCTATGGATTGGTCTCTGCACTGATGTAGATTTTACTTCCTTGGGTACGTAGGATGAATTAATAGCACTTATTTGGTACTACTTGATTTTAGTAGTTGGGGCTGAGTGAGCTTGAAGGAGCCAATGCAAGGTTTCACATTATTTTAGGTGGAGATGGAGGAGGTTGGGACTGGGAGGAGTAACTTGGAGTATATCTCAGAGACTTGTCCAAAACCAGGCCCCATGGATTTAAAAAAAATCAATAAGTTGCCTTTTTACCTTAGTAAGAGCCTCCTATATTCAAATGACCAAATATATTTTCTGCTGAAAATACTCTCAATATAGAGGAGTCTCTCTGGTTAGAGTCTCTTTTTTCTTTCTCCTGCATATGTTCTCAATTTAGGCAGGAAAAATGGAATAATTTGCCAGACACATAAATATATTCAATTTAAAAGATGAACAGACCACTCAAAAAAAAAAAAAAGCACAGGATAACTTTAAAGAAAATATCTCTGCTTAAGATTGTCCAAGCAGAATCAGAAATGTTTGTTTATTGTGAAAATATGTTCTCTGCTTACTGTTAACATATAGCCAATTCAGCTTTATGGGAACAGGAGATATGATCAGGAAAGGAAGAAGCTGTATATTATGGAGGATTCTATGAGACATGTGGTCACAAGGCACCTGTTTTTATGCCAAGGTAGAAAAATGTGACACAGTCTGGCAAATAAGGACATTATCCCACTTCTGTGTGGACCACAGAAGGTTCTGGAAAATGCAGTGCCACTTTAGCAGTGAATGCTTTGCTGCTTTGGAGAAGTCAAGAAGGGGTGCTGAAAAAGAATATGTCCAATGCCATGTGATAGCAAAGATGTCAATTTGTGAGCCCACAAGAGAACCTCCTGAAACTCCTCAGCTAGAACTAGGGGAGACTTTGAAGGGAGCTCCAAGGTCTGTTGGTTAGTAATGGTAGGTAATATAATTATTATTGCTCCTAATGTGGTCACATGTCAGTAACACCTAGAGAAAATTGATTTGTATATGTGGAAAATGAAATGTAAGCTATGTGAGAGTACTGGCCCGGCTACAAGGTGAAAAGATGTTTTGGGAAATGTCAAATATTTCAATTTCTGTGGCATGCCGGGTACATAAAATCTGTACTAGGGATAAAATTAGAAAGACCAGATGGAGACAGAACATGGAGAATCTCAAATTCCATGGCAAGGTGTTTGAGCTTTATTCCATGAGTAATTGGTAGCTGCCGAAGGTGTTTGACTTGGAGGGTGATGGAAGAGGTCTGGGTTCTTTCAGTCTACCACTGCTTATATCATATATTTTGTTTTACTCTCCACGGAATGTAAATAAATACATGAAACATGGAATTCTTTTTTCAATCATAAATATAAGTCTTTGGAAGAAGAATTGTGGTGATCTTATTTTGCCATGTTGAACAAAGTGTAGCTTTAGAAGGTCTTCCTTCTAATCTGGCTTGAACACTTACCAGGTGTAGGTCTTTGGAAATGCCAGTTAATTTATTAGAACTTTGGAATATCACATATAAAATTGAGATAAAAATGCTTATTAACCAGATTTTCATGATGATTAAATAAGACATGGAAAAACATTTTGTATATTGACTTGTGATACTCTAGACAAATCGAACTGTCATTTTATTCCTCTTCTATTCCACAGTAGATAACAGTTTTGAATGATTTCTGTAAAACGATTGTTATTGAGATTTCTTTTTCTTACCAAGGTTTATACATTGTATTGTTTATTTTTATATAATAAAAAAGAATTTAAGGCAATTTACATTATTAAAAACATAAGAAACACAATTATTATCTTTTCAAAAATTTACACACAGAATAAATTTTACCAGAAATATAAGACAATGGTTGGGATGCATGAATAACTGCAGTTTTTCATCATAACTTTCAAAGCCATACACCATACACAGAATAAACTCACCTTTTCATGCTTTTTTCATACTTTTCCATAACATACACCCTTTGCTCCAAACAAGTCAGGCCATTTGAAAATCCCCATATATCTCATACATTTTCATTCTTCCTAGAATATCTCTTCTTCCTCCGGAAACTTTCAGTAAAAGCCAAGCCAAAATGCCGGTCTTCTTGATACAGGCTGTAGAATCCCAGACCTAGAGGTTTCCTTGTCTTCCTTTGCCTCCCCATAATTATGTACGGAGGCACTCTTACTGCCCCAGAGATATGCTGAAGTTCTAATCCCTAATATGGAATGTGATCTTATTTGGAAATAAAGTCTTGGCAGTGGAAATTAGTTACTTTAGGATGAGGTCATACTGGAGTAGGGTGCAGTGCACCTTAATGCAATATAACTGTTATCCTTATAAGAAGAGGACATGAGACACAGACAGGAGGTGGGGGTGGGGTCAGCCACGTGGAGATGAAGGCGGGGTGGAGTGACCCAACACTACAGGAGGCTGAGCGCCAAGGGCTGGGAGCAAACCGCAGAAGCTAGAGGAGGAAGGGGAGGCGTCTCCCTGCTAGGTTTCATAGGGAGCATGGCCCTCTGACATCTTGATGTCAAACAGCTAGCCTCCAGAACTGGGACACAATAAGATTTCTGTTGTGGTAACCCACCTAGGGCGAGCTACTCTTGTTAGGACAGTCCTAGGAAAGGAAGGCCGGCACCATCAATAGGACCGTCCTATTCAGCGTTGTTTATTCATGCTTGCCTTAGCTCCTCCCCTTCTCCCAAGGAACATGCTGAACTGTCACCTTGATTAAGCAGGCGTTGAGCCATCGATCTGTCTCCACTACAGCATCCAGAATAACGCTTGGCACATATTTTTTTGTTCATTATAGATTAAATTGTATTACATGGGAATTTAATTCTAAATTGATTTTTGAGCTTCCTGACAAAGGAAAAAGAGGAAGTGAATCAAATAATTTAGTTTTCCACTAAATAAAGGATAAAGTGTCATTTGGGAAAGACCAATTTTCTTTTTTGCTTCTGATTTCTAAGATGTATTTATCTTGTAGATCATTATGTGAAGTTTTCTACAAGATAATTGGAGAATAAGTAAAAACATAGTTCTCCAAAACACTAAGAACTTTGTTCAGGTGAATTCTTTCATTACATATATTTAAAGTGATGAGCCAAATACTAATTTTAACTTCAGGAAAATGAATGGCATTCTTTAACGATGATGTTTTCTGATTGTATTTCTTAAAATAGGTAAGAACTTGAAGAATATGTGAGAGTGGCTGATTAGATTGTCTCTTTAAATCATCCCTTGTCTCAAGTAAAATTTGACAAGAGCTGGTTATTTGATGGCAATTTTTGGTGTAACTCTTTGACAAGTGCCCAAAGCAAAGATACTCAGTGTGGCTGATTAAAGAGCACTACAAGCCTCTTACCAGATAAACAGATGGTAGAGTTTATAAAATCTTCTGGAATGTTAGGAGCCTGCTTTGCATTCTCATCCAGATAAAGAGCCATATTAACTTCCAGAAAGCAAAATGGTGGGATGAAGGGGGTTAGGTATATGTATGTGGCCAGGGTGCAGGGATTTGAAAAATGGGGTAAGGTGTGTGTACTGGGATCTTTGAGTTTGTTCAAGTGTTTGTTTTTAAAACAAACACACTTATTAGACAACCTAGAGTCTATGCTTTAGAATATAGAAAAGTAAATTATGTTCTAAAATACTTATTTTCTTGTATAACTTGAAAGATTTTTTAAAGAACACAAATAAAGCACTTATTACTTTGAGAATAAATTCAAGAATGACCCTGAAGAAAAAGAACATCTGCTTCTGAGGCAGCTAACTCAATGGGAGAAAATATTCGACGATCATATATCTGATAGTGGTTTAACATCCATGGTATATAAAGAGATGCCACAACGCAACAATAAAAAGACAAACTACCCAATTAAAAATGGGTAAAAGACTTGACAAGACAACTGTATGAAGAAGTACAAACAGCAAGGAAAAAAAACATGAAAAAATGCTGAACATTACTAGCAATTAAGGAACTCCAAATCAAAACTACAATGAGATATCATTTCAAACCTATTAGAATGGCCACTTTAAAAAAGTCAGAAAACTGTAAGTGTTGGGACAATGTGGAGAGATAGGAACATTTATTCATTGTTAGTGGGAATGTAGAATGGTACTGCCACTGTGCAGGACTGTTTGGCAGCTCCTGAGGAAGTCGAATACAGACTTGCCATGTAACCTGGCAATACCATTACTTGGTATATATCCAGAAGAACTGAGAGCAGTGACACAAACAGACATCTGCACACCAATGATCACTGTGGCATTATTCACAATTGCTAAAAGTTGGAAATAACCCAGGTGTCCATCAACTGATGAATAGATAAACAAATTGTGGGGTATACACATGATAGAATATTAAGCAGCAGTAAGAAGAAATGAAGTTGTGAAGCATATGACAACATGGATGAATATGGAGGACATTATGTTGAGTGAATTAAACCAGACACGAAAGGACAAATACTGTTCCTTTCACTGTTATGAACTAAATATATTGTATAAACTCATGGCATTAATAATTAGAATATAGGTCACCAGAAAATAGAAAGAGGGTAAAGAATGGAAAGCTGAGGGTTAATCTGTGCAGAACTGATTATAAGGTTGTTTATAAATCTTTGGAAATGAATAGAAATGATGAAAGCACATTATAATGTTCGTAACCTGTAGAGCTATTATATGTATATGACAGGGGTTGATAGGGTAAGTCTAAGGTCAAGTATGTTACTAGAAAGAAAGCTAAAAAATGTAACATGGGACTGTATAACACAGTGAAACCTCGTGTAAAATACAAATATGGGTGATATTGCATATATAAGACTGTTTTTACAAAATATAAATCCAAATAACATAGAGAGATGGAAACAGAATAGTAGCTGTTTATGACTGGGGAAGCGTAGAGAGATTGAGAGGTGATGAGTTTTTTTGGTTGCTGTTTATTTGTTTTTTGTTTATTATTACTATTATTGGAATAATGAAAATGCTCTAAAAATGATTGTGTGAGAGACAGTCTGTTTATGAACAAACTCAGACATGCCTCACTATTTTCACTGGAGGTTCTCATTTACCTCTTTTATAGTAATTACCCGCTTACATTACATTTAACAGGTCTGTCCTTGTATATTAGCTTCGAGAAAAATAATAGAGCAGATGTGGGCATCCCTTTTACAATAACAAAACAATAGTTATGACTGAATCCTTCCCCACAGAACACCTTCTATTCCCACCAATTACTTCTAGACTTCCCGAGAGTGCTGCAGAGCTCATTATAGCTCTTTGCCATTCCAGTTCCTGAGGCTTTTGTTCTCCTATGATGCTCTCCTAGGCTAATTCCTAAATGCTGAGGGAATCTTAAAATCCAAATTCAGAGGCCATTTTATTTATTGTAGTATTTAAGCATTAATTTCCTAACTGATGAAAAAAGCCACCATCTAGAGCTAAAACACAAGCACAATTATGAATATACATCCCAAAAATTCACCTCCTCAGGCTATCTTCCCCCCAAAACACTCTAGGTGAATGGCAAGGGCAGTCTCTTCTTTTTCCCACTATCTAAACCTGGCCTAGTATATTATTTTTGTTCATGAATCTTCTGCAACCCCATAGCATTCTTATGAATGTGTGATCTATGCCATCAACTGAAAACTTTATGGAACCTACTTTCTGCCACCTTTTATGCAAGGTCACCGAAAATTTCCCTGTGTGGGGTCAAATTTTGTTCATTTTCCCTACTTAAGGGATTTTAAAGCTTTCCATAATAACTATAGACTTAACTTACACTTAAGAAAGAGGCTGATGGGTTTTAGAAGTAGCAAGTAGGATTCGCTCAATCAGGGACTTTATGACTAATATGGCAGAATTATTTCTTAATGCTGAACACCTTACATTATAATTACAACATTATTATATTTATAATAACATTATTATTGAAAAATCTATTTGGAAAATAACTTTAAAAGTGTTCCAGAAAGACTTCTGTTTCCAGTAAATATAGACCATTGAGCAAAATCTAAAAAATCTAAAAATATGAATAAAATAATCTGAAGATGCAGAAGAGCTACACTGTTTTGGAAGATCAAAATTGAGAGCAGGAAGAAGAGAGAGATATACGCAAGGTAAGATTGTTCTTAGGGGTGCTTTTCCCCTGTGAACATTTGCTGATTCTGAAAGAGATTTTGCCGAAAGTCTAGGGAGCCAAGTGGTGCTATTTAAAGCGTTTGGTAATAGGAATAAAAGGTGGGGTATAGGATCCATGGGGGTGCATATGGTGCCAGCAAACAACTTGTACTCTGAAAGAGATGAATAGGAAATCATCTGGCCTCACAGAGATGGTAAAGCTCAGCTTTGAATCATTTCAGTCTCTGAGATCAGATTAAAGAGATCTCTGATTTCTAGACTCACATATCTGACAGGAGGAAAACCTTATCATCTCTAGAGAGAGAAGGTCAATCTTGCTTTCTAATTATTTTTCATATATAGTGGCCCTGTCTTGAAATTCAATAAGGGAAGCAGATGTGGCTCAATGGATAGAGCTACTGCCTACCACATAGGAAGTCAGTGGTTCAGTTAAAGGTGCCTCCTAAAGAAGTGAGCTGGCACAATGGGTAGGTGCCACAATCTGACACAACAAGATGATGCAACAAGAGACACAAGAAGAATATAATGAGAGGCACAACAAATTAGGGAGCAGAGGTCACTAGTGCCTCCTAAAGAAAACAAGCAAGACAGGGAGCTGACGGGTCGACAGGCAGGCACAGTAAACTAACAAAATGACACAATAAGAGACACAGGAAGGAAAACATAATGAGAAACACAACAAAGGAGGGAGCAGAGGTGGTTTAAACTATTAATTGCCTCCCTCTAAAATCTGAGGCCCTGAGTTCAGTTCTGGGTGCCTCCTAAAGAAACAAAGAACAAATAGACACAGCAAGTGCAAACAACAAGGGGGTGGGGGAAAATAAATAGATAAAATAAATCTTTAAAAAAATTAAATTGACCAGGCACACAAAGAGGTTGAGCAGCATTAGTCAGAATGAGCAGAAAGACGAGTGTTACGTTTCTGCAGTTGTCAAGTGGAGATTTTAAATTTTAGAAATGCTATGTTCAAGGAGATTATTGAGAATTTAAGAATGGAGCTGGAATCTACAGAAAAGATATTAAAAATACATTACAGAAAGTAAAAATGTGATCATTACAATTAAGACCTCGAGATGGATTAGACCTAACTTTTTTTTTTATACCAGGGCCAGGACCTGGTATGTGAGAAGCTCAACCACTAAGCTACACTGGCTTCACTTAGTTGTGGTTTTTTTCCCCATTTATGTGTTTGTTTTGTTTTAGAAGGTACCAGGAATCAAACCTGGGACCTTGTAAATGGTAAGCAGGCACTCAAGTACTTGAGCTACATCTGCTCCCCTAGACCTAACTTTTAGAAAAGTGCATTAGTAAACTGTGAAAGTTAAGAAAAAATATCCAGAATGAATCTCAGAAAGAGAAAATTATGGAGAAAAAATAGATGCTAGGACAATTAATACATTATTGTATTAGCCAACAGGCCAGAACAGAGAAAGCAAATAACAGTCCCACACATATACAGCCATCTCACTTGTGATAGAGGTGATAAAGAGTGCAATGGAATATAGTCTTTTCAGTAAATGTTACTGACTCCCACAATAATACAAAATTCAATTCCACGTGGAAAGTAGATGTAAATTTCAATGAAAAAAACAATAAACTTTTTAAAAGAAAACGAGGAATTTTTTATAACCTTGAGACATTCATAGATTTTAACAATAGTAAATAAAATTTCCTAACTATAGAGGAAAAATGATGAATTATGTTACATTCATATTAAGAATTTGTCAAAAGAAATCATTAAAAAGTAAAAGGGAAAGAAACAGTGGGAGAAGATATATTTTAACATATTTTTTGTTAGAGAAGTTTCGGGTTTACATAAAAACCATGCAGAAAATGCAGCGCTTCCGTACAGCAACCCCCCTGTTTCTTTAGGAGGCACCCAGAACTGAACCCAGGGCCTCAGATTTTGGAGGGAGGCAACTAATTGTTTAAACCATCTTGACCCTTTTATCCCCATGGGAGAATATATTTTTAAAACATGAACGTAACCAATGACTTATACTCTGAATAAGTAACATCTTCAAGTCCAAAAAAAAAAAAGTATCAAAATCTCAAATAAACACTTCTCAGTAAAGGACAACAAATGTCTAAAAGCAAATAAAAAGTGATTCAACATATTTGTCTTTAAGGAAATGCAATTTAAAAACACAATGAAATACTACTCTGCACCCACCAGAATGGCTAAAATGAAAAAGACATATAATACTGAGTTTTGTCAAGGATGTAGTATAATTGGAAATCTTATACACTGTTGTGAGAATGAAAACTGGTACAATCACTTTGGAAAAGTTTGGAAGTATGGACTAAATCTGTATATCCACATAGCCTGTGATCTAGTATTCTACTCCTACAGAAACATATATAAACCCACTAAAAGGCATGTGCAAAGATATTACTAACAGTACTATTCTTAACTGCCAAAAAAGAAAACAAAAACAACGTTCATAACAGCACAACTCATAGTGGCTAAAAGTGAGAGACAATCCAAATAGTTCATAAATAGTAAATTGGAAAAATTAATTGTGTTGTATTCATTTATCAGAATAGTATACTTCAATGAGAAAGAACAAACTGTAAATGCAAACATGGGTGAATTTTAAAAATAAATCGAGTGAAAGAAGCCCTGGTACCAAAGAGTATATACCCAATGATTCCATTTACATAAGCCTTAAAAACAAGCAAAATTAATTTTTGATTTAAAGTCATGAAATGTGGGATTTTGGGGTGCTGATTATATTATTTCTTGATCTGTTTGCATATTATATGAGCATATTGAGAGTGTAAATAGCCATAGAGCTATGAACTTATGAATTTTTCCCTTTTCTGATGGTTATGATATAATTCAATAACATTTATCTAATAATAAGTACAATTTAAAATAGCACAAAAATATCAGATAGCTAACTATAACTCTAAAAGGTAATATGTGAGTTCTCATTACTGAAAACTATAAAATATTGAGAGAAACTAAACAACCCATAAATAAATGGAGGAACATTACATGTTTATAACTTGAAAGTTCAGTATTGAAAAAATACCAATTTTAACCAAGTTGATATTAAAACTCAAAGCAACACCAGGTAAAATCTCAACATTTTTTTTTAATGGAGCATGAAAAATTAATCTTAAAATTCATAAGGAAAGAAAAAGATCAATATAACCAATGCAATCTTAATAACAATGATGGACTTGCTTTCATAGTTAGATTTATAAGCTTTAGCAATTAAAGTATAACACTGATACAAAGATAGATACACTGACGAAAGAAAACAATACAGAATTTAGAAATAGAAACAGACATATAGAGACTTTATTTATTACAAAGCTAGCATTGCATATCTCTTCTTAATTACTGCTACTGGGATATTCAGTATCTATATTTTCTTAAAAAGAAATTTGATTCATCTCACACCTTTTACTAAAATCTATTCCAGGTATATTTAGTTTCCTAAATGTAATAGCCAAAATAATAATGCTTCTAGAAAATGATATAAGACACTGAAGACATTGGGGAGAAGAAACTTTTAAGAAAAATACAAAAAGATGAATAATAAAAATATTTTAATGTTCATTAAAATTAACAGCCTCGGCTTAACAAAAGATACCTTTTAAAAAGCAAAAGGAGTTAACCATAGAGTAGGAGAAGATATTGCAGTGCAGACAGCAGTCAAGAACCTTGTATTCAGAATATATAAAAAATTTCTACACATCAATGAGAAGAAAGATAGCCAAATGGAAAAATTCACAAATTTTGATCAAATACTTCAAAAGAGAAGTTAGCCAAATAAGCAGAAGAAAAGGAGCTCAATTTCTTGAGAAATCAAGGAAATGCATATCAGTGTCACAATTAAATATTGCTACAGAAATACCAGAAATTCTAAATTTAAAATCTGACAGTACCAAGTATTGACAAACGTAAGGCTATTTTGTGAAAGTATAAATCTTAGAGATTCTTTTCTTCTGTGTTGCCTTTTGCAGAAATCAAGTGTCTCCAAATGTCAATTTATTTTTGGGTCCATTGTTTTCTATAAGAAAAAAATTTAATAAACAGGTTATTAATATAGGATATTTACTCCATAACCACATTTGTGATTTATTCTGAATTCTATGTAACTTTATTTGGTTGTGTTTGTCTGTTTACTTCTTTCTGTCTATCATTAGACTTCACGAAACTGGAGGCAGGGTATCCATTCTTCAGATTGCTCCACAATGGTTTTACTCTTCTGAATTTGTTGTATGTAGCAAGAAGAAAGGCATATTTTCAAAATATAATTTATGCATAATACAAAGATTTCATCTTGACCCTTTTATCCCCACAAACCCAGTGGTCAGTAACACTCAACAACAGGAGTACTGATGACTCATTTCCTTTTTCCCCTTAAAGATGGATATTAGTAAAGAAATATTTTTCTATAAACAATCATATTATTTTTTATTTTGATTTTTTAATTAAAGAAGTTATGGGTTTACAGAAAAATCATGCATAAAACAAAGGACTTCCATATACCACCTGCTCTGGTTTGCTAGGCTGCCAAAAGCAATGTACCAGAAATGGGTTGGCTTTTACAGTGGGAATGTGTTAGTTTACAAGCTTATAGGTCCAAGGAAGAGAAAATATCCAAATTAAGCCATCATCAAGCGAAGCTTTCTTCCTGAAGACTGACTGCCGGCTACCTTGGGCTCCTCTGTTACCGGACAAGAAGCACAGTATTTGCTGGTCTCTCCCTTTTCTTTCAAGTTTCATTCCTTGTAGCTTCTTACTTCCATGACTTTCTCTTTTGCTCCATCTGAATTTCATTCTCTAATAAACAAGTCCACTTAGAGAATTAAGACCTGTCCTGGATGAGGTGGGTCACATCTTAAGATTCTACTCTTCAAAAGATTCTATTCTCAATGGATCCACACGCACAGGAATGATAAACTTTAAGAACATACTTTTCTGGGGTCCATGCAGCTTCAACCATCACACCACCCCACTACCAATAATATGTTGCATTGATATGGAATATCTGTGACAACTGATAATAGCACATTTTTATAATGGTACTACTAATTAAAGTGCATGGTTCAAAATATAGTTCCCTGTTTGTATAGCATAGTTCCATGGATTTTTAAAAAAATATTATTCTGTTACCTTATATGCAATATAATATTTCTCCCTTTAATCATGTTCAGATAGGCATTTCAGTGCCGTTGTGTTCACAATTTTGTGCTACCCTTTCCATCATCCATTAGAAGCATTTTCATCATTCAAAATAGGAACTTAACACATTTTAAGACTTAACTTCCATTTCCTATCCCCATCCCATCCCCTGTAACCTATATTCTAGATTTTGATGCAATGACTATTCTTATTTTGATTGTTTAAATCAGTGAGATCATATAATATCTGTTTTTTTTTGTGTTTGACTTATTTCACTCAACATGATGTCTTCAAGGTGTATCTATGTTGCTGCATGTATCAGGACTTCAAGCCTGTTCACAGCTGAATAACATTCCATCATTTTTATATACCACACTTTGTTTATCCATTCCTTGGTTGATTGCTACTTGGGCTGTTTCCATCTTTTGGCAATTGTAAACAATACCACTATGAACATCAGTGTGCAAATATCTGTTTGAATTCCTGCTTTCAGTTTATTTTTTAAACTTTTAAAAAGATTTATTTCTCCCCTCTCCTTTGTTGTTTGCACTTACTGTTTGCTCTCTGTGACTGTTCATTCTGTGCTCTTCTTCTTTTGAGGAGGCACTGGGAACTGAACCCAGAACCTCCCATGTGGGAGTGAGGGGTCCAATCACTTGAGCCACCTCCATGCCCTGCTTGTTGTGTCTCTCATTGTGTCTCCTTGTTGCATCATCTTGTTGTGTCAGCTTGCCAGGCCAGCCCTGTTGTGTCAGCTCACTACCTTGCTCATCTGCTTTAGGAGGCACTGGGAACCAAACTTGGTACATCCCATGTGGTAAGCAGGTTCCCAATTGCTTGAGTCACATCTGCTTCCCTCAATCATTTTAGGATATACCAGTAGTGAGGTTGCTGATTCATATGGTAGTTCTGTACTTAGTTTTCTAAGGAACAGCTAAAATGTCTTCCACAGCTACTGCACCATTTTACATTGCAACCAGCATTGAATGACTATTACTATTTCTCCACATCCTCTCCAAAAAGTCTTATTTTCAATTATTTTAATAGCAGTTATTCTAATATGTACTAAATGGTATCATTGACTTGCATTTCCCTGAGGGCTAATGATGTTGAGATTCTTTTCCTGTGCTTTTTGGTCATTTGTATATCTTCTTTGGAAAGATATATATTCAAATAAATCTGTTGCCCATTTTTTAATTGGATGTTTGTCTTTTTGTTAGATGGAATTAGGTTGGAGTATTTCTTTATATATATAGTCTAAACTATATTTTAGACATTAAACTTTTAAAATATAGTCTAAACTATATTTTAGACATTAAACTTTTACTGGATATGTGGTTTCCAAATATTTTCTCACATTGTGTAGTATGTCATTTTATTTTCATGATAAAGTCCTTGGGGGTGAAAAGGTGTTTAATTTTGATGAGGTCTCATTTATCTATTTTTTTCTTTGATTGCTTGTGCTTTGGGTATAAAGTATATGAAACCATTGCCTAATGCAAGGTCCTAAAGATGCTTCCCTATATTTTCTTAAAGGAGTTTTATAGTTCTAGTTCTTCTACTTAAGGATTTGATTCATTTTGAGTTGATTTTTGTCTATGGTGTGAGGTAGGGAACCTCCTACTTTTTTTTTTTTTGCAAATGGAGATACAGTTTCCCAAGCGCCATTTGTAGAAGATACTGTTCTTTTTCAATTGAGTGGCCTTTGCCTCCTTGTGAAAAATCAATTGGCCATTAATGTGAGGGTTGATTTCTGAGCTCTCAATTCAATTCAATTGGTCTATATATCTGTCCTTGTGCCAGTACCATGCTGTTTTGATTACAATGGCTTTGCAATAAATTTTCTGATTGGGAAGTGTGAGACCTCCAAATTCATTTGTCTTTTTTCAAGATGGCTTTAGCTGCTTGTGCACCCTCAAATAGAAATTTGCTGAATGGTTTATCCATTTCTGCAAAGTATGTTTTAGAAGTTTTATCAGAATTATGTTGAATCTATAAATCACTTTGGGTAGGACTGACATCGTAATGATATTTAGTCTTCTAATCCATGAACACAGAATGTCCTCCATTTACTTAGGTCTTATTTGATTTCTTTCAGCAATGCTTTGTAGTTTTCTATGTATAAGTCCTTTACATCCTTGATGTGGCAGTTTGAGATTATTTATGAATCCCCCCAAAAAGATGATGTTTTTAAACTAATCTATTCCTCTAGCTGTAACCCTTTGAATGCATTAGATTCAGCTGACATGTCTTGATTAAATTATCTGCTAAGATTAAGGTTTTGATTTGACCACTTCAGTAGGTCATCATTCAGGTTGAGTCCCCACACTATTGGAGGGCTGATATAAACAAGCATGCACTCAAGAAGATACATGGAAGAGGAGAGAACTTGGTCATTTCAGTCCTGCCATGTGACAGAAAGGAGAAGACTCAAACAACTGAAGTCTAGGAAAAGAGGTGAGCATTTGCCTGACAGTTTGGAGCAGAAGAGAACAGAGAAACTGAACATCTGAGAAGGCCCATGAGTCCAGGCAGAGATCCCCCACCATCTTGCTTCAACATGTGGCAACAGACTTTGGTGAAAAAGCAGCCTTGAATTGGACTCTTTAGGGCCTTGTAACTATATACTTTTACTCCAAATAAATACACTTTATAAAAGCCAACAGATTTCTGGTACTTTGCATTAGCACCCCTTTGGCTGACTAGTATACTTGGTTAGATTTATTCCTAGATATTTGATTCATTTGGTTAATATTGTAAATGGTATGATTTTCTTGATTTCTTCTTCCCATTGTTTATTGCTTGTCTATAAAAACATAATGGATTTGGGGATATTTATCTTATACTCCACCACTTTGCTAATTTCGTTTACTACCTATAGGAGCTTTGCTATAGCTTTTTCAGGATTTTCTACATATAGGATCATATCATTTGCAAATTGAGAATGTTTTACTTCTTCCTTTCCAACCTAGATGTCTTTATTTGTTTTTCTTGACTAATTTCTCTGGCTTAAACTGCCAGTTCAATGGTGAATAACAGTAGTGACAGTGGGCATCCTTGTCTTATTCCTGATCTTAGATGTAAAGCTTTCAGTCTTTCACCATTAGGTAGGATATTAGCTGTTGACTTTTCATATATGTCTGTCTTAGTTTGAGTCTTTGTTGGACCCCAGAAATTTATGCTCTTAAACTAACCCATGCCGGTATATGTAAGCCAATGTATTTAGGATATTTTGGTTGGATTTGGCTAAGGCACCTTTTAAATAGCTCATTTTAGATTAAATCATTTAATTAAGGGAATTTCATTAGATTGTGTGGCCCACAATAGATCCTCTCATTGGAGTCTTATATAAATGAAGACTGAAAGCAGAGACACACAGAAAAAGAGAGCTACCATTTTACCCTCCCATGTGAGACAGAGACAGAGAAACCCCAAGAGGCTGAGAGAAAGGTAAGAGGTTGTAATCAGCAGAACAGTCTGAAGCTGAAGAGACATAGCTTTTTATTTCAGTGATCTCAGTAGTAACAGTCTACTTTTCATTTTAGATTTTTGTTATTTGTATCCTCTCTTTTTTTTCCTCAGTCCAGCTAAAGGTTTGTCAATTTTATTTCTAAGAACAAACTTTTGGTTTTATTGATTCTATTTTTTTGCTTGTTTTCTAATTCATTTTTTTCTACTCTTATTTTTGTTACTTCCTTCCTTCTGCTCACTTTGGGTATAGTTTGATCTTCTTTTACTTGTTCTTCCAGTTTCAAGGTTAGGTCTCTGTATTAGTCAGCCACAAGGGGTGCTGATACCAAATACCAAAAATTTGTTGACTTTTAAAAAGGATACTTATTTGGGGTAGAAGCTTACAGTTACCAGGCCATAAAGCATAAGTACTTCCCTCACCAAAGTCTGTTGCCACATGTTGAAGCAAGATTGTTGCTGATGTTCAGTCTTCCTCTTCCTCTTAAGGCTCTTTGGTCCCAGCTTTCTCCAATATCAGCCATAGGCTGGGGTAAGTCTTGCTTCTCTATAGGGGCTCATTAATCTCTGGGCTCAGCTGCTTTCTTCCATGTGTATACTTTCTGGACTCCAGCTCAAAACTCCAACTTCCCTTATCTGTGGTGCAGTTTCTCTGTGAGTCCCTGCCCACCAAGGGAGAAGGAACTCAACATCCTGAGGTGGCCCAGTTAAAGGCTTAATCATTATTTAATCACGTAAAAGTGAAACCTCTGAATCCAATGTAATCTAATATGCCCAGAGGAGCAAAAAAGTTCACAAACATAATCCAATACCAATTTTTGGAATTCATAAACAATATCAAACTGCTACCCTCCACCCTTTGAATTCCAAAAAGACATTACAATATTCAAAAAAAAAACTTAAATCAGTACAATACTAAATACAGAATCATATCACAATCAGTTTAGAGAAATACAGTTTGTCTTGGGGCAAAGTCCTGTCTGGCTGTAGACCTCTGAAACTCATGAAACCATTTATCTGCTTCTAATACATACATTGTCAGACAAAGGATAAACATTTTCATTACCATAAGGAGAAATTGGTAGGGAAACATGAGTCATAGGTCCTCTACAGTTCAGTAAACCTGCAGGGCATGCTCCATTCGATTTTGAAGTCTGAGAGTCATTCTTAAAATGATGGTTTCTTCTCCTGTGACATCATGAGAATCCACCCTTTGCACAGATTTGCCCAATGGCCATTTTCTTGGTTCCACCCTCATCAAGCATCTGGGTGGTTACTGAGCTCCAGACCTCACCCTCCAAACACATTAGGGTGATTGCCACACTTTACCCAATCTTTGGGTTACAGTCAACTTCTGTAGTAGAGTGAGATAAAGAAAACATCCCCCCTAACTCTGGCGTACAGGCCCAACCCTCTCGGAGAATGAGTTGGTGACCTGACCTTCCCTAATCTGTGGGGAACAGGTCTGCCCCTCTCAGACCTATGCGGCATTGACCTCAGTCTACCTAATCCTTGGGAAATGTGCTCCACACTCTCTGTACCCTGGGGTGGCAAAATTTTCCCTGAACATTGGACAAGAACATCCACCCTCTTCAACTGCCAGGGCAAACTCACCCTCTCTGTACACATTGGTGGGGTTCCTCTCTTGGCTCAAGGAGATGTCTTAATGCCAAATCTCAGCTTTCATTATTTTCCTCTTGAAGCTATTTCTCCTTCAATCTTTCCCTTCCATATCCCTTTTATCCCAGGATGACAGTGATTTTGTTCATACATCACTCTCAAAAAGTTTGTTGGTTTAGTATGCAGGAAGCAGGGGACCAAGCTATCAGACAGTTAAGAGTTTCCACAAATATTTCCTGGATAACTGCATCTTCAATCCTGATTTACAAGTTCCAAATTTAGTTAAGTCCCTAAATGACGCACTATCATCTGGAAGCATGATTTCCAGAGACTTGGAATTTCCAGAATTAGTTCCTGGGTTACTTGTGCCCAATGATGCTCAGCTTATCTCTCGCTAGCATTTTGCTATAAGCTGCAAAGAGAAGCCAAGCAGTTTAACTTTAGAAAGTTCTTCAGCTAAATGTCCAGGCTCACCATTTTCAAATTCTGTCTTCCATAAAACATCAGGAGTTAATTTTGCTAAGTTTTCTGCAACTTTAAAACATGGATCAGCGGTGGACTTGGCCCAATGGTTAGGGCGTCTGTCTACCACATGGAAGGTCCGCGGTTCAAACCCCGGGCCTCCTTGACCCATGTGGAGCTGGCCCATGTGCAGTGCTGATGCACACAAGGAGTGCCGTGCCACAAAGGGGTGTCCCCCATGTAGGGGAGCCCCACGTGCAAGGAGTGAGCCCCGTAAGGAGAGCTGCCCAGCACGAAAGCAAGTGCAGCCTGCCCAGGAATGGCACCGCATACACGGCGAACTGACACAACAAGATGATGCAACAAAAAGAGACAGATTCCTGTGCCGCTGACAACAATAGAAACAGACAAAGAAGGCGCAGCAAATAGACACAGAGAACAGACAACTGGGGTGGGGGGGGGGGGAAGGGGAAGAGAAGTAAATAAATAAACCTAAAAAATATATATATGGATCATCTTTCTTCCAGTTTCCAATAATAGTTTCATCATTTACTTCTAAGACCCCACAAAAAGTCTCTTTAGAGTCCATATCCCTATCTACAGTGCTTTCAAAGGAATCTAGGTCTTTTCCGTCAAGCATCTCACAATTCTTCCAAAAAATGCCCCTTACCCATTTATAAACCATTCCAGCATTTTGGTAATTGCAAAATCATGACCCATTCTTAGTACCAAATTCTGTATTAGTCAGCCAAAGAAGTGCTGGTGCAAAATACCAGAAATCTTTTGGCTTTTATAAAGGGTATTTATTAGGGTTAGAAGCTTACAGTTACTACGCCATAAAGTGTAAGTTACTTCCCTCACCAAAGTCTGTTGCCATGTGTTGGAACAAGTTGGCTGCTGACATTCAACGTTCCTCTTCCTCTTAAAGCTCTGTGGTCCCAACTTCCAATCTCAGCTGTAGGCTGGCCTAAGTCTTGTCTCTCTTCAGGGGCTTGTTTCTCTCTAGAGTCAGCGGCTCTGCTCTCTACCATGCATGTACTTCCTGGACTCCAGCTTAAAACTCCAACCTTCCTTCTCTGTGGTGCAGTTTCTTTGTGAGTCTCCACCACTTTGGTCCTACTGACATGGCCCAATGAAAGCCTTAATCATTATTTAATCAAGTAAAATCAAGTAAAAGTGAAACCTCTGAATCCAATATAATCTTATATGCTCAGAGGAGCAGATCAACTAACATTTAATCCAATATCTATTTTTGGAATTCATAAACAATATCCAACAGCTATAGGCTCTGATTTGAATTTTTTTCTTCTTTTATACAGTAGGCTTTTGTAACTATAAATTTTTCTCTCTGTACTGTCTTCATTACATCCCATAAGTTGTATTATGCTGTATGTTAACTTTCTCAAGATATTTCCTGTTTTGCTTCCGATTTCCTTTTTAACTCATGGTTAGTTAAGAGTATGTTGCTTAATTTCTACATATTTGTGAAGTTTCCTTTCCCTCCTCTGTTATTGATGTCTGCTTTCATTCTGTTTTAGTTGGAGAATATGCATTGTAAAATTTCAGTATTTTTTAATTTATTGAGACTTGATTTGTAATACATGGTTTAGCCTCAAGAATGATACATGAGCACACAAAAAGAATGTGTATTCTGTTTTGGTTGGGTTTGGTATCTATATATGTCTGTTAGTTATAGTTGGTTTTGAATATCACTCAAGTTTTGTACTTCCTTGTTGATCTTCCAAGTAGATGTTTTATCCATTATTGAGATTGTTCTATTAAAGTATCCTATTATTAATGTAGAACCATCATTTTCTCCCTTCAAACCTATCAGTATTTTCTTCATATATTTCAGAGCTCTTATCTTAGGTGCATATATATTTATGGTTTTTACATATTTTTGCTGAATTATCCCTTTTATCAGTATGTAATGACCATCATTGTCCCTCATAACTGCTTTTGACTTAAAAGTCTATTTTATGTGATATTAATATAGCCTCACAAGCTCTCATTTAGTTAATACTTGAATCCTTTCATCCTCAGCCTACTTATGTATTTGAATTTAAGATAAGTCTCTTGCAGACAATATATAGTTGGGTCATGCTTCTTTATCCCTTCTGCCAGTGCCTTTTGACAGGAGAGTTGAATCCATTTACATTTATTTATACTACAGGACTTTCTTCTGCCATTTTGCTAGTTAGTCTTTGTAAGTCTAATACATTTTTGTTCCTAACTTCCATTAATGCCTACTTTTACATTTATTTTATGTTTTTATGTTGAAACTTATTGAGTGCCTTCTCATTTATATCTAGATATATTTTCCATCTATTTTCTTTGTGGTTACCATGGGGTTAAAAATTAACATCCTAAATTTATATTGATCGTATTTGGTTTGATATACCAACTTAACTTCAATAGCGTACACATACACTTTTCCTATATCCTTTTTCCTCTCAACAATTTTTTTTTTGTGCTTATAACCACTTGTTTTATTTTGTTAAGGCAACACACCAGAAATGGATTGACTTTGAGATTTATTAACATATAAGCTTTCAGTTCTTAGGTCATAAAAGTATCCAAATCAATGCATTATCAGGAGATGCATTCTCCCTGAGCTGCAGCTGTGGGTGATCAGGTACATGGTGGCATCTTCCTATCTCTGCCTTGTCCTCTGGGCCCCATTGATTTTAGGTTTTTGCCTCTCCGTCTGTGGCTTTGTCTCTCTCAGGTTCCATTAATTTCAGCTTCTTGCTCTTGAGGCTTTCTTTCTTAGCTTGTACCAGTTTGCTCTCTGTGCTCCTGTGTCTTTTCTCTCTGCCTCTGCAGTTTTTTTTTTTTTTTCTGGTGATAAAAGACTCCAGTAAGAGGATTAAAACACACCCTATGGAAGCAATTTAATCAAAAGTCCCAACCTATAATAGGTTCACACACACAAGAATGGATTGCATTTAAGAACATAAAATTCTGGGGTCCATAAAAGCTTCAAACTATCATACCACTTATATATCGGTATAAGTCCCCAATCTTAGATTTATCATTACTTTTTATGAATTTATATTTTAGCACCAGTAGAAATAAGTGGAGTTATATACCATAACATATGATGTTATTGGCATTTATAACTGCACACATGACTATCTTTACTGGAGGTCTTTATTTTTTATGCTGCTTTGAATCACTGTCTAATGTCCTTTCCTTCCAGTCTGATGAGCTCCCTTTAGCACTGCTTGTAGGGCAAGTCTAGTGGTGATGAACTTCCTCAGCTTTTGTTTATCTAAGAATGTCTTAATCTTACTGTCACTTTTTTCTTTATTATCAAAGTTTATTGTCGGGGTCAATTTCTACCTACTGGGGGTACAACTGTGTCTTAAGATGTGCTATAGTAGCTCTGGGGTAATAGTCATTCTGCAAAATAGTTGTACCAGTGTTCTGTCAGGCATAGATCATAAATTAGCAGAAGAATGAGCCCAGAAAAAAATGACAGCAGAGTCATTACTTTAAGAAAGTTCCAGTGCTGTGCAACCTGTAAGCCATAATCTATCAGCTGATGAGACTCAAGGAATTATAGATTGAATGAAACAAGAGTTGAACCCATTTTCTACTCTTCCAAGCTAACCATGATCCCAGTACAAGACTAAAATTCAAGTTCTTGGAAAAAACCTTTAAGCTCTCAAATCAAGTGAAAGAGGACATGTAGCAGTTTAATATTATTGATGAATTCCAAAAAGAAATATTGGATTATGCTTGTAATCTGATCTGTACTTGAGTATGATTGAGTTATGATTTGGGAGTTGAGTCCCCACCCACTAAGATAAAAGGCATGGCAAAGGACAGAGTTGAGGGTTTCTGATGTTGGAGTTTTGATGCTGGAGTTTGATGCTGAAGACTTAAGCTGGAGCCTGGGGAAGTAAACTCACAGAGGAAAGGGAAGCCAGCCCCAGGAAGAAGGGAACCTTGAAAACCCAGAGAAAAATAAGCTCCAGGAATGTAGGAACCAAGCAAGACTGAACCCTGATAGACGTCAGCATCCATCTTGCTCCAAATGGACTTTGGTGAAGGAAGTAACTGATGCTTTATGGCCTGGTATCTGTAGGCTCCTACCCCAAATAAATGCCCTTTATAAAAACCAACCAATTTTTGGTATTTTGCATCAGCACCCCTTTGGCTGACTAATACAGAACATAAAAAGGGAAAAGTCCAGGAACTTGGTCAGTGTAGGATAAATTAAGTAGAATTATAGGGAATGGAAACTTCTGTGGAAAGTAGCTGCATTCAAATGCCATCTTAGACGACAATGAATATTGCACAGGTAAAAGCAAATGATAAACAATCCAAATATTGAAAGTTAATCAGACATTGGAAGTTAAGTAAAAGGGAATTTAGATACCAGATAAAAGGGAATTTAGATACCAGACACTAAGTGAAATATTCTCCCTTGGGAGAAAACTGATTTAAAAAAAAATAGAAAGGCAAATCACTAAGGTGTATAATAGTTTCTGATATATAGGCAATATAAGTCTACAAGAGGAAGCAGTGGTTATAGTAGTTTATTATCCAGATTTGATAATGGAATGACGTTTCTAGCAATGGCTTTGTTTATGAGGTTCTCGCCTGTTTTGTAGCACAGATAGTTTTGAAGGAATGTTTTTGTAACATTTAACTTATGTGGGAATGCGAATTACTATAGTGTAAAAATTCGATGACCACCTCAAACTATTCCTGCAGGGTAGAAAGAGATAAGACATCCTGGAAGAGCTGTGGCTAAAGATCTAAGCCCTCCCACCACCCTTGTGATAAAAATATTAAAAAAAGAAACAAAACAAGTATCAGATGAGTCAAGGGGCCTTGTACCAAGGAGACAGCACATAATTTATGGTGACTTCTTCTGCAGGCAGCCCGAGAAACAGAAGAGCTTGTGTACTAAATACTGCCCTATCATTAAATATAATAATAATGAAAAAAATAGGGCCATTAAATGAGACCCTAAAAGTTGAGCTGCCAAACAAACTGGGAAGGTAAATAAAATAGTATGTTTATTTTAACCTATATCTTCCATGCTAACCCAGTTTGTCTGGAGAAAAGCCATCTGTTGGCACCAGGCCAGTATGTCTTAATTTTGCTATTATCATTAGCATCTTATTTTTCCTAAAGGGAAAATACATAAGTACCACTTATGTGTGCATAAGTGACACATTTCTACAAAGCCTCTGTAGTTTTGACCCATGTGGGGACAGGTTCTATTCTGGGATAAATTTTCAAAGGCAGAACAAAACAGTTACTTGAGGTTTTCTCAATAGAAAGGACACTGGTAGGGTTGTGCCCGTATGAGTTCTTGGTGTTAAATAAAAGGTCTCTTCTCCAGAAAATACCTGTTCATTCATATTTACAGGTTTCTTTTAATGGATACATGGAATAATCTCCACAACAAGAAATGGGCAGGTTTATTTTCTAATCACGTTACTGATGAGTGTCCAAAATTTTTCTGACACCTCACAGACATGGGATGGGGTTGGGTTGTCTAAGGATAGGATGTGCAGGCTGCTGTTGTGGGCACCACAGCCTTTTCCTGCTTTTCTCTGTGCATCCACACTTCCAGGAATCTTATTCTTTAGAATTTTCCTCCCCAGCTGTTTTAGTCACAATTCCATTTACTGAATTGAAATTTCCTTCAGTTGCTCTCAGTCACACTTTCAGTGTCAAGTTATTTTGGTGGTTCTCCTCCTCTTGGTAACTAGCTCTCAATTTTCCACAAGACATCATCTTCATCTTCCAAATTGTGAGAGATGTGGCACCTCTTGAACCCTTGGACAATGGATTCATTTGGGATGCTATTACAGGAGACCATGACCCAATCCAGAAATAGGCCAAGGAGTGGCTTCTTAGCATTCCTGGTTGAGCTCAGCACCACGTTCCCGGCAGTTGTGAGGTTAGGCCCCTTGGGATGATAACCACATCAGTGTTCAGGCTTTCCATGGATCTCTTCACAGAGTCAGTGGCATGGCCCTGGAAGCCATTTAAGACCAGCACCCCTCGCTGCATGGGTACCACACCAGCCTTCCATCTCCATACCACCTCCAACCAGTCCTGGCATCAAGTTCTCAGTCATTCATCCATACTGGTGGCAGTGGATCTCCACCTCACTGGGGAACTTCCCAGGGAGGAATGTATGTTCCTCTCAAAATGGTGAATGGATGTAATTTCTTCCCATCAGTCAAGATGCCAAGCATGGCTATGATTTTCAGATTTTTCCTTTTTGGTTTCTTGACCAACGTGGGCTTTTCCTCCTGGTTGTCAACATTTACCTATGACGACACCTCTAAACAAATTGGAGTCTCATCTGCATTTCCATCTGAGCCACTTCATAATTATGTGCCCTCTGCAGAGCCAGTATACTCTGTTGGAAAGTGACAAGTTCCTCAGCCAGGTCTTCAGGCAGGTGTGGAAGCATGGGCACTTTATGCCTCAAAGACAGGTCATAACCTCATCATTCTTTGACACCAACCCAAACTTGCTTTGAACACTTCCTCTGGAATATTCATTTCCTGGGCAAAGTGTGCTCAGCTGCATCAACACCCTGGTGAAAGGATCACCTTTGGCCTGCATGTACCTTATGTATCCGGCCATGCATGGGTTCACCAGAGCAAACCTCCATTCTTTGGGCCTTGGAATGCTCACCTCATAAATGGACATTTTGGAGCTGCAGTTTCACTTTGCAACAGTCTCAGGCATTTTTTCCCCAAATTTGAAACTGTTTGGCAGTCTGGCATTTGTTGGTGCTCTTGTCATATTCCACCACCATTAACTTGAACCCTGCATTATAGCTGTGGAGCATGCCCTGGATGAAATGAAACTTTCTAGCGATATCCTTGGCTTTAACGTCATACCCTGGGAGGCCCATGGCCATGTAGAAGGAGTGCCCTTCACTCTACTCAGACAGGTCCATGATGTCCTAAGGTAGGTTAAGGTCAAAGCTGTCAAGATGCTGAAGCTGAGGAAACTGGGAGGTGGTATTCATTGGGACTGACCAATCTGGAGGCTTCCCATCTTACTCTTCATTTACTGTGAAGGTTCGTCCCTGGAGCTGACATTCATCAGAATTCTGAGGCTTTTACAGCTGAATGATCGTGCCTTGCTTAGGAAATGGGAATTATGCAGAAGGGACTTTTGATGCTCCATCAAAACTTCCCATTTCTCAATGGAAAAATTTCTCATCAATTAAGGCCAACACCCAGCCTCCCCCTGAGCCATATGCCAATCCTCCAGTTCCTGGCTCTGAATCCCTTCTTCCTGTTCTTCTGTCAGAGTCAAATTGAGAGGAAAGGTGGCCGACTTTATCTCTGTGGGCAGCGATTGCTCGCCCTTCCTCCCTCCCAAGTAGGTCTGCAACAAAGGCAGCAGCTGCAAATGCAGCCTGTGCATCTCTGCCCCCACGGTGGCTTACTCTCTCATTTTTGAAAGAAAGTCTTGCTGGATATAAAATTCTTTGTTAGCAGTTGTTTTCCTTCAGCACTTTAAGTATTTCAACCCACTGCCTTCTTACCCTCATGGTATCTGATAAGAAATCAGCACTCAATCTAGTTGGCACACTCATGCATGTAATATGTTGATTTTCTCTTGCAGTTTTCAGAACTCTCTCTCTACTGCCCTCTGCATTTGATAGAGTGATTAATATATGAAAGGGTATAATTTTCTTCATGTTTTTCCTGTTTGGTGTTCTCTGGGCTTCTTGGGTGTGCAAAGTCGCATCTTTTGCTAAGTTTGGGATGGTGTCTCTCATTATTTCTCTGAATATTCCTTTATCTGCCCCTATACCTCTTTTTTCCTTTTCTGGGATTCCCACAATGTGTATTTTTATGTGCTTGATGGTGACCGAGAGTTTTCTTGGGCTATTTTCCATTTTAATATTTATTTTTTCTCTGCTCCCAAGCCTGACTCATTTCAAGTGTCTTGACTTCAAGTTCATTGGTTCTTTCTTTTGCCAACAACAGTCTGCTATTGAAACCCTCCCAGGCATTTTTCATTTCAATTACTGTGGTCTTCAATTCCAGTAGTTCTGTTTGGTTCCTTTTTAAAATTTGTCTCTTGATTTTGTCTTCCATATTGATCATTCATAGCTTTCTTGATAGACTTTAGTTCTTTCTTTGAATTTTTCCTCATCTACTTGAGCATTTTTAAAATCATTTTTTAAAGGCTTTCTTTGGTATATCCACATTCTTGACGTCTTCATTGGTGTTTTCTGGATTTTTAGCTTGCTTTGGATGGGCCATTTCCCATTTGTTTGTCTTGGATTCTATTGTTGTGCAGTGTGCATTTTAATGTTTTAAAATGTTAACTCTGGGATTTATTCCCTGAGATGTCTGTTTCTTGATTTTGTTTTCAGCTGGTAATAAGGCAGAGATTTTCTTGAGCTTCGCCTTCCTTTCAGGAAGGTCTGCACAAGGCAAATGCAGTGTGCAGGGTTTTTCCTGTCTCCTGGTCCTCTGTCTTGTCTGGGTCTTTGCTCATTAGTTGTTTTGGCATTCCTCTGTTTAAAGGAGTTTGGCTATCCCCTCTGGTTCCAAAGAGACAGACTTCCCTTTCACAGGTGTTTGAAGATGGCAGACCTTGTCTATACTGTCCACCTCTATAGATTTTTACACTCCTTTTTTTTTTTGTCTCAATCTGCTTTTCCCTGTAGGATGAATTTTGGATGAGCACACAACAGAGAGGACTTTCCCAAGTTAGTCTTTTCCAGGGCCAGGGACCCATGCAGGAGACACAGAATGGTTCCAAAGTGCCCTGAGGAGGAGATCAGGAAGGGTGTCAAGAGTTTCTCCTATGAATCTCCAAAGCTAAGCTTTTGTGACCTGTTCAGCAAATGCAGCCTTTCAGCTAATTGTCCTCTACAGCTCTGAGGAAGTGCAGCATCTTCATATCTCCACTGCCATGACCCCATGTGATGGACTGAGCAATGGATGTCCCTGCCTTTGCCCAGAGTAGTTTGATACCATGCCTGCCCTCAGAGCTCAGCCCCCACTGATAAAATTTGCTAATCTAAAGCTATGATCAGCTGAGCTCACCCCTGTTCTTGCAAAGAGGATTTTTATGTCCCTTCTGTCACCAGCAACTTAGCCAGGACCTAGACTTCATGGCAGCCTGCCATGAGAGTGGGAGGAGTGAAATGTAATTTATCGTTCTTTACCATAATTTATCAGCCTCTTCTCTGGATGCTGTACAGTGTTTTTCTGGCCTCTCAAGTTTCAAAACAGTTGTTTCAGACCATTTCTTTCTGTTTAATAGTTGTTTTGGTGGAAGGACTGAGTCCTGGACTTCCCTACTCCACCTTTTTCCCACAAGCTTCCTAATCACATTAATTTTGGACTCAAAATATAAATGTAGTTTCCAATAGATTTACCATACAGAAAGCCATTTAGCATGGTTATTGTATATCTACTAGTTTAGCTCAATAAACATTTATTAACTGTTTTAGTGATTTTAAAAATAGCAAAGATGGCAGCTTATCCTCCTCTAGGAAGCTATGTGAAAGCATCAAGGTCAATAAGGGACAGAAATACAAATACCATCTTTAAAGAAACTATGAAGATATCTGATTTACTTATTATACAAAATGTTATAAAATGCTATTAAAATGCTAACCAAGTGCATTCTGTGCTCCAAGTGCTGTCACAGTCTTAGGACACACAGCAATGAAAAGTTACTCAAAAATTGTGAAAGGGCTGCTAAGTTCAGTGACCATGATAAAAGGCAGTGAGTGGCTGCTAAGAGTTGAAAGCCATCACTGCAGATTTCAGAAAAAGCTGCTCTCACTCATCAAACCAAATAACCTAAACTTAGACTAAGGTGAAATGTGACAAATCATTGTTTGGACCCAGCTGGGCTTGAAAATTTGAGCAGTAGAGAAGATTGTACTAAATGTAGTATCACATTCGGACAAATCATACCTGTAGGAAGCAGTCTTTCAGTTAGGCAGGCAGGAGAAAAGGAATAATGCATCATGAGTATCTTTTCAGTGACAGTCTCAATTGACTAGGGAGAATCAAAGGCTAAATATAATTCATGTATACATCCCTGAATTATATAGAGAATTTCTGAGAGTTTTGGACATGATGCCAGCTTTTCCATTACATGAACTGCCTACAAATAGTTGGTTTGGGAAGGACTCACCTGTTTTATGGAATCCCTTTACTCTATGATTACCACAGTGGTTAAAACTATTGCTAGTTTACTAAGCAGCAAGACTGATATTTCTAACATAGCATCCAGTGTCAAACATTGGTGCTATCAATGGAACCAAGAGAAGTATTTTTTCCAAGAGGTGTTAGTAGTAATGTCTTTATGGGAACACGGGCTATGATACACTTTTTGAAGCTCTTCCTACCAGTGTAGCCCTCATAGGTACTTTGGATCTCCCAGAGTTCTGTGAGCCAACCAATATTCTTTAAACACACTCTGTTTCTCTTAAAATATTAAACAGGTCTTGGTTGAGGTTTTGCTAGATAATCATGGACAAGGTTAAATCCAACAATTGGCCTATCTATGTTTGTTACTGTGGAATAAATATGACTGGAGGAAAACACAAACACACACATACAATGCTTGGTTACATTTGAAATTCATGACCCCTTTTGGACCCCTAGTTCTGGGAACAATCCTGATTTACAGTGTATATATATATATCACAGTTTATTTAAATAATCCCTTATTGTCAGACCTATAGGTCATTTCCAATTTGTGGAAAATAGAAAATTGTTGTTTTAGATTATCCATGTAGCAACTCCTTCATCTTATCTCCTTTGATTAATTTTCTTTCTAGAATTGAAGTTGTGATTCCTTTTATGACAGAGTAACTTGTATTGAATTAATTTTCTTGCAGTTACAATTATTGAAGCTAGACAAGACATAAAATTTAAAAAAACAAACAAAACAAAACAAAAAAAACTATTTGAAGGCACTGGCAAGTACAAGAGGGACTATAACCATTTTAAGAAGGGAAGGACACAAAGTGAGTTCCACATTTAACTGGCTTTTCTCCAGAGGGTACTTAAATGATTTTCTGCTATAAGGTAGAACAGAACAAGAATCTTACTGGACCGAGAAGACAGAAATAAGAGTTTAAGACTGACAGAGATGGTAGAAATTCAGGGGCAATATCCTAAAGTGGAGGAAACTTTAGAAGAGTACCAAAATCTCCTATGATTACCCCCAAGACAGTGATCAGCTCAGAATTGTATATGCAAGATAACTAACAGAAAGCAGCAGATAGGAGGTTAAAGAATTGAGAAGGGATTTCAGCAGTTTTCTAAGTCTCTGTAAAGAAACTGAAGTTCGAATCCCACAAAATCAGAAGGACTTGTTAAATACCTAGAGTTTTTTGCTGAGACACCAGTAAGATGACATAATGATAAGTTCAAAATGGAAACATGCCCACCCTTTAAAAAACCTAAAACTATTCGTGAAAGGAATAAGCTGATCTCCTGTATTCTATCTGCCTTTCACAAGAAAATTTAACTTTGTTTGTAGGAAGATAAAGTTATCCAAAGACCATAAAATTTTTTTATCTACCTTGTCTAGCATAAAATAAAAAATAAATGCATGCTAAAATATAGGACCAAAGCATAAAATCAAGAGAAAAGCAGGCAGTTGAAAAAGACCTATGGGTAAATGAGATATTGGAGTTATCAGACCGAGATTTAAAAATAACTACAACTAATACAAAAACTTCACTAGAGACATAGAATCTACACAAACACACACACACACAACTGTCAAAAGGATATTCTCAAGCTAAAAAATATAATGACTAGGATCAATGATTCTTTAGAGTGGTTTATTAGCAGATGAAAAATGACAAAAAAAAGAATTTATAAATAAGTATCCAGATCAATGCACAGGGAGAAAAGCATACGGAAGAAGATCATAAGAAATATGTGGGAGATTGGGGAAATGTCTAACATATGTGTAATAAAAGTTGCAGGATGAAGAAGAGAAAAAGAATGTCATAGAGGCAAAGTTGGAAAAATTATGGCTGAGAATTTCCTAGACATGATGAAAGATATATAGCCATAGCTAGAAGCCCCACATAGGAAACTATAAAGAAAACTAAACTTAAGGGACATCATGGTCAAACTACTGAAAATCAAAGATAAAGTGAAAATATTAAAGGAGCCAGAGTGGAAAAAAATTCTAGAGGTTCAATTACAGGTTCAAACAGTTCATGAGTTTTTTTTAAGATTTTAATATGAACTGTTAAGCTACTTTTTAGAAATCCTTTGCCCTTTTCTCCATAGCCTTGAAAATCATGACACAAATATTGCTGTGACTCTTCTTTGACATTATAAATAGTAGAATTTTACATGCTTTTTAATCCTTTAATATGTTATGTATTTTTAAATTTTTATTTTAATAATAACAAGCTTCTGGAAGTTTTGGAGAAGTTCAGCCTTTCTGAAATTTTTATGGACATTGTCCATTTTTTTAATCCTTAAATGAAAGTTTATAATTTGGACATTATTAAGATGTTGTTCCCACATATACCATATGCCAATAAAGTTGATATTATAGGTTTACATTTTCAATTTCTAAGAACAAAACTGTAGAGTTCTGCATTATTTGTTTTACCTATACAGTGTTGTTGCTGTTTTTAATCAAACCAAACTCACTTAGGTCCATACATTTATATGTTGCAGTTAGTTTTCAGAATACTTTGGATTTTATTGCAGCTCTTGGTTTCATAACATGCCTTGAGGTGTCCTTGAAAGAAGTGCTTTCATCTCAGTGGATTCAAATTCCCTCCTTTGGCTTCCATGGGCAGCAATTACCATGTCCTGCATCATCTGGTCCCTTTATATGGCCATCCCGGTGGAGCTGAGTTGCAAAGATTCTACCCCAGTGAATTAGGTCTGGCTTCATTCCAAGCCTTAATTGATGGAGGCTTTGCCCTGTATTTAGTATTCAACATAAGACCAAAGCATTTCTTATGAAATGGTTCCAGAGGACAAAAACGAACTAGCTGTTTCAAGCCTCACAGCACAAGGAGAATTATCACTAACTTGCTGACCACTTTCTCTTGCTGAGTAATTTCTTGAAATACAGATTAGACTAGACTTTTTTTGGAAATGAAAAACCCTGTTAAATATATATGATGAAGTGAAAGAGCAGAGTACAAAATGTTATGTGCACATTTATTAGAATTGCAAACAAAAATTTTTTAATGAATATAAAGAAAGCCTGGATGGAATGCCACCAAAATAATAATAATGTGGTTTGAGTGGTAGAGTAATAGGCAATTATTTTTCTTTTCACCATTTTACATACTTTCTAGATTGTAGTTATCTTACCTTTATAATTAAACAATAAATTTCATTAAAATGATGTTAAAATAATTATCAGATAAAGATTCTGACAATCTACTTTTATAACCTCCTTTCCTTACCAATAGAACTGAGACTATAACTTGGGAATGTCATAATTAAGATCATAACATTTTAATATCCAAATTGGAATTTCTGACACTACGGTTTGCTTATTTTGTAATAAACTTCTTTTTAACACCTGTACAATTCAAACCTTTTAATTACATTTTGCATGAATTTCAGGCAAAGTAATTGCAAGCAAGTTTCAGTATATGCATTTTTCTTGAGCTTGACTTACTATAGCAATCCAGACACAGTGAGAAAACTGTGTTTAACCAAGTAAGAAGACAAAACAGTACTTGTGATTCCACTCTAAGTCATCAGGAATTGTATTTTTGAATTGTCTTTTTAATCTTACAATTGCCTTAATCACCAAAAGTAAGATTAATCTACCAAAGTATGTAAAGATTTCATATACCCTCTAGCAATTCTTCTAGACTGCAAATGGAAAAATATAAAAATTAAAAACTAATATGAAAGATTATTTTTTTTCTTTTTGCAATTATTGTATTGACTCCAAAACAGGCTTAGAAATAGGAACAAAGATCTTTATATGCATTAAACTATCTTTTCCCTGATAGTTATTTAATATTAACTCTACGCGGTTTGAGTGTCCACACAAACTATGCATAGCATTTTGAGTTAGCATAACTTCCATCTTTATCTGCATGTCTGGAAAGATATCTGGTTGTCCTTAAGCTAAAATAATTTGTTTTTCTTTTAGAAAATAGATTGCATAAAAAATTGTCTTTCTTCAGGGTACTGCAACAGGGAATTGTGGAAATAGTTTCCATTGAAAACATGACAGCTATTCTAGCATATCATGGTTGACTTCTACATCTTCCTGTGATAAGGTTTGAAGATTACTTGATTGCCCTTTTGGCAAATTTATATATACATTTTCAAGGTTACTTTGAGCCCCATAATATGTATGTCAAATAAATCCTTTTCTTGCCTGATGAGTATGGCAAGGGACATCCTGTTGTGTGCTGTTATTTGCTCACTAAACCAAGGTGAACATGTAATGTCAGGCTGAGTGTCAGAAAAATTTCATATGATTCCAACTTTACCCCATTTCTTTGGAAGGGCCTGTGAATTAACTTTGCTGTCCTGGGTTTCTGCAACCATGCACCATTTCATAAAATTATAGATAAGTAAAAGTCAGAAGGAAATTCTAATCCAGTGGTTTTTGGAGCCGAACTCTTTTCTCAAAATCAGCCTTACGCTGGAGCCCAAAAAATGTAAAGATATAAGCATAGCTCCTCTATCAATTAATAAAAGTCTACTGATAGTCCCCTAAAATCCATCTGCCCTATCCTTTCTTTCTCCTTGGGGCTGCTGCGCATCTCAACAGAAAACAAAATGTCCTCAGACCAGCTTGTAAACTACAAATATAGCTCCAGTCTCTCTCATATTACAGATGAGTCAATAGAATCCTAATGAAATGAAGTAACTTGTCCAAGGTTACAAAGCACAAAGCTTCCACAAAATATAAGGCCTCAAAAATATAAGTTGGTGAAACTTACATTAATTAATGGAATATGGAAGCCTAAAGACCTAGATATTTTTCTCTATATTTGTTTAACAGAATATTTTCTTCATTTGTCTAAAAATGTTCAAAGGAAATTTTAAAAGGAAAATGATGGTTATGAAAATCAGCCCCCAAAAGCCTATGGGTGGGCTTAAGAACATAAAAAATGTTTGCAAGAGCATGACATCCTGAGGACTACAAAATATTTATTCAAATACCACTGTGCACAGATCTGATGAAAACCTGGCTGCTACTGCAACCATCTATGTTTCATTGTGTGTATTATCCCAGGGAAACAGAGCAAATACAGGCAAGTGATTTTTCAATCCCAAGAACTCTGGTCAATTATGAATTGTGGTGAGGGTATAATGGGTTATCAATGTAGAAGATTCATAGTTGAGTTTTATGTCACAGAATTTATCATCACGCATAAGAAACTCTAGGAGTTTGTGGACTCTTGGATATTCTGATGGCTTGGAAACTATAAAGTGCAATGTAGTACCTTTATTTTTAAGATTTATTTTATTTATTCCTCTTCCCTTCATTGTTTGCTATCTTCTTTAGGAGGCACCGGGAACCGAACCAGGGACCTCCCATATGGTGAGTGGAAACCCAGCTGCTTGAGCCATATCCACTTCCCATATATATTCTTATTTTGTATTATTTAAAGATTTTTATTTAACCAGATCACTGGTTTTCTGCCAGAGGAAGGCTCTTCCCCTTTCTACATTTCAGGTGCCCATAATTCAGGAGTCATTATAATAACAAAGCATTTAGTAGAAATGAAAAACAAATGACCACAATCTCAAAAAGGTATGTTTCTTACCACAACCATGTGAGAGCTGTACAAAATGCAATGTGACTTTTGCCAGGTCTCAGAATTTCAGTTAAAGTATGAAAGCTGAGACAGTGAAAGATAAGTACTTTATTTATTTAAAGAGAGGCAATGGATCCATCCCTAAATGGCTAAACTAGTCCAGCCATCATCACCCACAATAGCTTATTGTAAGAGAAGTTTAGGGATTTGATGGAGGGTAAAATATTTGAAGGAATTTAATAGTTTTATAAAAAACAAGCACATTCCCTTCTCCCACCAGTCATGTGACAGTGCCTCCCACCAACTACTTAGAGATGGGAATGTCTGTCAAAAGTAGAGAACAACATTTCATTAACATACTCCCAATTCCTTGCTATATGCTTATTAGCTGCAGAAGTGCTCAGGTTTGCCCTGGCTGCTATAGACGGATACCTCCAGGTTTAAATGTGGCCCCTGGAATTTGCAGAGGCAAAGAGAATGAAAGAATAGTGCTTGACTTTTCTTTTTCTATTTTTTGGATTTATGAGATTTTTTCAAATTAGAGAAGTTAGAGGTTTACAGAACAATAATGAATAAAATACAAGATTCCAATATACGAACAAATTATTAAACCTTGCATTGGACTTAGATATTTGTTACAATTGAAGAAAGGATATTTTATAATTGTGCTGTTATATATAGGCCAAGGTTTAACTTATAATTCACTGTGTTATGCAGTACCATGGATTTTTAAAAGTTTATTCTAGAAATATATTTAAAGCCTAAAATTTCCCCCATTTAACTTTAATCAATATATAATTCAGTGCTGTTAATTAACATTCACTATGTTCTCCTACCATCACCACCATCCATTATGAAAACATTTTCATCGTCCCAGAAAGAAACGCTAGACATTTTAAACCCTAATTCCCTATTCCCTACCCTTATCTCATCCCCTGGTAACCTATATTCTGAATTCTGACTCCCTAAATGTGCTTATTTTAGTTATTTCATATCAGTGAGATCAGACAATATTTATCCTTTTGTGTCTGGCTTATTTCATTCAAAATGATGTCTTCAAGTTTCATCCATGTTGTCACCTGTATCAGAACTTCATTCCTTTGTATAGCTGAATACCATTCCATTGCATAGGTATACACTTTTGTTTTTCCGTTCATCTGTTGGTAGATGTTTGGATTTGCTTCCATCTCTGAACAATAGGGAATAATGACACCATTAACATCAATGTGCAACTATCTGTTCAAATACCTGCTTTCAAATTTGGGGGGAATAAATGTAAAAATGGGATTGTTGGGTTTTATGGTAATTCTATACTTAAGTTTCTGAGGAACTGCCAACTGTCTTCCACAGCAACTGAACCATTTTCATTCCCACAAGCAATGGATGTTACCATTTTTCCACATACTCAACAACACTAGCAATTTTCCATTTTTTAGAATATGCTAGTGGGTGTGAAATTGTATCTCATGATTTTGATTTATATTTCCCTAATGACTAATGATATTGAGCAATTAATTTCAACACTGAAATTTTATTTTCTGAATTTTATCATTTTTACAAAACAAAATGAAACAAAAGCAGGTAACAAAAACAGAGTTTATAGGATTTCTACATCAGTTTTCACATAAGTCAATGATTATAAAACTAGTGTCCAATGTAAATATTAAACTCAGGCTGATTTCCCTCCTAGTCATACTCATTTGGGTGATTTGTTCTGGAGCTATTGAATAGCTTTCTGTAAGCATCAGTCATTTTCTTGAGAATTGATTTGGTTTGTCAAGAAAGTAAACACTTTTTGCTGTGTGGCATTTTCTTTTTTAAAAAACACTGAGATAAAATGTGGAATGTATATTGGTTTGGATCTGAACCAAATCTTTTGAGATCTCAAATATCCTGAAGAAACTGAAGACATTTATAAGTCATATTACATATCAATTGTAAACCTTATAATGTCTAAGGCAGCTTCTATATTTCCAAAGAAAATAGCATTTAATTTAGAGGCTGTCCAGCATTTGAACTACATCAGTTTCTGCATCTTTTCTGCTTTGGAATATAGTTTCCCCAAATAGGGGCATTATTGGGATATTGGGCATTTTTATGTGCTTTCTGGCCATTTGTGTATCTTCCTTAAAGAAATGTCCATTCAACTATTTTGCCCATTTTTAAATTTGGCTGTTTGTCATTTTGTTGTTGAGTTGAAGGATTTCTTTATATATTATGGGTATTAAACCCTTAAAAAGTATGTGGTTTCCAAATATTTTCTCCCATTATGCAGGTTGTTATTTTACTTTCATGACAAAGTCCTTTGAAGTGCAAAAGTTTCTAATTTTGATGAGGTCCAATTTATCTATTTTTTTCTTTTGCTACTTGTGCTTAGGATATAAAATGTTTAAAACCATTACCTGATACAATATCCTGAAGATGCTTCCCTACATTTTCTTCTAGGAGTTTGGGAATTCTGGCTCTTATATTTAGGGATTTGATTCATTTTGAGCTAATTTTTGTATATGGTGTGAGGGTTTTTGTTTGTTTGTTTGTTTGTTTGTTTTGCAAATGGAGATCCAGTTTTCCCAGCACCATTTAGTAAAGAGATGGTTCTTGCTCAATCAAGTGGTCTTTTTCCCCTTGTCAAGAAAACTTTTGTCCATAAAAGTTCAGGTTGATTTCTAAGCTCTCAATAATTCCATTGTTTATAAGTTTGTCTTTGTGCCAGTGCCATGCTGTTTTGATTACTGTGACTTTGCAACAAGATTTAAGAGAGTGAAGTGTGAGTCCAACAATTTTGTCCTTATTTTTAAAGATGGTCTTGTATATTCTGGTCCCCTACCTTTCCTTAGAAATTTGCTTATTGGCTTTTCCACTCCTGCAAAGGCAGTTGTTGGAATATTGATTGGTATTGTGTTAATACATAAATGCATGGTAATGTTTGGATATACTCATAGTGGCAACAATTAAAAACCACAGCAGGGTGGGTACTGGGTTCCTGGCCAGTGGTGCTCTGTCGTGGTCCCTAGGGGAGCAGCGACAGTCTCCCAGGTACAGCGGCGGGGACCGGGAGGGAGTGAGGGTTCAACAGTGAGCCCCTGATGCTAATGACTATGCTTGTGAGCTGATAAGCCTAAAATAAGAACAAGGCCTAGAGCAACATTGTGCCTGGGAATTTCCTCCTGTCAGCCTTCATGTTACTCAAATGTGGCCAGTCTCAAAGCCAAACTCAGCATGTAAATGCAATGCCTTCCCCCCAGCGTGGGACATGACACCCGGGGATGAGCCTCCCTGGCACCGAGGGACCACTATCAACTACCAACTGATGATGCAACTGGAAAATGACCTTATACGGAAGGTTCAATGCGGATCAGCAGAATATCCCTGTCTACATAAAATAACATGACTTTAAAATGCTGTTTGACCTAAAGTAAGGGGGAAATGGAAAGGAGAAATGAGTTTATATGGCTACGAGTTTCTAAAAAAGAGTCTGGAGGCTGGCAGAAGGATTGCCCTCATGCACAACTGAGCAGAGTCAGAGAGACAGATAAAGCAGATACAACCCCCAGATATTGGTTCCTTTGAGGGCTAAAGAGACCCATGGGAGTTTGGTCATGGCCGATGGGGTTAACTACCAGGTCAGATGGCCCCTCTTTGGAAATGGTGTTTATGTGTGATGAATCTGGACTCAGATGGGATCTTCCTTCATAAGACTTTCATGCTAATGTGCTGGAGGTGCAGTTAATGTTGGGGTTTAAGATATATTTAGGGGATTTGAATCTCTGGACTGACAATGTGATAGCCAGGTCCTGAGCCTCAACAGACTCCAGCACCTACAATCTGATTTATTGGACTTACCACACTCAGCTAAGATGGAGTTGAAGAAGGACAACCACCACACCATGGAGCCTAGAGTGATTACAACTGAAAGTGGGAGGATTGCATCCAGCATCCATGTGGAATCTGAGCCTCCTCTTGACATAGAGGTGCAATGGACACAACCAATCCAATGTCCACATAGAAGAGGTGGCATTGGATTGGGAAAAGTGGACATGGTGGCTGATGGGTATGGGGAAAGGCAGGAAGAGATGAGAGGTGGAGGCGTCTTTGGGACATGGAGCTACCCTGGATGGTGCTTCAGAGGCAATCACCGGACATTGTAAATCCTCACAGGGCCCACTGGATGGAATGGAGGAGAGTATGGACCATGATGTGGACCATTGACTATGAGGTGCAGAGGTGCCCAAAGATGTACTTACCAAATCCAATGGATGTGTCATGATGATGGGAACGAGTGTTGCTGGGGGGGGAGAGGTGGGGTGGGGGTGGGGGTTGAATGGGACCTCACATATATATTTTTAATGTAATATTATTACAAAGTCAATTAAAAAAATAAAATAAAATAAATACATAAATCACTTTGGGTAGGGTTGACATCTTAACAATATTTAGTCTTCCAGTCCATAAACATAGAATGTCTTTCCATTTACATGGGTCATCTTTGATTTCTTCTAGCAATATTTTGTAGTTTTCTGTTACAAATCCTTTACATCCTTTGTTATTCCTAAATATTTTATTCATTTTGTTGCTATTGTAAATGGAATTTTTTCTTGATTTCTTCTAATTGTTTATTTGTGGCAGAGCGTGAGGATTTCGTCCTCACTCAGGCCCAAGAGTCGGGGGGGCTTGCTCCTGCCGAACAGCCGGCGGGGGGTGCTCCAAGAGGGAGCACCGGTTCTCCAGGCGTGGGGGATGCGCGGTTGAGGAAAAACCACGGAGACCGCTTGAGCGCAAGAACAGGTCTGCTTTATTACGGAAGTACACTTAGCTATATCGGGTTGGGTAGAGGGAGGGGTGTGATGAAGGGAGGGCTGGCTAAGGGGTGGCTGTGGACAGGCTGAAGCTGATGGATAGACCTGAGGTAAGCAGTTACTGGGGAAGAGGGCAGATTGTGGGTTGGCAATATGGGCGGGACTGGCGGGAAGGATGGCGGGGGCTGGAAGGGGAGGAGGGGTGGAGAAAGGCGGCAACAATTGCTCCTTTTGTTTTAAAAAGAAATTGAAGCAACAAGTTTTGGTGCGCACGGTGGGTGTGAATGGCTCGGCGTGCGCAGCAACAAAAGACAAGGATTAGGAGGAAGAGTAGAAGGAAAAGGAGGTTATAGGGACGGGCACTGGGATAAGACGAGGGGTGGGGGGAGACCACGAGGACCGGCCGGTCGTGAGCGGACAACATAGCATCTGGCCAGGACGCATGTGCCCATCATTAGGGTCAGCGCATGCCGGCGCCTGGCACGCGCCGAGCCGTGCCAGCGAAACGGGCTCGTGATGTCCCCGAACCCCCCGCCCGAGGGGGAGGAATAGTTGGGGAGAAGTGAGGGGAGGAAGACAAGAAGCTATAGGTGTGCGGTCTGGAGTAGGTGGTGCGGGCGGAAGGGGCATGGTGGACGGCTGGGGGGGGACTCAGCGGTGGCGAGGCGTTGGTCATCCGGTAGGAGGATTCGCTGAAGGTGAGGTTTGTGGCAACGGGTAGTCACCTGGTAAGAAAGTGGCAAGTGGGAGGCCGCGGCACACTTGAAGAGTGTATAGGCTGTCAGTGAAGATGTTGAGAGACTGGTTTGGGTGGAGGTTAAGGACTGCAGTGACGGCTAGAAGCTCACCTACTTGAACAGAGAAGTCATTTGAGAACAGCAGTTGCTGTGGCTCAGGATTTCCAGGAGTGTATATAATGGCTGCAAATGCCATTTTTGAGGCATCTGTGAAGGCAGTGATGGCTGAGGGAATCGGGTTCCGCGCGGGCAATGGATGGAACGGGTTGGAAAACGCCAATTGAGACATTCCCTGCAGCAATCGGTGATGAGGATAGTGGTTGCCAAAGGAGCCACGAAAGAGCTCTATTAGGCTTTGCATTTGGGCGTTGTTCATGATGAGGGAGGTAACTTCTTTGGCATCTAAAGGCCAGACAATGGTGTGTGGCAGAATACCATACGTTTGTATGGAGAGAAGTACTAGGTCAGTGGCCAACGCGATCCAGGCTCTTATGAAAGGGCAGATTTTTGGGAGCTTGCTTTTTGACGTATGAAGAAAGAGGAGGGGGCCATCTTGCCACAAGAGACCTGTGGGAGTGATTGGCGTTGGCAAAACTAAAGCCAAAATTGGAAGGTTAGGGGAGAACCGCTCCAGGCGGCACTGCTGCAGAGCGGCGCTAACTTGCTGGACGACTTTTCGAGCAGCAGGAGTGATGGTGATGCTGCAGGTGGCTGCAGTTGGTGGGCTGTCTTTGGTCTGCAAGAGCTCGAAGAGGGGTTGCATCTGCGCTGTTGTGATGGGCAGCGCCGAGCGAAGCCAATTGATTTGTCCGCAAAGTTGTTGGAGTTCAGTCAGCGTCATCTTGTGAGAGACATGAATTTGTGGGCTTGTGGGCTGAATGAAGTGATGAAAATGAAAGCCCAAAAATTGAAAAGGAGGTTGGAGGTTTATTTTGTCTGATTGCACGGTAAGTCCGAGGCTTGAAAGGTTTGTCATCACTGCAGAGAGCAGGTCATTGAGGAGCGCGCTGGAGCTCGCTGCTAAGAGAAGGTCATCCATATAGTGGAGAATGTATGTTTGCTCTGGATGAAACTTTGAGCGCAGCGGCTCAATGGCATGGTTGACATAGAGCTGACATATGGTTGGGCTGTTCCGCATACCTTGCGGTAGCACTCGCCATTGGAATCGAAGCGCTGCGCCCTGGTTGTTGGTGCGTGGGACTGTAAATGCAAATCGCGGACAGTCTCGCGGGTGAAGAGGAATAGAGAAAAAGCAGTCCTTGATGTCAATGGTTGCTGCATGAAAATGTTGGGGGACTGCAGTGGGGTGCGGGCATCCTGGCTGAGGTGACCCCATTGGTTTGATATGCTTGTTGATCTCGCGGAGATCGTGGAGAAGGCGGTATTTGCCAGTGCTCTTTTTGCTGATGACAAAGACTGGTGAATTGTAGGGACTAGTGGATGACTCTATGTGCCCTGCCTGTAGCTGCTCTTGGACGAGGGCGGAGAGAGCTTGTAATTTGTGAGCTGGTAAGGGCCACTGCTCGACCCAGATGGGCTCCTCTGTGTCCCATTCCAGAGGGATAGGGTCAGGTTTTGAGATGGGAGCAGTGGCCCCTAGAAGGGGGGGGGGGCAGCGCAGCTGAGAAGGCTTCTGTGGTGATTCGGGCTTTTAACTGGCTGAGGACATCTCTCCCCCACAAGATGGTCTGGACAGACAAAAGGACAAGTGGGCGAATTTGGCCTTCATGGCCTTCCCGGTCGCTCCAATGCAGAGGTTGGGATGTTTTCCAGGAGGTAGCAGCTCCCGTGGCGCCGATGACTTGAGGGCCGGTCTCTAGGGGCCAGTGATTGAACGCAGCGACTTCGAAGGGAACACAGGAGACTTCAGTGCCAGAATCTAGAAGTCCATCGAGCCATTGCCCATTGATTTTGAGCTCCAGTGAAGGTTTCTGGCGGCGTGTGATGGGCATTGTCCACATTATGGCTTGGGAATTTTCCTGAGGGCCTCTTGGGGGTGGGGCTGAGGCCTGCCCCGCTGGGAGTTTAAAGGCTGCTGGGAACCTTGGGTGGAACGGCAGTCGTGGGCCCAGTGATATCCTTTCCCACAACGCGGACACGGCGTAGAAGGGCCCCTTGGCCGTCGCATCGGCGGGTCTGAGCGAGGCGCTGGGCCTGGCTAGGAGCACTCGCGGACAAAGTGGCCAGGCTGGCCGCACCAAAAGCAGACAGAAGTGGGGCTGGATGAAACAGCCATGGCAGAGGCAAAGGCAGCGGTGAGTGTTTTGACTTGCGGGTCGACGTCACGGCAAGCAAGGACCCACTCGTGCAGAGCTTTATCACGTATGGGAAGGACTACGGCTCGGAATGGCGCAAGGCATCCGTCTATGATAAGTTCTTTGGCCAGTGCAAACTGGGCATCCTCGCTGGAAATCTTCCGCTGACAAGCTTCCAGGACGCGGGCGACAAATGCTGGGAAGGTCTCATTGGAGTCCTGAAGCAGCTGCGCGAGCTTGGTGGGCTGCTTGGTGGAAACTAGAGAGAATGACCGCTGGACGAGGACCTTTACCCGGTGCCAAAACCCTGGGTCAATTTCGAGATAAGAACGAGGGTTTGCGTAATTGTTGGTCCCCGTGTATGCATCGGAGGGATCGAGGACGCCAGCTTGGGCATTCTCCACAATTTGCCAGTCAACAGCTGCTTGGTAATGGGCGTGCCATTCAATAAATTGACCCGGCATCAGGATGGCACGGGCTAGTGCAATCCAGTCATATGGGAGAATAAGTTGGGTCCCCAACTCCTCAAGTAGTTGCTGCGCATAAGGGCTGCCAATTCCGTCTTCCTTTACAGCTTTGCGGAGGGTCCTGACCTCTTCTGCTGTAAAGGGTAGCCAAGTTTGGGGTCGCTGTGGCGTGGGCTGCGGATTTAGCGGATACAGCTGGGGGGTTTGAGAAGACGTGGCACCGGGGACTGATGGAGCAGCCAAGGCAGGTGAAGGACTATTGCCGTACGGCGGCGGCAAGGGATAAGCGGAACACGGGTGAGAAAATAGCGGCTTAGCGGCTTCCGGGCGACAACAAAATGGCGGCGGGACCCTTCCGGGCGCCGGCGAAGATGGCAGAGCAGCGACATCTGGCAGCGGACAAGATGGCGCGAGGGGTGCTTCTGGTTTAGTGGAAGATGGCAACCATGCAGTTTCCGGGCCCGAACCGGATGCTGACTGGGCAGGAAGAGGCGGGTAGAGGCGGGAGGAGGACACCGGTGAAGAAGAAGCCGGATGCGCGCCACCTTGGGCAGAAGTGGGGGAAGAAGGCGGAAGTCCGCCATCTTGGGGAGCGGCAGGAGTGGTTTCTGTCTGCTGCGGGGAGCTCGGGCGGGGAGGTTCGTGCTCGAGAGCAGCAGCAAGTTGGTTAGACAGAGAGTCAGTGTCGGCAGACTCATCGGGATCAGTCTAGAGGCCGTTTGAGAGAAGCTTCGTAAACGGCCTCGGTTGGAGCGCCAAGGAGACAGGCGCGAATGGAAACGAGAACGGGTAAGAGGCCTGCTGGGAAGGTGCATTTCTCGTGCTCCATGGCGGAGGTGACTCGATCTATGAGTCGCGAGTATGTGTCCGGGCTCCAGAGTTGGCAGGTGGAGAGCCACGGATTAAAAGGGAGCAAGAGATCCCAGTACTTTTGGAGCTGCTGCAAGGAGACGCGGACTCCATTGGCATCGAGCAGGGCAGCAAGGGCCCTGACTTGAGGCACCTGACGCAATGACAAAGAGGCGCCCATGACGAGATAGGAGCGGGACGACAGCGAGGGGTCCCGGGTCGGGACGACGGCGAGGGGTCCCTACCTGGAGAGGAGGATGATAGCCGATTACAGCAGCAGCAGCAGCAGAGAGGGGCCGGGGGAGGAGCCGCCACGTTGGGCGCCAGTTGTAGCAGAGCGTGAGGGTTTCGTCCTCGCTCAGGCCCAAGAGTCGGGGGGGCTTGCTCCTGCCGAACAGCCGGCGGGGGTTGCTCCAAGAGGGAGCACCGGTTCTCCAGGCGTGGGGGACACGCGGTTGAGGAAAAACCACGGAGACCGCTTGAGCGCAAGAACAGGTCTGCTTTATTACGGAAGTACACTTAGCTATATCGGGTTGGGTAGAGGGAGGGGTGTGATGAAGGGAGGGCTGGCTAAGGGGCGGCTGTGGATAGGCTGAAGCTGATGGATAGACCTGAGGTAAGCAGTTACTGGGGAAGAGGGCAGATTGTGGGTTGGCAATATGGGCGGGACTGGCGGGAAGGACGGCGGGGGCTGGAAGGGGAGGAGGGGTGGAGAAAGGCAGCAACATTTATTGATAGCATATAGAAGCACTACTGATTTTTTGGCTATTGATCTTGTACCCTGCCACTTTGCTGAATTCATTTATTAACTCTAAGTGGATTTTTCAGGATTTTCTGTATATAGGATCATGCCATCTGTTTTAGTTTGCCAAAGTGCCAGAAACGGATTGGCTTTTCTACAGGGGATTACATTTGGGGTAAAACTTACAGTTCTGAGGTTGTGAAATATACATATTAAGGCACCATCAGAGGCACTTTCTCACCATAGTGACCTACTGTCGTTCATGGTGTCCGGTCATGTGATGAAGCAAGTTGGCCACTGATCTCTGCCAGGTTTTTGCCTTCCCCTCCATAATTCACCATGTCCTGGAGCTCAGTTATGGGCAACCAGGCATAGGGCTTGTCTTTCTGGCCTTCTCTATCAGTCTTGGCTGCTCTCCTTTCTTCCTGAGTGCAACTGCAAGCTATTAAGCATATGGCTTATCTCTCTCTGGCCCTTAGCTCTTTGAGCCTCTTGGAAGCTTCTCTCCTTGCAGTTCAGCTGTGGGTGAAACTGGAATCTTTTCTCTCACATTGCAGGATCAAATACGGCAGCTTCCTTTTCCCGTGTGTGTCTCTCTCTATGTCTTTGTTTATATCAGACCCAGCAAGAGGTCAGAGACTCAATCTAAGTCATACCTCACTGATATAATTTAATTAAAAGCCCTAAAGTGACCTTATCAAGTAATCTAATTGAAGTCCTCTCAACTGCATTTGATATAATCAAAGGGTGGCATGCCCCACAGGAATACATTGGTTTATGAACGTATTCTGTTTATTTTGGTGATTCATAAAATAACTCCACACTGTCACACCATCTGCATATAGGAAAAGTTTTTCTTCTTTCTTTCTAAATTGAATGCTTTTTATTTCTTTTTCTTGTCCAAATGTTCTTGCTAAAACTTCTAGTACAATGCTGAATAAAAGTGTACTAATGCTTGTCTTGCTCCTGATCTTACAGGGAAAGCTTTCAATCGTTCACCATTTAGTTGGATGTTAATTATGGACTTTTCATATAAGACCTTTTCAGGTTGATAAAGGTACCTTCTGTTCCTAGTTTTCTAAGTGTTTTTATCAAGAAGGATGCTAAATTTTTTCAAGTGCCTTTTCTGAATCAATTTGGATAATCATGTGTTTTTTTCCTTTCATTCTTTTAATGTGGTGTATTACATTAATTGATTTTCTTTTGTTGAACCACCTTTGCATACCTGAGATAAATTCTACTTGATCATGGTGTATAATTCTTTAATGTGCAGTTGGATTTTGTTTGCCAGTATTTTCTTAAGGACTTTTGCATCTATATTTATAGGAATATTGATCTGTAATTTTCTTTTATAGTGGTATATTTATCTGGCTTTGCAATGAGGGTGATGTTGTCCACATAGAATGAATTATTAGGGAGTATTCCCTCCTCTTCAACTTTTTGGAAGCATTAAAAGATACATGTTTTCTTCTCATAACTGCCTTCACTGTATCCCATAAATTTTTGTGTGTTGTATTTTCATTTTGATATGTCTTAACTTCCCTGGTGATTTCCTCTTTAACCTATTGGTTGTTTAAGAGTACATCCTTTAATTACCAGATATTTAAGAATTTTTCCATTTCCTCCTCTCTTATTTATCTCTAGCTTCACTTCATTGAGGTTGAAGAGAATATATTGTATGATTTCAATATTTTTTTATTTTATTGAGATTTGTTTTGTAAGATATGGTCTGTCCTGAAGAATGATCCATGTGCAGTTCAGAAGAATGTGCATACTATTCTGATGTTGTTGGGAGAAGTGTTCTATATATGTCTGTTTAGTCTAGTGGGTTTAAAGTATTATTAAAAGCCTGTATTTCCTTACTAATCTTCTATTGAGGTATTCTATCTACTACTGAATGTGGCGTATTAAACTCTCATACTGTTAATTTAGAATTGTCAATTTCTAACTTTAAATCTGTATTTGCTTCTGCTTTTAGGTGCATATATAATTGTTACATACTTTTGTTGAATTGACCCCTTTATCAATATATAATGACTTTGTCCCTTGTAACTGATTTTACTTAAGGTCTATTTTATCTGATATTAGTATAGCTATACCAGCTCTCTTTTGGTCATTACTTGCATAGTATATGTTTTATACATCTTTTCACTTTCAACCTACTTATGTCTTGGTATTTAAGGTGAATCTCCTGTAGACAATCTTAGTTTGGTTAAGATTTTTTATTCATTCTGTCAATCTCTGCTTTTTGACCAGAGAGCAGAATCTATTTTCATTTAAAGTCACTACTGATAATGAAGGACTTTTTCTGCCATTTTACTATTTAATCTTTCTAAATCTTATTCCATTTTGTCCCCCAAATCTTCTATTAATATCTGCTTTCATATTTATTGGATTTTTGTATTTCACTACATTCATTCACTTCTTATTTTGATCAGGTTGTATTTTTCATACATTTTCCTTGTGTTAACCATGGGATTAAAATTTAACATCTTAAATATATAACAATAACATCTGATTTGATACCAACTTGATTTCAATAACATGCACTGTTCTTATACTCCTCTATCCCCCACCTTTTTTGTACTATTTACAAATTATATTCTTGTATATTATATGTCCAAAAACATAGATGTATTGTTACCTTTTATGTATTTACATTTTAGCACCTATAGGAAGAAGTGGATTTACATGCCAAAAGAACAAGAGACAAGAGTATTGGCATTTATAACTACCCAAATGGTTACTTTACTGGAATCCTTATTTCTTTATGCTGCTTTGAACTCCTGCCTAGTAGCCTTTCTTTTGAGACTGAAGAACTCCCGTTAGCATTGCTTGTAGAGCAGGTCTAGTGGTAATGAACTTCCTCAGCTATTGTTCATCTGTGAATGCCTTAATTTCTCCCTCATTTTTGAAAGAAAATCTCACTAGATATAAAATTCTTGGTTGGTAATTTTTCTCTTTCAGCACTGTAAGTATTTCAACCTACTTCTTTCAGGACTCAATGGTTTCTCATGAGAAATCAGCACTTAATCTAATTGGGACTCACTTGTGCCTAACATTGTTTTTCTATGACAGCTTTCAGAACTCTCTTCTTATCCTTTGCAATCAATAGTTTCTTCTTTATGAGATGGGGCAATTTTTCTTCAAGTTAATCCTATTTGAGTTCTCTAGGTTTCTTGACTGTGTCCTGGGCTTGTGCTTCTTATTGGCCTTAGGAGTTCCCCTGTTTACAGGACTTTGAATACTCCCTCTACTTCCCAGGAGACAGAACTTCTCCCTCTCCTGGATGTTCCATCTCCAGACTTAAAGCATGTAAATCTGTGCCCTACACCATCCTCCTCATTACAGGGCTTTTGTTCATGCAGGCTGCTTTTGCCTTGAGGGAAAATACTGGTAGGGGGCATGCCAGAAAGGAGTTTCCCAAGTCAGTCATTCCCAACCAGAACAAGTCCTGGGTCGCATAGGTTGGCTCCTTATTGCCCTGGAGAGGGGATGAGGGAGGGGACATAAAGGGCATCAGGAGCTTCTTCTATGCTCCCCAAAACTGTGCTTTCTTGACTTGCCCAGCAAATGCCACCTTTAACTGTTTCCTCTGAGGGGGCACACTGTCTTTTAGTCTCCTCTGCCACCTTTTCTGAGGTGAGTTGGAAGAATGGTTACTCTCAGAGCTGGGCCCTCAGTGATCTGAAGTAGCTAACCGAAAGCCATGGTTATCAATCACTCCATGTGTACCCTCAATATTGGGAGAGTGGACTTTTTATGTATCTTTCTGGTACCAGCAAGCTATGCCAGTGGCTTGACCTTCTGCAGGGTACAGTGAGAGTGAGGATAGGTAATGGTAATTGCCATGTGAAGAAAGCAATTTCTTGGTATTTGCTGAAATTTACCAACTTCTTCTTCCTTCTCTTCACTGGATACTGTATACAGTGTTCTACTTGATTCTGGAGTTCTGAAATAGTTGATTCAAACAGTTTCTGCCTATTTAATTGTTTTGGTGGAGGGACCAATTCCTGGAGCTTCCTACTCTATCATCTTCCCACAGTCTCCAGTATCTAATTCTTGCCTGAAAAATTCTATAAGTAGAACATTGCCTGGATCAGGCCACAATTCCAGGGCAAGAATAAAGGAAGACAGTGATTTGGCCCTACTCCTGGAGCAATTCAAGCCAGGTGCATTTTGTTTCACAAGGGCCACCTGGATACCCAGAAAAATAGTCAAGTGTGACTCTTTTGGAAAGGCCTAGGGTACCTGTCAAGCAGCAAAAATGGACCATCTTGCTTTATTTCCAGTAACTGAAAGTGAGTTGGAAGAAGTCATTCAATCTCCTATGCCATGAAATGGTGCAGTGCAGAAATACCAAGCAAGGGGATAGAGCTTTTGTCTCTTTACTTTGTATCCCTCCCCAGCTCCTGACCACAGAATAATCAGGAGCTCTGTAAAGAGGAGGTAAAAGAGATTTTAATACCAGGCCTTACCCTCTTTCTCTACTTCTGGTCATATGAGTTCTGATAAGACACAAATAGATGGAGAAGAGAAGTCATATTTGAAGTCAATATAGAGAATAAAGAGGTCATTTTATTTATCCTATCGCAAATGGGCTGTTTAATATGCTGGCTATAATTTTTCAAACTTGGTTTATAATGAGGAAACTGAAACTAGGGAAAATTCTTGGTCCGAAGACACAGAGGTAGGCAGTGACAGAGCACGGAGTCTTGTGAATCCAAAATGAATTTCCTTTAAAGAATGTTACCTGAACTCTTTAGAATTGCTGCAAAGGAATCAAACAGCACATATACTTCTTAAGTTACTTTTCCCACTAGCTTTTTCAACTTATATCCTAGAAAGAGCAGATTAAAACTTGTAAATGACTGCTTCTGGCACTTTCAGGGTGATCAGGAGTAACTTGCTTTACGGTCCTAAACCTCTTTTTCCTCATCTAAAAAATGAGGAGATTTGATCAATTTAGCTCTAAATTCCCTTCCATATCTAAAACTCTATGAAGATATAATAAAAGCTCTAAAAGGGAAGGAGAGAGGAAGGGAGAGGGAGGGAGGGAAGGATGGAAAGAGGGAGAGAGAAAGAGGAAGAGTGAAAAAAACACATGCAAGTTACGGTAAAATCCTGCAGTATTTGCATTAGCTGACTATTTTACACCTGAAACTTACTTTCCAGGTGTATCAGAGAATCCAATTAGAGATTTAAGTAGGTTTGTTTCCATAGTCTCTCCCTCCTCTTTCCCATCACTTCTTTTAGAGGGATTTCTAAGGCTATTTTCATTAAAAAGAAAGAAAATATCATTCTAGAAGATAGGCACACTTCACCCACTCTGAAATGCTTTCAGTTGGGGACAATAAAGAACATTCTGCAATCTCTGATAGCCTCTTCATAACTAGAGTCCCAAGAGAAATGGTGGTATGGAGTTAAAAAAAAAAAAAAAATATATATATATATATATATATATATATATATATATATATGATAGTTACAAGATTGGGAAATTGTAACCTCAAATAGGTTTGTTGCAGCAGCTTTCAATCCTGTCACGATAGGTGTCATGAAGATGAATAAAGTTGGTGCCATCTTCTGTTTTCATTATCATCCACGGGGCTGGAATCAGAAAGGATTCATTTTGTGCCACTGTCATTTCTCATTACTATCTTTGTCATGAGAGTGAATTATAACAGCTCTCCAATGCCAGAATGGCTTTGCTCTCATTACAGACTTTCATTCTTAGGATGAAGACGGTAATAAGAATGGAATGTCATGTAAAAACAGAGCTTACTTCCATGACAGTTGGAAATTGGTGATGGAAATGGAAAATGGCAGGAAAAAAATTAATCCTTTTTATGTGGCAAAAATTGCCCTACAAACAGCATCCTGCACCAAAGGTATTCCTCACTGTGGCAATGTCAAAGCAATGAAAAGGCAAACAATGAACAGCTCAGAGCAAATGAAGGATTCCAAGGCATCCATCTTGCTTGGTGCTTTGGAAATGTACTCCTTAATCCTGAATAATGTAATACCTGTTTTGCTCCAAAGTAGTGTGATAGGCAATTAGGAGCCTCTCTGTTCTCCCTTTAGTGATGTGAATATCTCTATTATGTAGTGTGGCAGAAGGGTTCTACCAAATTTATGGAAGCCATTAAAATTTCTATATGGGATCTTTTCACATGCACATGCATATGCACTCATACATATGCATATAGAGGTCTGAGAGTGTGTGTATTTTTGTACACATACAATTCTGGAAAAGTTTTTACCTGACTCTTAATAATAATGGTATCAACAAGAAAGGCTTCCACTTTCTATTTTATAACATTTCTGTGTTGACTGATTTTTTTTTTATTGATTTAAGACCTTTCCTCATTTCTAATGGGAGCATTTAGCCCTATAAATATCCCTATCAGCACTGCTTTAGCTGCATATCACATACTTTGTTGTTGTATTTTTTTAACAAATCAATTTTATTGGTACATATTAATAAAGCATAAGTCCATCCAAAGTATACAGTCAATGGTATTTGGTGGAATCACAAATTTATGCATTCATCACTTCAGTCATTCGTAGAGCACCATCATTATTCCAATAATAATAAACAACAAACAAGCAAACAAAACTCATCACCACTCAATCACTCTGTGCTTCTCGGGCCATACACAGCTGCTATTCTTTTTCCTTCTCTTTAAGTATATTTGTATTTATATTTTGTATAAACAGTCTTATATATGCAATATCACCCATTTTCATGTTTTACATGAGGTTTTACTGTCATATACAGTACCATGTCACAGTTTTTAGCTTTCCTTCTAGTAATATACATGACCTTAGACTTTCCCTTTTAACTACTGCTAGTTACAAACACCATGATATGCTTTCACCATTTCTATTCATTTCCAAAGAATTACAAACAACCTTTTAAACAATTCTGCACAGATTAAACCTCCCAGCTTTCCATTCTCTAACCTCATTCTATTTTCTGGTGACCTATATTCCAATTATTAACTCTATGAGTTTGCGCAATATGTTTAGTTCATAATAGCACAGTCATACAGTATTTCACCTTTTGTGTCTGGCTTACTTCACTCAACACAGTGTTCTCCAGGTTCATCCGTGTTGTCATATGCTTCATGATTTCATTTCTTCTTATAGCTGCATAATATTCCATCGTGTGTATATGCTACAATTTGTTTATCCATTCATGATTGATTTTTTTTTTAACCAAGAGAGGTTGCCACACTTAAAATTACAGGAATGATAACCTGTTTTTCCACCAAAATAACTCTGTATGCCACTATATTACATTTAACACTAGAGTCTATTGCCAACTCCAGACACATGTTTTCCAGTTTAAAACTGGATGGAGGACAAGTTTCATTTACATCCAAATGTTAAAATAAGTGTATTCAGTCTTTTTCTTTACAGATTCTTTTTCACCACAGTATTCCAACTGTGATGTTTTTCTTTTTCCACCCAGAGGTCATATCTTTTCAGAATGAGGGTTAGGGCAGGTAATTGGTAGAAAGAACTTGGTGTGAAATGATCTTTTCATTAGGTTTCATTTAAGGCATTCTATTTAATGTTTTACCAATTGCCAACACACATAACAGATTTTCTGTATTTATCTACTTTTCAACACATGCCATTGTTGAGAGGGGAAAATAGGCATTTTAAATGTACATTGAGTATAGAAGCATTTATAACATGGTTATTAATCGCAGAAACATTTTCTATGTGTGTGTTAGTGTCTGGCATATATTTAAGGTAGCAAAATGTTGACCCAGTTGCTTATGTTATATGGATGAGTCAGGGAAAGTAGGCATGAGAGACTAATTTTATTAGATTGAAAAGAAGACAATTATTCCATAAGAAATCACCCGAATTCACTTGCAACCTTTAACTTTGGAGTGGCCCATGGCCAGGGTACATTTTAAATCTGGAAGTCATTTATAACTACTTTAAAGGGCCAGAGTTGGGTGAATAAAATGGTAATTGATAGAAATTCCTTTAAACTGGTAGAATTTTTACATTGGCAATTTGCTAGAATAATTTTACATATTATTGCCAAATCATTGACAAAGTGTTCTCAATTAAAAATCTGAAATAATTATTCTAAAGCTTTTCTAAAGTGCAGTATAGTGCAACTGTGCTAACATTTGAAGCATAGAACCTTCAAATCACATTAGGAAAGTTCATTTTATTTTTTTTTTAAATATTTATTTTATTTATTTATTTTTATTTCTCTCCCGGCCCCTCCAATTGTCTGTTCTTTGTGTCCATTCGCTGTGTGTTCTTCTGTGGCCACTTCAGTCCCTATCAGGGGCACCGGGAATCTGTTTCTTTTTGTTGTGTCTTCGTGCTGTGTCAGCTCTCTGTGTGTGTGGCGCCATTCTTGGGCAGGCTGCACTTTCTTTTACACTGGGCAGCTCTCCTTATGGGGGGCACTCCTTGAGCATGGGGCTTCCCTATGCGGGGACACCCCTAGGTGGCATGGCACTCCTTGCGTGCATCAGCACTGCACATGGGCCAGCTCCACATGGGTCAAGGAGGCCGGGGGTTTGAACTGAGAACCTCCCATGTGGTAGGCAGATGCCCTATCCACTGGGCCAAGTCCGTGTCTCGAAAGTTCATTTTAGAGCAGAGGTTTTTAACCATGAATATTTGTTAGAAAATTAATTAAGCATTTTTTATTTTAAATATCCATGATCAGAGATTTAAATTCAGTAGATTTATAGCAGGACTCAGAATCTCAATTTTTAAAAAGCTCTTAAAAAATACTGATATATACATCCATTAAAAACTACTGTTTTTGGAACTTTAAATCATAAACTATAAATAAGCTAGATATTCATCTTTTCTATACCTGCCTTCATCAAATTTCTCCCTTGTTGAGGATATTCTTGAATTACATCCAGTCAACAGCTGAACATTTATGTGAACATCTAGTATGTGCCAGACCTTGAATTCTAGGAGGCTGAAGATACAGTGGTTATTTGTCTTCAAGGAACTTACTCAGATGAGAAGGTAAGATAGAAAAACAAGCAAATCATTATAACACATTGTAATAAGTACTATTACAGGAGGATGTAAGAAAGCAGAGCTTCTGTTCTAGAAAAGGCTTCCCTAAGCCTACAATGTTAAGCTTTATCTTGAAGAGTTAATAATAGGTTAGCTGGTGAAGACAATTGGGTATTTGCAGTAAATAAAACAGCACAGCCAGGGTAAAAAGAAGTACAATAAATTTAGAAAACTAAAAAGTTGTCAATGGTAAGAATTGAGGTGGATTTAGCCAGAGGCCATTTTAATCACCACTAACACATGTGGCACTTGCTAATATGCCAGGAAAGTGTCCTAAGACTTTTACTCATTTTAATGCCCACAATAATCACATGAGATAGTACTACTATTACCCCATTGTTCAGATGAGGAAACTGGGGCAAAGAGAGATTATGAGAGAGGCTTTCATATATTGTTAAGGAATTTTTCAGGGCAATGATGATGCATTGGAAGACATTAAACTCAGTCAAATTTTAGTATCCAGCTATGCAAAAACTTTACAAAAGCTTAGCCAGCTTCATTTTTTTATCTCAAGCATTTTCCTGGAGTAGGTGAAAAATTGAATGTATTTTAAAAAAGCGTGAAAGGGATTATAAGTGTGGAACCTGGTTCATTTATGCTGAACAAGATGCTATATTGGTAAATATGGCATTTAATGCCTTGAATTGTGCTCAGCACTAGGAAACAAAGATGGTTCCGTTTCAGTGCTTGTCATCTAATTACTTACATAAGCAATCATAATGTCAAGGGAATGAAGTAAAGCCCAGTCAAAAATAGGTACTATTTCACATACATTCAATAGCATGTCTACAATAAAAAGACATACAATAAAAAATAAACAATATTTCGTACAATTGTTTACTATATAAATTAAAGCTGACTATATAGAGCAAAGAAATGAATCATTTAACAACAAATATTAAAGCAATCTGTATAAATCTGATCTTTTGTTAAGGCAATCTTAGAGTAATGAGGATCCTACTACCTTACCATTTTAGTAAGTTTTTTAAAAAATTTATTTGTCTTTAATTTTAATGTTAGATTTAAAAAATATGAAGTCCCCATATACCCCCCACGCCCCTCACCCCACTCCTCCCATAACAACAACCTCCTCTATCATCATGGGGCATTCATTGCACTTGGAGAATACATCTCTCAGCACTGCTGCACACATGGTCAATGGTCCACATTATAGTTTACACTCTCCCCCAGTCCACCCAGTGGGCCATGGGAGGACATGCAGTGTCCAGTAACTGTCCATGCAGTACCACCCAGGACAACTCCAAGTCCTGAAAATGCCCCCACATCACATCTCTTATTCCCACTCCCCACCCTCAGCAGCTACCATGGCCACTTTCTCCATCTCAATGCTACATTTACTTCCATTACTAATCACAATAGTTCCAGAATAAAATAATAGTAAGTCCACTCTAATCCATACTCTATTCCTCCATTCTGTGGACCCTGGGATGGTTATGTCCGCTACACCACTGTATCGAGAGGGTGCTTTGATTCCGCATGGATGATGGATGCAATTCTCCTGTTTGCAGTTGTAGTCACTCTTGGCTCCCTGGTGTGGTTGTTAACCTTCTTCACCTCCCTGTTAGCTGGCTGGGGTAAGTCCAATAAACCAAGAGGGTAGGAGTTGAAAGTCTGTTGAGGCTCAGGGCCTGGTTATCACATGGACAGTCCAGACATTCAGGTACCCTGAGTATACACTAAACTCCAGCACCAACCACAGGTCCAGTAAAAGTGACAGGAGAGGTTTGTGAACAAAGATCACATCTGAGTCCAACTCCATCACACTCAGGAACACAAACTCCAAAGTAGGGCCAACTGACATGGCACTGAAGTCCATCTGCCATGACTATAGAACCTGTGGGTCTCTGTAGCCCTCAGAAGAACCCATACCTGGGGTTATATTTACTTAAGCTGTCTCTGGATCTCTGCTCAGGTGTGCATAAGGGTGACCCCTCTGATGACCTCCCAGCTCTTTTTTGGAGACTCATAGCCATATAAACTCATTTGTTCTTTCCATTTCCCCCTTTCATTCAAGGTCAAAAGCATTTTTAACTTCTGATATTACATGTAGGCTGAGATATTCTGCTGATCTGAGTTGACCCTTTTATTTAAGGTTGTTCTCCAGTCACATCATCAGCTGGTACTTGGCAGTAATCCCTTGGTGCCAGGGAGGCTCATCCCTGGGAGTCATGTCCCATGCTGGGGGGAAGGCAATGCATTTACAGGCTGAGTTTGGCTTCAACACTGGCCACTTTTGAGCAACATGGAGGCCTTCAGGAGATAACTCTTAGGCACCCTGCAGCTCTAGGCCTAGTTCTTATTTCAGGCACACAGGCTCACAAGCATAGTCATTAGCATCAAGGGCTCATTGTTGAACCATTCTTCCTTTTTGGTCTTAGCCATTGTACTCAGGAGATTGTTGCTGTTCCATTAGAGAATGTGACAGAGCTCCCCTGGCCAGAAACTCAGCACTCCCCCAGCCGTTGTTCCCAACTGTAACCACTATGAAAATATCCAAATATTTTTATACACCTTGCACATATGCCCTGGAGAACTCCCTTCCAATCATGCGCCCCCCACCAATAACACCCCACACCAGTATTCCTCCCCTGCCACCGTCGAACCCCTCTGTAGTCCGAAACCTCCCCAAAAATGAAGCCCAATATATTGCCAGGTTCCATTAATAGTAAAATGGAATATAGTGATGGGTTTAGAGATTAGATATAGAATACATACTAATTTAGAAAAATTAAAGTAAAAATAAATTGGGGTATTGAAAAATTTAAAAATGTAAAAGTTTTGTTTTTGATATTTTGCCTTCTATCACTGCAATAAATGTTGTCCTGTATTCACATTGGCAAGGCAACTTCTTCCATCTCTTCCTCAGTGTCTATGTCCTTTCTTTTTTTTTTTTTTTCTAATTATTAAGCTTGTCTTCACAAAAGTTTTAGACCACAGTAATTTTTATATCCAATATACGGTACTCCCACATATTCAACATCAGACATGTTGTCCCTTCCCCAGCAATAATTTTTTAACATGTTTTACATGTTCATACTATATTTACTGCAACTGATGTACAGATATTGAGACAATAGCTTTCAAACAAGGTTACACCTGGGTTTACCTTGTGGTTTATATTTTAGGATATACAATTTTCTAAATTTTTAGTTATCTTATGTTTTACATTATGGTTTACATTTTAGCCTATAGACCCCTATACATTTTTGGTGTAATTTAACATGTCCTATATCTATCCTTGAATAATCATGTGGAACACTTCCACTTCCCCACAGTTACACTGATTCCATCTATTCAATACCTCTTTCTCCCTCCCCTCAGGGCCCACAGTGACAATCACTCTTCATTGCTTGAAGGGCCATGTTCAGAGATACTTGCAACAATGTTGAGGGCTTGACATGCTCGACTGCCCTAATGCATTGGGAGCCACCATTTCTCTTGAGAGGTACGATTTCCTCTATTTGAGAACATCAATCCTCCCCAGGATGTGGGTATACTTTCACTCTCATTGTATGGGTTTCCATACAGTGATATAACCCACTATGACAAAATGAGCACTCGCACACTCCCTAGAAGCCTGTCCTGTGTCAGATTCTCCCCTTTAAGCATCTTAAACAGGTAACCTTCCTTATTATATTTTTGAAAAAGTTTTCTCAATATTATACTCTCAACCACATACCTGACAATCTCCCATATTCATATGTTTCCCCACCCTCCCCCCAATTTCTTGGGCCATATTACCATCCTCCCATCCCTAGCCCCCTTCAAGTCCACAAAGCCCCACTCAAAGTTATCCCTATATCCCCATTTTATCCCTTCCCTGTACAAATACTTACCTCCAGCTTATCATAGATTTCACCCATGCAAGTGCCAGCTGGCAACCTTCCTCTACCCCCCAAATTCCTTTAAGCCTATAATCCAGTCTCTACCTCTCTGAGGCAGCTTAATTTACTTGTTTCATATCATTGAGGTCATGTAGTATTTGTCCTTCAATGCCTGGGTTGCTTCAGTCAACGTAAGGTTCTCAAGATTTATCCATGTTATCACATGTGTTTGAAGTGTATTCATTCTTAAAGCTGAGTAGTATTCCATTGTATGTATATGCCACATCTTATTTATCCATTCATCTATTGATGGGCATTTTGGTTGATTCCAAATTTTGGCAATAGTGAACAATGCTGCTATGAACATTGGTGTGTATATATTGGTTTGTGTCCTTGTTTTCAGTTCTACTGGGTATATACACAGCAGTGGAATTGCTGGGTCATATGGCAAATCTATAGCTAGTTTTTTAAGAAACCACCAAACTGTCCTCCAGAATGGCTGGATCCTTCTGCATTCCCACCAGGAGTGGATGAGTGTTCCCATTCCTCCACATCCTCTCCAGCACTTGTAGTCTTCTGTTTTTTTCATAGCTGCCAATCTCATGGGAGTAAGATGGTATCTCATTGTAGTTTTGATTTCCATTTCCGTAATAGCTAGAGATTTGGAGCATTTTTTCATGTGGTATTTTTAGCCATTTGTATTTCTTCTTTGGAGAAGTGTCTGTTTAAATCTTTTCCCCATTTTTTAAATGGCTCGGTTGTCTTTTTATTTTCAAGATGTAGGAGTTCTTTATATATGCAGGATATAAGCCTCCTATCAGATATATAGTTACCAAATATTTTCTCCCATTGTGTAGGCTCTCTTTTCATTTTCTTGACAAACTCCTTTGAGATGCAGAAGGCTTTAATTTTGAGGAAGTCCCATTTGTCTATTTGTTCTTTTGCTGTTCATGCTTTGGATGGGAAGTTCATGAAGCCATTTCCTATTACAAGGTCCTGTAGATGCTTCCTTACATTGCTTTCCAAAGTCTTTATGGTCTTGGCTCTTATATTTAGGTCTTTGATCCATCTTGAGTTGATTTTTGTATAAGATGTGAGTCAGTAATCCTCTTTCATTCTTTTACATATGGATATCCAGTTCTCTAGGCACCATTTGTTGAAGAGGTCATTCTCTCCCAGTTGAGAGGGTTTGGTGGCCTTATCAAATATTATATGACTGTATATATGATGATCTATATCAGAACTCTCAATTCAGTTCCCTTGGTCAGTGTGTCTATCCTTATACCAATACCAAGCTGTTTTCACTATTGTAGCTTTGTAGTGTGTTTTGAAGTCAGGTAGTGTGATTCCTCCAATTTCATTTTTCTTTTTCAATATGTTTTTGGCTATTCAGGGCCTCGGGGCCTCTTTCTTTTCCAAATAAATTCCATAGCAAATTTTTCTATTTCTTTAAAGAAAGTTGTGTTGAATTTTATTGGGATTGCATTGAATGTGTAGATCAGTTTTGGTAGGATAGACATCTTAATAATATTTAGTCTTCCTATCCATGAACAGGGAATATTCTTCCATTTATTTAAGTCTTCTTTGATTTCCTTCAACAGTTTTGTGTAGTTTTCTGTGTATAAGTTTTTACATCTTTAGTTTAATTTATTCCTAAGTATTTGATTTTTTTATTTACTATTGTAAATGGTATTTGTTTCTTGATTTCCTCCTCAGATTGCTCATTATTGGTGTACAGAAATGCTACTGATTTTTGATCATTGATCTTATAACCTGTGGATGTACTGAACTCATTTATGAGTTCTAGAAGCTTCTTGTGGACTTTTCAGGGTTTTCTATGCATAGAATCATGTCATCTGCAAATAATAAAATTTTTACTTCTTCCTTTCCAGCTTGGATTGCGTTTATATCTGGTTCTTGCCTCAGTGTTTGAGCAAGTACTTCCAAGACAATGTTAAATAGAAGGGGTGATAGTGGGCATCCTTGTCTTGTCCTGATCTTAGAGGGAAAGACTTTAGGCTTTCACCATTGTAAATGATGTTGGCTGTGGGTTTTTCATATATACCCTTTATCATGCTCAGAAAATTTCCTTGTATTCCAATCTTTTGCAGTGTCTTTATCAAGAAAGTGTGCTGTATTTTGTCAAATGCTTTTCCTGCATCTATAGATATGATCATGTGATTTTTTTCCTCCAGTCTGTTTATATGGTGTATTACATTGATTGATTTTCTTATGGTGAAACATCCTTGCATACCTGGAATGAATCCCATTTGGTCATGGTGTATAATTTGTTTAATGTGTGGTTCAATATGATTAGCAATTATTTTGTTGAGGATTTTTGTATCTAGGTTCATTAGAGAGATTGGTCTGCAATTTTCCTTTCTTGTGGTGTCTTTGTTTGGCTTTGGTACTAGGGTAATATTGGCAATCATACAATGAGTTAGGCAATGTCCTTCTGTTTTGATTTTTTGGAAGAGTTTCAGCAAGATGGGCATTAGTTCTTTCCAGAATGTTCTGTTGAATTCACCTGTGACGCCATCTGGCCCAGTGCTCTTCTTAGTTGGGAGGTTTTTAATGACTGATTCTATCTCTTTATTTGTGATTGGTTTGTTGAGATCATCAATTTCTTCTTTCGTCAACAGAAGCTCCTTATGTTTTTCTAGGAATTTGTCCATTTCTTCTAAATTGTCCTTCTTGTGGGAATATAGTTTTCCAAGTATCCTCTTATGATAGCCTTTATTTCTGTGGGGTCAATGGTAATATCTCCTTTCTCATTTCTTATTTTGTGTATTTGCATCTTCTGTCTTTTTTTCTTTGTTAGTCTAGCTAAGGGTTTGTCAATTTATTGATCTTCTCAAAGAAACAGTCCTTGGTTTTGTTTATCTTCTCCAGTGCTTTCTTATTTTCTATTTCATTTAGTTCTGCTCTTATCTTTGTTATTTCTTTCTTTCTTCTTCCTTTGTGGTTATTTTGTTGTTTTTTTACTAATTCTTCCAAGTGTGCAGTTAGTTCTTTAATTTTTGCTCTTTCTTCTTTCTTGATGTATGATTTTATGGCTCTAAATTTCCCTCTCAGTACTGCTTTTGCCGCATCCCATAAGTTTTGGTATGCTATGTTATCATTTTCATTAGTTTCAAGGTAATTATTAATTTCTTTTGAGATTTCCTCCTTGACCCACTGTTTTTCTAAGAGCGTGCTGTTTAATTTCCATATCATGGTGTGAAATCCAGGCTTCTGGCTCTTGCAGATTTCCAGCTTCACTCTACTGTGGTCAAAGAAGTTATTTTGTATGATTTTGATATTTATGAATTCATTGAGCCTTTCTTTGTGACCTAGCATATGGTCTATCTTGGAGAATGATCCATGTGCACTTGAGAAAAATGTATAACCTGCTGTACTCGGGTGTAATGTTCTGTATATATCTATTAGGGCCAGCTCCTCTAATATACTGTTCAAAGTTTTTGTTTCTTTATTGATTCTCTTTTGAGATGCTCTGTCCAAAGTTGATAGTGGTGTATTAAAGTCCCCCACTATTATTGTGAGGCATCTATTCTTTCACTTAGTTTTCCAGTGTTTGCCTCATGTATTTGGCATCAGAGCCCTTGTTAGGAGCATAAATGTTTATAATTGTTCATTCTTCTTGAAAGATTATCCCTTTCACTAATATATAGTGTCCATCTTTTTCTTTCACAATTGTTTTGCATTTAAAGTCCACTTTGTCTGATACTAATATAGCTACTCCTGCCCTCTTTTGGTTATTATTTGCTTGTAAGATTGTTTTCCAGCCATTCACTTTCAATTTCCTTGAATCCCTGGTTCTAAGATGAGTTTCTTGTAGACAACATACAGATGGGTCACCTTTCCTTATCCAATCTTCCAATCTGTGTCTCTTATCAGGTGAGTTTAATCCATTGATATTTAGTGTTATTATTTTCAAGGAATTACTTATATTAGCCATATTTTCTTTGGATTTGTGTTTGTCTTATGCTGTTTGCTTTTTTCTCTTTTTGTAGTATTAGTTGTTCTTACAGTCTCCTCCAACTCTGTCTCTCCTGTTTGGTTCTTTCCTCCTGTAGAACTCCCTTTAGTATTTCTTGAAGGGCGGGTTTCTTATTGGCATACTGTCTTAGTTTCTGTTTATCTGTGAATATTTTGAACTCTCCATCATTTTTGAATGCTAGCTTTGCTGGATAGAGTATTCTTGGTTGGAAATTCTTTTCTTTCAGTACCTTGACTATGTCATACCACTGCCTTCTTGCCTCCATGGTTTCAGATGAAAGATCAGCACTTAATCTTATGGGACCTCCCTTGTTTGTGATGGTTCTCTTTTCTCTTGTTGCTTTTAGGATTTTCTCTTTGTCTTGTGCATTGGATAATTTGACAAGTATATGTCTTGGGGTAGTCCTGTTGGGATTTATGCTGCTCGGGGTGTGTTGTGCTTCCTGGACATGTACATCCATCTCCCTCATAGGTTTGGGAATTTTTCAGCCATTATTTCCTCCAACACCCCTTCTGTCCCCTTTCCCTTCTCTTCTTCTGGGATACCTATAATGTGTATGTTTGTGTGTTTTGCATTGTCATTCAGGTCCCTAAGTTCCTGCTGGATTTATTCTATCTTTTTATGGATTAACTCTTCTATCTGTTTGATTTCAGATGTACTGTCTTCCACATCACTAATTCTTTCCTCTGCCTCTTAAAATCTGCTGTTATTTGCTGAGAGTGTATTTTTGATTTCTTGGATTGTGCTATTGATCCGCATCATCTCTGTGATTTTTTTGTGCATGATCACAATTTCTTCTGTATTCTCTCCAAGTGTTTTCTTAATATGCTTAATCTCTTCCTTCACTTCATTGATACATGTTTTGAGAACTTTAATTACTTGTTCGGTGTTCCACTTCTCTTCCTGGTTTTTAGTTTGTTCATTGGATTGGACCATGTGTTCCTGATTATTGGTATGGTCTGTAGTTTTTTGTTGCTGTCTGGTCATCATTTTATCTTGTTGGGTTTATTCTGTTGATTATCTTCTTATTCTAGCCTTGGGATTTATTTAGTTGTTGTTTTTGTGTGCATGTTAAGTCTTTTCTTTGTCGCTTTTTCCTTCTTATTCTATTTCCTTATTGTTGGCTAAGTTTCCTCAAAGGTAAATATTAGGTCCAGAGAAAGCAAAAGGGGTAAGAAAAGAAAAATATAATGGTAGTATTGATAATGAATTTTAGCAGAAGAACCATGTGAGATCTAGGAGAATGGATATAGAACTCATGGAAGCTATGTACAGTTATAACCATAACAAAGTGAAGTACCTATAATGAGATATTAAACTGAATATGGGGAGGAATATACTATGAATTAAAAGGTCAGTGTGATCAAGAGAGAGGGTAAAAGCAAAGAGAGGACAATAACATAAAGTGTATAAATGATAGAAAACAGATACAAGGTATTAGAGATAAAAAGTCAGAAATATTGCGGGCTAAACAGAGAGAGGTGTAATGTAAGAGAAGCAATAAATGATGGAGGAGAGAAAGGTCTAAAGGAAAGGGGATAGCATTGGTAGCCAAAATCAGTACACATAGAAAAGAGAAAATCGAGGATGGGGAAGCACAGCAAATAAGAAATGTTGCCTGCAGCACTAATATATAAAAAGAAAAAAAAGGAATAAAAAGAGAAAGAGAGAAGAAGGAAGAAAAAAGCATAGAGAGGGGAGAAAAAAGAAAAAGAAAAAAAAAAGGAAGTGGGGGGAATAAAGAGGGAGAAAAACCAAGAAAACAGACCAACAAAAATACCAGACAAGACCTCAGGCAAAGAATCCTCTTTGCATTTGAATAAACTGCTTAGGAGTCTGACCTTCCCTTTTTCTCCCTTCCTCACTTCCTTCTCTCCCAAGGCAGCAGGAAGGCTGTGTGAGGACTCCTGTAGGAAATTCAAATGGGTCCCTGGTGAACCAACTCATCTGAAAAAATAATGACTCATAATTTCTTGAGAGAGCACCCACCCCTTGCCAGGAACCCTAAATATGCTATTGGAATCCTGTAAAGCACCAGCTCCTGTCCTTCTCTCTTAGGTGTGCTACAAGGGGGCTGGCTGATTTTCTGACTCCTTCATCTCCCAGACCAAATTTCCTATTCCAGGGCTTTTAGGTAAATTGGGCTCTCTCACCAGATTTGCCTCTTCTCTATTCCTAGGCTCTCCCCAAGTCAGGAAATATCTCCTCCAAACTCAATAGAAAGGGGGGGACCAGAAAATTGAACCTGCACTCCTTGTCCCCTCTACACCTCCCACCAAACTCTCCCACTTCCGGAGTTAGTCCATGTCCGGAGGGGTAAGGCAATGCTGGATTTCCAGGAGTGCTTGGCTCGGTAAACAGAGGCCCAGGAGAATATGGACTCAGGGTATTTAGCGTGGGCCTTGGGGGTTCAGGGGACACAGGCTTGGGGTTCACGTGTTTGGGTGACATGGGGCTTGGAAACTCTCCACCCCACAACTGGCAGTTCTCAATGAACACCGGGGCTCTTAGCCCTGGGGGGAGGGATTTACCTTCCCAAGGCTTCCGTGTTCAGTGTTAGAAACCCACAGTTCTACTTTGAGCAAGCACCAATTCTGCTGCAGTCTCTCCAGATAGATGTCCAGACACCTCCCACCCTGCAGGTTCCCAAAACAGCCTGCTCCGGTAGGACTCCGTCACCACATAGCTGGTGTTTTGTAGGAGAGATGACGACAGTGTATTTACTCAGACACCATCTTGCCCCACCTTCCATTTTAGTAAGTTTTGATAAAATTTTGCTCCACTAGCATTTGAAAAATTGGTCTTGTTTGTATAGTTGTTCAAAAATAAGTTTATCAAATTGATAAAAAATCAATCAAAAACTGACCTAATTTCATAGAAATTACAATATTTGAAGACTGTGTTTTGACTAGTGGTTCTGGAATATATTTAGGTTACTCTTAAGAGTTATTCAAAAATCAAGTCCAGAAATTGTTTTGACAGTCTTAAATGCTTTTTGGGTAATCTAATTATCTTATTTTTATAATAAAGTATGCACACACACACAAAAAGACAACATTTCCTTTAACTTAACTTTTAAATAAAAGTTCCCTTTCATTTAAGTTCAAAAGACTGACAGTTTATATAAGTTGAATGGATACATCAACTATTTTTAGCCATTTTTATCATCAACAATGGATTAATTAGTATTATAACAAATCAATGCTACAATGAAATAGATTGTTTATTCATTAAAAACTTACTTTTCCAACTATGAAGTTTTTCTGATGGTTGTTTCTGTTTGGCTGACTTGCTTTTGGTTTTTTTTATTATTATTATTTTTTAAAGGTTTATTTATTTCTCTCCCCTCCCCGCCACCCCAATTGTCTGCTCTGTGTCTATTTGCTGCATCTTCTTTGTCGGCTTCTGTTGTTGTCAGCGGCACGGGAATCTGTGTTTCTTTTTGTTGCGTCATTTTGTTTTGTCAGCTCTTCGTGTGTGTGGCACCATTCCTGAGCAGGCTGAGCTTTTTTCGCACTGGGCGGCTCTCCTTACGGGGCGCACTCCTTGCGCGTGGGGCTCCCCTACGCGGGGGACACCCCTGCGTGGCACGGCACTCCTTGCGCACATCAGCACTGCATAGGCCAGGTCTACGTGGGTCAAGGAGGCCCAGAGTTTGAACTGTGGATCTCCCATGTGGTAGATGGCCGCCCTAACCACTGGGCCAAGTCCGCCAGCCTTTTTTTTTTAGTAGTAGTATGTTTTATTTGTATAACCATGCTTTATTTAAATACAAAATGATAAAATTTCTTTTATCATGGTGATATTGAAACTAGGTTAATAGAATTTTGGTTTGTGGGTGGATGGCCTAAATTGGAGAGGGTTGGACTTGGGAGAAGGTTGGAGGAGAGAGAAGCAATAAAAATGTAAGATCTTTTGGGTGAGATTTCACTCTTACTTTCAGTTTGAACAATTTTAGGGAAGGAGACGTATGTTTGGTTGGCCATCATTTTATAGCAGCTCTTAAATAAAACTGCTTATGTTACCTTTTTCAATCAACATTACATTATGGCCTTTTCCATTTTACTCAATAGGCTTCATATCTATTTAAAGTCTTAATCAAGAGATCACACTTAATCCTATTAAATTAAAAATATTGTTAGAGTTTAAGGTTACTTCCATGTTTTAAGTATTATATATAATGCTTCAGCAATCATCCTCATAGATATATTTTTATCACATGTTAAATTTTTTTCTGTTGATGCAAGAATGGAGATACATAGGTAAAATGCATGAACATATTTAAGGCTTTTGATTATTAGCCATATTATTTCTGAAAATGTTTGTGCCAGTCACAGCTGAAATGTAGAGACACCTTAGAATTATCATGCTATTTTTCCTTTCGTGTTGTTCAGTTTTTTTGCTCTGTTTTGGTTAATTGAGATAAAATTTTTAAGTAGAAAAATTACCTGTTTTCAGTTGTTCAATTTGTTGAGTTTGAGAAATGTATAGAGTTGTGTAACCACAACAACAATAAATATATATAATTTTGTCATCACCCCCAAAAAAGTTATCTTTTTGGCCCTTGCCCTATCTTCACCACCTGACAACTACTGATTTAATTTCTGTGGCTATCAATCCACTTTTTCCAGAATGCCATGCAAACATAGGATATGTAACTTTTGTGTCTGGCTTCTTTCACTTAGCTTAATGCTGAGAGTATCATGTTGTTGATGTATCACAGTTTATTCCTTTTTTGCTTGGTAGTATTCTCTTCCATGCATGTACCACAATTTGTGTACCCATTCACCAGCTGATGGAATTTGAATTGTTTCCAGTTTGGGGTAATTATGAATATAACAGTAAGCACTCAGACTCATGGCTTTGTGTGGACATATGTTTTCATCACACTTGGGAAAATATCTTTGACAAGAAAGTGGGATGGTTGGTCCATATGGTAAGTATGTGTTTAACTTTATAACAAACTGACAAACTGTTTTCAGTAGTGGCTGTACTATTTCCCATTCCTGTTAGCTAAGAATGGGAGTGCAGAGGCATTGCATCCTCACCAGCAATTTTATTTTCCTGTAATTTTAACCAATGTATAGTGATTTATCTCATTGTGGTTTAAATCTTAATTTTCTTAATGATTAAAGATGCCAAGCATCTTTTCATGTGCTTATTTGGCATCTATGCCTATCTGTCATCTACCTATCTACATATTGTAAAGTCTTTGTTCAAAATGTTTACCCATTTTATTGGACTGTTTATCTTCTTTTTATTGTGTTTTCTGTGTTCTGTAGAGCAGAAAGTTTTAATTTTGATGAAGTAAAAATTATTAATTTTTAATCTTTTTGTGGTTTTGTGGGTAAGACTATCTGCCTGCCTTAAGTTCACAAATATTTTCTCTTCTATTTTGTTGTAAGAAGTTTCATGTTTCTAGCTTTCAGATTTAGGTTTAGTCTATGATAAATTTTGAGTTCATTTTTGCATATGGTGTGTGGGAAGAGACAAGGCTCTTTTTTTTTTTTTAACTCGAGTACAATTTGTTGAATAACTATATTTTCTCTTGAATTTCCTTGGCACTTTACATTTGTTAAATATCATCATAAATGGGAGGGTTTATTTCGGGACTCTCTATTTTGTTCCGTCAATCAATATGGCTATCCGCTTTGTAATACCACATTGTCTTGAATACTGAAGCTTTATAATAAGCCATGAAATCAGGTAATCTGCCTCTTCCAAAATTGTTCTTCTATTTCAAAATGCTATTTAGGACTTTTTCCTTTCTATTAAATTATAGAATTCACTTCTGAGTCCCTAAAAATAGACATCAAGGATTGCAATGAGCTTTCCTTTGAATCTATATGTCAATTTAAGAAGAATTGACAACATAATATTGAGTCTTCCAATCTATGAACACAGTTTACCTCTCAATTTATTCAGACCATTTAAACTTCTCTCATCATGTCAAAATATTTTGTTTATGTTTGATTAGGTTCATCCCTAGCTGTTTTGTGATGTGCTTTTTATTTTATTATACATTATGAAGATTTAAAATTTATTTTAATCTCATTTTTAATTACTAGTATATAAAAATATAATTGATTTTTGAAGGTTGGCCATATATGTCCTGTGAACTTTATAAACTCATAATTAAGTTATAGGAAGATTTTTGAAGATTTTGAGATTATTTTCATGGATAATCTTAATTTTCTGCCAATAATGATAGTTTTGTGTCTGCTTTTCAAATTTTAATGGCCTTTTATTTCTTTACCTAGCATTATTACACTGGCTAGGACCTCCTATACAATGTTGCATAGAAATGGTAAGATCCAGAGAAGGACTTCCAGTAAGATAGCAGATTAGAAAGACAGGACTTTCTTCTCTCCCAGAAAAATAGCTAGAGGATAGGCAAAAATGGCCTGGAAAAAAATGTTCTAGTGTTTAAAACATTAGGGGAAGACTGAATACCACCCAGAAGAGAGAGGAGCAGAGGTGGGGAAAAAATCTCAACATTAAGAGTAGAAGCTGCAGCTGCAGGCCCCCTTCCTCCACTCTATAAGCAGACAATTTTGAATCCTTTGGCCTTGGGCCAGTGACTACAGAGAGAAGGGGCTATAGGAAACCACCTACCTAGGAAACGAGATTAATTTTTTATTCTAAGGCTGATTCATTTTTGGCCAACAATTTTGTTCTGCTATGTTCCATGAGCACTTCCAGGCTGGGTGGGGTTGCACCATTGTTTGCCTGGGAAACTGCATAGGACTAAGGAGATCCCATCCTCTCAATCACCACCATCCACACCCCACTGACCAAAACTGGTTGTTGAAGACACAGAGAAGAATTATTTCCTACCTTCAAAAAGGGAGGGAGTTGTCAACAAAGGTTGGAGAGCAACCTCTGAGAAAGTTTGAATTGCAAAGCTCTGAATAGCCTTCAGGCAGGATCCTCTGCCACGTGGTTGCAGCAAACACACTCAGACTAGGCTTTGAACTAAGAGGGCTGTTGAAGAGCACCATCAACTGGTGAACCAAGGAAGTACATTTATGGAAATTAAAAGCAAATAAGAAGGGTTTTTCCCAGGCTTTACCGCCTCTCTCCCCAAGACTATTGGAAGCAGGTCTGCACCCATTACTGGGTCCATGGTCCAGATTGAGCAATGAAGAGGGACAATTCTAAAGACCTAGAATAGGTTGAGCCAAGAATCAAAGAATGTCAGTAACACACAGCCTCCCACCACTAAATCCCTATGAAAGAGAGAAATTAAGCATCATAGTAAACTCACCATTATAATCAGATGCATAGACATCAGCAAAAATTACAAACCATACTAAGAAAATGGAAGAAATGGCCCAAGAAAAGGAATATATCACAGCCCCAGATAAGACAGAGGATTTGAGAAAACTAACCAATAAGATTTGTACAAATTTCCAAAAGCAAATTAATGAATTGAAAGACAATATGGGCTAAAGAGGCAAAGGACATCAAGAGGACACCGAGTAGCACAAAAAAGAATTTGAGAACATGAATAGAAGGGAGTGGATTTGGCTCAACTGATAGAGCATCCACCTATGATATAGGAAGTCTGGGGGGGGGGAGGGGGGAGGGGAGAGAAATAAATAAAAAATAAATTTAAAAAAATGTGAATAGAAAAATATTAGCACTCATGGGAATGAAAGACATGATAGGTGAAATAAAAAACAAACAAACACATTAGAGCATCTCTTTCTTGAGCACATCCACACCCCTAATTTGGGTGTGTACTTTCTCTTTCTTTCACTTTCCAATAAATACTTTATTTGCTTGCTTAACACACACACACAATTAGAGGCATACAAGAGCAGATTTGAAATGACAGAAGAAAAAATAAGTGATAAAGAAAACAGGACAGTTGAAATTAAAGAAAGATAAAGAGAGAGTAAAGAATAGACCACACATTATATCACAAGACAGGTCTCAAAAACTATAAAAAGATTGAAACTATACACAGCCCCTTCTCAGACTATAATAAAATGTAACTAGAAATCAATAATAAACCAGAAAAAATTTGCAAATGTGTAGAGGTTTAATAACATATTCCTAAACAATCAGTGGGTTAAAGAAGAAATTATAAGTGAAATTGTTGAATATATTGAGATGAATGAAAATGAGAACACAACTTATCAAAACTTATGGCATTTAATGAAGGAGTGCTGAAAGGGAAATTTTTAGGCCTAAATGCCTGTATTAAAAAAAGAATAAAGAGCTAAAATCAAAGATTTAACTGAACAACTGGAGAAACCAGAAAAGGAACAGCAAACCATTCCCAAAGAAAGCAGAAGGAAAGAAATAATAAAGATTAAAGCAGAAATAAATGAAATCAAAAATAAAAAAGCAGTAGAGAAAATCAACAAAACCAAAACCTGTTTTTTTTTTGAGAAGATCAATAAAATTGACAATCCCTTAGCTAGACTAAGAAAAAAAAAATGAGAGAAGATGCAAATAAATAAAATCAGGAATGATGAGGGGGCATCATGACTGATCCCATAGAAATAAAAAGGATCATAAAAGGATGTTTATATGCCCACAAATTAGACAACCTAGATGAAATGGAAAAATTCACAGAAATGCATAAGAAATACAAGAATTCAACAAAACAAACATATTTAAAGAGATTGAATCAGTCAACAAAAATCTCCCAACAATAAAAGTCCAAGACCAGATGCCTTCACTGGTGAATTCTACCAAGCATTTTGAGAAGTATTAACACCAGTCCTGTTCAAACTTTTCCAAAAAATTTGAGAGGAGGGAAAATTGCCTGCATAAGTCAGCCAAAGGGGTGCTGATGCAAAGTACCAGAAATTGGTTGGCTTTTATAAAGGGTATTTATTTAGGGTAAAAGCTTATAATTGTAAGGCCCTAAAGGGTCCAACTCAAGGTACCATTAGAGATATTTTCTCATCAAAGTCTGTCACCACGTATTGCAGCAAGATGGTTGCTAATCTCTGTGAGGGTTCAGCCTTCTTCTTCCACTTAAGGCTTCTTGGACCCAGCTTCTTATGATCTCAGCTGTAGAGTGGAGGGATCATTTCTTTCTTGGCCTTCTCAGCTACTCAGGGATCTGGTCTTTTCAGCTGTAAACTATTAGGCAAATGGCTCCGCTCTCCCCCAGGCTTTAGCTATTTGAGCCTATTCCTTTCTATCACATGGCAGGACCAAAATGACCAATTGCTCTCCTCTTTTGAGTCTATTAAGCTCTTTTTCTTCCTGTGCCTTCTTCTATGTGTCTTCTTAAGTGAGTGTCCATTTATATAACCTACCAAGAGGTTAGGGACTTAAACCAAGTTACACCCTACTGACATGGTCCAATCAAAGCCCTAATCTTAACATAATTAAAGACATCTCAGCTGAATCTAATACAATCAAAGGGGCTCACACAGAGGAAAAGACCAGTTTACAAACATAATCTCTCTTTTTGGAATTCATAAATAATCTAAAACTGCCACATTACCCAATACATTTTACGAAGCCCACATCACCTTAATACCAAAGTTAGATAAAGATATTAGGAGAAAAGAAAATTATAGACCAATCTCTCCAAAGAACATGATGTAAAAATTCTAAAAAAAATACTTGCAAACAGAATCCAACAGCCTATCAAAAGGATCAAACACCATGAACAAGTGGAATTTATACTTGGTATGCAGTGTAGTTCTTCATAAGAAAATAAACTAATGTAATACACCAAATTGACCAACTGAAGGAAAAAAACCCACATGATCTTTTCAATTGATGCAGAAAAGGCATTCAACAAAATCCAGTATCCTTTCTTGATAAAAACACTTTGAAAGATAGGAATAAAAGGAAAATTCCTCAATTTGTTAAAATGCATATAAGAAAAACCCAGGCCAACATCAGACTCAATAGGGAAAGGTTGAAAGCTATCCCTCTAAGATCAGGAACAAGACAACTGTCACCATTGTTATTCAATACTGTGTGTGAAGTTCTAGCTATAGCAATTAGACAAGAAAAAAATTAAAGACATCCAAATAGGAAAAGAAGTAAAACAAACTATTCACAGATTACATGATCATATATTTAGAAAATTCTGAAATGTCTACAACAGTTTCTTGAGCTAATAAATTAGTTCAGCAAAGTGGCATGATACAAGATCAACATGTAAAAATCAGTAATGTTTCTCTACACTAGTACTGAAGTATCTGAGGAGGAAGTCAGGAAAAAAATTTTCATTTACAATAGCAACAGAAAGACTCAAATACCTAAGAATCAATTTAGCCAAAGAAACACATGATCTATATTCAGAAAATTACAAAACAATGCTAAAATAAATCAAGGAAGACCTAAACAAATGGAAAGACATTCTGTGTTTATGGATTGGAAGACTAAATATTGTGAAGATGTCAATTCTACCCAAACTGATGTAGAGATCCAATGCAATACCAAACAAAATCCTAACAGCTTACTTTACAGAAATAGAAAGGGCAATTACCAAGCTAACTTGGAAGGGGAAGTAAACCTGAATAGCCAAAAGCATTCTAAAAAAGAAGAGTGATGTTGGAGAACTATTACTGCCTGACCTTGAAACATACTACAAAGCTACAGTGGTCAAAAAACCATGGTATTGGTATAAAGATAGACACATTGATGAATGGAATAGGATTGAAAGTCTAGAAATAAACCCTCACCTCTCTGGCCAACTTGTTTTTGACATACTTACCAAGTCCATGTTACTGGGACAGAACAGTCTTTTCAACAAATGGTCATGGAGGAACTGGATATTCATAACCGAAAGAATGAAAGAGAACCTCTATCTCAAATCCTTTACAAGAATCAACTCAAAATGTATCAAAAAGTTAAACATAAAAGCCAGGACAGTAAAACTCCTAGAAGAAAATGTAGGGAACCATCTTCAAGATGTTGTGGTAGTTGGTGGTTTCTTGGATCTTACACCCAAGTCATGAGCAACAAAATAAAAAATTGATAAATGGGACCTCCTCAGAAAGAAAACACCTTTGGACCACAAAATCACACAATTTAATCAAAGGCCCTTAACTGAAGTGATTTAATCAAAAGATCCCACCTACAACAAGGTTCACAGGCACAGAAATGTGTTTACTCTAAGGATATGATTTTCTGGGATCATGAAATCTTCAAATTGCCATAAGTTCTTAAAAAAGTATACTTCTATATGCTTCCATTCCCTCACTTGCATCCATTATATTTTTGTACTACATTTTACTTCTACATATGTTAAAAATCATAATGAATTTTACTATTTTTCTATTTAGGCAGAAACATCTTTTATGTCAATTAAAAATAAGAAAAATATCTTTCATATCTACCTTCATTTCTTTGATTTTTTAGATTAACTTGTGTAAATTTAATTTTTATCTGGTGTCATAATTATCTTCAGCCTAAAGTGCTTTTTAAAACATTTCCTGGGTGCAGATGTGGCTCAAGCTATTGAGCACCCACCTCCCACTTGGGAGATCCCAGGTTCAGTTCCTGGGGCCTCCTGAAAAAATTTTAAAATAAAACAACAAGCAAAATAAGCAAAAAACCAACTCAGGGAAGCTGATGTGGCTCAGTGGTTGAGTACTGGCTTCCAGCATATGAGGGTTCATTCTGTGGCTCCTAGTGCCTCAAAAAAAAAAACCAAAAATGAATCCAAATTCCTATAGTGCAGATGTGTTGTCAGTAAACTCTCAAAGCTTTTGTTTGTTTGAAAAAATATTTATCTTGGTTTTATTATTTCCTTTCTTCTGATTATTTTAGATTTAATTTTCTCTTCTTTTTCTAAATTACTAAAGTAGGAGCTTAGGTTATTTGATTTTAAAACTTTTTTTCTAGCATATGCAGGTAATGTTATAAATTCCACTCCCCCAAGACTGTTTTCCTGAATCCCACAAATTTTAACAATTTGGCATTTTAATTTTCATTTGATTTTTAAATTTTTCTTGAGACTTCTTCATTGACCCATGTCTTACTTATAAGTATGTTGTTTAATTTCCATATATTAGGGAATGTTCTGTTTTTGAAATTTTTTGTTTAATATTGTTGTGATCCTTGAACATACTTTAAAAATTGTTTTGCCAATTTTACTGAAACATATTCATAAATCCTTCTAAACCATATAATCCTTCTAAAGTATACAGTCAGTGGCATTTGGTATAATCACAGAGTTGTACATTCATCACTTCAATCAATATTAGAGATTTTCCTTACTCCCAAAAAAAGGAAAAAGAAGAAAAGCAACAATAAAAAACAAAAACAAGCGAACAAAAATTCTACCATATAATCCTTCTAAAGTATACAGTCAGTGGCATTTGGTATAATCACAGAGTTGTACATTCATCACTTCAATCAATATTAGAGATTTTCCTTACTCCCAAAAAAAGGAAAAAGAAGAAAAGCAACAATAAAAAACAAAAACAAGCGAACAAAAATTCTACCCCTTAGTCATAACCTCTCAATATCTCTATCCTTTTCCTGCTATACATAACTGTGAACCTATTTCTATATATATACTTTATTTGTATTTGCATTTTATGTAGATGGAGTCTAACAATATAGAGTACTTTTTGTCTAGTTTCTTTTGCTTAGCACGCATTCTTTTTTTAAAACCATAATTGGAAGGTTATTAATATATTACTGTATATTATTGCCGATAGTTTGCTTTGGTTATATTTATGCCCAAATATGACCCTGATATTAATACATGTAATATTAATGTACAGTTGGTCTATTTCAGAGAAAAGCATTCCTATAGATACACTATTAATCATGCTTATTTTTTACAAGAGAGTTAGCTGTACTACATCTTCCCACATTACATTTTTTAGCTTTCCTTCTGGTATTCTATATAATCTTATACTTTCCCTTTCAACCAACCACTATCATTTATTATTGCTGCCAACTACACACACTACAATGTGCTTTCACCATTTCTATTCATTTCTGAACTTTTTTTTTTTTTTTTTACTAATTCTACACAGATTAAACATTGGCTTTCCATTCTCAAACCTTATTCTATTTTCTGGTGACTTATATTCTAGCTATTTACTTTAGGAGTTTGCTCATTATATTCAGTTCATAATAACAAAATCATACAATATTTGTCCTTTTGTGTCTGGCTTGCTTCACTCAACATAATGTCCTCCAGGTTCATACAGGTTGTCATATGCTTCATGACTTCATTTCTTCTTACAGTTGAATAATATTCCATCATGTGTATATACCACAGTTTGTTTATCCATTTATCAGTTGATGGACACCTGGTTGTTTCCATCTTTTGGCAATTTTTAATAATGTCACTATGAATATTTGTGTAAGAACATACTTTGTATGACTTATTCTTTTAAATTTGTTAAAATACATTTTATCTCCTGCAATGTGATCAATATTGGTGAATGTTCATTGTGCACATGAGAATAATGTGTGTTCTGCTGTTATTGGGTAGAGAATTCTATAAATGTCAATTGGGTCAAGTGAGTAGATAGCGCTCTTCATGTCATCCATATCCTTACTGATTTTCCTCCTACTTGAGCTATCAGTTACTACCAAAGGAATGTTGGAATCTATTACAATAGTAGATTTGTCTGTTTCTCCTTCAGTTTTTGCTTCATGTATTTTAAAGCTCTATTGTTAGGTGCATATACATTTAGTATCATTATGTCTTCCTGACAAATTAAATTTTTAATCATTCTGTAATGCTGTAATGCCAGTGTTTATCCTTGATAAGTTTACTTGCTCTGAAATCTTCTTTGTTTGAAATTATTATAACAACTGCAGCTTTCTTTTGACTAGTATTAGCTCTTTCTTCATCCTTTTACTTTTTTAAAAGACTATTATTTAGAGTAATTTTACATTTACTGAAAAATTATACAGAAAGTAGAGAGAGTTCCCATATACCCCATCTCTGCCCCCTACAAAATGTATCTTATTGTTAACACCTTGCATTAATGTGGCACATTACTTACAATTTAAGAACCAATATCAATATTTATCAGTAATTAAAGTCCACAGTATGCATTAGGGTTTACTCTTTGTTTTGTACATTCTATGAGTTTTGACAAATGGCATTGTCATATATCCATCACTATAGTGTCATACAAAATAGTGTCAGTGCTCTAAAACTGCCTTACAACACCCCCCTCCTTATTCCACTGAACCCTTGGAAACCACTGAACTTTTTAATATCTTCATAGCAAGGGTTCTTAACAAAGAGTCTGTGAGCTTGAACTGAAATTCAATATAATATTATTCTTCTGGGGACATGTTGGTACAGGTATGATATGCTTATTAAATAATACACAGTATAGTGTGGGCTTAGGAAGGGGTCTGTGGTTTTTACCTACTGGTAAAGGGATCTGTGGAACAAAAAAGATTAAGAATCCCTGTTCTATAGTTATGCCTTTTTCCAGAATGTTTTATAGCTTTTTCAGAGGGCTTCTTTCAATTAATAATAAAAATTTATGGTTTTCATTATTTTCCATTTGTATATCTTCTTTGGCGAAGTATCTGTTCAGATCTTATGCTGATTTTTTAATTGGGTTGCTAGTTTTATTGTTGATTTTTCAGAGTTCTTTGTATATTTTGGATATAAGTCCTCATCAAATATGAGTTTTACAAATATTTTCCTCCAGTCTGTGGCTTTCCTTTTCATTCTCTTGAAGTATCTTTCACAGAAAGTTTTTAATTTTAATGAAGTCTAATATCATTTTTTCTTTCTCAGTAGTGTTTTTTGTGTTTGTATTAGACAAAAGGCTGATGCAAAGTACCAGAAATCTGTTGACTTTTATAAAGGCTATTTATTTGGGGTAAAAACTTAGAGTTACAAGGCCCTAATGAGTACACTCAGGTTACTTCCTCACCCAAAGTCAGTTACCATGTGTTGAAGTATGATGGCGGGTGATATCTACAAGGGTTCAGTCTTCTTCTTTCCTCTTAAGGTTCCATGGGCCCAACTTCTTCTGATCTCAGTTATAAGCAGGCATGGGGCTCAGGTGCTCTGTTCTCTTCAGCTGCAAACTATCAGGTGAATGGCTCATCTCTTCCTGGAGCTCCAGCAACAAAACTAATTTCTCTCCTCTGCTGTCTTTTTCTGTGTTCTCCTGTGTATCTATTTCTGTGTGTCTCTTTGGTTGTGCATCCATTTATACAGCCCACAAAGGGGGCAGAGACTGAAACTGAGTCACTCTAATGATGTGGTAGAATCAAAGTCCCAATCGTAACATAATTTAATCAAAGTCATCTCAGCTAAATCTAAATACAATGAAATGGTATCACACCCAGAGGAGCAGATCAGTTTACAAACATAATCTCTCTTTTTGAAATTTATAAATGATCTCATACTGCCACAGTGTTATATCTAAAAAGTCATCACCAAACCAAGGTCACCTAGATCTTCTTCTATGTTAGCTTCTAAAATTTGCATAGTTTTTCATTTTACATTAAGATCTATGCTCCATTTAGAGCTAACTTTTGTGAAAGGAGTAATATCTGTGTCTAAATTACTTTCTTTTCCCTATTTATGTCCACTTGTTCTAGGACCACTGTTGAAAAGACTATCCTTTCCCTATTGAGTTGTGTTTACGCCTTTGTCAAGACTCAGTTGATGTATTTGTCTGGCTCTATTTCTATGCTCCCAATCTTGTCTTCCACTTGATTTTCTTTCACTAATGTCACACTGTCTTGATCACTGTAACTTTAGAGTAAGGTTCTGAAGTTGGGTAGTGTCAGTCTTTTGACATTTTCCTCTTCAGTATCGTGTTGGCTATTCTGGGTCTTTTGTTTTTCCATATCAGGGTGGGCCCGATGTAATCATAAAGATGTTTATAAGGAGGTTAGAAAGGAGAGAAAATATTATATTGTTGGCTATATTAATAAATGATGCGACCATGAGCCAAGGAATGTAGGTGACCTCTAGAATCTGAAAAAAAGTAAGGAAATGGATTTACCCCAGAGTATCCAGGAAGTAGGCAGCCCTGCAGACACATTTACGCTTCTTACCTCCACAGCAGTAAGATAAAAAATGAATTGTTTTAAGCCACGATGTCTGTGGTAATTTGTTATAGTAGCAATAGGAAACTAATACCTATAATACTAATACATATAATTATGAATACACGATAGTAACAATAGGAAACTAATACATAAAATACTAATACATATATTTACTAATACATACTAATACAAGTTGAATTTTAGGTTTTATGGGTTTATTTGATTTTGTTTTGTTGTTGTTGTTATTTATCTCCCTCATGTTCTCTAAGTTTCCTGGATCTGTGGTGGTTTGGTATCTGTCATTATTTTTGGAACATTTTCAACTAATGTTGTTTCTAGTATGTCTTCTGTCCCTTTCTCTTTCTTCTAATATAATAATTTATGTATGTGACACCTTTTAATATTGAACCACAGTTCTGTTTTCCAGTGATATTTTCCATCTTTGAATTTCAGCTTGGGAAGTTTTATTGACTCTTTTTCAAGTTCTCTGATTCTTTCCTTAGCAATACTGAATCTACTGATGAGTCTGTTGAAGGCATTCTTTATTACTATAATTATTTTGTATTTCTAGGATTTTCTTTTGATTCTTTCTTATGGTTTCTCTCTGTTGACATTTGATTTGTATGTTGCTATATTTTTCCATTAGAGCCCTAACACTAATCATAGTTATTTTAAATTTCCTTTATGATAGTTCTAACATCTCTGTCATATCTGAGTTAGTTTCTGATCATTTCATTTTCTCTTCAGATAATATTTTATCTTGACCTTTGGAGTGCCTTGTAATTTTTTGTTGAAAGCTAGACATATTGAATCAGTGATAGGTAACAAGGCATAAAGGCCTTTAGTGTGAGGATTTTCACTAATCTAGCTAAGAGCTGGGTTGTATTTAATGCCTAGTATTTTAGTAGCTATAGCTACTAAAACTTCAAATTCTTCTGTGTCCTTGTTTTTATCTCCCATCTTGACTTTGGGCTTCTCTTTGCACTGCTCCTGGGAGAGTCTGCATATTGTAGCTCCTTCAATTGTAATCCATTGTTTTACTGGAAGCTTGTTGGTATGATGATAGAGTGTGGCAGAGTGTGGGGAGGAGAATTCTACAATCTTCTGATTATTTATCAGTCTTTTACTGGGCCTAGGTCTCAGGGATGTGGCTTTCACAAGTGTTTCTATTCTTCCTCCAAGGTCACAACTCCCCCTCCCACCTCCAACTCCTTTCCTAGTTACAACATTCCCAATAAGTTTCTTTGAAGCCCTGTCCCTGATGACTTTTATTTATTTATTTATTCTTTTATTTATTTGTTTGTTTGTTTCCTAAGGTTTATCAAGAAGACTTAAAAGGGATGGAATCCAGTGTGTGATATACTTTAAGTATTCCCCTATAGTGAAGTCTTTTCCCTAGAGTGTATCCTTTTGTTACAGTGGAGGACCTGAGAAATTTACACATGAATATTCTCTCTCCACTTTCAGGACCACGAGGGGATTTTTCTCAGAGCCTCACTGTGAGAACCTGATAAGACTCCTGGGGGGAAAGTTGAGTAAGAATGGTGACCCTCCTGTGACTAAGGACCCTAGTCACTTCTTACTCTCACAGCGGCCATACTCAGCTTCCAGCTCATCAAAATTACTAATGAGACATGTTCCTACCACTTATGGCTTATTGTGACTTCTGCTGTAGGCAATCAGATCTCAGGTACTGACTCTTTCTAAATATACCTATTTCTCCAGATGTCAGGGTGGTGGTTTATCAGGCAACTTCAACTTTCTGATGGACCCAAGGAAAGACACTGATGTATAGCTCTTTCTTGTTGTTGTAAAGATGAGAGAGATGACATCTAGCTTCTTCATATGTTGGAGCTGAAAGAGAAAGTCCTATATTTACCTCCATTTTGAATAACATTTTTGTGGTGAGGAAGGGTTGGAAAAGTGATAAAATAGATGAGTTTAGAAACATTTCTAAAACTGAAATCCAAAGTAGGGTAACCCTACATAATTACAAGATGGCTTAAAAGCCCCACACAAATGATTCTAATTTCCTGTGTGGACTTGCTAAAGAAATGCTACAAGACCAAATTTCTTTGGGTACAGGAAACAATATCATATGAGAAAACATGGCATCAATGACTCAAAAAGTGATGCAGACTCAAATTCTGAATATGAAGGCACTAAAAGAACATTTTTATTTAACTTGCTGATATTTTCTTTTCATGTATACACAAGATATATATGATAAAAATCAATATCTAAGCAAGTCTAAAAAAGCTCTCATATTTGAAATTAAAATTTTTAAATGAGGGAGCAAATGTACCTCAAGTGGTTGAGTGCCTGCTTCCCATGTATGAAGTTCCAGGTTTGATCGCCAGTACCCTAAAAACAAATAAAAATCCAACTCTGATTGGGAAGCAGATATAGCTCAGTGGGTAAGCATCTGCTTCCCATGTACCAGGCCCTGGGTTCAATCCCTAGTATCGCCTAAAAAAAACAAAATAAATGATAAGAAAGCACTCTGTCATTTGATTTCAATTTTTTACTTACTTGTAAAGAAAATAAAGGTGAATGTTATAAGGAATGGCATCAGTCTCAGTGAAATATCATCTTTGATAAAAGTTCTGTTCATAGATAGTAATTTTTAATAATTCCAAGTAGTAATTTAGCTCATAGCTATTCATCTCTTTTGAACTCGCTTTTCCTTATAAACCAAATCCTTTTTCAGTACAACCTTAAAAATGTGTTTATTCTTTTATCCCCATCTAAATATTTGCTTAAAATTTTAAATATTTACTTAAAATTTTAAACTTCTATATATTTTGCTTATGTGACAACATAAAATTTCATCAATTCCAATAAACCTTGAAAAAAAAAATCATAGTAGAAGGAGAAAGGAAGGAAGCAAGCAAGAAGGATAAATTGATGTCAGCATTGCTTTTCAAGCAGGTTTCATTATTTAGACATTAAAAAAGAAATGAGGTTCATATTCAAAACTTTTTTGATGTCAAAACATACAAATTACAAAAATAGAATATTATTGCTTTAGAAGAAAAAGTACCTTCATGTATTAATTTCTGGTATTTGCACTGTTCTCCCAACCCATGGTAAAGAAGACTTTAATGCTAAAATAAAAAGCATTTTGAGAATAATTTTCTTTTAGAAATGCATTTGAAACAACCCCACCCCCTGCCTTTTTAAAATTATTGAAGTCTATCATTCATACATGAACATGCATAAACAATAAGTGTGGGGAAACAGACTTGCCCCAATGGATAGGGCATCCGCCTACCACATGGAAGGTCCACAGTTCAAGCCCCAGGCCTCCTTGACCTGTGTGGATCTGGCCCATGTGCAGTACTGATGTGCATAAGGAGTGCCCTGCCACATAGGGGTGTGCCCACTTAGGGGAGCCCCATGTACAAGGAGTGTACCCCATAAGGAGAGCAGCCCAGTGTGAAAGAAAGTGCAGCCTTCCCAAGAATGACACCACACACAGAGAGAACTGACACAAGAAGATGACACAACAAAAAGAAACACAGATTCCCGGTGCCACTGATAAGGATAGAAGCGGTCACAGAAGAACATACAGCAAATGGACACAGAAAGCAGGCAACTGGGGACGGGGAGGGGCGGGGAGAAATAAATAAAAAAATAAACCTGTCAAAAAAAAAAAACAGTAAATATGTAGTCAAGATTGTGAACTTACAAAATAAACAAACATAACATCATACAGGGGTCTAATACATTACTCCTCCACCAACACTTCGCATTGTTGTGGAACATTTGTTACAAACTAAGCAAGAGCATCGTCAAAATATTACTACCAACTCTAGTCCCTATCTTATATTTAGTGTATTTTCCCCCCAACCAACCTTATTTTTTAAAAATATATTTTATTACAGAGGTTGTGAACTTACAAAACAATCATACATATATGTAGATTTCCCATAAAACACCCCTTCACCAACACACTACATTGTGGTGGAAGAGTTGTTACAGACTATGAGATAATATCATCAGGCTATTACCACCAACCATGGTCCATAGCATACATTTGGTGCACTTTTTCCATGTACCACCAGTATCAACACAGTACATCTTTGGCTTTGATGCAAGAATATTATAGTATCAGTGTTAATCACAGTCTATAGGTCACACCAATTGTAGTTTTCCCATGCTTCTCCACATTCCCACCACCCTGCAATAGTGATGTACACCTGCTCTAGCTCACAGAAAGACTCTCTTGCATTTGTACCCTTAACCACAAACCTCATTTGTACCTGAACCACCTCTGGGTTCACTGTGTTAGTCAGTCCTTAAGTTATTCTTTAGTTTTCTGTCTATTGACATTTACTTCCCCAGACCATTTTCAGCCACAATCCCATTTATAAACCAGTTGCTACTCACTATAATGTGTGACCATCAACTCTATTTATTTCCACACTTTTACATTCAAGCTAATTATACTTCTGCATACATTAAGCATCAGTAGTTCTTCTCAACCCTCCTCTTATCTGCTGATAACCTATACTCTAGGTTTTAACGCCATGTGTTTATTCTTCGTGTTTTTTAGTTCATATTAATGAGACCATGCAATATTTGTCTTTTTGTGTCTGGCTTACTTCAATTAGTATGTCTTCAAGATTCATCCTTGTTATCATAAGTGTCCCAATTCCATTTCTTCTTATTGCAGCATAGTATTCCATTGTATGTATATAACACATTTTGTTTATCTATTCATTGGTTGATGGACACTTGAGTTGTTTCCATCTTTTAGCAATTGTGAATAGTGCTACTATGAACATTGGTGTGCTGACGTCTGTTTGTGTCATAGTTTTTAGTTCTTCTAGATATATTCCTAGTGGAGGAATTGCTGGATCATATGCCAGTTCTAGATTTAGCTTCCTGAGGAACTGCCAAACTGTCTTCCACACAGGCTGCACCATATTACACTCCCATCAACAGTGAAGGAATGTTCCTATTTCTCCACATTCTCTCCAGCATTTATTGGTGTCTTGTTTTTTTTTTTTAAACGACTATTCTATGTGCTGTTAGATGATATCTCATTGTTGTTTTAATTTGCATTTCCCTAATAGCTAGTGATATGGAACATTTTTTCATGTGCTTTTTGGCCATTTGTATTTCCTCTTTGGAGAAATGTCTGTTTAAATCTTTTGCCCTCTTTTTAATTGAATTGCTCGCTCTTTAATTATTGAGTTATATCATCTCTTTATATAGTATGGAAATAAAACCCTTATTGTATAAGTCATTTCCAAATATTTTCTCCCACTGAGTGGACTGCCTTTTCACCTTTTTGATGAAGTTGTTTGACTCACAGAAATGTTTTAAGTTTTAGGGGGTTCTATATATCCATGTTTCTTTTGTTGCTCATGCTTTTGTTGTAAGGTTTAAGAATCCACCACCTACCACCAGGTCTTGAAGATGTTTCCCTGCATTTTCTTTTTTTTTTTTAATTTTATTTAATTTTATTTTTTTTTAATATTACATTCAAAAAATATGAGGTCCCATTCAACCCCACCGCCCCCACCCCCTACTCCCCCCACAGCAACACTCTCTCCCATCATCATGACACATCCATTGCACCTGGTAAGTACATCTCTGAGCATCACTGCACCCCATAGTCAATAGTCCACATCATAGCCCACACTCTCCCACGTTCCATCCAGTGGGCCCTGGGGGGATCTACAATGTCCCATAATTGTCCGTGAAGCACCACCCAGGACAATTCCATGTCCTGAAAATGCCTCCCCATCTGATCTCTTCCTCCCATTCCCTGCACCCAGCAGCCACCATGGCCACCCTTCCCACACCAATGCCACATTTTCTCTGTGGACATTGGATTGGTTGTGTCCATTGCACATCCCTGCATTTTCTTATAGGAGCTTTATTATACTTGCTTTTATATTTAGGTCTTTGATCCATTTTGAGTTAATTTTTCTATAAGGGGTGAGGTAGGGATCTTCTTTCTTTCTTTTGGCAATGGATATCCAGTTCTCCCAACACCATTTTTGAATAAACTGTCCTGTCCAGCTGGGTGGGTTTGATAGGCTTGTCAAAAATCACATGGCCATAGATGTGATGGTCTGTTTCTGAACCATCAATTCAGTTCCATTGGTCTATGTGTCTATCTTTATGCCAATACCATGCTGTTTTTAACATTGTCTAGATAATATGATTTAAAGTCTGGAAGTGAGAGTCCTCCAACTTCACTGTTCCTTTTTAAGAAGTTTCTGACTATTCGGGGCTGTATACCTTTCCAGATAAATTTGATAATTGTATTTTCTATTTGTTTAAAAAATGCTGGTGGAATTTTTATTGGGGCTGCATTGAATCTGTATATCAATTTGGATATATTTGACATCTGGATGATATTTAGTATTCTAATCCATAGCATGGAATATTATTCCAATTATTTAGATTTTTAAAAATTTCTTTTAGCAATGCATTATAGATTTCTGAATACAAGTGCTTTACATCCTTGGTTAAGTTTATTCCTAAATATTTGATTCTTCTAGTTGCTATTGTAATGGAATTTTTTCCCTAACTTTTTCCTCAGATTGTGCATTATTAGTATATGTAATCAGTGATTTCATACTGATTTTTGCATATTGATCTTGTATCCTGACACTATACTGAAATCATTTATTAGCTCCAAAAGCTTTGTTGTAGATTTTTTGGGACTTTCTAGATATACAATCCTATCATCTGCGAATAGTGAAGGTTTTAATACTTCCTTTCTGATTTGGATCCCTTTTATTTCTTTTTTTGCCTGATTGCTCTAGCTAGAACCTTTAACACTATATTGAGCAACAGTCGTGACAGTGGGCATCCTTGTCTTGTCCCTGATTTCAACAGGAAAGTTTTCAGTCTTTCACCATTGAGTACAATTTTAGTTGTGGGTTTTTCATATATGCTTTTAATCATGTTGAGAGAGTTTCCTTCAATTCCTATTTTTGTAGTATTTTTATCAAGAAAGGATGCTGTATTTTGTCATATGACTTTTCTGCATCAATCGATAATTTCATGTGATTTTTCTTCTTTGATTTATTAATGTGATGTATTATGCTGATTGATTTTCTTGTGTTGAACCAGCCTAGCATGCCTGGTATAAAACCTACTTTATCATGATGAATAATTCTTTTAATGTGTTGTTGCATTCAATTAGTAAGTATTTTATTGAGGATTTTTGCCTCTGTATTCATTAGAGAAATTGGTCTGTAATTTTTTTTTCATAATATCTTTATCTGGCTTTGGTATTAGGGTGATATTGGCTTCATAGAATGAGTTTGGGAGCAGTCCTTTTTGTTCAATTTTTTAGAAGAACTTGAGAAAGACTGGTATTAAATCTTCTTTGAATGCTTGGTAGAACTTACCTGTGAAACTGTTTGGTCCTGTGCTTTTCATTTTGTTTCAATCTCTTTACTTATAATTGGTTTGTTGATGTCTTCTATTTCTTCTAGGGTCAGTGTAGGCTGTTTGTACATTCCTAGGAATTTTCCATTTCATCTACATTTTCCAGTTGTTCATAATATCTTCTTATGATCTCTCTTATTTCTGTGGGTTCTGTAGTAATGTTCCCCTTTTCATTTATTATTTCATTTATTTGCGTCTTCTTTCTTTTTTTCTTAGTCAGTCTAGCTAAGGGTTTGTTGATCTTGTTAATCTTCTCAAAGAACCAACTTTTCATTTAGTTAATTCTATTGTTTTTTTCTTCTCAGTTTCATTTATTTCTGCGCTGGTCTTTGTTATTTCATTTTTTTCTGTTTGTTTTGGGATTAGTTTGCTGTTCTTTTTCTAGTTCCTCCAGTTGTTTAGTTAGGTCATTGATTTTAGCTCTTTCTTCTTTTTAATGTAAACATTGAGGGCTATAAATTTTCCTCTCAACACTGCCTTCATTGCATCCCATATGTTCTGATATGTTGTATTCTCATTGTCATTCATCTCAAGATATTTATTGATTTCTTGAAATTTCTTCTTTGACTCACTGATTATTTAAGTGTGTTATTTAATCTCCATGTATATGTGAATTTTTCCTTTTTCTGTCACTTGTTGATTTCCAACTTTATTGTATTATGATCAGAGAAAGTGCTTTGTATAAGTTCGATTTTGTTGAATTTATTAAGATCTGCTTTGTGACCCAACATATGGTCTATCCTGGAGGAAGATGCATGAGCACTGAAAAGAATATATATCCTGCTGTCTTGGGGTGCAATGTTCTGTATATGTGTATTAGGTTTAGTCCATTTATCATATTATTCATACTTTCTCTTTATTGATCCTCTGCCCAAATGTTTTATCCAATGCTACGATTAGTATATTGAAGTCTCCAACTATTGTTGTAAAATGTCTATTTCTTCCTTCATTTTTGCCAGTGTTTGCCTCATATATCTTGGGGCATCCTGGTTAGATACATATATATTTATGATTGTTATTTCTTCCTGGTGAATCATCCCTTTTACTAATATATAATGTCCTTCCTTGTCTCTAAGAACAGTTTTGCTTTTAAATTCTCTATCATCTGATTTAAATATAGCCACTCCAGCTTTTTCTTGGCTACTGCATGTGTGGAATATCTTTTTCCAAACTTCTACTTTCAATCTATTGATATCCTTGAGTTTAAGGTGGGTCTCTTGCAGACAGCATATAGATGGCTTATATTTTCTTATCCATTCCATCAGTCTGTGTCTTTTGATTTGGGAGTTTAATCCATTAACATTCAATGTTATTACTGTAAAGGGAGTTCTTATTTCATCCATTTGATACTTGCATTTTATTTGTTATTTTATTTTTGACACTGTTAGTTACTGCTACTGATACAGTCTTCATTTCTAGACTCTCTTCCAAGCCTCTCTCTCCTGTCTTTTCTTTCCAGGCTTTACCACTACTTTTAGTATTTCCTGCAAAGCTGGTCTGTTGTTATAACCTCTCTCAGTTTCTCTTTATCTGTTAATATTCTAATCTCATCCTCATTTTTGAAAGATAATCTTGCCAGGCATAAAATTCTTGGCTGGCAGTTTTTCTCTTGCAATATCTTAAATATATCATACCATTGTCTTCTTGCCTCTGATGAGAAATTGGAACTTAATCTTATTGGGTATTCCTTACGTGTTATGCATTGTTTTTTACTTGCTGCTCTTAGAATTTTTCCTTTGTCTTTGGCATTTGAAATTATGATTAGTATGTGTCTCAGAGTTGGTCTATTTGGATTTATTTGGATGGGAGTATGTTGTGCTTCTTGGGCATGGATATCTATGTCCTTCAATAGGGTTTGGAAATTTTCTACCATTATTTCTTCAAATATTCCTTCTGCCCATTTTCCCTTCTCTTCTCCTTCTGGGACACCCATGACATGTATATTTGCATGTCTCTTGCTGTCATTTAGTTCCCTGAGATCCTGTTCAATTTTTTCCCTTCTTTTCTTCATCTGTTCTTTTGTATGTTAGCTTTCAGAGGCCATGTCTTTGAGCTCACCAATCCTTTCTTCTGCTTCCTCAAATCCGCTGTTATATGCCTCCAGTGTATTTTTAATTTCATTTATTGTACCTTTCATTTCCATTTAGTCTATTCTTCTTCTATATAAGCTTTCAAATTCTTTGTGCTCATCCTGTGCCTTCTTAATATCCTTAATCTCTTTAGCCATCTCACTGAATTTATTAAGATTTGTTTGAACATCTAAGATTAGTTGTCTCAACTCATTTAAGTCAGCTACAGGCTAATCTTGTTCCTTTAACTGGGCCATAGCTTCCTGTTTCTTGGTATGGATTGTAATTTTTTATTGGTGTTTTTGCATCTGGCTTGTTAGGTATATTTATTCTGGGTGCAGTTTCTCCTTTTAGGTTAGGGCATTTTTGTTTTTTCTCCCTTGCTGGTTGTATAGTAGGAGCCAAGATGTAGTTGGTGCTATAAGCTATGGAGACTGAAGCTGCCCACGTTGCCCCAGGGATTGATGAAGCTTTTCCCACTTTTCTCCTCTGTCAGGGATAGGGACTGAGCTGCAGCCATATATAATAATCCAAATTGGACAGGACAAGACTGTCTGTAGTTGTCTCAAGAGACTGATGAGACTTCGTACCCTTCTTCCCTTACCTTGGGTGGGGATGGAGACTATAGTTGTGGGCAGCAATCTATGCCATGTGGGTCCAAAATAACCACAGTTGCTCAGGTAAACCGACATAGCACCAGACTCTCTCCCTACTGGGGGTCTCCCTACCAATGGACCCTCTGGAGTGCCCAACAATCTAATCCATGTGGGCCAAATACTCTTCCTGTGAGATTGAAGGAGCACTGTCCATTCTGCCCTTTAGGGGGTGGGAATGGAACCACTAACACCCAAGAGTTCAGTCCCTGTAAGCTGCAAGTGTGCACCATCGCCCAGAGTGGCTGAGGAAGTACCAGCCCCCTCCTATCCTATTGGGTGGTAGGGGTGGTTCCATGGGTGCCCAACAGTTCAGTTTAGGCTGAGAATACCTGCTGATGCCTGGAGAGGCTGAGGAAACACCAGCCCCTTCCTGTCCTATTAAGGCATGGGATTAGATCCACAGGCACTCAACAGTTCAGTCTCTGTAGGCCAAAAGCACCCACCATTGTCTGGAGAGGCCATGGAGACACCAGACCCCTCCTATCCTATTGGGGTGGGGGTGGATCCATAGGCATCCAATAGTCCAGTCCATGTAGGTTAAAGGTCTGCCATTGCCCAGAAAAGCTATGGAAACACCAGCCAGCCCCCTCCTTTCCTATCGAGGGTGAAGGTGGATCCACAAGTACACACCAGTCCAGACTGGGTGGACCAAGAGCAACTGCAGTTACCCAGAGAGATTGGGCAAACACAGTCCATCTCTTGTCCTCTTGGGGATAGGGGTGGAGTCACAGGTGCATAAAGGTCAGGCTTATGCAGGCCAAAACTGCCTGAAGTTGCCCTGAGAGACTGAGGGAATACTAGTCCCCTCCTATCCAATAGGGGGCAAAGGTGGAGATGGGCTCAAAGGCACTCAAATCAGTTTGTGTGGGCTGAAAACTCCTGCTGTTGCCCAGAAAGGCCAAGGATACCTAGCACCTCTCATATTCTTTTGGGCTTTTGGGGTGCAGGCATGCAGCCTCAGTTGACTGACATTCAGTCTGTGCCAGCAGAGAGCACTTGCAATTGCCTGGAAAGCCTGGTGCAGATCTCACCAGCTTCCTCTCTTCTGGACATGGGTCTGGAGCTAGGCTAGTGCTGTAGGCTGATCTTGGTGGAAAGAAGCCAGTTCCTAACTTCACTGAATTTTCAGTCAGCCAGGCTTCCCCTCATGCCAGGGTCGGAATCAAAAAGGCAGCTACTGGGCTCTTACCCACTTGGACAGGCTCAAATCCTAGCTGTTAATAGGATTATACTTTAGCCAGCTGAGTCCACTAATCAGTAGCTGAGGTAGGTAGACAACTGTCTCTTCCTCCACCACTCATGGGAAATGGCGCTTCTAACTCCAGCTACAGAATAGTTCCTGAGGTAGCTTGCACCCTAGAGTAGGATGGGCCCTGGCCTCTGTGGCGTGTTTTGCAGCTTCCCAGAGAGGTGGTGCAGGTTCTCCCACCGTGCTCCCTGCTGGAGATGAGCCTGGGTTTTAGACTAGATCTGCAGTCTGACCTGGGTGGAAAGAAATAGTCCCTTCCAGCATTGTGATTTTCAATCAGCCCTGGTTCCCCTCATGCCAGGGGTAGAGTCGAAATGGCAACCAACAGCCTCCCTCTGACCTGGACAGGCTCAGAGTCTAGTTGTTTCTAGATTATACTTTAGCCCATTGAATTCACTAATCAGTAGCTGAAGTCAGTGCCCCACTGTGTCTTCCTCCCTCATATTTTGGGAAATGGAGTTTCCGACTCTATCCTCAGAATACCTCCTGAAGTGGCTTGCACCACAGGCACCAACTCCATGCAATGGAGGGCTTTATTCATGAATTCTTTCTGCAGATCGGCATTCTCCTCCTTCCACACTCTCAATGATGTTACAGGATATTCCTCTTGTCTCCTGGAACCCCCAAACAGGTGCTTTAGGTAGGTCTGGGTGACCACCAACTGCCCTGTATCACGACCTGACTCCAGGAGCTCCTTACTCTGTCTCCATCTTGGCTCCCCCCCACCCCCACCTTTTTATGAAAAAGATTTCCATCTCTAAATCTGTTACAGTTATTCATTTGTCTTATTTGACTTATGATCACTGATTTGACAAAATCAGGTGGAGACTCTTTGATAACGAAAAGACAGTGTTGACATGGGCTTAGTTATAGAGCCAGAAACGGGTTTGTATCCAATTACTGCCATTTACCAGCAAAATGTCTTTGGGCAATCTACCCAAACTCAATATTTTCTAACTGTAAAATGGAGATTAATACAATAATAATTATCTCAATAACTAACATGTATAGAATATTTAGTATTCAGGCAATGTGATAAATACTTTCTGTATATTATTTGGTTTAGTCCAGACAAGAAGCCTATGGAGAAGGTGCTATTGTTATCTCCATTTTACAGATAAAGAAAATACCAAGGTCACTGCAGAATGAAATGATATAACATTTTCAACACTCCTGGCATGGAGAGTAAGCCCTCAATATGGTAATGATGATGATTATGTCCATGATGACAGAAATGGTGGCAGTGATAAAAATGACAAAGATAAAATTACAATGCATCCACATTATACCATCCTCTTAAATGAATATGCATTAAACTCTTAGGAATATAGTACCAATACTTCATTTGATAAACATATATTGACATCTTATTATTGCCAGACACTAAAAGTAAGAGGACTAAGATATAATGCTTTTTGCAAGGGGTCTTTAGACTAGTAGGGAAAGAAAAAATATGGTCAAAGAAAGAAAGTATTAAAGGAGGAAGGATGTGGGAAGGAAGGAAATAGGGAGAAGAAAGGAGAGAGATGAAAGGAGGAAAAAAAAAGGAAAGTAAGGCAAAGTAAGGCAATATTATAGGAAATGCATGTAGCTTCATTTGGATTGCACAGTAGGAGGTATATTCCAATCTCTAATGCGTTCCATGCATCAGCGCCCATATTCAAAAATCAACTGCTGGGAAGACACATGTAAACACAGCAGAGTATTTTTCTTAAGGATGTGTGGTGATGCATAGTACACTTCAAACTGAAATCTGGCTTTATGCAGAATGACTGCAGGATCACTGGTCCTAATTCAATGTACCAAATGTAAAAGCAAAAGCAAAAAACAAAAAACAAAAACAACACTGTAGTAAATGTGTGTACAATTGATAGTAGGACATGATGCTAAATTATGAAATCCAATGAGAAAGAGATGGATTTTTTTTCATTCATGCTGTGACCAGCACTGTTTTTCAAATATGCATGTCTAAGGGTTATAGAAAGGGCAGGGAATATGGAGAGAGAGAGAGAGAGAGAGAAGGGTAAGGGGAAAAAAGAAACATCATCGCACCTTCCAGCTGCTTCAAATCCCTTGGAAAGAGGTTTGATATAAATTCTATGAAGAAAAATAGATGCATTCAATAGCTTTAGCTATAATTTGTGCCTATCCAGTTAATATATCAAAATGTTCTGCTTCAGGCAAGAAGACAGAAAAGCTTTGCCACACCACAATGGGGCATCTTAATTCCATCACTCTTTTGTCACTGTCTAAGGAAATGGCATTATGTAAAAATCTGATTTGCATGGAGAGGGGTAGGGGGGGTGGCCTTGATTGCTGGGAAGGCTGTTTGCAATTCAGTAAGCTCCAGGCACAATGCTGCCTTTCATATCATCTCTTGATTCCTTACCGTACTGTTGATAATGGTCATAATACTGTTTTTTTCCTGTTGGAGAATACCGAGGCAGTGGTGAAAATATCAAACTTTGTCTGTTAGAGGATTTATGAAAATTGAGAGAGAAGTCTTCATGCTTTATGATCTCAAACTTGAGTTAAGAAAGTTTGCAAAAAGTCAATAGGTCAGGAAGAAGCAAGTACGAATTCATGGTCCAGAAACGAAGACTAGGGTAGTTTGAAAGAGATAGGGAGGGAAAATGGGAGAAGAAAGGTTGGCAGAATGAGGGAGGGTGGGAGAAAGAGAGAGAGAAGGGAAGGTGCTTGGAAGACCTTATAGAGTAGAAGAGCATTTGTGCAACCTTTGAGAGATCAAAGTTCATATTAAATCCACCAAATTCTATTTGAGTATTTCCCTCATTCGTTTCTCTTAGCCTTTTTAGTATGTTGTTACACCACAGGATCTAGTAAAGCCTGGAATTTTCTTTCCATTTTCTGTTTTAAACAGTTATACAATAACTATTTCTTTTATAGTCCTATAATCTTAATTTCTGTTTCCATCTGAGCAGGGTTGTTAAATTAATGATTTTGATCTGCTTCCCACTTTGGCCTGCTTACTCTTTGATAGAAAAAATTTGAAAATAAGGCATTTTTTAATATTAAGGAACTATTTTTTTATTTTAATTTTACTTTTTATAAATATGTTTTTTTTTGTTGTGGTGATTTTTTTAAAGATTTATTTTATTTATTTCTTTCCCCTTTCCCCCATTGTCTGCTCTCCATGTCCATTTGCTGTGTGTTCTTCTGCGTCCACTTGCATTGTCAGGTGGCACCAGGAAACTGCATTTCTTTTTTGAGGCATCATCTTCCTGCATCAGCTCTCCGTGTGTGCGGCACCACTCCTGGGTGGGCTGCGCTTTTTTTTACGAGGGGCGGCTCTCCTTGCAGGACACACTCCTTGCGCATGGGGCACCCCTACACAGGGGTCCCCCTGTGTGGCATGGCACTCCTTGATGCAGCAGCACTGCACATGGGTCAGCTCACCATACTGGTCAGGAGGCCCAGGATATCAAACCCTGGACACTCCATATGGTAGGTGGAAGCTCTATGAGTTGAGCCACATCCACTTCCCCTAATGAATATTTTTTGGTACAGTAATACAGTGTACTTATTTTTTTAATGTATCTAATACTTTAGAGGCATACATTGAAATATTTACAGAATAACCAAGTCTGGAGTTTGTTTTAAAAAATTCAGGGAGGGAGATAAATGAAACAATATTGGCCATGACTTAAAATTATCTGAAACAAGGAGATAGGTACATGGGCTTCAGTAAACTCTTCTTTCTAATTTTGAATATGTTTGAAATTTACCATACTAAATTAAAAAAAAATAAAATAAAACATTTGGAATCTCTGATAATATTGAGTTCCTAAAGTTACTCAGTTTGATCTCCTTAGCTTCTACTCTATACCCTTTTCCCTAATCCAAGAATATTTTTCCCTTTCTTCATGACTATTTCTTTTCCTTACATTTCTTTTTTTCTTCTTCTTCTCTTCTCTTCTCTTCTCTTCTCTTCTCTTCTCTTCTCTTCTCTTCTTCTTTCTTTCCTTCCTTTCCTCCCTCCAGTTTCTTTCATTCCTTTCTCTTCTTTTCCTGGCCTTTGTTGGAACTAACAAGAAAAGAAGTCCCCACATCTTGAAATCAGTTTGCAAATATACATTTGATACATTATCATGACAGCACAAGCTTAGCACCAAGGCCTGTGTTCTTCAGACTCCCAGAGGAATGTTGCAGGCTGCCAGAATTTGCCTTGACCTCTAAGTAGCCTGATGGGGCTAAGGTCAAAACTTGACTAGACTGTCCATCCTATAGTTATTGCAATAATTTTTCTTTTTTTTCTTTTAAATCTTGTCATTATAAGAATGTGAAGGATTTAGACTGAAGTTAAAGATACTCCCTAACTTTTTATTATTGGTCTCAATTTTCAAGGGAGATGTTGGGATCACACTTTCTTTGTTACTGTCTGTGGTTTGCAATGAGCTCTTCTTGGCTTTGAGAGTTTGCTGTAAGATGGTTCTAATTTAATCACTGCCTATGCAAAAAGAGATTAGATCGATGGAACCCAAACTGGGCTCAGAAATCAAGTCATAAGGTTTTCATTTTTAATTATCTTTTTTTTTTTTTTAGTAAAAAGATGTGGCATTCTGATCCAGTAGGTCCAGATAGAAACAGAATATAAAAAGCCATATGTCTATCAGCTTCCCACATAGTTCTCATGATCAATTAGGTTAGAGATTGTGATGGTTAACTTGATGTAACAATTTGGCTAGGTTATGGTGTCCATTAGTTTGGTCAAACAAGCACTGGCCTGATTGTTGCTGTGAGAATATTTGAAAGATGGGTTTGCATGTATAGTCAGTTGATTGCATTTTTGGCAGATTGTGCCTGCAATCAACAAAAGAAATTGCCCTGAGCAATGAGGGAGTTGTTCTTATCCAATCAGTGTGAGGTCTTAAAGAAGAAAGTACTTCATTTTTTTCAGAGAGAATTTGTAGGTTTACAGAAAAATCATGCAGAAAGTACAGAGTTCCTATATCACACACACACACAAACACAGTTTTCCCCGTTATTATACGGTGGACGAGGCTATGTGTCACTAACTTGGACTTTCTAAGTGTTGTGCCAGTGGTTTTGGAAACAAGCTTTAATCACAGACAGTTTTGCAAGTATTTGCAGTTGGATGATAGAAATTAGTTGAGATATTATTTATATTGGGTGAGGATAAAGAAAATGAAATAAGAAAAACAGGAAATATCCATGGCAAAGACCTTGATAACAGGGTCCATGCGTTTGTTGTTATCCCCACAGAGCCCAGTATGGGGAATGCACAGGAAGGATTCTCCTTGTTCATTATTCATTTCTAAAAAATAAACAGATTTTCCTGGTGCCTGCAAAAACAAAGCAAGATTTCTACTCTCAACTTGCTTAAAGTCATAGGTAAACAAATATAAGAAACATAAACTTCTGTACCACATTGTCCTCACACAAATTTGATGTTCCAAAAAATTTTCCAAATGCATGCAATATTTTAGAAACGTGAAAAATATTGCTTTATATAGTTTCACAATTTTGGCTTATTGACATTTTGAGGTTGTTCATTATTTGTGTCCTTCTGTGCATGATAATTTGCTTAGCAGTATTCTTGGTTTTCATGCACTAGATACCAGTAGCAACCTACCCTTTTTATTTTAACTATCAAAATGTCTCCTGCTGGACCAAAAAAGAATACTACCATGAGAAGGCAGGAACATTCAGGCACAATTTGTGTTAGTTACTCTTTGGATCCTTGCTGTATCAGCCTTTGCTAGTTTACATAATATATGCAGTTAGAGTGAACTTTCCCTGAAAACCATTCTCTTCTTCTTCCATGGTAATAGATGTTTACCTGAGCACTTGGTGGCTCTATTAGAGACTGCATTTCCTGTTTCCTTTGCTGGTGAACATGACCATGTGACTAAGTTTAGGGACCAAGTAGTGAAATGATGAGTTGGCACTTCTAGCTATTAGCTTTAAAATAAAGAGCATGTTCTTCTAACCTTTTTTCCTTTGTACTTTGAACTGGAACAGGGACTAGGTGACCCAGCTTCAACAATTCAGCATCCTAGGGGATGGGTAAACAAGGAGAAGAAATAATTTTGTCAATAACAAATTCTCTGAATTATTTTGTGGAACATAACAGTCTTATCAGCTTCAACACCCACCTACAGACTCTTGCGTAAAGGCTAAAAACTTCTATTTTATTTAAGCCATTGTGATTTGGATTCTCCTTGTTAAAGAAACTAAGCTTTTATCTTAACAGATATAAAGTGAATATATATATATATTTAAAATTCTTTGCATATATATATTTATTTATACCTACACACACATGAGTAATATGAAAAATCTAAATCTGTTAAGCAAGATGTTCCAGAAGAACATAAATATGTAAGTAAATGCATGTCCATATTAGAATAGTTCTTAAAAAGCTATAGGGGAGCAGCTGTAACTCAAGGGGTTGAGTGCCTCCTTCCCATTTACAAGGATCTGAGTTCAATCCCTAGTACTCCCAAAAAAAAAGTTATAGGTTTTAAAATATTTAAAACACTGTTTTTAATGTTTAAACACATTAACACTGGATAATATTCTTATAAGAAATACATGGTGACTCAAAGTATCTTAAGTCAAAATTACATCGTCTCACGAAAATTACTACCCATCGCATCAGCTTATTTCCATAATTGAAAGGTTTAACTGTGTGAAAAGGTCGACCAGTTTGGACTGGCATTTTTTTTCTAAAAATTAATTCTCTAACATGGGAAAATACAGTATATTAGTCAGGGTTCTCTAGGGAAACAGAATTGACATGATATATCTATAGATATGAGATTTTTATAAGAATTGTCTCTCACCACTGTGGCGGTGGGCAGGTCCAAATTCTATAGGGTGGGTGCAAGCAGGGAAATCTGATGAAGGTTTCAATAAATTCCTAAGGAGAAGCTGGCTGACTGAAGTAGAGATGGAAATGCTCTCTTTTGACTGCTGAAATCATCACTTCTCCTTTTAAAGCCTTCAACTGATAGAATGAGACATCACTCATTGTTGAAAGCATGTCTAGTTGATTGTAGATGCAATCAATTTCCTCATGATCCAAGTCCACAAAATGTCCTCACAGCAACAATCAGGCCAGTGCTTGCTTGACCAAACAAGTGGACACCATAAGCAGGCCAAGCTGACACATAAGCTTAACCATAGCACCCATATTTTATTTTAGGTGGATTGCAATCATATCTCACTACTATAATGAATTCCAAAATTATCCTCTAGTAAAATTTCTTATGAAATCTTGCTGCACCCATCTTTTACCAGATATTTCAAATCTAATTAATGCTCTTCCAGTGACCTGTACCCTAAAGTTTTCTCCTACTTGAACTTCTGTAATATTCTGGTGAACACTATTATCAACTTTTCTTATTTTTTCTTTTTACCATACACTCTAAAGCTTCCTTTAAGAAAACAATTTATAGGAAGTTTGAATTCCCATTAAAATTTTTTTCTGTCCTTTTTTCTGTTTGATTGTTGCAAAAGGCCTTATCTCTTCATTCAATCCTTTCTTCTTTCAGCAACTCAAAAATTTTAATTCAACCTTTGAGGAAGCTCAGTACTTCAGTCTTACAAACATTTAGCTCTTTCATGGATTTGTAATAAAAGACTGACACTCTAGAGAGCTTAATCGCAGAAACGTGCCACTATTTTTTTCTTTATAATTTAATTTTGAAAATCTGCTAAAATATTCCAATAAGTCCCCCTTTAAAAAACAATCTCTTACAAATGCATATACAACACTGAAATATTCACTGAATTTAATGCTTTTTAACCACTACTGTACATTTTAGGAAGAAGAGTATAAAAGAAGTTTACTAAAAAAGGACCAAGGATAGAGAATATGTATTACTATTAGAAGCTGCCTTCAGCTTCAGAAATAATTGACTGTTAGAATGTTAGAACTCAGAACGACTTCAGAGTTTCTCTAGTCTTAGGTCATTCATCTCTAGAAACAGAATTAAGTCTTCTGGTGGAAAAGATAGTTAGCTCCCACATAGGAATCAAAATCCCAGTCTTCCCATCATACCACTCAAGCATGCCTTGGGGACTGCCACAACTCCTGTCAGGACCCACTGTCCCTTATTGTCCTACTTTGCCCTCTTATTTTCCCCATCTCTTGGGAGACTTCATGATGCAACTCTCTCTTTTTTGTCCACAGTTCTCCCTTTGCTTTTCTTTTCTTTTCTTTTCTTTTCTTTTCTTTTCTTTTCTTTTTTTAACCTTTCTTTCTTCATTCTTTCGCAATCTCTGAAGGCTGAGGAGAAAACTTTAATTCCTGACTTTTCCCTCCAACTTCTGATCTCTGCAACACGGCATGGACAGAAATATGCTAATTAACTCATATTCAAGTCCTCCTAGATATTATGTTGCCTTAACTCAGTTTCTTAAAACTAACCTTTCAGATTTGTGCTAGTGAAGGGGATTTCAGAAACATCATCTTGGGAATTCTATGTACAGAATTTGTATTATATATGTTACAGAAGGAAGAATCTGAGTAAATAGATCTTTCTTTTGAAGATTGGGTGTTAACTGGGTGTGCTGCTTAATGTGATAGGACAAATAATCAGAATAACAGAGAGGTGCCCGCTGTTTGGTTCTTCAGTGGTTTGTCTGCTCTTCCTCTCCCAGGATGCCATTTCAAAAATTCAAATATTACCTGAAGCACATCTCTAGGCACCAGTCACTTGCATGTTATACCTCCTCAAATACCTTTCACAGGCCGCTTCCTCTGCCTGGCGTGCTCTACTGCTAACCTTCTTCTGCTTTTTAATCCATACTGGTAAATCTTTGAAAACCCAAAATAATGCCTTTGATATTTCCCTAATACTTGTATTTGATCAAGGTATCTCTCTTCTGAGCCACTTTAGAAATCTTTATATACCCATAATATAGCGCTTTTCTAACTGTAAATTTTTTTGGAAAAATCTATCTTCCCGTGAATGGATTATGAACTCCCAAGCCAGGGATCATGTGTTTTTTCACTTCTTAACCCCAGGACCTGGCACATAGCACAAGCCAAATTAATGTCTGATGAAAGAGTGAATGCATGCACAAAGGATATATATTCATTCTTATCCACATTCATCTTTACTAGAGGAATTGTGAAAAAAGTCTTTAAAATGTAGATTTTTAAAAATAATACCCATTTTGAAAGAACCAATACCTTTAGTAAAATTGTGCATACCTGTTTCTGTGTGAGCCCTCTCTCTCTCTTGAAATTCCTCAGTGTTCTCAGGATTCTGAAATTCCATTTCATTCACATCATGCATTTTTTCCCCTAAGAAAATGATCTTTACTTTCAAATATAAACAATAGCATTTCAGGGATGTGCTGAAAGGAACTGTTAGAAACCTTCATTCTTTGCAATGGTAAATATTTCAAAAGAATTGATAAAAAGTGATGTCCACAGTTGCATCCACAATTGCCAGAGCTGCTATTATGTTTTGACAAAATACATATGAAATTTTGGTGATGTCTTTTATAAATGCCATGTGATTACTCTTCTCCAATTTAAAGGCCAGTGCTTCCCCCTTGCTTCTGCTCTCAGGACTTTATCTTTTACCATAAATTCATCCCAAATTTACCCAGTTCCATACAGTTCACAGAACATGAAAACAAAAATCTAAGTTCATAACATTGTAAATCTCCATAATCAAAGATAAGTGTCTACTGACAAAACTATGGGAAAGCATAGCTTTTTTTGCCTCCTCTAAAATTCACCTTTGTTCTTGGCCCTCTCTTCCACAAAACTAGAGCTCTTTGCTCAGATTTTATGTAAAAGCATATGAATAATGAATTAGTTAGTTAAAATGAATAAGGTATTATGTAATTTCTAGCTCTTCCAAGAGTAACATTTGAAAGACAAGAGTTTATATTCAGACTGAGAATTTCTGATAATATGAAATGGAATAATCGATTTTTTTACCTCCAAATGTATCATAAAATTGACACTTAATAGTATGGCAGAATGTAATTACTTTTGTCAAATATTCTAGTTTTATTATCAGATGCAGGTATTAGAAAAGGTTCATGTTAATTTGACTGTTTCTCTTTTGGATTGATATTTATACTGTTTTTTCCAGGTTTGCAGTGGATACTTCTTTTTTTTAATGTTTGGACTTGCATTCTTGGATACACATAAGTTGTCTCTCTGATTTTGTGGCTTTAGCAGACCTCCGTGGTTCCTCTAATGATGCTGGCAAAATTTACTTAGGCTGTTGTAAAATTAGCACAATGGGAAAAATAAAGCAAGACATAGATGTTGTTGCATGGAATACTCTACAGAATTATCGAGAGCTGAGAAACAGCACTAGTTTCCCTTAGGAAGATCTAAGAGCAGTTTTATTTTACTTGAATTAAATAAGTAGAATTATATTGTAAAAGTGGGCTCAGTAGTGCAATTTTGGCAAGCTTTAGATGATTAAAATAATTAAGCTAATACAACAATATAAAAGTTCTTCCTTTTAAGACTGAAATTTCAAATTTTAGAATGCAATAGCTAATAGTCTTGTGACTTAACTGTATGTACAATTATGACAATTTAAACACTAAGCAATACCATGCTTATGATTACCAAAGCATGTTAATATGTACTTTTTGATTCGTATTGTAATGTTTTGCTGCAGGATCTAGAAGAAATGAAATAGTTGTGTAAGGTAAGGTCAAAGATGACTGTGAAAGGTTACAAGTCTTAGTTATAATTCTGACACTTGGAATATGCCTCAGTAAATGGAAGGTGAATCATCATTTCTGATAAGGGTAACACATTCTCTTGGGGGAAGGGAATTCTTATTTTCTCTAAATCTCATTCTTTCAGTCCTATTATGGCCACTCAGTTGAGTTAAAAGGAGGAAAAGGATGTGTCCAAATGACACTTGAATAATGCATCTTTCCAGTTATGTTGATTCCTAGAAGACCTTTCAAGTAGACACTGTCTGGTTTGGAGGACTTGAAGTAACTTAATTCTAATATCTTGATCCTAAGGATAAGCTCAAAACAGGCCATAAATGGCAATAAGCCCTAAAAGAAGTTCTGTGGCTACTGTTGTTAGAGTGTTTTATAAAAAAGTCGCCTCTTTCTTAGAATGTTTTGATGTAAAAAGGTTATGGACCACACTGAAATTGCAGAGGTCAATAAGATTAGGAACATTGAGTTCTGCCAGTGACTTGCTGTGTGGTCTTCAGGAAAGAGATTTAAACTTTGAGGGTTTCTACCTCCCCATGTATGGAAGAGAAATAACAGCACTCAAATATTTCTCAGTGTTGCCATAATTAATACTTTGAAATAAGCATCAAAGAGATTCACTACTGTGTCATAGCTTTTGTTTTATTTGTTAATCAGGGAGAACATATTTTGCATGGGAAAAAATTAAAAAGATAGTAGTCTTGACAATGAAATGGTAAAATTCAACATATTTTATTAAAGTTATGCTACTCAAATTCCTTAAAATCTTTATGGAAACTGGAAAGACCTTTAGCATTTCATCTGAGGGTTCATGGAGACGGTCTCAGAAATGGTAGTCTTCCATCCTTGTAGCCACTACCACAAAGTATTGGGCACTACAGAAGCAGAATTATGTAGACAGATGCATCATTGGGAAGTTTTCATGTTGACTTTCCTGATACCACTTAAAACTGATAAAATTATTTTGTTAACTAAAAAAAGCTTGTCAAGTGAACTGTTTTCAATAGAAATAACAGAAAATTCATTTTGGCTTCAAAAATGAAGGGCATTCATTGGCTCCAATAATAGAAAAGTTCAAATTTGATAGTATTAGTCATTTTGCACTAGGCTATATTAGAGAAAGAAAGCCAAAATTGCAGTGCCTTATAATGTTATTTATGTTACATGTCAACATAGACTTCTGCTCTGTTCCATGTGTCATATTCATTCTGGGATTCAGGAGAAGCCCCTACTTAAGACATGCCATGGAATAATGCAAAGAGCAACAGTAAAATACATATTGATATTTAAAACGTCTTCTTAGACATTGCATACATTATTATACATTATCAACTAACACATTATTGACCAAATCAAGTTGCATGGCAAAGCCTGCTGTCAATGGGGAAGGTAAGTATAATTCTTAGACAGAGGGACTGTGACTTTTCAGGAACCACAGTGCAATCCACCATGTAGAATAAGGAGCAGGTGCAGTTTGATAGGGCTCGCTTCATTTCCCTGTGAGTCTCCACCTCACTCCTATTAGTAGCACTGCCATAGATCAGCTTTCTTCATGGTAGTAAGTTGACAATCATTACAGGCTTCATATCCAGAAATGATCTGAAGTGAAATTCTCTTTCCTCAACCATCAGAAGAACATTTGAGCTTCATTCTAATTGGACTTACTTGGGTTACAAGCTCACCCCAGAAACCATCACTGTGCCCATCACCCTGGTTGATTTTGACCAAAAGGTTGTGATTGGATCTCATCCAAAAGATGTAGGTGAACAATTCCAGATTGGGAGATTCAGATCTGTCTCATAATTCTGCCTCTTTCTCTACCCCTCTTTCATGAGGTTCCATTGCCCTATCTGCCCTTGAGTTCTGTGATGCAACTCTGTATTACTAATAGAACATCCTTATGAGTGCGTAATTTAGTTTAGGCTTCCCTTACTTTCAACCCAAATTACTTCAATTGGTAAAGAAATGCAGTATTCATAGAAAATTGTTACATACTTAGGATTCAATAAAAAACATAAAACAGAACTTGGTTTGAATCCAAATCTTCCATTTCCCAGCTGAGTGACTTTTAACAAATTATTAACTTTGCTAAGCCCATTTTTCCATCTTTCAGAAAAGAATAATGAACATTTGGCAAAAATTCAGTGAGCAAATGTACATAAGTAAAGGTCTTGTTTAGTGTAATGACTGTTAATGTGGAGTGGTACATAAAGTGTTAAGCGTTTAGAGATGGCAGAGCCCATAGCTGAGGGATTAGGAAAATCTTTGTGGAGAATGTGGCCTTTAACTTTCAGTTTGGCATAGGGGTAGAATTTCCAATTTCCACATGGTCAGTCTCTAAGGACCAAATAGGTAAGTTTCCCAGGCTGACAGGATTGCATGGAGGAAAGGTGTGGAGGTGGGAAAGCACATGGCATGCTCAGGAAATGGGAACAAGGCAAGTCAGTGTTCTGAAATTTCTCATTCCCCCTTATGCCCTATCCCCAAGCCTGAAATGGCTCTGAAACCCCACTACTCAGGTTATTTATGCCTGTGAGCAAGATTCAGCTCCTGCATCCTCCTCTGTGGTACTTCCTCAGTCTATGCAGAAGGGTCTAAATTCACACTTTTCATGAATGCATGTTGAGTCAAGGAAGGCATTTGAACATGCTTATCTATTTTGCCTTGCTGTAATCCATCTTGCTTATATGTTAATATTTCATTCTTTCTCACACACTATGGGCATAAATAAAAATATTGTACTTTATTCAAAATGTGCATAATTTTACTTTCTGCTGACTTAAGAGGAAAAAAGAAGTTTCCAAAAGGAATTAATTTCATACCAAAATGGGCAATTAATAATGTATATTATGTACATTATATTATCGAGTACTCTTCTCTTAGAGAATGGCAGAATATTCATTTTTTTCTAATTAAACTGTGCTTTGTCCAAAAGTGTGTGCATTATTTATTGCTATGCTTGATTTCAAGAATGAAAAGAATTGAATACCCTTCAGTACCACTGAACTAGCTTTGTTTCCTTTAACACATTCCATCTGTATATGCTTAACACGAGCTGGAAATATTAGCGAGTTAACTGATTCTGCAGACCACTTCAGCATCAAAATATCAAATTCTACCCTTCTAAAATCCTGGACATGGGATATACCCTTTCAGTAGCCTGTGCTTAGAAAGCTTTTCTGACTTTTATAATGAATTTTTCATTCCTTATGTTTGAAATCTTTTTCTCATGCTTTGTTGCTGAACCTAAAGGCTTTGCCTGGTAAATGGAACATCTTGAGCTTCTAGTATATAAAACTGGGTCCAAATTTTGAAACTGGGCATGATAATCACAAATAAAAATAAATTTAGAAAACAAAGAGGCAAAAATAAAGGGGTGAAATTTGTTTTATAAAAGCATTGCCCTTATTCTTAAATCCAGCTGGATTTTTTTGTTGTGGTTCTTGGTTTGTGTGCTTGTTCGTTTGCTGTCATTTTCAACACAATTTTTATGTCACAATTGCTGCATCAGCCAGTGTACAGCAAAGAGAATTTCTGGTATGATTCTGGTAAATTGTGACAATCGAAAGATGTTAAAAAGCCAACCCACAGAGAGCTAGGTGTATGATAAGTCCCTTTTTTGCAAAGGTTGATAATCCAAGCATTCCAGCATCCTGATAAAACATCTGTGGGTTTGTTTATACCAGGAAATATAACTCTTTTCTCCTCACGTAGGGAAGTTTCAAATAAAAATCAAAGATATTTTTTCTCAGCCAGACCAGTTAATTCCACTTGTATACTATCAGTTTGACACACACACACATACCTACATAAAGAATATTCAGAAATTATTTAAATCCAAAAGAAACAAGAAGTTTGAGCCATTTGCCAGTCTAGAAAACTCTGATTTGCATCACAATGACCCAAAAGGTTAATTGGTTTTCATCTCAGTTTGGATCCCATCACTCAGAACCACCAAACATAAATGTAAAAATGAACTCACATAATGGAAAATTGTATTCTGAATGATCTTAGATAATATAAATAAGCAGCCAGAGAGCCAGATATATGGAAGTTTATCTAAGCTTAAAAACAGCATGGGAGAGGCACAAAACAATGTTCCTAAATCTAAATTTCAATCCAGAAAAAAAACTTTAAAAAGCTGAAGACATAAATAATCACATGCAATAAATTACTTTTTGCACTTAAGAAACTATATATATATACACACACACACACAGGAAACTTGGGTAAAATAACTAATTTTTTAGACCTAATCTATAAAACACATTTTCTTGTCTTAGATGCCTCTGTTTATCCACAGAATGTTATTGAAAATAATCAATAAATACAGATGCCATGAGTATGTCATGCAGAACCCTCTAGTAGGAATCTGGTTTGAGGCATTATGACTCCCTACCAGCCAGTCTTTCCCCTCACTCCACATGAACTGTTTAAGAATGCTTTGAAGGACTAGATGAGATAATATATACACAATCTCTTTGTGAATACTCACACTGGAGTCAAATTAACTTGTCTTGTTGCCTGCCAAGCACTGTTAAGTGTTGTCTGAAGGGAAAGACCAAATTCTTCTTCTTTGAAATATGTACCCAAAAATGTCTTTTGATAATCATGAGCATATATGCTAGTTAAAATGGGGGAGACTTTTACTTTCGTACTCAAATAAATATACCCTTAGGCCAGGATTAATTCAACTGCCAATCCCTTGTATCTACTTGTTTGTTTTTCCTTTTTTAAAGTGGTCAGCTTTGCAAATTGTATTCTAGGTTTAGACACACCATGGTTCTGAACGCAGGTTACAAAAGTTCTCTGGTTGGTTTCTAGGAAACTTGTTTTCTTGCCCATCATTTTACTGTCATCAGTGCTGAGGGCTCATGTCATTGGGGAACCTCCCACGGTGGCTGCCCTTCCCATACCCGTTTTGTGAGGGATTGCTCTGAAACCTTCATATCAAGGGCATCCTGTAGTGACTTTTGGCCCGCTCTCAACCTGTACATTCTACCATGAAATTCATCCAAGTACTTTCCACCCATGCACAGCAATATTGTACATTTTATACTCCCAATGCCTTCCCTCCAACCTGGCAGAGAAAGGTTAATGTTATCTGAAAACTGGGAAATATAATTTAGAGAAGTTGGGAAAATATGAAATAAAATTGATCTTAGCATATTTCCAGCAGAATTCAGCACTGAACCCTTCTATATTTGTTTGAGTAGGTGCATTGGTAAACCAGTAATTTTTTAATGCATTTCAGCATCAAGCTACAAAGTTCTATATCTTTTAAATAGATATGGTGGGGTTTTAAAAAAAATAGTTTTAACACATTTTACTTCATTTAAAATGTGTTCTAATAAAAACACCAATGACATATTGAAGACTTACTGTAAGCTAGAAACTGATGGGGGTGATTTTAAGTTTCTTATCCAAGTACATGAAGCTAGTAAGAGAGGGAACAACAATCCATTGTTCTAGTACTACTTAGCAGTTACAAATTAGGATGACCATAAGTACAATTTTTAAAATCAGTTCATCCCAAGAGGGGTTTCTCAAATATTTTCACCATGAAATACCCATTTTAAAAATAAATCTTATGCAAAAGAGATTAAAACTGCATTTTATTAGCATATATTTATCTTTTTTAATTTTTCTTTTTTGCCAATAACAGTGCAGTATATCCGTCGTAAACATTCAAATGTGAAAATGCATAAACATAAATAACAGAAAGTTCTGTTTTGACAATGGTAAAACTTTCAAACAGTAATTAAAACAACTGTCGAAGTTAGATCACCATTGGTATTCAATTTAATTTTGCAATTTACTGGCTATTTAGAAAGTCGAACATCTTGACTCTTATAGACAAGTAGGAAAGTACAACCTTGTATTTGTGTGTGTATGTGTGTGTGTGTACAAACATGTACAGATGAGAGTTACAAAAAATCCCAGCACATAGCCATAATCGTTTTAATCCTTAGCACATGTTTGCAAGTTCAAATATAGTTTCAGAGATGGTAAGAAAGATTTTATGCTAAGGCCTGCTCAAAAGTGATGAACATGGTACAGAACTCAATACTACGGTGGTCTGCAATGTGTTAAATTTTAGTTTAAAACACATTTGAATGTGAGCCTCAACAATTTATTACAGTTAAAATGTTAAATTGAAATTGTCTATGGACCTATCAAAAAACCTTTATAAACAAAGTTTCCATTGAAAATAGCACTTCCTCTCAAAACATCAGTTCCACAATTAACTCCTTTTATTTAATAATAACTTTAATCCTGTCTATGTTTTGCCTAATCAGAAGATCTTCATAGCAGATAGTTGCCAAACATCAGGGATTCAAATACACACACACACACATGTACACACAACTTCTCTAAATAATCTATAGTCAATAAATACCTTAAGGTATTGGATTATGGAGAAATATGGGAAATTCCTAACTCAATGACTCACAATGGGCCAAAGCAAAGGCTAGAATACTGTATGGAACACATAATTTGTATGAAACAGAGAATGTGGTTAAAGCTGGACGTAAATAGCACACAGACCATGTGGTGAGAAGGTTAGGATCACTGTCAATTATTTTACTTCTTTATCTGGCACTCATGTATATTCAAGTTTTGTTTTTTCCATGAATATATTTTCTTAATGGAAAAGAATGTTCAATTAGTGATGGGCCTTCAACATTCATACATACACATGCATACACTTGGATTTGGAGATCATGATACACTTTAATTCAGGGGAAAATGGATTTTCCTATAAGTTTATTTGTTTATATATTAATTTATTTTGAATTCAAAATACATGTGACTTGAATTCAAAACTACAAATTAGTTCTTGAATTGAGTCTCCAAGTAGCTTCACCATATGATTAAGAAAGATCTGGTTAAAGAGACTTCAGCTCCTACACTCTGGTTCATTGGATTTATCCCACTCAGCTAACATGGAGTTGAAGAAGGTCAGCCACCATACCAGGGAGCCAAGAGTGCCTACAACTGAAAGCAGGAGGATTGCACCCAGCATCCATGTGGAATCTAAGCCCCCTCTTGATATAGATGTGGAGTGGACACAACCATTCCAAGGTCCACAGGATGGAGGAATAGAGTATGGATTAGAATGGACTTACTGATATTCTATTCTTTCTATTCTATTCATAAACTATTGTGATTAGTAATCGAAGGAAATGCGACATTGGTGTGGAGAAAGTGGCCATGGTGGCTGCTGGGGGTAGGGAGTGGGAGGAAGAGATGAGATGTGGAGCCGTTTTGGGGACTTGGATTTGTCCTGGGTGGTGCTGCAGGGACATTGTATGTCCTCCCATGGCCCACTGGGTGGAATGTGGGAGAGTGAGAGCTATGATGTGGGCCATTTACCATGAGGTACAGTGGTGCTCAGAGATGTATTCACCAAATGCAATGAATGTCTCATGATGATGGAGGAGGTTGTTATGGGGGGATGAGTGGGGTGAGGGGCGTGGAGGGTATATAGGGACCTCATAATTTTTTAATGTAATATTAAAAAAATAAAGACAAAAAAAAGAGCTATATCCAAGTGATAATAGAAAAGGTGTGCTAATATGTAAAAGGGAGACTAATTTTTTATATTTTTGAAATGTTGGCCTCACAACAGGGCCAATTATCTGCTTTTGAATCCTGTTGGGTTTTTGTGATTAGACATAGTTTTGCTTTTATTATTCATTTCAGGATGGCACAGGATGACCTGCAAAACTTAAAAAACACCTGGCACATAAGGAATTAATTTAACTCGGGCCCTAGTTTAAAACTGTTGCCCCTGTGAAACTGAGAGGCAACAACTTGTCTTGCTGTTATACTATTTATTTCTTGTTTTGTTTTCTTGTTTTTATTTTATTTTATTTTTATTTTGAGAACTGTCAGTTCTCAATGTGTTTCCTCTAGCTCACTGGCTTTCCAAGAAGGTCTTTCCCAATAATCTGGCAATAATACAGAATCCAGTCATAGAGAAATAAAGGATTGTTTTTAGAAAACATTGTTTGCACTGTGGAGAAAACTATGAAACTATGAAAACTATATGAAGTCTTATTTTAAAATATCTTAGAGAAGCTATTTTTTTTTGACATTACCTAGCAAATTGCATTTAAGTAGGAGGTCTGAGCAGACTTTACTTTTTAAATGTAGTATGTGAAATAAAAGATTTGGGGGCAATGCTGATATATTTATTTGCACACGTGATTTTGTGCATCCAGACATCCACAGTTTAACAATAGTGAAAGAAGGAAATATAAATCCACAATACTTATATATGAAATTCTTGAAGTTGGACATTTCAGAATTCAGAATTTTTCAGATTTCAGAAAGATAATGCAAGATAGGAGCTATATATCATGCAACACTGCCATCATGGTCTGTTTGGGGCAGTCCCCAGTAATCAAATACATTATTACTTAGACAGAGAAATGTATGAATATTCACATAAAATGTGATAAAGAACATAAATAACCTCATGTTCATCATTTCAGAGCAAGTTTTGCTACCAAATCTGTTTTCAGAACTTTCTGGAATTCAGGATTATGATTAAGGATTCTGGACCTCTATTTCCTAATAACTCTCCAAGATGGTGCAATAGTCCATATTGCCATCAGCATTTACAGATGCTTGGCATGTCTTAGTCATCCTTGAATTAATTAATGTTAGTCATGGTGTCTAAACCATAATGAATATTAGTTGAGTGGTTTTTAATTTAGTTATTTACACAACAAACATCACCATCAAGAAGAGAACCAAAATAACAGCTTTTGGGGAATGGACACTTGGAAATAAATCTGAAAACAAAGATAATGAGGCTTCTCACTTGCTGCAGTTTGGTTTAGATTTGACTAGAAGGCTAAACTAAGATCTGCATTTCAAAAGGCACTCAGGTACTTGCCCCACCTCTCCTCCATTTATTTAAATGACCAACTTCAGGGAAGTGGATTTGACCCAGTGGATAGGGTGTTCACCTACCACATGGGAGGTCCAAGGTTCAAACCTAGGGTCTCTTGACCCAAATGATGAGCTGGCCCACGAGCAGTGCTGATGCGCGCAGGGAGTGCTGCAAAGGGGAGCCCCACATGCAAGAAGTGCATCCCATAAGGGGAGCCTGCCAGCGGGGAAAAAAGTACAGCCTGCCCTGGAGTGGTGCGCACACACAGAGAGCTGATGCAGCAAGATGATGCAACAAAAAGAGACACAGATTCTGGGTCCCTCTGACAAGAATACAAGCAGATACAGAAGAACACACAGTGAATGGACATAGAGAGCAGACAATTGGGGGGTAGGGGGAAAGGGAGAGAAATTTTAAAAAATAATAAATCTTTTAAAAAATAAAAAAATAAATGACCAACTTTTATGCAGTCACTTACGGATTCACAAGATCAATCCAATTTAGGAGTTAAAAGAACTGAAATAAGAAATATTAGAAGTTTTTAGAGTGACCAAGCAGGGTACTTACTGACTGTGCCTGATATATGCCAAGAATTCCTCTTACATAGATCTTTGCAAAGTTTCACTATAAATAAAACCTCATCAGCTGAAATCTAATTTTCCCTCTCTTAAAAAATAAATGGCATTTTTTCTAATCCATATCATCATTAAACAACAGCACTTTCATATTAGCTTTTTGAGGTACTTACCCAAACAGTATCAGACCTGAAAGCTGACAAAAAATTTCATAATATAAATCAATTCCATAAGGAAAAGCAATTCTTGGAACACATCTCAGACATGTAAATTTCTCTTAGGCTAAGACAAAACAAATTAGGTATCCAGAATTATCACTATTTACTTATAAAAATAATTATCTTGACTCCCTCTTTGAATGACTCTGGAGAGATGCCCTTCTCTTTAGTTCTGGACTACAGGCAGAACACTGTCCAAACTCCAGGACTGCTGGGTATATTCCTCTAGAAAAAAGGTTCTTAACAAAGAGTCCATGAACTGAAATTAAAATAAAAAAAAAAAAAAGCATCATTCTTGTGAGGATGTGTTGGTGTGGATGTGATGTATTTATTAAATAATACACAGTATAGTGTGGACTTACTAAGTGGTCTGTGGTTTTCACCAGACTGGCAAAGTGGTTCATGGAACAAAAAAGGTTAAGAACCCCTGCCCTAGAAAGAGAATAGTCCAGAAGCACATTTATCGTAAGTGCTGGATCTTAACAACATCAAAGCTTTTTGTCAGAGATTCATATTTTTTATTTGCCCCTCCTGTTTACCACTTGTGTTGGCCAATTTTATGTAGTCAACTTGGCTAGGCTATGGTGTCCAGTTGTTTTCAACAAACCTTAGTCTAGATTTTGCTTGGAGTTATTTTGTAAACGTGGTCAGCACATGCAATCAGTTGACTTTAAGCAAAACTTTCCATGGATAGTCAGCAAGCATTGCCCACCTGCCCCAGGTACATGTATGTTTCAACTCTGGTTAACTCCATGCTCTTCTAAAAACACCAAAATCTTAATCTTGTACCTTTGCACTTACTCATCTTTCTGTTTGTGACTCACTTCATTCCTTCTCAGGCAAACTTGTATTTATGCCCCAGGAAGCAGGTCAAATATTCTATTCTGAGGAAAGCCTTTCCTAATGTCTTTCCACTGTGCTCTTCTAACACTTTTTACATCTTTCTATTACACAACTTGTTTGTCAATGTTATTTTAAATATTTGGTTATACTTCTATCTCTTCTTAAACTTTTTGTGACTTCTCCAGAACATTTCACATTGCCAAGCACATTTTCAGCGCTCTATAAAGTGTAACTTGATTGAATAAAAATGAATGAATGAAAAAAAAAAGAATGAATGTTTCCTGAATTCATTAAAAAAATGTTTTTGAGAAGAAATCAGTTAATGACATACCTTTTAATAAGAGAAAACCACTCGAATAATAAGGAATTCCATGGAGTTGTTAATGAACCGAGAATTTTTTTTCCTCTTGAACACAATTTATGCTATGATGAGGCAGAATGTTGTGCGATGCCTGTGAAAACAACATCATCTGCCATCATGAGAAGATTTGCAGATCTTTCTCATGAACAAACTCTTGAAAAATCCTCTGATGCATGATGAAGAGTGATCCAAACTCTAGGAACTGCCAGCAGTTAAGGACTGTGAGAATACTGAACACTTGGCACTGAATAGATTATCTTCAACATGCACAAAATTCTTAGACTATATGACATCTTTAAAAATAATGTCCAAGAAGCCATGCAGGTCCTGATTTCAAAGCAGAGTCAATCCAATTCTCTAGTGGTACACACTGAGCTGGTATGTGGTAACACAACAACTAAGCAAAACAGGGCATCACAGATGACATACATTGTGCTTAGTCCAAGATATTTTTTATTTGGAGTAATTGACTTTTTGTCTCTCTTCCCATGATGGCCATTCCATGTAGTCTCTTGTTTCTAAATTTCTGTTTTAACATTCTTACTTACAGTCTGGACCTTATGGTCTTTTACTGAAATTGATATTATGAAGTGGTCTCTCAAACCTCTCTTTTTTGGGGGGAGTGGAAAGAAAGGTTAACATGTCCCCATTTTTTTACATATTTTAATTCTATTTTTTGCAGTCTCATATGTGAACTCTGATTTTAAAATAATTTTGTTTCCTAAGAGGATTTATATATAAAAGTGGGAAAGTTTAGAGCTCACAGATGTTATGTTTAGGTAATAGGAATTATGATCTAGATATTGTGCTCAGCTATCAGGAATTAGAATCTGGATGTTCTAAAATTTCCTTATTTTTGCATAAATATGGATTATGCTGAAAATGAATTATGGAGTTTTTGCAATAAACTCAAGTACTCCCTTATATCTGGAATATTGACTTACTGATTTTTATATCTTGATGCTGTTATTGTACTGTCTTGATTGCTGTACATTTATAACAAGTCTTGAAATCCAGTCATGTTAGTCCTCTAAATTTTTTATTTTTAAATATATATGTTTTGATTATTCTAGTTCCTTTGCATTTCCATATGAATTTTATATCAGCTGGTGAATTTCTACAAAAATCTTGCTGAGATTCTGATTAGGATTGCTTTGATTTTAAACACCAATTTTGAAGAACTGATATTTTAACAATAATGAGTCTGAATCCAAGCTTAACAATTTTGACTTCCAGAAGGGAAAGAAGATAAACCTCTGTGCTTTAATCTGATATCTTTACTAGAAGCTTTATTTATGATCTTTAATTACTTTCTTTTACCTTAGTTTTCCCATTCTGACTTCTAACATGAAATACTTGAACTGTCATTAAAATAAACAACAATACCCAATTCACTTAACACAGTTATCTTTCCTATTTCTGTTTCTGCCCATAGCCAGATGAATGGACCAAAATTGCTGCTGATATATTTTCATCACGCTTACATACCCAGGTTCTAGTTTTGGCTTCACCTTTACCCTACCAGTCACTAGTGTTCCCATCCCAATTAAAAACTGATTTTCTTTTTCTCAGCTCTTCTTTTTGCTGTCTTTCTGTGTATTTTGCTACTGTCATTCCCCCCTTCAAACTTTCCTTTCACCTTGGATTCTATGGATATTATTTTCCCTCTTCTGCCCCTAGGGCTTTTTGACTCTCCTTTACAACAACTGCAAGGTTTACCATGATATTTCCTAAAATGTATTTCAGAGAACTCTAGTTCTTCAGGATATTAACTGGCCAAAAAAAAAAAAAAAAAAAAAGGGATAGTCAAATAAGTTTAGGAAACACATGTTCAACATTCTTACCTTTGGAGATTTTAATATGCTAATATGTATCATGTATCATATGGGAGAAATTACCATATATGACATCTACCAAACATGCATAATTTAAAATTTTTTTCCATGGAGAATTTTGTGGACACTTTCAGAATAGGCTTTTAAAAATACCAGCCTCATGAAGTAAACCCTGGACAAGTAATGAGTCACTAAAAATCGTCCTGCCTCCCAGTGCGCCGAGGCCTTCAGGTATCTTCCAAATTCCTTTGTTTCCTCATGTGTTTTATTCTGGCATAATTTTTCCAATTTCATATTTAGATTTCAGCATATGTTTTATTACTCAATAAAATATTCTTTATTTTTCATCTTCTGTGAATTATTTATCTTTATAGCAATTATAATAATCCTAAAATTCCAGCATGATATTCTTTAACTTGAGAGATGTTTTCCTCTTGCAGCTAATGGGATTACTTGTTTGTTTGTTTTTTTCAAATTGTTTTGTCTTTATTTTTTTAATGTTACATTCAAAAAACATGAGGTCCCCCAAAACCCCCCACCTCCCTCCCCCTACTCCTCCCCCCATAACAACGACCTCCTCCATCATCATGAGATATTCATTGCATTTGTTGTAATGGGATTACTTTTAATTTAAAACATGTTTTAAAAAATAATTTGGGGAGTAGGGAGCAGAGGTGGAAATGATGTTAGGCAAACAAAATAACTTTAGAGGAGAGCATAACTCTGAATGATAGAAATATCCCAATCTTCTGCTCTGTGGCCAGAGAAAAAATCAGGACCCCATGGTTCTGACTGTTGGTGACAACCAGCATGTTCAAAATTACTAGATACACTATCTCAAAAGATGCAGAATATTGTGATGAGACTAGGTGCTAGATATGCACTTAAAAATGTTTTGACAGCTGAACTAAATCAAAACTTCCTTGTACACAAAAGAATAATGACTGCAAACTCTAGGGAAAACATTTGTTTCCAGTTGATGTGAAAGAGTGGGCTGTTCACTATTAAATGGCAGTGAGTATGGGACCATTCCGCTTTCCTTGATCAATGTGATAACTCACATCTTTATGGAGCTCTGCCTGAAGTGATGCTCCCTGACTATCAGCTGAAAAGTTGGCAGCAAGTACCGAGGTCCACACTGATACAACCAAGAGTTTACCCTACTATTTGGAATTTAAGAACAAAGAAAAAAAAATCTGTTATTTATAACTTTCTTTTCATTTGAAGAAAATAAAATGCATAAGCATTCATGCTTCATAAATGAAGAGGAATAAGATTATATGTTTTTGTGTTCAATTTACAAGTAAATTTATTTAACTAACTTTCTACCCTGATTTTTAAGTTGAATTTTTCAAATCACATGTTGTTTAATATTCACTTGCAAAATAAATATGCTTTCAATTTAGTTTTAATATGGAAGGCATTGGGTATTTAATCAAGATAAAATGAGTATTAAAAACATATTTATCTAGAATAAAAAATATGAGGTGCCACACAAAAGGAAATAGAGTTTTTCCTTATTAATCATTTAAAGATATTTGATAGTTATGCTGCCTGTGTGGTATTTTACACAAATGAAATCTTTTTTCATATTTTTTTCCTATTTACCCACAATAAATAGCCCAGAATTCAGCCAGTACAGCTGTTGGGGTATAGAATCTTACTACAGGAAAGATTGATTGCTGTGTTTTTTCAATTTCAGAAAAATAAACATTTCTTTTTAAAAGCCTTATGTATTGTGATTTTGATGTGAAAGATGTACTAAAAGCTCTGGGAGAAGAATTCTCACTGTAAAACTGATTATATATCCAGATCCTCAAAGTTATGCTTTAACTTGAGCAATTTATAGTAAAAGAATGAACAACATAGAGCTTGTGGTGGTCTATTTTACAGGTCAACTTGGCTAGGCTATAGAATCCAGTTATTCAATTAAAGACTAATCTAGATGTTGCAATGAAAGGGTTTTGCAGATTCAATAACCTCTACAATTAGTTGGCTTTGGGTAATTGAGATTATCCCCGATAATTTGGGTAGGACTGGTCCAGTCAGTTGAAAGATCTTGAGAGCAGAACTGAGGTTTCTCTAAAAAAGAAGACATTCTGTCTGTGAACTGTAGCTTCAGCTCCTGCCCAAGCATTTCCAGCCTTCCCTTATTGACAGGTGGCCTTAAGGATTTTGGACTTGTCTAGCCAGACCCCACAATTGCTTAAGCCAATCCCTTCCAATCAATTTCTTAAAACTGATGAATGTGTATATCTGCACATAAATAAATATGTGTGTATGTCACTGTTAGGGATGGAATCTTGTCCCCCACAAAAGATATGTCTAGGTTTTGACCCACGGTCCTGTAGGTGTGAATTCATTTGTGAATAGGACCTTTGAGAATGTTATTACTAGGTAAGATGTGGTCAAACTGAATGAGCACAGGCCTTAATACATTATAGCTGAACTCTTTACAAGCACAGGAGATTGGACACAGAAGTGGAAGCCAGAAGTCAGTGGAAATCAGAGGAGCCGATACAGGGAGAGATCGCCACTTGACTGAAGATTGCTGGAACACCGCAGACTCTGGGAGCAAGCCAGCCCTGCCAGTACATTGATGTTGGATTTCTAGCCTCCAAAACTGAGAGACAATAAATTCCTATTGTTTAAGTTAACCCATGTGTGGTATTTATTATAGGAGCACTGGAAAACTAAGGTAGTCTCCAGTTAATTCTTTTTGTCTGGTGGAACTCTGACTACTAACAGAGCACATACTATGCAGTGCCTAGCTCTTTCTCAGTCACTTTCCCTTATCAACCTAAATTTTGTATCCTCCCCTTACCACGTTATCTAGCACAGGACTATGTTTATTTCCTTCATGGAAATTAGGATAATATGCAATTATTTTTTATTTGTTTAATTTTTATTGTCTTTCTACACACTGAGGTAAAAGTTTCTGAGGTAAGGCTCCCTGATTTTCTGATTCACTACCGTATCCCCAGGACCTAACAGTGCCTGGCTTGTAGTGTTTTCAGTTTGTTGTCAAATGAATGGGTTCTCTCATTTTATCCTCATAAAGTCTCTGCAATATGAGGCCTATTATCCCCAGTTTACAAACTTCAGAAAAATTAAGTGACTTACCTTAAGTCATACAACTAGTATGAGATAGAACGGGATTTAAACCCAAATTGTAGTACTTTGACTATACATTATTCCTTTATATTACACTGTCTGATTTGACCTTTTATTGAATTAGGACAATTTAAAAATTGAACTTGGCCCCTATAGTGTTTCAAACACTCAGTTAAGCACTGTGCAGAACCCAAAAAGAATCACACAGAGAGTGGCCAGAGATTGTATACATCTAACCAGCTCCAATACTCAGACATATGCCAGTGGAATGAAACAATTGTATCGGTGGTTCTTCTGCTTAAGAAACTGGAGGAGGTCTAAGAGAGAAGGAATAGTGATAGACCTTGAATTCTGGAGCTGGAATAGTGAAGGGTTGCTTTAAACGCAAGAGAAAATAAGGGCAAAGACACATTTTCATTTTGAAACTGTAAACTGCCAAAAGTGTTGTTAACACCTTTGACCTCTGAAAGTGGGAAAATTTATAACTATCTTTTATTGTTATTCCACTCTTCCAAGAAGTAGAGACCAAGATGGGATTCAGGAAATAAAGTTGTACTAGAAGAAAGGGGAAAGGAGCTAGGAGAGACTGAGTGAGCTGTCCTAGTGATGGAGAGAAGGAGGGGATTTGGGGTAGAGCCTCTGGGAGTTGTGGCCTCAGTACAAAGGCATGGATGGATTTTGGAGCACAGCAGCTAAAACCTTTAAGTCTTTTATCTCACAAGTAGACATAAAGTCCTCTAAGAGCAAATAACTTATAACTGAAGATACCCTTCTATTTTAAAAGGAATTCAGGAGCTGGCACATAGTAGGCAGTAGGCAATTAGATGTGAAATAAAGGGATAAGATTGCTAACACTTGTCGAGGCCAGAAAGAAGGTGCTGGCTTCTCTAATTTTCCATTTTCCCCAACCTTGGGTGAGGGTCGAAGGTATCAGTGCTAATGGTGGAAATCATCTCATTGCCAAGGAAGCACCAAACAAATGACTGCTGATGCTTTATTGACCTGGGGACCAGAGGGAAAGCAGGGAGGGAAGAACCAGGATTGGAAAAGTAGTGAGTACTGAGTCAGAGTAAAGGGTGTTCTCGGCCCAGTCTTCATAAGGAGGTCTTGACAGAGGTGACAGGCAGACTTTGTCCTAGGGCCCCTTGATAAGGAGATTTCTAAATAAAGGCCTGGGGTCTAGAAATGCAGTTACGTTTAAGAAGATGGCTGGCCAGGACTGAGCTCTTGACTACTACTCCTTACAGCCAGTGTGCCAATTCTAGTGTGGGAGGACAACATCTGCCTGTGAGTCCTGCCAGGTGAAGCCTTTGCAATTGCCCCCAGTCAGGCCTGAAAGATCATGTATAGGATTTTAAACTGGAGCCTGTCTTCTCAAACATGACCTCCACATTTGTCATTATTCATTGGGCAAGCTCTTTTGCACACTATATATGAATGTGCAATATTCTTTGCTAATTTTGGGGGATAAAGCAGGAAATAAGCTAGACCCTCACAGATCCTGCTCTCAGGAGACAGAGTGTAGCAGCTGCATTTGCCAAAACTGGCCATTTTGCCGTTGTCAGTCTGTATTTCTGGAGAATCATAATGAGCTTCTCTATTTTTGAGCTTGCCCATTGTTAGAGATTTGTATTAATTAACAAGCTGTAGCTCAGTTTCCCCTAATATGCATTGGGAAAAGGTTAACCCCATCCCCCATAAGCCTATGTGCCTAAGGGCATGGCACTTTCCCACAGGTTAAACAAAGAAACCACATAGAGGGGGAGTAAAGGGAAATGGAACCTTCCCTACCTATGTATCATAGGGAGATAAAATTCCTACAGAACAAAGAAACATCTGTTCTCCCTAACCCACTCCCTAACCCACTCACTATCAGGAAAAATTTTCACCTCTAGGGCTTCCTATTGGCCCCTGTACTTCACTCAGAGCCTCAACCCCTCCCACCATCTATCATTTCCCTGCCTAGGAAAGTTCTGTATAAATGCAAGTTCCCCCTTTCCACGGGGGGCCGAAGTCTGTTCTTCAGACCTCCTCCACTGGGAAAGCGTCTCAATAAATTCTTTGCTTGTGGTCAATCAGTCTCCATGTCCCAGTAAGTGCCATATTGTCTCCAACACCCATGACTCCATATTCCTGCACACACAAACACATGCACACATACCCTGCAAATTATTCTCCGAAGAGCTATCAGAATTGTCATTCTCATTGTGTTTGATAGTGACTTTTAAAAAGTCACAACTACCCATTCACTCTAGAATCTGTAGCATGTTCTTCAAAGTTCTTTCTATATAGCCTTGACCTGACATTCTAACCTCATCTCTGACCATTCCCCCATCTCCTTTATAGTCTAGCCACATGGAGCAGAAATGCTTCAGAATCTCCCAAATCATTTTGACCTTTGTGCATGCTGTCTCCTTTATATGTGATTCTTTGCTTCCTTTTTCCCTGAGGCAAAATCCTACTGACCCATTAGGACTCAATTCAAATGTCCCATCATCTAAGAAAGCTTTACCTTCTCCTCCAGGGAACTAGTCATCTCTCATCTGGAGCCATAATTATTTAGATTTCCATGTGTTTTGGAAATATTGCATGTATTATAATAGTTCGCCTATCTGTACTTCAACTTAGTTCCATGAGCTCCTCTAGGAGACCATTATCTTCTTGTTTTATGAACCTTCAGAGCCTAGCAAAGTTTCTGCAACATGATAGGCAATGAATAAGTAGATAGTTGAATGTGTGTAACTTGAATAAGTAATGTGGTTCAGAAAAGTTGTCTCTGATTATTTGTGATGAACATTAATCCCCATACAGAAATATCATTTATTTTAATTAAATAAGCATACCAAGTCCTCATTTTCTGATGACTAATCAGAGTAAACCACCTTATGAGAAGTATATAGGTATTTCTTAATTCTGATTTGGGGCAGAGACTGGGTATTTGAAAATAAAACCTGATGAATGATAAGTACTTAACATTTTAACATTTCAAATCTTATATAATATGATTTACCTCAAATCCAGGATTTGGGGAAAGGTTACTCTCGAGATATATGTAAATCCTCAAACTCTCCTAAAATAGCTGAATATAGGTCACTCCTGAGGCTGGGTATTTTTACATGATATACAATGAAAACACTATAATTAAGAATGGGTAAACCCAGCTGTGCTTTGGGCTTATCAAATTTCTTAAAGTTGTTTTTGACTATTTGGAGTCTGTAAAGACTAAAAGCTTACTCTTCCAAGAATTTCCCCCTCAATTTTTAAATGAGTGTTTATTTTAAAAGAAGTATAATCCATATGGTTTTGATTCCTCCACACTTAACTCATCAAAATGCAGTTTTGTAAGAACTATTTGAAGTCAAAAGCTTTTTGAAATTTTTATAAGATTTTGTGTCTTTTTTTTCCCCTTCAGAAAAGGAAGCAATACTTTGCCAAGAGTAAACAAAGTTAATCACCAAACAGCTTTATATTCTAAAATAATGAAACTGGATTGAGTGTTGCATTGACAAAATAGTTATTTTATCCCAAGTGAAATTGTTGTCTAAGCTCATAGAGAGGTTGCCTTCTCCAAAGGACAGCCCAGAGCAATGCCAGCATTTTACTGTCCAGACTTTCAGATCTTATATGTCACAGCCTGCTGAGTTGTTTCTTAGCCAGGATTTACTTATAATATCTTTATTTTGTTACTGAAGACACCAAACAATATTAAATGTCATGACAACCCAGAAAAGTTAGTGATAAGGCATATAATGGAGAAGCAATGTTTCGTGTGTGAAAGCACACCTCTCAAAATTGTCAAATTTGAGTAGGAATCCAAGGAGTGTAAAAGACAACTCTACTGATTATTTCAAAATTGTATCTAGATGAGGAGCCTAGCAAACTATAGCCTTCAGATTTAAAAAAAAAAGGCTGCCAACTATTTTTGTAAATGAAGTTTTATTGGGACATAGTCATACCTGTTTGTTTATGTGTAAACTGTGGTTGCTTTTGAGCTATTATGCCAGAGTTGAATAGTTGTGACAGAGAACATATGGCATGCGAAGGTTAAAATATTTACTTCCTGGCCCTTTACAGAAAAAATTTACTGACTCCTGGTCTAGACAATATGTGGCTAATGAACTTCAGATTCTTAACTTTGGCAATAATACAAAACTTCTCTGATTGTCACATTCCCACTCTAGATCAGGGATTAGAAGAATATAAAGGATGAACAATAAGAAGATTTTTATTAAAAAGAAAAGAAGATATTATTAGAAAACAATTTACATAACAGTGAAAAACTAGCATTAACATAACATTTCCCAATTCCTGGTTTTGCTATGACCAAACATGTTAGGGATTTGAAAAGTGTATATAATTCTTTTAGCACTAAAGTATTGATGGTGGAGAGTTATTTTTTCCTCCATTTTGTTCCCTCTATTACTAATATAAAAATAATAACCAGCCTTCATAAACCTTACTTTATGCTGGACACCTATGCTGGGCTTTTTCATGCATTATTGTATTTTATCCTCACAGAAACATTTCATCAAGTTATTTAAACTCTAGGGAGTTCAGTTTCCTCTTTTGTAAAATGGGCATAATAATATTAGATACCAGTAGGGTGTTTAAGATGAGGCCTATGTTAGCTGTCAAAACCCAAAAGGACCCTAGAGAAACCTGTTGAGATAGTAGTAATGAATTTATTAAACCTAATGCAGTAAAGAAGAATTCCATTCTACAGAGTCTTAGAAGAATCTCAGAAGGGAAAAGTCAAGGTAGAATATATAGCAGGTATTAGAATCTGGACTAATGGGTTTTAGAGGGGTCTTGAAAGGCAGGATACTGATTGGGTTTGGATAGTTTATGACATGAGAGTTTTGGATTGCAGTGATGCAAGGGGCTTTGCACAAGTATTGATGATGACGTTGTTAGTCTTGTTAAATCAGATATTCCAGATTGTTTATCTTCCAGGAACAAGTATTTCCTGGTCCATGCAGTTAAGTTAATTTGCTTGGTCTCAGTATTGTTTAGCAGACAAACAGGAAAGTGTGTTAGTTTCAGTTCTCACATCTCATGTAGTGTGTGCTGCATATGTATTAGCAATTATCATTATTTTTGTTATCATGATTTTACAGATGAGGTAACTAAGACTTAGAAAAGTTAAGTAACTTGCCCAAGGTCACAAAGCTAGAATGTACAGGAGCCAGGATTTCAGCCTGGGTCTGACTGAATCTAGATATCATTTCCTGTATATTGTTCACATCCACATGCATCAGTTAAGTGTAAAATTAACAAAGTTTACTTACTCAATAAGCCTTATTCAGAAGGTCAAGAAAGAGTGAATATAAAGGAATTTCTCTCTTTTCAACTTTAATCTGTTTCCCCCCACCCCTCCCTTACTAGTCCAATAGGACTCAGTAAAGTTTGATGGAGCCGATACTGTGTGAGTAGTAAGGGCAGCAGTGGGGAAGGAGTAGAGGGTTTAGCTAGCATTATTGATTTCTCCAGTATCTGTCAATGAAGCAAAGCTAAATTTTTCAAAACTACTGCAGTAAGAGAACATCACTTGGACGATCTTAATTCTGTCTCTGAAGGACACGGTCAGACCAGGATGTTATAGGATTTGGGGTCTGCTCACAATTCATTTAAGATGGGTCTTTTCAGATGGGGACCTCCTTGGGAATGGGCAAAATTCATGGCATAAAAGTTCAGATGAGCAAGCTATTTGCCTAAATTTGTTTGCAGAAATTTTCTGAAGCAAAGAGTGAAATTATTGGTTATAGTTTAACTTTCTCAGTGATGATTTTCCGGGAACACACACTTAGGTCATGTTGACACAAGGAGCTTCAGTTCTCAGTGCTAATAATTAAGTTATGTAAATGTAGGTGGCTTCAGTACTTAAATCAGGCAAAGGGATGGATTATCCTTGTGTCCATTCTTATTCCCAAGGTTATTTCTTTTTAAAAATAACGGATTGCTATGTTAATCCTCTAGTCACGTGAGTCCTCTGCATATAAAAAATAAAATTTATAAGATAAACAGTTACTCAAGCCCACTAACTGACTTATCATGGTTAACTTTACCTTCAACATGCATGTATATTAATTGATGGCAACTTTCTTAACACTTTATCTTACACAATTCATGTGTTTATTCATCTATTCTTTTTTTCCATTTTTTAACATTGTACTGATTAGGCTAAATCATTCCTTAAAGCTAAATGTCCTGTAGTATTTTTCAATTCTGGATGTATCTATGTCCTTTATTTTTATTTCTTTTTAGCTTTCTACCTCTCCGTGGTAAAAATAATGGGGAGTTATTCCATTTTCTTCATTCTGCAGTCGATCTATGTTTTAGCATTTCATTTATACTTACTAAATAAAGGAATAAAATTTGAAAACACTTAATTAGGTCATTGTTCCTGAGCAAGTGGATAATCAAAGCCTTAAAATAAATACTTGTAAGGCTCTACTGAAGTTATATGGCAAAGGGAAAAAAATGCAAGCATTTAGGTAACAGCTAAATAAATACCACGATCTAAGAAGAAAGGATGGAAGGAAAGAAGGAGGGAAGGTAGGAAGAAAGGGAGAAATGGAGAGATGGAGGGAAGCATGCAGCTTACTTCTCCAAAGTCAGTGCGGGAATCTCGCTCTAGTCTGCTAGACTAGAGTCTTATATAATGTGAGATAATTAAGGGTATCAATATTTTGGGGATGTTTGATGGACCTTCTATGTCAAGTGCTTATGAACCATTCTCGGTCATATACTTACACATTCACGAGTGTGGAATGTGTTGCCCCAGAACCTTACCAGCACCGTGCTATTGTTTTTATTGTAGGAAATGCAAGATGCAACAACTTGCCTTTTATTTTTCAAGGGCTATCCAATTACAACAGATCACAAATCTTCGTAAGGTTTATATCCCATTCTCTGAAGTACATGTTATCTTAACAAGATCTCCAGTATACTAGCCACTTCTTGTTCCTCCTGCCCAATCAGCATGTTGCTTTCAATATAATGGATCCATGTGATAATCTGTTAGAAGTCAGATTGGTCCAAATCTCTTCACACTGTATCATGACAGGGAAGGGGAGGGTGATCCCTGAGGCAAACTGTAAGTGAATATTTTCGGATACGAATGTTGTTTCTGAAGCCCTTTTCTAATGATAATACAAAAGAATGCATTTGCCAAATCAATGGCTCCAGGCCATAGACTTGAGGCCTTATTAATCAGCTTTAGCAAAGACTCCACATTCTGCACAGCCGCTAGTAATTGGCTGCGCTTGCAGTAGTTTTCTGCTATCATTATCCAGGATTCATTTTGTTTTTGCAGGGATCAGACTGGTGAATTCAATGGAGATATGACAATGACCACCATTCCAGGTTTATTCGTAGCAATGATTTTTAATTTGCTGTTATTTGCCAAGTAAGGTCAGTTTCAAGGTTTCCCCTTGTCCTCTACCACTGTGATCTCTCTTACCCATCAGGGAGGGACTCGGTGTGTGTGTTTGGGGGTGGGGTGTTTACTCCAAATGCCAAGTCTATCAACTCCAGTCATAAAATCAAAGCCCAGGGACATGGTCACCCTGTGGGTCCACAAACCCAGTGGACTCACTGTGAGCAGGACGTTAGTCAAGACTCCATTTATTACCTGCACACATAAGTCCCCACTCTAACAGGGAGACCATTTGGATCTCTGAATATCAATGTCGGCCTAGACACTGAATCTAATAATCCTTGAAATATCTTTTCCCAGTATACAGTTACTTTGGTAAGTCGCCCTAAGTGTCTTTGGGAAAGAAATGAGAGGATCATTACACTGTTTTCGTGCTGTCCTTCATAAAGAGGACCTAACTACATTTTTAGTCAATGGATTCCTGAGCTCAGGTCAGGAATTGAGCAAGGAATTGCAACTCTTTATGGGGAAACTGCCTCAATCTTCTACTCCTTCAATTTTGTCTTTTCTGGTGGCAGGTATTAATCAGCACTCTTCTTGGCTGCATGTCTATTCTGCTCTCAGGGAGGCCAGGCTCTATTAGCCAGCTTCTGATGGCTTCTGATGGCTAGTGTTCTCACCTGACCTCTATTTCTTTGCAGCTCTACTGTTCCCAGATAGGAACAAACCCATCTCTGGTCTTCAGAAGGGCCAATACTGAACTCATCAGTGGTGTTGGTGCCACAGTCACCGGTGCATTCTTCTTTTCTAAAATAATGAATCATAAATTTTATTCCAAAAAAAAAATCTCAAAACACACATACGTGTTAAAACAATAAAATTTACAGTTTTGCTCATTTTTTTCTTTTTGCCTCGGATGTCATTACCAACAGAATCTATGCCATACAAAATACATAAAAAGTCTCATCCAAGCAAGTCAAGGCCAGACTGGGAGCTATACAACTCCAATACTTCAGTTGTAGTGATTCTGGGAAGATGAATATGTGGATTTCAGGAGCACGGGGTGGTGATGGTTAAAAACAACAAAAAGTTCCTACAGATAAGGAAAATGTGTGTTACATGGAAATGCTACTGGACCTTGGGTTTTGCCTTTGGATTTCAGCGAACGGTTCCAGAGAAGCTCGCATTGCATCAGTGGATCTGGAAGGGAAAGGTACACTGTGCAACCAGGGGCTGAGACCGCAGTGTGCATATACCCACACGTGTGATCTCAGATCCCGCACCAGCCAACACCTGCCTCACACTCAGACAATGCATAGTTGCTCAGTAGACACCCGCACCTGGGGCCATCGAAGACTCCGGCAGGCAGCACACCAGGAACCCCAGGGTTGGAGCCAGAGAGTCGGAGTCCCTCACTCACAACCAGGCAGGCCCCTCACCGTGGGAATGGACCCTGGGCCCACGACCCCACTCAGGCCCCAGCACGGTGCCTGAGTGACTCTGAGAAGTGGCCCCTCGCTCCTCTTGCAAGGTGGCCTGCATAGAAGTCCCCAGGGCTGAGTTGGGGGACAACCTCCAGCCAGGCCCGGAGTCAGCCCACATGTCCAGTTTCCCCATGAGTGTGCGCAGTGGGCTGTCCACGCATCCCCTAGGAGGACGCAGCAGCAAAAACTGAAAGTTCCAGGGGCTCCGGGAGCCCTCTCCACAGGGAAAGCATGACTTGTAGGGCTCCATTTCTCCTATAAGCAGTTTTATCTCTTTATTTATATTCTTTTAGAAGAGATTGAATGAATGTCATCTACTGGATAACTCAGGGTCATAGATCCAGTGACTATTTCCAGTATATAAATTTCAGAGTATTTATTCCCAATGTTTGACATATAATACTGAAGTACATGATTAAAATACATGATTAGAAAAATAAATGTAGATCAGTATTTGGGTTCATGGCACATTTAGATAAGACCATCATTTTTGTTGGGAAGCAAATCAAATGTCTAAAATACCATAAATCTATCTAGCAGTGTTTTTTTCTGAGTGTTATTTTGAAAAAAAAAAACACACTTGAAACCACTTTCTTGAAACTTTGATAAATCTGTTTTTAAGGGTTATTTTCTGATCATTTCATACTTTAAGGTAGGATGTATAGTTAGAACTTTTGAAGAAATATGCTCTTTATCATGTCTTACACTTTTTGATTGGCATGTTGGCTTTAGTAATAATTGAATGAAAAACTTATTTCATGCAGTGCAAAATTATTTATCATTAAAGAGACTCATGAAGCAGCCAAAATATGAATGAGAAAACTTCTCCTAATTAGGCAAGTGACTAGCTTTCATAAAGATCAACATTCTCATATCCTAGCAAATTAATCTCTCTTAACAGGTACTAGAGGGAGATTGGAAAGGAGATCCTGCCTTTATCTTCCATGCAAGTACCTTCCATGCTGATATTTTTGTGATATCAGGAGATGGAAAGAAACAAAGGTAAGAAAAGATAACCTAATGCTGTCTTTTGATTAGCTGACTGTGAGCTTCTTGCTGTAAAATACCAAATAATGTATTTCTTTTGTCTTTCATTATTCAGTGCCGTGAAGAAGTTAGGGGTGTGTGTGTGTGTGTGAACATTTTCTATATACTGGCTATTAGGTTTTTTTCATAGAAAGATTAAACAATTATATATTTTACATAAAAGCAACATTACAGCTATGGGAAAAATATAATAACAAGTTATAGTTCAAGGTATATTTCTTTTAACTATTTTATATTTAAAAGATGCAAGACAGTTTTTAAAAACACACATCACAAAAATACAAAAGATGCTAGACACACATTTTTTCAAGCCAGGGGGTCAAACTAGGACTCTATTAACAGATAATAAGAGTTTAAGGAAGTCAGAAAAGTAGCAAATTGTGAAAAGAAGTTTATTACATTCAGGTATTGGCATTTTTTAAAATAACTTACATTGTGTAGTTACTTTTTGTTGTGATAAAAGATTTAGTTCTTTGAATAAAGTATTGAACCCCCTCTGTGTGAGCCAGAATTCTTCAGGGAAGTCAGAGATATATGCTGCTCAGCTCACCTTTCCAATACCTGTCCAAAGAAATACAGTTGCAGTCACCTTCAATATCTGCCTCAACTTAAAAAAAAATAATTATTATTATTATTTACAGTAAAGAAACTTTAGACTACATAAATGTTACATAAAAAATACAGGGAATTCCCATATGCCCCCCCTTCCTCCCCCTCCCACACTTTCCCACATTAACAACATTCTTCATTAGTGTGGTATATTTGTTACAATTGACCAAAACATATTGAAGCCTTGCCACTAAGCATGGATTATAGTTTACACTCTGTCCCGTGCAATTCACCAGAGGTTCTGAGGAGAGGCAGAAGGAAAAATAGGTGAAATATGGGGGCATTTTTGGGGCATTAGAATTGTTCTGCCTCAACTTTGAGTCAAGGCTTCGTGGCTCCTGGAAAATGTCCAGCCCATGATTATGATGATAATAAAAGGAAGTCTCAATTTTAAAGCAGCCCAAAAATCCTCAAGGGGCAATATTTTCTCTGGATCTTTCCATGTGGTTGGCTGAGTTTTTCTTAGACCTGCACTGCTGTGCGAGGCTCTCCCTATTCAATCCTCTTGTCTTCCCTCTCCTCTTTCATGGGAGTCAGACTTTTATCATAGTCTGAAGGCTATCCCTGGATATTATTTCTCCCTTTCCATATTTACATTTCACAGGTATTTCCCTCATAAAATTTTTGTCCTCTAACTCAATCTTGACATTTGCTTTTCAGAATAACCAACTGAGGCAATTGATACTAGAAGTGGTCTGTCATATCAGTGAGTAAGATGGAATTTTGCAACCAGATTATTCACCTTCTAGTTGACAGTGGGGATCCCATCCCAAGTGGTGTGTGGGACAAGGATAGTTTCTGGCACAAAACAGCACCCAATTAATAACAATTTCGCCAGTGGTAACTTTGGAGACTATCTTCTTGTAAGTGAATGTCCTATACAGAACAATATTTAGGCATTTGAAAGCTATGGTGTGAAGAATACATAGAAAGACAATTTAATTGGCTGATTATTACTGAGTTGCTTCGTGGATCAAAAGAGGGAAACCGAGGGTGGTTAACAAACAGTTCAAACAAAAGTGTAAAAGCCAGATGTTATCTTGGGTAGCCTACAGAAAGGTCTCTATCTTCTGCAAATTCAGAATCTAATATTTAGGATTGCTGAGATGATTGCATGCTCAGTTAAGGAGTTCTTTTATGCTACTTCCAGAGCCTTGCTTGAGAAAACCTGGGACAATGAATCACATGATGGATTCATCTGGAGGTGGGTTCCTCCAAAGATCCTATAACCTCAGAGCCTACAGAGTTGGCCTGCCCTTCCCTTTTCAAAGCTAGAAATTTTCTCATGCAGAATATACTGCAGAGGCTGCTCCCACATAAGGAAAAAGGAACATCCCCTTCTTTTCTGGTTTCTAGGCCAAAAATTTTGGTTAACTTAAAACATAAGCCTTCTGGAAACCTACTGGGTCTGATAAGTGAGGAAAGTAAAAACCAGCCCCATGAAGCCTCAAGAATTCAGGAGTTGGGAGATTATCTTTGGGATTAGATTTTGAAAGTACTTGATGAACAGGGCTGGAACTTATTACTGGAAAAACCAACATTTATTGACATGGGAACACCTTCCCGAAATAGAGGATTTAACATCCTAGCAAAGATTCCTGGGTATGGAGAAATTTTGCTGCTAGCATAGGTCTTAGAAGCTTGGCAAAAGTATTGGTAAAGTTGAAATGCCTGGGGCGGCAGACTTGGCCCAGTGGTTAGGGCATCCGTCTACCACATGGGAGGTCTGCGGTTCAAACCCCAGGCCTCCTTGACCCATGTGGAGCTGGCCCATGTGCAGTGCTGATACACGCAAGGAATGCCCTGCCACGCAGGGCTGTCCCTCCCATAGGGGAGCCCCACGTTCAAGGAATGCACCCCATAAGGAGAGCTGCCCAACACAAAAGAAAGCACAGCCTGCCCAGGAATGGTGCTGCACACATGGAGAGCTGACACAACAAGATGATACAACAAAAAGAAACACTGATTCCCGTGCCGCTGACAACAACAGAAGTAGACAAAGAAGATGCAGCAAACAGACACAGAGAACAGACAACCGGGGGGGGGGGAGTGGGAGGGAGTGGGGGGGGAGGGAGGGAAGGGGAGAGAAATAAATAAACAAATCTTTAAAAAGAAAAAAAAGAAATGCCTGAACTGCCATGAAAGGTGGGGAAAGATGCTGAAACAAGGGGTATAAGGCTTAGAGAAGTGGATATATTGGGATGTAAAAATTCTGTGGTGCCAGAAAACCCACCAAAATGTTACTTTCTATATAACAACCCAAAGGACACATACTTTGCCCAAGGTCACAAGAAATACACTAGTGAGACCAACACCAGAATCATTAATATTTTCAGTGGATGATCTTTTCTGAAGATCAAGGCTGATAGTGAGAGAGAATGCTACAAAGTTTAGCTTATTAATAGCAGTGGAGACAAAGGAGGTCTGAAGAAATAGAACCCAGATGATGGTGAATCCAGATGATGGTGGAAACCAGGAGGCTGCAATTACCATTACAACTGGCAAGGATGGAGGTGCAATGAAAAGGACTCAATCTGCAGAGTCTTTCTTTTCTAGCCAACCAGAAAAGAGGATTAGAAACAATTTGCCTTCAGGTGGAAGCCTCAACAATATGTATTTGCATTTTATCTCCTGGCTTTGTTAATTCTCCTGTACTTTGTCATAATATAGATCTGAACTTCTAGGACATCTCACATAACAACATGTTGATCCATTATACTCAAGGTAAGTGGATCAAGCGAAAGAGGAAAAGTGGAGAGAAGCTTGACGCCTTGGTAAGACACATGTGCTCCAAAGTGAGATAAAACCTACAGTGTCAAAGACCTGCCATTTCTGTTAAGAGTTTAGGTGTAACATGCCCCCAGTATGCTGGATTATCCCCTTCAAAGTAAAAGCAAATTGATTTAAGATAGCACAAACTTTTATATGCTTCTTCAGGCTCCAGAAGCAATACATTCCACACCTAAGAATAGTGTCTGGCCACTATACTATGTCACAAAGGGCTTCCAGATTTGAGTAGGGCTTGAATCAGGAAAAAGCTCTGAAGCTGTTTCAGGCTGCTGTGCAAGCATCCCTGCTGGCTGGCCATATGACCCAGCAGAACCTATATTGATGGAGGTGTGTGCACCAAGACTCATGGGAGAGTCACAACAGTGGTTTCTGGAGCTCTGAATTAAAGGTATATTATTCAAAGCAGAGAATTGTAAATCTTTTGAGAAACAGCTCCTGGCATGCTCCTGGACGTTGGTAAAGATGGAACATTTGACTATAAAGTAAAACAAATGACAAAGTTCCTTGAAGCTCTCAAATCAGAAAGTCAGGTCACCTAGCTGCAGTCCTTTGCCAAATGAAAATGAAACATCTGTGATCTAGAAGGGTAGGACCAGAAAGTGTGAGTAAGCTGCATGAACAAGTAATCCAGGCCCTATGATATCCACTATGGTTTAACCAGTGTCCCTACATCAGCATGTGTCTAATGTCATATGCAGGAGTCCCAGAAGACCAGCTGGAGCAGCAAGAAAAAGTCTGAACTTGATTTATGGTTATGTCAACTTGGTATGTATGTGAAAGATGAAAACAGATGGTGGATTCATTATAACCACAATCAGAAATGGTCTTGAAATAAAAGGGTGTGGGGGAATTTTGTCAATAGGCAGAGCTTCAAATGGTGTACTTGGTCAACCACTTTTAAGAGGAAAAAGAAGAGGCCTAAAGTAAGAGAATATATGGATTCATGGGCAAGGTGAAATAGCCTGGCCAGCTGGTTAGGGGCCTGGGTAGAAAAGGATTGGAATTTCAGATAAAAACAGATCTAGTCTAGATGGATGTTGATGGATATGTAGAAGTGGGCAAAAAGTTTAAAGATTTTTTTTTAATCACAGATTGATTTTCATTAAAGAGCACTCACCATAGAAGAGATACTGAACAATATTTAAAAAGATGGTTCATCCCATCATTAGTCAGTTTTCATCATTTGCCACCCCAGAACAGGAAGAATTACCATAATGGCAGACATAGAAGCCAAGCATAGGCCCAACAACATGGAATCTCATTTATCAAGGCCATTCTAATTACTGCCACCTCTAAATGTCCAACTTGTCAGCAATAATAGAGATCAACACTAAGTCCTCATAGGATACTATGTCTTGAGGGGACCAACGAGCTGGTTGGCAGCAAATTGATTAGATCGAATGCCTTCTATCCTGAAAAAGGCAGTGGTTTGTTATTCCAGGAATAGACACTTGTTTTAGGTGTCTATTTTGCTCAAAATAGTGCAGTGAAAGATAGTTCACCTAACAGTAAAAGAGGTACAGGAGTGGGCCTTTGACAATGGAATCCAATGGTTGTATCACATATCACACCATCTATAATTGCCAGCCTGAAGGAGCATTAGAATAACCCACTGAAGGCTAAAGTGAAGAACCAGCTTGAAGTTAACTCCAATGACCTGGAGGAAGCCCAAAGTCATGGCCAGTGCTTGAGGAATAATGCTGTCAGCATACTCAAGCCAGCTGAAACTGGAGGTGGGTTGGGGTGATGTGACATGTGGCATCAGGTGTTTGCACTAGGCTTTGTCCATGCTTGAGTTTCTAATCTCCATCATGAAAACAGAATATCTCAAAGAGAGGCTGTTTCTTCAGTCTAGGTCCCAGAATGATAAGACAGAAGGAACAACACCTAGCTGGAACAACTGAACCCAGTAGAGTTGCAACCGGTCCTAGCCCTCATGTAGGAAATAAATGTTTGTGTCATAAACACCTATTTTAGAGTTGTTTGTTCCTGCACCACGAGCTGACCAATATATTAACAAAGCATTGAGTTGAAAGTAGTGTATAGATTTATCATCTTATATTTCTATTTTTCATTTTAGAGTCAGAAGAAAAAAATCAGTTGAAAAATTGGCTTTGCTGCACAAGAAAATATAGAATTTTAATTATAAAATTCATGAATTAATGAACATTTAAAATTTCTCTTAAACTACTTTTCATATTTTTTATCTAGACAAGCTGCATTGCTATGCCATGATATTTCCAACTTCAAAAGCATTTCATGAAGTATTTTGCAGGAAGTTATCTATTTAAACCATAATAGCTCTAAAAACTCTTAAAAATATGTAATAGGGGCATTCAGAAAAGCAATAAAGCATTACAAAGTCCACTATTTTAGCTTCCTTGTGATTTTTTTTTCATTTTAAACCTCTTTCATGAAAGAAAACACTCATTTTACATCAACAATGGTAAACAAATTTTTATACTTTTAAGAATATTTCAAAATGCTAAAAAAGATTAAAGGATTCTCAACTAATTATATTTTAAGGAGTTAATGACAATAACTCATGTGGTATATTTGTACTTATAGAGCAAACCAGAATGTAGTAGATAAAATTGAATTTTCACAATATTTCAAATTGGGTGTCAATGTATAAATCTAATAATTATCACAAACTCTTCATTATCTATATGCAAAATTTAATCTGATAGCAATGTCACTTACTCCTTCAAACACTAAGTAAGAAAAGCAATATAAGATGCTACTGAGTAATCTGAATAGGATATTCCTTTCCTGAAGGACAAGTAAACTTTTTCTACCCCCGCCCCACCCAGGCCCCCCAAGATAACTCCCTCATCTGTTTTGCTCATTGTTATTATTGCTTTTTGCTCCTTGTCTGCTCATTTCTTCTTTAGAAGGCACCAAGAAATGAACTGGGGACTTCCCATATGGGAGGCGGGCGCTCTCCACAAGTAAACTTTTAACACAGTTTTGTTTTTCCAGTTGCTTTCTTCAAAATAAAACTGCTTCCCACTCTGCCCCACACTCTTATGAAACCTTGTGATCTAGGTCGGGGTCAAATTTAATGTGTCTAAATACTACTTAAGAACTGGGGAGAAATGATAAAACAATTTTTTTGCTCAAGGTTCTCAATGCACATGGAGTTTTAAGCTCACAACCCACCCCACCTGCTTGAAGCTCAGCTCACACAAATTTCCCATGGCCACTGCTCCTGAAAATTCTTTCTGGTCCTAATTTTCCTTCCTCCTTGCCTCGACATAGGGTCTTCTGCCTGTCATACACATCCAAGGTGACCAGCTGTCCTAGTTTGTCTGGGGCTTTCCTGATTTTAACACTGAAAAGCCTGCGACCCAGGAAATCCCTTAGACATGGGCAAACCAGGATGCTTCAATTCCATGTTTGGATTTTACCCAATTCATCTTCAAGAGTAGAGACCACAGTAGAGTAAGAAAGAAAAGACAGAAAGAATAAATAAAGACATGAAAATGAGAATTATTTGAGAATTAAGATTAAAAAGCAACTAAGAATAGGTGGATGGAATGGAGGCACAATTCCACCATGGTATTGATTACTTTCCTGTCTTATGAGTTAGCGGTTCTCAATCCCTCATTCCCATTATCCTCTCCCTTCACTCCTACATCTGTTCCAAGCAGCTTTCTTTCCCGACATGAGTCTCTTCTAGTCAGTGGCAGCAAGGAGTGGCCATTGGGAGTACCACCCCTGGAGCAAAACGCCTGGATTCAAATTCTAAATCTAGAAACAGTTTGCCTTGGCATTGCACAAGTCCCTTACCCTCTCTGTCTTCATAAACTGGGGATGAAAGTAATACCTAACTCACAGAGTTGTGATTACATGAGTTCATATGTGCACAGCATGTAAAACTGAATGATTAACTGTCATTATTACTGTTCTTCCACCCAGAGTTCATGACAAAAGGTAGTTAGGAGTCTTAGCACCCAATCCCAGGATGCAATGAGCTAGTTAGGGGACAGGAGTGCTTGTTTCAATGAGTAACTGATTCTGGGTTTTAAGCAACTTACACATAAGCTCTTGGAAAACAAGTTGTTCATAAACATGAGACTGCCTGTAGGTCAGATAAAATTTATATTGCATTTGTCATTTGCATGCTTTGTTGCAGGAACTGATTGTATCTGAGAGCAAAAATCTGGAGTGAGCCATTTGCTCATGCATTTTTAATTTATGGACTCAAAAGTTTGGAATAACATTCAAAGTCACAGATGCTTATCTGAACTAAACCCAAAATATTTTGAGGTTTTCATATCAAATATAACCATCAGAGAACTATAGTTGGAAAAGAAAAACCTTTTGCCGGGGGGAAAAAAAAAAGGAAATGAGATTGCTTTTAATATTTCCTTGAGAAAAACTATCTAAATGTACAAACAACCTCATATTTGTATTAGATTCAGAAATTTTTTATTTTTTTTGTTTCAGTGGAAATTGGGTTAAAAATAAATGAACCCAGAATAATAAATAGTCCTCTAGAGGCACACACTCAATTATTCCAGACATTTATGATCTACAGAACAAAAATATTACAAAAAAGCACATAACTTTGAGGTAATTGTAACCACAGTGTTTGGCATATTGGAAATAAAGGGAAATTCTCCAGGTTTTCTAGAAGATATTTCAGGAGTGGTAGTCTAGAGTAATACAAAGCTTAGAACCCCGAGCTGACTGTATAGGATAGACACAAATTATGGAAAATAGGCCTTGAAATTGGTGGCAGTGCACACAGCTAAATAAATTTAACTGGAAAGGCAGGCCCATCTATTGAATGACTCCAAAAAATGGGACTTGAGAAAATAATCTGAAGAGGGAGCTGGAGGGCCTGTGAGTTTGTGGGTGAAAACATTTATGTGCTACAATATCTGGGAGTTACAAATCATGAACTGAGCCTATCAAATGCTAAAATACACCATAACTTGGTATATTTCAGCTTTCTACCCAGCAAATACACATTTCAGATTTTAGATGCAGAAATGGTATTTGACAGAATCAGGGCCACAGGAAGAAAATCAAAACATTGAACATGAAAACCTGACTTATGCATCAAGGAAGGCAGGGCTGTTTGCTACTATTGATGTGAGTTTTAGGAAAAATAGGAAACAGGCTGAACAAGAAAGGGTGGAATCTGTATCAGTGATTACACAAGACAATTGGGGTGGGGGAATGGTCGATTTAATGTATTCCTTACTGTTTAATTCAGCAAAAAGATTTCAGTTTGATGTGTCATCTGAGCTTTCAATTGGTGAAGGTTTTACTTCTTAGTAGGTTATTTTTAACATGGACATAGCTCTAATTTGTATTTCACAGAGACCCTTCAAAATCAAGCCCTCCTCTACCAGCAGGCTAACTCCTTCACAACCTCCGCCTTCCCCCATGTCCTACCTGGTTTTACTCCCAGTCAGTCTGTTTTATTGTGGCTTTGCACATGCAGTTTCCTCTGCTTTGAACTCCCTTTCTTCTTAGGGTGATCGTTCCTAGTCATCCTTCCAGTTCCAAATTAAATATCTTTATAAAAGATTTCCTTAGACAGCTCCAGATCTCCTATAATGCTCTAGTATTTTGTACATAGGTTCACCATCAGTACACAATGGTGTGATTGGTTTCTGAGTCCTTCCTCCACTTCAGATAATGGTTTATGTGTCTGCTTCTCCAGTAGACTGGGAGACTCTCAGAAGAAAGCTAGTTTCTTATGCTTCTTTGTATTTCCAACTGCTAGAATAGTCTCTGACGTGTAGCAGGCTAGTAATGGACATAAAGTCAGTTTCAGCTCCAGTATTAAATGTTTGACTCTCATGGAAGAGGGTTCTGATATTGACCCTCTCCTAAGAGGCAAAGAGGTCCATGATCCATTACTGATGTCTGCCAAAGGAGTAGGAAAGAAGGAGTGGTAACCCTTGTGCCATGTATTTGCTCCTCTGTCAGGGGCATCCTGTTGATATTAAGAGGATGAGTACTTGAGGAAACCTAATAGTAATATCACTTAGAATTTATCCAGCAATGTTAGATAAAATATTCTTTGCCACATCTCTTATAGAGCCCCAGTTCCTAAAGATCACAGACCACAGTGCCTCTTGTGCCACTGCTCACTCCATTTTAGTTTTAGATGCAGGTTTCCTTCCCTGAGAAGGGAATCTGAAACTCAGAGTCTCTGTGGTCATCATGGCTGTGCATATGACGAATGCTATATCTAAGATACCAAGTATTCAGGGTGTCTGTTTTTTTTCACTGACTTGACTAGCAGTTTTTCTTTTACATGGCAGTCAGAAGTAGAGCTTGGATGCCTCACTATTTGCTGCAAAAGTAGAGGAACCATATAATTTACAGTCCATACCAGGACACTTTTGAGAGTGAATGGGTGCTATTAATAATTATGCCACAACAAGAGATGTAAAACCGTAACTTTCTGGGGAATCTGGGATGTATGGGCACCCTACCCTGTAGAACCATAATTACCATTTTCTAATAGGCACAGTTATCTTGTTTGCTTCGTATAAACCCCAAATTTGAATTCCAGTTGATATGGTTTGATTTCTTGGGGCACTCTATTGAGATAGTTTCTCAGGGTGCTTCCAGGCTTCGATGAAAAGAGGGTCCTGATCTATTGGTGATGACTGGCAGCTGACAAGCATGAAATAACAAACAGTGCCACTCCTTTATCATCCCATATCTAGAACTGAGAATCCACTGCTGATTGCTCTCAGCCATTAGAAATAGTCGTTCCCTCATTTTGACTCCCTGTCATTATTAATGCCTTAATTTCCCTAATGAGTTTCTAGATTCCTAACTCCTTAGATTACTTATAATCAAGATTTTTTGGCCTTACCTGTGATTCCCTGGACTTCAGATATACCACCTATAGTTTCCAGCTCTAGCTTTGATTCTCAGGATTCTGAATTCTTTGTCTACTCCTCCCATCACACAGAGCCTGGCTGTGGTCTCCAGTCTTTCACACCTCTTGGTCTTCTTCTCCTACCTTCCTAGTTATGCTCAGTCTCTCCCTGGCATTCATAACTAGCTAAATCCTAAATCCTTGTGTAAGAGTTAATCTCAGAAATCTAACTTTCAAGCCAGTGCTCTTTCCAGAGCCTGTTGTTCTGTTTCCAACATGAATAATAAAACATGAGTGATACAGTTAATTCTGACAAGAGGAAGATTTTGTAATAAAATTACCCAGAAGATTACCTCAATTATGAATTTTTGCTTTGGCACAGGAGACAGAGCCTGAATGATCTTTACCAAATCATTCAAGTTACTGTTTATAAACCCTAGTAAATGTTTGTTAAATGGAGATTATAATAATGACAAATCCCAGAGAGTGCTGTGAAGAAAAACATATAATGAGAAAAGCTTGTTTGGTTCATGCTAAATGATAAATGCCTTTCCTAACTCTTTTATTGGATTGTACTGAGGATCCTATGAAGTAATGGAAAACAAAATTGTTGGAAAACATAAAGTAAGGTGTTTGTATGATTTGAATCTCAGATGTGCAAGAAATAGCTTTTGTATTGTCTACTTTTAACTGCAAGACCCAGTCCTACCATATTGTCATGGATTTTTCTAACCCTCCCAAAATAACACTAGGGGTTGAGGCTTAAGTCCTCCTGAAAACAGAGATGAGACTGTCATTTTTTAGCTAACACGCTCCCTTCTGACTTTCTCATTATCCACCAGATACTATTGAGGTCTGGCAGCTTTCACAGATGGAATTTGGGTAAGATTGGGAACCTGGTCTGGGCCTGCTCCCTACATCTTCCTCACTTCTCTGGCTTTCTATCATCAGTGTTAATTTCTGGGGTCATCCTGTCTCCCTACCTTTCAGGCAAGACCTGAGCTTTGGTTCCAATGCTTTGGGGCCCACAGTCAATGAGACTTGTTTTTTAACTTTATTTTTAAAGAAGTTTCAGATTACAAAAAGTTATGTAGAAAATATAGGGAATTCCCTTATATCACAGTCCCTCCCCTTCTCACATTTTCCCCTGTTAATAACATCTTTCATTAGTGTGGTGCATTTGTCACAATTAATGAACAAATACTGAAGCACCGCTACTAACCACGGTCTATAGTTTGCATTATGGTTACACTTTGCACCATACGATTTTATAGGTTTTGATAAAATATATAGTGGCCTGTATCCATCATTGCACTATCAAACAGAACAATTTCAATGTCCCCAAAAGGCCCCATGTTCCATCTTTTCTTCCCTTCCCCTCCCCTCAGAACCTCTGACGACCATTATCTTTATATCAATGACACAAGTTCTTCCATAATATTTGGTCCGTGGTTCTATTACTTCCTTAGGTTTGTTCATTCCTCTGTCTTAAGGATTTGGGGATGGTGATGCCCACTCTGCTTCTGAATAAGAGGGGGCTTAGATCTCATGGGGCAGATGAATGAAACTGCCTTGCTTGCAGTTGTAGATATGCTTTGTTTTTCAGTGGGTGTAGTCCATTGGCATCATTTTGTTAGTTACCCTAGGTGATTCCAATGAACTGGAGAGTAGGTGTTGGCTGCAACTCTGCTGAGATTCAGGGCTCAACCAGCATATGAACAGATTGAATATTTAAGTCTCTGGGACATATATTTAATGGGTATTGTGCTAATCATAGGTTTGTTTCTAAAAAACAACCCCTGTTATAACTATGCATTTGGGTGATAAATTCCTTAAACTGGCTCTGGGCCAACATGATAAAACCAAGGTTAGAAAACTCACAAAAGTATTGCAAGGGAACAGAACCCACATTTCTTCCAGACATTGCATGTTGAAAAATACATATACACAGTCATCTGGGGATTTACTTATTTAGGAATATAATCCCAAGGGTGTCTTTTTTCCTTCCTTCCTTCGTCTCTCCCTCCCTTTCTCTTCCTCTCTCTCTCTCTCTTTGCCAAAGGAGTTTCTTATAAACCGAATATTGTAGACAACAAAAAGATGTACTACCATTCCAGTTTTTGTACTATTTCTTAGACAAATACAAGACTCTTGTCAGAAACCCTCCCTCTTCCATGTTTTGTGGCAAAAGATCTATTACAGGTTTGTAAATGTAGTTGGGACCAATAATTAGCAAATACAATATTTTAGGGCAAACTATGCATTTCCTCAAACAGTTACCTCTTATAAAAAATATTGTTCCTCATTTATACCTGATCATACAATGAAAAAATAAGCTCATTTTGCTGAGATGTTTATATTTCTTAAGTCCGATGTGCCACAACAGAAATAAAGCTTAACTGGCGTTTCATTTACTAAAAAAAAAATGTTGAACCGCTTGTTCTCTCGGAGAACACATGTATATAATATGTTCTTTTTATTTCTTTGCCCTCAGTGTCTGGATTTGGTAACATACACAACTTTCCTATGTAGAAGGTTAAAGTGTGTGTCTTTGATTCCTACAAACCTGAAGCCTATAAAGCGACACACCACCTTTAATTATAACCCGTTCAAAACAGTTTAAAGCCATGAAATTATTTATGTTTTCCTATGTGTTATGTAATATTGCCAGTGGTGACTGTAGCAACATTGTGTCTTTCATAGCATTTCGCTTCCATGTGAAGTAATCTGTATTGTTATGGGACGTTTCGTCCCTAGAGATGGCTGTAAACCGCGTTTATGGGTTACAAACACTGATTTCCTACTCCCTTTTGTCCTACCTGAAAGGCATCTACCAAGCTCATTTTCTCCTTTCACTAAAGAGTTAGGGGGCGGGGAAACGCCGAGGAGGCTCGTCTGCTGTGCAACAGCACCCCCTAGGGGCAGCCAATGCTTTTACCTCCAACGAAGCCCCGCTTTATTTTATCTTGAAAGCTCTTACACCATTAATAAAGAACGGCCTGCTCTTTGCGAACGCGGGCTATTTTTGTTGCCCAGCTCAAAGTTTGAAGGAGCTTGGCTGCCTGCTATCTCTGGCACATAAGGCTTTGTTTTTCCCTTTGTACAACTTAAACGAATCGTGGCAGCATTACGTTCTATTCGCCAGCAAATCCGCATAGTAACAAACTTTCTGCTTAGTCAGGAAAAAACGCCTTTGATCGCTTTCTGCTTGGTAGAGAAAAGGCTTGGAAAATAAGTTAAAATCTCAGGAAGAAAGAAAAACAAAATCCTAGCGCTCTTTCTTTTCTGGGCTTTGCAAATATGTGTAGTTCAGACACCCGGATGATTCATCCCTTGAAAGGCTGAACGCTCCATTTGTTTTGTAGATCTCACTACCAACTTCGCTCTGCTTCAAACCTTTCAGAGGGCTGAAATGCATTATTACCTTGTTAAATCGCAACCAAGATCATTTCTACAGCCTGAAGCTGTTTTGACGTGGGTTGAGCATCTCACACACAAAAGAATTGCTTTTGTTCCCAGACGCTCTCATTGGCTGAGTGGCTTTTGCTCTGGGCCAATCAAAAAATAGTTGTTAGGCTTGGCTGGCTATTTTTAGCCTAGGACGCACTTACCCTAGGTGGTGGAGCTGGGAGGCTGGAGAATGAAAGTCTGCATAGTAAAAGCAAACAACTAAATCTGTGTTGGATGTCACGGCGTGTCTGACATTTTTCCTTTAATTCCTCATACAATGTTACATTAGCGTTTGTTTTTTGTAAACAACAGATTTAGAAATAGAACTGCATTTCCCTGTTCTGAATTATTCATTTAGTAAACACACAGAATGTCTGAGAAAAGATTAATCTCTTTTCATCGAAAAGTAATGCTGTATGGTATCAAGTTATTTGCAAAAACCACAAAATGCTACTCACCATATACAGCTGGCTAAGATTTAATTTTCCAAAGAATTTTTATACATTTTCATTTTGAGTTAAAAAATTTCAACAACTTGTTCATCATGAACAGGATTATAAAGAATCATAAAGTAATCTTTCCCCCTTGCCCTCTGAATATGTATAGACTTCTACAAATGAACGTGCACATGAGGTGTAGCAATCAAAATCATAAATATTCACTGTGTTTTGTGTATTAAGTAAAGCATTCTTTTGACCATGTTTGTTCACTGAAGCTATTACTCAGCACGCAAAAAAGATATTTTTCCCAAATGCACTTGACATGACAGGGCATTACAACTCACAATTTGTTAATTATCCAATATTTTCAGGAAGTGGAAGTTGCCCAGTGGGAAAAGTCAGGTCTCAAACTTTGAGTTTCCCTCTGGGATTGATTTAACTGGGTAAAAAGGAGGAAGGGCCAGGTTGAACCCAAATTTTATAACACAAAGCAATTTTGTTAGAATGAGGGGAGATCCCTTCTTTAAAAGAGAGTTGTTTTTAAAGACCAAATCTATGTCTAATTCTTAATATGCTTCATGTTGTAGATTTTAACAGTATTTATTATTCAAGTTTGAGACTGTGACCTCATTGTTGTTGTTTGTTTAAAAAAAAAAATGCCAGTTTTTATTTCTAGTTGCAAGCCATCTGGGTCTCATTTAAACACGTTAGCAGGGACTCCAGATCATGGGCATATTAGGAAAGCAGGAGGACTTCAAGGAGGAGAAAGGATTCAAGATTCTATCTTGGGATTACAGGAAGTAGTTTGCTGTGGCCTTCTCTTGGCAAGGATTGCTTATTGATATGGTGAGCATAGGCCAAGGAATTCACTAAAAATTTGCCCAGAGTGAATGGAGACAAAGATTTTGGGAGGAAACTTGCCTCATCTTAGCAAGACAGAGTACAGTGTTTAAGAGAAATGCTCCGTGGGTTTCTGAAGATGAATTTGAATCACTGAAATAAGCCACTTTGGGAAGAGTTACCTTTTCTTTCCAACAGCAATTTATTGCAAACTGGACAGGTTTTCAGAAGCTGTGCGATAGCTCCAAGGAATTTAGCTAGGCTTGGGTAGACAAACAGCTGCTAACAATTTAATTTAATATGAAGTCTTGGTATAAACTAAAGGAATCTGGCAAATCAAGACCCAGCACAATTTTTATTTGCTTGCTGTTTGTAGCATATTGAACCCAAGCAGAAATTAACCTGTTGCTCTTCTGTTTAAGACCTGTGTTTTATTTTCTCTCTTCTTTGTGCCAGGTGTTTTTTTCTTGATTTCATCATCTGGACAACTCCTTACTTTTACACTTGTCAACTTGGAAAGAAATAAATCATCATAATAAAACTTTTAGAAATGTTTATTTCCAGTTTTCTCTATGTATTGGCATTTGAACTCGAGGGAAAAAGCAAATAAATAGTCTGAAATAAAAATTTAAAATGAAATAATCTATCTCTTTTGTTTCTTAACTTCTCTACCTAGTATTTTGTTTGTCTGAATCCTGCATGATCTCCTTTTTGCTTCCTGTGGGAACAGAGACATTTGTGGGAGGAGAATGTAGATACGCACTTAGGTACATGTCCATGGGAGTGGTGGCCAGAGAAGGCAAAGAGAGCTTGCTAGATGCCTAAAGGGTAAGGGAGAGTTTAAGTGACTGGAGACAATGGTTTTTAGCATTGCTTATTTCATTTTTTATGCCAACAGATGTTCCTTCTACCCCTGCTAGTAGTGGTAAAACGTGCTTGTTACATATTGATTGATAATTGTTCCAATGTTGAGTGTGAAATCTGACTGGAATAACTGGATTTTAATCCCATACCTACAAATTCATAGAGCCAGTAGGTCAAATCAAATTATAACAGACCAAATTATAGCTCTCTTCTTAGAAGTAAATTTTCCGTGTCCTTGGCAAAACCGTGAAGTAGGCCAATTCTCCTGGAACAGGTACCTAAAGCATCTTCTACTTATTTCTCATCTCAGAGAAGCAATGCTTTCAAGTGTCATTTCAATTCTCTCTTGTATGTATCCTCTTCTCCTCTCCCAAGGCTCCTCCCCCATCTTTCAAATTTGCAACTAGAAGTGAATCTTTATAGAATCCATTTTCCCACTCTCTTAAGATTAATGTGAAACATGGCAATTTTTATTTTTTTAAAAATCATGCTGGCTCGCTCTCTTGGTTTTATGTGTGCATTATGGGTGAACAGCATTCCCCCCAAAAGAGAGATGGAAGTCATAAACCCTTGGTGCCGGTCAATGTGACCCTATTTGGAAATAGGATCATTGCAGATGGAATTAGTTAAGTAAAATGATGTCATACCAGAGTAGGGTTGGCTCTTAATCCAATATGACCAGTGTCCTTCTAAGAAGAGGGGAGATACAGCAGACACAGAGAAGGCCATGGGTGATGGAGGCTGAGATGGACGTGTTACAGCTGCAAGCCAAGGGAAGTCAAGGAATTCTAGCAAACACCAGAAGCTGGAAGAGACAAGGAAGGACTCTCCCCTACTGGTTTCACAGGGAGCATAGCCTTGCTGAAATCTTGACGTCTAGCCTTCAGAACCATGAGATGTAAATTTCTGTTCTTTTAAGCCACACAACTTGTGTTACTTTGTCAGAGTGGCCCTAGGGAACTAAGACAGGGTGTGCATGTGTGTTTGTGAGCTAATGTTGCTGTACCATGGAATACAACCTTGCAGATGTGCCTCCATTGTCATCTTTTCCTTCTGATTAATTTATGTTCCAATAGAAAATCTCCTTCTGTATGAATTTAGCTTTGGCGAGCTGTCACAGAAAGTCAGTAAAAATATTACTCTAGGTTTAACAGTTTCATCTTAATAGGCTTAAAAATTACTGGTCACTTTGTCCCTTGACAAGTGTTTTTACCTTGTGAATAATTCACTGATGGGCAGACCATTTGGGCAGTATTAATATGAAAACCTTAAAAAATCCGAACAGAACAGGAATCACATGCATAAGTGGCTAGATTAGCAGTGAGTAAAGAAAAGTAACTTTGTACAAACTTTTGAGAAGCTTCATAGGAAATCAAAATTCTTCGTGGCCTGAGTATGTCCCAGGTTGGGATAAGGGGAGTTTGGGGGAAAAGATTTAATCCAAAGGGTAACTTTGTACAAGGAGAACTGATATTTGCATACTTTCATGTACAGGCTACTATACAATATGTCGTTGAAATGACAAAAACAATTTTAAACAAACAGCACAAGTTCAGTTTTTTTTTATGTAGAACAACGTAAATGCTGTAAAGAAAATTAGGGTTTTCCTGTGACAAGAAAGTCAAGATCAAATAAATGTCATTAAAATTTTCACATGTACGAAATTTAAAAAAGGAAAGTGTTTTCATAGAGAAATAAAATTTGAATATTAAAAATAATATATAAAATATGCAATTGAAATTTGTACTGTCTTAATTATTCTGGGTTTTATCAAAAGATATATTGTATGCTGCTAATATCTAAAACGTATTTCCCCGAAAATTAAAAAAAATAATGAATTTACATTGTGTAAATTCAATTATGTTTTGGAAAGTGTAATAATAGACTTCAGAATAATAGAACAAAGTCACAATATTCTTTGTGGGTTTAATAAATTCACAGGACTTATCATTATGACTTTTACATTAATGAAAAATATTGGAAGAGCATATATAGGAAGGTGAGGGAAAACTTAGTTGGGGCTAAAAACACAATCTTGAAACTTAAGAGTATGTAAAGTTTATTTTTATTTAGTAAATTGGGTTAATTTGCGAGTACTAAACATTCATTTCATTATCATCAAAAATCATTAACCACGTGAAGATTCACATTATAGTGTCATGTAAACAATTCAGGAGGTGGTGTGGCTAAATGTCAGTCATAAAGCCCTGCATTTTCAAACCTAAAGGATTGTAGGGTTCTTAATCACTGCCCCCGCCCCCTTCCCTTTGAAAGTATGTCAAGAAATAAGTGAGCAGAGAGCACAAGCATAAAATAGAATGGTTTATAGTCTTCATCATGACTGCATGCCTGTGGGGTCTTATTTATAGCTGACCTCTCTGGTGGTAACTTTTCTCTTTCATGCATTTTGAAAGCCCCTGTAATTCCTAAGTGAAGACAGTTTGTTGGTTACTATTGACAGAGCTACAAAAGAATGCTTTAAAACACCCATTTTAAACACCGGACTACTGGAAGAATGCTGTGAAAATCCCTTAAAGGATTTCGATTTGTTTTGTGTTGTTTTTGGCTGGAGCACCTCTGTCTTTTTCTTGAGTCTTTAAAAGTAGAAAGACAACTGAAGTTTGGACACATAATGGCTGAGGTTTCTTTTGGAAAAGTCTTGTGATAATCTGTTTTCCATTTGGGTGTGAGTACTAATTTCCATAGCACAGTCCTTCTTTGTTCCTTCTTTTACTTACTGAAATGCCATTGCCATGCTTCCTTTGATTAAAATAATAAAATACATGATTGAATATTTTATAGGACCCTTCACCCTGTGACCAGTGCCTGTGGTACCCAAGCCTGTCCATCAAATGAGCACATGTAATGTTCAACAAATTACCCCTGAATAAGGCATAAGCACAGGCTGCTCCAAACTTCACAGCTGCAAAGCCCAGATGCTGGCTGACTTGGACCACTGGGGTCAGCGTGGGAAAAGGTGTCATGATGCTCCGTGGAGGACTCTGTATAAAACTTTATGTCAGAAGAAAAACACAACCCAAACTGATGATAGATGTGGTGGTTTGAATGCTGTGGAGTAGTACTTTGTCACCGCTGAAAGGCAGTATTCTTTGAATAATAAACAACCCCATTAACCTTTAGGACTAAATCTCCTTCATAAAATCATCCCTGATTTTCTGCCAACTTAACTGTAGATGTAGTCATTGGAGTCAAAATGTGATGAGACAGGATGGGAAATTGTACATTCCACAAGCTAAGACTGAGACACTGCAAAATACTCATGTTGATCTCCAACCTTCCACCTTATGCTTAAATTTCTAGAAGCAACTTGGAAATAAAGAAACTGCAATGTAAATCAAATACCATTAATCATTATTTAGAACTTACCTCCTTAGCATTTTATCTCTTCATTTAATATTATTTCCCAGAAGTATCAGGATTCATACAGATTGTTTGCAAATTAGACTTTGATTCCTGAGTTATGCTCTCACCGAACAGTGTAAGGCTAATGCAACCCACCCAACGTGGTACCATCAGAGGCTACTGAGAGGAGTCATCACCAATATTTTGATAGAACTTTTCTTATGGTTATTTCTAGGAGGAAGAAAAGGCCAGGTCCAACAAAGTACTGAGGTTCAGTTTCAGGGTAACTTAGCTAACTTGTGCAGTAAGAAAAGTCACCATGTAAGGAAGTGACTACAGAGCTTTCCCCAAAGAGGAAGTATATGCTTTTCCTACAGAGACAAGACTGTGGGGATGCCTTTACACACAGCCCTGCCGGGCTTGTGTTGCTCCCCGTTGATTTAGGTATTTGGACTCAAAGGAGGATTCGCAAACCCTGAGAATGGGATATTCTTTCAAAATTATTTCTGACTTCCTTTAGATTATTTTAGGTGTCTTCTTTATATTGTCATCATTCCACATTAAAATGCCATGTAAAGATGAAAGAGCATTACTGCTATGCTCAGGAATTACTTTTAACTGGAATATTAATAAATGCAGAGACGTTTACAAAATAAGGGGTTCAGTGATTTAATGAACATATGTTTGCTGTGCAACAGGGGCACTGAAAGGAATACTTAAGTCAAGGGGACATTGTCAAAACCTTTAAGCTAAGAGCCCAGCGATGACCAGGCGTTTATAGGGGGATGAAACAATTGAACGAGAATGGAGAGGACATCCAGGAGGATGGGAACAATACAAGCAAAGGCACAAAGGAAATACATTTAGAGAAAATAACTCATTTAGTATGGCTGCGGGCAGGAGGGTGGAAATGCATAGAATGAAACTAGACAGAAAAACGGAGCCACATCATGAAAAGGCTCATGTGTGATGCTTTAGATAGGGTGATAATTTAATTTATAGTCTAAATCTGGAAACTTGTGAAAGAGATAGGGGATGCTATTAATAATTACCCCAGGACAAAAGCATAACCCAGGAATTTTCTCGGTGACCAATGGTTACCTAGCTATAGAGAAAGGGACGACACTGAAGAATTTTGGAGAGGAAAGTTGTGATATAAGATGTAAAAGTTAGACTGATAACAATCTAATCCAAGGCTGGATTAGATTTATTAATATAGACACTGAGAATCAATGTTTAGAAAGAACTTTTTGCTAGTGACAAGAACCTGATAGCCCAGCTTTTCCTGGGAGGCTAAGAACAAACCTCATCAGTTTAGCACACTCACAAGGAGACCCTTTTAATCTTACGCCGACGTTTGAGAGGTGAAGTTATTCTATTCTTTTGAGTTCATAGAAACATAAATTGCTGAGCTAGGCAGCAAAACGGGGGCCTCCACCTGAATGACTTGCCATTTTATGAAAGTCAAAGAAAAATATTGGAAAGAAAAGGTCTGGGGAGCTGGCAAATCACCATTACTCTTTCTTCTTCAGTGGCCCCAAGGTACTAATATTTATGTAGCTGCAGCTGAGTGGCTATGTGCAGCCCGCTGGGTCCCTGCGTGGCGCTCCCTGCTGTAATGGGTGGAGGAAGTGGAGGCTGGGAGGGAGGCGAGGGGGCTGCAGGCACATTAAAACTTTGGTAAAATCACTGTTGTAAAGCGACAGAGCCTGAAGGGAGTACAGCTGTTTCTCCTCCTGTGTGCAATGTTTAGAGAGACAGACTGCCACAGCCTGAGCGAGTTACATTTAGGTTTCTTTCTTCCATCTCCTGAGCTCTGATTGTGATTTGTAGTTTTACCAGAGAAGGGTAATGGCTCTTACAGGCCCCTCCTTTTTGCATTTGCTTTCTTGCTCCCATCTGTGTCCATCAGATAATAATCAGTTTTCCTAATGCCTCATTTTCACATCTTTTTCTCATTGCTGTTTTTCAGCTATACATTTGACAGCCTTTCCCTGAGGCAAAAATACTCTTAGCCCCATTTAGGTCTTATAAAAAAGCTCTGTGTATATACCGAATTAGTATAAATATTAAGGGTTTAGACAGTCCTTTCTGAGTAGTGGTTCTCCTATTTAAGTATTTAAAATTAGCCTTGATACAACACAATTGTCTAAAGCATGGTTTTTCTCTAAAAAAATATATTCTTTCAAGTAAAGAATTCTTATTTTTTTATTCATGCACTAAATGATAAATTTATTGAGTGTTTATCATGTGCCTGGCTCTGTGCAAACTCCTGGGTAAGAGTAGTTTTGAAAGACCAAATCCTCATCCTTAAATAGTTTACAATTTATTAGTGGCAAGATGGTGGGGGGGGGAGGAGTTAGTGGAAGTAAATAGCTATTTATAGCAGTCTCTCTCAATGGGTGGTCACAGAACCACAGTGGCAGCATCATGTGGGAACTTGTTAAAAATGCAGAGTACTGAGTACACACCAACTCTATTGAACCAGAACCTCTGGGATGGAACCCAGCTGTTTGTATTTAAAAGTCCTCTGTTTGATTTAATGCACACTCAAGTTTGAAAACCACTGGTCTACAATGTGATAAGACGTCAGACCTAAGTGTTGGGTGGAATGGGAGCACATGTGCAGAGGAGCAACTCTGTTGTTAGGTCAGAGAAGGATTTCCAAAGGAGTTATGTCCAAGGGATGAATGTGTAAGAAGTAGCCAGGAAAAGGGCAGGTGGGGGTGGGCAGTGATTAATTCCAAGGAGAGCATGTTCAGAAGCCCAGAGGTGAGAAATAGCAGTGCCTAGTCAGATATCAGGTGGAGTTCAGGGAGCTGGAAATGCTGTCAGAGGTGACTGATAGGTGTTTGATGTCAGGAAGGTTGGGAAGTCAAGTGAATGGGGACTGAGGCCTCTGGAGATTCATTCAGGCAGACAGATATGGAGTTAGCCAGGAAGATGAACCAGAAAATGTGGGTGAGTTCAAGCTAGGACTCCTACTCAAGAGGACGGCAACAACAAATGAGATCCCAAGGTCAGAAGAAATGGAATTCTTGGTAGTTAATTAAGACATGAACTTAAGAGGCAGTAACTTATGAAGAAAATTCAGGAGACTTGTAACTAAAGCCATAAGTCCAGTAAGAAGATAACCTGATTTGCCACAACAGTACATCAAGCTTTGGCCTGGGGCTCCTCAGAGTTCCCTGTGTCTATGCTAGAAAGAGATCAGTTCCATATTTGTGGCATCATAAACCTACAGTTTTGCAAAGGTAAGCACTTGTTAATAACACTAAGCATAATAATGGTCACGTTTTTTAAAGTGTTCTATAAATTAGGCATTACATTAATGTCTTTATATGCAAGATCTCATCTCATTTAATAGTAATTGGCAAATAAAGTCACTCAAAATGTCTGAAATAAAGGCTCAGAGGAATCCACTAAAGCAAATATGTTCAGCAAAAATAATCCTTTCTAAGAAATGGTTTGTCAATGTTAGCTAGCAAGGGACTTTCCAAGTACAGCAGGCAGACTTTATTCACAGAAAAACATGACTGGAATGATGTTATCTGTATAGACTTGTCATATTTCAAATAATTCAGTGACATGGAGATCAGGTTTCATAGAGATTGTAAAAAGACCATAGGCCAGAAATGAAGAAGGAGCTAAATCACCTGATGTGGTTATTGGGCTGTCTCTGGCTGAACTACCTGTATAGTGGAGATGTTGGTATCAGGATATCAGAGCTGGAGCACCAGCCAATAAGGTTAATCTGCAAGGTTCATCTGGTTTCCTGTACTACCAAGCAATATTCTGATGGTATGTGATTTCCCAGATGGGCATTTTGGCAGGGAGAGAAAGAGCAAACCAGCCATGAAATATTGTTATTTGTCTTATTAAAAAAAAAACAAATATATTATCAGTTTGTTCTATCAGACTCCCAGTTTTGATTTAACCTCAAGGACACTTTGCCATGAATCATCCAAGATCTGGAAAATTCAATAGTAATTAAGATGTGGGCTAAGATGTGATGTGAAAAGAGCATTTATAAAACTTAGTTTTTAGGTTGCAGATAGAAGGGTGGCTTCCCAGAAGACATGAGTGGGTTATGGAGCAGCAAAACAGGAAGTTTTCAGGTAAACAAGGCATGAATCAACATGTTGAGAAGAGTGATAATCACATCATGGAAGTTTAAAATCACTGGGGAAGAGCTAGATCTTTGTGCAAGTTAATCACCATTTGTCTCTCCAAATCCCTCTACATCTTTCTCCATGCCCCCAAGAGACTGACTTTATGTAGGTACTACGTCATCTTTGGGCCTCCATCTCCATTTTAATATCAGTCAATGGGAGGAACTGGGCACCCACAGAAGACTGGAAAAAGGGAGGAAATTGAGGCCATAGACCTAGTCTCCTGATTTTCTTCCTGACAGATTACTGCATTTAGACTTTCCCTCCCTACCACAGGCTTCAGTTATAAGAGGGTGTGGTAGTTTGAAGCTTTTATGGACCTCAGAAAAACCATGTCTTAAGAGCTAATTCATTCCTGTGAGTGTGAACCTATTGTGGGTGGACCTTTTGATTAGGTTATTTCAGTAAGGCAGGACCCAAGGTGGGTCGTAATCCTCTCACTGGAGTCCTTTATATACGGGATGAATACAGAGAAAGACAGAGAGAAACTCATGCACATTACATAGCTTTTAAGAATCTAGTCTTTTTGGTATGAATTTGTCAATAAAGTTGTTTCCTACGATTAATATGATACCCGGAAGTTCCCTGATCTTATTTATATACCAAGATTGCAATTCCACAGGAAGGACTCAGTGTTCTGATAAATGATGGAAATAGTCATTTCACAAATCAGATGATAACCTTGAGGCATTGCTTTGAAGTCTCACTTATGTTTTCCAACTCATTTCCTAAGGATAGAAATCCTGCCAAAGCCCTCCAAGAAGATAAACAACATTCGGCTGGTGGAAATTCTGAGTCTGAAGACAATCAACTGATCAAAATTTTCTACAATAGAAATGATACAGAATATTTACTGTATAAAAGAATATCTTCAGTACTACCTTTTCAACAATAAAGGATTAATATATACTCTCTTCACTGGTGAAGTAAGAATGTGGTAGAAAAAAAGACATAACTCATTAATTTCTGCTTGGATGAACTTCTATGACCCCAGGATACCTTAAAACAGACATTTGTGTTATCCTTAATTATCTAAAACCAGGGAAGGAAGAAGAGTCTGATTTAGGGTTAACCAATTTATTTTTTCTTCTGCAAGCTTTCTCTCCATCATTTTAAGTTACCGAGAATGGTGGTTTTATGCTTTAGAGACATGATTGGGATTCTTTGAGGCAAATGGGGAGGTATTGTCACTCTACTTTGACCAGAGTCCTAAGGTCTGATAAGCCCTTTATTAATATTGAGTACCCTCACTGTTACCAGTTGGGGCTCTCTTCTGAGTTCTGAGTTGGCAACTCTTCCTAGATATGATGTCCAAGTTCTCTACTAACTTCAAATAATATCTATACAGATCTCTGTTTTGAAATTCATAAAATAAATTCGATGATGTATCTTATAAGAACACATTTTGTAGCTGCAAAATGGTCTTTAGTTTCCTGGTTGAAAGAGAGTAGATAAATATGGCACTATTTTAATTAGATCAGTATCTAGCAGTTGAGGTATCCTTAATGTTTAGTTGTAGGGTAGTATTTTTAAAAACATATTTTCACTTAATGGCAAAATACTATAGAAATTTGAAACCATAATTTAATATCTTAAGATCGCAATTTCTCGTTTAATTCTCTTATTTGCAATTCTGAAATCCCATTCCTCTTTGAAAAGATCTCAGTTATTCTTAAAGACTTCGATGGTGTTTTAAGCAATATCTGATTTTAGTTTTGCAATACAAGAGGAAATTTGAGCTCTGAAATATTACAGCTGTGAAATGTATAGCAACAGAGGTTGACACCATTATGGAAACCTCTAATGCTCCAAAAATGAGAATCCTATTTTACATTAAGATGACTATTATTTGGGAATTTTTACCAAAAATTGCATTATTGGCCACTTGAGGTCACCATTGCTCTCTCCAAACTTGGGAAATGTGAGTATGCTTAACCTAAGAGGGGGAAAAAAAAGAATTTTGCCCTATACCTTTATACCATTGAAAACAATTACTGATCTGTGAATAAGACAAATGGAATGCTTTAAACATTTTAGTACCCTATTCATATTCTTTGTCTAATTTTGAATGATAGAAATAAATCTTAAAGTTGTTTCAGAACTCAAATTTTTAAATGCTTTCCCTTTTGCATTACAACTAAATTCCAATATTAATGATTAGATTTTTGTTTTCAAAAGTGATTTCATCATTAATAACCTTTTTACCCATGTCTTGGATTGCATTTCCTAGAAACAGGACCCAAGGGAGGATTCAGTCAGATTTGTTTTATTGAGAGAGAGCTCTTTAAGAGAACGGAATGAGTGAAATAACTTTTTTTAAAATATATTTTTATTTATTTTTAAAAGGTACTTATATTACATAAAGTGTTACATAAGAAATTCCCATATGCCCCACTCCTCATACCTCCCACCCTTCCCCACTTCAACAACTTCTTTCATTCATGTGATACATTCATTGCAATTGATGAACACATTTTGGCACATTGCCACCAATCATGGATTATAGTTTACATTTGTAGTTTACACTCTCTCCCACTCAATTCTGTAGGTTATGGTCATATATATAATGACCTGTATCTGCCATTGTAATGTCACTCAGGACAATTTCGAGTCCTGAAATCGCCCCTGTATGATACCTCTTTGTCCCTCTCCCTGACTTGAACACCTCCAGTGGCCACTGTCTCCACATCAATTATATAGTTTCCTCCATTGCTAGAATCACAGTAAGCCTACAGTAGAATACTGGTAAATCCACTTCAGTCCATATTTTATTCCCCAAACCTGAGGATTCTGGGATGGCGATGCCCACTCCACCTCCAATTGAGAGGGGAATTCAGTCCCACATGGATGATGGGTGAGAGTTTCCTGCTTGTAGTTGTAGAGTTTTCCGGTTCTTGGTGTAAAATCACTTTTAACTCTCCAATACATCTGCCAGGTAGAGACTGATTCCCTTTTCTTCTAAGATGAAACTCAAAGCCCAGTAAGTTTGAGTGACTCACTGAAAATTGTGCATTTAGTAAGAGAAGCCAGGATTTTAATCCAAAGCTGAAATTTTCCCGCTAGTATCTGGCATCTTGCTCTAGAACAGTCTTCCTGACAGTAAAATACCTATTATTTTGAATAAGCTGCTTATTGTATAGAGAACAGGTCCCCAGCCAGTTCATCTTGCTAACAAGATGGTTTTTTCCATGTTCTTTAGCTTAGAGACAACAGTGTCGTGGAAAGTGGCAGAAGAGTATGATGGTAAAGGTTCTTTCAGATGTTCAGAACTTACTTCTGGTTAACAGGTAGGCCCAATTCCTCCAGCGCTGTCTTCTTTAAACACTGTGCCACAATCCCCTGAAAATTCATGCTTTTGGATATTGGACAAGAGAGTGTTTCTATACTTCTTCTTCTCCTTCATTGAATCCTGCTTCTTTAGTCCTTTTGAGATGGAATTCCTTTGCTGATTTATGTCTCTTTACTTTTTCTCTGCGTTTTCTTTATGTCAGGAACTATTAAGGGGTCTACATTTTTCTTAGTGTATGTGGCCAGCATAATTAAAAAGGGAAGCTTACTTCATGAATATGATAACCTGGAAATAATTTTATTTGAAATTTAAACATTGTATGTTGCTGACACTTGCTTTGTGATGACCAGGTCTATTATTTTTCATATTTTGTTGCTAGTGTTTCTTCTCCTGCTTTCCTGCTGTGTATGCAGCTTTTAATTGCTATATTTTACTCCTTGCATTCTCCATGCCTCTTGAGTTACCCTTGCCAGGATTCTGCTGATACAGAAAGAGAGAGGATTAGGGTGCTAATGGGGGTGGCAGAGGGGCTTGGTTGTCTCCTTGTAAGCCCTGTGGGAAGTATCTGGCCCCAATTGTTGAATACTATGCTGAATTTTTGCTTGAATGTGGGATATATAATGCCTCTTTCTCCTCAGCTCTGGGTCCTAGCAACAAATTCCAGGGCAACAGGAGATATCACATTCAAAATTTTATCATAAATACATCATCTTATTTAAGTTTCCAAAACCTGATTTCTCAGGTGGGAAAACTAAACCTCAGAAAGGTTAAGTGACTTGTCCAAAGTCACACAGAGATGGTAGATTTGGTATTCAAGCTGCTGTATGCCTGGCTGGGTCCAGGCATCACATATATTTATTAACTCTGACTCCATAGTGGCATAATTTCTCCTGGAACTGTTTTGGGAATTTTTCTCTATACTTCAGCATAGTTTGTTAGGTGAAACTAGAATGTAAAATATACGAAGACATCCAGGCATCCCCTATACTGTAGGCAAGAGGCCCAAGTAATCAAGCGGAGGCCCCTAGCCCATGGTCTGTCCCCCTCTTCTTTCACACTGTCTATACCACATCATGAGGAATCTCCTGCCATCTCTCAGGCCTGAGGGATCTTAAGTAGGATGGCGCCAGTGAAGGGGCCTACATAAGTCCCAGGAGCAAACTTGGGGCCATTTTGGTAGGGAACTTCAGGTTCCTCAGTACCTGGAGAGAAAGATGGGGAATGTGAGTTCCAGACGGCTAAGTCCCCTCGGCCCCACAGACTCCTCACCTGCAGAGAGGTGTGCCGCTGACAGAGTTGACGAGCAGGACCACATAAAGTACAGGCCAGGACAGGGACCCCAGCTACTTGGACAATGGTTTTACTGAACATGGCACTGTAGGATTCCTGCTTCCATAAACTAGCACAGGTTGTATTATTAGTAAGCCATGCTATGTGCAACGTGCTAAACTTGAGCCAGATGAATTTACTATTACAGTGCACACCTAATTGTATCAACACCTCCTCCCGTTGTTTGCTGATGCAAATACGAGACCCGGGATAGTCATATGAATGGGTCATCATGCTAAAGTGAGTAGCTAGTTAAAAAAATGCATCCAGCCCTTCCTTTTCAGCTGATGGTTATTAAATGTATTAAATTAAATATTTACTGGTCCACTTTGTGCCAGACACTGGAACTATGTAAGGAAATAATAAAGATCATGACATTAATGGTCATAATGTAGACAACCAACCTAATATGTACCAAGCATCAGACCCTATTGCAGGTACTGGACCAAACAGACATGATCCCTGTCCTTAGGAAAACTTACGCCTAGAGGTGGGTCATACATATTAAACAATGAATTGTGCAAGGAAATAATTATAGTTGTGTTGAGTGGTACTGAAGAATTTTGCATGCTATCAGAGTATGTATGTAGTAAGGGGGTGGGTAAAATACCTCATGCTAAGGAAGCCTTCTAAATAGAGACCCCTATTTCTCTAAAGAGAAATAGGCCTTTATCTGGAACCAGGAGATTAGAAAAGATGGGATGGGATGGGTAGAATTCTTGGTAGACGATATTGATAAAGATCCTGAAAATGAAGGAATCTGAATTATGGACAAATTGGGAAAAACATTCAAGGTAGTTGAACCACAAGGGTTCAATGAACTTCAAAACACTTTTGTGGCTGGTTTGGTTTTTGCTGCTTTTGTTCTGTTTTGCTGCAAGCTGAAGGCAGGAGAACTATAGTGGAAGTTCACTTTCTCAGCTCAGCCATTTACCAGCTTTATGAGCCATAGCTTCCTTGTTTATGTGTTGCGCATGCCTTGTAAAGAATTAGATAAAGGTTTTGTCCTTTGTTCCTAAGTATTAGAAAAAAGAAAAGCAAAAGGAAGAGTACAAAAATTTGATCCACCTGATATCAGACTCTTAGATGGCTGGAAACATTTGAGTGACTGATTGAGCACATAAGCTTATAAATAGTTGAAATGTCCAATATTAATATTACTTTTGTAAGAAAATTTAACATTCAAGTCAGGTTCCAGGAATCCCAGGACTTATTTTTATAAAGAATATTTATCGCCACCCAGTGGCAGCATTCTGCATTGTTCTAGTATACTCTTCAAGAAAAATATTTTGTTCATAACAATAGATACTCCAAATCTTCCTGACAATGAATTTATTCATTTGTTCATCCTACAGCTCTTTATTGAAACCCTGTTATATACCCAGTACTATTTTTTTGTGTAACTCGGCTGAAATGAACTCTGTAACCTGATTTAAAACATATGATACACAAATTCAATCATACCAATAGTTGCCATGTGGTGGGCATTGGGCAAGACAGTTTTCATACATGATCTCATTTAACCTTGACCACCAAGTTCAAGCTTGCTACCTTCTTCCTCAAGGGAGGAAACAGAGACTCAAAGAGGTAAGGTAACATGTCCAAGCTCAGAAAGCCAGTAAGTTAAAGAACTGTAGTTAAATCCTAACCTGCCGAATGTAAAGTCCATTTTTATTCTGCTGTATCATACAGAATCTTAAATGCATTCATTCATAAATGTATTTACTAATATACATGTAATATTAACCTGTATTAGTTTATATATATTTATTTAATGTGTGTGAATCACCTATTATATGCTAGGGCCAGTGTAGGATGAGGGTTCATATATTCATTCATAAAACATTTATTAGCACTTACTATTTGCTGTGTTTATGCTGAGTGTTGCCAATACAACAGCTAGTAAAATGTTTTGATTCCTGTGATCGGTGTGCTGAGAATCAAGTCAGGCAGAGGGACCTCAATCAGATACTCAAACTAATAATGACGTGTATATAATTACTATCTGGAATTTAATTTTGTAGGAAAGAAAACCAGCTGAAGCATGCATATATATATGAATCTGGCTACACTTGAGTGTTGAAAATGGGTTTTCTTGAGGATGTGCTACTTTAGCTGAGATCTGAAGGTTGGATAGGATTTAATCATGTGTATGTTCTGAGGAGTGAGTGCAGGGGGAAAGGAGCAGGTGAGGGCCGTATTATAGACAGTGGAGACATCATGTGCAAGTGCCCTATGGTAGCAGGGAGAAAGTCACAGTCAAGGAAGAGAGAAAAGAGGTAGTATGGGGCCAAGTGAGGCTGGAAAATAGGTAGGTAAGGAGAATGCCATTATGTAGCCTTGCCTATCATGCATGGAATTCTCCATCTGCATCTAACTGCTGCAAAGGGAGTTCCTTGCTCACTGCTGGAAGAAAGAAAAGCTAGGTGGCCTTTTAACATAAGAAAGATACCTGTTTTTTCTCTACTTTCTGCCTTTTCACATTTCTCTTGAAAGGTATTGACCATGACTCCATGGGGAGAGAAAGAGGAAGGCTTGAAAGTGATTTTCTAGAAGAGACAAATAAATATCATGTGATGCTGGGGAATGAATCAGGTCCCCAGCAAAAGGCATGGTGGGATCCCACCCCCTGGTCCAGTGGATGTGAACCAATTTGTAAATAAGACCTTTGAAGATGTTATTACTTAAGGTGTGCCCAAACTGAGGGAGGGTGGGCCTTAATCCAATATGGCTGAAGTCCTTATAAGCAAAGGTAATTACACACAGAAAGAAACCAGGGAGAACATAAAGAATCTGGAAGTCACAGAACCCAGAAGAGGAAGGAGAAGGTACTTCCATGTTCATTGCCATGTGACCCCAAGATTGCCATCTAACTAGAAGATACAGATCCTGGGAGAAAACAAGCCTTCTAGCCTCTGAAATCCTGGGCCAATAAATCCTTGCTCTTAAGCCACCCCATTGTATGGTACTTGTTTTAGCAGCTAGGAAATTAAAACATGCATATCAAAATATCCACATCTCTTCCTGGTAAATCTTTGAGGCCTTGCAAATTAGCATGTACTTCTCTAGATGTTCCTTTCTCCTAGAAGGTGGGAAAAGAGTCTTGTATCTGTTTCTCTAAGACAATAACTTCCATCCTTAAAGCTACATAAAATATGTGAGTTTTGTTTATACCTAGATCTCCAAGAGTCTTGTGGTGAGCCTAAAATGCTCTGTTTGAAAGTAGCTACTTAGTTCCCTAGCCCTATTCCTGTGGTAGAGAACCCTCTGCCAAAGTGGATTTTCCTCAGTCTTCTAGTCCTAGATAGCCTTGCCTGAATGTTTCAGATGAAAAGTTCTGCAAGGGGATTTAAGATCTTGGCCAGCCAGAGACAGGAGGCACCTCCTTACAGATCACACCTTCATCTCCCCATTTTACTCAGCAGGGTCAGTAGCTCCCATGTTCTCCCTGGGAAGCACTTAATGTCCTTTTTCGACTTTCTCCATGGCAATAGTTTTTTCTCTAAAACTTCCTATACAAAAAAACCCAAGCCCACTCCAGTGACTTTCCTTAATTAAATCACACCTATTTTCCTCCTGCACCTGTACTCTCTCAGATCCCACTGGCAGCTGTTTTCCTCCAATTCAGAAGTCCCCAGTGTAGAGCAATACTCACTCCCCTTCCTGCACTTCCTGACACTGTACCCTGATGTCACTGCATTGCACTGAGCAGTGTCAGAGCTTACAAAGTTCAATTTCTTGAATGTGTTCTTAAAGCTAATGTGCTAGCTGCACATTGAAAAAGTTTCCCACACCTCTCCTTTTTTCACCAACCTTGAAGCAGAGATCAGGGGCAAGCCAGTATCTTCCTGAGTGTTAGAAAATAAGAGGAAAGTCCAGTGGCCTCTTTTCAGATATCATCATGGGAATATACTAGAAGAGCCAGATGCTTTTAACAGTTGACTTACTACATCAGTACAGGTTACCAGCTCTCTGATTCCAGGGACTAGAGATCTGTGCACAACTCCAGGTGCTTGTTGCAATGAATAGATCCACATCTACTGGATTTGGAAGCATGGATCTAGCATTTGGAATTGATTGACAGCTTCTGCCATCCAAACGAAAAATCTTAACCCAGTTTCATCCTAAAGCTCTTTTCCTGGATTACCAAAATCAGAAAGTGGTATTTACAGGACAGTACAGTTTCTTTCTCTATATTTCTTATCATAAACTCTGAACTTCTTAATATGCCATTGCACTAATAACTTTCGGATTGCTCCAGTTTGCAGTCATAATTTTAAACCTTCGTGCGTAACTTGACTTTTCTGCCCTTTGGCTGGGAGCCCTTTCCCTTTATCTCATCTTCCTAACACAGTAGGGAAGGTTTAGTCAGTGGTCCTCTCAATATCAGTTCTCTACTTCTTTCTGGTAATACAAACTCAAACTAATTTGGGTCTGCAATGTGTCTAGCTAACATTTCCCAGCTTACCTTCCAGTTGGATATAGACTTGTGGTTAAGAGCATCAAGCAAAGGCTTTTGATTAGGACTTTCAGGAAGCTTATCTATAAAGGGCATGCAGGTAGGAAAAATCCAAATTTCTCTTCTGTTTTTTTCTCCTTTCTGCTGGCTGTGGGAATGTGACGGTGATGTCTGAGCCTCTAATAGCTTTTTTTTTTTTTAAGATTTATTTTTTATTTATTTCTCTCCCCTCCCCCCCCCCCCATCCAGTTGTCTGCTTTCTTTGTCCACTCACTGTGTGTTCTTCTGTGACCACTTCTATCCTTATCAGCAGCACCGGGGATCTGTATTTCTTTTTATTGCATCATCTTGTTGTGTCAACTCTCCGTGTGTGTGGCACCATTCTTGGGCAGGCTGCACTTTCTTTCACACTGGACAGCTCTCCTTACGGGGCGCACTCCTTGTGCATTGGGCTCCCCTACACGGGGGACACCCCTGCGTGGCAGGGCACTCCTTGCACACATCAGCGCTGCACATGGGCCAGCTCCACATGAGTCAAGGAGGTCCGGGGTTTGAACCTCAGACCTCCCATGTGGTAGGCAGATGCCCTCCCATTGGGCCAAGTCCACTTCCCTCCAAAAGCTATTATTAACTATGAAGCAACTTTGAGGCTAGAAGCCACATGCAAAAGATGGTAAAATAGAAAGATAGAGGAACACACCGCAGGGATAACTTAGCAGCCGTAGACTTTATATCTCTGGATTAATTTTACATGAGAAACAGTAAAACCTTTCTTTGTAGATAACTATTATTTCCAGGCCCTATTTCTAGCTACCAACACAGTTCCCCTCTTTCATGCTGAGGAGAGGGCAAGTAGGTGATCACTACTCATGGGAGGCACCCCAAGCTATTCCTTACAGAATTATAGGATCACTTATTCCCCTCAGAAATATGTACTGAATTTCAGATGTTCCTGACTTTCTCCATGGGAATAATTTCACTCTCTTGAATAGGGCATTTGCAGGAAGGTATGCCTGAATTTTTGTATTGAATACTGGAATCATAGCCTGCTACCATGACTGCCTATCATTACCATTTGGAATTTAATCAAGCATTGTTATGTATGCATGCCAATGAATTATTGTTACTCCATAATTGGAAAGGTGCCCAACATACTTGTCTATGACAGTTTATTTTAAGGCCAGAGATGTTAACATATAAATAGGATACTGCATCTGACTTTCAGAAAAGTTCCAGATAGATAGCTGTCAATCAATCTGCCTAAAAAGCACTTTTCTGAATGCCAGAGGAAGACTGGAAGGGATTTGAAAAGAGAATGTATGGTTTTTAGGCCATTAGGATTTTTTTTCAAATACTAGATATAATGAGAGGAAGCTAGAGAAAAACTCCAACAGTGGCTAACACATTAAACCAAAGGCTAAGAATATAATATAGAAATTAATGGAATGACTTATGTAGATGAGTGGTCCTTGTTTTCAAGAAGACATTCGATTCTCATCATTTCCATTGACTCTTTAGGTTAAATAATATTCTTCAATTTTAAATGATCTTGGGTTTTGAAACTGCAAACAAAATACCAAATTTTGTTATAATTTATGAGTGATTGGACCCAAATCAAATTATTTTCTCATATATTTTGAAATGATAGCCATGATTTTCTGAAGACATATGTGCCAAAATTGTAATGTTTCCAATAACTATAGGATGATATTGTTCTTTTTATAATAATTTTTTTCAGGGTTTCAGCAGTCCATGTCTCGAATTTCCTCTTTCTAGCTACCTCCACCTATTTCTCTGGCATAATATCAGTATTTCTTTGAGACCTAATTAAAGTTTGTATTTTCCTATATGAAGATTTTTCTGTCCTTGGAACCCCTTCCTATTCCAACTTGGTAACTGAACACTCACTTCATATGTGCCAGCATTAAACTGTGTATAAGTCTCTACTCTAATACTTGTTATAATACTACATCGTACTTTTTAATTTTTTTTATTTTTATTTTTTCTGAGGTACCAGGACTAGGAATTAAACCCAGGACCTCATATATGGAAGGCTGGTGCTCAACCACTGAGCCACATCAGCTTCCCTGTGTTTTCTCTCTCATCTGTTTGTTGTTTGCTTATTGATTGCTCATTGTTTTCAATCATTGCTTATTGTTCTGGGTTGTTTTTTTTTTGGTTTTAGTGTGCTCATTGTTGTTTTTTATGTGCTTATTGTCTCTTCATTGTTTTTTGCTTATTGTTTGTTTTGTTTTTTCTTTAGGAGGAACCAAGAACTGAATCTAGGACCTCCCATGTGGGAGGTATGTGCTCAACTGCTTGAGCCACTTCCACTCCCTGCTCATTTGTTTTTATTGTTGTCTGCCCATTGTTTCTTTGTTTTTCTAGGAGGAACCAAACCCAAGACTGCCCATCTACTCCCTACACTATAATTTTTGATGTCATTTCTTCAAGGGAAGAGTTTTCAAGTAAAAATTCTGTGTTTTCTTCATCTTTGTCCTCCCTGGCTATGGTGATGACTGGCACATATCAGCTGTTCAATATATACTGATGAAAGTAATCTATGAATACATAAATAAGTAAGCAACTAAAGAGGAATAAAATCTTTACCCTGTCTTTCTAAAAATAAATGAATAAATAAATAAATTGATAAATAAGTCAACAGTTTCAACTGCAAGGGCAGCTTTGAATGAGATGGTGTCTATTCCTGTACCAAATATTTTAAAAATAAAAACCTGTATTAATTTAATTTCTTTAAATTATTTGCCTATAAATCTTTTTGCATATCTCATCATTTAATTGATACTTACAACAACCATATCATCCCCATTTTAGAACTCAGAACATTCATGGAAACACAGTCATTTAGCCACAGTTACATACCATGTGTGGGAAATAACAACTAAATGGAGTGACTATTCTGCAAATTATCTCTCTGTGACATAAAGAGTGTGTCGTTTCTTCCCTTGGCTTCATTTTTCTTTTCCACATGCCCCTTCAACTCTCAACTTCAACATATGGAACCCACTCACCTACTTATTAAATTCTTTGTATCTGGCTACCACATTATCTTCTTGTTAGATGACCATGCATCTTTATCCCAGTGCCCTAGCCTGCAACTTCAGCATCAGAGGAAAGTTTTGTCCAAGGCAGTTTTCCAAAGGGAATTTCTTTGAGAAGAAATTTTTGACCAACTATTCTAGTATAGCTGAGAATTCACCACCTCCCTTTCCAAATATGGCTTCCTCAATTGTCCTTATGGAGAATGTGTTTTGGGATGCCAACCATCCATTAGAACAAGCAAGAGGAACAGTCAACTTGAAGCCAGAGCTGCTAGAACACAGATCAAGAAAAGAGCTCATTTAAATGACTGAACTAAAGTATAATATTTATGTCAGGACAACCCAACCAACTGTAAATATACAAAATTAAAGACTACGGATCCTTATCAGACTCTAAACTTCATTACTAGCAATATTGGATTATTTATTGTTGAATCCCCAATAAATATTCATGAAATGAACATCATCTACTGGGATTCGACTAGTTTGCTACAGGCTAGGAAAGACTTCAAGAATATTGGGTTGTCACTCTTCTGTAAGAGTTCCCGATCCAATTCATTCATTGAATAGAACTTTAATGAGAACACACTAGAGGCCAGGCTCATACTTGTGCTAGGTGTCAAGGAAAAAGTAGTAATAATGGCTACTATTATTTCCTGAATGCTAACTACCAGAGACTATGCCCAGCACTCTATTTACTTGTCACTAAATTCTCACAACAACACTACATAATAAAGGTTGTTATCCCCCTTTTACAGATAATAAAAGGGAGTCTCAGAGAGGTTAAGGAAATTTGCTAATGTCACTCCTAACTTTAGCTGACTCCTGTAGATATGCCCTCAAGCAGCATATCTACAAAACAGGAGAGGCACAGGTCAACAAATTACAGATATTCTTCCAGACAGTCACTAGAAGTACAGTCAAGGGCATGTTCAGTGCACAAGATTTATTCTTTGCATTGGTCCTTGATATTCATTTCTGCATATTCGGAAAGGGAAAAGAGAGGATTTCTGAGTCCTTGCACAGGAGCCATTGTCTACAAGTGACCTCTTGTCTGTGTGGTCTTAGGCTGCCTGACTTGGTGACCCTTAATCCAGAAAATTTTATTTATTTCGGTTGCAACTACTGCTATTGTGACTATACCCTAGAAAATATTATATCATGGGAAAGACTCCTTCAGCTTATTATAGATAGGGCTAGACAAAAGGCAGAGATGAAATCCCAGGATGACATAGTAACACTCACACCTCTGATGCTTCATTTGGATCTATGTAAAAACATACTAGGTTTTAAAAGTTTCTATCCCTTCTGACAAGGAGTAAAGATTACTTATAAGTCTGGTCTCAATTTGAATGCTTTCTTTTCTTGAGATTTATATATATGTGTGTTTATGTGTGTATTTGCTATATAATTAAGTTAACATACAATCATTGTGGAAAATATCAAAGTTCTGATATAAATTTTACCTATTTCTTGAGTAGGAACTGTGGGTCTCAAGATAGTGTTATCCCATGTCACTTGTGCTAGGGTACCATGTTCTTATGTCAGGGATCTTAATTTCAGCTGCTATTTATGTACTTGCTTGAAGTGGGTTACATTTATTAACTTATTTCTACAATTGAGCTTCTGCCACACAAAGCTGGCTGGATAGCTAGTAGCCACATAGGCATACAGAGTGGGCACATGGCATAGAGGGTGAGATTCTCCAATCTGGAGGCAGACCTCCTGGGTTCTAATCCCACTCCTGCCACTTACTTTATTTGTGTTCTTGAGCAATGTGCTTAACCTTTTCTATGTCTCTAGTCATTGTCCATAAAATGATAATGATTCATTCACACATGCAATCAAGCATCTGCCATACATCAAGCAATGCTCCATGTATGTAGGGAGAAACCCTGCCCTTGTGAATTTACATTCTGGTGGGACACATGGGAGATAAACACTAAGCTTAATAAGTAAATTATCAAATTATTCATTAGTTTGAAAGTGATAAGTACCATGGAAAAAATAAGCTAGGTAAGGGGAATCTACCATGTCTTTGTGTATAGTCTTAAATCTACTCCTATTCCTAAAATAGCTCAGAGGACTTCATATTTATGAATTTCTAAGGGAAGTGGTTGTGCCTCAACTGATAGAGCAACCGTCTACCACATAGGAGGTCTGGCGTTCAGTAGCCAGGGCCTCCTGACCTGTGTGGTGAGCTGACCCACGTGCAGAGCTTCCGCACTCAAGGAGTGCCGTGCCACGCAAGGATGTCTCCCACGTAGGGATGCTCCATGCACAAGGAGTGTGCCCTGCAAGGAGAGCCACCCCCATGAAAAGCACAGCCCACCCAGGAGTGGTGCCATGACACGGAGAGCTGACACAGCAAGATGATGCAAGAAAAAAAGTGACACAGTTCCCAGTGCGGCATTACAAGAGTACAGGTGGATATAGAACACACATTTAATGGACACAGAGTGCAGACAATGGTGGGAGAAGAGGAGAGAAATAAATAAAATAAATCTTTAAAAAATATAATACATTTTTTTTAATTAAAAAAAAAAGAATTTCTGGTCCCAAACCATGTAAGTTATATTTTAATTAAATGCACTCTCTTAATAATGCTATGAAAGAGGTATTCTAATTTCATGCATGAAGAATCTGAAGCTCAGAGAAATGAAAGAACTTATACAGAATCCTGCATTAGCTTCTTCTTTGTTCACATCAGCTTCTGTGCCTCTTTATCCACCTCATAGCTACCTATTGAAGGTTCATAACTCCATAGGATCCAATCTGACCTATAAATTCATTTTATTGTGGAACCATCCACTCCTACTCAATTGTTAATCATGAATTGCCCTGACACAATTAACTCACATGTCTGAACATTACATTTCCTATGGCTCTGGCAATCAACACTATTATTTCTAGGGTTTGCAAAGGCACTGCTAAATATCTACCTAAGAAAATTTTATCATGTACTGTGATTTTATGGATAGCCGTGTGCTTTTAACATGTATTTATTTTTAGAGCAATTATAAATCATTGTGTACTTTTAAAACTATTTTTCCTCTTATACTTCTTTGGCCACATTCTGTAAGTATTCTATTTCATATACTTACTGTTGTATTTATAAATGCTTGTAATTTCCCATTTTGATTTCCCTTTTTTACTCCCAAGAGTCATTGTTGGGTGTTTTTAATTGACTTTATTTTTTAGGGCAACTTTAGGTTTATTGGAAAAAATTGTGCAGTAAGTACAGTATACCATTATATCCCCTCTTTCCCCCATCCTACACACATTTTTCCCTATTATTGACATCTTGCCTAAGTGTGGTACATTTGTTAAAATTGATAAACCAATATTGATACATTTTTGTTAACTAAAATTTATGATAAAAGTGTTTATAAAACACTTGTGTCATGTGCATAAGATGCATTTTTAAGTGCAGATATATTTTTGGGACTTTTTTGTTAATTTCTTACATGCTACTTGCTTCTGGAATTTGTTGAGATTTTTCATACACCTATTTCATAGTCAGTGTTTGTGAACATTCCATAAGTGGAAACAATGTGTCTTATATTTGAGTAAAAGGTATTCTACTAGTTTAATTTTTAAAATTATTTGGATAATCCATTGAAAATGTATTTTGCTGCTGTTGTTTGACATCCCTTCTTTCCTTTTTGGCAAGGTCCTGATATTTATTGGGTATCATCCCTCTCTAAAACTACTCAGAGTTAAATATGGATAAATTAACTAATTGGTACTATCTTGCCTTGGCCAGAGATTGATTTTGGGATAAACATATAAACCAGTTTTAGACAAAGACATGTGAGACAAAGAAAAAGTCTGTTGGGGTCATCTCAGAAAGATTTTCAATGCTTTATAAAGGATCAATGAAAAGAAAGGATCTTTCTTGATCTACTAAATAAGATCTTATTTGAATATGATCCTTGAAATCAGAGCAAGAATCTTGTGACAATGAGGGGAAAAGATGGGACAACTTATTAAGGGCAGAGCAGAAAGGAAGGCAGAACCTAGGTCCATAGTACCTTCCTTCAGCCACTGCCTCAGTCCTAGATTTCCATTGTCACTGGACACTTGGCAAATTACCCTTTCCATTCAAGACATTTTTAGCTGAATTTTCTGTTATTTGCCGTCAGAACATCCTATTTGACAAAAATTTTGTAACAAAATACAGGCTCTGTAAATAACAGATACTAAAATACAGAATCGATAGAACACAACGATCTGAGGACCATACTATTTCAAGTTTCAAAGTCGGTAACCTTTGTTTTATTCTTGTAAAATATTTGGTTACTATGCAGCTTGTTATAACTTGGGACGCAGACCATACATTTTTTGGGAGAAATGATTATTTCTTACAGTTTTCAGTTTAGTGTGAGAGGAAGAGTTTCTAGGTTTAGCAAATATAAATACAGGACATCAAATTCAATTTAAATCTCAGATAAATAGTGATATTTTAAAGAATAAGTATGACCCAAATATTGTACAGGCTATACTTACACTAAAAAAAATTTAGTTGTTTTCTGAAATTCAAATTTAATGGAGCATGCTATATTTTTTTTGGCAATTCTAATTAGAAGAAAGCTATCAGCCTAAATTGACAGAAACATTTCTGGAAGCAGAGAAGAAAGAAAACAGAAAGAGGTTCTTTTTGTCCATAGTAAAATGAAATGGACTGAAAGTCCCATAAATATGGTATTTTTGTGGGCATCCACTAGACAAATCCTGGATCTTAATTTTTACTATGACAAAAATTTGTGCCATTAGATCAGTAATCAGGCTGTGAAGGGCAAATAAATAAGTATTGCTTCCTGGAGACCTGTTGACCTTTGATGTACTATGGCAAATTCATTTGGTGAAAGTATTCCCTATTATAGCTTGAAAGACAGACCTTTTGTCAATTGAGCATATATAAACTTTAGGGGAACAGTTGAAACAACAGAGAAGTGGCTTAATCAAATTCCACAGTTGGTCTAGAATTCAAGTCTTCTGATTCATTGTTCATTTAATTTTAAAGGGAAGCACCCATCCCCTGCCCCCACAAGAAATATCTACAAAGGATGTCCTTTTAATGGGAGTTCAGCTTCACATCTATTAAATGAAACTGTATTGCCTTATAATGCACAAAGATTATATTATTGCTTATTAGAGAAATATTTTCAGTTTTCATTAGAATCATTGGTATGAGGATACATTTCTTTAGGGTTGCTGTTAGGTAAAATTAGTCTTAACAACTTACCTCTCTTTGTTAACATTCCTATTTCTTATCAACTGATAATGACTAAAAAATAGGTGATATAGTGTGTGCTGATGCCCCATTCCCTTCCTGGTTTCTTCCCAATATCCCCCTCCTTACCCCTTCCATCAATTAACACACCTGACTATTTAATCATAGTAATGCTTTTTACCGAGCCTAATCTTGTCCTCACAGTCCTTCTCAAACCATCTTACCGGTAGCCACTAATTATGAATCAGAGTCAGCCTAAACTAGGAAAGCAAATCTATTCAGCTTAAGTTAGGCCCAGAGGTATTTAGTAGATGACACTCTGAAGATACAAGGTACTCTGAAAGTGAAATTTTCCAGCATTTTGCAAGAGGGCAGGTATGAAGAAATCAAGTCCATTTTCTTCATAAGGACAGTAAGGGGCTTTTAACTCTTCCTATTGATAAGAATAGTTCTATGTTTGATTTCCTATGAATGCAGTATATTTGAGTCACAAGGTCTTAGATTTCATAGTCATTTTTTAGAGTAAGACAATAATTTCATTTACGCAACTAATATCAGTGTCCTCACTTTGAAAATGGTAAATAATAAGATTGAAACCCATTCAAGAATAACTACCATTCAAGATTTTTAAATTATTCTTCTGATCAAACTTCAGGTAGGCGTGGAAAGTATGGCATCCTACCAGTGGAACTCACCCCATATTTATTCCCAGAACTGGAAAACTCATCTGTGAAAAGTGAGGGACCATCACCATTCTATGCATTTTACCTTGGCATTTTGGCATTCCTCTTGGAATTTCTTCCCTCTCTCTTGCTATTCTAGTTTTTCACTGTGAATATGGGCTGTTAATGCCATTATCTTGTTATTCTGAAGGAAAGAACATTCTTTTGCTTTTTGGGGAATATTTAGCAACCTGTCTACGTTTAGTGTTTCTAAGTATATGCCAGTTTCTACCTTTCATTTTAAATTAGAATACTCAAAAAAAGTATTCCAAAACCATTTTTTGTTTTCTTTAAGATTATTTTAATCCTGAGGTGAAATATATTTCAGGAAGTAAATGAAAACTAGAAAAGGTGAGAATTGGTAAAGTTGGAAGCAATTTTTTTTTTTTTAAGTATTGAATTTTAGGTTATGGATGGACTTAGGCGCTGGGTAGAATATGTGGAATAGGTTAAAAACAAAATTAGGGAAATGGATGTGGCTCAACCAATTGGGCTCCCATGTACCATACAGGAGGTCCAGGGTTCAATGCCCAGGGCTCCTGGTGAGGGCAAGCTGGCTCACGTGGTGAGCTGGCCTACAAGGAGTGCTGGCCCACACAGAAATGACACTCGGTGCAGGAGTGCCACCCTGTGTGGGAATGACACCAAGCACAGGAAAGCTGCCCTGCACAGGAATGTTGGTCAATGTGGAGAGCTGGCACAGCAAAATGATGCAGAAGAGACACAGAGGAGGGAAAATAAGAAGACATAGTAGAACAGGGAGTTGAGGTGGCACAAGAGAGTAAATGCCTCTTTCCCATTCTGGAAAGTGCCAGGATCGGTTCCTGGAGCCGCCTAATGAGAATACAAGCAGACACAGAAGAACACACAGCAAATGGACACAGAGCAGACAATGGGGGGAGCAGGAGGGAGAGGAGAAATAAATAAAAATAAATCTTAAAAAAAATTTTTAGAAGTCTTTTACTGTAATAACTATAGTTTTAGAAACAAGGAAAAAGCTAATTATATTCAGTTTAGTTTGTGGTTTTTATTAATTCAAGAATTGCAAATCCATAAGTATGTTTTATGCTACCTAGTATAAAAAGAAAAGTTAAGATCTGCTCATGCATTGCAACCGTCTCAAACTGATGGCCCCAGTCCTAGAAACCTAGACAAGGGGCACCCAGGAACAGAGAGACTGTGGCCCAGTTTTAAGGGGTTGGGTGCCCCCAGGACTTTTATGAGAGCAGCAACAATTACCCCTGATAATGTGATATTGAAGTCAAGGGTTCTGTAGGTGCATTAGTTTTTTTACTTATGCAATTAGCAGTTTTTATTAAGAAAGCTAAATCTGTGTATATAGCTTTTTAAAATTTGTCTTCAACTTCTAGACCAAAAGCCAGCTTTAGTATAATATAAGGAAGTTTAGAAAAGGGTCCAAGACACCTAGGTCTATAACTATTTTGTAATCTTCTGGTTTCAGTTATCTCACCTCTCATTACTTACCTGCAAAATGTAGAAGTTGGATTCTAACATTCCCATGGTCTAAGAGTGGTATAGAGAAGAAAGCAGAGGATGGTAAATTCAGGCAGACATAGGTTAGAATTTTATCTCTACTACGTTTTCTACATGTCACTTCTGCCTTTATTTTTTTGGTTAATAAATTGAAGCTAGGCACCTTCCAGAGCTATAAGAATTGAATAAGATAACAGAGTTAAAGCTTCTAGCTTACAGAGAAATAGTGGCAGTTATTATTTCTTCAGGTCTAATAATGTATGTCTCTCTGCAAATGCATTTCCCCAGTCCCATTCCACCACCACCATTGCATGTCTAACTCCTTTATTCCTACTGGGTCTTTCTCCACTCTAAAAGTGCTAGGTGAGATCTATGAATGCATGAGTTGGAGAAAAGTAGAAACTTAAGGGAAAAAACAGTTGAGGTATAACTTTTGGGATGGCACAGAAGGAAATCTATGTTTTGGGGAAGCACCTCCTATTTATCACCTTTTTCAGCTTTGGCTTTGGCAATAATTCTGTTCATTCATTCATCTATTAATAAGTATTGAATAAACTTTGACTAGGTGCCAAGTCCTTATCCAAGTTCCTTGGCCTACCTCTTTCAAACCGGTTTAGGCTACAAATCTGTTTCATGAGTTAAAGTGGTGAATATGTTGGTGCCAATAACTCTATAATGATGATTTTCTCATTTCTAAACACCAAGGCCTCTTTTCTTTGTTTACCTCAAGACTATTACATGGCATATGGTTTATTTTTGTATATTTTCTCCACACTTTCCTAATTAGATCAACTTTGTCTTTCAACTCTCTATTTAGACTCTCTTTGAAGACTATTTTCTGATTACTTGCATTTTTAAACTTGAAAATAAATCTATTTGAGTTTCCTAGATGTCATCCACTGATGAGATCTTACCCTTTTTTATATTTGTTTTGAAAAATAAATGCTGGCATATAATGGGAATCCAGAAGTTCTTAAATTTGGAGAAAATATCATTTGCAGAAAAGAAGATATGCATGACTTTCTTGCCACTCAATTATCCTGTGATATTTCTAAATTATTGTGCATAAGGTAGACCAGGAGTGAGGTCTAGATATGAAAAGATGTAGGTTCTGGCCCCAGATTCATTTGTGATGAGTTAATTGTGAAAAGATATGTAGCAGCTCTGGGCCTCAGTTTCCACCCCTTGAAACCTGGGAAATGAAACCTCTCTTTACTCATGAGAGTATTGTAGAAAGTAAAATCCAATAGATATGGGATCTAACATTGGTAATTATAAGGTATTTTATAACAAATTTTAGCAATTACCATGTCCAACTGAGCTAAGTGGACTACCACACTGGTCTGGGTTCAAGCATTGGTAGGTTCAATGCATGAGATAGACACATAATTAAAGATACAGGCTAGTGGATTTGACTTCCAGGTCCCTTCATTTTCCTTTGCAGAGAGATGTCCTGTGCTACAAAATCAGATTCAGCAGCTGTCACAGCATGGAGAAACCATCAGACAGAGGTTCCCAGAGCCTTAGGCTCTTTTATATCAATTTCCACTGGGAATGGGGGTGGGGGTGGGGGTTTGTATATATCAGCACTTAATGGTCCATCCTAGTTCCATATAAGGAAATTCTTGCTGTGCCACTAATTCATGTACCTACAGTTCATTTCTTCTTATAATATTAGACTTACCGGAGATTTCAGTCAGATGAAATCTGGCTAGCTTTATTCTACCACTGTGCTACCTGAATCTCTTCAGAAAAATAAAAGCCTAGAGCTTTGACTTCAATCTCATAGAGTATACTAAATCTAATCAGTTGGGGAGACAGAGTACCCAAACAATTACCCAGTGAACATTGGACATGGCAGAAAAACAGATGCTGAAAGAGGTCTGACTCAGATAAATTTGAGTATAGCTGAGGACTTTTTTTTTCTCCTTAGATTCCTCTAACTGTTCAGTCACGTTCTGCTCTGAGCTGACTCTCCTGACTCCAATTCCCCACTCTACCCTCCATTTTGTGCACCACAGCTGATTCAGATTCCAAGGAAACACTCATTTTTCCACAGCCTGCTCAGGGGCCTATACTCCAGGAACCTACCGATGCTCCTTCCTCCCCAGGGAATGGCGTCCTCCCGTCTCATAGGCTATCCCTGTCCTCAAGGTCAGCCTTCCAAGTTACAGAATTCCTCAGCTTTTATGAAATGTGAGGCAACAGGACTTAAGAGAAAGATTGCCAGCTTCAGAATCACAGACGAGGGGCTAAATCTTGGTCCCATTACTTGCTTGGTGGGTGATGTGAGCAAATTCTTTCTTCTCTCTAAGCCCCTCTCGTCTCCCTATTCAAACAGGTGCAGTAAATGCTACTTTAGAGCTGGATATGAGCACTCCATGCAATTTCTCTGTGAGATGCACATAGAAGGCTGTCAATAAATGTGCATCTTTCCATTTGCCCTAATCTGCAGTTGAAAATTTGAGAAAAAGTATAGTAGGGAATGCTTTTGATGTAAGGAGCTTAACTCGCATAATGGCTGCCTGTACTTTCAGCTGCTCTTTGTCTAGCCAACTCCAATTATCTGCATACTTTGGCCTGCACCCTAAGGAATCAGGATGGAGGGTAGCATAACTCACATACCATATTCTCCAAATACTGCTTTTCAAAAGCAGTTTAAGCATAAATATCTTCTTAAAAAATAGGTCTCAAGTTCGTCACCGTTTGTCTCTGATCAGAAAGAGAGTGGACTAGATTTTTTGCTAACTTTTTAAAAAGTTTTATGTCTAAGTATTGTAATTTTTATTTAAACCTTTAATTTATATTAGATCTTTGTCAGATGTGTTTCTGCTTGCATGCAGAAAGGAGTATATTCATGGTAATGAAAACAGTTAGAGAGAAATCCAGTTTTTTCTTTTAAACATTGCTGATTCAACCTTACATTAGTTTCTCTGCTAGTCTTTTGTTAGAACTGAGCACAATTTATGATTGCAAAACACTTTCTTTGTAGAAAATGGACATTTTTCCTGTACTGGAAAATGTATCTTCCTTCCTTCTTCCCTTTCTATTTTTTTGGTGTGTGTTCTTTAGGACAATGCAAAAAAGAAACACCTTTATGCACACCCAGATCCTCTTCTGGAACACTGCAAATGAGAATTATTATACTGTTCAAAGGAAATGTCTTACATTTTGTACTTCCATGAGAAACTGTTTCCACTCCTGGGAACTGCATAGACTTCTTCAGGTTTCCAAGAGATGTGGGGGACAAATGGCCCTTGCAAAAGGCAGTTGAGGCCCATGATGATTCTTTTCCCTAGATTTATTACTTTTCTCCAATGTCTTACAGGCCATTGCTAATTAAATGATTTATTACAATATTACAGTTTTTATTTTAAAAATTTGAATGACTAATCCTACTACTCACCTCAGGCTTTAAATATGTTAGCCCTCAAAATGTTTATAACTTAGTTATGTAATACCTAAAGGTTTGATATTAGCCTAACAAACTTGGGAGGACAGTGCACTTAGAAATGCACAGAAGTAGGATAAAAATGGCTTGTGTAACAGGGAGAGGTAGTACATATATTGCAAATAACTCTCCATGGAGCATTGAGAAAAAGAGAATGTTTGGATAAACTGTTAATAAGGGAAAACAACAACAACAGGAAAAGCACAACAGAAAATATCTTAAGATTAAGGCCTTAATAGCAATAGGGGAAAATAATATGTTTATTATTATTAAAATAAAAAGAAGAGTACTTCTTTCCTGCTTGTACCCATTCTAGCAAGGCATGATTAAAGCTCATTCCAATTCTGTGAAATAGCTATATCTTTGAAACAAGTTCAACCTTGGTGCCCTTGCCAACTAAACATCAAAAATCTCTCAAGAATCTACAAATATTTTCAATTCCAGTGTTTAATGGGACTTTAAAAAATGTGAATCGATATTGAAGGAATGGCATTGAGTCATATTTAGTGTTAGAAATATCTTATAATAGGGAAAGAATGTCTTCTTTTTCTTGAGCCATGAATTCCCTGAAAACCTGAGCTATCTATATTAAGAAGGCAGAAAAAATGGTTGTGTATGAAGACTTCAAAATAACTCTTTATCACAAGGTAATATATGGTCTGACAACTCAGGGGATGAAAGAATAGAACATTTCTATGTATGCTTTATTTATTATATTCAGAAAACTGTATTCTTATTGAATTTCATTATTAAAAGATCATGCTGAAAAGACTTTATTTTTGATTTTGTAGGATAAGTCACATGATTCTGTAGACTCAGTATCTAAAGCTACATCTTCTATGTGGTGTTAATATAAACATTCTTTCCAATGTAGATTGGTGTCAAGTTCAAATGAAGGCCATACATTATGGGCATATCTAATGTGGCCATTTAGGGGCTAGTCAATTCCATACATTTTCCATAGATTATGAGAGTCAGCAAAGTCAGCCTCTCCAAAGAATTTATATGTACTGCCTACCTCTCTTATTAATCTTGAATGAACAATATTCTTAACAGTGAATTTTTAAACAACAGCTAAGAGAGATCCTATGGAAAAAGTGCCTATTTCTGGAGCATACACAACTCCTTTACTGTCAGGGTCAGGAATCCCCAGGGTTTTTATGAGTTCATGCCCAAAATGGACTAAATCATGTGTTTATTATTATATTAAATGGAAGCCCTTTAGGGCACAGGTGGTTTTCATGAAGAAAGCCCAACAATGTAATCCTATCCACGCCTTTACTTTACTGGCTTTATCTCTGAACAGAGATTTGCCTAGCTTCCCCTAATGTCTTCTTGCTCTTACCCCTGCTCCTATAACTCATGACCACCGAGGAGGAAAAATTATCACAGTTACTGAAGAAGAGATGACTGTATTATTTATGAAGAAATTGATCTTTATTGAAATCCAAGTTTACCTTTATAATTGGAGATATAAAACCACCTTAGGCTAAGGCTCACACATGACCAATGAACTGTGTGATGTGTCACAGAGATGGAGCAGAGAAACTTAGTTTATCATTTTGTTAAAAATCTGATGTTACCAAAAGCGTGTCCAGACATTTTTGCATGATCTTTCTGGATGCAGATGACTGCAAACTCAGATCTACTCCCCTACTTGGCCAACATAAATCATTTGCATGATGTTTTTGTTTTGTTTCCTCTTCACCCTGAAAACATTGAGAATAAAATATTACAACTGCTCTTATAAACATATAAAAATCTCAAAGTATAGAAGACAAGTACAAGAAGAAAACTGTTGACAAAGTTTCTTACCACTTAAGTTTTACAGTAAGTTAACAGAAATGATTATGTATAATTTTTAATAATTTGTTCTTGCAAATGACAAGTATTACTAACCCCTAACCTGGCTCCCAGAAAGACTCTTCATATATTCAGCTTTCCTCTTTCTTTCCTATGTTGAAATTCAACTCATTCCTAATATACTTATACTTTGAATGGGTAGTAAGAAGGTTGAAATATAAATCCTGTTGAAATTTTATGGATTGAATTCGAACAGATTAGAACTCAGTGCTATCAGCCATACCTGCCATCCATTGCCTCTTTTTATATGGGATATATCCCCACAGACAAAAAACAAACAAACAAACCAAAATGACAAAACTGAAAACTAAAAGAAGGAAAAGGAAAATCTATAGCAGATCCAAAGGAATTTGCCTGTCGTATTAAATACGGTCTAAGAGTAGAGGCATGTTGAAACTCATAAATTGTTTGTGTAAAGCAGCTGATGACAGATTCTTAGGGAAATCCAAAATTTTAAAATAACTTCTTTTGCAAGGAAGTTATTGAATTTAAGGATAGAGGAGGTATATTTAGCAAGTTGGTAGGAGTTCAAGTTATCCCATGATGAGTCTTAGCATTCTCTACCCACTCCATTTTAGCCACCTTGCTGTTTCTTGAATATATCAAACATGCTACAGTTTTATCTTCAGCATTTGCTGCTATTCACACCTGGATCATTTCCCATACCTGGAGTCATTCACACGGCTCATTTCATCTCTTTGTTTAGATGTCAGATGGTACCTTAATACAGAGAAATTTTCTACCATCTTATTTAAACAGTATATCCTCCTCTTACCTGTGAACTTCTTATTTGCTTTTTTTTTTTTTCATAGCATTTATCAACTTAATACATGTTTTCCCCAGTGCCTAGAATACTGCTTGGAACTCTACACATGTTCAATTTATGGATGCTGTAATGGTTAATGTCATGTGTCAAATTGGCTAATTTATGGTATCCAGTTGTTTAGACAAGCATGTGCCTGCATGTACTCAGAGGGTAGTTCATAGATGAGATTTATATCTATAATTCAGTTGATTGCAGCTACAATCAACAAAAGAGATTACCCTCAGCAATGTGGAGAGTTTCTCATCCAATCAGCTGGAGGTTTTTTAAAGCCAGGCCTAAGGATTTCAGCGATATGCAGAATTTCTTCCACAACCTGAACAGTGGCTCTTACTGGAATTTCTAGCCAGGTAGCTACTCCTGGGGAATTTGGACTAAGGACTTTAATATCACTTTCATTAGAATTTCCAGCTTGCAGGCTCCGCTCTCTGGGTTTCAGACTTACCTGCCCCCCAAGGTTGCATCCTAGTAGGATAGATAGATAGATGATAGATATACATAAACGGAGAACTTAATAAAGACACATTTTAAACTATTGTGTCTCCTATCCAGTAGATTCTTTTCAGTGTATCTCAAGCCATTACTTTTTGAATATGTCTTTAGAATAAATGGAATAGATTATTTCTGGAGAATGTTTGATTCAGGATTTTAAACCCCCCCAAAATACATCCATTTAACATTTTCTGTCTTGCGTAGCTGGTTTTATATAGTTCATTCTTATCATGTAATCCAAAGATTGGTGTTTTATATGTTACTCTATGTTTTCCTATGTTTAAAATTGTATTCATTAGGTCCTTATGATGCTTCTAGATGTCCTTGTTAAGATTTCCATTTCATTTCAGAACAGAATAATTGTTTGGACTTTATAACCAAGAAGCATTTCCCAGACAACTTTGCTGCACATTAGTTCTTCTTCTTCCTGAGACAAGTTTTAGCAGCTCAACCTGGTACTGGCTTCCTGCTTTTTCTGACACATTTGGTTGTAGGTGACACAAGTTGCTATTCTGGAGAATCTCTCAGTAGTTACGGTCTCTTAGGGATGACCCATGTAGCATAATAAAGACAAATGCTAATCTGGCAGGTAAATCTTGGAAGTTTTATTGACCTATTGTTGTGTGTTCACTTCAAGGGAATAGATTTTATGTCTTAAAAACCAACTTAGAATAGTAATCTTTTATTAAATTTGTATAGGCTATGCCTTTCCTCACTTTTCAGTATCTTTCTTTCATAAACCCTCTTAATCCGACCTATCCCATCATCATAACAAGCAATCCATAATAAGCGGAGGCAGTGCCCATCAGACATAGACAGAAAATGTGCTATTTTTCTCTGAAACTCTTACCCGGGGACCTTATGAGCCCTTCCTGTATTGGGATATGCAGCATAGGTCAGACAGCAGTTGAAAGCTCCCATATTGATCAGGGAGTTCCCACAGGACCAGACTTTATCTTAGAACCATATAGGCCCATCTAAGCTTTCAGTACTCACATGAAATAGACCCATAAACTCTGCATAGGCAAATATGGAAGAGATGAAACTATCTAGATCTTAGCATACCATAATCACAAAAAGAGGAAATCAAACATGTTGTTAGATACCAATTTGTGGTTTCAAAGAGCAGAGACTCACCAGTGTTTCTCAACTAAAACAAAAAACATCAAAACGAAGGAAATTCTCTGGAAATAAAGAATAACCAAGGTTATGATAACTCTAGTCATTGTCAGCTCTTTAGAACATGTAGGTGATTGTATCATCACCAGTTCTGTAGACAAATTAATTTTGCAGCATGTCCTCGCTCAGTTCCTCTCTGTGTCTCTTTACTTTGGTCCTGTTACTAGCCTTGTACTCCTGGGAGAAAGTTCTCATGGTCATAGCATATTATCCATTTTATCTTCTGGATTTTATTTGCTTAAATTCTGGTTAGAATTTATATTGATGAGAAATATTGTATAATGTTCTTTTATTCTAATGGCTTTGATTTTGGTATTTGGGTAATTCTGCTAATATATCATGACCAAGTGGAATTATCTCAGGAATATAAGGTTGTTCACCATTTAAAAAATCAATGTAATTTGCCATACAACAGACAAACAAAAAAAGAAAAAACAGGTGAACATTTCAATAGATGCAAAAAAAAAAAAAAAAAGATTTGATATAAAGCCAACATTCATTCCTGATAAAATCTCTCAGCAAAGTAGGAATAGAAAGGAACTTCCTTAACCAGATAAGGGGCAACTAAGAAAAATATATAGCTAAAAGCATACTTAATAGTGAAAGTCTTAGTTCTTTTTAAGAAAACTAGCAAGGACAAAGATGTTTAGCTTCTCTCTTCAACACTGAACTAAAATAATGAGGCAAGGAAAAAAATGAGAAGCATTTAGATTAAAATGGATGAAGTAACAAAGTCTTTATTTGTAATTCTTATAAAAAATCCAATGGGATCTACAAAAAACGCTGCTAGAAGTTATAAGTTTAACAAGCTTGAAAGATACAAAATAAATATACAAAAATCATTGTGTATTTCGCTATAGTTCAAACAATCACAAATTATACCACATATAACATCAACATATGAAATTATTAGAGATAAATATGGTAAAACTAATTTATAAAAACTTGTGCACTGAAAACTACAAAACTTTGTTGAGAGAAATTAAAGAAGACCTAAATAATTTGAGAGGTATATCACGTCCATGAATCTTCAATCCCAGATTTTTCCTTTTTCTTTTTTTGGTAGAATTTGAAAAAGTAATTCTAAAGTTCACATGGATCTGTGAAGGACCTAGAGAAGTCAAAACAATTTTGTAAAATATGAATAAAGTGGGAGTAATAATAATCTTCATTTCAAGACACACTATGATGCTTTATTAATCAAGGTAATGTGGTTTTTGTGCAAAGATAATATTTTAATATTAAAATAAAATATTTTAAATTTATCAATGGAACAAACTACAGTCCAGAAATAGACTCATACATATATGGACAAGTTATTTTAAACAAAAGTTAACCAAAAAATTCAAAGGCAATTCAAAGAAGAAAGAATATTCTTTGCACCACCCCCATAATAAAAAATAACAATACATAGTTCAATCCATACTTAGCACCATATAAAACTTTACTCAAAATGGATCTCAGACCTAAACATAAAACATAAAACTACAAAAAATTCTGCAAAAGTGCATTGGAGAACATCTTTGTGACCTTTGGTTAGGCTAATATTTATTAGATATGACAACAAAAGTACAGTCCATAAAATAACAAATTGATAAATTGGATTTCACCAAAATAAAGAACTTCTACACTGCATAAGAAAATGTTAAGGAAATGAAAGGACAAGGGACAGACTGGGATAAAATATTTTCAAAGCATATATATGACAAATTATCTGTTTTTAGAATATATGAAAATCTCTCAAAACTCAATAATAAAGAAACAATTTGATTAGAAATGGACAAAAGATTTGCAGATACTTTACCAAATAACATATACTGATGGCAAATGACTATATTGAAAGATGATGGCATTATTCATTATTTGGAAAATACAGATTAAAACGGTAATTGGATAATATTACACACCTATCAGAACACCTAACACCAAAAAGACTGACTGTATTCAAAGTTGGCATTGATGCTGAGGAACTGCTGTACATTCCTGTTAGGAATGTAAAATGGCACAATTTTGGAAAATAATTTGTCAGCTTCTTAGACAGTTAAACATATACTCAGCCATTCCACTTCTAGTTATTTACTCAAGAGAAACGAAAGCGTATGTCTTCTCAAAAACTTATATATGACCAGAGATTATCCAGGTGTGCTTGACCTAATCAGTGAGCTCTTTAAAAGTAGAATTTTCTTATGCCGAGAGCAGAAGTCAGAGGCTCGCTCTTGTTTGCCTTGAGGAAGAAAGCAAATAGCTATGTGGTTAAATTCTGAAGGGCGGCATGGAGAAGCGGAGAACAAACCCCTAACAACAACCAATAAACAGTCATACAGCTACGAACAAATGAATTTTGTTTGTAGGCTTGGTAGAGTATCCAAAGTCTCAGTGAGGATTGCAGTCCTGGCCAACACCTTGATTTTAGTCTTTGAGACCTGAACAGAGGATCCTGCTGAACTTGTCCAGACCCCTGATTCATGGAAAACATGAAGTAATAAATGTGTGTTGTTTTAAAAAAACAAGCTTGTTCATTTCAGCTATATTTGCAATAGTTAGAAACTGGAAACAATTCAAATGTCTGTCAACAGAAGAATGGATTAAAAAACTACTGTGTGTTCATCAGTGGAACACTACTCACCACTAAAAAATGAATTTATTTTATGAATGCATCTCCAAATAATTATGCTGAGTGAAAGAAGCCATATAATGTTAGTATACAACATATGGTTTTATCTATTTAAAATCCTAAGGAATAAAAATTAGCATACAGTAACAAAGCAATTAAGTAAGTACATGGCATGGAAAGAAGCCACGGAAGACCCAGAGAGCAAGATAACAAAGTGACAAGAGAAAACTTTGGTAGGGGATGGAATTTTCAATGTCTTGATTGTGTTGATGATTTCATGGGTGTATAGATGTCAAACGTATGTAATAGTACTCATTAAATATGTACAATTTTTTTACATCTATTATGTCTCAATAGTGCTGTTAAAGAAAATACTCCACTATCAACACCATTATCCATGTATCTGAATTTTTTAGTTCAGATTCACCTCATAATGTCACTGATTCTATGCATTGGTTGACACTGGGTCAAAGGTTCACTGCTGTGTAAAGTAGGGAGATGTGCTCTTCATTTATCAGCCTGAAAATTTATATTTAAGGAATTGTCCTAGGTTGAAGGGAACTGTGGGCTTGTCCTATTCACTACAAAATGCAATATAAAAGAAAAATGTGTATGTCATCAAGAATATAAATGAAATCAGTGAGGCAAATTTGAGACATTTGTTGCCACATGTTGCCCTCAGGCTGGTTCACCTGTCCAGTACAAGAGCTGCCCCTTCAAGCTTCTTTAGCACTTTCAATTATTCTGGTAGCTCCAGATTTCACAATCCACACTTCTTAAAAATATCAGATGTTGCTGAGACTTTGAATTTTGGTTTGAAATATGATGCTATACTCTTATCAGCCATCTTATTTTTATGGTAACGTTTTGACAGCTGTTTAAAGCTATTAATAAATGTTCAAGGAGGTTTACAATAGTCTAGTAGAGGAAAAGAGAATATAAGTTAAACACAAAACTTCTCCTCAGCACTGGCCAGCAAAGACGTACCCAGGTTTCATTGCTAAGCCATAGTCAGATTTTGACTCTCACTGTCTCACATAGTTTGATCTTATTTTCTTTAAATGGCTACTCAAGTTGAATAATTTTATGTGCAGGTCTCCCAGATGCTCAGTGGGCATATTTTGAAGAAGGAATTAAGCCGATTGCAAAGGAGAATGAGTTGAATGAATTATAAAGTACCATAAATCATTCCTTAAATATGTAACATATTTATCAAACATCTCCTGCTTGCCAAACATTGTTTTGAAACTGGATGAACAAGAATGAATAAAAATCACCCTGTTTCTTAATCTCATAGAAGGGAATTCATTCAATTAAATGTGAATTTCATCTCTACTTCCAGCTCCTTGTTCTTGTTTTCCTCTTTCCCATCAAAATTATCCTTATGTAATAGATTTTTGGATACTCCTGGATATTACTTTTGTTGTAGAATAACTGAAAACTATAAGGATTTTGGTATATGACCTTTGGAGAAGGTAAACTATGTCTTTTTTCCCCTAGTTTCAACTTTATTATTTTGAAATAATTTCAGACCTGCAAAACAGTAGCTAACTTGTGCAAATATTAATAATTCCAACATATCCTAATTCAATTTCATCAAATGATAACATTTTACCACACCTGCTTGCTTTATAATTCTTTCTCTTTTACTTTCTCTTTGTTTCCTCTTTCTCTCTCTCTCAACATGGGATATGGCTATAAAACTGCAAATTTAATTCTAGCTATAGCTATTTTTTTTCCCTAAAACATTTGAAAGTTGAAGATATAATGCATCTTTTCCTCTAAATACACTAGTGCACATTTTCTAAAAATAATGACATTCTGTTACTTGATCAAATTATAACAATCAAAATTTTAAAAACTAATGCTGATAAAATCAGTATTGATTTAGAGGTCTTTTCAAGTTCTTTATCCAATCCTGGATAAGAAGTTGCATTAGTTGTATCTTTTTATTTTTATTTAATCTGGAAGAGCTTCTTAGGTTTTCTTTGTCTCCCATAACTGGGATATTTTTGAAGAGTGTAGGCCAGTTAGTTTGTGGAATGTTTGTCTGTGTGGGTTGGTCTGTTGTTTTTCCTATGATTAGGTTAATATGATTTTTGACAGGAATATCCCAGGAGTGATGTCTTTCTCAGTGCATCTTATCAGGTGTCACATGATGTGAATCTGTCCCATTACTGGTGATGTTTGTCCACTTGGTAAAGGTGCTGTCTGATAAATTCATCAACTGCAGAGTTACTATTTTCCCTTTGTAATTACAGTAATAAGTATCTTAGCTATTCTGAGACTATGTGTTCCTCCTGATTCTCACTATGCTTTTGCCCACTAATCCATTGATGACTTTTGCCTGAAACAATCATTACTAGGGTGGTTTCCAAATAGTGATTTTTCTATTTTATCATTCTACATTTATTAGTTGTAATTCTTTAAGGAAGAGCTGTCCTCTCTTCTCTGGTAAATGTTTTTTCTAATGTTTCTCCATTCATCTGTCTGTCCATCCATCTGTCCACCAGCTTCCCTGTTTACCTTTTTGTCTATCCATTCTATTATTCTGTATAGTATTGAAGAATTCCAGGCTATAGTCCTTGTTTATTTTTCCTCATCAATTATATTGTTACAGAATATGCTCAGTGATGGCCCTACCATATTATTCCTTAGGGAATCACTAAATAGTTGTTCATTTTTAAAATATTCCTTTCTAGGGGGTTAATGAATAATTTACACCAGAAAACAGAATAGAAGCCTATTGTTTCAAATCTGTTGAAGCCTTCCTATGAGTGAGAGATTCATGCTTTCCAAAGTTACCCTGCATAATCAGATGAATACAGATATATTCCTGAACATGTGTTTCAACTGCCTGCAGTTGTCCTTTAGTCTCCTTATCAAAGATGATCTTCAGTTGGATTTCAGGCTGAAACTATATATCTTACTGCCTCAGATCTAATGTTTTCTACTAGGTTGTTTGGTGTCTGACTCTAGGGCCACTCTTATTACATTCATTCCAAAGATTTCTTATATCTTTTCATGATTTTCATCTGTCCTTGACCTGACTTGATTTGGATTCCCCAAATCTGGAGTTTTTATTACCATGTCTCACTAATCTGCCAAGAATACACAGATAGGGTACTCTAAAGAAGATTCCAGATGAAATCATTTCAGCCAACTTAACCTAAGCACTTGGCACCACATTGAAGAAACAGAAATGATAATAAACCTTTATTTGGAAATGTAGAAGGGGCCTAAGTTTTTAAGATTTTCTTACATAAAAAATCATGGCATAAAAATAATATAGTAAGAGATGCCATTTATTAAGTGCTGAATGCATGTCCTAGGCATTTTATATATACTATTTCAAAGTCTCAGAAAACCCTACAAGCCCCATGTTAATATCTCAATTAAACAACCTGTAGCCTGGAGTTCAGAGAGGTTAATTAATTGGACTAAGATCACAGCTAACAAGTAGAAGAGCTGGAATTCAAATCACAATTTCTCCTAATTGAAAAGGCCATGTGTTCCCTTTACACTACATTGTTAATAAATCTATTGTCAGTTAATACAAACATAGAAGAATAACCCTGTGAAGTCTATTAAATTAGTAAGAGTAAAGGTGGTGGGATTCTGAGGTAGAAAAATGAAATTCTCTTATTTTTAGAGCATAGCAGAGTACTCAAGTTGAAAGTGCTTATTTATCTATTTTGACTTTACTTACTTTGCTCAGCTTATCCCTTTTCTTCTCTGTATTATCAGTATATTGAAAAATCTGCACAAATACTAAAAAACAAATTAATAAAAAATCTTAGAGTCTGAGATATAAAAAAGACAAAGGTGCTTTATTTCCATTTTGATTTATAACTAGCTCTGAGCTTTGCTCTCCCATTTCCGTAAGTGTAAGTTGAACATACTACATTGAATTTTCTATCTCAAACAGCAGGTGGTGGTGCTGGGTTACTCTACCAAGTTTAAGCACTTAATTTTATATGCTGCTATGTTGTTGAAAATAATATGTAACACATATTTTATTTCAGAACCATTTACATTATCCTGTTAAAATCTACTTAATAAAATAATCCACATGATGATGTTTTATATTATGTAAAGAATATCACATAATCCAAAACCCTCTATGGTAAATAAAATTATCACATATATTATCACGTGTAACCACTTATATATTTAAACATGCCATTTGTGTCATATGACTAGTATGTCACATACTTACTTAAATTACACTTTCATTTTAGGAATTAAAATGTTTATATCAAGCATACTCTAAATAAAAATAATAGTGCTAAATGGCAAGGGCTAAAGAAACATTTTTCATTTAGTAAAAGAATGAGTAGTAAAGGGAGCTTTCTCTCTCCTCCAATTAATTCCTAGTTGAATTCCTATGATAATCTTTAAGCATCTTGCACTGATTCTACAATGCTCTAAATATTTTCTATTAATTATCAATCCAGATTCCACTGACTGCAAGGTCACTAAATGATTTATTTTGATTGTCAGCTACATTTCAACTCTTAATTCATCTTTAATAAATTTAAAGGAAGTGGTATCTCCCAGCATCTCTGATCAAGGGCTGGTTGGATGGTGGGAAGGTGATAAAGATAAAGGAAGGTATAGTACTATTTTTAAAGCCATTATTTCTACTGTAAAATGATATTGCTGTGGTCCTCTAGGCCATGTTGATAATTATGATGTTAAATTATTTGAGGCCTTATCCTAGAACTCCCGGGCTATACAATGGCAAGGTAATATTTATAACCTCAACTGATTCACAGACAATACTAGGCAGCAGATGGCATCTCTAAAGATTTTTAATGATTGTTTTGCAGTGCCTACTTTATGGCAGGTGGAATGCAGGAGTGCAGAAGCAGGTGGCTGGAAACTTTTGGAATGTGTTAGTCAGGTGGTTGGCAGGAATCAGGAATTCTCGTGGAAGGAATGGAGGTTAAAATGGAATCAGGAGGTAAAGGGAAAGAGCCCTAGTTAGGATGAGTACTAAAGTACTCTGTATTGAGTCTACAAAGCAGAGAACTGGGAACCATTTACTTTTCATTTGGGGTTCAAGCTTTAATTATTATGATCATTAATTAATCATTATTAAATAATGATTAATTAATCATAATTAATGTTTAATTATGATTATGTTTGTAAACTGGTCTTTTCCTCTGGGCATGCATGATATCCTTCGATTCATTTAAATTCAAAGGCTTTAGGTTTAATTGATTGAGTCAAGATTAGGGCTTTGATTCCACCACATTATTAGGGCATGCAGCATTAAGTCCCAGCCCTCTTTGTGGAATATATACACAGATGCTCAATCAAGAACACAGAAGTAGATGCACAGAAAAGATATACAGAGGAGGAGAGACAACTCCACAGACACAGCAGAGGAGAGAACTTGATCCTGGGGCCCTGGTGAGAGATGAGCCATTCTCCTGATTGTTTGTATCTGAAGAGACCAGAGCCCTGAGCAGCTAAGAATGCCCAGAAAGAAACAAGCCCTCCAGCCTACAGCAGAGAACAGAAGAAGCTGGGCCCACAAACTCTTAAGAGAGAGAGGAAGGCTGAATCCTTGCAGACATGGCCTGCCATCTTGCTTCAGCATTTGGCAAAAGACTTTGGTGAGAAAAGTAGACTTAAGTTGGACTCTTTAGGGTCTTGAAACTTTAAGCTTTTACCCTATATAAATACCCTTTATAAAAGTCAACACATTTCTGTTACTTTGTATCAGCACCCCTTTGGCTGACTAATACAACCTCAAAATATCAGTTAAAAGGGTTACTTTTAAAGAGGGCTTAACCAAACTTGGCCAAGCCACCTCCCTGCATCTGGCAGTTGTCATCATCATTATGTAAGAATAGGTCAACCACTCAAGAAAGCAACAAAAGCTTCAGCTATTTAAAGTGAGGAGTGGCACTAGTAGATAATTTCTAAGGTTCTTTTTGATTCTAGAACCTTTGGCTTGTATTTGATACTTAATATGCAATCCAAAGACCTTTTGAGCAGACCCTATTTGCACATCACTATTACATTAGAATTATATTGTATTAGTTTCCTAGGGCTTCCAAAAACTTGGTATCTTAAAATAACAGAAATTTATTCTCTCACAGTTCTGGAGGCTAAAAGTATTAAATCAAGGTGATGCCAGGGCCATAACTTCTCTGATGGCTCTAGGGAAGAATCTTTCTTTGCCTTTTCCTAGCTTCCTAGCTTCTGGTGTTGATTTTGTCTTAGAGCTGCCTTAACACTGGTCTCTTCCTCCATCTTCACATGGCCTTCTCCTCAGTCTTTGTATCTCTGTAATTTTTCCTCTTCTTATCAGGGCACCATTCATAACAGATTAGCCCCCACCCTAATTCAGTATGAACTAATCTTGATTATAATACATCTTCAAGGACCCTATTTCTAAATAAGGCCCATTCACAAGAACAGGGAGTTAGGGTTTCAACATATTTTTCTGGAGGTCACAATTCAATCTCTAACATATCTTTATCTATATATGTATAGGTGTATAGGTGTATATATATATGTGTATATACATGCCTGTGTAGATTTATATGCATAAGTATACATATACATGTATGTTTACAAAGTTTATATATGTGTATAGGTGGTGTATATCTATATCTCTCTCTGTGTGCGTGTATACTCTTAAATTACTAACTAGGTGATTGAAATAGAACTTCTGAGGCATCGGGGACACTTGGGAGTCATGTTTTTTTGGTTATTGTTATGCACAGTAGACTGGAGAACGACTGCTGTAAAAAAATTATAGACTATTGCTAAGTGTAATAACTTCATCATATAGTTTCAACAAACCAAAACTTAAAGAAGCAGCATGGCTCTGGTACTGGTAAGCCAGTGTATTGGTCTTGAAGCCTATAAAATACTGGGGTAACTCTTTTATGGAATAGAATACAAAATTACAAACACAAAATTAAAGTTGGTGCCATGGGGGTAAATCCATCTCTGAGGCATAAACTGAGCCCGGCTTCACTTTTTACCGGGCCTTTCAGAGTTTAGAATAGTGACCTCACGGAGTTGCCATGATCAAATAATCTAAAGGGACTCATAAGCAAAACACCATGCAGATATTTAGGTGTCGTCATCTTCAGTTCATATCACCTGGTTCAAATGCAATAGTGTGATTGAGTGAATAGAGGAAACTGGCCAAGGTTTTGAGATGTTTGGTAGCACAATTATGCACAGTGACTTCCTAAGCCCTTCTTCAGACTTCCCAGAGAAATGTAACACTCCACTATACTCACACCTTAGTATTTGTTGATAAATGACTGACTGATGAATGAATGAATGAATGAATAAATGTACCTCTGCTATTATCACAAAAAATCCTGGTTCTACCCTCAGCTGTAACTTGTTCTTTGGAAGATTTTATTTTATTTTTTTATGATTTTATTTTATTTTATTTTTTTAAATTAAAGCTAATAGATCACAAGGAATGTTACATTAAAAAACAAAAAAACAAAAAACATAAGAGGTTTCCATATAACCCACTCCCCACCCCCCAACACATCATTTTTGTAAATTGTATTTTTTTGAAGATATATACATCACAAAAAAAAGTTACATTAAAAAAATAAGAGGTTCCTGTATACCCCCCATTCCCTCACCCCACTCCTCCCACACCAACAACCTCCCTTATCACTGTGCCTCTCTTATCGCACTCAGTGAACACATTTTGGGACACTGCTGCACTACACAGATAATAGTTTACTCTGTAGTTCACACTCTCCCCCAGTACATTCAGTGGGTTATGGCAGGATATATAAAGTCCAGTATCTGACCCAGCAGTATCATTAAGGACAACTCAAAATCCCAACAATACTCCCACATCAAATCTCTTCCACCCTTTCCCTGCCCTCAGCAATACCATGGCCACTTTCTCCACCATGACGCTAAAATTTTTTCTGTTACTCATCACAATAGTTTTATAGTAGAGTATCAGTTAAGTCCACTCTGGTCCATATTTTATCCCTCCATTCTGTGGACCCTGGGATGGTGATGTCCTCTCCAACTCTAGATCAAGAGGGGGCTTAGATTCCATATGGATGATGGATGCTATTCCTCTGCTTACAGTTGTATGCACTCTTGATTCCCTGGTTGACCATCTTCACCTCCCTGTTAGCTGATCTGGGTAAGACCAATGAACCAGGGAGTAGGAGTCACCATTCTGCTGAGGCTCAGGGCCCAGCTGGCACATGGGAAGTCCAGAGATTCAAGTCTCCTGAGTATGGACCATTCCTAGCACCAACAACAGGTTCAGCAAAAGTAACAGAGGAGCATGCACAGAAAAGTCACATCTGAGTCCAACTCCATCACATTCAGGAGCACAAATTCCAAAGTATGGCCCTCTGACATGGCATAGAGCTCCAAATCCATCTGCTATGACTATATACCCTGTGGATCTCTGTAGCCTTCAGGAGAACCAATACCTAGAGTTGTATCTATTTTGGCTTTTTCTGGGGTCCTGCTGAGGTGTGCATAAGCATGAACCCTCTGATGACCTCCCAACTCTTTTTGGAAGACTCTTATCATATCAACTCATTTGTCTTTGCCATTTCCCCCTTTTATTCAAGGTCAAAGAGCAGTTTTTAACACTTGATCAAACATATAGACTGAGATATTCTGTTGGTCTGAGTTGACCCTTTTATTTGCGGTCCCTTTCTAGTTGCCTCTCCAGTTAGTGATTGGTGGTAATCCCTCAGCACCAGGGAGGCTCATCCCCAGGAGTCATGTCCCAAGATATAGGGAAGGTAATGCATTTACATACTGAGTTTGACCTAGAGAGTGGCCACATTTGAGCAACATGGAGGCGCTCAGGCACCCTACAGCTCCAGTCCCAGTTCATATTTTAAGCACATAGGCTCCTAAGCATAGTTATCAGCATCAAGGGCTAATTATTGGACCATCCTTCCCTTGTTGATCTTTGCCATTGTACTTGGGGGATTATTGTTGTTCCATTGGGGAATGTAACAGAGCTCCCTGGGTGGGAACTCAGCAACCCTCCAGTTGACATTTGTAACTATAACTACTATAAAAATACCCAACATACATCCTAAAAAATTATGTTCCCTATATACATGCCCAGGAGAACTCCCTCCCCCACATGCCCCCCATCAATAACACCCCACACCAGAGTTCCTCCCCTGCCATAGTTGAAACCCCTCATGGTCCAAAAATTCTTTAACAATGAATTCTAATAAATTGCCAAATTCATTTAATAGGAAGTGAAATACAGTGATGGATTTAAAGTTTAGAAATAGAATACATAGTAATTTAGAAACACTAAAATAAAGTAAAAATAAATTCATGTATTAATAAAATGAAAAATAATATAAAGCTTTGTTTCTAACATTTTGCCTTTCATCACTGCAGTAGTGTTGCCCTGCATGTACAGTGGCAAGGCACTTTCATTTCTTCCTCAGTGTCTACATCCTTTCTCTTTTTTCTTTCTAATTTTTAATTTTGTCTTCAAAAAAGTTCCAGATCACAGCAATTCACATACACAATATAGGGGACTCCTAGATAGTCAACACCAAACCCTTCTCCCCTTTCCCCAGCAATGATCTCTTTACATATTTATGTCATATTTGCTGCAGCTGATGCACAAATCTTGAAACACAGCTATCAAACATGGTTCCATTTTGGTTTACATTATTGTTTATACTTTAGACCATACAAATTTCTAAATTTTTAGTTTCCTTATGTTTTACATATAGTTTACATTTTAGTTTATAGACTTTTATACACTTTAGATGTAAGTTGACATGTCCATCATTGCATAATCTTGTGAATCTTGTGGAACACTTCCATTGTCCCCCGCCGCCCCCATTGCCCTGCTTCCACCCATGCTATACTTCTCTCCCTCTCCCTTCAGGGCACACCATGACACTCAATCTTCACTACTTGAGGTATCAGATTTACAGATACTGCAACAATGCTGAGGGCTTGACATACTAGACTTCCCTAACTAATTGGGAGCCAGCGATCCTCTCAAGAGACCCAATTCCCTTTCTTTGGAAACATCAGGTCTCCCCAGGATGTGGATACATCTTCACACTCATGGTATGGGTCTCCACCCAATGATATAACACACTATAACAAAATGAGCACTCACATACTCCCTAGAAGCCAGCCCCTGTACCAGATGCCCCCCTTAAGTACCTTAAACATGTGATCCTTCCTTATTATATTTTCTAAAGAGTTTTCTCAACAGTATTGTTTCAACCATATACCTGACATTCTCCCATATTCAATGGTTCCCCCCAACCGTCCTCCCAATTCCTTGGGCCATCTGACCCATCCTCCCAACCCTAGCCTCCCTTAAGTCCACAAAGTCCCACCCAAAGTTATCCCACTGCCCCTATCTTATCCCTTCCCTGTACAAATACTTACCTCCAGCTTATCTTAGACTTCACCCATGTAGACATCAGCTTGCATCCTTCCTCTCCCTGCCAAATTCCTTTAAGCCTGTCTTCCAGTCTTTAGCTCTCTGAGACAGCTCGGTTTGCTTGTTTCGCATCAGAGAGGTCATGGAATATTTGTCCTTAAATGCCTGAGTTGCTTCACTCAACATAAGGTCCTCAAGATTCATCTATGTTATCACATGTGTTTGTACTGTATTCCTTCTTATAAATGAGTAGTATTGCATTGTATGTATATACCCCATTTTATTTATCCATTCATCCATTGATGGGCATTTGGGTTGATTCCAACTTTGGGCAATAGTGTATAATTCTGCTGTTAACATTGGTGTACATATATCGGTTTGTGTCCTTATTTTCAGATCTTCTGTGTATATACCCAGCAGTGGAATTGCTTGGTCATATGGCAAATCTATAGCTAACTTTTTGAGAAACAGTCCTCCAGAATGGCTGGATCTTTCTGCATTCCCACCAGCAGTGGATGAGTGCTCCCATTCTTCCACATCCTCTCCAGCACCTGTAGTCTTCTGTTTTTTTGATAGCTGCCAGTCTTATAGGAGTAAGATGGTATCTCACTGTAATTTCGATTTGCATTTCCCTAATAGCTAGTGATTTTGAGCATTTTTTCATGTGCTATTTAGTCATTTGTATTTCTTCTTTGGAGAAGCATCTGTTTAAAGCTTTTCCTCATTTTTAAAATGGGTTGTTTGTCTTTTTATTTTCAAGATATAGGATTTTTTTTATATGTGCAGGATATAAGGCTCCTATCAGATATATGGTTACCAAATACTTTCTCCCATTGTGTAGGTTCTCTTTTTACTTTCATGACAAAAACCTGTGAGGTGCAAAAGGCTTTAATTCTGAGGAAGTCCCATTTATCTATTTGTTCTTTTGCTGCTCGTGCTTTGGGTGAGAAGTTCATGAAACCATTTCCTATTACAAGGTCCTGTAGATGCTTCCCTGCATTGATTTCCAAGGTCTTTATGGTTTTGGCTCTTATATTTAGGTCTTTGATCCTTCTTGAGTTGTTCATGAAACCATTTCCTATTACAAGGTCCTGTAGATGCTTCCCTGCATTGATTTCCAAGGTCTTTATGGTTTTGGCTCTTATATTTAGGTCTTTGATCCTTCTTGAGTTGATTTTTGTGAGATGGTAATCCTCTTTCCTTCTTTTGCATATGGATTTCCAATTCTCTAGGCACAATTTGTTGAAGAGGCCATTCTCTCCCAGTTGAGTGGGCATGATGGCCTTGTTGAATATCAGATGACTGTATATATGAGGATCTATATCAGAATTCTCAATTCAGTTCCATTTGTCTGTGTGTCTATAGTTGTGCAAATACCATGCCATTTTCACTACTGTACCTTTGTAGTATGCTTTGAAGTGGTAGTGTGATTCCTCCAGTTTCATTTTTCTTTTTCAGTATGTCTTTGGATATTTGGGGCCTCTTTCCTTTCCAAATAAATTTCATAGTTAGTTTTTCTAGTTCCTTAAAAAATGCTGTGTTGATTTTTATTGGGATTGCATTGAATGTGTAGATCAGTTTTGGTAGGATAGACATCTTGATAATATTTAGTCTTCCTATCCATGTACAGGGGATATTCTTACACTTATTTAGGTCTTCTTTGATTTCCTTGAACAGTGTGTATAAGTTTTTTACACCTTTAGTTAAATTTATTCCTAGGTATTTGATTTTTTAATTTACTATTGTAAATGATATTTGTTTCTTGATTTCCTCCTCAGATTGCTCATCATCATTGTACAGAAATGCTACTGATTTTTGTGCATTGATCTTATACCCTGTGACTTTAATGAACTCATTTATAAGTTCTAGAATCTTTGTTGTAGACTTCTCAGTGCTTTCTATATATAGGATCATGTCATCTGCAAATAGTGAAATTTTGGCTTCTTCCTTTCCTATTTGGATTCCTTTTATATCTGGGTCTTGCCTCAGTGCTCAAGCAAGTACTTCTAAGACAATGTTAAATAGAAGGGGTGATAGTGGGCATCCTTGTCCTTTTCCTGATCTTAGAGGAAAAGATTTTAGGATTTCACCATTGTAAATGATGTTAGCTGTGGGTTTTTCATTTATACCTTTTGTTATGTTCAGAAAGTTTCCTTCTATTCCTATCTTTTGCAGTGTTTTTATCAAGCAAGGGCGCTGTATTTTGTCAAATGCTTTTTCTGCATCTTTAGATACGATCATGTGTTTTTTTTTCCCCTTCAACCTGTTTATGTGGTGTATTATATTAATTATCTTATGTTGAACCATCCTTGCATACCAGGAATGAAGCCTACTTGGTCGTGGTGCATAATTCATTTAATATGTTGTTGAATATGATTAGCAAGTATTTTGTTGAGGATTTTCACATCTAGGTTCATTGGAGAGATTGGTTTGTAATTTTCCTTTCTAGTGGCATCTTTGTTTGGCTTTGGTATTAGGGTAATGTTGGCATCATAAAATGAATTAGGCAATGTTCCTTCTATTTCAATTTTTTGGAAAAGTTTAGGCAAAATTGGTGTTATTTCTTTCTGAAATGTTTGGTAGAATTCACCTGTGAAGCCATCTGGCCCAAGGCTCTTTTTAGCTGGGAGGTTTTTAATGACTGATTTCTATCTGTTTATTTGTGACTGGTTTGTTGAGATCACCTATTTCTTCTTTTGTCAATGTAGGTTGCTTTTGTGTTTCTAGGAATTTGTCCATTTCCTCTAAATTGTCTTTCTTGTTGCAATACAGTTTTTCAAAGTGTCCTCTTATGATAGTCTTTATTTCAAAGGGGTCAATGGTAATATCACCTTTCTCATTTCTTACTTTGTGTTTTTGCATCTTTTCTCTTTTTTTCTTTGTTGGTCTAGCTAAGGGTTAGTCAATATTGATCTTCTCAAAGAACTAGCTCTTTGTTTTATTTTTTCAAGTGCTTTCCTATGTTCTATTCCATTTATTTCTGCTCTGATCTTTGTTATTTCTTTCTTCTTTCTTTAGGTTGAGTTTGTTGTTCTTTTACTAATTCCTCCATTTGTTCAGTTAGTTCTTCAATTTTAGCTCTTTCTTCTTTTTTGATGTATCAATTTATGGCTATGAATTCCCTCTCAGTACAGCTTTTTCTGCATCCCATAAGTTTTGATATGTTGTGTTATCATTTTCATTAGTTTCAAGGTAGTTATTGATTTCTGTTGAGATTTCCTCCTTGACTCACTGTTTTTCTAAGAGTATGCTATTTAACTTCCATATCTTGGTACCAAATCTGGGCCCTTACATATTTCCAGCTTCATTCCACTCTGGTCAGAGAAATTATTTTGTATGATTTTGATCTTTCTTAATTCATTGAGACTTTCTGTGTGGCCTAGCATGAGCTCTATTTTGGAGAATGATCCATGTGCACTTGAGAAAAATGTATATCCTGCTGTATTTGGGTGTAATGTTCTGTATATGTCTATTAGGTCCAGATCCTCTAAAATATTGTGCAAAGTTTTTGTTTCTTTGTTGATTCTCTTTTGAGATGTTCTGTTCAATGGTGATAGTGGTGTGTTAAAGTCCTCCACTATAATTGTAGAGGCATCTATTCCTTCACTTAGTTTCTCCAGTGTTTGCCTCATATAATTGGCAGTGCCCTTGTTAGGAGCATAAATGTTTATGATTGTTCTTTCTTCTTGAAAGATTATCCCTTTCACTAATATATAGTGTCCATCTTTGTTTCCAACAGTTTTGCATTTAAAGTCTATTTTGTCTGATATTCATATAGCTACACCTGCCCTTTTTTTGGTTATTGTTTGCCTGTAAGATTGTTTTCCAGCCATTCACTTTCAATCTCCTTGAATCCCTGGGTCTAAGAAGAGTTTCTTGTGGACAGCATATAGATGGGTCATATTTCCTTATCCAATCTTCCAATCTGTGCCTCTTAATGGGTGAACTTAATCCGTTGATATTTAGTGTTATTACTTTCAAGCAATTACATATATTAGCCATATTTTCTTTGAATTTGTGTTTGTTTTATGTTGTTTGATTTTTTTTCTCTTTTTGTAGTTTTAGTTGTTCTTACATTCTCCTCCAACTCTGTCTCTTCCATTTTTTTCTTTTCTCCTGCAGAATTCCCTTTAGTATTTCTTGAAGGACAGGTTTCTAGTTGGCATATTCTCTCAGTTTCTGTTTATCTGTGAATATTTTGAACTCGCCATCATTTTTGAATGCTAGCTTTGCTGGATAAAGTGTTTTTGGTTGGAAATTCATTTCTTTTAGTACCTTTAATCTGTAATACCACTGCCTTCTTGCCTCCATGGTTTCAGACAAGAGATCAGCACTTAATCTTATGCGGCCTTCCTTGTATGTGATGGTTCTCTTTTCTCTTGCTGTTTTTAGTATTTTCTCTTTTTCTTGTGCATTGGATAATTTGATAAGTATATGTCTTGGGGTAGGCCTGTTCGGATTTATGCTGTTTGGGGTGTGTTGTGCTTCCTGGACATGTGCATGCATCTCCTTCAATAGGTTGGGGGAGTTTTCAGCCATTATTTCCTCCAACACCCCTTTTGTCCCCTTTCCCTTCTCTTCTCCTTCTGGGATGCCTATAATGCATATGTTTGTGAGTTTTGCATTATCATCCAGATCCCTAAGTCCCTGCTGGATTTTTTCTTTTTATTGATTAATTCTACTATCTGTTTGATTGCAGATGTACTGTCTTCCATATCACTAATTCTTTCCTCTGCCTCTTCAAATCTGCTGTTATTTGCTGAGAGTGTATTTTGATTTCTTGGATTGTGTGGTTCATTCCCATCATATCTGTTATCTTTTTGTGCATGATTACAATTTCTTCTGTATGCTCCTCAAGCATTTTCTTAATATTCTTAATCTCTTCCTTCACTTCACTGAATTGGTCCATGATACAAGTTTTGAGGGCTTTAATTACTTGTTCAATGTTCCACTTCTCTTCCTGGTTTTTAGTTGGGATTGGGTCATGTTTTCCTGATTATTGGTATGGTCTGTAGTTTTTTCTTGCTGTCTGGTCATCATTTTATCTTGTTAGGTTTATTCTGTTGATTATCTTTTTCATCTAGTCTTGGGGTTTAATTAATTGTTTTTTTGTGTGTGTTAAGTCTTCTTTTTGTCACTTTTTTCTTCTTACTCTATTTGCTGGTTGTTGGCTAAGTTCCCTTGAAATAAAATATTAGGTCCAGAGAAAGCAAAAGGGGTAAGAAAAGAAAAATGTAAAGGTAGTATTAATAATGAATTTTAGCAGAAGAACCATGTGAAATCTAGGAGAATGGATATAGAATTCATGTAAGCTGTTTAGTTATAACCATAAAAAAGTGGAGTTCCTATAATGAGATAGTAAACTGAATATGGGGAGGAATACAGAATGAATTAAAAGGTCAGTGCGGTCAGAAGAGAGGGAAAGAGAAAAGAAAGCACAATAATATAAAGAGTGAATAAAAGATAGAATTCAGAGTATAGGTATTAGATATAAAATTTAGAACTACTGGGGGCTAAACAGAGAGAGGTGGATTGAAAGAGAAACAATAAGTGATGGAGGAGAGAATGATGTAAAGGAAAGGGAATAGCATTGGTAGGCAAAATCAGTACACACAGAAAAGAGAAAATTGAGGATGAGGAAGCACAACAAATAAGAAATGTTGCCTACAGCACTAATATAAAAAAAGAAAAAAGAGAAGAGAGAAGAAAAAAAAGCAGAGCAAGAAAAAGAGAAGGGAGAAAAAAGAAAAAGGAAAAAAAATAAAGCAGTGGGGGGGGGATAAAGAGGAAGGAAAAACAAGAAAACAAACCAACAAAAAAGACCAGACAAGGCCTCAGGCAAAGAATCCTCTTTGCAATTGAATAAACTGCTTAGGAATCTGACCTTCCCCCTTTCTCCATTTCTCACTTCCCTCTCTCCCAGGGCAGCAGGACAGCTGCATGAGAGCTCCTGTAGGAAATTCAAATGGGTCCCTGGTGAACTAAATTACCTGAGAAAATCATGACTCAATTTCTTGAGAGAGCACCCATCCCTTGCCAGGGACATAAATATGCTATTGGAAGCCTGTAAAGCACGTGCTACTGTCCCTCTCCCTTAGGTGTGCTACAAGGGGGCTGGTTAATTTTCTAACTCTACCTTCTCCCAGACCAAGTTTCCTGTCCCAGGGTTTTTAGATAAATTGGGCTCTCTCACCAGATTCACCTCTCCTCTCTTCCTAGGCTCTCCCCAAGTCAGCTAATATGCTCCTCCAAACTCAATAGAATGGCGGGGAGGGGGGTGGGGGGGAACCAGAAAATTGAACTGCACTCCTTGGGCCCCTCTGCACCTCCCACTTAAACCCTCGCACTCCCCGAGTTAGTCTGCGACTGGAGGAGTAGGGCAATGCCCGGATTTCTGGGAGTGCTGGGCTTAGGAGGAAGAGGCCCGGGAGAATGTGGACTCGGGTTTGTAGGTCTGTGAAACGTGGGCCATGGGGGTTCAGGGGACACAGGCTTGAGGTTCACACGTTTAGGGAACACGGGGCTTGGAAACTCCACCCCACGACTGGCAGTTCTCAGTGAATGCCAAGGCTCTTAGCCTAGGGGGAAAAGATTTACCTTCCCACGGCTTCCATGTTCAGTGTTAGAAACCTGCAGTTCTACTGTGAGCAAACACCACTTCTGCTTCAGTTTTGCCAGATGGATGTCCAGACACCTCCCGCCCTGCATGTTCCTGAAACAGCCTGCTCCGGCAGGACTCTGTCACCACACAGCTTGTCCTTTGTAAGAGAGACTGGAGATGCTATACTTACTCAGATGCTATCTTGCCCCGCCTCTCTTTGGAAGATTTTAAATTGGTTAACTGCATGTTGGAATGAGAATCATTGAGTGAGTTCAGTGGAGTTCAATCTGCTAGCCTCCTGGAGGGAGTGCACTTTGGCAAAGCTTTGGAAGGAAGGAATGTGTGCTTATGAAAAGCAATAAGAAAGACTTTCTAAAGGGTATTTCTTCAATTCCATTTCAACGTTAAGGTACCAATAGGGCTCATTCATCATTCTCTTCAGAGTGGTTTCTGTGAAAATTACATAGGGTTTCAAAATAAACAAAATTAATATTTATGAAGTGTTGCCTATGGAAAAAGCACCAGAAATTAAAAGGCATCTAAAAGATGATATGCTTTGGTAACTACACTAAATCTTCACACCAACCATGAAGTTAGTGTTTTTTTGTTTGCTTATTCGTTTGTTTGTTTGTTTATTTTGCCTAGGAAACTGGGGCTTCAGGACCTTAATAACGTTCCCAGGATCACAAAACTAGTAGTTACTGAAAATAATCTTCAAATCTCAAACTCTCTGATTTAATACCCATCTTCTCCAAAACTATTATAAGTGACAAAATAACTCTCTTCCTTTTGTAAAAGTATGAGTAGACAAAGAACCTCTGTGTTTTAGTCATTTTCCCTTTGAGAAAATAAATGTTTTAAATTATGCATTGATTTTATAACATTTTCTGCTGAGGTCAAAAGGGGCTATACATTTCCTGGTAATAGCCCCCAAAGTGTTTCTACATCCCACCCCCTTCCTTCCCATATAATATGTTGCAAAATCTGAGGACTCCAAGTCATATACTTGTGCACACACACATATACACACAAATACGTTGATGTTTGTATTCTTTCAGAAAAACAGAACAAGGAATTTAAAAAGGAAATTTTAAAGATCATGTTTTGAATTCTTGCTTCCTCCCCTACTTAAACATTTGTAGGCTAAGGCATATTAAAAAAAAAACCCACAAAATAGAGCAGTGTATAAGCTGAGCTGGGAACAAGCAGAAAACCTTCTGGATACATGGATTCAATTGGCAATGCATGCCTACATTTTTTCTCATGTCCTCTGTGAATTTTTAATAAACATGTTGAAAAAACACTGATTTTGGTGGAAGGCACAATTTATGAGTTTATGAAAATGAGTATATTAAGTAATTACAAGTAGGTTTTACTTACTTTATACAATGTACCATCAAAGTCTTGTGGTCCGAAGGACTCTGCCTTTGACTTGCTTATCTGAACAAATATGCTTTGTCATGTTGGTCTGTTGTGTGTGTGTGTGTGTGTCTATACAAGTAAAGGGTGGAGACTTGCAAAATCCATTCCCTTTTCTTGATCTCAAAAAAAACTGAGATTAGCCATCCTGATCATACTCTATAAATATTTAGATCTTCTGTTCATTTGCTGAACCATTTCTGATAGTTCTTCTAGTTTATGCTGACAGTGTGGGGGAATTTGATGACACATATTTCAAATGCATCTGGCTGGTGATTGTCAGGGTGTGACCCCAAATAGAGTGTGTTTATGTGGCCAAATTGTAGAAGTTTTATGCACCCATCAGATGAGACCCGATATAGAGATTCTGGGTAGGAAAATAATATTAAATTGTATTTGGACTCTTAGAAGCATATTCTAAATGTTAAATTTCCTTTTGAAGGTCTTCAAATTTACTTTTCATTTGAAGTTCTAAATTATTTTTGCAAAAATCAGTTCTAAGTGATATCTTCAAAATGTCAGTCTTGACTTTATTTTCAGGGTTCAGGGATTAGGAATTTATACTATTGATTCAATTCCCAAATTCTGGTAGGTGTCCCACAAGGAAAAATCCCCATTAGTCAACTCTGAGCATGCCAAGCTGTCAAGGGTTTTTGAAGTTATGATTTTTAAAGCATTTTTTTAAAGCTGGATAACTTTGTGTAAAAGTTGGATTTTATGGCTTTTGTCTGTGCCAAAGAGATTGTCCAACAGAAAGCATCCTGGTAGACCTAATTATTACTCCACATATGGGACGTGGCATTCTAAGCTATTCTGAGGTTTGGGGAAAGGGAGTGCTATGAGTGACAACCACAACAGAGCATGCTAAGGAATTTTAACTCTGTCATTTCCATGTTGGCCGAGTTTAAAATATAGAATGCTGTTTTAGTGATCATTTTCTCAAGTATTTATTTAAAAGATAAATAATTTTGCTAAAATTTACAGGGTGAAGTGAGTAAAGGAGTGATATCAAAATCATTATAGAACATCTGCATTCAGCAAATATTGCTCTTTTTAAAATATGCCTTTGATTTACAAGGGCAGGCGTCATTACATATTTTTTAAATCAAAGCAGCTTTTATGAATATTTAGAGAACAATGTATACTCTGATTAGGGATAAAACTTTAAGTTAAACACTAAGAAAAAACACTGATTCTTGCATGTGTACATGGTTGTACAAACAAAATATCTTGAAAGAATGAACTCAGGGAAACATGGAAGCAATCAGCCATTTGCAGATTTGTCTCCACACCTATAATTGATCATGTTGGCAGGGTTTTTCAAAGGAAGAAGAGAAAGTAAAGACTTTAAGTGAAAAGGATTGTTTTTTGAGTATAACTTCAGTGTATCAGTCTGATGAGAACGTTACTATAGCAGTCATCTATTTCTAAGTTAAATTTGTGGATATCTCATGGTGGCTTACGATGAAATTCAGATACCTCCCTTCTGTCACCCCTGTAGCATCTTAAAGTGTCAGCCTTGTCTATTGTTTAGTTGCAGAATCTTCTGCTCAGGAATAGTGATAATGATGGAGGGCACTCTTAGAATTTTGGAGGGCGAGTGAGAAGTGTTTACACACATTAAGGAGCCTTTTTATGCTTCTCTTCTCTAGCAAATTTTGTGGGATCTCGAAAGCATCTGCATTCTCCAATTCCAGGCAGTCTCCTGACACCACTTTTATCTGGTTCTGGGTAAAGTAAATAAGAATCTTATTCTTTCACACACACAAAAAAAGACAAATTGGCTGATAGTCTTCCTAACTGTCCATTCTAAAAACATTCCACTTGAAGATAAGGATCATCTTAACCAGTTTGGAGTAAAAGGAGGAAATTAATTAAAATGTCTAGTAGATCTGTGTTTATGATCAAGATTTTAAAAATCATGAACTAGAATTCTGGGTAGTGTTTTGTTCTTTTGTGGTTGAGATGATATTTTAAAAGCAAAATCAGATATATTTTACTTACTGCCATGTTTTTTTAAAAAAGGAACACTAAATAGAGGATTTACTTATAGTTTTAAATATAATGACTTATCAACCTCTAATATAATTTCTAATTACTATAATAAGGTTAAAATGATATTTGCCACTGTGTATTTTCCTTTGGGAGCCATATAAAGTTAATCATCTTTAAATCTAGCCTCTTTGCTGCTACTGCTATTTTCTCCAAAAGGTGGCGCTTGTGTAATCTTTTTCTTTCTCAGGGTGCAGGAAACCAGGGGAGCCAGAGGGACCAGAGAGATTTCTCAGAAATGCTTTTTCTTAAACAAAATCCAGTTGGCCACGTCAGAAATCTGCATTCTGCAACTGAAGCTCCTGTATATTCAAAGAAGTCTTTAAATGAGAGCTAGTCTGATTTTGTGAACGAAAAAACATTCTTCCTTTGAAATTCTGTTTTCTACATTTATTTAATATTGTTGTTCTACTCTTCTGATCTCTAACTAAAATTCTAATTCTTTGTTAGATAACCTTGATCCATTTGGAGTTGTCCTTCTTAATTAAAATGCATAAGCAACACACAAGATGTCTGGAGTCCATCTAAACAAACCTTTCTGGCAGCATAAACCCAGAGGGATAAATTGTTCAGACAAGGAGAAATCTTTTGACCTGTGGACAGGCAAGAGAAAGTGACAGGCATAGAGGGAAAGGAGAGTACATACTGGAGACACTCTAAGGATGAGACAGGAGTTAACATTATGGGACGTAAAATCAAACATGCAGGTCATTCCCAGAAATTCATACAAATTTGTTTCCAATCTCTACAGCTGGAAGGAATTTCAGATATGACTGAATGAAGTCTAACCACTTCACTTAAGTGAGAGGGAAAACTGAGTCCCAGAAAAGTGAAGGTGTGCGTTCAATGAACCCCAAATGAATTCTCTTTCTACCTCTGGTGAAAATTCAGTGATCCAATGGAGATGTACAGAGCCACAACAAGTTGCAGAAATCAAAATGTCTGATAGATAGTTCTGAAAACTAGAATCTCTTCATCAATTTTGTTTTTAGGTGTCCTAATATTTTGGGTCTCTGTGCTGTCTCACTCTCCTCTGCTCAGAAGAGAAATGAAGTCATCCTTTAACCATGTAAGTTATAAACCTGTACTGTCCAATATAGTAACCACTTACCACATTTGTCTATTTAATTTCATTTAAAATTAATTAAAATGAATGCAGTTAAAAATCTAGTTCCTGGGAAGTGGATGTGACTCAAGCATTTGGGTGCCTGTGTGCCACATGGGAGGTCCTGGGTTCGGTTTCTGGTGCCTCCTAAAGAAGACGAGCAAGACAGCGAGCAGATATAACAGGCTAGGGCAGTGAGCTGATGCGACAAGATGACACCACGAGGAAACACAACAAGTAGGGAGCAGAGGTGACTCAAGCAATTGGGTACCTACCTCCCACATATGAGGTCCTGGGTTCAGTTCCTGGTGCTTCCTAAAAAAAAAAGATGATCAGACACAGAGAGCACAAAACAAACAGAGAAAGCAGACCATGAGCACAAACAATGGGGGGGGGGGAATAAAATAAATAAAATAATAAGTCTTTTAAAAAAATCTAGTTCCTTATTTGCAATAGCCATATTTCATGTGCTTACTAACCACATGTGGCTAAGGCTATTATATTAGACAGTGCAGACATAGAACTTTCTACCATTGCTGAATGTTCTCTTGGTCTGCACTATTATAGATCAAGTGCAAGGAACTGACAAGGTCACCTGCATAATGTGATAAGATAATCCAGGGTGCAATAGCTAAAAGTGTTTGCCTCATAATATGCTTGGGTCCATAAGCAAATTTACACTAACTTTGGAAAATGATCATGTTGATATCTTTTTATGCCTTCTCTCCTTTCCTTTCTCCTTCTACTTTTGCCTTCTCTGATACTGTCCATTTTGGAACACACAATAAATCTTCATGACTACCTTACTCTTTCTTTCTTGTGTACCTTATTCAATCACTTTTCCCTTGAATACCTACTGTGAGACAGGCATTGTGCTAAGCAACTAAAAAAGAATTAAATGCTCTGTGATGGTAATGAATCAGATAGGGGAAAATGCATTTTTTCAGACTCCAATTAGGAAAGAAAGCCAATTCTTTGAACTGTGGACAGCAAAATTTCTACCACCTGAAGTAGCAAAAGCAAATATTAGTAGCATAATTGTGTAGATAAGAGATGGAAACTTATTCTAAGAGGTTAGATGAGTTGCCCAATATAGTACAGTCAATAAAAGAAGTATCATTGGACTTGGACCCATCTTTTAGCTCTGAGTCCAGGTTTTTGTTTTTACAATCTGTCCATTGGCTCACTCATCCTAACCCCAGAGTAGAGATTGGTTTATGACAACTTCCTCATTTCTTCTCACATCTGCCAAAGAATCATCAAATGAATTGTGCTTTGCATTCTCTACCATTCTTTTTTTTGAGTCCAGTTTTCAGAACTGCCTTGAATAATGCAAAAATCATATTTGTATTTTTACACAGGTTCCTTTTTTGAGTGCTGAGCTAAGTTCTAGAAAGCCTTTGTGTTTGACTGATCTCTGCTTGGTATTATATAAATACTTGAAACTCTTAGGAGTTGACAGAACTTAAAAGTAAACTAAATGAATAATCTTTCTATTAAAAAAAGAATAGTTATAATTCATATCAGTTAGCAGATGAATAAAATTACACCATTTGCAAACAATCAGCACAGCATCAGTAACATGCAAATATTCAGATTTGGCACTTTCCATGTCTTTCTATGTAACAGCATGATCCATTTAGTCATACCTAAATCCAGATGTTATCCCAACTCTAGGTCTTATAGATTTTCTCTTTAACAGCAGCCTTGCTTAGAAATGTCACACTATCACACTTCAGTCAAGTGGTCTCAACTGGTCCCATTAATACCTGTCTCTGCACCATGTTATCTATAAGTGCTCCAACCCATGCTACATGCCACTCAGTCGGGTCTTTTAAGAACGCTAATGTGATAGAGAATTTCGCCACACACATATAAATTATCAGTCAAATCTTAATTTTTATCTTTTGAGGGAGTCTCAGGTACCCTGAGTTACTTGTAATTCTTTTAATCATGTGTTATATTACAAAGAGATGGTACTGCATATATTTATAACATAAACCTAGCTAGAGATTAGCCTTATCATCATCAAGAGAAACTTCTAATTGTGCTGCCATGTTTTCTTATCCTGTTCATCAAATATACCATGCAGGATTTAACCTCTTGAAAATTTTTTCGAGACTTTTTTCAACGTCTTCACAGAACAGTATCCTGATCCCATTATCTTCTTCACTTTATCATACTTTCTTGCCAAAACAAGCAAAAACTTTCTCTATTATTACTTTTCTACTTTGTAACGGCTTATAATCCTTTCTTTCTAACCCATCAATTTTAATTCAGAGAACTTTCCACTTCTTATCTACAATTAATTTGTTCTTTTTTGTCAAGATTTTTCCTCTAGTGTCTTAGAATTTAAAGGTCCTCATAACAAAAGTATAATTCATACATTTCAAATATGCTATTCATAAGTAAAAAAGTACCTTCATGCATTGAATAATGTGTACTGTCAGGTGTAGTGAAAGTAATTAATTTTTTCATAGCAAAACACTTTCTGGCTATGGGACTTTGAGAAAATTCTTTATCATTCTTCTCCAATGTTCTCGTCTTCAAAATTAGATAGAAGAAATAAATAAAACATAAATTTGTTTCTCTGGTATCCTATTTCTGTTGAGCACTTTTCTTTTAAAAGAGTCTAATAAGAAAAATAGAGTAGCTAGTAAAATTTTTTCTGATTTTTACTTTATAGAATATACAAAACTTTTGGAAAAGTTTGCAAAACTTCTGTTAAAAGATAAAATTTGGTATTTATTTGAGGAATTTTACAATTCTGCTATTAAGACTAGAGCTAGAAATTTTGCAATATAAATAAATTCTGACATTAATTACAAAACTAAGGGAACATCATTTATATGTTCAATTAAAAAGTAAATTTGTGCAATTACAATATATACTAATCTATATTTCATAGTATTAGAAAATGGCACAATGTACTTAAATAAACCTAACCAGGAAATTGGGTGAATACTTAAAATGGCATTTGTATTTGTTTCACCTGGAATAATTTATATTTGTTCTGTGGCTCAAGAATCTCTCCACAGAGTAAAAGAGCACAGAGAAGACTTTCTCCAAACCAACTTTCAACCACCTACCTCTCTCTTAGCTGCCAACAGAACACACAGCATTTTTTAAAGAGTATGTAGGTTGTTCAAATCCAGATATGTGGCTGTTAGTATTAAAAGGAAACTATATAAAGTAGATAAATTCTAAAAATGAGTTATTACTTTTAAAATATTTTCATTATCAACAGCCAGACGATCACTTTAGAGACTTTTCTCGTAAGTAAAAATCACTCATGTGATCTATACACTGGCTAACTCAAGCTTGCTGCTGAGATCATCTCAAGTCTTAGGAACTCCATGAAACCTGGCTGAATGCAAAGGGTCACAATATTTGATGAATATTATAGTACACACTGGCCCATATAATAATGTTCCTTTGCCATTACTTATTCCCTTAATATGGCTCTATCCTATAGAGAAAATATGGGATGGTATTATACTTCTTTGGAATCAGCAAAGCACCAACTATCCTATGAAAGTTTTTCCTAAAATACAAACTTAATCAAATTATTTTGGAGAAAAATTACTATGGACAAATTACTTTTGAACAAAACAAAGAACAGACAAATAGAGAAAAAGAAAGCCTTAATTAAAATTATTTGCTTTTATTAAATATGACCATGACTTTGCATGCAGTTGGTGCAGAATAACTATGCATTGAGGTGCCTTGAAAGACTTTTGCTCCTTTCTGATTCTATGTAAGGCAAAATTCAATTTATAACAAGAATACATTTCATGATAATAGAGTGTCCATTTGAAACCAAAGAATTGTGTAAAATTGATCTTATTTGAAAATGGCAACATCATATATACTATGATTTTATGTGAAAATAAATAGTTTCTGCTATTTTATAACATGTCTTTGAGGCATGGTGAATACAGATAAAGTTTATTAATCTCAAATTTGATACAAGAGAGGTAGCAAACTGCTTTTCTGATATTATTTAAATAGTATGGAATTTTATGCTGTCCTGTCTCAAATTTAGGATATCTTCTGGGGCTCCTTTTCAATAAAACCCATTAGAAATTAAAGGGAGAATAGGAAACAGGAATTTTGCTATAGCCTGAACTTGTGCAGGTAAAAGAAAGGGCAAAGTTCCAAACAAACTCTCCTCTGAGTAAAATTCAGAGTTATTCTATGCCAAATATTTTTTTGGCCTGAAAAGCCAGAAAAAGGGGTCCTTTATAAAGGAAAGTTTTTATTTTATTTCCATTGCAAAGGATTTTCACACAACCTGACATGATTATGACAAATTTCACTAATCCCACATTTTTAGATATGTTGACCTCAAGTCTGTTATTTTTACCTTTTTTTGTTCAGTTTTATTTTTTAAACTACCTAGAAACACTAGCGATTGAAGAATTTCCCACCAAAAATGTGGACCTATAAATCCCCAAATCAAGCAAGGGATGGATGGTTAAAATGGCTTTGGCAGTTTCTTTCATTCACACATTTAAAAAATAGAGACACTGTCTTTTCTCACTCTGAATATTTAAATCCTCATCCTAAAATGAAGTCATGGAGACACACCCATCTGTTTATTTCTTAAAACCTGTGGTGTCAACAGTTTAGAATTTTCCACTAAAAAGCAGGGAATACATTTTTGTTGGGTGTTGTCAAATGAAGGAATTCTGTCCAAACTGTCCAAACTATGCAAATCCTGGAAACAAAGAAACTTTTTGACTTATTTTACAGAAGAAAACTTGTGTCAAGCATTTCATTTTTTTTTAATGATTTATTAATTTTTTTGAAAATCAGAAGCAAAGTACTAAGGAGACTCCATGCTGTTAGGTGGTTGTAAAAGCACTGATGGTTGTGAAAACCTTTAGCCACAGAGTACAGCACCACTTAGAAGCTGGAGGTATTGATGTGCAGGCTATCAACCTGGGAGGAGGGTATTGAGCATTGAGAGAGGGGAGAATTGCCCTTATCTGGGTATTATCTACGGGGTCTTGGCTATGAACATAACACGAGAGCATATCAAAGTAAGCTTGATTGTTCTCTTTCTCCTCTTAGTCTGTGCTCCACCCTTCTCTGCCCCTTCTGGGATTTAGGTGTCTAATCTCTGCAGTTTTACTTTACCATGTCAACTGGCTTCTGTTTAAAATCATCCAGTGGTTTGAAATAGGAAGGTGGGAGGAGAGAGAGTTGTACCTTCCTCCCTTCTTTCTCCCTTTATCAAAACCTACCAGATAGCTCTTCCTTGCAAATCCAATTATTCTTGATGGCTCAGAACATTTCTTCATCTTGTCCCTTTGGTTCTCTGGGACCACTGTCACTAGTCTCCAGGTGCCTCACTACCCCTCGTTCGCTCCTTTTATGTGCCCATACCTCAGGAAGTCCTTTACTGTTAAGTCTTTTCATTTGAACCATCTGGAGTGAGTTCTGTGTCCTGTCAGGACCCCAATCAATACAAATCACTATAGTCTTTTTAAAGTAGAGATGTGTACAATGTGAAAGGAAAGGGTGAGCTTTGTACATTGACTCTAAGTGATGCTTGGAAGCATAACTAATTATTAACCCACTTTGCCAGGTAAACCATATGGGACTTTAAAAGGAATTCATATTTATTACTGGATAATTTTAAAAATACATATATTATGGAAAATTTTAAATAGGAAAAGAAATAACAATTAACCTTACTGGTTGTTTCCAATGTGATAGCTGCATCCCTATGAAGTAAGCGTTGTCATTGATCCCATTTCAAAGTATAAAAAATGAGGTCCTGAGAAGTTAATAACCCCTCATAGCTAGGGAATGGCAGAAGATGAATTTGAACTCAGGTAGACTGGCTCCTAAGTATATACTATTAAACTCTATTACTTCCGGGAAAGAAAACAGAAAGTAAAGGGAAATAATATTTATTGAGCACCTACTATATTTCAGGAAGTACAATTGATGCTTCCTTATGCATTAGCTCATTAATTGCCCTTTCAGTAGCATTTGACACTGTCATTCATTGTATATTTTGAGAACCCCCTTTTTTTAATCTAGAGTTCTGTGACACCACATACTTCTTTTGTTTTCTTCCTCTTTCCTGACCACTCTCTTGGTGTTCTTTACTGACTTCTTGTCTATTCAACCTTTAAATGTTTGGAGTGATTTGACTCTCCTCCTTGTCTATTCTCCCTGACGAAGCTCATCCAAAGCAGTGCCTTTAAAATACCAACCATATACGAATAACTCTGTTTTTTTCTCTCCAAGTTGTCTGCTCTCCTAAACTTCACACCTGTAAGTTCATACTTGTAAGTCTACTTGACAGGACACTTTGAGTAACTATTAGGCATGTCAAACCTATATCTAAAGGAAAGTGCTTGATTCCTTCCTCCCTCAACATGCTTCTCCCTCTGTCAGCCCCATTTCATTAAATGACACTATCATCTATTCCAATTAATGAACTTAGAAACTAAAGAATCCTCCTAGAATACTCTTCCCTGATATTTAGTCATCGGCAACTTCTGTCGAATTCTGTCAACATCCAGAACATGTTCCTATCTATCCACTGTCTCTCTCTGGCCACTATCATAATCCTTTGGCTTTGTTTTTGCTTTTTCCAGTCTTGTTCTCTTCTAAGGCTTTCTATGCATGGCAACCAAAATCATTATTTTAAGACAGATCATGCCATATTACTGCTTACAGTCTTCTATTGGTTTCCAAAAAAGTACAAGCTGTCCCCTTCTTAGCATGGGATCAAAACCTTACCTAAGATGATCTCTACTGATTCTTTACAACAGGTCTTCCAAGGGCTTATTAGTATGCACTTTTTTTTTTAACCAAGGAAGAAATGGAGGCAAGAGGAATGACATTTACTGCCCCTTCTCTTTGAAATCAGTTTTTTTTTAAATGTGGTCTTAACTAATAATAACATAGTAAGCAGCTAACATTTTCTGAATAACTTACAATGTGGAAGACAGTACTATATTGAACATTTTTACACGAATTATCTTATTATTTATAATTCCAGTTTAAATAAGGAGCTATCATCCACTTTTGATATTTGAAGAAACAAGGCTCAGAGAGTTTAAGTATAATTTCCTTGAAGTTGCAGTGCTAGTTATTGGGAAAGGGTGGATGATGCCAGGTCTATAAATCCAAATCCCACAGTCTTAATCACTTAACTACACTATCTCATGAAAAAGATAGTGTATATCTCTTTCTTATTCCTCCAAAGTATACATGATCTTTCAAAGAAGTAAACTGCTTTGTCAGCTATATTATTACAAACTCTGCATCTGTAGATGAAGGCCATTTCTCCTTAGTTTGCCTCAAAATAAGTATTATAGGGCTCTTAACTGTAAAATGTACATAAGGAGGGCATTTAATAAGAATGTTTAAAGGGAATTCATTGAAGAAATATATTTTTTATTGACATCTTAACTTGACCTCATTATCCATCATTTATCACTCAGGGAATTGTAATCTGAAACCAATAATCCATACCAAATAAATGGAAGTAAGTAAACATGTCTTTACAATCAGTACTATCTTTACAAAGGAAAATAAGTTCATATTAAGTGGTTTGAATTCATACCTGGAAGAAAGAACACAAAAATGTTGTGTTAATACTAAATGCAAAAATAGACATGCAGGGTGAGACCCAGAATCTATGAATTCCTAGAGAGAGATTCCTTCTTGTTCATGCTGGGGAGAAGCACATTGTGATTTCCGTTTGAATAGTAACCCTTTAAAATTGCCAGAAATTTAGTTTAATATGCAACTTGCTGCTTCAACAATGGTGTACGGATTAATATATTCCTCTAATTTAATCTTTTGCAGAGACATTTCTTTTCCATGCCCAAGGAAATCACAAAAGTACTATATTATCCTTTCCCCCCCCAAAAAAATCATGACTCAATTTTTACTTTCTTTCTTATCTTGCCTTGTAAAATTACTTCAGTAGAAAACATTACCCTTAAGCAGTCAGGAAATATGGTCCTTAAAGCAATTCAAATAGAAAATTATGTTCAACATTACTTAGGTTTTTATTTCAACTCAACTTTCACCTATATTTATTCAGGTATACTTTTAAAAGTAAATATTTTGGGTCGTTTGTTTTTAAAAATAGAGGTCCAGTTGTTATGGTAGAAATGTACAAAAATTCAGGCAATGACATTTTCATGATAATGATTTTCTTATATAACTTATTAACTGATTCTAATGAAAACTCCCAGAAAGTGTTTGCAAAACGTCTTAGCAATAGGAGCATTATAGTGGGATCTCTCCTATGATGACTATTATGAAAGACGCTGGCCATTTCCTCATGTATATTTTGCTAAAATTATTGTTAAAATTATATTCAACGCTAGATAATTTTGCCTTCTGTCTTAAACATGAGAGCCATTGTACCTCTGACCTACTTGTTTGCATCTCTAAAAAGTTTTTTTTTTTCTTTTTTTAGTGAGATATGCCATAATCAGTAACAATTCAGGCAGTCATTTGCTTTCGGATGATTTCATTTTTATTCCTCTGATAAACTCTGAGAACATTTAATAATGGCAGAATTGGATATGAACCAAACCAAATTAAATGTTTAAAAGTTATACTGGTCTCTATCACATGTGGATTGATCTTCCCAGGGAGTATAAGCAGTCAAAAATAGTCTCAAAATGAAATTATTCTTTTTCTGACCCTATAATTCCTATGTAAATATCATTTGATTTTGCCTCCCTATCTGGAAGGAATTAGATTGAAACTACTATTGAACATGGATTCCATGTCTCAAATTCATTTATTGGATGACTTAATCAGTCATATACCAGGGCCTTGAGGAAAAAGAAAAAGAGAATAATCTTGTCATTTTATTGGCAATGATGAAGAAAGAAAATGTTTTACAGAAACGGTGAGCCCAAGAAAGGGAGGGCTAGGAGAGTCAAAGCAGAGTTTAAGAAGAGATAAGCCTCTGCCTCAAATATATACTGAAATAATGTGGGACAGTTAATTGCTTATAAAGGAGTAAGGATGAGTGGGTAGGAGAGGAGCACAAAGAGAGAGGAAGGTCTACTGCTGCTCTCCAGGACAAAGGTCAAATAGACTCAACCGTGTCTGTGTGAGGGATGAATAAAATTTCCCCAAATGAATAGAGTGCTTATTTTTACATCTGCAGGCACCTTTCCCTTTATTTTGTTTTCTGTATCATGCTTTCCAACTGGTTGGTCATTGGTCTTTACTGTTTACCCTACCACTTTCTTTCACCATGTTCTTTATTTACATTGCTCTTTTCAGCTTTTAAAAATAATTTCTATTCTTGTGATGCAATCCTTTCCCGTCAGTCTTTAACAAGATTATTAGAATTAGTTAAAGCTTGAACTGATGCCATCTTCTTCCTTCTTAATAGTGAATCATAAAAAAATCGGCTTTGTGATTTTAATTTGTAAAGGCCAACTTTGCTTATTTTTATTTCCATTTTGACTCCTCTCACTCTTCTTTTCCTACATCTCTCCCTTGACTCAGGATCTGTTCCTTCTCGCCTCCTACATTGACTTGTCCTGTCACTTTAGTTCAAAACTCAGCAGGCATCATCTCATTCTCCTTGGCCTCTCTCCCTAATTTCTTCCCTAAACAGTGCCTCCCAGTTCTTCTTTCTTTGCCCAGGGGACTGGGATGGATTTCCCTTTTCTGTCTGCTTTCCTCAGCAAAGCTTACTTTCCCCAAAAGATGACTTATTACATCCATAATGAATCTGTTCCTTTGCATTTTTTACTTGCCACCACCTGAAAAACATTTTTTTTTTCCCTTCAGAAGCCTCTTCATACTGTGTTCTTTCTCTTAATAGTCTTTGGGGCTTCCCTACATTTTACAGATGTTACCACTCAATTGTATAACTTCCCCTTCTGTTCTGAGTCCTTGAAGCTGACCCAGCTGCATCTGTCTCCATTCACTTTGATTTATTATTGCGATGTTTGCTCAGATGTGTTCTTCTCCACGCATATTTTATGCAGTACACTCTTCTTCCTTGTGTTTTTGTGAAAACAGTTTGCCTCTCTGTTTCATATATCCTCGACTTTTCTCTACTAAAGATTACCTGAAGCATTTTTCAATCTATAATTGACTCTCCTTACCTTTAATACATGTATATCCTACCGGGTTATTACTTCAAATTCATATTCCCCTCTGTTTTAGTTTGCTAAAAGCTGATGAAAGCAATATACCAGAAATGGGTTGGCTTTTACAATAGGGATTTATTAGGTTGAACATGTATGGTTCTAAAACTGTGGAAGTGTCGAAATCAAGGCATCATCAGGTGATGCTCTTTCCTCATAGACTGGCTGTGAGAGAACCTGGACTCCTCTGCTACACAAAAAAGCACATGATGGCATCTGCTGGTCTCTGCCTTCTCCTCTGGGCTCCACTGCTTTCAGCTTCTAACTACTCCATCTATGGCATTTTCTCTCAGCTTCTGTGGGTTCTCCTCTGAGCTCCTGTGTCTTTTTCTGTACCCATCCCATTTATAAAGGAGTTTATAAATCCTCCAGTAAGAGGATTAAGACCCACCCTGGGTCATGCATTACTGAAGTAATCTAATCAAAAGGCCCTTAACTAAAGTGACCCAATCAAAAGGTCCCACCTACAATAGGTTCGCTCTCACAAGAATGGATTAGCTCTAAGGACATGGTCTTTTTTGGGGTCCATAAAAACCTCAAATTACCACACACTACCCAAATTCAAGATTGATATCTTACTGTAATGTCTAGTACATTGGAATGTTGATACTTATCTTCATCATCCTTTTAATCATTGTGTAAACCAATAGTCTTCCACCATACTACTCAAAGTATGGGCCCTTGACGGCATGATTAGCATCACCTGTGAGTGTGTTAAAATGCAAAAGTTCAGGCCTCAAGATGGATGTATAGAATTATAATCTGGATTTAGCAGGATCCTCAGGCAATTTGTCTTCACAGTGCAGTATAAGAAGCTGGTGTGCGACATTCTTCTCAAACTTGTTGGGGCATAAGGATTAACTGAGTGAGCTCAGGTGTTTTGTAATTTATGTCCAAATCATATTGCCTCAAAGTTTTTCTAGCTTTGGGATTGGGATAGCTATACATGAACTATTATAGTTTCTAAACGCTTTATCCTTATTCAAATTTACCAAACAGGCTTCTTTCCAGAATATATGGCATGTACACAGATGAACTTCTTTCCATACCCCTAGTTAAGGTAAGACCATTGTTCTTATTCCCATTTACTGAAAGAAAACTGAAAAGAGAAATGACATGATTTTCTTAAGGTTATCTAGCCAGTTAATCAAAAGTAGAATGAAAATCTACTCAAAACTCCTTACTCAAAATTTTTACCATGCTGTTTGTTGAATGAATGTACACATCTATATATGTTACTTTTTTCATTCCTCTCAAAATTTTCTCATAAGAGGAAACTTAAGTTCCAGATCATTGTCAAATAATTTTGGGAATAAAACCTTATCTCAAGCATACCTTGAAAGAAGGTAATCAAAAGAAATTTAAACTTCAGAAACTGTATGCAAGAAAAGGTACAATATTTCCTTAGAAATGTATAGAGGTAGGTAAAGAAATTTCACATTAAGTCCATATATCTTTTGGAGTAGATTATTGGAACTACTCAGTCATAGATGCCATTCTTTTAGAACATATATTGTCCCTCATCCAATTTGTCTTAATACTTACTGTTAAACTACCTTTTAGCTTGTTCTCTTTTGTGTTAAAACCAAAATAAATGTTATCATTTTGATTCTTCTTCATATGTTAGAAATCTCATGAAAATTAATATTGGAGGGACATGATTTTGGGGAAGATATAGAGGCGCAATGGGAATCATTAAAAACTTTATGAAAATTTACAATAAGATTAAGAACTACTGATTTTCACAATGACACAGAGTGATAGTTTAGTTTGAGAGTCACCACAACTAGTGTCTAACATAATCCAGAAGTTTTGTAAATTGGTAATTTGCAAAATAATCTATTAAATAGTAATTTTGACATATAATTAGAAGATGGGTATCTGTGACTCAAATGAAGATACGTTACTGATACACTGATTACAATTCAGTTAGAATACCACTGTTGAACTTTTTCATATCTCAACTAGTCTTCAAAACCTTGATTATTAACATGATATGCTTAGAATGTGGAAATAAATGTTTTGGATTAAATCCAAATCAAGAGGGTCAGCATGGGGAATGGATACAGCATTTGGGTCTCATGTAGTACTGAGTTTGAACTTGGTATCTGACATTGATTTTGTGATGTTGAATAAGTTGTCACAACTTAGGTTGTAACCTTTCCTCCTGGTTTGACTGGGACTTCCCTGGATTTAAAACTAAAAGTTCCTCCTCTAAGGAATTCTTTTTGTCTCAGGCAAACTGGGATAGTTGTTTACCCTAATACGTGACTTAAGCTTTCTAAACATCAGCACACATCTGTAAAAGAAAGATGACAAGGTATACTTCCCAGAGCTGTTATGAAATTTAAGGATCGATCAATTGACCAATCTACGATCGCCTATCAAAATACCTATAAAATTAATTTTCTAGTATGCTATGCCATGAATATAATAGATAAATCATAGTTATGGTGGGGGAGAAAAATATCATTACAAACCGAATAGTAGAATTTATACCAACAAATTCTGGGAATCCAAGTGGAACACAAGAGGTTTCTTTAAGAACTCCGAAAGCAAAATCAAATTTTAAGTGGGAAACAAAATGCAATCTTGATTTACTGATACCAAAAGGAGTCAAGGGTTTGAGACTTTCAGCAGTCTGGAAACCAATGTTTCATTTTTTAAGAATAAAATGTTTTGGCAATACTATTTTGCCTACAATTAAAGTGACAGAAATTGATGTCATTTTCCACTAAATCTCAACATGGGTGTCTGGGAGGATGTTCTGTAAACAAAATAACAGACATGTCCCTGATTCATTTCCTGATCTTACTTAGTCAAAGTTTTAACAAGAGGTTTTATGACAGGCTGAGACTCTTTATTTCTGTGGAAGAACTCCATTTACTCAACCATTCCTGCTGTCCTCAAATAAGCATGTATTGGATCCTCTGTGTCAGGGATAGACGTTGGCATTGTGGACATAAAGTTATCATCCATACCCTTAAGGAACTCGTGATTGGGTCAGATATGAAGTCAGATAATTAAAACCCAATCTGATAGATGCTAAAGTAGAACTCTGATCCGTGCTGTGAAGACAAAAATAAAAAAGCAAACAAAAGAAACAATTATTTGCCTAAAGGGGTTAGGGAAGTTTTAAGAGTATTTGACATTTGAGCGGAGTCGTAAAGGATGAATTAGACTTCACCAAGCAGAAAGGAGACAGAAAGGCGTTCCCAAAAAGGAGCGGTATATCCAAATGCAAGAAGCCATGGCAAAGCCTTTAGGGGAGAACAATGTTAGCAGAATATGGTTACCGAGTCAGAAGGGTGGGCAGAAAGGGTTTCTGAGAGATTGCGTAATAGAATATGGACTTTGGCCTTTTTCCTGCAGAAATCAGTGAACCATCAAAATTCTTTAAAAGGGAATGAATAAATTTTGGTTCTTGTATTTGAAAAATGTAAAACTTAGAGCAAAGTGATAGTGGGAGAAATAGTAGAGGTTAAAATAAAAACTCAAAGAGAAGGCTACTGTAGTAATAAAGAGAGACATGATTGTAAGAAATGAAGATTAGTTTAGTTTTCACATGAAGGAAGAAAATATTGATCAATGTAACCTGGCAGCCTATTGCCTCAGTCTCCCACTCCCAGGTTAAGCACAAAGAAAACCAGTTTAAGTCAGTCCTATAGGCAGTAAAAAAGATGCCCAAGAAAGAGCTAAGTCAATACCAATTCAGCACTAAATTCCATTCCTTATTTGGCAAAGGGGAGCAGGTAAAAACTAAAATGGCTGGAATATGGTAGGGGAAGCGGTTAATCACAAACTTTTGCGTGGGAAAGATAAATCTTCTAGGATAGGCTGTAACTTCTGAAGTTTCCAATCTATGGAGAAACAGAAGAAGGGCTTGCATAATAGGCTTAGGGGTATAAATTGTGTCGTTTTTCTTTGTTCGGGGTGCCACTCACATTTTCTGGTTGTGTGCCCCTTCTTGCAAGATTGAGAATAAATTCTTTTCTTCTCCACAATTGGGTAAGCCTTATATTCTTCCAGAAAAAGATTTCTTTCTAACAATGATAATAACCAAAGCAAGGCAATGGTGGTTGAGAAGTGGAGGAGAGCGGATTTGGATGGGGATGTTCTATAGGACTCTTTGAACCATGGAATGATGGGGCAGGGGACAAATGGTATGAGGGAGATGTATTTAAGCAACTGGTAGGATTGTGCTTTTAGATGGGTTTTACTGGCCGAACTATCTTGGTAGCATTTGGAGCACCACAAATGGAATTCTGTACTTGACTGAAAAGTTTTGAGGCCATCATGACTTTGAAAGCCTAGAACTGAAAATAAGAATATTGCTTTCTGAGAGAGAAATGGGTGACCTTCGACTCTGTTTCACTTGGATTCTCGGAGGAGAGAAACTGATCCGGTAAGAATTGGCTTCAGGTTGTCAAGGTTAACCAAGGGTACAGAAATCTTATGGTGACAGAGTACACTGAAACGGAATGTGCATTTGGAAGCTTGAACAGGCTGCTTTTTAACTTAGATGTAGAGCTACTCTTTCATAGAGCATCTAATGCTTTCCAGGACCCCAAGCAATATTCAACATTTATCTTAGGTTAAATCTAGAGTCTTTGTAATTCAATACACAAATTGTCTCTTAGGGAATCAAGCCCAGCAAATAGTACTATGGAAACTGGAATGCAACAAGAAAAAAAAGTGCCTTTGGTGCTGGCAAAGCATAAAGAAGCTAGATGAAATCTTTATGTAAACAAAAGTAGAGCAATGATCTACAGCAAATTCATGGATAAAAGTGTTGCAAGTGGAAGGAATTTACCAGAATCCCCTTTTAAACTTGGTTGCAGAGCCATCTTAACATGCCACAAATACTTTAAGGATGTAGATAATCATTATAATAAAAGAAAAGCAGGCCTAGCTTCAGGGGAAATGAATGAACGGGGACAAGAAACAACTGGTATTGAGTGCTCTAAATGGGTGAAGTTAAAAGTTAAAGATCACATGGAAAGCAAAGAAAAGTGGCATATATTGGATCTGTGAAGTAAACGATTTCTATTTTAAAACCTTATTTATATAACTGCATGCTCGTTGTTACAAGCAAAACAACAGAAAGAGGAATAAAAACAAGTTAAATGTCTCTCCCTGTGTACCCATCTCCAATCTATGCTTCTGAGAGTAACAGATTTAACGTCTTTTACAAACAAGTATATTGGTAGATTGTGGTTGGGAAAATTTTGATAAAACAAAGGTATGTCCATGTTTTCTGCAACTTTCTTTTTTACTTAGCAGTATATTCTGGGCAGCCTTTTTGATAAGTAGGCAAAATTTATTCCTTCAATAATGAACCTAGATTATTTTTCCTTTTATCATTATAAGCAATGACACAAACAAAAAACATCTTGCAGATATATTTTTCCATATGATGCTGTCATTTCAGTAGAGTCAAACAAAGGGTTTATGGAATTTTAATTTTAATACATATTGCCTGTTATTTTCAAGAGAATTTTCAGCTGTTTATTCTCCCATTAGCGTGTGAATAGGAAAGTTTCCATTTCTTCACACTCTTATTGAATATTATAGTATTTTATAATATTTTATAAAATTTTGTAAGTATGATTAATGAAATGTTGTTTTCATTTACATTTTCCTGGTTTTTGTGGCTTTGAAATGTGGTTGACAGGATTTAAATAAATGTTTTCATCCTTTGCATTGTCCCTTCTGTGAATTGCCTATTCATCTCTTTTACAAGTTTTACTGACTCCTACATTTTTTAGTTGATTTTCATCAATTTGAAGGATATATTTATATATTCTGGAACCTAGAATATCTCTAAATTTATTCAGGTTTTATTTTATAGTTTATTCCATATAGACAACTTACCTGTTACTAATTTTGTAACTAAGTATTTGTAGTTTTGAGCCTATTAGGATGTTTTTTCTTTTTTCCCTTCTTCCCTCCCTCCCCCTCCCTTCCCATCTCTTCCCTTCCTGTCCCTCCCCTCCCTTCCCTCCTCCTTCCCTTCCCATGCACCTTCCCTTCCCTTCCTTTTCCATACACCCAAGATACCCACATTACTGGTCAGAAAATAGACCATTGCAAGTATCCACAAACCCCCCTGCCATGCCATCCTCAAACTGCTAACTCCCCCTGCTCCCAAAAGGAACTCAGTAATCCACTCCTGTAAATCACACAGGTTGTGTCAAAACACTAACTGGAAACATATTTCTCATTATTTTAATTGGAAAATTTATAATGTGTTGCTCATCAGCACAAAACCCCTATTCAGCTTCCAAAATCTTAAATGTAATATGTATGTTTATATGTGCATGTGTGTGTGTGTATCTTATCACTAGACTGTAAAATATTCAAAATAATTTTGGATCAACAAAAATTAATGTGATTGCTACCAAATTGTTGTTTTGTAGGCAATGCTCTGCCATTGTAAATATGCTTAATCATTGATTCCTTTTCCAAAAGTTTCATCAATGTTTCCTTAATTAGGGGGGTATCACTGTACAAAATAGGCACGCTAAATTCTCAAAAGAAAGGCATTCTCCAAACATGTTCAGTAAAAGAGCATGTTGGCAGAGAAGGGCTCGTTCTAGCAAGTGCTATGGTGTCCCTTAATGCCTGAACATTGGAGAAGTACCCACCTTCTGTCGAAACTGTACATTTCAAAATGTTGACATGTGAAGAATGTTAAACCAATGTTATTCTGAGTATAACTTGAGACTTTTCCCAAACACAATTTTGCTTTAGAAATGGTTGAGGTGTAGGAAGGCAATTATATTTTTCCCTTAAAAATCAGCAGACTAATTAATTTTATTGACCAAAAGATTATGAAAAATGTCAGTTTGGAAGATAATCTGTGGGAAATGCCTACAATGCCACCATGAACTTTCCTGTGCTTGTCTCTTGGTGTGCCCAAATCCTTCATATATATACCCCACAGGAAGAAAATGTGGGGTCATGATTGTGGTTAACCTGAGCAGGTAATGCCTAACTGCTTTTCTGAGTCATCCTATCAGCAGCAGGTGAGTTTGCTCTGCTTCACTCAGCCTTTAATTTGAATTCTTCTGGAGGATGTTGTTTTAGTCAGAGTTCTCTAGAGAAACAGAATCAACATACAGAACTGTCAAGAGTATGCAATTCTGTAAGAGTCTCTCATGCAGCTGTGAGGATGCACAAGTCCAGGCTCCTCCGGCAGGCCACAACCAGGGGCTGCTATGAAAGTCCAGTGAAGGTTCTTGACGAGTTCTGGCTGTCCGAAGACGAGCTGGGAAATTCTCTCTCAATGCTGGAATCACTTCCTCCTTTAAGGTATTCAACTGATTGGGTTAAGTATCACTCATTGCTGATGGCAATCTCCCTGCTTGCTGTAATTATAACCAGCTATCTATGATTTACCACTGCAGTAAACTCAATGGTGACTAAAGTTCATTAATGTCCTTGTACTACACTTAGCCCAGTGCTTCCTTGACCAAACAACTGAGCACAATTACCTGGCTGAGTTGACACAATAGCCTAACCATCACAGATGTGTACTGCTATCTCCTCATTTTAGTCGGCATTTTCAGGATTACTAATACTGAGCAATCTTTCGTATATTTTTAGTTTTGTTTTTCATTGTTTTTGTAATTTGGATATCCTTTGTGGGGGACCTATTCAAGTATTATCTGCAGTTTTATATATTCAATTGTTTTTTGCTTTTTTTTTTTTTTTTGGTTTTTACTGTGAAGTTCTTTACATATTCTTGAAGCAATCCCTTTATTAATTGTGGGTATTTTAAACATATTCTCCCCTTCTAGACTTGCCTGTCTATTTTCTCTTGATAAACATAAATTCTTAATGTTAATATAGTCCTTTTTATCAATCCTTTCTTTTATGATTAGTAGTTTTTCTGTCCTCTGAAGTATCATTCTCTACACCAAGCTCATGCAGAATTTTCTTCTATACTACTCTTAAGAAGCTTTAGTGACTTGAAATATTGGATTATGTTTGTAATCTGATCTGTACCTGGTCATGATTTTAGGGTGGGGACTCACCACTTTTAGGGTGGGGACTCACAGGTAAAACGCATGGCAAATAATAGATTTGAGGGTTTTCTGATGTTGGGGTTTTGATATTGGAGTTTGATGCTGAAGACTTAAGTTGGAGCCCTAGTAAGTCAGCACGCAGAGGAAAGAGAAGGTAGCACCAGGAAGGAAGGAACCTGGGAAAAGCAAGCCCCAGGAACGTAGGAACCCAGGAAGCCTGAACCCTCACAGATGTTGGCAGCCATCTTGCTCCAAATAGACTTTGGTGAGGGAAGTAACTTATGCTTTATGGCCTGGTATCTGTAAGCTCCTACCCCAAATAAATACCCTTTATAAAAAATCAACCAATTTCTGATATTTTGCACCAGCACCCCTTTGGCTGACTAATACATATTGTATTAGATAAAAATGGATACCCATTTCACGGGTCACCACTTATAGAAAACAGTTGTTTCCCCATTTTTCAGTACCATCTTTTTCATAAACAGGTATAAACCAAGTGTCTATACATGAAAAATTATTTTTTCTGGACTTTTTCTTGACTATTTTTCCTGGACTCTATTCTGTTCATTTGGTCCATGTTTATTATTATCCCATCATGACACTGTCTTAATTGTACAGCTTTAACACAAATTTTTATATCCAGCAGTGTAAATTTTCATATTTCATTCTTCTTCAGCAGTGTTTTGGCTACTCTTGAGCTTTTTCATTTCCATATATATTTTAGAACCAGCTTTTTGAATCATGCTCTTCTGCATGCATGTGTACACACACACACCTGTTGGGGTTTTCGTTTGAATAGCATCACATCTTTAGATCAGCTTGAGGAAAACTGAAACCTTTAAAATGCTGAGTTTTCCATTTCGTAACTATGATATATTCCTCCATTTATGTTACTCTTCTTTAATTTATATTTTTATATTTTTCTATGTTGAACTTATGAACATCTCTGTTGGATTTTCCCCCCAGATATTTAATATTTTTAATGGTATTTTGAATGATACTTTAAGGTATTACTATGTAAGACTTCAATTGTTACTGTACTGGTCTTGTAACCAACAAATTCCCTAAACTTATTTTTTTATTCTAGTGTTTTAACTATTGATTTTAGTTTTTTACATATTGAACAATGTACATTTACCTCAGCAGTGCATAAAAGTTCTGATTTGTTTCACATGTTTGGCAACACTTGGAATTGTAAATGTTTTGGGTGTTATCCAAGGTGAAGTATTCTCATTGTACCTTTATTTGTGTTTTCCTGATGATTAATAAAGTTCATATGTTCATGTTCTCAGTCATTTTAATATTCTCTTTTGTAAATATTCTCTATTCAGTTTCTCCCCATTTTTCTTATAGTTTGTCTTTTTATATTGAGTTATAGGATACACACACACACATATATGCTCTGTATACAACCCTCTCTTGGCTATTATGTGTTGCAAATATCTCTGATCTGTGGCTTGCCTTTCCATGATTTTTATGGAATTGTGGGGTAAACAAAAGCTAATTTTAATTAGTTTAGGTTTTCAGTCCTTTCATCTAATGTTTAGTGTTTTTTGTGCCCCTCTGAAGACAACTTACTCTACCTCAAGATGATTAAGGATTTCTCCTATGTCATCTTGTAGAAGTTTTTTGTTTTACCTTTTACATGCAGATCTGGAATTAATTTTTTATGTGTAATGTCATCTTGTAGAAGTTTTTTGTTTTACCTTTTACATGCAGATCTGGAATTAATTTTTTATGTGTAATGTGCTGTGGAATAACATTACACTTTTTTTTTTTTCTGTAGCAATACTTTACTGGAAAGAAAATACTTTCTCCTCTGCTCTGCAGTGACACCATCATTTTTTTTTTAACAAAAATAAATAAATAATAAATTAAAAATAAACATGTGGCTCTATTTCTAGATGCTCTATTCTGTTTCATTTGTCTGTTTATCTATACTTGCTCTAATATTACTCTTAATTATAGCAGCTTTACAATAAGTCTTCATATAAACTATTTTTAGTCTTTTAACATGGTTATTTTCAAACCTGTCTTACTGTTTTTAGACCTTTGTATTACATAAAAAGTTTGTCAAATTACTTATCTATTTTAAAATTCTTCTGAGAATTTTATTGGGATTGAATTGACTCAATAAATTGAATTTGAAGGATTGTTAGGTGTTCTATGTCTTTCTAGGTTATTAGGTCTGCTTCCATTCCTCTCAGTATTAATTTTTGGTTTCTTGTAAAGGTATTTTTTTTTAAAAAGAACAATACTCTATATTGTTTTGTATTCTATTGTAAATAATGTCATTCATTTGTTCCCATTTGTTTTTACAGGAGTAAAAATTCAATTGATTTTTGCCTACTGATGTTGCATCCAGTGACCTAGTAATATTTGCTTACTGATTCTGATCATTTGTAGATCATTTGGGTTTTCTATATATTTTTTATTTATTTTTCTGTATAATGAGGTTTCTTTATTCCTTTCTAATAATTTAGCCTTTTATTCTTTTACTTGCCCTTTTGCATTTGCTAGCACCTCCAGTGTTGGAGTTCTTATCTTTTTGTACCAATTTCACAGGAAATACTTGCAACATTTCTCCATGAAATACATAGCATAACCATTATCAGACTAAGAAAGTTTTCTTCATTCCCAGTAAACTAATAGTTTTTATCATGAATGAATGTTGAATATTTCAAATGTTTTTGCTCTATCTACTGATATGGTCATATATTTTTCACACTTTTAGATGAATTATGAATATTAATTTTAAATGTTAAGCAATCTTGCATTTTAAAAATTAACCAATTTTTATCATAAAGTTGTAATAAAATGCTAGATTCATTTGCTGAAAGTTTGAGAATTTTGTTTCGATATCTTGAGTGACATTGGTTTGTATTTTCTTTTCTTAGGGCTCTTTATTAAGCTTATACTGGCCTACAGGCCTTATAAAAGATGTTGTGAACTGTTTTGTTGTGTTATTTTCTTTTTTGATCTCTGATAAAGGTTGATGTATTGATGTTCTTCCTTTATTTTTTTTCCTATGGTCTGTAGTAGCTTAAGTAACATAAATTACCTAGTCCATAAAGATTATTAAGAAGTAAAACTAACTGAATCAGGTATCTGTATTTTTAAAAGTAGTTCTTTAATTCCTTTTCTCCTCTTTCATGGTTATTGTTTTGTTCATGTTTTCTGCTAACTTAATCAAAATTGGTAAATTATATTTTTGGGAGATCAGCTACTTTATTTAAATTGAAAATTTTATTCTTACATAAGAAAATCTTAAAAATTAGATTTCAAGTTAATTTTGCAAATTAATGTCTCAAGTGACAATTCAATAGATAACGTTCTTGAAATATTTGTTTAGACAATTTGAACTCTGCTTTCCTAAGTCCTATATTTAAATGCTCTATTTTTTCACAAACTTTTGGTTTGTACCTTTCACTTATTTTTATGCTGTTATCTCTTGTATTATCTCAAAACAGATAATATTTGTTACCAAATCTTGCACCTGGTACAAAGATTTCTTCAGTACCTGATTCCCGTCCATTTCCTAGGTAGCTTTAAAGTTTTCATGGAAACCATATCCAATTCACTTGCTTCCCAATTTTTTGACAGTAATCCAAAAATGTTTTCCTTCATTATATCTACGCCACTGATCCCCACAACCACGCATATGCACCCACCCCAACCTGGTCCTTCTCTCCTCTTCCTTGTCTGTGAATAGGCATGCTGAATTTGAGCTGTTTGTGAAGAATTAAAAAGATCTAACATATGCAGTTCCGTATGAATCTAGGATCTAGAACAGTTGTATTGAATGGAGGCACAAAATCGAGAGGCATGGCCCTGGAAAAGATAGCCTGGGAATGTAGTAGAGAATGAGAATACGGGAGAACCTAGGATTGAGCAACTACTCACTTCAATTACTGAAAGGCCAGCTAGGGAAATCTGAGTCAAGCTGGCAAAATAGGTAGAGACAGAGTGACACAGCGCTGACAGGAGACTCTAAACTCATGCAGATCAAGAGAATACCATGTTCTGAAAGTGGGAATTTAGTGATACTGAGACGTCAAAGTTGGAAAATGTCTGGTAATTTAAGTGTTGCTGATGCTATTTGAGTCTGTATTGAAAACCATTTTAGTGCCACGGAGGAATGGAAACCACAGAGAAGGAGAGGAAATTGGAAAATTAAAGAAGTACCAGCAACTCTACTGGAAATTAGATTATGAAATAGAGAAAGTAACTTAATAGCTGGAGGAGGGAGCTCTAATTTTATTTAATGCTATTTTATGAATAAAGCATAGAGGACAGTTTCTTTCAAATGGAATGGCTTTTCTCCATCTCCTCTTTCCACCTCTACCACCATCTGTAGTATCATCCTCTCCTACCACCATCACCAACAAGAGTCTTCCAAGCTATTATCTTTTCTTAAAGGGACTATTGCAACACCATACTTACTGATCTCTCCTATTCAATCCTGCTGTCTACTAACTTACTTTCCACACAAAGTCACATTGAGTTTTCAGAAACACAAATCATATCATCCCCTTGGTTGATATATTTTAATATGTTCCCTTTGCTGTTAATATAAAGACCTAAATTCCTTATGTAATTTTTCATACCCCCTGTAATGTGTTCCTGTTTTCTACTCCAGCTTCATCTCATGATGTTTCCTTCTTTGAACATTAGGAGACACTGGATTTCTTTTTGTTCTCTCAACATGCCAAATTTATAACCAGTCTCTAAGTTTCATGACAGAAGGACCAGCTGTCTTGCTGATTAAACTTTCTCAGGTTCTAGCAGAGTGCCGGGTATGAAAAAGTGTTCAATAAATATTTTTTGTAAGAGTTAATGCACTTCTTGTACTTAAATGAAATGTAGGGGGGAAGAAAGAGATATGAAAAGATAAAGATAGGAAAAGAAGCAGAGAAGGGAAAGAGAAGAGGAAAGAAAAGGGTAGGGAAAGAAAGAAATGAAAGAAAGGAGGGCAACGATTGCCAATTTTTTTTTCAGATAAAATCCAAAATCGTTAATGTAGTTGAAACTTGCAAGACCCTTAATGATTTACCTCTACACCAAGTTGGAAACTCTCTTCTGGCCATTTTCCACATTCACCCCAGTACAGCCCTAGATCTATAGCCTCTACCTGAGCCTTGGGAAAGACATGCATTAGCTTCTATGAAATAAGGTTTGCATTTTCTCTGACAACTAGGCCTTTGCATCAAGACTCCTTCTGCCTGAATCATTCCTCCCTACCCCCAACCAAATCTAAAATATTTAAAAACTATTTCCTATTAAATCAGGTTTCAGCAGAAAGCTTCCTTTCAGCAGCTTCTTTCAGCAGCTTCCCTTCTTCTGAAAGTCTTTCTTTGTAGAACTGCAGTGAAGATCGCAGCTGTGGCTATATATATATATATCATGTTAAACTAACAGTTTTATATATATAACAGTTTTATATATATATAAAACTAACACGATATATGCTCATTAAATAAAATAAAAATTATTTTTATTATTGTTATTATTACATAATATTTAGAGAGAAATGGAAGGAATTATGTTTTGGCTTGTCTAGAACTGCGAAGGAGATTTTAGGGTTGAATTTTAATTACAACCATGGGCCAAAAAATGATTAAATAAGTTTAACCAAATTCCTATTAATTTTAAACCACATATACTCACAATTTAAAATATAGAGGTAGAATTTATGTTGGGAGAATTTTTAAAAATTGACTTTGAAAGTTTTTTTTCTGATGTTTTTTTACTGCCTTTTTTCTTTCCTTTTTTTTTTTTTTCAGTGTAAGTCAGCAATTATTACACCAGGGGTTTATTATTTGTGGAAGTTTGCAATGATTATCAAACCCCATACTTTCCTGGTATATGCCTTTGAGATGTCACAGATGGGAGAAGTTATGGGTTACAAAGACTGTCATGGCTTGGCTACAGAGTGTTAGAAAGAAAGCTGCACTTGTAAGAGTACAAAGGCTCACCTGATTGTGGAGGAGAAAATAATTTTATTAATGATCTTGCAAGAATGGGACCATGACCTGGATAAAATGGCCTGTGCACCAAACAGCAAGAAACACTGACATTTATACCCTAAATCTAACATGCAGGTCCCTCCCCTGTTACATTGATTGGGTACTTCAGGGGTTACAACCCATAGGAGAGGTCTAGCTAAGTTACTGGTTCCTGCTCTGAGCCACCCCTCCCCCATTCCCTACATTCTGGTGAGCTGGACAGGCTCCCTGCTGCTTTCCAAATTTAGTGCTACTTTCACTGTGACCTCAGCCTCACTTCTCACCATTGGTCCCCCTCACTTTGGCCCCACCCTTGCTTCTTACCATTGGCCACCCTTGCTTTGGTCCCACCCTCACTTTGGCACCATGTTTCAAATTTTTGGCACCAAAGCTGCTAGAACCCTTTTCTCTCCTTACTCCAACTGCCGAGCAAGTGAGCTCTGGCTTCCCCTTTATGTGAAAATTAAATTTAACCCTTTCCTTACAAATCCCCCCTCTTTCTTTTAGACTGTCTTTAGTTTTCATGATTTAGTTTCTCAAATCTGCTAAGAGCTTCCTCATATTCTTCATCATAGGATCTTCCTCTTTAAGGGTGTATAAGTTGTTTTGTTTATACTATATAAACATCTGTTAGGTTAGGGCCATTTAGATGAGTTTTTGAGCTTATCTTCGGGCACCTGGTATGATGCAACATCCATCTGCTGTGAGTATCCCAGCCATGATGATAAGGGAAGTCAGGACAGACAGTGCCACTCCTTTCCATTTTCCAAACCAGCTCTAACCATCCTGTGAGTGGGTTGTCAATGCCAGAATTTTCTGCTAACTCTTTAGATAAGGCTGTTAAACCTTGAAAGGCCTTGGTGATAGTCCAGTCTAGGGCCATATTATTGGGGATGAAGGTACAGCAACTACCTCTAATCAAAATACAGATGCCTCCTTTTTCTACTAGCATCATGTCTAGGGCTATCCTATTTTCCCATGCCATTCGACTAGTAGCATCTAACTAGTTTGCTAGTCCCTTAACTGCATCCCTAGTGTAATCGATAAAATTTTGTTGGTTATATTATAATATATATAGTTAATCCAATCCACATTTTTGTTAACCGTGACCCACCGGAACAAGAATGACTCATTCTGCAGCTACCTGATTTCTAGCTTTAAATTCATTAGGGACTCCCTGGGGAACACCTATACTAACTAGATAAATTTGGTCATCAAAGGAACCAGGTAAACTTCTTTCCTTTCTCTTCCCTGGTTTTGTGTTTCTTCCTCTTTTTCAAATGCCAGGGTAAATGGGATGGCCAATTGAACCAGAGCACAGGCTCCTCCCCAATTCTCAGGTAACACCGGTCAGAGGACATCTTTTCAGCAGTACCACCAAAGGTCTGCTTGGAGTACGGCCAAACTGGAGAAATTTCCAGTACTATCCTTACTCATGTTCCATACTTGTGTACACAAGGCCATGGTCCCAAGATCCTGGAGCCCTTTTTCCCATCTAGAGAGACAGGAAGAGTGACTTCCTGGACCAAGGTGGGAAGACGGTATGGCTTTGATGTTTCCCTTTTTGATAGGAGGGAAGAGAGAGAACAACATACCACAATTTTCACCAGGAATAGCTGAATTTGTCTGCCTTTCTAACAGTTACTACCACTGGGTTACACTGGAGGTTTTTGCAGTCTGGTGGGGTATTACCTTTATAAAAGGCTATTTTGTCCTTCAACAGTTTCCAGTGAGTACAACCTCCTCCATTCCTGGTGATCCACCCCTTGTACTTGGTAGTCCACACACAAAGCTCCAATTGAGGGGTGGGGAGAGGTTGAGATAACCTCTCAGTAACTCCAGGCATAGATATTTATTTTGCCCACTCCGACACCGCTGATGTCCTAAATCTCCACACCTATCACTTAGCAGGCATTGAACTGCACAGTCTGAGACTCTCGGCCTTCGGTTATGTTTACTGTCAATTTACCCGGACTTGTAATGATCTGAATCTGAAACATCATAGTCAGTATGATTATTCTCATTTTCAGAAACCTTAAATCCCTCATCTACTAGTCTCTTAAGATACTAGACAAGATATAGAGAATCCCTTTAAGTGGAGGTATATCTTCCCACAAAGTTCACTGATATATATTCCAACCTGTTCCTCCCCCTTTCTGATATGCCTTCCCAACTATTGTCTTCTCAGAGTGATCCTTAAGGGATCCAAATTTTGAGTTATTTCCCAGGACTCTTATGGAGTTGTCAGGTACTTATCATCTGGTTTAGGCACTGGTCCTTTTACTTGAGAGTAGCAGGTCCAGCCTTTTTCTGCTGTCCGGACTGCAGTTCCAGTTGTCAACAAAATTTGATAGGGTCTTTCCCAAGTTGGCTGAAGTTAGGACTCCTTCCACGACTTGATTAGGACCCAACTGCCATGTTTTGGTTTTTTTTAAAGATTTATTTCTCTCTCCCCGCCCCCTCCCCCCAGCTGTCTTTTCTCTGTGTCCATTCTCTTTGTGTTCTTCTGTGACCACTTCTATACTTATCAGCGGCACTGGGAATCCCGTGTCTCTTCTTGTTGCGTCATCCCACTGCATCATTGTGTGCGGCGCCATTCCTGGGCAGGCTGCACTTTCTTTCGCGCTGGGTGGCTCTCCTTACGGGGTGCACTCCCTGAAAGTGGGGCTACCCTACTCAGGGGACATCCCTATGTGGGAGGCACCCTGCGTGGGGGACACCACTATATGGGGGACACCCCTGCATGGCACGGCACCCCCTGTGTGCATCAGCACTGCATGTGGGCCAACTCCACATGGGTCAAGGAGGCCCAGGGTTTGAACTGCGGACCTCCCATGTGGTAGGTGGATGCCCCATCCATTGGGCCAAGTCCACTTCCCCCAACTGCCATGTTGATGTTGATGGACAATGAACTCAAAAGGCAGGTCTGGGCCAGCAAACCACAATGCCTAAGGGATGACAAAGTAGAGGACAAAACCAGTATATAATTCTTAAGGAAGAGATTCTTCAACTGTAAGGAAAAGAAGTCTCTACTCCTCCTAGGAAGAGGCAAGCCTAAAAGTATTTCATAAGGGGAGATTCCCAGTTCTTTCCTAGGGGAAGTTCTAATCCTCAATAGGGCTATGGGTAAGCACTTAATCCAGGGTAACAGTGTTTCTAAGACCAATTTAGAAAGATGATTCTTTAAAGGTTGATTCATTCTCTCCACTTTCCCTGAAGACAGTAGGTGCCAAGGTGTATGTAAATTCCATGTGACACCCTGGCTTTTCATAATATTCTGGAGTACACGGGAGGTAAAGTGGGTACCATTGTCTGGGTTTATATTTCCCACTAACTCATAATGAGGAATAATTTGTTCAAGGATAACTTTAGAAGTTCCTGATGCTATAGCTGAGGCCAAAGGATATGCCACCACCCATCCTGTCAAATGATCTACAATAACCAGAACATACTTTAGCCAACTCTTGGGGGCTTTTCAGTGTAATCCACCTGAATACTCTGGAATGGCCTGAGGCCTGGCTCCCATTCCCCTTGTTCTTGCTTCCTTATGACTTTCTTATTGACCTTTTGGCAATGTATAATATTTCACTTCTTTGTTTAGCTACAGTATAAAGGCCTGCATATCCAAAATTCTTAAGAACCAGATCGTACATAGCCTGTACTCCCCAATGACTTCCTTGGTATAAAACTGCTAATACCTCTCTAATCACTCATTTATTCAACATTTGCCTACCATCCAGGAGGAGCCACCTCCCTTTATCAACCAGGGTCACTCCTAACTGCTTCAGCTCTTTCACCTCCTTTTCAGAGAATGTGGAGACCTCAAAATCTTTGGGAACGGAGGGTATCAGGATCATCAATTTCAAAGGGGATCTAAGGGAGGTTTCCTTACCCTCTTCATCTGCTAACCTATTGCCCTTTCCTTCAAATGTATGACCTTTCTGGTGTCCATTTACATGCGCCACTGATATTTCCCTGGGTAAGAGTAGATTGGCCAATACTTATTTTACTAATTTCCCATGGACTAGCCCCTTTCCTTTGTTGTTAATTAATGCCCTCTTTTCCCAAATTTTCCAAAGGTGTGGATTACCCAAAGGCATACTTGGAGTGGGTATAGCCTATACCACCCTTTTCCTCTAACAACTTGAGGACTTGATTTAATGTATACTATTTGCAAGTTTGAGCTGACCAGTCATTGGGCAATTGGCCAGCTTTTTTCACCTCACACGTTAGTCCATCTACAATTGCATAGCCATCGTGCCTCCTTCCTTCTAGGACACTGGAGGCCCTGTCTATGAATAATTTCTCACCCGAGTGCAGAGGGAGTTCCCCTAGGACAGACTGGACTCAGGTCTGATACTCAATCAGGTCTAAACAATCATGCTTAGGAGCCTCCCCTTGGTCAGATCCCTTCCAAAGGGAGGTGGCCAGGCTTAGGCTATGGTCTGTTGTCAATATCAAGTCATTTTTTCCATTAGAATAGCCTCATACTTCAGAATTTGGGCGTTAGTCAGTCACCTTCCCACTTTCTGAGACAAAATAGTTCTGACCTGATGAAGGGGCTAAAGACTAACTCTCCTCTGAAAGTCAACTTCCTGCTCTCTTCTCCCAGGAGAGTGGTTGCCGCTACAGCTGGAATGCATCTGGGCCATCCCCTGGAGATAGGATTCAGGAGTTTGGAAAGGAAGGCTACAGGTCTCCTTTGACCTCCCCAGATTTGGATCAGAACCCCCAAGGCTGTTCCTTTATCTACTGTAACAAACAGAAAGTTTTCTCAAGGGAAGGGAGGGCTAGAACAGGGGCCTGCACCAATGCCTGTTTGAGTCTCTTTAAAGCCTCTATCTCCCACTGAGAGCTTACACCCTCATTCTTAAAGGGGTGTTGAAGGACGATGGTCATTCTTTTGTAACTGCTTCCCACTGGTTAGGGGCAGTAGGCCTTGCCTGACAAGGTGTAAATCCCTCCTGCTACTCTATCATGGTTGGAGGAAGATGACTATGGCACCCTGGGTAAAACTGGATGAAATCCCTGTATAGCTAACAAGATGGAAGAAATAAACTTAATTAGAATTTTGAGGATGTAGGTTTCACTGAAAGGATACTGGGCCACAAAAATAGAAAAGGCCAGGTGCCAAAAGGCTGAATGTTCTCAAAATTGATGGGCTTTATTTTGCAGGTTTTCATCAGAAATTGGTTATCAGGTCTTAGGTGATAAAAGGTTACCCACAGACTAATTTGAAGGGGTTAAGCTAAAGTGGATCCTAGCCACCTTGTTTACTGTTTCCTTCCTATTGGGAAAATGCTTAGCCCTGGCAGGATGGCATGTGGTTTTGCCAGTCCTCCCCAGGATAAGTGGGACAGGTTTTAGAATAAGGGCTAGGAGGAAGAGTTGGATTAAGCATGTTCATTAACTACTTAGAAAATGAAGTTTACCAGGACCTTTTAACATGTACAATATCCCTCTGCGTATAATCTGGAAAAGATATCACCATAATCATCAAACATATATCTAGAATAGGAGAGATATAGGTACAATACTTAATACCAGTCAATGCAGTAATGAATACATAAGTTTCTTTTTGAGTTGCAATCAATAAATCTAAGTTCCACATTTTCAAAACCATACAAGTTGTCTCCACATGGGAACAGGCCATAATGCCAATTATGTTTAAGTTCTTCTCACAGCACTCTGGTAATCACTGTTCCACTTAGCATGTCCTTCACACAGTCAGCATGCTGCAACACCATTAACCCTAGAAAGAAGCTATGAATGTATGCTCCAGTATTCCACTGGACTGGTACATATCGCCCTTCAGCACCATGGAGCTTCTTACTTCTACACCTTCATCATGACAACATTAATTAACAAGTATTTTACTTCAGCAATACAGATGCTCAATGGAATCAAGATTACCTTCTTTTACTATCTCTTTAATATGCAGATTGAGATGGCCTCTGACAGTTTTTCCTCTTATGAAACTACTTTTTGTTATTAAAATCAATTCAGTTGCTGTTTAATAATGACTAACTGGAATTAGTTATTCAAATATTGTGGTTTAAACATTGCTTCTACAAACTTCTTATAACTATCCATCACCACATAGCCAATAGCTGCTTCATCTCAAGACAAATTCTGCCTTCACAAAACACATCCCCTTACTTAATGGTATCTTCTATACCTACTACAACTTTCCATATGCATTCAAGTTTTGTCCTATGTACTTCCATTCTGATTTTATGAAGACCAGCTATCTTATCTTAGGAAAAAACCACATTCTTTAAACAAACTTACCAAATTCTAGTCAGCACTCCCACAAACATTTTACATCTTTCTATATCTATTTAAGTCTCATATCCCTCATTCTGTTCTATGAAAAAAGAATAAACTATTCATCTCAATTTAGTCATTTCAAAGATTTCTGTACTTTATTTATTAATATAATTTATTTTTTTATTTTTAGCCATGTGAATAAAGTTCTTTTAAGAATTTTCATTGTCAATTTAATATTACCACCCAGAGGTATTAAAACACACAGACAAACACAAAAAGAATTACAAAAGCAAGGTTGGCACAGAGCCAATCCTAGTCTGCCCCATATTTTGGCCAGAATACATCAGGTGATCATTTCTTTTCCCTCGGTCTAATCATTATTGGTCCAATGTTCCAACATCCTCCCTAATGGACTATCCATAGGAATGTCCCTGGGGGATCTTATAGATACCCCCTCCCCAGTCTACTGATTGACTATTCCCCACTGTGAGTCTTGTCTGGATTTCTTTCAAGCCCAGGCTTATCAGAGCTTCCCCACCACCAAGGCAATACTAATAGTCCCTTTTCTTACCTTGGCCCATGCTTAGGGTTGCCTGGTCACCAAGAGCAGTTTTCCCTTAACCTTTTCTCATCCACACTTGGCAGATCTAAGCATCTGGCCTTGGGTCCTTCCAGCTGTCAGAGGCGGGCCCCAGCAGTGGAGTCCGAGACTGCTCAATCAGTGGGGCACACCTTCCCCTCATCCACTCTGGAGGTCTCTCTCTGAAACTTAGGATCCTGGATGAGCCCCCAAAGTTGTTAGAAAGAAAGCTGCACCTGTAAGAGAACAAACATTCACCCGATTGTGGAGGAGAAAATAATTTTATTAATGATCTTGCAAGAACAGGCACACGACCTGGATAAAATGGTCGGCATGCCAAACAGCAAGAAACACTGACATTTATACCCTACACTTAACATCCTGGTCCCTCCCCTGTTCCGCATTGATTGGGTACTGCAGGGGTTACAGCCTATCTGAGAAGTCTAACTAAGCTACCCAGTTCCTGCTCTGAGTTGCTTTTCCCCCATTCCTTACATACTGGCAGGCTGGGCAGGCTCAACACCATTTTCACTTCTGGCACTGCTTTTCAAATTTGGTGCCACTTTCAATATTGGCCCTGACCTCACTTCTCACCATTGGCCCCCCTCGCTTTGGCCCTGCCCTTTTTTTGGTGCCACTTTTCAAATTCTTGGTGCCAAAGCTACTAGAAGCCCTTTCCCTCACTCATCCAACTGCAGAGTCAGCTCTGGCTTCCCCTTTATGTGAAAATTAAACCTAATCCTTTCCTTACAAGTATATCTCCATCCCAGAGTCCATTCTTTTCTTCACTTGAGCAACTTCAAAGCAAAATTCTGTTTTATTGCCTTTGGTACAAAATACGCTCTTAGGAATAGTGACATATACCTTTTTTTTTTTTCCTGGAACAATCAGTCTTGTTTTATTTAATAAAACAAAGCCCTGAAACAAAGAGAGAAAGAAAAAACTGACAGAGTTTTAATCTCATACATAGGATAAACGGACAAAAAAATGACAAAATCATTCTCTTCTGTGTCTGACACCATTACAGTAAGACTTCACTTAAAATTTGCAATCAGAATTTGCATAGTGAAAGGCAAAGAAGTGTCCTAGTGAATCCCAAGAAATAGTACCTTAGTCCCTCATCATTCCATGTTGGGATTATTCTATGATCATCATAACTCTAGATCAATTTCAAAATATTGAATTGATTTAATCATAAATATATGTTATAACATATGTTTCAAAGAAAGTGGAATAATTTGTTCAGCAAATATGTAGTACATGTCTACTATGTGGCAGATAATATTCCAGTTGCTGAGAATATAGCAGCAAACAAAACATATAAAAATATCTGCCTTTCTTTAGTTCCATTCTAACATGGGTGGAGAAATTAACAAACAAATACAAAAATAAGTCATAAAATACATTGGAGAGAACCTTAAGTGGTTTTCACAAATAAAACTAACTGGATGTAGGAAGACATGAGGAAGTGCCAGGATTGGGCAGAGAGGCTATTGGAGGAAGGGTATGAGTTTGGCTTCTGATAAGTTAGGAGATAAGGTAGAAGAGACTAGAAGCTGTTAAGAAAGTTGCCAGTGCTGGGGAAAGAGCACTTTCAAGGACAGAGAAGAGCAAATGGAAAGACTTGGAGATAAGGTTGTGTTTAATGTGTCTGGGGAATGGTTAAGGAAGCTAGTGTGGCTGGAGCCTGGTAAAGCATTTAAGGTATATGATTAGAAAGGTAGCTACGGAACCACATTTGAGGGCCTGAAAGCAACTAGTATTTAGTTTACTGAAATAATAAGTCATTCGAGTGTTTTGCAAGAAAAAGCAAATGATCTACATTCATTAACTCATGGAACAAATTGACCCAACAATGTGAAATTTCTAAAGTCCAATAGACACACTGTGTTCCAGAATGGTGTGAGGTTTTCTTTTATTTGCTACTTTAGGGACTCACTCTGGCTCCATCTTGTGGTGCCACCATTGTCTGGGGCCTGGCTGCCACCTGGAGTTAGCCAGTGAAATGGGAAAGAAATAGGAAAGAGTCTAGAGAAGGTACACCTACTTCTTAAAAGCTTTGGCTTGGAACACATGTTAATGGTGAAAACTGGTCACCTGCCATATCAAGACGAAGGAGGGATCTAGAAAATCAAATCCTCAGTATATTAGCTACTTCACAATGACATTCCTATACTTTGGGAGGGGATGGGAAAGGAATTTAAAAGATTATTAGCTATTTCAGCCACTTGATGTAACTTGTATTTATATTGTTATGATCATTCTGGCTGCTAGTTGAGAACGAAGTCAAAGGGGATGAAGAATATAAGTAGAGAAAATAAATAGAATGTCTTGCATCTTTTAATAACCAGATGAGAGATGATGATAGTTTCAACTAGAATGGTACTCATGGAGATAGTGAGCAATCATGGGAATCTGTCTATATTTTGAAGATAGAGCCTTAGAATTTGCAGACACATTGGATGTGTGATGTGTTGGAAAAGAAGGAGTCATGAATAACACTGTTTCTCAGTCTGAGCAACCAAAGAATGAAGTTGCAGAAAGAGTTATATTTAACATTTAACTTAATTTTTGAAAATAACCATTGATAGCTAAGTTTTAGACCTATTAAATTTCTGATGCCTTTAGTTATCCAAGTAGAAGTGTCAAATGAGTAGTTAGTTATATGAGACTGGGTTTCGAGAATGAGATACAGGCTAAGCTGAAATTTGGGAGTAGTCAACACATAGATGGTTTAAAGTCATGATAAAATAGCCTTGTAAATGACTGTAGAAAAAGTGAAGACCTGAGGACTGAGTGTAAGTCCTGGGGTATACCAACCTTTAGAGTGCAATCAGTAAGAACCAGCAAAGCAGAATGGGAGGAATAGTCAGAAAGTTAAGTAAATCAAAACATGGAGCATGAGGAAATTATTTCAAAGAAGACAGAGTTAATCAAATATGTGAAAACTGCGAATAGTTTATGAAAAGTGAGGACTAATAATTGGTCATAGGGTTTAGTAATGTAAAACTCACCGGCCAAAAAAGTCAAGAGATTTGGTTGAGGGGTGGTGGTGTTGGTGGTGAGTGAATGGATTCAAGAGAGAATAGAAAGAAAATAAAAAGAGCAAATAAAAACAAATTTTGAGGAATAATGCACTAAAGGGAAAGAGAAAAATGGAATATTAGCTAGAAGAGGACGTGGAGTCAAAGGGATTTTTAACATGTGAGAAATTATAGCATATTTGTAATTGAAATTGAATGATATAGTAGAGAAGAAAAAATGAAAATGTTGAAGAGTATGGGGTCAAATGCTGAGGGAAGTGCCTTTGAATAGGCAAGAGTTGGCTAATAAACTGAGGGTTTGTCTTGGAAACAATGACAGAATCTCCATAATAATTATAAATGGAAATAGAGGCAGTTAGGTGGGAAGATGTAGTGGTGGGAACATGTGGAAATTATCTTTCAATTGCTTCCTTTGTCTCAGTGGAGTAAGACTCAAAGGCATCATCTAAGAATGAAGATGAAGGAAGATGCTGGTGGTTGGAGTAGACCTCTGGGAGATCTCAAAGCGAATGGACTCCAAGAGTGTGGCACACCTGCTAGCATCCTTAAGGACCCACTGAGGTTAATGGCCATGGATATTTTTGTATTTTTTTTTCTAGTGTATTTAGCTATATGAGTCCAGATGCTTAGTAGGTAGAAAAGAGGATTTAACCAAGTTTAGGGGTATTGCCACGCAGGTGAGATGAAGGGAAAGAGGGGAAATGGGATATAAAATATGTGCCAAATAATTATTATAATGTAGTAATGGAATCTGAATTGGGTAAGGAAAGAAGTAAGGAGAGGGCAGAGGCAGTGAGGATAGTGAAAAAGCCACAGGACCAATGGATTTCGATGTTAATGCAGTTGTAAGATTACCAGAGGTGTGATACTTGGGTGGTGAGGTTTGCAAGTGGGGTGATTGAAATTAAGTAGGGGGAGGGAGAGTGCATTTACTGGTCATGAGAAAGTTTAGCACATGATCATGGGAGTAATTGGCGGAGAAAGGTGAAGAACAAAGTCAATGGAGTTGAGTGCAGGGAGCTAAGAGGCCAGAAAATTGGAAGAGTTGTTTATATGAATACAGGAATCATCATGAATTAGCACATAAATAAAGTTGCAAAGAATGACTGAGGTTAAGAGCTAAGATCTTGAAGAAATAAAGGAGCAACACAGGGCTTGGTAGGTGAAAGCAACAAAATACTGATGTATTTTATGGAGGAGGGTGAGAGAGTGGCCTGGAAGGGCAGCCTCTGAAAGACACCTGGCAGGAAGATTTTTAAGGGAATGAGGAATGTGGGAAAGAGAGAAAGCAGCCACTACCTGAGAGGGCTGCAAGGTAAGCAGTGTCCTGATGGGTGGGACAATTCAATTAAAGTAACGACAAAAAAAAAAAGATGGGATTTTGCAAGTGACCCACAGTGGATCAGTTATAAAATACCCAGTGATTTTTCAACTTCAAAAAGTGACAATTCATGGTTTGGCCTCCAAAGTTTTGTTTTTAAAACTATACACACTAGTCACTCTATTATCGTATTTTCTTTACAGATTTAGAGGTAGAGACACATATATAATGCCAAATTCCACACAACTTGTCTGGATGTAAAGTGTAGAGAGCCTTGGCTTTGTTCCACTTAAACAGAAATCACTATGTAAATATCCCTTTAAGTTTATTTTCATTTTTCAGAAGAGGGGTCATGAGCTGGCATAAAAGCAATAATCTATCAAGCTTCCTGAAGGAAAAGATGTGAAAAATGCTGATCAAGAACATCCACCTGGACAAGAGAAGAAATGATAATAAGAGGACCATAAAGAGACTCTACCCAATTCTCCTAAGTTCCAGGAAGTATTCTGAGGAGAAATGGTGATGTTTGGAAATCACATCATTTCTGGGATTTGAGAAACTTCTGGTTGGCATAAGTAGTTTTAAGGAGAAACAAATATTTCACATTTTAGAAAACCCCTAGTTGCCTAAAAATGACTCTTTAATCAAGTCATAGAGTAAACAGGAAATTAACACATGTCTAGTTTTCACAATCTCTGTCAGAAATTGGTTAAATTAATGAGTAGAGGTAACTATATGATTTAAAAAGGACTACTTCTTAAACTCTTTTCCTGTCCAGATTTATATTCATGATGTGAAGCAAACATTTATCTTATTCATTTTATATGATGTGTGTTAGAAGTAATTAAAAACAATTTGTTCTTTACTGAAGCTCCCTTGAAATTCCAAAAAAGGGTGAAATGGAGAATGAGAATACACATTCTTAACAATTAGAAAAATTTTTTATATATCTTCTCTCATATCTCTTATTTAAAAGTATCTCCCCCAAGGAAGTGGTCTCCTAAACACCCTCTCCTCCCTTCTAAACCACTCCCAAAGTCTCCTTGACCTTTTTGGTTATGGTAACCTTATAATTTTTCTCATTCCCATTATTCAATCCTGTGTCCTGCTGCAAATTACAACTACATAAAAATATCCAAAAAATCTCTTGGCAAGACCAAGTGCTGTTTAACTGAATTGGGCTGCATAATAGGCTGTGAAAACTCAAACTTCAAAGGATCTTATTCCCAGACAAATAAGTTGTAGTTGAGGATTGAGTGGAAGTGTATGAAAAAGAAAAATCTTTACTTGAACTTCAGGATTTTCAACTATAAAAACTAGTAACATATATTTACATTAAGCTTCTAAAGTCAAATTACCCTGGATCTTTGTTTTAGTTTAAATTTGAATAAAAATCAAAATTCCTCCTGCTATCACACCTTGTATGGATTAATTCCTTATCCAAATATTCTTTTGGTCTTGCTCTGTCGATCTTAGGGAGCTTGTCAATGTCATTCCTATGAAAGAGAGAAGGGCATTCAAAAAGAAGCTTCCAACAATGAGTTACATAGAGGGTTGAGGGAAAACAGGGAGCTACCATCTTCCAGAAAGCTCTTAAAGTGAAACAGACCACAAATTCTCTAATTAACAAGAGCAGACTCAAGGCAAGCAGGCAGCCTCCTGTTTACCTCAAGACTAGGAAGGAGACCAGCTGGCTTTTCCTCAAAGATAGCAAATGCTATTTATTGCCGTGTGAAAGAAACTTGCCAGATTAAGTGTATTTTTTTTTAAAGTTCACATTGGTGTTTTTCCAACCCCTAAGGAGGACGAGTTTGTTATGAGAATGTTTTGAACAAGTTAACTCTGTAACGTTCTTAGCCTTGCTTATCTATAAAATGAAAATTTTACTTGGCCCCCTTTCCCTACCTCACAGATTTGTTAGAAGGACCAGCTAAACTGATTTTTGTGAACAGATTAGAAAACTAAATTACAGGTAAATCCACAAATGTAAAATATAGTTCTATACATACTGGTTATCATCAGTGTTATTAGTGTTATTAGGTCAATTTATACTTTATGATTTCTTGAACTAAAATTAATAGGAGAAAGGTTTGACTACTGGGCACCTCTTGAGGCATGTAGACCAATTTTCAGAATAAAACATGAATATTAAGCATTCATGTAATATTTAATTTTAAGCATTCATATTAAATTGAATCTTAGCATTCATGTAAAAAATCACTTGTCTACAGCATCAGCGTTGAGGCTTCTAGGCTGGAATGTGCATTTATATTTGTTACACTGTTTTCTTTGGTATTTCTGTGTGTGATAAATTGGCAAATTATATGAAAAATGGAAAATGAATTAGGTGTCAATACAAAAAAAAGAGAGAAGGAAGGAAAAGAATAATTAAAGCAACTGGTTCCATAGCAGAATACTTTAATAATGTAAATAAAAGGAAAATGCAAGCTGAGAAATCTTTAAGATAATAGCTATTTCTAGACTTAGCAACTACTGTTTCTATTGAAGTAGAATACAAAGAAAACCATTTTGATATAGTCATAAAACATTCATGGAATGCACAATTTGTTTTTAAGAAAGAATTCACATTGTAAGACAAAGTTTAGGAAAAGTTGCTATTACTGATAACTCAATGCCAGACCCTGTCAGTTGGGAGAGACTTCAATAATAATCCAGTTTTTTGTTTTTTTTTCCTGGGGTTAGGATCACTACTGCCATGTAGGGTGGAGAATCTTCATTGTGCCTTGGAAATGCTCAATATCCCTGTTCTCAGGGAAATAAAATTGAGAGGCTCTGCTAGCCATGAATACAAACAAAAATGCCAGAATAGCCAACAGATTTTTGGTGCTCACCTTAGCTAGTAGTAAATCCCACCCCAGCTAACCTAGGGAGCCACTTCCTTTTACACATGAGGAGCCAAAGTCCCCAGGAAGTTAATCGATTCTCCAAAGCCACAGAGTGGCAGACCTGGGCAGTCACCTTTCCATCTCAGTACTTTTCCACTACCTCATCCTGCCTCCTCTCCAAGTCTCCTTAAAGTACGCTGGGCACAACTCTGGAAACTAAGAGACTAACGGATAATCTCTTTCTACAGCGGGATTAAGGAGACAGTCACGAGCTCTTTTGAAATGCTTCGAGAATTCACAATAAGTACATGATACATTTGCGAGTTTTAAAACAAAGGAAAATTAAAAGAATTCCTTTTGCTGCTTTTTCTTGCTATCCCTAAAATAGTTTAGAGGAAGAGATTTTATAATACTTGATGGAGTATTTGTTTCCATTTTGGTAGTTAGAAAGAAATGACATTAAATTTTGCTTTGGGTGTTTGAACGATTATCACTGTCACTCTCTTTTTCTTAATTGTATTTGGAATTCTGAATAGAATTTTCCTTAACATTTTCCTTACATTTTCTCATTCTTCCTCTTTTTATCCTCCTCCTCTACCATACTATGTAATGTTGATGGCACAATGAAGTATTTCCAAATTTCATATATTTACCCTCATATACTGAAAAATACCAAAATCATAACAGGATAAAAAAGGGTTGGATCATTGAAAACACAAATGACAAAATAATAATTATTTTTTCTAGATACAGCATTTACAAATGCTGTGGATAAAAGGCGGAATTAGTTTAAGTCACTTCCAACACTAAGAAATAAATTAGCCATTTGGAAAAACATCATTTACTAACATAAGACTATAAACTACATTCTTTGGGGGAATTGTTCATTTTGTCACATTTTTCTTCACCAAAGCCTTTCCTCCCACATATGATCAACTTCTCTCTTCCTTTTCCCCTGCATCCACATTTGCTGGGATTTAACATCCCCTTTGAATTTATCGTTGTCATAGAAACATGTGTTTGTAGTTGACCTTTTGTTTTTCAAAAGGAGAAATAAACATGCCACCCACTTAGGGGGGCTGACAAAAGGCTATTCTCAGAGAATTGCATCTTCCCAGCTGTAGAAGCTAACATGCTCAAGAGAACAGCCATCTCCCAGCCTTCTTGGCAGTGATAGGAAAAGAGTGGACGCCAGCTGTTCTAAGGCTGAAGCTTCATGAACTCTTTCCTATTAGGCTACATCCTGTCTCTCTTTTAGGATTGAAAGAATGTTTCAGGTCAAATAAAGAACAGTCTTATGCAATATAACCCTAGGATTAGTCTTTTGAAAATAACAGCAGGCAGGCCACCTGAGGTGAAGGGTTAGGAATGAAATGTGTCTGTTTGGGCATAATAGAAATATGCTGTGTGATATAGATCAAAATGCTTCAAGGGAAAATTCCTAATGTTTATAATTCCTGCAGTCTGTAAATAGACTTTCGATTCAGAAGTTAGTTTGGATATAGAGATTTAGAATCTCAGCCCAAATCACACCATTTTTGTTGCTAGTCTATTAAACGTCATTGTGTGGAGTTTTAAAAAGCCGCACCCAGAACAAAAGACTTCTTTTCCTTTTTCGCTGACACTCCCAAGCTATCACCTTTCGCTGGCCTAGAAGAGTATCCTCTATTTAATCTCCTGCTCCCACTGTGTCCCACTATCACCCGCCATTCTCCTCAAGGCAACCAAAGTGTTCTTTTATAAAGATGAGCCAGCTCAAGTCATACCCCGAAAAAAACCTTTAATTATGTCTTCCAAATTCTCTAAGAGCTAAGCCCAAAGTCCTTATTGTGGCCTACAAAGCCCTGCAATTCTGACCCCAGTCTAGTTCTCTGCCCCTCACACACCACTGTCTACGCCACTTACCCACTCGGTTCTCTTCTCTCAACATACCGAACTGTTTCCTGCCCAGACCTTCGCATGGGCTTATCCTCTGCCTGAACTCTTTGCACTCTGTTTTCACATGATCTGCTATCTAAATTCATTCAGCACTGTGCTCTACTAGCAGCTCTTCAGAACGCCCTTCCCTGACAACTTCATTTATAATAAAGGTAAAATTAAATTACTTAAATTAATTAAAACTTCTTCAAAAAGGAATCCCTCTCCTAGTTACTATTTTATCACCCTGGTTATTTTCTCTAGAATAATTATTGTAATCTGAAATTATCTTTTTTCCTTTATTCATTGGCTGTCTCAGCCTACTAGAAGGTAGCAATGTTGACTGTGTCTAAAGCACTGTTTTGTAATATGCTGAGAGCTTTCTATAACTATGCATCTGTGCACACAAACACATACTCCTATATGTATCATTACTTTTTCTGGAAAATCTCTTACTATTATGAGAAAACTAATCTCCCCTGTCCCTATTTGGCACTGATGACACCTTGATACATTTTCTTTTTTCCTTTCACATTTTTAGTCTCCTTAGGTTTTCTAGACTTGAACAGAAGCACAATTAAGTCTAATGCAAAGGGAAGAACATGGCAATCCACAGCGAATTTTGTGTGGTCCCTGTGTGGTAATCTAGGTTCCAGGTCACCATTCCCCAAGGGATTTTTTCCCAAAAATCATCTTGATTTGTTGTTTTAAAGATTTACAAATGTCTTGCCCTCCTTGGTTTGGCATGGAAAAATGAATAAACATGCTTGAACTCACTACGTGCTCCAGGGCACTTGTGTATAGATTAATATACCACACTCTGAAAACTTTTTTCTCCCAGAATATACACACACAATCATCCAAACAGAACACACCCATTATGCATCTAAGTAGTGCTGGGTGGTCTGGCACTGGAATCTTTCTCACATTGATAGTCAGTATATTCTGCTTGGTGTCCTGAACCCAAAGTAATCAAATGTTCACTCATTATATAGTATTATCTTGTTAGCTTTGAAAAGTGCAACTTCTGTTAAAATTATCACAGGTTTTTTTTTGTAAAGGCAATAGACACATATTTTTGCCTGTGTTTTTATTTCTTCTTCTGTAGACAGTGACAACAAACTTTCAAAAGTTTATCTTAGTGTTTAATAATAAATTAAGTAGCATCACATTTTTCCCCTTTACCTTCAGAACCATTCTTACTGCATACCAATTACTATTTTTTGTATCTAAAATGTCTTTATCCCACAAAATGATAATACATACTCTCTTTCCTTCTTACTTGTAATAAGTTCTCTTAAATCTTAATATATATAGCAAACATATATATATATTAATTACATGGCTCCAAGAATCTTTGGAAAACAACATTTAGAAAGCAAACATATGTCCGTGTGATTCCTCCATCATGTCTCTTCGCAAGACAATTTCTCTCACTCTTGCCTTGGAATTCCATTTTTGCATAACCCAGTGTCTACAAATCGATTCTTTAGATTCTTACAAGTTCTAATGTGTAGTGTCAAAGAATATGATGGGATGAGGTGAGGAAAAGGCCTACAGTTCTCTACCAGAGAAGATCCTTTCTATCTTCTTTAAGTAGCATAATCTTGAGTATTATGTCCTTTGAAGAAATTATTTCTTCTCCAAAAAAATGTTAAAAATCATCATTTATCCATATCTCATGCAACTCTGACAGTAGGAGATAAGGACCAGGCAGAGCTGGGCTTAGCATACCAGCTACCACCCAAAGAACTGGGGTCTCCAAGGCACTGAACTATTTATATTTCCCAGAAGCCTTGGAATCTCTCCTGGCTTGTGGGAGAAGCTCAGACCTTCCCATGAATGTGTCCAGAAACACTGCAAATAATATCATTGCCCTTAAAGTGAAGCACATTCCTCCATACTTGGTTATTGTTAAGTTAAACTATAGCCTTCATTTATGTCCTTTACTTTTTCTACTTCCACTTCTTGATTCTTTTATTTTCTCTTAAGCCTACCATCCTCAAAGGTAACCCTCACATCTTCACACCAACCATTACCCTATAAGAAGTCCAAATCTTCTAGATCTAATTAAATATCTCTTCCATGAAGTTTCCTGTGAGACCACCAGTCTGAAATGATTGACTTGTACTTCAGTTTAGTGCTGACATCGTCTTGCTTCATTTTATTGTTGCTTCATGCCTGCCTGCCCCTGGGGAAGAGAACTGTGTCTTACATTTTGATATGTACCTTCACCCTCCACACCTTCACGCCAGCATATAGTATAGTTTCTTGCTCACAGTAAATGCTCAATAGGAGATTATAGATTTGGATTTGTAAGAAAGGTAGATGAACAATAAAGCTTCTTAAATTGGGGCACCAGAAACCAACCAACCCAGGCTAATTTAAGCAGAAAATGAACCTATTAAATAATATTTGGTATTTGCACTTGGAGGCCACACCAACTAGACTCTCGAAAGTGGTGCCAGAGAATTGAGCCCATACAGACTCCTGTGTAATCACCATGGAAAACATGAACAGGCTGGTTGAATCACACCCATTGCCTCTTCTGAAACTTGATGTAATTAAGATTGCTGCCTTATCTTTGCCAGAGTGAATTTCACATCAGCCCAGCTTCTTTGCATTAAAAGCTTTTGTGCCAAAGAATCAGAATCTGATAGGGTTGCATTTTATTGACTGATTCTGTTCTCTAGTTTCAAGGAAGGCTAGGAAAATAAGGGTTTTTGTTTGTTTGTTTGTTTTTTGTTTTTTGCTTCTATGGAAGCTAGTCTCTGCCTCTACCAAAACTCACCAGGTAGAGATATAACCAAAAATAGAAAAGGGTTAGAGGCTGAATGTATAAAATGAATGCAATTACATGTGTCATTTTTAATTTCACTTTTCACAATTTATATTAATTCAAATATCCAAGTCCTAGTTTTCTCAACTCTAAGGGAAAAAAGTGTTCTTAATTTCTATTTGATTCTGTATTAGTCAGTCAAAGTAGTGCTGATGCAAAATACCAGAAATTGGTTGGTTTTTATAAAGAGTATTTATTTGGAGTAGGAGCTTACAAATACCAGGCCATAAGGCATAAATTTTTTCCCTCACCAAAGTCTATTTTCACATGTTGGAGCAAGATGGCTGCCAAAGGCTGTGAGGGTTCAGGCTTCCTGGGTTCTTCCTTTCCAGGGTCTTGCTTCTCTCTGTATTCAAGTTTCCTTTCTTCCTGGGACTAGCTTCTCTTTCTTCTGTGAGCTTACTTCCTGGGGCTCTATCTTAAGTCTTCAACATCAAACTCCAACATCAAAGACCCTCAGCTCTGTCCTTTGCCATGCCTTTTATCTTTGAGTCCCCACCCAACAAGGGGTGGGGACTCAATGCCCTAGCGATGTGACCCAATCAAAGCCCTAATCATAACTCAGTCACATCCAGGTACAGACCAGTTTACAAACATAATCCAGTATCTATTTTTGGAATTCGTAACTATACCAAACTGCTACAGATTCTATATGGTATTTGGCTTTTAGTTCTATCACAAATCTATAAAGATTCAGTTTAAATTCACTGCCAAATCCAATATTTCTGTTGTAAGAAATACAAGTGTCCTATGTAAAACTCATTTTATGCAATCTTCTTTGGCCACATCTATAGCATGTCTCTAGTTAGTCCCTGTTTCTAACATAATTGCTATCTGACAATTGATTAAAATAATATCTAGTACCTATGTTTTATGTATGATATTCACCACACAACAGCTCCCTTTCCAACACTCATTTGCCAGCTCAAACACTAGATCTATCTTCTGCTTTTCCTGGAACTGTTGATATATATATCTTGATACCATTTTATCAGGACACAGTTTCATTACTGAAATTGAGAAACAAAGAACTTGCTTGTGGTAGAAGTTCTTATTTTTTTATAATATTATGGCCTACAAAACCAAATTCATGTTCTCCATCATCTGAGGCTTACATAAAATTTCTCTGGATTTGGATGACCACAAATATGGCCCTTAGTTCAACTCCATGGCGTAACAGTCAAAGTATCAACATATCCCATTACTCGGCAGCATTTTTCATTCCTTTACTAAGTAGAGTAGATTTTTATAATATATCTTCTTTTAAAGAATTCTTCAGTGCATTGGAATTTAACTTATTTCATCAAACTCGTGTTGAGGTGAAATAGGAATCACACTTTTTTAGGTGCTGATAATTGAAACTAATTAAGGAATTATCTCTACTTTCAAGGTGGTCATGAGAAAACAGGAAAACAGGAGAGAAAGATAATGGACAAAAAATTGCTAAACACTGTGAAAAATACAAGTAAAAATAAGTGTAAGATACAATGATAATCTAGCCTGGAGAAAGATGTGAAGGTCCCTGGGCACAAGGATCAAGTTTTTTGAAGGAGATGATGCCCATGTGAGTTTTGAAAGATGTGTAGAAGATTTCCAAGGATGACAAGAGAATGAGAGTATGTCTGTCCAAATTCTAAAATCTTGAAGGAGTATGTTCATGTTTGGAGAAATTGAGCATTTTACTGAATAAGTTGGATGTGGCTAGACAAGTACGTAGAAACCAAAGCATGCAAGTTCTTATATGCCTGCCAAAGTAGTTTAGCAACAATTTTGCTTTAATCCTGCTAGTGATAGGAAGCTGTTTGGGGGAATTTTGAACAGGAAAAGGACATGATTGTACTGATATTTTATATTTATTGTAGAAATCCCTATGGCAGTGTGGGGAAGATGGGATGAAGAGGTCAAAATTGGAAGTTAGAAAATCAGGTGAATAGGAAAATAATGTAGTCTTGTGTGCAAAATATGATAAAAGCATAGTGACTAGTGGAAAGTAAGTAATGAGGGATAGAGGTTGATTTGATTCCCAGGTTTCTCTCTTAGAAGACTACGTGTCCCCAGCCAGGACAGAAAATAAGACTAAAGCTCAGTGGAAAAGTGGAGAAAACATAATTTCCAGGGAGATATTTTTAGTGCAAATATTCAATAGGCAATAGGTTCTATGGGTGAGACACTTTACATAAAAGGGTAAACTAGATATAAAAGTTGAAAATTTTCAGCATGTAGGTGGCAGAATTTAGGTTTTCTAGGGAAGAAGGTATAGACTAAGAAGAGATCTGAAGTAAGAAATGTAAAGGGCAGGTGAGAAAAAAACAGTAAATGCATCAAGTATGTAAGAAGAGAACTAAAAGATAATGGCATAGAAACCAAGGGCATAGAGTTCATAAAACATAGATAGAAAGCAATATAGTATGTGGGAAAAATTTCTCAGAGAGGGAGAGATTGAATACACATCTAATCCAAAAGAAAGAGATTTGTAGGAAATAAAAGATTGAAAGGAAAAATAGATGAACCAAGGTCAGAGATGAAATGAAGAGTACAGATGAGGATTTTAGACTTGATAAAAATGTGGGAAATAGGGGTTTGCTCCCCAGTACCTCCTTAAAACAAACAAACAAATGAACAAAAAATCCAGCCTTCAGTAGTTGAGTTTCTAGTCATGTATGAGGTCCTAGGATCAATCCTCAGAACCTTCTAAAAAAAAAATGTAGGGAATGTCATTTTTGGAGACTTGAGAGAAAGGAAAATGATTCTTGTGGATGGAAGTACTATTATAATTGGAATGGTATAATTCTGAGTCATTTGGTCCAAATGACCTCAAATTTCTGTGCTGGTGAAATAATTTTCTTAGGATGGACCAATCAGAGTTGGATGGAGGGTTTAAGAAGGTGACACAGAGGAATGTAAGAGGAAGTTTATCAAAGAGGAGAAGAAAAAGTACTCTTTGCATATTTATTGTGTTTTTCTATCATCCTTCTGTGATTTGTCCCATCTCTGTTTATTACTAAAGTGTAATTAGATAACCCAGTAGTCTGTTTTGTTTATCATTTCCTTTCTTAATTGTGTTCTTTCTTCTTTTTCCTTTCTCCTCCTTCACATTGCCCCCAATTTTTAGGATTTTCTGTTTTCTCTCTTCTTCAGTGTTCTCACTTGCAGCTGACAGTTGACATTCACCAAGGCCTCAGAGGCACCAAAGGGCAAACATTCAGGCCTGAGAATAGCCAGATTATAGTATTACACTTCCTGAGTTTGTTCTTATAGCATTTTTTTCCACTTCTGGGTTCTGCATGGCGTGAGCCTACACTCATCATTCTTGAATTCTGAAATACTGCTACAAAGTCCATAGTAATCCAACTTACACTTTGACCTCTTTCCCCATCTTTGACAGCCTGATAGATTTTTACCAATTGGAAACAAGACTTAAAGGAGTTAGCTATGCAGATATCTGGGGCTGTTTCCCAAGTCTGCCTGCCTTCATAGTAGAAAAATGGTGTCCAGAAACTCCAAGTCTCAACTTAATAAATTGTACTGCATAGAAAAAGACCTTCTTTCCCTAATTATCAAAGAAAAGCTCTGCACTCCAATCTGATAAGACCAATTTGAACAACTCACTCTGGTTTAGAAACTGGGCTTCACTCTGTTTGGCTTAGACCTGGATTACTGCACATTTCTCTGAGGCAACAGATATTAGAATATGCTGATTGGTTCATGCCAATCATGATTCATTTGAATCTGAGGTTGAGGTCATTCCCACCTCAACCAAATGGCTACTGTGCAATAGGGATGGGCGAGATGGATGCTAAAGAGTTAATAAAATGCCTTCTATTCCAGGGTCAGTGGCACTAATCTTCAGTCTGTCTCTAGGAGTCCCCTATGTGGGGCCAGTTTCATGGACATGTGACCTGTGCACTCACACGTGGCTCCAGACCTGGTTTAATGCTCTTCTGTAACTGACCTGAAGTTCTCACTATTTTATAAACAAAGGTCTTAACATTTTCGTTTTGCACTAGACCTTGAAAATTGCCATTCTCCTCAAAGAACAGGAACAAAGAGTCTATCTTTATATCTGTGGTAAATTTCAACCTAATCAAATTCACACCCTCCACCTAGCTGGTTAGTTGCCCCTTCTTTGTGCATACATCTATTACTGTACTACACAAAGTACACAATACATGATGTGTTATGTACAGAGCATGTAATAATAATTACAATTGATTTTTACATTTTTGTTATTCTCCTACAAATCTGAATTGCATGAAAAAGAGGATATTGTATTTCTTTTTACATCCCTAAGGAGGACAGTGAATATTTATGAAACAGAATTATCTTCCCTAAGATACAAAGCAATGACATCCACCTTGCTAGGATAGATAATGTGTCCGTTTTCTCTCTTCATATCCTCATACGAATGGAGTCTGAGTTCCATTTAACTTTAAAGAAAGTGAGTTTGATTCAGCATGTGCCCTGAACAATTCACTTAGTTTCTTTAATAACAGACAGAAATGATAATAGTAATAATTGTTCTACCCCACTAACATGTTCTAAAGCGTGTGCCTCTTCATTATTGGCTTATTTACTTGCATGTTTCATTATTTTTAATGACCCTAAATTCATTAAAAATAAAATAGCAATGTTGATAAATTATTGTGCATTTTAAATATTTGCATAGAACAAATTAACCCTATGGTGCATAAAGATACAGTAACTGATAGATCACCTCATTTGGATATACCAAAGTTTTAAATTCAAGGCTTTTGCAAATGTGAGATAGGCTCACATTCCTTCATGATAGGCTCTGACTACTCCATGATGGCAGGTAACAGAATTGCAGGATTTTCACATATATTTGGGCAGGGAGTCTACTGCATACCCACCACATGATAGCCCCTGTGAATTGTGCCCCATAGAGTTGAGCAGAGCCAATGTGAAAGCCACAAGAAAATGCCCACATTATTTTAATTCATTTGTTGAAATATCTTTGTCTTGTCTTTGTAAAGCAGCCCAGAGCCTATACATTTTAGGGAAAATGATTACATAAATGAGAATTTAGTGTTCCTTAAAAGAATGTAAACTCATTAATAGAATGTGTTCATTTCTTTTTAAATTACCAGCACCTATGTTTAAAAATAGTTTCTGAAATTTATGTGCTCTGTCTAATGACAAATTTGACACATTTTGTAATCTCCTTGTCTTGTTTCTGACCTCTTTTCCACCATTTTTATATAAGCACATGCATCTAGCATAGATAGGACCTTCGTATTCTTTTTAATGAATGAATGAATCAATCATTCATTCATATTATAGGACCTTCGTATTCTTTTTAATGAATGAATGAATCAATCAATACAGTAAATAACATAAGTGACGAGTTAATATCCCCTTTTATAGCAGGGTAGTTATTATCACTTCCTGATTTGCCCTTTCTGTTTCTTATTTGTGTTCTAAGGTAACTTTGGAGATTTATTCAGGTGTCTGTACACTAGGGTGAGGGGAACTGCAGGCAGATTATAGACTATTAGACACTGACTGGGTCTGAGTGGGTATTGACACCTGGAAGCATCATGGGGCCTCTGGTTAGAGTGGTGACTACAGGGGCTAAATAATAAATGGAGTCCTTATAAAGTCCATTTTTCAATAAGGCCACTGGATTTGTGGTTCCATCTGAGGTTGTTTTCTAGTCATCGATTGTATGATTGAGATTGTGATACTTGGCAGTTGTGGCAACCACCACTCTGGGTTCCTGGCCTGCGGAACAAAGCTATCTTGGTAGGGAAGACCAAATGGAAGTCTATGGATTCCGTTTCACACAAGATATTAAATTAAAAGAAATATTTTATGCCCAAGTGGAGTGAGTAGAAGATTTTACCATTCTTGAAGATATAAAGGAGTTGTGGTGATGATCTTTATTGTATATCCATTTAACTTGCAAATTCGGTCCCTGCACAAACTGGGCAGATCCAGGAGAATGACTGTAGTCCTTAGAAATGAGAGTTTAGGTTACCCTACCAGGAAGCCACTAAGTCCTGCTAAGGTGATAGCTGAGGTTAAGAGATATTTATAATGGATATTGCAGACCTGAGATCAACTGTGGCAACTGCTTAGTGTAGTTTGTCTCACTGACCGTTCCTAAATTTCCCCTCTGAAAGAGAGGCCCAGAGTCATTATGGAGGAAATATTCTCCTTATATGAGTGATGAGCAGCTGTGCAAACTGAGGGGTAAGCTAGGGAAGCTCAAGAAGTGAAGAACTTGCTTTGAGCAGTGTAGTTGGTTGATTGCTCCCAGATCCTGCATCTTCACAACCATCCCAAGAATCTCACAAGCCCACCCTCTACCTGCGCTACTTACTGTCACTTACAGCGCTTGTCATGTGTCAGGCCATTTTTGCACCATGCAGAAATTCCTCTCACAGAAAATCTTTGCTCTGTGGCTCCCCATGAGCCTTGCTGTGGTTTTCTCAAATCTGCATTATAGTCTCCAAAGGAACGGCACTGTAGCCTGAGGTTCTACTTATCCTGATCATTCTTTGCACATGTGTCAGTCAGGATTCTCCAGAGAAATAGATCCAATAGGATATATGTACATATATGTAGAGATGTATTATAAGGAATTTGCTTGTACAATTTTGGGGCATGACAAGTTCAAATTCCAAAAGACACAAACAGGATGGAAATTCTAGTAAGAGTTGATGTTGATGTCTTGAGGCAGAAATTCTGACTTCTTGAGCTCTCAGTTCTTCCTGTTAAAGTCCCCAACTGGTTGGAAAAGGTCCATCCACATCATGGAGGGTAATCTTCCTTTACTTAAGGTCAACAGATTGTAGATGCCAGTCCTATCTATGAAATATCCCAGTGGTACCAAGTAGGCCTCTATGTATTTAACCAAACAACTGGATACCTTACCCTCACCAAGTTGATGCATAAAATTAATCATCATACCACCTTATCTCCTTTCTCAGATGTCAGACTTATTCTGCCTGCCTCCTCCTGCTCTGTCTACCCTTTATTCCTCCACAGCTGTTGCCCTCAGTAAATCTCTTGCACTTCTACTTCTATCCTGGCATCTGCTACAAGGAAGACCTGAACTGACAGAAAAGGCAAATCCAAATTTTGTCCTAATCCACAGAGCAAGTGGAAATTGTACTAATTTTGCTGATTTTCCAAAAAAATTGAGAACAATCAAATCCAGGGAACATTAGTAATATGTACTCCAACATCATAATTTCCTAAGTGCCTGATCTCCTTCAAGATGCTGGATAGAACATCAAGATACCATCTCATGCTTGTGAAGTCAAAGCCCAGCAAGTGAATAGGTTTTTTGTTATGCAACAAACCCTTTAGTTTCTATTCTTTCTGTAAAAAATATTGCCATATGAGTCCATTCTGAAACATTGTGCTGGGCTTCTGTGGATTACCAAATAATAAAATTCAGATTTAGGAAATTAAATTCTTGAGCAAAATCTATCTTTAATTTCCCCTCAAACAAAACCCTTCATGTAGTTTTAGCCAAATCATAAACTTGCAGAATTACATGCTTCTCAAAATTGCCTCTGACATGAAAACCTTTAACAACCTAAAAAGCATTTATTTAGATCTCTAAATTCACCCTTAATTAAATGTTCTTACCTTTTCAGGAAATTTATTAAAATAGATACCATGAGCCAGAAGTATATTGAGTTTCTATATTGAGTTATTAATAGAATGGTTTAAGATTTGGCATAAGATATGAATGTTTTTTTTTTTCAAATGATTGATCATTCCAACTAACTGTAATGCAGAAATATTCAGAGCATATTTTTTATTCATTTTAAAAAGTTAATCCTAACATTAAAAAAACACAGTGACTAAGCATGTGTTTTCTCTCTCTTTCACACTCACGGTCTTGCCACATCATGAATTTCAGCTTGTTATTCCGAACTTATTATTAAGGATCCTATCTAGTTCAAAAACTGAGAAAACTTTCCTAACCCTGAATGGACAATGTGATACTTCATTTTACTCACTGGATGCTAGTAATAGCCTTTCTTACCTCCCAACTGGATTTTATAACAACATCCTAGTGAATAGGTGGTTTTCCTCTCCCAGTCCACTCAGTCATGGGTCACAGTACACATCTACCCTCAGCCAGTGTGTTCTTCCCTTTAGCCAATCCAAACTACTTGCTGCACCTTCACCTGAGTTCTGCCTCCTGGGCATAGGTTGTTCTTCTCCTGAACTTCAGTCTTGGAAATCTTTCCCATCATTCCCAGTCTTGCTTCAGTGAAGAATACAGTAAGAAAAGGAAAACTTGATTGTATTTAGGGGAGTTGGAGATTTATCCCAGGGTTTTACCACTAAAAATCTATGTATATTTTGGCAATTTTTCACCTCCCTCTGCTTCAGTTTTCTCAATTTTAAGAGGAGATGGCATGGACGAGATCAGTGGTTCTCAGAGTGTGGTCCCTGGACCAATAGATCAGAATCATCTGGTAACCTGTTAGGAATGCAAATTCTTGGGGTGATGCCCAGACCTACTAAATCAGGTATTATGGCAATGGGACTCTGCAAATAGTGTTTTAGTAAGCCATCTAGGTTATTCTGATTCCTACTATTTTTGATAACCACTGGACTAGATAATTGCCAAGACCCCTTCTACCTCTAAAGTGTTTTTATTCTATAATGCCTTCCTCTTATGTATTTTTATAGCATCTTATACTTTTCTTGCTACATTCAACACATTACTCTTGGTGTTAGAATTTTTTTTTGACATGTCTCTTGGATCCTTACTAGATGTTCCTTGGAGGATAAGAATTTCGTTTTATTTATCTTTATACCTTAGACAGTATTTAGCTCAGAGCCTTGTAGGTGTTAGATGCTTAGTAAATCTTTATTAAATTGAATTCTTTATAAATTTCAACATTCATGGGAAATGAAAATATATCATAAAATAAATTTGTAATTAAGTCAATTGAGCTAATCTCAGGGTATAAGTGAGGAAAGAAATAGAAGATACATATGTGAGTCTTGGGTAGGGAGTAGCAAGACATCATCACAGCAGTGAAATTATTGTGCTCATGCTCACACAGCAGGCTAGCCATTCAAAACAGACTAATTACAACCATTACCTTCAGGGTCTTCAATTCAGAAAGAATCAACTTGGAAAGGGATCTGCTTATGTCCTGAAAATGTACAATCTTCAGAGACATAAGGAATAAGCATAGCACAGGGAGATACCTGATGTAAATTATATGTATGCTTTCCACCTGTGAAAAAAGAAGATAGTATTTAAGCATCTCAAGACATTGTTTTATTTAGGTGAATCAAGGGTCAGAAATAGGAAGAAATCATTAAGTCAGGCAGTTCAGTATGACCCCATGATGACCATGATCTAGATAGAGAGGACTTTTGTATATATGAAGATGGAGTCAATGTAGCTTGATGTGGATAAGTAATCAGATGAGACCCTGTGAAAAGAGGATAGGCAATAGTCTTACCTAAATTTTTTCCTTCTCCTATAATGATTATCAGGAGGGACATTTCTTGTTCTTTAATGATGGTAGGCGGGATATGTGTGTGTGTGTGTGTGTGTTGTATGCTCATGCATGTATACTAGATTTTAAATTGGAATCATATTATGAATATAAAATAGTATTTTTCAGTTCAATATCAGTGTCCTCTTGCTCTTTCAAACATCTTCACAATTAGTTTTGGGAGACTATGGGGCATGTGTTATTAAAGGCATTCTCCCTTCTTCTCCTCACCTGTTTTTTATAGTTTTAGTTCTCTCTTCTGCTGACATCATCTGAATGGTTATACACTTTCTCTTTCTTATTCCTCAAGTCACATGAAAGCTGTTAGGACCTCTGTACTTTACCTCAGGAGGAAAAACAGTCTTCCCTTTAAGTTGAGAAACCGTCTATTACAAAGGCAATGATATCCTATGAACCTTACGCTCAACAAGATTTAGCTTATCTTTTGACAGTGTTGGTCACTCATCCATCCTCAACTTGCTCAAGGACATAGAACCCTCAGAATACTGAAGAACCTAGATGAATTAAGTTGATGTTAGGGAAAACTACCTAATCAACACATCATCAACCTGGTGTAGGACATAATTTCCCTGTCGTTTTATTTACCTTAAATGCATTTCTTTTCTGGAAGTGTGGCCTTAGAAATGCTTTCAATTCAGATATGATAGAGTGGATGGTGGAAGTGATTACTTTTTAAAAAACCCATCTTGCCTTTTCTTTTTACTGTCCTTCCTTTCATATTTACTTCCATCCAATTAACTTTATTGTTTACATCTTTGATTACAAGGTACATATATTGAAAACAGTATTTGTAAATTTTTTTCATTAACTTTTATAAAAACATAAAATGATATAAAAATTTCTTTCAACTTAAAAAACAGATACAATTTACAAACAATAAAGTTCACCAATTTTTAGCATACGATTCAATTAATTTTGACATATATATACCTTTACATGATTTCCCCACAATCATGATGCAGAATATTTGCACTCCTCTAAAAGTTCCTTTGTGTACTTTGAAAGCAATTTCCTCCCCCTCCTCCTGGCTCCTAGGAGGTATTGATCTAGGGTCAGGAGTGCTTTTGGTCACTATAGCTTTTTGTCTTTTTTAGGATATCATATATACATACATGAATAATATAGCGTGCAGTCTCTTGTCTGACATTTTTCGTTTGGTCTAATGCATGTGTGAGCCATCTATGTTATTGTGTGTAGCTAATTAGTTATAATTGCTAGGTAGTATTCTGTTACATGAATACAAAGCCATTTGTTTATCCATTTACCATTTGATAGACATGTGGATGGCTTCCATTTTTCTGGCTATCATGAAAAAAAAAACTGCTACAAACATTTAGGAACAACATCATTGTGAGGGCACATATTTATATAACTCTTGGCTTAATTTCTAAGAGTGCGATTGCTGAAAAATTGCAAATTGGACTTTATAACTTCAGCATTAACCTCTATAAAAATGAATTTTACAAGGCAGGAATAAAACTGATTCTGTGGCCCTGAGGCAATCTAGATGGCAGAGTGAAAAGCTTCAGGGTTTGTACCTTCTCAGAAGCTTTGAGGAATTAGAAAGAACTGGCAGAAATGGTTTTTTTTTTTCCAAAGGTTCCAGAAAACAGTTAAAGCACTGCAGTAACAGCAGGTGCAGAAACAAGAAAAGGTCACTTAAAATCAATAGGATCTTGTGGCACACTGACTGGTCTGCCCCCTGCCCCCTCACTGGGTGGTCATGGAGCTGACACGTACTCTCACTGTGAGTCCTTGGTCCTGGGTCCTGAAGGAGCAGAGTAACCCTTGTGCATATCTGGGAGTGTGTATGTCTGGCCCCATCTTTCTGGTGATGTCCTAAAGGGCTCACTATCCCAGAGCTTGCCCTATGTGTAGAAGGCAGTTCACTGAGCTCTCCTACAGAACACTGTGGAAAAGCAGGCAAGTCGTGTTGCCAGGAGAAAAGGATTTCTGGCTGTAGAACAAACAATACAGTGCCTGGGACAATAAGGAAATTATTTCTTAAGGAAGATGAGGCATTCATATCCATGTAACCAGGGGAATTCTGGGGCCAAAAGCACATGACCATGACAAAAATATGTTCAGAAAGATCTCAATTCATCTGGAGCTATTCTCTAAACTCATTGTATGGATAAGCCCTGAAGGTGAGTGCTTATATAGGTCAATCTACAAAAACCGGGAAAGGTGTTTTCTTTTTGGTGCTTATCTATCCATCTATCTATCTATCTATCTATCTATCTATCTATCTATCTATCTATCTATCTATTTTTAGTATCTCCTGGCATCAAAGAAACCTCTGTCACAACACTAGCTGGGTACAAGCTTAAGAAACAGATGCCCCAGAGTCTAAATTCCAGCAATGCCATGCTAAAATATCACAATGTCCAGATTTAAATAAGGCATTACAAATACGAAAAGAAACAGAAAGTGATGGTCCAAACAAAGGAGAAGACTAAAGTGTCAGAAGCCATCAATGAGGAAGATCTGACCTGAGACATGAAAGGCAAAGACTTTTTAAAAAATGGTCTCCTCAAAGCTCTGAATGAAAACTTGGACAAAAAACAATGGAAAATCAGGGAAATGATAGATGAATGCAAAGAGAATATCAATAGAGAGATGGAAATTATGAAAAGAAACAGAGTTGAAGATTACAGTAACAGAAGTTATAAAATCCCTAGAGGAGTTCAATAATAGGTTGGTGCTGGCAGAATTAAAAATCAATGAACTTTTTCATCCAGTCTGAGGGGCAGAAAGAAGAAAGAGCCTGAGGAACCTGTTATACACCATCAAGCATACCAATATATACATTGTAGGAGTTCCAGAAGAAGAGAGAGAGAAAGGGGGAAGAGAAAATATTAAAGGAAAAAAAATGGCTAAAAACTTTCCAAATTTAAAGAAAGACATGAATATACACATCCAAGATGTTCAATGAACTCCAAACAAGGTAAACCCAGATAGATGCACACTGTGACAGGTAATGATCAAACTCTCAAATGACAAAGATAAAGAGAGAGTTCTGAAAGCCACAAGAGAAAAGCAGTATGCCACATCTGAGTGAACCTCAATGAGATTGAATGCTGGTTTCTCTTGCAAACCATAGTGGCAAGAAGGCAGTGGAATGACATATTTAAAGTGCTGAAAGCAAAAATTTGCCAACCAGACTTCTGTATCTGGCAAAACTGTCTTTAAAATTGAGGGAGGAATTAAGACATTCCCAGATAAACAAGAGCTGAAAGACTGCATGACCACTAAACTGGCCCTAGGAGATGTGCTAAAGGAAGTTCTGCAGTTGAAAGGAAGGAACACTAGGCAATTGACTAAAGCCACATAAAGAAATAAAGATCTCTGGTAAAGGTAATGGCATGGGTAAATCTCACTATCAGTACTATTGTATTTTTGATTTGTAGCTCCACTTTTTACTTCCTACTGGATCTATAAAGCAATAGCATAAAATGTAATGATAAATAAATGGTTTGAGACTTAGAAAGTATAAATAGGTGATTCATGATAAGAATTACACAAAGGTGGGAGGACAGAGAGTTATAAGAGCATAATTTAAGTATGCTAGTGAGGGAGTTAAATTGGTATAAAGACAATATTGCTATAGATTATAATGTTAAATTTATAGACTAACCATATAGAAAATATCAGAGAATATGCAAACTTATAGAGACAGAAAGTAGAGAGCAGTTATTAGGGGCTGGGGCAGGAGCAATCGGGAGCTAATGCAAAATAAGTTTAGGATTTCCATTTGGGATGAAGGGAAAATTCTAGTAAGGGATGGTGGCAAGGGTCCTGCAACATTGTAAATATGATTAATCCTACCAAATGGTATGCTTGGGTGGGGTTGGGATGGGAAGGCTTATGTTGGATGTATGTTTCCAAATCGTTCTTTTTGAAAAAAAGAACTATAAATTAAAGAGATAATAACCATTAAAAGAAATACATGATATTGGATGGGATCTAAGAATGGATGAGAAAAAGCTCAAAAGGACATTATTGGGATATAAAAAAATATTCAAATATAGAATGTAAGCTTCATATCGATGTTAAATATAAACTTGATATGTTCATCATCAATGTCAGTCTCAAACTTGATAACTGCACTTAAAGTGCACATGGAAATATGTATTCAAGGAGTATTATGTGTGCTCTCAAATGTTCAGAAAATAAACACTTTTTGTTTATTTTGTTTAGATAGGTAGAATAATATTAGCAATGATGGCAAACTATTATGGATCTGCAGATCTGTGTGGAGAGGGTATGTTGGAGTTCTCTCTATGAGGCTTGTATTACTTTTGCAACTGTCCTGTAAGTATGAAATTATTTTAAACTAGAAAGTGAAAAAAAAAATTGGTGGTGTAACCTGCTTTATTCAAGCAATAATTAATATGTAAGGACAAATATATGGAATAATTGAAAAAAATTCTTACTTGAATCATTATATTTGTAATATATTTCCATTGTTTTATCAGTTGGTGGTAATAGCTATTACAGTGATAATTCTATCCAGACAAATATTTGAACAGTTAGGGCCATTGATTCAAGGAACTGAAAAAAAAAGGTATATAAATCAAATTGATATAATTCATTTATAAAATTATTAAATTAAATTAAATCATATTATACAGTACATATGCTATATAGTATATATACAATTGTATATTAAAATGTTTTTTGTATTTAGATAATACAAATATTTTTTATGTAGAAATGATGATGACTGTCAACAAAGTAAATATTTTCAAACACTAAAGCATATTATATTAAGATTTAATATTTTCCTGCTTATTGTTTGGGTCTCTACCCACTGAGATAGCACACTATGACAACAGGAATACTTACATATTCTACTGAGGCAGACCCCAGATGCTCCCTATCTCTCACATCCCCCTACACCCGACTGCCCTACATGTAACCCTCCCCTGCCATTTTTGCCAAAAGAACATTTGCACCACTATAGTTTTAACCACAAATCTGCAAATCCCCAGAGTTCACCAGCTCCTTCTTCCAACCTTCCCCACTGTTCCATGGATTGTCCAGCCCAAATCCCCACTCTACTACCCCTCACAGATGAGCATCACCCAACCCAACACATCACTGCACCACTCTCAACCCTATCCTCTGCCCAAGCACACCCTTCCACCTTATCATAGATTTTGTCCTTATGGACATTGGCTTACCACCCTCTGCTCCCTTTTTATCTCCTGTGAAGCTGTCTTCCAGACTCTACCTCTGTTAGTCTGCTCAATTTGCTTAATTCATATCAGTGAGGGCATATAGTATTTGTCTTTCAGTGACTGGCTTACTCACTCAACATAAGGTCTTCAAGATTCATTCATGTTATCCTAATTGTTAATACTGCATTCCTTCTTACAGCTGAGTAATATTCCATTGTATGTATATAGCACAATTTGCTTAACCATTCATCTGTTGATGCAAACTTGGGATGCTTCCAACTTTTGGCAATAGTGAATAATGCTGCTATGAACATTGGTGTGCATATATCTGTTCATGTCCCTGTTTTCCGTTCTTCTGGGTATATACCCAGGAAGTAAAGCTACAATAGAAAAATTGAAAGGGAAGTACAAGTAAAATGGATTAAAAGGAATGATAGAAAAATTTTGACTGCCAAATACGGGTTTGTTATGTACATATTAGTAGATTATGGTGGGTATCAAATTGTTTTGCAATTTAAATTGTATCGGATATATTTAAAAGCAAGACAACAGTTTTACTTTTAAAAATAAATTTTTATTTTATTTATCAACTTAAATATTTAAAAACTTCATTTTGGAGGCTAAATGAGAAAAACAAAACACAAAATCAGAGCTCAGTGATATACCTCAACTCAATGGGATTGGAAATGCCATCTTGTAGTATCTTGTGCTTCCTGTAGTAACAGAATTTACCATATTTTTATGTAATAGTCTCTGTACTTACCTTCTTTTTCCATTAAGTAATAGGAGTTCCTTAATGCCAGAAACTCTGTATTTGTGTAAACAGCCTTGAGACTGATGGCTGTTGATGTTTAACTGAATGAGCAAATAAACATTCATTTTTTGATACGTGTTTCTCTGTTTTTACAATTCTGTTTACTAGCATTTTTTTTTTATATTCTTCCTCTGACCTTTAAGATCTTAGGGAATCAGCATGATATTATAGTAGAAAGAATAATGTACTAAGATTTTATGGATGGTAGTCCAATCTCTGACATTTACATAACTGTGTGACTTGGACAAGTCATAAATTCTTTAAGCCAAAGACTCTCTTATGTGCAAAATAGGAGCCTGTAAGTGAATGAATTCTTAGTTCCCTTCCTTTCCTCAAGCCATATTATTTTATTTTATTTCCTATGCAGTTGCAGTTTTGTCTATTACTAGTGATCTGCCCACCAGTGAGAATGCACAGGAATGACTATATATTTGGAAGTAAAACAACAAGGGCTCACACTGAGTGACTGTTAAAACTGAAAGGAACTTTACAGTCAAACTAGTCCCACCTTTTATTTTCAAAATGAGAAAACAGACATTAAGGAATTTTAAATGACTTGCCCAATGTAACAAAAAGCTAATATCAGAGCTTGATTTTGAATTTAATCTTAGTCGCAATGGAGCACAAGTTCCATCAAGTAATGGTTAAGAACTCAAGTTATAGAATAAAGTATATCTTAATTCGAATCCAAGCCATGGGTTAAGCTATTTAAATTTTCCATTTTGCTATTTCTTTCTTATGTATGGAGTAATAATAATAATAATAGTTTAACTCATAGGTTATTTTGAGGTTAAGATAATTGTTGTAAAGTTATAGGCATATAGACAAAAGTTAAGTAAGTAATAATCCAGGATTTAAAATTTTTTTCCTTTTTTCTTTTTAAAGCTTTAGATTACATAAATGTTACATAAAAAATATAAGGGATTCCCATATGCCCCACCCGCTCTCCTTCCCACACTTTCCCACATTAACCACATACTTAATTAGTGTGGTAAATTTGTTACAACTGATGAACATATACGGAAGCATTGCTACTAACCATGGTCTATAATTTGTATTGTGGTTTACACTCTATCCCACATGTTTTTGTAGGTTTTGACAGAATATATAATGGCCTGTACCCATCATTGCAATGTCATGCAAGACAATTCCAATGTCCTGAAAATGTCCCCATATTATACCTATTCTTCCCTTTCCCTCCCCTCAGAACCTCTGGTGGCCACTGCCTTTATATCAATGATAAAAGTCTTCCATTGTTAGAATAATAATAAGTCTATAATAGAATAATGGATGCAATTGTCTTGCTTGCTGTTGCAGACACTCTCTATTCCTTGGACTGGACATTGTCCGTCTCTTTTGTTAGTTGTCCTTGGTTGAACTGGAAAGCAGGTGTTGCAACTCTGCTGAGATTCAGGGCTCAACTGGCATATGAACGGAGCAAAGATTTAAGTCTCTGGGGTGTATATTTAACAAGTATATGCTAATTATAAGTTCAAATGAAAGGGAGAGAAGAGCCATGTGCAGGAAACTATAAATGAGTCTATCTCTGTTATCCTGGGGAACATAAAATTACAGAATAACACCCACTGACAGGGTGTTGAATTCTTAAGCTTGTCTGCCCTGCTTATAGTGTCTGGATATCTCTAGAGCCCTCAGGAGCCCTAATGTTTGAAGCATTATTTACTGTGGCAGTCAATGAGATCCTGCTGATATGTGTATAAGCATAACCCCTGGAATTACCTCCTGACTCACTTTGAAATCTCTTAGGCACAAAAACTCATTTCTATTTAATATTTCCCCCTTTCGGTCAAGGTCTTTTTCTGCATCGTTAGTTGGCACTTGGTAATAATCCTCGGTGCCAAGGAGGCTCATCCCTGGGAGTCATGTTCCATGTTGGGGGTTTGAGGGGAGAAGTAAACTCTGATTTTTATAGTACTATTCACTACAGGACTGCAAAGTATCAAGCTGAATAATTTTAACTAAATATCACATGTAACACACAAAAACAGTATAAAAAGTTATGTCTATTTATTTAACTTTTGATGTTGTAAACTTTATCAAGTCTCTTGAGAATAGGAATTGGGCCCATAATCTACAAAATATTATATCAATTAATCTATTCACCTATTTATCTATCAGTAGTTTATAAATTCAATTCAAGAAATATTTATTGAACATGATGTGCCACTGGGAATCCACACAATAATAAAGTATAAATGGGTGTCTAATTATAAAGAATTCCAAGTTGACATTTTAAGCTAGAGGTCCAAATAAGTTTAAGAATAATTCCTTGCAAGAACTGTAAATATCTAGTGCTATAATACCAAAATTAAGAAATTGCCTTTGCAACCTAAGATTCCTGTAGTATAACTTTATTTCCATTTATATTAAATTGCTTCACTCTATAGGATATCAACTGCAATGTAATGAAACCGATTACATCATATTTTCCCTTAAGTGGTGAGAAAATCTGTCTACATGGAGCAAAGTTTGCTTATCCCATTTAAAAGACATCTTGGAACATGGTATCTATCTGAATGGAGTGAAGAGAGATGAAAGCACAAGATTGAACATGAAAGAAAATCAGAATTACAAACTGCTCTGTGCTCAAAAGAGATCAGATTTTGAAATCAGAGCTCTCCCAGATGTTCTCAATGAGTCCCAGGGCAATCATGTGAAAAATAATAGATGAGGCAATGAGAGAACTATATATCCTGGGGTTTCGTTTCTTTATAAAAAAAAAACTCCTTTAAAGTAATTTATCAAAGTCACACAGGAACTGAAAACATTTAACATAGTTTTTAAACCTCAAACTGAGTGTTGCTTTTTGAAAATTGAAAAAGCTTCAGGCTTTTTTTGGTTAGCATTTTCTTTAGAATGTCAGATTGCCACTTGCCATGAATAGGGCCAAAGGAAGGGTGAAGATGTTTTCTTGTTGTCGTGAAGCCAACAGTGAGAAGGAAGTCAGAAGGAACTCAAAGAGGATATATTTCAGGACTTTAAAAAAAAAAAAAACAGGACACATTTGTGTACATGTAAATAAGACGTTGACTACAAGAGCAAAATCCCATTTTTGTTTATGAACAAAGACACATTCTGTGGTTTTTTAAGTCCATTAACATCAGGAACTAATCTCTTACATAACCCATTTCTGTTATCTCCTCCAAAGTTGAGCTCACACACTAGGGAGGTAGAATTAAGCTCTTTATCCCATACACACCCACTGCTGGCTGACTATAACATGTAAGTAAATAAGTTACCCTATTAATTATATGAGCTGAAAATGATCTTTGCTCACATCAGTCAAGGGGCTATAAGTGCTCTGATAATAAGTAAAAGTAATGATTATTTTAAAATATTTTGGAAAGTTTTGTAAAAACACAATTGGGACAGAGTCTGCTGCCAGCTGTAGAACTGCTTTTAATTAAAACTTTGTTCAATATGCTCACAGCAGAGTTTCCTCATTTTCCTGTTGTATAAATATGTACTGATTCAGCAATTATTGAACCCTGGCCACATGATAAAACTTTCTTCTGTGACAACTTAGCCAGCAAAATCAGCTTTGATTCATTAGATAATAACACTATCAAGAAGAATATTCCCTAAACTCTCCCTTAACCAAAGGCTATGGAACAGGAAGGCCCAAACTAAGGGAAAAAAACCTTCTTATTTTAAATTTAATGTAGGTGTCTATAATGAGATGGTAAAAGTTGACTTACATATACAAGGCCAGTGGGTCTATTATCCTGAGTGTAAAAGTCAGATAAACTGGCTTCTATTCACAACTTTGTTAGTGATTGCCTCATTATACACTTTCACATGACTGGTTATACTAAACATTTACTTAAAATAAAAAGTCATTATTAACTTTGTCTATTAAGGAACACTGTGCAATAATCACATAATATTTTTTTAAGTCTGTCATTTTTTTAAAAAGATTTATATATTTTTATTTATTTCTCTCCCCTTCCCCCCCACCCCCAGTTGTCTGCTCTCTGTGTCCATTCACTGTGTGTTAGTCTATGTCCGCTTGTATTCTTGTCAGTGGCGCCAGGAATCTGTGTCTCTTTCTGTTGCGTCATCTTGCCATGTCAGCTTTCCATGTGTGCAGCACCATTCCTGGTCAGGCTGCACTTTTTTCATGCAGGGCAGCTCTCCTTATGGGGTGCACTCCTTGTGCATGGGGCTCCCCTACGTGGTTGACACTCCTGCGTGGCACAGCACTCCTTGTGTGCATCAGCACTGCGTGTGGGCCAGTTTACCACATGGGTCAGCAGGCCCTGGGTTTGAACCCTGGACCTCCCATGTGGTAGGTGGAAGCCAAATCCACTTCCCTAATCACATAATATTTTGATGCTATAGAGGACCAAAAGAACTAGGCAAGACCTAATTTTTCAGCATCCTTTTAGATGCCTGAAGACTTACCCAACTTTTCCCCCTTGCCAAAATCCATTACTTTTTTCAAGTCTAAATTTATGCAGGTAACATTGTTACTAGTTACATTTTGTTGAAGGTATCAAATTTTTGTTGCTTTATCATTGTCTATTTCCTGAGCAAGATACAGGCAAAGGTAAATGGAGAAATTTCAAATCTCATTCTACCAACTATTCTAAGGCTCATAAATGTAATAAAACCAAGTATTTAAATGATCTTCATAAAATGATAAACCCACAGTTATAGTTGAGGAATTAGATACCCCCACCCAGAAACTTGTAGAACGACAAGAAAGGATGTAGAAGAGCTGAATAACCCAATCAACCAAAATCATTTAACTGATGTTTTTAGAACACTTTATCCAACCACAGCTAAATACACATTTTTTTCAAGCATCTGTAGAACATTTACAGAGACAGACCAAATCCTGAGACATAAAACAAACCTCAAAAAAATTTTTTAATTGAAATCACAAAGAGTTCTATGGCAATAATAGTATTAAGCTAGAAAGTAATACAGAAAGACAAGTAGAAAGTTTCCAATCATTTGGAAATTGAACTAGATGCTTCTAAATAATCCATGGTTCACACTGTAGGCAAGGAACACAGCCACATGAAACCAACAGCCCTTCACTGGACCCTATATGGAAATATGTGATAATCCATTTGCCAATATAACAGAGACAGACTCTTCCATAAATTCCCTACTCGTGATTGTTCTATCCCTTTTATTTGGAGCTATGATTATCACTATACTCATTAAATATATGTCTCAGAGTCTTGAATATTTGGGCTGTTAATATTCCAGTTGCACCCAGAATCCCAGAAGAGTTGTGGCCAACACCTCCTCAACAGTTCTTCAGTCTTGCCCAGGAAAATTAACAAAATGATGATGATGGACAAGTTCCATCCCCACCCCCCCAAACAAAACAAAACAGAGAGAATCTACAACTGCAAGAAAAACAGTTCCTGCCATCTGTCCCATATTATCTAAGCCCCCTCTCAATTTGAAGCAGTAAGAGTAGACATTCCAAATTCCTCAAGACTGAGGAATAAATAAACATAAGAAGGGGGGTAACCATGGAGCAATGTAGATTCATTGTTATTGTAGGTATTATCATGTGGTAACAGAAGAACTTGTAACATTGATATAAAGATGGTGGTTGCCAGAGGTTCAGAAGGGAGGGGAAGGGACGAATAGGCATTTTTAGGGCATTGGAATTGGTTCTGAATGATACTGTAGTGATGGATAACATTATACATTTCCAAAGCCTACAAAACTATACGACGCAAAGTGTAAGCTATAAACCGTAGACCTCAACTAGTAGCAGTGCTTCAATTTGGTTCATCAGTTGTAACAAATGTACCTCACTAATTAAGATGTTAATAAGTAGGGGAAAATATGTATATGGGTGGGGGTTATATAGGAATCCCCTATACTTTGTTATACTTTTCTGCAATCTAAAACTTCTCTAAAAACAAATGTTTAACTTTAAAATAAATAAATAATCCATGGTTCAAGGGAAGTCTCAAAAAATAAAAATACATAGAACAAAATGAAAATCAAAATATAGCATATCAAAATATATTGAAAGCAGAGTAGAGAGAGGACTTATAGCTTTAATACTTATGTTAAAAGAAAAGGAAATACCTGAAATTAATTATCTAAAGTTCCAAACTCAAGAAACTAGAAAACTAAAAGTAAAATAAACCTAAAGCCAAAAAAGAGCTGAAATCAATGAAAGTAAAAATTGGAAAAATAAAGAAAATGAATGAAACAAAAAGTTGGTCTGTAAAAAAATGATAAAACCAATGAACCACTAGTAAGACTTACAAAAATAAAACAATGAAGACACAAACACAAATATCAGGAATGAAACAGGAGATATAACTAGGAATCCTGCAGCCATTAAAAGGATAAGAAATGTCACCATGAACAACTTGTGCTTATAAATTCGGCATAGATTCATGGATCAATTCATTGAAAACCAACAAATTACCAAATCTCAACCAAAATGAATTACTGTAGATTATTTAAATAGTTCTATAACCATTAAATAAATTGAATTTGTAATTAAAGACTCACAAAAAAATAGAAATCTTTAAGCCCGAATGGTTTCATGGAGAATTCTACCAAACATTTACAGAAGAATTAACATTAATTCTATACAATCTCTCCCAAGAAAAAGTAAGAGGGAAAACTTCCCAATTCATTTTATGAAACCTCAGTTGCCCTGATGCCAAAATCAGACATAGTCAACACAACAAAAGAACACTGCAGACCAATATCCTCCATGAATATATACACACAAAACCATGGCAAATTGCCCTATAACCAAATGAGATTTATCCCAGGTATGCATGATCAGTCCCAAATTCAAAAATCAATGAATGGAATCTACCATATCAACAGGCTAATAAAGAAATACATAATGATGTCACTTGAAGCAGAAGCATTTGACAAAATTCATATCCATTCATGAAAACAGGATTAGGGTGGACCTACCTCAATATGATAAAGAGTATCACAAAAACCTGCAATAGGCATCATACTTACGAGTAAAGACTAAATGCCAGCTGACAACACCTACACCATTACAGATGCATTTATGCGAAAATTTCACTTTAATGAACCCACAATACAGTACCCCAGCATACATATTATGTGGTATTTGTACAATAGTAATCATTATAACCATGTTTTTATAGAAAAATTTTGGACAAAACTGGTCCATCTATAGAGATTTAATTAAAGAAAGTATGGTACATATGCACAATGAATATGATGCATTTGTAGAAAAAAATAAAGACAGTCTCTCATTGATATGGAAATATCTCCCAGGTATTTTAAGTAAAAAAAAAAAAAACATGCAATGAGTAGAAAAGAATGTGCTGCATGCTACATTTTATTTAAAAATGGGGGGAAAGCATATATTTTTAATTGTGATTTTTTAAATTTATGTATAAAATTTTACTGTTTTTATTCATCCTTCTAGTGTTTATTTCATGAAATTATACACATGTATTTATTAACTATATATATGAGATATATAAAGACATGGGAATGAGTCTCTTCTGAACACTCCTTTTTATATCTTCTGACTTTGAAAAACAAAAGTATTAGTGTTTAAAAACCTTTTTAAACAAATTTTTTTAAAAACTCACTAGTCTTATCTTTTCAACCTGTCTTTGTTTCTAATATCTCCATTGAATGCAAAAGTATCAGATCTTGTGTATCTTGTCTTGGCCACAAGACTTTTTTCCCTTCATTTCTAACACCTAGAGATTTTTTTTCCCTTAGTGTTTTGGGTTGTAATTTAATATTTTATGCAGCGATTCTGTATGCTGATGGCAAAAGTGTGATAGTAGTTGTTAGCTCTGACCACTATGCTTTAGGATGTGGATAATCATAAAAAATTCTGAAATAATCACAAAAGAATTTTTAATTGAACTCTTAAAAACTTTTGAGATCATTGTAGATAATACTGCAGTAATAAATAATATAATGTGGGAAAACGGACTTTGGCCCAGTGGTTAGGTCGTCCGTCTACCACATGGGAGGTCCGCGGTTCAAACCCCGGGCCTCCTTGACCCGTGTGGAGCTGGCCTATGCGCAGTGCTGATGCGCACAAGGAGTGCCCTGCCACGCAGGGGTGTCCCCCACGTAGGGGAGCCCCACGTGCAAGGAGTGTACCCCGTAAGGAGAGCCACCCAGCGCGCGAAAGAAAGTGCAGCCTGCCCAGGAATGGCGCTGCCCACACTTCCCGTGCCGCTGACAACAACAGAAGCGGACAAAGAAACAAGACGCAGCAAAAAGACACAGAAAACAGACAGCCGGGGGAGGGGAGGGGAATTAAATAAATAAAAATAATCTTTAAAAAAAATAAAAAAATAAAAAATAAAAAATAAAAAATAAAAGAATAATATAATGAGATCCCATGTACCCTTTGCCCAGTTTTACCTAATGGTGACATTGTATAAAACTACAGTAAAATAGTGCAACCAGGATATTCACATTGATACAATCTATCAAATTAATTCAACTTATCCTAAGTTTTACTTGTTTTCATTTGTGAATATGTTCTCTGTGTGTGTACTTAGTTCTATGCAATTTTATCGTATGTATAGATTAGCGTGTCCATCACCACAGTGAAGACACAAAACAGTTCCATCACCACAAGGTTTCCCACTGCTACTCATTATCATATCCACCTTCCTCTCATGGCTCCCAGTATGTAATGCCTGGCAATTGCTGATTTACACTCCATCTCTGTCATTTTGTCAATTCAAGAATGTAAAGAATGTTATACAAATGACATAATAATATGTAACTTTTGGGGATTAACCTTTTTCACTCCTATAATTCCATTCAAGTTTTTGCATGTGTCAATAGTATAGTTTGTTCTTTTTACTGCTGACCAGTTTTCCAATGTATGGTCTGACCACAGTTTAATCCTTCATCAGGATTGCTTCCAGTTTGGTACTATTATGAATAAAAATGTACATTCTTGGACAGACTTTTTTGTGAACATTAGTTTGCCTTTCTCTAGGATATATACCCAAGAATTCAATTGCTGAGTCATAAAGTAATTGCATATTCAGTTTTGTAAGAAATTTTTAAAATTCTTTTTCAGAGATGATGTGCCATTTTACAGTACCACCAGCAATGAATGAGTGATCCAGTGTCTCCACATGTTTGCTAGCATTTGGTGATGTCACAATTTTTTATTTTAGTCATTCTGAGAAGTGTATAGTGATACTTCATCGTGCTTTTGATTTGACTCTCCCTAATGGCTAATGCTGTTGAATATCTTTTCAGGAGCTTATTTGCTTTCTGTATATCCTCTTCAATGAAATGTCCACTCATGACTTTAGCCATTCTCAAATTGAATTTTTAAAATTAATGTTGAGTTTCAAGAGTTCGTTATACATTGTTGATACTGGTCTTTTTCCAGATATGTGGTTTGCAACTATTTTATCCATATCTATAGCTTGTCTTTTATCCTCTAAGCAGGATCTTTCACAGAACAAATATTTTAAAATTTTTTTTAAAGATTTATTTTTTCATTTCCCCCTCATTCTCCCCCGTCCCCCCCCCCCCACACATACACACACATCTTCTGTGTCTGCTTGTATTCTCATTAAGCAGCTCTGGAAACCCATCCTGGGACCTTCCAGAGTGGGAGAGAGGCAATTACTCTCTTGTGCCACCTCAACTCTCTGTTCTGCTACATTTTCTTATTTTCTCTCCTCTTTGTCTCTTGTTGCATCATCTTGCTGAGCCAGCTCTCAGCATCGGCCAGCACTCCTGCATGGGGTGGCTTTCTCATGCATGGGGCAGCATTCTCACACAGGGGTGCACTCCTGTGTGGGGTGGCATTTCAGCATGGGCCAGCACTCTGTGTGGGCCAGCTCAACGTGTGGGCCAGCTTGCTCTCACCCGGAGGCTCTGGGCATTGAACCCTGTACTTCCTAAATGGTAGATGGGAGCCAAATTCGTTGAGCCACATCCATTTCCCAATATTTTAAAATTTTGATAAGGTCGAATTTATCAATGTTTTGATGCTTTACATTTAAGTTTGTGATCCACATTGAGTTCATTTTTGATTAACATATGATTTGGCCCAATGGTTAGGGCATCTGCCTACCACATGGGAGGTCCAAGGTTCAAACCCAGGGCCTCCTGACCTGTTTGATGAGCTGGCGCACAGTACTGCAGTACTGATGCACGCAAGCAGTGCCGTGCCATGCAGGAGCCCCATGTGCAAGGAGTGCGCCCCAGCACGAAAGAAAGTGCAGCCTGCCCAGGAATGGCGCCACACACATGGAGAGCTGATACAGCAAGATGACACAACAAAAAGAGACACAGATTCCCAGTGCCACTGACAAGAATACAAGGGGACACAGAAGAACACACAGCAAATGGACTCAGAGAGCAGACAATGGGGAGTGGGGAGGGAAGGACATAGAAATAAGTAAAAAATAAATCTTAAAAAAAAAAAGATACGACATTTACGAGCAACTGGATGTACAATTGCCCAACAATTTCTACCTTGAATAGCTTTTGCTTCTTTGTCCAAATTCAGTTGGGTTTATTTGTGTGGGTTTATTTCTGGGTTTTCTATTCTGTTCCTTTGATACACTGACATTCCTCCACTAATACTACCCTGTTACTATAGAATGTACTAGGTCTTAATATCTAGTAGAGTGATACTTCTATTTCATTCTTCTTGGTCAAGATTGTTTTAGCTATTCAGGGTCTGTACCTTTCTATGTAAATTTCACAATACACTTGATTTCTACAAAGAAAAAAAGATTGCTGAGATTTTTATAAGAAATACATTAAATAAAAAATCAGCGTGAAAAAAATTAAAATCCTTACTATGCTGAGTCTTCCAATCAATGAGCAAGGAATGTCTCTCCCATTATTTAGCTCTTCTTTTATTTCTTTCATCAGAATCTTGCAAAGTTCAGCTTTCAGGTTGTGGTAGATTGTATTATGTACCCTCTTAAAATACATTCATTAATCTTAAACTGCATTCCTGTGGGTGTGCGTTCATTTTCAAAATGGGATGTTTAGAAAATGTTATTTTGAATTAAAGTGTGGCCCAACTGAATCAGGATGGCCCTTAATATTTAATAGAGGCCTTATTAAAGAAAAGTAACTGGAAGCCAAAGTCACAGAAAGCCACAGGGTGGAAGCAGAAGCTGGAAGTCAGAGAAATTCTGGACAAGGAGAGATTCCACATGAAGGGTGGCAGAGATGCAGGGCAAGGAACCCCAGCACTAGAATGTTATGGGCTTTGGGGCAAAATAATGGTCTTCCTTACATCTTGATTTTGGACTTTTAGCCTCTGAAAGTCTGAGACAAAAAGTGCTTGTTGTTTAAGCCAACCAATGTATGATATTTGTCATAGCAGACTGGCAAACTAAGACACAAATCCTGTACAAGTTTTTCTAAATGTATACCTAAACATTTCATATTATTTGGAGAAAGTTCATTGTTATTAGAAAAATTAGAAAATGATAATGAAAGGCAATTCTAATATCATTGCTAAAGAAGAAATAAGAAATCACACAGCATAGCTTATAAAATAGAAGAGAGCTTTGAATTGCTTGTAAAATAGGGTAGTAATCCTATTAATCCTCTTGCTGAAGTCCTTTATAGAGAACAAAATTCAGACAGAGAAAAAGAAAGCCACAAATGGAGCAGTCAGAAGCTATCCATCTGTGGAACTCAGAGATGCCGCCATGTGCCTTGCCATGTGACAAACTAAGGACCAAGTATTGCTTGCAGCCAGCACCAGATGTCACAGTCCTTGGGGAGAAATCATTGACTTAATGATGACCTGACTGGACTTTTTTCCAAGCCTCAAACTGTAACCTATTAAATTCCCACTGTTTAAGCCAAACCATTTCATTTTATCTATTTGAACAGCCTAGGAAACTGAAACACCATCATAATCATGGATAGCAGAAATTATATTTAAAACACTTAACTCTTTCTCTGGAAAGATAGGATATTAGATATGATACTCATATTTTCAGCCAGTAACCCTTATACTGGGAACGCTGTTTGTGGTTATAGAAAGACAGAATACATGAGTTCAAACTTGGTCCTAAAAACTGGTCTGTTCAAAGCAGCACAATATTAGTGTGTTAATGAAAATTTAAGAAGGCTTAAAAGAAGATCAAACATGACTGAAGAGTTGGAAGAAATAAACTCTAATGTAAAACTATGGAAATCAGTATAGTTTGAGATCGGAAAGAAAATGGCAATGGGTTTTAAGTTTTATAGAATTTTATATTCTTAAAGACAGTAATTGGCCAACAAGATGACATGGATTTACTCTCTATCTGAAAGAGTTATAGCCTAATACTAAGGCTACTTTAATGAGTATTAATAAGAACATGATTTAAATATCCTTACAATATTATGAAATAAGCATTGTCATTCCTAGGAAAAGGAGAAACATTAAGGCTTGAGAACTCCTTTTTTCCTAAAGTTACGTAAATGGTGAAATTTTAGTTCCAATCCAGGAGGGTCTAATTCCATTGTTCACAATTTAATGCACCAAATCAGGAATTAGCAAACTGAAACCCATGGGCTAATCCACTCCTCAGCCTTTTTCCTTCTCTATTTTTTTTAATGTTACATTAAAAAAATATGAGGTCCCCATATACTCCTGAACCCCCTCACCCCACTCCTCCCTCATCAACAACCGCTTTCATCATCAAGGCACATTCACTGCATTTGGTGAATACATTTTGGAGCACTGCTGCACCACATGGATAGTGGTTTGCATTGTAGTTTACACTCTCCCCCAGGCCACACAGTGGGCCATGGCAGGACATACAAGGTCCAGCATCTGTCCCTGCAGTACCACCCAAGACAACTCCAGGTCCTGAAAATGCCCCCACATTATATCTCTTCTTTCCTCTCCCTACCCTCAGCAGCTACTGTGGCCACTTTCTCCACATCAGTGTTACAATTTCTTCCATTACTAATAACAATAGTTTCATAGTACAATATCAGGAAGTCCACTTTAATCCATACACTATTCCTCCAGCCTGTGAACCCTGGGATGGTTATGTCCACTCCCCCTCTATATCAAGAGAGGGCTTAGATTCCACATAGATGATGGATGCAATTCTCCTACTTGCAGTTGTAGGCACTCTTGGCTCCCTGGTATGGTGGTTGACCTTCTTCACCTCCCTGTTAACTGGCCAGAGTAAGTCCAATAAACCAAATAGTAGGAATTGCAAGTCTGCTGAGGCTCAGGGCCTGGCTGTCACATGGACAGTCCAGAGATTCAGGTCTCTTGAGTATACATCAACTAGAGTGCCAACTACAGGTCTGGTAAAAGTAACAGAAGAGAAATGTGTAGAAAGGTCATTTCTGAGTCCAACTCCATCACACTCAGGAACACAAACTCCAAAGTAGAACCAACTGACATGGCACTGAACTCCAGAGCCATCTGCCATGACTGTAGAAGCTGTGGATCTCTGTAGCCCTCAGGAGAACCAGTACCTGGGCTTGTATCTACTTTGGCTGTCGCTGGGACCCTGCGGAGGCATACATTAGCATTATCCTTCTGATGACCTCCTGATTCTTTTTTGGAAACTCATAGCCATATACACGCATTTGTCCTTTCCATTTCCCCCTTTTATTCAAAGTCAAATAGCAGTTTTTAATACCTGGTATTGCACATAGGCTGAAATATTCTGCTGGTCTGAGTTGACCCTTTTTTTCAAGGTTTTTTTCTAGTTACATCATCAGCTGGTGCATGGTAGTAATCCCTCAGCACCAGGGAGGCGCATCCCCAGGAGTCATGGCCCATGCTGGGGGGGCAGGGGTGGGGAGGGAAAGTAATGCTTGTACATGCTGAGTTTGACTTACAGAGTAGCCACATTTGAGCAACATGGAGGCTCTCAGGAGGTAACTCTTGGGCACCCTGCAGCTCTAGGTCTAGTTCATATTTCAAGCACACAGGCTTATAATCATAGCCATCAGTATCAAGGGTTCATTGTTGGATTATCCATCTTAATTGGTCTTTGCCATTGCACTTGGGGGATTGTTGCTGTTCCATTGGAGAATGTGATAGAGCTCCCTTGACTAGGAACTCAGCACTCCCTCAGTTGTCATTTTTAACTGAAACCACTATGAAAGTATCCAAATATTTTTATGTACCCTGTACACAAGCCCTGGAAAACTCCCTCCCAACCATGTGTCCCTATCAATAACACCCCACACCAGTGTTCCTCCTTTGTTATAGCTGAACCTCTCTGTGGTCTGAAACGTCTTTAAAAATGAAGCCTAATATGTTGCCAGGTTCCATTAATAGTAAAATGGAATACAGTGATGGGTTTAAAAGCTAGACATAGAATACATACTAATTTAGAAAAATTAAATAAGGTAAAAATAAATTAGGGTATCAAAAAATGAAAAAATGGAAAAGTTTTGTTTTTGACGTTTTGCTTTTCATCACTGCTATAGATGTTGCGCTATATGTACAGTGGCAAGGCAATTTCTTCAATTTATTCCTCAGTGTCTACATCCTTTCCTTCTTTTTTTTCTTGCAATTATTAGTTTTGTCTTCACAAAATTTTTAGATCACAGTAATTCACATATATAATATATGGTACTCCCACATATCCAAAATCAAACCCTTTGTCCCTTTCCCAGCAATGATTTTTTTGTTCTTTTTTAAATTTATTGAAATATATCACTCATACATAAACATACAATGAACAAATATGTAATAGTTGTGAACTTACAAAACAAACATATATAACATCAAACAAACATATATTCCAACAATGATTTTTTTTTTACATGTTTATATTATATTTGCTGTAGCTGATGTGCAGATATTGAAACAACAACTTTCAATCATGTTTCCATTTTGGTTTCCATTATGGTTTATATTTTAGACTATACAAGTTTCTAAATTTTTAGTTATCTTATGTTTTACATTATGGTTTACATTTTAGCCTATAGACTTTTATACATTTTTGGTGTAATTTAACATGTCCTATATCATCATTCGTTATCTTGTGGAACATTTCCATTGCCCCACAGTTACACTGATTTCATTTATTCATTACCTCTTTGCCCCTCGCCTTAGGGCCCACAGTGACAATCAATCTTCATTACTTGAAGGACCATATTCAGAGCTACTTGCAACAATGTTGAGGGTTTGACATACTCGGCTGCCCTAAACCATTGGAAGCCACCAATTCTCCAGAGAGATACAATTCCCTCTGTTTGAGAACATCAGTTCTCCCAAGGATGTGGGTATACCTTCACTCTCATTGTATGGGTCTCCACCCAATGATATAACCCACTATGACAAAATGAGCACTCACACACTCCCTAGAAACTTGCCCTGTGTCAGATGCCCCCCCTTAAGCATTTTAAACAGGTAACCTTACTTATTATATTTTCTAGAGTTTTCTCTACATTATAATTTCAGCCACATACCTAACAATCTCCTATGTTAAAATGTTCCCCCCAACTTCCCCCCAATTTCTTGGGTAATCTGACCCTTCCTCCCATTCCTAGCCCCCCCAAGCCCACAAAGCCCCATCCAAAGGTATCCCTATCCCTCCATTTTATCCCTTCCCTATACAAATACTTACCTCCAGCTTATCATAGATTTCACCTATGTAAGTGTCAGCTTGCAACCTTCCTCTACTCCCCAACTTCCCTTAAGCCTCTAGCTCTCTGAGACAGCTTGGTTTACTTATTTCATATCAAAGAGTTTATGTAGTATTTGTTCTTCAATGCCTGGGTTGCTTCACTCAACATAAGCTTCTCAATATTCATCCATGCTATCACTTGTGTTTGTACTGTATTTGTACTCCATTGTATGTATATACCACATTTTATTTATCCATTCACCCTTCGATGGGCATTCGGGTTGATTCCAACTTTTGGCAATAGTGAATAGTGCTGCTATGAACATTGGTGTGCATATATCGGTTTGTGTCCTTGTTTTCAGTTCTACTGGGTATATATCCAGCAGTCTCAGCCTGTTCTTATATAGTTCATGAACTAAGAATAATTTTTACATTATTAAATAGTTGCAAAAGTCAAAGGATAAATAATAATTCATGACATGTAAAAGTTGTATGAAATTCAAATTTCAGTGCTGTATTAGTCAAGGTTCTCTAGAGAAAAAGAATCAACAGGAGATATTTGTAAATAATATGAGATTTTATAAGATTCTCTCATGTGACCGTGGGCATGCAGAGGTCCAAATTCTGCAGGGCAGGCTGTAAACCAGAAGCTTCAATGAAGATGCTTGACGAGTTCCCAGGAGAAGCTGGATGTCTGAGGTAGAGATGGGAATTCTCTCTTTCAATTTTGAAATATTTTTCTCTTTTTAAAGCTTTGAACTGATTGAATGAGAAGTCACTCAGTGCTGACAGCAATCTCCTTAGTTGATTGTAGATGTAACCATCCATCCATGCAATCAATTCACTGATGTTTAAAGTCCATGAAATATCCCTGTATTACAATAAACCCAGTGCTTGCTTAACCAGACAACTGGCATTTACCTGGCTAATGTGTTGACACATTAGCCTAACAATCACAAGAGTCCATAAAAAAATTGTTTCATTGGAACACAGCCATACTCATTCATTTATATATTGTCTATGGCTGCTTTAGCATTATAGTGGTAGAGCTGGGAAGTTGCAACAGATATTTTATGGATCACAAACTATTTTTTACAGAAAAAGTTAGCTGATTCCTTCAATAGAGTGCCACATGTAATATGAAACTGTATAAATAAAATTGCAACCTTGTAAAATTTTATTCTAGGAAGTGGAAGAATCTTCTCTGATCAATTTAAAACCAGGCTATATGAACTGTGTCAGCATCAGATGAGTTTAAAGATTCCTTAAAGGTAGGAAAGCAGCTTTATAAAAAATTTCCAAAGCAATACTTCTTCATACTCCTAAGCACAGGAAAATATGTAAGGAAATTGGAATGGGAACCCAGTGTTTTTCAAGCCACAGGAAGATGGAAGTAGTCAACAAGGCAGATTACATTTAAACTGGGTATAACATATGGTCTACAATAGTGTAAACTTGAATTATGTAGCTTACTACTTGTGTTCTATAATATTAGTGTCTAAATTCACTTTTTAAAAACACGAATCAAAGGAAAATAGAAATCTCAGGATGACAGTTCTGAAAAGAATTCAAACGAACAAATATATTGACAGTAATGTTATCAAGCTATTGTTTCCTTAAAAGAAAATCATCTAAGGTTCTATAGAAAAAAATGAATGGAAGGGAATAAAATTTCTTATATCTAAAGCTCCTATTCAACAACCCATAAGGATGTCTTCAGTTGAATAGATATAACAGCAAGGCATACACTCTGGGACTACTCAACACCCCTTCAAGCAATGAAGCAGAGGTCTGGAAGGGAGATAGAAGAGCAATTCTTCACTTTCCTTCCTTTCTTTGCTCTTTCCTTCATATCTGTGATGCTGTTGACAACCCTTCAGCATATTCCTCCCTTTTATGAGGGAGCCTTCTATTTGGTTTATATGTGGGTAAATTATTTTGCAATTAGGCATTTTGTAGATTCCTATTTTTAGTAGCCAGGTGGTCTTTGAGAATCACTGTATTAGAATTATCATTTAATCTTTGCAAAAACTCTTGGGACTGTAGCAAATGTAATATAGCATTTATCCAGGCAAACATTGTCTTCTATCTTCATTTCAGTTCTTTTTCTGTTCATAAAATAAAATAGACAACCTCTAAATTAACCCCTTCACATGGTCACCCCTGATTGACCAAAACTCTGGACGTTAATAAAGATAAACATGATAATAAATAATTAACCATCATTTATTTCTATGTAATTTGAACTTACATGGCTTGGGAAACTGAAAGGAAGATTCTTAGGATTATCAGCCTTTTTACTCTGCAACAAAATTGATTTCATGCCTTTGTTTAAGAGTTATATAAATTCACATCTTGACATAATATTATTTATAGTATGATAAGAAAAGAAAGAAAAATTAATACCAATTTGGGAGTTGGAAGTGGGAGAAACCATTTTATGATTTATTAATAGATTCAATAGTTGCAATTCAAAGTGAATTAGAAGAAGTTCTGTTTTCCTATGACTAACTAAGAGTGGATGTCTTGAGAAGGTCACAGAAAGTTCACATTACCCTTGAACAAATATGTTTTCCACATTTCATTGCCAGAATGGAGAGAAACAGAAGGGCCAGAAATTAGTGCAAAACTCTGATCTCACTCTGTTTCTGGCCTTGCCTAGAAGAGGAAGTACCAAAAATCACACTGGAGAGACTAATGCTTTTTTCCCATTGTTTTTGCCAGGAGTGAAAAGTATTTTGTATAGTACTACGCCTAAACTAACAACAGACTCTAAAATTTTAGATTTTTTTCAAGCTTTCAACCATTAACATTTTCATATATCCAATTAAAGACTGAAATAATAGAAAAAGTGGAAAGCATAGCCTAAGTGTAAAACAGATTTAAAACGAGTTAATATGACATCTTTTCCTCTAAGGGAAGTGATGACCAAAGATATATTTTGATTTTAATTTAAAATATAATTTTCTTTCATCATTAAGAATATTTGATTTTCCATGAAATGTGTTAATGCGTTAATAAAAAATATTTGCCTTTTTATAAAATAAAATTATATGAAAATCAGATAATCCATATATAATTAAGATGGGAGACATTGCGGTATTTTTAAATCATCCAAGTTGCAGGATTTGTTTGTTTATATAGGCAGACCCTGTATTTCCCAGGTAACATTAAATTTAATATCCATGGAAAATTTTCAGCTATGGAATATGGAATCCACAATGTATCTAGTTTGCTCTTCCATTACATAAGACATTTTTGAAAAATTTCAAGACAAATAGGAAAATGAGAAGCATTGCTATGGTTTAAGATACAACTGAAAATCTAATACTGATTTGGATTCAAATTCTAGCTTTACTGCTGATTAACTGAATAGTGTTAAATAAGTTGCCTATCTTCTGAGCCTCAGTTTTGTCTTCATTAATACAGTATAATAAAATGCACCTTACTAGGTTGTTACAGGTATTAAGAGACATAAGCTGTAAAGTGCTGAACATAGTATCAGGGCTAAGTTATATGTCCCTGTCTTCTCTTCTCCTCCCTCCATTTTTTCTTTCCTTTGCTATGTTTTCCTTTATTTCCTGTCATCTTTATTCTTGATCTTCAAAACTGATGGTGACAATAATGATTATTTCATGTTCTGTTATGTTTACATGAGCAGGGACTTTTCCTCTTTGTGTTTCCAGCAGCTAGCACACTGTATCAGGTTCTAATTAGTATTTTCAGAATGAATATTGAATGATTTTAAGGCATGTGAATGCAGCTAAAAAGTCCAATGTACAAAAGCAACATATTGATCAAAACAAACAGTTTCTCCTTTGTTATTTCAGAGCCTGTCATTTTTATTTGAAATCACAGTTAACACAAATATCCTTATGGCTGCTGAAAAAGTATCTCATTATTGATAACTCAGCTATGAGCTTGTAAATTCCACAAAGCAGTGCCTATTCTGTTCAGTAATATATCCCAGTACTGACAAAAAGAGGCTGATATTCATAGAGACTCACTAAATATTTGTAAATTAATGATTAAATCAGAGCAAAAGTATGCTATGATGGCTATTAGATTTTCACAGTCCATACTATGCAGGTGCTGTGTTATTTTACTAAAAGTTTTGTTTCAACTTTTAGCTACATTTTGCCTTACCCTATGGAGGCTACTTGGAAATTCCATTACTCACTCATATCCAAGGAAATATATAATCTAATAGGTTTATGCTAACATACCCTTAATAAACAAAATCCCAGGACTGATTAGTCAGTGTTCATGCTTGACATTTCTCACCCAGTGGAACCCCAAGACCATATTAATGGAAATGATCCATGCACTCTGTATAGGATCTGTTGGGTGTCCTGGTCCCAGTCCTTTAAGAGATCAGAAAACCTTCTGTATTTTTAATTGAAAAAAAAGAGTTAATGTGAATTTGTTGATTTACATATTTTATTTCACTATTCCAAGATAAGTGAATGCAATAATTTTGTCAGTGCCAAAAAAAGAAGAAAAAATAAAAACAGAAATATTTTCAAAATTTTGCCTAAGCTCCAGACTTTCTCCATAGCATTATGTAGACTTCTCTCTACAAATTCCAATAAGACAATCCAGAATATTTCCTTACTGGCAAATTACTTCATTAACAATGAGACAAGTTTGATATGTTATTTCTAGTATTACTTCTTCTAGCTCATGAGTTCAACCAAAAACATTCAACTACATTCCAAATTGTGACCTTTTCATTTTAAATAAATTATTAAAACTTTGTTATGCTGAGCAGGTGAAGTTTTCTCAGGAATAATCAACATTACATTTCTTCACTTTAAATGTTTTTCAAAAATATGTTTTCTCATTCTGTAGATACATGTTCTGAAACAAGTGGAACCATGAATCTAGATGGTGACATGCTCAAGTTGATACTCTTTCCAACTTTATGGTTGATAGTAGAAAAAATTCTGGTAGTACCAGTGTTTTTCCATTTGCTTTTTCAATACTCTTCCACAAAATATTTTTGGTATTTTATGATTTTAAATGCTTTATTTTATAAAATCTGTTTCATAAAATTTTAATTAAAAATCTCCCCATTAATTATCGCAATTTTTCTTTATTTCTACCATGAGCCTCAATAGAGCATGACTGCCATTCTGCTAAAATATGTGTTTAGAATTTCTACTTTTAACAAAATGAATTTAGAGTACCACTGACTCCAACACTATGACCTTAATATCAAAAAGCCACCTGCATCTTTTTTGTTTAAATAATTGAAAATTTTATACTATCCCAGAAATATAAAAATGTATATACTACCTTGTACTACTTTGTACAAGTAGTAAATGGTATTTCAGGCTTTCCCCTTTTTGCACAGTACCAGAAAATGTGTCAGGCTGAAGTTCATTATTAATATCATTTCTCCTATGGTCTCCTGCAGATTCATAAGATTAATTCTTATTAGACCTAAAAAGAAAGTTATATTCTTATCAGCCTTTTCTTGTTTTTATTCTAGCTGTTTGTTGCTTAACATTTTCTTAAGCATTCTTGAATTCATGGATGTGGCAGTTTGATATTATTTATGAATTCGAAAAAGAGACAGTGATTATGTTTGTAAACTGGGCATGGTACCCTTTGACTGATTTAAATACAAAGGTTTTATGTTTACTTGATTAAATCAAGATTAGGGCTTTGATTCAATTATGTCATTATAGTAACTCAGTTTGAGTCCCCACCCCCTGTGTGGGCTGTATAAATGGACACTCAATCAAAGAGACATACAGAAGTAGATACACAGAAGCAGATACCTGAGAAAAGAGAGCTCCATAGACCTGGAAGAGGACTTTCATTCTGTGGCCCCAGGGAGAGATGAGTCATTCACCTGATAGTTTGCAGCTAAAGAGACCAGAGCCCTGAGCAATTGAACAGGCCTGGAAAGAATCAAGCCCTCTAGCTTACAGCTGAGATCAGAAGAACCTGGCCCACGGAGGCTTCAGAGGAAAGAGGACGGCTGAAAACTTGCAGATATCGCCCATCATCTTGCTTCAACATGTGGCAACACGCTTGGGTGAGAAACTAACCTTGAGTTGAACTCTTTAGGGCCTTGTAATGTAAGCTTTTACCCCAAATAAATACCCTTTATAAAAACCAACAGATTTCTGGTACTTTGCATCAGCACCCCTTTTGACTGACTAACACAATGAATAACATAATACGGCACACTTATTACTTAACGGAGAATTATAACGCTAACTATATACTATTTAGAAACAAGAACAACTACATATGTCCATGATAATGATAATAAACATGATTATCCCAAAGCCAGAATGCTTCATATATGGGCCTAACAATTATTTACCATTCAAACTGGAATATTCTTGAGTGTGAAAATAGATAGTATTAATAATTATGCCAGTACAACTTGCATAAACTAGGACTGCCTTCAGCAAACAGGACTTGTGTTGAACCTATTTTTAAGGAATGTGCACCATTGCTGTGTTGCTGACCTTAACACAGGACAAAGTGGAAGACAATGCTGTTTGTCCCTTTCAAAATTTCATGACAATTAGCTGAAGCCAGTAAGTTTATGTTAGAATTTCTAAGTAATTCTATATTTACTAACCAGACAGAAATATTTTTATTTTAACAACAGGTTCAGCGTACCTGCACATACTATTTTACCTGGTGTGACTCTTCCTCTATAAATTGGACATGGAAAAAATTTCCTATCACCTTTCTCCCTTTAAATTGGAGTAAATTTGACAAGGAGTCTTTGTCCCTTAGAGCAGGCAAGAAATTAAGTTGCCTTATTCTCCTCTTCCTAACTCAAGATAATTCAAGGCCAAAGGTCCTTTGTCCAAACCGGTGATCACTTAGATATCCATTGTCCAAGAGCTCCATGTACCCTTCTGCCAAGCAGCTATATCCTGCAATGCATTTTTGCGCAAGGGAACATATGTAAGGGCTGGGAGTCCTGCTGTCAATGTGCAGTCTCCCTTAATGCACCTCCCATCCATTTCCCCTGGTGCTTCAAGGCTCTTGCTCTGCATTCACAGAAATAGTGGACTTCTAGCTTCTAATTTATCATGAGGCAAAATTATACCACCACCACCACCCATCTTGCCACTTCACCCTTTCTTCTTTCATCCCCCACAATATTATTATTTTAAACAAATCAACTTTATTGATACATATTAATAAACATATAACTCGTCCAATGTACAATCAATGGTATTTGCTATAATCACATAGATGTGTATTCATCCCTTCAATCATCAATAGAGCATTTTCATTATTTCAATAATGATAATAATAATAAACAAAAAAACAGACAAACAGACAAGAAAATTCCTCACCTCTCAATCTGTCTATGCTTCCCCCACTGTACATAGCTGCTCTTTCTGGCTAGTCTGTCCAAAGTGTATAATCAATGGCTTTTAGTATAATCACAATGTTGTACATTCATCATCTCAAAAATTTTAAAACAATATCATTACTCCAGAAAGAAAGACTCCACTCCCCTTAGCAGTCCTTCCTCAGACCCAGATAACCACTAATCTCTTTCATCTTTATAAATTGATCTATATTTGCATTTTATATAAATAGAATCATACAATATGTAGTACTCTGTGTCTGGTCTACTTCACTTAGTATAATGTTATATTATTTTTGGCTGATATTAACATTTTGTACTGATAACTTACATTTGCTCAGTTTCAAAGAAAAACAGTTTTATACATCCAATTCTACCCATATTCATATTTCACATAATATATTTATATTTCATATAATATATTTAATTCATAATAGGGCAATCATATAGCATTTGCTCTGTTTTGTGTCTGGCTTGCTTCACTCAATAATGTCCTCTAGGTTCTTCAATGTTTCATATCTTAAATGACTTCATTTCTTCTTACCACTGCATAATATTCCATTGTGTGTATAGTCCACAATTTTGTTTTCCATTCATAAGTTGATCGACACCTGGGTTGTTTCCAAATTCTGGCAATGGTGAAAAATGCTGCTATAAACATCAATGTGCAGATTTCTATTCGTGTCACTGCTCTCAGTTCTTCTGGGTAGATACCTAGCAATGATATTGCCAGGTCCCATGGCAAGTCTATATTCAACTTCCTTAGGATCTGCCAAATAGTCCTCCACAGTGGCTGTATCATTCTACATTCCCACCAACAATGAATAAGTCTTCCTGTCTCTCCACATCCTCTCCAACATTTATAGTTTTTCAACTTTTTAATAGCAGGCAGTCTAATAGGTATGAAATGATATCTCATTGTAGTTTTAATTTGCATTTCCCTAATAGCTAGTGATATTGAGCATATTTTCATATGTTTATTTGCCATTTGTATTTTTTCTTTGCACAGCTGTCTTTTTAAGCTTTTTGCCCATTTTTTAATCAGATAATCATCTTTTTATTGTTGAGTTGTATGGTCTCCTTAAATATCATGGATATTAAACTCTTATCAGATAAGTGATAGTGAAATATTTTCTCCCATTGTGTCAGTTGCCTTTTCACCCTTTTGATAAAGTCCTCTGAGGTGCAAGAGTGTTGAATTTTGAGGAGGTCCCATTTATCTATTATTTCTTTTGTTGCTTGTGCTTGAATCATAAGGTTTAAGAAAATACTACCTACCACAAGATCTTGAAGATGTTTCTCTACATTTTCTTCTAGGAGTTTTATAGTTATTATTTTTATATTAAGTCCTTGATCCATTTTGAGTTAATTTTTGTAAAGATGTGAAATAGGAATCTTCTTTCTTTCTTTTGGATATGGCTATCCAGTTCTTCCAGCACTGTTTGTTGAATAGATTGTTCTGGCCCAACTGGGTGGGCTTAATAGCCTTGTCAAAAATTGCTTGACTGTAGATGTGTCAATTTCTGAGTTCTCATTTCAGTTCCATTGGTTAATTTGTTTGTCCCTATGCCAGTACCATGGTGTTTTTACTGTTGTAGTTAAGTAATATGCTTTAAAGTCTTCTTTTTAAAGACATTCTTTTTTTTTTTTTTTTTTTTTTGCTATTCGGGGCCCCTTGCCCTTCCAAATAAATTTGATTATTAGGTTTTTGATTTCTGCAAAAAAGGCTTTTGGGATTTTTATTGGGATTGCATTGAATCTGTAAGTCAACTGTGGTAAAATTGACATTTTAATGATATTTAGTCTTCCAATCCATGAACATGGAATGTCCTTCCATTTATTTAAGTCTTCTTAGGTTTCTTTTAGCAATGTTTTATAGTTTTCTGAATACAGATCCTTTATATCCTTGGATAAGTTTATTCCTAAATATTTGATTGTTTTAATCACTATTATAGATGGAATTTTTTTCTGATTTCCTTCTCAGTTTGCACATCAGTAGTGTATAGAAACACTTTGATTTTTGCATATTAACTTTGTATCCCATCACTTTACTGAACACATCTATTAATTCTAGTAGCTTTGTTGTAGATTTTTGAGGATTTTCTTGATATAGGATTATGTCATCAATGAACAGTGAAAGTTTTACTTCTTCCTTTTCTGTTTGGTTCCTTTTATTTCCTTGTCTAGCCTAACTGCTCTAGCTAGAACTTCCAGCACAATATTGAACAATAATGGTGAAAAGTGGGCATCCCTGTCTTGTTCCTGATCTCAATGGGAAAGCTTTCAGTCTTTTACCATGGAGTACAATGCTAGCTGTAGGTTTTTCATATACACACTTTACCATATTGAGAAAGCCTCCTTCTATTTCTATCTTTTGGAGTGTTTTTACCAAGAACACTTGTTGTATTTTGTGAAATACCTTTTCTGCATCAATTGAGAGGATCATGTGGTTCTTCTTCAATTTATTATAGTTGTTTATTTCACTAATTGAGATGAACCACCTCTTAACATCTGGGATAAAACTCATTTGATCATGGTGTATACTTCTTTTAATGTGCTTTTGGATTCGGTTTGCAACGATTTTGTTGAGGATTTTTGCATCTATATTCATTAGAGATATAGGTCTGTAATTTTCTTTTTTCATAATATTTTTATCTGGTTTTGGAATTAGGGTGATGATGGCTTCATAGAGTGATTTCAGTAACATTCTCTTCTATTCAGTTTTTGGAAGAGCTTGAACAAGATTGGTATTAGTTCATCTTTGAACGATTGGTACAATTCACCTGTGAAACTGTCTGATCCTGGGCTTTTCATCTTTGGGAGGTTTTTGATGACTGTTTCAATCTCTTCACCTGTGATTGGTTTGTCGAGGTCTTCTATTTCTTTAAGATCAGTATAGGTTGTTCATGTGTTTCCAGGAATTTACCCATCATATCTATATTTTCTTTTTTTTTTGGCATACAGTTGTTCAGTTGTTCATAGTATCCTCTTATGATCTCTCTTTTTTCTAGGGGGTCAGTTGTTATGTCTCCCTTCTCATTTCTGATTTTATTTGTGTGGTCTCTCCTTTTTTCTTTGCCATGCTAGCTAAGGGTTTGTTATTTTGTTGATCTTCTCAAAGAACCAGCTTTTTGTTTTGTTGATCCTCTCTACTGCATTTTTGTTCTCAATTTCTTTTATTTCTGCTCTTATCTTTACTATTTCTTTCCTTCAGCTTGGTTTGGGATTAGTTTACTCTTCTTTTTCTAGTTCTTGTAGGTGTGCAGTTAGATATCAATGTTAGCTCTTTCTTCTTTTTCAATGTAAGCATTGAGGACCATGAATTTCCCTCTCAGCACTGCTTTTGTGGTGTCCCATGGGTTTTGATATATTACTCTCATTTTCATTTGTCTCAAGATATTTGCTGAATCCTCTTGTAATTTCTTCTCTGATCCACTGATTGTTTAAGTGTGTGTTGTTTCATCTCCATGTATTTATGAATTTCCCCCTTTTCTGCTCATTATTGATTTCCAGCTTCATTCTGTTATGGTCAGAGAAAGTGTTCTGTATAATCTCAAACTTTTTAAATTCGTTGAGACTTCTTTTGTAACCCAACATGTGGTCTGTCTTGGAGAAGAATCCATAAGCACTTGAAAAGAATGTAAATCCTGCTCTTTTGGGGTACAATGCTCTATAGATGTTTGTTAGGTCTAGCTCATTTATCATATTATTCAAGTTCTCTGTTTCTTTATTTATCCTCTGTCCAGATGCTCTTTCCAATACTGAAGGTGGTGTATTGAAGTCTCCAACTATTATTGTAGAGACATCTATTTCTCCCTTCAGCTTTGCCAGCGTGTGCCTCATTTATCTTGGGGCATTGAGGTTAGGTGCATAAATGTTTAGAGTCATTATTTCTTCTTGTTAAGTTGCACCTTTTATTAATATAGAATGACCTTTTTCATCCCTTATAAAAGTTTTACTTATAAAATGTATTTTGTCTCAAAGTATCACTACTCCTGCTCTGTTTTGGTTACTCCTTGCATGGAATATCTTTGTCCAGATTTTCACTTTTAACCTAGTTGTGTCCTTAGTCTGAGGCAAGTATCTTGCAGACAACTTATAGATGGCTCATATTTTTTAATACATTATATAAGTCTGTGTCTTTTGATTGAGGAATCAAGCCATTAATATTCAATATTATAACTGTAAAGGTGTTACTTACTTTATCCATTTTGATCTTTATCTTTGTTGTCATATCATACTACAGTCTATCTTTAGACCCTTTTTAACATGCTTAATTTCTACACTCTTCTCCACATCTCTCACCTTGTTTTTTCCTTTCAGAATATGTTACCAAAGACCAGATTAACAAGGGATACTAAAGGGAGTGCTGCAGCCTGTCTTTGTTTGAGTGTCTGTGAAGTCTTTGAACTCCCCTTTATTTTTGAAGAATAGCTTTGCCAGATACAAAATTCTTGGCTGGCAATTTTCTCTTTCATTACTTAAACACATCATACCACTTCCTTCTCTCTTCCATGGTTTCTGATGAGAGATCAGCACTTATCTTAACAAGTTTACCTTATATGTAATGCTTTGTTTTTCTCTTGCTACTTTCAGAATCCTCTCTTTATCTATGATCTTTGTTATTCTGAGTAGTAGGTCTCTAGGGGTAAGTCTTTCAATATTTATTCTTTCTGGGATGCATTATCCTTCAAAATCAATATTTAGGTCTTTCATAAGGGTAGGGAAGTTTTCAGTCACTATTTCTTCAAATATTTTTTCTGCCTCTTTTCCATTTTCTTCTTCTCCTGGGATGCCAATAATGTGTAAATTTTTGTGTTTCACTTTGTTTTTCAATTCCCTAAGACCCTTTTCCTTTTTTTTTTTTCCATTCTCTTTTCTTTCTGTTCTTCTGTCTCTTCCAGTTCAGATGCTCTGTCTTCAAAATTAGTAATTCTGTCTTTAAACAGTACAGATCTGTTATTTTGTGCCTCTAATGTATTTTTAATCTCATCCATTATGTTTTTCAATCCCATAAGGTCTGTTATTTTCTTTGCAGACTTTCTAATTGTCTTTATGCTCACCCATTGCCTTCTTAATATTCTTTATCTCTTTAGTCATATTTTCTTTCAAGAAATTCTTTAAATTGATTTAGGAGAATTGTGAGATTATCATTAATTGTCTTAAATCCTGAATCTCTTAAGATATTTGGTTGTTCCTTTGGCTGAGCCATCTCTTATTGTTTCCTAGTATGGCTTGTAATTTTTGCTGATATCTAGGCATCTTAAATGTTGGTGAATTCACTCAGATGGCCAATTTCCCTCTCTTCCCTATTGTTATTTTTTCACAGCTCTTTGATATTTGGTTCAACTTATCCTAAGTCTTTAAAATTGTCCAGGCTGAGTTACCAAAATCATGCCAGGTACTCACTAATAGGGCCTAGACTTTCTGGCAAGGTTAGGGTAGAAGGATCTAAAAGCAGTTTTTGTCCATGTAGTTTTCAGACTGGCCAGCAGATGGCATTTGTTGACTCACCTTTTCATGGAAGTATATCTCTAATGGTTTTCCTTTGTTTTTGTCTGGCTAGAGTAGAGCTTCAAAGTGGGCTCTGCTGGTGAAATTCACTGACATAAAGCTTCCCTACTCCCCTTGCCTTTTCCCTTTCAAATAGCTGGCAGGGAAGAAGACTTCTGTTCTCCTCTCAATCAGCTGCAATGAACCAGGGGTTTTATTCCCTTTGAATATTCCAAATGTGAAGGAAGGGAGCCCTTCCTGGCAGCAGGGAGGCTTAGTGACTCACAGTTTTTTGTTTCAACCTTTTCATCTCTCTGTGCCTCATCCTCCTGGGAGTTGTAAAGCACTGTCCTGGTCTGCTGACCCCCAAAAACAGGTCCCTTGGGCAACTTTTGGCTCTTTCTCCATTGTTGTGAGAGCTGAGCCTTATGTGCCCAATCCAGCTCCATGTTCCCACAATTTCTGCCCCTTTCCCACAATATTATTTTTAAGTAGCTTAGGTTTTCCAAAAAATAAAGTTGGAATGAGAAATGGTGCATGGATGATACAAAACAGACATTTCCAGGGGCAAAGGAGTGCAGAGTGTCTGTTTATAGTCTCTTTGAATGGAAGGAATATATAGGTATAACAAGAGAAAAACACAGATTACTATCTCAGGAGATTAATTTAAGTCTCTCCCATGATCTTCATTGGTAAATCAGGCATTAGTAGAGTGTGTCTCCAGACACCACACCTCTCTCTGCACCTAGAGTAAAAGCCTATGGTTACTCATTCAAAGTTGAAATAGGTTATCTTTTGACCCTTCTTGGGATTAGAGAGAAAGTAAGGGTGGAAGGAGATGGAAAGGGCTTCTGAGGTGCAAAACAAAAAAAGGAAACAAACCATTGACTTCTGTGACCCAGTTCCCTTGATGTGGAAGATATTGGCACTGGAAAAGCAGATTCTTCTTTTTTCTCCCAAATGTCTATAACCAAAGTAGCATTTCAACATCATTTCCAAATGTAAACCTCTACTTATCATAGTTAAGCAGATGCTATATTGGATAAACCAAACCCCAATAACGTATACTTATCCTGGGGTCAGTGACAACTCATCTTCCAAAAAATAAAAGAAGAAACAGATAAAATGGGTTGAATCTGTAGTTAAGGATTGTGCTGACATGTTAAGAGTTACACTGACTGTCAGTGGTAAAAGTCTATTTTTGGGACATAACTTTAATATTTCTCCCAATTTTGTAGGCACATATTTACAAATCTCTTAGACACCAAGAAAAACAAAATCAAAGTTTTTCTTCAAATGAATGTTATAATGATATATACCTCTTTAGTACTACAATATTTATACCCAAATTTCATTTTTAGCACATGCATTGTGTCTTTTAACAATACTATTCTTAGAAGAGAGAATGGTATAAGTTGTACAAGGAAGATTTTCTTTTTTTAATATAATTATATTTAGTTTTTATATTCTCCATCCATAAATATAGCTCTATTTATTCATGTTATACAGAACAAATTTGACAAAACAGCACTTAGTTCAGTACTCTGGTAATGATACACAAATCTTGTAGAAATGTATAATATCATCATTGCCTCACATTTCCTTCATACCTATGGGAAATATGGATCTCTTTAGTATTAAATTATTTCTATAGGTTAGATGTGATCTCAATCCTCAAACAGCTAACATTGCAAAGATAAATAAGGCCAAGGAGTACAAATGTGTTGGGTATGTTTATGTGTGTGTGTATTTTATTTTATTTTAAAGATTTATTTTTTTAATTTATTTCTCTCCCCTTCCCCCCAACCCCAGTTGTCTGTTCTCTGTGTCCATTCGCTGTGTGTTCTTCTGTGACTGCTTCTAACCTTATCAGCAGCACCAGGAATCTGTATTTCTTTTTGTTGAGTCATCTTGTTGTGTCAGCTTTCGTGTGTGTGGCGCCATTCTTGGGCAGGCTGCACTTTCTTTTGCGTTGGGCGGCTTTCCTTACAGAGCACGCTCCTTGTGTGGGGGGCTCCCCTACAAGGGGGACACCCTGCATGGCAGGGCACTCCTTGCACGCATCAGCACTGCGCACGGGCCAGCTCCACTCGGGTCAAGGAGCTCCGGGTTTGAACTGTGGACCTCCCATGTGGTAGGTGATGCCCTATCTATTGGGCCAAGTCCGCTTCCCAGTGTGAGTGTATTTTATACTCTATCATTAATTATAAAATAAATTTTGTATGACCAGGGCTGTGGGATGAATTCAGATGGTACACTTTGGTAGGTGGTGGTCATATACTAACTAAGGAATGTCTGCTTAACAGGATAAAAATTTCATTGAGACTGAAAGTACAAGAAAGAAATGAATTATTTGGGATATAGAGATAAATTTTCAGGTGAGAAAAAAAGTCACAGTGTTTGAGATATGTCAGTGATCTCACAGGAACTCGTAGAAAGAGGGGATTGCAGAAGGCAGATTTCCTAACTCTTGCCTGCTTCTGAATGTTTCTGTAACAGAAATAAAGCAGAACCTTAAATTTTGAACGAAACTTCCCACTCTGGAACTTATGAGCCGTTATGTACATCACATAACTTTGTTTTAGTTGTAACAGGTAAATTTCCCAAGAGAAACTGTGGCTTAATTCTGAGTAAATGGTTCCAGTGCCCATTTACATTCCCCTCAGGCTAACCAATTTCCCCTTTGACCAGACGTGGATTTACAGACAGCAGGGATCCCTGTGGTGTGGCAGAGAGCCTTAGCTGCCTCCTGGGTTTGCTCCTCCTCTCCAGTGGAATTTGGATTAGGAAACAAAAGTGCAATCTTCCAAGTTTCGTGCTTTTCCTTTCTAAGGAAAGAAACAGGAGCTATTGAATCATTTATTCAATGAGGTTTTATGATTCTTCTGCTTATTTTAGGATTTGAGGTACCCTTCCTTACATTTAGCCTCATTTTTTAAGCTGACCTTTAGATTCCTATAGTTCTACCTTGTCCATTCTTCATCTTTACAACTTCAAGAGTAAAGTTGGTCATTGAAGTTGGCTATTCTGTTCATGTCTCTGAACGATTTAAATTTCTTCAAAGATTCCCACTGGATATAGCCTAAAATTCAAATCTCTAGGATATTATACAAAGCCTTGCTGATCTTGCTCCTATTTATTAATAATTCTTTAATCTGGTCTCTAGCCACATTCTCTTTCTTCTATAATCTAGTTTTCCAAACATATTTGAAATTCTCCCAAAGCTACAAAGCACTCTTATCTCAATATTTATCATACTAATTATACTATTTGTCTTTTTCTCCTCAAGTACAGGAACTGTATGTTATTTGTTTGTACCACTTAGTTTTGGGAACAGGCTTACTGGCCTCTCTTACACCAATAAATTTTTTTTCCCTGAAAATTGTTTTCTTGTCTGTCTTACTTACTACAGGTTGAATTCTTGGAATGGAATGAAGTTTCTCTGTGTGATTTCTGCATCCCCAGAACTGAACACAATAGTTTGAGTACTTAGAAAAGATGTAATAACTATTTACAGAATATGGTGTTGCATAAATGAACTGTCTACCTTACTCTTCCACATGCATCCCTATAACCACTCTTTTGTTCATAAACTTTTCCTCCCAAAAATTCGGTTCAGGCTGGGTAGCTAGCACAGTGCCTTATGAATATTAGGCACTTAAAAAAGACGTGTTGAATGAATAAATTTAAATTTCTTCCAAGTCAAATTCCACCTTGTCTATATAGATTGTCCTAATTCTCAACTAGAAGTGATTTCTCCCTACCCTGTGTTCCCCTAAAATTATTTTCTAGGGAATTCATTTGGACAACATTGTGTATCCTACTCTGTATTTGTTAGAAATTATTTAAATATTTTATTTATTTACTGACAAAGATATTTTATATCCTTATTACTAATCAGACCCTAAAATTTTGTGGTTTGATGAGTAGAACCAAAGTTACCTTCTTTTGAATCTTCCACATATTGTCAGTGTTCAATAATTGTGATTTGAATGGCAATAATATATTAATAGAAGGAAAAGATAGTTTTCTTTCTCCAGTTGATAATGACAGTGCTGTTCTGAAGCCATTATCTTATCACTGGAAGATAAAAGATAAGAGATTTTACCCCTCTTGGTTGCATTTTTACAAACTTACTTTATTAAAATGAAGGAGCTCCAGTGGTCCTGAAATCTTGAGAGTTATACCAGAAATCTCATGAACTATGTGCCCCCAAAGAAAACAGGAAAACGTATTCCATTGGCCTCTTATAAGAATCCAGCAAGGAAAGGCATTGCAATAAAATACTTCCTTTCAATTCATTAGATATGTGAACAGCTACCAGGGATTAATGACCAATAACAACTCCCATTTTAAATATATTCTAATTTCCATGCAGTGAATAAAGTGAATGAAGATGCTAGTCACTAATTCCCTCTCCCCTTGCTTGTGTAATGGAAGACAGACCTATGTCAAATGGCTTTTGGTTTGGCAACACCCATCCCAGTCAACACCTGCTTGAGTAGCTATTTATGTAAGAAGGAAAATGTGACCTCATTTAGTGACTATGTACTTGGACTGTGAGTTTTCAATGAAAGTTATGAACTATCAGAACTGGAAAGAATTTTAGGCTGCAACATTAGATCAATGTGTATATTTAGTAATATAGAGAACCCACAAAGAGCAATCACTGAGAATCGGTGAAAGTCAGCCGAGTTTTGGTAATATGTAGAGAGGGAAAGAATCACGTGCTAACTGTTCTGTGACAATGCACTAGAATACCATGACATTTTGAATTACTCAAGATAGCTTCCAGAATTTTGTTCTGTCCCAGATGTGATGAAATTCCTGGCTGAAAACAATGTATAAACAAACCAGAAGTAGAAAAAAATTATGAAATATTGAAAAAAATCTATTTGATTATCATAAGTAAATGTTTTACCTCTAAAACAGGAATTAACTGAAAACCAAGAGCACATTCATTTCACAAAATCCTACTAAGCCAGAAAGAATGAACTCTGAAACTTCAACTAGCTTCCCTAATTAAAGGATGACAACAAATATAACGTTTTCCTTTCACAAAACCATTTTTTTTCATAGAGTATCCTAATTATCCATTCAATGGACATTATCTCCCTTAGTCAACTCCCTTTTACTATTTTTATTCAATATATCCTGTGTTTAATTTCTAAAATAAAAGAAATAACACATTATGCATTAAGATACTATTTGAATCTCACTATCCTGTTTCCAGTTGCAGTGCCTTCCCCTTCCCTTCAGTATACTCATCATCAGGAATTTGACAGATATCTTTTGTAGTTCTTTTTAAAAAAAGTGGGCAGACCATAAGGAGACTTCTGGGGCACTGGTATTGTTTTGTTTCTTTTTTTTTTTTTTAAGATTTATTTAATTTATTTATTTCTGTCCCCCCCACCCTTGTGTTTGCACTCACTGCTCATTGTGTGTTCATCTTTTTTTTAGGAGACACCAGGAACTGAACCTGGAGCCTCTCATGTGGGAGGGAGGTGCCCAATCACTGAGCCACCTCATCTCCCTGCTTGTTATCTCTGTTTATATTTCTTTCCCGTTGTGTCTCTTCATTGCATCATCTTGAGTCAGCTTGCCGTTTTGCTTATCTTCTTTAGGCATGGGGACTGAACCCAGGACCTCCCATGTGGTAGGAAGGGAGCTCAACTGCTTGAGCCATATCTCCTTGCCTGTTTTGTTTTTTGATCTGGATGCTTCTTAGATGGATGTGTTCACTTTGAGAAAATTCATCAAACTGTGCACTTAATTTTTTCACTTTTCTCTAGGTATGTTATATATCAATAAAAAAGTTGGTTTTTTTTGAAGTCCTTTGGGGCTGGGAGACTATCATCACAGCTGTTGTCAGAGGTAGAGGGGAAAAGGAAAAGGCTTTGAAATCAGAGCCTTTACCTTTCTGTTACTAGCTGTGTGGCTTTAATGAGCTCCCGTAAATTCACAGATTCTCGTGGGTATAAAGCAAAGATAATACCTGACTCAGAGCACTGTAAAGATGAAATGAGATGATGCATGTAGAAATGCATGCCACACTCAGTAAACGTCATTGCTTCCCTTTTCCTTTGGAGGTCTTATTAGCAATGACTCTAAGCTGCCTTTATTGCTGATTTGTACCTCAGGGAGACAGCTTTTCTTTCTTTTTTATTTAACTTGAATTTTTTCCATATTTAAGAAATAACTTATATTCCGTTACTATCATGTCCTGCCGGCTCTTTGCTTGCCCCTGCAGCCCTCCACAGGTAAAGTTCTTAACTATCTCCTTAGCTCAGTTTTCCTTACTCTTGTTTCTTTGCTGAAATGGCATGATTGATAGCAATTCGGGCTGTCTCTCCAACATGGACAATGATGCCTGGAAATTAGAAAAGGCCTTGTAAATGCCAAACACTAGGAAATAAATAACAATTCTGCACACATACATATATGTTCATGATTGTTGTACTGTTTTAATATCATACTATATATTTTCCACTGCATTTTTTACTCAAAACTAAGTTTTAAGTCTACCTTTTAAAAGCAAGTTTATTCCTTTTAATAGCTGATCAGCGTTCATATTATTTATCCATTTCACTGAGAGATTTGGGTTATTTCCAGTTCTTCCACATTACAAACAGTGCTGCAGACATCCTAGATATATCTTATGCAAATGGAACATTTATTATTTCCAAGTACTTCGCTGCAAAATCTAATTTCATTCTTACATAAAGCCAAGGAGAACTATTGCATTATTGATATTTAAAAATTAATATATCAAAAAGGTTAAGAAACTTGACCAAGTTCACACAGCTGATAAGAAAAAAAGGGCTGGGATTTAATTTTTACTTATTGCTAATTGAAATAATTTTATTTATTTGTTCACATACTTATTATTTGTCACATTAACCAGAATATATGATCCATGAGAAGAAGTGCCCTTGATTTTTGCCATATTACTTTTATAGGTCCTGTACCTGGCATAGAAGGAGACTTACTGAGACTTACTGAGTTGAATGAATGAATGAACAAATGAACAAATGAATGCTCAAACAAATTAATAAATACAATAAGATGCTTATATGTTGCAGAGCCCAAAAGAATGAAATCTGGTCTACGGTCACTGCCTGAATTAGTTTCAATTCTAGGGAATTCCACATTCAAAAGAGCCTAGGAGCACTGTCTTGTTTGGTTTTGCATCAAAAGTCTGTGTTTGCTCATATTGGGAATTTGGGAATGTGTACTGAGTGAACCTTTGGATCCTTTCAGATGACTTACAGAGGGCTAGGAGTTTGTGGTTCTGAAGGAGAAGTCTGGAAAGTCCAAGCCAGTAAAATACAATGGCTTAGTACAATATTTTTGCTCATTTTGTAAACTCTGGAAAAAAGCTGTCTTCAAAATCATGGCCACATCATGCTCTTAAAAATGAATAATTAAAATAAGATGAATTTCTGGTGACTTAAACCACGAGAAGTGTCCTGATTCTGGGAAAGACAGTTTAGCAATCCTGTATTTAGGGTGGTTGGAAAAAATTCTCCTTCCTCGTTTCTCTGCCATAAACATCATATAAAGCATGAGGGAAACTCACTGACTATGAACAACATTCAGTTTTGTTATCAGCACTGCATTTGTTTATATCATACATATTATTCTGCAGTATTGTTATCCAGAAACTCACTGGGTTTCCTGAATTCATAGAGAATTAAATTTTCTAACTAGTTAAAATATTCCAAGAAAGTCTCTTTATTTTTATCACTGCTCTAGTAACTTTCCAAAATGCACTGACATAATCTGTGGACTTTGTACATTTAGTATAACTAACAGCCAGTCGTCTTTAGAGATGTAATATCTTTATGTATCTTTGAACTATTTAACTAACAATAAGTTTCAGAGTTTTTGTTAAGAGATTTTAGCAAATCTGTAGAGCTCTCAAGACAAATCTGGAATTTACTTTGAAATGAATATGTCTTCTCTTTCAATCTGTTTGTGTTGATTCTACTCTTGCCCAGATAATTGGACAAGAATTCTACTGGATTAATGTTTTAATAAGATGAGAATAAAATCAACCAATATCGAATATATGAGTTAAAAATATTCAGATTTAGAACTAAAGAAATAATACTTTATTAACAGTACTGAAATTCCATCAGCAAAAAATAAAAACAAACACAAGTTTCTACCAAAGTATAAATCATAACTCATTTAATTCAATGCTCATTTTCCTAGAAGGGCTTCTAGCTTCTATTGCTGTTATGATCATGGGTGGGTGTTTTAAATTGGCAACTATTTTGTAATCTGCACTTAATTTCCTCAAAAAGTATATAATACACAGTTATCTCTAAAGTAAAAATTATTACAACATACCAAATGAGAAAAGAGATCCTTCTACATATGTTTAAATTATGGAAAATTTCAAATGGAAACAAAAATTGAGAATAGCATAATGAACCCCATGAATTTATCAGTAGGACTGGCATATAAGAAATCTTGTTTCATCTATATCTAACCTTCCCACTTACTCTCACTTCTACTCATTCTTGGTGTAAAGCTTAAATGTGGTTTGGTAGAAAGGCCTTTAAAGGAAGGCAAAGAATTGGTTCCCAGTCTTTGCTCCAGCTAGGGGAAGCTCCTTCATTTCTCCTTAAGTCACTTACCCGCTACATGAGATATTTATACCCAAATATCTTTCAGCTCTCTTCACAATATTTACTCTAGCTAGGGAATGCTCCTTTGTTTCTCCATAAGTCACTTATTTTACTTGCTACATGAGAAATTTATATCCAAATATCTTTACGCTCTCTTCACAATATTGTTTTAAACACTAAGTTGTAAATAGTATACTCTGGGTCAGTGTGGCTCACTGAATAAGCCCCTGCATTTTAATGCCCTTCCTTTTTCTAAATAGACACTTAAATGTACTGTACTTATACCACAAGGCAAAATTATACCCAACTTAAAAAAGAAAATAGAACTTACAATGGAATAGTTCTTCTGACCACAACTGTGCAACCATTATAATGATGTCAATACTTTTAAAAATGCTGATGTGCAAAGAAGTCCAAGCTCAATTGATCTTGATTATACATTTGATATAAATTTGAAATAAATTAAAAATAAAATTCATAAAAGCATAAATATGCATAAAATAAAGCATTGTGAAGTAGGCCTATTTTATATCAAGAACTGAGCCCCAAATCATAAAATGACTCTATTCTCAGTGATAGAACTAAATGTCCTGGAATTTATTTTAGCATGGTGATGTTGCAATTACTCTAACAATTAAAATTGAATGCATGTGCAGAAGCCCTGTAAAGATTAATTTAGTGAAACAGAATCAACTCCATGTCATGGGTTGCCATGCTTTGTGTGTCATTAACTCTGTAATGCCACAGACCTAGTCTGTTTGTCAATGTATTCCTATCACTTAGCAGAGTACATAGCACAAAACTTTTTTATAAATGAAACTTCTGATCAGTGTATGTTGTGAAAGAAATATAATTATGACAAATATGAGTCATAGATACTTGATTATTTGGTTTAGACTCATTGATACATAATTTAAATATCTTCTGTATATGTTCAGTGCTAATTATATTATAGCTACCACTATTTCCCTATCTATGCATGGATAAGGGCCTACATGCATTCAGCCATAATTGTGGTAAAATTAAGTAAATTGAAGGTAATAGGAAGCAGCAAGTATGAGAAGAAATATGCCTATGGACAAAATCTATAATATAAAGACACTGGTAGATTGAACAGAAGAGGTGAATGTCAAGAGGTGGCTCACTCCCATATCTAGCAAGCTTTTGAATCATTTATTCAATGAGGTTTGATTGACTTCCTGCTTATTTTAACTTTTGAGGTACCCTTCCATATATTTAGCTTCATTTTTAAACTGACCTTTGAATTCCTGTACTTCTAGCTTGTCTGTTCTTCCTCTTTACTAAGTCAAGGGTAAAGTTGGTCATTGAAGTTGACCATTCTGTTAAGTCTCTGAACAATTTCAATTTCTTCAAAGATTCCCACCGAATATAGTCTAAAATTCAAAATCTCTACGACATTATACAAAGCCTTGGTGACTTGGCTCCTACTTACTTCTTTAATCTGGACTCTAGCCACATTCTTTTTCTTCTAAAAGAGTCCATTACCAATGAAAAACATGTATTTTTTTCTTATATTTCTGATTAGAAATTGTGTATACTCATTGCCTAAAATCATGAGAAAGGGAAGTACAAATTTCCCATGTGTATCACTGGGAGTGTTGATAAGTAGGGACTTATTTCTACTTACCTTCCTTGGTTCAGTGTATTTTATTCATTTGAAACATAGTACCATATAATGGGAATTTTTTAACCATCTGTAGCAGTTTAATATTATTTATGAATTCCAAAAAGAAATATTGAATTATGCTTGTAAACTGATCTGTACCTGGACATGATTGAGTTATGATCAGGGCATGGCATGGCAAAGAACAGAGTTGAAGAGTTCTTAATGTTGGAGTTTTGATATTGTAGTTTGATGCTGAAGTCTTCAGCTGGAGTCCCGGGGAAAGAGACAGAGCCATTTGCCTGCTAGTCTACAGCTGACCTTTTGGAGAGAGGCAAAGCCTAGAGAGCCTCATCATCTACAGCTGTCCTTGTGGAGAAAACAGGAGCTGAGCCTGGAGGAACCCAGGAAGCCTGAACCCTCACAGACATTGGCAGCCATCGTGCTCCAACATGTGAAAATAGACTTTGGTGAGGAAAGTAATTTATGCTTTATGGCCTGGTATCTGTAAACTCCTACCCCAAATAAATACCCTTTATAAAAAACCAACCAATTTCTGGTATTTTGCATCAGCACCCCTTTTGGCTGACTAATACACCATCTATACTCTGCCCTCGAGTACAAGTTGGCAAACGTGTCCCACTAGTCAAATCTGTCCCACTTCCTGCCTTTTGCTTTTTAATAAAGCCTTACTGGCACAGCGATACACCCATTGATTTATATATTATTTACTGCTGCTTTAGGTTATAAGAGAAGAATGGTGTAGCTATCATGGAGACCTGCAAAGCTTAAAATATTTACGTGACCCTTTACAGAAAGTTTGCCAATTCCTGTCTTAGAGGATAACAGCCTTTCAACACAGGATAAAATATCTGAACTGATGCCTCAGATATATCTTCTTAAGGCCATTCCAAAGCTCAGACCAGCAGCTTCTTTGGGGAGGGAAAGTGTGGTATGTGATAGAACCAGTGGATCAATGACTATAATGTTCATGGTTGTATTTCCTTTGTTGTAGAGGTCAGCCCAGAAACCGGGCAAGGGATTGTCCACTTTTGGGGGGAGGCGAGTGGCCATCTTTCTTAAATTCCTGATCATTCATTCTTGATTTCCTTTACTTATGCAAATTGAGCAATATATTTGTTAGCTGCCAATTTATCTCCACCGCGCCCCCCCCAAGGTCTCCATGTCCTATTAATCATCTCCATAACTTTGGATTAGAGCCTCCCTGCTCTGACATTGCTTTTATTACAATTATACCTGCCTCTCTTCTGATGACTAAGTACTGCCACCTGGCCCCTATTATTTTGAAACGCTATAATCCCCATTTATTCTTAACTTTGTAACAGCATTTCCTACATCCCATGGTGCCCTTCTCATTAACATATTTTTTTGTAACTTTGATAAAAAGAGTGTTTTCTGGGTCCTTTCTTGGAATGTAACAACTGGCGGATTTTCTGGGCTTACATATTATATATCCACTTAAGCATGCCCGCTTCCCTGAGCATCTGAATCCTTCTATTTTCTGTCACTATAGTTGCGGTTTTCTACTTCACTTAATGCGGAGCACTATTTTCTTAAGCTTCTAAGAGTCATCCAAGCATTGTGCCATTGTGTTAGCAATCTTGGGGTTCCTGTCTAGGTATTTAAAATATTGTATCATGTAAGAGTACTCTTTTATCAATAAACTCTCTCTTACCTAGCTTTATGTTCCAAAACCACTGTTATAATTTGCCAGGGCTGCTATGACAAATACCATACAACTGGTTGGCTTGAACAAGAGGAACTTATTATCTCATGGTTTTGGCCACTAGATGTTCAAAATCAAGCAAAATCAAGGTCTCAACAGCCCATATTGAGTCTGTAGCATTCTGGCTTGCCATAATCCCAGGGGTTCCTTGACTTGCATCTCTACTTCTATCAATGTCAATTTGCTTATTCTCTGGATGGATTCTTCTGACTTCTGGCTTCTACTGACTGATTGCCTTTGAGTTTCCTTACCAGGACTCCAATCATAGGAATAAAGACCTGCCCTCATTGGCCATACCTCAATGAATAACAGCACCTTCAAGGATCTTTTTTACAAATGAGTTCATATCCACAGGACCCAGGGTTAGGACTTATACATGTCTTTTGTGGGGGGCGTGATTTAAACCCCAACATCCACTTATCCAATACCCTTGGGACCAGTCTAACACTCTATTGAATCTTGATAGTATGTGGTGGCTAGGTTCTAGAGCTCCTTTAGGGTACGGCCCCTTTTCTCCCTTAGCAGGCCCAACACTTCCTGCCCTAGGTTTTATTTTGACTTAATCCTATTTATTGAACTGGTGGCTACAAACTAGTGATTGTAAGAGATCCTGAGGAAGCACATGTTGTCTTACAAGGCAGAGATCTCTGCATCAACTACAGCAGTAGGGAAATGCTGATTTTTAACAAGATTGAGTGGACTGTTTGTGCAGGCCATAGGTTCAGGGCAATTCTGACATTCAAAGATTTTGAATACATTGATCCAGATATCCCTGTCTCTGATTTCAGAGTCCCACTCTTTCCCAGTCAGAGCCCTGACTTGCTGCAATTGAGAATTCGTTCTTTTCTAGAGCTTTGCTAACCTTTTAATGGAATATTGGACTGATCCTCAAGTTTTTCTACCCTATGGCATTAGGAGGTAATAATTCCTTTATACGCTGCCAGAAGGCCTTCTGCCTTTAATAATTCTCCTTAAAGTAATGCTTAATCACTTTTGACTTTTCACTGTCTATATTGACAGGTCCTAGCAAGAACCATCCAGTTCTATAGGCCTTATAATTACTACTTCTCCCTGAACTTTCAGACATCTAAGAAATTGCACCTTTTGACTTCTGCTGTTGTCCCATTCACATTTACCCATGACAAATTTTAATAATTACAATGCTACGAAATGCCAGAATTTATCAGGACTAAAAAAACCCACAAATGCCAGCTAGCTGGCAGATAACCTATTTCCAAATTACCCTTTTTGAATTCTGCTTCCTAGGCCACACTTAATAGAGTTCTCTGAAAAACAGATCGAGTGGAGTACAAATGTTTTATTAGGGTACAGATGTTAATGGAGTGCTTTTACTTATTTCTCCCCAACTCTGCTTTCAGTTATTTGATATTGGCAGCTAGAAATCAGACATGGTGGGAATATTTACACCATGTAAATTGGAAAATACTAGTAATCAGGGTTTTAGTCCACAGAGAAACCATAACTAAACATTTGCCAGTATACTAGTGGTCAGAGATTTATGGATGACTTTGAGCTTGATATCATTACCATGTAGTGGAAGAGAGTGGAAACAGAGAGCATGGAATATCAATGTGGGGAAACCCAGGAAAGAGTGATGTAATAATGCTGAAGGGAAGGGCAAGGATAGGATATAAACTAAAATTAATTGTTTTCCTGGTTGTATATGTTATATGGTAAGCAATATATTCATTTATGTATTCCTTCATTTCATTGCTTTCTCAGAGCTAAAATAAATTAAGTATGGTGTGATATGGTGCATAACATTATCTGAAATGATAAGACATGGCTTGGAGAGAAAAAAGTTGAGGAAACAAAAGCGAAAGCACTGGGATTCTTTACCTAGAACAGGGAACAGAGAACTCAGTTAATCAAGCCCTGTGAAATTATAATTTTTGTCTTCTAATATATAAAAGCATGATCTGATGAGAAAAGAGAATTAAACTTAGTACGTTTCTATTGATTGAAAAGGAATAAAAAATAAATTACTGCAAAAGGGAGAAAAACTAAATCTTAATTTACCAGGCATACTAATTGTAATAAATTATTGGGCTTACCATGAGTGTCATATAGAAAAATATGTGCATATTAATAAGGATTAATTTTGTAATGTTTGTGCATTGCATTTCAATATAATAAAAGTGGGCTTTAGTATATTAAAATTGCTTATACAATCTATGTCTTATTTCATATTTAACTTTCTATGGATTTATAAAATATTTATTAGTGCATTAGTTATTTATTATTCAGAGTTTGCCCTTCCCTGGTGAAAATTCTTCATCAGTTTTCTAGCAATCTTAAGAGAAAAAAAAATAAGAAAAAAATATTTTTCACTACCATGTGAAAAAAATCATTATGCACTTTAATGATAGTAATTGATTTATTTTATTGTTTTACTTAAATTATAAATACTATGTAATATGGTTAAATGTCTAATGACATTACTATGTTTTTTATCACAGCTTAAAAAAATTTCATAGGGCTCCATACCCAGCAGGTAAAAGATCAGGAAAGGGGAAAACAGCATGACTTTGGACTGCTGGTTAAGCCCTGGAATTTAAATATTGGCCAACATCATAGATGCATCTCTCACAACATTAGACTAAACTCTGTGATGACAGGGACAATATATGAATCTTATTCTGTTGAATACGTTCTTATGGAATTCATGTGTCTCATGCCTGGCACAATATAGATGCTGAATTGTTATTAAAATAAATATTGAATGAAAGACTGAATAAATGTGTGTGTTAAATGAATGAATAAATAAGTAACATAGAGGTGGACAATATTTTTATGCATGGTTGCTACTTATATAATTGCTTCTATACATATTTTCTTTTATAAATCTGTAAATGTATAATATGACATTTTCAGGGATGAGTTGGGAAGTTTGGAGGGAACCGAGAGAGTTTTGATTTTTTTCAAATCTACCTTACTGGAAAAAAGCTTGGGTTTTGATTATTTACTGCTGCGTTATATTCTCCCAAAATGCAGTACCTTCAAACAGCAATCCTTTTATTTAGTTGATCACAGTTCTGAGTCCCAGGTTCAGCACAGTTTGTCTCTGCTCAAGGTGGCGTCAACTGAATTGGGAGAGATGATCTGCTTCCAAGAGGGCTTCTTTGACGTTGTTTCTCCATGTGGCTATGTAGAACTTTCTTACAGCAAAGTTGTTGCAGGGCGGCTCAAAGTCTTACATGATGGGTAGCTTTGCCCAGAGTACAAAAGTGGAATCTCCTGTCCTTCTTAAAATTTAGGTTAGAACTTGTACAGTCTACTTCCTCTGCTTTCTATTGGTCAAAGAGGTCACAGTCCTGATTCAAGGTGCGGGATTACCAAAGGTGTGAATGGCGGGGAGGAGTGGTTCATCATCCAGCCTAGCAGTCTGACATTTCTGATAAACTCCATGAGAGCAGGGATTTGTTCATCCTGTTCTCCACTGGATTTCCCTTTTTATAGAACAGTACCTGACACATAGTAGGGCTAAAAAAAGTATTGGAATGAATGAATTTAAGGGATAATAAAACTATTGGTTGATTAAAGAGAGGAGGGATTAAATAGAAGATTGTCATAAAGCAAGTAAGAATTTGAAGAGCAAAGCTTAGGTAAATTTAGCAGAGAGAATTTTGAGAGATGTAGAATGTCATAGGGAAGACAGGAGATTGGCTGGCTGAGTGGCAATTAGTGGCCCAGACTTAAAATCAAGCTATCCAGGCAGTTTAAAGTTATGACATGGAAGACTACATCCATTATTCTTCCTTCTTTCAACATATGGTAAACAGATACAAATAAAGAGAGAATTCTAAAAAAGAAAAAGGGAAAAAGAAATACTAACATCTTCAAGGAATAAAGCTCTGTAGAGCAAAACAGTGCCAAGTGATCACCAGCCATGAAAATGGTTGACTATGAGTAAGAGGCTTTCACTGGTATTAATTAACAAAGTTTAGAAAAACTCTAATAAGGAAAAAGAAAAAGGCACCAAAGGAACTTATCTCTTAAATATGTGTTAGTTTCTGTAAAATTAAAAGATTATATTAAAGCAGGGATTACTTACTGGATTTTTTTTGGTAAAGTTTATATGTAGGGTTATACTTTTTTAGAACAGAAATTCCTCTTCTTTAGATAAAGATATATGCTCTTCTGTGAACAAACATATAATCCTCACTACTTGACAGGAACCTGTTAGGAAAACTCAAGTTTCAATCATAATAAGCCAAACAATAAAACCTATATTTGACCTTTTACACAAAATTATTTACATTCCTAAAAGTTGGTCAATGTTTGAAACCCACAAATGGCTATGAACTAGTAACTATTATACCTATTATACATTGTTTATTCCCATTTGGCAGTTGAATTTCATTAAAATACAGAAAAAAATTAAACTATTTAAAAATGCTCAAATAGATTTTATTTGGCAGTTATTGCTTCTAACATACAAGGAACCTGGATAAATAATAGTCACCATGTTAGAAAATAAAGAAGGAACTAGTGAGACTCAATTTGCTCTTTTTTTGTTACTGCTCTATATGAGATAGCCTCAGTTACTTAAGATAATAATAAATGGTTAATTCAATGTAAGCTTATTCAATCATTCATTCAATAAATATGTATTGCCCTCGATTACATGCCAAGCACTCTTCTAGGAGCTCAGAATAAATCAGTGAACAAAATAATGATAAAAGTAAATTATATGATATATAAGGACGTGAAAACTGTTATAGAAGAGAAATAAAAGTAAAGCAGGGTAAGGGGGTTGGGGTAATCAGGGTGGAAGTGAAGAATACATCGTAGCATTAAATAGGGTGCACATGTCAGGCATCATGGAGAGGTGACATGAGCAAATATTTGAAGGATTTAAGAGACGAATATTCCAGCCAAAGGGAAATATTGCAAAGAGGCCTTATTGCAAGAGAGTATCTGACATGTTTGAGAAATAAATAGCAAGGAAGTCACTGTGGTGGGGAGGGAGTGAGTGAGGGGGAGGCAAGTAGGAGATGAAGTCAGAGAGGCTGTGGGGATAGTTGGCTGAGGGTGGGGTCTAAAGATCTCTAAGGCCTTTTAAGAATTTTGGCTTTTATTTTAAATCAAATGAAGAAGCATGTCAGGGTTTTGTGTGCCGAGTAGTGTTATGAGGTAAATTCGACTTTTTACTAGGATGGCTGTGTTGAGAATAGCCTAAAATGGGTTAACCCTGCTCTATCCCAGCATACAAGTCCAAAGTCTTTGCCTTACTGCTTCTGATTCTTGCATTAGTCATATGATGATACAATTACTCATATGATTTAAACAAGTTCTTTGGAAAGCCAAGTCTTTATTTCATCCCTGTTTTCTAATACCAGATGTATTAGTCATTAACAAAGGACTTTTGGACATCCTAATAATATAGTCAGAACAAATGTGAATTTTTTAATATACTTTTAAAAATTTTATGTACTTAGATTACATAAATGTTTCATAAAAAATATAGGGGATTCCCATATGCCTCCCTCCTATCCCTCCCACATTTCCCCACATTAACACCATCCTTCATTAGTGATACATTTGTTACAACTGATGAACACATTTTTAAACATTGCCACTATGCATGGTTATAGTCCCACACAATTTTGTAAGTTATGGTAAGACATATAATGGCCTGTACCTGTCATTGCACCATTATTCAGGACAATTCCAAAGTCCCAAAAATGCCGCCACACTACACCTATTTTTCCCCTTCCCTCCCTGCAGTACCTACAGTGGCCACTGCCTCCACATCAATGATAAAAGTTCTTCCATTACTAGAATAACAATAAGTCTTTAGTAGAAAAACAGTAAGTCTACTCTTGTCTATTGTTCATTCCCCAATCCTGAGGATTCTGGAATGGTGATGCCCACTCCACTTCTAATTGAGAGGGGGCCTTAGATCCCATGGGGCAGAAGGATAGGACTATCTTGCTTGCAGTTGCAGACTCTCTCTGTTCCTTGGGATGGTCGTTGTCAGTCATCATCTCCTTGTTAGTTGTCCTGGAGAGTCCAATGAACTGGAGAGATGTTGCAACTCCGTTGAGATTCAGGGCCCAATTGGCACGTGGACACCCCAAAGATTTAAGTCCCTTAGGTATACACCTATTAAGTCTAGTATTAACTATAGGTTCAAATAGAAGGGACAGAAGAACCATATCTAGGGAAACCACAACTGAGTCCAATTCTGTCACAGTGGGCAGCAGAAAATCCAAAGTAGGGCCCACTGGCAGGGCACCAAACTCCTGAGCTGTCTGCCTTGCCTATAGTATCTCGATGTCAGCTAATTGAGGCTATATTTACTTTGGCAGTCAATGAGATCCTGTTGAGATGTTCATAAGTGTAACCTCTGGAATTTTTTTGCCCCAACTTCTGTATTTGTTGTCTCTTCACTGGTAAACCCCAAACTATGAAAATATTAATGAATTAAATTAATAATTAAATATTTATTGTAGGTCTACTATGTGTCACACCATTCTGTGACCTGAGGATTCAACAATGAGAAATGCATACCAGGACTCTGTTCTTATGAAGCTCACATTAAATTCCAATAGTATATACAATATGCAATGTACATACAAATCAGAGGTTAGCTCTCATACACATCATTTTAATTTCATTTCAAAGAAAAAGGAATGGGTAAAATTATACTTAAGCATAATATCACCCTGCAAAACCAGTGCCATATATCAAGGGTCACAAGCCTCTCCTGATCCAGTTTTGTGTCTTGGGAAAAGGTGGGTACTATTCTTTTATTTACCATAGCCATTTTTCCTTTGTTTTAGTACCAGTACCCCAGTTTTCATTCTAGTTTCTTCCTTCTTCATGAGGCTCATGTAGATGGGAAAGAAAATATTATCTCAGCTCCAGCTATGACTACTCCTGGCCAATGATTGACCCAATTCAGGTCAGTGTGATGGGAGGAGAGATATTCTGGGGGCTTCTGAGAAAGAAGCTTTCTAATTTTCCCAAAAGAACTCCTTGGAAGAATGGTTTTCCTCTCTGCTCACTGTAAGTGAGAAGCCTTTTAAGCCACTAGGAGACTTTGGTTAAAATAGCACTCTGAAAGGTGCCATAGAGACAAGGAAAGAAACTGACTCCTTTGCAATATTACTGAGTCACTAAATCACAAAACAAAACCTGTTGCACTCCAGTTCTTTAAGTTCCTCTGCTGTTGAAACCTAAGTTGGAGTCATTTTATTACTGCCAATGAAGGATTCCTGCTATACCTTCCATTGCCCAGTGCTGACAATAAATAATAAAGGAACAACACAGAGACTATACCTCAAGACTGCATATTAGTGACAGAAACAGAAAAGTAAACAAATTATATAGTGTGTTAGGATAAAGGGAAGGAGAAGAATCCACCTAGCAAGGGGAACTAACTCAATCAATTAGTGGGAGGCAGTGATGGGTCACAAAAGAAGATTGGAAGAGATGACACCTAAAATATGCTTTATGAATGAGTATGAGTAAGCAGAGAAAGGGGAAAAGAAAATTTAGTCAAAAAACAAAAATAAGTCCAACACTTTACCAATACTCATTAATGTTGTGCTGTTTCTGCCATGCTAAAAACTTTGCAGATATTGTTTCATTTAATCCCTACAACAACTCTATGAAGTAAGTTCTTTTTATAAATGATAGACCAAAGATAAGAGAAGTTAAATGACTTACAATTCCAAGAAGCAAAGAAGTGGCAGAGCTGGGAACTGAGCAGAGGTAGTTTGACTCTGAGTTCCATAACTGAATCCACTACACAAAACTGGATTCCACAATTTAGAAGTGAAAGAAAACATAGTGTATCTGGAGAACATCAAGTAATTCTTTATGCCTGGAGCCTTGGATATTGTTTTAGTTTCCTAGGCTGCTTAAAGCAGATACCAGGAAATGGATTGGCTAAACTAAAATAAGAATTTACTAGCTTATGGTTTGAAGCTAAGAAAATGCCCAAATCAAAGCATCATCAAAGTGATGCTTTCATCCTGAAGACCAGCTGTCAGTGATCCTTGGTTCTTCTGCCACATGGCAAGGCACATGGTGGCTTCTGCTGACCTTTCCTGTCTCTTCCAGATTGCATTGATTGCAACTTCTGGTTTCTCCCTTTCTTTCTCTCCTTAGTCATCCTTTTTTTAAAGGACTCTTAATAAAAGGATTAAGACCCATCCTGAATAAGGTGGGTCACACCCTAACTGAAGTAGCCTCATCAAAAGGTCCTACTTACAATGGGTCCACATACAGAGGAATGGATTAAATTTAAGAACATATTTTTCTGGGAATATACAGCTTCAAGTCTCCACAGATATGAATAATGGAAATAAATGAAGTTAGAGATGAAAGCAGGGTAAATACCATAAAAGGATATGTTAAAGAATTTAAATTTTATACCTGAAATTTTAATTTCTTATAAATTGGTATCCTAAGTGTGTTATGATTCTTGGATCTCACTAAGGCATGCCTGACCATCAGAAAACATCCTTATTAGATGAAGAATAAGTACTAAGATTAAGTAATAGCAATGATTTGTGATATCTCAAGTGTTGTAGAAATTCCTGGAATCATTAATTATATACACAGCTTACAGTAATATAAATATTCATGAAGTTTCATAAACATTTTCACATACAATGAAAAGTGTTTTTAAACAATTTTGTGCAAAACACATTTTTCCATGCATAAATACTTCGGATGTTTATTTTAATGTATAGTAAAACATGTAAAACAATACTACTTGACTTATATACAGTGCTTTTTAGCTTATATAAAGAAGAATTCCTATGGTATGAAGTATACTCTAATTGATGTTTATTTATTCAACTATTCATACTCAGAAGTTATTTTTTACTGACTTTAGATTTTATTTCTTAAAATCAAAACATTTGTATAGAGATCATTTTTTGGTATGTATAATCCTAAGATAATTGAACTCTTAAATTAGTAAAGTTCAATGCATTTCAGTATTCAGAGTTGCCTTGGCAAGTTTCTAGTCAAAACATGTCATTGTTATTTTGAGGAACTGAAGTCCAACAAGTTTAATGAATGTCTCTATGGGCAAAAAGCAAGCAAATAGGAGAATCTGCACATGAACCCAGTGCACAGACTCATAGTTCATACCCTCTTCACTGAATGAATGACTGATCAATCATGTGAAAGGATCATCAATACTGAGACAGTTACATGATTTTAACAGGTTCTTTGGAACACATAGTCTTTATTTCCATCCCTGCTTTGTATTGCCATATAAATTTGTCCTTAACAGAGCGCTTTTGGACATCCTAATCACTTAGAATAAATGTGAATTCTAAAACATCCAGTAAAAGTGTGAATGTACATTTTCCTAAATGACTTTGGACCTACCAAATGATGGCCCATATTTTGAAAACCCACACATATACACATGCATGCACATATGTACATGGTTTGGTACATCTTGCATCTGGGCATTACAAATACAGTTGAAAAAAAATATTGTGAAAACTCTTCCAGATGTCACATCACAACTAAAACCTCTGCTAACCTCCAAAGTGCAGCTGGACTATATTATTGCATAGATATTTTATTTGCATTCCTGACCCCTAAGGAGTAAATGGATTTCCACCTGGTATATTATATCATTCTTCTATGATGAGTAAAATGTAAAAAAAAAAAAAAAATTACTAGCAGCATAACACATTAACCATTATAAATCAAATTATTTGAAATAGTATTATTCTTTATTAACTTAGCAAGGGACTATGAAACCAACCAGAACTCAAAGAAAGAATTAGTATCAAAATATGCTTATATATGCTTATAGTCATAGTTAAATAACTTTGAACAAAATTAAAAATAAAGGAAGATATAATTTAAATGTCTTTTATTCAATATGCTTTTAATATCATTCAAATATGAACATTTAAGTATCTGCTCGTTCAAAGCCTCTAAGCCAATCAATACGTAACTCAGACTAAAACCCCTGGTCTTACATGAGTTAAAGGACAACAAGTTTCATGTATTGGAAAGGAAGAAGGATGGAAGAAAGGGAGGGAGGAAGGAAGGAAAGAAGGAAGGAAGGAAGGAAAGCAAAAAAGAGCAAAAATTTTGGGAGCTGATGTAGCTAGAGCAGTGGAGCACCTGCCTCCCACATGGGAAGTCCCGGGTTAAGTCCCAGTGCCTCCTGAAAAAAAAAAAAAAATACCTAAGAACAAGTAAAACAAATAAAAAAAACAACTCAGGGAATTTGATGTGGCTCAGTGGTTGAGCACAAGTTTCCCACATATGAGATTCAGGGTCAATCCCCCTGCCCCAGTACCTCAAAAAAAAAAAAAAAAAAAAGAGCAAGCCTTTCTCAATAAATGTACTCACTGAAGTAACTTTCACTCTAAATTAATCTATGCACTAAAATGTATACTAAAAGTATACTAATATATACTAAAAGTATAATTTACATAAAATTCTCATCTCTTATGTCTTACATCTCTAGAATAGGCTCTGCTACATAGGCAGATCTGATTATAATATCTTTATATCATTAATAAAAGCATGGACACTCAGTGAAATTAAGTGAGCTTTTTGAGCTTGTGAGTGATGGAGACAAAATGTTTACTTCAATCTTCTTTAAATTATACTTAGCTGCTTCTCAAGCAATGAATGAAAAAAACGAAAACTTCAATCACATATCATACCAATATCTTATTTTCTCTGAAATATTTTGGTGGAGGAAGTAATTTAATAGTACCAACCATTTCACACGAAATGGAGTTAAATTTATTGATGTAGATGTTAACCATTGACAAGTATCTTTTCTTTAATAACTTATTAACTCTTCAGATTTTTCTGCTAAGGTCCCAGGAAAACAGATTATTTGTGCCCAAAATGTATCTCCAGGAAAGAATGTGGAAAAGAAGATGTAATGACAAACTGGCTGCTCTCCTTGGAGTCACCGGTACTGGAAATGAACCAAGATAATCACATCACTGGGCCTACACTTGTCTTCAAATCAAAACACTACCAGGCTAGAGTAAGAAGGTTTCCAGCAGGGAAATTTTGTGGACTTGTGACCTTAAGACCCTTGATTTCAAAGAAGAATTTGATATGGTTGGGAAAGAGCACCTTGTGTCCAGAGCAGTGAGGCCACAACCATATCCTGGAGAGGACAGGGCAAGTGCTTGCCCAGTAAGCAAGTGCCAGATTGTCACAATTCATGCATGAGGAGATAATAGGGACCCAGAAAAATGGGCATTCTTTATTTGCTTCTCCTGGCCAATTTCATACCCATCTCTGTCATGTCCTGTGCCCAGAGGACCTCTGTGAGTTTATCGTGGTCTTCCCTCAGTCTTTTGTCTCCACTGAGTTTGATAAATGGGATGCACTGCGTGGTGCGTGTTTGGCAAAAGGAGCATTTCTTCACCTCAATGGCCACGGTACTTATTTGATGGCTGCAGCTTCTCTCAGTTCTGATAACACCAGTTCCTTCCTTTAGTCCTCCAAATATGGAGGTCCTGTGTCACTGTTGCTGGGCCCTAGGGGTTTGATCATTCCTTATTGGCTTCCTTAACACTTGCCCACACCTTTATTATAAATAAACCCCTTCATTGAAGTCTTTTCAATTCAGAATTTTGGGTGAGATAACCATTTCTGCTCAGGCCTTGATATATACAAAACAATAAGAAGAAGAATTACTTACTCTATACCAGTGTTCTGTTAGGAAATTAAAGTGACCTTTTTCAAAAATGTTTCAAACAACTGTCTGCTGGTGCTATTATTTATAGATAAATATCCTGAAGCTTAAAGAAGTTCAATGACTTCCCTGAGAATACACAACTCATATGGATAAACTAGGACTCAAGAACAGGTTTTCTGACTCCAGCACCTAGCCTCTCAATTATTGTGATCCTACGTTGCAAATTATAACACCTTCAAGCAACTATCAAAAGAGCCTCAAAGCGTAGATGGAGCTCAGTGTTTCATCACATGCTTCCCATGTACGAGTTCCTGGGTTCAATCCCCAATTTAAAAAAACAGGAGCTTACATATAAAAGGTCTTAGAAAAATTTGTACTTGAGAAAATCAAACTAGGACTTGCTTTCTAAATTATTTTTCCAAAAAGGAAAAATTTCCACATTATATCTGACTATTATAGCATAAGATGATACAGCAGGTATTCATGCCATTTAACCCAACGTGCATACTTTTACATGTGGAAATTCTGCTTTTAGCATTAGCTACGTGGTACTGCAATGCCTATATAAATCTGCCTAACAGTGAAAGTGAATGATACAACATCTGTCACTGTTTTTCCTCAAATACACCAATAGTTATGCAGACTAATCCCTTAGGGGCAGGCTGAGCTCATCCTGAATTTGATGTCGTAAGAAATATCTACTCATCTGTAAAACTTACCACCAGATGTAACAGAGAAAACCTGTCACTGGTTGATTAGTTAGTTTTAGCTCTTATGTTTTCCATGAAAACCTAATGATAGTGGTGAATATTTTGTCCACAAATTTATATATTTGATATATATACCAAATACAATTTTGTCTCAACCTTTACCTCCTTACTAGTATAGGGGTGGTTACATGCACCAAAATGTGTGACTATTGAAAGCTGTAAGGACAAATGCATGCTAAAGTAGAAGAAAGTAAAAATGTTGACAACAAAATTGAACTGGTATTCTTTCTTGTGAGTTCTAGGAAGTGTAATCTCTGGTTATACTATGCTGTAGTGGGAGGTAGGGGCAGAGGGAAACATTAGCTCAGAGTTCTAGGGATTCAGTTGGACCCCATTTTCACTTCCATGTTGTTTATTTTAAAACATGAATGCTGTGCTCATAAAGAGATTCAGTCTTCACCCATTTTACCTTGTAATTCCTATAAAAAAGTAAAAATAAATGAACATATGAATGCAGGGAACAGTAAATGAATGAACAAAGAAGGAACCTACTAGATTAAATATTGTTTTGCCCTGTGTGTTGAAAGGTAATTAATCCAACAATTACCTTATACTAATATGTCAAAATTTCTTGTTTACTTGATATCCCCTCTGTTTATAAGGCAATAGGAAGGAATTCACAGTTATTGTACATCTATTATATCTGAGTTCTTGGTTCATAAAATTATGTAATCCTTAAAATAATTCTCCTATGCACACAAAGATGAATACAGTGAAGAATAAGTTTTTGGCATTAGGCCTGTGTTTGAGTGTCAGTTGGGGACTGGTAAATTAATCCAGAATTTCTGTATGGAAGGGATACTGGCAATTTAAGGATTACAAATAAAACTCATCTTAGATATGGAAGATAAAGTGATGGGATCAACATATCAGCTTTATTATCAGTAAAAGCTAGAATGGAGGATGTGGTTTAGGTGAATGGCCAAATGGGTCTGCTAATGGACTCTGTTCATTACATCTACTACCATGCCAACTTTAGTCTTTGGGACAGCCCACCCAATGGAAACTTGGGATCTGTAGAGGACAAATTCACTTTCCATGTACCCATAGCTCTGGGATAAAGAGGAAAGAAAAGAATAAATGACTCCTAAGTACTTTTGAACTTATAATTATTTAATTTCATCCAACTGTGTAACTCATACAATAGCCACTATTCAAATAACTCACTCATCTTTCTTAAGGAGGGGAAAGGGAAAAGGACAGGAGTGTTATTCTGGCAGAGGTTTCTTGACCTGGAAAGGCAAGGCCCACAGAATGCATGTTTTTTCCTAATCAAAGACTTTGGGGAAATTTTCTGATTGGAAAGAGGGCGTAAGAAATTTGACATGTTGCTTAGGTGACAAAAAAATAAAAACAAAAAAACCCCACACAATGTCTTAATAGGCTTGTATATTTATTTGTGTTCAATAAATAATTAAGTGATGTTAAGTCCTTAGACATGTAGTAAGTGTTTCATGAACGTTAGTAATCACTACTGAAAGGCAAAAAATGTCCTGATATTTCTATTCAGGAAACTAGGACTTCAGTAAATAATGTGATATGTCCAAGCTACATGTAAACAAGTTATAGATAAACAAGGATTTTTTAAAAAATCAAATCTGGGTTGGAGTCAGTGGTGGGCCAAGTAAAGTACCCTCCCTGCAAACATATCCAATTCCTAATCTTTTAAACTTATGAATATGTTACATTACATGACAAAGGGAAGTTAATGTTGGAGATGAAATTAAAATTGCTCATCAGTTGACCTCAAAATAAAGAATATCTTGGATTATTCAGGTGGGCCAATATAATCACAAGGATTCTTAAATGTGGAAGAAGGAGAAAGAAGAGTCAGTGTCAGAGTGATACAATTTGAGAAAGACTAAACCAGCCATTGCTGACTTTGAGCATGGAAGGAATTCACAAGCCAAGGAATTCAAGCATCCTGTAGAGGTTGGAAAAAGGAATAAAACAGATTCTCTCCTAAAGCCTGCAGAAAAGAATGCAGCCTTACCAACACCTTGGTATTAGATCCATTTGATCCATGAGGTTCATTTTGGATTTTGACTTCCAGAACTGTAAGATTATATTTTAAGCCACTAATTTTCTGCTGATTTGTTATAGCAACAATAGGAAACTAATACAGACTGCAAAGACAACACTTTTTCCCAAACTCCACAGTGTCTTCTAGTACCCAAATGGACAAGGATTGCATCAAAGGGTGAGATGAAAGGGCTACATTATAAGGTGAGGTGGAAGGAATTCTAGACATTGCACATGAGAAGCAGGCAAGCATATCTTGAGAAAAATAGGAGATTTGTCACTTATATAATTTGAGAAATGCGATGTAGGAGGCTTTAAAAAAAATGAGTACAGAAAAGGTGATTTCTTATTTCAGTGACATGCCCACTTTTAGAGAAACTGAATAAAATGGCAAAGTAATAGCACTTCTATAACATATGTTCATGAGAATGTTGTGCTTTGTAGGCAGTTTTAAACCACACTGTCATTCTCTGGCTTCTTCAGCAAAAACTGGTTACAAAAATACAGATTACTACAAAGCAAAAGAACTTCCAAACAATGTATCATGCCAATTTTAACTCTACCTTTTAATCTAACACTAACTCAAAACGTTTTGTGAAAAACTCAACCATTATGCCTAACTTATTTTATTTTAAAAACTAGTAGAAATGGCTATTAATAGTTCAGGCTAATTATAGCCTGTTGGACATAAGCTTTTTCAGAAATCAAGCTGCTTTTTGTTCATTTTACTTAGTAGAAATTGGATATTTTGATTGGTTTTACTTTGAAAAGAAATGAGTGCCAACCAAAAGACCTGGGGTGTGACAGAAGTCATGTGGCAGAGCATTAGGAAATTATAAATTATATTAATTACCCCTTGCTTGCTGCATAGTCATTTATATCAATGGCTTTTAAGAAGCTCATCAGCCCTTTTTTTTTTTCATTGCTTCTTAAAAACCACTTTGTGGAAGATGACATGCTGTGCTTTGACCCAGAATTCAAGATCTTCAGAATCTCTTATTTGCTTACTCACCCATTCCTGACTGTTTTTGTTTTACCTCAGTAACTGGAATCTAGAATTTAGAAATGATTTTGAAAGGATTTCTGCCCCCTCAGACTGCTCACTGCCCTCAGACATGACATGGCAATTTAAGGACCTGAATTTTCCTTCCCTAACAATATTTCTAAGATAAGCAACATATCAAAAACATCTGGCACACACTCCTCTATGAAGTGGAAATTCACACAAGTGAGTGCATGTGATCAGTGATAAATATTTTCTTATGTATTAATTCATAGATTAGCTTCCAAAATTTTGAGTAATCACCCTGGTAAAACACACACAGTATAAATAGAGGTAACATTAGTAAATAGAACATCCTGTTTGCACAAATTATAGCTATTTCTGAAAAACTGATAATTGAATATAGCTTCCTAAACCCAGAAAGCCTCACACTGGTTAAGGCAAATGGTATTTCAAGGTCTCTTAATGTGGTTTGGTTATTTAAATATATATATATGTAGATTAAATTGTGATGAGACAGGACTTTTATTCTAGCTAAATTTAATATTAATGGTAACGACTTTGTTTTTTCTTCTTAAGAAATCACAAGGAAGAAAACCTTACCAAGGCAAATTTTTGAGTTTTGCCAGTCTCCAAATACTTTTGTTTAGGTTCATGCTAATATTCCACTGGGATGTTAGGTGATATTGGCTTATCTGTCATCTCTCCTAGAGTAATTCAACATTAATGTACAACTCTAGAAATGTGAAAAGATTTCATGGCTGAAGGTATTGCATTGCAAAAGAATTTCCAGCCTGAGCTTGCCAGTGTGGAGTGGTTGAAAGAGAAGACTCTTCTTGGCATGTCTACAACTCTAATAAAATAGGCAACCATTCATGCATTCAGTTGTTCATTGACCCATCCATTAATTTAGGAATTATTTATGGCATATCTATATATATCAAAGATTTTTTTGACCTTGAAGATACAAAAAGGAGCAAAATAATAATTTTAGAAACTAATATAGATATTGACATAGTTGAAGCAATTATGTCTCAGGGAAATCTAAGATAATATAATGGTAAATTTTAAGTAACTGTATGGCAAATTGAGAGCATGTATTAACTTCCCTGTCCTGAATGAAATGTGTAAAATGTCAATAAAAAGATGTTTTGTAATATACCAACAAGGATAATAATAACATGAAAAGAGATGATAGCAATAGAATTTTGGAAGCTAGAAAGAAGGCCACTGAATTAAAAGAACAGAGACACTTATGGTTTCAGCTCCAATAAGTAAAGAGCTTGGAAGTGACTTCCATCCTCGAAAAAAGAAAGCTGAATAAACAGAATCAATAACTTTGCTTGGACTCATCTGAAAACTGAGGCTTCCAGGCAAACCACCACTTTATACTTGGTCTAGAAAGGTAAATTCAGAGTCACAGCTGAGATGTGCTGGAGCAGAAACTATGGAAGCCATAAACTGGTAAAAAAACAAAACAAAAAACAAAAAACAAAACAAAACAAAAACAAAAAAAAACCCTAATGTAATTTTGACAAACTGCTGGAAGTTGAGTATGGGCTAACATGATAGCAAATATTTGCTTGGTTCTTCAGTCTTCAGAGGGCCCCCCACACTTCATAGTTTTACCTCCAGAAACTTCACTAGGTTCCAAGGTGAAGATCCAGGGGAGTTCCCTTCATATCTCTGGAGTGGGGAATGGAAAAATAAAATTTATGAAATATACAAGTGCACTTTCCATAACAGAGTTCTCTTATTCAGGAAAAAAGTTTTACTAAAGTATATCCTAACATAGGGAAGGAGTTTTCTGTCACTCCTGAAAAAATCCTGCCACTCTAAACTTCCTGTTTCATCTAAGAGGGAAGCAAAGTTATACCAAAGGAGAAACACTTCTGAAGGTTTCATCCCAAACATATGGATCCACTAAGAGACTAAGATTTAACCACAAGCTTATAGAATGCCTCTTCTTCCCCACTTCTTATTACTGCACCGATAGGGCTCCAGCATAATAACAGAGGATTATAGCTAAAAGAGCTGCAAGTCACCAACATTTTCTAAGCAACAATACTTATGGAAGCTAAGAAGGGGGACAAAATGAGGACATAAGAGAAATTTGAAGCTTATGGCACCTAAGGCCATAACATAAACAAAATCCATTACTATGCAAAGTTATGTAAATCCTCACACCAAAAGCTTACTTATGTCATTTTCTGTCATAAGGTATGACATGTTTAGCTTTCAACAATAAATTACAAAGCATGTGAAAAGGCAAAAGAAACCAAACCAAACAACAAATAAAGACACCAGAGCATTTAAAAACTAGGTAATTTCTAAAGGTGTAATATATTTCAACTGGAATACCAGAAAGAGAAGAAAGAAATTCTTGAATTAATAGTGGCTGAGAACTTTCCAAAACTCATGAAAGACAACGAACCGCAGGTCTAGAAGCTCATAGAATACCAGGCAAGATAAATACCTACATCTCCCCCCTCCCCACAAACTATGTCTCAGTATATTGTATTCAAACTGAAGAAATTCCAACACTGACCCCCACCCAGGAAAGGGAGAGAGACAGACACAGAGAAAGAGAGAAAGAGAGAGAGAGATAGAGAACACCTTGAAAGAAGCTGGAAGTCATATCTGTAAGAGAACCAAGGATAAGATTACAGAAGACTTTTCAACCAAAATTATGCAAACAAGAAGGCAATGGGCAGAATATTTAAAGTGTATAAATAAAATAAAATAAAAGTCCCAACCAAGAATTCTATATCCAGTGAAATTATCTTCCAAACTGAAAGATAAAAACTTTTTCAGACAAACAAAAACTGAGAGAATTATTTGCCAGAACACTAGTCTTACAAAAAAAGTTAAAGAATGTATTTCTGGCAGAAAAAAAATGATACCTCATAAACATGTATATACATAAAGAAAGAAAGACTATGAGAAAAAAATAAATGATGGTAAAAAATATTTACTTTTCATATTCGTAATTGAGCTAAAAGATAACTATTCAACACAGTAACAGTAACACACATGGTATATCAAATGAAGGGCAGCAGTGTCAGAAGGGACAAGAGGGAGGAATTGTGAATACTCTTCTAAAGTACCTGCACTACAAGTGAAAAAAGTATAATGTTAATTGAATGAAAATAAGTGAGAGATGTATATTGGAAAATTTAAAGCAGCCAGTGAAAATTTATTTTTAATTATTTATATGCTGAGAGGAGATAAAATGGAATAATATAAACCAGAGAAAGCAGAAAAACAGGGAAGATAAAAAACAAAGAACAATTGAAAACAAATAGAAAAAAGCCAAAAATATGTTAGATATTACCCTAACTATATCTAACTATATCAATAATAACTTTAAATGTGAATGATCAAAGTGAACCAATTTAAAGACAGATTGTTGGAGTGAATAACAAAACAAGACTCAACTTTATGCGTCTACACGAAACAAACTTAAAAATATATTGATTGTTAAAAGTAAAGGGGTAGAAAAAGTCATGCTAAGAAGCAACCAAGATAGCAGCAGAGTAAGGAGCTCCAAAAGTCAGCTCGTCCTACAGGGTAGTTAGTAGTCACCCTGAGCTATCTAAAGCACCTGTTTGGGGGACCCAGGAGACCAGAAGAACATCATACAGCATCCTTGAAAGAATGGATGAAGGAGACTTCCCATCAGCAGTGAAGATTTTTGAGTAGAGCACTCCATACCACAGAAGCTCATGCCCATCCTCCACTGACAGTGCATGCAGCCTCATGAGCTATTCTGTGACTGGAGCTGGAAGATCTATTTCCCAAAAACAGAGGAGGAAGAGAAGGTTGGGCACCAACTTTGGCTACTGATTAGATAATTTTTCTGGCTAAAATCTAATTCTAAAAACAGCTAGAGTTTGAATCTGTGCAAGTCAAAGAGAGACCAGTAGCCACCATTTTAACTCACTCCTGGCTTGAGGGAAAGCAGGGCTCATTGAAAATCACACTGATGGTAGGGATTGGCTTATTTCCTCCCAGATTGGATTGCAGCCATAGCTCCAGCCTCTCCTCTGGCAGGGAGGAAGCTGGTAGAGCATGAACAAACCTCTCTGAGCAACTGCAGGTGCTCTCATTGGCACAGACTGAATAGTTGAACACCTAGGGCTCCAGCCCTACCCCACAATAAGATAGAAGGGGAGCTGTGTTTCCTCAGCCTTTCAGGGCAACTGCAAGTGCTTTTAGTCCACATGGACTGATTCATTCAGTGGCTTTGATTCCATTTCTGAGCCCCCTGCATAGGATAGGACAAGAGCTCTGTATCCTCAGGCTTTGGGGGAAATTACATATGCTTTTGGCCCACACAGACTGGTTGGTTAAGTGACTGGAGCTCTACTCTTGACCCCAGAGTAGTAGGAAGGGGCTGGTGTTTCCTCAATCTCTCTGGGTAGCTGTAGGTGATTCTGGCCTGCACAGACTGGACTGATTGACTTCCATTACACCACCACTACCACTGCAAGGACAAAAGGTGGCTGGTGTTTCCCAGCCTCTCTGGGCAAATGCAAGTGCTTCAATTCCATCCCCACCTCACCCCCATAGGTTAGGAGGAGACTGATATTTCTTCAGCCTCTGGGCAACTGCAGACTCATTCAGCCTACAAAGACTGGGTACTCAGACACCTGTAGCTCCATCCCTGTGCCCCAGTAAGATGTAATAGAAGGGGATCTGTGTTTCCTTGGTCTTTCTTGTCAACAGCAGGTGCTTTTGGCCCACACAGACTAGTTTGTTCAATGCCTGTGGTTCCATACTCATCCCTTAAAAGGCAGAAGGGACAGTACACCCTCAGCCTCTCAGGATAATGGTAGCACTTTGGACCCACACAGATTAGATTGTTGGGCACTCCAAAGGGTCCATTCCCACCCTTAGCAGGGGAGGAGGGGGTTGAAATTACATTAGTCTGCCTAGCTAACTGTGGTCAGTTTTGAACCATATAGCTTACTTTGCTGTCCACACCTGCAGCTCCATCCCTGCCCAGGCAGGGGAGAAAGGGGGTATGAAGCTTCATCAGCCTCTCTGGGCAACTACAGATTGTCTTGGCTTTCATGGCTTAGATTACTACACATGGCTGCTTCTCCATCCTTACCCCTGGCAGAGGAGAAAAGTAGAAGAAGTTTCATTGGTTCCTGGGGCAACATGGGCAACTTCAGCCGCCACAGCTTTCAGTACCAACTATACCCTTGGCTCCTCCTTTACTACCAGCAAGGGAGAAGGGGCAAGAAATACTTACACTAAGGAAAGAAATTGCATGCAGAATAAATATATTTAGTAAGCAATATGCCAAGGCACACACTAAAAATTACAATCTGTACCAAGAAACAGGAACATATGGCCCAGTTAAAGAAACAAGATAAGCCTCTAGATAATTAATATAAAGGAGTTGAAACAACTAATCATAAATGTTCAAAAAAATGTCCTTAATAAATTCAATGAGGTAGTTCAAAAGATTAAAGATATTAAGAAGACACTGGGTGATCTCAAAGAAAAATTTGAAAGCACACATAGAAAAATATGGATCTTATGGGAATGAAGGGCACAATAAATGAAATTAAAAATTCCCTGGAGGCATATAACATTACATTTGAGGGGGCAGAAGAAAAGATTACTGAGTTTGAAGACATGGCATCTGAAAGCAAACATACCAAAAACAAACAAAACAAAATAAACCAAACCAGATAAAGAAAAGAATGGAAAACATTGAACAGGGTCTCAGAAAACTAACCAATGGCAAGAGATATGCAAAGATGTGTGCCATGGGTGTCCCAGAAATAGAAGAGAATTGAAAAGGGGCAGAAGGAATATTTAAGGAAATAATGGTAGAAAATTTCCCAACTCTATTGAAGGATGTAGATATCTATGTCAAAAAAAGCACAACATACTCCCATCTGAATAAATCTGAAAAAATGTACTCCAAGACAAATACTAAATAGGATGTCAAATGTCAAAGACAAAGAGGGAATTCTGAGAGCAGCAAGAGAAAAACAATGCATCACCTACAAGGAACACCCAATAAGATTAAGTACTAATTTTTCATCAGAAACTATGGAGGAAATAACAGAGTGGTATGATATATTTAAATACTGCAAGAGAATAACTGCAAGCCAATAATGTTATTCCATCCAGAAAGATTAAAAAATGAGGGCAAGTTTAGAATATTCACAGATAAACAGAAACTGATAGAGTTTGTAATCAAGACATTGGCTTTGCAAGAAATACTAAAAGGAGTGTTACAGTCTGAAAACAAAAGACAGGAAAGAGGCTTGGAAGAGTGTCTAGAAATGAAGATTATATCAGTAAAAGTAACTACAAGTTTAAAAATATTAGTGAAAACAAAATAGGACAGATAAAACCCAAAGGTCAAAATGGGTAAAGAACTGCCTTTACAGTAATAACATTGATGTTAATGGGTTAAATTCCCCAATCAAAAGATACAGACTGGTAAAATGCATAAGAAAATGTAAGTCATCTATATTATCAACAAGAGAATTACCTTAGACCCAAGGATTCCAATAGATTGAAAGTGAAAGACTGAAAAAAAATATTCCACACATGCAGTAACAACAACAACAACAAAAAAAACCTGGGATAACTATAATTATATCAGAGAAATAGACTTTAAAAGCAAAACTGTTATTAGGGACAAGGATGGATATTATATATTAATTAAAGGAGAAATTCACCAGGAAAAAAGAGCAACCATAAATGTATCTGCACCAAACTAGGGTGCCCCAAAGTACATGAGGCAAATACTGGCAAAACTGAAGGAAGAAATAGATGTCTCTGCAATAATAGTTGGAGACTTCAATACACCACTCTCAGCATTGGACAGAACATGTGGGCAGAGGATTAATAAGGAAATAGAGAGTTTGAATAATATGATAAATTGACTAAACCTGATAAACATATACAGAACATTGTACTCCAAAACAGCAGGATATACATCCTTCTAAAATGCTCATGAATCTTTCTCCAGGATAGAGCATATGTGGGGTCACAAAGCCAATCTCAATAAATTTACAAAGATTATAATTATATGAAGCACTTTCTCTGATCATAATGGAATAAAGGTGGAGATCAACAACAGGAAGAAAATGGGAAAATTCACAAATATATGAATATTAAGTAACACACTCTTAAGCAATTAGTAGGTCTAAGAAGCATTTGCAAGATAATTCAGCAAATATCTTGAGACAAATGAAAATTAGAACACAACATTTCAGAATCTATGGGATGCAGCAAAGGCAGTACTGAGAGGGAAATTTATAGCCCTCAATGCTTATATTAAAAAAGAAGAAAGAGCTAAAATTGATTGTCTAACTATACAACTGGAGGAACTAGAAAAAGAAAAACAAACTATTCCTAAATCAAGCAGAAGTAATGATTTAACAAAGATCAGAACACAAATAAATGAAATTGAGAACAAATTAAAAATTAGAGAATTAACAAAACCAAATGTTTTTTCAAGAAGGTTAACAAAATCAACAAACCCTTAGCTAGACTGACAAAAAAGAGAGAAGATACAAATAAATGGGAAAAAAGAAAACAAAGATTATTACTACTGACCCTAAAGAAAGAAATGAGATCATAAGAGGACAATGTAGATGAAATGGAAAAAAATCCTAGGAATGTAAAAACAATCTACATTGACACTAGGAGATATAGAAGACATCAACAAACCAACCACAAAGCAAGAGATTGAAACATTCATCAAACACCTCTCCAAAATGAAAAACCCAGGACCAGATGGTTTTTACTGGTGAATTCTTTAGAGGATTCAAAGATTTAATACCAATATTACTCAAACTCTTCCAAAAAATTGAAACATGAAGGAGTGCTATCAAACTCATTCTATTAAGTCGGTATCACCTGAATACCAAAGCCAGATAAAGATATTACAAAAAGAAAAAAGAAAATTTCAGACATATTTCCTAATGAAAACAGATTCAAAAATCCTCAACAAAATACTTGCTAACTGAATTCAACAACATATTTAAGGAATTATTCATCATAATCAAATGAGTTTCATACCAGTCATTCATGGATGATTCAACACAAGAAAATCAATGAGCATAATATGCCACCTTAATAAATCATAGAATAGAAATCACCTGATCCTATCAACTGATGCAGAAAAGGCATTTGACAAAATATAGCATCCTTTCTTGATAAAAATACTGCAAAAAATAGCAATCAAAGGAAACTTTCTTAATATGATAAAAGCCATATATGAAACACTCACAGCTATCATTGTACTCAATGGTGAAAGACTGAAAGCTTTCCTGCTGAGACTGGGAACAAGACAAGGATGCTCACTATCACCACATTTTACAGTGTAGTGCTAGACATTCTAGCTATAGCAATCAGGCAAGAAAAAGAAATAAAAAGCATCAAATTGGAAAGGAAAAAGTAAAAGTTTTGCTATCTGCAGATGATATGATGCTATACATACAAGGTCCTGAAAAACTACAACAAAGTTGCTAGAGCTAATAAATGATTTCAGCAGTGACAGAACATAAGATTAATACACAAAATTCACAAAATTCAGTAGTGTTTCTATACACTAGTAATGCACAATCTGAGGAGGAAGTCAGAAAAAAATCCACTTACAATAGCAACTTAAAGAATCAAATATCCAGGAATAAACCTAACCAAGGATGTAAAGTGTTTGTATTCAGAAAACTACAGTGCATTACTAAAAGAAATTTTTTTAAAAAATTTAATCCCCCCCCCTCCCCCAGTTGTCTGTTCTCTGTGTCTATTTGCTGCATCACGGGAAGTGTGGGCAGTGCCATTCCTGGGCAGGCTGCACTTTCTTTTGCACTGGGCGGCTCTCATACGGGGCGCACTCCTTGCGCGTGGGGCTCTCCTACACGGGGGACACCCCTGTGTGGCAGGGCACTCCTTGCACGCGTCAGCACTGCGCAAGGGCCAGCTCCACATGGGTCAAGGAGGCCCGGGGTTTGAACCGCAGACCTCCCATGTGGTAGACAGATGCCCTAATCACTGGGCCAAGTCCTTTTCCCGCTAAAAGAAATTTAAAAAGACCTAAATAAATGGAAGACCATTGTGTTCATGGATTGGAAGAATAATATCATTAAGATGCCAATTCTACCCAAATTGATCTACAGATTCAATGCAATCTCAATAAAAATTCCACCAGCAGTTTTTGAAGAAATGGAAAACACAATTATCAAATTTATTTGTAAGGGCAAGGGGCCCAAAATAGCTAGAAACATCTTAAAAAGGAAAAGCATAGTTGGAGGAGCCTCACTTCCAGACTTTAAATCCTGTTTCTTAGCTACAGTGGTAAAAACAGAATGGTACTGGCATAAAGATAGACACAAAGAGCAATGGAACGAAATAATGGTTTAGAACAGACCCTCACATCTATGGTAAAGTGATTTTTGACAAGACTGTCAAGCCCACCCATCTGGGACAGAACAGGCTATTCAACAAATGGTGCTGGGATAAATGGATATACACATCCAAAAGAAAGAAAGAGGACCCCTATGTCACATCTTATACAAAAAAATAAATAAAAATGGGTCAAAGACCTAATTATAAAAGCAAGAACCACAAAGCTCCCAGAAGAAAATGTAGACAAACATCTTCAAGATCTGGTGATAGGTGGTGGATTCTTAAACCTTATACCAAAAGCATGAGCAATGAAAGAAAACATGGATAAATGGGAACTCCTCAAACTTAAAAAAATTTTATGATTCAAAGGAGTTCATCAAGAAGGTGAAATCACATATCTGATAAGGGTTTGATTTTCATTCTATATAAAGAGCTCATACAAGTCTACAATAAAAGAGCAAGCAATCTGATTTTTAAAATGGTGTAAAGACTTAAATAGACATTTCTCCAAAGAAGAAATGCAAATGGCCAAAAAGCACATGAAATAATGTTCACTATCACTAGGTATTAGGGAACTGCAAATCAGAATGACAGTGAAAATCACACACCACATAGAATGGCTATTATTAACAGAAAATAATAAGTGCTGGAGAGGATGTGGAGAAATAGGAACTCTTCACTCTTGGTGGGAATGTAAAATGGTGCTGCCTCTGTGGAAGACAGTTTTACAGTTCCCCAGGAAGCTCAATATAAACTTGCCATATGATCTAGAAATTCCTCTACTAGGAATATATTCAGAAGAACTGAAGACTGTGATGTGAACAGACATTTGCACACCAATGTTCAATGTTCATAGTGACGTTATTCACAATTGCGAAAACCAAAAACAACCCAAGTGTCCATCTACTGATGAATGGATAAACAAAATGTGGTATATACTTACAAAGCAATACTCTGCTGCTGTAAGAAGAAAAGGAAATTTGGACACATATGATAACAGGCATAAACCTTGAAGACATTATTCTAAGTGAAATAAGCCAGACAAAAAGAACAAATATTGCATAGTCTCACTAATACGAACTAAATATGAAGAATAAATGCATGGAGTTAAAACCTAGAGTATAGGTTATTAGCAGATAAGGAGAGGGCTAAAAAGGGGTACTGATGCTTAATGTATATAGAAGTTTTAATTAACTTGACTGTATAAGTGTGGAAATGGATAGAGTTGATGGTAACTCATTATAGTGAATAGAACTAACACAGCTGTTTTATAAATGGGATTGTGACTGAAAAGGTAGTCTATGGACATAAATGTCAGCTGAAAGAAAGCTACAGAATAATCTATGGACTGAATAAAATAGTGACCCCAGAGGTGGATGAGAATTGTGGTTAATAGTACAAATGCAAGAATGTCCTTCTATGAACTAGAACAAATGTACATCACTATTGCCAAATGGTAAGAATGCTTAGAAGCATGGGAAAATACAATTAATTTAACCTATGGACTGTAGTAAACAGTAATACTGCAATATTCTTGCATCAATGCCAAAGATGAACTGTGTTAATAATTGGGAGTATGGAAAAAATATTCCAAATGTATGCTATAGATCATTATTAGTGGTAATAGTCTGATGCTATTATCTCACAATTTGTAACAAATGTTCCACAACAAAATAGTGTGTTGGTGAAGTGGTCTTTTATGGAAATTCCACACATGTGCATGATTGATTTATAAGTTTACAACTTTAATAAAAAATATTTTTTTAAAAAGTAGAGGGGCACAAAAAGAAATATCAAGCTAACATGCATTAAAATAAATCTGGAGTATTATATTAATGACAGAGAGAGCATACTTCAGAACAAGGAATATTATCATGGATGTAGAGGAGCATTACATAATGGTAAAAGAACAGATTTTAATTTCTCCTAAATGTGCATGCACCTACAACAGGCCATCAAAATACATAAGGCAAAAGCTGATAAGACTAAAGGGAGAATAGAAAAATCCACTACTATAATTGGAGACCTCACCACTTCACTTTCAATAACTGATAGATCATCAGACAGAAAATCAATAAGGATATATCTGACCTGAATATTAAGCAACTTGATCTAATTGACAATTATAGAATATGTCATTTAACAATTGCAAAGTACACATTCTTCTCAAACTCACATGAAACTTTTACCAAGATTGACCACATTTTGGAACATAAACTATGTATGTATTAACAAATTTAAAAGCATAGACAACATACAGAGAATATATGGGCTCAGACCACAAAGGCAAATTAAATTAGAAAGCAATAACAGAAAGATAGTTATAAATACCCATATATTTAGAAATTAGCACACCTCGAAATAATATTTAGGTCAGAGAAGGCATTTCAAGAGAAATTTTAAGTAGGAAAGAAAAAACAACCAAAAAAAAAAAAACATTGGGGGCATGGTAAAGGGACATAAGAGTCAAATGAAAGTACTCCTGATGGCTAAAGCTGGAGCACTTTGAGTGGCAAACAATGGTAGTATTTGATTATAACTCAACATATAAAATATCAATGCCTCTGTACTGATATAATTAAATGAGCAAAAAAAAAATGGGGAAAATAGACAAATCTTATGTCCAGTAGAATTTCAATTAATATACGTAGATAATCTGCCCTCAGTGTGCTCGAGCATAACTCTCTACTTCTTAAACGTGGGCTGCATATGTTGATTTCCTTCCAAGCAGTACAATATAAGAAGGGGGCAAAAGAGCAAATTCACAATGAAGAAACATGAAACACACTATATCAGCCAGTTGATCCAGGTCTATGTTTTATTTCATTACTGAGTGGGAGCTATGGCAAGGCTGCATGCAGTTGCAGAGATAAGACAGAAGAGTTTTAAAAACATATTATACTCACAATTCCATAGGTAGACGATCTAGTTTACCTATGAGGTAGGGAGAGGCAGAGAGAGAGAAGGCACAAGTGTATATCTGCCTTTTTCTGTCTTCACAGAAAAACATAGAGGAAGAGAGGCAACACTACCATGGGATTAGCTGATTAGATTTGAAAGTGGCACCCTCATAGATTAGAGGTTGTTTATGTGTAAGCAGGAAGAGTTAAGAATGATCTAGGAGTAGCATACTGTATATATAGGTGGTGTGGCAATCTGTGAGTACCTATAGATGTTCAAGCATCAATTTATAGAAGCTAAAAATGCAGTTAATACAATCAACAATCATCACATCAACAGGCTAAAGAAGAAAATTTAACAGTGGTTAAGTCATGTCATTACTACGTACACTTGAGATGATGTGATGAAATTATGGTTACCTGTGTGGTCTTCATCCCTGGAATATAGTAATTGCAATTGTGAAGAAAACATCAGGAAAATTCCAATTGAGGGATGTTCTACAAAATGCCTGAGCAGTACTTTTCAAAACTAGCAAGGTTATCCAAATAGGAAAAATCTGAGAAACATTGAAGAAGAACCTAAGGAGACATGAATAATGAATGTAATGTGAAATCCTGGATGGGATCCTGAAACAAAGCTAAAAACTAAGGTGTTTTATTCAGGGTTCTCTAGGGAAACAGAATTGATAGGAGATATCTGTAAATAGTATAAGATTTTTAAAATTGTCTTCTGTGACCTTGGGGATGCACAAGTCCAAATTCTGCAAGATAGGCTGCAAATGAGGGGCTCCAATGAAGGTCCTTGATGAGTTCCCAGGAGATGTTGGCTGTCTGATATCAAGCTGTAAAATTTTTTCAAAATGATGAAATTGCTTCCCCTTTTAAGGCAGTCAACTGATTGGATAAAGCATCACTCATTACTGACCTTGATTGTAGATGTAATCTACATCTACAATGTTGATTGTAGATGTAATCAGCCATCTATACAATCAACTCACTGATGATTAAAGTTCATCATTGTCCTTGTATTATACTTAACCCACTGCTTCCTTGACCAAACAACTGGGGACAATTACCTGGCTGAGTTGACACATTAACCTATCACAATCCACTCCTTGCCAACTTGGCAGCACACACATAATCTTAAACCACACTTACTCTCCAAATAAAAACAGCAATGGACATACATATATGTATTTCCACCTAACAACATCCAACTGTCCTGCATACAATTGGAAACATTCTAATTCCCTATAGATAGGGTGCAAGCCCTTGGGTAATAGTCTTAAACTTAACATCCTTAAATACTATGACATGAACTAATACAACTTATGTCACATGATAAGGGAAAAAGTTAGAGAAGAGAACAAAGATATTAATTTGATGTACATATACAATCATACTCAAAACAAAAAAGGAAGAAATATTGATGACCATTCCAGTCCTCATTTCTGTAACTAGTCACATGGTTCAAGTTCATAAATGTCACTACCTTCTTCTACTACCCATTCCATGTTCCCATGACTCTTAACAAGCACCTCAGCTGGCTATGGTTCCTTGTCTGCTGGGGTGACCCAAACTTTCATTCCTGAACATTCTGGGCGTCTGCTTGGATCAGGATGTTGCAATTTCCACTGACTTTATTTTTTTTAAGATTTAAAAAAATTTCCTTATTTTTATTTTATTTTTTATTTATTTCTCTCCCCTCCAACCACCCCCCCCCCAGAGTTGTCTGCTTTCTGTGTCCATTTGCTGTGTGTTCTTCTGTGACCACTTCTATCCTTATCAGTGGCACCAGGAATCTGTGTTTCTTTTTGTTGCGTCATCTTGTTGTGTCAGCTCTCTGTGTGTGTGGCGCCATTCTTGGGCAGACTGCACTTCTTTCACGCTGGGTGGCTCTCCTTAAGGGACGCACTCCTTGTGTGTGGGGCTCCCCTATGTGAGGGACCCCCCTCCGTAGCATGACACTCCCTGCGCACATCAGCACTGCACATGGGCCAGCTGCACACGGGTCAAGGAGGCCCGGGGTTTGAACTGCTGACCTCCCATGTGGTAGGCAGATGCCCTATCCATTGGGCCAAGTCTGTTTCCCTCCACTGACTTTAATCATAGGGCATGGCAGTACCAAGAGATGCCCTAGTGGAACTCCTGTATGTAGGTGCAGTCCTATTTCCCCTTGATAGTCAGGATCAATCACTGCAGCTATTACAGTAATTTCCCTCTTTGCCTGTTGATTCAGAGGCATGAGGAGCTCAAAGTTAAGGCAGTCTTAACTTCCAGTTCAATGGAATCATTGTTGTGTGAAAGTCTTTCGGAACTAAGATCTGTAGACCAGCAGAACTTAATGTTGCCGTGACAAGAAGCAAAAATTTTCCCAGTAGATCACTAGGGATAGTACTGAGTGGTGTCACTCTCATTTCCACCCCTTGATTCCTGGACCTGTGAATGCTGGCTATGGGAGAAATAGCAGCACAGAGTGAATGCTGATTTGGAGCATACACAGCCTCCCGGAAAACATTGCCCTAGTCCTGCAGGGTATTGCCACCTAGTTGGCGCCATAACTGAGTCTTCAAAAGGCCATTCCACCATTCTATCAATCCAACTATTTCAGGATAATGGGAAACATGGTAAGACCAATGAATTCCATGGGCATGTACCCATTCCTACACATCATTTGCTGTGACATGGGTTCATTGATCAGAAGCAATGCTGTGTGGAATACCGTGGTGATGGATAAGACATTCGGTGAGACCACAGCTGGTAGTTTTGGAGGATGCATTGTGTGCAGGGAATGTGAACTCATATCAGGAGTGTATGTCTATTCCAATTAAAAGAAATCACTGCCCCTTCCATGATGGAAATGGTCCAATGTAATCTACCTGCCACCAGGTAGCAGGCTGATCACCTTGGGGAATGGTGCCATATTGGGTGCCAAATGTGGTTCTCTGCTGCTGGCAGATTGTGTGCTCAGCAGTGGCTGTAACCAAGTCAGCCCTGGTGATGGGAAGTCCATGTTGCTGAGTCCATGCATAACATCTATCCCTACTTCCATGACCACTTTGTTCATAAGCCTTTGGGCTGATATGTTTGAAAATCAGTGTTTTGGATCTTTTGCTTTGGGGTGATCATATTTCCCCAAATAAGAAACTTGCAATCTCTTGCCTGGAGTGTGATAAGCCTGGGTACAGCAATTTCGGGGCCAAACAGAGAAGAGGGCTAGGTTTCTCTATATTTCATATGTGAACTTTCACATAATATCCTCTTCTTTCAAACTTTGGTTATTCTTATTGATTTCTAGTCAAACACCATCTGTTTACTCAATTGAGAGAATAAATATGCAGTTTATTGCTGATGAAGTGGAGGAGCAATCATCTAGATACATAGAATGCTGGAGGGAGATCTGTTCTTAAATTCACCTTATAAATTTTAATTTTATTATTATATAGTTTACCTATAATATTTAATACAATAAAATATTAAAGAGACCTGTGGATCATTGTACTGTTTTTTAGTCAAACCTTTCCATCATTTCATTTCTAGTTTACTGGCATGTAATAGTCACCCAAAAAGGGTGCTGATACAAAGCACCAGAAATCTGCTGGCTTTTATAAAGAGTTTTACTTGGGGCAAAAGCTTACAGTTACAAAGCCCTGAAGAGTCCAACTGAAGGTACCATAAAAGCTATTTTCTCACCCAAAGTCTTTTGCTACATGTTGATGCAAGATGATGGGTGATGTATGTGAGGGTTCACCTTTCCTCTTCCCTCTTAAGTCTCCATGGGTCCAGCTTCTTCTGATCTCAGCTGTAGGCTGACATAGGGCTCAGATGCTCTGGTTTCTTCACAGCATCATCTGTAATCTATCAGGTGAGTGGTTAATCTCTCCCCAGAGCTCCAACATCAAAACCAAGTTCTTTCCTCTGCTGTTTCTTTTTCTGTGCATCTACTTCTGTCTGTTTCCTTGATTGAGTGTCCATCCTTACAGCCCACAGAGGGGGTAGGAACTGAAACTGAGTTGTCCTAATGGCATGGTCAAATCAAAGCCACAGTCACAACATAATTTAATCAAAGGCTTTTCAGCTAAACATAATACAATCAAAGTGTACCATGAACATAAGAACAGACCAGTGTACTAACAATCTATATCTCTTGGGAATTTATAAATAATATCAAACTGCCTCATGTTACTACCAATTTCCTAGCTTTTTGGCACTTTTATAAAACACATCAGATTTTTTCTCAACTTTTCCTCATGTTCAATTAAGATTTAGTCTTTTCAGTTTTTTTTAAATAAACATTTTATTTTAGAACAGTTTTAGATATGTGGAAAGATTGTAAAGATAGTATAGAGCTCCCAAATACTCCACAGCAAGTTTCCTTTATTATTAACATCTTACATTAATGTGGTACATTTGTTATACTTAATAAACCAGTATATATACAGTATTATTAACTAAGACCATACTTTATTCAGATTTCCTTATGTGATGGTTTGACTAATGTATCAACTCAGCCAGTTAATTTTGACCAGTTGTTGGTCAAGCAAGCCCTGGGCTAATTAAAATGCAATGACATTTATGGACTTTAATCATCAGTGAGTTGATTGCATAAATCGCTGATTACATCTATAATCAGCCAAGGAGCTTGCCATCAGCAAGGAGTGATATTTTATCCAATCAGTTGGATGCCTTAAAAGGGAAGTGATTTCAGCATTCAGAGAGAATTTTCCAGCTCTACTTTGGATAGCTAGTGTCTCCTGGGAACTCATTAAGGACCTTCATCAGAATCTCTGGTTTGCAGCCTACCTGTGGAATTTGGACTTGTGCATCCCCACAGTCATGTGAGAGAAATTTATAAAATCTCATACTATTCACAGATATCTCCTTTTGATTCTGTTTCCCTAGAGAAGTTTGGCTAATTCAGCTTGGTAACAGGAGTGGTTCTTGAGAAACACAATTTTAAACATGGGATTTCTGAAGTGGTTCTTGGAGTATTGCAACTGGCTCTCTACTCTAATAGAACTCAAGGTTCCTATTGGCTCCCTTTCCAATAATCAAGAAGCCACTAACAGTTCATGGCATGAGTTGGCTATGGAGATACACAAAACATCACCACTGGATGCCCCTACTTCCATGTTTATAAGAGGCAAGGAACTGGGTGAGAGTGTTTTCAACACCTTAACAGTTTTGCAGAATCAAAAGGTACAAGATTGTTGGCTGGCTTCTCCTAGATACTCTGGATACAGTTACAAAACAAAGGGATGAGCTAAAAGGTTCAAATTTGCAATTTAAAAGCTACATGAATGATGTGAAAATTTCTATGTGTGCTCTGGAAGAAAATCTTGTTTCATGTAGCCACAGACTTAAGATCTTTGAAAACCAGACTCAGAGTCTCATTGTATGATTAGCAGAGTTACAAAGGAAACTAAAATCTTAACCTCACAGGGTGTCTGCTGTTAAAGTGAAGGCATTGATTGGAAAGGAGTAGAACCCTGAGGAATAGAAACATATGGGTTAATGATGATATCAGTGGGGATATTGGAACCCTAAATTCTGCTCAGACTTTTCCAGAGAAACCTGTGATGACCTGCCCAGGGAGTTGGGACCTCTTTCCAGCCCCAAGCCGAGCCAGTATCAACCAAACTAAAGCATGCACTGCCCAACCTCCATCCTGCCCTGAGGAATCTGCCTTCCAATTCCTTCCTGAAAAGGTTAATCCTGTCTCAGCAGATAGAAATGCAAAGCAATGCCCTGAGGTCAGTAGGTTGCAATTCATTTCTAATCATTCTCCTTGCCCATGCTTACCACCCCTCTTCTCTTTAAGACCTATTTCTAGACCAAAATCACAATGAGTCCCCAAAGGTAAAGTACAAAATGTGGCTCATGAGGAAGTGCACTATACTCTAGAAGAACTGCATGAGTTTTCCAACATATAGAGACAGAAATCAGGGGAATGTGTGTGGCAATGGATATTAAAGGTATGGGATAATGGTGGAAATAATATAAAGTTGAATCAAGTTGAATTTATTGATATGGGCCCACTAAGCAAAAGTTCAATGGTGTAGCTCAAGGGGTTAGAAAGGGCTCTGTTTGTTTGGGTGGCTGACTGAAATATGGACCAGAAGATGGACTAGAATGTCTTAGGTTTACCCTGGTATACAATAGAAGAGGGAATTCAAAGGCTTAGAGATATTGAAATGCTGAAATGGATTTGCCATTTAAGACCTGCCCACCTACCCCAGGAATGTCCAGAACTCGTACCTTTAACTAGGACTGTGAGGAATAAATTTGTAAGACTAACTCCAACTTCTCTGAAGAGCTCTATGGTTGGTCTTCTCTGTAGTCCAGATATTACTGTGGGAATTGCTGTAATGGAACTAGAATCTTTAAACAATATGGGGATGATTGGCTCTTGGGCCAGGAAAAGTCAAATATCAGCAGTTAATCACCAAAGACAAGGTGGGCAGGGCTACAGCAACGAAAGGCATACTCAAAGCAGCAATCAAAAAAGTCTGAATTTCATAGACCAATGGTGTTGGTTAATAGATCATGGGTACCTAAAAATGAAATACATGGGCAGTCTCTAAATTCCTCCTTGATCTGTAGAAGCAGAAGAGATCTAGATTGAGTGAACAAAACCCTAACTCTAATTACAGATCCAGAGAATCACAGCACCTCATCAATTCCCAGACTTGAGACAGTTTATAGACCCAGAGCCCCTTGAATGAGAAGAAGCATCCATGATTCCCCTGGGGAAGGATCCTCTTACACAGTCAAAAATTTATACTGTTAATCTTCCACACAGCTTTCCCCAAGGAAAACTACAGTCTTTTAACAGAGTAACTGTGCTTTGGGGGAATTTTGGAGATTATTAGACAATGGCTCAGAAGTGACAATTAATTCTAGGAGACATCACTGTGATCCAACAGTCAGAGTAAAGGCTTATGGAGGTCAGTTGATTGACTACGTTTTAACTCAGGTCCATCTCATAGTGGGTCCAGAGGATACCCAGACCCATTCTCTGGTTATTTCCCCAGTTCCAGAATGCATAATTGGAATCAACATACTCAGTAACTGGCAGAATCCCCACATTGGATCCCTTATTTGTGGAGTGATGGTTATTATGGTAGGAAAGGCGAAATGGAAGCCACTAGAACTGTTCCTAACTAGCAAAATAGTAAATAAAAAGCAATACAGGATTCCTGGAGGGATTGCAGAGATTAGTACCACCATCAAGGATTTAAAGGAGGGAGGTATGGTCATTCCTACCACAACCCATTCAACTTTCCTATTTGGCATGTACGGAAAATAGATGGATCCTGGAGGATAATGGTAGATTATTATAAACTTAACCAAACAGTGACTCCAATCACAGCTGCTGTCCCAGATGTGATAATCACTGCTTGAGCAAATCAACACATCTGCTAGTACCTGGTATGCAGCTATTGATCAGGCAAATGGCTTTTTCTCAATTGCCATTAGTAAGGACCACAGAAACAGTTTTCTTTCAGTTGCAAGGCCAGCAGAATATCTCCACTCTCCTGCCTCAGGGGTATATCAACCCTCCAGCCCTATGTCATAATATTGCCTGTAGGGATCTTTTTTTAAAAAATTTATTTCTCTCCCCTCCCCCACCAGTTGTCTGTTCTCTATGTCCACTTGCTGCCGTTCTTTGTCCACTTCTGTTGTTGTCAGCGGCACAGGAATCTGTTTTCTTTTTTGTTGTTGTTGTATCATCTTGCTGTGTCAGCTCTCCTTGTGTACGGTGCCATTCTTGGGCAGGCTGAACTTTCTTTCACCCTAGGCAACTCTCCTTACGGGGAACACTCCCTGCACGTTGGGCTCCCCTACACGGGGGCACCTCTGCGTGGCATGGCACTCCTTGTGCGCATCAACACATGCGCATGGGCCAGCTCCACACGGGTCAAGGAGACCTGGAGTTTGAACTGCAGACCTCCCATGTGGTAGACGGATGCCCTGTCTATTGGGCCAAGTCTGCTTCCCTATATTGTCTGTAGGGAGCTTGATCATTCTCTCCTAACAAGACATCACACTAGTCCACTATATTGATGATATCATGCTGTTTGAACACAGTTAGCAAAAATTAGTAAAGCATTTGTGTGAGAGAGGATGAGAGATAAATCCAACAACAATATAGGGGCCTTCCACCTCAGTGAAATTTCTAGGTATCCAATGGTGTAGGGCATGCTTAAATGTACCTTCTAAAGTGAAGGATAAAGTGTTGCATCTGACCCCTCCTATGAGCAAAAAAAAAAAAAAAAAAAAGACACAATACTCTGTTGGGCTCTTCAGATTTTAGACACAACATATTCCTCATTTGGATGTACTACTGTGGCTCGTTTACTAAGTGACTAGAAAAGCTTTTAGTTTTGAAGGGACTGGGATAAGAGGTGGCTCTGCAACAGGTCCACTGTGCAAGCTGCTCTGCCACTTGGGCAATATGTTCCAGCAGATTCAAGGTGTTGGAAGTGTAAGTGCAAATAAAGATTCCATCTGGAGCTTTTGGCATGCCCATATAGGAGAATAAAAATGCAGGCCCTTAGGATTGAGCAAAACCCTGCCGTACTGTGCGTATAACTACTCTCCTTTGGAGAAACTGCTTTTGGCCTGCTACTGGGCCTTAGTAGAGGCTATACATTTAACCATGGGCCACCAAGTTACCATGAGACCCAAGTTGCCTATCATGAGCTGAGTATTTCTGATGCACCAAACCATAAAATTGAGTGTGCAACACCAGTACTTCATAATAAAGTGGAGTTGGTATATAGATAGGGCTTGAGCAGTTACTGAAGGCACAAGTAAGTTCAATGAGGAAGTTGCCTAAGTGCTTATGGTCACCACTCCTGCCACATTATCTTTTCATCATTTCCAGCCCACAGCTTTAGTCTCTTGGGGGATTTCTTATAAGCAGTTGACTGAGAAAGAAAATTCAGGTTGGTTTACAGATGGTTCTGCACAATGTGCAGGTAACATCCAAAAGTGGATGACTGCAGCACTGTAACCCCTTTCTGGGATGTCCTTGAAGGAGAGTGGTGAGGTAAAATCCTCCTAATGGGCAGAACTTCAAACAGTGCGCCTGGTTGTTCATGGACTTTTGTCAGTTGTTTGGCAGGATGGTCAGGGAAGTGAAAGGAACATGATTGGAATATTGGTGACAAATATGTCTGGGGAAGAGTTATGTGGACAGACCTTTCTGAGTGGGCAAAAATATGAAAATATTTGTGTCCCCCATGAATGCAAACCAGAGGGTCACTTCAGTGGAGAAAGATTTTAATAATCAAGGGGATAAGATGGCTTGCTCTGTGGCTAGCACTGAGTATCTTTCCATAGCCACTCCTGTCATTGCCCAAAAGGATCATGAACAAAGTGACCATGGAGGTAGGGATAGAGGTTATATGTGTTCTCAGCAACATGGACTTCCCCTAACCAAGGCCAACTTGTCTACAGCTACTTCTGAGTGCCCAATCTGCCAGTAGTGCTCTTTTCTGCATACAATGTTTCTTCCAAAACTACCACCCATGGACTTAGTGAAGGTCATATCTATTGCTGTGACATTCCACACAGCATTGTTCCTGACCAATGGAACCTCTTCACAGCAAACGATGTGCAGGAGTGGGCACATGATCATGGAATTCACTGGTCTTACCATGTTCCCCATCATCCTGAAGCAGCTGGATCAATAGATGGTGGAATAGCCTTTTGAAGATTCAATTATGATGCCAACTAGGTGGCAATACTTGAAGGACTGGGCAATGTTCTCCAGGAGGCTGTGTGTACTTAATATTGGCATCCACTCTATGGTACTATTTTCCCATAGCCAGGGTTCATGGGTCCAGGAATCAAGGGGTGGAAATGGGAATGGCACCACTCACTATTACCCCCTAGTGATCCACTAAGAAAAACTTTTACTTCCTGTCCCTGTAAACTTAATCTCTACTGGTCTACAGGTCTTAGCTCCAAAAGGAGGAATGTTTCTACCAGAGACACAACAATGATTCCACTGAACAGGAAATTAAGATTGCCTGGTCACTTTGGGCTCCTTGTGCCTCTGAATCAACAGGCAAAGAAGGAAATTACACTACTGGTTGGGGTGATTGATCCTGACTATCAAGGGGAAATAGGACTAAACCTACACAATGGAGATAAAGAAGGGATTGCCTGGAATACAGGAGGTCCCCTAGGGCATATTTTAGTAATATCATGCCTTGTGATTAATGGAAAATTGCAACAACACAATCCAGGCAGGACTTAAAATGGCCTAAAATCTTCAGAAATGAAAATTTGGTCACCCCACCAGGTAAGGAACCATGGCCAGCTTATGTGCTTGCTGAGGCTAAAGGCAACATGAAATGGTAGTGGAAGAGGATAGTGATAAATACTAACTTTGACCACATAACCAGTTACAGAAATGAGAACTGTAATGATCATGAATATTTCTTCCTTGTTTTGTTATGAGTATGTTTGTATATGTGCATAAAATGAATCTCGTTTTCTTCCTTAATCTTTCCTCTTATCATATGGCATAGGTTGTATTAGTTTAATATCATGGTATTTAAGAATGCTAAGTTTAATAGTGAATATTACCGAAGGACTTGCACTGTACTCTGGAGGAATTTAGTGTATTTCTGGTTGTATGCAGGACAGTTGAATACTGTTAGGTGGACATGGATAATATGTCTGCTATTGTTTTTATTTATTTTGTATGGCTGCCAAGCTGATGAGGGGTGGACTGTGATGTTTAGCCTAATGTGTCAATTCAGCCAGGTAATGGTGCCTAGCTGCTTGGTCAAGCAAGAATGGGGAAAATGGTAATAAAGGGCATTTCATGGACTTTATTCTTCAGTGAGTTGATTGCCTAGATGGCTGGTTCCATCTACAATCAACTAAGGAGGTTTCTGTCAGCAATGAGTGACAGTTCATCTAATCAGCCTAGGGCCTTAAAAGGGAAAATGATTTCAGCATTCAGCAAGAGAATTCCCATCTCTATTTCAGAAAGTCTGTGTCTCCTGGGAACTCATCAAGGAACTTCATTGGAGCTCCTGGTTTACAGTGCGCCCTATAAAATTTGGACTTGTGCATCCCCACAGCCACATGGGACAATATTATAAATTCTCATACTATTTGCAGATATCTCCTATCAGTTCTATTTCCCTAAGGAATGCTGACTAATACAGGATGCTACAAAAAAAAAAAAAAGAACAACCAGACAACAAAAAAGAACTCATGTAAAAAAAAAAATGCAGTACTGTAAATGAAAAACTCAAAAGAAAGTTTTGTAGAAAATATTTCAATAATGTCCTAAAAAAGTAGAACAACAATAAATGGAAAAGGAATAAGAAATGTAAATATTTTGGGAAATTAGTATAAGAGGTCTAACTTGGATATCATAAGATTTCCAAAAGGAAAGAACAGATACAATGGAGGGGGTAATCATCAAAAGAAATAATTCAAGTCAATTTCTCAAAATTAAAGAACATGAGTCTCCAAATTGAAAGATCTATTAAAAGCGAACTCCTATGAAGGCATATTACTATGAAATTTCAAAGCAATGGGAAAGAGCAAAAATTCCTCAACTTTCTAAAGAGAAAAAGGATTATAGATTAAGTAACAGAATGACCTGAGACTTCATGAAAATTTGAGAACAAAATATTCACCAATTCTTTTTACAACCTCCTTTCAAGAAGTGAGTCTACTTTCCTTCACCATGAATATGAACTTGCTTTGACTGATCTGAGCATAGTGTACTGTGGAAATTTTATTGTTCCAGTTTAGGACCTAATCTTTGGAATGGCTAGCAAATTCCATTGTGTTCTCTTGGAGACCGATCTATGACAGGAGAAGTCTGATGACATTTTGATCACTCTGCTCTGATAAAGTTCAATCTCCATGATGTGGAAAGAGAGCAATATTGGTCATTCTTCAGCTGTTCCAGCCATGTCACTGTAAATAACTAGAATACTGATCAATATATATGAAATGTATTTAATCAGCCTTGGGAAAATGGGCAATGCATGACTGTGGTGCTAGGCTGAGATGAAGAAAACAAAGTAAATCCTATAATTACCCTAATTTTCTAACTGAAAGGACTTTCCAGAACATGGCACCAAATGCTAAAACAATGAAAGACACAGTGATCATTCTGAGTTGGGAGACAGAAATCAGTATTCAGGATGATGAGGTAACTGAAATTTGCAGGCAAAAGTACTAGAGGGAAGAGATTTTTCACATGGAAAAAGTTCCAGGAATCTGCATAATGTTACCTTGAGTCTTTGAGTGAATAAGTAGCTAAACATCCAAAGGTTAAAGCTCTATGAGGCTGGGCAGGAAACTACTGGAGAATGTAGAATTCTCAGGGATATGTAAGCTGAAAAAAATTTCAGAGCTCACATAAGGCTTGGAGACATTGTGTTCAGACCAAAATGAATAGAAAGTTCTTGTTAAACTCCCAGTTTATTCAGCAGAGTCTGCAGTAGTGTCATGCCTTAAGAGGAAGGTTAATTCAGTTATAAAACTAAAGCTTTCCTTAAATCTCTGTATTAAGCCTGGAAAAGATAAAGTTTACACCTTCTACTTCATAATATAACAATGTCCAGCATCCAATAAAAAATTGCTAGGCATGTGAAAATGAAAGAGAATGTGACTCATACTCAGAATAATAATATAAGACATTGGAAATTGGTCAAAAAAGGAAAGTGGTGATAGAATTGGCATACAAAGATGCTAAAATAGTTATAATTATATTCAAGAATTTAAAGAAGGGACTTTTGGGAAAATGGTGTTGATGTAGTTAGGCATTACTCAGCTGTCTCAAAAATGAACAGCAGAGAAAGGTAAAAAACCTACCCAGGGGCAGTGTTTTGGGGCTTTACAGAATAGGAGGCTGCTGAGCATCATCCAGGAGGGAATAGGGCAAAGAGACAAAAAGGCTAAAGGAAAACAATGAATTACTTGCCCCTGTGGCTGGAAACAGCAGATGGATAAGCCCTACTCCCAAGGCAAATAGCCTCACCAAACCCCTGGCTCTCTGCAGGCAGCTGAGTGGGAGGGAGTGCTCCCTGGGATGAAGAGGGTGTTGGTGGGGGGTGGAGAGTAGTTTGTTTTTGGTGGGTTTGGCAACCTGAGCCCCCTTTGAATCTCAGGTAAGACTCCAGCCAGCACTGAGGTAGCCCTGGAAAGAGGGGAAGGGATCTGCTTGGGCAGGTTGTCACACCCAGCTGCCCTGGAGAGAGGAACTAGATCAGAGAGGGTGTGGAGACAGACATCTAACTAGTCCAGCCCCTGAAAACTGTTAGAAGTCCAACTCATTTGAGGGAACAGGAGCTGGAGGAACCACATAAGCATTCAGAAGCCTATTTAATCTACAGAGTTTTGTAGCTCAGTGGAGAAATTCCTGCCTTACATATAGAAAGTTCCTGGTTTGAGTCCCAGTAACTCCTAATGGAAGGGATCCATGGAGTGATCCACTGAGTTATTAGACACACAGCTAGCACCTTATGATAGGCAACATAAGGACCAATTCTGTCATTTTACGTTTTTTTGAATTTGTTATTTTTTAATTTTTCATTGGTTTTCTTTTCCTTTTTTTCCCCTTTATTTTATTCACTAAAATTGAGTATATCACCTGTGGAGGACACGCTGCAGGAGATTAACTGATGAGCACCAGCAGCCTAAGACGTTTCCTAGGGGCCTAAGAGGGAAGACTGTTTCTTCTGGGTTGTTTTCTTGTTTTGTTTCTTGTTTGCTGTCTTTTCCCTTTCTTTGCTTACCTTTTTTTTCATTCAATTATTTTTTCAAGCTGCTTTATTTCTTTTCTTGCTTTATTTTTCTATCTTCTGACTTCCGTTGTTTTTCTTTCATTCCACCTCTTCTTGTTTGGTGTTCATTTTTCATTTTTCTCTCCCCTCACCTTTTTATTCTTCTTTTTATTCTCTTCTTATAGGTCTGGGCTTTTAATTCATTAAATATTTTCCTGTCTCACTTTTCTATTCCACGTTTTTTGCTCTTATTCATTTGTATTTTTATGACTTTTTACTCATATTACTTATTTAGTTTCCTTGCTCTTGTATAGTTCCACTTCTACCTTTTTAAAAATTATACTATTATTATTGTTTTTCTCTTTTTATCTCTTTCTTTTTCTCTGGTCCTAATATTTTTAAGGGAACACAGAAAACTACAAGGATATAGAATAAGAGGAACCAAATTTACAAAGGAACCTTACCACATGAAAAGAAACAACAAAATAAAACCCTAGGGTAGAAAGAGAAGCTAATCAACCAAATAAGCCCATCAAGATAAACAGAAACCAACAAAAAATTACATGCTATATTAAGAAACAAAAAGACATGGACCAGTCTAATGAACAAACTGAGAAATAGAAGGAGACACAGATTGTAGAACAACTAATCAGGGATGTCCAAACAAACATCATGATCAAATTAATGAAGTAAAGGAAGAGCTAAAGGATATTAAGAAGATGCTGGGAGAACATACTAAAGAAATTGTAAACATATATAAAAAGATAACAGATCTGATGGTAATGACTGGCACAATACAAGAAATTAAAAATACACTGGAAGCACATAATAGCAGATTTGAACAGGCAGAGGAAAGAATCAGTGATGTTGAAGACAGTATAGCTGAAATCAGATAGATAGTAGAACAAATAGATAAAAAGAAAAAATTCAGAAGGGATTTAGGGATTTGAATGGCAATAAAAAATGCACAAATATGTATTATAGGTCTCCTAGTGGGAGAAGAGAAGGGAAAGAAAGCATAAGGAGTGTTAGAGGAAATAATGGCTGAAAATTTCCCAACTCTTTTGAAGGACATGGATGAATATGTATACCCAAACAGTATAAATTCTAACAGACCTATCCCAATACATATATTTATTAAATTAATCAATGCTCAAGACAAAGAGAATACTGAAAGCAGCAAGAGAAAACAGATCCATCACATAAAAGGGAAGCTCAATAAGATTAAGTGCTGGTTTCTCATCTGAAACCATGGAGGCAAGAAGGCAGTGATATGACATAGTTAAGGTGCTAAAAGAAAAAAAAATTCCAGGCAAGAATTCTGTGGCCAGCAAAGCTGGCATTCAAAAATGAGGGAGAGTTCAAAATATTCACAGATAAACAGAAATTAAGAGAGTTTTTCAATAAGAAACCTGCCTTTCAAGAAACACTAAAGGGAGTTCTGCAGGTTGAAAGGTAAAAACAGGAGAGAGAGAGGGTTGGAAGGGAGTATAGGTAGGAAGATTATTGGTAAGAATAACAAAAAAGATAAAAAGAGAAATAAAAACAAAATCTAACATATATAAACCTAAAGAAAAATGACTAATGTAAGTAATACCTTGACCATAATAACATTGAATGTTAATGGATTAAACTGTCCATCAACAGACACTGAATGACAGAATGGATAAGGAAATATGACCCATCTATACACTGTCTACAAGAAACTCACCTTAGATCCAGGGGTGCAAAAAGGTTGAAAGTGAATGATTGGAAAACAATTTTACATGCAAGAAAACAAAACAATACAAAACAAAACAAAAGGGCTGGAGTAGTTATACTAATATCAGACAAAATAGCCTTTAAATGCAAAACTATTGTAAGAGACACAGAAGGACACTATATATTAATGAAAGGGGTAATACATCAAGATGAAAGAATAATCATAGAGATTTATATACCTAACCAGGGCACCTCAAAATACATGAGGCAAATGCTAGAAAATTAAGTAGAGAAATAGATGCCTCTAAAATTATAGTGGGGGACTTTAATACACCATTATCACCATTAAACAGAACATCTCAACAGAGGATCAATTAAGAAACAGAGACCTTGAATAGTACATTAGAGGATCTAGACCTAATAGACATATACAGAACATTAAAGCCAAATACAATGGGATATACAATTTTCTCAAGTGCATATGGATCATTCTCCAGGGTAGACCACATTTTAGGCCATAGAACAGCTCCTAACAAATTCAGAAAGTTGAAATTATACAATGTAATTTCTCTGACCACAATGGAATGAAGCTGGAAATCAGTAAGGGGCAGAGAACAAGATTAGGCACGAAGATAATAGAAGTTAAACAACACACTCTTAGACAATCTGTAAGTCAAGGAGGAAATTGCAAAAGAAATAAGTAACTACCTTGAAATGAATAAAAATGACAACACAACGTATCAGAACCTATGGGATGCACAAAAGGAGTACAGAGAGGGAAAGTATAGTCATAAGTGCCTATATGATAAAAGAAGAAAGAGCTAAAATCAAAGACCTAACTACACACCTCGACGAATTAGAAAAAGAACAATGAACTAATCTCAAAGCAAACAGAAAGGACAAAATAACAAAGTTTGGAACAGAGCTAAATGAAATTGAAAAAAAGAAAGCACTAGAAAAAATTAACAATACCAAAAGTTGGTTCTTTGAGAAGATTAATAAAATTCACAAACCCTTAGCTAGACTAATAAAGAAAAAAGAGAGAGAAGATGCAAATACATAAAATAAGAAATAAGGAAGAGGTTATCACCACTGATCCCACAGAAATAAAGAGTGTCATAAGAAGATACTTTGAAAAATTGTATGTCAACAAGATGGATAACTTAGATGAAATTGACAAATTCTTAGAAAGAAAAAAGCAGCCTACATCAATGAAAGAAGAAATTGATGAACTCAGCAGACCAATCACAAGTAACAAGATTGAACTAGTCATCAAAAACCTCCCAACTAAGAAGAGTCCAGGACCAGATGGCTTCATAGGTGATTTCTACCAAACAGTCCAGAAAGAATTAACACCAATCCTGCTTAAACTCTTCCGAAAAATAGAAGTGGAGGGAATATTGTCTAACTCATTCTATGATGTCAACATCACCTCAATAACAAAACCAAATAAGGATGCCACAAGAAAGGAAAACTACAGGCCAATCTCTCTGATGAATCTGGATGCTAAAATCCTCAAAAAAATGCTTGATAATTGTATTTAACAATACCTCAAATGACTTATACACCATGACCAAGTAGGTTTCATCCTTGGTGTGCAAGGGTGGTTCAACGTAAGAAAATCAATCAGTGTAATCTACCACATTAACAGATTGAAAGAAAAAAATCACATGATCATCTCTATTAATGCAGAAAAAGCATTTGACAAAATACAGCACCATTTCCTGATAAAAAAGCACTTCAAAAGATAGGATTAGAAGGAAATTTTGTCAACATGGTAATGTGTATATATGAAAAACCCACTGCTAATATCATATTCAATGGTGAAATGCTAAAAGCTTTCCCTTTAAAATCTGGAACAAGACAAATAACTGTTACCACTCTTATTTAACATTGTTTTATTGTTTTAGAATTACTTACTTGAGCACTTAGGCAAGATAAAAGACATCCAAATTGGAAAGGAAGAAGTGTAAATTTCATTATTTGTAGATGACATCATCCTATACATAGAAAGTCCTGAGATATCTACAACAAACCTTTTAAAACTGATAAATTATTTTAGTAAATAGCAGGATATAAGATCAATGTACAACATCAGTAGCATTTCTGTATACCAATAATGAGGAATCTGAGGAGGAAATCAAGAAAAAATTTCCAATTACATTAGCAACCAAAAGAATCAAATACCTAGGAATAAATGTAACTGAAGATATAGAATCTTGTATGCAGAAAATTACATAACATTGTTAAAGGAAATCAAAGAGTAAATGAAAAGGATGGAAGAATATTCCCTGTTCATGGACTGGAAGACTAAACATCATTAAGATGTCTGCCCCACCCAAATTGATTTACATATTCAGTGCAATTCCAATAATTCAAAAAGCTAACTATGAACTTTATTTGGAAGGGTAAGGAGACCTAAACAACCAAAGACGTATTGAAAAAGATAAACAAAATTGAGAAATCACACTACCTGACTTAAAACATACTACAAGGGAGGTGGATGAGGCTCAGGCAATTGAAGTCCTCCCTGCCACATAAGAGGTCCCAGATTTGGTTCCTGGTGCCTTCTAGGGAGGGCGTGTGTAACAGCTACCTGGAGTGATGGGCAGGTGTGATGAACTGGTACGGCAGGATGTCACAGACGAAGACAGGAGGAAGGCATGATGAGAGACATGGTGTGACAGGGGTCAGAGTTGCTTGGGTGATTGGCAAGCAATCATTGGGGGTCCTGGATTCACTTGCCGGTACATTCTAAAAAGAAGACCAGCACACACAAACAGACACAGAGGATGCAGGGCAGTGATCAGGGTGGGGAGAAATAGATGGATAGAATAGATCTTTTTAAAAATCCTACTACAAAGCTGACAGTGGTCAAATCTGCATGATACTGGCACAAGGATAGACATACCAATCAATGGAACTGAACTGAGAGTTCTGATATAGCGCCTCACATATAGAGTCAACTGATATTTGACAAGGCCACCAATCCCACTCAACTGGGAGAGAATGATCTCTTCAAAAAATGGTACTTGGAGAACTGGGTGTCTATATACAAAAGAATGAGAGAGGAATACCATCTCACACCCTATACAAAAATTAACTCAAGATGGATCAAAAATCTAAACATACAAGCAAAGTTCATAAAGCTAAAAGAAGATAATATAGGGAAGGATCTATGAGATCTTGTAGTAGGAAATTGTTTCATAAACTTTATACCCAAAGCACAAGCAACGAAAGGTAAATAGATAAGTTGGACTTTCTCAAAATTAATAACTTTTGTGCTTCAAAGGAGTTTGTCAAGAAAATGAAAAGGCAGCCCCCTCAGTGGGAGAATGTATTTGGTAACCAACTATTCAATAGGTACCTAATATCCAGCATATATAAAGAAATCTTACATCTCAAAAATAAAAAGACAAACAGCCCATTTAAAAAATGGGCAAGAGATTTGAATAGACACTTCTCCAAAGAAGAAATACAAATGGCTAGAAAGAACATGAAAAAATGCTCAACATCACTAGGTATCAGGAAAATGCAAATCAAAACTACTCTGAGATATCATCTTACACCCATTAGACCGGTGGCTAAAAAAAAAACAGAGGACTACAAGTGTTGGAGAGAATGTGGAGGAAAGGGAAAACTTATCCACTGCTGGTGGGAATGTATTAATAGAATGGTGCAGCCATTGTGGAGAACAGTTGTAGGGTTCCTTATGAAGCTAACTATAGAACTGCCATATGTTCCAGCAATCCCACTGAGTACACCCAGAAGAATTGAAAGCAGGGATACAAACAGACATATGCACACCAAAGTTCACCGTGGCATTATTCACTATTGCCAAAAGTTGGAAGCAACCCAAATATCCATCAACAGATGAATGGATAGGCAAACTGTGGTATCTACATACAATGGAATATTACTTGGCTGTAAGACGAAATGCAGTATTAACAACAGGATGACACAGATGAATCTTGAAGACCTTATGTTGAATGAAGTAAGCCAGGCACTGAAGGACAAATAATACACGACCACACTGATATGAATTAAGCAAATTGAGAAGACTCACAGAGCAAGAGTCTAGAAGACAGGTTTACAGGAGACAGAAAGGGAGTACAGGGTGGTGAGCCAATGGCCATAAGGGCAAATCTATGATAAGGTAGAAGGATGTGGTTGGCTGTGGATATGCATTACTGGTGCAGTGATATGATTGGATTTGGTGGTGCAGGTCTGTAAGGGGGAGTAAAGTGGGGGGCATTGGGTGGGACTATCCTTGGGACTGTGGGGAGGGTCGGAGAAGGCACAGATGAACTCTGGGGATTTTCAGTCCTATGGTTAAACCTATAATGTTGGAAATGTTCTGTTGGCAAATATGGCAGGGGAATATTACTGGTGTAGGGTGTTAGGTGTGTGTGTGTGTGTGGGGTATACAGGATAAGTTACACACAGGCTTCTATGGGATATCTAAGTGTTCATCTTGTCATAGTGCGTTATATCAGTGTGGGGAAACCCACACAATTAACCTGAAAATATTAAACTCCCATCCTGGGAAGTCCTGTTATGTTCTCAATTAGAAGGACAAGAATCTCTCAAGAACACAGGTAGTGTTTAATAAAAGAAAACAGACCAATATGTCAAGCCCTCAATATTATTGGAAGCAACTATGAATCTTATTCTTCAAAAATTGAAACTTAGTAATTACCATACAGATGGAATGTAAGGCATTTTTAGAGCAGTAGAACTGTTCAGCATGATCTTACAATAACGGATACAGGCCACTTCAAATTTTGTCAAAACCTATAAAAGTACATGATCCAAAATATAAACCATAATGTAAACCATTGACAATGATTAGTAGTAACACTTCAGTATTTGTTCATCAGTTGTAACAAACATACCATCCGCATGTAAAATGATTAATAAGGGAGAGGGAAAAAGGGGGAGGAGCTGAGTATAGGGGATCACCTGTATTCTCTATGTGACTTTTCTGTATTCTAAAGCTTCTCTGAAAATAAGCTGAAAAAAAATAAGGCATTGAAGGAATATATGGAAGAAAATGTCACTGTACATACAAGACAAAAGATCTTACAGTGATGAAAGAAAAAATGTCTAATTTTTTTTACTTTTATTTTTTATTATTTCAAATTTTTAAAATTTTTTATTTCATTGATCATTTTTAAAATTATTATTTCTTTTTCTTATTAATTGTATTCAGTTATTTTATTGGCTTCACTTTTGGAGATATTTTGGATCACAGAAGGGTCACAGCAGTAGTGGGGGAAGATCACTGGTGGGGGGAGTCAATGATGTGGTAATGAATGAGGCATGCCTCTAAGACATATGAATATGTTCAAGAGTTCATGGGACATTGGCTCATGGGTGGAGATCCACATAATAACTTAAATAATACTGAATTCTCATCCTGGGGAGTTCTGCTACATTCTCTAATAGGACAGCCAGACTCTCCTGAGTGCAAGGGTAATGTCTAGTAAAGGAAGACAAATTATTACACCAGGTTCTTGAAGTTGATGATTGTACTTACAAACCTTTTCTTGTGAAATTGAAACTTAGTCTAATATTATATACTGCCTAAGAGTTACCTCCTGAAAGCCTACTTATTGCTTAAATGTGGCCTTTCTCTAAGCAAAACTCAGCATATGAATGTACTACCTTCTCCCTCAGCATGGGACATTATTCCTGGGAATGAGCCTCCCTGGCACCAAGGAATTATTACCAAGCACCAACTAGCAATGCATTTGGAAAAAAGACTCTGACCAAATGAGGGAAATGATAAATACAAATGAGCCAAAAAAATCCCTTTTTATGGCTAAGAGATTGCAGAGTTGGGAGGTCATTCCAAAGGTTATGCTTATGCAAATCTCAGCAGGATCTCATTAAGTCACAGTAAAAGTTCTTTAAAGAGTGGGGCTCCTGAGGGCTCTAGAGATATCCAGAAACTATAAGCAGGGCAGACAGCATAGGAATTTGGCAACTTGTCAGTAGGCCTTACTTTGGAATTCATACTTCCTAGTGTAAAAGTTAGACTCATTTATAGATTCTCTACACATGGCTCTTCTGTCCCTTTTATTTGAACCTATAATCAGCACTATGCTTGATAAGTTTATGTCCTAGAGACTTAAATCTTTGGTCTGTTCAGTGCCAGTTAAGTCCTGAATTTCAGCAGAGTTGCAACACCTACTCCAGTTCATTGGACTCACCAGGACAACTAACCAGATGATGGACAATGCCCATCCCAAGGAGCATGGAATGTCTGCAGCTATGAGCAAGATAGTGCCATCCATCTGCCTCATGGGATCCAAGCCCCCTTTCAATTATAAGTAGAATGGACATCACCATCCCCAAATTCTCAATATTGGGGAATGAACAATGAACTAAAGTAGACTTATTATTATTCTACTATAAACTTATTATTATTTTAGCAATGGAAGGACTCTTATCATTGATGTAAAGGCAGTGGCCACTGGAGGTTCTGAGAGATGGGAGAGGGAATAATAGGTGTAATATGGGGGCATTTTTGATATATTGGAATTGTTCTGCATGACATTGAAGTGACAGATACATGCCATTGTATAATTTGTCATAACTTACAAAACTGTGTGGAACAAAGTATAAATTATAATGTAAACTGTAGTCCATGGTTAGTAGCAATGCTTCAATATGGATTCATCAATTGTAACAAATTTACCAAACTAATGAAGGATATTGTTAATATGGCAAAGTGTGGGAGGGGGAGGGAGTGGACTCAGGAATCCTTTATGTATTTTATGTAACATGTATGCAATCTAAAGCTTCTTTGAAAAGAAATTAATTATTAGAAAATTATAATTTAAAGGAAAATTTGATTACAATTATAAAATATAACCAAATACAATTTCTAGAGCTGACCAATATAAAATCTACAATAAAAATTCCTTTTTATGGCATTAAGAACAGATTAGCAAACATAGAAGAAAATAAACAAAAAAGCTGCAAATTTGAAGACTTAATAGAAATATCAAACCCAAATCATAGAAAAATGTCTTTAAAAATAAAGATTCAATGACTGTGAGACAATATAAAGCTGTTCTACATATGTATAATTGGAGTCCCAAAGGGGATGGAAAATTTTCAAATAATTAATGACTGATATTATTTCAAATTTTGTTAAAAAATATAAACCAATCCAGGAAGGTCAACAAATCTTAAAGAGCAAAAATACAAAGAAAATGACACCAAACTCTAAAGCACATCATAATCAAATTGTTGAAAGCTATCATCGATAAAGAAAAATTCTTAAAAGCACTTAGAAAACAAAGACTCATTAAGTAAAAAGAGAAATGATGAGTCTGTTGACATTCCATTAAAAACAATAGATGCTAGATAGTAATGGAATGACCTCTTCAAAGTGCCCCCTTCCAAGGGCAACGTACACACTGTCAGGTCAATGGTGAGGTACAGAAACATGGTGACCTTGCCAAATTCTAGTGAATTTTAAAATTCTCCCAGCTCTAGAATTTCCCATGGAGTCAGCTGAAGCTTCTGTTCCAACTGTGTCTCAGTTCAATTTCTTTCTCTCACTAATTCTACTTCCCTCTCTTACAAGTATTACTTTTGAGAGCATTCATCATTCAACCTCCTGCAAGAAATCTGTCTCAGGGTCTGCTTTCTGGGGAACTCAAACTAAGACACACACACATATTCAAGTATATATATACACTATATATATATATAAATATATATCTTAATATATATTAAGATATATATACACTTATATATATTAATATATATCTTAATATTATATTATATATATTATAATATATCTTTATATATTATATTATATATATTATAATATATATCTTTATATATTATATAAATAAATATATAAAATATATATAATATATATTATATATTATAATATATATCGTAATATTATTAATATATATTAAGATATATATACACTTATTATACACACATACATATATATGTATATACATATATACATATATATACATATAAGTGTATATATAAACTAAGACAGCTCTGAATATATATATATACACATATATATGTATATATACACACAGATATAAGTGTCCAAAGAGTCAAGAAAAATATGGGGGTGCAGTCTGGAAATGAGATTAAGGACTGAATAAGGAAATCTATTAGGTCCATGAGACATGGTCTGGCATTGTTGCTCCAGGCAACTTCATAGTAAGAGAATGGTGAGTAATCAGCCTGGGATCCATGTCATAAGATTAAAGTAGCTTTTATGTTGCTGTTCTTGGGAATGCTCTGTGACAAGAGGGACAGAGGCTTAGATGACCTCACAAGATTGAAGAACTCAATATATGTTTCTGATCTGACTCCAGCAAACTAAAGGGGACTTTAGATGGGACCCTTCAGATATCGATATACCTGGCAGCATGCATTATGGGTTAATCATTACCAGAAGGAACTTAAATATAAAGCCTCAGAGTTTGGATTTAAGAACATTGGACTAGGGATTATTAAAGTATTTTCCCCAAAGTAGAACTGATATTAGTTTATGTAATTTTACTTGTTACATGAATATTTTATTATAGTAATTGTGTTGTTATTTTAACATAAAACAAAAAATATAACTAGAATACAAACTCATGATTTTGCAACTTTATTTTTATGTAGAACAAAAATAATTAGGTAAATACTAGCAAAAGTGGTAAAATGTTACAAAGTTGTTCATCAATTCTTGGATTTTGAGGATTGTTGAGTTATATGGGAAAGGATGGTATTTATGGAAAAGAAGCAGTTTGAGGAAGCCTTGGGATATGGAGATGACAGTGGAGGTGCATTAAAGAAATAGAGACTCAAAGACTTTTGCAGATTCAGTGAGTTAGTGTCTAGGGATCACTTGAAGGGTTTTGAGGAGAGCAGATTGGGATGGTAAGTCTGTACTCTGGAGAATGGACAGGAAATCTGCAAGGACTGAGTTCCCCAAATTTATCTTTGGAATGAATATTTAGCTCAGATGGAATTTAGATTTGACCCTATACCAATTAACAAGTCTTTGCCAATGAAGACAAGTTCTTCTGGGTGTTTAAATTGACAGAATATGGAAGAATTGAACATGTGTGTGCCTTGGAATTATGAAACTGTAGGTCCTAAAGGACGAATATTCAACAAATATTTATAGAGCCCCACCAAGACCATGTCTGTTTTAGGTATAAGAGATACAAGAGTGAACAAAAAGGACAAACAATCCTGCCTTTACGGAGCATGCATTCTAGCAGCCACATCTAGGACATCTTAGTATGAACTAGGGAGAGTTGGGGTGAACTGAGTTAGGATTTTAAATTATGAATGAAAATAACCTTGTTCCTTCCAAGACAGCTTTTGTTTGGTACTGAATTAAAGAGCGTTAGGTGTCCTAATTAAACCTTTCACATAATAATAGCAAACTCCAAACCTAACAATCAAGATTTATTTACTGAGGCAAGGCCTTTAGACCTGGAAGAAGCTTCTCCCTTGAAGTAACATACTGCTGGCTTCCCCATTGCCTTTTGGATTTCTTCCCTCTCCAGTCTCCTCTCATTTAAAGTCTAAAAAAATCTAGCTCATAAAAAGCTTCTGAAACTTGGATTTGCAATGGCATCATTAAATAATCATTAATATAATGTTGATGCCATCACGTTTTAATTGCCAGCTGGCAACAAAGTTTGCAATTACATGAAATTAAAACAACAACAAAAAACGTTCACAGTATTTCCTGCAATATCTCCCAGCTTTCACTACGTGGTTTCACTTGCCTCAGACAAGAACATAATGTTCTTATCATTCAGAAAGTGAACAAATCACCTATTTAGAGAGTTGTTTTTTGCATAAAATGGTTCTTGGCCTATGGCAAGAATTAAATATTCTGTTTCTTGTTGGATTTTGTATTGTCTCAGACCATGAGTAATGCTAGTGAAGTTATTGAAACTGTCCTCCAGGAATGAAGTTGTTTCATGAGAAGCCAACCTTTTGATGAAAAAAGTACCGAAGAGATTTAAACCTGAAACAGCAAATATGATCATGCTTCAATTTTCATTTGTTATCCCCATAGGCTCATAATTACAAAGTAAGCATGTATCTTGGTGATTTAATGCTTTCATAAATGATATCCTCAGACATTCTATAAAGAACAGGCACATAAATTGTTTCTTAATGGTAATATTTGCTCAGGTATTTGAGGTGGGGCTATTCAAGATACAAAATTGTTTCAAAAAATAAAAATGCTCATATGCTTCAAACAGAAAGGCATGTTCCATTTTGTCATGTTAATACATATCTTCATCAAAAATTCATCTCATAAATCATTAGCTAAATAACTCATTAAAGAATAGTAAGGCAAACTACAAGGGACAAATTGTTGCCATTAGAGGGGCAATGCAACTGAAATCAAATCTTTCCCAGGAAGCTGCAACTATCTCAGAACATATCTTCAAATATATATAGTTCGGTTTTAAAGACATTAGAATAAAACTTTTCATTTATTTGCCTAATTAAATTCTGGAGGGCTGTATTCCACGGTGGAGCATTTGCTTTTCCTAGGATACAGGGTATATTGAAAGGAGAATATTTACAGACCAAATAGGTGCCATGCAATACACACTGCACAGACATGCCCTGCATTTGAATTCTAACTAAACAGAACATAGCTTTCAGGATAGAGTATGAAGAAAGCAGAAGAAGAAGAAAAAACATCCTTTAAAATCCTCAATCCATTTTGAAATTTTCGTTGCTTGACATAAACTAATATGTCTTATAGGACAAGTTCTGTTTCAGACATTTTACAAATATTGACACTTTTATCATCACATGAAGTAGATACTAACATTAATAGACAAACTGCCTAAGATCACACAGTGAGTGGCAGAACCAAGAATCAAAGGTGGACAATCTGGACCCAGAGCAATCTGTGTGCTCAAAGAAGTTACAAATCCAGGATGTCTTCCCATCTGTCTTACAATTCAGGCATTGCATATTATTCTATTTTATCTCATCTTGTGTTTGGCCTCAACTTTTGTCTTCACACAGAATGCTTTTCTTTGTTTGTAAAGAAAAATTAGCATTGCTAAAGCGGTCTGCTTTGGAGAGTTTATGGTAACAGGACTTATTTCCAGCAGGAATAGTCAACTAAAATGCAAACTGCCAGGAGTGCTGGCCAGGGACTGGTCTTGCAGGTGGTGTCTGGCTTTTATTCTTCAATTTTGTAGTTTCTATTCCGTTCCAATACAAACAGCTCCAAAGCTGGTTTCATATGTAAAATACCAACATTTCTTCTGTAACTAGTATGGGAAACCTTCATTCAACCCAAGGTCCTTTCCCATGTGAGAATTCAGCTAAATGAAAACTCTTCCTTTCCTTAATTCAGATGGTATCTTCTTAATTCCTCACACTAGAGTCACTATCAAGGCTACAAATTATTTTAGTACCATAAATTCTAGTTTTAACACTTGACATATATTTGTACGATTTGATTTACCAAAATAAAAATTTTTTCATGTTATCTAATCAAAATCTTCAATAACATCTAACATCTAACACAGCAATTGGCACATATTAAGGACTAAAAAAATATTTGTTAAAACAAATGATTAGATAATTCAATAAGTGTTTTCAAGCTCTTCCACAGCCAGACTATACCTTAATTTCTCTCCTTATCTTTCTTTGGCTATTTCTATAAAGATGGAATATAGACTGGGTGACTATGACATGTCAGACACCATGGCAGCTGTTGAAGATACAATGATGATAAAGGCACAGCCTTATCCCAAGGAACTCAGGGCTTCTTTGAAGCCAAGCATCCATTTAAGCCAAAATGATTTATTTACTGCTTCCTGCTTTCTAACTGCTCAGGTTTTGGTAGTGCCATTCCTCCTACCTAGAAAGTTTTCCCATTTACCGCATTGAGCTGATACATATTCTTGCATCCCTCAAGATTCAGCTCAAATTGTACCCTTGTTCTCCATTTACACTTACCTAACCACTCACGTGTAAAGTGATCTTTCCCCATCCCTTCTCTAAACCGATAAGACCATTAATTTTCTCTACATTGTATTTTCCCTTGACCAGGAATTAAATAATGTGTGTATATTTTATGATATTCTAATCCTAAAATATATTCTTTGTTTATGTCCCATCTACTTATTACAATGTAAGTGCTTAGAGATCATGCCCTTTACTTTGTTTTTTTTAATAAATTTTTTTTTCATGTCCTTTACTTTGTACTTTATATTTATTGATATCTTCCACAGAACCTAGCATTAATGTTTTCTCTCATATTTCTTCAGTCAATATTTGCTGATTGGCTGATTGATTACTGGCATTTTCCTTATATTTATCAGAGAGGCATACACTCCTAGCTATTCAATAAATGTTGGCTTTTATCAAAAACTGATGGATTAATCAAATTGACTGATTAATACATTGGAGAGATCAATAAATCATCTGACCACTACTCACAAAAAAGAGGTTCCTGAGAACCTAAGAAAAAAGTCAGGGAATTAAAATTTGAAAATGTGCGTGCAGTAAAAGGGAGGTATATCTCTCCATATCTTTCCTTTCTCTCAGTCCATTACTTATACCATGCCTGCCTTTATTCTCATTTCTGCTTCAGAGCAGAGATTTTTAACCTAAAGTGTCTGGATTCCAGAAATCTCCTGAATAGATTTCAGCAGGACTTGGAACACAGCAAAACGTTATGCAAAAACAAAAACAAAACAAAACAAAACCAAAACAAAACAAAAACCACAAAAGCCAGGTAATTATTTAATAAGAACAAAGTGGCGGTTTAAACCCAAATTTATTTAACTGCAAAGTCTTTGTTCTTCCAAATACATTGAGGTTTAGGTGATTTGAGGGGTTAATAGGCAGAAAATTCCTTGGGCTAGAAAAAGGATGTAGTCTGGTAAATGGATTACAATATCCAAGGAAAGTTTTGTAAAAACCACCACACAAAGTCAGCAAAAACAAAAAACAAAAAACCACTTCTATATTGTTTAAGATGTATTGTTTAAGTTCAAATGCCTTATTGAACCTCGCCACAAAACTGTGAAGGAAGTAGCACAAGAGTTATCCAGGTTGTAGATATGAAAAAACTGAAGGACAGAGAAGTTAAGTTACTTGTGCAAGGTCACAAAGCTCCTAACGTGGCAAGTCAGGATTTGAAACCAGACAGTCTGTCTACAGTCTGTATAAATTTTTTTCACTGAATTTTCCTACTTTCTTAGAGTAGGTTCCAAGAGAGATCCTCATACTGATGTCAAATAGTTTATCTTATTCCAAGGACAATACTGGGTTTCCCTCACTGCGCTGCTGCTCAATGGATATTAGAAAGAAGATGGAAGGGAAAGGTTATAATTCTAAGGTTACATATGCCAAAAGAGAACATTTTTAGTTTTTGTGTGACAATAGGAATGACAGAGATTAATTGACTCTGACATTTTGCCACAGCTCTGCTTTGCTCAAAATATTTCAATTCATCAATATTGCCTTGAATTTCTGAGCTGGAAAAAAACTTGTGAGAACACTAGTAATTCAGCCTTTATGTGACCCTACTTCTGTCCCTTCTAAATATCCCTAGGATGAGATTTCCATTGGATGACTGATGGCTTAGGATGCTTTTAAGTGCCAGTGACAAAAAGCCTAGCACAAATGGGCTTAAACTAGAAGTCAGAAAACTACCTCTTGATCAAATTCAGCCTGTTTTTGCTTTTTATGTAAAAGAATATTTTAATTCTTATCCATAGAAATTATAAAAACTATATATGATTTGGAAATGGGACTGGACCAATCAACAGTCAAATAAGAATCATCTATTCTATGCCTACTCTTTTATCTGGTCACTCAGAACATAATGCTATCATCTATGTTTGTTGCTGCCTGCTATCTCACATTATAGTCTACTTTTCCTTCCACATAAATTTAAGACCCCTTTTTCACATACTGATATGCTACCTCTCTGAGGCCTGACTGGAATACTGATATTCTGTGCCATGTTGTCTTTTAACTGACATAAACCATTTGGTAATCTTCACTTTCCCTTGCTTGCCACATCTCATTTGTTGCTAGAGAAAATATTGTGACTGGATTTTTTCCTCCCACCTGTCTCATGACAGAGTCCTGACCCCACTCATCCAAGTGATGGCATACAACTTAGAGATCTTTCCACAACCAAACTACTAGCCATTTTAGACTCTTGTCTTTCAAACTGATGAAGTACCTGTAATGCAGGTCTTTGAAACATGGCTTCTATTTTTGTTTCTTCCAACCTAATAGCTTCTACACAGATTTGAGCCCTTCCATACTTCTTCACCTCAGGCTCAGGCCTGAATAGCCTTCAGGAAACAACAACAGGTGCCTTTGTAAGGCAAGATTTTCGTGAGGGAGAAGAGTCCAGCTGGTTTTTATAAATAAATTTTTACTGAAATACCACTATGTTCCTGTATGTACATATTCTCTGTGACTCCTTCCATGTATAATGGCAGAGTTGGGCAGTTGCTATAGAGACCCTATGGCCCACAGAGCCTGAAATATTTAAGATTCAACCCTTAACAGAAAAAATTCGTTGAATCCTAAACTATTGGGAAATATCTCATCTTGTGTAACATGAGGCCCAGACGGCATAACTCAACAACTCAAAAATTCTAACTCACCTCTCCTCTGTTCTTGGTGGATCAACTTTGCCCTCAAGTCTGGGCTCCTCATTAGAACAATGTAGTTGCAGAAGTGCCAGATATCAAGTCAAAATATAAAGCTATCTAGGGAAGAAAAAGGACCACGTATTCATAAATTTCAACTTAATGAAGTTCCATCCATTGGCTGGATCATGACATCAATGGCCAGGATTGATGGACTTTTCTAAACTTATCAGTGGCCTTTTCCTAAACTAACTGGCAAAAAGGAATGGAGTAATGATATTTGACTCTGCTATTTATTTGAAGTGGAATGTAAGTTGGGGAGTCAGTCACACTGACAAATACAGCTATTCATATTCTTCTCTCCATTCAGTTCATTGAAGTACAACATTTCATCATATTAACCAAGGTCTCCAGGGCTAAAATTCAAAATAAGGTATTTTTATTTGAAATTTGCAATTACCAAAAATTGGACCACACCCTCCGAGGAGTGGTTAGATAACAAGAGCAGCAGCAGCAGCAATAGAAAAATGCATGGACTGCACTATGCCCTGCATGGTTTTTGAGGTAAACACGTAAGGCCTGGCTGTGGAACAGGGAGCAACAGAAGGATGCTGAAAACAAATTTCACGGCTGCATTCACGACTGCCCGGAATTCCACTCTACCCTTCTTTTGTGGCAAAGGGAGAAATCTGTCCACGTTGGCAAAGTATAGAGCAAAACAACCCATTCCAGCCTCTGACCTGACTTTGAAGAATCGGTCTAAGAATAAACCAGTCACATCAGGTTAGTTGAGATAATCACTTGCTTCCAGACCTCGTAGAAAATAAAAGGGTGTCAGTAGGAGACCTTTCTAAGCTCTGGCATTCTTTACATCCTTAACACGCAGGCATAATTTAAATCACTTTTATTTGTGTGATGATGAGAAAATATGACTAGTCCTGAAATGAATTTTGACAAGAGGCAGAGTACAGTTACCCTGTCAGCTAGTGGATTGTCAGTAGAAATCACCGATTAAGTGGTTTTAACAGCAGATGTGGTATGTGCTCTGAATTTGAGTGTTTCAAATATCTATGCAGCAGCCAAGGTTTCAGTGAACCCTACCCAAACATTCCAAGCCTGGAGGAGTGTAAGCAATCTCTACACAAGCGCTCACTCTATCCTCAAATTTTTCCCATTTTTTTCATGTTAGATTGCAAAAGACCTGGATTGTGGTGATAGTGCTATGATCTCTTTGTAGCTTATCTGCATATGTCTTTTTTGTGACTCAGTTTCTTCAGTCTAAAGATGGGTATGACGATATCTGTAATTATATTCTGATTAAAGACAAAGATTTTACATAGGATGAAGCATGTGAAAATGCTTGGGACTTTGAAAATGAGATGGTTATTAATATATATTTTTTAATAGAAGTCTTTACATTTCTATTTCTGGAAAATATAAATAAATTCTATAAAGTATATGACTTTGTCACTGTTTTTAAAATAGCCTGCAGAGACACGTTACGCAAGAACTTCGATAATTAATTTCTGCTTTGCTTCTTACTAGCTCTGTGAGTTTGGAAAGGACATCGGGCTTTAATTTTCTTATCTTAAAATGGAAATAATAAATAATGTTTCCCTTGCCCAATTCAAAAGATTGCTGTGAAAAATATCAGAATATAATAATAGCCTAAGATTGAAAAAGAGCTTACAAATAAGAACATGTTCTGCTTTAAGTGCTTTATATATATTTTCTCATTTGAAAGTCATACCAATGCTATGAAGTAGGTACTGCTTTTCCCCCATTTTCCAGATATGGAAACTGAGACCCAGAGAAGTTAAGTTGCCACTACTATGGGGAAAGAACCAGGATGTGAACCTTAATCAAAACAGTTCTTATTTGTAAATGTAAAATAATCTGTATATCAAAGGTAATATCTTCCCTCCTCCTTGTTTCTACCCTACTTCTCCTCCTTCTTCTCTTCTGTAATCCCTCTCTACCTCCCATCTTTTCCAGGTAAAACTTGTTGCCATTATTTGTCATATACACTTTAGTAGAGTTGAGTTATAAGGAGCTAACCCAGGGCTGGGCAAAACAATAACCAAGGTAAAATCCACAGCCAGTGTTTTGGCTGTTTTCATCTAATAATCCATCAGATGTGTCTTGAGCATTTATTATCTACCATGAACTTCGCTGGGCACAGATTCTACAACTATGAACGCAATGGGTTATCTCCCTTGGAGTAAGACACGTACATGAATTATTATAATAGGAGGTGGAAGGGATTGTGTCATAAAAAAGCGGTAAAAGTCACGCACTAAGTGTTCAGAGAAGGAAATTAACTTTGCACCGTTGTCCAGGCAAAATAATGTTTCCCCTTTTCTAAACCATTAGAGTAACTGTATATATAGTTATTAAATGTCAAGAAGAGGGGGAGTGGGTTTAGGTGTTAAAATTAGGGCGGCTGGGTTGGGAAAGAAGTCACCATATAATGTAGTAACCCACCCCCCTGTTAAATACCCACTCAAGAATTTAATCTTTTCAAGTTTTATCAAAACAATAGAATATTTACTGTAGATGTATATACTTAGAGGGTGAGAGGAGGGGAAGAAGGGAGGGTGGCGTTTATGAAGGGGAGTTATCCTCTCATGTTTCACAGATGTTGCTTTCAAGTTTCCACCTGGGAACAGCCTAGAGGCTAGAGCATAAAGATACAAGTCAAAACATAGGGACTTCCACAGAGAGAACAAACCTCTAGCAGGGGAATTACAAAAACTCAGAAACGCTTTCCAGTGGCTAAATAAATATCTTTCCTTGTATTTGCACTTTTTTTCCCGTTTACTGAAACTTGAAAAGAGCCATAGAATCCACTGCCTTTTCAAAACTGCAGTTTAAATAAAAGTCTATGAAAAAAAACAATTCAAATAAGGACTAAGTTTAATTGTGACCAACTTCTAGCATTTGCATGTTTTATTAAAAACAAAAACAAAAGTTGGCAGGCAACAAGCTTTCTTGTTTTAAACTATGGGTAATGAAAGTAGTTAGTAACATACTTTTCGTATAAAACCGTGGCTTTCTTCCAGAAAGCTTTAGGTATACATTCAAAATATACAGGAAAAGTCCATAGCATAGTGCTTGATTTGCATAAAAATTCCAAGGCAAGTAAGAACCTGAATGAGTATTTTCACATAAGGCTACTCATTTATTTTTACAGACCCCATTTAAAATAACTACGAGGATAATTTCATTCCAATTGCTGAATCCTGAAAGCACGAAAAAATGTCATTTGGGGAGTGTGATAAATGTTACTTATAAACAAGGCAAGTAAGGGTGGATGGTGGAGTAGGGGTGGGGGTGGGGAAACAAACCCTTTCGTTAAAATATTTTTAAGGAAAGGAATCGACAAAAAACAAATTCCAAATCAAGTTGCTGGGTTATATTATATAAGCAGTTTAGAATTTTAAACAGATGCAAAAGGAATAAAGCAAATGGGGAGAAAAAAGACCGATAAAGTTTCTGGCTACAACACAAGAGACATATCATTACCATATGATCTAATGTGGGTGTCAGCCGGATTGTGTTCATTGAGGGAAACCTTTATTTTTTAACCGTGCTATGGAGTAGAAGCAGGAGGTTTTCAACCTAGGGACAGTCACAGAGCAGCACCTACCCCCCTCCTCCTGTCCACACCTGCAAACTCTTTTGCTTGGGATGAATATTTAGTGTAATTACATCTCAGCTTTGAGGGCTCCTGTGGCAGATTCCCGGATTAAAAGGTATGGTTTTCAATAATTGTCCTGAACTCTGCTACAAACTAATAAAACTTCGGTCAATTTAAGAGGAAAAGGAACCATTTGGAGAGAACAAGAAAAGATATAATCATGCTAAACTTTTAACCATCTCTATATAGCATTTTTTCAAAAAGGTATTGCTTGAAAACAGAAGTTAAAATATTTAGCAAAATGGTTGAATGCATTGCTTTAGTTCTTTTATGTTCTTGCAAAATATGTATTAAAAACGTTTAACCGACACGACTATTTATGCAGACCTACTTTATATTTGTACTAATTAAATGTTTAGCTCTTAAAGAAATGTTAGCAGAAAAGTATTCTAGACCAACATACTACTCATATTTGGATTGTATATTTAATGATTTCTTCTCTCCTGAACTTTTGTATACTTTGAGAACTTTCCACACCTCAGAGAAGTGAACTCTGGTGATTGCTGTAGAGGTCTAATGTATATTTCTGCCACCCTAGGGGGAAAAAAAAGAAATTATCACCAGAGAGTGAAAATAAACATTGAAAATATTTATGTTGACTATTAGAGACTATTAGAGAGCTGAGATCTCAAAGTTAGCAGCATGAATTCTTAAATATAAAGAGAAGTGTCCCTGTCAGTTATTTCAGTTATTTCTATTTTATTAAAAATGCATTCAGTATGAAATGAGGATGTGGGTTATTCTCTTTCTAATTACAAGATAGGGTGAGAGGATGACCACCAGTTAGGAGGGTCCCCAGTGATGAAATACCTGTGGCTTTTTCTTTCCCTTGCTGTTTTGACCAGAATTGCCTCCTGTAGCAGCCCCTATTTATGGATAAATGGTGCTTTTCTTGCTTATATTTTAATTATTTTTATTGTTACTGAGATTTTCATTTCACTGTGTGCTGTTGGATTTAACTTTTGCTCTGCTTTTATAGCTTTATTTATCTCCTGAGGGTTGAATTTTGAATAATGACATGAGCAATAGTGTTAACTTAATGGGCTGAAGGAGCTTTTGGAGCCAGAAATTATTGTTTTTTATAAACATTGGTATAAACATCAAGGCAAGTAGCTTTAGTGGAGTAGCAGAATTTTGCCAGCAATTAGAATTTAGGAGTCAGTATTTTGAGACTATTTAAAACAGTTCAATAACATTTAAAAAGTGTATCATCTCAAGAACAGACATCTTGCTTTCTACATGAACAACTGCTGTTTGTGATTGATTTTTCCTATTTATTAAGGAAAGAAGGAAAAGACTAAGTCAAGGTATCAATAGTCTATTAATTGTTTTAAGATGTTGATCTTCAGGTATCGTGTCACTAATTTCAAAGAAGCTATTTGATGGAGTAATTTGTATGAAGTTTCTGCACATGCTATTATCTGTCCCCAGGACAGTCAGGATTAAAATATACACACACACACTTCCACAAAGTAGCAAATGAAAGTGATACTATAAGTAATTGAAGCTATAAAATGCCTTTTGCAATCAACTTTATCAAAAAACATTATCTAGAGAATTTGCACCATTTAAACAAAAGTAAATAAATATAAATGACAGCATTTCTCTGAATTAATGTTCAACATTTCCTTTTATGAGTTGTTAGTATAACAACCAGGCATTTTCTGCTCTGGAGAAAAGCTCAAAAAATTACATCTGCATTAACTCTCATTGCTATTTATTAAATCTGCAATTACTTTGCTTCAGTTTTCTTCTAAAATTGTAAGATATTAAATATGCAAGCCTAGCAAACTTGTGGTAAACCATAAACATTGCATTTTAATGTGAAACAGACAGAAAAACCACTCCCTTAGATCCAATCCAAACACATGCTACCAAAACAATAGGGTCTCCTTTAAAAGGGCAATGAAGTACCTGCGTGGGAATAGGCTTCTAGAGAAAACCTGAGGTTGAATTTAAAGTGGCAGAGTGAATAAGAAACTTTATGGTATTTTATAAATGAAAAGATGTAAGTCTGTATTTTGTATAAACATATATAAACTAAGAACATATATAAACTAAGAACAAAAATGCAAGAAATTGGAAATCACTTGTTCCGTCTCAACTGGAACTAAGCAAAGATTTCTAGAAGATGCATTAAGGTTAGGGCATTCAAATATTTATTTATTTTTTGCATATGTTACAACTAGGTAATGTCTCAAAACAGTTATTTGATTCTAATTATTCATGTGCAGCTTTAACATGAATTCTTTTGCGTGTACAATCCAACACAGAGATGATGAACCTACACGCAAGTCAGGTCTGCAGTACATTTTGGGAATGCTTAGAACAGTTTCAATGGGATTTAAAACTATGGTGGCTCAAAAAACAGATTATATGCTTGCTCTTTACATGAGTAACTGTTTTTCTGTGTGTGTGGTTCTTATTTGGATTTATTAAAATGTTAACTGTTCATTTTAGCCAACTGAACAGCCAACTCAGATATATATATAAATATATATATATTTATATATATAATAAACGAATCAATATTATATGGATTTTTCAAAACTGTACTTTGACTGTTTTTTCCTTTTTTTTTTTTAATAGGGTTATTGGTAAAACCAGATAACATATAAACCCTATAAAAATCAGTTTTGGTTTCCCTATATGGGTTTATTGGTTTATTAAAAATGATCTTTTCAGGAAAACAGCGAATAGATTCCATTTAAAAAATGAATATTGCTTATGCCAAGTTGAGGTTTTCAGTTTGATAACTTTATTGTACGAGAAGTTAGTGACAGCAAGATAATTTTGTGTTTAAAAAAACAAATTAATTGGTGGCTTAGAACAAATTGAATAAATGGTATTTGTTAATAAATTGATGGCCAGCTGAGTCATTTGTGTATAAAATATTTTGCAAGGCCTGGGTACAGAGCAAAGCATAATAAGACACGCCCTGAGGGAGTACTTCATCTTGTTGGGGGGATAGACCAAGCATGTAAAATAAATTACAATATAATGTGATAAGTTTTTTAAAAGTGGTAAGAGCAACGTGATTGTGATTGGGGAGCACAGAAGAGGGAGTAAGCAGCATTCCTGCCTGGATGAGCCGGGGAATACAGAAGGGAAGTCCATTATCACACTTACTCTTTACAGCACTCTTACAAGGTAGGTATTTTAAATGGCCTTTTGAGTGTCAAGGTTGAGGTAGGAATTGGAAGTGGAGGAAAAATGGAGAGAAAAGTGGCTAGAAATTAAAATTGGCATCAATGTATAAATGGACTTACAGGTAGTACAAGGACATGCGGACCTTACTGAGAAGCCATGGGAAGTCAAAAAATGGTTTTCAGCTGAAAGTTAGCAAAATGAATTTAATTTTTAGAAGATAATTTATACAACAGAGTGCAAGATCCAATTGGAACTTTTTTTGATGTTTCAGGGAAGGGTGAGAATGGCCTAAAACAAAATAATTACAGTGGGATGGAGAAATGAGATTGACTTCCAAAGATATTCCTAAAGCACGAATTGGAGACCATTCAAATATATAAACAAAACTTTACTTGGCTATGGTGTGGTTTATGTTGAGAGAGCATTGAAAAGTCCATCATGGTTTACTATCATGGCAATTTTGCCAATGGTGTAAAAAGTTTATCATTTTAGTTCAGAGCCAGTGTGCAAACAAGAAAATTTAAGTAGTATTCAATTTTCTCATTAGAAGAAAAACAATCTCTGAAAGTAAGTTTATAATGTACATATCCTTTCAAATGCATCCTCATGCTCTGCTTCCTAATAATAAATGGAAACATTGTTTTTTACACTTTCCTCTATTCCTCAATGCTCACTCTACTATACAAGATTATACAAGAAATAGCATGGGAGGGAGGCAGCAATACTCTTAAAACTTTCATTTGTCTTCTCGCCCTAGGTTCTCTGGTTGTGAAGAGAGATAAAACAAATCATGAAGGCAACTATCATCTTTCTCCTGCTTGCACAAGTTTCCTGGGCCGGACCATTTCAGCAGAGAGGCTTATTTGACTTTATGCTAGAAGATGAAGCTTCTGGGTTAGGACCAGATGTGGGTCGAACTCCTGAGGTTCATGAAATGGAACCTCTGGGACCAGTGTGCCCCTTCCGCTGTCAGTGCCATATTCGAGTTGTCCAGTGCTCTGACTTGGGTGAGTAGGTTGTAGGTTCTCTTTACCTTCCTTACTATATTCATTAGAATGGATTCTCTGAGAGGTTAGCATTTTCTCTTCTAATATCTGCAATTCCAAATGAAAGAGACAGTGCCACCTAATGAGGAGTAAAGGAAGCAGAGTAGGATAGAAAAAGGAGCTTTCAGATTAGGCAAATTTTTTTCTTCTTTTTTAAGTCAGAGCACCATCACTTTGCAATCTTGGACAAATCACTTATCTTTCTGGGCTTTATGGCCCTCCATATTAAAAATAGACTTTTGAACAAAACCGTATCTTATGTTCTATGATTCTAGAGTGGTGGTTTATTTTAATTCTATGATTTGCTTTGCTTTCATGGTGGATGATTTATTCAGAAAACCTGGATAGTTTCTCTCTTCTTGACTTAGCCCAGATAACGAGTTTGAACATGACTAAATTGTAAAGTATGCTATCATCAGAAGCAAAGCAAGTACCATTTTACAACAAGACTATATCTCTCAAATACAAAAATACTCCCTAATCCCTGGCTCTTAGTTTTGTCTTTACCTTTGGAACTATGTAATTCAGCTGTTTATATATTTTAGAAAGTTTCCAAGGAACTAAGTTATGATCTAAATATTCAATAGAATCATAGAGCATATATATCTTTTGCCTTACACTCCAGAGGCAGTTTGATTTACCATCTTTTAGGAAAAATTTTGACCTGGGAAATCCAAGAGCAATACACTCAAAAGATAAATCTGAGAAAGCTTGATGCTCCAGTGGATGGGCCAAAGTGGAATGAATTTAGTTTACATGACAGCTAAAGCCACATTCTTTCTTCTTCTTTGATACATTTTTAAAATTGGAAATAATAAAAAACAAAACAAAAACACCTCAGGAGATAATTCTGCCATCACATATTTCCTTGCAGAAGCAATCCCTTAACATAGTAGAGCAATCGTTCCAGAAGCCCCATGTTTACATAAAGCATACTTTCTAGCAATACTTTGCAGAGAAAATTGTAAAAAGTTCCATTAACTTCTACAGTTGGAATAAACTACAGACATGAACCCAGGGCAACATAAATCATGTTCTGTAGTAACAACTCAAAAACAAATACTTGAGATAATTTGTTCAATGCTGACATATATTATGTATACATTTAAAACCCTAATAAAAAGTATATATAAAGGCTTTCAAAAGGTGACAGGATTATTCCAATGGATGTATTCATTCATTCTGCAAATATATTGAGAGCCCATAATGCATCAGGCTCTTTTTGAGGTCCTGGGGGTTGAGGAAGACAAATGTGGTCCCTGTTCTCTTATATACTAATAGTAATGATTATTAACTTTTGAATTGTATAGTCTCAATGAAGAAGATTAGATATTATCAAATTCTCCACAAACTTTTGCAAGCATTGGAGGGAAAACTAATGGGGTCAAAAAAAAAAAAAATCTGAACCACTTGATGGGTATATTAATCATAAACTTTCTCTGAAGTTTCTAAAATGGCCAAGTCCTGAAGAAATATGATGCACAGTTAAATCACACTTCCCCTGAGGACAAGATTTAAAGGGTTCATCATTAATATCATGACATAGAATTAATAGTCAAGTGTTGATAGTTTTCAGGAGGGACGAGTTGGTCAGTCATTCAGTGAAGTTTAATTTTTTTATAAATACAGTTTGACTTTGTTTTTATGATAAATAGTTCATAAAGTTTGATTGTGATGAAAACATTATGGGACACATTTTACAAATCCTTATCACGAAAAGGCATAAGCCTATTGCTCAAAACAGAAAATATCACTGTGAAAACATCAAGTTCATTGACTTTGGAGTCTCATGGTACAGTTTTGTTGTTTTTGTTTTGTTTTTGGATGAGAAAGCTTTTCTATAGCTTTTTTTTTTAAGAGATCAAAATGTTTATCATTCCTTTATTACACATAGGTTCACTGAATTTTATATAGTAAGTAACTAAGTTTGTAATAATGAGTTGTTTTTATGAACCATACTTAACTACTAGAACTGAGTTCCAATGAGCAATGGACTCATCCAATATACTTTAGTTTTTATTAACTCTCAGATATATATCTAAATGTCAACAATTTTAATTATATAATTTCTAAAACAGAAAATACATTTCTTAGAGGATAAGCAATCCACTTGTCTTTAAAAAAATTTTTTTCCTTACATTTTCCACTCATTATCTAACTCTTGCTCACTTTACCATCTTGGCAAGCTCTTCAGAGCCTTGTAATCTTCATCTGTAGAAGTCATAGTCAGTCTTTGAGATCACATTAAATATATGACATACTTAGCTCATAATACAGGCTCAATATATTTTTTTCTATACAGTGATTATGTGGAGTAAAGGATAAAGAAAGGTAGAAAAAAGGAGAAATGGACTGCCTCATTCAAAAAAAGGCAACAGTTTGTTTTATTCTTGCTTATATGTTCTTTAGCGATCTGAGCATGGTACTTGAATTGTTTCAATAAAGAAATATGCAGTGTACTTTGGGTAGGAAAATGCTTACCTGCATCAAAGGCTAATGTTTTCTTAAAGATTATCCTTGCAAAAGACTGTAATGAATGGAGAAGAGCTACAGTGGTGAAAGGGCAATAGTCCTTGGACATATTATCTAAATAGTGTTTAATATAATGAAAGTTTTAAAATGAAAATGTTTAAGTATTTTTTCCACTAAGAAGCATTTCTGACAAAGCTCAAAAACTGCAAATTTTAAGCAGTATTTTGAAATTCAAGACGTAAAACCTGTGAAGTTAAAACTGCATAATTATTTCATGAGAAAATTTGAGGACTTGGAAAGACACACTGTTCTAGAGCTCGGTTCTAATTAATCAGTGTGGTATTGTACTGAATTTTTCTGGTGTATGAGGGATTGAGAAAATAAATATATAGCTCAGTCTGTTCAAGGAAATACTGAACTCTCCAGAGAGAGTAACCACATTATTTTGCTGAACTTATTACAGTTTAGGCTGTAATTTAATAAGTTGAAGAATTATTCTCATTTGAACCAGAATTTTGTGTGACTAATATCTTCTCTTCTTTCTTTATCCTCTTAAATAAAAAAAATTATTCACTTTTAATCAGAACATTTATAAAATAACAATATTAAAATAAACGTGAATTAGCAGATTCAGAAATCTATGCATTATCTTAAAATAAATTCAGAGTGTAGTGTATTGTCAAATCTTTTAAAAACATCTTAATATTGATCCTGTGATTGGATGTTCTCTTGTAAATGCTTGGTATTCAAAGAAAGACAGTTTCCCCTCCTTGTGTATTCTTTGGTTATGCCATTCATCATTGGATCAAATGCAGATTTCAGCTGCTTATGGTACCCACATGGTTTTGCACTGGTAGGTAAATGAGCCTAAACATCATGGATGCATTTCTTATAAGCAAATTTCAAAAGAATTAAAGTATCTTTCAAAATTATTTAATAGTGAATGAACTTGTATGAACACCTTTGAAATCAAATTCTACTTTACCATTGACTAGTTGTAACTTTGAAATTCCCATTTGATAAGTGAGAATATATCTTATTTCATTGGGGTAGAAATAGAATATATATGTTAAAGTCCTTATTACAGTAACTATTATATTTATCTTACTATTTCAGATAAAGTCAGCTAACAAAGGAGGCTATTTCAGATGTATTCTTTCATTTTTCTTTCAAAATTGAGACTCTCTAATTAATATGTGGGCTATCAAGCAGGACATAAAATAGCATCTCTCCCACCCCACCCCACCCAACCAAGAAAAAGGGCCATATCATTTCCAAATGTAAAAACAGACATAAGTAAAAAAATCAAAGCAATTTAGTGTTCTCCACGGCGATACTCCTTTGAACAAAATTGGTTTGGTTGAGTAGAGAGCAGTAAAACATTAGGCTATTTTATAATGATAGAATATGTTGATTGGCAAGAGCATCCTTGGACCTCTAGAAAAGGCTACAGAAGATGAACTCTTTTATTTTGCCATGTATAAGCATTACAAATAACTACTGGCTCTTAAAACTTACCTCATATTACAAAAGCTATCTTAATTTTAAAATTTCAGGAAATAAAGTACAGTCCCTTAACTGCAATAGCTTTCTTCCTTTTTTCTACGAGAGCAGTTATAGGAATACAGAAAAATCTTGCAGAAAGTACGGAGCTCTCACATGTCTACACTATATTAACACCTTGCATTATTAGTGAAATACTTTGTCACAACTGATGAAACAGTATTATTATAATTATACTATTAACTATAGTCCAAAGTTTACACAAGAGTTCATTCTTTGTGCAGTTCTATGGGATTTTTTAAATGTTAAAAACATATTTAAAAAACCCTAAAATTTCCCATTTTATCCACTCTGATATATGCAATTCAGTGGTATTAATTACATTCACGATGTTGTACCACATTACTACCATCCATTACCAAAACTTTTCCATCACCCTGATCAGGAACTCTATACCAACAAAGCATTAATCCTCCATTCCCCACCCCATCCCCATCCTTGGCCCTAGTAAACTGTATTCTAGTTTCTGACTCTATAAATTTGAATATTCTACTTATTTCATATAAGTGAGATCATACAATACCTATCCCTTTGTGTCTGGCTTATTTCATTCAACATGATATCTTCAGAATTCATCCATGTAGTAGCCTGTATCAGAAGATCATTCCTTTTTAAGACTGAATAATATTGCATTGTATGTATAAACCATATTTTATTTCATCATTCATCTGCTGATGGGCTCGAGTTACTTCCTTTGTTTCTCTTTAGTCATTTTACTTGAACTGGTGAAAATTTTATTGGAGTCACCACTTGGGACATATGCTATAGCTTGTTGTTTGTCACGGGAAACTGAATTTCCAGAAGCAAACCTGAAACATTAGATTTCTTCCATGAAATTGGCCCTGGAGAATTAATTAGGGCTAGTTTGTAGAGGGTCAGACAGAAGGCTAGAGGCTCAGTTTCCTTCATAGCTTTTGTCTGGCTCTCCAGCAGCAGGGGGATGGGGTGACCCTAATTCAGAGTTCAGATGCATCAAATGCCTGTCTCTCAAACTTGGTAAAGGAAGGAAGTCGGAAGACAGAGGAAAAGTTTGCTATCTTTTCTTATGTGCACAATGTGCCTAAATTAGCTGGATAGAAGTGGAAAAGGCAGATCCACAGATGATGCAAGAAAGGCCCATGTGTGATCCAAGAAGCCAAGGCTCCTGACTCAAGAGGTAAAGATGGAAGAAAGAGTCAGAGAAGGCCAAGGGAAGTGTCGGCCTCCTTGACCTGACTGAGAACTGACGTACCCCCAGTTTCCTTCTCAGTCCCAGGAGGGAGAGAGAGGCAGCTGCTTGAGATCTAGGCATTTTGCCATGCTAGGCTACAGCTGTGATGCATTCTCCTTTGGCGCTCATTCCTGGCTCAGGGGACAGGAATAAAATAGGTTTAGCTGGAATATTAATTCTCTGAGTAAAAGAGGAAAATCAGGAGATCTTCTAATCTTAAATTTTCTCCTTAAAAAGAGTATCAAAATCATACATTTCCTTGAAAATAAACATAATGAAGAATTACACCATCTTTCTAGACCCTCTGTCCAACAGTGTCTTATACTTGGTAGGCTCTCAAACATCAATAAATGCTTGATAAATGAACGAGTACAAATATGCATGGCTTGTTGATTAAATTAGGTCATAATTCTACAATATTCTCGAATCTACCAAGCTAGAAACTGGGAACAAGCATGGCTGACTGGGAATTAAAAGTCAATGAGTTGTTATAAGCCCTTTCTTCTTCTCTTTGAGGCTAACTATAGAACTAAGAAGCTTAAACCTTCCTTGAGCTTATTTGAAAAGATAATGGAATTAAAGGCAGAATCATCCAATTTGGAGCTCAGTTTAACTTCCATCACAGTCCAAAATTGCCTCTTTTAATTTTGCTTGCCTTGAGCAGAATGTTTCTTTGGTAGACCTGAGGATCCTAAACATTATTTTAGTTAGATTCCAAAAACTGAAGTAGATCACCATTCTCTTAATTTTGTTGAAGACAGAATTATATAAAATATTGTTGGAAATCACAAATAACAGATCTTGGAGTTTGGACACCTGCCACAGGGTGAAAAATAAAGCATGATGTTTTAGGATGACCTGGCCTTTTCCCAACATGATGTTTACCAGAAAGCTGACATTTGCTAGCAGAACAATGTTTTTCATCACTAGGGCAACCAGGAGAAAAATACGTTTCTTATTAGTCTTTGTTTCAGAAATGATTTTTGATAATACTTTTAAAAGAGTTTTATTTCCCTTTATAAATAACCCTATTTTAAAGAAAATAAAGCTCCTTTTACAGAATTTGTGAAAGCAAAGAAATAATTCATGTCAGCTTGTAAATGTTGCATGTTAATGAAAAATTTAGAATTATATTAAGGTTGCATATTGAAGAATAAGTCAATGTAGTACCTCACTTTTCTCCTGTTACCCCAAGACTTGGTAGTTTAAAAAATAGTTTTGTTTTGCTCATGATTTGAGGGTCAGAAAATTTGGAAATGGCTCAGAAGGATGGTTTTCACCTGGAATTTCTGGTGTGTTTGTGGTCAGATGTCACTTGGGGTGTAGTCATGGGGAGACTAGCCTGCGCTAGACACCCATGGGAGTTCTTGCACTGCTCTCGCCTGCGAGCTCAGCGATATGGCCATTTGGAATGCCTCAAATGGCCTCTCCAGTATGGTGGTCTCAGGATAGACAAACTAACATGGCATCCGTAAAAAATCAGGTGCAGTTTGTATAACCTTTGCTGACCTAGCCTCAAAAGTCATGGCTGTATCATTTCCTCAATGTCTATTAGTTCACAGAGGCATCATAAGGCCAGTGCAGATTAGAGAGGAGAGGAGGGACATTCAACTCTACCTCTTTATGTAGGTGGGACAAGGTTGTACCATCCAGCATATGGGATGGAGAATTCAATTAACACCCTCTTTGGCAAATTCCATTATCTACAAACTTATTTGGATTTATATGCCTTTCTAATGAAAAGTTTAAGAAGAAATGATATATATATACCGAAGCTCCACAGATATCACATGATGACCTAGAAGGTCATTATTTAACAAACTATTTACAGTTAAAATCAATTATATTCACATTAACTTAGAAGTTAAGTTCATAGTTACTCAAAACTTCTACTTAAGATGATAAGTAATGCATGGAATCACATTTCTTTGACTATTTCCACCACAGAACATCTTTGAAGCAAATTTTATATGGTTGATATTTCATTTTAAAAGGTTAATATCTTATTCCCTATGATTTGCTGTCATTTTTATGAATAGCCATATAATTAATCAGTAAGAATAATTCAGTTGAAATTATTAGTTGAAATTAGTTAATAAAATACAGTGAATACAGTTAATAAAATGCTACACCATTAAAATTGGAATGTGCTTTATCAAAAAGCTTAATAATAACTGTTACCATCAAACACCGCCTGCTTTTACACTTCTTAAAAATTAATTTTAGTCCAAATAAACAATGTTTAATGGAAACAAAGATTTTAATCACCAACAAATAATAATTAGATTTAATATATTTCTACCTCAGTTTATAACATGCTTAGCATTTCCAGATAAGGAAATAAAAGCAGAGGGAAACTAAGTTATGTTGAACCATTTCTACTTAGTGGCCAAATTGGTTTTAACTCAGGACTTTCTGACTGTAAAGATAATAACGTTGACCCAAAACAAAAATAAAATAGCATAATGCATAATGTAAAGAAAGACTGCTATTTTACAGATGAACAAGTTAGTATAGCATTTGCCACCATTAAAATAGTGTTAAATTGACCAGGAGCAGATTTTTTTTTTGGGGGGGGAGGGGAGAGATCTAATTATTTGTCAACATATGCTCATCAGAGTGGTTCCCATCCAATAGTGGAGCTTAGTAGGCAGCTCTTCAAAGGCTTAGACCTCATGGGAAGAATGATGGTTATAGTAAGACCAGAAGGTGACTGAGAAGAAAAACTAATCCAGGACTAAGGGTTTTAAACGACAAATCAGTGTATGACATGCTGCAAACCAAATTTCACTATGCAGGATAATATATATTATATTAACATATATTATAATGAGCAGAAAAAATACAACCACTCATCACAGTTGTATAGACTAATAACCAGCAAGAAAATTACAGCTGCACTGTTTCTTTTCCTTAGTTCTAGTAATTAAGGCCTTGCTGTGCACTGTGTTAGAGTCTTGCTAAATTTAGAGTTTTATTGAATTCCCACACAATTCCAAAAGATGGAAGGAAACTCAGGTGCAAAAAGTGTATGCAATTTGCTCATTGATTTTAAGGATCAAGTAGAAGAATTTCAAATGACAGTCATATAAAAAGAAGTTATTATAAAAAAATGTAAAAGTACAAAATTACAGGATATGTTAAGGGAATTTTGTGCACCCACCACTGAACTTCAACAATTATCAAACAATGTCAATGTTTACCTATAAACACCTACTCCCCTCCCCTTTACCGTATTATTTGGAAGTAAATTCTCTGAAAGATAAAAACTCTTAAAAAACATAATCATACTAACCATTGCCATACCTGAAAATAACAATAATTTATTAATACCATCAAATACTCACACAATGCATACATTTCTAACCATCTCATAAATGTTTTATTTTACAGTTTGTGTGAATCATACAAATCAAGGATACATATTGCAATGGGTTAAAATAGCTCCTAAGTCTCTCTTAAAATGTAGTTTCACCTACATTTTTTCATTTTCCTTTGGAATTTCTTTGTTACAGGAATTGGAATTTTGTTGATTTCCTCTTTTTAATGAACTTTTAGCATGTGCTTTTGGTCTCTGTTTCTTGTAAATTCTTATAAGTACAGGCTTAATCAGATCCAAGATCACTTGTTTGTTTGCTTTTTTCCCCTCCCCCTGAGATGTCTCCCTTATCTGTCTGTTTGCTCATTGTTTTTGCTCATTGTTTGTGCTCCTTGTCTGCTCCTTATTTTAGCTCATTGTCTGCTTGCTGTTTTTTGCTCATTGCCTGTTGGTTGTCTGTGTGTTTTTTCTTTAGGAGTCATCAGGAACTGAACCCAGTCCCTCCCATGTGAGAGCAGGCATTCAACTGCTTGAGACAAATCCACTCCCTGCTTGTTGGTGATTGTTGTCTGCTCATTGTTTTTGCTCATGGTCTGCTCATTTTCTGTTCATTGTTTGTTTGTCTTCTTTAGGAGGCACTGGGAACCAAACCCGGGACCTCCCATGTAGAAGGCAGGCACTCAACTCCTTGAGCCACTCTGCTCCCTGTTTGTTTAGTCCTTTTTTTCTTTTTAATTTTAAATTTTTCATTTATTTCTCTCCCCTTCATCCCCCCATTGTCTGCTCTCTGTGTCCATTCGCTGTGTGTTCTTTTTTGTCCACTTTCATTCTTGTCAGTGGCACCAAGAATCTGTCTCTTTTTGTTGTTTGTCATCTTGCTGCATCAGCTCTCTGTGTGTGTGGCGCCACTCCTGGGTGGGTTGTGCTTTTTTGTGTGTGTAGGGCGGCTCTCCTTGAGGGGCATACTCCTTGTGCATAGGGCTCCCCTACACGGGTCAAGAAGCCCTGGGTTTGAACCCTGGACCTCTTATGTGGTAGATGGATACTCTGTCAGTTGAACCAAATCTGCTTCCCTGTTTAGTCTTTACAATATTAATACATGAGTGAGGATTTGTTTTTTCCATCTAGAAGAATATAATTGATCCTTTCCAAGAGAACTATGTCCCATGAAAAGAAACTTTTACCATGTGGGACAGAAAGGTAAACTTCCTCAGACACATGTCAGACAAAAGGTGCCTCACAAATGTATCAGTTTTCAGGTACATAAAATGGGGTTGACTAAAATAATAAACAATACATCATAAACTTATAAGTATGTAGCACATAAGGAGTTTGAAGAAGGGAAATCACTTTTACTGGAGTCGTCAGGACTAACCTAAAGGAGGTGAAAATTGTGGATTTACTTTAAAGTATGGTTAAATGAAAGTAGAGGGAATGAGCAGATGGAACATTCCATAGCACATGAATTGTATGAACAAAAACATTTAGCTGGGAAAGGGCACGGTGTGTTCAAGAGAAAGTGTAGACCAGTATCTTTTAAAAGTACACATGATGTGCATAAATGGCACATCAGATAGTTCTGAAATGATGTTTCAAACCATCTTGGTCCTTGGTTCAATTTAACCATGAGGTGTACCTTGGGTAAGCCATTTATCTTCTTTGGGTTTCAATTACTTTACCTATTAAAAAAGAGAGGTTGACTAGCTTAGGCTCTGTGATTCCTGGTAAAGTAAAATTTTTTAAATGTTGAATGAGGTAGTTTCTTATAAAGTTCAAAACCAAACTAACCAAACAATAACCTGACAACTACTATCATAATCATTTTTTAAAGTAAGTATATTTAAAAGTAGAAGAAGAAATGGAAGCAGTTCAAGTGAAAACAAATATGTCTTTTCTTGCTTGGAAAACATTAATTATCAAAGATTTGGCAGAAGCCCACAACTTCTAATTGCATGCAATTAGTAAATTGACATTTCAGAAAATGGCAGTGATGACAACCATATACTATAGTTAAATATCCTCCTACAAAGTAGTTGTTATGATGGATTGCTCTTCATCACTGGAAACACATCATCTTGTTTCTCTGTGAATTGTTTCTGCAGTGAGTCCTTAGAATTTATTTATGTGTGGTCAGAATCACCTACATTTTGATGTACAAATTTATTAAGATAGCTGGTCACTGAATGGAGAACAGATTTTTTTTTCATTATTAACAGAGCAACGGAATTGGGAACAAAACACAGTTCTTTGGAAATAGCTCAGAAATAAGTGGTTCCAAATATAATATTTATGGAAGAAATTAAGATAGGAAATATGGGTACAGAGATAGTTTACCAGTATATGGTTACATATGACTCACAATCAGAAAGGTATCGTCCCCAAATTACAATTACATGTTGATTTAGTTTCTTTTTAATTGAAAACTATAGATAGATTATCTTTTCATAAGGGTGTGGGCAATTTATGTTTTATTCCAGGCTGTATCCTCAGGATATAATAATTTGGTGGTGCCTAGGAGGTATTCAAAAAGCATTGTTGAGTAAATGAAAGATCTTCAGTATTTCAGTTATAATGGAGAGATTGCTTCTACCAAAGATTGGAAAACATTTCAGAGTTATGTTGTTCAATTGTCAGTACCTCCTAAAAAAAATACAAAAAAAAAACTAAAATTGAAATTATTTTTTCATTCTGATTAAAACTGAAAGGATTGTTCTGCAAAAAGATTGAATAAATTTCCAAGTTTTTGACACAATAAATTGGTTACATGTTCATTTAAATTTAGCTGCAAGTGTAAATTTGTCACTGCATCAGGTTTAACAAAAAGCTTTTTGAAGATTTGGTTAAAGATCTCTCCACTGGCAAAATATTTAGGAGAGAATTTTATCAATTTACAAATCACTCATTTATGAATAATAAAAGGAATTACTCTTTTAAAGAAAAAACTTTCTTTCAAGTTTATACATAAAGCAGAAAATCATTTGATCTCTTTGGAAAAGATAAAGCAAATATTTTAAACTACAATTGAGATAATTCTTAGAAGGAAAAAAATTAAGTTACTGGTAAAACTATTTGCAACGTTGATTTCTTTGTAAACATATCTTTTGTGATTCTGTACCCTTGTGTCCATTTTCAACTGTCTTTGCATTCCTTTTACTTCCTGCTAGGTCTAGACAAAGTGCCAAAGGAACTTCCCTCTGACACAACACTGCTGGACCTGCAAAACAACAAAATAACTGAAATCAAAGATGGAGACTTTAAGAACCTGAAGAACCTTCATGTAAGGACCTTATTTATTATTTACGTGCTTGTTTCTTTTGAGCTGTAACAAGGTATGGCTCAAAGTATTTTCAAAACAAAGCCTAGGTGAGGTCAAGCATATTTTATGGCAATAAAAAGGCACAGAGATGCATATTCATTAAATTCTCTTTTTTGTGGATAGTGAGGAGCAAAGCACCGTATTCATTAACCCCTAAAAAGTCACCTGATTTTCTTAAATCCAGTCCATATATCTTGAGTGTTTACTTTGTAAATATAATATTTATCTTCCTAACTAGATTGCACTTCAAGAGTGGAACAAAAAGCAGAATGGACTGATCTTAGTGTTATCTCATTTGTTTCATTTTTATCATTCATTTTCTGAGAGGTAAAAATTATCTCTGAAAGGCTCAAAGATTTGCACCAAGACGAAATGGAAAATTATCTGTATTTTATTCAGTGACCATAATTCCATCTTCAATAAAATATATATGTGTACCTTGGTTTAAATTTAAGAGTATGCATGCTGCTTCTATACATGTTTTAATGGTGATTTCCCTTACCTCTACTGTATTATATGAAACACTCACAGTCTACTAGTTAGGATTCCAGTAAGAAGCAGATGGCTCTCTCAGTAGGGGTTCATGGGATAGAATTTGCTGAAGGGACTGTTTACAAAAGGGAACAGGAACCAACAAGGCATTGTGAAGCACCAAAGCTGTTATTACCCCTAGTCTAAAGGAACAAGGGAGTCTCAGAGCCAGCTGAGGGGCTATTTTCCCACCTCTTGATTTCCTGTCAGTCTTTCCTATGACTGAATCTAGCTGGAAGCCAGCAGACAACAGCATCTGGGTGGTGCCATCGGCCGAAAGGACACTGTGAAGGGCAAAGAATAAAAATGACTGTAGTTTGAGGGAGAGCTTGCTGTAAATGGACAATGATCAACCCAATTGTTGGGGGTAAGCCCTGTTAAGGAAGCTTTCTGTTAGAGCAAATGAATTGTCTCTTCATGTAGGGCACTAGAATCCTTATGTGTTTTTTTTTTTCACCCTGTCCACATAGTCCCCTATATGTGGGATGAGTGTCATGTAGTTTTTTCCCCCAGAATATAAGAGCACATTTAGCATAAGTAAGTTAGACTTCACTGCCAAAAGGAAAGAATATAAACATCTCCCTCTGTCTGTCTTCTATTCTGGCCAAGCAACCCTTGAAGTATTCAGTCTGGTCCTGGGCAATGCATTTTTGAACATCCTGATAAGGGTGATTATGGGAATAAAGGATATGGAAATCCTATCCTACAGGCACAATTGAAGGAGAATCTGGATGTCTAAACTGAACAGAAAAAGGCACTAGAAGAATTATATTTATTTGCTTCAATATCAAGATGTTGGAATTATTTGAGCAAGTGGAAATTTTCAGGAAAAATATTTGTGTTCAACATTAAAAAATAATAACTTTTGAAGAATTAGAATTTCCAGAAAATGGAGAGACTGTTCTAGTGATGAGTAACCTATCTGTGAAAATTAGTTCACAGCTCTTTTAATAAATGTCATAAAAATATATGCTTAAAGTTGGGATCATGAGCACAATAAACTCTAAATTTATGCCTCTGTGTCTCTTCTAGTCATTGTAGAAAATAATTGAGGGGTATATTGTATAAGAACTGCCAATAAAATAGTAAAATGTAAATATACAAATAAATCATTTGACTACTATATATATTAGAATAAGAAATATAAATAGAAGGGGAAAATAATATAAAATAAACTGGTTGCAATATACTACACAGTTAATATGACCAAGACAAGACTCAGTTATTAACTTTCTGACAGCCAAGGTGAGAAAAGGAATAAACATTTATACTTCATAAGAAAATATACCAGATTTTGTAAGGAAACAGAGATTTTTCTGTATTACTTTAAGATTGGAACATTTAATAAAAATGATAGCATTTAATAAAATGCCATAGCTAATTTATTGAGGTGCCACACAGCATAAGAAAAATATGATGTAAGTAGAAAGTGTTAAGGACATGAAATAAGAAAAATCAGACATTGTCATACTTCAAGTTATATGTTAGTGTTTTGAGAGACCATGAGACAAAAGCATCTTATAGAATTAGCAGAATTTTGAAAGGCAAGAGGAAAGCAAAGAAATAAAAAAGTAAGTAACAGACAAATAAGGATACAGTCTTGCTAGACTGAAAGAAACAGACTGGAAAACAATGGAAGACAAGGCTTGAGCTAAAGGTCTCAGTTCTTGGGCAATGGGATCCATCTCCACTGATGAACACACTGATAACACATACTGGGCCCCAGCCTCTAGTCTACTGATGCCCACACTGATAACACATGCTGGGCCCCAGCCTCTACTCACCTCCTCTCCTTCATGTTAACTTTCACATTAATATTTCACTGGAAGAGAGCTGATAGTGATACCAACAAGGTTTTTCAGTGACCATTTAAATTATCATTGGACTAAGATTAAAGAAATGATTTTAAGAAGTGAATAACATTACTTTTGATAAATAACATATTTTTAAAACTTCCTTTTATGTTCATAAGTTACTTTTTTAAGGAAGGAAAACTTTCTTACTTTAATGCCAAGATCCGCATAATCTGAATAATTTGTTTAAAACTTTCTATTTCCTTAAATAAGAAATATCTAGGTCTGGGATGTTCTTATTGAATCTGGCATTTGTAACAATGTATTCTTTTTTCTATACAAGTCTCTTTCTAAGAACCGTTTTTAGGCAACCATTGTCTTGGTGCTCTCTTTATTTCTCTACTTCAAAGAATACACCAGAATAGAGTTTCTTAGAGCTTCCTACTGTAAAGAGGATGATAAACAGCTATTTTCTCTTACTCTTTCATTCATGGGTTATCATGCAAATCAACATTATAATTTAAGCTAGGAAAAGCACAAATGAAAGAGAAGGAAGGGGAGAAATGAAATTTAATGAGGATTAAAATAGAAAGGATTTAAAGAAAAGAAAAAAAAGAGTTATTTTCCCCCCCTCCAATAATTTTATCAGTTTACCACTGTGTGGTTCATTGTGCATGGTACATGTGGAAAAAGAGTAGTTGTTTTATTCTTACATATGGTAGGAAAACTACGTAATAATTTCATAAAATAATGGAAAAAATGAAGTATGGTATTGCCAACCTTCAATATGTTTCCTTTGAACATAGCTTCATAAATCTAAGAAGTTCTTTTAAAATTAAAAAGCAACAAAATTTGTCTAAAGCAAGCATTTGTTTAGTAACTATTATATGTTATGCACTGTTCTTAGTACTTTATCTACATTAGCCTAGTTAATCCTTATAACCACCCTTATGGGGCAGATGCTCCTAGTATCCCCTCTACACAGATAAGGAAAAACAGGCACAGAGAGGTTGTTATTGTTCATAGTAACACAAAAAATAGAGCTCAGGTTGAGATCTAAACTCAGGAGCAGTCTTGCTCGAATCTGTATACTAACAATTGCCTATAAATATGATAGTAACATAAAAGTCCTTAGAACAATACCTGGCCCAGTGTAAGCCCTACATAAGTGACTTGGGGGAAAAGTGTACATATTATTAAAACAGTCTGGTTCAACTTTTTTTTTCCTTAACAACTTTATTTCAAATTCACACACACACAAAAAGAACAGAAAAAGCAGATGAACATGTTATGGAAACATTCCTAATAAGTTCTTTTTTAGGCACATTTATCTCATCTAATTCCAATCTGTATAAATACGATTAAGCATTTTTTTCCTCTTCTTCATTTTTTTTCATTAATAAGACCTTGATTATGTCATTTATCTAATCTGTGTTCATCTGTATATCTTTCTGAATACTAGAGGAACAACTGAGTTAGCAGTTGGAATTACATGAGATAAAAGTGGTTCCAGCTTTCAATATAGATAAAGCAGATGTCCACATCATGTTTAATATATTTAATTATTTATTGATTTGATTTCAGAATTTTCCTTCATGGATGGAATTGAGGACCTGCTTTTTGTCTGTCATTAAGTATCCACCGTTTGTATGTGTGTACATATGTATATATAAATAAGGAGACCGTGTATCACAACACATTTTTCTCCAACTTTGTTCCTGACATTTAGATCCTCTTACGTAAAGGAACCACATCTATTTTTTTTTTCAGATTTCTTGCAATTCTCCAGACTTATTTTCTAGTCTCATGAATGGACTGCACATAGTAGGCACTTGTTCTATGTACATGGAAGGTTTTTGATTTAAATGTTGCTGTTTTTGTTTGCTATCTTCAGACATTGATCCTTGTCAACAACAAAATTAACAAAATCAGTCCTGGAGCATTTGCACCTTTGGTGAAACTGGAACGACTTTATTTGTCAAAGAATCAGCTGAAGGAATTGCCAGAAAAAATGCCCAAAACTCTTCAGGAGCTGCGTGTCCACGAGAATGAGATCACCAAAATACGAAAAGCTGTTTTCAATGGACTGAACCAGATGATCGTCATAGGTACCCGTATTCTTATAACTCTAAGACCAGGATTCAAGTTTCACCTTAAGGAATTTTAAGTAAGCTTTAGCTTCAGAAAGGTAAATTAGTTATAGCCTACATGCATTAAGCCTATCTGAATTACAGCAGCAAGTCCAAGAGAAGTAGGGTTTTGATTCTGTAAAAATGCCTTACAATATTTTTGTTCCCTCTCCTTGAGCATCTGAGAAAGTGGAGAAAGCTCTAGGGCTGAGTTATCCACCATAAGCCAATGATTCAGGATGAAATCAAGCAACACTTACAGATATTGGGGATACCTTTCCGTTGTGAGGATGTGTTGTGTTCTAAAATGTTAAGTCTTTGGCTTTAAAATTATGTTATGTCTTTCTATATTTGCAGTAAACAATTGTAATTTTATAATAGGTTTGCAAAAATACTAGATGTAAATTCTTTAACATCATTTTATAGCACCTTAGGAAAATTATAGCTTAAGCATAAGGTATGCTGTGGGACCACTTACATTTGTTGATTTCAGGGCATACCTGTGCATGCACCTGAGATAATTTTGCTGTTATTGTTTTTGCTACTGCTGTTTCTTTGTTTTGATGTTTGTTGTTGACTTTATCAAGAAGGTTTTTACCCCACTTTGCCACGCTATGAGGAACATACCCCTTATTATCTCTTGTGCTTTTCATTCATGTTGTTAATAACCCAGCTTTCTGGTAGATTCCTTGTGGAGACAGACATTATTTTGATTCGTAATATCCTAAAATTGTTCTTTAAAAGAATTGCACTTATTTCATTCACAGAACTGGGAACCAACCCACTGAAGAGCTCAGGAATTGAAAACGGAGCCTTTCAAGGAATGAAGAAGCTCTCCTATATCCGCATCGCTGACACCAACATAACTTCCATTCCTCAAGGTGATAGAAAAATTTCCAAAGCACTTTGAAAATCTAAATCCAAAGGCTTTGACATTTCAAAAAATTGTTTGGGAAATTTGAATTGTGGCTCGAGTGGCCAACTTTATTTCCAGTAAATTCTCTAACCTGGGAAGTGTTTCTGCCAAGCCTGAGTGACCACCAGCTGATGGAGGCTCCTGGAGAGTGGCTGGACTCCTTTGCTTACACAGTCACTTCTAAGATGTAATGGAATGTGAAGCAATGTTTACATTATGGAATTGTGATATTACAGAGAAAAAAAGCACAGTTTTAAAAAGTAGAGTGCTTTAGTTCTACTTTGCAAAAAGAAAAAAAAGATACATGAAAGTACCTCTGAAATCATGCCAATTTTTACTTTGGGTCCCCAATCCCTTACTGAATTCCTTTTCATCTTTGGGCATTCCAGTCATTCCTAACTGAGGAAGGGGAGCCACAGTGGCCACCGCTCTTTTTTAATGGTGGTGCTGGTGTGTTTGCAGTCAGGAGTGTGGATTTGGGAGTCATTTTACTTGCACTCATTGGCTCAAGGAATTGGGCAAGTAATTCAATTTTTTTGCCTCACTTTTTTTTTTAAAGAATTATTTAGAGAATTGCCTGGCATGCAGATAAGTAATGAATTAACATTACCTCCTAATATTCATTTGAAATGTTTTGAACACTCACTTAGGTAATGAGCCACTAAAGATAGGCCAGTGAATAAGACATAAGCCTGCCTTCAAGGAGTTTACAATCCATAGCAAAGCTGACAGGTAAAGGCAATCACCACACTGTGTAAGTGTGGTCTTGGGGGTAGGTTCACAGTGCGAGAAGATACCCAGAAAAATACCTTTGAGAAGCATGAAATACTTCAAACCATCAATAAGAAATTCCTCTAATTTGCACATTTTCCCTGCCCCAGATTTTTCAGTCTCAAAAAAGCCTCTCTACATTTTCTAGTTCTCCTTAATCTGTCATTTTCTCAACTTAATACCTTTTTCTTAGACTGAATACAAAATGTAGGCAACTGGTACCTGCCCACAGAAAACAATAATTATCCTTCATTGTATTTCCACAAACCTTCAACTCCTGAGAGTACATCTTTTGGAGAATGCTTTCTTACAATCCCTTGTCCCCTACATGATCTTTTGACTGCAGAGGGACTTTTGATGTCTGAATTCATAATAGCAATGACTGGTAGTGACAGATAGTAGGTAGATAGATAGATAGATAGATAGATAGATAGATAGATAGAAAGATAGATAGATAGATAGATAGACAGGTGATAGATAGATGGACAGAAAAGTGATTTCTAGTTTACAAAGTACTTTCATGTTGGGTCTCCAATTTTCTGCATGTTCTAGTAAGTGATCTTTTTTATTCCCAATGCAGCAATTTTGTATACATAGACATATACGATATATAAAAATATGTACATATATATACAAAAGGATAAGGGGTAGGTAGTGTTACTTTCTGTATTTCACAGATGATGATACATGACCACTTATGAAATCTCTTCCCTAAATTCATCTAGCTGTAAGAGGTGAAGGAGCTGGAGTTTAAAGCCAATGTCTCTATTTCACCCTGCCATGTCACTTATGCTGAGTATGGTGTTTGATTTTGCTGTCTCCTTTAATACATCTGCCAATTTATCCATCAGTAACACACTTCATCATTTAGTGATCTGTTTTCCAGTATTTCCTTTTCTCTCCCCTGAGTTCTCCTTGTCATCATCTCTAACTTGCTTTTATTAACTACCAGTTAATAATATAAAATTATAACACAGTACATTGAGCCTTATTGAGTGCTTAGTATTGTGTTAAATATTTTTCATAGATTCTTTTATCTGATTGCCAAAACATTTGTATACAGTAGGTTTTATCATTCCCTATTGCATGAGTGAGCAAAATGAGGTTTAAGGAGGTGAAGTAAATTGTGTTAAAGGTCTCAGAGCTAGGAAACGGTAGAACTGGCATCGCGCCGGGCTGATAACATAGCTCATGTCTTTAACCATTTCATTCTACTGCCTTCTTAAGTCCACCCTCCTCTGTATATTTATGCCTATCTAATATATGAGACCATCTTTTTTGGGCTGGGACCCATATACCTGAATATCTACCAACCTCCCAGCAAGTATTAATTTCCACATGCTCTCTGCCATCCCTCATGAAAACGGAAAGGCAATAGAGGATAATATAGAGCTTTGAATTAGTGTGGGTTTTCTCAGAAAAACAGAACCAACAGGATTTATATGTATATGTATATACATATATATATATATATGTATATACACACACACATATATACCTCATTGAAGGAGCTGGTAAGTCCGAAATCTGTATGGGAGTCTGATGGGCTAGAAATTTGGAGAGGTGTGAATGTTGCAGTCTTGAGATAGAATTTCTTCCCCTCAGGGAAGCCTCAATGTTTTACTCTTAAGAACTTCATCTGATTGGAATAGGCCTACCCACATTATCCAGGGTAATCAATCACCTTTACTTAAAGTCACCTGGATGTAGATGTTAATCACTTCTACAAAACACCTTCATAGGGACTTCCAGGCCAGTGTTTGACCACCCAACTGGACACCATACGCTAGCTGGGTGTCACACAAAATTAACAATCAAAGGTTATAGCATCATTCCCTAGTGTTACAATCTAGGGGAGAGCCTGAGTCAGCCAATTAGATATTGTGCAACTTTAGGCTAATTATTCAGTATCTCTAAAACCTCAGGGTTTTTGTTTTTGTTTTTGTTTTCGTTCTAATCTGCAAAATGGAGGTATTATGGGTAGCTATCTTCTAGAATTTTTGTGAGGATTTATAAATATAAGGCTTATAATGTAGAAACACAATACTCAGCCCAAGATAAGCTCTCAATATATTTAGCTTAAAAGAGAAAATGAAAAAAAAAACACACTAGAATACAGATTCTTTGGCTAAATGCCACTGTGGCAAAGGCTTTTTATCATTTGCCTGCCTCTTTCTGTCATATGGCAAATATTTTATTCATAGTATTCACAGGCACACTTCCACCTAGCTATGTCTTTCCTGTTGGGAAAGTGACACTTCATAAGGGGAGATATTTGGAAGCCTTATATAAAACTGATAGATGTGATGATAATCAGTGAAGCAGAGGCACTGTTTAATGTTTATTTATTTTTTAATCTTTTTGGGGTCATAGGGAAGAAAGGATTCATATTCAATTTACTTTATCAAATACTCAATTACTCTATTTATGGAAGTATTAGAAGAATTTACATCCATTTATTCTCAGAAGAATCAAGTGGTTGAAATTCCTAATTTTCAGAGTGACTATTCCCCAGATTTATTCATAAGAATAATGCAAGTGTTTTTTTTTTATTTTCTCATTTCCTCTAGTTAGGAACTATTTTAATTTCCCTTGGCCATCTGAATATAATCCCTGCTCAGTAACCAGATAACCTACCAAATTTGTAACTGCTTTGAATCACTCTTTCCTCATCCATGAAGGGGGTTAATAACCAATAATTTATACATTGAGAAAATTAAATGAGCTAAGTTATGAAACATGCCAAGCTAAATACCTAGCCAACAAATCCTATTACCATAGAGAAACTAATAACCATTTCAATTAACAATGTACTAAACTTTTACATTAGATACTATCAGCAGAATTTGGTGAGATATAATGAAAGTTTCAGACCAAAAATAACCTGTGATTTTCTTATTTTGTATCCTTATGGACAATAACCAAGATTTTGAGCCAATCAGATGTTAGTTATACACGTAACCAATTTATTATTTTCTTTGTAGCTTTTGCACTCCTTGTAAGTGGAACAATATGCTGCTTAAGAAGCTATATGAAAACATGATATATCCTCAGATAGCAAAAGCAAATGAAAATAAAATATTTAAACTTTTATATTTACGTTACTAAATCTTTGGAAATTATAGCCACTCAAGAAGTACTGCCCTGAGATTTAGAGGACACTTTGGTTTTAAAATTATCTCTCCAGGTGTCTACATATGGCAGATCACTTGAGCATAGGCCTCTGCACTCCTTTTTTAAAAAGAAGTCCTGATTTAAAAGTTCTAAGAAAGCTTAGCTATTTCTTCATTATCTGTGTGGCAGAAACACTTGATGTGTTCATGGAAAACTCAATTAGGGGCTACAACCTGAGCAGTACATCAGTGTAAATTACTGATGATGCTTATTAATGAATACTCTGGTTATGTACATCGTAGGCTTAACTTATAAAAAGCCTCTTTATTATAGTTCAAGTGCTCATCTCCCCATTTCATTATCTTCGATCAAAGGCAGTATTAGCTCATTAACACCGGTGGAAGAGTATAATGAGACTCAGAGTTTGAGTGTGAATGCTACCGTTTTATGCTGGTAACTGCTAGGACAAAAATTTACTACATAATAAACATGGGTTCATGTTATTGTTGAAGTCATGTGGCAGAAAAGTTTCGATAGCTCACACTACTTCAAAAAGCATGAATTATGAAGGGATTGAAGAAAAATATAGAAGTCCATATTAGATTCTTTACAACAATGTCTTTTAAAAAATTAATGGTGTTTGTCCTCATTAGGACATTCTGCATTCTATACTTAAAGCATTTATTAGCATCTTGTATTTCCACATTCCAGGTCTTCCTGCTTCCCTTACTGAATTACATCTTGATGGCAACAAAATCACCAAAGTTGATGCAGCTAGCCTGAAAGGACTGAATAATTTGGCTAAGTAATAATATTTTATGACATTCTATCAGTACAATGGTTAGATATATTAGTCTTTACATGCTCAATATTTGAAACCTGATGACAGGTTTTTAATTGTGACACATTTACCTTGTTGTAGTTTTTTCTAACCATCTCAAACATCAAAATTGTCCAAGATGTCTTGAAAATCAATTCAATGAAATAGCATACCAACTCACAACCTACAAGATGAACCTCACATTTTATGACTACTATATTGTTTTTAGATTAATTAGGATATATCTGATGTACAAGGTGCTTGATTAAATCATCATGCTCATTCAATGTATTCTAACAATCAAACAGAAAATTAAGTAAGTTATAACAGAGTATCCAAAACTTGAAAATATGTTAAAGTTAAAGCTAAATTAGAGACATGGAAATAATGGCAATCCCACCGGATAGTATCAGAATAGTTAGGATGAGATTCTCTAACCCCCTAATTCTCTGCAGAATTTAAAATAAAAAGTCTCTGAACATTTATTGTGAGCCAAAAAATATACTCTTTTCTTCTGGCTCTTCTTAACTTTTTTCCCCCTTTTATAAATAATCACTAATGCCTATCCTAGTTTCTAGCATAACATCAATCTTTCTGAAGTTATAATCTGATTAAGTAATAAGAGGAGAATGCTGGCAAAACTCTTTCCAATTGTCTTCAAAGAACACCCAATTCTTGACCCACACATGTTGCTGAATGTTCCTACAGAGAATCACAGTATTGTGCCAAACTGGTTCATTTTCTTTTCATGTATAATTACATGGTATATAAATAAAAGTATATCCTTGTATCTTTGAGAAACACTTAAGACCAGATAGGAGAATAATGCAGCTTTTTCCACTTGTGTTATTTTCCAAGATCCAGTGGATGGTGAGGCCTGATGGTGAGAGTAAGCTTGCCATTTAGCTATAACAAATTCCTCTGGTGTCTTAAATAATAAGAAACCCTTCATCTAGAGTTACTTAAATTATAGTCTCTATTGTAGAAAACATTTTTCATAACAGTGGTATTATATATTATATAACTCTTTATTAGGTCCCTCTAGTTGTAGAAAAATGTAGATAGATAAGTCACATTGTTTATTCTGTAGAACTGGTTTTATAATATAAATGATGATGGTGGTGATGATGATGAAAGGATAAACAATATTCTAAAGTTCTAAAATATATTAAATTATTCAAAGTATTTGTGCTTTTTTAGTTAAAAAAGTTCATTTTACCCAGAAAGTGGTAAGAATGTTTTGACATTCTGCAATGTATTATTGATGTTACATGCTTTGTGTCAAAAAGAAGCATAAAGAGCGAATAGACTTCTAAAAAGCCAATAGAAATTCAGATTTCTCTCCAAGTGGATTTCTGAATTCCACTCAGTAAATTAGAGCAGATTGCCTCATTGGCTAGGCAAACTTTTCCAACTCCTGAATTTATCTAACACGTTTCTTTTAAGAGTCAAATCTAAAGAAATATGTCTATTAAACCATCAAATCCTTATGTTGTTTGCTCCTCACTGATTTTGGAACATGAGAAGTATTTTGGTGCCAAAACTCAAAACTGTGAAAAGAAGAAAGCAGCAGTCACTGATGCCATAACCTTGTTGCAGGACAATTGTTCCAGTTGATGATTAGCAACAAGTAGAGAGAAAAATAATATCTGTCCTCTTCCAAATGAAAAATAGACAATTGCTTGACTTTCAAAGTGAGCCAAAGTAACAATACTATTCCTTTTAATTCTCTCTCAAATGAATTTACTGTATTCATTACACATGAGAGCAAGTTCAACAGCTCTTTACTGAGCATGTCAAACATCATGTTAGTTCTGTACATACAAGAGTCATTATTCTCAAGAAACTTACGTTCATTATGGAGAGGTTCTCAAATACCCAGCCCTTTAAGACACAGCCCCTTAAGTTTTACAAGAGAGATGACAGCAGGATGGTTTCTGAGCATTTAGGAGGGCCCCCTTTCTAGTCTGTTAGTGTCTGAGGAGTCTCAAAGAAAGCAACTGAGTTGAGACCTTAAGAATAAAAGGGCTCTATCTGGACTCAGAGAGTTGGAAAAAGCACTCCAGCAGGCAGAACAGAATGTGCAAATTCACAAAGGTACTTTGTATATTGGCTTGATGATTCACACACTTGTAATAAGGGCATCCATGGACAGCGTATGGATTAATGTCTTCTTCTGTTGCAGATTGGGACTGAGTTTCAACAGCATCTCTGCCGTCGACAACGGCTCTCTGTCCAACGCACCTCATTTGAGGGAACTGCACTTAGATAACAACAAGCTTGTAAGAGTGCCTGCTGGTTTGGCAGAGCATAAGTATATCCAGGTAATAAGGTGTCCCTAAATATGGTGAAGAATATCCAGAGAGCAAACCTTCCCTGCCGGGACACTAGGAGGCAGGAAACTGCTTAGATTTCTTTATGCAGAGAGCTATTTCGATCTTTTGACATAAATATTAATTCTGATTTTGTGGAAAACATGTTTAAAATATTAATCTTTCTCTCAGTAAGGATTATTAGCTTAAACTTAATATAATGCTTGCTGCCAAAATGTAGTATCTTTTATGAAGCTTCAAGTCATGGATCAACATTACTAGTCAGGAGTGGTTGGACAAAATGATCTCAATAACTCATGATACATAGATATGGGATAAAATAGTTTAAACTTTTAGCCTCAGCAGATGTCATATAGCTCAAAAGGGAATGGTTAGTTAATAGTGTGGCTGAATTTACAGAAATTATCAAGATATAATACATTAATACATATAAGTTATGATTCAGTGGTCTATTGTGGTAATAAGCTTTGAAGTCTGTCAATATAAAAATGTAAGGTATGTTTTTGAGTTTAAATAGGGACAATTTCATTAATAACAAGAATCCAATTATTACTTTGAGGAACTAGAAAGTTATTCAATTTTTAAATAATATGCTTATCAATAAGCTTTTTGTTTCTTAATTCTTAATTAAGTTTTCAGGTTAATTTTAAAGACCATATTTAGATTTTATTTATTGGGAAATGTATATAATTCTATCATTGTAATTCAATTCAGAAACTATTTTTTAACACTGTCATATAGGTAAAATCATTTTATTAAGTTACCCTTTTGGTAATTTAGTATCTAAGCTGCTTTGTATGGGTTCAAGCTAGAACCATCTTTTTTTTTTTTTTAGATTTATTTATCTCCCCTCCCCTGCCCCAGTTGTCTGTTCTCTGTGTCTATTTGCTGCGTGTTCTTCTTTGTCTGCTCCTGTTGTTGTCAGAGGCACAGGAATCTGTATTTCTTTTTGTTGCATCATCTTGTTGTGTCAGCTCTGTGTGTGTGTGGCGCCATTCTTGGGCAGGCTACATTTTCTTTAGCTGGGAGGCTCTCCTTATGGAGTGCACTCCTTTTGCGTGGGGCTCGTGGGGCTCCTCTATGTGGGGACACCCCTGCATGGCATGGCACTCTTTGCATGCATCAGCACTGCACATGCGCCTGCTCCACATGGGTCAAGGAGGCCTGGGGTTTGAACCGTGGACCTCCCATGTGGTAGACGGAAGCCGTAACCACTGGGCCAAGTCTGCTAGCCAGAACCATCTTTATTTCTGCTGTCAACAATGTCAATACATTCCTGATCTCTTTTCTGTCAAGTTGTGACTAATGCTCCAAATTGAATTCACATTACAAAATTTACATTAGCTAGATTCCATTAGTTTCTAAAGTATATGACAGAAGATGAAATTTAAAGACATTTTATTTCATGCTGTTTTCTTCCCAGTGGGTGTGTTGGTGAGTAGGTAGGGTTCGAAGACACAAGTGAAATCAGCATGCTTTAAAGACCTCATAAGAGTAGCTATCATGGTCATAATTTTTGTTGTTTTTCTCAGCCCAATCATTTTCAGCCTCTTGAACAATATTTTTCAAATTTCAGGACACATAAGTAGGTTCATGAAATTAGTTTAATGGGTTCATTAGCCATATTGAAAGAGTGGAATGGAGGGGGTTAGATTAAGATAGCATAACACAAGGAAGGAGGAAGAAGCGGGGGAAGGAGAGGGAGGGAAAAAGAAGGTGAGGAGAGGAAAGGAAAGGAAGATCAGAGTCAGAGTAACTATTTCATAAAAGTTTAGTTTCATATGCATAAGCACATATATGCTGAGCTTCAATATATAATGTATTTCCTATGGGTCACAGAGAATAAAAGTACAAAACCTGCTATTCTGGAGTGTATGCTGAAGCTCAGCAAATCTCATGGGCATTTGCACAAGTTCTCATGTTCAGAATTATTTTGGGCTTGGTTTAAAGCTCTGCTGTCATTACCTTTAAATACTGAATAATTTTTAAACAAGAGGCCACACATTTTCTTTTGCCCCTAATTTGGCTCTAATTGACCCCACAAATTTGGTCATTTTTCCATCTCAATTGATTACCCAGGTATCCATTGTACCTTCTTTCCCAGAGGGTCCAAGACATTTCACCTACTCTATTTTCCTTTATTTTTTAAAATGTCTTTTTAATTTTAGGCATACCATTGAATGAATTTTAATAAAATTATGTAGCTGTAAAACCTCACCTTAACCTAATTTTAAGTGTTTAAGAGGGATATTCCAAAAATATCCCTCCTGCCTGTTTGTGGTCAGTTCTTACTCTCATCCCCACAACAGGGCATCATTAATCTGCTCTCTGTCTCTCTATATTTGCCTTTTCTAGAATTTATCTTTAAATAGAATGGCATACCATTTACCAATAAAAATGGCATGCTACAGTATGTATCTTTCATGTTTTTAGCCTAATGATTTTGAGGTTCACCCATATTTTAGTGTACCATTATTATTCGTAAATAGTATGCCATTGTGTGGATATAGATATTTGTTCAGCAGTTGATGGATATTCGGATAGTTCCAGTTTTTGTCTGTTATGAATAATGCTTTTATGAATATTTACCTGAGTCTGTGTGATTATGCATTTCATTTTTCTTTAACTGATAATCAGGATGGAATTGCAGAGTCATAGAGCAAATTTATGTTTAATTTTTAAGAAACTGCCAAATGGAATATACCATTTGACATTCCTACCAGCACAGCATGATGTTTCTAGTTTTTCTACATCCTCACCAGCACTTACTGTCTGTCTCTTTTATTAAAGCCACTCTTATCTGTGCGTAGTTGTTACTCATGCTTTTCATTTGCATTTGCCTAATGACTAATGATATTGACTATTTGTTCACATGCTTGTTAATCATTTTGCACATCTTCTTCTGTGAAATGTCTTTTCAAGTCTTTGGTTCATTTTAAATTGAGTTATTAATCTTCTCTTTTTTGAGTTGTAAGAGTTCTCTCTATATGCTGGATACAAATCCTTTATTAGATATATGAATTGTGAATATATTTCCCCAGGCAGTAGTTTATCCTTTTATTTTTTAATGATATCATTACAATTAAGAAATGTTAACCTTTATTAACTCCAATTTGCCATTTTTTAATGTATCATGCTTTTGTTGTTGTATCTAAGAACTCTTTGCCAAACTTCTAGAAATTTTATACTTTTAACTCTTACAATTAGGTCTATAACCCATGCTTGAGTTAATCTTAGTATTTAGTGTGATCTATTCACCTTTTTGCACTTGGATATCTGAATTGTCTGAGCACCAATTATTGCAAAGACAATCCTTTCTCCAAATGAATTGCCTTGCACCTTTGTTGACCATAAATGTCAGGATTTACTTCTGTACACTCAATTCAATTGCATTAATCTATATGTTTATCCTTATGCCAGTAACATACATTTTTATTATTGCAGCTTTTAATTTAGTTATGAAATTGGGAAATGTAGGTCCTCCAACTTTAAAAATGGCTATTCTGGGTCCTTTGTATATCCATATAAATTTCAGAATCAGCTTGGTCATTTCTGTAAAAAATATATTTATAGTCTGATAGGAATTTGATACTGATCGTATTAAATCTATAGATCAATTTGAGGAGAACTGCCATTTTAACAATATGAGTCTGTCAATTCACAATCATGGAATAATTGTCTATTTAGATTTCTTTAAATTCTCTAAGCAATGTTTTGTCACTCTCAGTGCACAAGACTTGAGATTCTTTAGTTAAATTTATTCCTAAGTATTTAATTCTTGTGAATGAATGGTTTTCTTTATTTCATTTTTGGATGGTTTATTGTTCTTATATAGAACTACAATTGTTATCTGTATATTGGTTGACTATCCTGCTACCTTAATGAACTTGATTTTAATTGTAGTAGTTTTTGTGGATTCCTTGTTATCTATATGCAAGATCATGTCATCTTCAAATACAGATAATTTTATTTCCTTTTTCCACATGGATCCCTTTAATTTCTTTTCCTTTTCTCATTGATCTGGCTGAAATCACCAGTAAAAGTCATTGGTGAGATTGGACATTTTGCCTGGTTCCCTATTTTGTGAGTGGGAGGGCAGACATCCAGTCTTATGTAATTAAATAGGATGTTAGTTGTAGGTTTTTGTAGTTGCCCTTTACCAAGTTGAGAAAGTTTCCTTCTATTCCTACTTTATTAAAAGCTTTTTATCAATATGTATTTGATTTTTTAAAAATGCTTTGTCTGCATCTATCAAAATGATCACATGGTTTTTGTTTTTTATTGTATTAATATGGCCTATTACACTGATTCATTTTCGGATGTTAAGCCAACCTTGCATCCCTGGAATAGATCCTGCTTGGCCATAGTGTGTAATCTTTTTGTATATTGTGGAATTCAGTTTGCTAATGTTTTTGTCTTTATTTATGAGAGATATTTATCTGTAGTTTTCTTATCAAGTTTTTGGCTGGCTTTTGTATTAGAGTAATACTGGCCTCGTAGAATGAGTTGTTAATTCACTTTCTTTTTTCATACCTACTAATGCTAGCTTTATGTCTTGACGTTTTTTCTCTCACCTTCAAAATTGGCCATAAACTCTCACCAAGCACCCTTTCTTGTTAAACACAGATAGGAAATAGAGGATGAGAAATTTCAGAAAATAAATTTTCAACATTTAAGGATAAAAAAATCCTCAGGTATTGCCTTGACTTTGTTGTTCCTCATTTCAGTTCTTATATGACATATTTTATTTGCCTTCTAAACACCCTTTTTTTTTTTGAGGTACTAGGGCTGGGGATTGAACCTGTGACCTCATATGTGGGAAGCCAGCACTCAACCTCTGAGCCACATCAGCTTCCTCTGAATTGTCTTTTTCATTTGTTTTGCTTGATGTCTGTCTGTGTTTTTTTCAGGAGACACTGGAAACCGAACCCAGGACCTCCCATGTAGGCTTGAGCCACATCTGTTCCCATGACCCCTTTTTTAATGAATGCACTCTTCACTATCATATAGGCAAGGATGGTCTATTAGATGGAGCAACATTTCAAGTCTTTTAAAGAAGGGCCCCATAGAGCTTTTACTAGCTCACTTAAGAAAATGTTGGTTCAGCATTATAATCTGGCCATGGCTATATGATCTTGAACAAGTTGCTTCTTGGTCTTCAAAATTCAAATGTGCTAAATGGGTGTAAAAAATGATTTCTAAGTTTCTTTTTTCAGTCTGAAATTTAGCGACTCTAAGAAAACCTATGTTCAAACTACTACAATCATAAATATAATTATAAACTACATTTCAGAAAAAAAAATCTAAAAAACTAGAGTGTTGTATTTGAAGGGTACAAATTTATCACATAGAGTAAATTTTTGTTAACTCTTCCTAAATCAATTTATTCCAAACTCCATAATACTCAAGTATTTCTTGGAGTTTGGGATTCTTTATTTTGTTTCCAACACTGTGTAATCTCTCCTATTTTTCACTAAACACATTACTTCTCCCATTCTATACAATTTCATTACAAGACCTAGTGTTTTAATTTTTCCCTGGGAACATAATATTCCATGTAGAACCAACATGTGAAGCAACCATGATTCATTCATTGATTCATTCAGTCAACACGTATTTATTGAGTACCTAGTCTTTTCCACCAGACATTGGAGAAACAGACATGAACAAAACAGAACAGGTTCCTGCCTTCATGGAGCTTTTATTCTGTGGAGGGAAAAAGGCAATAGGCAAATAACTAAATGAATACATAATATGTTAGGTAGTGATCCTTAGTTCAGTGAATGAAAGAATGAGGTAATCAGGGAAGGCTTCTCTTAAAGGGAAATGAATTACGTAAGGCAGGAATCTTGGGAGAAAATCATGTCAAGTTGAAGAAACTGTAATTGCCAACCTGAGGAGGGACCATGTTTTGTGTATTAGGGAAACAGTAAGTAGACCAGTGTGGTTAGATTGAACAGTGATGGGAGATGAGTTCAGAGCAAAATGATGTCAGCTCATGTAGGATTGCATCCCGCTAGATCTTGGACTTTTATTCTGAGTGGGGTGGGAAGCTACTGAAAGGTGAAGGCAAGGAAGCTACAAAAGTTACCTTATTTTTAAAAGAAATTGCTTTAGGGCAAAAAGAAAAAAAAAAGACTTTAGGAAGACAAATGTGGAAACAGAAAGAACAATTCTGCAACAATCCAAGCAAGAGATGATGGGGCTTGGATAAGGTTGTAGGAGTAGACATGGGGAGAAGAGACCAGACTCTGGGCACCTTCTGAAGTATGAGCCAGTAGGATTAGTTTCTGGTAGGTTATAGAATGTGAGAGAAAGGAGGGGCCAAGGATAAGGACAAGGTTTTATCTGAGCATCTGGAAAGATTGAGATGTCATTTACTGAGATGAGGTAGCATAAGAAAGGGAAACTTAAATTTGGAAAGGAAAGATAAAATCAAATATTTGGTTTGAGAGAGGTTAAGGTATTCAAACTGAAGGTAGGACTATTGTTAGAAAATTGAAGGATTTACATGAAGTATAATTAGAGAAAAATAATCACTTTCAATTATTCCGTGCTGCAGGTTGTCTACCTTCATAACAACCAAATCGCTGCAGTTGGATCTAATGACTTCTGCCCACCTGGATACAACACCAAAAAGGCTTCTTACTCAGGTGTGAGCCTTTTCAGCAACCCGGTTCCATATTGGGAGATCCAGCCAGCCACCTTCCGATGTGTCTATGTGCGCTCGGCCATACAGCTCGGAAACTACAAGTAACTCCCAAGAAAGCCCTCAATTTTATAACCTGGCAAAATCCCATTAATGTCATTGCTAAAGAAAAATGAAAGCTAGATACTGGAAACTAACTGCAATGTGGATGTTTTCCCCACATGACTTATTTTGCATCAAGCCAAATATGCAGTTTAAATAATTGCCTAATAAAAAAATTATTTTGCCTGCCATTTTCAGAATCCTTTTTTGGAGTTTTTGTTGATGTTAACTGAGCTACGACAGATATTCTTATATCACTAAATGTAAAATTTGGAGTGAATATGTATATGTCAACAATTTGTTAAAGCTGTTTTATTTTTAATTTCCAGAAGGAATCAAATAAAAGAATATCAATATTATGTAATTTTTAGGCCATTTAGCTCTTTTGACATAGAGTCAAACTTTAAACCCTCGCTCTGTATTAATCTCCATTATTATTGGAAAGCCTCATTTGAATGTGTGAATTCAATACACGCTATATTCATTTTTTACTAATGTCACTATTTTGGAAATAAATAAATTCAAAAGTACATTCAAAATTACTATTGCATAAAAGCTTGATTGTAAGTCTTCCCCAACTCAGTTTTCTGAAGAGAGTGGACATTACTTCATTGACAAAAACAACATCTTTTCAAGTCCTTGGCATTTCTTTTACCCCTGTCCTTTGACTTTTAAGTATGGTAACTTATATTCTCTATGTTCAATGTTAAGTGTGTAGAGAACCAATGCAGTCATTCTCTTTTTTTTTTATGGTTGGTCTAGAGTATTGATCTTTTCAATGACTAGATCGATTTTAAAACGATTAATGTGCATACTCAGGCTGCCTGTCTGAGCATTTGAACAGTTACTAGATGTATTGGAAGTAATTATTGTTTTTAATTAAACCACCAATTTTAGAATTTTTTGATGGGATTTAAAGAGAGCTGTGAAAACAGACCTTTTAAAAATCTTGGAAATGGGCCTATTTAGGGAGAGGAAATATTTATCAAAAAGCATATTTACTATTTACGCTATCAATATCTAATAAGAAAATATGCGAAGAGTTTGTTTCTCCTACAAATTCATGTTTTGTGGTTGCAAACACCAAAAAAAAAAGAAAAAAGGAAAAAATCAACCAGTTTAAACTAAAGAAGAATGCAAAATCGTCCTACTACTAGGTCAGCCTTTTATAGTTTGATCAGAGTTCTAGCTGAGTTTCTCTGCAGGTCTTCCAGCTATGTCTTTTTTTGTTTCCTTTTCAGACTGCCTTCTCTTATGGTTATGAAATATTAATCTCATCTGTTATTTACCCTACACAGAACACAAAAGCATATTATCTTAAAATTTCCAGGAAAAGTTGTGATATTCTCTCTATTCCAACTCCACAACTCTATAGCTTAAATACTATTACAATTCCTGTTTTGCAGGAAAGTAAAATGAGGCCAGGAAAAATTAACTAACTTCCCTATAATCAAATACATGATAATTATCCGGCACCAGAGCTTTCTCCCTCTTTATACAAGTCAGAGTCTAGCAGGAAAATAATTTACACTAAAAGGTTCAAATGAAGATAATTTAATGAAGGGAATATTTATAGAGTTTGGACACAGTTTATAGGATTAAACAGTGGATGGTGAGGGGTATAAAGGAAAGCCATTTCCACTTGTAGAACTAAATGGAGAGGGGAAGAAATGAGCTTCTGGAGCTTGAGCAGGGCAACTATGAAGGATGCCTGTCCCCAGGTTATCAGGCTCCTAGAAGGATACATCTTTTACCAGAGGTAAGGTAATGAAGCAGGATGTTAGTTTGCTAAAAGCTACCAATGCAAAAATGACCCAAAATGTGTTGGCTATTATTATAGTGATTTAACGATAAAAACTTATAGTTCCATGGCTGTGAAAATATCTAAATAAAGGCATCATCAGAGATGCTGTTTTACCAAAAGTTGGCTCCTGGCAGATACCTGAGTTCGACCACATGGCAAAGCCAGATGGCAGCCAATCTCTGGAGTCCTATCTCTCACATGGCAAGGTCAAAAGGGCAGTTCTCTTTTTCTGTGTGTGTGTTTTTTTGCAGTTCTGAGTTGATATAAGACCCAGCAAGAGGATGGAAACCCAACCTCAGTCATGCCTCACTGACATAGTACCATCAAAGGCCCTTAATTGATCTTATCAAGTGATCTAATCAAAAGTTCCCTTAATGCAACCAAGGGGTCCCATAGCCACAAAAATGAATTAGTCAAAGAATATGCCCTTTTCTGGGATTTACAAAGAAACTTTAAACTATCATAGAGGAAATACATTTTCTTTTCTTCTACTTCAGATCCCCTGCATATGCCTTTCACTGACCAAACCCAATTGGGAGGCAACCAGCAAGGATGCCAGGGAGATGAGGCTTTCTCCTGAAGAACAGAAAATGGATCTGGTCAGGATCTAGCACTGCCACATATATAACTGTAGGATAACTGAATAAAATCCACTAGCCAAAGACAAGTTTTATATCCACACCGTGTATCACCCTATATGCTCTTTGTCTGAACCAGAGTTAGAGGTTCTTTTTAGATTTTCTGCATTGATCAGAGTTACCAATACATAAAAAATCTGATAAAATTTTGTCAAATGTCTTGCTGAATCTAGTTTTTGTTTAGGAAATGCCAGGCTATTTTATAATTTCTATGACTAAAGCCCAGTTTAATGATTTTTTAAAAATATGGTTAGTATTAAAAAATCAAAGTGTAAGCAGAAAATTTATAGTGTGAATATTAATAGTCAATCAGTTATGTACTATACATAAACTTAGCAGAAAGTGAAAATATCTGGATAATATGATAATTGTGAGAATCAGAACACAAAAGCTCTAAGCTGTTACAGTTAGTCATATTCTCCCTTATACCAGTTTGTGGCGGTTTGAAATTATTTTATGAATGCCAAAAAAAGAAATATTATGTTTGTAAACTAATCTAATCCTCTGGGTACTCAACCCTTTGATTATATTACATTCAGTTAAAGGGATTTTGATTAGAGAGTACTTGATGAGATTGCTTTAGGGCATTTGATTGGACTACATCAATGAGGCATGACTCAGGTTTAGTCTCTGCCCTCTTGCTAGATCCAATAAAAAATGGAGATACATCAAAAAAGAGAGCTTTGCCATATTTGATGCTGCCACATGATGGAAATGAGAGGCTCAGGGAACTGGGGGCCCAGGGAGACATGAGCCGTTTGCCTGATAGCTTGCAGCTGAAATCGGAAAGAAAGTGGAGCAGCCAAGACTGAGAGCAGAGGCCCAATAAGAGACAAGCCCTATGCCTAGATTCCCTCAGCTGAGCTCTGGGAGACAGCACAGCCCAGAGGGAAAGGCAGAGACAAGGCTGAGATCACCCACCATCTTCAACATGTGGCAGCTGATGGGTGAGAAAGTACCACTTATGGTGCCTGGAATTGGACTTTTTATGGCCTTGGAACTGTAAGCTTTTGCCCCAAATAGATACTCTTTCTAAAAGCCAACATATTTCTGGTACTTTGCATCCTCAGCCCTTTGGCAAACTAAAACATAGTTAGTTCCTGAAATATGCAAAGCCTTTGAATGAGCCACTTACATGCTGCACTTTCAAGAAATGATTTACTTATTGACTCATGGTCTGCTATTGGGCAGTGTATTAGTCAGAAAAGGGGGTGCTGATGCAAAATATCAGAGATCTGTTGGTTTTTATAAAGAGTATTTATTTGAGGTAGAAGCCCACAGTTACCAGGCCAAATAAAGCATAAGTTATTCCCTCACCAAAGTTTGTTGCCATGTGTTGGAGCAAGATGACTGTCAATGTTCAGCCTTCCTCTTCCTCTTCCTTTGAAGCCTTCATGGTCCCAGCTTCTTCCAATATGAGCTGTAGGCTGGGATAAGGCTCATCTCTCTCCCAGGGGAACATTTCTCTCTGGGTTCAGCTGCTCTATTCTCTCCACAAGGTCAGCTATAGATTATCAGGCTCTCCATCAGGCTTTGTGTCTCACCCCAGGGCTCAATTCTCTCTGGACTCAGCTGCTCTGCTTGCGCCCATGTGTTTACTTCCTGGGCTCCAGCTCAAAACTCCTTGTGTCCTCCTTCTCCTTCTCTTTACATTCCTAGGCTCTGCATCAAAACTCCAACCAACTTCTCTGCCTTGTCATTTTCTCTGGGAGTCCCCAACTCCCTATTGATGCTTAATCAAAGCCTAAATCATTATTTAATCAAGTAAAAGTGAAACCTCTCAATCCAATCCAATTTAATACGTCCAGAGGGACAGACCAGTTCATAAACACAATCCAATATCTATTTTTGGAATTCGTAAACAATACCAAACTGCTACAGGCAGTAACTGGATGAAGATATTTATTGGTTTGGCACACTCCATTCACTCATGCATTCATTCATTCAATAAACTAGTGCTGAGTGTGTTGAAGACATGAAAGTTGGAAACAGCAGCAAAATAACTGAAATTTATTTTTAGACTTTATTTAGTGCATACAAATTGCCTATTCTGTGCTAGATCCTTTTTTGGATAATGCCTCTCATTTTCATAAGAATCCCATAGGAATGTATTACCATTCCCTTTTCACAGATGAGGAAATTAAGATATAAAAAATTCAGTCAGGGTTATAACCCTCACAGATGAGGAAATAGAAGTCCAATAAGGTTAAATAATTTTCCCGTGGTCACACTGAACATCCAAAACATCTTCCAGAAAGTTGAATCTTAAATACTCTATAGGGTTATAAAATAATGGGAATTCCCACAAGCCTGAATTCGTGTTGTTACATTTCAAAAAAGATGTATGTGTTCATAACAAATTAAACATTCTGCAGTAAAACTGTTCAATTATGAAAGGATTTTATGTCTGCGCCATCCAGTATGGTTTCTACTAGCTACATGTGAAATAGAGCACTAGAAATGTGTCAAATACAACTGAGGAAATACATTTATAATTTTATTTAATTTTAATTAATTCAAATTTTAAATAGTCACATGTAATTAAGTTGCAATTAAAGATGGGAGTAAGTTGATCCCTACTGGACAGATCAATTCTGTATAATCTCAATGAGTTTAAATGTGGTGTCATGATAGATTTTATTCAGGCAAAAATATTTACTAGGCCATGCTAGGCATTATGGCTAGAGGATGAATAAGGTATCATCCTTGCCTTTAAAGTGATCATATTTTAACAGAGGACACAGTCATGTAACCAAATAAATACAGTACAGTAAGACACAATTTATCATAGAAATTTATGCAAGTCACGGCAGTGTCTCAGAGAAGGGGTGATCAGTTCTGCCAAGTGTAGCAGTTGATAGCAGAGGAACATGAAAGACTTCTCTAAGGAGGTGATGGCTGACACACGTTTTGAAGGACACATAAGAGTTCAACAGGGAGCAAGGGACGAGGGGGTACTGTTGAAGGCAGAGAGTAAACTCAAAGCCCTAGAGCTGTGCCTGGGAATATCTCTTATAGGCCAGCATGAAGGAGGGTTTACTGAAGCAGTTTGCATCTGATACATGCAGGGCTAATGATAACATTAAAGGAGGCCACCTCTTTTTTCCCTTCTTTCCACAGACCTGCTGACCCATAAAATATGAAGTTTCCAGTATGCTCAATAGAAAAAAATCAAACCAATTTTTGCTCTTTCCCTCTCACACATTTCCCAACAGATTCTACTCTCATGACTATGGATAACCTCCATTGGAAAACATTCATGTGTTCAAGATTCATGTCCACAGGTGACAACTTATTTCAGAGCCAGATTGCAAATGATGTGCTTTCCTCCTCTCTGCTCCTAACTCCACCATGTTGTAACCTTCTTCTTTCGGGAGAAAGCTCGCAGTTCACTGCTGTGTAACCAACAACTTGGGTGGGGGAACATCATTTGACTTTTCATCCACATGACAGATACTCTAAAACTGCTTCTCCAGCAGTAAAACTATTTCCAATTATGTTAAGGATTGAGAGGGTCTTAATTCTTCAGTACCCCTCCTTTAAACACCAACATAACCTCCCTTTTCTTATATAGCTTTCCTTTGAAATAAAGATAAATGCAGCTCATTTCCTTGTCTCTAACACTTACTATTTGCATGACTCCTAGAATTCACTTAACCTTTCAAGTGCCACTTTTCCTCATATGTAAAATGGATATAATAATAATAATATATACTTTATGGGTTGATGTGTGAATTAAATGACCTAACATAGGGTATATTTCATAGACTGGAACCCAGCACATGGAAAGTGCTCAAACCTGTTGGCTGCTGTTTTGGTTATTCCCCAGGCCTCTCAGATTGGGCTGCAATCATCTCAAGGGGAATCCTCCTGTCCCAGGTCTGAGATTCTGCATTTCAAATGAGCTCCCAGGGAATGCTTATGGTCCTGGGCCTGGGCCACACTTTGACTAACAAGGCATCAGAGAATCCTCTTATTTCCCATTGAACCATGTCTGTCTCTTGTCTACCACTGGTTGATCCCTATGAAATAACCTCAATTTTAAAAAATAAAAATGTTAATTATTTATAATTGATAAAAATTTATAAGTATTAATTATTCTTAATTAACGCTTTACAAAACCATGCATGATTTACACAAACGTTGGAAGGGTTGAATTCTCCTCTGACTATGCTTAGGCAAATTCCCTTCACACATTTGTGCTAGCTTCAAACTATACCACTTTCTCTCTAAAGGCCAGTCATGCCACCATATTCAAGTGATCCAGATTTTCCAGAACACAGTTATTGTCTCTTAATGCATTCCTCTTCAATCACTTGATCTAGCAATTAATGTTGCTGTCATTCTCAGCACATAAATCAGGCATGCCTTGGGCTCTCCTTTCCTTCATTAAGTTTCACTCATTTTGCTGAGTCATCACCATTTTCTTATTCCTTTTCCTCCCCCATTGTCCATAATGTTATTCCTAGGAACTCCTACATCCCAAGGTTTTATTGCAGCTGCAGTTATCTTTGCCTTATCTTCCAAGCAAATGAGGAAATAGCTAATCCCTCACATAAACTGAAAACTTTATATCCAACTATTGCTCATTTACCCATAGTTCCAGCCAGACTTGGTCAAATTGTGCCTCTCAAGGTATGTAGAATCTTTAAAAGACAGCATCTCCTACAACACTGGTGTTACAGGGTGCTGAATCAATTCTACAGCCATTTCACTCTTTGTTGCTCATTTTTGAATTCCTATACTTATTACTAAGACATTTCTTCTAGTGGACCAGTTTCTGTGTACCAGCACACCATCCATCACAAATATATCAAGGCACAGTCCTTAGATAGACTATCAGTAGCACGCTGAAATGTATAATAGTGGAGAAATCAAGAAAGGGAAAACATGAAACTTATTTAAAGCAAATATAAGCAAAAACATCCAGTAAAGTAAAACAACTCTCAAATAGGGGTTAACTAACTGAAAAAAAGAGGAAGATCCATATGTACTCAATGTAAGATAACCAGAAAAGGACTGGCTGAGATGACCTTGGTGTATAAAATTTCCAACAACATGTTAGCATTGATGCCCAGGAGATTTTCTCCTCAGGCCACTTATTTCAAGGAAGGCTTCAAAGGTGCAGATAAAGCTTCCAGGCTATCAAGAGCAATCATAGACTCACAAGTAAATTTAAAAATATACTCATGATAGGCAGAATACTGTCTCCTCCCTCAAGACATCCATATTCTAATCCCCAGAACCTATGAATAGATTATCTTACATGGCAAAGGGACTTTGCAGATGTGGTTAAATTAAGGATTTTAGAGATAGGGAGTTTATTCCAGATTATCTTGGTGGGCTGAACGTGATGACATAGGCCCTTTTAAGTGAAAGAGGAAAATGGGAGAGTCAAATAAGGAGATGTAATGACAGAAGCAGAGATTGGAGTGATGCAACTGATGGCTGGGGGCCAAAGCCAAGGACTGCTGGCAGCCTCTAGTACATGGAAAAGGCAAGAAAACAAATTTTCCCTTAGAGATTCCAAAAGGAATGCAGCCCTGCTGGCACCTTGATTTTCAGCCCTATGAGAACCTTTTCAGAGATCTGATCTCCAGAACTGTAAGATAATAAGTTTGTGTTGTTTTAAGCCACTAAGTTTGTGGTAATTTGTTACAGCAGCTATAGGGAAATAATACTACTCAAAGGATCAACATAGTCCAACTTCCTGTCCTGGTCTAATATGTTTACAAGCATATAATTATTTCATTTACTTAACAAATATTTATTGAAAACACTCAGGCCTAGCACTTTTCTAATATCTGAAGTATAGCAGTGAATGATGTTCTACCCGCAGGCAGCAGGTCTTGCATTGGGAGGAGACACTCAAGGGGATGATAAATGAAATGGAGGAAAGTGAAGCAGGACTGAGAAATAGAGAATGGGACATACTCTTTTATATAGGATGATCACAGAAAGATCTTTTGATAAAATGATATTTGAACAGAGGTTTGAAAGAGGAGAAGCAGCAGGAAGAAAAGAAGCCCTAAATTGGGAAGATGTACGGCAGGTTCTAGTAACAGCAAACAGCAAATATAAACAGAGTGGAGTGAGCAAGGGGAGGTAGGGTAAGATATGAAGTCATAGTGGTTATGAGAGTCAAATTGTATAGTTTTGTTTTGTTTTCTATTTAATGGACTTTTTTTTGAGTAATTTTAGATTATGAAAAATGGTTCAGAAGTACAGAGAGTTATCATATACCCCCTCTACATTTGCCAGACCCAATTTCTCCTATTATTATTAACATCTTTAATCAGTGCAGTATATTTGTTACACTCGATGAACCAATTATGAAACATTACTGTTCACTAACATCCATGTTTACTTTAGGGTTCATCCTTTGTGTTGTACAGTCTTATTATTTTTGGTAAATGCATAATGTCATGTATCCATTATTATAGTACCATACAGAATAGTTTGTCCTAAAAATGCCCCATGCTCTACCTACTCATCTCTCTCCTTCCCCCCCTTTCCTTGACAACTGCTGATCTTTTTACTATCTCTGCAGTTTTGCCTTTTCCAGTATCAGATATTGGATTCATATAGTATGTAGCTTTTTCAGACTAGCTTCTGACACTTAAAAATGTGCATTTAAGACTTTTCCATGCCTTTTTGTAGCTTGATTGCTCAATTCTTTTTATCACTGAATAATACTCCGTTGTATGGGTATACCATGGTTTACTTAACCATTGACTTACTAAAGACATCTTGGTTGCATGCAAGTTAATAATTGTGAATAAAGTTGTTATAAACATTTATGTGGATATTTTTGTGTGGACATAAGTTTTCAATTCATGTGTATAAATATACAAAGGTATGCAATTGACAGATCATACAATAAGCCTGTTTAACTTTGTAAGAAACAGCACATGCTTTCTTTAATGAGGTGTCTGTTCAGATCTTTTGCCCATTTTCCATGTGGGTTGTTTATTTTCTTTTGTTGAGTTTTATGAGCTCTTTGTATTTTTAGATACATGCCCTTTATCAAATACGTGTTTTGCAGCTATTTTCTCCCAGTCTGTCGCTTGTCCTTTCATTCTTTTAAAAGGATCTTTTGCAGAGCGAAGTTCTTAATTTTAATGGAGTCTAACCTATCAATTTTTTATTCATGATTTTAGTGTTGTGTCTAAAAAGTCATTGCCAAACCCAAGGTAAACTAGATTTTCTCCTACTGTGGCAATTTTAAAGACTAGCTTTTACTCTGAGTCAGAAAGGAAGTGATTGAAAAGTTCTCAGCGGAGGAATGGCTCTATTAGACTTGCTCGGAAAGAATCCTTCTGACGGCACTGACTTTAGAGGGACATGGTGGGCCCACAAACGGTGTACAGAAAGCTACTGCAGGGAAACGGACTTTGGCCCAGTGGTTAGGGCGTCCGTCTACCACATGGGAGGTCCGCGGTTCAAGCCCCAAGCCTCCTTGACCCGTGTGGAGCTGGCCCATGCGCAGTGCTGATGCGCGCAAGGAGTGCTGTGCTACACAGGGGTGTCCCCCGCGTAGGGGATCCCATTACGCAAGGAGTGCACCCCGTAAGGAGAGCCGCCCAGCGCGAAGGAGGGAGCAGCCTGCCAAGGAATGGCACTGCCCACACTTCCCGTGCCGCTGACGACAACAGAAGCGGACAAAGAAACAAGACGCAGCGGACAAAGAAACAAGACGCAGCAAAAAGACACAGAAAACAGACAACCGGGGGGGAGGGGAAGGGAATTAAATAAATAAAAAATAAATCTTTAAAAAAAAAAAAAAAGAAAGCTACTGCAGTAACCAGGCAAGAGGTGATGGTGATTTTGACCAAGATAGCAGCAGAGAAGTTGGTGAAAAGGGGTGAGAATTTGGATGTGTTGTGAAGGTAAAGAGGACAGGGATGGCTGAGGAATGGGATTTGGCATGTGAGAGAGAGAACAGAGGCAGAGATAGCTCCAAAGAGTTGGGCCTGAGCCATGGTGAGGATAGAGCTGCCTTTTACTGCGATGGGAACAATGGTGATGGGAGTGAGGTGGAGGGGTTGGAAATGAAAAATGGTTTTGTTCATTTTATGTTGCCCATTTGACCTCCATCCATGTAGAGGAGTCAAGGAAGCTTTGGATTTGGGGGTCTGGAGTTCAGGGAAGAGGGTTGAGCTCTGACATAAATTTGGGACATGCCAGACTATAGATTGTAGTCCTTCTTTATCAGCAGAAAAATGACTTGACTTTATCCAAACTAAGCAATCGTACTGTCCATGTTAGCAACACATTTTATAGGGCCAATTCTGGCCTTTTGCAATGTTCTTGTGGTTTCTAAGATAAATAAACATATTATATGTTTCCCTCTGGATGCCTTTGCTAAGATCCTGTCAGCATTTCCAAAACAGTCCTTGCTTGAACAACACCAAGAAAGAAAAACCTCTTGAGAAAGGATTTTATTGTTTTTTAAAGCCCCTATGTTTTCTCTTACGAGTTTAAAATTGTATAAAAAAGCCTAGTTTCTATTTCCCTCAAGAGCTCCCATTAAAAAATGTATGGCTTGGTGCCTGCCTTGAATGTAGTTTGATAACTCACTGGTGGTTTGACAGTTATAAATAAACAGTGCTGTATCATAAAGAAAATGTATTCCTGAAATTGAAGGAGGTCTCAATGGACCTCTGGCACTTTACTAACATATTTAACTAGAAAACCATGGAAACACATATAAATTCCAAAGCCGAGGCCATTTTTTTTTTTCATGGATTCCTAGCATAGATGGCTCCAGACAATTCTGTAATAACTTATATTGAGCACTAGTTTGTAAAAAATACATATAGTCACTTGATCTGGCATTGATTGTATGGAGAAATACAAACATTTATCATAAAATAATTTTTTTTTCCTTTTTAATAACAAAACCATGTGTATGTGTGTTGGGGGAATAATCTTTGCAATCTTGGCATGCTCATATATAAAATATATGTATAAATAATTACTTTGACCATTCATTCATTTAAACCTTCAATTCACATATTTACTGAAGGCTTAAATATAACAGGAACTTTCTAGTTCTTGAGAAAATAAAACCAGAAAAGATATGTTTACTTCCCTCTGGTAGATAACTTGGGAAAGTGAGGAGGAGATTGTATATCAATAAGCTTTAGAAATGAATAGAAAGACAATACCTGAGAAGATTCTGAGAGGAAATGAAAGTCACAAGTATTATGTTCCAATTCATGATTAAAAATTATAATAGTTAAACAAATTTCCTGTGTCTATCCCTGACTGCAGGAAAAACATCTGGAACATTGTAAGAAATACTAGGCCACCTACAAATTACAAGACTACATTTCACTGAGGACTAGGAAATGATAAACAAAGTGTATGGGACCAGATGTTTCTCTATGCTGTTATTTTGAATCAGTTCTTTCTCACACCATCTGGACTGAGAAATGATTTTTTTTTTAGGGTACTTGTTCCTAACATCAGCAACAATCAATTGATAAATATATTAGAGATGCATTTGCTTAATATGAATGTAAATAGAGTTAAGAGATTTCCAAAAGGGAAAGTCAGTACAGAAAAATATATCTGTGAATGGGCTATATGATTTAACCCAGGTTTAAAAGTTGCTGTCACATTCATAATGCCAACATTTTCCCCAAATATCTAGTGTCCAATTTTAAATTCCCTTCTCAGAAAGGATGTCTTAGGACCTAGTCAATAAAAGGTAGAAATCTGGCAATAATCTAACAGCAACCTTTTAGTAGTCTAGAGATTCTTAGCCGTGGTCTTTTTAGACCCTTGAAAAGTGCAAACCACTTTGAGATTACATGCATTCTCTGGGTTTTCTTTCAGTAGCAATAAAAGCAATAACAATAGCAATGCCATGGTGCTTGTTTGTATTTGGGCTTACAATGTATTCACTGGTATAATCTCATTGCACTTTCCCAAACATTGGGGTTCTATTATGGTAGGAAGAAGAGGTAAGGAATAAAGTAATTTAAAAGGGTTTTGGTAGTGCGGGTGCTAGGATATTAGATATAGGCCTAATCTGGTTAACTAGAGGAAAAGGAGGCGAAATGCTCAGTTTGGAGGAAGAAGTTTTTTTTCTGGAACAGATTCTAAGTGCAGGCTCTCCTCTGCCCTCCTCTCCCCCACTCCCTCATTCTCACACATCCGCTTTCCATCCTGCATTGTGTGCAGAGGTCCCCATCCTTACTACAGGAGTGGGTCATAGCAGGGCATGTCTGGCCCAGGGCAGGAGTGTGGTTCCCACAAGTCCTTATGCAGCTAGAGAAGGCTCAGGTCTTGGAGCTGAGGGAGCACATGTACAAGTGCAAGCAGCTAGTGTCAATGCCTGAGATGTGGCCTCAAATCAGTTCACTACAAACCTCCTTTTCTTAAGCTGTACAATGGAGAATAATAATTATAAAGGCACTTTTCTCATAGTTTACCATATTAGCAGGGTTCTCCAGAGAAATGGAATTGATGGGATATACATATACACAAATATATATACACACACACACAGATTTATTATAAAGAATTGACCTGCACCATGGGGAGCAGCCCACAAGCTGGAAACTCTAAATAAGGTGATGCTGAAGTTGAGTTTGAATTCTCTAGGGGAAGCTAGCTGACTGAGGTTGAAGCACAAATCCTTCCTTCTGACCTTTGAAACCCTTAGATCCAGCTTTTAAGACCCCCAGCTGACTGGATGAGGAGACTCCCCACATTGCTGAGTGCGATCTCATTTGTTGACTGTAGATGCAATCAGCTATAGGTAGATGCAATCAACTGATTAGAGATGTAAACCCATCTGTGGCAGTTTGATATTATTTATGAATTCCAAAAAGAGAGATTATGTTTGTAAACTGGTCTATTCCTCTGGGTGTGATACCCTTTGATTGTATTAGATTCAGCCTAGATGCCTTTGATTAAATTGTGTTATGATTAGGGCTTTGATTCAACCAAATCATTAGAGTGACTCAGTTTAAGTCCCTGCCCCCTTTGTAGGCTATACAAATGGACAGACACTCAATCAAGGAAACAGACAGAAGTAGATACACAGAAGAAGAAAAAGAGCTCCGTAGACATGGAAGAGAAATGAACTTTGATCCTGCTGCCCCAGGAAGAGAGATGAGACATTCCCCTGATAGTCTACAGTTGGCCTTGTGAAGAGGACAGAGCAACTGAGTCCAGAAAGAAATGAGCCTTCCAGCCTACAGCTGAGATTAGGAGAAGCTGGGCACATAGAGCCTTAAGAGGAAGAGGAAGGCTGAACCTTCGCAGACATTACCTGCCATCTTGCTTCAACACGTGGCAACAGACGTTTGGTGAGGAAGTACCTCTTATGGTACCTTGAGATGGACACTTTAGGACTATAACTGTAAGTTTTTACCCCAAATAAATACCCTTTATAAAAATCAAGAGATTTCTGGTACTTGGCATTAGTCACCCTTTTGGCTGACTAATATACCATCTATGAAATACCCTCACAGTAACAATCAGGCCAGTGCTTGCTTGACCAACCAACTGGACATCACAACCTGGCCAAGTTCACACATGAAATTAACCATCACAGTTACTTAGGAAAATCTTAAGATAACAATAAAAATACTTACTAGAACTAATAAGTCAATTTAGTGTAAGTAACTCTATTTATATTTTTGGATTATAATTATAATGTAAATCTAAATCATAATATTTCTAACTGAAACACAGGAGAAAGAAAGTCTTTGTGAACTTGAGGTACACAATGATTTCTTAGAAAACTAGAAAAAGCATGAATCATAAAAGGAAAAGTTGATAAATTGGACTTTATCAAAATTAAAAACATTTGTTCTTCAAAGGACACTATTAAGGGAAGAAAAAGAAGAAGCTACAGATGGAAAGGAAGTTTTGCTATATATATATATATAAATATATATAAAACAAATTTTGCCTAATATATAAGCAATTCTTAAAAGTAATTAAGAAGCAAGCAGTCTTCAAGAAATAAGCAAAATTTCTGAACAAACACTTCATACACACACACAAATAGTAAGAAGCTCAACACCTGTCGTCATAAGTGAAATACTAATTAAAGTCATATTAAGATAGAAATTTATACCCACATAAATGGTTAAAATTAAGGAATCACAATATCAAACTTTAGTAATGATGTAGAACAACTGGAACCCTCAAATATTTCTGGTGACTGGGCAAACTATTACAGTCACTTTGGAAAAAATGTTGGCAATTCTCTTAAAGTTAAACATACACCTACCATATGACCTAGCTATTCCACTCCTAAGTAGTTATGCAAGAGAAAGGAAAACATATGCCCTCCCAAAAACTTGAAAATGAATCATAATAGTCCTTTTATTTGCAATAGCCCAAAACAAGAAATAACCCCAATGGCCATCAACAGATGGATGGATTCATTCTTCATGAAATGGAATATTACTCAGAAATAAAAAGGAACAAACTATTGATGCACACAACGTAGTTGAATCTCAATAATTATCTTAAGAAAAAGAAGCCACATAAAAATATATATAATATATATATAACTTCATTTTATAAAATTAATTGTAAACTAATCTAGAGTTATAACAAAGCAAATCAGTAGGAGTACAGATTGCAGTGGGCCCAGGTTAGGGAATGTTGAGTTAATGCTGTGTTGTACTGAGTTTCTAATTGGGCTGATGATCAAGTTTTAATAATGGATAGTTGTGATAGTAATGCAACATTGTGAATTTAATTCACAGCACAGAATTATATGTATGAATGTAGTTAAAAGGGGAAATTTTAGGTTTATATATGTTACTAGAATAGAAATTAAAAAAAAATACATAGGATTACATGCACAAACAGGAACCCTATTTTAAACATTGGACTATTGTCTTAGTTTGTCAAAGGACTGCCAATGCAAAGTATCAGAAATGGCGTGACTTTTATAATGGGAATTTTATTAGGGGAATATCTTACAGTTCTGAGACTGAAATGTCCAAATTTTTTTTTAATGTATTTTTTTTAAGATTTATTTATTTATTTCTCTCCCTTCCCCCCTGCCCCCTGTTGTCTGTTCTCTGTGTCTATTTGCTGTGTGTTCTTCTTTGTCCGCTTCTGTTGTTGTCAGAGGCATGGGAATCTGTGTTTCTTTTTGTTGCATCTTGTTATATCAGCTCTTCGTGTGTGTGGTGCCATTCCTGGGCAGGCTGCACTTTCTTTCACACTGGGTGGCTCTCCTTACGGGGCACACTCCTTGCGCATGGGGCTCCCCTACACGGGGGACACCCCTGCGTGGCAGGACACTCCTTGCGTGCATCAGCATTGCACATGGGGCCAGCTGCACACAGGTCAAGGAGGCCCAGGGTTTGAACCGTGGACCTCCCATGTGGTAGACGGATGCCCTAACCACTGGGCCAAGTCCGCCACCCCGAAATGTTCAATTAAGGCACCATCAGCAATGCTTTCTCACCAAGACCATCTGTTGGCAGGTCCCGTAGTCCTACCATGTGTCAAGGCAAGTGGCAGCTGATCTCCGCAGGGATACCTGACTTCCTTCAAAGCTCACTGCCTCTACGAGCTCAGCTGTGGGTGATCAGGCATATGGCTTGTCTCTTTCTTGGCCTTTTTTCTCAGCCTCAGATGCTCTGCTTTCTCCCCAAGTTCCTCTGTGGGCAATCAAGCATATGACAGGGCTTGTTTCCTCAGCTTTGAGTGTCTTCGTGGGCCCAGCCCCTTGGGGCCTCTTTCTTGCCTCTGTTTTCTGCTAATCCCAGACTCTGGGACCTCTCTAAACACCTTGGGGCTTCTCTGTCTTCCTGAAGTCCTCTCACATGGAACAATAAAAATGGCAGCTTCCTTTCTCTCTATCTCTGTGTTCTCAGTTCATAGAAGACTCCAGAAAGGCAGCGAGTGGAGACACAACCTGAGGCATGTCTCACTGATGTATTCCAATCAAAAGTGATCTAATTAACTGATCAAGGACCCTTAACTGAGTCTAATGCAATCAATGGGTCTCATATCTCTAGGAATAGATTAGTGCAAAAATAATCTTTCCTGGGATTTATGAAAGAACTTCCAAATGTCACATTTACAGATAACAATACCATTATAAAAATGTTCTTTCATGCATTGTAACAAATGCAAGGTGTGTTAGTCAGGGTTCTCTATGGAAACAGAACCGACAGGAGATATCTGTAAATAGTATGAGATTTTATAAAATTGTCTCACACCACCTTGGGAATGCACAAGTCCAAATTCCATAGGACAGGCTGCAAACCAGGATCTTGATGAAAGTCCTTGATGACTTTCCCTGGCAAAGTTGGCTACCTGAAGTAGAGATGGGAATTCTCTCCCTGAATGCTGAAATCATTTTAAGGCCTTCAACTGATTGGATGAGAAGGTATTCATTGCTCAAAGCAATCACCTTAATTGATTGTAGATGTAATCAGCCATAGATGCAATCAACTTACTGATGATTAAATACCACAAACTGTCCTTGCATTCCAATGAGCTCAGTGCTTGTTTGACCAAACAACTAGGCACCATTATTTGGGCAAGTTGCCATGTTAGCCTAACCATCACACAAGGTGTTAATAATAAGGTGATATATGAGAGCTCTGTATTTTATGTATTTTATTCATGACTTTTCTGTAAGCCTACAACTTCTCTAACAGAAATAATTTTAAAAAAGCAAATCAGTAGTTGCCCTGGGCCTGGGACAAAGGAAAAGATGGTATTCAAAGAGAAATAAAAACATATTTGCTGATAATGGAAATGTTCTATATGGTGATGAAGGTTGTGGCTTCATGAGTATATACATCAGTCAAAACTCATAGAATAGTATATCTTTTAGTTTCTCAACCTTTTAAAAAAATTACCATACTATCAGTTGGCTTAAACAATGGGAATTTATTGGCTCACAGTTTTGAGACTAGAAGAAGTACAGAATGAAGGCATCAGCAAAAACGTTCTTTCTTCCCAAAGACTGTCGTATTCTAGGGCTTTCTGCTGGCAATCCTTGGTCCATAGCTTTTCTGTCACACAGCAGTGCACAGGTCAGTATCTGCTCCTTTCTCTTCTGAGTTTTATTGGCTTCCAGCTAGTGGCTGCTCCCTCACCTTCTCTCTTCTCTGACTTTTACTCTGCCTATAAAGGATTCCAACACTCCATATTAAAGCCCAACCTGATTCAGTTGGGCCACACCTTAACTGAAGTAATACCTTGATGAGATCATATTTACAATGGGTCCATACCCACTAGAATGCAGACCAAGACCAAGAACATGTCCAAACTGGTATACATGATTCAACCCACCACAGTATAGTTTAAATGTATGCAGTTTATTATATGTTAGCTGAAAAAAAGGGAGGGAAGGAGGGAGGGAAGGAAGGAAGGAAGGAAGGAAGGAAGGAAGGAAGGAAGGAAGGAAGGAAGGAAGGAAGGAAGGAAGGAAGGAAGGAAGGAAGGAAGGAAGGAAGGAAGGAAGGAAGGTGGGAGGGAGGGAGGGAGGGAGGAAGGGAGAGACACTAATGTTGTATGCATGAGCTGTCCCAAAAACATGGCAAAATTCAATGGGTAAAGAGAGAGTCAGCTAGGAGGGATGGAAACTTTCTGAAGGAACATAGCTAGTGGGCTGTATATAGGAGTGATTAGTGACATTGCTTTAAAATTTTTCTTTTCTACGTTATGATTTCCTTTGCAACTTGAAGTCTAATATTATCTGTATTTCACAGACTTAAGGGAAGGTCTAAGTGTGGGGTGGACTTAAGGAAGTTTTTATATAGCATTGAATAATTATTTTAAAAATACCAAAAGAGCCTTGCAAAGAAGTTCAGGGTAGAGGGAGCAAACAACTATAAAGGAAGGAGTTAGAATTTCCATTCCTTGTGGATTCTTGGAAATACATGGGGAAGGAATTCAATAAAAGTCCAGCCATCATGCAGGATTAGATGTTCTATCTATATTTCTTGTGTATTAAAGGAAAAGGCAACTCAGAATTATGGGTGAAATTGAAGGCAGCTAGGTACATGGAGCACCCTGTTCAGAGATATTTTTTAAAAAAGACATTGGAAAGTTAGAAACACCTGGTTTTCTCTTCCCCACCTTCTTAAGGAGAAACTTTAATTAAGGTAACAAGAGTTGCTTTAGCCAAACAAAAATGTTTCCTTCAGTAATAATCCTGGTCAATAAACAACTTTACTTCCTGTGGTGATACAGACGGAGTGTATCTTTCCATGTTAGACTCCATGTTTCCTTATAGCCCTGGGTTCAGTGTATCTAGGTGGCAGGTACGATATGATAATGTAAAAAAAAGAAAAAAAAGGAAACCCTCCTTGTGTACATCTCAGCCTGAAGTGACCCATCACTTGTATTCACATTCTATTGGTGAACATTATTTGTGATACCTCCTTTTGCAAGGGATAGGGCTGGAAAATGAAATCCATGACATGGCAGCTGCTTCCTAAAGAAAGTTCCATACTATTGAAAGGTAGTATGAATTTTTGGTGGTGGTTTTGTTTTCTCCCACAGAGTTAAAGATTTTAAGCAGTACAATAAACTAGATTCTTGATTAGTGCTAGGTCAGATTCCAGGAGGAATTCACCCTAGTCAAAGCTGGACTATTGAAAGGAACCTGAAAAAGTCATGTGAAAGAATTTAAGAATCTTCCATCAGTACTTCTCACTGCATTATTCTATGTCTAAAATATTGGTTCTTTCTTGACCAGAGTAAGGAAACCAAGTTTGAAAGACGAAAGCTTTTTAAATTCCTATACTTGTGCCCTAATTAAGGATTAGAATTTCATGATGTTGCAGACAAACTTAGATAGAAAATATTTCATGTTTAGCATGGATAGTTGGAAATAGGGAATTTATTTTTATAACTTCTTATATAAGCCTTTTACCTTTATATTTCATGGAAGAGCCACAGGAATGATACATTTCTAAGTCTCTAAGTTCCATCGTTTTTTTTTTGTTTTTTTTTTTTTTAGTTTCTTCTTTTCACTATGTCTGTGAAAATAAAATGAATAGGTAATGGAACCAGAACTACCCTCCTTATGTTAGTAGATTCACATTCAAGAAAACACTGTAAAAGACCAGAATGCTGGTGCACTCTACTTAATATCTGAAAGGATTATTCTTTAAAAGCCGGAAGAAAGAAAGGTTACCATGTAGAGTCGGAAATTTTGTTTATGAGTGAAATACCAAGCTGAATAGAAATCATTCAAGGATGAGAAAAGAGTTTAAAAACAGCTAGAATTTTCTGAGAAGATTCTGTAACAAAAAGGAAAAGTCAAGTTGTAGAAAGAATGCAATGATTTGAAAATTATTTTACTAGAAAGTTGAACATTTGTAAAGTCTACCTTCTACTCTAAATAAGTGCTGAAAACAGTGTGTGTTTGAAACAAGATACTGAAATGGAGGAGAATAGATAAACAGATAATATGCAAAGAAATAAAAAACAATATGAGAAACAAGTTTTTGAACAGTAAAGAGATAAATCCATACCACAAAAAATTCAAATAAGTAATATTTCTGAGTTAAGTAGTCCACTAGCATACAAAATAAGAAGTCAAAGAAATGAATGATATGATATGATGACAAATTATATGTATAGCAAAAAGAGAAATCACCCTATGGGTCATTAGTGTTTTTTAAAGAAGAAACTAAACCACATAACATGGAAGCATTAATTAAAGATTGAATAGAAGAAACATCTTCTGGATTAAAGATTTGAATCTGCAGCCTTAAAGGGTGCCCATGAATTATCTAACAAAATTAATGAAAGAAAACCAATGCTAATAAAACTGGCAAATTTCGAGGGTGAACACCAATGAAACAAAAAATAGTGCAGGCATTATGTAGGACAAATAACAAATAAAAGACGCTACCTGCAGAAGAAAGACAATCATACCTACATCAGACTTCTCCTTCATAGTTTTGACTTCAGAATAATTGGAGAAAAATGGTCAGAATTTTGATAGAAAAATTTGTGACTATGCCCATCATCTCCTTTATGTTATTTCCCTAGGACTTGGTTAAGAATAAGCAGTCAGTAAATATTTGCTAATTGAATGAAGTAAGGATCTTGTTACTCCACACTTAAACCATTTAAGGACTTCCCAAAATGTTTAAAAAACAACCCAACCCATAGGCTGTGCATGATAATTTTTTGCCCAATTGTCTGCACTTAGCTCTATCAGTAATGTGCCACATTTGTCCCCTAAGGATATTATACTTGTTGTTCCATCTTCCTTGGACATGTTCATATCTATGATCAATGTCACTCAAATGACCACCATTTATAAAACAACATTTACTCCCATCATTTCCAGACCTTTGTCCTATTTTATTTTATATTTATTGTTTTCTGAAATGATCTTGTTTATTTTTTATTATCTTTTTTCCCAAAATAGGTAAATCCCTTGAGAATCTGGGAATTGTCTGTTTTGTTTATTGCTGTAAGCTCAGAACACAGGACAATTCTAGACACAGTGTTGAGCATTAAATATTTCTTGAATGAAGGAATTATTAAATAAATGAATGAATAACTTAAAAAAGAGACTAATTAGCTTCTGTTCTCATCCTCATAACTAACTCCTCAGAAGGTTTAGAATTATTGCTCAAAACTAAATTCTGCCTTACTATCTGTTTTTATTTACTCCTTTTCCTTAACTCAAAATGATAGGGGGAAAGGCCTTTTCACAGTGGTGTTTTGTTATTTGGGTTTTGTCAGAGGAATCAAAGGGAGTAACATAGACACTAAAGGGGGAAAACAAATTCAAGGAGTCATCATGCTTGCACATTTAATGTATTCATCCTTGTTACTTGTAAATATACATAGATATCTGCTTTATGAAATATGTGAGTGCTAGTAGTATTTTTTGATATTCAAAACTCATGTTTTTCAACAAGATCACTTCCTTTATACCATAAGTGAAGAAAGAATGGCCATTGTACTCATACAAAGAAAGTGAGAAAGAAAAAGGGAGAGAACAAGGAAGGGAGGGAAGAAAGTGGAAGGAAGGAAACAAAGAAGGGATGGAAAGGAAGGCGTGGGACAAGGAGAGGGAGGAAGGAAGGTGGGGGAGAGAGAGAGAGAGAGAGAGAGAGAGAGTTCATTTCAACAGCTGGAACTAATTAGAAAACTAAATTATCTTCTCTCTTCCCTGGTTTAGGTTCTGGGCCCAGAAAACTGCAGTTGTGGTAGGACACCACATTAAATTCTGCAAGCCAAATGAAGGAGAGTCACATCTGCAGTCACTGGGTTCTGTGAATTTTGATGAGTTGGGCAGATACTTTGGGAAAAGTCCTCAGAAACTGTGAAGTATTGTTACTGGTAAAATAGAAAAGTTAAATTAATGAAGTTTAAAAACAGTCACCTCAAAGATTCCTTTTTGCAAATTGAGCCAGAACTTGTTTTAAGGTTTGCTTATGTTTACACTAAGCATAATGTCTGAAAAGCTTTCTTTGGTCAACAGACTGCACATCTATTTAAAACAGAATTTTTTCTGAGATGAGGTAATGATTTCTGAGTAAGCAGCTTATTTTCTTTAAAATAAACACAGACATTAAAATGAGAGAAGTCCTTGGAAAAACATATCATAATACTTATCACGCTATATGAAAATGTGTTATTTACAAAATAATTTTTTTTTCTTTTATCAAATTTGAATCAGAAAGTATAAGTTGACTTCATAAAACTATTATAATTGTAAAATGTAAAAGTTAAGTGAAAATGTCAAGGTTTTATCAAAAATACCCAATTAAGAAGTTTAACAGGCACATTCTTCACTTTATTTCTGGTTGGAGTAAGAATACATAAATAGGATGAAAGGATCAGATCATAGTTACAAAAAGAACCCATAAAATGATGAATCATGTTTCTGCCTTTAGGAATTACTCAGTGGTAGGCCCCTTAAAGAGATAATTATGTTAGTAAAAAGTTGTGTAAAATTATGATGCTAGGGAAACGGACTTTGGCCCAGTGGTTAGGGCGTCCGTCTACCATATGGGAGGTCTGCGGTTCAAACCCCGGGCCTCCTTGACCCGTGTGGAGCTGGCCATGCACAGTGCTGATGCGCACAAGGAGTGCCATACCACGCAGGGGTGTCCCCCGCGTGGGGGAGCCCCACGTGCAAGGAGTGCGCCCGTGAGGAAAGCCGCCCAGCGTGAAAAGAAAGTGCAGCCTGCCCAGGAATGGCGCCGCCCACACTTCCCGTGCCGCTGAGGACAACAGAAGCGGACAAAGAAACAAGACGCAGCAAATAGACACCAAGAACAGACAACCAGGGGAGGGGGGGAAATTAAATAAATAAATAAATCTTTAAAAAAAAAAATTATGATGCTAAAGTTGGAAGGAATCTTTAGTTCTAGGAGATATTTGCTATAATAATTTCACTTTGTTTCATTTTGCTTTGTTATTAGGTGTGTCTGTCTATCCATGCATATTTTTAGATCATTGCAAATACGTCTGAATTTTTGTATTGTGGTTATTGATTTGCAGTTCAGGAATAGAAATATTTCCACTTTTTAGCATAATATTGATATAGTATTAGTAAGTTATGTGTTATTACACAAATTTACCATTTAAGTAACTTATCCATTCTCTTACACTTCTATTTTAAAATTCCTTACAAGTTTTTATTATTAGTGTAGAATTAAATATTGTGCTATTATAAATGGCTTAATATTTTCATATCTAGATATTAGGATTACTGGCTCAAAGGTTATGAATATTTTGGTATATATTGTCAATTTAAAATGTTTCTTAAAAAGCATTATTTTAAAATAAAGTACATGTATTTAATTTTGTTTTTTAAGTACATACCAAATGGTACCTTACTTTAACTGGCATTTTCTGTTTACTATTTTTATTTTGTTGTTAGAGTTGTTTTTAACTAGCTACTTTATTATAATGATAAAGACTGTAAAGCCCCAGTTAAATGACTGCCTAGAAAAAAGCAAACAAACAATAAATAGCTAATTAGTGAAAGAACTAATACACTATGTGTCCTCTAGTCCTGTATTCTTCTTAATATTTACCTAAAAGTTTAGTGTGAATAGTATATGTGAAATTGGCAAAGAGAGACTCTTAAATCTGTAAGATATGGAACATGAAAATTTTGAAACATAGATTGATTGAGAAGTAGTAATTTTAAGATACTAATGTGAAATGATAGAACTCAACTTAAATGCTTGCCTAATATGGTTTGAATAGTACGGGAGAATTATCATGTCCCACAAACACTTCTGGATTACTTCCCACTATCCCTGGACTTTTACCATGATGGTTTAATTCTCATAAGATTTTCAAGAGATTCCTAATAAGATTCAGAACCATTTGTTATACGTAGTATCTTAAATTATGACTAGGGTAAATGATAATCATCAAGAATGTATTTATTCATCCCACAAATATTTGAACAACTTCAATATCTAGAAGGGCAGATAATTATTTGCTGTTTTTACTACCTCTGGCATCTATCTCTGTGCAGGGCATTAGGATAGATGCTAGAAGTAGTGAAAACAGCAAAAAAAAGCAGATACAGATTTGGTTGAGAAACAAAGACACACACACACACAATTGAAAGCAAAACATAAATGAAAGGCATATTGAGACCAAAACCCAAGGGATTATAGGTATGATAAAAGGATCTGAGTTGTGTTGGGTGTTGTAGAGAGTGATGATGGGAGAACTAATACACAAAGGGACATGGAAAATGTGAGAGACAATATTTTCCATTTCAAGAATGACAGAGCAGAAAGGCCACAGAATTTGGAGGCAGAAGTCCTATTTCTGAGGCCTAATTTTCTTTCTTTATAACATAGACTCAACAATTTATATTTCATTGGTGTGAATAAGGATCAGGTGAAATAATATACATTAAAGAGCTTTCTGTATTGGAAATAGCCATATACATGTTAATGATCTTGAATTTCTTTGGATATCATTACCATGAAAGAATCTTTTAAAACATAAGGCATTAAAATGAACTACTCATGGAACTTTACATGTGAAAAATTACCTTCCCCTCAGTGTGGGACATGACTCCTGGGGATGAGCCTCCCTGGCGCCGAGGGATTACTACCAAGCACCAGCTGCTGAAACAACTAGAAAAAGATCTTGAATAAAAGGGGGAAATGGTAAGGACAATTTAGTTTATATGGCTATGAGACTTCAAAATGAGTTGGGAAGTCATCAGTGGGGTTGCATTTTTGCAAGTCTCAGTAGGATCCCAGAGACAGCCAAAGTAGATGCAACCCCATATAGTGGTGCTCCTAAGGGCTATGGAGACACACAGATTCTATGGTCATGGCAGATGGTTCTGGAGTTCAGTGCCTTGCCAGTGGGCCTTACTTTGGAATTTGTGCTCCTGAGCATGATCATGTTGGACTCAGACGTGACCTCTCTACACATGCCTCTTGTCCTTTTTACTGAACCTGTGGTTGGTGCTGGGGTTGGTGTATGCTCAGGAGCCTTGACACTCTGGACTCTCCATGTGCCAGCTGGGCTCTGAGCCTCAGCAGAGTTGCAACACTTAATCTCTGGTTCATTGGACTTATCCAGGTCAGTTAACAGGGAGGTGAGAATGGTCAACCACCACACCAGGGAAACAAGAGAGTCTACAACTGCAAGCAGAAGAACTGCATCCATTAGCCATGTGGTGGGATCTAAGCCCCCTGTTAACTTAGAGGTGGAATGGACATCATCCTCCCAGGGTCTGCAGGATGGAGGATTAAAATATAGATTAGAGTGGATTTACTAGTATTCTACTATGAAACTATTATGACTCTATCAGTGGAAGGAATTGTATCGTTGATGTGAATACAGTGGACACGGGAGTTGCTGAGGGCAGGGAGAGGGAAGAAGAGGTGTGATATGGGGGCATTTTCAGGACTTGGAGTTGTCCTGAATGATATTGCAGGGACAGATATAGGACATTATATATCCTGCCATAACCCACTGAATGGACTGGGGGAGAGTGTAAACTACATTGTAAACTATAATCCATGCAGCGTAGCAGTGTTCCAAAATGTATTTATCAAATTTAATGAATGTGCCACATTGATGAAAGAGGTTGTTGATGTGGGAGGAGTCGGGGGTATGGGGAGTAGGGTATATGGGAACCTCTTACATTTTTTAATGTAACAGTTTGTGTGATCTATGTATATTTTTTAAAAGAGACAATTTTTAAAAAGAGGGAAAAAAAGGAAAAAAAAATCAGAGAGATTAGACCTGGTGCTTTAGAGTTGAAATCTTCAAATGCCAAATAATGTCTTGGGCATCTTTCATGATCTCATTCTGAAAGATTTGTATGTTGGTGGGAGAGGGATACCTTGAAATTTCATTTACATTCAGTACTCTTTGTCTTTCCCAGTGTTACTTTTTTCCCTACTATATTTTAAAATATTCTTAGGAAGAAAGTGATATTTGGGATTGAGGAAGGGAGGAGTAGGATTGTTAAACCATACAGTGAATATATTTAAGGAACACTTCCTTTACCACTTTTTTTCCCTTTCTAAGGAATGTCCTCAGAATATACTCTAACAGTATTCTTTAGACCACAATAAATACGCTAGAATCAAAGTTAATAATAAAATTGAGATTGTGAATCTAAAAGTATGGTACAAACCTTTGCCTTTATTTTTCGTTCTCTTTGGTCCCCATCTGTGTGGAGACATATATTATAAACACATCTATATTCTTAGAACAATGGCAGGCATTTACATTTATCTCCCAGTAATCAGAGGAACAGTAAGGTGAAATGTATTTGGGATGTGAAAGGAAAAAGGGTGGGGGAGGCCACTAATAACGATCCTGATACTATGAATGGCCGAAGTAATAAAGGGAATATGAGAAAGTGATTTTAATGGTAGTGATCAATGACCCAGCATAATGGCCATGTGTTTTTCTATTTAGATACTTGTCTTTTAATTTTTTCCAAAGTGGGAAAATGAAATTATCATTCATTGAGAGATTCCACTCTGCGTCATGATTATGGTATTCACAGAAATAAATCCAGACATGAAAGTCATTCATACCCTCCCTCTTCTGGTTGCCCAGTCTGGCCTACAGCGTCACTTCTGGGAAGAATAATCCACCTACCCACAAGCAAATTTCCCATTGTCCTTTTTGGTTACTCCAAACTCTATTCCCAGAAAGGACATTAACCGGAACAACCCATTAAATTTGTTTTTTCCTTGACTTCTAAAGGAATATTAATTCTACAATTTGGATGTAACCACTGAATTATTCTATTAAAGATCACATCTCAACTCACCTCCCTAGCTAGATCATAAAATTTTTAAAGCAGAAAGTCAAATTGCCAAATGTTAGAGTATAAATTAGGAGATACTGTAAGATGGGGCAATAACTGATGCTTTAAAAGTTCTCACTGAACATTTTATAAGTCATAGATATAATCAAACATCCTTGGACATTTTATTTAAATGGATCTATAAATCCTCAAAATATTTGGGCACTGTTATAGGCACAATAATGACCTCTTAAAGATGTCCACCACCCGATTCTCAGAAGCAGTGTATATGTTACCTTGCATGGGAAGGGGAATGAAGGTAGCAGAAGAATTAAGTTTGCTACCCAGATGACCTTAACATTGGTAGATTATCCTGGGTTAACCAGGTAAATCCAATATAATTCAAAGGTTCTGAAATGTGGAAGAGAGAGGCAAAAGAGTCAATTTCAGTGATGTGATATGGGAAGGACTCTGACCAACCATTGCTGACTTTGAAGAAAGAAGGGGTGTATGAGCCAAGGAATGAAAGCAGTCTCTAGAAGTTGGAAAAGGCAAGAAAATAGATTTTCTCCTAGAGCTTCCAAAAGGAATGCAACCCTGCTAACATCTTGATTTTAACCCGTGAGAACCATTTTGGACTTCTGACCACCAGAACTGTTAAGATACATTTGTGTTTTTAAAGCCACAAAGTTGGTGGCAATTTGTTATGGCAGCAATGAGCAATAGAGGCCCACTCAGTGGTCCCTTCATTCCCTCCCTCACTCTACTGCAGTCATTCTGACCTTGGTTCTCTTTCTGCAGAATTGACCACCCATGTGGGGATTTGACTGGGAGTCACAGGCAGATGATAGGGAGTTCCTCACAGCCAACCAGAGATGGGGCACCATGAGTAGTAGCTGAGGCCTGATGTGTACATGACTGACTCAAGAGGGAAGAGGCCACAAGCTCAGGAGCCTCAAACTCTGGCTGTAGGTGTCAAAGATACTGAATAACAAACTGTAACACAGATTCCAGTTGTCACTCCTTACCTTAGCCTCCTGCATGAGGAGAACATACTAACCTTCCCCCACTCCCAAATTCCATCTGTTGGAGGATAATGATGAGAGAGTTAAACCTTGGAAGACCGAAAGTCACTCTCTAAATTGAAAAGGACCAGTTAAAAAAGAGGAGACTAATGACATCAATCAGTACATTTAAATTTTCTGCCATCCAGTATTGATGAAAAGGAGATCAAACAAAAAAATGGAAAACATATACAACAATGTTCTTTGTCTATCTGAATATACTGCATTAATTTTCAACCAAGATAAAATAAATGTTACATGAATAGTAACTTCCACACTTACCTGAGTCTATCAGTATCTGAACTATAGAAATATTCCTGAAGACTCTGAGATTTTAACATTTTCTTACCTCGAATTTGCATTATTTGTGTACCAAATAGGTAGGCATGGGGAAAGCCTTAACTCACCTCTACCTCTACATCCCTCTATTTTACCGAACTTAAATTTCCTCCTATGGAGTCACTCATTCTTGATTAAAAAAAACAAAAAGGCAGAGAATATTTTCAGAAGACACAAAATTTATACATGGCCTCTTTAATTTAGTGCAGAAAGCTATAAAAAATCAGGGAATTGGGAAACTGAATTCCTCAGAAGAAGACCATTTCAATAACACAAAGTATGGGGCTCCTTGTATGGAGTTAGCCTAACGCCTACAAATTTTGGGTGATGGGATCATTTGCTACACAGAGAGGCAAAAATAGAAGCATGAATAGAATACAGTTTACCTTCTTTCACCAAAACATCCTACTTTGTGTGTTTTTTAAAACTGTAGATTCCTCAGATACACTTTATGCATATTCAATCTGTTTGGAAATCTGTTATTTTTTAAAGTTCTTTGGATGACTTTGAACAACAGTCAACTTTGGGAGTCATTGACTTATTTCAAAATTTGAGTTATGGCCAATCCTAACAGGAGAAACCAAAAAAAAAAACAAAAAAACATGTTTGTTTGTTTTATAAATACAGAAATACTTAAACCAGCAAACGATTGCCAAGATTAGTGTAATGTATCTGTTCAATTTTCTCCTTGTAAGTTTAGAAGGACTTTTATTGATATCAAGATAACTCCATTGTTGTGCAAAGGAAGAAATTGGGCCTGGATTGGAATACAATAGGCTTTGGTGTGGATCCAAAAATATATATCCTACAGAGAGAAGCTTAGAAGGATACTAGTATGTTCAATATTGAAATAATTATTGTAAAAACATCTTTGTGGTTTAAGGACAAATCAGCTACAACTAGAATTTTTAAATGCCAGAACTATTTTCTGAAGTTTAGAGGAAACCATTTAACCCTGGAAAATGTGTATCATCTAAGAGTGTATTAACTACTCAAACTTGAAAGTCAACCATTTCCCTGCAAATATAATAGAGAAAGAATATTTGGAATGACAGGTAAATATTAAATTTCAGGATGGAAGTTTTCAACACTAAAATAATGAATACTTATACCATTTGCTGTAAGAGGTCAATTTGTTTTTAATGGAAACTATTTTATAATGAGTCAACATTATGTCATTTTAAAAACATGCCACTTAATGTTGATACTGAAAAACACACTTTAGTATTACTTAAGTTTTCAAAAACTTCATATTTTCCTAGAGACTCTTAGGAAAGTGTTCATTTTTAGGTGGGTTAAGCAAAAAATATTTTTTAATCCTATATGTTATTTGCTGTTGTAAAATCCTCAACTAATTTAGTTTTTGAAAAATGGTGTGTTCTGATCTATCATAGTATTAACCAGTAGGAAACAAACAAGTGGATTCCCCTGGCCTTTACAAAGGGGTTCCCTCTGCTTGGAATCACCTGACTGTTTTCTTCTTGGCTAATTTCAGCTCATCCTTTGTGGGGAGCCACCCGCTGTGAGGTCTGTTTACAGCCTCCTACAGCATGGCGAATCTCATTTTTACTACAGCCCTGCCCCGCCACTTTCTTCTTCTTCTTCTTCCTTGTTTCTTTGTTCTCCCCTTCCCGCCACAACTCTGGTGACCACAGCAAGCACGCATGCGCAAGACGTGAAACTCTGCAGACCCGGCACGAACTTTCAGCCAATCCCCTCCTTGGACGTCTGCCACCCGCAAAACCAGCCTACCACCTATGGACACGCTCCCTTCCCTTAGTATAAATTCCCATGTTCTACCCCCAATAAACGAGGCTTGATCAGAATCCTGTCTAGCCTCCATTCTTCTCTCGACTCCTGCCCCCCACCCTGCTTCTTCCCACAGGTCCCTGGACTCGCCCCCGCAGGTTCGGGCAATCCTTTACCCTAAGTCTCCACCTTGGTCTTCATTTCCTTTTGTAAACCTGTTTCTGATAATCCAGGGTGGGGTCTGTGCCAAATCTGAGGGACAGATGAAGTTTCTATTCTCATGGAAGTGACATGGAATATTAGAAAACAAACTGTTAAAAATAAACAAACAACATAAAGAAAATTTCAGAGAGCAGTAAATGCTACTAAGAAAAAATATCATATATTAAAATTGATAGGAAAGACTTCAGTTTGTGTGGTTAAAAAGCCTGTATGAAGAAACTGAGACCTAAAGACAATTAAAAAATTTAAGGTAGCAGTTCTCAGTGTGGTTCATGGATCCTGAGACCTTTTCCAAGAGTCCACATGTCAAAATTATTTTTGTAATAACACTAAGACATTATTTGTATTTTTTACTTTAATTCTCTCAGAAATGAACAGTGGAGAAACTACGTGTGACATATGATGAAGTCTTCTCTGACAACTAATGGAATGCCTGTTTTTATATTGTGTTTTCTAAAATTTTCTACAATAGTAAGTTTAGAATATAAATACATGTGTTTTCAGAGATTTAATCTTAATAGCTCAGAGATTTGTTCTTAATAGCTCTATGGTGTCCCTACTATTTTCATTTACACCTATTATTTCTGTAACCTAATTATCATCCAATAATTTACACAAGTAAGCAAAAAAAGTAACTACACTTTATTGTCTTGTTTTACAATATTTTTAATTTTTTTCTAAAGGATTCTAAATTATTAAATTTTATCTAAAACTGCTAGTATTTTAAGAGTATTTTAAGTTTAATAGTGCTTTATTAAATAATAAATAAAAATTATAATATATTCCTATATTGAAAGATCACTCGTTTAAAAGGGAGAGATTAGAAGACTTTCTCAATCCTCAGATGCTCTGCACAAAACTGACATAGATTATTTTCTGATTCATGGAAGAGAATTTACTCAAAAGAAAGTCGATAAAAATATAAACAATAAACAAAAATGTGATAAAACTATCTTCCCCTTGGCATTATAGAAAGTAATAGTTTACTGTATTTTGTCTTATGCAGCAGAACATGTCAAATGGTTTTATGACCTCAGATGAGTATGGCATCATTTTTGAGACTAATCACTCAAAGTATAAGAAAAAAATGAACTGAATATTTGAAAAACATATGGGATAAACTCTAAAAGCCAAGTTTGTTTGGTATAACTTTTCAAACTAGAAATGAAAAAGCCACTGAAGCATGTTAACTCATAATGAAAGCTTTAGAGACTAAGCTGACATTGCTGAACGCCTGCTGGATAAACAGTCAGTAAAATAAACCATATTATCCCATTTTCCAATGATAGAGTAACTCATCATATTAAAGATTTATCTGAAACATAAAGACTGATAACAGCTCATCGTCAGAATTTTACTTTTGCTGTACAAATGGACAAATCTACAGATGATTCATGACTTGCTGTTTTGCTTGAATTTGTCTGGTATCTACCCAAAATGACTAACAAAGATCTTATACTATGTGAATGTTTGCCAACAATACAAAGTGGTCCTTAAATATTCAAATTGATGAATATATATATATTTAATCTTATGGTTGGCCCACCCTGAAACAACTGTGTTGGTGTTATCACAAAAGTACTTTGGTTTCATTGTTTAAGCTGCAGTAGGAATCCAGGTAGTGGCACCAAACTGTGCTGATAGAGAATGTATTCTTTATCCCCACTCATTTGCAGTTTAGAAAATGCCAACTTCTCTTAAGAATGTCTTTGATGAATCATTAAAAGTTTTGTTTTGTTATGTCTGACAAAATAGCAAGTATATTCAGTTGCATGTCAAAAGAAGACTGTTGTTCTCAGGAAAATCACCTACATAATTGAGTCGCAAGTTGAACTAGCCACTTCCTTACATGGAACATGAATATTTTTAGTTGAAATGGTGACTGGCATACAAATCATGGTTTGTCAGATTAGGGTATTTGGTAGATACACTTGAAAATGAACAGAGTATGCCTGTCCCTTCAAGGAAAACAATTAAGACTATTTGAATAATTTGAATTTTCAAATAAAAATTAGAATTTTGAAAAACTTTTATCTGTACTGTGAGCTATACAACTTCTCAATTATTAAAGACTTTTCTGATTTGTTTGGTGGTAATATAAACAAAAGAGAATTTTATTTACATTGTATAGTGACATGTCAACACTGGGAAATTTTCATAGCTCAGGAAACCAAAAATTTTCAAATGGCCAAAGTATAATGTTAACAATGATGCATTGTAAATGATGTATTCAGAGTGGAAGGTAGAACAGGGGATTTTAAAGTAACAGAGTAGAGAATACTCTTTAATATGGTTTCAGATCCCACATTGCAACTAGCCATTAAGTAACTAGCATTTGTATAGTATAGTTGTTGTGTATATTCAAAGAATGTTTGCAAATACCTAAAAAGACTATTAATATAACCCTACCTTTTCCATCTATATATCTGCATAAGGATGGATTTTCTTCATCAAAGATACTGAAACAATATATCACAATGGATTGAATAAAAAAATAGCTATAAGGATCCAGCTTCCTTTTAACTGAGGAGACATTTTATAATTAAATAGATCACTTTCAAAAATTTTGGGGGGAAATATAGGTATTTTTCACTAAAATGTTATTTATGCTAACATGTTATTTTTAATGAATTACATAAATATTTAAAGGACATTTCAGTTTTAATTTTCAGTGTGATATATACCCTTTGGGGTTCTAAAAACATCAATAAGTTTTAAATGTGTAAAAGGGTCCTGTGCCCAAAATATTGGAGAACTGCTGATCTAGAAGAAAAGCTGAAAAGTATTTTTCTGAAAAGTAGGATCAAGCTGGACATATCTGAGGGTAAAGTGAAGGCCAGAATGGCTAAAGTATAATTAGGGAGAAGGAGGAAAACAAATTGAGAAAGTGTCATCAGGGAATTAGGCCAGGGTCAGCTACATTAAAGTATTTTAAGCATAAAGTAAAAAATAAAGAAGACTGAAACTAACAGATATTATTTAAGAAATAAACATAAACAATGGAGACAAATTCTAAGCTTATTCATATCCAAAGTTTATGAATGAGAAGTGAAACTATATTCTCATATACCATTAATGGGAGTGAAAATTACAACTTTTGAAGATAATTTTGAAGGCAATAGCTATAAAATCTTAAAATATGCACACATTTTCCCCAAGAAGTTCCACTTTTTGAATTTATCCTAAAGCTATTATCATGCTAATGAACAAAGACATATGTAAAAGCTGCTCAAAATAGCATTGTTTATAACAACAAAATAATCAAAAAACAAGCACCTTGAAACTACTGGGGGGAATAAAAAACAAAAACCTGTGTATGTTTTGATGAATCAATAAGATCATGTTTTAAAAATGATGCAAAGGAGGACATTGAAGAAGAGAGTTCCAGAATTCAGTCCTTCCACCAAAACTATTATTAAACAGGCAGGAACTATTTGAAACAGCTATTTTGCAACTCCAGAGTCCAGAAGAATACTATACAGCACCAGGGAAGAGCAGGAGGAAGAGGCTGATAAATTGCAGTAAAAAACTGTAATTGCTCTCTCCACGTGGCAGCTACCAGTGTCCTTCCAATCCCTGAGTAACATCTGGTGGTAGAAAGGAATTTAAAAATTCTCTTTCCCAAGGACAAAGTGTGCAGGTATGCATGACCGATCACTGATCATGGCTTTTGATTAGCAAATTTGAATAGCTGGGTCCTGGCTACCCTAGGCAAAGGCTGCCGCAGTTATTGTTTTCAACCTTGCCCAGAGAGAGGCAGAGGTGTTGGAGATTTAAAGATGCAGCACTACCATAGGACTATGGGGAAGTTAGCTGAATGGCTGCACTTGCTGGGCAAGTCAGGAAATATCAGCTTTGGGAATCCATCAGAGAAGATTTTGGTGTCCTTCCCAACCCTTTACACAGGAGACTTTGGAGCCAGTCTGTCCTCACTGCTTGGGTCCCTGGCCCTGTATTGGCTGGCAAAGGTCAAACTGGGAAAGAGCTGCCCAGGATGATGCTCTTCCAATAATTTGCCCTATAGATGAAAACATCATGAGACAATGAAAAGAGTGTAAAAAACATAGAGGTGGACAGTCTGACAAAGGCCTGCCAACTTCAAATATGGGAGAAAGAGGTTTGTCCTCTGGGAAACAGAGGGGACACCAAACTCCAGTAAACAGAGAAACTCAACAACAACTAACAAGCGAAAGCCCAGGACAAGACAGAGTCTCAGTTAGACAGGACAGACCCTGCACATCACACTCCCCTTTGGCAGACTTACCTGGCAGGAGGTCAGAAACTCAAGAATATCTCTATCTTATCACCAACTGGTTAAAAATCCAGAAAACAGACATCCAATGGAATAAATCCAAGAATCAACATTTAAAATATTAAAATATACAGTGTGCAACAAAAGAGCACAAATCAAAGAAATGGGAAATGATGGCCAATGCAAAGGAAGAGGATAAAAATACAGAAAACACCAATGATGAAGATGAGAAAACGCCAATGAAAAAAACAAAGCTTTTAAAAAAATTGATCTTAAAAATGCTTAAGAAAATGAAGGAAAGTACAGAGAAAAAACTACAAGATATCAGGAAATAAATGAATGAACAATATGAGAGACTAAGTTAAGAGGTATAAATTTTAAAAAGGAACCAAACAGAATTACTGGAGCTGAAGACCACAATAACTGAAATGAAAAAATGTCCAGGAGGGTTTCAAGAACAGAATAGAACTAGCAGGAGAAAGAATTAGTAAACTTGAAAACAAGAAACTTGAATTGAGATGGGCTGAAGAGCAGAAAGAAAACAGAAATTTTAAATTGAAAATAGCCTAAAACGCCTCTGGGATACCATCAAGTGCACCAATATACACATTATGGGAGTCCCAGAAGGAGAAGAAAGAAAGGAGCAGAAGGAATAGTCAGAGAAATAATGACAGAAACTTTCCAAATTTAGCAAAAGATGTGACTGTGTGTATCCAAGAAGCTCATAGAATACCAAACAGAATAAACATAAAGAAAAAATTACCTGTCATTTATTGATTATACTATCAAAAGCAGAAAATGAAGAGAGAGGTCTAAAAGCTGCAAGAGAAAAGTGACATACCATATGCAAGAGAATCCCAAAAGATTGAGTGCTCATTTTTCATCAGAAACCACAGAGGTAAGAAGGCAGTGGGTTAAAATACTTAAGGTGCTGAAGGAAAACAACTGTCAGGCAAGAATTTTATATCCAGTGAGACTCTCTTTTAAAAATAAGGGAAAGGAAAGTGGATGTGGTTCAAGCAGTTGGGCACCTGCCTACCACACAGGAGGTCCCAGGTTTGGTTCCCAGTGCCTCCAATAAAAGACAAGCAAGACAGGAAGCAGATGCAATGGGCTGGCGCAGTAAGCTGATGCAACAAGATGATGGAATGAGATGACACAACAAGGAAACACAATGAGAGACACAACAAGCAGGGAACAGAGGTGGCTTAAGCAATTGGGTGCCTACCTCCCACATGGGAGGTTCCAGGTTCAGTTCCTGGTGCCTCCTAAAAGAAGAAGACGAGCAGTCACAGAAAGTATACAACAAACAAAAACAGAGAGCAGACTGCCAATGCAAACAATGAGGGGTGGAGGAGGAAAAAATAAATAAAATAAATCTTAAGAAAAAAAATGAGGGAGAGATAAACAAAAGCAGAGGGAGGTAATCACCACTAGACCTGCCTTATAAGCAATGTTAAAGGGAGTTCTGACTGAAATGAAAGGAAACTAGACAGTGATTTAAAGCAGCGTAAAGACATAAAGACCTTTGCTAAAGGAAACACTTTGGGTAATTAAAAATGCCAGTATTATTGTATTGTACTGTTTGTATGTAGTTCCACTTCTTACTTCCTACAGGTGGTAAAATGCAAATGCATAAAAAGAAATAATAAATCTAGGTTTTGGGATATTCAATGTACAACGATATAAGTGGTAACAAGTATAAAAAAATGATGGGACACAGAGTCATATAGGAAAAGCTTATCTGCATGTTATTGAAGTTCAGTTGTATTAAATCAAATATAATTTTTGTTTTTAGGGTATTAAATTTAATCCTATAGTAGCCACAAGGAAAAAAGATGAAAAACAAATCAAGATAGAAATCAGGAGGCACTCAATGTGTACAACACAAGAAAGAAAATAAAGATAAACGTAAACTTTCACAGAAGTGAAGGACAAAAAAAGTGGAAGACTTACAAAGGCTAAACAGCAAAATGACAGAAGAAAGCCTGGTATTATCAGTAGTGATTATAAATCTAAGTGGGTTAAACTCTACAGTAACAAGGCAGAGATTGACAAAATGGATAAAATAGCATCACCCAACTATATGTTACCTGCAAGACTCTCACCTTAAAATCAAGATAATAGTAGGTTGATGGTGAAAGGATGGAAAAAAATATACCATGCAAGTAGTAGCCAAAAGACAGCTGAAATGGCTATATTAATACAAGATAAAATAGACTTTAAGTAAAAAACAGTTATGAGGGACAAAGATGGCAATTACATACTGATAAAGTAAATAATTCAACAAGAAGCTGTAGCATTAATAAATATATATACACCTAACAGCAGAGCCCCAAATTATATGAAGGAAATATTGATAGAGTTGAAGGGAGAAATTGACAGTTCTACATTAACAGTAGGAGAGCTTATTACATTATTCTCAATAATGGATAGAATATCTAGTTAGATGATCAAGAAGGAAGTACAGGACTTGAATGATATACTAAACCAACTAGACCCTAACAGAGAGCACTGCAACTAACAAAAACAGAATACACATTCTTCTTGAGTGTACATGGATCATTCTTTAGGATAAACCATATCTTGAGTCACAAAATAAGACTCAATAAATTTAAAAAAATATTGAAATCATACCAGGTAAAATGTCCAACCACAATGGAAGGAAGTTAGAAATCAATAACAGAGGAAGAAAGGAAAATTTGCAAATATGTGGAAATAAAACAACACATGCTTAGACAATCAATAGGTTAATGAGGAAATCAGAAGTGAAATTAAAAAACATCTTGAGGTGAATGAAAATGAACATAAAATATAGAAAAAAAAAGCATATGGGATGCAGCAAAGGCAGTGCTGAGAGACAAATTTATAGCTCTAAATGCTTTCATTAAAAAAGAAGACTTCAAATCAGAGACTTAACTTCAAAACTGGAGGAACTACAAAAAGAAAACATAACATGAAGCAAGCAGAAGGAAGGAAATACTAAATATTAGAGTAGAGGTAAAATGAAATAGAAAACAAAAAAAGAATAGAGACAATCAACAAAACAAAAAGTTGGTTCTTTGAAAAGATTAACAAAATTAATAAACCTTTGGATAGACTGATGAAGAAAAAAGAGTGAGGTGACAAATAATGAAAATCAGAAATGTAAAGGTTGAAGACTATAAGTGGATACTATGAAAAACTGTATACCAATAAATTAGATAACTTAGATGAAATAGACACATTCTTGGTTAGAAACACATAAATTACCTACATAGACTCAAGAAGAAATAGAAGATCAGAGAAACCAATTACAAATAAAGAGATTGAATCAGTAATCAAAACCTCCAAAGAAAAGCCCAGACCAGATGGTTTCACAGAAGAACTCTACCAAACATTCCAAGACCTAATTCTGCTCAAACTCTTCCAAAAATTTGAAGAGGACAGAACACTCTCTAAATTATTCTATGATGTCAACATCACCCTCATACCAAAGCTGGATAAAGATATCACAAGGAAAGCAAACTACAAACCAATGTTTCTTATGACTATAGAGGCAAAAATACTCAAGTAAATACTAGCAAACCAAAATCCAACAGCATACTAAAAGAATTATATACCATGATCAAGTGAGATTTAACCCAGATATGCAATATTGATTCAACATAAGAAAACGAATTAATATAATATACTATATTAACAGAATGAAGGGAAAAAACTTATTATCTTCACAATTGGTGCAGAAAAGGCTTTTGACAAAATATAGCACCCTTTCTTGATAAAAACAATTAGAACACTAAGACTAGAAGGAAACTTCCTTGACATGATAAAGGGCATATATGAAAAGCCCACAGGTAATATCCTGCTAATTGGTGAAAGACTGGAAGCTTCCACTTCAGAAGACAAGAATGCCCACTGTCACTACTATTATTCAACATTTTACTGGACATTCTTGCCAGAGCAAATTAGGCAGGAAAAAGAAATAAAAGGTATCCAAATTGGAAAGAAAGAAGCAAAACTTTATCTATTTACACAAAATCCTGAAAAGTCCACAACAAAGATTCTGGAGCTAATAAATGAATTCAGAGGAGTCAGGGTAAAAGATCAACACCCCAAAATCAGTAATGTTTCTATACACAAGCAATGAACAATTGAAAGATAAAATCAAGACAAAAAAATTCCATTCAAAATTGCAACTAAAATATATCTAGAAATAAATCTAACCAAGTATGAACACAGAAAATTACAAAGCATTGCTAAAAATAAATTAAAGAAGACCTAAATAAATGTAAGGATATCCTTTGTTTATGAATTGGCAGACTAAATATAATTAAGATGTCAATAATACCCCAAATTATTTATAGATTCAATGTAATCTCAACCAAAATTTCAACAACCTTCTTTGCAGAAATGGAAAAACCCATCATCAAATTTATATGGAAGAGTGAGAGGCCCTGAATAACTAAAACTGTCTTGAAAAAAGAATGAAGTTGAAGGACTCACACTTTCTGTGGCTATAGGCAATCCTGGAGTCCTCTCACATATCAGGGTAAAAATGGCAGCTTTTTCTCTCTGTGTTCTCTTCCATTTATATAAGACTCCAGTAAAAGGGTTATGACCTACCCTGGGTTCCATAATCTAATCAAAAGATCTCTAACTAAATCTAACCAAATGGCTCCACATAAATAGATTCTTAAGAACATAATTTTCTGGAGTCCACGAAAGACTGGACTTGGCCCAGTGGTTAGGGGAGCTGTCTACCATATGGGAGGTCTGCAGTTCAAACCCCGGGCCTCCTTGACCTGTGTGGAGCTGGCCCATGCGCAGTGCTGATGCATGCATGGAGTGCCCTGCCACGCAGGGGTGTCCCCCACGTAGGGGAGCCCCATGCACAAGGAGTGTGCCCCGTAAGGAGAGCTGCCCAGCGTGAAAGAAAGTGCAGCCTGCCCAGGAATGGCGCCACACGCACGGAAAGCTGACACAACAAGATGGCGCAACAAAAAGAAACACAGATTCCCGTGCTGCTGACAACAACAGAAGGGGACAAAGAAGGCACAGCAAATAGACGCAGAGAACAGACAACTGGGGTGGGGGAGAGGGGAGAGAAATAAATAAATAAATAAATAAATCTTTAAAAAAAAAAGACTGGAAGTTAAGGTTTAAAATGTACAGCATTCCTCTTTGGAGTAATGGAAACGTTTTGGTAATAGATGGTGGTGATGGTAGCACAACATTGTGAACACAGTTAACAGCACTGAAATATATATCTGAACATGATTAAAAGAGGAAATGTTCAATTGTATACATGGTAACAATAAAAATTTTAAAAATGCATGGAACTACATAAGACAAAAAGTGAATCCTGTTAAACTATGGACTTTAAGTAATAGTACAATTATAAAAATATGCTATCATCAACTATAACAAATGTTCCACATCCATGTAAGCTGTCCATAAAGTGGTAAATGGGAATCCTATATTTTATGCATGATTGTTCTATAAACCCACAACTTTTCTAATGGGGGCAGGGAGTGATGCAGATATATACATATAAGAAGAAGAAAAAATATTTAAGAGATGTATTTTAGGTGAAAAAGGCAAGAATATATGGCACAATATATAGAAAGAGAACAAACTAAAAGAGGGATCATTTTCCCCATAAACAGTTTTGTATCTATTCATCTACCTCGGTGAAGAAGTTATTCAAGGGCTCAGGTATTTGCATTATCTCATAGCCTGCCATGAGAGAGGAAATGAAATTGTATTATGCATATAGGAAATGTCTTCAATATCTGGAATAATAAACAAAATCTAAGCAGGGATTACCTCTGGGAAATCAGGTTAGAGAGCTGTTAGGGCGAGGGGTTATTTTGCGGTTAACCTTATATCCTGTTATACTGTTCAATGCTTTAGCATTTTATAACATTCATGTATATTACTTTCATAACAGACTAATTAATGAATGAAATTGATGAAAAACCCATAATAAACCACATTATTGATAAGTCTAAAATATATTTGTTATAGAAAATGGACAGAGAAATAGAGGCAATTATAGAATGAATATTAAAATATACATCCATATCAGTAGAAGAACTACGAAGATGAAAGATAGATCTATCCTTAGCTCATAAGAAATGTTAAAATTATGACTGGTAATGAGTTTGATGTGAAGGTAGAAAAAGAAAATTTAAATCAATTTCTTCATTGTCTTATTTGAAAACATAAACCACTTATTAAAAATGAATTTTCATTTAAAATGTGCCCATTGAGATAAGCTGTATGAACAGATTAGGTAGAACTAATTTGAAGGATAAAATCCCAATGTATGTGATGGTCCTTTATAAATTATAAGAGAAAGCAGGTGTTCATTATAATATTAAAAACTAGCAGGTACATATGGCACATTTATATATAGGAAGCCCTTTCAGCAAATAAAAGTTGCATTATAGAAGCATGTTAATGACATAGAAAAATATCCCTGACTTAACTTTAAGTGAAAAAAGTTTATAAAGCTGTAAGCATAACATTAACATTTTTACGTTAAAACTTGTGTGTATGTGCACTCACATTAACACTAAGAGAAAAATACCCAAATCTCTGGACTGGAAAATTTATTTTCTACTTTTCTCCTGTAAGTATTTTCCAAATATGATAAAACAAAATGCCTGTACGACATTTGAAATAAGAAAAAAAGTTGTACAAAATACAACTTTCTCCCTTACCTACAGGAAAATTTCATTATTTTCAGGATAGAATATGCGCTCAGATTACTTCACTTTTATAGAATCGCAATCAACATTACTATATAGAGAGTATAGGGAAACATAGAATGTTCTCTGCTTCTCCCAAAGGGAAAACAATGTAGCAAAATTTGTTTGGCTGCAGTACCGCTAGCATTGCCTGAGCTCTCCACATTAGAGAAAGTCACTGGAACAGAACTTGGGGAATTTGTTTAATAATACCTGTCAATTAAACAATCTGAGATCCATTCCAAATATGTGGCTCTATGAATAATAACTAATGACAGCTATGGCATTATAAGCTCTTAAATGTATTAAACACTAACCTTTAGGCTTTATGCACACACATCGTTTGATGCTCATTAAGTTTTCCTATAGGTATCATGTCCTTTTTAAAAATGGACTATGAAGATAACATAACTTGTACTCATTGTTACTGCTGGTAGCAGGTCACCCCAAAAAGTTTCTAATCCTTATTTATTTTTTCACAGACCCTAAGCTCTTTACTGCTGTCATACTCCAGGACCGACTCTTCAGTGTTCGCCAGCCAGCCTGGGACTAGCAGAATCTTCTACCGGAACGGTCATGGCAAAAAAAGCAGTCAAGTTGTGGTGAGCCTGGGGCTTTAGGAAGTCCAGTCTAATATTTACAATAAGAGGGGTGAAAAGGCATAGTGTCCCTCAACATTCTGACTGGTCTCAAGTAAAAGAGGAAATCCAGTAGATGGGCTGAGGGGCAATTCAACCAATTTAGTCTGAATTACCTTCCATAGTGCCTTACAATAAATAAGATGAATCTCCAATTGCCAGGATGGAAAATTCATGTAGAATGTCTGAAGTGTGAATGTTGATGTGTGTGTATGATATACAAGGACAAGGAAAGAAATTATTGCCTAGTTAATTCCCCCCTTTCTCCCTCCCTCTCTCACCTTTGCCTAGATAATATTTTGACTTTTGCCAACTGGTAATAATATTGCCTTTAAAATACTTTCAAGTGCTTGAATTATCCCCCTCATGAGTGAAAATATGCATGGACTTGTTCTTCCATTTACTCACTGTGTCACCTTGAGCAAGTTACTTGGACTTTTTGAGTGTCTGTTTCTACTTCTGAAAATATTATAACCTGGATTTTAAAGTATGAAACTAACTTCTGCATATGCAATTCTTAGAAGAAAGCATAGAATTTGGTAGATAAAGCCCTAGGAAACATTCTTCAAAATGTGCAGTTATCAAATTTTTGTCCCCAAAAACAGGTTTCATTAAAAAAAAATTATGTGTTGACAATATCAGCTACATAATGAGTTAAATCTAATTTAATGCACTTAAAGGCTATGATAGATACCACGACACAGGTACTGCTTGATAAAGAAAAATCCTAGCTGAAGTTCTTCAAGAGAGTCTCAGATTATAGAATCTGACACATTCAAAGTTAATGTTTAAATAAGGAGGTGTTTTAACCATCCTCCCATAACAAGAGCAGCTGTAAATTTGACTGGTCCCTTTTTTTCTGGATTCTTTCTACACTTAATTAATACCTTTATTGCAGGAATAAGACCCTCCTATATATTTCTTTATAAAATACAAATAATAAAATTTTAGACACATGAATCACATTTCAATTCCCTGAGCTACTTTCAAGAAAATTACCTTTTTTTTCCCCAACGGCTTCATAACAAAATTAATACTGATTTGCAGATGATTATAGTACTGGTCAGAGGTTAAAACACTTTCTACAAGCCTATCTAAAAAGTGATATGTTTTTGTAATCTTAAGAACAAAAGCACTTTAAATTTGGCAACTTGTATTAAACTATCTTTTTCTGGGATCTTTTTTACAAATACGAGGAAATGACTATTTTGAAGGAAAAAAATCACATAAACACAGCAGATGCAATCACAAAATGAAATAGACAAGGAATAGAGTACACCTCTCATTTGTTAAAAGCATGCAACAGGAACTGACAATAAAAGATAAACCAGAAGAGGACTTTGGGAGACTACAACTTTGAATAACTTTTAGCTTTGAAAAAAATACATTGCTAGCACACAGAATGAAAAATTAATGCCCTGTGATATTTTTAGTACATGCTTATTTTTTTCTCTGTTCTTTTATGTTTTTGGCATTAAGCTATAGAATATCCCCAAGTAAGGTTTGGGTAAATTCCTAAATGAATCCACAAAATAAGAAACAGGCAGAACATTGCTGATTGGTTCCAGACCTGAGTAACATTTTTTTAAAAAATGAAAAAAGAGTTCCTCAGCATAAGAAGTAAATGGGAAATGTCAATATTTACCAGTTATATCAAAGCATATATGAAGCATTTTGTATATTTTAGAAACCAATGTTCATTACCCCATGGTCAAAACTAAAGTTAGTTCAAGTAAATCAATAGAAACTCTAAGAGTGATGGGCAAAACAGAATTAAATTTCTTTGATTCTGCTCATTTGCATTTTTTCTGAAATTATTTGTTCTGCTTATGATTTATGAGACCTTTAGATGAACATGACTGTTAACTGAAAGTAGCACATTTAATTGTTCCTAGGGTTACATAAGTAAAGAAAGTTCTCTTTGTAGGAGAAACTTTCTGTCAGTTGCTTCATTTGCAGTAGAACTCAACTCCTGGTTAAACTTAACGCTATGGTATTTGGGCTAGTTAAGCATGTATCTCTCTGTTATTCCATAGGGAATGAGCTGGGCTGTCCTTGTTCACCACGTCCACCTGCACTTCGTTAGAGAGCAGAGCTTTCACATGCCATACCACAAGATCCCCACAATGACATAACTCCATTCAGAGACAGGCGTGACTGGGCTGGGTTCTTTCCCCCTCCTTAGCTCTTGTATCACTAAGAATCTGGCAGCCAGTTCCGTCCTGACAGAGTTTACAGCACATATTGGTGGATTCGTGTTCTTAGGGCATCTGCTTTAAGAATTATCGAAAGCAGTGTCAAGACAGTAAGGTAAGTCCTGTTTCAACTGTAGCACTGGGGATGCTGAGTGTTTGGGACAGTGTTTACTGTAACAGGATTAGAAAAAATTCCAGAGCAACTTTGCCAATTGCTATTAAACAACAAATGCACAGTTCTGAGCATTAACTTTCACATTTTGCTTCATATGTTTACCATGCTTTATGGACTTGAGAAACATTTTATACAATATATGCTGTGTTCCTTGGCAAAGGAAGTCATTCATGGGAATGGGAAAAATACTAGACACAGTGAAGAAAGCATAGAAATTAAAATGCTATTTTATGCTAATTAGTTCTATATGTCAGTATTATCAGATACTTTTGCAGTAAATAAAGGAACTTTCAGTCTTCAAAATCTTTTATGATAAATATATTCTTAGAGTTTGCAATAAACATTTTATCTTATAAAATGTGCACTGAAGGACTTAGATACTTGAATTGTTTAATTATTTCTGCTTTTTAATATTTCAAAAAAATTTTTGTATGTATGTCTTAAGGAACACATTTCAATGAAATTCTGAAAGACAGGACTTACTTTTAAAAAGTAGCATTTCCTCTATAGCCACAAGTATTTGGAAAAAAAACTTGAGGAAAATATAGTGTGCTTTTGCTTCATAGTGGAGTCATTATATGGTTACAAACTTTCTTTGAATTCAGAGCCCTCATTTTTACCCTGTCAAAAAATATGGGAGCATTTCTCATTACTTTTCTATACTCATATTATAGCTACCATGACATTTTTGGTGTATATTCTATTTAAAACAAGGCAGAATCTTAATGAAGCAAGACAAATGTCCTGTAATTTATAAAGAATCTAGGAAAATATCATTAAGTTCTTTTTAATATTATGCAACTGTCAACATGGTCAAGCTCTGTGAGCTAAGTAAATGACCTCCATAGTTTACTAAGGAGCTGGCTAAATATGAAGCATTGGGTTAGCAGAGTGTTTGTAACCATTTCTGTGAGTATTTCATCTGATAAAGTGTCTTATAATTCCAAGAGGAAATGCAGAAAAGTAGTTTAAAACTCCTGGCTCCAAAATCCTACTTCACCAAAAAATTTTGTAATGTGTTTTTCACAAGATGGTACAATATTCTATGGTGTCTATTGGAAATGTAGAATCTTTTCTACATTAAAGATTTCCTTCTCAAGGTTAGCAACTTTTTTTCAGCCATAACTCTTTAGTCTACAAAAGTCCAATTCTTATATCCTAGTTTCCCTTTTACAGAGTTGCTGACCTTATACTTCCCCAAGCAGTTGAAATGGTTTTGTTGAGCCTCACCTCAGAAACATAGTCATGTAAGGTAACTGTTAGAAATAATTTTAAATTTACATTATCAATTGTATCTCTTCCTATATGGTTCCCAATGCCAGTGTTAAATGCAAATTTTGCTCAATTCCAACTTCCTTCCCACTGTCATTCTGAGGCCACTAAAATGCAAATAATCCACATTTTGGCAGGAAGAAGACAGGGAACTTGTGAATTATTGAGAGAGAGAGGAGCTTTAATTTAAATTGACCAGTTGAATCTCTCACGAGATTTAAAAATTCTTAGAATTTTCAAACTTTTCCTGATTAATAATTACTTTTCCTAAATATTAGTTTGAGAACACATTTTGGAATGTGCCTAACGGTATAGCATACGAAACAAAACTTGTTATGATATGCACACACACATACACATACACCAAGAATTCTGTTTCCCTTCCTCAGAATCAACAACAATAACCAGACACATTGAAAAGAATGTGCCTCCCCTCCCCTCCCCTAAATAAGCACAGTTTTCTTCCAGGCAAAACCACAGATTGCTCCTATTCCCTGTAAGGGCCTTCTTAATGAGACATTTTAATGATGTGGAATAATAGGGTAGAACATACAGTTTACAACTGTACTTCTCATTTTCAGTTATTCTGGTTTTGAGGCAGTGTTCTAACATGGTGGTCAATGAAGATCTCCCAGAAACTTCTTGCAGAAAGGCATTTAATCAGAAGTCAGTGAGTTGACTGGAACAACTGGAACCGGTGCCCCTCAAAAGGGAGCACATGTGTATACAATCTAACCTGAAACCTGTTCCCTGCCCTACAGGTTGTAAACTTACACCCTCATCCTCATACTTAAATAAAAATGTAAAAGACAGAATTAGATACATGCATGTTTGTGGTGCATTTAAAATTGGCATGTCAAATTTATTTTTCCTGAAAGCATATTATTTTATAATAATATATGTTTCCATCTTATATAGGATTCAAATCATTTGCTGAAAATGAATCTAAGTACATTCACTCTCTTCTTGGCATTAATTGGTGGTGCCAGTGGCTATTACTATGATGATTATGAATTTCCCCTCTCAATTTATGGGCGATTGTCACCAAACTGTGCACCAGAATGTAGCTGCCCTGAAAGCTATCCATCTGCCATGTACTGCGATGGTCTGAAACTAAAGAGTGTGCCAATGGTGCCTGCTGGAATCAAATACCTTTACCTTAGGAACAATCAGATCGACCATATTGATGAAAAGGCCTTTGAAAATGTAACTGATCTTCAGTGGCTCATTCTAGATCATAATCTTCTAGAAAGCTCCAAGATAAAAGGAAGAGTTTTCTCTAAACTGAAACAACTGAAGAAGCTGCATATAAATTACAACAACCTGACAGAGTCTGTGGGTCCACTTCCCAAATCTCTGCAAGAGCTACAGCTTACTCATAACAAGATCACCAAGCTTGGCTCCTTTGAAGGACTAGTGAACCTGACCTTTATTCATCTGCAATACAATCAACTGAAAGAAGAGGCCATTTCAGCTGCACTTAGAGGTCTTAAATCACTTGAGTACCTTGACTTGAGCTTCAACCAGATGACCAAACTGCCTTCTGGTCTCCCAGTTACACTTCTAACTCTCTACTTAGACAACAATAAGATCAGCAATATCCCTGATGAGTATTTTAAGCGTTTTACCGGACTGCAGTATCTACGTTTATCTCATAATGAACTGGCTGATGGTGGTATACCTGGAAATTCTTTCAATGTGTCATCTCTTATTGAGCTGGATCTCTCCTATAATAAACTTAAAAGCATACCAAATGTCAATGAAAACCTTGAAAACTATTACCTGGAGGTCAATGAACTTGACAGTAAGTAGAAAGTTGTGCATGTTTTAATTGATGCATCCTGAAGTCTTTAGGTGCCTAAACATTGCAATACAAATATTGCATCTGGCTCCACTGTATTAAAAATGAACTAAAACTGGCCAAAAAAAAAAAAAATCCCTCTAAATCAAACATAGAAGAATCCTAGTTCAGAAACATAGCCAAGGTCTAACCTTTCTTTGGAGTGTCCACATGAGGAACAGTTAAGATCACAGAATTTAAATATTAATTGCTTTAAACGTAATATTCTGGGCTAATTGATCCTTCTGTATTTTTTCTTGATATTTATCTGCTCTTATTTGCCTTCTTTATGACTTAGTTTGTGTCTGACATTTATTTATTTATATATAAATAAATCTTGGTAAGATTTTGCTGACAGAAGAGCAAAGAAATCCAGAAGCAGCATTGCAGGCAGTGGCTTTAAAACCTCCCTCCTGTTTACCCTCAGAATATTCTCTAGCCTTATAGCTGTCCCTGACATCTTTATTTGGGACCAATATATTACTGCTATCATAACCATAATCTAACTTTGTTATCCCACTATGGCTTGTGTGACCTACACAGTGTTCTGATGAGGACTGTGATGTAGCTTAAGGAGGACAGACTTATGATGAGGCTAGAACTTCTCTCTTTCTTTATACTACTTCAGAGCCCTTTTTCTCACACACGACAGTCCTCAACATTTGATTTTCCTATGGTTTCTCCTTCCCTTCTCTTGTTCACACAGTTTGTTTTTCATTCATCTTCTGAATAGAAGTTTGAATGGATCCACTTGGACCATTTATTCACTCTTTTGGGACATTTTTTTCAATTTAAGTAATACAGATAGATGGGGGAAATTGAAATTCCCCATTCCCCACCTTACTCTATAATAGAGTGTGGCAGAAGAGAAAAGGGATGATTCATGGATAAAGACTGTGAAATAAAAAATTGTCTCTAAAACACTGATTCACACACAAAGCAATTTTATCTGCAAGCTAATCGATTGAAATTGAACATTTTTTTAATCTCATAAAAGTTGGTTTCCTTGCCATACTGGATAAGGATATTAGCATTTTTATCAGAAGTTACAGTGTAACTTATGAATATAGTGCTTTGCAATACTACAACTGTTTTCTGTAGCTCCTGTTAGGACTGGGGTGCTCTGAAGGAGATTATGATTGCCAACTCTGAAATACCACATGTTCTCTGTTGTATCTGGGGCTCTGCCAAGGTAAGGTTTGGTGCTACTTGAATGTTGCACAATACACAGTTAAGCTATCATAGCTGAGTAACTGAAACAGTTGTTTACAGTGGAAAACTCACTATATGGCCATCTATGATCCCACATTTAAACATTTTTGGTTAGGAGGAAGGATCACTAACAGGCCAGCATGCTAAAGGAATTTAAGATGTTTGAAGGCTGAAGAAAACCATTCCATTTGGTGGGTGGGGGTTAGCCACAGGGGCAGGACTATTCCCTTTCCTGAGACAGGAAAGGAGAGAGATGTACTTGCAGGCACATTTGGAGGAATAAAGGCGAGGCCTGGAAGTTCGAGCAAAGGGTGGAACAGCCAGTAAAGGAGTTAGGGAAGGTGGCATACGGTAGAACACCAGCTGCTACTGGGTGCCAGTCGAGGTTGAAACCACAGGACCCGGCTCCCAGTGGTCACTTCATAATGAGTCTTTACCTTTCTTCTTTCCTTCTCCTTGACACTTGGTGAGGTATATTGATTGCCATTGCAGGTATCACCTCAATTTGGGTTACTTGTCCAGATAATAACCACGCACAGCAATTGTTCACCTTCTCTTAAGATTAACACGTCCCCTAATGTTTTTTCTAGTATTAGGAAATATATAGCCATAAAGAATTCTCCTATTTCAAACTTGCAATTCTAAGCAATGGCTTAATCCCAACTCTTTCAAGTGAAAACTATTTGGAGAAGAGGACAAATTGAAAAGGATATTTTTAATTGCTTAGGACCTACTAAGTCCCAGACAGTGTAAATTGCTTTACATACCTTAACTCATTTAATCTTCATACAAGACAGGGAGGTAGATATATTATCTCTAACAGGAAGACAAGATAAATGTTCCGTGGCACTAAGCTAGTAAGTGGCAGAAGTGGAATGCCATATGTGCCTTGACCCATGTTCTTTACATCCCTCCATATTGTCTTAGAGGTATTCATAGGTACCATGAGAAAGATCATTGGAATTAGAGTGATGAGTTGTGTAAGACAGAATCTTAGAAGAAAGGAGTGTAGTAGTTTGGGCTTTCAATGAAGTCTTTGTTAACTAGCCTTTGAGATTGAAAGAAGATAACAAGATAAAGGGCCAGATAAGGTTAATTTGAAATAGACTTGAGCAAACAGAGGCAGTTTCTATGTGCATGCATAGACCATGCAATTCTGTAATAGTCTTAGTTCCCAATAAAAACTTAGTTTTTAATTTTATGGCAGCTTTTTGACAACAAAGGAAAAGAAGCACATGGAGTCAGATGGTCATCCTTCCATGATTTGTTTTCCCCTTGAAGTTTTGAATCACTGTAATGTATTTTGCAGGAAGACTCTTCAGACACCACCTAATTAAATGATCTTATTTTAAGATGCAAAAATCAAGGATGCTTATACTGGTATGGTAGTCCATAGCATAGCACCAATCTTAGAATTCTTGAGGCTAGACTAAACATTTCAAAAGAGTTCTTAGGTAATATGACACACTTATTGAGTACCTTTGTAAAATCAACTTCTGATAATACAAATTCTGTTTTTTTTTAATACTTCCATTAAATATCCTGACCTTCCATAGTAATTCTTTACTAAATATTGTTATTTAGCACATTATAAAATACATAGTATAGATGACTTTTCTAAGTGGGAAATCGTATTCACTAATATAGATTTGAGGCATTTTTGTTTTAATGATTATTTAGAGCCAGTGTATTAAAATAGATGGTTCAAGTTTTCCATTCTTTATTTTCCAGAATTTGAAGTGAGAAGCTTCTGCAAGATTCTGGGACCATTATCCTACTCCAAGATCAAGCATTTGCGTTTGGATGGCAATCGCCTCACCCAAAATAGTCTGCCCCCTGAAATGTATGAATGTCTACGTGTAGCGAATGACATCACTGTGAATGTGAATTGATATCTGCCAATTCCAGTTATATTGAGGTGTATCCTAAAGCAATACTTTATAGATGTTTTTTGCATAAGTTTTCCTAGTATCATTTTTTCTTGCTGTTTATTACTTCTAGAAATTCTGAGGGAAAATGTGTTGTAAACATTTTGCCACTTTTTAAAGAGAAAAGATGAAAGGCAGGCCTATCTCATCATAAACACACACACATACACACATGGATACCAAATATACTGCTTTATTTGTAAATTTCGTGATTTCTAGATCCCGCCTGTCAAATGATGTGCAAAGCCTTTTATTGGTTGCATGGAAGTCAGTCGAATTTTATGATTCCTAAATCTTTTAACTTAATGTACCCAAGGCATGGACTATATGTGGTTGTTTTCCTTTTTGAGTGAAATTATCTCAATATATTCAAATTTGTTTAGTTGAAAAATAGATATTTTTGAGACCAATACTTTTGCAAAATAATAGACAAAAATCTCAAAGCCAGATGCATTTAAAGAATAACTTTTAGTGTTAAAATTTACATGTGTAACAAGTAGAACTTTTCTTTCTAGAATTATTTTTCATGTTTATGTTTCTTTTTGATTATTTTGATTATTTGCATGTTACATTTAACAAGCTAATAGGAAAATAAAACATAGCAAATATCACTGTGTTCACCTTCTTGTGAAATGCATTTCTCTCATATATAAAACACATTGCAGAATAGAGTTCAAAAGATATCTCTAACCTACAATATTTGACTGATACTAACAGGATTTTCCTCTAGATAAATAGTTTGCTTCTACCATGCACTTTCAAGGAGTTTCTAAACACATCTAACAGTACAGTATGCGTTTGTATCTCATAACTTGCTTGGATATTTGTCATTATTACCATTTCTCACTCATATGTAAAGGTATCTTATTAAATAAGAAATTGCTGGAAGAGCACAGCAACTACTTCTTGATCCTTAATCAAAAATGGTGGATAACTCCCAGGATTGAAAATGCTGAATAACTGTAAAACTTCCTGAAATGAGACTTTATAAATCAATTTATCTCCAAGCCAACACATTTGGAATATAGAGTTTGAGTTTTTAATCCAGTAATAACTGTTTACATCTTTCATGGGTATCCATGATTCATTACAACAGCAATTATAAGGGCATGACATTTATGAAGACTTTTTATTTTACCTAGTTAACAAGAAAACCTAGGTCTGGAGTCAAATGTTGTGTAATGAAAAGTATCCTTATCTCATGTGAATGTATATAAAGGACACATATCCTTAAAGCATAACACATTTTAACAGAACATTTCTAGTGAATTATATCCTATAGTAAAATGGCCTACCAACAAAGAATCATCATCAATTCAGACTGAGTTAACTGGCAGATGTGTGAGAGATATCTTACATTAGGTATACTGGGTATTTTTGAGCCCCATATCTCTTCTACATAAAGGAAAGTTCTCTGAGTTATGATAGCACTCTCAGGTCACTTCCTGGTATGCACTTAAAATTAATTTTCTCTTAATTAAACTGTAATATAGAAGAAATGAAAATATATTTCCCTTTCCCTGTCTGGAAGAATCCTTTGAAATCTACTCTCTAGTAAGAAGCAGAGGATGTGCCATAAAATCTCTTTCAGAAAGAATGTGATAAACTAAAGGAATTTTATTCTTTCTTTCTTTTTTTTTTTTTTTTTTTTTTTTTTTTGAGGTACCAGGATGGGGGATTTAACCTGGGACCTTGTATGCAGGAGGCCAGCACTCAACCACTGAGCCACATCAGTTCCCCTGAGCTGGCTCCCTTGTCAGATTGCTTACTGATTTTTCTTTGTTGTTTTGCTCATTGTTTGTTTTCTTTGGAAGGGAATCAAACTCAGTACCTCTCATGTGGGAGGTGGGTGCTCAGTGTCTTGAGCCATGTTCAATCCCCAAGAGCTTTGTTTTTATACTACTTCAGGAAAAGAACTCCTTCTTCTTGGCTAACAGTCAACTTCTAAAAAATCATTGGATTTATCTCTTTCCAAAAGATCTATGTTACTCTTAAGCCTAAAAGGCAAAGAGCATAATGTTTAAAATAGCAACTCCTTTGCATTAAGGTCAATTGAGAACAACCACATTAAGCATAAATGGACACATTATTATCTATTTAGATTCTTCTTTCTCAAAATGGCTGAGACTGCTGAAAATAGAAGCTTCTAGGGAAATCACTAGTTAGATCCTATTCCAATGCAGCTCCTATTTCTAGAGACCAGATCCCATCTCTCCAGGACCATACTGGAAAGCAGTTTTTGCTAGCTCCTCCCTTTACTGTTCCAGCCCTAGGGAGATGCTGAGCGAAGGAAATCTTAAGGGTCCTTTATCTGTTCTCCCCTCACTCTCCTTCCTCCACTTTTGGGTAGTTTTAAAAATTTCAAGTCCATAACCAGCATATTGGGATGTTTTCCTAAAATGTACACACAATGCCTATAGACACACAAACTTAGCAGGTTATGTAATGTCAAATTACACATTTTAAAAGAGCATCTGTGGGTGATTCTGAAACTGATGGGTGGTATCGTGCATCCATTAAAAAAAAAAACTGACTTAGTGGGATGCTATGGTCAAGGTATTGAAATCCCAAATATTTGAAAAGCAGCAAAGCCCTTTTCTTTAGGAAAGCATAATAGAAGCCTGATGTTTGTAGCATACACACATAATACATATTATTTTTACCATAATCTAACTTACTAAAACTCTCTAGCTCTAGCTCTCCTTTTTTTTTTTTTTTTCGGTCTGTAATAAAGGAATACAAATGTGAATTTCACAAAGATATCATGAAATACTTCAGTCACCCAATTTCTTGAGATAATTCTCCTTTGCCTACATTTCTTTTTCCTTTAGTGTGATCCAACTGGTACTCTTTCAAGAGAGATGACTTAGGATTCACATTGATTAAATTTTCAAGAAGGTGCCTTTGAGAAGTTTCAACAATGTGAATTTAAAATATGGCCATCTCATTAACAAGGATTTTGATTTGGCTCCTTTCTGGATAAAATCCGCCATGAAGAGATGAAAGCAAATGGATTCTTTCCCTCTGAAGACAGATTTTTGGAAACCCATCTGTATTCCCTGATTTGGGGGGAATGTAGAAAATGAGAAAAGGCCCTCTTTGTTCTAGACTTCTCCATCTGAAAATCAGGGCTAGGCCATGGTTTATGGTGAAGGAGAACTATAATATACTCAACTTTGAGGATTGTAAGGAATGATCATGCCTTAATAAGTACAAAAAATGGAGATGAATAACAAACCACTAAAGGAACCAGAGGAACATTGGTTTCTTAGTTAAAAGTTCTCCCGTGGTAACAGCTATGTTTTCAGAAATACTGGAAAGCTTAAAACGTTGACTTATGAAGCACTGTGGATTTTTCTTCTTGTGATCTTTTAAATTTTGGATTTTGGTTTTTCTATAATTGTAATTTTATCATAATCATGGCCTTGGATGTTTCTTTGGTTGAATTTTAAAACCATCAGAAATATTTGCCTAACAGTTACTCACCAGTGAAAGACTCATTTTATATAAAGTGGACTCTAAAGCAATTTCACTGCCAGAACTAAAATTTATATAAAATTAAAATGCTGTCGAATTTTAAATGGACATGCCATACATATATGAAATAAACAGAAATATATTTTTTATAATAGCTAGCAAATTATTTTTATTTATTCACTCACCTATTTAATAGATTTTGTTTCCAGATAAGTGTAAGAAGTTGTACTACAACACCTGTAGGCAAAAGTAGAAATTTAGAAACACAAAATGAGTGAGGCACCATATGTGATAATTCTCTTGGAAACCTTCAAGGTCCCACTTCTACTGTGTAGTAGCTCCAAACAGTATCATATGCATGTGTACCTTGGTACTTTAAAAGGAACTGACTATTCTATTGAAAAGACAACATTTTGCATAACCTTAACATTAAAAAAAAACAAAACACTTACACCCTTAACTCTACTGTACTCTCTGTTTTATCCCTGTATTATTTCTCAAATAAACTCCTTCCCACCTTCACTGCCACTGTTTTATTTCAAGACTTACTCAATTTTCATCTGGACCTTTGAAATTCTCATGTTTTTTCCTAACTTCATCATCCATAATGCTACCAGAGTGATTTTTCTAAAATATAAACCTGATCCATTATTATTTACTTGCTTCCAGGATGTATTTCAGGCTCTTCAGCAAAGCATATAAAGAATCTGGTCCTTGTTTATCTCTTGAGCTTCATCTCTTGCCAAGGCTTGCCAGGCCCTATCGGGTTCCATATCAAAGTGCTTGAATTGCTTCAACTAAGTTATTTGCAGCTGTTTTATGCTCCAGTATCTTTGAAACTCTGTCCTATCTTCTGCAAGTTCCCCTTTGGCCCTTCTACATGGAAATACCTCTACACTTTTCAAGACTTTTTGTAAGCTAATCTCTCCCTTTACCACAAATGCCTCTGAACCTCCTCAGCCAAAATACATAGAAATGCTTTATCAAAGCTCTGTGCTAGAATAAAAACTTTCCATCTGTACCTCTTCCATTCATTTTTTTTCACTTTGCCTCTGTGTTAGTCAGCCAAAGGGATGCTGATGCAGAGTCACAGAAATTTGTTGGCTTTTATAAAGGATATTTATTTGGGGAAAATGCTTACAGTTACAAGGCCCTAAAGAGTGCAAGTTAAGGTTACTTTTCTCACCAAAACTGCTGCCGCGTGTTGAAGCAAGATGGCGGGCAATGTCTGAGAGTTCAGCCTTCCTTTCGCTCTTAAAGCTCTATGGGCTCAACGTCTTCTGTTCTCAGCTATAGGTTAGAGGGCTTGTTTCTTTGTGGGCCTTCTTAGCTGCTCAGGGCTCTGGTATCTTCAGCTGCAAACTGCAGGTGAATGGCTCATCTCTTTTCCCAGGACCTCAGGATCAAGTTCTCTCATCCACCATGTCTATTCCTGTGTATTCTCTTCTGTGTGAGTGTCCATTTATATAGCCCAAGGGGGCAGGGACTCAACTCTGCATGCCTTAATGACATGGTCAAATCAAAGCCCTATTCTTGATTTAATCAAGTAAAAATAAAACCTTGGAATTTATATCAGAGAAAGGGTATCATGCCCAGAGGAACAGACCAGTTTACAAACATCATCTATATCTCCTTTTGGAATTCATAAACAATATCAAACTGCCTCCCCTATACCTTTGAATTCCAAAAAGACATTACAATATTCAGAAAAACATATTTCAGTAGCAATGCTAAGTACAAAATCACATCACAGTCAGTTTATAGAAAAACAGTTTGCCTTGGAACAAAGTCCTGTCTGGTTGTAGAAATCTAAAATTTACAAAACATTTTATCTGCTTCCAGTATACAAAGTGACAGACAAAGGCTAAACATTTGCATTATCATAAGGGAAATTGAGAGGGAAACATGAATCATTGGTCCCCTAGAGTTCTGAAAAGTACCCCTGCAGGGCATACTTGATTAGATTTCACAGTCTGAGAGTCATTCTCAAGAAGATGGTTTCTTCTCCCTGAGGCCTCATAGGAACCCATCCTTTCCACAGGCTTGCCCAATGGCCATTTTCTTGGTTCTACCCTCATCAAGCATTTGGGTGGTGACTGAGTTCCAGATCTCACCCTCCAAGAATGGGGTTATGGGAACACTTTACCCAATCTGTGGGGTAAAGTTTCAACACCCTTAGTAGAGTGAGATAGAGGCAACATTCCCCTTATCTCTGGCATACAGGCCCAGCCCTCTCAGAGCAATCAGTGGCAACCTGGCCTTCTATGGGGGACAGGTCCACCCCTCTCAGACCTATGGGGTGTCGATCTCACTCTGCCCAATCCTTAGAGAATGTGCTACACTTTTTCCGTAGCCTGGGGCAGCAAAACTATCCCTGAACAGTGGATAGCCACCCTCTTCAACTGCTGGTGCAAACTCATCTTCTCTGTACACATGGGTGGGGTTCTTCTCTTGGCCCAAGGGCATGTCTAAATTCCAGACCTCAGCTTCCTTGGTTTTCCTTTTAAAACCATTTTCTCTTTCATCTTTCTTCTCCATGTCCCTTTTAGTCCAAGGCGACACACAGTTTTCTCAAAAAGCTTATTGGTTTAGCATGCAGAAAGCATGGGTCCAAACCATCAAACAGTAAAACTTTCCACACGTCTTTCCTGGATAGCTGCATTTTCCATCCTGACTTACAAGTTCCAAGTTGAGTTAATTCCCCAAACGGGGCACAATTGTCTGGGGCTTGATTTCCAGAGACTTGGAATTTCCAGAATCAGTTTCTATTTTCTTTGTGCAGAACATTTCAGTTATCAGCTGATCTCTTTCCTCTACCATTTTGCTATTCTTACGGCAGAGAGAAGTCAGGTGATTGTGGTACTGAAGGTCAGGATGCAAGAAATCTCTGAGAAGGAAGATTTATTAACAGCTGTCCAGGCCTGGTGGACGTCTGTCCAAATATACCGATCCCTGAATAGGATTTCTAAGTCCCTTTTATACAAAGGATGTAGGAGCGGGGAGTCAAGTGGTGCTTTTATGCAAAAAGGATTTTCTTTGTTAGTTTATTAGAGTTTTAAGGGTTAGTTTGGATACCAGGTAGGTTTGAATTAACATATCACTCACATTCTAGGTAAGCTTGAATTAACATATCCCTCACATTCCATCTGGATGTAAGTTCTAATACTCATTCAGTCTGCATCCTCCCTGAATATTCAAAGCCTATAGAGCCTATATCACTTCATTGGCTTTCTGGGAACTAGGTATACTTGAACACAGAATTAGATAAATTTGAATTCATGCACAGGCCATATTACTATAAGCTGCAAAGAGAAGCCAGGCTGCACTTTCTACATTTAGTTTGGAAATCTCCTTGGCTAAATGTCCAAGCTTGTAGTTTTCAAATCCTTCCTTCCATACAACATCAGGCATCAATCTTGTTAAGATCTCTGCAACTTTTAAAACACAGATTTCTTTTCCTCCAGTTTCCAAAAATAATTTCATCATTTACTTCTAATGTCTCATCAAAAGTCTCTTTAGTATCTATATTCTTACCAACAGTCTCTTCAAAGCAATCAAGGCCTTTTCTATCAAGCATTTCACAATTCCTCCAAAAAAATATCCCTTACCTGTGTATACAACCATTCCAGCATTTTGGAAATTGCAAAAGTACCACCCCACTCTGTGGTACCAAATTCTCTATTAGCCAAAGGGGTGCTGATGCAAAGTACCAGAAATCTGTTGGCTTTTAAAAAGGGTGTTTATTGGGGTAAACATTTACAGTTACCAGGCCCCAAAGAGTCCAAAGTTATTTTTCTCACCAAAGTCTGTTGCCATGTGTTGAAGCAAGAATGTGGGTGATGTCTGTGAGGGTTCAGCCTTCCTCTCTATCTTAAGGCTCCATGAGCCCAGCCTCTTCTGACAGGCTCATTTCTTTCCAAGCCTTCTTAGCTGCTTAGGGCTCTTGCCTCTTCTGTTACAAACTATCAGGCAAATGGTTCATCTCTCTTCCTGGGGCTTTAGGATCAAGTTCTCTCCTCTGCCATTTCTATGGAGCTCTCTCTATTCCCGTGTACCTTCTTCTGTGTGAGTTTCAATTTATATAGCCCACCAAGAGGGTGGGGACTCAACCCTGCATGACCTAATGACATGGTCAAATCAAAGTCCTAATATTGATTTAATCAATATTTATCAATAAAAACAAAGTCTTTGAGTTTAAGTCAGTCAAAAGGTATCATACCCAAAGGACCAGACCAGTTTACACACATAATCTATAACTTTTAAAAAAATTCATAAATATTATCAAACTGCCCCAGCCTCTATGTGTATCCTTTCCATTCATTCATTCAGTAAAAATTGACTGAGCTTCCACTACACTTCAAGAATGGCTTTAGGTTTATCTATTCAGTAGTGAAAAAGGCCAAGAAATCAATACCCTAACAAAGTTTACATTTGTAGGGGATTCAGAGAATAAGTTAATAAGTGCATATGCTATGGCATGGTCCAAGTAGCAATAAGCAATGTGAAGAAATAATAACTACCTCAAAAGACTACTGAAGAAAGGAAGGGAGCGAGGGAGGGAGGAAGGGGGAAGGGGAGAGAAAGGAAGGGAAGAAACACACAGTTTTTGATGGGTGATAGCAAAGGTCTTCCTGAGAAAGAGTCTTTATTGTAATAATCACTTTTATTTGATGTTTTTGATGCATTGAATAGCACAAGGTATGCTGTGTTACATGAGATTGGTTTTTATCTATAAAGCAAATTCCTACTTAGCGGGGGAGAAAAAGCAGAATGTAAAGACAGACATGGGAAATGGATGTGACTCAACCAGTTGGGCTCCCATCTACCATATAGGAGGTCCAGGTTTCGATGCCCAGGGCCTCCTGGTGAGGGCAAGCTGGCCCACGTGGCAAGCTGGCCCAAGCAGAGTGCAGGCCCATGCTAGAATGCTGCCCCGTGCAGGAGTGCCAGCCAATGTGAAGAGCTGGCACAGCCAAATGATGCAACAAGAGACACAGAGGAAAGAAAATAAGAAGACATAGCAGAACAGGGAGCTGAGGTGACACGAGAAAATAATTGCCTCTCTCCCACTCCAGAAGGTACCAGGATTGGTTCCCAGAGTCACCAAGCAGACACAGAAAAACACGCAGCGAATGAACACAGAGAGCAGACAACAGGGAGTTTGGGGGGAGGGGGAGAAATTTTTTTTTTTTTAAAGAAGAGACTACCTTTGATAGAGAAAAAAATAAAAAATAAAGTCAGACGTATTTTAAGGTTTACAACTCTCATTTGAATGCAGATCTCTGCTCTCAGAATATGTGTACGAAGTCAGTACGCTCCCATGGCATTTAGACTTAAATGTGTTTACATGTATGTCAGTGCAAATTCCCTCTTTAAGCCTTGACAAAACACAGGGCCTGATAGTGAGTTCTGGTCAGTAAGATATGGTCATTGAATAGAGTTACTGGAATCAATCTCTGGTAAGAAGGATTGAATCAAGAAGGACTATCTTAAGCTGGGGCTCTTCCAGAAAGCCCCAGCAAAATTGCTTCAGCAAAATCAACTTTAAAGGAAACATTTGGGTTTACTTTAATTCACAGGAGCATCAACTCTCTTTATTAAATCTACTTTTAACTGAGTATTCTTTACTCTAAAACTTGGAATACAGAATATAGGAATATTAATCTATTTCCTCATATTATAAATCCATCAATAAATCCTTTTGACTAAAACTTCAAAATATGTCATAGTTCTGTTTGCTACCACTAGTTCAACCAACCATCATCTGTCTTCTGAATTTATTAGATAGTCTCCCAGTAGATTTAAATAGTTCCACTCTTGAATCCTACAGTCTATTCTCAAAGAACAGTCAGAGTGAGCATTGGAAAACATAAATCAGTTCATGTTCTACTCCAGCTTAAATACCTGCAATAGTTTCTTATCACACTTAAAATTCAAAGCCCTTTATTATGACCTTCAAGGCTATGGACCTTATCATTCTCCTTGTCCACTCCTTTCCAACCACACTGGTCTCCTTGTTCCTTGAATGTGCCAAGTGTAGTTCTGGCCCAGGTTGCTTTACACTTGTCTCCATTTGTGCTCTAAGTATAGACAAAGCCCATTTCCTCACATAATTCCAAAATCATCTACTTAAAGAGGCCTTCACTAAGAACCCCATCTAAAAGATCACACCCTGTCACTCTTCAGCACATACTCTGCTTTAGTTTTTTGTATTGTGTATATCAGTACCTGATATTGTATTAGACACCATATATGTATGTATGTAGGTAGGTACGTAGGTATTATCTGTCTTCCCACAATTAAAAATAAATTCTAAAAAGGCACAGTACTTGCTATTCTTGGCCCCAAAGTTTTATTCCTAGTGCCCAGAAGAATACCTGCACATGATATGGTCTCCAAAAATATTTGCTGAATAATAAATCACCATTCATTTATATTGTACTCTCACCTCTATGTTTTCATTGTATCTTCTTCACAATTTTTAGTATCATCACATTGTCAAAGGTGAGACTGAACAGACGAATGAATCTGCTAATAGGACATAGATAATAAGATGCAGAGATAAGGCTCAATCGTTAGCTATTGTAGGAATAAGATCTTGTTACTAATACTCTTTGATATAAAACTGTGAATGTTATGGTATGCAAATTATATCACAATAGAGCCAGTATAAGAAAATGAAACAATCAGGAATTAAAAGTTAACAACTGAAAAAGTAAGTGAATGATAATTTTAATTGTTGAAATAAACAGAGGATCTTTAGCCATGAAAAATGTACTTTATTTTTAAAAAGCCTCAATGAATAGATAAAAGACAGATTAAGTACACTTAGAGAATTAGTGACATGCAAGATATTTAAGGGATAAAGTTCTGCAAATTTCCATAAAGGGAGAAAAGGAGATTGAAAACAAACAAAAAAGATATTAAGAGATAAGGAAACTAGAATAAGAATTTTTAACACAGGTCTGAATGTAGTCCTAAAAAAGAAAGAATTGAGAAATTTCAAGAGAGAGCTGAGATTTTTTCCAGAGCTTGTGATGGATTGAATTATGTACCCAGTTTAGGTGTGTTCTTTGTCCTAACCCACATTCCTGTAGTATGGGCCCATTGTAAATAGGGTATCTTGGAGATGTTATTTTAAGTCCATGTATAGCCCAATTGAATGAGGTTGGAACTTAATCTGGAAAACTGGAGGCCTTAGAAGGAGAAAGAAGTCAGAAGCCTAAGTGAGAGAAGATCATGGGGAGGAGCTAGAAACCAGAAGTCAGAGGCAACATAGAAGAGAAGGCAAGTATAGCTCCTTGTGACAAGAAGGCCAAGTAACCCAAATGTTGCCAGCCAATCAGAATACTACTGACCTCAGGAGAAAGCAAGCCTTCTAGCTTCTGAAACTTATGCCAATAAATTACCATTGTTGAAGCCAAATCATTGTGTGGTATTTGTTAAAGCAGCCTGGCAAACCAAGACGGAGATGATAAGCAATATGAATCCATTGATTTAGGAATGACAAATTACTTTGAAAGGAACATTATCTCAAATGAAGGTCAAAGTAAAGACATTTACAATTACCTTGTAGACAATTCTAAAAAATGACCAATGAGGAGGAAATAATCTCCAACAGACTGAGATGTAAGAAGAAGCTTAAACACATAAAATAAAAAAATAACATATAAATAATAAATGTAGTAAATAATAATAATTATGCTTAATTTGTATAATTAAAAGAGAATAGAACAGAAAAATCTATGAAATAAATTAATTAAAATATATAAATTAACAAGATAATGATTGAAACATCATTGAAGAGAGCAGTCAAAATTTTATTTAATATAATTTTTTATTAGTTAATTCTGTATGGTAAAATCTTAAGAATAAGAAAAAGCAATAGAGTGTATAAATTATAAATCAATAGATGTTTAAAAATTGTAATAAGGAAAGGATAAACAAAAAGATTCACAAGCAAAACATGAAGGCAACAAAGGAGAAAGGGAAAATATTAAAATCATGAGACAAATAGAAATAAAAACTAAAATGGTAGAATCAAGTGCCACTGTTCACAGTAAGACCAAATTCATCACTACAAGCTATATCCTTTCATGAAAACAGGGAAAAATAAAATGTAAAAGGGTATAAAGAAACATATAGTAGGTAAATGCTAGCCAAAGATCTGGAGTAGCTCTAATCATACACGATAAAATGTATGTTAAGACCAAAAACATTAATAAGAATGGAAGGAGCACATGCAAAGCTTAATATACCAGAAAATAATATAACAGACCCCACAAAAATAAAAAGCATCATAAGAGGATATTATGAGGAACTGTATGCCAACAAACTAGACAACCTAGATGAAATGGACAAGTTCCTAGAAATGGACAACCAACCCACAATGATGCTACAAGAAATACAAGAGCTTAACAAACCAATCACATTTAAGGAGATTGAATTCCTCATCAAAAATCTCCCAACAAAGAACAGTCCAGGACCAGATGGCTTCACATGTGAATTTTACCAAACATTTCAAAAAGAATTAACACAAATCCTATTTAAACTCTTCCAAAAAATTGAAGAGGAGGGAATATTACCTAAGACCTTTTATGAAGCCAACATCACACTAATACAAATGCCAGATAGAGATAATGCAAGAAAGGAAAATAGCAAACCAATCTCTCTAATGAACATAGATGCAAAATTCTCAACAAAATAATTGCAAATCAAAAAATACAAAGAAGTATTATATATCTATGAAAGAACCTGAAAAAAATTTAGTAGCGTATTGGTAGATTTCAATATACTTCTTCACATTATAATTCAAGCAGTTAAAAATTAGCAAAGATATAGAAGATTAAAGCTACAAAATTAGAAACCTTGATTTAGTGGACATAAATCATAGTATGCATCCAAAAATTAGAGAATTCACATCCTTCTCAAGTTCAAATAGAGCATTTATAATAACTGATTCCATCTAAGCCATAAAACCAAATTTGTTCCAAGAAATTTCCAAGACTAGATAGCCTACAGAGTCAAGACAGAACCCACAGAACTTTTAAATCAGATATACAGATTACTAAAATGTAAAATGTCATATAATCAGAAAGTAAGAAAACACAATTCTATAGCACTTATAGTTCAAAGAAAAAATCAGAATAAAGATTAAAATATAATAAAAAATAATAATGAAAGTGTATTTCAAAATCAATTTGAGTCTGTGAAACTAGTAATTCTATATGCATTTTATTGCCAGAAATCCTGTTATTGGACAGGAAATATAACTGAAAATTCATGTGTTAAATGTTCAATATATGATATTTGATAAGAGTGAAATAACTCAAGAATATCAAATAAAAGGGATAATAAAGATGATAAATAAAATGATTAATAATAGTGATCAGCAAGTCAAAAGATGTTTTAAGTAAAAAGTAATGAAACATAAATCTTCTCTGGGCTTAATCAAGAAAAAAATAAAGTATAAAATTAACATTAGCAATTTTAAAAGAAGTATAAATACAGTCAGCAGAAGTAAGACAGTTAAAAAGAGAACTCTGTTTAACAACTTTTATGCTAAAGCATGTGAAAACTTAGTTAAAATGCATAACTTCTTAGAAATATATAACTAGCCAAAAAAAATGATTCAAGGAGAAATAGAACCTCAAAAATCCTAGATGTACTGAAGTAATTGAGGTGGCTGTAAAAATAAATCAAGAACTATGTCCAGAAATTTCTACCTAACAGTCTACCTATTCTTTGCAATTTTGTGTAAAATTTTCCAGAGAATAGAAAAAAAGACATCATTCCAATTAATTATTTAGAGTATTATAACCTTAATACCAAAACTAGAGAAGAACATATTGCAAAAGGAAAATCAATGTTTACAACACTGAATTCAGTTACAAAAATCCAAAGAAAACATTAGCAAACTAAATCCACTGGTATATATGCATAATCTAACATGAAACACTTTTGCTTATCCTGGGAATACAAATATTATTTAATATTAAAAAAGGTATAAATGCAGTTACTGCATTATTAATTAAATGAAAAATTTATATGATCACCTTAATAGAGGCTAAATACATATTTGATAAAATTCAAGTTAATTAATAATAAAAAAGTAAATTTTGGTAAACTAGGTAGAAAAGAAAAATTCCTTAACCCTATATAAATTGCCTTATAAATCTACAATAGGCATCACTTTAATTAAAAACAAAACATAATATTAGAAGCATTCCATTTAAATTCTGGAATAGGGAAAATACATCCATTATCACTATTTGTATTCAAAAGTCAATTGGCAGAACTTGATAGCACGATAAGAAAAGAAAAAGAAATTAAATGCATTGAGAAATAAAAGAAGGAAATAAAACTCTAATGTTTTCATGATCAAATATTGTCTACATAGAAAATCAAAAGAATCCCCAGAGAAATTATTAGAAATAATGTGAGAGAGTTCCAGTTATTTACCTTTTGAATCTCAGATCCAGTACTACCTTCTTATATTCTGTGATGCTGACGGTGAGGCTCTGCAAACTACAGTTCCAAATGCTTTTGCTTGCTGGCTTCCTATGAGAGTCTTCCAATGGGAAGGGAAATTGAAAGATGGAAGAATAAAAAGGACTTTTGTGTCATTATTTTGCGAACTTAACAGTTGATGCTAAAATTTATGTGCAAAAGCAATGGGCCAAGAATAACTAAAACATGTCTAATGAAAAATGATGGAAGATGTGCTTTTTAAGACTTACTATAAAGCTATTTAATAAGGCAGCATGGTACTGCTGCAAGAATAGAAAAATTGATAACAGGATGGAAGAGAAAATCCATAACAAGACTGACATGTATACAGAATTTTGACATATCAGGGACATGTCATTGCAAATCACAGGAGAGAATAGGAACTATTCAATAAAAACAACTGGAAAAATTGGTAGACATATAGAAACAAGACAAACTTGAATCTCTCCTTCTTCTCACACACAAAAATCACTTGCAGATGAATTAAGAGCTTAAATACCAAGCGTGAAACTTTCAAACATTTAGAAGAAAAGAGAAATGAATATATTTCTGACATGAACTCAGGGATATTTCTTAAAACAGACCATCAAGAATGAGATTGATGAATTTGATTACTATTAGGAATTCTGTTAATCAAAATTGTTGTAAAAGGAAATGGATAAAAAAGATACAAACTAAAAGAGGATATTTGCAGCATACACAACCTACAGAGGATAAATATCTAGGCTATATAAATATCAACAAATCGATAAGAAACAGAAAACACCTCAGCTTTAAAAATGGGGAAAATGCTGAACAGGCTTTTGCCTTCTGAACAGGCAGAAGAAAAAAAACATCTGACCAAAGAAATGAAGAGATGCCCAACTCATTATAGTTCATGCAAATGCAAATTAAAACCACACACACACAAAAATACCACTTATACTCATTTGCTTGCCAAAAATTAGGGAGTCTGACAATTTAAAGGGCAGGAGGGCATGTAACCATTTTTAACTATTACTGGCATGATTGTAAACTGGAACAATTTAGATAAATGACTTGGCCTTATCTTGCGAGTTGAAAGTTCATACATCCTATAATCCAGCAATTCCCTTTCTACAACCCTTCTCAAACCTTAACCTGAATATAAATCAACTTGAGGTCTTGTTAAATTGCAAATTCTCAGGTGTGATCTGAGATTCCACATATTTAACAAGCTCCCAGGTGATGCCCATGCTGTCAGTCAGCACACTGAGTAGCAAGATAAGCCCAGAACAAATTTGTGAATATGTGCAAAGGAAAGTGTGTGTAAAATATCCACGAACCCTTTACAAAATAGCAAAATAATGCCAAGAATATACATGCTCATCAATTTAAAAAATTGTGGGACCAATGGAATACACTGCAGTTAAAATTAATGAACTACAGTAACTACAATAGCATGGGTGAATCTTGGCAATAGAATATTAAGTGAAAAATCAATTCTGAGACAATTGTATATAGTTTGATACACTTTTTATAAAGTTCAATATTAAGAAAAATAAAAATACACTGTTTATGCATAAATACAGGCAATACAATGATAAAAACAAAATAAAAAATTATTAACACAAAACTCAGGATAATGTTTTTCACAGTTGGGATGGCCAGCAGAAGGATAGCATAGGAACAAAAAATAGGCAGAGAAGTTACTGGAAACATTCTCCTTCTTGGATTGGATGGATGTCAGATATAAAAAAACAATGAATTAAAAATAATGAATTAAAAATATGGAGAAACAATATTGGCAAAGAATATTCAGTGGTAGAATGAAGACAGAAATATTCTGATAGATTAGAAAAATACACTAAAACCAACATCGTGTTACTGACATTTCAACTGACATTTCAGTTGAAAATTTTAATTTCAGCAGAACAGAATAGCTTAACACACTTCAAGTTATATGAGATTAATATATATTTTTTTTTTCATAAAGACTATCCAGTCTTCTTTAAATTGTTTTAGTTTATCTTGGTTTTTTTTTCAAAAATAAATTTAGCCCAAGTGTTTCTTCTTAGTCTTCACTACATGTAACATTCCAAAGGCATTTCACATGGCTGTTCACTCCCTCTTTCTTGAAACTGTATATCTTGGCTTCTGTGATTCTAGACTTGCCTGATTTTCCACTTATCTCTCTTACTATTTCTTCTCATTCTTCTTTACTGCAGCCTCCATCTTTAAATATCAGTGTTTCATGGCTCAGTCCCTTTTCCTGCTATTCCACTCTCTCCCTACCCAAATTTCATTCATTTTCCAGTTTAACAAGCACTCCATAGGCAGCATAGTGAGCAGTTAAGAACATAAGCTCTGGATCCACAGTGCAGATATCCAAATTCTGTGTACACTACTTCCTGCCACTCTGTGCCAAAGTGTCATTTGTAAAATGGGATCACACTTGACTATTTGAGGATGCAGTGGGTTAGTTCAAGTAAAGCACTTGTTGGTCCATTTTAAATGTCCAAGAAATATTAGCATATGACATTAGATATAAATTATTTCTACTTTATCTCTCTTCCACTAAACTCTGTTTGGATTTGGGGTTAGTACATCCAACAGTCTACTTGACATACCCAATTGGTTGTTTTATTAGCAACTCAAACACTACATGTCCAAATCAGAATTTCTCATTTTTACCCTACTCCCCAAAAGCAGCTCCTCCCTCAGATGTTTCCCTCACAATTCCTGATTTTTTAAATGGCATCTAGAGGTTGCTCAAGACAAAAACCTAGAAGTCACACTTGATTCTTCCCTTTCTCTTATTCCTTACATCCAATTCATCAACAGTTTCTATTAAATATGCCACCAAAATGTATCCTAAATTTATCCATTTCTGTCCATCTCCACTGCCACTTCTATAGTGTAGGCTTCAATCATCATTGGCCTGAAAAATGTCATCGTTTCCTAAATAGTCTATGGTTGATCCTCAGTATAGCCACTAGAGTAATCTATCACTTTCCTTTTGGGATACAGGCTTTTCATATAAAAATTATCAATAAAATATATTTACATGATGGTTTACAGGTCAAATAGCATTACTGGGATTAGGAAAAAAAGTAACAATCTTCTGTCCATATTTCTCCATCCCCAATTTCCTCTCTCCAAAGATGAGCATTTCAAATGTTTTGGCTGTATCTTCTGTCATTTAACCCTATAATTCTAAATAATATGTCTCTTATATCCTTTTTTTAGGCAGTACTGGGGATTGAACCTGGGACCTTGCATATGGGAAGCAAGTGCTCAACCATTGAGCTACACTGCTCCCCATCCTATACTTTTATTTCATGATTTTTCACACATAGATGCCCCATCGCATTCCTGCAATGGACAAGGTAGAGTTAGCTCTCCTCTTTCTACTTTCTACACCCCTACCACATACATAGATATTTTCCTTCCCTAAACTATATTTAGAAGTTTAGTATGGATAAACATATTTAGAGTTTCTAACAATAACTATAAATCTCAGTTTGCCAGAACAGTTGTAACTAGTACCAGAAAGTAGTTGGCTTAAACAACAGGAATTTATTGGCTCACAGTTTGGAGGCTAGAAGTCCAAAATCATGGTCTTGCCTGGCAGGCCATGCCTTCTCTGGAGTCTGTGGTCATCTGGTGGTGACTTGCTGGCAATCAATTTCTGCCTCCATCACATGAAATCCTCCTGAGGTTGTCCTAACTGTGTCCAGATTTCATTTGCTTGTAAGGACTCCTATCATATAGGATCAAGGCCACCTTGTTCTAATTTGGCCTCATCTTAATAAGATCTTTGAAGATCCCATTTACAAATAAGTTTGCATCTGCAGGCATGGCAATTAGGACTTGAACATGTCTTCTTGGAAGTCGTGATTTAATCTACCACACAATGTAAATATTCACAACTGAAATATCTAGGGTATATTTCAATGTAGTAAATAGTGATTGCTATTTTTCCTTCAATGATTTTTTAAATGTTTATAATATAAGCCTCTCCAAATTATCTACAGTAATACAATCTGCTCTTAATATATTCAAGTATATCAGAGCTTCTAACAGTTTCATTTTCTTCTTGGAGACTCCCTTCTGGATGCCTCACTTCCCCTGCTCCAATTTAACTTGTTGTCCTCCAGGACAGATATATAGCTGCTATATGTTAAAGGTGAGACTTCGTTGTATCACTATCCTGGGAATTTCCTTTGCTCTATCCTCTGTCCAGTCCCCAGATTACATGTCATCTTCTCCCTCGGTTCATTTTATTATTTTCGTGGAACATGTTTTCCAAGAGCTTTCTTTACTCAGGAAAGGTATCTGGGAAGAAAGGTTTTTGAGATTTTACAAGCTTTAAAATCTGTATTCTGTTTTCACCCTGCACTCATTGCCCGATTATTTGAATGTGAATTGGTATGACTGTGACTTGATTACTGTTTCTCTGTTTCTCTATGCCTTTTTTGTTTGTTTATTTGGCTTGTGTGGGTGTTGTAGAGTTGTTGTAATAAAATACCACTGACAGGTTGGCTTAAACAACTGGAATTTATTATCTCACACTTTTAGAGGCTAGAATTCTAAAGCTGACTTGTCAGCAGAGCCTTACTTTCTCAAAAGTCTGTAGTGTTCTTGTAGCTTGCAGGCAGTCCTTAACTCAGTCTCCGCATATATCATATGGCTGCCTCTCTCCTCATCTATCTCCTCCCTCAGTGTTCAAATTTCCTCTCCTTTTAAGGACTCCAGTCATACTGTTTTTAGGCCCACTGTGATTTACTTATAAGGCCCTACCTTAAACTTATAACATTCTTATAACATTAAGATCCTATTTAAAAATATATTTATAAACATAGGCCCTAGGGTTAAGATTTGAATGTGCCTTTATAGGTGGCATGATTCAACTCATAATCGTGAAGATCTCAGGAAATTTGTGGAATCTTCTCCTTGTTCCAAAGACTATGAAATTTCATGATAATTACATACCTTATATATCTTGCATAAACAAAATACTTTATATTCCTTGCATACATTGATATGGTTCATTTTTCATTTATTGGGCCAGAGACACAGCAGACCTATTTAATCTGAATAGGCATGTGTTTCTGCTCTATTTCAAATCCAGAAATAGTAAAAAGGAAAAATATAAAATGCAAGATAATTTCACAAATTTTTTGGATGCAAGCATTCATACTGGAGTGCCCTAGGAAATATTGAAAAGAGTGAATGAAAAAGACCTACATTTAAGTATTTTGTTGTAAAATTTCAGGACTTATAGAATAAAGATCATATCTAAATATTATCAGAAGGGGAAAAAACTGATGATAATCACCATGTCACGCAATTTGTCATCGGTAATACAGGATACTTGAAGAAAATATTTTCCAGGATCTGAGAGAAAATGAGTTTTAAACTAGAAATAATATTAAACCAACCTATCAGTTAAATGTGTAGGCAGAATAAATATTCATATAATACGGAGTTCATAAATTAGGCTTTTCCTATTGTTATAGTTGCTACAAATACCATAGATTCCTGGTTGATGCTGCTCTTTCTTTCAAACTCTAAGTTGACTCCATCGGGAAATCCTTCTGGTTATACCTTAAAATATATCCAGAGTTTGATCACTTCTCATTGCCCTCATCACTACCATACTGGTTTGGAGCATATCTTTGCATGTCTGTAAACTGCTGTACCCCCCCAGTTATAACCTATAACCACCTTACTGATCTTATTGCAAGCTCTAATCTTTAGTGGCCACAAGGTAATCTAGATTCAGAGTTATAACTCTTAAGTCCATGGAAAATAAGAGAGCAGATATATGCTGGTTGCTCCATCACAAATCTCTGAAGACAGAGAAAAGTGAAAACATATCCAAATAGACTACAAGTGGGGGCAGGATTATTCTCCAAACAAATATAGAGTGCTGAAATAAAAAGTTAGTAATAGGTAATGGCCAAGGGGGAGAGGACATTAGGCGATACCCCATATACTAGTTTTCAACTGTGGAAAATGACCTATAGATTTCAGAAGTCTTAGATTTGATAACAGAAAAAATATAGTATGTTGTTAACCTTGACAGTATTTTAAAAACCAAAAGGTAGATGGCAGATTTGAAGAAGGTCAAGGCAGGGAGAGAAGGGAAGGATGGAATCCTAATTTGCTTCTTCAGTTAGAGAGCCGATACTTAGTTGATAGAGAAAGAAGTGAAGGAAAGTATGTTGTTTGGAGTTTCAGAGGTCACCAAAGGAAGGCCTGATAATAGTGACAAAATAATATTGGGATAATGGTTAAAAAAAAAGAGGTGATGAAGTAATACTAATTCTCATTTATAACAGGAGGAAGTCAAGACACAATGTCTAGGAAGATGGCATAGGAGTAGACAGGGCTCAACTTTCTAGCAAAAATAACAGAGAAAAGGCCAAATCCTGTCCAAAGGACCTGCTTTGTGGGGTGTCAGCAGACCAGGACAGCGCTGTGCAATTCCCAGGAGGGTGAGGGACAGAGAGACAAGAACCGGAAACAACAAACATGAGTTACTGAACCCCTGCACTGGCCAGGAAGGGCTCCCCTCCCCACCCTAAAGACATTAAGCACAGATAAAATCCCTAGCTCATTGCAGCCAACTGAGAGGGGAACAAACATCTTCCTCCTTGTCAGCTGTTACAAGGGAAGAGGCAGGCTGAGTGGAAGGGGCTTATTTTCAGTGAGTTAGGCCAGTATAGCCCATTTTGAATATTGGCTCTGGTCGGACCAGAAACACTGGAGAGCAGACATTAAAGGAAACACCTCTGTGGAAGGTTCAGCAACCAGTGACATCTGCTGGCCAGTCAGGAAATTGCACAGAGAAATACTTTTCCATCTCTTAAGCCCCAAGGGAAAAAATCTGCACCCCATTCGTGAATCCTTGGTCTGATTTTGATAACTTAAGTTGGGCAAATCTGAAGACTCAGAATAAGTTGAAACAAAAAAATCAAAGAAGAGCTGAGGAAAAAAAAAAATGAGGCAAGAAAGAGAAATTGACCATCAGAGTAAATTCACCAACATACTCACATTCCAAGACATCAGAAAAAAATTACAAGCTATACTAGGAAACAGGAAGAGATGGCCCAGGAACAAACAAAATATCCTGAAGAGATACAGAATTTAAGACAACTGATCAAAGATAATCACACAAATTTCATAAGTCAATTCAAAGAATTAAAGGTAAATGTGACTAAAGAGATAAAGGATATTAAGAAGACACTGGGTGAGCATAAGAGCAATTTGAAAGGCTGCGAAGAAAAGTAAAAAAACTTATGGAAATAAAAGTTATGAGATTAAAAATAGAGGCACATAAGAGCAGATTTGAATTGCTTGGAGACAAAATAAGTGATTTTAAGAACAGAACATGTGGACTGGAAAACACATGAGCACAGAGAGAAAAAAGCATGGAAAAAAGGGAACAAGTCTCAGGAATTGAATGACAATGTGAAACGCACAGACATATGCATTATTGATGTTCCATGAGGGAAAGAGAATGGAAAAGGGGCAGAAAGAATATTTGAGGAAATAATGACTGAAAATCTCCCAACCATTATGAAAGATATCAATATCCAAGAAGGACAATGTACCACAAACAGAATAAATCCAAATCAGTCTACTACAAGACACCCACTGTTCAAAATGACAAATATCAGCGTAAAGAGAGGATTCTGAAAGTAGCAAGAGAAAAGCAAAGAATCACATGTAAGAGGATTTTAATAAGATTAAGTGCCAACCTCTCCTTAGAAACCATGGATGCAAGAAGAAAGAGGCATGATGTATTTAAGGTACTGAAAGAGAAAAATTGCCAGGCAAGGATTCTGTATCTGGCAAAACTATCCTTTGAAAATGAGGGTGAGTTTAAAATCTTCACGGAGAAACAAAAACTGAGAGACTATGTTGCCAAAAGACCAGAATTACAAAAAATACTAAAGGGTGTTTTGCTACCTGAAAGGAAAAAACAAGTGTGAGAGACTTGGAGAATAGTGGAGAAACAAAGAATCTTAGAAAGCATAAATTGAAGGGCATAAAGGCAAACAAAAGTAAGATTTGACAATGAAAAGCCAAAGGATAAAATGGACATGTAAGCAAAAGGTTTACAATAATAATATTGAATGTTAATGGATTGAACTTCCCAATCAAAAGACATAAACTGATACAATGGATAAAAAAATATGAGCCATCTATATGTTGTCTACAAGAGACTCACCTCAGAACTAAGAACACAACCAGGTTGAAAGTGAAAGGTTGGAAAAAGATATTGTATGCAAATAGTACCAAAAAGAGCTGGAGTAACAATACTAATATCAAACAAAATAGATACAAAACTGTTATAAGGAATGAAGAAGATCAATATATATTAATAAAAAAATTTAATCTAGACAAAAACACTATAATAAATATTTACTCACCTAACCTGGGTACCCCAAGATACATGAGGCACACACAGGAAAAACTGAAGAAATAAATAGATGTCTCTGCAATAATAGTTGGAGACTTACATGCACCACTATCAGCATTGGATAGAACATCCTGACAGAGGATAAATAAAGAAATAGAGAGCATGAGTAATATGCTAAATGAACTAGACATAACAGACAATTATAGAGCATTGTACTCCAAAACAGTGGGATGCACATTGTTTTCAAGCACTCATGAATCTTTCTCCAAGTTAGACTCTATGATGAGCATAAGGCAGGGCTGAAAAAATTCTAGAAGATGGAAATAATACAAAATGCTTTCTCTGGTCATAAAAGAATGAATCTGGAAATCAATAATCTGTGGAAACATGGAAAATTTTTAAAATATATGGAGATTAAACAATGCACTCAAATAATAAGTGGGTCAAAGAAGAAATTGCAAGAGGATTCAGAAAAATCTTCAGACAAGTGAAAATAAGAACAGAACATATTAAAACCCATGAGACATCATAAAGGTAGTGCTGAGAGGGAAATTTATAGCCCTCGATGCTTATATTAAAAAAAAGAAGAGCTAATATTTAAGATTCAACTGCATACCTGGGGGAACTAGAAAATGAACAGCAAACAAATCTCAAACAAAGCTAGAGGAAAGAAATAGTAAAGATTAGGGCAGAAATAAATGACATTGAGAACACTAAACAATAGAGAGAAGCTGGCTCTTTGAGAAGATCAACAAAACTGACAAACCCTTACCTAGACTAACAAAGAAAAAAAGAAAGAAGACACAATTGAATAAAATAAGAAATGAGAAGGGGGACATTACCACTGATGCCACAGAAATAAGAAAGATCATAAAGGATACCTTGAACAACTGTATGTCAAAAACTAGAGTGTTAGAGGAGATGGACAAATTCCTAGAAACACAAACCACCTACACTGACTCTAGAAGAAAGAGTAGGCCTCAACAAACGAATCACAGGTGAAGAGATTGAAACAGTCATCAAAAAATCTTCCACAGATGAAAAACCCAGGACCAGAGAGCTTCACAGGTGAATTCTACCAATCACTCAAAGATAATCTAATATCAATATTATTCAAGCTCTTCCAAAAAATTTAAAAAATGCTATCAAACTCATTTTATGAAGACAATATCGTCTTAGTATCAAAACCAGATAAAGTTATCATGTAAAAGGATAATTACAGACTAATATTTCTAATGAACATAAATGCAAAAATCCTCCACAAAAAAATTAAATGGAATCCAAAAGCACATTAAAAGAACTATGCACCACAGTCAAATGGGTTTTATGCCAGGAGTGCAAATATGACCAACAAAAGGAAATCAATTAGTGTAATAATTCACATTAATAAATAGAAGAAGAAAAATCATATGATCCTCATGATTGATGTAGAAAAGGTATTTGACAAAATACATCATCCTTTTTGGATAAAAACACTCCAAAAGTTAGGGATAAAAGGAAGCTTTCTCAATATGGTAAGTACAAATATGAAAAACCTACAACTAGCATTGTACTCAATGGTGAAAGAATGAAAGCTTTCCTGCTGAGACCAGGAACAAGACACTGTTAACCACTGTTATTCAACATTGTGCTAGAAGTTCTAGCTAGAGCTATTAGACTAGATAAAGAAATAAAATGCACCCAAATAGGAAAGGAAGAACTAAAACATCCACTATTGACTGATGATATGATCCTGTATCTAGAAAATCCTCAAAAATCCACAACAAAGCTACTACAACTAAAACTAAACTAGTTCAGTAAAGTGGTGGGATACAAAATTAATATGCTAAAATCAATAGCATTTCTATATACTACTGATGAGCAATGTGAGAAGGAAATCAGAAAACACTGCATTTATAATAGTGACTAAAAGAAACAAATATTTAGGAATAACCTTAACAAAGACATAAAGGACCAGTATTCAGAAAACTACAAAACCTTACTAAAAGAAACCAAAGTTGACTTTAAAGCATATTAGTTAGCTACTGTGGTAAAAATGGCATGGTACTAGCATAAAGACAGACAGAATGACCAATGGAACCAAACCAAGAACACAGAAAAAGACCCTCACATATATGGTAAATGATTTTTGACAAGGTGGTCAAGCACTTCTAGCTATACCAGGGCAGTCTATTCAACAAATGGTGTTGGGAGAATTGGATAGCCATATCCAAAAGAAAGGAAGAGGATCCCTATCACACACCTTATACAAAAATTAACTCAAAATGGATCAAGGACCTAAATATAAAAGTGACAACCATAAAACTCTGAGGAGAAATTGAAGGAAAACATCTTCAGGATCTTGTGGTAGGCAGTAATTTCTTAAACCTTACATGAAAAGCATGAACAACAAAAGAAAAAATAGATAAATGGGACCTCCTCAAAATCATCCACTTTTGCACCTCAGAGGACTTTGTCAAAAGGGTGAAAAGGCAGTTGACTCCATGGGAGAAAATACATGTAAATTATATGTCTTTTAATGGTTTAATATCCATGATACACAAAGAGATTGTACAATTCAACAATACAAAGACAAACTATCCAATTAAAAAATGGACAAAGGACCTGAAAAGACAATTGCCCAAAGAAGAAGTACAAAAGACACATGAAAAAATGTTCATCATCACTAGCAAATAAGGCAATGCAAATCAAAATTACAATGAGATATCATTTCACACTTATTAGAATGGCCACTATTAAAAGTCAGAAAACTATGTGTGTTGGAGAGGATGTGGAAAAATAGGAATGCTTATTCACTGTAAGTGGAATGTAGAATGGTACAGTCACTGTGGAGGACTGTTTGGCAATTCCTAAGGAAGTTGAAGACAGACTTGCCAATATCAATTACTCGGATTATACCTAGAAAAACTGAAAGCAGTGACACGAATAGAAATTTGCACACTGATGTTCATAATGGTATTATTCACAATTGCCAAAAGATGGAAACAACCCAGTTGTCTATCAGCTAATGAATGGATAAGCAAATTGTGGTCTATATACATGATGGAATAGTATGGAGCTCTGAGAAGAAATGAAGTCATAAAGCATATGAAAATATGGATGAACCTGGAGGGCATTATGTTGAGTGAAGCAAGTTAGACACAAAAGTACAAAGAACTCTGAAACTGTATGAAGAACTGTATGGTTACACTATTTATGAACTAAATATTTTATGTGTATCATGGAGTTAATATGGAGTTAATAATTAGAATATAGGTCACCAGAAAATAGAATGAGGGTAGACAATGGAAAACTGTGGATTAATCTGTGCAGAATTTGTAAAACGTTTGTTGTAAATATTTGGAAATGAATAGAAATGGTGAAAGCATATCATGGTGTTTGTAACTAGCAGAGCTATTATATGGGAATGGCAGTGGTTGAAAAGGAAAGTCTAAGGACATGTATATTACTAGAGGGAAAGCTAAAAAATGTAACATAAGAGTATATAACATAGTGAAACTTCATGTAAAATATGAATATGGGTAATATTGAATATATAAGACGTTTTAACAAAATATAAATACTAATAGAGAGAAAGGACCAGAATAGCAGCTATGTACAGCAGGAAATACAGAGATTGAGAGGTAATGAACTTTTTGTTTGTTTTTTGTTATTATAATTATTACTAGAATAATGAAAATGTTCTAATGATTGAAGTGATGAATACACAACTATGTGATTATAGAAAATGCCATTGATTGTACATTTTGAATGAATTTATGCTTTATTAATATGTATCAATAAAATTGATTTGTTAAAAACAAATTTCTTCATCTAAGCAGCTCTGAATCTTTCCAGACATAAATCTTTGTTCTTAGTTGCCAGAAGGACATTAACCAGAACTTGCCAGTTCTGCTTACAGGAATAACAGGAATAAAATAACATCTCAAAGAAAACCACAGAATAGCATCAGACGCACCCATCCAGATCTAAACTATGGTTGATAAATCACTGAAACTAAGACAATAGATATAAATTTTGATGTGCTTGAGACAAAGCAGGTCTTAGAAAATGCACATAGCCTCCTCACAAGACACCTGGAAGATCTAACATCATCACTTCTTAAAAATTTGTTTTTCTTCTCCCATACTCCTCTCCTTTACTTTTAAATACACTATCACAAATCCTCACTTTGAACAAGTTTTGGGAAAATTCCCCCAGTCCATTCTTATGCACTTGCAATAAAACAACTTTCCACTGGAAAAACATTAGGAGAGAGATAATGTTTAAAGTTGATATCAAGAAATAGTTATCACATCAGTAACGACAAAAAACAAATAAACAAACAAAAATGATAGGCAACAACGAGCAAGATGGTGGCCGAGCAAGCTGCTCCTAGAGTCAGGTTTTGCTAGGGGACAGTTAGTAATCACCCAGAGGTATCTAAAGCACCTGTTTGGGGGGCTCCAGAAGACCAGAGGAGTATCCAGCAACAGTCTTGGGAGAATGGAAGGAGACTGCCCATCTACAGAGAAGATTCGTGAGTAGAGCACTCCACAACCTATCCTCTACTGGTGGCAAGAGCTACCTCAGGAGCTTTTATGTGCCTGGAATTGGAGGCTCCACTTCCCCAAAATGGGAGAGGAAGAGACGATTAGGTGCCAACTTCAGCTACTGATTAGTAAGTTCGGCTGGCTAAAGTATAACCCTAAGAACAGGTAAATTTTAAACCTGTCCAAGTCAGAACAAGGCTGGTAGCTGCCATTTCAACTCTGTCCCCAGTATTAGGGGAAGCCTGGCTGATTGAAAATCACAGTGATGGTAGGTACTAGTTTCTTTCACTCAGATTGGCCTGCAGCCCTAGCCCAGGCTTCAGCCCCAACTTTAGCAGGGTGGAAGCTGGTAGGCTCTGCACCAGCCTCTCCAGGTAACTAGAGGCACATTTGGCTGGTACAAACTGAATCGTAGGAAGTCTACTGGAGTAACTGTGGTCATTTTGGACCCACATGGCATAGATTGCTCCCCACACCTGCAGCTCCATCCCTGTCCTAGACAAAAAGAGGATTCTGAAAGTAGCAAGAGAAAAGCAATACATCACTTATATGGGATACCCAATAAGATTAAGTGCCGATTTCTTACCAGAAACCATGGAGGCAAGAAGACAATGGTATGGTATATTTAAGATACTATGAGAGAAAAACATCCACCCAAGAATTTTATGACTAGCAAGGCTGTCTTCCAAAAATGAGGGTGAGCTTAGAATATTCACAGATAAACAAAAACTGAGATAGTTTGTAGTCAAGAGACCTTCTTTGAAGGATATACTTAAGGGTGTGTTAGAGCCTGAAAAGAAGAGACAGGAAAGACAGGCCTGGAAGAGAGTCTAGAAAAGAAGATTATATCAATAAAAGTACCTAAAAGTGTCAAAAGAGTGGTGAAAAAATATGACATATAAAACCCAAATATTCAGAAGTAATTAACCAATGATGTAAAGCACTTGTATTCAGAAAACTGTAACTCATTGTTAAAAGAAATTTTTAAAAAGACCTAAATAATTGGAAGAAAGTTCATTCCATGCCCATGGTTTAGAAGACTAAGTATCATTAAGATGTCAACTCTACTCAAATTGATATACAGATTCAATGCAATCCCGATAAAAATTACACCAGCATTTTTTAAATAAATGGAAAACACAATTATCAAATTTATCTGAAAGGGTAAGGGGTCCTGAATAGCCAGAAACATCTTGAAAAGGAAAAGTGAAGTTGGAGGACTCTTATTTCTGAATTTTAAATCATATTACCTAGCTACAGTGGTGAAAACAGCATGGTATTGGCATAAAGACAGATACATAGACCAATGGAACCAAATTGATGGTTCAGAAACAGACTCTCACATTATGGTTTGACTAGCCTGTCAAACCCACACAGCTTGGGCAGAACAGTCCAACCAATGCTGCTGAAAGAACTGGATATCCATAGCCAAAAGAAGGAAAAAGGACTCCTATCTCACATCTTATACAAAAATTAACTCAAAATGGATCAAAAACCTAAATATAAAAGCAAGAACCATAAAGCTTCTAGAAGAAAATGTGGGAAAATATCTTCAAGACCTGTTGGTAAATGTTGGATTCTTAAAGGAGATAAGAGGAGGACTGTGATGGACTACTGATGTTTAATATATGTAAGAGTTTTAATAGTTTTACTGTAAAAGGTTGGAAATGTTCTGTTGATTGTAACACATTATAGTGAGTAACAGCTGGTTTATCAGTGGGAATGTGATTAAAAATGTTAGTCTAGGGTTGTAAATGCCAATTGACAGAAAGATGGAGAATAATCTAGGGATTGAATAACAGCAATCCCAGAGGTGGATGAGTTTTGGATCATGGTACAGATCCAAGAGTGTCCTTTGTGAGCTAGAGCAGATGTATGCCACTATTGCAGGTTGGTGGGAATGTTGAGAAGCATGGGAAAAATACAACTGGTGTGACCTGTGAACTGTGGTTAATACCAACACTGTAATACTCATACACCTATGCCCATGTTAATGAGGGAGTATGGAAAAAGTGTGTCAAATGTACCCATTGGACCTGGTAATAATTGGATGATATTATCTCATAATCTGTAACAATTTTCCACCACTGTGTAGTGTGTTGATTTGAAGGGTGTTGTTTGGGAATTCTGCACATGTGCTTGATTGTAAGTTTACAACTTCCGTCATAAAAATATATTTAAAAAACACTAATAGGGTGGGTTGGGGGGGAAACATACCAAATGTAAGATAAGGACTACAATTAGTAGCAAGATTTTGACCATATACTTTCATAATTTTTAACAAATATCTCACAACAATACAAGGTGTTGGTAGAGGGTTGCTGTATGGAGTCCTTGTGTGATGTTATATATGTTTGCTTTGTAAGTTCACAACTTTTACTATTCATTCACTTATTCTTTATGTATGTTTCTGTACAAATGACATAAAAGTAATAAGATAGAATGGGTTGGGGGAAAATACTTTGGTTAGTACTAATATTTTGAGGATACTTTTTAATTATTAGTTAAACATGTTTCACAACGATGCAAGGTATTGGTGGTAGCATGAGGTATGAGAGCCCTGTATGATATTATGCATGTTTGTTTTATAAGTTCACAACTATTACTATACATTTATTGTTTATGAATGTTTATGTATGACTGATATATTTCAATAATTTTTTTAAAAAAGAACAACTCATAAACAATGTTCATATACAAAAACAAAACAAAAAAACAACATATGATAAGAGTTTTGGCCTCTGAAGTGTACATCTTGGGATGGTGATTAGAAGGGGTGAACCCAAAACGGTTGATTCTCTTAATAGGGCATAGAATGAGTTGTTTTGCTTCATGCACCAACAATTACTGAAAAGTTTGAGCTAGGTAATGCCAAAAGAATTTCCAGGTGTTAAGTCCTTCATAGACAAGTGGAGTCCCTGGCTTGAAATGACCTATTTCAGAGTTTATCTGGTATTTCATTCCCATTTGGATGTCATCTAGATTTCTACTATACCTCAGTTTGTTCTTAAAGATTGCTATGAAAAGATAAGGGAGAAGACTGTGGAGATCAAGTTTTCTTCTAATTACAGCTGGCCAGTATTAATTCTTTCAAGTATTTCTATTGCCCAGACAAAAATATAAACTAAAAATCTGGCCCACTTTTTGTGGCCTGAGAATTTTGTTGAAAGGAACATGGCTTGTCTTCTTTTAGTTAGTTAGATAGAAGCTTCCCAAGATTTCAGTCACTTTTCGGATGTGTCAACTCACTGGCATTCTCCTAGTAAAATTCTGGGAGAAAGCCTCCATTTGTTTCTTTCTTTTTTTTTTTTTTTTAATAAACTTCAATCCCAAGTAGAATCCACTTAGTTCTAGAATTATTATTAGAGTTTTATTGGTCTATGGTCTAAGAGTACAATGACTTTTTTTTTATCTAAGATGAAAACTGCAAGAACTATGACTTCATGGCTATTAGGATGTATAAAGAACTGTTCAAATGACTTAGTCTTGAAAATGTCAAGTCGTTTTCCACATTTTTAGCCAAGACATTTTTTTTTAATGAAAGTAACATAAAATTAAATGTCATTTGCTGAATTTTTGGACATTGCTTGTACATCACAATTTAGATCATTTTAGTGAGTAGTATTGCCCAGTAAAAGATATCCAAGTTTTAGTATCAAAGAGTGCCATCCATGCAAATAAATCATCATACTCTGTAGAAATGATGTGCCATTTAGATTATTTCTCCAGATATATATTTTAAGAAGACTTTGAGAGAGTTTCTTGAAGATTACAGTTTTGAGAATTACTTCTGTCTCCCAATTTGAATTTGAAACCATTTTCATTACCATCTCAACTCTTGCTAAGGTTGGATTTTCCTCAGCCATTGATAGTGTTGATTTAGCTATTATTTGTTTTACTTACTGTACTTTCCTTCACCCCACTTTTACTGCATTCTTTCTATTTTACCTCATTCTACTATTTTCTGTTTTACTTATTAAGCTAGACAGGTAATCACATTTTTTAAATACCTAAAAGTAAAGCCTAGCAAATGCCAGAAAGTATATCTCAAGAAATTTTAGTTTACATTTATTCAATACATATATTTTTAAATACTCTCAATTTCAAATGGGACAAATATTCTGAGTTTACCTTAATCTCTAGCCTTTCCTCATCCTGCCCCAAACATGAGAAACAAGTAGAGTTAGATTTCCCTTAGACCTTCAAAAAGCAATTGGAGATACACTTCAGTGCTATTTGTAACCATGATCAATGCCTCTACACTCAGCATCAGAGAAGTCTTTTATTTTTGTACTTTTTTTCCCTTAAACTATATCTAATTCTCTCTTCAGAGGTGAAGTATCAAGCAGCAGTCTGCTAGGTTCCAAATCATTCTTATACTGTGGAAGTAAAATGCTTCCTTTGTTTCTCAAGTAAACCCATCCAGCACCTGCTGAACTGAAGCATTAGATATACAAATTCCAATAGCCTGAGTACAGGTCTCCCTCCCAGACTTGGAAGGAGGTTTAACTTAAGATAAAGAATTTTCTCTCTTGTACCTTTTCCCCTCTTAAATCTAGAGTGAGGACAAAGCTTGAATGTTTCATTATTCATTTGGAATTTTGTGAGTTTTGGCAGAAGCTTCTCCTCCTCCTCCAAATTCTCTCCTCCAACTCTTCCTTCTTCTTCATCTTCTGAAGCTGTGGTGATAAACAACACTGATAATCGAAATAACTCAATTTATACCAAATAACTCAAGCAGGTGATTTTTAAAGTTATGACATGTTTGCTCAAAACCTTTATATGGTTATCTCCTTTAATTATCACAAAAATTCCATGAGGTAAACCCTAGATCCATTTTACAAACCAGGAATTTGAGTTTCAGAACAGTTAAATTGGATGAGACTTAAACCCAAATCTGTCTCATCAAAAAGACTATGTGTTTAACCCCTGAACTATTATGTAGATTGATGCCCAATTTGGAAACAAAGAACATGAAGAGTTTTTTACTGAGTAGGTTCTTATAAACCAAGGAAAGAGCGCTCAGTAGGAAATAAGGAGGCCTAGGCAATTCATGGTTCTGCCACAAAGTATATGACTGTGTGATTACCTCTCTGAACTTTGCTTTCCTCATCAGTAATACTGGACTAGATTGCTCAAGGTCCCATGAGCCCTAAGAGTCTGTGTTATTTAGGTGATTCAGTGCTAGAAAGCTAGGCATTGAGATTGTCTTTCTTTTTCCCTTCCCCTTCCTCCCTTTCCCTCTCTCTTTCCTCTCTCTTCCTATCTCTCTTCTAACAGGCTACTTCTGCTTGTTTGCCTGCTTGTAAACAGACAGATCCATTGAGTGACACAGGAGATTTTTCCTGCCAGAATTTTGTCTAAGGCTTATCTTTCTCACCTTTCTAATACTACAGAAGAGGAGGTTAGTTGTGATGTGAGCTCAGGGAACCCTGTAACAGAAGGTCAAGCATTAACAAATAATTATGATTACTAAATCATTATAGAGGTGATGTTTCTATTACCATTCACCAAAGTTAATGCCCAAATTACCGAAGCTAGCTAAAGTTGTCTCATCCCGGTCTATGGCTATTAGACCTAATCTCACTCTTGTGTATGCTTACTATTGTGATGGCAACCACTCCACCCTCCCCTGTTTGAGTCCATAAGAACCCTAAAATCCTAAAAATCAGGGAGGCAATTTTGGGCCATTAGACTACCATGCTCCTTTGCTTGCCAAAACAAATTGATTTCTTTGAAACCCTCAAATTCCCCCTCATTATTAAAAAGAATGTCATGCTAGGACACTCTAACAAAAGAAATAAAATAAATTCATAATTAGCAGGAATTAAGTATAGAAGATAACACAGCACTTTTTTTTTCATTTCTTTTGGGAGATTCTCTGAAGTGCTTTTTCCTTTCTTACGGGAATCACAACAGGACCAATAGATTGTGACATTTAAGCACGTTTTACCAAGATATGTGTCCCTTTTGCGAAAGTTAAATTACAACTGAAGAGTAGAAAAACATAGCCAAGGCAAAAACCTCTTTTAAAAGACTTTCTTTAAAGCAAGGCCGACTTGCTTTTTATGTTTTAAGTTAGAAAGTAAGGAAAACTTTGTTACTCAGTGTCTTAAATGATTGCGTAAGAAAAATATGAGAAATATGTTTCAATGTTATCAATAGCCTGTTTTTGACATTTCATTCTGATTTGGTAAGCATTTCTTATGTTGAGTTCATTCCTTCTGAAATGAAATCCTTGATTTCTTAGGAACATCTCTATATTAGCCAAAGAAGTGCTGATGCAAAATACCAGAAATTGGTTGGTTTTTGTAAAGGGTATTCATTTGGGGTAGGAGCTTATAGATACCAGGCCATAGAGCATAGGTTACGTCCCATACCAAAGTCTATTTCCACATGTTAGAGCAAGATGGCTCCCAATGTCTGTCAGGGCTCAGGCTTCCCGGGTTCCTCTCTTCCCAGGGCTTGCTTCTTTCTGGGCTCAGGGTTCCTCTCTTCCCGGGGCGTGCTTTTCTTTCTTCTGTGTTCTTATTTCCTGGGGACTCCAGCTTAAGACTTCAGCTTCAAACTCCATCATTAAAAAACTCTCCAACTCTGTCCTTTGCCAGGACTTGTATCTGTGAGTCCCCATACAGCAGAGTGGGGACTGAACAACACCCTGATGACGTGGCCCAATCAAAACCCTAATTATAATTTAATCACGCCCAGGTACAGACCAGTTTACAAACATAATCCAATATCTATTTTTGGAATTCATAACTATCAAACTGCTACAATCTCCTTTTCTCTATTCCATATGGAATGGATCCTTATAGATTTTTCCTAGAAAGTGAGAAATGTAACTGAAAGAAATTTGAGATAAATGTCAGCAGTGTATGAAATCATCTGCTTAAGTTGTGAAACGTGACATAGGTATATTTTGTTCTCAGAGGGTGTAAATATTACATGCTTTTAAATCAAGATAGACAGTATTAATATGAACAAACTTTAGGCTTCATCTTCATCTACTAGAGCTATGAAATTTGAGTACTCATCATCACCTACTCTAAAATTTTAAAAAGAAAAGGAGAGTTTGTCTTTTGTAACAAACCTCTGAGGTGTTCAAGGCAAGCCCTTTTGGTTTGGTTTGGTTTTGAAAAGCTCTCTAGCTTTACTCAACCCAATAAAATTTGTTCCAGAACTGTGAGGACTTCTTCTTGCCTAAATTCTGATTGACCAAATACAGTATTTTGTGAAGTCTTTGGGGGCAATAACTCTAACTTCATTTTTTTAGAGACCCAGACTGACCACTCACTACTTCGAATATACCGTGCTTTCTGGCCCTGTTTCCACATGTTTTAAGGAGAACTTAAAAGCTTCTTCTTCTATAAATTCATTATTGCCCCCCTCACGAAATGAAGTCACCCTCTCTTCTCCAGGATTTCTCTCTTTCTCTCTCTCTTTTTCCTTCTTTTTTCTTAACCTTATGACCATTTGCCCCTGTCACATGCAACTCACCTCTTATCCACCCATTAAGAATATGAGTTCTATTGGAGAATGTCTAATTTTTCCATTTATTCAAAAGATTACCAAGGATGACACTTTTGTTGAGGTATGTCCTATGTTTGGGGGATCCAAAGTGGCTTCTCACCTGCAAGTGACGTTTGCTAAATGTTCTGAAGCATCTGTTGTGCTAGACCAGTTGGAAAAAGAGTAAAATTTCCTTTCTCTATGTCCAGGAAATAAGTTTGTGCTAAGAAAAAATAAATAAATAAAGGAGCAAAAGTAATTTAATGTAAAGACTAATTAATAACGTTTTGTAAAGATGTTTATATGTTTCCCGGGAGATAGATGCAATGTTAGAAATAGAGATCCTGTCAATACTAGAGCTGGCAGTTTATCTACACTGCACCCCACCCAGCTCAAGGGGCTTTTAAATGGCTTGCCAGGATAGATTCCATCTGGTGAAAATGGCAAGAAAATGATGCAGGTTTTTAGTTACAGTCCCCACACTGGTATAGCAGCCAATTGGCAGCAGTATAAATTTGAAGTTTCTCTATTTTTCTCTTCCTTCTCATAGGCTATGGAAATTCTACATTTTAAAGGATAACAAAGCTATATTTCAGAGCTGACAGACTGAAATTCTATGCTCTCCTCTCCACTTTAAGCTACTTCAAGTTACTTCTTACTAACAGATTATAATATAGCAAAAAGAACAGCTCTGCATACCTACACCTTAGGCGCTGCTCTCCCGAATCAAGAAGAAAGAAAATGGTTGAGCTCAGGAATCCAAACCTAATAAAAACATAGAATAAATTTTCTCAGAATGCTATCTTTAGACAACCTGAATCTGTGTCTCCCCAGAGCCTTGAGAAAAGTGCATATTCCTGGGCCCCCTATCAAATTTACTAAATTGGAATCTCTGAATGTAGGGTGAGGAATATGAAATTTTAACTAGCTCCCTGAATGATTCTCAGACACTCTAAAATTTGAGGATTACTGAGATGAGTGTATTGAGAGGGTGTTGAAAGATTCTAGAAGGAATCTTCATTTAAAAATTGGCTTATTTTCATCTTTTTTGAGTTCTTTATAGACAAAATTGTTTTTGAGATCTGAATTTAGATAGTTGTCCTTGTCCTCTCAGAAGGACAAGGATGTCCAAGGACATCCTTGGAACATCCTCCCCAATATTCATTGAGTGAATATGTTAAACATAATATATATAGTTGTCCCTTAAATAAATTCAAAAGTCAAAGAAGTCATACATTTTTAGGTAAAGTTTATGGATTTGAACTAAAATCCTAGAAATGGGTGTAGTGAATAAATTTTCAGCTTATGAAGCCAAAGGGTTAAAGACTTTATTAGCAGTTAAAAATGAATTTAACAGTAAAAATATTTGCTGTCATTTGGCTGAGAATAATATTTGGGAATAAGTTGCTTGGCTTGGGAAAATATTGTGAAATGTATAGTGAATTATGTCAGTTCCTTCTAAATTTCCAGTCCTTCAAACAGAATCTACAATTCTCTGCACAAAGAAAAAAAAAAAGCATAGTGGCAAGTACTTCTGGCCGAAGCACTTTGGATTCCAAAAGCTTTGCTTTACTTTGCAAGAATTCTCTTCTATAAAATGTGTATGCTTGTTGAATTTTCCCTCTGTTTTTTAACTCAGGCTTAGTTCTCTTTAGTCAAATTCTAAGCAAATGTCAGAATAACTGTGACTATAACAAAACTACATAAAGGTGTAAACAACAACAATCAAGTCATTTTGGATACAGACCTTTTTATAAACAAAATGGGAAGGAGTTGTGGCTCAAGTGATAGGACTTCTGCCTACCATATGGGAGGACCCGGGTTCGAACCCTGGGGCTTCCTGGTGAAAAAGAAGAAGAGAAAGTGTGCCTGCATGGTGAGCCAGTGTTTGTGTGGTAAGCCAGTGCCTGCAAAACGAGCTAAGTGCCCTCACAGTGGAGTGCTCATGCCGTGAGCCAGTGCCCGTGCAAGTGAGTCATGCAGCAAGATGATGACACAACAGAAGAGAGACAAAGGGGAAAGTCAAGGTGAAGCATAGCAGAAACCAAGAACTGAGGTGGCCAGCTGACAGAGAACCTCTCTCCACAACAGAGGTTCCCAGGATTGAATCCCAGGGAATCCTAGAGGAGAAAAAAGAAGAGAAGACCATAATAAAGAAAAATAGATACAGAAGATCACACAACAAATGGATACAGACAGCAAAAACGGGGGTTGGGGGAGGGGGCAGGGGGAAATAAATAAATAAATCTTTAAAAAAGATACCAGAATACTTGAGCTCACTGCAAACTGTCATCTAGATTTGAAGACAATATTTTGTAGTTTGAGGAAGTAAGGAAAATATCTTATAAAAACAAACTATCAGGGAAGCAGATGTGGCTCAAGTGATAAGGCCTCCACCTACCAAATGGGAGGACCCGGGTTTAATCCCTGGGGCCTCCTGGTAAAAGAAAAAAAAAGAAGACAGTGTTCCTGCTCGGTGGGTCAGTACCTGAGCAGCGAGCCAAAGGCCCATGCAGCAAGCCTAGTGCCCATGTGGTGAGCCAGTGCCCACACAAGTGAGTCATGCAAGAGATGATGATGCAACAAAAGAGAGACAAAGGGGAGAATCAAGGTGAAGCACAGCAAAGACCAGGAACTGAGGTGACACAATTGACAGGGGACCTCTCTACACATAAGAGATCCCTAGGGTTGAATCCCATTGAATCTTAGAGAAAGATGAGAAGAGAAAACAAAAAAAGAAATAGATACAGAAGAGTATGTAGTGGATGGACACGGATAGCAAAAACAGTAGGGTTGGGGAACAGGAAGGGAAGGAATATAAATAAATAAATAAATAAGTTAATTAAAAAAACAAAAAATTATCGCTTCTTTGGCTAAGGTGTTCATTTTGATTTCAGTATGCAAACACTATTTCTAAAGACAGTGATTTGATACTGTTTTTCCTATGGACCAGCTGTTCATATTTCCCCAGGTGGAACTGGAGGATATAAGCTTGCATACATTTTTAAGTTGACATTGGTCTTTCTCTTTTGATTTATTAAGGTAAACCCTCCTTCTGTAACAGCAATCATGCACATGTGCTCACACATATACACAAACACACACATATGAACAAGAGACTGAAAGGTTACAGATTCTAAAAATAACTCCAGAATCTGTACACAGTTAAAATGATGTGGTAGATATCACTTCATAGGATCTTAATAGTATAAAAAGCAAATATGAGGAAACACAACTGTTCCAATTGGCTTATGAGGAAGTTTTGAGTGTATGATATTTCTAAGTTACAAAATGTAGGACTGTTCTCAGAAAGGATTTATTCCAACTTCATCTGATGTCCTAACAACCATTTTGCATTTAGAAATATAACAATTTCACAGGAGAAATGTCATCTTCAGTGTCCATTAAGAATATTTTCTTTTTCAGATATCATGGCTGAAGAAGATGCTTATTGTTCATTGAGTCATCTGGACCTAAGCCCAAACAACCAAATAAAAGGCAGTGACTCAAGAGCTCTATTTTTAAAAGAGAAAATTAAGGATGAAAATGTCTTTTCCTCTTTAAAGATATTTCCCTGGCACACTGGAACCCAAACACTAATTTGTTTCACTTCATTCATTAGTAATACATTAGACACAAATCATGGCACCTAGATCTTGAATGGGTTTATTACAATAAATTATTCTCTGTAAGATAATTGCTGGAAAATGGAAGGGGAATTAGTTTGAGATTTAACTGTGTTGTTACGGACTCTGGAGTAGATAACCTCTTCTATAGCTACAGTACCCCTCAGCATCTAGCATGAAACATCATAGCTATTTTTAAACAATTACTGATTCAAATTGACATTGATTTAAGAACTGAGGTATTGTGAAATTATCTGATGAATTATTAAAACAAAAAACAAACAAAACTTTCCCCAATATTACTTTCCATTCAGATTACCTTAACCTTTGACATTATTTTTCCTCATCAAATAACAGCTTATATTTGTCATCAGTTTTATTATCATGAAATTTTAAATTATTTATAAGCAAAGTAAGTAGCCAAAGACAAAGACCATTTGAAAATCTTGATCCTCCTTGAACTTTCTGAAACACTGAACCCTGATAGTTCCTTGGTATTCAAATTTGTTCCTTTTCCCTCCTCCCCCTTAGATCATTGAACCACACAGGTTCTTTTATTCCTTGCTTGTTTCTTCTTTTGTTTATTTGCACATGTATATGCTATTCATATGTATTTTCAATGGGAAGAAAAACTAAATTAACACTGTATAACAAATTGTAGAAGCCAATTTCATCCTAAGAGAGGTGAAAATTAGTGATGAGATTTTTTAAAGGGAAAAAAATTTCATGTTCTCCTTACTGTTAACATGACTCTTTTTTAAAAATTTGGATAAAGAACAAAAGGAGTTAGTGACTGAGCATTTAACAGTAAATTTTAAATCACTTTGCTTCTACTTCCCTAAGTTAGCAGATTGAGTGTAGAGAAAGGTTGACCATGTTACCATCAGTGCAATTTATTTCTGCAGATTCAATAAATGAAATTCACAGTGCTTTCTGGAATCTCCATTACTAGTCACTGGCACCAAACATAGGGTAACAAATACATATTTAATTTAGTTTTACTCAAGAATTACATGCAAGAAAATAGGTTTGTGTTACACTTCTTCAGAATCATTGGCTAATGTGGTAATACAATAGCACCAAGCATTTTTTTTTTCTTTACAGTTCCTTAAATAATTATTTCTTAAGAACCTAAATTAGGAAAATTATTCTTTTTGATAGAAAAAAAATTGTATCATCCAAAATTATGAATATGGAAAATATGGTTGGGATTTCTATGCAGGAACAGGAATGACTCTTCCAATAAGAAGAAAAAAGAAAACATTTTATTATACAACTTACATGTTTCTCAAAGAATATCCCCAAAAGCAAAAGTCAGGTTGCAAGGTTGAGTCATAAAAATAAATAGCTGGTTGAAAAAATGAAGAAACAATGAGATATAACCAATAACATTTACATAAATTAAAACTGCATTCAGACTCAAAATATACCAATGAAGAAGATCAGGTGAAACACCCAAGTTCACAAGTTAGTTAGGTTCCTGTTCCAGATACTTGCTTGACTTTTATACTCCAGCTGCCACTGAAATTCAGTGTGTAGCTGAAGGCAATGTTAAGCATAAATTACATACTATATTTAGTCCTTTTTTAAAAATAATTGAATCCTATCCTCCACTGAGGAAACTGCTGCATCAATATTTTTATTTAAAACAATTCTGCCTTAATATATCTTAAGCCATTGAGTAAAATACAAAATGTCCCTATTCAGAGGTGATTTTTTTTTTCAAAACAAAATTTAAGAAGCAGGTGTAATTATCAAAGAATACCCATCCATAGGAAATAATTATTAATACTTGGAATTTTCAACTCCAGAGAGTATATTCAGTAGAAGTGAATATTCCTTCTGGAATAAAGTATAAATGTACTAATTATAATTATTAAATATTTTCCTTTCAATACAATTCTCACAAAGTAGAAAAGAGGCAGAAATTAGATGTTTAGAAGTTAAGAGGATAGGATGGTCAAAGTTACTTTGTTAGAGGGATAAATGGTCTAAAAGGGATATGAGAGCTATTGACCAAGTTTAATTCCTCTTCCTCATCACTAAGCATCTATTGAGCACCTATAATATAAAAGCACAGTGCTAGTCACTGAAAAAAAAAATGCCAGAAAAACAAAAAAAAAGGTCTTATTTATTTCCATGGCATGATAAGAGCATTAACATCTAAGGATACATTCTGAATTACAATGAATGTACTATTCACTTTGTATCTTTATAAAAATTTTGATTGGGAAATAGAAATTAAAGGACTAGAATAGAGGTTGTATAAGAAGATCTACAGAAGTAGGAGTCCTTAGGTTCCTGACCCCCACCAAACCTTCCTTGCTTCCTAAAAGATCCTCTCTTTCTTTGACTAGAAATACAGCAATTCCCTCTTTGTTAGAAGATGCTGCTATTCTCTCTACTGAAGCTATTAACTTGAAGAAGAAACCCTATACTTGTCATACTTATTCCCCTTCATCTTCAATGTTTCCTGATCTATAAGGAGAGAAACAATAGGAAACTGTCCAATAAAAGGCACATTTTAAGAAATTAAAAAAGGAGACCATTTATTTATCAAAAGGAGGCAGTTTGGAGAGCACTCTATACGAAGACAAAACAGCTCCATTTTTCCCTGAGAAAGAAGACAGCTTACCTAGTAAATACAATGAGGTTATACAAAAAAATATATATGATTGGCTAACAAAAACAATAAGGAAAGCATGTTTTATAAGGTGATGGAATGCTAACTAACAAAACTTAGTTATCCTTCACAAAAGTCCTGGTTTTGGGACAATGACGACCCAGGTTCAAAGACTCTCAGAACATCCTAGCAATTTTGCAAGCTCAGAGAATCTCAGCTAACTTTTCTCAAAGATTACTTGCCTGAGACATATATGGACCATTTCAACACGTGCAGATAAGCTGACCTTTGCTTTCAACATATACAGATAAGTTCCCTCCAGGCAATTGCCAATTCATTTAATAGAACCAATTAAAAAGTGAAATGTGTGGATAAAAATATTATACTAAGGGACTATAAAAATTTTCTAAATTATATTGGCCAAATATAGGAAAGAAAGATAAATTCTAGGGGTACTTAACCAAGGAGGGAAAATAATAATATTGGATCAGGGTAATTTTAAGGATATTGTTATTACTTTCCAGAGAATCTGGATTCATCCTAATAGTTCAAGGAATTGCGGGGTCTGTCTGGTAATTTGCTGGGCAGCCCCACAAAAGATTGCACTAATGTAGGCATACATTAAATGAAGTTGATCTCTTGGTATATTACAGAAGCACAAAATCAAAATTTTCATAAAATGGAATTCTCTAGTAATTTCACCTTGTGTATGCCATCCATCTGCCTTCGCCAAGGGTTGACAGAGATAAGACCGCAATGGAAACAACAGCATATTTGAAAAGAACTTCAGTGATGCATTTAAAAATCACTAAAGGTTGCTAGTAGAAAACATGAAAATGGAACAAAAATATCCTTTGATTTTAATGAGGAAGAACAAAATCTGGAGTAGAAGAGACCAAGTATCATCATTTAACTTCCAATGAATAATTCATTAATAGGCATCAGGTAAGCATATAATCAGGATGGTCTTACCCAAAGAAAGTATAATAATGGCCAAGGGATAGTTCCCACTGTGGTTTGATTTGTAAAACCAAGTACCATCCAGAATGTTCATCAGAGCTCTGGATTAGCCATTACGGTGTAGGATGTAGAATTTCTGCTCTCCACTGAATTTTAACCCTGTCAAGTCACGGACCTAGAGGTGCAGGAATGAAGGAGAGGGCACACTCATCTCAAGTAAGTACCTTCCAATGATATCACAAGTGTATGTCACTATCTTTTTCACCTAGTCCTGCCCTGAAGTGACCAGAAACCATTACCAGAAAAGGTCTGCCCTGAGGAAAAAAAAGATTTCAAAACAAGACGAATTCCTACGGACCTAGGGCACTTCTGCAGTCCACTGGGGAGGGTTTTTGTTTTGTTTTGTTTTGTTTTGTTTTGTTGTTCAGATGACAAGTGGAGATTTTACCTTCTCATATTTATTTTTTAAGTTCATTTACATATTATTAAAAGAGGTAACCTCAACAATTGATTTTCACAGTAGCTCTGTAACTTGTGAAATAAGGACCACTCTGATTGGAAACACCAAGTAGAAGATCACAGAGCTCTCCATCCCTACAAAAAATAGTAAATTAAAAGCAATATAATCACTTCAATAAAAGAATCAGAGATGTTACTGCTAACTTCGAAGACTTAAAGATAAAAGGTTAATGATTTCCAGCAGATTCCCATTTAAATCTAAGATAGGGCAGTGGAGTGGATAGAAATTCTTAAAGGATAAACATAGATTTTCCAGAGCTTAATTGAATGGCTATTCCTGTTACAGTTGCTGTTGTTTATGTGTTGTAAATCATTATAGCTTTTAGTACATTGTATGAAGCAACTATTCTGAATAATGTCTTCTTTTTCCTTTATTCCAATAAGCAAAATGACTAGAAGCTGTCTACTGTCTTTCACCTAACAGGTAGAGCAGTATAATTTTCCATCCTGTTTCTGGGTTAAGTCCCTGGCTTTACACCACACTTCAGTGTGTAGACATACCATTTCTCAGAATTTCCTGTGATACAATTCAGAGGATAAACCTCATTAACTTGATACATTGGTTAGACACACAAATGCAAGTGCATTAGAGACAAATATAACGGAAAACCATAGGGTTTCCAAGCTACTGCATTATTATAGCAGTGTAGAGGTGCAAGAAAAGTTGGGATATCTCTGCAAAGTGAAGACAAGTTGCTGAACCATATATTCCTTTCCATAAGAACTTGAAGAGTCTGAATTTTGGATACAACATATTACCACATGTGAGGTCACTGCTGTGATCTATTTATAGGTTGAACTGAGACACTGTAAATTTTTAATTTTTCTTTTGGTAATATAAGATTGTCCATATAGCAGAGTTCGAAGTGATCTTGCTACTTCCGATTCATCAGATTATATTATGTTAAAAGCATGTGTGCCAGATGAATATGCTATATGTAGGCAGTAGTAGGCCTTAATATAAGAATAAAACTCATGAGATTCCAAAACAAGGCCATGATCTATTTAATAAATAATTGTTATCCTTTTGAGTGACTATATCCTAGGGAAGGTTGAAGAAAAATGTGATGTTAGCTACCAATAAAATCAATATTATATGATCCATCTAGCCTCATCTTAATTGCTCAGCAGTGCTGATTCAGCAAATACATTATATAAATGGAAATAGGACCAACCAAATAGGTCCTTGTCCTAGGGCATTTCTAGCTGTCTCTCACATCCCACTTATGGCCTCCTGGGGGATTTCCCCATGACTAGGTGACTGAGAAGGGTAGAAATACATTCATACTACAGTAGGTTTTAATTGATACACAGGAACCAATTGAGAGTGTTCTAATTATGATGACCTGGAAGGCTGGTGTTGCAAACAACTAAAGATAATAAGAATGGGTGTAGGATTCCATGGATTGCTCTCAAGATAAAGAGTCATTCAGTCTAGTAGTTTTTCTCACCATTTTGACAAAATGGTGTCTTATAGGATGATTCTCCTGAAGTGCTCTGGAAGTGAGGTTAAAACCATTTGGTTTACAAACTACTCATACCATTTCCTTAGTGTCCCATCAAAGCAAATGGTCCTATGGCTCACTGGGAAATGGAGAGGTTTTGAGATGTTGGAAGAAAATGATTCTATAGCAGAGTGGTCCTAAGAAATTGGAAACAGAGTTCACCCAAGAAACACATGTAATTTTTGGTGATTAGGTGATGAGAGCCTTCTTGGAGTCCTGAAGCAACTGACACCAGAGAGAGAGAAATTGCAAAATAAGGGGAAGCACAACGGAAGAAGCACAAAAACAAATGGGGTCATTAGAAAGTGCTAAAAGCAAGGAAGGAGTTTAAAACAACAACTTTACTCCCTCCGAGTTTGCAGAAGGAACACTCTCAGGCAGAAATGCTGACTATCACAGGCTCAGCTGAAATAAATCTCTGGGCCTCATTTTCCTCATAAGGAAAAGAGGAGCATTTGAATAGATCTGTAAGTTCTCCTTGAGTTTTAACTTTTATTAACTATGAAATCTCCTTATTCAAGTCCAATATATTTACCTCCATTATTTAATTTCATCTTTAAATCTCCCTGTTTAGTAGCCAGAGTAGGTGTATAAGTAGGTTTAAGTTCCCAATGGTTAAATGACCTGTGCAAGGTCACACAACTAATAAGTTGTGAAAGGAAAACTCAACGTCATTTTTTTACAATATACCTGAGGATCAGATCTTAACAATGTTCCTACCTATATAATAATGCTTTTGAAGTGACACATGTACTTTAAGTGTTTATCTGTTAATTTATTAATTCAATAAATATGCATTGAAAACCTACTATAAGCAAAGGCCCATGGACTTCTAGAATATTAATCTGTCATTAGAGAGAGAGTGCGAAGCCACATCATTAAGCCATAGGTTTCCTTTGTTTCTCTTAATAGAGTTTGATGGTTCTGTATATTAACTCGTGTAACAGCTATCATAACTCAGGCATTCTTACCATTTTAATTTAATATATTGAACTTGAACAATTCCAGAGAAGAGCATAAATCTCTATCCTCAAGGAATTCATACTGACAGGGGGACAAACTGGATTGTTATAGGAAAATCAAGCATGTTTTAATATGTTTACACTTTGGAAACTATGACATTCAAACCCATCAAACATTATAGACAGGTTTGTTTTTTTTTTTTTTTCCATCTGCTTGCTCTTTGCTTTGTTTGTTGTCTGCTTCATTGTTTGTTTTGAATTTTTTGTTTTTGGCTCCCTCTCTCATTATTATTTTTGCTCATTGTTTGTTTGTTTTTTTTTTCTTTAGTTAAGCACCAGGAACTGAACCCAGGACCTCTCTGTGGGAGGTGGGCACTCAATTACTTGAGCCACATTCACTCCCTGATCATTTGTTTTTGCTAGTATTCTGCTTGTTGCTTTGTTCTTTGTCTGTTCATTGTTTGCTTGCTGTCTGTTTGTTTTTGCTCTTTGTCTTCTTGTTGTTTTTTGCTCATTGTCTGCTTGTTGTCAGCTCATTGTTTGTTTTCTTTGGGAGGCACCTGGAGCAGAACTTGGGACCTCCTATGTGGGAGACGGGCTTTCAACTGCTTGGACCACATAGGCTCCCTAGATAGTTATTTTATTTATGTCTTATCTTCCCAGTCCTTCAAACATTACTTTTATCATATGTCCATAAAGTGAAAGGGAAGAATCAATAATAGCTTCCAGATTTCTGGTTTGAGAAACTGAGAAATATGATAGTGTCATCCAAAGGTATAAAATTACAGGAGGAGTTAGAAATAAAGCAAGACAGTGAATTTCATTTTGAATATATCCCCTTGGGATGCAGAAAGGGAGATGCCCAGAATGAAGCTATATATACACACCTGGGAGTGCAGGTCTTGTTCCACAAGTTGAGTTGAAAATGTAGACTCATGGGTCATCATAATGGAGGAGATTGTTAAAATCATGGAATCATGCAGGGATGTACATAGAGAGTGAAAAGCACTGAGAATGGAGGACAAAATCTTCAAGGGCTCTAAATGCTAGGAACACTTTGAAAAATATTTAGATATTTAGAAATTTAGAAAATAGAGAACTTCAGGATATGTAATGTGCCAGGTAATGGGAGGGAAAACTAGGAGAGAATGATTCAGAGAAACAGAGATACTATCAAGTTCACTTTGTCAAACAAGCTAAGCACTTCAGTTGATCAGTATATAGGAAAATCAGTGCTGATTTTTGTCAGAGCATTTTTAGGGAAACACTGGAATTGTAAGTCATATTTTGGTAGGTGCGATGGTGAAAATGGGAAGATTAGAGACGGCCAGTACATCACTCTTACAATAATTTTTTTGTTTAATTCTCTCTATATACTTCCAACTAATTTTCCTCCAATAAACATGTAACATTTATGTAATAGAATAAAGAAATGACTAAAATCAGATTGGCTCAGAAAGAAAATTAAGGGAAAAGATAGTAACTAGAGGGGACTGTGAAGATTTGATTATCATCTGTTGTTTATATCCTAGGAGTTTAGGGAAAGAAAGAGAAAGGGAAAATGCAGTGGAGAGAGAAGATAATTGCTGTGAGAAAGCAACTAACACTTGGTTGTTTTCCTAAAATAGCATGTGATTGTACTTATAAGACTGCTAAGAAATCATGTCTGAACCAGATCTCGGTCTATAAAAATGCCTAAGATTATGTCTTCTACTTGAGAGTGTAGAGCTGGCATTTCCAAAATCATTTACAATAACCTGGGAACAACCTTTTGAGGTAGACCATTACTATTTCACAGATGATTAAAATGAACTCTAATTGACATTCCTCTGGTTAGGGGGGAGGTCTTTTGACTCCATGCTGTCACCTCTTCATTGTGCTCTATGACTGATAAAATTTATGTTACCATAAATATATGAATGAATCATATAAATTACACTTTCTGATCACAAAATAAGACAGATTTTGGAAAACAAAAATCATTATAATGAATAAACTGATACCCTTTAAGAATAATGCCTGAAAATGAGAATTTTTTGGTTACGTGTCTTTCCTCAAAAGACATACTTTTTTCTCAAATACAAAATCTGGAAAACACATTATATTAGACTTCTGTGTTAAAGCAAAAATATAAAAGCTTGCAATAAACTAAATGCAAAACGTGTTATAATATGACAAGAAAAAAGTCATGCAATTTTAATTGTTTTGAAAGAGTGTTCCCAGTAGCAGATAGAGGTATAATAATTATTTCTTAAAAAACAAAGCCAAACAATATCTTTAGTGCCAACATCAGATATCACTTCCTAGATTTCATTTTTAAATTGTTTGAGTGTATTTTTCTATTTCTTTTTTCCTTAATCAAACATAATAGATATTTAAATAGCATTCCAGCAACTGTTTTACATCAGAAAAGAATAAAATATTTCCATATTTTAAAAAAAGGGCGTTGGTTGAATTTCTTTGTATTCAGCTTTTTAAAAACAATCGTTTAGAGAAAAAGGTATTAAAATCTTTTTGTTGTACTTGAAATCAAAACTGCCCTCAGATATCCATTGACTGAACAGATCATATATATCAGTACATTGCAAACTGAAAATTGCCCTGAATTGTTATAGGTTCTTGAGATTAAAGTCAGAATTTCTTATGCTGGGCTGCCTAGATACCGAGGTACTGTGATTGTCAGAGGGGTTAAAACTGGAGCCACTCGTGCCCATATATTAGGGAGGAATCATAAAAATACGAGAGTAGAGCCTGGGTCAAACCATTACAGTGAACCAGCAGTGACCAATAGAAAAAGAAGAAGAAGATCCAAGAAGGCTGGAGGTAAGCTGTCCTCTGAAGCCCAGTCAAAGTGGAAACAACAGATCAAAAGGTGTTCATGGTAACAGCTGTGAGTAGGTTTTACTTTGAGAGCATAAAATAAAAGCAAATTTTTTTCAGTTAAAATTTTATCTTTAAACAGATTTTTAGCAAACTTCAGCCCCAGGCACAGGATTCAACGCAATATTCCTGGAAAGCAAGGTAAACTATTTTGCACCTTTTAAAAACTATTAAAAGTTAAGAATTCAAAGTTCTGATTCATCGGAGGCAGAGTTACAACTTCAAAAACTAAAGCAAATTCCTATTCTGAAAAAAAAAGAAACAAATTATGTGTCTGTTGGAAGATGGCCAGAGAGGCATTCTGCATTTGTAGGAAATTTGACAGCTTGCAGAAATGATGCACTTGTCATTTTCAGCAATCAAGTGGCAAAATTTAAAGATCAGCATTGCATACATGACACTGGTTTTATCTGTTTTTAAATTTTATCTTTTCTAAGAAAGCAATAAGATTTATTCTGTCCTTATCAAGTTGTTTAACTAAATGTATGTTGTTCAGAATGTTACTGTTTTATTTTTTCCCTGTTAGAATACATCTTCATGCTCATAACTTTTTAGTTTATTCTGTGGGGAGGGTTTATGTCCTTTAAATGTGCTAAATGTCAGTTGGTATTAACCTATTATTTGTAATTCATTATACTCAAAATATGAAATTAAAGGAGCTCTACATGTATCCTAAATGTTTCTGTTTGCTTCTTTGTAACAATGTAACAATGTTTTATTTACTTCTTTGTAACAATGCCATAGTTGAACACATCACTTATACAATTGTCAACTATATACATAGATATTCAAACTTTTTCACTGAACAACTTGACTCTGTAACTATAATATAAGAAGTCTCCCCCCACTAATAAAACTTACCTAAGAAGTAGAGCAAAAGAGCAAGATTAATCACACACTTTTTCAAATCCTAGACCCTTTCTCCACAACAAATTTTGAAAACATTCTTTGATCTCTCCAGGTTTTTTTTTTTTTCCTTCGGTTCAAGGGCCAGAGTCTGGGAAATCTCATCCAGATGTTCTGTTCATTTAAGAGCAAAAGTAAAATCATATGCCTACCTTTTAGGAACAAAACAGATTCCCAGTTTAAATTACTAAAAGTCACTTTCTTATACTCTTGTATTCACTTCTGGTTTAAGTTAACTCCTTTGCAATAAATAGCTTGAAATGGAAAAAGCACTCAGAGCTGCAATAATTTGCTTTCCATTTCTCAGCTTTCATTGTGATTTGGTTAAAACCAAAAAGTTATGTTGCTGTTTGTCTTCATTTCCTCAAAAATGGTGAATCAGTTTCAGATTTTGAAAAATATTTTACATAGTGTGTCTACAAAATAAATGTTTGCTAATTGATATCTATGTATAAAGTACTGAGTAAATAAGACATTTCTTTATCTCTCCCCAAAAGAAACAATATTTTCTGATCATTTTGATGCATAAAATTATCTAAAAGTCAAGATTATCTAACATCTAACTGTTGTGTCCCCTTATTCCAGGTGTTATAATGGCAACCATGATCTGTTTCATCATCTGGGTATTATTCATAATCAATACTGTATGGACTCGAAGTGTAAGACAGGTCTATGATGTGAATGATCCAGAGTACTTGAGTGAGCATGACTTCGATTGTCCCAGGGAATGTTTCTGTCCCCCCAGTTTTCCTACTGCTTTATACTGTGAAAATCGGGGTCTCAAAGAAATTCCTGCCATCCCATCAAGGATCTGGTATCTTTATCTTGAAAACAACCTGATAGAAACCATACCTGAGAAGCCATTTGAGAATGCCACTCAGCTTAGATGGATAAATCTAAACAAGAACAAAATAACCAACTATGGAATTGAAAAAGGAGCCTTGAGCCAGCTGAAGAAGTTGCTTTTCTTATTTCTGGAAGATAATGAGCTAGAAGAGGTACCTTCCCCATTGCCAAGAAGTTTAGAACAATTACAATTAGCTAGAAACAAGGTGTCCAGAATTCCTCAAGGGACTTTCAGCAATCTGGAGAACCTGACTCTTCTTGATCTGCAGCACAACAAACTCTTAGACAATGCCTTTCAAAGAGACACCTTCAAGGGACTCAAGAACCTAATGCAGCTAAATATGGCCAAGAATGCCCTCAGGAATATGCCACCAAGATTACCAGCCAATACAATGCAACTGTTTTTAGACAACAACTCTATTGAAGAAATACCAGAAAATTATTTTAATGTGATTCCTAAAGTGGCCTTCCTGAGACTAAACCACAATAAATTATCAGATGCAGGTCTCCCTTCAAGTGGTTTTGATGTGTCATCAATTCTAGATCTTCAACTGTCTCACAATCGACTCACAAAGGTCCCCCGAATCAGTGCTCATTTGCAGCACCTTCACCTTGATCATAACAAAATCAAAAGTAAGTAACCATCAGGCGTGTCTTTGATTGATGTGCGCAAGGTCATTAAGCTTATTCTACATCTTCTTTAAGAATATGAAATGTGTTCTTTTCAAATAATGTGCCTTTAGATTTTTTAAAATGTATTTCCCATTTTCAGTATTAAATATTGTCTATTCCCAGATAAGTTTGATGAATCAACAATCCCAAATCTTCTAATTTTCTATTATAAAATTGGACTGTAGTAACCTGCAGAGGGATATTATTTACTGGAGAAATGAAATGTTCCTACCTTCTTTTACTCTGAGGAGGTCACATTATTTCTGCCTATTACTGGTCAACAATTAAGGAAATGTACCAGGCACAAACAGCCTCAAGAGCAGTAAGGAGTTAATATGAGAGATGCCTGAATTTCTCTAATTACTTTAGATCAGTGGGTTTCTCAAATTTTAGTGTGCACATATTGGTGACCCTACCCCCAGAGTTTCTAATTCAGTAGATTTGGGTTGGGGTCTCAGAATTATCGTTTATTATCAAGTTCCCAGGTTTGGAGAACTACTGTTGTAGGATTTTAGGTGTAGCCCAACTGAAAGGGAAACAAACTCCCCTGGAATTTGGCAACCCTTGAGAACCTTAGTGGCAGATGAGACAGACTATCCATTCCTTTCTGGAAAATAGCATTTGACAAGTTAGAGAGGGGATAATATGTAAGTGCCAAAAGTCTAGGAGATAGAGGTGCAATCAAGGAAGAAATAGGCAATAGGAAGAAGTGGTGGAAAACATTTAAGTCAAATCTGGCATACTTCACATTTATGCCTGAGACCCAGATGGACCTGGTGTAGAAGTGGGTAATATCTTGGTCCATCCACAGAGCTACCAATGCCCAGCATGACACCTATCTGTAAATCTTCAATCCCAGCACAAGTCCTTTAAGGCAGATGATATTGAACAGATTTCCACTGACTAACTTTAGAAAACATATTTATAAGGTAAGGTTCAGTCTGAATAGTTTGTAAAAAATTTTATCATGCAAATCATTTTCTTACAAATAATTACAGATGATTTGCAGAATGTGTGTCCTGCCTGGTTATTACACACTAAAGTTACCTTTAAGCAGATAATCACATAAATTTACCATTTATAAGAATGACCTATTTTTCCACTGGGTACTACTCGGTTATTCAAAATTTTCTCAGTTTTTCTAAGAGCACAACTGAGCATTAAAATCCAGGGACTAAAAGACAGGCTGCCACCACAGCAATTATTTTTCCATGGCAGTGGGCAAATGATTTAATCCTAGAGTCAAAAGCAAAAGATGCAACAGAAAAATGTTGTTAATAGATGAATCTTGTGTAGGTGAACAATATGGTAAAATAGCTAATATTAATGGAAATATAAGCATTTTTCCCAATGAAAATTTTCTTTGTGAAAACTAAGCTGCAAGGCAACATAGGCATTTATTTGGGGGTCTTAAAAATGGCAATTTGGGGAGTATAGTTTAGGGTAGCAATCCAAATTGTGTCCTATCTCGGCACTTCCAGGCAAGGCTTTTTAAAGAAAAAGAAGAAAAGATTTTGTGCTTTGTGGATATTTGGTGTACTCCAATTGTCCTTCAGGTCAATTTACTGAGTTCTTTATCTTGTGGTCTGTTTATGGTATGTGGATGTCCTTAGGGTTATGAGACTTTGCATACCTTGTCAGTTTGTGATATCTGGATGAGTTTTGCTAAGAATAACTTCTGGAATGAACCCTGAATCCATTTTAAATCTTTTAGTCATAGTAACTATTTTGTTTTACTTCTTTTTTTTTTTACAGCTTCTACAGGTGCATAGCTGAAAACAAAAGCCCCACAGGCATTTGATGTGGGAAGATTTTTAAAAAGTGCTTACATACAGAGCCCTATTTGTGATTTGGGGGTTCCACCCTGCGAAGTTAAGAACAAGAGTGACTTTTTCAGCACACAGCTGAGCACTTGATGCCAGGAGTTTACATAGTTATGCAAAGCAGACTACAGCTCTGCCCTAAAATGTCTCACTCACATTTGAGAGTTTTCAAAGTGTTTTCTTGTATATTATTAATTTTCAAGAGTTCTATTTTAGTGTGCATTAGAGCCACCTGATAAATTTGTTAAAGCTGTTGCTGGGCCCTGCTCACAGGGTTTTTGATTCAGAAGGTCTGGAACAAAGTCCATTGAATTAGTTCCCAGATGGTATTGATTCTATTGACCCACATTTTAAGAACCGCTGCTTTCACAAGAGCCCATGTGAAATTTTTAGGCATTTCTGAAGAAGGAGAAGCAGAGGGTCAGCTAGATGAGCTATTCGCTTGATGACAAAGAATAAATACATTAGCCAGGATCCTGCCCAGGGCTTTTTAAGACCAGTTTTATTTCCACTCATACATTGTAGTCACAACACACTTTCTTCCCATCCCAGAATTCAAGACGTTAGAAAAATTTCTATCAGTAGAGGTAAGAAGAATATCAACAGTAATGAAATCAATTAAGAGAAATTGGTGTATTTATTTCTTAATGTAGGTATCAAATATGGTCATTTCTGTGTTTTTCAGGAAAATAAATGTGAAATAAGAATTTCCCTGGCTGGAATTATTGGCTCATAATTGTATCATACTGGGTTATGATAACTGTTTAAGTACTTAGTTCTTCTTGTCACATAATATACTATAGTTTTTAATAAAGCAGTTTCCAAGAAAGATCCCTTTTATATGAAGAGTCCCAAGAATTTACAGGATAGTGAACTTTTCTTATATAAAGTGATGTAAATACTTATTCATCGCTACTGAGCATCATAAAGTATTTTAAATTTGGCCAAAAAAATCTATTCAAATAAGATACTCCCTGGTGCTCTCATAAGAAATAACAAAATTGACTTATGACCATATAATGAAATTTTAGGCACTTTTTTCTCACATTCCACTTGTTCAGAAGTGTATTGATTATGGGACATGAGGGTGATACAGAGGTTAAGAGACAGTACATTAAAAAACCTATTCTCTCCTTTAGGTAAGGACCCCTTGTAGTGAGGAAAGAGGGCTAGCCTGGGCTCAGCTCTGTTACTTACTTGCTGAAATATTGTGCATACATTACCTTGTCATTCTGAAGCATCTTTTTCTGCAATGCTCTGGTGGGAGAATAGTAATACTGCATCAAAAAGCCTCTGTGATGGTAAAGTGATAATGTATGTGAAAAAGAACTTTATGAACATAAAACTGCAATATAAAATGAGCCCTTATTTTTATCAGGTTGGAGTCACAAAATAGCTTAAGGTCAGAGCAATCAATCCTTCTGAAAGCATGAAATCATTCAATGAAATATGAATCTATTTGCACCGTAGGACAAAGAGGAGAGGCATGGTCCAAGTTATGGGCCCAATCGGGGAAGATCTCTTTCCTGAAATAATTTCTAAAAGGGATTTCAAGGCAGTATAGGAATTTATGACTGAAGTCTGCTATTTCAGTTTGCCTTTATTTGGCGGGAGAATAGACACACTTCTCTGAATTTTGTCTGGTTAACAGTCCTTCTCCCTGAATGCTCCTAAGTCTCAGTATGGTCATTGGTGCCAAGGGCTTAGATCCAAAGCAGGTGCCTGATTCTCATTTCCAAATGATCTGAAAATGCTGATGGGACATTTCCTGACTGAGTTCTTTGGAATTCAATTTTTGGCAAATGTATCCCTTCCAATTAAATATACTCAAGTTTGGGGATTCAGGTTGCTTTCTGTAAGTATGACATATGGAAATTTATGCTAATTGCACTGTTTTTCTTAACTTGTAATCAAACCCTTAATTTGAAATTGTGAAACTTTTAAAGAAATTTGAGCATATTTTTTATATTAGACTAATTTTCCACCCATTTGTTATTCATCTCTTCTTTTCTTCCTCCCTCTCTCCCTCCCTTCTTTCCTCCCTCCCTCCCTTCCTTCCATCCATGTACCTACTCATTCTTGCAGTACCAGCTCTGAACTGTTGTTTCCTTCCCTAATGCATTAAATACACCTTTTCTCATACTATAGTAATCTAAACATGTCCTATCTCACTTGTAAGTTTAAAGGACAAGGAATATATCTTATTCATCTCTATTTCCATCATAGCTCCTAAAAACATTTTATTGCCAGTGCTCTGTACTCAGTATAGCAAAACATGCAATGAAATTGCTACATATGTGCTGCACATTTTTTCAGGGTTTCCTATTTTTTAAAAACCTCTAACTTACACAAAACCTGTTTGTACCTCTTGTCACTCTCAGGTCAGGTCACCAGGTCATCCAGAGGGCAGTTGCAGTGGATTTTTGGTTTTACCACCTCTAGTGTTCAGATTCACTCATTCATGCTGTTTTTATCTTCACAGATGTGAATGTCTCTGTAATATGCCCTACCCCTAAGATGCTGCCTGGAGAGCAAGATTCCTTCATTTATGGACCTCATCTTAGCTACCTCCGTCTGGATGGAAATGATATCAAACCACCAATCGCAATGGATTTAATGACTTGCTTTAGACTTCTTCAGGCTGTCATTATTTAAACACATCTGCACCAGTCAAAAATTGGTTTAAGGAGCTCATGTTTTCTGGCATGAAATTTGTTTGCCATTTATCGATTTAGGACAAAATCGTCCCATTTCCAATTGCTATTTACCACCATTTTCATTTGTGCAGCTTATTATTTTTGTATTAAAAAATGCTTTTGCCAAAGACACTCAGCATAGCCTTATTAAGTTGCTTTTTAAATTAACTAAAAAGACACAGAGTTAAGGTAGTTTATCAACTCAAAGATAGTTCTTGTTGCCTTTTCCCAGTTTATTAACACAAAGGAATGCAATTGCACTGTAATGCATTAAAAAGGACATATGTGTTTGTGGAGGTTCAAAAATATGTATGCAGACACTACATTTACAGTATAGAAATCATAACAGGTGGTAGGAAGATCTGAGGAAAATGAAAAACGTGATATTTGTTTATTGTAATTTTGTGAAATAATTACATGCATAATGCTAATTAGCTTTTGTAAGTACAAGTTTAGTTATTTAGCTCCACAATGGGCATGACATTAGTCATACATGCCATAACAAGAGAGTTTTAGTCATTTAATACCAAATAGCCAAACAAAAGTCATCTCTAGTTCCCTACCATTTCTTGTAACTGTTCTTCTTAGATGTATTACAGTGTACTCTAACAATTAAGTAAGTCCTAAATTTGACATTTATTATAATGCATTTTTGACATATTATCTTAACACTTGAAATCCACTTGAATTGCAGATTGTTTTTCTCTTATATTTGCTAGGATTTTGTGGATTTTTTAAAATAAAAAGAGTGAATGCTTTCTAACAAAACAGAAGTAAAATATTTATTTCAAAGGCATTATTCACAGATTTTATTTAAGAATATATTTTAATAAAAAGGTGTTAAAAAACAATTTCATTTTTCTAGGCATAAATTTATATAATACACTTTCCTTCCTTACATTGTACACAATAAAAAATTTTTTTCTCCAATCACTTGACATAATACACCAGTTTTTTATAAGCAACAATTTCATTGTTGCTAAGTATATATACCTTAGCATTTGGTTTGCAAAATCATGCTATAAACAATCAGTATTCCATAAAGATGAATGCATGCCCTCATATATATTTTTTTGAGAACATTCTGAAAAATCCTCTAAGATATTGATAAATTTCCCTAGAAAAATGACCCTCTGGTCATTTAACTTTGTGAAACACTGGATTAAAGAAAGTCAGACATATTACTTTACTCCAAGTCTTCTTAGAAATTTAATATGCTATCCTGTAATGATAATTTCCAGGAGGACAAAATAATATGCAGAACGTACCACTTATATCCATGCCAAGCTTATTTCATGGGCAAAGAACCAATTAACATAATTTGAACACAGTTTGAAAAATGTTGGTTGAAGGCAAGGAATCAAACAAATTGACATTAAGAAAATCAACCACAGTCTAGAATAACATTTTTAAATACTTCACAGCACATAAATAAAATTATGAAGATTATTTCAAATAAGATGATGTTATAAAAATACAGGTAATCAAATGATGTTAGTATGAGAAAAAGAATATTTTGAGGAAAATAACTTGAAATATTTGAAAACTTGCTATGTGAAAGGGGACAAAATATATTTCAGGAAGCCTCAAAAATGAAGAGTATAACACATTGGTGAAATTAACAAAGTATCTTATTTCAACACTAGCTGAGGACAAGTTTACTAGTAGTTGTTTAGAGTTGCCCAGCAATGGAAGCCACTTTTCTGGAGGTAAAGTATCTATCACTGGAAGTGTGATGAGTGCTACTAATAGAGATTAGAATGACGCCAAGGAAGTAATTATTGTGATTTGACCTATTCTGAGAAAGAGTCCCCAGAGGAATGATATGAAGAAATCTATAAAGGATAAAAGTATTTAACAAAGGCAAGAAAGAAGAATATCCCAAACAGAGTTTAAAGACTTTGTGTTGGTCTCTAATTGGACAAATTGGAAGTCACTGAAGAGTTTTGAGCCAGAAGGGATTCTGAGCATTGAAGGGCATTATCATGTAGTGGTAAAGAGCATAAACGCTGGAGCTAAAATTTAGTGTGTACAAATACCAAGTTCACCATAGTTATGTGGCCTTGGAAAGAGCCCTTAAATCTTAGATTCTCAGATTCTTCATCTGTAAAATGGGGAGAGATAATAGTACCTTCATTATCTGAATATTATGTGAATTAGAAATGTACAGTGCTCTCAACAATGCCTAACACATGATAAGTGTCAAATAAGCACTATTCATTATGTATGCGAGTGTCAGTGTGTGTGTGTAATGTCAAGTTTCATGGTGCAGAAAGAAAAGCATTGGAGGGAAGCAAGACTGAAGTGAGGAGACCAATTAATATTTCAGTCTTATAGTACAAATTACAAAAAGAAAAAAAAAAGGTTTTGAGTGTAAGATGTTGATGGTGGTGGTGAAAATAGAGAGAAGAACACAAATGTGACAGAGAAAGGTAAAATTGCCAGAACTTGGTGAGAGCAAAAGGGTGTTAAGGTTTCTGGCTTGCATAACTGAATTAGGTGGTGGCATGTATTCTAAGAGCACCAAGTTTAGAAGAGAAGATGCTAAGTTTGGTTTTAGACATACTTACTTTGAAATTGTTTTGACTAATCTAAGAGATGTCATATAAGTTGTTGAAAAATCTAGAGTTAAGAGAATAAGTCTGGACAGAGATATAAACATATATGTGAAAATTTTTAGATTTCATTACTCTTTCCAACAATTTTGGCAGAATTCTATATTTAAATATTTCTACTCTCATGAGGAAGGAACAGATCAGTGATAGAAGAAGTATTAGAAGAGTGCAAGCATAATTCCAATATTGACAAATGAAGTTATGAGAAATGAAATTAGCTTTCTAATTGTAATTCTTCTTTCTTTGTACATAAGCACAAAGTTGCTATAGTCCTTAAAGTTTTCAAATGGTATACTACTCTCTTTCTTGATGTTTCATGCATTGCAAATATTACAGAAAAAAAGTCAAGGATAATAAATAGAAAAGTTCATTCCATTTTAAAATTATGGGACCTTAGTAAATGTGCAATTCCTAATCTTACGGACTTAACCTTAAATATAGAATATCATACATGTGCTTTCCATGTAAAAATCATGATTTTAATTCACAGGTAAAGAAAAATAGGAAAAGATAACAAAAAGGTAGTATCTAATGATAGAGTAAGTATTTTATTTGCAAATGATAATGTTGAAAGAAATAGACGTGGAAGTTTGGTGGCAAGAATCTTGTAGCAGCATTGTTTAATTTATCCATATCTCCTTTAAAAAAGGCAACAGAACAACAAGTATGCTGAAGGAAAATGCTCAGATGATATCCTTGATAAAATTGGTTTTGAAGAAAACAAAGATGTCCTAAAATGAAAAAGGATTGTGGGTAAATACATGGAAACATGTATATGTGTATGTGTATATATATGTGTGTGTGTGTATCTCTATATAAATATAGATATACGTGGTATAGAAATATAGATATAGTTGGATAGATATCAAAGTTAAAGTGATATGAGACCCATATATTGGCCAGGGAAAGTGTAAAGTTTATTGGTTAAGGATAGATTGCATAAGTCATAGTAAAGGATGCATGTTTTATTTTACAAAGATAACCACAAAATATATGTAAAGAATGTATAATTTCCAAATAAATATGGAGGAAAAATAGAGTGACAATAAGTATTTATTCAATCCAAAAGAAAGAAAGAACAGAAAGGAAAAAGATAAATAGAAAGAATTAAATAAAACAGTATATTTGAAGCCACAAATGTAGGTAATTACATTAACTATTAATGGATTATACACTCAAGTTAAAAGATAAGGATTGTATGCCTGGTTACAAAATTAAAAACAATATTGAATTATTTATTATTTACAAGGAGCACATCTAAAATATAAAAGAATGCAGAAAGGTGGAAAATAAGATATACCATGCAAACTGTAACTAAGAGAAAGCTTGTATAGCTATAATGATATAGATAGGGTAAATGAAAATAGACTCCATAAAAAAAGAATAACAATAAGTCTTGTGATAATAAAATACAGAGAAAATTAACTTATATGAACAAGTACTGCAGGAGGTGGGAAGTAGGTAAATTCAGGGAAAGTGTTTGAGAATCCTTGAACTATCTAAGAAGCAGTAAAGTATTCATTCATATTAGACTCCAGTATGTCAAGATTGCATGTTGTAATCTCTAAGACAAGCAAAAAGTAATAGTCAAAGAATGTAAAACTTGTAAATTAATTGAGGAAAAATAATTTAAATTATCCAAAATAAGGTAAGAAAGAAGTATTCTATTTCTTGACTTGGGAGGTATTTACATGGATATTTGCTTTGCAACAATTCATTAATATGTGTATATGTTTTATGCACTTTATGTGTATTATAACAAAATAAGGGGTGCTACCAATCTATAAATTAAAGTAATATTTAGTTTTACTCAAAAATGCATATTTTTAAACCAACTTCTGTGCTTATCTCCACTCTCTTCTTGCCTTGGCTCCTCATTATTTCCATCACCATTTTTTTCAATTACCTTTTATGTAGTAATTATAATAAAAATATTCAATATATGTGGATGAATTGGATGAAATTCCCACTGGTGCCAAATCTTGGCAGTAGAAAATACAGCTGAGGAAATATAAAAACACTTGCCATTTTTAGGTACTTCTAAATAAATCAGTAAAGCTTATGGGAAAATGGAGATTTTAGAAAGTATGTATGGTGCAACTCTGTTATTCAGTATGTTAAATAGTTTGGACATTACCACAGAAGCACTGGAGGACATTAAGCAGATTATCACTTTCACATTTTAGAAATGTGGAAATGGTTGCAACAAATCAGGCAAGGAGTGATATTGGCAGAGAAGGGTTGCTAGATTCAAGAAATGTTGAGATTACCTACTGTATATTAGCACAAGAGAGAGGAAAGAGCCTAGAATGTTTCCTGAGTTTCCACAATCTAGATAAGATAAATAGAGGAGTAAATGGAATGGTGTAGATAATGGAAAGCAGAAATAAGATACACGTTCTTTTAAGGATGTAATGATTAAAATGTCTGTAGATGAGATGTTTAGAAGGCTATTGCAAACACAATAGATATAGAGGAGTATATAAAAAGATTTAGAGAACTTTATTCAAATTATTCCATCCACCCAAGCTATTCTGATATCTCTCTCCCCATCCATCCTCCCAAACCTCTCCTCCGGGGCAACAGTGCTGTCATAGTGAGCCAGAGTCATTGATGCAAGTACCCTATCCCTCAGGTGTGAATTAAGGACAATGTTTGAGAATAGCACATGGAAATAGTAGTTTAAGCATGAAATTGAGACGGTAGTACAGTTTCAGGTGAAAAAAAGAAAAATAATGAAATCCTGTAAAAATGGAAATGTTTATGGTACAAGTAGAGGAGAAGAAACCTCAGAAAAAACAACTGGAATATTTAGAGAAGATGGAAGACAACGTGCAGTGGTGTCGGGGAAAGAAAAATAAAACCAAAAGTAAAGAAGGAAAAATGGAGAGAATTAAAAAGAGAAAAAAAATATTTTCAAGAGAAAGCGTTCAGCAAAGTTAGGTTCCACTGAGACATGAAATGAAAATAAAGATTGAAAAGTACCAGAGAATATAGCAATAAAGGATCACTGAGACTACATCAAGAAAAGGTTTCAACTACTTGCTGTGTTGAAAAATGTAACTTTTATCTATAGTGACAATGCTACAAAACAAATGAAAATTCCTAACTTTGCAGGATACAAAAATATGCAGTTATTTTCAAACTCATGGATCTGAAGACTGGTGTGCATCAACTAAAAGGGCTAGACTCAGCTGGGAAGTTCTGCTTCAAGCTGTGGGTCCAGCTGTGCTTGCATTTACTCCTCTTTTGCTCATTCAGGCAGCAACTAGCTAACATAAAGCTTCTGCTGGTAATTCAGGTCAAGAGAACAAGCCTAAATACGTAAGCAGATTTCAATACCTCTCTTTCATTCCATCTCCGAAGATTTTGTGCAAAGCAATTCATAGCTAAGTCGCATATGAAGAAGTGGGGAAATAAAACCTTCCGATGAAGGTGAATGTAGAATATGTATGGAAATATTTTGTAACAATTATGTAACCTTTTACAAAGAAAGATTAGAGGGTGATGAATTGGAGACAACACATTAAGTTTCTTGTTAAAGAAACAAGTCTGTGAATGGAAGGAAAAGTTATAGTGATGGGGCACTATGGGATCAAGGAAACACTTTGACTAAGGGAAGAGAGAAAATGTTTCATGTACAGAGTTGGAAATGGTTGATGGAATAAGGTCAAGCAAGGAATAAGGATAAGACAGAATTATGAATTAAGAGAGAAGATAGTCGAATTGTCAAAAAAAAGTAGAGGTAATATACCAGGAATTTGAGCAACATGTCTGTTTTCTCATTAGCCTAGAGTTAAGAGTGGGAGTATGAAATTGATAAGCAAGTAGAAGGTGTGAGAAGGAAGATATTTGCAAGACCTGCTTTAGGCTGTTAAAGAGCTGGTCCATCACATAGACGTTTGTAATATGGTTAAGGTGTTAAGAACCTGTGAGTTGGAGAGAAGAGATTGAGTTTCAAATCCAGACTGTGCCATTTATAACTCTTTGATCTCTGACAAATATCTTAACTTTTCTAAGCATTGTATTCCTTGACTGTAAAATGGGAAAAAGTATCATGTATTTTACAGTTGCCAGCAGAATTAAGAGTGATAACAGATGTACAGCTCTTAGCATATGTAGACCTGTAGAAAGAACCCAATAAATGGTATAAAGGAATGTTAATATTTGCAGGGACTCCAATGCACAAAATTGAATGGACCATTTTTATAATGTAGGACTGATAAAATGGAATGGTTGAACTGATCAAAGTCAAAGTTTGTAAGGTTTGGTGGAAAACAGTCAAGTGGAATTGTGGGTGATAGAATGATGCTAATAAAACATGGGGTTGAGGTTGGATAAATGAAATGAAATTGGAAGGGAACAGGTATTTTGAGGGAAAAGGGATAACGACTCAATGAGGTTGAGTGATGGCATGGGGGAAGTTAGGGTATGACTGAATTGGAAGAAAACGAATGGTCAGAGGTTGGGAGATTACAGATCAAGTTGTCTTAAGAAGTGGCCCAAAGCTGAGAAATGAGAAGATTCTGGTTGTTAACCTGTGAGGGAACTGCCAAAATGAAGAGGAAGTAGAAGTCATCAGGGTCAAAAAGGTAAAGGAACTATGGCTTTGTAAGACTCTCCCATGCAAGTGTCCACAGTTTATTTTAGCCCTCTGAGGAGAAAAGCACCCACAAAAACATGGGACTCATTGATCTGGCAGCTAAGAAAATGGATTTTTTTTAGTTCACAAAATGATGGCTTACGTTTACTGAGTGCTTGATATGTGAGGAACTTTACTTGCCACTTTCCTTGTATTTACACATATAATCCTTAGAACAACCCTGTGAAATGTATGCAATTATTACTCCAATTTTACAGAAGAATACATTGGGGCACAAATTAAATTTCTTGTTCAGTGTCAGATAGCTGCTGCTAAATGGCAGATACAGGATTCAGAACCAGGTGGTCTAGCTTCAGAGCTCCTGCTTTTGACTTTGTTTTTGACTGCAATACCACCTCTTATGAAAATATAAGACGTTTTAGTTGAATAGTTTTAACAAAATTATTCTAGGATAATAAGTATTACCCAAAGCATTTGATTATAAAAAATATCACTTTAAAAATCATTGTGTCTTTTATAGTGATATTTTGCATTGAAGTATAACATATACTGAATGTACTTTATTATTTAGCAAAACAGTAAAATACCACAAAAACTATAGGAAATTTTGCTCTTTATGCATATGTCACATCTCAGAAATATCTTGCTCAGAATATTTCTGTACTCAGAAAAAAAGGATAAACATATCATAGAATTCAAAACTGTTAAAGTGATAGATAATTTGCAAAATCAGAGGATTATTATCTTTAAGTATGGATTTTATTGCTCTACATTGGAATAATATCACTTTTGTTGTGATGTTCAGTTGAATAAATGAAATCTGAGCATAGAAAGAGACTCAATAAGTTCTTAAAGATTTCTAAAGACCAGTGAAAGTTATCTTGGAAAATGATCAGAACAGTAAAATGACTAGCAGCTCTGGCTTTTGCAAAAACCATCTGCAAAGCTATCCATAGTATATGTTCTCATGCCAGGGTTTGTTTCCAGTAGGGCCAGAGTCCTGCCACATATTCTGTTCACAGGCCTCTCACTTGCATTAAAAGTGACAAAACAAAATAGTTGCTCAGCTGGAGTGTAGACAGGGAACACTCTCCAGCTTGAGAAGCAGAAATATTGCCAACAGAGAAATGGAGCAAGAATGGTTCACAAACTTGTACACAAGATTAACTACCTTTGCAAATTTAGGTCATAGGCACAGTGTTTATATAGTTTTGTGTTACTTAGTACTATCAACGTATTAAAATCAAGGATGGTGAAGTATATTAGGAAGAGCATGGAGGATATAGAATATGTACCAATAAATATGAATCCTGGATCTGCTAAAGGACCCTGACCAAGTTACTTAGACTCTTTGATCATTGGATCTTCAGTTCTCAAATAATAATATCATAAGTACTTTACATGATTGTCCTCCATGTATAATAACTAGTGCTATAAGATGCCTATAATATAACAGTTACTCAATAAATAAAATTGTCAATATCATAATCAGCATTATTATTCTATTATTAATATTTGAGCTTCTTAGGTATATATGTGCTAAAGAAGTCTTAGTAATATATCTGAAATGAATATGCTAAAGTAAGAAGAGTAAAAAAATTTATGATAGAGATTAGTGCTCTGGTATATGGATATTCACTGTAAAATTCTTTCAATTTCTTGTATATTTGAAAATGTTTACAATAACATTTTGAAAAAATTACCTGGAAGCATAAGAAAGGACTTGATAATTTACTACTTCCTTTACCCTTGTAATATCCTAATGATTTGTAGAAGATCCAAAACATTTGCTATCACAATACTTTTCCTATCAAAAATACTTAAATGTGAATTTTTTCATCATGATGGAGATGTCCAGTGTTCACCAATAATGGTTTTCCTCTCTTTCTGAACACACAGAATGATTAAACTTTTCTGTCCTCTTGAAAGAAGACAGAGAAGCCATGAGACAAGTTCTGGCCACTTTGAAATGAGTGGAAGTGACCGGTATCACTACCAGACTAGGGCATTTAATTGCATATATGCAACTCTTTCTTTTCCATTCCATTGTTGAGAGGGAATGTCTACATGCTCCATTTCCAAATGGTGGAAATTCTGCCTCTCTGTCAGTCTGGTTCTCTGGGGGATTATAAGCTGTTCTGCTGACTGGTTTAGCAACAGATTGCATGGGAAAGAAAATAACTTTTCATTGTATTAAGCCAGTTAAATCTGTGGTATTAATTATTGCAGGATAACAGTCTAAAATGAATGATTCATTCATATTTTGCATAAATTTTCAGGGATGTGAATTGATAAATTCATGAACTCTAGTGCTATAGAATCAGTATATTATTTGCAATGTAATTTTTAATTTTTATCTAAATGATACACCGGCTTAGTATAAATTAAATACTCAGAAAGGCTTCCAGTGATTTCCTGCCCCACCCTTTCTACCCGAGGCCCATTCTCCAGGAATAACCAGTTTTAATAGTGGATTATTTTATTTTTCTTATAGTGATCTCCTTACTGGTAATAATGTTTTTATGTCTCTTGATTTAGCAACATTGAGTATATATATTGACCCTCTTGTGAAAGATTACTTAGCATATTTTTACCCATTTACCCCCTTTGCCTATATTTTGGTAGTTATCTTATTATTTGTATTTCTTCACTTTGAATAATAAACATGAATAAAAAACTAATACTTCCTTTTCTTCTTTCATCAACTCTGGAAAATGATCTCAACTTCCCTGTATGTGAGATGAAGTTATTAACATTCTAACACTTCCTTCTACATTTTCCATCTTCTGTCAATCTTTTAAAATTTATACTTGGAACCTCAGTAATGTTTTCCACACATTGCTGATAGATTATTTCTGAAATTTAAGGTAAAAAAGAACAGTTTATAGTATAATGAAATATAAACATTGCTCATTTCCAGATTCCAATAAGAGACTACTTCCCTTTCTGTAACTTTCCCTTAAGCAGACATGGAGCTGCAACCCTATCTTCTCTTTTTCACCTGTGAACACATTTCCATTCTGTTGCCATTATCCAAAGAGATGTTAAAGTCTCCCAGCCATAGCTAACTCTCCTCCTTAATTCTCTTTTCTGTAAGGGATTTATTCCTCTTAACATTCTACACAATGACTTCAAAGGGACCCTGGAAGAAATGTGAGACAATCATATGCTTAAACACCATCTTTTCTCTCCCTTATTACATCACTCAAGATTTAATGTTATATAGCTGTTTAAAATCTACCCATAGTATCTACCTGAGCCTTGGGATGAAGGGAGCGATGGAAGGAGGAAGGAAAAAATGTCAAGAGGTGGGGGTTGAAATTGTATGGTGTATACTAGAAATTGGTTGGTTTTATAGAGTATTTGTTTGGGTAGAAGCTTTTAGTCACAAGGCCATAAAGTGCAGTGTTACTTCCCTCAACAAAGTCTGTTGCCAGGTGTTGGAGCAAGATGGCTGCCAGTCTCTGCAAGGGTTCAGCCTTCCTCTTTCTCTTAAGGCTCCATGATCCCAGCTTCTTCTAATCTCGGCTATAGGTTGGGATAAGTCTTATCTTTTTCCTGGGGCTTGTTTCTCTCTAGGCTTAGCTACTCTTTTCTCACCACAAGGTCAGCTGTAGACTATCAGGCTCTCTTTGTGGGGCCTCTGCCATGTTTATGGAGCCATCTCTATTCCTCTGTGTTCTTCTCCTGTGGGTTTCCTTCTCAGGACTCCAGCACCAAAACTCCCACTTTCTCCTCTGCTGTGTCATTTTCTCTGTGAGTCCCCATCCACCAAAGGGGTAGGGACTCAATGTCCTGTTGACATGACCCAATCAAAGCCATAATCATAATTTAATCAAGTAAAAGTGAAGCTTCTGAAGTTAACACAATCTAATATGTCCAGAGGAACAGACTAGTTTATAAGCATAATCTAATATCTATTTTTGGAATTCATAAACAATATCAAACTGCTACAATTTTCCAAATTTAAGATTAGATGTGACTTTCTTTTCAAAGCACTAAAATTCAGATTCCTTTGATATGTAAGCATCTGCTTGTTTAATGTTCACCCTTCTTAATAATTTTAGTACTTTATTGAGTAGTAAAGTTATGCAATAATAGATCATGTGACTTTTTATAATTTGGTAGACAAACATTTACTACTCACTAACATATACAGATGTTATTGCTAAGTACTTTCAGTTCTTAGAGGAAAATCTGATTGCATTATATGCTATAAGATTAATCCAAATGATTCTTTTAAAAAGGCTGAAATGCAAGACAACCAGAAAAAGGAAGCAAATCAATCACTGCTAGATTCACCCCTCAGTTATTAGCCCTATAATATATATCAAATATTAAACTAAGTATAAACACACATAGTTTCTGATAGAAATAAAATGAATTAATGAAATGTTTTCTAAAACCAGTTCATTGATTATGAAAAATGGAAATTTTTATTCTAAGAATTAAAACAAATAAACTTACAAAGAATGAATGCTCAATCTAAGTTCTCAGCAATTCTAAATAAACAAGATAGTTCAAAAATTTCTAAAGTATTTTGGCAGAATCTTTTGTCCATAAGTAATGATCCCAAATGTTTGGAGGAAAGATCTCAGCAGAATAAAGTGAGAACTACACATCAAAGCTTCTGTGTTTGCAAAAGAACAGCTGTGATTGAGATGCCTGAGGACAATGGAGTAATGTTCAAAGTTATTTTTCTGAAATGGAGTTATAAATGTGAACATGTTCCCAAGGGGGAAAAAAAGCCCATACCCATTTGAAATGATCCTTATGGATGCCATGTAAATATATAATGATAAGCTTTGCAATTAAATACTGCATAATTAGACCAAGGATTCTATGCCAAAAGTATGTTTTAATTCTACTATATTTAAATCGTGCACAGTAGTAACAGAGGAGTATTCCAAATGATAGCCCATTTAGCATATTCTCACATATACACATGCACACACATTACAGAATCAAACCAACATAAATCAGGAAAGAATTATATCATCTCCGTATTAACAAACCCAAAGGAAAAACTCACAAAAAAAACTAGTTTTAAATTCGATTTCTCAGACTTCATGTGCACAAGGAAAATTTTCATAAATGATGGCCCAAAAAATAAATTTGGTTTCTATGTATCATTTTTGCAATAAAAGATTGCTCATTCTAGAAACATATTGTAAAGATGTCCAAATGTTCTTTATTATCTGCTTTAGTAAATGAAAAGTATTTTGGTTCCAGATGGTACATATTACACAATATCATCCATCAAAAGTTGTGTGATTCCAAGCACATAAAACTCTTTTGCAATAAAGGTTTTTAAGTGTAAGACCTCTGGAGTTCCTTTCTTTGCGTTATTTCTTTTTCTGCTCTTTCTTTCCTTCTTTTTTTCTCTTTTGGTATTAATAGTAAGGTGAGGGTGGGCTGGGGGAAAATACACAAAATATAAGATATAGACTATAGTTAGTAGTAATACTTTGGTGATGCTTTCATAATTTGTTACAAATGTTTCACAACGATGCAAGGTATTTGTGGTAGGATGATGTATGGGAGCCCTGTATGATGCTATGCATGTTTGTTTTTTAAGTTCACTATTTTCACTATCCACTTATTGTTTATGTATATTCATGTATGAAGTCATACTTCAATAACTTGTTCTTAAAATGAAAAAAAAAATAGTAAGGTGACATCCAACAATATCCTTCAATAGCAACAAGGATCAGAAACCACCAGGAATTTCTAAATGGAAAGCCAGCTTTTATTCATGGTTCTTTGACAATCGTTTGTCAAGCTATAAAATTTGTCAAGAAGAATTTGGAAAGCTATATAACATAATAGACAATTTTTTTAAAAAAACAGCTGAAGTCAACATGCCAGGGACAGCAAATAAACTAATCTATACAATTGGAGCAGAAGATCATGAGTTAAAAATACTATTCTATGTTTTTGTGAAGCTTTTTTTAAAAAATCAGAAACTAGAATCTGAAGTCCTGCCAGTTTCCTGGGTCCTAGTAGAATTAGTTATCTGAAACTGTTGTCTAAGAAAAGATAATCTTGTTGTTGAATTTATGGCTAAGATTAAAGGGAAAAATAATAGATCAAAATAAAAGTGACTGCTGTTTTTAATCATAAAAAGTAAATTGCTGGGAAGTGGATGTGACTCAAGCAATTGGGTTTCTGCCTACCACATGGGAGGTCCTGGGTTTGGTTCCAGGTACCTCCTGGGGAAGGCAAACTGACATGACAGGCAGGCATGACGAGCTGACCCAACAAAATGATGCAACAAAGAGACACAAAGAGGAAAGACAATGAGAGACACAATAAATGAGGGAGCTGAGATGGCTCAAGTGATTAAGCGCCTCTCTTCTACATGGGAAGTCCCAGGTTCATTTCCTGGTGCCTCCTAAAGAGAAGATGGAGAGACACAAAGAGCACACAGCAAATGGACACAGAGAGCATACAGCAACTGCAAACAACAAAGAGAATGGGGGAGAATAAATAAATAAAATAAATCTTTAAAAAAAGTAAATTGTTAAACATATATTATTATTATAAGTACATATTATAAATGTATTAGCTACAAGTTTCAACTACATGACATAGTAAAATTTTATAAGGAATGAAAGATGTTATATTCTCAACCTAGGATAGAAAGCAGAAAAAAGGGATTATGGAATCAACTAGGGCAATTGAAATTAAGTCCACTTCTATTTCTGGTTTATTCCAGTCATAGGCATTTGTTAAATGAGATTAATAATTATTATTACAAAAGACATGGCTGGGTTGGCTATCCCAAAGCCATTTCCAAATCCTGTCTTCAATTTCTTACTCCACTGTAGAGTCTGGAAAAGCTGAACACTTATTTTCCCAATCTCCTTTTTTCTTAATTTTAGTTATGCTTAGTGTAAGCAAATGCTAAGACAAGGATTTCAGTGCAAATAGTTAGTGGGGGTTATCTCAGAAAAGAATTGAGGGGGAAGTAAGAAAGGAAAGCAAGGAAAGCCAACAAAGGATGCATTTCTGTTCAGTTCCTACCGTGGGCAACCAGGATGGTTCCATGGAGACTTTTTGAAAAACTGTGTAGAACATCCCTCAGAATTATCCACTGAAGGGAGAGAAAGCTGGGGTATTTATTAATACATACCTGTTTTTGTTCTTATCAATCCGATTTTTCTTCCTAGTAAATGGGCAACTGAGCCTGATTTCTTCATGAGTAATTGGAGATGACAAAGTAGACATAAATTTTAAAATACCATGTTAAATTATGTGCTTGAATAGAATGGCAAATGTATCATTGTAGCAAAAAGAACATGCTACTGGATCAGGAAACCTGGGTTTTATCTGATGCTGACTCTGTACTAGTAATATTGACTTTTCTTTCTGTCAGAGCCTTTGAGTTTTGTCATCTGAAAATTGATCAGCATGAATTACTGGGGAAAGTAACTGGCCTTTCAGTTCTAAATTCCATGAGTTTTTTATTAAAGACAATTTTAATAGGTTTACAAACTCTACTATTTTTTTTAGCCCCTAAAAACATTTAATGCCACATTTATCTTTCTTTCAGTAAATAAAAAATAGAAAATAGAAGATAGAATGCTTTTCAAATGTCAGAAAGCCATTTGTAAAATGGATAAACTAGCATGAGTGACACAAAACCTCACCATAGAAGAAATCAAATTATCTACAGAATTGGACAGTTTATAGAAAATTTCATCATGCAGTCAATATTACCTTAAGGCTTGAGAAGAAGTTACTCAGTGTTTAATTTTGAATTTTAAAGAGAATGACACCATATGTAAGTAATACACCTATAATCCCAAACAAAACAGAGCCTCAAAACAAAAATCTTATGATAAAAATTGTTTCCTAAACAACCATATTATTGATGCCAGATGTTAATCATGAGAACAGAAGATAAAGAACTTATGCAGAGAAAAAGCTCCATTTTAAAACAGCAGGACATTAACATACACAAATCAGGAGCCTGTGTAAGTTTGGTCAGCCAATAAGCCTTCTGTGACATATTAAAATATTTTCCACTGGCAGCTAGAGCATATATGCAAAATCTCTTTTGCAAGATGAAATATATGATTTTTAAATAAAAATTTTGGACTTCTAGAGGTTAGGAGCTACGTGAGTAAAATAAAATCAAAGTTACATTTTGAAAGATTTCCAGGAGCTTTTCCTTTTTTTAATCTTATTTTTGTATAATGATATTAGAATCTCATCCATGACCTCTAGCTATATCTCTCAAACCTACTTTTCTCTAATAATACAAATCCACATTTTATACCTTTACCTGGCCCTTTATCACTACAAACAGTATGCCCAAACTTATTTTCTTCTCCCCAAAAGTTCTTTCCTCTTGATTTCCCTTTCCTTCAACAGTGCATTGTTTAATTCATTAAATCATATCTTTATTCAACGAAATTTAAATGCCTACCCAGAGGCAGACAAATTGGTAGGAACTAATATAGATTCAATGAACAATAAAATATTTTGTTGCTTGCCCTTGAGGGGTCTAGTTGGAAATTATCATATTGAGCAGTTGCTGTACAGAGCAGTAATGTTATAATTGATGTTATTATATCCCAGATTGCTATTTTACTCTAAAAATTTGAAGGAAGATGCCTCAGATAGGTTCATTTGACTTAAATCTTAAAAGAGGAGTGAATTTTTCAGGGTTCATAGAGAGCTAATGGTAGAGCATATGCAAAAATTAAAGAGATGGAGAAATGAAGAAAAACTTCGCAAATCTAAGCTCTTGAATTCATATTTCCAAGTGTCTCTCAATATCCCCTCATATATTTCTCAGCTGTCTCAGGTCAAACACATAAAAAATATCAAACTACATCTCTCTTGCCTCCTCTCAAATATATATGAATATATGACAACAGACATCCAGAAATTGCTGAAGACAAAAACCTGCATGTGGCTGACACACCCTAATGAAGACCCCCCATAAAGATCCACATCCTTGTGGAATCTGCCTACTTTGAGTATGAGAAATTTGACTTACTTCTAACAATAGACTATGGTGAAGGTGATGAGAGGTCACTCCCATGGTTTGGTTACATTATGTAGATGTCATTCTTGTGGTTGTTTTATCATATAAGACTTCATCTTTTCAGACTGGAGAGAGATCCTCCTGCTGATCTGGAAGAAGCCAACCTTCATGTTGTTATTTGCCTATGGAGAAGAACATGTTGCCGGAAACTGAGTGGCCTCTAAGATCTGAGGGCAACCTCCAGTAAACAGCCAGTAAGATTTTGGAACCCTTAATCATACAGCTAAAAAGAAATGAATTCTGCCAATAATGTGAATGAACTTTGTGACAATTTTAAATTTGTGAATCCCCGAAAAGATCGTGTTCTTTGAACTAATCCATTCCTGTGGATGAGGATCCTTTGATTGCACTAGATTCGGTTAAGGGAGCATTTACTTAAGTTCACTTTAGGGTCTTTGATTGGATTATGTCAATGAGGCATGATCCTAGTTTGGTCTCCACCCTCTTGCTGGGGTCTTATGTAAACTGAGAACTGGAAGCAGAAACACACAGAGAAAGAGAGAGATGCCTTTCTTGCCCTGCTGTGTAAGGAAGGACTCCAGGATCACTTGCAGATACAGAACGACAAAGAAAACTCTGAGAGCCTGAGAGTCTGAGAGAAATCCTGAGAAGCTAGGCCCACAGCAGCTCAAAGCTGAAGAGATAAGCCCTGCCATGTGCTCAATTGCACACAGCTGAACTTGGGGAGAAACTATCCTGGAGGAGATAGCAGAGACTCAGACAGATAGCCACCATTTTCCCTTGCCACAGGGCAAATGTCCTGGATCCACCAGCAGACATTTGGTGAGAAGCATCTCTGATGATGCCTTGATTTGGACATGTTCACACGTTTGGCACTGTAAGTTTTACTCTAATAAACTACCTTTATAAAAGCCAGCCCATATCTGATATTTTGCATCAGCGGCCTTAGCAAACTAAAACAAGCTTCGAAACACATTCTTCCCTAGTTCAGCTTTCCCGTGAGGATGCATCCAAGCTCACACCTTGATGGCAGTCTTGCAAGACTCTAAGCAGATCACCCAGCTGATTTATGACCACATTCTTGGCCCATGGAAACTGAGGTAATAAATATGTGTTTTTTTAATGCGCTAAATTCATAGTAATTTTATACACAGCAATAGACTATTAATCCACTGTCATAATTGATTCAACCATCTCCCTCAGGACCCATATCCAATTCTTCATCAAATTCTGCCATTCAGCCATCCTACATAGACCTCAAAACTGTCCTCTTCTTTACATAGTTAATACCAATATATTACTCCAGGGCAGTGCTCCTCACCAGCTCACTGAAAAAGCCTCCCTACTGCTTTTCCTTTTCCCACTTTTGCTTCCCTTCATTCTCTATGTAAAAATCAAAATATTTTCCTTGTATGATTTATATAGATATTTTTAATTCACATATAATTGACATTCAATTACATGCACAGAGTTTTCCTTTCAAATATTTAACCAATATGTAGCCAAATCCTAAAACAAGTGCAGAATATTTTTACTATGTCAGAAAATTTCCTCATGTTCCTTTATAATAAATATCATCCCCAACTCTGGAAACAACTTCCTTATTTCTATCATCATAGATAAGTTTTTCTTGTTCTTGGACTTCATATTTGAACCACATAGGAAAATAATTATGCAATATGACTCTATGTGTGAGGCTGGATACTTTCAATCAACATAATGCTTTTGAGATTCATTTGCATTACCATGTATATCAGTAGTTCATTCTTTATACCCACTTTACGAATATAACAACATTCGTTTATCTCTTTTCCTGTTGATTGACAATTCAATTATTTTCAATTTTAGACTATGAATAAGGCTGTTATAAACATTCTTTTACAAATCATTATATAAATATATGTTTTCATTCTCTTGGATAAATAATGGGATGGATTTGCTGGGTCCTACAGTAAGTACATATTTAACCATAAAATCAATGGCCAAGCACATCTCCACATTGATCATAGTATTTTCCACTCAAAATCAAATATATCAAAATCACCTGTTAAAATATATGAGAGTTCTAGTTGCTACACATTTTTGCCAGCATTTGAGATTGTCAGTGTTTTAATTTCAATCATTCTTGTGAATGCAAAATGGTATCTCAATATGGATTTAATTTGCATTACTTCTGATGACTAATTACATTAAGCAGATTAGATATTTGTGTAATTGATCATCAAAGATCAATTTGTAAAGTGTCTGTTAAAATTTTTTCTACTTTTTAAAGTCAGATTTATTGAGGTATAACTTACATAGAGTCAGATTGACCTTTTCTGTGAAAAGTTTATGAATATCGAAAAACACATGCAATCTTGAAACCACCACCATAATTAAGAAATAAGGTGTTTTTATCATCTCATAAAGTTCCTTCATCTCTACTTTGTAGTCAGTCCTCTTCTACCACCTCCAACCACTGGCAACCTTTCCCAGATTCACACAGTATACAATCTTTAGACACTGGTTTACTCCATATAGCACAATGCTTTGAAGTTCATACATTTTGCTGTATGTTTGTTTTTGTTTTGTTGTTGTTTAGACTGAGTAGAATTTAATTGTATGACTTGACCAGAATTTCCACTAACTGATAGACTTTTGGGTTGATTTCAGTTTAGGCAATCAAAAATATTTACATATGGGTTAATGTGCAGACTTTTGTCTTTGTTACTCTTGGGAAAATACCTAAGAGAGGGTTTGCTGGTTCATATAATAAGTACAGGCTTCTCTTTATAAGGAATTTCTGAGCTTTTTCCAGAAAGCTTTTTGCTTTCCTACCAACACCATGTGAGAGATCCAATTGGTCTGCTAGTACTTTATATTTTCTGATGTTCTAAAAATAATCAAATATTCTTTTTATTGGTCATTTTTGGTAGGGCATATTTTTAAAAATTTCTACCCTCCCCCCCATTGTCTGTTCTTTGTGTCTATTCACTGTGTGTTCTTCTGTGTCTGCTTGTCTTCTCTTTAAGCTGCACCAGGAACTAATCACGGGACTTTCTGGAGTAGGAGAGAGATGCTCCATCTCTTGCTCCACCTCAGCTCCTTGGTCTGCTGCATATCTTACTGTCTCTCCTCTGTGTCTCTTTCTGTTGCAACATCTTGCTGCACCAGCTCTCCACTCAGGCCAGCTTGCCGCGCAGGCCAGCACTCTTGCATGGACCAGTTTGCCACGCGGGCCAGCACTCGATGTGGCCAGGCCTCTGCTTGAGTCAGCTCACTGCGTGAGCCAGCTTGCCTTCACCCGGAGGCCCCAGGAATCAAACCTTGGACCTCACATATGGTAGATGGGAGTTCAATTGCTTGAACCACATCCACTTGCAGGTAAGGCATATTTTAAAAGTACTTGTTTATTTAAAAAAGATTTTGAAATTTATTGACTGAGATCCTGGATTCTTTATGATATTAGTATGTTGTCATGGAGAACATTTTCCATGGGGCTTTCTCCTAGTCTGGCATTGATAGACTTTTCTTGGATGCAACATTGAGTCATTATCTACTGATAGGTGCTTATAGACAGGTATCACACTATACAAAAAAAGATGTAAGAGCTATCCTGTCATAACAGCTCTGAATAGGACTGTTTTCTATAGAGGTGGTTGTGGATGTGGCAGTTATCATAATTGTCATATGTAGTGAAATAAATAGTTATTCAGAAAGTCAGTTACATTTATTTTACAGCTTCCAAAATTTATTCTTCTTCTCTGATTCTTTCTTATCTAATGTGTCTCCAATTCTATGCCTTAACTCATCACATGCTACAAAATATTAGCACTTATTTTAAATATGCTGATATAAAGCTCTATTTAGTTATGTTTGCCGTTTAGGAGGAATGGAGAAGCAAGAAAAGAATTGTGGATCAGAAAATTGTCTCTTAGGAAGGAATTGTTTGAAGGCCTGGATTGATAATGATGGACTCCAGAAAAGCAAACAAGTCTACAGTTTATAAATATTTATTGAAACTAAAGATAATGTTTATGTAAAAATGTCCATTTAGGCATAGAATGGGTAAACAAGCTTCACTCAGAATGTAATCTGTATTGCTATTTGTATCAAACCCTAGTGTGCACTTTAAATTTTGAACGTCTTCATAATTTAATAGTTTAGTATTCAAAACAACCTTTTTCAATATTGAAATTAAATCAGCTAATGTTTATTGGGTACCTAATATCCTGGGGCTTGTATGAGCAACACAGAACAGGAAAAGAAAATAGTATAGAAAAATTCAATGATAAAAAGAACACCACAATATTTAGTTGTCTGGTTTAAATATAAATAGGATATCAACCATGCAGCATTATGCTGCATAACTTTAAGTATTTTCAGTAAAACAACTGGTGCATAATGCATGGTTTGAATGCCAAGCAGTATAACAATGATATTTAATTCAGAAAACAACACATAAAACAGAATGGATGTTCCTTCCCTTTCTAGCTCTAAATCTAGGATAAGTCTTGACTTTGAAATGAAAATTATGACTTAAATATTCAATAAGTTCAAAGGTTCTCAGAAAAATTAAAAGGAAATACTTTTTCATAACTAAAAATTCCTCATGCATTCTTCACAATAAGAGCTTAGGTAATTTTTTATGAAGTTCACAGAGTTCACCTTTTTTCCTGATGCTACTCTAGAATATAGTTGAAATGTTCTATACCCACTACCTTCAGTGATAAATGTCAAGTTGTCCCTACAAACTTTCTTCCACAGAATTTTTAACTTTGCTGTATTCTATACAAATTTTTAAAAAACATTAACAGCAGTGCCAAACTCCTCAATTGGTTTCTTAGGTGTAATATTTACAAAGCATATATTTAGGCTTTAAGTGTCAATCCCTTCCACAAGTGAGAAATGAAAAGTGATTCCAGGATAGACCATTAGGTTCTCAGTCAACAGGTAGACCAGTGGCCACTGCTGTATCAGAATGCCCTTGTAGAGCAGGTATAGCGCAGTGGTTGAGCACCTGCTTTGGATATGAGGTCCTGAGTTCAGTCCCTGATCTCATATGTAACGGTAGTGGTATATTGGCTTCCATCTAAACAATGCTCTTCTGCATCATTTCGTTTCCCGAGAATTTTCTCCTAATTTTATAAGTTAAAGAATATGAGATTTTGTAATTTATGTGATGAATGTCTATGTATATTCATATTTGGGAATATATGGTCCTAAATATACATATTTGAAAACTTGGAATAGTTAAATTTTGACTCAAAACTTTTGTGAACTTAAAAAAAAAACTAATAAAAATAAAATATGGTACTTCTATGTAATTATGCAATTTTTATAGCTTGCCCTATACTTCAGGCTTTCTTTAGCTACTCTTTCCTTTAGCATCACATTCTGTGAAAATTTTACCCTCCTACTCTTTTTCCAACTTCTTCACCTGCTCCCTTTAACTTTTCTTCATCTCAAGTTACTCTAATTTGGACCCTGATCCTACCCCGTAATTGAAACTGTTTTTTTCCCTCGGGTCTTCAGGGATGTCCTTGTTGATAAATTAAATCGTAGCCCTGTACTCATTCACTCCTATACTAAGAGACTATCAATTTTCTTTGGTATAGTATTATCCTGTCTTAAGTGTGCACACGCATGCACAAGCACAAGCACACAAACACACATCAAAACTACATTTGAAGACCTCCCAAGTAGCAATATTAGTGTAAGATTACAGAGGATTTCTGGGTATGTTTAGATTTACTGATAGAGGCACCACATCGGCCTTTTGGCTGCTTCCATTCTCTTCTTTTTGCTTGTGAAATGGACAGAAAGTTGGAGAGAAAGAGTAATTTTGTGACTACGACTTAACCACAAAAAAATTTGTTACATATGGCATAATACAATGCTTAATCGGAACAACCTTTTTGTTGCATTTCTCATTCACAATTTCCTTTTTATAGAATTGATATCTTTCCTTTGTTTTGTGATACATTAATACTATTGCTTTTTTCCATTCTCCCTGCCTCTTGTATTTTTGGAGTATCTACTTTTTTTTTTAGTTGCTTTCACTATGTATGTGGTCTTCATCTATGTATTTGTTTTAATTTTTCAGTTTTCCCAAGCCCTGCCAAATGATTTTGAGCTCTTTTGTCATCTGCTGCTTCTTTATTGAACTCTTCTTTCTTTCTTAAAGTGTATGACGTTGGGTAAATTATTTAAACTAACTATGCTCAGCTTTCTCATCTGTATAGCAGGAATACTTTTTCAAAAAAAAACACCTCATAAAGTTTTCGTGAAAATTCAGTGATAAAATGCATGTCACTCAGAACAATTGTTGACCCATAATCAGCATTCAGTAAATATTAGTATTGCTTTATTATACTGATTCATTTATGTTTTTAACATTTGTTTGGAGTTGTAACTACATTCAGAAAATTATTTTGCTCAATGGAAAAAAATGTGCATGAAATTTATTGACACCAATCTGCTCAAAATATTTTCATTTAGTTTTTTTATGTCTGTGGGATTCATAATGGTAATTTCTTTTTAAATCTTTATATTGTGGCTCCTTTCTCTCTCTTCTTCCTGATTAGATTCTTTTCAATTTATTGACCTTATTAATGTTTTAAGGAACCAAATTTTGGTTTTGTTATTCTTTTCTAGTATTTTTTTTTCAATTTCATTATTTTCTGCTCCTATCTTCATTATTGTCTTTCTTCTTTCTTTGAGATTAATTTTCTGTCTTATATTTAAATTCTTAAAGTGAATATTTAAATTATTGTAGTTTTAACTTCTCTTAGGTTTTAATAATGCGTTTTAATAATGCATTTCTCTCTATAAATAGCCTTAGCTACATCCCACAGATTTGATATGCAAAATTTGTTATCATTAAGTTAATACTATTTGCTAATATTTCATTATAATTTCTTCTTTGACTTATGGATTATTTAGTAATGTATTTCTTAATATCCAATTTATTTATTTTTTTGTTGTGTTATTGATTTCTAGCTTACTTCCACTCCAGTCAGAGAACACAGTCCACATGATTTTAATCCCTTGAAATATAATGAGATGGGCATTATAACCCAGAAGATAATCATTTTTGTTGTGAACATTATATATGAAATTGAAAATAATGTATATTCTGCTGCTTTTTTAGTAAAAAATTGTTGTCATATTTGTAGTAGATTCTGCAATTAATCTCAATTCTTCGCCCCTTCTTTCAGCCAAACCCTTGTCATGTCCTCAACATGGATGAAAAGTATTTCCTTGATCCTTTAGCTTAACCTTGTCATGTGGGCAAAAGTAATAGTATATAAGTTTAGAACCTAGACCTTTAAGAGGTCCACAGGTTTCTATTAGCTTTGCTGTACTTTTTCCATTGTCTTGGAAATAACATCCCTCAGGTCCCTGGAGAAGTATAGCCATTTACATGAGCAACCTTAAGGAGAGTCACCCCAATCAACCTCAGATCCATAGAAATAATAACTGATATTATAGCTGTTGAATTCTGGGTTGCATTGCTAAGTAATGTTATTGGGGTAATAGCTAGCTGTTGCAATTTTGTTGTTCAGATCTTCTCTAGTCTCACAGCTATTTGTCTTTTTATATCAGTTACTGAGATTACTACTTTTTTTAAAATTCTCTGAAAATGCATTGATCAATGTTGAGTCTGAATGATTACATTTAAAGATAATGACAGGGTTTACCAGACAGCCTTATCCACCAACTCTGCTTACAGTGTCAGGAAGAATTTCAGTTAATAATAAAGTTCTACTTAATTTCTCATTTCTTGGTGTTCCTTTTATGTGGAGTTGCCTTAGGAATCTTACCAGGAGGAGGGATAGTGGCTAAAGTAGAATGTCAGTATTTCTTGGGTACCTTTCGAATTATCAACCCTAAGAGCAGCATTACTTCTCATAACACTCATTTAAAGTTTGGAGTAGTAACCATATCTACAAAGGCAAACAAAAATACTATTGATTGAGTGTGGCCTATGTATTGGAAATTATGATATCGGCTATAACAAATAATACATTATTTATATATACTATCTTTATATTAATGGCATTATTTTGCCTGTTTTACAACAAACATCTTGAGGTAAAGAAAGAGTAAATGAGTTTTCTTAAGGTTACATACCCAACAAATGGTGAACTCAGGGGCCATCTAACTCCAAAGCCAAGATTGTTCATCTGTGTTAGGAACAAAATGCTTTGAAACCTTTAAATGAATAATCATTATAAGAGGAAAAGAAGGAGAAGTATTTTTTATAAGCAAGGCATTCACAGACCTCCTTAAAATAGACCTTGCCATAACAGAACCCACAAAGTTCTCCTATGTTACATAGTGACGCATGCTGGCCAATGTAAAACAAAGAAAATTTTTCATTCATACTGTTCAGGAATCCTAGGCTTTACTATACTTGTAAACTACACATGCTTCTAAGATTTCTGGCAACTTCAAAGATATCACCTTAGATTACAAAGGATAGATAAATAAACCTTTGCTGGCCATCTCCCACTGTCCCATGGCTCCACATGCATGTGCTCCCAAGGTCTCCTTGATTTAGATTATGTTGCCCTTCAAAGAAAAATGCATTTGAATACGCCATGAGTGGTATTTAACTACTGTACATTTTTTTTCCTAAACGACATTTAAAATTCCTGCCATTTCAGAGATTCTAAGATTCTGTGATGAATTTTTGTCAGAGTTGTTGGAGTTTGAAGAGATTCAAAATTTTTCTCCCCCACTTTCCTGCTCAATTTCTTAAATGATTAAGGTTGACAATAAAACAGAAGTTACTCAGTTAAATTTGAAATTCAGGTAAACCACAAATACATTCTTAGCATAATATGCCTCAGATGTTTCATGGCACATACTAAAATTTTTTCATTTATTTGAAATTTACATTTAATTGGGCATACTGTATTTTTGCTTGCTAAATCTGGCAGTACTTACTGGTAATTGAGAATAATACAAGTGGGGAGTAAGTCAAATGGGAGTAAAATATCACATTTTATTGATAAAATGATCAATAATGTTGATAACATTCAATAATTGGCAGTTTTAAATTTACTTCACTGTTCAGTTATATTAATTATTGCATTAATTTTTACTTTAATTTTGTAGCAATCCTATAATAAATCATAAAATTTTAATTAAAGAAACTTGGATTTTCTAGGTGGCATTGTTCATTAGACATTTTATTCAGAGGTAGGAGTTAATGACAGGTAACACTATTTTAATTTATAAAAACAGTAATGTTGAAAATTGAAAATTGTATAAGAAAACAAACAAAAAATAGTGTCATTTATAATTTTAATATATGTAAGTAAATATTATTAACATCTTGGTGTATTCCCCTCCAGTCTTCTGTGTATGTGTGTGTCTATGTATATTTATACAGAATTGGATATAGAAATACACATATAGAATAAAGAATTGGCATCATAATCTCTCTGCTATGTTCCACTAATCTCTCCAGCTCTGAAACTTATAATATTTTTCATTTTTCTTTAATACCTGTCAGTATTTGGCATGTAAGCATTCAATAAAAACTTCTTAAATGAATGAGCGAAGGCCTCTGTTTTAGTTAGCCAAAGGGGTGCTAATGCAAAGTACCAAAAATCTATTGACTTTTATAAAGAGTATTTATTTTTGGGTAAAAGCTTACAATTACAAGGCCCTAAAGAGTCCAATTCAAGGTTACTTCCCTACCAAAGTCTGTTGCCATGTGTTGCAACAAGACGGCAGGTGATGTCTCTGAGAGTTCAGACTTCCTCTTCCCTCTGAAGGCTCCATGGGCCCATCTTCTTTCGATCTCAACTGTAGGCTTGCATAGGGCTTGTCTCTCATTCCAGGGTTTGCTTCTGTCTGGTCTCAGTAGCTCTGTTCTTTTTACAAGGTCAGCTGTAAACTTTCAGGCGAATGGCTCATGCTCTCTTCCTGGGGCCTCTGCTGTGTCTATGAAGCTGTCTCACTTCCTCTGTGTATCAACTTCCATATGAGAGTCTGTTTTATCAGCCCATGAAGGGGGCTGGGATTCAATGCTGAATCAATCTAATGATGTGGTTGAATCAAAGACCTAATCTTAACATAATTTGATCAGACATCTCAGATGAATCTATCACAATCAAAGGGTTATCATGCCTAGAGGAACAGACCAGTTTACAAACATAACCTCTCTTTTTGGAACTCATAAATAATCTCAAACCGCCACAAGCTTTTATAAAATGTTGAGTAGAAGTTTGAAAAATGCAAAAGTAATCACCCACTGAATAGCTGCACAGTGCCTAACACAACCAAGTGTTCAGTAAAGGTACTAACTCAAGGGCCAGCAAAGACTTACTGAATAATTGCCAGTACTGTTTCTACCAATAGATGCTTTGGCCAGATGAGGAGTCAGTGATTTGGTGGCCTTCCCTGTATTTCACTTGGATCTGATGTATTTTTATACTAATTTGGCTAAATGAATCTGAAAGGTCTGAAGATCCATACAATATGAATTTAAGAACTATAATTTCTTCACCCAACAAACACTGATTGGAGCCTTTCTTTACTACAGGGACAGAGCTATACCTGAGATACCCACAGATGGTAAATGAAACATGATATTTCCTTTATGGAATTCTGGTTATGTGAAAATTAAAATTAATAACAAAGAAACACAAAATACTCTATAAGATATACAGAAAAATAAAATAAGATTTTATGAAGGATAATAACTGGAAATATATTTTAGCTTATAGGGGTCAGGGAAGGCCTCTTTGAGATAAAAATGATGGTGGTAGTTTGTAGAAGGGAATGAAGCACATGCAAGAAGAAGGGAATGATACAAGTGAAGAGCTTGAAGAAGGAAGGAACTTGCTTCATTGGAGGAAGTAAAAGACTAGTGTGACTTAAAATATGAAAATCAAGGAGTAGGGCAGAATAAGATGAGGTTGGAGAGGAAGGAAGCCCATATCAGAAAACATTTTTAAATGTATTAGAGGTAGGAAGATGGCATTGGAGTAGGCAGGCAAGGTTCAGCTCTCTCACAAAAACTATGGAGGAAGAGCCAAAAGTTGTCTGCCAGGCTTTCTTTGGAGGTCAGCAAACAAGGACAGTGCTACACAACTCCCAAAAGGGAGAGAGACAGAGAGATGAAGGACCCAGAACAAAAAACGTGCGTTATAAACCCCCTGTGCCAGCTGGGAAGGGCTCTCCTTCCCCACTCCTAAGATATTAATTGGGGGTAAAACTCCTGGCTCACTACAGCTGAAAGGAGAGAAAAAAATCTTCCTCCCTGTCAGCTGTTACAAGGGAAAAGGGAAGGGATGTCAGGATGCTTTTCTTCAGTAAATCCAGCTAGCAAAGCACTTTTTAAATCTTGGCTCTGGCTACACCAAAACACAGGAAAGTGGAGACCGAAACACCTTCATGGAAAGGTGCACTGACAAGCACAAACTGCTTTGCCAGTCTGGAAACTGCATGCACAAAAATTGTTAGGGTACAGAGAGTTCTTTCTGTACCCTAACTCCTGGGAGAAAATCCATACCTCATTAGTGACTCCCTAACTCAATTTTAATAACTTAAGCTGGACAACGTTAAAGACTTAGAGTAAATTGGTACAAATATTAAAGAAGAACTGTGAAAAAAAAATAGGCAAGAGAGAGAAACTGGTCATCAGAATAAATCTTTTTAGATGCCTAGACATCAGCAAAAAATTGCAAGCCAAACTAGGAAACAGAGATGGTTCAGCCAAAGGAACAGATCAAATATCTTGAAGAGATACAGGATTTAAGATAATTAATTAATGATAATCATACAACTCTCCTAAATCAATTCAAAGAATTAAAAGAAAACATGACTAAAGAGATAAAACATATTAAGAAGACATTGGGTGGGCATCAAGAGCAATACTATGCAGAAGTAAGAAGAAATCAAGTCATGAAGCATATAACATGGATGAACCTGGAGGACATTATGTTGAGTGAAGCAAGCCAGACACAAAATGACAAATACTGTATGATCATGCTAGTATGAATTAAATATACTGCGTAAAGTCATGGAATTAATAATAAAATATAGGTCACCAGAAAATAGAATAAGGTTAGAGAATGGAAAGCTGAGGTGTAGTCTATACAGAACTGGTTAAAGGTTGCTTGTAAATCTTTGGAAATGAATGGAAATAGTAAGAACATATTATGGTGTTTGTGAAAAGCAGAGCTATTCTATGGGTATGACAGTGTAAGAAAGGGAAAGTCTAAGCACATTATATTATTAGAAGGAAAGCTAAAAACTATAACACGGGATTGTATAACATAGTGAAACTTCATGTAAAAAATGAATATGGATGGTATGGCATATATGACTGTTTTTACAAAATATAAATACAAATAAACTAGAGAGAAGGAAACAGAAGAGCAGCTATGTACAGCAGAGGAAGCATAGAGATATTGAGAGATTGAGAGGTGATGAGTTTTGTTTGTTTGGTTTTCATTTATTATTATTATTACTGGAATAATGAAAATGTTCTAAAAATTATTGAAATGATGAATGCACAGCTATGAGATTATACCAATACTATTGCTTGTAAACTTTGGATAGATTTATGTATCAATAAAACTGAGTCTTTGAAAACAAATTTCTTCATCTAAGCAGCTCTTGATCTTCCCAGACATACTGAGATAGTTTTCTATTAATCTAATCTTTGAAGTTTACACATTGTTCTTTGTTCCCAAAAGGACATTAACCAGAATCTCCTAATCCTGCTTATAGGAATAACAAGAATAAAATAACATCTCAAAGCAAAACCACAGAATAGCATCAGAAGCACCAATATCCAAATCTAAACTGTTGATAAATCACTGAAGATGAGACAATAGAAATAAGTTTTGACATCTTTGAGACAACGCAGGACTGAGAAAATGCACTTATCCTCCTCATAAGACCCCTGGAAGATCTAGCATCAACATTTTTTAAAAATTTATTTTTCTTTACCCTTACCCCTCTCTTGTAACTTTAAATAGCTTATTCCAAATACTCACCTCAAACAGGTTTTGGGAAGATTCCTCTAGTTCCTTTCTTGTGAACTTGCAATAAATCACTTTCTCACTGGAAAAACAAAAAAGAGACAATGTCTAAAGTTGATATCAAGAAATTGTCATTACACCAGTAATGACAAAAAAAAAAAAAAAAACCACACACCCACAACAAATAAACAACGAAAATGCAAATGATAAGAGTTTTGGCCTCTGAAGCATACATCTTGGGATGGTGATTAGAAGGGCTGAACCCCAAACTGTTGCTTCCCATTGTAGACCCTATTGATCCATTTGATTTTTTAAAACCCTGGCTTGCATTATTTTGATTTTAAAATTTAAACATTTACTTTAAAATACAAAAAGACAGTCAGGTATGCAGTAAGACTTCATCTTGAAGGTTCAATGGAATATAACCATGTGTAGAACTTCATTAAAAATAAATATATAATAGATTTTAAAAAATCTATGACCACAAACCCCTCATAATCGTTTCTTTTACAGAAGCAATTAAAATTATACATGGCATCTTTAGATAATGTTTAAAATATAAGCTTATCTTGAAGCATTTTGAAAATGTTTATAATATTTTCTCCTTATAATTTGTCCCTGAAATTTTCAATTCCTGAGAAAAAGATAACAAGATGCTAAAGAAAGAATGCTGCCTTTGTTCCAGGTATTCCTTGTCAATCCTGGATTTTGACCTCTTATTTATTGCATTCTTTTTTATTGCAAAATCCCTCTATCCTCTAACACTGCATCTTATAAACTTATTCAATTCCTTTTATGCTTTTATTGAATCAACATCTAATCTAATATTCTGTATTTTTACTATATTTACGTGATTTTAATAAGCTTCTCCCTACCCACAACACCCACAGATACAAAATTTCTTTCCTTCATATTTCTGATTAGGTCATATTTCCTTAGTGGACATAACAGAGCACGCCATAAATCAAGAGAAAATAATATCCATTACATATATGATATTTCAGTGCTTCACATACATTAACAGATTTTATCCTTGAAAATTCCCTGTGAGTTAACTATGTTGCTATTTTTAAGTTATAAATGAGGAAACTGAGGAACAAAAAGATGGATTAATTTATGCAGAGTAGACTGACTAATGAGTGGTGGAGCAAGGAGTCAGCTCAAAGCCTGTTTTCAACTACATGCTAAAAAGTTCTGAACAGGTTTCCAGGTTCAGTTTAGTCCTTAATAGGACATAGAATAAGTTGTTTTGCTTCATGGACCAACACTTATAATTGAAAACTTTTAGCCAGTGTAATGCCAAAAGAATTTCCAATTGTTAAGTCCCTCACCGACAAATGGAGTCCCTGGTTTGAAATGACCTAATTCAGAGATTATCTGGTTGTCCATTCTCCTTTGGGTGTCATCTTTCTGTATTTCTACTCTACCTTAGTTTGGTCTTAAACATTGTTATGAAAAGATGAGGGAGAGGACTGTGGAGAACAATTTTTCTACTAATTACATTTGGCCAGTATTAATTCTTTCAAATATTTCTATTCCCCAGACAAAAATATAAACTAAAAATCTGGCCACCTAGAGGTACTTCAGTAGGTGAATGGAAAAGCTGTAGTATATCCATGCAATGGTGTACTTTACAGCCACAAAAAAGGAACTATATCAAGCCACAGATATACGAGGAGGAAAAAAACTTAAATGCATATTGCTAAGTGAAAGATGCCAGTTTGAAAAGGCTATATGTTGTCTAATTCCAATCATATGACATTCTGAAAAGATAAACTATAGAGACAGTAAAAAGAATAATGGAATGGTTTCTTAGGGAGTTTGAAAAGGTGCATAGGGAGATTTTTATGACAGTGAAACTATTCTGTAAGATATGGTAATGGTGGATTTTTGACAGTACGCTTTTTTTTAAAACCCAGAGAACTGCACAACACAGAGTGAAACTTAATATAAACTATAATAGTCAGTTAATAATAATGTAAAAATGTTGGTTCAATATTTATAATAAATGTTTCACACTAATGCAAGATTGTAATAATAGAGGAAGATGTGGAAAGTAATCTCTGTGCTGTCTGCTCAATTTTTCTATAAATCTATAACTGTTTTTTTATTAAACACCATTTTACACCAATAACAATGATCAGTATACTCATTAACTCATTAATTTGCTTTACTTTTTAAGCATCTACTATATATCCCAAACCTGTACTTGAGACATAAGCCATTATGAAATCATCCTGGTGTAGTAAGAACATAGAATAATTATGGAAAAACATACTGGATTAAGGATAGAACATGTTTTAAAATGAGTTATTTCTTTATGGGTACTACCACTCCCACTTTTGCTACTTCTAGTTATGGTTGGGTTCCTGTGTTAACGACAGGGATAACCATACACTGTATACATTATACATATACTCGATAAATTTTGCCTCCTTTTGCAAATATTTTTGCTAAAGGTAAACATTCACAATTAAAAGAGGCTTGTATCTTAGAGCAGAGAACTGCATCACACAGCATATTTATGGTTCTCTTACCACAGAATATTTTCTGACTTCTAATTTTTAAGGTCTACTCTTGCACCTACATGCCAGAAGTAGTTTTTAAATTCTTTTCTAACGCTGGTGCTTTGTGGCTCTGTTATGATTAATATCTAGTATTTCTTGGCTGAAATTTCTTTATGTTGTATAACCTGGTTAAATCACTTGTTCTGGATTAAATAAGTTAATTCATGTATTTATTTACAAGATGATATGTTTTTCATTTTGACTTTCACAGCTGAAATAGGTTAATAGACATTTTGCTCTAAACTTGGCCCTGATCCCAAAACATCATCCAACTTTCACTCTTTCTATGCTCTTACTATTAATTTTACTCTCATGTTTGCAACTTGAAGTAGAGTTCAATACAGTCATTATGAGTTGCTACTAAGTTCTTTCTGTATCTCTTAGGTGCCTCCACTTATAGTTATTTCATCAACTTCAGTTTTTAAAAATATGATTGTCAAAATACTAACAAAAACATAGTTAGATAATAAGTAAAAAGGAAAACACATAAAACTAAGGAAAAAATGAAAAATGGGGATTTAGTAAGTTTATTAATACCTGAAATATTTGAAAAAGCAACTACATGATCTCTGATAAATATGGACAAATATAAAGTGTAAGTTCTATTTAGTTTTTTTCTTGAAATCTAAAACACCAAACACTTCAAAGAGTCAGAAATACTCTGTTTTACAAGAGAAAATTTACACAATCTGTTTGTGACAGTCCATTAAATTGCTTCTGCTCCTTTACCAAATATCAATTGATTCTATTTGTGTGGATATTTTTATGTACTCTCTAATTCTTTAGTTTCATAGATCTATTTTTCTTTTCTTTCACTAATATCACACTGTCTTGACTGTTGTAGATTTATAGCAAGTTTTAGAGTCAGGTAGTGTGAGTCTCTGGCTTTTTGCTTCTTCAGTATTGTGTTGACTAATCTGAGCCTTTTGCCTTTTCATATATTATTTAGAAACAATTTCTCAAGATCTGCAATGTAACTTGTTAAGATTTTGTTTACATTGTGTTGAATATATAGACCAAGTTGGGAAGAATTGACATTTTAAAATAATTAAATCCATTAATATGGAATATCCTTCCATTTATTAGATCATATTTTATTTCTTTTGCCAGAGATTTATAGTGCATATTTTGTTAGATTTAGACCTGTTTCATTTTTGAGTGTACTAATGTAAATGATCCTGTGTTTTTAAATTCTCATTCCAATTGTTAATTACTGGTATATCGGAAAGGAATTGACTTTCATATGTCAACCTTGTATCCTGCATGTTTTCTTAGAGAATTGACCCCTTTGTCATTATGTAATACCGCACCTTGTTCCAGAAAATTTCCCTTGTTCTGAAGTCTACTTTGTCTGAGATTAATATATCACCTCCAGATTGCTTTTGATTAGTGTTAGCATAGCATATCTTTTTCCATCCTTTTACTTTCAATATATCTGTGTCTTTGTATTTAAAGTAGGTTTCTTATAGGCAACATATAGTTGGCTTTTTTTTAATCCAGTGCAATTGTATCTTCTTTTAATTCATATATTTAAATCATTCACATTTAAAATTATTATTGATTTGGTTGGATAAGAGCCTGTCATGTTTTAACTGCTTTCTATTCATTGATCCTGTTCTTTGTTTGTTTTTTAAACTTGCCCTCTTCTTTTGTCTTCTCTGGTTTTAATTGTGGGCTTTATATAATTCCATTTTCTCTCCTTTATCATTTCAATTATTGTTCTTTTAAAATGTTTTTAGTGTTGTGCTAGATTTTCAATATATATTTTTAACTATTCTATATTCAATTTATGCTGCCTCACATGTAGTATAGACACCTTATGATTGTCCCCAATTTATTTCACCTATCTGTTACAACATTGCTATCATTTATTTCACTTTTCATTTGCTATCATCACCCAATACATTGTTGACATTATTATTTGAACCACTCTTTATCTCGTCGTTCAATTAAGAATAAAAAAAATCAATACTTTATTATATCTTCATTTACTCCTTATGTTCTTCCTTACATTTTGTAGATGCAAGTTTCTAACCTATATTATTTTCCATCTCTTTGAAGATTTTATTTTAATATTTTCTGCAAGGCAAGTCTCCTGGAAACAAACTGTCACACTCTTTGTTTGTTGTAGAAAGTCTTTATTTCTCCTTGACTTTTGAAGGAAAATTTCATTGGATATAAAATTCTTGATTGGTGGGATTTTTTCTTTCAATACATTAAATACTTCATTCCACTCTCTTCTTAACTCATGGTTTCTAGAAGTCTGATATCATCCTCATTCTTGTTCCTCTATAGGCAAGATGTTCTTTTCCTCTGGTTTCTTTCAAGATTTTATCTTTGTCTTTTATCTTATTTAGTTAGAATATGATATGCTTACAGTAGTTATCCTGCTTGGTATTTTTTGAGTTTCCTGGATCTTTGGTTTGTTGTCTAGAATTAATTATGAAAAATCCTCAGCTTTGATTGTTTCAAATACTTCTTCTTTTCCTTTCTCTCATTATTCTCCTGGTAGTCCCATTTCACGTATGGTATACCTTTTGTAATTGTAGGACAGTTCTTGCGTATTATGTTCCTTTTCTTTTTTTCAGTTCCTATTTTTATCCTTGCATTTCAGTTTGGTAAGTTTCTACTGACATATCTTCAAGGTCACTGATTCATTTCTTGGTCAAGACATTCTTCATTTCAATTACAGTGTTTTGATTTCTAGCTTTTTTTTTTTTTTTTTGCATATTTCTTAGTTTCCTTCTTTCTGCTTACCTTACCCAACTGTTCTTTCATGCTGTCCACTTTTTTTATTTTATAGGCCTAATGTATTAATCACAGTTATTTTAAAATCACTGTATGATAATTCCAAAATCTGTGTCATATCTGAGTCTAGTTCTGAGACTTTCTCTGTCCCTTCAGACAATGTTAATTCTTGCCTTTTATCATGGCTTATAAATTTTTTTGTTGAAAGCCAGACAAAATATATTGGTGATAAACACCGAGGTAATTAATCTCTTAGTGTGAAATTAATGCTAATCTGGTGGTGAGCTGGCCTGTGTTTTATGTTTGCTATAAATATAGTTGCCAAAAGGTTCAGTTTCTCAGAGTGTCTTGTTTATTTTATTTTTTCTCCCATTTTGCTTGAGTTTCCCTAAACACTCCTTCTTAAATAGAGTCTGTGTGTCTTGATGCTCTCCTAGTTGTAATCCATTGTTATTATACTGAAGTCCTGTTGATAAGGTAGTTGGGTGCTGGGGAAGGTATGTGTTCTATATCTTATGATTAAATCTCAGATTTTTAGTTGGCCTGCATCACTGGACTCTGAATTTCAGAAGTATTTCTTAGCCCTTCCTTTTTTCTCCTCTGAAGTAGGTTAGGAAGGCTAGAGGTGCCTTGAGTTGGCTGGTTGTTCTCCCAGGTCATACAAGGCTGTTACAGTTATTTCCCATAGAGGACAGACCTTTATTATATTTGGGGCATATTAAATATGGTGCATATTTTGAAATGGTTACTAAAAACTAGTAGAATAGCAGATATAAAATACATAAAAGAACTAAATAATAAAACTAGAGTAAAATATATGATGATGGAACAAAGTAAAATATGACATTATTATTTCAGAAAAAGATCACAACATATTAAAGATAAATAAAATTTAAAAGGTATAATAGAAAATAGTTTGACTGAAATTAAGAAAAAATTTCTACAAATTTAAAAATGCACATTTTTCTTGGGAAAGATTGAAAAAGAATCATAAAGTTCAAGTCAGCATTTGATGAGGTTAACAAGTTCCAGAGTGTAGAAAACTTCTATAAGCCTCAAGAGAAAAAAAAGCAAGTTATCTACAACATGATAAATAATTATACTAGCTTCAGACTTTGCCACTGCAATTTTATTACCAGAAGACAATAAAGCAATGTCTAAAGCTCTAAGGAAAATGTGATCCAAGAATATTCTGTAAAAAAAAATTTTCCTTAAATTGAAAAATCACTTCAATCATTTTTAGAGTATTTTCATTATTCCACTAATAATAATAATAAACGACAACAACAGAAAACACCCAAAACTCATCACCTCTCAATCTCTCTATGCTTCCCCTGCCATACATAGCTGCTGTCCTGTTTCCATCTCTCTAGTTTATTAGTATTTAAATTTTGTAAAAACAGCCATATATATGCCATATCATCCATATTCATATTTTACATGAGGTTTCACTATGTTATACAGTCCATGTTACAATTTTAAGCTTATCTTCTAGTAATGTACATGAACTTAGACTTTTCCTATCAAACACGGTCATACCCATATAATTCTGTAGCTACAAACACTATGAGGTGTTTTCATTATTTCTATTCATTTCCAAAGATTTACAACCTTTTTTCCAATTCTGCATAGATTAAGCCTCAGCTTTCCTTTCCCTTTTCTGGTGACCGATATTGTAATTATTACAATATTACAATATGGTAATATTGTTTACACAATAGATTTAGTTCATATTGGCACTATCATGCAGTATTCATACAAAGACATTTGTCCAAAGAAGAAATACAAATAGTGAAGAAACACGTGAAAAAATGTTTAAAATTACTAGTGATTAGAGAAGTGCAAATGAGATATCATTTCACACCCATTAGACAGGTCGCTATTAAAAACTCAGAAAACTGTAAATGTTGGAGAGGATGTAGAGAGATAAGAACACTAATTCACTGTTTGTGGGAATGTAGAATGATACAGCCACTATGTAAGACTGTTGGACTGTTCCTAAGGAAGTTGAATATAGACTTGCCATGTGATCTAGCAGCAATACTATTATACTAGGTATATACCCAAAGGAACTGACAGCAGTGACATGAACAAATATCTGCACACTCATGTTCATAGCGGCATTATTCATGATTGTCAAAAGTTGGAAACTACCAAGGTGTCCATCAACTGATGAATGGACAAATTGTGGTGTATATACAAGATGGAATACTATGCAGCTGTAAGAAATGAAGACATGAAGCCTATGACAACATGGATGCACATGGAGGACATTATGTTGAGTGAAGCAAGCCAGACACAAAGAGACAATCATTCTTTTTAAAGACATTTTTGGCTATTCTGGGTTCCTTACCCTTCCAAATAAAGTTAATAATTGGCTCTTTCATTTCTGCAAAAAATGATGTTGGGATTTTTATTGGGATTGGATTGAATCTGAAAATCACTTTGGGTATTATTGGCATCTTAATTATATTTAGTCTTTCAGCCCATGAACATGGAATGTCCTTCTGTTTATTTAAGATTGCTTTGGTTTACTTTAGCAATGTTTTGTAGTTTTCTAAATACAGATCATTTATGTCCTAGGTTAAGTTTATTCTTAAACATTTGACTGTTTTACTTGATATTATAAATGGAATTTTTTTCTGGTTTCCTCCTGAGATTGCACATCAGTAATGTATAGAAATGCTGTTCATTTTTGCATATTATTTTTGTATCCCACAACTTTGCTAAACTTGTCTACTAGTTCTAGTAGATTCGGTGTGGATTTTTTTCCTCTATTTTTAAAGAAGTTTTAGATTACATAAATAGTACATCGAAAATATAGGGGTTTCCCATATATTTTCCCCTCTCCCAGCCCCTCTCCCTCCCACACTTTCCAACATTCTTGATTAGAATAAGATTGATTAAGATATAGAATTCTTGATTGACAAAACTTTGCCTAGAGAACTTTAAATATGTTTTCTCATTGTGTTCTTGCCTTCATGATTTCTGATGAGAAATCAGTACCTAATCTTATTGAGGCTCCCTTGTATGTGACATGTTGGTTTTCTCACGTGGCTTTCAGAATTCTCTCTTTATCTTTGGCCTCAACAGTTTGATTATAACATGGCATAATGTGGGGTTATTTGATTTTATCCTGAATGGAGTTCATTGAGCATCTTAGATTTGTGTATTCATATCTTTCTTTAAATTTGGAAAGTTTTCAGCCATTCTTTCATTGAGTGTTTTCTCTGCCCCTTTCTCTTCTCCTACTGGGACTCCCACAATGTGTATATTAGTATGCTTGATGGTATTTAACAGGTTCCTCAGGCTCTGTTCACACTTCTTCATTCTTTCCTCTTCTCAGGATAAATGATTTCAGCTGTCTTATCTTCAAGTTCACTGATTTTCTTTGTCCATGTTTTCTTTTAGCTCTTTCAGCATATTTAGCATTTTTTAATAAAGTTTTTTTGTATATCCCAGGTCTGATGTTCCTCATTGATAGTTTCTAATGCTTTAATCTTCTCCTTTGCCTGGGCCACCACTTCCTGTTTCTTTGTATGTTTTATAATCTTTTTTTGAAACCTGAGCATTTTGATATTTTAATGTGCTATTGCTGGAATTTAAACTCTGAGGCATTTGGCATTTGTTCCTTATGCTTGTATCCAGTTCGTGCAATTACAGAACTTCCTTGCTTGAATGCCAGGAGCTAAAAATAAATAAATAAAGGACACTGTATTAGTCAGCCAAAGAGGTGCTGATGCAAAATACCAGAAATTCATTGGTTTTTATAGAGTGTATTTCTTTAGGGTAGGAACTTACAGATACCAGGCCATAAAGCATAAGTTACTTCTCTCACCAAAGTCTATTTGCATGTGTTGGAGCAAGACGGCTGCCCAACAGTATGAGGGTTCAGGCTTCCTGGATTTCTTCCTTCCAAGGTCTTGCTTGTTTCTGGGCTCTGGATTCCTTTCTTTCTGGGGCTTGCTTCTCTTTCCTTGTGTGCTTATTTCCTGGGGTTCCGGCTCAAGACTTTAGCAGCAAACTCCAACATTGAAACTCCACCACCAGGAACTCCCAACTCTGTCCTTTGCCATGCCTTTTATCAATGCCCTACTGGCACAAGTGGTTTACATAATTACCTAATCAAGTAAACCTATGAATCCAATATAATCTAATATGCCCAGAGGAAAAGATCAGTTTACAAACATAATCCAATATTTCTTTTCGGAATTCATCAATAATATCAAACTGCTAGACTCCACCCTCTGAATTCCAAAAAGACATTACAATATTAAAAGAAACCACAAAACCTTAAATCAGTTATAATGCAACTACTAAATTATATCACAATCAATTTAAAAAAATACAGTTTGTCTTGTGGCAGTCCTGTCTGCTATAGACCTCTGAAACTTACAAAACAATTCATCTACTTCCGAAACACAAATGGACAGACGAAGGATTGGAGAAATTGGGAGGGAAACATGAGTCATGGGTCCTCTACATTTCAGTAAACCTGCAGGGCATCCTCCATTCAATTTCGGTCTGAGAGTCATTCTTAAGAAGATGGTTTCTTTTCCTTGGGGCCATATGGGGACTCACCCTTTCTACCAGCTTGCCCAATGGCCATTTTCTTGATTCGACCTCCATCAAGCATCTGGGTCGACCAAGCTCCAGACCTCTCCCTCCAAGAGTGTTGGGGTGATTGCCACACCTTACCCAATCTTTGGGTTAAAGTCTTAACCCCCCAGTAGAGTGATGTGAAGACAACATTCCCCCTAAATTTTGGCATATAGGTTCAACCTTCTCAGAGCACTGAGTTGACCACCTGACCTTCCTTAACCTTTGGAATACTGGCTCAGCCCTCTCAGAGCAACGAGTTTACCATCTGGCCTTCCCTAATCTTTGGGGGACAGATCCACCCCTCCCAGACCTGTGAGGTGCTGACCTTAACCACCCTAATCCTTGGGGAATGTACTCCACCCTCTCTGTGCCCTGGGGCAGCAAAACTCTCCCAGAACATCAGACAGGAACATCCACCCTCTTCAACTGCTGGGGAAAAGTTAACCTCTCTGAATACATGTGTGGGGTTCCTCTCTTGGCCCAAGGTGATGTCCTAATTCCAGATCTCAGCTTCCATGCTTTTCCTCGTAAAACTGTTTCTCCTTCAATCTCTCCTTTCCATGTCCTTTTTATTCCAGGCTGACAGTGGTTTGTATGGTGGTTTTGTTCATACAGCTCTCTTAAAAATCTGTTGGTTTAGCATGCAAGAAGCAGGGGTCCAAGCCATCAGACAGTAAGATTTTCCACAAGTCTTTCCAAGATAACTGCATCTTCAATCCTGATTTACAAGTTCCAAGTTTAGTTAAGTCCTCCAATGGGGCACTTTCATCTGGGAGCTGGATTTCCAGAGGCATAGGAATTTCCAAAATCAGTTTCTGTTTTCTTTGTACCTAAGAGTTCAGACGTCAGGATATATCTCTCATCTAGCATTTTGCTATAGGCTGCAAGCAGAAGCCAGGCCACATTCTCTGGGTTAACTTTGGAAATTTCTTCAGCTAAATGCCCAGGCTTGCCATTTTCAAATTCTGCCTTCCATAAGACATAAGGAGTTAATCTTGCTAAGTTCTCAGCAACTTTAAAACATAGATCACCTTTCCTCCAGTTTCCAATAATAGTTTCACCATTTACTTATAAGGTATCATAAAAGGTCTCTTTAACATCCACATTGCTATCAGCAGTCTCTGCAAAAACAATTTAGGCCTTTTCCATCAAGCATCTCACAATTCCTCCCCAAAAATACCCCTTACCCATTTATAAAACCATTTTGGTAATTGCAAAAGTACTACCCTACTCCTGATACCAAATTTTGTATTGTTCATCCAAAGGGGTGCTGGTGCAAAATACCAGAAATTGGTTGGTTTTTATAAAGGGTATTTATTTGGGTTAGGAGCTTACAGATACTGAGCCATAAAGCATAAGTTACTTCCCTCAACAAAATCTATTTTCACATGTTGGAGCAAGACGGCTGCCAACAGCTGCAAGGGTTCAGGCTTCCTGGGTTCCTCCCTTCCAGGGTCTTGCTTCTTTTGGGGTTCAGGGTTCCTTTCTTCTTGGGGCTTGCTTCTCTTTCCTCTGTGTGCTTAATTCCTGGGCTCCAGCTTAAGACTTCAGCATCAAATTCCAACATTAAGGGAAGTGGACTTGCCCAGTGGTTAAGGCATCCATCTACCACATGGGAGGTCTGCGATTCAAACCTCGGGCCTCCTTGACCCATGTGGAGCTGGCCCACATGCAATTCTGATATGCGCAAGGAGTACCGTGCCACGCAGGGGTGTCCCTGCGTAGGGAAGCCCCACGCTCAAGGAGTGCGCCCCGTAAGGAGAGCCGCCCAGCGCAAAAGAAAGTTCAGCCTGCCCAGGAATGGTGCCGCACACACGGAGAGCTGACACAACAGGATGATGCAACAAAAAGAAACATGGATTCCCTTGCTGCTAACAACAGAAGCGGACAAAAGAAAAAAAAAAAGAACACGCAGCAGATAGACACGGAGAACGGAAAACTGGGGCGGGCGGGGGTGAGGTGGGGTGGGGTGGGGGGGAAGGGGTGAGAAACAAAACAAAACAAAACAAAAAAACTCCAATATTAAGAACCCCCAACTCTGTCCTTTGCCATGCTTTTTAGTGGGTGGGAACTCAATGCCCTACTGGCACAAATGATTTACATAATTACCTAATCAAGTAAACCTATGAATCCAATATAATCTAATATGCCCAGAGGAAAAGATCAGTTTACAAACATAATCCAATATTTCTTCTTGGAATTCATCAATAATATCAAACTGCTACAGATACTTTTCCCAATCTTTGCAGATTGGCCTGTACTGAGTGCTATCCCTCAGAGTTTATACATACAGGTTTATATTGTACCTCTAGGCCAAAGTCTACAGACCTCTCTGGTCATTTCTGAACATGTGTCTTGTCTTAGATATACACATGTGGACCTAGGAATTCCCCAAATTGCACAATATGAATATTCTCTCTTCTCTAAGAAACGGTTTTCTCATGGTCTTTGGCGCTACACATATGTCATACAGACAACAATCCCTTGTGCTCTCCCAAAACGTTCTGTAAGGAAGCTCATAGTTGCCTTTTACACACAGTTCAATGGGACAATGGGTCCCTCATCCACCACCTATCAGACTAAGCTGGACATATAATACAATGCTCACATTGTGTACAAGGGTTACTATGCTTTCTCTGGAACTGGGACTAGGGAACCACACTAAGAGCAAGGACCAGTTCCACACTTAGCTCATGAGGGGATGGGGTAACGGTCAGACAGGGAACCATGAAATCTTATCACTTTTTTTTTATCCCCCCCACCCTTGTGGCTTTTTTTTTGCTGTCTGCTCTCTGTGTCCATTTGCTGTGTGCTCGTCTGTGTTTTTGCTTGTCTCCCTTTTTTGTTATATCACCTTGTTGAGTCAGCTCTCACCTTGTTGAGTCAGCTCTCTGCGGTGCTTGCAAGCCAGGTGGCACTCCCTGGCAGCACTCTGCAGTGCTTGTGGGCTGGGTGGTGACCACGCTGCAGCACTCCACAGTGTGCAGGCAAGCCTGCCTTCACAAGGACGCCCCGGACACAAACCCAAGGCCTCCCATATGGTAGATGGGAGCCCAACTGATTGAGCCACAGCTGCTTCCCAGAGATCTTATCACTTTTAAACAGCCTTTTTCTTAATTTGGCACTCACCTTGTTTCAACAATCCTTTAACTGTTCTCTGGAGCTTTGAGAAAAATATTTCTGCCAGTTCTTGCTAGTTGTTTAAAACTTCTTCAGAGGAATGGAGCCCTGAAGTTTCTTACTATGCAGTTTTGATTGGAGTGAAGCCCCATTTTCTGATTTTGAATGATAAGCATGTCACTTGATCAGTACCAATGACATAAAGGGAAATGTATTCTTGGGTTTCTAAAACAAAGATCCCCCTTTCCCTCTCTGGATTTTCACCCAAAAATATATATAATATGGAACTACTGTGGCCATTTCCTCTGTTTGGAAGCCCATCTGAGAATGGTGTGCATCAAAAGTAAAGTCTCTGGAAAGAAAGAAACTAGCACTTTCAGTTAGTTAACGTTAAAAAACTCCCTTTTCCTTTTTTGAGTTCTACTTTCTATACTCCATCCAGAAGTCCTAATTGTAGAGAAACTCTCTTAAATTCTCATTAAATGCCTTTCTATGGACAGCAGCTTGAGGAGAAACACCTGACAGCTGGGGAATTAGCTAACACAGAAAAAAAATGATGAAAAAACATAATATACAAAGAACTCACTGAGCACTTTATTCAAGAAACATCATAAGTGACACTAATCCCCTATTTCATGAATACGGGGTTCAAAAATATGTACAATAAATTACCTTTATCATAGAGTTTATATCCACTGGAAGAGACTATAATATATAATAACAGAAAACTGTAATAATGGATTGTGGCAAGTGTTAAGGAAAAACAAAAGTGGTGAAGGATTGAAGTGTAATGGGTGGAAAGAGGGATTACTTTGAAAGTGGGAGTTAAAGCAAGTCTCTTTGAGGTGGTATTTATGCTGAAACTTGAACAGTTTCAAAAGTGAGTCAGCCATTGTAACAACTGGGGAGTAAGTATTAAGGGAAACATTTTGAGTAAACAATGATTTAGCAAGAATCAAGAACAGAAATTTAACCCATACGACGTAGCAGAATGACTGAGGTGGCTTGATCTAAACTTGGAGAAGTAAGCAGGATTGAGCAGATGAAAAGATTTTGGGCAATGGCTTAAGAGTTTTAATTTTATTTGGAGAAATTACTTGCATTTCTGCAAGCTACTGGATGTTTTCAACAATAGAATAAAAGGAACTGTACGTATTTACATTGTAAATGATCCTTCTGACTGGTGTTCGGAGAGTGAAGCTAGAAGTACGAAAGTGGAAGCAGGGAAACTCAGTAGTACATTATTTTGGTAATCTAGGTAAGGAGATGAATTGTGATACATATGAAGTATAATAACACCTTTTGATAGATTAGATGGGGAAGAGGATTGAGATGTTAGAGAAAGGAAAGAAATCAAGGGTAATTCCAAGGTTTTGAACTAGAGACATGGTAGCACTTAATAAAATGCAGAGTAAGATAACAAAGTTTAGGCTGAATTCAAAAACCACTATTTTGGTCAGATTGTAAATTTCAAATTAGACACTGAAATGAAGATATACATCCAAGCAGTCAATGGCATGTAAGAATCTGAAGCTCTGAGTGAAATCCCAGAGCTAGAGATGCAACGTTGGAAAATAGGCACTCAAACATGCTAGTCAGTGTTACGATTAAGAACCTGGGTTCTGCTGAAAGACTGTTTGAATTTTGATTTTGGTTCTGTCCCTCACTAGTTGTATGACAATATGCAAGCCACTTAGCTTCCTGGACCTTAGTTTAATCTTCTATAAGTGAGGATAATAAACAGTGTCAGGTTTATAATAAGTGTTCAAAATGTTAGTTATTATTTTTGTTATAATTGTTGTTTGGAAACAGATAAGATCACCAGAGAAGAGAAAAATAGAGTAAAGAATCATATGTCTAAAACCTGAGGAACTCCAAAATTTAGAAGCTGGGTAGAGAAAGATGAGGCAGAAAAAGAAATTGAGAAGGCACAGACAATGAGTTAGAAGAAAAACCATATATAAGCCAAGGTGGGTTGTCAATTAAGACAAAGCCAGCAAATTGTCAAATATCTTCAAACTGCATGGAATGAAGAATGAATAAAAACAGAGCAAGTGGAAATAGCTAATGTGTATCATTAGTTTGCTTAGACTGCTGAAGCAAAAATACCAGAAACAGATTTGCTTTTATAATGGGGAATTTATTAGGGAAAACGCTGCGAAAATGTCCAAATCAAGGAATCATCAGAGGTGCTATCTCACCAAGGTAGCTACTGATAGATCCTGCATTCCTGCCAGGTGACAAGGCAAGATGATGATATCTGGAGTCCTCTCTCTCACAGGGCAGGGTAAAAATTAAAGCGTCCTTTTTCTATCTCTTCTTTTTAGGTGTGTTCTCAGTTTATATAAGACCCAGCAAAAGGGTGGAGATACAACCTGGGTCATGTCTCACTGATGTAGTCCAATCAAAAACCCTAATGCAACCTAATTGAAAGTGATCTAGTCAAAGCATCTTTAATTGAATCTAATACAATTTAAGGACCCCACAGCTACAGAAGTGGATTAGTTGAAGAACATAATCTTTTCTTGGAGTCATAAAATTCAAGCCATTGCACTCTACCTTCTGAATCCCAAAAAGACATGTTCTTTCCCTGGGAAAAATAGATTCATCACATCAAAATAAATGTTTTTTAAATTGTTACAGGGACAGGGAAATAGAACAGTAATAGAATAAAGAGGTGGCATCCAAGGTGGGAAATCTTCTGTCAAAACAAAACTTAGAAGATCTGTGGGTTGAATCAAGTCCAAAGATACGTTTTTGGACTCAGTGTTTTAAAATAATTTGATTCTGAATTCCTTTATACTTTGCCTGTGCTCTCTAAGTTGTTGCAGTGCCACCATTTTTTTAAAAAAATTGGCTTTCATTTGGTTCACTTCATTTATATAGAATGACTGTCTGGCTCTGTGCCCAGAGCTTAAGTGTATGCATGTGGAAACGATCTAGTAGCAGAGGAGATATTGAGCAGGGGGAGACAATGGAAGGAAAATGGACCTTGAGAAGTGGAAAGGGGACAGTAGCCAGGGAATAATATGGGATATTTACTTTTAAGTTATTTTGCTATCACGGAAGGGAATACAAAGGAGAGGCATGTAAGTGAAGGTGGATTTGGTGGCAGAAAGCTGAGTTTGCTGTCATGATTTCTACCTTTCCTTTGGGAGAAAAAAAGGAATATGGTAGGTTTAGGGACAGAGGGTAAGCTATAAAATGTTCATTTTAAAGTGTTAGAAAGTGAATCAATATCAGAAATATAACATATCTGCTGGCTAGTGTTAAAATTTATCTTTGAAAATTTAAAATGAATCAAATCATCTTCTTTTGTGATTTTCAAGATGTTTGAAGACAGGGGATTCCTTTTATGTACCTTAAACTATACCAGAGCACCTGGGTCGCAGCATCTAGTCTCTTAGGTAGCACAGCCCCTCTACTAGCTCTGATATACAGTCACTTTGTGGAGACCCAACTGAGGTATAAGCTGGGGCTGGTACCAGATAATGACTCACCACAATCCCTCACCTCTAGTCTCCACTCTTGAAAGCCAAATTACAATCAATTAACTTGCTTCTTTATTTCTCCCTCTATCCTTGGCCCTTGCTGGTTATGTTCTTATCTAAGCTGGGGAATGCTGTATCCTCAGCCCAATAGGACTGAATTGAAGATTTAGACTAATGGTTCCAACATTTTATTGATAATTGGTATAATTATAGGAATCATTGCCTAAAAAAAAAAGCATGAAAAGGGGCAAGTAGGTTCAACCTAATTGAGGTTTTTCCTGGTTAGTATGTTAGAAGGATAAAGGAGAGAGAAAGGGAAGTATTGGAAAAGGACTAATTTTGATAATGGTACATAGAATCTAAGAATATGGAGAGAAGTGAAGACAGGAGGATATTTAATGGCTAGTGAAAAAAAATGATGGGGTCTATGAAGTGAAGGATCATGAATCAAAAGAAAAATAATTGCAAAGATGGTGCTAGTGGGGCCATGTAATTACTGGTAATGACAAGCTGAAGGATCTAACAATGGTGATGATGATTGGCTGGAAATGTGCGAACTTTCCTATAAATGAGAATATAAAGCAAAGTCCAGGCAAACTTGATGGATGGATCATGAACATGGATGTTGACCTCACTGAAAGTGATGAGTGGAGGCTTGAGTGAGCCAGAGTGAAAGTCATCAACAATGAAGAGGCTTGATAAGTCGTCAGTAGATGACAGGGAAGAGGAGGTAGGTAATGAGTTACAGAATGGATGAAGTTTTTGAAAGAAGAAAAAGAAGAAATCATTTAGAATAGAAAATATCAAACAAGGAGGACCCTCTCCATTCTTTATTTATGTAATGAGGAGGAAAAACAGCCCCCTTGTTAAAGGACTGTAACAGAAAATCTTTGTCAGGGGAAAGTTAGTTTTTCTTAAGGTAAAGGAAGTAAAGGAAAATTTTCCAAGAGAAACTGAGGACAAATGCAAACTTCAAAGAGGGATTTGGGGGATACAGAGAGAGTACAGTTCACATGAGTGTCTGGTGATGCTAGAAGGCTTGCAGTCTTTGAAGCAATATGGAAGTAATCCTAATATTTTTTATAGGAATGTAGCTACTCAGTTCTGGTGATGGTTTTATTTTCTATAATCAGTGGGGTGATATAGCTACATTCCTACCCCCACCCCCCCTCCCCCCCAACACACAGACAGCACTTAGTGATGTAGCCATTTAGGACTGGTGGAGAAGAGTTGGAAGAGATGGCAGATAGCAGTGGGCTGTCCTAAGAGGATGGCTACTCTCTGTTCATCTTTGCCGTGGAAAAGAGGGAAGGCAATTATTAAGAGAAGACTACATTTTGTTTAAAATTAATTCTGTTTAAACAGCAGGAAGGTATTTAATTTTGTAAAGAGTTGCAGCCAAAAGAATTTGTTAAATGTTTTGGAGCTTGAAAGGATTACGCTTCAGTTATTAGACAATGCAACTAGTCATAATACCTGATCCCCTGAGGGTTATCCCCAGGATAACCAGTCTGGGACTCTATCAAAGAAAATAATGTGACTAGAAGATATTTGTCAGGAATAAGAGAGGCTGGAACTGGTAATAAATCCTTCCTCTCTTTTCAATGGAGAATAGGTCCTCATGAGACTTTTACAAATTTGAGCTTTTGATATTCAAAATGGATTTTGAAATATTGAAGATGGTCCAAATAAGACCAAGAGAAATTATTTAAGTTGTTAATGTTTATAGGGAAAAGTTAAAGGTTTATTTCTTTGGAAAAAGAGAAGGTTCATGAGACAGAATTTCTGCTTTCAGTCAGCCCTATACCAAGAAAAAGTTATTTGGTTCTTAAACTATCATGAAAATTGGACTTCAACTGCATTAGTAGAAAGTGTTCTGAAGCCTAAGGAGACATCACTTAAACACCAAGGGTTCATCAAAGGATAGTGTGTAAATGTTATTTCTGGAAGTACGGTTTTATAAGTGTAGCCAGAGCCCTCTGAAAACAAGGGACTAGAGCCCATTGCCCCATCACTTGACAATATATGCAGAGTACTGGATTAAATAACTCAGGAAAGAAGAGAAGAAAGAATGTCTATTTTTATTCTAAAGCATCCAAAAGAATGTGAAAAGTAATGACAGGTAAACAAGTCATAATATAGAATCTGAGGAAACTGAGACATACTACTGTCTTTTATGTCCACACATATTCCTCAGACAGATCTCATGACATCTGGAGAACTGACCCAGTTCATTTTTCTCTTTCTCTGTGGCACATGTGTCACTGGATACCAATATCTGAGTCTCAGTTTCCCTATCTGAGAATAGCGATAACCACTCTGTTCCAGAGATGTGTTGAGAGAATTAGCAATGTTATATGAAATCATCCAACACACAGTGTGGGGCATTTCTGCTAAACAGAGCCATTCTAGGAACTCAGATACAGGCCTTTTTCTAGAGAAGTTTCTGAAAGCCACCTCTACATTCTAAGAGGTCTTGCATAACTTTGAACCTTTTCCAGCATATCATTCTACCAAAGTTCTCTAGAGAAATAGAATCCACAAATATTATATGTATACACACATTTATTTAAAAAGATTTATTTTAAGAAATTGGTTCACATAATTGTATTGTAAACACAGAGCAGGGAAATTCTGGTAAGAGTAATGTTGAAGTCTTGAGTCTAAAATCTGCAGGGGAGACCAGAAGCCTGGAAATTCAGAGAGGAGTAGAGGGTATATATAATCTTGAGGCAGAATTTCATCTTCCAGTGAAATCCTTTGATTTTAAGGCTTCTTTGATTTTAAGGTTTCCAACTATTGGATGAGGTCCACCCTCATAATAAAGAGTAATCTCTATTACTTATAGTCAACTGATTGCAGGTATGAATCCTTTACACAAAATTCCTCCACAGTAACAACAATGCCAGTTGTTAAACAATGGGGCAAGATAACCCAGGTAAGTTGATCCATAAAATTAACTGTTATTACGAGTATCTCTGCTTTTTCCCCAAATAAAATCAGTGCCTAGAAAAATAACACACACTGAGAACAAATCACTGGGAACAGGCTTGGATGACGGCAATGATGAATAAAAGATCCCTGAACAGATGGACAAAGAGGTTTGGGGCTGAGAAAAGGTGTGAGTAGAAGCAGAAAGGGGAATGAGATAATCTTGAACAGACCTTCTTCTCCCTGATCAGTTTGCACAGGACCAAATATGTTTTCAAAATTCAAAATTCACTTCTAGTCACGGAGGAAAGACTCTTAATGTGTAAGTGAAAACCAGATTCCCAGATTAATTTAAAGCATATGAGAATACATGTTATGCAGGATTCATCTATCTCTAGAACTTTCATCTACCTCTAGAACTTTCACAGGGTAAAAGAAGTGTGGAAATTTAATCTGTATATATATTCTTTCTATACCTGTACTAAAACTCAGTTTCACAAACCATGTCAGGTACTAAGAGCCTGAAAAAAATGTCTTATTCTGGGAGAATTTTTTTTTTTTTTTGTAATTTGATTTGTTTGGCTCAGATAGATAAAAGAGAGAATAAAGAGCCTTTCTTTCAAAACACTCAAACCATATTTTGCATTACTTTAACATAATTTTTTGTAAGTTTTCATGTAAAAGGTCTATTGTTTCATTATTACCAAAGCATTCCAAGTTATCAAAATTATTTGATTATCATCTTTTTACTTATCCAACATTAAGTAGGTAAGGCTTTTATAACATTTACTAAATTTCAGTTAACATTAATGAAAAGTGAAGAAAACAATTCAAGACATTCAGGTTTGGGAAAATTATTTCTTACAAGAGCTTTTCTGAAATATCCAACTATAGTATAACTGTATACATTAACTTTTGTCTTAATTAGTGAATTTGTTATAAATTAGATATGTTAAAACCAACTATTTCCATTTTTCAAAATATAAAGTGCTTTATATACTATTTTATTTGGGGTCTACTTTAGTTTGGGTGACTATAAAATAATTTGGGGTTTTTAAAAACTGAGAAGTATTTCTCAAGGTTAGCTTTTCCAAACAGAAAATTGAGTGTTATAAATTCCACCTCCCACAGACCCAGAATTCACATTCATTGGTCAGGGGCAAATACCACTGGTTCTGCATCCTCAGTCACTTCGTGCCATTTCACCAAGTAGGAGCCAAAGGTAAGTTTTAACACTTGTTTTCTTCTTGGGTTAGAGGCATTTTTTTTCCTACTATAACAACCTTTAAAAAATAACTCAACTTGCTTTAATCTTTCATAGTGAACTTTGATTCAAAGGATTTGGTTTAATTTTGCTATTGACTTTATATTTATATTATTCTTGGAAAATCCAGAATCCTGAAGTAGCTTACAATTAATAACACAGAACAAAATAGTTTATCTTAATAGTCATGAAAGATGCCAATAAAATTCCAGTTTGTTCCCAATATATGCCCTAAATCAAGTACACAGACACAAACCACATCCTTTTTAGTATAGACAGGCACTATTGATTTATATTGATTGGAATTTTATGCAAAGGGAATAAATGGTGAGCTTTCAGATGTTTAAAATGTCTGATGATCATATGGCATTATGTATTAAGAATAACTTTTTAACCTATTTATTTTAAAGTTTTATATAAGCATATATTTTAAAATATCATTAGATGGTATAAAATGGACAACACATTCAAAGTTTCAGCAAAGAAACTACATTAAATTTTAATAGAATTGAAGAAAGGAAGTAACAATTTTTAACTAAACGTAAATAAGTGCTCTTCATATTCTTGGGTTCATAGACTGCATAATTGCTATAGCATTAAGAGATATGTCAAGTTCAAGCAAATCCTGATATGTAGCCATTATAATCAATAGAGCATTAAGTTAGAAAAAATATCAACTACTGCAGTAACTGCATAATTTCTTTGAATGGTGAAAGTTGCCATAAACGTACAAGTAAATTATTTATTTAGGTTAGTGGTGGCCACTCATTGCTGCCCACTTGAGTATGGGAGAATGGTTCCTGGAAGATTTGCAAATTAAACTGTTTTATTAAGTAGGCCTTTGCTGGTAATTGCCTAGAAGAGTTCCAAACCTTCAATCCTACAAAGACCTCTGCAAAGGCAAGTAAAATAGAGACTTAGTTTATTCAGTGTGCATAAAAAGTTCATTTGAAAAAAGCATAGGAGGGAATAAACAGGAGCTCCTTGTATTGCTTCTTATTCTCAGAGGAATTTCATATCCTTCTGCTTAAACCTGCTTCATAAAGACTTTCTTTCAAGTAAGTGAAGGTTAATTTGTCTTCCAGTGTATTCAAGCTTAAAAGAAATATTTATCATGAATTCCCTTTTATATGTGTGCATAGGTCCATACACCACAGGCACTGTTCTTAAAGTAAACCCAAAAAGTGTATCCAAAATACAAAACCTTTTAAAATGGGACATGTTTGATAAAAAGTTTTAAAAATATCTGCATGCTTAATAAATGACCACTAAGTATAATTTCTGATAGGACCAACTTAAATGTTTAAAATTAAACTTGAATGTTTTTTTCCTAAATTGAGTGTGTTCAAAGAAATACTTGCAAATTAAAAGTTAAAATTATTAGATCTTGACTGCCTCCTAAAATCATGATATAAGGTAAAATAAAAGCTATGCTTATTAGCCTATTAATCCCAAAGCAAAAGATTGTTCTAATTCCATGTGTGCAAAAATCTTTCTCTAAAAGAATCTTTCCAAATAGTACCTTTTGAAAATGTGTTCTTATTGACTGTAAGTTAAACCTTAGAGATCTATTAAGAATTGAAATAATACAGTAAAAACTAAAGGTTTTTTTAAATTTTTTGTTCCATTTAGTTAAGAACTCATCAAAAATATTGCATGAAATACAATTATATTATATATATATTGATGATACTCAGAGGCACAATATATATATATTGATGATACTCAGAGGCACAAAGTAGTATCAGGGGAAAAAAAACTTTATTATTTTGTTCTGGAAAAAGTAGAAACACCTTGAATTCAGTAGGAACATTTATGAGTCTGGGCTGTATTGTTCGCCAAGTCTGTCTCAGTTTTCTCCTCCTTAAAATGGTCTGGATGACGATCTTCCTCATCATCCATATCTCCCAGATTTGATGAAAGGATCAAATAGAACTTAAATCCTTGTTAAATGGTAAAACTGTTAGGTAATGTAAAAGACTTTTGTGAAAAAGCACTTCACAATCTTTCTGCATCTCATTTTCTCCATTTTTTCTCAAAAAAATGAAATCAATTTATCCTATTTCCATTAGAACAATGTGAATTGCTTTGAACGTCTCTTGTCAACGGTCCTCAGAAACTGTATGGTATCATGTGGTATGTTATTAAATTATCGATGTAAAGAAAATTATAAGCTTGAGAAGCTCAGCATTGATATTGATTTATCATTCCTATTTGGTGTAAACTATTCATAAGTTACCATCAATTAAATATTTATGCTTTTTAAAATGTTATCATTAGGAGAGCTTGGAAAATGAAAACGTTTGCAAGACTTGTTCTCGGACTTGTCATCTTTGAGGCTGCTGTGGCTGCTCCCACCTTGGAGCCCATCAACTATGACTCAGAAACCTATGATGCCACCTTGGAAGACCTGGATAATTTATACACCTATGAAAGCATACCTATTGACCAAGCGGAGGTAATTAGACCTGCTCACTCTTGATACTTTCAAAGGCTTTGGATGAGGGATGGTTTGCTTTTGTTCTTTTCAGGTACTTTTTTGAATATCTAAAAGTAGAGCAGCTTTATCTTAATCATTTCAAATTAGCCTCTTCTCCAAAGCATGTCAATCTGTCAAAGGTTGACACTGCAACAGCCTCAGCTTTCTTATTCACTACATTCCCTTCATGTCGTCTCACTAAATAAAAAAAAAATGTATTTCTATCAAGTTAGAACAGAGAAAAGTTGGAGGAAAAAGTAATCAGCAAAGAAAGGGAGAGTTAGTAAATATGTAACAATGAGCAAAATTTGGGGTAAAGGAGAAAAATGTAAATTAGAAGAAAATAAAATAATGTAGAAAAAAGACAATGGTGAGAATGCCACTGTGACCCAAAAATAAATGGGCTTCCCTAAATGACTGGTTATTTCTCTAGCAATAATGTGGGCATTGGCAAGGTCACAGACCATTAGGCAAATCTGATATGACATGGTCATAATTAAATGCTAGGCTTTTACATAACCAAAGAGTACAGACTAATCTTTCTAAATCAGAAAACAAACAGACCTTGAAATATTAGAGTGTAAGTAATGTCCAACATTGACAAAAAATAATTAAGCATAAATAAACAAAAGGGGAAACTACATCACTTATACAGGATCATAATGTATTTTGTGCACATTCCAATGTAAATCTTCATAAAATAACCATTTTTGATAACGAGGTATATAAAATTTGAAATATTTAGGTAAAAGTATACACTTAAGTTGTATGGAACTTAAATATATCTTTATTAAGAAGTTAGTATTTACCATATTATGTTGCCTCATGAAATATAAATGTGAAATCTTCACTAGAGTTTTCACCAATCTCCTTTCTCCCTTTCCCTTTTCCACTTTTTTAGTAAAGTTTCAGGCTCATTAGAAAATTTCTTTTCTTTTTACATTGGTTATGATTCTATCTAGGAAATCTTTGTTAGTCTAACAGTGATTTCACTTATGGCTTCTATAAAGGGAATTTTCTCTTGAGAATTTATGGTACTTAACACCAATCTCCATGTGGCCTCTGTATCAGCAATCTAATGCATCAATTTAGAGAATTAAAAAAACATATTCCAATGCTTAGCTCATCTACTCTGCTTCTTTTTTCACCTTTCATAGATATAAAAAACTCTTAATGCATATCTAGCAAATTAAGTATTTTAGGATGAATTAATTTTGTCATTCCTCAAAAAAATAAAATAAAAATCACAATATCAGAAAGGTTTAATGGTCACTAAAAGTGCATCCTCCATTTTGAATAGGATTGGGGAGTGGATTCTGTTTCCATTTATTCCCTTGAGAAAGCCAAATACACAAAAAAGGAGATACTATTTGGGACCAGAGCTGCCTGAGGCAAAATTGTGAAGTAGATGAGTTTTATCTGCAGGACTTTTCTAACCCATTCCTTACTGCTGGAAACTTTTCACTGCCCAGGAAGCCCTGGGCATTCCCAATAGTTTCTGCAGTTATTCCTGCCATAAAGAAGTTTGAGCTAATAAATATATCTATATTAAGATGATTTCCTATACAACCTTTCTTCTGTATTTTCACATTCTTGAATATCCACCATGCTGCAAGAACCAAATGGGTTGCATTGTATCCTGTTTACCCCAGCCCTTACCCAATGCAAGTATCTCTAATTCTCCACAGAATTCTTTCACAGTGGCCCAGACAAACTAGAATCCTTAACAACTGAGGGCTCCAAGTAGCCACTAAGAATTAGGCATTCCTGATGTAACAATCCTGTGTGGTGAAGTCATCATCAGAAAACCTGTTTGTCAGTAGATTTACCAATGAATTCAGATATGGTATAATGAGAAAACACATTTGAAAATATAAACTTGCATAATTAAAAATATATTTATAAGCTTGGTCTAGCAGTAAAACCAACCAATCTACCCACCCATCACATACACAGACACACACACACAGACACAGAATAATAATAATAATAATATTCAAAATAAACAACAAATGTTGATAGGGTAAGTAAGATGATAGGAGAAATGAAATTCAAAAGAACTTTAGCGAAGATCTTAACATTTTCTGAATAGGAACTGCCTTACAAAGAAATAGATACTAGTTTATAATTCCTTAAGGGAAGGCCTAAAATAAAGTCAATAGATCCAGTAATGTGAATGGATTTTAGAACATAGTTACTCATGACATGAATATTTTGAATGCAGTTTTGGAAGTCCAGATTCCAGTGACTCCTGGTAAGTTTCCTTATTTCTTCATTATAAATTAAGGTTGGTTGCTCCAAATGTTCTTGATCTTATGTGACACTTCTGGCTGAATATTGCTAATATACCCTTATAGGGCATGTTGATGAAAAAATCATGGTGAATAAAGCACATGGAGAATGGCAGGATAAGCCTTTTCAGCTTTTATCCTTAACTCCAAGGATACGGTTTTGCTTGTTTTAACCTAGAATTTATCTTCTATTCTTAAATTATAAATGAATGGGATAGCTGAATAAGGCTTCTGAAATAAATGCTAGTTTATTTCTTATAATTTATGAAGATTGGGCATTTTAGGACAATGTAGTAGATCTTTTGGTCTTGGCTTTGACCGATAACCCTTAAAAGACTTTGACATAGCTTTTAGGCAGAATTCTAAATTGTTCCCTACGAGACCCATCTCCCAGTTTGTCCACAGTGCTTCATCTTTGAGATTGGGCATATTTTGGGATATCATTCTTGTAATTAGATTATATATGGCCAGTTGACTTAAGAAAGGGTGAGTCTGACTTAATCTTATGAGTTCATTAAATCATGGTTTGGAGACAAGATTTGACGCATAAGAGACTCAATGCAAGGGAAATTTTCTGTTACTGTCTTTGGAGATGGATGGGCTGCATGACAAAGAATGCAGGGGACCTTTAAGAACTGAGAAAAGCTGACAGTCAGCAAGGAAATGGAGACATAAGTCCTATAGCCATAAGGAACTGAATTCTGTCCTAACCATGTGAGCCTGGAAGAGGACCTTGAGCTCCACAAGACAGCACAGTCCTGGTCAACACCTTGATTTTGGTCTGGTGAGACCCCAAGCAGCAGTCATGTCAGCCCTGAAGTTCTGATCCACAGAAACTGTGAACTAAAAATAGGTATTATTTTAAGCTAGTAAGTATATGGCAATTCGTTGTGCAACAAGAAAACTTACACATCAAGTAATAACTGAAACTTCTCTTCGGAAAACCAAATTTGAATTATACTACTGCAAGGCAGGCGTTTGTGAATCCACCATTTAGCCAGTCAATGAGCCCAGCCATCCCCACTCCCCAGTCTTAGAATATCAATAGAATTTTGTTGATTTCTACTTATGGTAGTATATTCATTGTCTCCATAATGGTTCAGAAAGGTTCTTTAAAATATTTGAAACTTGTAAGCGATAAATATTTTAGACTTATGTGATTTCTGATGATCTAGAATACCCAGAATCTAAAGGATTCTAAGTTAGGAGAAGGTTTTAGTTCCAGCAATTCCATCATAATACTGTATTATTCAGTGGATAAATGTGTTTTTACAAAATAAAATGGTTTGAAGTTTTTACTGAGTTTTCATTTTATTTTAATGGTATGAATAGGAATTAGTTGTAGGACATATGACTAAAATATAGATTCTGTGGATTCTGATGGTTTTACTGAATTTCTATTATTATTATTAATATTATTATTATTAATAGCTAACCCTGAGTTCTTACTCAATTGTGTCAAGTACTGCTCTAGGCATTTTACATGCATTACCTGGTTTATGCCTCACAAGAAAACTATAACATAAACAAAAAACAAAAAAAGGAGAAAACTATGACATAAGTACTATTACTATTCCTATTAAACAAATGAGGCTATTGAGACACAGAACAATTAAGTAACTTGACTAAGATTACACACGTAGTAATGTTATATCCGTAAGGATGATATTTTGTCACATCATTTCCAGCAGGATAATGAAAGACTGTATTTCCCCCCAACCTTTCCAACTCTTTTCCAAAGTGCCATTTTACCTTGATAATAGTATTAGATGAACAGAATGTCAGATGTTCCACCACTCCTAAAAGAGAAAGAAAAACATTCTCTTATAAGTGGATGAAACTAAAAGTAACCTTTACAGACACTGACTCAATTAATTACTATAAAAAATAATGGTTTAATATTATTTCAAAATAATAATTTACAGATAACCACTCTTCAATGTATTTGGGTTATGGTCAACAAGCTAATTAAATATATATATTTGATTTTATATATATATATATGTAACATATTTAGTAGTCTAGGGAAAGATTTTGCTCTTTCGTCTTAAGGGGTTTTCAGAAAACGACATTGTTCAAAGTTTGATAATAGTTGAGTAGTTTAAATTGAGACTGTTTTCTGATGAAGGTAGATTTGGTTTTGCCTTTTTCATGGCACAGTTTTTGTGTTCTTAATTGCCCATTTCTCCATAGGTCGGAGGGTACTTCGAACTGTTTTTTAAGAAAAATATTGGTCCTGCCTAAGAGTAATGTCTTTTGCCCCAAGGTAGCCACACATGTGTTAATATCTGTGAAGATCTGTGAAGGGATGTGAACTTCCATTCCTAATATAAAATTTCCTCAGCTCCCTCCAGAAAACAGACTGCTCTTCACCTATAGTACATTTATTTAGTAGCACGTAGATTGCTTTAACTTAATTGCATCTGCAGTGTGTCCATATCATTAACACATACAAAGAAATGTTATATGACAAAGTTCTGTGGAGCTCTTGAATGCATTTACTGTAAGGATGGTGTGGGGAGCATTTGCAATGATAGCATGTACTGGCCTTTATAAGGATACAGAGGAGAATTTTCCCTCAGTCTTCAGTGTCAGAATGGGTTGCAACTTGTAATTAATTTGTTAATTTTCTGGGCTGTATATCTTGGAACTGATTGTTTTTGTCATTTTGCTTCAGCTATTCGGAAATCTGGAGCCTAATTTTTGGCTTGTTCTTCACTGATTTCATGTTATCTCCCCACATTTAATTTCCTGTCACTCAAATCAGCTCACGTAGTTTTCTTGAGGTATTACCCTACACACTTTTTAAAATTGTCTCATATCCTTTCTGGAGTGAGATGGGGTATGCATTCCTCAATAAATATCAACTAATAAAGAGATACCAGTAATAGTAGGCCAACAGGAAATTTCTTGAAGGAAGAATGCTTTCCTTGCCAGTACTCCCTAAAAGATCCTAAAATTGAGGCCAATTGTTCCCTTTCATAGAGAGAAAAGAGTGGCTAGATTGTTTTGAATCATTCTCATAAAGAAAACTGTAATTGAAATAAATTGATTCAGCTTGGGGAAAAACAAGTATCTAGAGATGAAGAAGCTATTAGATTTGTAGGAGGAATGAAAATTAAAGCTAGTGGAATTGTAAGAATGAAGAGACAGTTTAATAAAGGCAGTTTTATCTATTAACAATTGAGTAATGGATTATCTTCACTTGTCATACAGTGCCAGATAAAATAATTTTAGAATGTATGTTGATGCCTATGTAACAATAGAAATCACTTAAGCAGAATCAAGATAATATCAAAATCCTTATGGAAGTCAAAGTCCACTTTAGCTAATTATATATAAAAAGGATCCTAAGTATTCTCTGTACAATATAATAAATTGGTATAGAACTTTGTTAATACTAAAGAGTAGTTTGCCTAAAAATTATGCTACATGATCTTAACAAAAAGTAAATGAATCAGTAATATTTCTATTGTTTCCTCTGGTGACAAAAATCACGAGTGCTTTTATCTTTTATATTTGGAATTATATCTCACTTTGATTAATTTATACAGTATATTTTTAAGTTTACATATAAAATAACTTTTATTGGAAGAAGATACTTTAACTCAGTTGTAATATTCTTTTCCAAATAGGGGGAAAATACCTAATCTTACTCTTCACTGAAGACTCTAGAAGACGGCAGGAAAGAATTTTGCTGATGATATTTTAATATAGTTTCATTGACTTTCCATACGCTTCTTTTAAAAACAGTATTAAACTGTTTGATTTTTATGTTAAGCTATTTGAAAACGTTAATAAATGAAGCACTAAGAAATATACAATCATGCAGACCCACAAGGAAATAAAAAGGATGCTGATAGTCTTTACCAGTAATTTCTTTGTATTCAAAATTTATTTAAGATACTCTCAACATAAAGTAATCCTCAAAATTATCCCTGGAAAGGAGACTTGTTCTCCCCATTTAATATGGAAAACCAAGGATCAGAATTTTGCCCAAGGTTATTCAACTAGTAAGTTCAGACTAGAATTTAAGCCAGGTTCTTTTAGTGCCAAAGCAGAGAGACATTGGCAAAAAACCTTCATTATTTTTCGGTTTCTCTTTAATCTTTACTTCTTTTAGCTACATCCAATATTGAGGATTCCTTTCTTTCAACTTAAGCAATTCAATTATTAGAAATCAGGAAAACAACAATTTTGCAGTGATTACAATGAACACAATATCCAAGAATTTCTTTTAGCTGTCAAAGTATTTAAGGGAGAAATAGGTAAGAAGATCCTTCTGCACTGAAAGCCACTTTGTCAGAAATATGGAAATTGAGTGATCTTTGCCAAATGCATTTCTTCCTCATCTATTTTCAAGATAAAATAGAAAATTAGATACAGCTTTCATTGCCAAATGCTCGTGGTCACATTCTTTTAGATAATTAAGTAAATTTGAGCACCAGGCTCATTTTAAAATCAGAATTTCATTACTCTTAACATATCTACATGCCAGTATGTTAAACCCATAAGAGTGCATCTTTAGTAACACAGGCTGAGCAGCTCAGAGTCTTTTAATACCTTTAAAAGCCAATTCATGACATAGTAGTAACAGAGAAATAGCATCAAGATTTATTATCAACTGTGCAGAAAAACTGGGGAAAAAGATCCATTTAAATTTCCATTCCATTTTCTTTAATAAAAATGCTAGTTAATGCTAGAGTGAAAATCCAAATAATGTTCTGGATTTCAAATAATTTTTTTTTTTTGGTAGTGGAAAATAAACCTGTCATTTAATATTATCCATTGAAGGTCTGGGGTTCTGCTCAGGAACTGAGTGTCACTTTGGGGATCCTAAACTGAGTGATTAGTTTCATGAAGCTGTTTGCCTCCCAATCTGGCTTTGCCCAGTCACTTAAACCATTAATGCACACTCTACAAAGAAAGGTGGGAGAGACCATTGGTTTGGGAGTGTTACTCATTTAGTCACACCATTTTGCTTTACCTTGGCTAGAGGGATTCTTTATGAAGCTGGACTCTTTCAGTGACTACATCCTGAGTGGACTCTTAAGGCACAGGTGTAGTTACTTCAGTTGCACATAAATTATTAGTTCATTATCATGATTCTCTTGGCCTCAAGATTAAAAGAGGACATGGGAAACGGACTTTGGCCCAGTGGTTAGGGCGTCCGTCTACCATATGGGAGGTCCGCGGTTCAAACCCCGGGCCTCCTTGACCCGTGTGGAGCTGGCCATGCGCAGTGCTGATGCGCGCAAGGAGTGCCCTGCCACGCAGGGGTGTCCCCCGCGTAGGGGAGCCCCACGCGCAAGGAGTGCGCCCGTGAGGAGAGCCGCCCAGCGCGAAAAGAAAGTGCAGCCTGCCCAGGAATGGCGCCGCCCACACTTCCCGTGCCGCTGACGACAACAGAAGCGGACAAAGAAACAAGACGCAGCAAATAGACACAGAGAACAGACAACCGGGAGAGGGGGGGAAATTAAATAAATAAATAAATCTTTAAAAAAAAAAAAAAAAAAAAAAAGATTAAAAGAGGACAAATCATTGATTGCATATGAAATAGTATCACAACCTGGTGCTTTCCCCAGCAAATTTAAAGAACAGGTTAATTCCAAGCCTCTGCAATTGTTATTATAGGAAAAAAGAATTATATACCTGCAAACCAGCCAGAGACCAGTATTGCAAGAGACCAGAGTAGAGAGTTGGTGGTATCTGAAGGACAGTAGATGAAAAAAATCGTTTCTTTGGTCAACCTGTGTCATTTATCTCAGGTCCAAGGTCTATGAATTCAATTTGAAGAACTCTCCTACCAGGACCTAAGTTAGGGCCATATGTTCTACCGTTGTCATAGCAGTTCTCTAGATGTGGTCCCTGGACCCTGGCAGCATCAGCATTACCTGAGAGCTAATCAGAAGTGCAAAATCTCAGGTTCGCCTTCAGAACTCAAGAATCAGAAACTCCAGAGAAGGCCCAGGGGAGCGGGGGTGGGAGGGGTGGTGGTTTAAAAAGCCCTCCAGGTCTTTCTGATGCATCTAAGGTTTGAGAAGCACTGAACTAGGAAAAGTGTCCCTCACACAAAGTCTCTTCACTCAGAGTGGCATTTGAGATACTCCTTTCTTCTCGTGCAATTTATAAATTTACAAGAGAGGTAGGTCCGGTTACCAGTTCTTACCTGAAGTGTGTTTCTCTATCTGCATATTCAAAGCCTTGTGTTTCTGGCCGCTGATGCTGCATTGAATGTGTGTTTTATCAGGTGATAGTCCCTCTTTTGAGCAAGGATTTTGAGTCAGGAGGGTTCTGCATATTTAGATGCTTTGTGCCTCACTTCTACCCTTGCTTCTTGCTATGGAATTCAAGAAATCTGCCTCCCGGAGTGTCTTCTCGTCTCCCCATATTTCTTCCACCTAGAGAATCAACCTCAGCAGATTCCTGAACTAAAGCTGCTATTGATGTTTCTGAAGCCTGTGCCCCTCGGGGCCTAGGGAAAAACAATTCCTCTGCCATATTCTCTTCAAGACTGCTCAACAATGGAATGTTTTAGCAGTTAAATAATACTTCTTCCACATCCTATTCAGTATAATTATTTGCCACTCTAGTGCAGTATTCTTAACCTTGGCCACAGGTTTGAATCTCCTGGAACTTAAAAAAAAAAGCCTTTGACCAAGCCACACGCGCACTCCCATCAGTGAAATCAGAATCTCTGGGGACGGAACCCAGCTTGGGTGTTTGACTTCCTTCAATTATTCTTTGAATGTAGCTCAGTTGATTTTTTAAATCATTTTATTTATTATGCTTGTTAATTTGGTTTGTTCACTTCTCTAGTCCTCTGTTATTTCTTTTTTGTTTTCTGGTCCAGAATTTTCTTCTTTTAACGTCGTTCTCTATATTTTTTCTTGTGACTTCTTCTACAGTGACAGATAAAATCAGTAAACCATGATTCTGCCAAAAGTAATGTTATTGTAAAAAATCTTGGAAGCCTTCATATTTCTGAGTTAGTTAATCCTACTGGATATGGTTTCCCTATCAGACTACTCTAACTCAGGGTTGAACTGAGCCCTTTATTGTCTAGCCTATTATTCGCCTTTATTATGTCTTATTTTCACTGGATCTTCCCTAATTCATCAATTTTCTCATTTTTGCTCTCTTAGGGAAAATTCTGCCTGCCTAGAGTTTTCTAAGGATATAGAGACCTACCTTGTGTTTATTACGGTATATACACACAGGCATTGAAATTGTTCAAGAATTATTGCTTTAGCACTTGGTGCTTGATATTGTCTTCTATCACATTACACAATTATTGGCTTGTGATTTCAACACAGGCCGATACAAGCTAAAGACAAGTTTGTGTGGACAGTAAAGAACTGTAACAGTCAATGTGGGCTTTAAAGAATTGAATGGCATGCATGCAGGTATGTATTATACATGCCATTCTTTCTCATATATGATTTGTTTCAATCCAGCTCTTAAAGAGCACAGGTCGGGGCAGCCACAAGACCAAAGAACACACTCAGTACAGTGTCAGACATGAGCTTTTTTTATTGGAACTTACAGACAGGAGTGATTTTCTCTGGTGGTGGTGGTTTAGTGAATGGAGATAGAGCTCTATGAAGAGGCGGGAAATTGAGAGGCAATAAAAAGGATCTCAGAGGGATGACATTTTATAACAGAGTTCCTGCTAGGGCCACATGGGGTCTGGTGATGTTACTGTAGGAAGAATTGTACAGCCTGGAGAAAATTACAGTCTATGATAACATCTGTACATTGTTTCCTTGTGAGGAAATTTGTTATATTTTAACTTGTGTCCTGGGGCAGGCAGACAGCTGTGACACTGATGGCTGAGAATCCCTTAGGGAGGGGAAGCCAGGGCCAGGGACCCACAGGACTCTCAAGTGATTAAAAGACAAACACTCTAAAATATACCCTGAGGATGAGGTTGCATCAAGTCTCTCACAAATGTGTTTTTTTGGAGTTAAGATATCAATACTCTGATTAAATAAAACATAAATAAGAAAGAGATGAAATCTACAATATTTACAATAAAAATTCCCCAACTACAACTATATTGAAACTATAACATATCTAAGGAGAGAACGGCAACTTGAAGGGGATCAGCAAATTTTGGTAGAACAGAGAAAAAGGGAGGTCACAGAAGCAAATGTGGGCTAGACCAATTACTCATTATTTAGAGTTCTCCCATTGGCTGCGTGATTTCTATTATGTTAATGGCTGCAAAAATCTTGTGATAGACAACAAATTTAAAGATTTTGATCCCTTAGAAAATAGCTCTTTCTTTGCCTTATAATATTTTAGAGTTGGTTTACCTAGAGTTCTTTGTTTCTGCTATCAACAATCTTTTTATTATAATTCAGCTTCCCAAGGGGACTACATACAGAGAGTGTATTGAGGATTCAGGTTGCCATTTTGGTATAATAGAGTATTTAGAATTTAAGGTAATTCTGCCCCTAAGAGATAAAGTGGATTTCTAAATTTTTGAAATGTTTAAGGATTTGCCACTGATACTAGATAGTGAAAACAATTTTTAATATAATGATGATCCCTTTCACAGGCAATTGGCTCTCAGCTGTTTTTCCCTGGGATAACCTTTCTAAATGCACAATTTTTTTTCTACTTAAAATGTCTATAATGACTATCTGATAATATTTAGATCACCACCATCATCATCATCATAAGTGAAAAAACAATTTATGCATGGAAGTGCTACAGGTTAAAAAAACATGGTTTATTAGAAAAGGCTATTAGAAGGAACAATTGCCATGTGTTGGGGTGGGAAAGACTGAAACTTAAAAAAAAAAACATACTGAATTACTTCATCATAAAATCAAGCGCTAGAGTTTGGAAGGTTCCAAATATCTTATTTCCAGTCCAATTTCTTTGTTTTCAATTACTGTGACTGACTCTTCCCTTCCTTGGCCCCCCTCTCCCTTTCTCATGAGATTGCTGATTTCAACCTATGCCAAATTATCCTTCTGGCATCCTTACTTGGGGAACAAGGACAGTCAGGGAAAAGGAAACATGAACTGACTTTGTTATTAGATAATATTTTTCAATCTTTCACCAAAGTTCTCTACCAATAATATTTGGGGACTTTCAGTTAGAATTAGATGATACATTTTGTGAGAACTAAGATATTGGAAACCTATTAAGTTTCTGGAGCCTAAGGGGATAATGGCAAATGGAGTCCTGAATAAACCAGGATAAAACTAAAGTAGAAAATCTTTCTGGCAACTAAAAATGGAATAATGCCATTTTCTGACTACAAGTTAAGGAAATGAGAAAATAGATATAGGAACAAGGGAAAAAAAAATGCTGAGGTCCCAGGTCCCAGAGGACACCTAAACTAGAGAGGGGATGTTTGAATGAAGCCCTTAAATCAACTCTAGTTTCTTTAGTATTGAGGGTTTTTTTAATTTAAACACTGTATTGAATACAAAGCGGCATTAACTTTTCAAGTTGGGAATTTACATATAGTAATTACATGTTAAAATAGATGGAGGAAAACACCAAGAAGAAAGTATGTGCATGTTCTATTTGCATAATATCTTCATGTTATAGATTGAATTGTATTCTCCAAAAAAGATACAGTCAAGTTTTAACTCCTCATCCTATGAATGTGACCTCATTTGGAAACAGGATCTTTGAAGATCTTATTAGTTAAAATAAGGCCAAATTGGATTGGGTGGGTCCTTATTATAATATTACCTGTTTCCTTATAAGCAGAAGAAATTTAGACAGACAGTGAGAGAGAGAGAGAGAGAGAAATGATCATGTGACAGAGCAGAGATTGAGTTATGTTGCCAAAAAACAAAAAATGTCATGTATTGCCTTCTACCCACACCTGGAATAGATTCTTTCCTTTAAGAGAAAGCAAAACCTGATGACACCTCAATTTCACACTTATAGTCCCCCAAACTGGGAGATAATAAATTGCTGTTGTTTTAAGTCATCCAATTTATAGTAGAGGGAGACCTTGGACATATTGAGGGTTTGGTTCTAGACTATTGAGATAAAGCAAGTCACATGAATTTTTTGGTTTCCCAGTGTATACAAATGTAATGTTTGCACTAGACTGTGGTCTATTGAGTGTGCAATAACATTATGTCTAAAAAAACAATGTACATACTTTAACTTAAAAATACTTTATTGCTAAAAATGCTAACACACATCTGAGAATTTAGCAGGTCAAAATCATTTTTTTTTTGATGAATCAATTTTACTGGTACATATCAATAAAGCATAAATTCATCCAAAGTGTACAATCAGTAGTATTTGGTATAATCACATAATTGTGCATTCATCACTTAAATCATTATTAGAACATTTTCATGATTCCAATAATAATAATAAACAAAAACCAGACAAACAAAAAAACTTACTACCTCTATGCTTCCTCTGCCATTCATAGCGCTATTTTGTTTCCTTCTCTCTAGTTTATTTGTACTTATATTTTGTAAAAAAATCTTATATATGCAATATTACCCTCATTCATATTTCACATGAAGTTTCACTTTGTTATAGTGTTGTAGAATTTGAGAGAAGTTCAATTATTTGAATATAGAGAGGCCAGGACTCAGGAATGATTTTGAGAAGGAAAAATGGTTTATTGATGGCCGGCTGGACTTGGGAACTTCTGTTTGAATCCCGAGCCCCAAACAAGATTTTCAAACCTCTTTTATACAGAGAGGAAAGGCCAAATGGTCCCTTTGTTTCAGTTCTCAATAGGCTTCAATTAGCATATATATCTTCCACATCTTAGGTAAGCTTTTAGCATGGACTCCAGACATTCTAGATAAGCTTTTAGCATATTTACTTTTTGCATTTCCCCTAAATACTTAAAGTTTATAGCCCTTGCATTGTTAAACTGTTTCCTGGGACTGGAGCCTGTTGTCATTGTCCCTAAGGGCAGGACTGCAGCCTCTTACCATTCCACACCCACAGCCTTCAGCTTAGGTTATCTCTGAAGAGACAAAGAGCCTTCCACCCATAGCCCACAACAATAGTCCCATTATATATATATATATACAAATTATATATATGCATATTGTGTATATATATACAAATTACATATATGTATATTGTGTATATATATACAAATTATAAAATATATTTAGTTCATAATAGCACAATCATACACTATTTGTTCTTTTGTGTCTGACTTGCTTCACTCAACGGAATGTCCTCCAGGTTCATCGTGTTGTCATATGCTTAATCACTTAATTTCTTCCTATAGCTGCACAATATCCCATTTTGTGTATACACCACAATTTGTTTATCCATTCGTTGGTTGATGACCACATGGGATGTTTTCATCTTTTGACAACTACAGATAATGATGCTGTGAACACTGGTATGCAGATAGGTGTGCAGATACCTGCTTGTGCCCCTGCTCTTTGTTCTTCTGGGAATATAACTAACAGAGGCATTGCCGGGTCACAAGATAGATCTATATCTAACTTCCTTAGGAATCACCAAACTGAATTCCATAATGGCTGTAACATTCTACATTCCCAGCAACAGTGAATAAGTATTCCTATCTCTCCATATCCTCTCCAACACTTGTTGTTTTCTGGGTTATTTTTATAATGGCCCTTTTGGAAGTTGTGAAATGGTATCACATTGTAGCTTTGATTTGCATTTCCCTAATAGCCAGTGGTGTTGAACCATTTTTCAAGTGTTTTTTGGCATTTATATTTCTTCTTTGGACAAATGTCTATCCAAGTCTTTTACCATTTTTTAATTGGGACAATTTGTATTTTTATTGTTGAGTTGTAACATCTCTTTATATCATCAAAGATATTAAACCCTTATTGGACATGTGATTTCTAAATATTTTCTCCATTTCAGTTGGCTGCTTTTTCACCCTTTTGATAAATCCTTTGAGGTGCAAAATTGTTTAATATTGAGGAGGTATCATTTATCTATTTTTTCATTTTTTGCTCATGCTTTGCATGTAAGGTTTAAGAAACGACCGCCTACCTCAAGGTCTTGATGTTTCCCTACATTTTTTTTTTCTAGGAGTTTTATTGTTGTAGATTTTATATCTAGGTCCTTTATCCATTTTGAGTTAATTTTTGTATAAGGTGTGAAATAGGGGTCCTTTTTCTTTCTTTTGGATATGGCTATCCAGTTCTTCCAGCACCATTTGTTGAATAGAGTATTCTAGCCTACCTCGGAAGGCATGACAGGCTTGTCAAAAATCACTTGACTGTAGATGTGAAGGTCTATTTCTCAGTTTTTTACTCAGTTCCATTGGTCATTCTGTCCATCATTATGCCAGTAACATGTTTTTTTTTCTATCACAACAGCTAAACAATATGCTTTAAAGTCAGGAAGTAGGAGTCCTCTAACTTTATTCTTCATTTTTAAGACATGTTTTGCTTATTTGGGGGCACTTACCCTTCCAAATAAATTTGATAATTGGCTTTTCCATTTCTGCAAAACAGAATGTTAGGATTTTTATTGGGATTGTGTTGAATATGTAAATCAGTTTGGGTAGAACTGACATCTTAACAATATTAGTCTTCCAGTCCATGAACATGGAATGTACTTCCATTTGTTTTAGTCTTCTTCAGTTTTTTTTGGCAATGTTTTTTAGTTTTCTAAATACAGGTTCTTGGATAGATTATTCCTAAATATTTTGTTCTTTTAGTCATTATTATAAATGATTTTTAAAAAGTTTACTCCTCAGATTGCTCATCAGTAGTGTATAGAAACACTATTTTTGTGCATCTATTAATCTCGTATCCTGTCAATTTCCTGAACTTGTCTATTAGTACTAGTAGCTTTGTTGTAAATTTTTGAGGATTTTCTAGATATAGAATCATATCAGTGAATAGTGAAAGTTTTAGTTCTTCCTTTCCTATTTTTGTGCCTTTTATTTCTTTATCTAGCCTAATTGGCTCTAGTAAGAACTTCAAGCACACTATTAAATAACAGTGGTGACAGCGGGCATCTTTGTCTTGCTCCTGATCTCAAGGGAAAAACTTTTGGTCTTTCACCATTGAGTACAATGCTAGCTGTAGGTTTTTCATATATGCACTTCACCATAATGAGAAATCTTCCTTCAATTCCTATTTTTTGGAGTGTTTTCATCAAGACAGGATGTTGTATTTCATCAAACACATTTTCTTCATCAATCCAGAGGATCATGTGATTTTTCTTCCTCAATATATTAATTTGGCTTATTATAGTAATTGATTTTCTTGTGTTGAACCATCTTTGCATACCTAGGATAAAACCAACTGATCACAGAGTATAATTCTTTTAACAAGCGTTTGGATTTGGTTTGCATTTTTTTTTGAGGATTTTTGCGTCTATATTCATTAGAGATATTGGTCTGTAATTTTCTTTTTTCATAGTAACTTTATCCATTTTTGATATTAAGGTGATGGCTTCACAGAATGAGTTTGGTAGCATTCTTTCCTGTTCAATTTTTTTGAAGAGCTTGAGCAAGATTATTACTAGATCATCTTTGAATGATTGATGGAATTCACCTGTGAAGCCAACTGGTCTTGGGCTTTTCATCTTTGGGAGGTTTTTATGACTGTCTCAATCTCTTTACCCATGGTTCATTTTTTGAGGTCTTCTATTACTTCCAGGGTTAGTGTAGCTTGTTGGTGTGTTTTTATGAATTTGTCTTTCTTGTCTACATTATTGAGGTTTTTGTTGTATGGTTGTTCACAGTATCCTCTTATGATCTCTCTTATTTCTGTGGGTTCAGTGGTAATGTTCCCCTCCCCCACTTCTGGTTTTATTTATTTACATCTTTTTTTTTCTTATAACTAAGGGTTTATCAATTTTGTTAATCTTCTAAAAGAACCAACTTTTGCTTTTGTTGATTCTCACTATTTTTTTTTCTTGATTTCATTTATTTCTACTCTAATCTTTACTCCTTCTTTCCTTTGGCTTGGTTTAGAATGAGTTTGCTGTTCTTTTTCTAATTCCTCCAGGTATGCACTTATCTCTTCAATTTTAGCTCTTCCTTCCTTTCTTTTTTTTTTTAAGGTAAGCACAGCCTTTGCAGGGCCCATAGTTTTGATATGTTGTGTTCTTGCATTCATTTGTCTCAAGATATTTAGTGAATTCTCTTGCAATTGCTCCTTTGACCTGCTGATTATTTAAGAGTGTGTTGTTTAATCTCTAGGTATTTATAAATTTTCCTTTTATTGGTTCATTACTGATTTCAAGCTGCATTCCATTATGATCAGAGAATGTTTTTTGTATAATTTCAATCTTTTTAAATTTATTGAAACCTGTCTTGTGACCCAACACATGGTCTAACCTGGTGAAGAATTCATTAGTGTTTGAAAAGAATTTATATCCTGCTGTTGTGGGGTGTAATGCTCTAGAAATGTCTATTAGGTCTAGTTCATTTTTCATAGTATTCAAGCTCTCTGTTTCTTTATTTACTCTCAGACCAAATGTTCTATCCAATACTGAGAGTGGTGTGTTGAAGTCTCCAACTATTATTGTAGAGACATCTATTTCATCTTTCAGTTTTGCCAGTGTGTGCCTCATGTGTCTTGGGGTATCCAGGATAGAAGCATATATATTTAGTATAGTTATTTCTTCTTGGTGAAATTCCCCTTTTATTAATATATAATCAACTTCTTCATCCCTTACAACAGTTTTGCATTTAAAATCTATTTTGTCCAATAACAGCATCACTACTCCAGCCCCCCCCCCACCTTTTTTTGTTTCTTTTTGCATGGAATATCATTTTCCAACCTTTCACTTTTAACCTAGTCTAGTTGTGTCCTTACATCTGAGGTGAGTCTCTTGTAGACATCATAGAGATGGCTTATTTTTAAAAATCCATTCTATCAGTCTATGTCTTTTGATTGGGGAGTTCAAGCCATTAACATTCAATGTTATTACTATAAATACATTGCTTACTTCATCCTTTTGTTCCTTTGGCTTTCCATTGTCATATCATACTATTGTCTGTCTTTTTACCATATAATTTAACTTTCCTAATATTCTTCATTTCTATACTCTTCTCCATGTCTCTCACTCTTGTTTTTTGTTTTGTTTTTTCCTTTCAGGCTGCCACACTCCCTTTAGTATTTCTTGTAATTCTGTTCTTTTGGTAACATACTCTCTCAGTTTTGTTTGTCTGTGAAAACTTTGAACTCACCCTCATTTTTAAAGGGCAATTTGGCCAGATACAGAATTCTTAGGGCAGTTTTTCTCTTTCAATACCTTAAATACATCTACCACTTTCTTCTCATCTCCATGGCTTCTAATGAGAGGTCAGCACTTAATCTTATTGAGGTTTTTTTTTTTATGTGATATTTTCTTTTCCCTTGCTGCTTTCAGAATCCTCTCTTTACCTCTGATATTTGTCATTCTGAATAGTAGATGTGTCAGAGTAGATCTATTTGGATTTATTCTATTTGAGGTACATTGCCCTCCTTGGATATTCATATTTATGTCTTTCAGAGGGGTTGGAAGATTTTCAGTCATTATTTCCTCAAATATTCTTTCTGCCTCTTTTCCATTCTCTTCTTCTGGGATACTGATAACATGCATGTCTGTGTGTTTCACATTGTCATTCAACTCCCTGAGCCTTGTTCCTTTTTTTTTCCATTCTTTTCTCTTTCTGTAATCTTGTCTTTTCCAGTTCAGATGGTCTATCTGTGAAATCACTAATTCTGTCTTCAAGCAATTAAAATCTTCTGTTATGTGCCTCTAATGCATTTTTTAGGAGGTACCAGGAATGAACCCAGGATGTCTTACACTTGAAGCAGGTGCTCAATCACAGTCTAATGCATTTTTAATCTCATTCATTGTGGCTTTCATTCCCATAAACTCTGTTACTTTTCTTTGTGGGCTTTAAAATTGTTCTTTATGCTCATCCAATGTCTTCTTTTTTTTTAATCTTTTTTTTAAAGATAAATAAACCATGCAAAATGTTACAATAAAAAATATAAGCAGTTCCTATATACCCCACTCCCCACACCCCTCACTCCTCCCACACTGACAACTTCTATCATTAGTGTGGTACATTCATTGCATTTGATGAGTACATTTTGGAGCGTTGCTACACAGCATGGATTATGGTTTATGTTGTAATTTACACTCTCTCCCAGTCTATTAAGTGGGTTATGGCAGGATATATAATGTCCTGCATCTGTCCCTGCAATATCATTCAGGACAACTCCAAGTCCCAAAAATGTCCCCACATCACATCTCTTCCTCCCTCTCCCTGCCCTCAGCAACTACTGTGGCCACTGTCTCCACATCAATGATACAATTTCTTCCATTGCTAGAGTCACAATAGTTCTATAATAGAATACCAATTAGTCCACTGTAATCCATATTTTATTCCTCCATCCTGTGGACGCTGGGATGGCAATGTCCACTCCACCTCTAAATCGAGAGGGGGCTTAGATCTCACATGGCTGATGGATGGGGTTCTGCTTTCAGCTGTAGATTCTCTCGGTTCCTTGGTGTGCAGGTTGAACACCCTCACCTCCCTGTTAGCTGACCTGGGTAAGTTCAACAAACCAGAGAATAGGAGTTGCAACTCTGCTGAGGCTCAGCGCCCAGCTGGCACATGGACAGTCCAGAGATTCAAGTCTCCTGAGCATACACCAACCCCAGTGCTAACCACAGGTTCAGTAAAAGTGACAGAAGAGGCATGTGAGGAGAGGTCACATCTAACTCCAACTCCATCACACTCAGGAGCACAAATTCCAAAGTAGGGCCCACTGGCAAGGCACTGAACTCCAGAGCCATCTGTCTCATATGACTGTAGGACCTGGTAGCCCTCAGAAGCATCACTACCAGAGTCTTCTTAATATCCTTTATCTCTTTAGTCATACTTTCCTTCAGTTCCTTGACTTGATCTAGGAGATTTGTGTGATTATCATTGATTTCTTAAGGATATTCAGTTTGTTCCTTTGGCTGGGGCATCTCTTCCTATTTCCTAATATGACTTGTAATTTTTACTGATGTCTAGGCATCTGTATATGTTTGTGAATTTACTCTGATGGTCAATTTCTCTCTCTTGCTTGGTGTTTTGTTTTTGTTTTTGTTTTTCACTGCTCATTTTTGATTTTTGGTTCAATTTATTTTTAGTCTTTAACAATGCCCAGCTCAAGGTATCAAAACTGGGACAGAGATTCAGTAATGGGGCACAGATTTTTCCCAGGAGCTGTGACTAAGGAGAAACTGAAAAGCAGTTTTTATCCTTGCAATTTCCTGGATGGCAAGCAGATGGCATTCTTCAGTGACCATTTCTGCAGAGGTTTTATTTTTAACCTTTGTTTTTCCAGGTTTCTGATCTGGCCTGAGCCAAGATTCAAAGCAGTCTGTGCTGGCTGAATTCACTGAGGAGAACCCAGTCTTTGCCCTCTGAAGCCCTCTCCCTCTTCCCTTATAACAGCTGATAGCAAGGAAGACATGTTCCGCTCTCAGCCTGCTGCAGTGAGGTTTTATACAGGCATAATGTCTTGAGGGTGAGGTCTGGGTGCCCTTCCAGGCCACCGTGGGGGTTTAGTAAGTCATGTTTGTTTATTTCAGGTTCTTCGTCCATTTGTCCCACACCTTCCTGGGAGTTGCATAGCACTGTACTGGTATCCTGACCCTCAAAACAGGTCCTTTTGACCCTTTCTCCATTGTTTTCGTGAGAATTGACCCCTACCTGCTTACTTTGACACCATTTTCCTGGAACTCCCATCCTGGTTGTAATCATTTTACCAATGGAAATTCTTGCCTTGATGTTGATGGCTATTGACAGATCAGGGTGTTGCTTGTTGAAGGTTGGGGACATTGTGGAATTTCTTAAAATAAGACAACAATGAAGTTGTCCACCTAGATTGATTCCTCCTTTCATGAAAGATTTATCTGTAGCGTCTGTTGCTGTTTCATAGCATTTTACTCACAATATAACTTCTTTCAAAATTGAAATCAATCATCTCAAACTCTACCACTGCTATGTCACATAAGTTAATGCAGTATTCTAAAATCTTTGTTATCATTTCAACAATGTTCATGGCATCTACTAAGCGTAGATTCAGTCTCAAGAAATCACTTAGAAGCAACTCCTCGTTTGTGCAAGTTTAAAAATAATATTGTAGCAATCTTCAGGCTCTACTTCTAATTCTAGCCCTTTGCTATTTCCATCTTATCTGCAGATACTTCCTCCACTTAGGTCTTGAATCCTTCAAAATCATCTATGAAGGTTAGAATCAACTTCTACCAAACTCCCATTAATGTTGATATTTTGGCCTCTTCTTAGGAATCATGAGTGATCTTAAATGCTTCTAGAATGGTGAATCTTTTCCAGAAGGTTTTCAATTGACTTAACGCAGATCCATCAGAATAATCACTATCTATAGCAGTATAATCTTACAAATACTCTTCCTTTCACTTGAACACTTAGAACCCATTGTAAGGTTATTAATTGGCCTAATTTCAACATTATTGTATCCAAGGGCTTAAAGAACCTTGAGGAGAGGGAGAGAGATAGGGAATTGCTGGCTGACGGAGAAGTCTTATTAAGTTCACTGTCTCATATGGGCATGTTTGTGGGGCCCCCAAACAATTACAATCATAACATAAAGATCACTGATCAAAGGTACCATAACAGACATAATAATAATGAGAAAGTCTGAAATATTGTGAGAATTACCAACAGAGACATGAAGTGAGCACATGCTGTTGGAAAAATGGCACCAAAAATGACTCCACACAGGATTGCCATAAACTTTCCATTTGTGAAAAGCACACTATCTGCAAAGTGCAATAAAGCGAAGGACAATAAGATGAGGTATGTCTACGTATTAGGGCAAATTATATTAGCAGCTTTAACAAATAACTCCAAAATCACTATGGCTTAACTAAATAAAAGTTTATATTTTGTTGGTACAACTATCCAGCACAAATCAACTGGCTTCTTCTCCTCCATGTAGTCATTCTGGCATGCAAACTTCTTTCATGCTAGAGCTTCACCACCTTCAACTTGGGATTTCAAAATCGTACTTGTATCATTCAGGTGACAGAATGAGGGAAGAGGACCAATATGAAGACAGTATACTCATTCTCTGCTGGCTTGAGGTAGATGTAACACATTACTTCCTCTACCATTAAATTGGATAGAACTAGCCCCATGACCTGACCCATTTTCAAGTTACCTGGAGAATGTATATAAACTGAATGCCCAGGAGGAAAATGAAACAATTGGGCTAATACATGATGTTATCTCCCTCACCATGTTTAAACAGGCTAATGTTCCATTCTGACATAATACTTATTTTTCATAAAATGAGATAAAAGTCTAAAAAATTATATAGGATTTTACAATCCATCTACATCAGTGCTACATGATATTTTTCTAACTTTTCACTTTCAGGAGAAAGTGATTGGCTACCAAGTGCTCCTATAGAGTAACATGGCCCATGGTACTCATCCTTCAAGACCAGCAACTGAATTTTACTAACATAATCAGCATGATCAGATTCTAAGTAATGAATGATGCCAAACAAAAATCCCGAGGCTTGATATATAAAAAGATAGTCCATTTATGAACTTTTAATGTAAATATGTATTACCCAGTGACCAAAATGCTCACTTTCCCTATTAGTTTTACATCACGAGAAAACCTTAAAATAACTTCAACTTTTTAAAGGATAGGGAAGGCACCATTCTGTGACTATAATCCTGATCCTATATGTAGGTACACTAAAATCTACATTTATTTCTATTCTAATGAGAACAATTACATCCTCATTCATCAATGAATACCAATGAACCAACAAGGATCTCAGTACATATATACTTTCACTTCTTTCTTTAGGTAAGTCAGTCATTGTTAGTTCATAGATTCCAAACAAGCTCTATCGAAAGAAGTCAAAGCACATTTCCTTTTTTTTTTATCTATTCGTACCTATCATAAAGGTATATTGGCAGATGTGGGGTTGTCTGAACCATAATTTATATCTTTTCACAGCTATTTTTATAGCTGTTCCTTAGCCATTTAAAAATATTTTCTTACTTTGACATCTAAAACAATCCCTAAAATGTCAAAAATTGCCATTGTCTATCTATATTGCTTCAACAGCATGTATCCAATTTTCTACTAATTGCCAGCACACTGTAGTAGCACTAGGAATATAATGATGGGGAAAAAAAACAAAAACAGATAGTGTTTCCCCTCATGGGGAGGCAGGCATGAAACAAATACTCAGAATATACAACATAAAAATTTCTATCTGCGTCTGCTGTGTAAAAAACAAGCCAAAAGCTTAGTAGCTTCAAACAACAATTATTTAGTCCTAATTCTGTGGTTCAGTAGTTTGGGTTGTGCTATGCTTCTGGTTTGTGAGGGACCCCTTCATACATCTGCAATCAGCAGCTGCCTTACGCAAGGCTGGTTGGATGACGTTGGCTTTAGCTGAGGTGGTTTTTCCCTTCTCCATGCGCTCCCTCATCCTTCAACAGGCTAGCCCTCAAACTGTTACAATATTCCTTCTACCACATTCTATTGACTAAAACAAACCACAAGGCCAACCTAAATTCAAGAGATTAAGAATTAGGCTCTACCTCTTGATTATATGAATCAAGTCATAATGGGCTTTCGGTAAAAGGAGGGAAGCACCTAAAACAATTTTAAAAAGAATCTACCACAAGTATATGGTAGATATATCAAAAGGAGTGCACAATGCAGTGAGAGCCCAAAAAGCATATTTATCAAAGTTTGGTAGATCATGAGAAGTTTCCCCGAAGAAGTACACTTCAACTGGTTATGAAGGATGAAAAATAGTTAATTAGCAAAGATGGTGAGAGAAAGGAGGACAATGAAGGACTAGTGTAAGCAAATGTCCCATAGAAGAAGGAGCATTGAAAGTATAGGTGACTAAAAACGGCCAGAGCAACTTAACCAAACAACAAAAGAGCAAATTTGGTATGAAATGGAAAAAGGAGACACAAGAAGTACCAAAGTATGCAGGACCCATAAAACAAAGCGTTTTTAATTTATTCTAATATTAGTAGCAAACATTTCTATGACACTATGTGTCTGGAATTAATCTGTTTTATAGACATTAGCAGTTTAATACTAACACAACTGTACTATGTATACATGATTTTATAAAGAAACTGAGGTTAAAGGAGGTAAAGTAATTTGTCCAAGTTCTCACAGATAAGCCTAGATTCAATTTCATCAGTCTGAATCCTTCCTTTTATTTTTTTTAATTTAATTTAATTTGTTTCCTCTTTATTTTTTTAATGTTATAATAAAAAAATATGAGGTCCCCATATACCCCCTACCCCCCTCGCCCCACTCCTCCCACATCAACAACCTCTTTCATCATCGTGTCACATTCATTGCATTTGGTGAATACGTTTTGGAGCACTGCTGCACCACATGGATAGTGGTTTACATTGTAGTTTACACTCTTCCCCCAGTCCACTCAGTGAGCCATGGCAGGGCATACAATGTACAGCATCTGTCCCTGCAGTACCAACCAGGACAACTCCAGGCCCTGAAAATGCCCCCACATCATATCTCTTCTTTCCTCTCCCTACCCTCAACAGCTACCGTGGGCACTTTCTCCACATCAATGCTACAATTTCTTCCATTACTAATCACAATACTTCCATAGTAGAATATCAGTAAGTCCACTCTAATCTATACTCTATTCCTCCAGCCTGTGGACCCTGGGATGGTTATGTCCACTCCCCCTCTATATGAAGAGGGGCTTAGTTTCCCCATGGGTGATGGATACAATTCTGCTTGCAGTTGTAGGCACTCTTGACTCCCTGGTGTGGTGTTTGACCTTCTTCACCTCCCTGTTAGCTGACCAAGGTAAGTCCAATAAACCAGACTGTAGGAGTTGCAAATCTACTGAGGCTCTGGGCCTGGCTGTCACATGGACAGTTCAGAGATTCAGGTCTCCTGAGTATACACCAACCTCAGGCCCAATCACAGGTCTGGTAAAAGTAACAGAAGAGGCATGTGTAAAAGGTCATATCTGAGTCCAACCCCATCACACTCAGGAACACAAACTCCAAAATAGGGCCAACTGACATGGCACTGAACTCCAGAGCCATCTGCCATAACTGTAGAACCTGTGGGTCTCTGTAACCCTCAGAAGAACCAGTACCTGGGCTTCTATCTACTTTGGCTGTCTCTGGACAAATAAGCTCTAGTGCTTCTGCAGGGCCATTGCTCTTGTGGTTCCTAAGAACAAAAGAAAGTCTTTAAAGGTTCTGAAGCAGGGGTTGAGATTATCAGATTTGGAGTTTAAAGAGTTCATTCTAGCTCAAAGGTGAGTACATATTGGACTAGAAACAAACTTCATGAAAGTAGACCATTCCTGTATTCTAGGCAATAAATGATAGTAACTTAGATTATGGTGATGATGGTAAACAGGGAGAAAAAACAGTTAATGACACGTTTAGAAAATAACATTGTCAAGTAATATGGGCAGTTGATCATAACTTAAGCATAATGTTTGGAGTAAACCTTCAGGCTGGTTGATAAAGACTGGTAAACTTTACATCCATTTACAAATTCATTCATTCATTCACTGATTCTTTCATTCATTCATTGAAGTAAGAATCCAATCTGAGCAAAATGGATTCTTTCATAGCATAAATTCCATCACACAAATATTACCTCTTTGCTGAGTTTCTCATTGGAAACTTTACTACAGATCAAGTGCTGTAGTACTTGAATATCAAAAATAAAACACAATGAGTATATTCATTTAAACACAAAGCTTAATGGCAGCAAATTGTTCATGACCATCATAGGTATGCTCACAGGCACGAGGGTCAGCAAGTTGAACATGAAGTCTATACTGAAGGAACTGTGTAGGAAGCAAGGAAATCAGGGAGAAATGTGCCTGCTATTTCTGAACACACGTTTTAAAATAACATTTTTACTCTGAAACTAAGGCAAATAAATTAAGTAGGCTTACTGGTAGGGATGAGGTTATATAGATAGTTCTGTTTGTTTGTTTGTTTGTTGCTAAGGGATAAATGGATTTAATCCAAATTATTTTTATTTTTAACCAAAAGTTATATTCACTTAAAATGGTGCCTCTGTGGATGGATAATTCTGCTGATTGTTGTAAAATGAAAGTCTCAAATCTTCTGTGGTATTATTAATAACAACCTAAATATTACTTATAAAAGACTCAGTACACATAATCTGGTGAAAGAAATGCAACTGAGTTATTTTCTACTAAGTCCTTATTCCTCCAAAGAGAAAGTGTCTGAGACACTTCAGAGTCATTGCAGCCCCCTTTCCCTGGGGATTGTATTGGGGTCCTGGCTGCTTACCTGGAGGCAAAGCCGGGCAGTGCAGGCAGACTGAGGCAGGCCTAAGGAACCTTTCCTTGGCACTGTTGTCTCTCCAGGCGGACATCTGCAGACACCTCACCCTACCTAGATCACTGCCTGTGGGCTAAGCATTTGCCATCTCATGTCATAAATTTTCTACAGCCCTACAGCCAGGTAATAAGAGTGGAAATAGATCATTTGCTGCAAACCAATCAACTCAAAGATGTGTTTTGCTAGTACCAAAGAAGATAAGTAAATGCATTAAAGACCAAGATCAAAATTATGTAGAAATGACCCTTTGTATTGTATTCTTAGTCTTTAGGGAAATATAATGAGCAGATTGATTAGACTTAGTAGGAAATAAATGAGAATAAAAGAAATAGTAAAAAGGCAAAGAATTAGAGGAAAACTCTGGATTTGATCCAAATTATTTTTATTTTTAACCAAAAGTTATGTTCACTTAAATGTTCACTTAAATGGTGCTTCTGTGGATGGATAATTCCGGATGGATGAAGAATTAAGGAATGTTTCTATCAGAGGCTTAATTGCAATTGTATTTGAGTAGCTCGAGAAAAGGGAGCAGGGATGTTTTCAGACCATTTGTGTTTATGCTCAAATTTAGATTTCTGCAGTATAAGCGTAGTCTGCCACATGTTGATGCTCCTCTGGCCTCATTCCTTTGCATACATTGCCTCACACCTTCTTATCTCGGTATGAAAACTGTTAGAAGAGGAAGTAAGACAGAAGCTTAAATCCTGTCTAATAGTAGAAATACAAGGGTCTACAATGCAACAAGCTCTCCAGGCACAGTACACTGAAGTTACAGTTGTGCAATTTTGCTGAACTGTAAAGGTATTACTTTCCTTTGTTTTTTCCCCCCCTTTTGTTTTAAAAGTTGTGCAGCATTCAGATTTTTATTAACAAGTGAGTATGAACAAAACAGTTCTGATAAAGACAAAAGCTATATTTCCTCATTATGGTGTATGATCAGAGATATCTTACAGCTTCACATCAAACCAGTGGAAAAAAATTATCTGTAAAAAGTATGTGCAAACATTTTTTTCTACAAAGCTAAAGATTCAAGGCAACGTGTCTGGAATGTGTTTCTCTCTAGGCTGACTCCATTTCATGAAACATCTGTCTCAATTTCCGCTCTTCCTGCAGCCTCCTTTTGGTCTCTCCACAAATCCATTCCTTCTTAATATGCCTCATTCTGACCTCGCAGATGGAAACCGTATGTTTATCTGTGACCATTCTTTTCTCCAGAGATTTTTTTCCCAACTTTATAACATCATCAAGTAGGGTTTCCTAATGCACCAGATAAGGTATCATCTGCTTTTGGTTTGATTTCATGGCTTTAAAATGAACACTAACACACCCACTGTTACTTTTATAAAAAAGATTTAAATATTTTTTTAAAATATTTAGAAGTTTAATTCACTGAATTCACCATGTTCACACAATGTTTCAGAACCAAAGGGAACTTGCTTGGCTGTAATCAAGTTTTTTTTTTTTTCTTGTTTTTAAACTTGAAACATTATTAAAGCTCTAGCCAGAAAGAATCAACCAGAAGGCAAGGGTGTAGGGGAAATGATCTTCCAATACTTCTTATGTAAATTCAAACTTCAAAAAGATTCTTTTTGTGGAGTAAAAAGGTTATTCACTGTTTTCAAGTTTATTCCTGAGTTGCAGAGATTATTTCCCTTTCCCCATGTTTTTATAACATCCTGTGTTCCCTCATTCAATCTTAGCTACCACCATCAGACAGAAAGAAAGCCCCAGGATGTTTTTTTTTTGTGCATCTGTAGTGGACACCTTATCATTGATTCTTCTGAGCAAAATTTTTAAGGTTAAGCATAGTGAATTAGGCATGTCTTAGACAAGCAAAAATTTTTTTTATTATACTTCAATAAGTACTTGATTGCATATTGTGCTATAACCCAGAGGTAAAAAAGAATAAGCTTCTATCTCAGAGTTTACCTTATAGAGGAGATGCCAAGCAGAACTAACACAGTATAGTGCAGGAAGGGTTGAAATAAAGAAATGCAAAGTGCTACAAAAGCATAGAGAAAGTCATAATTCAGAAATATAAAAGAAATGTTGGTATTTCCTGAGAAAGATCATTTTCAATTGTGAAGCCATTTATCAGAATCTGTCAAAAGTGACATAAAATGATAAGTGAATCTTTAGAATGTCATGGTTCTCTAAAACACCCAGAAAATATTTGGCCTAATTATATACCTATTTTATATATGATATGTACATCATTTTGGCATTAAGTAAGTTTAAAAATAATTTATGTGTCCCTTTGCTTTTTTAATGAAAGCAAGTAAAGTGTAGAAGGGAGCAAGAGACTTATCTGTGTAGGCTCTGGGAATTCTGGGGATGCTGTGAGGATACTGGGTCCCTGAAAGTGTGCTCTGGATATGGCTACCCTAATTGTTCTTGGGCAGATTTCCTGCCCAAGCTTACAAGGTTGTCAGGGAAGTAAACATTTGCTAAACAATAGAAATGAATAGACATTGACAAGGGAAGTGAGCTGAAAGTGAGGGATGGTCCTAAATGCAAACAATATTCTTAGAAGCAATAACATTAGTTAAACTATGCAAGAAGAGAAAAAAATCATGTGCAATCTAAAAATACAATCTCTGAAAAAAAGTTTGAGTATTTTGTCAATTTTATAAATATCTCCAATTGTCTAAGGTCTCAAAGAGGTCAAAATTTGGCATACCAATCATTGTTGGTACTATTTCTTATTCAAAATACTATTGTAAAGATATGAGAAATGTCATACTATATTTAATTAATACAGTTGTTATTTTTCCATATATTTTCATTTAGTAGAAAAGATACTGAACTTTTACTATAAGGAACAGGATATTTGAACATAGGAATTCTAGAATCAAAAGGACTGGAACATATATAAACAAATTTCTTATTAGTTATTGTCTTCCATGGGAACAGAATTAGGGCTGGAGGGTGAAGGGGACTTTCAAATTTTATTCTGCACATTTCTGTATTAACATGAACCTTGACAACAAAAGCATATGCTTATCATGCTATATATTTAGAAAACAATAAATGAAAAATTTTCAACCTCAAAAATGAATAAGGCATAAAAGGACATTCAGAAAGAGCAAGAAGACAACAACTGAAAAGAGAAGTTAGAAAAGATCACTAAGGTTTGAGAAGAAAAAAGTTGAGAACAGTAACTAGAACCACGTGTCCTCCCAGGCAAGTAGGTCTTCATCCCCGTGTTTAACTCAGAACATGTGCGCCCTCTTGTGGCAATTACGGATACATTTTAAATTTGGGTGCTGCGCAGCTTGATGGAAAAGGCTGCCAGATGAAACTCTGCTTCTTTCTCAGATTGAAATAGCCACGGTGATGCCTTCGGGGAACAGGGAGCTCCTCACCCCACCGCCACTGCCCGAGGAAGCCGAAGAGGAGGAGGAGGAGTCCACTCCCAGGCTCATCGACGGCTCTTCCCCACAGGAGCCGGAATTCCCTGGCGTTCTGGGCCCGCACACTAAGGAAGGTGGGCTACATCAGAGGTGGTCCCGCAGGGAACCGGCATGATCCAAGGAGAAGGTTTCAGAAGAGGCTAGGTTGGGAGCTAGGAGAGGCACATGTATTTGTTTTTCAAATATGAAAGAGCTGTAATCATTCAGCTTTGACTTAATTGAAAGGATCCAGTCACCAAAGATTTGTGATGGAAATACTACTCAAAAGCTTTGTGGTGAATTTCATTCTTGGAACAATGGGTACTTTATTAGCAAGATCAGAGTCTATGCCTCTGAGATAGGCCAAAGCAGTTAAGAGAATGACGATGAAGAGAGTAATAATAATATTTCACTCTGATGGAGCACTTGGGGCCGTGATGTTCGGCATGTTCCATTATCTTATTTGGCTACTGTAATCTCCTTGCCAGGGTGTTAGTATTACTCTTTTCATTGTCAATGAGGAGACTGTAGCTCAAAGAGTTTAGTAACTTGCCAGACGTCCTATAGCTATTAGTTACACAAAAGGGATTTGAAGCCAGCTCACTTTCTCATCTGAACGCTTGTTGGAAAACAAGCTTCTCCCTCAGTCCCAAGAAGCAGCAGACAAAGGAAAAGAGAGAAAGGAATTCCATAAACCCCAGACTCCATTTTAAATAGCCTGAAGGTGGGCCTAAACCAGAGCCTTTAGGAATCCTAGCTCTAAATGTGCCTCTATGATTTGTCTAAACTGTCAGCAGAATTTGCTGGTGTCAACCTTGCAGGTAATTAAGTGAACTCCCACTAGAATAGTTTTACACATGTAGAGAATGCTGTAGTGAGGGGATGTGGAAAAATACATAGGATTCCCCCTGCAAAAGTTTGGTTAGTACTGCAAGTCTGTATAGTCCAAGCTCTGGAGACACAAAACGATTTAAAATGCCACTGTTCTCCAGGATCTTTCGGTCTGGTGCAGGGAGACAGACATGTAAACAAATTCAGAGGCAATAATGTGTTACAGGTATTATACAAAATGTATGTACAGCGCATACTGAGAGAAGAAAAGAATGGGAGAGCAAGATGATATAAGACTAAGAGCAAGGGCACATCCATCAAAACTCAGTCAGATGGAGCAGCCACTCCATCTGTATCCTGCTGGAGGAACAACCTTGAGCAAGACACTGAATATTTTTTGTGGCTCAATGTCGTAATCTAAAAAATGGGGCAATACATGCTAGAATTTACCTCATAGAATTTTTATGAGGATTAAGTGAATGAATGTAGTGCCTAGTCCATAGCAAGCATACTAAATATTACTTAGCAATACTGTACTCTTAATGGAATTCATCCATTTTTAATGGTTCACCAATAAGTAATGTAAAAAGTTGCCTTTTGTCAAATACTAATTACTTGCCAGCCACTTAGCTGAAGCGCTTATGTGCATTAACACCTTTAAAGGCCACCCTACCACCACCATGTACTGGTGCTGTTTTCCCCATTTTATGGACATGAAACCTGAAATTCCAACATGCTGTAAAATTTGTCCTACGTCACAGAGGTGGTACTTGGTGGTGCTGGGATTCAAACAGAGGAAAGCTAAATCCTTAGCCAGCATCTTTAATAAATATACCCTACACTTTTCACATAACTAGGCTTCTGTGGAGTGCTAGAAATACTCTCCAAACAGGACCAGAAAGATGTACACACAAAATTAAAAGTAAGTCTAAGTGACCAATGAGTGGAAAGACCCCAAAATAAGAAAATGAAATTTTCCTAGAAACTTGCTTACTTTTAAGGAATTTCAAATCCTTCAGAAATAGAACATTCTGGCATCAATACCAACTTGAAGTCATTTAGGTGAGCCAGAACAACAGAGCAGCAGAATGCCCAATCTTTTAAATGTTTTAAAATTTAAAATGTTAAAATGTTAGTCAAAATTGTTGCTCAACAATGTCAGTATTGAACCTATATAAAAATCTAAGACTATTTTTTATTGTATTTGTGTCTAAAATAGTCTGAGGATGAAATATAAAATTAAAATTTGAATTCACATTTTAATTTCCAGAGAAGTATCTCCAGAAATTTTGAAAATTAAAATGAAATTTAAGTCTCACGAATTCATCATTAAGTAATTTGACAATATTTTATGAATTATAAGTCTAAGTATCATATTTTTACTAATAATATATTTTTAAAAGTAATATTCTTAAGCTGTATAATGCTGGCTTGACTTGTGATTATACAAACTAGAATTAAACTGTAGCTGGTGTGAATTTATAAAAATTAAAAAAATAAAATAAAAACAATTACCTGTATATTACAAAGCCATGAAAACATAGAAGAATCAAAGGCCTTTTTAAAATTTTATCAGTGGAAATGTTAATTTATAATGACTGGAGAAAGTTAGCAGATATTAAATATTTTACAGCTGTCCCCTAAAGAATTTTTCCTAGATTTTCATTCCTAAAATGGTTTTCATTTTTGGAATTGCTATAGTAAATGATTTTCAATAAGACTTTATGGGTACATTATTAGTTCTTGATCATAACCATAAATGGACCCTCAACTAAGGAGACCAAATGTCTGAATTTTCCCAGGACTGACAGGGTTCCCAGAAGGCAGGACTTTCAGTGCTAAAAACCCAGATAACCAAGGCAAATTGTTCACTGAACAATCCCAAGACAGTTCTTCCATCATGTTCCTCTTCTAGTCTCTGCCATCCATCTCCATCCATCTCCATACACCTCCACGATCCTTTGTATATTCACCCTCTCCTTCCTCTCTGGATCCTTTCCTCAATTTCTGAGCATTCTCAAATATCCCACATTTTAGTTATCTCCTCTCATCACACACAAAACACATACAACTTCTTCTAGTTATAACCATTTCTCATTCCTCTTCCATCATGGCCAAACTCCTCAATAGTATTGTCTATATTTGCTGTAACTATTTCTGGACTTCCATTTTCCTCCTTAATTTACTATAATCTGGCTTCCAGCCCCATTGCCCCACAGTTCTGGCTGTCCATGAGACATTTTTTCAATTCTTACCTTTCTGGACATTTCAGTAGCGTTAGGCTGTTGACTAGCCCCTCATCCATAACACTTTCTCTCCCCTCCACAATATTGTCCTTCCCTGGATTTCCCTCTTCCTTTCTGCAGATTGCTTCTCTATCTACTTTGGAAGCTCACTGTCCTCCACATGGTTGCTAAACAGAGAGTGAAACGGGGGGTATGTGTGTGTGCATGCACATGCGTGTGTGTGCGCATGTGTGTGATACATATAGAAATAACAGATCAGTATTTTAAGAGATAATCCACCCTCACAAACATTATTAGAATCTGTTGCCTTATCTATCACCATCACCTTGGCCAAGTCACCATCATCTTTTGTCTAGACTACAATGCATCTCTACTCTTTCCACTTATTATCCTTCAGTCTTCCAGCACACCATCAAGCAGAGTGATCTCTCAACATGCAAATCTGATCATTTCATACCCATGCCCATCCTGAGAAAAAGAAACAAAGCATGCAATGCAGCCAACAAAGCCTCTACATGCTATATCCACATATTCTAATGCTCTCTGAGCTTTAGCCACAGGCTTCATCTTTCAGTCCTTTCAAAGTGAAGGGACTTGGCATATGCTGCTTCCTCTGCCTGGCATAGTCTTTCCTTCCATCTTGCATAGTTAACTCTCAGTTAACTAAGCAATCTTCAGGGATCTCTTCCATAATTCCCAGACAGGGTCAGATTCCCCTGTTTTATCCTCATATGGTTCTTCATGACACTTATTAAAATCATCATTTTATTGTTGGTGATCATTTAATTAGCATTTTTCTCACATAGCAGAACTGTGTCCTTGTGCTCACCAACTAGTACATTGCCACTTAAAAAGAAAGGATTTAGTTTGTATTTATTAAATGTAAGAATATTAATTAAAAGTATTTTTCCATACCTCTTTCTTGAATCAGATTTTGTTTCAGTGGGTATTTAAAAATTGAACTAAAGGCATAATAAAAATACTCTATTGTAAAATTTCAACTTTATAAAAAACACATTTTTAACATTTACATGTTGAAAATAGAACTTCTAATAAGGATCAAATTAACAGCTATACTGTAGTATAGCTACAGAAATTTAAAATAAAATTTTAAAACATTATAAAAGATATACTAGTGGTTGGGTGAACTTTAATTGATCTATTTAGCTAAAATATTACACTCATGGAAAACTGTATGAAAAAATATGAAATATACCAGAATTGTCTTTGGGAAATTCTTATCTTGTTTACCAAACATTCCTAATAATATTCTTTCTTAGAAATTGTTTTTTAAATTTATTTCTAATTATCTGCCTCTATCTTTTAGACTTTCCTACCTGCCTTCTTTGTACTTGTATAAGTACCACCGTATACTGTGATGACCATGAACTTGATGCAATTCCTCCACTGCCCAAGAACACTGCTTATTTCTATTCTCGTTTTAACAGAATTAAAAAGATCAACAAAAACGACTTTGCAAGCTTAAGTATGGATGACAGCACAGATGTTCTTTTCTTCTTTATAGACTTTTATTTTTTTTTCAATTTAAATATTGCTACAGAGAATGAAATTGAATGCCAAAATATGGTTCACTAATCAATTATTTTTATGTAAATACTTAGGTTGCTTTAATAATAATAAGTAAAAACAAAAAATAATTAAAAGTTATTAATGAGCCTAATATACAGTGGTGATGCTATTTTCAACTTAACTACCTATTTTCAACTAAACAGAAACCATAAATAATTATATTTGTATGTGACTAGGATTTATTATGCTATTACATTAGGGGTATAGTAAAAGATATCTTGACCATATATTACAAAGGATTTGGCTTTTGAATTAACATCTATGAAAGTATAATTTCTTTATAATTGCTGAACACATATCTAAATTCTGACTTTATAATTTTTGCCAATTTAGAAGAATTTTGCTACTTTTCTTCATCAATTGAAGTTTTTTAAAATGCCTATATTTTTGACTAATAGAAAATACAATAATCTACCATCACCAAGGAAAATGTTTTGAACAGTAAAAGTCCAGAGTTTATGAAGATAATGGAGGGCAAACCTATTCTTTTTAAAATATAATGTTCCAATTTCTTTGCTAAAGTCACACTTTTTATATTAATAATTTAATAAATATCAATAGTGTGTAGAGGAAATAGTGAATTTTTTACAAAGTAATTAGCGAGTATTTTGTAAAGTATTGTATAAGTATTTTATTAACCGTCATTGCTAATTTGTAAATTTTACGTGAGCAAATTTATATTTATTTTTGTATAAACAAATAATATTCAAAGGTATTTAATTATTTCCTTCCTTTTTTCTTCTAGATGATTTAAAGAGAATTGATCTGACATCTAATTTAATATCAGAGATTGATGAAGATGCATTCAGAAAATTGCCTCAACTTCGAGAGCTTGTCCTGCGTGACAATAAAATAAGGCAGCTCCCAGAACTGCCAACCACTTTGATGTTTATTGATATTAGCAACAACAGACTTGGAAGAAAAGGTATAAAGCAAGAAGCATTTAAAGTAAGTGTTAAGAGTGAATATGAAAGAATGATTTTTATATCCCTTTTCCATTTGCTGTCAATGAGCACCCTTCTTATTTCTATAAGGGGATTCAATTTGATGAGATTTTAAACTCTAAAATAAACTTTACATCCCTATTTATCATACTTTTTTGGGGATTACTGTGTTCTGGTAAATTCTGAGAGTGGCCAAGTCCCAGGAAATAAGAGCTGAAATAAGAAGTGGGTGACTTCCAGGAGCACCAATCAGTAAGGAACAACTGGAAATGTTGTAAACTGAAGAATTCATATTGACCAGGAACTCCAATCAGGCAAAGTGCCATACGTGATTAAAGGATAGGCTGCTTGTGCATGATGTGGGTGGTGTCTTGAGGATGGACAGCTTCTAAACTCCCGTATGAGGATGGGTTCAGGTAATCCTTGAGATTTTTTTTTTCTAAGTGGAGGAAGCAAGTTTTCTAAGTGGAGGAAGCAAGTGACTTGCTTGGAACAACAGCATAGAGTCTGAGACGTCACAAACAGGTGTTCTTACCCACACTTACTCCATTCAAGCTGCTCCTCTATACCTTGTGCAAAAAACTTTTTGAATACTATATCAAAATACTATTTGAAGGGATGTCACATTATTTCCAGGGAAACCATGTGTCCTCTACTGGTCCTAGTGAAAAGGAAAGGAAAATCCATAAAGAATAATGACAGACACTAAGGTAAAAATTGTAGCCTACACCCCACCCCCCTACAGCTGAGGCATCATAGGTGGAAGTGCACAGAACCAAAAAAAAGCAGCTTCAAACTACATGACTCTCATTCTTGTATTACCCACCTTACTTATGTAACACACTTTGAAACTAATGCTTTGGCATAGCACATGAAGCTTGTCACAGTTAACCTTAACTCTCTGTTTAGATTGCCTTCTTCTGTATATTTATTTCACTCTCTTCTCCAACCTATATTGTGTTCAAATAGATATTCCCTTCTTTGCACATACCAAAAACATCTCTAATAACTACACACTCATGCATCTTCAATTCTGTGAGGCCTTCTTTGATTTTTACATATAGAATTGGAAATTTCTCATTTTAGTTATTCTTTTTATTTTGAGATAATTGTAGATTCACATATAGTTGGAAGAAATAATACAGAAAGATCCCATGTATCTCAGTTTCCCCCACTGATATTTACAAAATTATAGTATAATATCATGACCATGATGCTGATGCAGATACAGCATAAGTCCACCAACACAGAGATCCCTCATGCTGCTCTTTTAAGCCACACTCACTTTCCTATGCCATATTCCTACTTTCTTCCCTGACAATCACTAATCTGTTGTCTATTTCTATAATTTCAGCATTTCAAGAATGTAATATAAATGGAACCATACCTTAGATAGCCTTATGGCATTGGCATTTTTCACTTAGCGTAATTCTCTGGAGATTGATCCAGGTTGCTGCATGTATCAATGGTTTGTTCCCTTTATTGCTGAGTAGTATCCCATGGCATGAATCTACCACAGTTTGTTTACCATTCACCCACTGAATGACAGCTGAGTGCTTTCCAGCTTGGGGTTATTATGAATAAAGCTGCTTGAGTATTCATTACAGGTTTTTGTGTGAACGTAAGTTTTCTTTTCTCTGCAATAATTGCCTGACAGTACAATTGCTAGGTGGTATAGTAGCTGTACTTTTAGTTTTAGAAATTGTCAACTATTTTCTACAGTGGCTGTACCATTCTACATTCTCACCAGGAATATGTAAGTGTTGCAATATTTATACATCTCTACCAGCATTTGGTGTTATAACTTTTTATTTTAGCCATTCAGAAAAGTGTGTACAGATATCTTATTGTGGTTTTAATTTTCATTCCCTTTTAAAGGTTAATGATGTTGAGTATTTTTCAAAATGCGTATTTGCCATTTTTATATTGTCTTTGATGAATATCAACTTATGCCTTTTTACCTGTTTTTTAATTTCATTGTTTGCTTTCTTACTATTGAGTTTTGAGAATTCTTCCTATATTCTAGATAAGTAACCTTTGTTGAATAATGATTTGCAGATATTTTCTCCTTGTCTGTATCTTGTATTTTCAATCTCTTTTGCAGAATGAAGGTTTTTAGTATTAATGAAATCCAATTTATCAATTTTCCTTTTTGGATAATACATTTATCATTAAGCTTAAAGCCTAGACTTAGATTCTGAAGATTTTCTCTTAAGCTTTTTATTATAAAAGTTTTATAGTTTTACATGTTGCATTTAAATCTGTGATCCATTTTGAGTTCTTAATTGTATTAAGTGGGAGACTTAGATCAAAGCTCATTTTGCCTATGGATGTCCAATTGCTCTAACACCATTTGATGAAAATGCTGTTTCCTCCACTGAATTGCTTTTACAACTTTGTCAAAAATTGGTTAGGCATATTTGGTATATGAATCTATTTCTGGGTTTTATATTCTGTTCAACTGATATATATAGATATATATAGATATATAGAGATATATATTTCCACTATTAATATCACACAGTGTTGATTACTATAGAGATAGAATGACTCCTTCACACTTATTCTTTTTGATTGTTTTAGATATTCTAGTTCCATATAATATTGAGAATTAACTTGTCTATATCTACAGAAACTGTTGCTGGGTTTTCATAGGAATTGCATAAAAATTGTACATCAATTGCCATCTTTACAATGTTGAGTCTTCTACTCCATGAATAAAGTATGACTACATTAATTTAGATCTTATTTGATTTCTTTTCCAGTATTTTGGAGATTTTATAATATAAATTTTGAATTGTTTTGTCAGATTAACTCAAGTAGTTCTCTCTTTTTTTGGAACAATTGTAAGTTTTAATTTTTTTTTAAAAAACTAATTTTAAAAAAATTATTTTTAACTTTTATTTATTTTTAATATTTGTCCACTGCTTGTATGTAGATATACAATCTATTTTTGTATGTTTATCTTGTATCATGCAACTTTGCTGAACTCACTTATTCCAGGAGGTTGTTTTTTTGTTTTTAAGATTTCTTGGGATTTTCTACACAGACAATAACTTCAAATGCACATTTGGGAAATGTATCTCTTCCTTTCTGATGTGTATGCTTTTTATTTTCTTTCCTTGCCTATTGCACTGGCTAGAACATGATAGAATTATACTGTTTAAGAGTGCTGAAAGTAGCCATCCTTGCTTTATTCCCAGTATTAGGGGGAAGCATTCTATGTTTTACTATTACTTAAGTGTACACTTTTTTGTAGATACCCTTTATGAAGTTGTGGAAATTCCCTTTCCTATTTCTTTTTTTGAGTTTTTAATACATATCATGAATAGATTTTCAATTTTGGCAAATACTTTTCTACAGTAATTGATAAGATCATGTGACTTTTCTTTTTTAATTTGTTACTATAATGGAGTACATTGTTTTATTTATTTTTTAAAATCAGTGTCATTTACATCCTGTTGGTTGATTGCTGTATTAGTCCACCAAAGGGCTGCCGAAGCAAAGTACCAGAAATCTGTTGGCTTTTATTAGGATATTTATTTGGGATAAAAGCTTACAGTTACAAGGCCACAAAAAGTCCAATTCAAGGTTGCTTTTTTCCCAAAGTCAGTTGCCACATAACAAAGCAACATCTTTGCCAATATTTGGTTGGTCTCTGCCTTCCCCTTTGGACTTCCTCTTCCTCTTGAGGATGTGTGGGCCCTGGCCTCTTGAGGCTTCATACTTAAGTGAATTCTTTTCTCTCCTGGCATAAGGCTTGTCTCTCAGTCTCAGCTCTCTTCCAAAGGCCAGCTGTAAGCTATCAGGCAAAATGGTTCATCTCTCCCAGGAGCTTTCACTGTTTGAGCCATTTTTTTTCTGTCACATGACCAGAACAAAAATGACAGAGCTCTCTCTTTCTGTGTGTCTTCTTGAGTGAGTGTCTATTTATGTCAAGTCCAGCAAAGGTATGGGCACTCAACCTGAGTCATGCCTTACTGACATAGTGTAATCAAAAAGCTCTAATCTTAACAGGTTATATAATCAAACTCCCCTTAGCTTAATTTAACACAAAGGGTATCACACCCAAATGAATAGATTAATTTACAAACATAATCTTTCTCCTTTTGGGATTCATAAACAATCTCAGACTGGCACAATGAGGTTGCCAAGTTCTATATCCTTGCTGATTTTTTGTCTAGTTGTTCAACCAATTGTTGTGAGAAGAAGGCTGAAGACTTAACTATAAGGATTTGTCCTTTTTCACTTTAAGGTCTATCAGTTTTTGCTTATATATTTTATTGCTCTGTTGTCTGGTGCATATACCATTAGGATTGCTATGTATTCTTGGTGGATTGATACTTTTTATCATTGTATAATATCCCTCTCTGTCTCATAATTGTCTTTGCTCTGAATTCTATTTAATCTGATATTAATATAGACACTCCTTTCTTTTGATTGATGTTTCCATGATCCTTTTTTTTTAATCCTTTCACTATCAACCTGCCTATAATCTATAATATTATATTTGAGGTGAGATTTGTGTGGACTGCATGTAATTGTGTAATGTTTTCAAATCCATTCTCCCAATCTATGTCTTCCCATATGTATCTTTAGACCATATCAATGTAAATTGATATGTTAAGGCTTAATCTTGCCACTTTATTTTTTTTGTGTTGTTTTTTCTCTTTTTCCTTTCTCTATTTTCTTTTACCTGCCTTCCTGTGGGCTACTTCAAAAATTTTAGAATTCTGTTTTGATTTATCTAATTTTTTTTTTAAAGACTTATTTCTCTCCCCTTTCCCCTGAACCCAGTTGTCTGTTCTCTATGTCTATTTGCTGCATCTTCTTTGTCCACTTCTGTTGTTGGCAGTGGCATGGGAATCTGTGTTTCTTTTTGCTGCATCATCTTGTGTCATTTCTCCGTGTGTGCGGTGCCATTCCTGGGCAGGCTGCACTTTCTTTCGTGCTGCGTGACTCTCCTTACGGGGTGCACTCCTTGCGCATGGGGCTCCCCTATGCAGGGGGCACCCCTGCGTGGCACAGCACTCATTGTGCACAGCAGCACTGTGCATGGGCCAGCTCCACACAGGTCAAGGAGGCCCAGGGTTTGAACTGTGGACCTCCCATGTGGTAGATGGACGCCCTAACCACTGGGCCAAGTCTGCTTCCCTCTAATGTTTTTTGAGTATACCCTTTTGTTTAAATATTTATTGGTTGTTCTAGATATTATGTCATATGTATGTATATATGTGTGCATATATATATGGGCATATATGTGTGTGTTTAACAGTCTTCTACTGTTGACATCATTTTACCAGTTTGAGTGAAGTGTAGAAACCATATATCCACTTATATCCTTTTTCTCTCCCACATATATGATATCACTGTCTCAAATATTTATTTGTATTCGTTTAGAGCCACATCAGACAGCATTACAATTTTTTTCTTTTTTTCAAACATAATTTAGAAAATTCAAAAAGAGAAGGAAAGTCTGTTTTATGTAGCCTTCTTTTGTTTTCCTTGTGTTTTCATTCTTCTTGATGTTCTAAGCTTTCTTTTTTATCATTTCCTTTTTCTTCAGAAAATTTCCTTTAGGCATTCTTAAATAGGTCTTCTGGCAACAAATTCTCTTAATTTTCCTTCATCTAAGAATGTCTTGATTTTCCCTTCATTCCTGATGGATATAGGTTGACAGTTATTTTTTATTTCAGGCCTTGCAAAATTTTGTGCCATTTCTTCTGGCCTCCATGGTTTCTTTCAAGAAATTCACTGTTCTTTTGAATTGGTGTTCCCATATAGGTAAGGTGTTGTTTCTCTCGTGAGGTGTTCAAGATTTTTTCTTTGTCTTTAGTTTTCAGAAGTTTGGTTACAGTGTGTCTTGTGGCTTTTTGTTTTGTTTTGTTCTATCCTGTTTCACTCAGTTTTTAGATCTGTAGGTTTATAAAGTCCTTTGCCAAATGTGGGCATTTTCATTCATTATTTCTTCAAATACTTTTTCAGTCCTATCCTCTTTATCCTATTCTCCCAGGACTCTGATATGAATAACAGATCTGTTTTATAGTTCCACAGTTTCTGGAGTTTCTGTTCATATTTGTTCAGATTAGATAATTTTTATTATCCTATCTTCATATTCTCTAATTCTTTCCTCAACCCCTTCTAATATGCTGTTGAAACTATTCATTGCATTTATTTGTTACTGTATTTTTTTCATCTCTTAAGGTTCCATTTGGCTTTTCTCTATATCTTTATGTCATATTTTTCTTTACTGAGACAGAATTTCTAAATCTGTCTTCACTGAGACTCTTTGTTTCATTTGTTTCCAATGTGTCATAATTGTTCACGGCAGAATTTTTATTGTGGCTGCTTTAAAATATTTGTCAGATAATTCTAATATCTGTCATCTTAGTATCTATTGGTTGTCTTTTTCATTCAGTTTGAGATCTTACTGGTTCTTAGCATGATGAGCGATGTTTTTACTGAAATCTGGGCATTTTTATATCATGTTTTGAGACTCTGGATTTCATTTAAAACTTATATTTATATCTGGCTTCCTCTAATTCCAATCCTGTCAAGAAAAAGGAGAGAGCTCTATATTACTTTCAAGTCAGGACAGAAGTTCAGATTCCCCACCTAGCCTCTACTGACACCTTCATTAAATGATGGGTGGGTGTTCCTAAGGAAGAAGCAGTAACTCAGTGCTATGCAGAGGCAACTTTATTCAATAAAATGGGTTTCAGGTTATATCAAATGATTATAACAATTGAGCAATCACAGAAAAGAAAATAATCAATTAAAGACATAGGAAATAATGAAAGTATATACAACCACACACCAAATTGGGGGGAAACACAACAGCTGATCTCACCCGAGGCTGGGAAGTCCCTTTGTGGCCAACTGGAAAAATGATCCCAGGCAGAGCATCCTTTCCTGGGTGAGGCTTCAACTGCTTTGGGGACCATCCATTTTAAGAGGTTCAAAACCTGAGAACTCCAATGCGTCTTGCAACTTGTGAGGAATGACCTCATTGAAAGAAACCAAATCCATCCAATGGGAGGGTGGTGGCCAGCCCTCCACAGGCAAGATGTGGTGTCTTGAGGGGTCTTTGTTCTATTCTATTCATGATACACTGAACAAGAACATAAAGGTTTTCAGCTTTTAGTTTTAAAGGGGATACAAACAGGATGTGCAAATGCCATGTCTGGTAACTTGTTCCCTTTAAACATTTGTTTTTTCATTAATAGGTGAGAGGGCTACCTGCACAGCAGCATTACAACATTCCAGTGGACAAAGAACAAGTTAATTATTTACAATTCTGGCTGAAACAACAAGACTATAGATTAGAAAACTTATGAATTCATAATTCTTAATAATTTTCTTACAGTACATCAATGGGTATAGGAGTTTTGATTCCCACTAGGCTTCCATTGATAACTCTCTGTGTGGGAAGGTTAGGAGTGCCTTGTTACCACACCTCATGTGGCTTTCACTGATGGGATAAAGGTGCCTTCTTCACCAATGAGCAATGATGAAAGTCCTGTCTGTCCATTAAGCCTTCTCTAACAGGACCCTGGTGGGTGAGGCATTAAGGTACCTTGTTACAGCCTGATGAGGGTGAAAGCCTAGTCTCCCTACTCAACTAGGGAACTGGCATGGGTGGTGGTGAGGTCAAAGTTTTTCTATGGTGTTTGATTGGAGTACAGCAGTTATCGTCTAAAACTTTTCTGTCTTGCTAGACTGCCTCTTTCCTGGTCCTTTGACTAGAGAGAGAAGGTGACTGTTGGGCTTTTTGTGTTTGTCCAAATCTAGGATACATGAAGCAGAAAGAAAACCCTGAGAACTCCCCAACATGTTATTGGGTCCCCAAATTTCCTAGCGCATATCTCTCTTCTTCCCTCCTTTCAGAGACTTCATATGTTTGTTTTACATATAATGTTCAGGACTTCTAGTTGTGCTTATTGGTAGGAATAGAGAAAATACATACATTACATTTTCACAGAAGCACAAGACACCACTGTGTGTTTTTTTCTTCTCCAGTTGTGCATATCCTTTATTTTTAATATTTTTATTACTATTTTTCTTTATTTGAAAATATAGCAGGATTCCCATATACTCTACGCTCTCCCCCTCCTACACTTTTCTCCATTAGCAACATCTTTCATTAGTGTGGCACATTTGTTATAATTGATGAACACATATTGCAGCATTGCTACTAACGAACCATGGAATATAGTTTATATTATAGATTACACTTTGCACAGCACAATGTTATAGGTTTTGATAAAATGTATAATGGCCTGTATCCATCATTGCAATGTCATGCAGAACAATTCCAAGTTCCCCAAAATGCCCCATGTTACACCTGTTCTTCCCTCTCCCTTTGCTCAGAATCTCTGGTGACTATTGCCTTTATATTTATATTACAAGTTCTTCCATTGCTAGAATAATAAGTTTGTTCATTCCTCAATCTTGAGGATCTGGGGATGGTAATGCCCATCTGTTCCTGATTGAGAAGGGACTTAGATCCCATGGGGCAGATAGATGGAACTGTTTTGCTTGCAGTATAGATACTCTCTTTTTTTTTAGGACTGGCATTGTCCATCATCATTCTTTTGTTAATTATCCTGGGCGAGTCCAGTGGTTTGGAGAGTAGGTGTAGCAACTTTGCTGAGATTCAGGGTTTAACCAGCATATGAACAGATGGAAGATTTAAGTCTCTGGGACATATATTTAATGAGTATAGTGCTAATTAGGTACAAATAAAAGGGGTGGAAGAGCCTAGTGTAGTGAAATAAAGACCTTGACTAAAAGGGGGAAATATTAAATACAAATGAGTTTTTATGGGTAAGAAATTTCAAAATGAGTTGGGAGGTCATTCCAGAGGTTATGCTTATGCATGTCTCAGGCAGATCTCATTGACTGCCACAGTAAACAGTGCCTCAAAAGGAGGACTCCTGAGGGCTCTAGAGACAGCTAGACTCTATAGGCAGGGCAAACCCAGGAATTCGGTACCCTGTCAGTAGGTCTTACCTCGGAATATATGTTCCCCATTGAGTTTTAATAACACTTTGTATACACGTCAAAATTAGTACTTACTACAATGTGGGTACTTTATATATTATTATAACACTGTAGGCTTTTTCAAAACAGACTATGCCATTTTTATATTTGTATGTACTCTCATGAGAAAAGCAAAGCTTGTAATAATAATAAACTCATTATGTGGGGCAGGCATTAATCCAGTCATTTTATATTTACTAACTCTGTACTAATTACATAAATCACCACATAAAATTAAACTTCCTTTGGTGAATAATAGTTATTATTATCACCATATTACAGATGAAGAAACTGAGACAAAGAAAAAGTAACTAAGTTCTCTATGTTACACAGTAGCCAATGGCAAAGCCAGGGTCTGAACCTCAGTGGTTTGTTCCAGAGCCATGCTCATAAATAACTATGCTGTATGTATGGCTTCTTAGCAGAAGCCATCAGTGATTTATTGTTGTTATTGTCTTTTGATAATTAAAAAAAAAAGAAGTGTTTTACTACTGCTCTTCTTGGGTCTTCTGAATTGCTAAGATGCTTTACTAGTTTTGCCTTCTTGAGGTCAGCCTTTCATTTTTATGGGCCCTGAATTTTGAGATCCTATGACTGTCAAACTGGAAACCTGTTTCTATGTGATTTCAGTTATTTATGCCAACACCAGTGGCTTATACATTTTTATCTTTATTCCAGTTTAGAACATCTCCTCAGTCTGAAGATTCTTTATCCATCAGTATCTCCACATAAGAAAACAATGCTGTAGCATCATACTTTCAACCCAATTCCAACAAGTCTAATGCTATAAATTGTCTCTACAATTTCTAGCCCTGTTTAATCCTTGGGAAGTTATATCAGTTTCACTTCTCCATGTAAAATGAAAAAACGTCTTGCTATTCCTTACTCAAATCTCCAAAATCCTACCTCAGAATTCCTTCCATGGGAAGTAACTTCCTTGCTTAAACTGTAAAAGTTAGAAAGGACAAATCAAGGTTCCTCACAGAGACTGAGAAATAATTTTCATCTTCAAGAAGAAATATTAGTTAATTTTAGTTAATTAGTTAATTCCAAACTCAATTGAATGGTATAGTAATTGAGAAAAACTAATCCACCTCAACTTTATGAAGCAACACCTAGATGGGCATGTTATTTTAAAAATAGTTGCATGGGTAGGAAATAGAAGTACAACTGTGGCACCAACAATTTCTGTTAAATTCCTACATTTGGAATGTTCACAGGATATGTATGACCTGCATCATCTCTACCTCACCGATAACAACTTGGACCATATTCCTCTGCCACTCCCGGGAAACCTACGAGCCCTTCACCTCCAGGTAGGTTTCTACAATATGGTGCACCTAACAGCTCCAGGGAAAAACAAAATCAAACAAAAGAAAGTCCAGGATGCAAAAAAAAACAAACAAACAACAACAAAACCTATTTATAGGGGCATGTTGATATACTGTGTCAATTTTTTTTCTTCTTTTTCTTTTCTCTCTAGCTCATTCTCTCTCTCAACCTAGGTAAAAGTGCTTTCCTGACCTTATCCATTCTGATCTATTTTCATTAACCTTAGCTTTCATTTTCATTCCTTGCCAATTCATAATGCATCTTTTTGGCATACAAAGCATCTTTGGGGGAAAAATTGAAAGCTCCACCTAATGAAGAACTATGATAGAAAATAAAAGGGAAAAGAAAGTTCTAATTTAATTACTAAGTTTAAGTGGGGAAAATGATAATTTCAGCTTTTGACTTTACATTTTAAACATTGAATTAAATTCATTTCAAGGGCATTTCCATCAGTTAAGAGATAAATCTCTATCTTTGGATTAAAATGAATGTGTTTTTTTTTGTTTGTTTGTTTTTTCAAAACTTTGGGCTTATTTTAATTAGCACTAAGCAATATTTTTATCCTTGAAGGAGTAAGTAAAACCACATTTTCAAAAAATGTTGATGATCCAGAATTTCAAAATATATTTCATTTTACATCCAAGAGATTAAAAAATGTTCAATAACAACAAACTTTTTTTAATTAAAATTAAAAAAGATAAATTATTTATTTCCTGTGTGAGTAACTTTTGGCTTACAGTTATAATCAATTTTTTGTATTATTTCATCTATGGGATAAATCTGTAGAGAAGTATCTACGTATACTGCAACATACTTTATAGTGAAATATTACAATTTTCTCCATGGGAAAAGTGAAGGACTTAACAAAAAGCAATCTTACCATTAAAACTGGTTTCTGATCCCTATGTATTCCTCTGTGACTTCTGTAAATATGTATCTCTGTGTCTTTTCTTTTCTTCCTGTTAAAATGTACCTTTATATACATTTTGATGTCTTTTATGTATATGTTTGTATGAGTCTTGAATACATGTCTGTTTTTTGAGGTATTCTGGGTATGTTTCCTATTCTTAGTGTGTATGTCCTTTCTAACCCTCATCTGTTTTTGGATTGCCTCCCACCCTTGGGGACCGAATTCTATATATATTTAGATTCCTTGCCTTCTTTGTGACTGGAGTGATGATTTTCAAGGGAATCTTTAAAGAAATTTTGAAACGTGTGCTCCAATTTGAATTAAATTTTATTACTGTTGTCTCTGATGATGCTAACCCTATGAAGTATTCAGGTCTTTGATGTTATGTTTAGACACAATGTGCTTGTATATATACTAGGTTATTTTTTAAGTAATTGGTTTTATGTTTCCTGTTCTAAGTTTTAAAAAGCATTGACTTCATCTTTTAAAATATTTGTTTTTCAACAATACCTCACCAAAGTCTAGTATAAAGTTGTTTCTAATTTACAGTCTTTAATTTATATATATATTCTAATGCTCATATAAAAATTCCCTTTCCTGGTTCATTTGAAAATTTGTGCCAACATATATTATAGCAATTAAGAATGAAGACCTTAGCATAACCAGAAACACTAGTTGAAAATTCCAGACCCAACATTATCTAATGACCAGACCCATTTTTGAAATCCCCCGCATTAAAGTTTTCTCATTTGTAATAAAGAGATAACCTACTCTATACAGTGATGGGGAGGATTAAATGATAAAGTTTATAAAGTGGGTAGTAGAGTTCCTGTACATGATGAGCACTTAAATGTGAAGTGTAATTATTATTAAGAACATATATTATATTACCTATCAAAGGGAAGAGTAGAGAAAATAGGCACTACATTTGTATTCCTCATCCTTATTAATATCTCTCTTGTGCCTTACTCCAGTTTCATTTCTCTTCTCACTTGTAGCTGGTTTTGAATGATCAGAGCTTTAAAAGGAATTTAGGGAGTAACTAGTTCATCCTCTTCACTTTTACAAGAAAAGGTTAAATGGTTTGGTTGAGACCACAGAGAAAGGCATTCATGCCTTAATCGGAGTGCCCTTCCATTGCCAAATGCCTTGTCTAGCAAATTCCTTATCTAGAGAATCCTCATTCATCTTTCAAGAGTCACATATTTTCACATGTATTATGCCTTCCTAAATTCACACTCCTTTCTAAAAGAAAACAAAAAGTATTATGGCTAACTTGTGTTATCATTGTACTTAGACAAACCTACATCGTGGAACTTACATTAATATATTTCAACTATTTTTATACTTACATGTGTCTCAACTACTGTATGAACTATTAGAGTTCAGGACCCATACATTATTAGTCATTATGCCTTCAAGATCTATCATAATGCCTAGCTCACAATAAACAAATTATGATTGTTATTCAATCATTGAATAAACAAATGAGTCACTCAGAGCTTGTATCAGTGTGTAGATTGATTCTGGGCTAAGGGTTCTTCAAATAGATAGTGGGAATAACATTATCATTATAAACCACATGATAACCTATCAATACAAGATGTTCTACTGTACACAGTTACATTATGTCAACAATTAATATAACCTGAAATTGTTTGAAATGTGTTCCACTGTTCATATATGCACAACTCTCATTTACATCACTATGGTAGTTAATAAGGAACACTAATGGCAAAGTTATTTTTCTAAATCTAAGCCTCAATTTGGTGATTCTCTACAAAGTTGTACTTATCTTCTAGTAACAAAATATGTTAACATTTATTGAGCACTTGCTCCTGGACTAAATTATTCTAGTAATCAAGTTTCACAAGTATAATCTTATTTTATCCCTCTCAACTCTGAGAAGGTACCATTAAAATCCCCAGTTCTACAGATGAGAAAGAAGACACATTGAGTTTACATGTCCAGTGTAAACAACTGGCAAATGGAGAAACTAAGTTTAAAATCTAGTAAACAAATCTATACTGATTATTATACCTGAATTAATTATTGATTAATATATTATTATATATTGACATAATATATATTGATTATTAATCATTGATTGATGTATTTATATATATTAATCCATTCTTGTGGTTCTGAACCCATTGTAAGTAGGATCTTTTGATGAGGTTGTTTCAGTTAAGGTGTGGCCCACCTCAATTAGGATGGGTCATGTAATCCTAATACTAGAGTCCTTTATAAGTAGAATGAAATTTAGACAGAGAAAGCCTCGAAGGGAGCAGCCAGAGTTGAATATCAATGGAACTGGAAGAGAAGGGAGAGACCAGAAGAACTGCCATTTGCCTTGTCATTTGACAAGCTAAGGACAAAGGATTGCAGGCAGCCAACCCCAGAATGCTACAGTCCTTGGGGAGAAAGTATCGCTTTGACGATGCCTTGATTTGGACTTTCTCTTGGACTCAAATCTGTGAGCAAATAATCCCCCTTGCTTAAGCCATCACTTTGTATGGTATTTTCTTGAGTAGCCAAGGAAACTAAAACAATCTGAGACAAATGAAAACAAAAACACTGTATACCAAACTGAATGGGGTAGAGTCAAAGCTGTATTGATAGGGAAATTTAAAGCTGTAAATGGCTATATTTAAAAGAAAGAAAGACCTCAAATATATAGCCTAACTTTCCATCTTAAGAAGTAGAAAGAGAACAAACTAAACCCAAAGCAAGCAGTAGGAAGGAAATAATAAATATTAGAGCATAAATAAATAAAACGTAGAATAGCAAAGCATAGAGATAACCAACAAAACCAAGAGTTGGTTCTTTAAAAAGATCAACAACTTGGAAAACCTTTAGCTAGAATGACCAAGATAAAAAGAGAAAAGAGTAAAATATTAAAATCAGGAATGAAAGAGGGGGCATTGCTACCAATCTTACAGACATAAAAATGATAACAATGGAATACTACAAACAAATACTTGCCAATAAAATATATAACTTAGATGGAATGGACAAATTCCTGGAAAGTCACAAACTACTGAAACCTAAAGAGGAAACAGATAATTTAAATAGACCTCTAACAAGGAAAAAGGTGGGATTACTAATTCAAAAACTTTCAACAAAGAAGAATGAAATTCCAAATGAATTCACAGGTGAATTTTACCAATCCTTTGCTAAATATTCCAAAAAGTATAAGAGGATGTAACATTTTCAACCCGTTCAGTGATGCCAGCCTTACTCTGATACAAAATTAGACAGAGTCATCACTAGAAATAAAACATACCAATAACCCTTAGGAATGTGGATATTAAAATCCTCAGCTCAAAACTAGCAAACTGAATCCAACAACACCAAAAAAAGGACTATACACCATGACCTTCCTATCTTTGTATATGAAGGAATTGAAAGTTATCTTAATATTTGAAAATCTGCCAATATAATATACCATAGTAACAGAATAAAGGATTAAAAAAATACATCATAATGATGCAAAAAAATATTTGAAAAAATCCAATACCTTTTTGTGATAAAATCATTTTAAAAACTTGGAATAAACGTATTCTATTTTCAGTTCTACTTTCAGAATAGTAATATAATCTCTCTTTTCAGATGACATGATCTTAAATGTAGACAGTGCTATGGAGTTCACTAAAAAATATTTGAACTAAACAAGGAGTTAAGCAATGTGGCCATTTCCAAAATCATTATACAAATATAAATTATATTTCTATGCACTAACAATGAACAATCCAGAAATAAATTGGGAGAGCAATCCCTTTTATAATAGCCACAAAAATAATAAATTCCTAAGAATAAAGTTAGCAAAAGAAGTAAAAGACTTGTACAGTGAAAGCTATAACATTGTTGAAAGAAATTAAGGAAGATATAAATAAAGGAGAACTACCCTTTGTATGACTTAATATTATTAAGATGACAATACCCCCTACTTGGGATTGAATCATGTCCCACATGAAAGACATGTTCATATTCTAGTTCCAGGTACTGTGACTGTGCACCCATTTGTAAATACAACCTTTGACGGTGCTATTTTTAGTTAAGGTGTGAACTCATATGTAAGTAGGTTCTTCAAAGATGCCATTTAGATGAGACAAATTGAATAAAGGTGTGCCTTGATCCAATATGGCTTGAAGTTCAAAGGAAATTAGACATAGAAGTAAAAACCAAAATAAACCAAAGTTAGAATAAACCAGAGAATGAGAGAGAGATTGCCATATGTTGGAAGAGTGCCACCACTAGAATACTTTGGAAAAAGCATGACATTGCCAATACCTTTATTTTGGGCTTCTAGCCTCCAAAATTGTGAAGCAGTAAATTCCATTGTTTAAGCCAGTGTGTGGTATCTGCCACAAGAACCCTGGCAAACTGATGCATTCATTCAATTGACTTACAATTTTAATGCCTACATAACTCTTAGCAAAATCTCAGCTGTGTTGATTTGCAAAAAAATTAAAATCTGATTGCAAAATGCATACATAAACCCAAGTGACCCAGCATAGCCAAAATAATCTTGATAAAGAACAACAAAGTGAAAGACTCACGATTACTGCAAAACTTAACAGAAATCAAAATACTGTGGTACTGTCATAGGATGTACAGAGATCAATGGAATAGAATTGATAGTCCAAGAATAAATATTTACATTTATCACCTACTGCTTTTTGACAAATATGCAAGACAGTGGAATGTGGGGAAAAGAATAATCTCTTCAACAGATGGTGCTCAGAAAACTGGAGGTCCACATGCAAAAGAATTAGGATGGGCCTCTATCTCACATCATATACAAATATTAACTCAAAATAGATCATACACCTTAATGTAAGGGATAAGATTACAAACTTTTAGGAAAAAACAAAAGAGTACAAGTTCATGACCTTGTACTAGATGGTTACTTAAATATTACACCAAAACACAAGTGACAAATGAAGAAATGAATACGTTTGACTTCACCAAAAAAAAAATTGTTTTAAATATGCTTTAAAGTACACAATGAAGAAAGTAAAAATGGGGAGAGTGGATGGGACTCAAACAGTTGAGCACCTACCTCCCACATGGGAGGTCCCAGGTTTGGTTTCCCATACCTCCTGAAAAAAAAACAGTCAATGAGCCTATCATGAGCAAAAAACAATGAGCAGGCAACAAGCAAACAACAAGCAAAAACAATGAGCAAACAACAAGCAAAAATAGATGAGGGAGTCATCTTGGGGCAGGGGAGTGGAATGGATACGATGACGATGACAGAATAAAGTAAAAATGCAGACCACGGAATTGGGTTGGAGAAAATATTTGCAAATCATATATATGACAAGGGACTTGTATCCAGAAAAACTCTCATGACATCAACAAAAAAATCAAATAACCTAATTTAAAAAAATGGACAAAGGATCTGAATAGACATTTCCCTCAAAAAAGATAATACAGATGGCCAATAAGCACATGAAAACTTGCTCAAAATCTTTAGTCATTGGGGAAATACAAATCAAAACTACAAAAAATGAGACACTACTTCATATCCACTAGGATGACTGTAATAAAAAAGACAGACAATAAGTGTTGAAGAGGATGTGAAGAAATTGGAACCCTCACACACTGTTGCTGGAAATGTAAAATGGTGCCGATACTTTGAAAAACAGTTGGGCAGTTTCTCAAAATGTTAAACATAGAGCTAACATATGACCCAGCAAGTCAACTCCTAGGTATATACTCAAGATAACTGAAACATATGTCCACATAAAACCTAAATACAACTGCTCATAGCAGCATGATTCATAATAGCTTAAAAGTGCAAAGAACCTAATATCCTTCAATTGAATGTGGTATATCTATATAATAGAATATTACTGGGTAATAAAAAAGAATGAAGAATTGATACATGCTACAACATAGACGGACCTTAAAAACTTGATTCTAATTGAAAAATGTCATATTTATGTCATATTTATGTGAAATATCCAGACAAGCAAATCCATAGTAGATTTCCAAGTGCCAGAAGCAGAGGAAAGGGGCGAATGGGGAGTTACTACTAATGTGCATGAGGTTTCTTTTTGGGGTGTTGAAATTGTTTTAAAATTAGATGTGGTAATTATTGCACAATTCTGTGAATATATTAAAAACCACTAAAATATATAATTTAAATGGGTGAATTTTATGGTATGTGAAGTACATCTCAATATAGCTACAAAACAAACATAAAAATTCCAGTCCAGGGTCCTGCTTGTCTTCTTGATATTTTTTTTCTCCCTCACTTCACCTCAGCCATGTTGACATTTTCCCCATTCTTAGAACATTCCATATTAATTCTGCGAGACCTTGAACTTGCTGTTCTCTTTCCCTGGAATGTTCTTTATTTGGCTCTTTCCATGTTCTCATCTTCTCCTCATGCCATTCTCAGCATATTGCTATCTCCTAAGATATCTTTTCATAGTCACTAAACTTTCCATAGTCTCTAAACTTTCTTCATAGCACTCATCATGTTTGGGAACTACCTTTTCTCTTTAAATTTGCTTTCTCACCTTCTTACCTTGTATTTTCACTACTGAATTATAAGTTGCATAAAGGCCAGAGCGTGTCTATTTTGTACATTGATTTATGCCCATTGTCTAGAAAGTACTTGGCATATAGTCATCACTTAAGTATTTTTGTATAAGGGAAGGAAAAAAAATAAGAAAAAGGGTTAAGCAAAATGAGCATACTATGCTATTATTCAGAACTAAGGATATATTATATCTTGTCTTATAATTTATTTTTATCCTTTTTAGAATAACAACATCTTTGAGATGCATGAAGATACATTCTGCAATGTTAAAAATTTGACTTATATTCGTAAGGCCTTAGAGGACATTCGATTGGATGGAAATCCTATCAATCTCAGCAAAACTCCTCAAGCATACATGTGTCTACCTCGTTTGCCTATTGGGAATATTGTCTAATTTTAGCTAACTGTTAGTATTACAATGCCTATTACAAAACAAAGCAATTCTTACTGCTCTTTTGGGAAAAAAAACACTGCCTATTTTCAAATCATGTTCTGCAAGATGATATGATTACAGAAAATACAACTAAAAGTATTAACATATAATGATAATTGAGTAATCTAAGAAAATGTCAGATAATAGTTAACCTGCAAGACATACAGAAAGAACAAAATTAAATGATGGGAATATTTCATTTATATTCTTATGAAGTCACATGTAACTTGTAAGTTTGGGATTTCTATCCTATATAACTTCAAATTCAGTATATTATAAAGGAAAATAAAATATGAATACTTTAGGTATTTTGCTAAGATTTAGCTTCTTTAACAAACCTTTTCTATTCATCTTTTTCACTGAAGCATGTTCTCTTTCTTTAATTCATTAAAAGAGTATGAAAATAAGAATAAAGTATTTGAAAATTACAGTGGTCTTGTGGTGAAATATTCAGTATAATCATAATATGCAAACAATAATCTCCAACAATAATAGATGTAACTTTGTTTTTGAATGATAACATGTTCCCATCTTAAAGAGCTATCAATTCATCTTAGATATTTGCTAAAATGACGATTTATTTGGTGCATTTCTAGGTCTGTGAGAAAAAATAAAATAAAAAAGATAGAAAATAAAGAGGATGACATGATACCCCCATTACAGAAGAAGCTGAGGACCACCTTAAGGAGAGCTAGTCTTTCTAAAATGTTATGGTCACTACGTAGACACTGTGTAAAAGACTGAAAGACAACTAAAATACATACAATGAAAGGTGAGTTTCTTTCCAGGTCCTGATCCCAAGTTCTACTCCCTAGAAATGTGTATGGAGTTAACTACTGTCAATTGTTTCTTGCATATTTTTACAAGTTTTCCATGAGACACAAATCATACACACAAGGAATTTTCCCTTTTTCACCCCACAAAGGGTCTGTGAATGAGCTATATGTATATATAAATTACTATTAGGTATGTATTAATATCTACACATGTTAATATGCAAATACTTTAACACAAAAGATAATCACTATTATCTGTTTATGTAACTTAAAAATATTTCCTGTTTATCTTTATATATGATCTACTGCTTCTGAAGGAGCACATGGATGTACATTATATTATTATTATTTACACCAAAACTACAAAGAATATTCTGGCTTGATCATAAATAACTTTGTGTACATGTGAGGGCATATCTATGGATAAATTCATAGAAAGTAAATTCTCAAAGAGTTTATCATTTTAAATTTTAATAAATGTTACTAAATTGTCCTTCAAAGATATTATCTCCACTTACACTTTCACCAACAGTGTTAGAGAGTGCATGATTCTCCATTAAGATGGTATAATAATATCAAACTTTTTCATTATTATATAGTCTATTTCTGAATTAATATAGTAAAAATAAAAAGTGAGAATGTTATTTGGCAATATACCTCCAACATCAAAAATCATTTAATATATATTTTTATTTTCAACTTCTTATGTCTTTCCAATATATTTCTTAGTCTAAATTATCTGAATTTTTCTCCTTTTATCATTCGCCACATGCCATCATTTGTATATTCTACAGCTAAAACCAGAATTCCTGCAATGTAACAGTTAGAGAGTAACAGTTAGATGCAGGAGTGTTTTCTTATTTCAATTTCAAAGGAAAAAACATCAATATGACTTTAATAATGAAAACATAAGAAATTTGCTTAAGGTTGATGGAGGAAACTTATAATGGATTTAATCAGAATTGTACATTTTAAAAATTGCAAAACTTAAAATAAAATAATCATAAAACCATCAACTGGCACAAATCTGACATTTAAAAACATTTTGTTCTTTAAAGATACACTCCCTCATAACTAAATTTTTATGAACCAGACTAAAAAAAAATTAATTTGAACATTATATTAGTTCTCTATTGCTGCCTAACAAATTATTACAGTTTAGCAGTTTAAAACAACACCCACTTACTATTTTACAGTTTCTATAGGTTAGAAGTTCTCTGTGACTCAACTGGATTCTTTGCTCAGAATTTCTTTTCACAAGGCCAAAATCAAGGTATCAGCTGGCTGGGCTCTTATCTGAAAGAGATGGAGAAGAAACTACTTCTGAACTCACTCAATTTGCTGGAAGAATTCAGTTTCTTGTGGATGGATGTAGGGCTGACATCTCTATTACCAGGCTACCAATCAAGGGTTACTCTCATCACCTAGAGGTTGCCCACATTCTTCATCAAACGACTCCTTCCATCTTCAAAGCCAAAAATGGCATGTTGAAGCCTTCTTGTGCTTCTATTCTCTCTTTCTCTTCTAATGCTTTCCAGAGAAGACCCTCTACTTTTAAAGGCTCATTTGATAGATCAGCTCCACCTGGATAACCTCTATATTTTAAGATCAACTTACTTGGCTATTTAATTACATTCACAAAATGTTTCCACAGCATTATCTAGGCTAGTGTTTCAATAACCAGAGGATGGGACTCTTGGAGAACCTTCTTTAAAATTCAGCCAACCACAGTCTCCAAATACTAGCGATATTAAGCAAAAGGTGAATTGCCACAGACTATGAGCTTCCTTCTCTATCCTTAAATGTTCCCTGAAATACATAGAAAATATTATGGTTCCGGTTGTAATATACTAAAATGATATAAGCAATGTTTTATGAATATTTTACCATTACATTTCTGAAGTGGAATAATCTTTGGTCATGTCTCCATATTGAGAAGATACAAACTAAAAATGTCATTAAATTTTCTAGTTTGTTATGCCAATGAGGCAGCCAAATGGATGATTTGATTCTGATTCATTTATTATAGATGCTTGTTTTAGTCTGCTAGGCTACCAAAATGGAGATACCATGAAATGGGTTGGCTTTTTCAGTGAGAATGTATTACCTTACAAGCTTATAATTCAGAAGCTGTGAAAATGTCCAAATCAAGGCATCAGCATCCTGAAGACAGGCAATCAACAACCCTGGACTCCTCTGGCACATGGCAAGGCACATAGTGGCATCTGCTGGTCTCTCTCTTCCATTCAAATTTTCATTTCTTCCAGTTTCCTGCTTCCATGGCTTTCTCTCTCCTTATTTATCCCATTTATAAAGGGCATCAGTAAGAGGATTAAGACCAATGCTGGGCTATGCCTTAAGTAAAGGCCCTATTTACAATAGGGTTACACTTTAAGAACATGATATTTTGTGGTCCATACAGTTTCAAACCATCATGGTGCTCTAGCAAAACATTGCTATAAGATAGAATATGGTGAAATACAAGACCATAATAGAGTGTGCCTCAGTGAATAATGTCAAAAAATTATTTTTAGGCCTAGAATTTGACTTTGAATTATACTAAATGCAGTTTTAAAAGTCAGGTCAGCTCATGTATTAATTATAGCAGCAACAAATTCTGGAACACAATCTATGTGCCAGACACTCTACTAAGGTGCTCAACATGTATTAATTCACAACAATTCTAGGAGTTGGGAAAAATAACAACTCCTCTAAGTCACAGAGCAGAAAGAATGCTTACTCCAGAAGACTGACTTCAAAATTCTCTCCTGTTCCCCCTCACTGTTGGTGGTGCAAGATGCTATATATAGCATCCTGGAAACAGGCTCTAACACAACAAACATTGTCAGCAAATGACCATTTCATTACTTATACACACATGGCATCCAGACGAGCAGAGGAAGAGATCCCGTCGTGGCTGTTTCCCCTGAGATACTTAGGTCAGAGACAGTGGATGGCAGCTCCCCTGGCACTGACATAGGGCCTGCTTCACTCCAGGCTGGGTATTTATATGACCCAGGGAGAGGGACTCTACTATTGAGAGTTCTGCCCTGACATGCAGTTGGGGCTGCTGGTTCTCAGTTTCAGGATGCTGGGTGAGAACTAATATCGCCTTTGAGCTATGAAATGGAAACATACTGAAACATCTGCACGCAACAGAAAGAGGGTGGGGGAGATAGACAGGGGCCAGGAGATGGCCCCTGGGTGTATCTGTGACTTTCCCAGCACTGTTCTAGATGAAATACGGGACACACCTTTCTTCTGTTTATTAATGCAACAAAATGGTGAACAAATGGAACAGAAAAACCAAGGTCAGCATTCCCTTTTTGTATGCCATGGTGGCCTCCAAAAGACCAACGGCCATTCTAGCCATTGATGGAGTTATCATTTCTGGGTTCCAGAATAGTCCTCCAGACTCCCAGACTCCCAGCCTCCAGAAAATAAGCAAAAAAGATAGATTGAGATGCTTAGGACTAGGGGGGTAAAGGAAGGCTCCTTGCAGGCTGGAATGACATGCATTAGGCACAGAAGGCCTACTGTCTGTGATCAATTTAGGGACCCACAAAAATGTTTTGAAGTCTTATAAAAGAAAATGAAAATAAATGAATATAGTAATAGTAAACATATAATAATGAATCCAGCCTGGATCATATACATTTTTTGTAGCAAGAGTCAAAAAATATAATTTTTAATAATTTTTTTATGGAGAAAGGGGCCCATGAATGTTATCATGAGTGCCTGCCTACAGGAACATTATTGGTTATCTCAGATCTTTACCATAATATAAAAGCATAGCAGGCCTCTCTGTCCTCACAGCCTTCACAGCCCACCATTACTACAAAGTCAGAACATTTTGTAGCAAAAAAAAAATAATAAAATACAAGACAGGTATGAAAACTATTATGCAAATGTTATGGGGCAATTAACATTTTCACAGTTACTATGACAAGGCTACTCGGCAGATGAAATTCACCATGAACCATTGAAGGGCAGTGTTTAATATAACCCTGAGTATGTGACCATATCTTTGCAAACTCTCTAAAAGCTTCATATTTAAATGGTTATCTCAAGCACCTCATTTTTAAATTAGTAATTCTTATTCTAAAGCCAAACCCTGATTACATACAATACTCTTTTTTTATACTAATCCAACTTTTTTCTCCTATTCAATTGTTACACATTTCCTTTATACTTTAAATATTGCAGGTTGTCAAGAAAAAAATCCCATTACATTATATGGCCCCACAATAAATTGTACTTATAAAATTATTTATTAATATGTGCAAACATTTCTATGAATAACAATTCCTATAAATCATTACTGAAAACCATGCTTTTGAGATGTCATAACTACCATATGCTGTGGTAACCCTCTGAAAATCCTGAGTTGCTATAGAATTAATATTTTCAAAGGATAAGTCTTAATAGTAACTATACGAGATACTAATATGAATTTAGAATTCTCAGCCTTACTTTTCTTTAAATCTATAGAAACCTTATCTTTGTGAAGCAGGCTAGATAGGGAATCAATAGACAGATCTGGACCCTTCAGTACCCCAAGATGGCTGCTAGAAGACCCTCAGGAGAAATCCCATTCTGAACAAGATTTCCTCTGGAAGCCAGGAGAAGCCCTGGATATTCTCCAGGGGCTTTATCATTGGGCCCCCGTGGGGGATTGATGGGTGGGGCAATCAATGAAAACAGCAAACAGCTGGGACTCCTCCGATGCCATTAGCAAGGGGGTGGAATGCTTTAAAAAACAAACACAAAGGTCTTTTGTTCACTCTTGTGTTCACCTGGTCGCAGTACCTGTCCCTATGCCTGTCCGTGCCCTATTCTTTGCCCCCACCTGGATCAATGTGCAAGTAAACTTGGGGATTTATAATCTATAATGGGGAATTGTATTCTGAAGTCAAGCCTCCTTATCACTCTTCAGCCCTTTCTCCTCTGCCAGGGACCTATGATCTGTTATTTTCTCCCATTTCTCTTCCCTCTCTTCCTTAGCAAATTACTGGCCTAATCAACATGATTTGCTCTTGAAATTCATTTCTTGCAGCTTAGTCAAGAAACTAGACAAAATCTGGTAACATTTATAGTTGTCTAACCTCCAAGTTATCTTTCTTTTCCTAATTTGCTTATATGGTTTGAGGACTCATAAATGGACGCAGCATGTTTCCTGATGTACAGTATAACTCCAGAATTTGCAAACTAACCTCATAACTTTTCAAATTATGAAGAGAAAGCAATGGATAAGTTTGAATCCATTTACCCTCCCCTTTGAAAAGCTAAAAAAGCTTAATACCGTCCTTGGACTTAGCCTCTTTGACCACTAGACGGTGACTACTTTTTTGGGGAAACTACCTGGGAATCTTCAGGATAGACAAAGCTAAGACTTTGTCAGTATTGTGGAACAGAATGGTACATAACGGAACTAAAAATGCAATATTTATTGAATTTCATTATTCTGTCCAGATATATCAGGAATGTCCAATTTCTCTCTCAAGAATTGTATTTCCAAATTTAATTGCCTGAGGTTTGCCTTTTGAATTAAAAAGGCCAAAATCTAGTAAGAATACCCAATTCCACTGCACCAAAATAAAAGGTAGTACTGAAAACCTGGAATCATTTAAAAAACATTTTTTTCTCCCCACAATACACCAAACTGAAGTGTCTACCACTCAGTTTGTTTTGTATATGGACTCTTGCTGACTGAATGTTGAATGAACTACTACTGCCATCAAGTGTTAGAATTTATTTTTTTCGAGCCACACAAATGCACAAAAACTAATGCCAACACTGCAGTGTGTTTTCAACTTAAAATCATAAGGTACACAAGATCAAGCATGGCATGATCTCTATATAAGTGATCATTATGGCACTTACTCATTTTCGAAATGCCAACAATGTCATTAAAATCTCCCAATCAAAGTTGTAACTAGTAATACAAAGGGGATATCTTACTGAATCGACTTGATGTATGTGACAAGCAGGTTATAAGATGACCCTCAGTGATTTCCCAACTCCTGGTGTCCATGCCTTTATGAACCCAAACTCTTGAGTTCTGGTGGGACCTGTTGACTTGCTTCTGGTAAAATAAAATATTAGACAAGATATTATTCATAAGAGTTTATTTGTGCAGTTTGCAGTTTGTCATTAGGGCAGCATCCAAACTTCATGTGGAAAGGAGTTCCATTGGGGATGTGGGGAGCTCATTTAGGGCAAATGTGGAAGCAAATGAGAAAATGTTCTGACTGGCTGACAGTTAAGTTTCCATTTTACATAGGGATGGGGGGTTCCTATAAATTGGAGAGCAGATACACATTGATTAGTATGGTATGTCTGTCCATTCTGAAAAATTATCTCTATTGGACCGAAACTGGTTTACTACCAGGTGTTGCTTATCTGCAGTTTTGTAGGATGCATTCCATTGTTTCATTTTTTCCAAAAGCCCATGCAGGTCAATTATTTTGTCTTCTGGAAAATCCTTTTACAGATAGGGGTCCCTCCCTGCCAATTAGAATATGGTAGAGGCAACAGGAGGTCACAAATGTCAAACATGTGATTATATTACACACCCACCCACACACAGACACGTCTTGTTAGCATGCACTGGGGATATTCTCCTTGCTGGCTGGCTGAAGTGAGCAGCCTTGCTGAGGAAGCCCACAGGGCAAAGAACTGTGGGCAGCCTCTAAGAACTGCAGGTGGTGGCTAAGGAGCTGCGGGGGGCCTCGAGGACCTCTGGGGACCTCTAAGGCATGAAGACAGCATCCAGCCAACAACCAAGAAAAAGGTGGGTCTTCAGTCATAAAGCCACAAGGAAGAGTTGTGCTTCTAGCAGGAATGATCTTCGGGGCGGATTCTTCCCGAATTGGACCCCCAGATGAGAACACAAACCGGTCAACACCTTGGTTACAGCTTGGTGAGGCCTTGAGCAGAGAAATTTGCTAAAGTGTTCCTGGACCCCTGACACTCAGAAACACTGAGATAATAAATGTATGTTGTTTCAGGTTGATATGCTTAGGGTAATTTGTTATGCAGCAATAGAAAACTAATACAACATATAATAACAAGGGAAGTGTGTTGTATTTTAACGTTGCATTAGAACATTCCATTTTGCAGAAGTTAAAGAATATGGGTTAATTTTAAAATGGGTTTTAAAAATTCCCTAATTGGATTTCTGACTATTGTGTTTAATATGCTCGGGTGGTAATCTTTTTGGTGACTTATTAGTATGCAAAAAATTTGTGTCATAACAAAAATCTGTAGAAAAAACTAGAAAGCATAAATTACAATTTGTTGCTTTTTTTAAAGTAGATGAGTGGGAGAATGATTATGAAAAATAAATTTCTCACCATGGGAGAGGTACATAAAGCCCATATTATTTGTATAAAGGTCACATCAACTGATCCAAAAATGATATCCTTAATTATCTGAAAAATTAGTTATCTTAAAAAAAAGAAACTGATGGAAATCCCACTAGAGTGACATGGCCAATTTCCAAAGCTCTCAGTTAAAACCCAATATACTGTGCCACAAGACTTGAGAAAAATAAAACTGGGATATTGCCATTCCATTTCTAGTTAGGCAGAACAGGAGAAAGGTAACAGCCAAAATGTGTGATCCTACACCTAGAGTCACAAAAGGGGTCACTGGAGACTAAAAGTGTCAGCATTCTGACTATGAGTCAGGCAGGCTTGTCTTTAGAAAACCACTGAGCAAATGAAATTGAATGAAGCCTGTGGCGACTACAGGTCCCAAGACAAGGGTTGGAGCCTTGATCCAAGAACCCCCAAGCTTTCTCAATTTTCAAACAGAAATGAATAAATGACCTTTGCAAGCTTCAGGGCTTTCACACATTTTGCCTTTCTGTCATTTAACGGAGGCTTGTAGAGACTTGGTTTCACAGCGGGCAGTGTTCCACGGTACACAATTCCACTCACCACAGGAAGGTAATAAAGGGATATACTCTGCAACGGTTTCCTCCAGGATCAAGCCTGGCAAGACTTCCTTGATGCTTCTACAAAGTGGGACAAGAAAAGGATACAGCCCCAGTTGAGAGGATACCTATTTTGTGTTCCACACGATATATATTGAATTACCACCTTTAAAAGGCCTAAAGTATCTAAATATGATAATGATGTCAGTTAACAGCTAAGAGCTTACTGTGAGCCTGTGCTAAGTGCTTTAATACAGTGTTTTATTTAGTCCTTTAAAACAACCCTATCCAATAGGTACTATTATTATACCCAGGTTATGGGTTCTGTGAACCTGAGTCTTATAGAGATTAATAATAGGTGAGGCGAAATTGAACCATGTCTACTTAAGTCAAAGCCCATATTCCAATGTATGTGCTGTATGATGGGCATCAAAGGGACAAAAGACAGAAAGTGAGTACATGTGTTAGCAAGGACAGACCCAAGACATACATCTTGGTAATAATATTTGTTTAACCAATGGACACCATAGTTAGTGAAATGCTTTACCATATGCATTTCATTTATTCATCACAAGCAGGCTATTAAAGACTGATGGACTGTACAGCAATGTAGAATTTAGGCTCTGAGGTCAAGAGGCCTAGGTTTAAATCCCAGCCTTAATGTTAATTACCCCGACAACCTTGGGCAAGTATAAACTCTCAGTCGCCTAATCTCTGAAACGTGGTAACAATCCCTGCCTCACAGGGAAGATATGAGCCCATCCGCGCGCAGTAAGCACGCAATAAATGTTAGTGGCACTTGTGTTGTGGTTGATGAACTGCAGTTCCCAGGAGTTAAAAGAGGGGTACGGGACACAGGTAAGGAGTGGAGCCCAAGGTTTTTCTGATTCCCATAGCTTTTCCTCTACTCTGTCACCCAAAGGTGTAGCATATACATGTCTTAACACACAAGTTCTTCTCCCCAAACTCCCGCCTTCGGTTGAAGGCCCATCTCTAACCACGCAAATCAGCCTGGTACAAACCCTCCAAATAAACTCTGCTTCAAGTGTTGCCTAGTTGGGCACCACAAACCCCAGCCTAGGCCCCTCTTCCCTCGCTCAAAAACTGCGTCACAAGCCCCCAGAGAACGTTCACGGGGCGCCTGGTTCCCAACAGGAACCCCACCTCCACGCACAGGGCGAACCACCTCGTCCCCTGATTGGCTGTCGCCTGGGGCAACCAAGGACGCAGTAGGCACGCGGCGGACCCGGCCAGTATTTAAAGGCTGCCGCGGCCCGCGCCGCCTCAGTCCGGCCAGGACGGCGACGGGGAAGCACCTGGGTAGAGAGGGAGCAGCAAGGTAACGCGCACCCCCTACCTCCCCAGTCCCCAACCCGCGCCTCCGCCGAGGCGGGTGTGTGGGACCCGGGAGCGGGTCTCACCGTTGCCCACCAACAGTTTCCTCCCCCACCATTCTTACCCAGCCTCAGAACCACTCAGCCCCTGGGCGAGATAATCCCAGTGCGAAGGACAAAAAATTACGACGGAAGAGTGAGCAGAGAAGAGGGGAGCCTCCTGGAAAGAAACGCGTGATCCCCGCGACAGGTTCCTGGCGCTGTGCACAGAGTCGCAAGGGGACAGGGCTCTCCAGATCGTCGGATCTGGCCAAAACTTGACTATATCCCCCAGGACTTCTCGGGGCTCCCTGAACCATGACCCAGACTACCGACAGAAGGGAGGACCCTCTTAACCTGGGCGGCGGCTGGGCATCCTCGGCCCCCTTACGCACCTGGTCCTGCCACCGAAGGCGCAGAGGCACCCCGATTTACAAGCGGCGCCAGTACTATGGCCCCAAAACCGAATACGAGCCCCCGAGGAAACAGCCGAAGCCACAGCATGGCCCGGGCTTTTGGTTCCAACCACCACCCCGACGGCCCTACTGGGCTGTGTACTCCAACTGCGGGCGCTGGGGAGGACACTGGCGCCCACCTGCGGCGGGATTCAGGAACCCCCCCGGCCGGGTGCAAGTGATTCGGGTGTACGGACTGCACCCGCTCTGCGTTTGCTGCTGCTCCTGCTGGCGCGGGCCGCGGAACCCCGGCTGGGCGAGACCCTACGGCAGGAAGAAGCGATGGGGCCGCAGGGGCCGCGGCCTGCGCCGCCACCCTCGCCGCTCCTTCCCGAGGAGCCCGCCGGTGGATCTGAGCATGCTGCTGCGGCCCGTCAACCTGTACGGGTGGCGGGCACCAGGCATGCGCGCACCACGGAACACCACTCAGTTCATCATGAACCAGATCTACGAGGACATGCGGCAGCAGGAGAAGCTCGAGCGCCAGCAGGAGGCGCTGCGGGCGCAGCAGGTCCAGGCGAGCAGCGCGACCGCCGCGGCCACCTCCTCCGGAGACGACGCGCCCCCCAGCGGCGGCGAGGAAGACGCGGAGCTGCAGGGAAGTTCGTATAGCTCTGTGCAGGATCCCTCTCTAGCCTTCAGTCCTGCCTTCGTGGAGGAGAGCCGATCTCCCACCCCGCAGTTAGAGGAGGAAGAGGAGATAAACGATGAGGAGGAATGTAATGAAGAGGCGTGTGATGGCAAGGAGGAGGAGAGTGAAGAGGAGGATGAGGCGGAGGCCGAAGAGGAAGAGTCAGAAGCCGAGGAGGAAGAGGTGGAAGCGGAGGAGGAAGAAGACGTCGAAGAGCCTGGCTCTGTTGAGGAGGGGGACAAGGAGGAAGAAGAGGAGGAGGAAGAAGAGGAGGAGGAGGGACTAGAAGAAGAAGAAGAGGAAGGGGTGGAGGAGGATGAGCAGAGTAAGGAAGAGAACCATTTGCCTCTGGAAATGCCATTATCAATCCTAGTAGGGGCTGACGAAGAGAGAGAGAACTTTATAAACTATACTTATTTAAGCCCGAAACAACTAATTCCTAATGTGTCACAGGAAGCTCTGTTCATGGTACAGGACATTAACTGCTAGACATCAGGAATGGGATGGAACTGATGTGAGGCTAAAATGGATTAGCAGCTTATTAAAAACTAATTAAAAAGTGAGTTCCATTAATAAACATACCTATGTAAACACCTTCTTTGGCCACTATAAAATGTTTAAAAATTGGTGTGTTTGTGTATGACTATGGGTGGGGGTGGGGGAGCTTCTGAATACAATTTAATTGGAAATTATTAAAGGCCAAATATTTTATTACTACAGTTTGAATATTTTCATTGGTGTTTTCCCCTTTAGACATCTGAGAACTTTTTTTTTTTAATTGTGGCAATGTTGAAAAATGATTCTTTCCGTAACAAACTTATACTTTTTATTTAATGAGCTTGGAGTCAAATAATTTCATAAATGCTTAAAAAACACGTCATGACTATTGAGTCACCCCCCCCCCCAGCTCTTAACATAACTGAAGCCATTTTAAAACATCTATATATTTTTAAAATATATTTTTTCTTGTAGATTTTGCACCTTCAGAGTTCATTTTTGAGGGTTGTGTTTTGGTACCCCCATTTGCAGTCTCTTGTGGCATGCTCATTTATATTCCTTGTTCCACAGTGCTATGGATCTTCCTCAGAAGAACTTGGAGTTGCTTCTGTGGAACTGGTTATCTGCCATGGCCTCAACAATCCATAATCCATGCATGGAGAGGATTCCCCATGGTCAGAAGTCAACTTGCACATCTAGTTAAAATCCAAGGTAACTGCAAACAATGGAACATAGTTTAGGTTTCAAAGCCCTGTTCCTGGATATATTCCTGTCATAAATACAGAGGAAGCATAAAAAAATAGTTTTTGCAGAATGGATTTTTTTTTAAAGGATCATTGGCCTTTTTGGGGGTGGAATATCCCGCTTTATTTATTTTCCTGTTTATCTTCCTTTTAAAGGAGAGTAAAACAAAGATGTGTGTGAGCCTATTTGGGCTAGTTTTTGATTACCATCGTTCATTCAAAATAATAGCTCTTGTTCAAACAAAAGACCTTTAAGTCTCTTTATTTAATAAAAGGTTCCACCCATGGCATATTCCTGGAATATCCCTAGATGATGGATTTGAACCTGTCTTCTCAAAAATTACATCTTTTGACAAATTCTACTTGTAAGTATAATTTCAATCACAATTAAGTTTTTATTTGTTGAAGAGAAGACTATACTGATGATATTTTACCTGGGTGTTGATTTTCACTCCTATGCTCTAATATATTACAGCTCTCAGGGTGATAAGCTTAAGCTGTTAAATATTAAAAAATTGTTAAGTGAAAGTATCCTGCTTCTCTTTTCTCATTATTTGAATATCAGAAATCTAATGAGCAACAGGAGGAAAAGAAGAAAATGAAACTCACAAACATCGCAGGAATTTTAAAATTGCACCCATCACTCCAAATTACAACCATGAAACCCCAAACATTTATTTTCTACAAGATAAAATGTCTGGTGACCCATAAAAGCAGTTTCAAACTGACCATCCAATTTAGGTTTCTGTTTCTGCTCTAATGTATATATTCAGGGGAAAACCAAGGATCCTGTTCCTGAGGCTGGTCTATAAATCCCTACAAGTCATAGCTAAAAAACATGTGAGTCAACACACTCAAATAATCACTAGGTAAAACAAGTATGTTGTCATTAAGAAAAATTCTTTTTCATGTAAGCTTGAGTTTCCTCACAATCACGTCTGGACGATATTCAACTTATTCCTGCAATCAATACTATTTTTAAAATTCAAAAATTGCAACACATTGGTTGCCTCCACTTTTACAAAGCATTATCCACTAGTCAGTGGAAAGGATGGGAACATGAGCAATGCCTCAAGGAGTTTACAATCTAGTCTTTAAACCATTATTCAATGAAGGTCTTCTGAGCTATTCATACCAAACACTGTGAATAGTGATAAAGACAGAATGGTGACTAAGCAATCCCTCTACTTGCTTACAGTTCACTATAGAAGACATTAAATGAAGAGTTAGCCAAATTAATCACTGCATGTATTATGAAGGAAATGTACTGCTATGGAAACATATCAAGGGAACAGGGAGGGAAGCTGGGGATGTTGACTGTGGCCTGGGGGGACAGGGAGTCTGAAGGCCCAGATCTGGGAGAGCTTGGTGCCTTTGAGGAAGTAAGGATGGAAAGATCAAAGTGTCCTGAAGGAATGCCCAGTGAAAAGTGAGGAGGTGGGCAGAAGCCATATTATCTCTCCATTAACTTCCATGCTATCCATAACTTCTGGTACAGACACCATCAAACACCAAAAGGAGAACATTTAGCAATTCATTATTCTTCACCTGAACTCTTTTATTAGCCAGATGTGATGGTCTCTTTCCTTTACAAATCTTAAAGGCTAATATGGAATGATCGAGGCATGGCTAGGATTGGGGGTGTTACACAGACCTTCCCAACCCCATGCATGTAATGAAAGGGTGCCAGGGATTATTGCGCAACTTGATGGGAGCACCATAGTTTTCAGCTGCACAGTATATTCTGTTCTACTTGATGATTCAATGGACTCTAAAGTGTTAGTATGGCATGGAATAAACTTAATTTTAGAGATAAGTGTACAGTTGGAGAAAATTTATGGTTTTATAAAATATGTTCATTATTATTAAGCCATTTCAAAACTTGATGTCAGAGAGGACACAGTGATAACCAAGAGCTACTTGGTCTTTTTTTTTTTCAAGAGAAAAGGTATTTCAATTGTCAGAGAAAAACAACAACAACAACACTATAACTCATACATGTATTTGAGAGCCCAAGCTTGATAAGCATCCTTGAGGTCTCTTTTGAGATGTTTTAATATGTTAGAGATTGTGCTATTTTTTATCTCCTGATGACAGTGTTTTTTGTTTTTTGGGTTTTTTTTGGTGTTGTTTATCTTGATTACTTTCTATGTATACAGTAATTTATGGGACTTTCTCTGAGAATATTAGCCCACTAATGATGGTAAATACACTTGACTGTTAGAGACCAACTTTGAGTTCTGTATATGACTTCATAAAATTCCTTAACATCCATGTATGAAGAAGACTGTATTTCCCATATATTTTGCTCCATGGACATAAACCCAATAGGTGAAATAACCCATCTCCTGCCAGCTAACCCAACTCACAGAGTCTGGGAAGTAATCAATACAAACATTGCCCCAAGGTGACTTTGGGGTAGGGAATGGATCAGACTAAGAAAACAGCTTTCTTATGTTTAATTTTGGTCTTAGCAGCATAATAAAATGATATTATCAGCCATGTATATACTCAGGCAGGTTTATATTTGAGTAGTGCCAATTGAAAACTATCCTTAATATTAATGCCTCCAAATCACTTTGATCTCAGTTATCTGTATTTAAAGCAAAATCAGATTGTGGCTGTATCTTAGCTCTTTTATTAGTAGCTTTGTTCTTCCTCTATTTAGTTTTAGCCAATTCATGGAACATAGCTCAACATCAAGATCTGCTGGTGGAAGAAAAGAAATGGGTCTGGGTATGAGGGAGAAGAGATGGACCTGTATGTTGGCACTCATGCCTTGGGTCTCTGTTTTCTCAAATATAGCAATCATACTCTGTTACTTTTTGGGCCTATTGCAAAGACCATATGCCAGTATTTATGAATAATTGCATCGTAGATTGTAAATCTCTTCATCATTACACACTAAACTACATTTTACAATCAGATTCATCATCTCACTTAATTTATGAACACTGGATCTGTCTCAATTTACTCCTAATGTCTAGGGAAATCTCAATTCATTGCAGTTCTGAGATATGCAGATGGTGTAGTTGTTACCACTGAATCCAGCAGGAACCAACTTGTCCTTGAAATTCTAATTTGACTTTTGATAGAACAGTACCTGACTATTCAAAGTATAGTACAGCAGCATCAGCAGCACCCAAACACTTGTTAGAAATGCAGAGAGTTATGCCCCACGCAGGGGAGCCAGCTGACACTGAGAGCTGGCATGGCAAGATGACACAAAATATACAGAGAAGAGACAATAAGACGTAGAACAGGGAGCTGAGGTGACGCAAGTGAATGATCACCTCTCCCACTTCAGAAGGTCCCAGGATCAGTTCCCAGAGCTGCCTAATGAAAATAGAAGCAGACACAGAACACACATGAATGGACACAGAGAGAAGACAGTGGGGTGTGTTTGTGTGTGTGTGTGTAAATAAATAAGTCAAAAAAAAATACAGAAAGTCACTCTCCCTAGACCTAACAAATTAGCATCTGCATTGAAACAAGATCTCTAGGTGATAAGTGTCACATTAAAGTTCTGGAAGCTTTGTGGTTTAAGGGCTGGCCCCATTGCAAAGGCCTCAGGGTAGCTTAATGATTAATTGAAGCTGTGGTTTGTGGGTTCAAAACTTCTCTCACTTAACTACTTGTGTAACTGACTTCATGCACCTTGCTGAAATTTTGGGTTCTCATTTTCCTCATCATAGGATTAAATGAGCCAGTAGTTACCAAGCACTCAGAACAGTGACATTCTATAATTACTAGTTATAAGAATAATCATTAATAAATACACAAATGACGCTGACATATTATATGGTGTCTAAAAGTCAACATGTTAATGATTAGAGCAACTATAAATGTAAAATCCCACAAGATGATTAACAAAATGATTCTTTAACTCGGCCTTGTTTTTCCTAGACTAACTCTAATTAGATTATTTGAGCTGCACACACTATTGTGCAGGTTATGAGGACCTATTAAATCTCTAGATTTGAGGTGAGGCTATTGGTGAGGGAGGATTAAAAGATAAAAAGTGTATCTTGCAAATTAAATATCACCAAAAGCAAACTTTTAATTCTGAAGTTGCCACTTCACCAACTCTTGACAGAAATAACCTTTCCTACTAATTTAGTAAAGTTTCTATTTCCTTGGTTTTAAAACTCCATCATCCTTTTGTATATGAAGAGGAAACTTATTTCACCTTATGCATAGGAATGAGACAGATTATCTAGTACCTAGATCTGTGTTAGATCTTGATTTTGTCTTTCACTTTAGAACTAGGAATAAACTGGTTCTGGTCACTAGGACATGTGCAGTTAAGAGAAGTTTGGTAACTCAAAGTTACCTTTGCTTCATTATAATAGTAAAAATCATGCCCACAGCTGCCATTGCTCCACCATTTTCTTACACACAGTGTATGACTGAGCATGTTTTGAAACAGCACATGCTCAGCTAAGACCCACCTCTTACCCCATGTAATCTCACTCCATCTACTTCATTATACTAAATCAGTCTCCCACAAAATCACATTAAAGGGTCAGCTCATCTTTCAGCTCAGGGAGACTGATCTGGAAAATCACTATCTTCCAGTCTCTACTGGGCTGGCCCTTGCTAATAAACTCTTTTCTTGAAATTCTGGTGCCCCTGTATTGGCATTGTGCACATAGGGCAAAAGGACTCCCTTGAGCAATTTCAGTTAGCCACCCAGGTGGGACTGGAACCATGAAGTCGCCTGCATGAAGCTACATTGACCTTGTGAGGTGAAGTTTCTAGCCACTGACCCCTGTGGCCCCCCACCAAGTGCTCTAGGGGTGTGATAGCCAGAATGCACGCTCACCCTTGCCATCATCGTGGTCCCTCCGCACAGTTCCATTTTCAAGAGGAGTAGCAGTTCTGAAAACAAACATCTTCTGGGGGGAAGCAACTTCACAAATTGTGCCTGCTTTTTTGCAGAAATCTGTTAATAATCTGGTTTCCTGAATATTGAAGATTGTGGGTTGGAGTCCCACTTTGATCAAGTCCTTCTGTTTGGCAGGTACAGGCCCCAAGGCTTAGGAGTGTCAGTCACAGAAGTGCTCATAACTGGTTTAATTTCCCGAAGTTTCCGTTTCTTATTAACTTACAAGATTTTTTAAGATTCCGAGAAAAATTATAATTATGAGAAATGTTAACAGTATCACCAATAACTGCTGCAGCCCCCTAAATTGTATTTTGAACATTTTTTCTACATTCGGTTAAGAACCATGAAGGTCAAAGGAATAACATTTCTTCTTACTACTGCTTAACCTCACTGTAAATTAGAATGTGGAGAACAATGGCCCTTAACCATAGCACTATTTGGCAGTTAGAGTTATTTTGTAAGAGGGAAGAAAAATATTCAATGTTTCAAGTATTTGTTTCAAAGTAAGAGTTTGCAAATGAAATGTAATATGATTCAGAGACGCAATTCCCAAAACCTGACAATTTCTAAGTCTCATAGTAAATAGGCATTGCTTGACTCTAATCCAGAGGAGGCTTTTTCACTTTTACATTTAGAATTTCCCTCTGCTTATCTTCCTATGTTAGAGAAAAAGACAAGAAGGATTCTTCCTCATCCCCATCTCAGAGCAGGTCATTATCTAGCCCTCCCTCATCTCCTCATCATAGAGGAATGGTCTTCCCACCTCCTACCCATCAGGGCACACAATTTGGAGAGCTGCTCAGTGCCAGGTGGGGCCTTTGAAACAAGTTCCAATCAGATTGATGATCAAAGTAACCCGAGAGAATTTGTCTATGTACACTTCTTTCTCCACTTCAGACTTAAATAATTGGAAAAATAATATGCCTATTTTGAGATGACCCCAAGAAAATGAAAAATTTATTGTTGTTTTTTTTTGCTACTCATAATCCTACCTAAGCAGGTATCCAAGCACTTTTTATACTTTCCTCACTCCTGAGGAGCAAAAGGTGGTCCTTGAAAAAATCCAAGCAAGAGCCTGATAGATTACAAAACTTACAGTCTAACAGCCCACTTCAGGTGCCAGGAGCTTTGGTTTTTCCTAGAACAGAGCCCCATTGGAATCCAAATGACCAGGAAGATTGAAACAAGCAAGATCACTATAAAGAGTGTATGATTGTTGCAATACCAAAAGAAGCCCCAAAACCTAAAAGTTTAAAGGTTCAAGAAATCTAATAAGAATTAAATGAAGACCCTTCAGTTTTTCTTAAAATTTTAAGCATATAGATCCGGATCATCCAGATAATATGAGAATGATTAATATGACTTTAATCAGAGTACTCCAAATATTTTTTTAAAAATTTATAAAAACTAGAAGGTAGATTAGGAATGCCTATATCATAACTGGTTGAGATTGCATACGAGATTTTTTAAAAATGGCATAAAATCCAAGAAAAAGCAAATTAAATATCAAGCTGCCTTGTTAGGGACAGCCATCAAAGTTTACCCGGATCAAGACAGATTGACTAAGCCAAGAAGAAGACAGATGAAGGGTAAGATCCCCCAGGGCCCCCAGTGACTAAGCTAAGGCTAACCTCTCCCTTAGGGCCACAACAGTGTGCCTATCACAAGGAAGAAGGCCACTGGAAGTGGGAGTGACTGAACTACCACAGTAAATTCACCTATCAAATGCCTCAACTTTTTGGGGATGAGAGCAACCAAGAATGATGAGGCCCAGGGGCACACTCCAACCTTAACAGCCACATTTCTGTTTCCCTCCAGGAGCTGCAGGTGTCCATACTAGTGGGAAACTTTCATATTGACACAGGAACTACCTACTCCATTTTAAATAGAAATTATGGAATTCTCTTGCCAAAAACAGTTTCAATAATTTGAGTCTCGGAAGCCTCTAGTAACAAACCTTTCTTATAGCTTCTCAAATGACAGCTAGGAAATACATAAAACATAGTTTTCTCTATATGTCTGAGTGCCCCATGCCTCCACTTGGATGAGATTAACCAAAACAAATGCACAAGTAACTTTCTCAGCAGACACTTTTGAACACTGAAGTTCCTCCAGATCAGGCCTGTGTCCTTCAGTCTGCCCTGCTGCATCTGAGAGAGGAAGTTCTACCTGCAATAACTCTCAGACACCCTTTTGAAGCTGAAAATCAGAATTATGGGCTGATTGAATGCCAGGAAAAACCAGAACTGTAGAACCAATTCAGGCAAAGCTCCCGCCTAACGTGATTACCCCTACTAAAACAGAAGGGGTTACTGGTTACTTCTGAAAGGGTAAGCAGTACGAGACTATTCTCTTAGACAATCCAGATGTAAAACTAAAAGCAGTCTCTTCTTTACCTTACTAATTATCAAGAGGAGCCAACACATGATAGTAATCAAATAATTGAAAAAGTCAATTCTAACTGTCCTGATCTTAGAGATCAACCATTGGATCACCCCAGCTTAGGAATGTTTTCCAATGGAAGCAGTTTCATGAACCAAGGACATCAGAAAGCTGGGTATACTAGTATAAACTTACAGGATGTATTCAAAGCAGATGTGCTCCCTCCCGTTACCTCTGCACAATACACAGAACTCTTAACACTCAAGTGAGAGCTTTATATTTAGGAGAAAACGAAACAAAAAAAACCCAAGAAGCTAAACATCTATACAAACTCTAAATGTATTACTATTTCAGTAACCCATGCTCATGGAACTATATGGAAGAAACGGATACCTGATGAATATGCCAATATAACCACACTTTTAAGTCACATGAAAAATCAGATTCAAGCCCTATATATACCTCCTCCTACATTTAATTTCTTTGATTTATTCACCACACTTTTATTTCTGAGATTGGCTTCTAGTTTAGAACTATACTATAGTCAGGCATATCTATACTTACATTAGTCATTCTCAGTGTTCTTATTTTTAAAGGTTTGGTTTACATCTACAATCTGTAAACAAATAATAACAAAATGATGCTGTTTCAATTTACGGTATGTCACAACCTGGCGTATCAGTCTATTATTAAGATATACTGAATGACTCTAGCATTGAAGAAGACATCCCACTGCCTGGACCCCAAGAAAGTCTTCAATATCATGCTAAAATATTCCATTCCTCAAACCCTAGTCATTGCCCATGACCAGTAGGAAGCAGCCAGAGGGTCATCATCCCTTCAGGATTGAGGATTGTAACAACCAAAAGGGGGAATTGAAGCTGCCAGTTTACTAACCCTTGACAGAAGTTAACATTTCCTACTCATTTAGTAAAGATTCCATCCTTAGTTTTAAAACTCCATCCTCTTTAAGTGTATTAATAGGAAACATCTAGCCTTACGCATAGGAGTGGGACTATTAGATGAATCAATCCCAAGATCGGGGTCTTTCATTTTAGAATAGAATAAACTGGTTTTGGTCACTAGGACATGTGCAGTTAAGAGTAGCTTGACCTAAAATTTACCTTTGCTTCATTATAATAAGCCATGCCTACAGCCACCATTGCACTGCCATTTTCTTACATGAAGTGTATGACAGATTATGTTTTCCAAGAGTGTGTCCTTTGCTAAAACTGACTTTCTACTCACATAATCTCACTCCATCTACCTCATTACACAAAATCACATAAAAGTCGGCACAGCTCTCAGCTCAGGGAGACTGATTTGAGGAAATTACTGTCCTCTGTTCTCTGCTAGGTTGGCCCTTGTTAATAAACTCTTTTCTTGAAATCCTGGTATCACTGTATTGGCATTATGCATATGAGACAAAAGGACTACTTGAGCAATTTCAATGCCATTATATATAATTGCAGTTTTTGCTTAATTTTCTATTGATAGTAGCAGTCCACTGACTGAGAAGCTAATATAAAATATCAGGCTAAGTTCAAGCCTAGTTACTCAATATGTATTTCTTTCAATGAATTTTCCAAAATCAATGTTCATTAAAAAAAAAGTTTCCATCTTTTTAAAGAAGTATTGTGAATTCGTCACTTAATATTTTCTGCAATTAACTCATGACCTTAATGTATTTACTATCATATATATTTAAATATAGGACAAAATTATATAAAACTGATTTGCTTTCTCTCCTTTACTGGCTTTATTTGCCTTTTGTAGAGTTTGTGCTCTAACACAATTATTTAATAATATAAAACTGCCACCTAGTGACAGAGGAGAAACATTTAAACATGATCTAATGGTCACTGTTCTTGTTGGGTCTTCACAGATGCATTTAAAGACCTCATAGTGCATTATTATATATAAAAGGAGCATTGTAAAGATGTCATATAGCATCGTATTAAAATCTATAGTTTATTTGAATATGTTACCATTTGCTTCCCAGAAACTTTAATAATTAGTGTTATTTTGACCTACAGGACTAAGCCATAAATATAAACTATGAAAGTGTGTAAAGGAAGGAAAGAAAAGGTAGATTGACTAGTGGAATATGTAAATTTGAGTCCTTGATTTCCATAGATTATTATTATAATGGTTTTAAACTGCTAATAATTTATCTAAAAGCATACTAAAATAAATCTCTTTTGAATTCCTTTTGATAGACACATTGCTAATTAACACCAGTCTGTACTGATAGTATATTTGTTTTGCTTTTAATAATACTAACAGCAAAACAGACAATTAACAAATTTGTGATTTATCTTTTATGTTTACATTTTAAATCCAAAATGTTAAGTAAAATAATGATTAATGCTTTAATCTTGAAAAATAAAGATGATAATCTATCCTTATTGACCTACTTTTAAATGCAGGATTTGTGATATCCAATCATTTCTTGGGACCGGATCATTGTTTCATTTATGGATGGCCATAGTTGCTAATTAAAGCACAACTTTTTAATGAAAGAGATAAATCTGCTTGTTTGTTGGTCTGGCACCCAGAGGATAATATTGCCATTATATACTGTCCTATTTCCAGTTTTATTTCCAGATGCCTCACTACTTTTTTGGTAGCATAAATCAGTACTAAGGATTGGTTCTGCCTTAGCCTAAAAGGCAGTTTATGCATTTTTCTACCTTCTTGGAAATGCAATTGATTATTCCAGAGCTGCTTTAGAAAAAGTAGTTATTTCAGCTCTGTACTTTAACACTTCACTTCATTAATACGTTTATCATCTTTTTTCTTTTGGATAGTTAAGTGTGGCTCTCTTCTGCCTAGAAGCCTAGATGACAAAGAACTGATTCTCTGTGTTTCTGGTATAGTCTTGTATATAAGAAGCTCTAAATGAATGTTTAATATTTAGAAAGAATGAAGAAAACTAAATCTAATTCTAGGGAAGTGGATGTGTGTTAAGCGATTGAGCTCTCGACTACCACATGGGAGGTCCTGGATTTGGTTCCCATGCCTCCTGAAGAAGACAAGTAAGACGGCAAGCTGGCACGATGGGCTGGCACAGTGACCTGATGCAACAAGATGATGTAACAAGATGACACAAAGAGGAAACATAGTTAGAGATACAACAAAGCAGGGAGCAGAGTTGGTTCAAACAATTGAGTGCCTCTCTCCCACATGGGAGGTCCCAGGCTTGATTCCTGGTGCCTTCTAAAGAGAAGACAAGCAGACACAGAGAACACAGCAAATGGACACAGAGAGCAGACAGTGAGTGCAAAACAATGAGGGGAGGGGGGATAAATAAAAAATAAAATAAATACAATAAAAATAAACCTTAAATCTTATTCTAATAGAGGAACAAAGTGACTAATTCATTCCGTTCTAAAAATAAACCACTTTCAGTAGGAAAGCATAGGGAAAATGCAGCAAGGAAAGAATTACTGGGGCAACAGACACCTCAACCAGATCTCTTGCACTCTGAACTCTGTGATACACTAGATAGATCCCCTTGGGAACTGAACTCAAAATCCTTTTAACAAGGAAGCTCTGGTCTTCAACTTACTGGGTCCAACAAAATCATCCTGAGTATGAACCATCTTGATTATGCTCAAGATAGTGTTTCTGGGGAAGCAGACTTGGCCCAATGGATAGGGCATCCGCCTACCACGTGGGAGGTCTATGGTTCAAACCCGGGCCTCCTTGACCCGTGTGGAGCTGGCCCATGTGCAGTGCTGATGTGCGCAAGGAGTGCTATGCCACGCAGTGTTCCCCACGTAGGGGAACCCCACGCGCAAGGAGTGCGCCCCATAAGGAGAGCCACCAGCGCGAAAGAAAGTGCAGCCTGCCCAGGAATGGCACCGCACACACGGAAAGCTGATACAACAAGATGGCACAACAAAAAGAAAACCAGATTGATAGTGTTTCTTAAAATGCACCTTAAAGTTCATGATAAGAACTTCTTATTCCATGTTTGAAGTAGCACTCACTCAGCCCTTACCCTGTGCTAAGCAACTTAAGTTGATGCTCAGAGCTTTTATTAACTCACCAAAGTTCCCGCAGCTAATAGGTGACAAAAGTGGGAAGCCACAGTTTCCTTTTTAACATTACACGATGAAATGCAGGAGGAAATCTATCCCTGAGAGAGAGAGATGATGAAATTTTAGATTAGTTCATACTACACAAGGATATAACTTGGATTCAATATCCAAAGCCAAATTTATGCAGTCATACTGCATGTTATAATACTAGACCTGAAAAACGTTGCTGTCCAAAGTCGCTGTGATAAATTATTTATAGCATAAATTTTAACAAAGAAAATATAGTGCAAAATTTTGCTAGGATATTCACATTGTTAGAGTGGTTTACTGATCCCTTTCTGCTTCCTTCTAAGGTGAAAGTGTAAAGCTCACTCTGACTGCAGAATTCTTGGTTTTCTAAATTAGGAATCATCTGTTGCTAATGGAAGTGGGTGGAAATGGAAACTCGCTAGCCACAGGCAGGAGAAGGCTGCCACGTGGCAACCACAGTTAGGAAAAATAAAGTACACTGAAGAAAAAAGCAGTAGCCAATGTCAGGAGGTCACTTGAAAGCCAATGGTTATTATGAGTCTAAGTGTAGAAGCTGAGAGAGGTTTGCCATTAGGGAAGCATCAGGAATTGCATACTAGACAAGAAAATTAATAAAAAACAATATGGAAGAGACCTAAAAGGAAATTATAACAGTGCTACAAAACTTTAACTAGGAATAATACTGTGTAAGATATCACAATTACCATAAGTATGGGTAAAGGGCAGGCAGTTTAATTTTTGTATACATTAAAACTCTACTATCTTTAAAATACCTTCTACGTTCTTGTTCATTTAAACATCCCAAATTGTTCTTCACCACTCCTTTAGTTTAAGATTTTTTTTCCTTATAAGTCATTATTACACTATGCATTTATCATTAAAGGGTTATTAACTAATAATGCACAATGAATATATTAGCATAGATTACTTTATCTACTGTAGCAAAGTTGTTAATTTAGAGGAAAAGATGACCTTTCGGGAATAAAATAAGATTTCATGGAGATTCAAATGCAGTGATGCATTGTCCATAAAAGCTAGAGGGAGGAAGCTTGCTGGTCTAGCTAACATGCACAAGATAGATCCACAATTCCTTGCTGAAATCCTTAAGACCAAGTGAGTTTCAGAATGCAAAATTTTTCACCATTTAGGACATACATTAATATTAGTCATTTTTATATGAAAGCTAGAGGACACTAAAGTTTGGATTTATAACACCTCTGCCTCACAAACTGAAGATAGTATTTATTAAATTTAACATAACTTAGGAGTATTACATGTGGAGTGCTAAGTATTTAAAATGATTTTATCAGGCAGTGATCAAATTTCCTTATTAATGGAGAAGTTTTAGACACAACCCTCCCACCGTCCCCCAGCCCTTGCCGACCTTTCCCACTCCTTTTCTGTTGTGTGCAGATGTTTCAATATGTTTCCATTCTGCAGCCTGGGGGAGACCTTAGGTCAAATGGAATGTCCTGACCCCTGACCCTAACTGAAAACTGAAACCTGGAACCAGCAGTTCCAGCTACTAATAGGGCAAGGAACTCTCAGAAGCAGGACTCCCTCTCCCTGGAAGTTGTATTGATATGCGGCTCTCAGGTAGGACACATTCTTTGTCTCCAGATGCAAAGCTGACAAGCAGAAGCGCATCTACAGAACCCTGACCTGTGCAGAATTGGTTAAAATGTTGTTTATAAATTTTTGGAAATTAATGGAAATGGTGAGAGCACAACATGCTGTTTGTGACTAGCAGTGCTATCATATGGATATGACTGTGGCTGAAAGAGAAAGCCTAAGGACATTTATGTTACTAGAAGGAAAGCCAAAAAATATAATATGGGACTGTATAAGATAGCGAAATGGTTGAAGTGATGAATGAACAACTATGTGATTATACCAAGTACCATTGAGTGTACACTTTGGATGGATTTATGCTTTATTAATATGTATCAAAGTGGTCTTTTGCTGAAAGTCATTTGCTGAAACTCTTTGTTGTGCCTGAGCCTGGGTTCCCATGCATGGCACTCATTCCACAGTTACCCAGGTACATATATTCATCTTAAAACATGTGTCTTAGTTTCCTAAGCTGCCATAGCAAAGTCCCACATTCAAGGTTGCTTAAAACAAGAGAACTGTGCTGTTTCAGCATCTGATAGCTAAAAGTCCCAAATCAGATGTTGGGCAGAGCCTTTCTCCCTCTGAAACCTGTAGGAGTGAATGCTTCCTTGTTTCTTCTAGCTTTTGGTGTTGGCAATCCTTGCCATTCCCTGGCTTGTAGATGCATCACTCAAATCGTCTGCCTCTGTCCTCACTAACTCTATTTTATTTTATTTTATTTTATTTATTTCTTGCCCCCGCCCCCACTGTCTGTTCCCTGTGTCCATTTGCTGCATGTTCTTTTTGTCCACTTCTGTTGTAGGCAGCATGGGAATCTGTTTCTTTTTGTTGTTGTTGTTGTTGCATCATCTTGCTGCATCAGCTCTCTGTGTGTGCGATGCTATTCTTGGGCAGACTGCACTTTCTTCCGTGCTGGACGGCTCTCCTTACAGGGCGCACTCCTTGCGCGTGGGGCTCCCCTATGCGGGGAGACCCCTACGTGGGGGCACCCCTGTGTAGCAGGACACTGTTTGCGTGCATCAGCGCTGCATGTGGGCCAACTCCACACAGGTCAAGGAGGCCCAGGGTTTGAACCGCGGGCCTCCCATGTGGTAGACGGACGCCTGATCCACTGGGCCAAGTTCACTTCCCAACTAACTCTTGATTATGAAAGATGCTGAGGATAGAGATAATCTAAAAAGGTATAGTGAGAATAATTTATATTCACCTTTGCCTCACAAATGTTATGGGTATTCTATAGTAGATTCTTAATTACATTTTTCTGTTTTGTGTGTGGGAGGGTGGTACTTCCTTCCCCAAACATAAATTTAAAGAAGGGGCAGGCCCAATTTGGGGAGCCATCTCCATTCATTCATTATGTGTATTGTCTTTACTATATGTCAGGTGTTATCTTAAGTACTGTAGACACATCCAAGGATGTTATTCAAAATATTTAGTCACTAATACCATGAGCACCAATCAATGAGAAAAACACGGATAAAACAGCACCCTAGAAATCACTGCATTAAAAAAAGCCTCTGCTCCCAAGGTGCTTACCCTTCAGTGGGGAAGATCCATGCCTTAACAGGCAGTTGCCAAACAACCCAACAGTATGACAACTGATCTATTAAGGGGAAATACGGATGCTTAAAACATCTTCAGATAATCTGTTACATTGTTTTCTACCTTTTTAGACTCTTGCCTGCTCCATAGTTCCTGCATTAAAAATTTCATAATCCAGAGACATCTGATTCACCAGAAACTGTTTTCTTCAGAACATATGAGTAAATTTAAAATCATTTCTGCCAAGACTTTTTTTTGAAAGAATTTACTTTTGAAGTTCGTAACCTCCCTTTTTGTTTTTTTTTTACTACATAGGACATAAATTTCACCTCTCTGCTACGTGGCCCATTTAAAACTACTTTAAAGATTGCTGCTTTCTTTCAAATTCCCAAACCTGTAACAGCACATGCAAAAATTACAATTTAGATGATAGGTCATGTTAAATTTGTTTTCAGAAAATGCAGTAATTTTCTAAGACATTTATCAAAAAACATCAGAATTAAAACAAAGAAAAATTAGCCTATTTTTATCTGAATCAACAAACTAAAGTATCTGCTATCCAATTGCCTTATTTGGAGATCTAGTCAGAAATGCTCTGAAATAATTTCATAAATTTTAGAAGAAATACTTTTGCTAATTCATAAGACTTTATTTCAGATGGAAATTCTTATACATGTTAGGATCTTAAAAATTTTAATACTGCTGATTATTTCTAAATTGCAAAACTTGCCTAGAATGTAAGTTTTATACTCAAAATCAAATGTCAGGGTATATATTTTTCAAAAGTATTTCCAGGTATAGAGAAAAAAATTGGAAGTAAAGCTTTAATGTGTAAGCCAAAGCTATATGCTGTTCCAGTGTCAGTTGGGATCAAAATAAATTTGTACACAACTACACATTTTAGGCCCACTAGTTAGACTGTATTCCCTAGCTGGCCCACTCAGTTACTGATATATGAGAACATTATACTTGTTTTACTCCTTAAGTATGCCGTTAGGTATTATGCAGAATTGTGGTGCATTGCAGGTATTGCGCTGATTTTTGTTAATTTCCCCTAGGTGGCGATCTTCTCAAGGAAGCAAGGCAGCTCCTCCACCTAACAGTAGAGCTAGTAACCTCACGTAATACTTATACCTTATACTAGCTTCTGTTTTCATCTCCACTGGAAAGAACAAAACAAAACAAAACAAAAACAAATTAAAAAACAAATAAAAATAAACAATTTGGGGATGCAGTATGTTTTTTTAGCATTTTTAAAATTGAAGTATATCGTTCATACATGGACACACATAAACAAATTTATATTAAAGATTTCGAACTTACAAACTAAACATACATAACATCACACAGGGGTCTCATACATCACCCCTCCACCAACTCTTTGTGTTGGTGTGAATTCTGTTCCCAAAATCCCGTTTGAGAAAAGTTATTTAAAAAAATTGTAATTTGAATTTATCTGAGCTTTATAAAAATTGGTTAATTAAGGAGGTTCAAATTTTAGTCTCTTGGCTACCTGCCTAGTGCTTTCTTGGCTAAAATCCTGATATTGTTTAATGAAATGCTTTTTTGATCTCAAGTTCGGTAATTGTTTATTCACACTGTGGACAGTTGCTTTTTTGTGACAACTCATCCATGCGGATATCCCACTGGTAGAAAAGGAGAAACAGCTAGATAGGGCTAAGTCAACTTGCGTCTTACACACTCTCATAATATATAAGGAGAGAGGCAGAGACAATAAGATAGAAAAAGACTCAGAATACTTGGATGTATAAGAATGACATGGAGTGAAAATATCTAAAGTTCAGAAAATTAAGACCTTTTCTTTCTCTCCCCACAATCTTATCCAAAAATCATCTAAGACATCCATACACACTTGATATTTGTATATATTGAGCCATCCTTTGCTTTGAATCTTGACCTTTTGGTTTGTATATTTTTTAAAGTTTTCTTTAGCTCCACTTAAAGCTTTAACCATCAGGAAATTCAGGAGCATTACTCTTTATTAAATGCTGCCACAGTTATTGAAAGATCCCTACAATCCTTCAAGGAAACAAAGACATAGAATTAAAAAGAGAATACTATTTATGTTGCAGTTTGCTCTGTACTTAGAAACTTTCAACCACCCTGAGCAGCTAGACAGCTGGAGTTACTCTCATTTTATAGATAAACCTCAAAGAAGGTAAAGTCTTTCATCAAGCTAAAAAACTTGGCAACTGATAAGTCAGGACTCAAAGCCTTTTTCATTTTCCTTTGTAAACTTAATAGATTTTTGGCTGTAATCAGTTCTTGACAATGAGATTGAAATTCTTTCTCCACTGTCTTCCCTTTACCTACAGAGGTTTCTGCTGCATTTGGTATGAGGAACTGTTTCAAATTTGAAGTGAAGCTCCTCCAACTAAATAGCCCCTTGGAAAGGAGTTATTGAACCACCTTACAAGAACTTCTCGACTTTCTCTTCGGCACACTGAGCAGAGGCCATCAGCAATAATATTAAGCACTCACACTGAAACTTTAGCCAGAGTTCCATTTGGACTCTTGACAGCTTTATCTCCATGCATCTTATAGTTTTATCCTTAGCCATTACCCCAAATGCAACGTCCATTGTTTCCCCACCCCCATCCCACTTAACATCTTCCTCTAAAGATTCATTGATGTGCCTTCCCTCTGATCCCTCTTTTTACCATCAACTTCCTTCCATACATTTTCCTTGTGACTTTTGGAAACCCTCAGGGCTTGCTACATAATTTGCGGAGCTCAGTGCAAAATGAAAATGCAGGACCCTTGTGCAGAAAGGAGGAAAAAAGCATTTTCTTCTGTTACCTCTCCATCAGCATGTCATGGTGTTTGTTATTTGTTAAAGCTATGCTCTCTTGGACACGGATACTTGCAGAGCAATTGCAGTCTCTAACAGTGCCCGTTAAGCACTAGGAGTGTAGGGTTTGCACACCTGACTCCAGCCCTCCCCACCCCCGTGCATAGGCCACTTGTGGGGCTCAGTGGCAGCAGTCCCTGGGGGCAGGAGCCTAGATCCTGCCCTATGGAGTAAGGAGGCAAGGTGCAGGGAGGAGGTGAGGCCATAAGTCAGCTGAGGTTTCAAGTTCCTGGTACATGCTCCATTTCCCCATCAGACTTCACTTAAAAACTCAATTCAAAGGTAAAATTGTTAAGAATTTCAAGCTGGCATTCACAGACGCCTTGAGAGTGAGGTCCTGTTACTGCATTGGTAGCACATCCACGAAACCAGCCCTGTCCCTCCATGGTAAACAGATTTCTTAACATTCCCAACCTTTTCACATGCTGAGCCTTCTGTCTCCCTGAAACTGTGAGTTCCCCTGAGAAACTTGGCTTTCTTTGAAGCTGCCTGATCATTCATTGCTAATTCTTTTATGCTCCTGGGAACTGGGGTGAAGGTGGGAGGTACATCTTCCAGCTCTTCAATCCTGCCTCATTTAGAAACTATTAATCTTTTAACCTAATGTAAATGAGATACATAGCATTGCTGTAACCCCTCTATGTTTACCCTTTTCATCTTCCGGCCTCCTGTATACTCCCCATCTTCCAGAGATACTTCTTTTGCCCCTAGAATTTTATTCTTCTCTACTCCCAAAACTTGCCACCCTCCTAGCTATGTGATTGAACCATGCAACAATCATTATTTCACAGGCCCTTGAACTCAACCCCCGTTGGCTTTTAACTTCATCTTAGTCATTTAATTTTGAGTTCCTATCCTGAGTCTCGTCATTTCTTGGAGCCGCTAGATCAATGAAATCTTAAATTTTCACTTCTATTTTTAACAACTTTGTTCTCTTATTCTGTTTTCCATCCCCTTATTCTCATAAGGAATAACTCCATTTCCTAGAGGAGAAGAACAGTTTTTCTGGATGAAAAGAAGGTAGTTTTTTTTTTACTTCCTCTTGAGAGTTTCAAATTGTTACATATTAAATTGGCCTGTGACACATTTCACAACTTTTTTAGTTGTTTGTATGTATTTCTGATAGTATTATTACTTTTCCAACAGTTTTACACACACACACACATTTCCATTCTGAAGATTCGAGGAAAGGAAGCATATTCTCCATCCCTTCACCTCTACAGTTAGACTTATTACACATTTTTCTTTAACGTCATTGAGAACTCCCAGGCCCTCCAACAATCCATTTTCTTTCAGTCTGCCAAGCCCTTTTTGACAATCTCATGATCTATTACTGGAACTGCTTTCTTGAAAATATCTTCAGATTCTTTGTCTTTCCATTGAACCATCCCAGAAAATCATGATCAAAAATGATTATAATAAAATAGTACCAAACATTATTGCATGCATCACATATCTCATCTTCATTTAATCTAATTGTCACAATAATCTTATTAGATGAATATAATTATTCTCCATTTACAGATACGGAAACTGATGATGAGTGAAGTTAAATAACTTGTTCACGTTATCTCTAAAGTTAGAATTTGTGGTTCTCAAACTTCAGCATGTAAAAGTATTTTTCAGAGACCTTGTTACATAAGAAAATTCCAGGGTCCAAGTCCAGAGATTCTGATTTGGGAATGCTTGCAGGGGCTACAGGAGTCTGTATATCTAACAAGTTTTCCTGATGATTTTGTTAGAGGTACTCACTAGAGACTTCTATATTGTCCTTTCTTTGGGACTTAATTGGGACTCCCCTTGGGTGGAGGGGATATTATCCAGAAATGGGGAGGGAGGGCAACATGGAGAATCCTCTGTCTTCCTTTATCTCTGTTTGTACTGTTAGTATTGGCTGCTTGCAAACAAAGTGAGATTAGAATAATCTGTGTCTAAGACCAAATAGACTTGAAAAGTAAGTCCTACAATGAATAACAAAATATCAGCTCTCACAACCAGAAAAATTATATTTAAAAAGTTTTAAGTTATCGCCTGAACTTGAAAGTACCACATTAGTTATGATTATGTCTGATGCATATTTTAATGATTTTTACCATTTTAACATTTCATAAATATTTTCCAATGAGCAACAGTACCTACAAACTGTTGCAATAGTTCTAGTTCTAACCGTTCAAAAATACGACACAGGCGGTGGACTTGGCCCAGTGGTTACGGCGTCTGTCTACCACATGGGAGGTCCGCGGTTCAAACTCCGGGCCTCCTTGACCTGTGTGGAGCTGGCCCATGCGCAGTGCTGATGCGCCTGAGGAGTGCCCTGCCACGCGGGGTGTCCACCGTAGGGGAGCCCCACACGCAAGGAGTGCGCCCCGTAAGGAGAGCCGCCCAGTGTGAAAGAAAGTGCAGCCTGCCCAGGAAAGGTGCCGCACACACGGAGAGCTGACCCAACAAGATGATACACAAAAAGAAACACAGATTGCTGTGCCGCTGACAACAACAGAAGCGGACAAAGAAGACGCAGCGGATAGACACAGAGAACAGAAAACCGGGGTGGAGGGGAGGGGAGAGAAATAAATAAATAAATCTTTAAAAAAAATACAACACATAGAAATAAGCATTGATTTGTGTGTAAGTATTCACATAGTGATTATGAGGGAGATAAGATTATAAATCTCATTATAATAAAATATCATATAAAAGTCTTATAAAAATGTACTATTTAAAATGTGTCAATAGCAGGAACAGTGAGGATTTTTGTTGTAGTTATTGCTGTTTAATAACCCATGAATTTTCTGCCTTGTAAATAATGTATTGTATTGTATGCATTGCATAGAGTATTACCTTTGAAAGTCTGGCACTCTATGTGTATTATAAGGACTTTCACTCTTCCACAATTCCTATTCTTGCATGTTAACCTGGTTTAATAGCATTCATATTATTCAAAAGTCTGACAGTTGTTTGCTTACCCAGCATAATGAACAACCTCTGAAATGTTATGTTCCATTCCTTTTTTTCCCTCTGTCAGTGGCTGCTTTATTAGATATAGACTGTTGGGTTAGTATATGTTTCTCTAAAGGAAACCTTTAAAATTTGGAGCACACATTTTTTCTTTTCCAAAAGTAGATGAGTTTATTCTTTAATGAGACTTATGAGATATCTGGGAGAATTCAAGCATCAACATGCAAATAACTTCATACTACCTTTGAAAGTACACTGCACTGAGTTAAATTCAGAGATACTTTCATTAACTTGTGATGTGGTTTTATATAAATCATTTAAAGAAATGGTTTTGTATTTTCCATTGATAAATCTCAGCTAACAATGCTTGCCCTATTTTGTTAAAGCACATTTTTTTAGATCAAACGAAGTGATGAAAGTAAAGCCTCATTGATAAATGTGGGAAGTAAGAGGAGGGAGAAGAAAGTGTTTATTGGACATCCACTCTGTTCTAGGCGCTATGCCAAGCTCATCACATGCATTTTTAAATTTAATCCTCTCAATCCATTCAGTAGAATAGAATATTATCCCTATTTTGAGGAGAAGAGACTAAGGCTTAAGAAATTAAGTAATTTTCTTAAGGCCATATAATAAATTGTGAGACCTTGATTAGTAAATTCTGCTTGTTCTACCCCTCCTAAAATATTTCCAAATCTTAACCACTACTTACCCCTTCTATTATTACCATACTATTACCAAACTTTCACCAGTTCTTTCCTGGACTATTGCAATAATTTAACTTTCATGCTATTTCTGCCTTTGTCTCCCTGCAATCTATTCTTAACACAGAAGCCAGAGGGGACCTTTAAAAATGTGCCAGATCACTCCCATCTCTGCTCGAAACTCTCAAATAACTTCTTATCTCATTCAGAGAAATGCCGAAGTCCTTCATGTGTGTTAGAGCCCTGCATTTATATGGCCTCCTTTCTCAGACTTTTTTTGCCTTTTATCTCACCACTCTGTTCTATGCAAACTGTGATGCAGCCCTTGCAGTGCCTCAAACATGCCAAGTATGTTCCTTCTCCCCTTCTGGGGAACTTGAATGGAATTGTTCTCTTCACTCCATATGTTCTTGTGAATCTCCTTCTCATCTCTTTCAAAGTTTTGCTTAAATATCATCTTCCCGGGAAACGGACTTGGCCCAGTGGTTAGGGCGTTCATCTACCACATGGGAGGTCTGCGGTTCAAACCCCGGGCCTCCTTGACCCGTGTGGAGCTGGCCCATGCGCAGTGCTGATGCACGCAAGGAGTGCCGTGCCACGCAGGGGTGTCCCCGCGTAGGGGAGCCCCATGCGCAAGGAGTGCGCCCGGTAAGGAGAGCCGCCCAGTGCGAAAGAAAGTGCAACGTGCCCAGGAATGGTGCCACCCACACTTCCCGTGCCGCTGACTACAACAGAAGCGGACAAAGAAACAAGACGCAGCAAATAGACACAGAGAACAGACAACCTGGGGAGGGGGGGGAATTAAATAAATAAAATTTAAAAAATCTTAAAAAAAAAAAAATCATCTTCCCAACAAAGACTTACCTAAATTGAATCATACCCCAACCTCACCCTTGGCATTCCTTCTTCCTGCTTTATTTATACTCTTTCACCATCTGCCATAGAAAAATATTATTTATTGACAGTTTCTCCCATTTCTTCACTAGTAGATAAGTCTCATGAGGGCAGGGACTTTAATATATTTGTACACTACTATTTCCCACACGGGAACCTTGCCAGCTGATGAACCAGGGTTGAGTTCTTTTCCTGGAATTACCCTTGGCCTTGCCTCACCAACTCACCAAGGTTAAACATGTTCCCTGGAAGTAGTCCCCAGCAGTGACTGCAGGCCCAGACCCCTTGATTCAGGATAACTCTGAAAAGCCATGCGGCTCAACAGCATCGGGAGACAGGCTGAGGCCCTTATTGCAGCTGCATGGTAGTTCAATTTCTCCCTCTGCCCTGATCTGCTTCTTCCATTTCCATCAACATTTTGTCTCTGAAAACATGCCCCAATAAACTTCCTACAAGCGAATTTCTACCTCAAGCTTTCTTTCCTGAGGAACACAACCTATGTTTCAGAACCTACAAAAATTCTGGCACACAATTTTTCAGTAAATACTTTTTATATAAATGAATGCATGAGAGAAAGCATAGAAGAATGATTAGAATTTCTGTTTCTTAATTCCCGTGACTTAGAATACTTAACAATTCATTTTCCTCATCCATGAAAGAGATTATACTAGTACCTCTTTCAGAGAACCTTTGAGTTAAAGCATATAAAGCTCCCATTTTATTGCCTGGAACATTTAAATTAAGAGGGACTATTAAGATAAAAATAATATTACTTACTATTTATGCAAAAGTTACAGTCAACCTTTCTCAATCAAAGATTTCTTTCTTTCTTATAGCTTGGTTCTAATCTATTACCAGGTGAAAACAAAGAGAAGAAAGTAAATGGATTTTCCTTTTTTTATCTTCCCTAGTAATTTATGCGAGAAAGTTATAAATATGAAAATACGACAGACACAGGTTAAACAGATTAAATAGACTCTACAGTCACAGATTCCTAGATCAGAAAAACATGGTAATATACCAAGAAGCAGTATAATTCCAGCAGAGTGGTTAAAATGCAATTTGTCCAGCCATCTGTTTCTAGGCTTGAATTAGTTAAGTCATTCAAAGCAGACTGTCATCTGATTGTAATAAATGCATATGCAGGAATATTTCAAGACCTTTATTTGAAGTCTGTTCCACTGTTTAATCACTTGGTACAATCAGTAGATTCTTTTACACTTAACTTTTAATCTATTTCTAAAATTAATCTATTTTACCCAGCTTTGGCCACTATATTAATGCTGGACTACTAATTTGTTTTTGTGTCTAAACCTAAGTACTTTTATTAATCAAAAGTTATTTGTTGAGCCTTGTGCCAGGACTGGGCTTGATGACAAGTTTTAATCCAGGATCTTTTTGTTGTTCCTTGACCTCCTTGGAGGCACTTTTCATATTTTCTAATAGTATTATTTTCATTTTTGCTGATCTTCGAATAAGCTTCAATTTCTCCACAACTCTCTTAAATCCTTCAGGAAGGGATTGATTATTGTCAAATATGGGAGAAATATTACGACTTATGATAAACTTGTCAAACTCTATTATTAATACTCCAACATAATGTTAGCTTTTAAACTAATTGCTCTATGCTGCTGAATCATCCAATTTGCATTATGTTATGAATTTCAAACCTTTTCCCCTTTCAATATCTGAGCACACAAAATCTTTCCCTTTATACATCAGTTTGAATTTATATTTTGCCTCACTCTCCTGTCTTTCATTTAAACTTACTAAATTCAGTCCTTGTTTTACAAAGTTGTTTTTTACATACTCAAGTTGAATTCTCATCCTTTTTCAGTTATTAATTTTATTGAAATGGATTCATAAACCATATAATCCATATAAAGTGTGCAATCAATAGCATTTGGTATAATCAGAGTTGTGCATTCATCACTTCAATGAATATTAGAGCATTTTCTTGCTCCACAAAAGAAGAGAGATAGAAAAAAAACCCCAGCAAAAATGAGCACAAAACACCCCTTAGTAGTTACCTCTCAATCTTTCTCTCCTCCTGACATACAAAACTGATATCTATTTAGGTGTCTATAATTTATTTATCATTTTGTATATATGCAGTCAATAAGTTGTACTTTTTGTCTAGTTTCTTTCATTTAGCATACTTTTTTTTTTTATTTGAGAAGTTGTGAGTTTACAAAATAATCATACATACCATACAGGATTCCCATACATTGTCTCAAAATCAACACCTTACATTGTTGGGGCACATTTGTTACAGTTGCTGAAAGAACGTCATCTTAATATTACTACTATCTATAGGCCATAGAGCTTATATTTGGTATAGTTTTCCCACAAACCATCCTATTAATACCATGTATTATTATAATATTGTATATTTGTTATAATTCATGAGGGAACATTCTCATATGTGTACAGTTAACCACAGTCCATCATTCACCACGGGGTTCACTGTGCTATATGGTCCACTGCCTTGTATCATCCTTCCAAAGTGTGCTTTCACTGGCTCACACAGTTTTATTATAGAATTGTGCTTCCATCAGCTCAGTCCATTTCATAATGTTTTCATTACTATTATTATTACTAATTTTTCTATCTGTAGAAAAAATCCCATACCCCCTTATATCCTTCCATTTTTGACCCTTAGCATTGATAAAGTAACTTCTTTGCCATTGCTGTAAAAATATATTATTGTTAACTATATATTATACATTGATAGTTTTTTTTCCATTTATCTACATATTCTTAAGACCTTGTAATAGAGGAAATTCTTGTGTTTGTACTATTAACTTAAATCATTATCCACCACCAAAATCACTATGCCATATAGTCCCTAGATTATCTTCTAGTTTTCTTTAAATTGACATTAACCTCCCTAGACCATTATACTCACTGCAATGTGTTATCATCAACTCTATCCATTTCCCCACATTTCAGTCCACCTTATTAAAAATTCTAATACATTCAGCATCAGCTCCCCTTCTAAACCCACATTCTATCTCCTAGTAGTCTATACTCTAGAGTTAAAAGCCATGAGCTTGCTCATCATATTTAGTTCATATTAGTAAGACCATACAATTTGTCCTTTTGTATATGGCTTATTTCACTCAACATAATGTCCTCAAGGTTTATCCATGTTGTTCTATGCATTCGAACTTCGCTTATTCTTATAGCTGAATAATATTTCATTCTATGCATATAGCATATTTTGTTTATCCATTCATTGGTTGATAGACATTTGTGTTATTTTCATCTTTTAGCAATTGTGAAAAACATTGGTGTGCAAATGTCCATTCATGTCCTTGCTTTCACTTCTCAAATTTTTTTTACCCCCTTCCTGTTTCACTTCAGTACAGTTCAACCCAGTATTCAGTACCTGTTATGAGACAGGCATTCTGCTAGATATTAAGGCTACAAAATTCATAAACACAGGCCTTATCAAGAAGTTATAAATATAGAGGGAACAGAAAATGTGGTAAATTCCAAATGCTAAGATACAGAAATGCAAAATTCAGAGGGATAGTACATAGCTTGGAAGTAGGCTTCCTGGAGGAGATGGTGCTAAATTGAACCATAAAGATCTAATGGGAATTCAATTAGTAGTGAGGAAGATAAGAATGCAGCATTGCAGACAAGGGAACAATTCAAACAAAAGTTTAGAGGTTTGCTTATTACTAGTGCAAAATGAAAGCTGGGGAATGATGAGAAACTTAATAACTTCATTTCACTAAGAAACTGATAAAACCCTATATGCTCTTTGGTTGTGTAATTAGGGTTATCTAGTGTTTGAATTGTTGAATACATTGGTTAGAATATTGGGCAATATACCAGTTGGCAAAGAAGAAAGCAATTAATAAGGCTAAAATAAAGATGCAAGCAAACTCCATCTCCAATCAAAATCATGGCAATGCCTAAACCTCTAAATTGTGTGACTATTAGAAGTAGTGCAGATTTGTTATCTCATGATTTATATGAATTACGGATATCATCAAGCCATGTTTATCTTTCACCATCACCACAAATAGGGCCCTGGAGTAAAAGTTACCTATGTCAAATCTGTACAGACAATATAAAACTCTAGCAAACTGGGCATGCCTTGCATTTACAGACATTCAGTGACTCTTTAATGATGATGAATATAATGGTGGCAATATTGATGATGAAAAGCAACAGATATTGCAGTTCACCAAAAATGATGCATTTCCCCTGGGAAAATCCATGCTTTAATGGTGTGTCCACTACAATTATATCTGATTTTTACTAAACTGCTTTTGCTTGCATAGCTCTGTGCTAGGATCAATGATGGGCAACAGCCTCTGCTCACAAATCCAGTGAATTTTTTGATAAGACAAAAAGTTACCATAATGTAAAAGCCAGTGTCATAGAAAGGGGGGATTAAAGTACAATGGAGTTTTAATGGAAATTGAGATCATAAGGCCATGGGGAAAAGAAAATTAGAAATAAATCTTCATAAGGAGATGGTGTTCAAGTTGACCTTGGAAAAAGCATGTCCAAAATCAAGAAAAGAGGAAACTTTTTAAGGGAAGAGAGCATCTGGTTTAGTTTGAGTACAGACTCTGTGTAGGCAAGAAGCAAGAAATGTGACTAGAAAAGAAAGTTGCATTCTTAAATGTCAAATAAAGAAATTATATGAATGGTTTATTCCATTGACTGTGTGTAGTCACTGGAGGTTTTGAGTTGGGGAACAATGTAAGGATCGATCTCAATTTAGGAAGTTTTATCTTATGGGAGCTTACAGGATAGGGTGTAGCAAGGGAAATTTGGAGGTATGTGGAACTGTGGAAGGTTCTGGTCATGGTCCCTGAAAGAAATAATGATCCCTTAGAAAGAAGGTGGTGAGAGAAATGGAAAGTAGGACAGACATGTAAAGCTTTGAAGAGGTCACCTACTCAGGATGCTAGCCCTTAAAACATGAGTTATTAGGAGAATGGATGCACCAAACATGGTCATAGGGAATTCAGGAGAAGTAACTCATTGAATTTCATTTTATACAAGCTGAGTTTGAAGTGCCAACAGACATTTAGGTGGAAACAAAGTGGGTAGTTTGTAAATTGGGTATGGATTATGGAAGTGCATGGAATAGGGTTGATTATTTAAAAGGCATCTACTTAAAAATAACCTTAAATTCTATAAAGTGAAAGAAATAAAAATGCCTATTATAACTGTATATTATAGTTCATGTTATATTATAATGTAATTACATTACTACACATATGTCTTAGTTACCTGGGGCTTTTATGACAAATACCATGCAATGGGTTGGCCTAAACAACAGAAATATATTGCCTCTTGGCTTTAGAGGCTAGAAGTCCAAAATCAAGGTGCCAGCAAGGCCATGCTTTCTCCAACATCTTAAGGATTCTGGTGATGACTTTCTAGCAATCCTCAGCCATCTGTCTCTTTCTGTCTCCTCCTCTGGTTTCTACTGACTGTGTTTAAATTTCCTTTGCTTATACAGACTTCAGTCCTATGGACCTCACGTTGTCTGGCCACATCTTGACTAATAACATCTTCAAATGTCCTAGTTACAAATGGGTTCATTCCTGCACAACTGAAGGCTAGGACTTGAACATGCCTTTCATGGAAGACATGATTCAATCCTCAACATACATTCAAATGTGTTCTCTCATTGAATTCTCAGTGTGATCCTGTGGGCCAGTTGACAAAGAATGAAAAGCAGGAGAAGAACTCCTTCATTTAGAAATCAGGAAGGCAAAAAATTGTATCTCCCCCAAAATGAAGAGAATGAAAATGGTGGTAGAGGGTGGAACAAATGGCTCTTATATTTCAAAGCATCTTTCCTTATTTTTGCATTAATTCAAGTGCCTATTGTTTCTTACCTGGATTGTCCTCATAAGATGCTAGCAGGCTATCCTGCCTTGCAGGTCATCCTCATTCAACTGCCATATCGATCTTTTAAAAGTTCAGATATAATATTTTGTTCTACTGCTTAAATACCTCTGTACTCCTACACCCCTTTCCCTTTCTTATCATATAAAACCTCATTCCCACCATCTAGTGCTCCAAGTTCACCTTGAAATATTTGACATTCCCCATGCCTAGGAATGTATATTAAGATCTGTGGAAATATTCTTGTGCTGCTATTTCTGCCCAAATCTTACCTCTTCCCACAATAATCAACAAAATCTTATTTAGCCTACAACTTCCAGATCATGTGTTAATCCCCCTGTGACCCTTTTCTGATCCCTTTTCCCCAAGCAGATGTTTAGTCCCATCAGCCTAGGCTGATGTTTGATTCACAATTTCAGATATATCTCCGTGCTCATCTGAGCCTGCCAGGCCTCATGTATTTAAGTATATTGAACGAAATTTAGTAAACAAACATGAAATCACCCTTTTGTTTTATCCCAGCAAAAGTATTAGCGAATTTGATGTTATATCTATGTTAATTACATCATAGTTGATTTGATTGAAACTTGCCATTGATATATATGACAACCTACAAATTGCAACAAGTATTTTCTGCATTCTGTACAATATAGATCTGTCAGACATGAAGATATCATGAAGAATAGCAACTTTAGCAAATACATGTGGCCAAGCAAAGGTCTACTTTAATGTTTACCTCACTGAGGAAAAATTAGTAAATCATGGCCTCTCAATCATCATCTCAATTACATATACACAATCAGATTATAATCATACTTCTTAGGTTTATGTTTGATTTTAAACAATAACTATGACTGCTTTTATCAAGTAATAATAGTGCTTAGCTTGATTCATTGGGACATGACACAAGCAGCTCTAGAAGCACAAATTGAATTTTTAATTATTACTCAATGGGTGTGATCCTAATGCTAGTTGGCTAACTGCCTATCAACTGAAATATCTAAACTGAGTAAAGAATGATGCTATATTACATGAAAAGACAGCAGGGGCAAGAGAAATTTCTAGAGTTGCAAGCCATTAAAAGAACGTTAGATTTTTGTCCTTTTAAAAATTTATATGACATCAAGCTTGTATCATCCCACATCAGAGTGAAAAAGGACTTCTAAGGTTCTACTACCAAATAATAATTTTATGCTCTAGGCAAATTGTAATGCAAATATATACTAAAAATTATTAAACTAGTGAAGAAAATTTGCATGTTGCACTTACATAAATTTTTCAAGATGGCTATATATATTTTGTTGTTGTCAGAGAACTGAAAAAAATTAAATAAATATGACATCTTTGGAAAATCAACTTTCCAAAATCATATCAATTCAAATATTGGTGAACACTGAAAACACTCTGATAAGCATTATTTCTGCATTAGAAAAAAGGTCAAAACTTTGGACATTAATACAAAGTCTCCTTCATCTGTTCTTGCCAATGTTTGACACCCACCTCACTGTCCTCTGCCCCCATCTCTGTGCCAAAGTAGTTCAGTCAACCCCATGATATCTATTGCTTTGCCTCATACCATGTGTCTACCTCAACAGTTTTGTCATTCCCATTATGATGATAAGCAGCTCCTATTATTACCTTGCTGCTTGACCTAGTCTTCTAGGTGATTCATCTTCTCCATTATGGGTTTAAAAATCTCACTTTTCCTAAAACCTTATTTTTTCACCCTTTTGCTTTATCTACTTTACCAATCTTGTAGATTAATTATCTTATTCTACAACGCCCATATTTATTCTCTAATACCAAACCAGAGAGTGTAGGGGGGTCAAATTGCTTCTCTATTGCCATTTTTAAGGGCATTTAAGTGCCTTTTTAAAAAGTGTCTTTATCAGATAAAATCCATCCTATCTTTCTGTTTCGGCCATTTACAATCATTATTGACACTCTCTATTCACTTATGGGTTTCTTCTTCAACCTGTTCATTGCATTAACTTTATCCATTTTAACACCCAATTTCCTTAAGACTTCTTAACTTCCATAGACCTCCTGCTCATGCCATATAATCCTGAAAATAACCATCACACAGTGTGTCTTCTCTGATCTCTCCATCTCAGTGCCACGTCTCTTCAACCAAAGATTACTTTCAATTTAATAGTCCCATTCATCTGCTATGTTATCCAATAAACAAACATATCATTAAAACATTTAGAATGATAGAATAGCAGAGCTCTGCAGCTGTAAACCCTTTCGTCTTCTAAACTTTTGGCTCAATTATTTCAGTACTAGCACAATCAATCCCATCATCATCATGAATCTTTCAAATCCACTATATCAATCTGAAACCAAGATTCCTTCCTTAGCTTCCCCAACCAGGCTACAGAGTAATTCTTAGTGAAAACAAAACCTTGAAGAACTAAACAATTATAGTGTCTTGCTTTTTATTTTCAGCAGGCCATTATCACTACTTAGTACTCTTTTTATTCATATGTAAATTCCCAGTGAACCTTACATACTGCCATCCCATATCTCCTGAAGGGTCAGTGGAAACCCTCATTCTTTATAGAGATGAGATTTGTTTGGCTTAAGCAGTCAATGTTAACACTGGGGAGACTACTATATAAAATCGAAATCAGCTGTGACTGGAAAACAAGCCACTCCAGAAAATTCTAATTCATGATCAATGTGTGGACAAAAAGGGTCATTGATAGAGTGAAGTCCAGAAAGGCAAAGGGCTTGAGCATGCTCAGATCAGGGAATGAGAGACCAGGAATATTCCAAGTTATCGGTACAAGTAAGAAGGATTAGGAATATAATAGGCGTCCACTTAGAAGGATTTGCTGAAAATCTGACAAAAAAACGTAGCACAGAGATCTTAGGTATGGGCTTGGGTAACATGGGACAGGGACCACAGAAAAGAAGCTTCAAGACTCTGGTCTGGAGAAAATGAATGCACTATTAGGCACAGTGTGAGCTGATATAAGGCCCAGGAGGAAGAATGGTGTGGATATAGAATAATGTCTTTTAGGTTCAGGAGTATAGAGCTAAACTAGGCCCTGGAGGCAGGGAATGAACTAGCTCTACAATAATATTACAAATAACCCTGTGGTGGGAGCAAGTAGGAAAGAAGACTGAAATGAAGAAGTGAAGAGGAAGAGCCGAACAGCATCCTGGCATGGATTCTTTTGCCTCTCCTCCCCCATGTCTTCACTGTCTTCACTTCAACATATATCTGTATACTTTTCAATTTATTGCTTCAGATTCACAAAAGAAACTTTCTCTAAAGATGACTAAGGACTTTTTGACAATCATGATATTTATTTGGTCTTGAAGAGTCTAGGGAGAGTCTCTTAAAATATTTTAATTTTCTCTGCTTACGAGTTGTGTCTTACACCAGCATAGACAAATTTTAATTTCAGCTATCCGTACATATAGTATTTTAAGGATCGTATTACAAAGAGGAAAACAACCAGAAACTTTCAGAACATGGTTTTATTAATCCCTCATTGTTATTGACCAAAACTTAGCAAATGGCAGTCTCAGTTTAGGTTCATTGAGTAGCTCTTACCCTGACCTTTAATTTCATGTGAGTTCCATATTTGCTGGATTTTCAATAATAATGCACACCATTCATTTGAATTAGAATATCAAAATTATTCTGCAAAACTAGAGAGACTTGTTAGAAGGTAATTAATAGCATATATATACATATATATATATAATGCTGCTTATTATATATATAATGCTATATATATATAATGCTGCTTTAGCAACTGAGCCCAATGGCCAGTATTTACCAAATCTTTATTTGCATAAACTAAAATAGTCTATTCAGAAAAATAAAGGTAACCATTCCACCTGGATTTTAACCATATCTCTTCCAACTTCCTCTAGGATCTTGCTCTTACAGTGATCTTCTTGCTTTCTTCCATGGGTTCCTGTTCTTCTCCCTTCCCTTTCCTCCACTTTCTGCCCTTCGAACAAGTTGAATAAAAAATCATCCTCCTACATAACTCTGCTTCCGTTTTAACTCTGCTTTGCTTTTGCTTGCTAGATTTGGTCAAGTATTTGCCATTATCAATATGACCTTGAAGAAGTTACATATAGTACACATTATTTTATATAGTAAAATCATACCAAGTTATATTAAGTCATTTTGATCTCAATCTATAACATTGAGAAAAAAAAAGTTGTGCTAATGATTCCTAAATCCATTCTTAAAACAATGTTCTATAATTATAAAAATATAACTTTTTCAAGAATTATAATTCTAGGCAATTTTTAGGACTGGAAGCTATCTAAGAGATAACTTGGCTAAACCCCTTCATTTTATAAAGAAAGAATTAATTATTGCTTAGAATGTATTATGCACCTGAATAATACAGATTTTCCCCATTAATTTATGCTTTCTCAATTCATAAAATTATGAATACACACAATATGAATCACTAAGTATAAGTCAGGAGCTGGTATTTTCAAGGAAATTAAATACAGTTTTGTCAGTATATATAGTATAATACCACTTTACTAATATGCTTACCTGCAAGGTATCTGGCATTTGATATACACTAAGTAGTTGTTGCACTGAATTGTGACTATTTGAGATAACTGTTGTGCATATTAATTATTATAAAAGCAGGTATAAACTATTTTGACCTGTTTATTCACTTCATTGTGTAGAACAGAGGACAAAAGTATGTCCTAAAAGTATGTAGGATGTATAAGGGTTTTATTATTTACAGGCACTGTCCTACATCACTTTATATTAGTCATTTCATTCAGTCCTCACAGCAACCTTATGAGACATCTGTTTTAGAAGGGAAGAAACTGAGGCTCAAAAAGGTCAGATAATTTGCCTAAACTTTGTGGAAAATTTGGAATTCAAATCGAGGCACAAGTTCTTGCTTTACACTGGTGCTTTCTTCTGCCTCTTCTCAGGAGCCAGCTCTAAATCCTGACTCAGCTGATTTCTTTTTGGCTTGATTAACATACTAGGTCTCTCCTTTCAATACATGGTTACCAGAAATCGATTTGGAATGATACAGTCTTTATCTCTGGATAAAAATTGCCAGTAGGGCATGTAGTTAGTTTGGTTCAATCTATTTGCCCAAGGAAAAGTGGCACTGTGATTAGCTGTGTCAGTCACATGACAACCCTTTTACTAGGAGTGATGAGTAGGTCCCAATAAAACCACTTCAAAATGGGTAACATGGTATCCCAAAGTTTTAAATAAGGAATCTTTGAAGCAGAATCTGGATTAGGCTAAATAAGAGCTGAGACTCCTGAAAAATGAACTTACACCAATTCACTGGACTTTTGTTTTGTTTTGTTTTGCTCAATGTAACTCAAATTTAAATTTTGAGAACCAAAAAAACCCAGGGCCCTTGGGTTTCAATTAATAGAGCTGATGCAGGCCTTTTCTGTTCTAGTCCCAGGGATTCGTGTGGCACACATCTCACATGGCCTTAAAAAAAAACTTGGTATTGTGTTTGTGCCTATGAGAGATATTAAAAGGTAAAGAAGAGGTAAAGGAAGGATTTTTGGTTAATAAAAATCACTCTTTCATTTGCCTCTATTTCCATTTGTCCTTGCTTTCCTTGCTGTCCTTGCCAGCTTTTTTCAAGTACCTGCCATTGTGAGTACAACCTTGAAAAAGTCATACTGAGTCATTTGGACCTCAGTCTGTAATATAAGAATGTGTTTATCACCTTTTGGTGTTTTAAGAAAGAATCTGATAAAGATTTACATTTTTTCTAATTCTAGACATCAAACTAAGGTTTCTTTGAATAGAAAATTATAAACAGAGCCATAATATGTTTGGGCTTGGGCTTTATAGAATATATTATTTACTCATATATAGGATAATGAATTATATTTACTCATGAATATTGTGCCTATTAAATGAAATAATGTGGGTAAAGAACCAAGAACATAAGAGAAGATAGATTTAGGTTTTTCCAATCCTATATCAGATATGATTAGAAAAGGAATCAGTCATCAGTATTATTTTCATTTTCTAACTTTCTATAAACCCCACATCCCTATTCCCAACATTTTTGATAATATTAAGTTCAACATGATGCATAGGGCAGTGGTTTGCTAACTGGTTTCCCAGACAAGCAGCATCAGCACTGTATAAGACTTGTTAAAAATGCAACTATGGGGCCCCACCTCGGGTCTACAGTCAGAAATTCTTGGGGTGTGGCCCAGCAATCTGTGTTTTAAGTCTGTCAGGTGAAGCTGATGTAAGCTAACTTTGAGAACCACTGGCATAGGGATTTTCTCATCCTCTTTTGCAGGACATCTTAACCTAGGCTAGGGAATAAAGGATTAAGTTCTTTGCTACTTATTATCTAGACAGAAATTTATTTCAGTGATTTAACATAAAAAATCCCATATAATTCTCTTCTCACATATACACTTATCCCCAACTTCACAAAAAGTTGAGAAATAGTTCTTGGCTTGGCTGTTTTGTTCTTGCCAATGGCATTATATTTTGCCATCACTAACATTTATCCTTTGGTCATCCCTTTTGGGGAGCTATGGGCTGCTGCAATGGTGGAACTCTAATGTCACTGGATGTTTTCCAACAGTTTGATTCCTCACTGGGTGAAGCTCCCAGAGTATCTTCTCCCACTGCCTATATAAAATATAAACTTTGAAACACTGAAGGAGATTTTTGAGTGTCATTTTGTGGATACTGTTCCCAATTTTCAGAAATGCCCTATAAAGCATATTTATCATTTTGCTCTCACAATATGCCTTCATCATGTTCATAAATGTTTGCTTGACTCTCACATCCTGGAGTTTGTGTAGATGTTCTCAGGTGGTGAGTAGTGTTTGTATACTAGCCAGCTGTATCATCACCCATGATAATTAGCTTCACACTCGTCCATTGACACAGTAAAGCTGCTTAGAATCAGTATACCACAAAGTTTCATGATAGAGAGTCAGGTCTTCTTGACTTAGGTAGGATTAGCTTGGCTATACCAGTTGTGGTTCATCATCATTCATTTGCTCTCTAGTTCTAGGGGCTAATCTATACTTACTTACCTGTATAGCTTAATAATTGAAGGGCTCTAGGCAAAGTTCAATATTTTATACTTTTCTGCTGTAAAGGACAAGCATAAGCTTCATATTTGCATTGGTTCTATTTCGGTTGCAAATAAGACTCACCAGAATCATCTCAAGGAAAAGACTTATTTTACATATAATGTAGGCTTCCATTTTCATTGTCCTAGCTAGGGTGGTCTAGTATTTTATTATATCCATTAAATACTACTGCAGAAGTTCCTCTCCACTTCCACAAGTGTCTAGAGGCTCCTTGTTGATTTTAGAGTCCACGAAATAAGTTTTTGGGCACTTTAACTATGTTCCAGGTGTTGATTCTAGAGCTGAGGGAATACTATAGGAGGCATTCCATGGGAAAACTTGGAGGTGGCATGGGTTTGGAGTTATACCAGTCACACACTTAGGTACAGGGGATTCCAAGTCCCCACTTGCTGCGAAATTATATCTACTGAGAATGGCATTTCCATGCAGATCAAGACTTGGTAGTCTAATGGTGAGGACTCTGATCCCACACAGCTCCTACATATTCACTTAGCTCTTCATTCCCTGGCTTCTTCTGGCCTCAACTTCACTTATGAATGCTCTGTTTGCTTGGGGTACCTGGCATTGAGGGCTTTCTACTTGGTCTTTCCTTATTCCCAAACTGCTTTGGCTTCCTATCCACACTACCTTTGTTCACCTTCATGCTAAAGTCTTCTTCTTTCCTTTTCTTTCACAATGTTTCTTTGTGGGCAAGCAGGTAGAAAGTGCTTATCTATTCACACTTCTACCCCAATTATTAGTAGCAAAACTTCTTCCTCCACCCCCACTAGAGGGCAATAAGAGCTCATTCTTCACGAACACAAATGCTAGACATCTGTCCTTTTGGGTAGCTTTGATCAAATGACTTATTCTAGAAAGAGCCCCAGAAAAGGTGAAGAGGGTTGTTAGGGAGTAGGAAACAGATGCAATATAAATCTTCACTTCTCCACTTTTCAGAGTAAAGTTATTCCTAGTCAACGGACTTTTCCACTTGTAGTCCCCAGTTTATGAAGAAAGGAAGTGATATTATCATAGCATTCTTAGTGCATTATATAAAAGCTTTGGACAGTGTGCTAAATAGATACTGACTGGGGCACCTTGTTTGGTCATAACCACTTTTAACAGTAACTACGTCGGTGGCAGTTCTGGTTGCCTAAGCCATCTTGTATATATAAAACGGTTCCTTAACAAAATGCTGGTCAGACAACAATGAACTCTGGAATGCCTTGAGAAAATGGCTTAAACTTGTCAGATTCTTGCTTTTATAAACTTAAATTTGAAATAAGACACCTGGGAAATATTTTCCAGTTAGCAGTGGGAATTTAAGGTGAAACATCATGTTATAGAGAAAAGGCCCAAAGAAGTCATGTTCAAACTGAATTTGTGAAGGAGCAAGAAATAATCAGAAAGGAGATGTGTGGAAAAGCAGGTCCATCTTAGGAAGAAGAGAAAAGGTGATCCCCAGAACAAGCTTCTCACGGCTTTCCACTCACAGTACATATATATATATATATATATATATATAATATATAATAGGCTATGTGTTCTAATTTTGATTAAAAAACTTAACATTTTAAAAATATATTTTAAAGTCATTTGATCCTTTTTGGGTTATTTTCTACTAGTTCCTCTCATTCTTCCAAGTGTCTGGAGCCTTATCATTTTTGTCATCCTGCTAAAGGTTTTCCTTCAGTATTTAGAGTCAAAGCCTTTTTTTTTTAAGGGACATGCTGGGGATTTAACCTGGGACCTTATGTCTCATAATCTCATACATGGGAAGCAGGTATGAGAACTACATCCACTCCCCTAGAGTTAAAGCCTTTTGAAGACTCTTTTCTTACTGCTGGTGACAGCACCAGCTCGCTGTTCTGCTGAAGGATCTTGAAAAATGGACTCATTGCAGAAGTATGCAAAACTCATTTCACCACAGAAATCAGAGGATTTAGTTGGTTTATCTGACTGATGATTCCCTAATTGGAAATCTCTTAGTTCTTTTGGCTTCTAGGGTGAGTTTCTCTGAAGCTTCTAGACTGGCTTGCTCTGAGACCACCAGCAATCTAATTCTCTCTTCTCAGATGGCTCATGAGTTGGCCTTAGAGTTAAAGACTTTCCATTTCATCTCATTTCTTTCACGGAGGAGAGATTAATTTACTAGTCCCTGTAGCTTCATGAGTGACATCATACCCCTACTTCCTTAACTTTGAACACATTTAGCAGGACTGAGGATGAATAGTCCTTTAGGCATTTTCTTAACTTATCACTTGTGCACTTAGAGTCACTTTGCCCTCCCCTAGAGAAACCATAGAGAGGTGGTACCCAGACATAAGTCATGACTTCTTCCTATCCTTTGTCCTGGTGATCAGGTACATGAAGTCCAAATTTTTCATATACTTAGAGGCCTTAAACTGAAATATAATATTATTGAAGGCATGCTGAAATAGAAGGCCCACCAGATGATTATTTCCACATGAAATCTCAGAGGATGTCATATTTGCCAAGACTTTAAGGAATCCTCTGGTGATGGAAGCACCAGCTGTGGTGACTCTCTTCTGTAGGGATGGGCTGGCAGTGAAGATGTCTGCTATAGGACTAAACTCACTTTTATAAATGGGAATTACAGAAGCCAAGACAAAAAAGTCAGAGAGTGTCACTTAACTCTGAGTCACAGGGAATGAGATTATCCTAATGAATGACAAGATTAGGGGGATAGGCAGGGGCCTAACACACAGAGTAATGGAGAAGATCAATAGAATACATAGTAGATGGATGACTCTAGCTAGCTTGCTGTTGCAGACACTTTCTCTTCCTTGGGAAGGACATTGTTCATCATCATCTCCTTAATTGTCCTGGGTGAGTTCAATGAACTGGAGAGTAAGTTTTGCAACTCTGCTGAAATACAAGGCTCAACTGGCACATGAACAGAACAAAAATTTTAAATCTCTGGGACATATATTTATCAAAAAGAGTGCTAATTATAGGTTCAAATAAAAGGAGCAGAAGGGAAGCAGACTTGGCCCAATGGATAGGGCGTCTGTCTACCACATGGGAGGTCCACAGTTCAAATCCCAGGTCTCCTTGACCTGTGTGGAGCTGGCCCATGAGCAGTGCTGATGTGCGTGAGGAGTGCCGTGCCACGCAGGGTTGTCCCCCATGTAGAGGAGCCCCATGTGCAAGGAGTGCACCCCATAAGGAGAGCAACCCAGTGCAAAAGAAAGTGGAGCCTGCCCAAGAATGGCGCCGCACACACAGAGAGCTGAAACAAGATGATGATGCAACAAAAAGAAACACAGATTGCCGGTGCCGCTGATAAGGATAGAAGAGGTCACAGAAGAACACACAGCAAATAGATACAGAAAGCAGACAACTGGGAGTGGGGGAAGGGGAAAGAAATAAAAAAATCAATTAATTAATTTTAAAAAAAAGGAGCAGAAGAGACATGTATAGAGAATCTACCTATAAATGAATCTAACTCTGTTACACTGGGGAACATAAATTCCAAAGTAAGGCCCAATGACAAGGTGACAAATTCCTGAGCTGTCTGCCCTGCTTATAGTTTCTGGATGTCTCTGGAGCCTCAAGAGCCCTGCCATTTCAAGCATTGTTTACTGTGGCAGTCAATGAGATCCTGCTGAGAAGTACATAAGTGTAATTTCTGGAATGACCTCCCAGGTCACTTTGCAACGTCTTACCATAAAAATTCATTTGTATTTACTATTTCTCCCTTTTGGTCAAGGTCATTTTCCAGATGCATTGCTAGTTGGTACTTGGTTGATATCATGTAAATTGGATCTAATAGGCAAAAAGTGAAAGCTTTTTACAGGCAGTGGTGATATATGTCCATACCAGAGAAGGGAAGAAAAATTGTCAGAAGATTCAGTGGCCTTCCAAATAAGTCAAACTTTTAGAGTTCCAGTGGTCAGAAGCATTCTTGAACCTCCCATCCAAAGTAAAGGACGAATTACTACATCCTTGCACCTCTCACCACACAAATAAGTAAGCATGATGCCTATTAGGCTGCCAGTTTTGAGTTGCTGTATGGCTTGACCAAATTTATGGTGTTAGAGGTGTCAGCAATGGGGAAGATGTTGTGTAGTATTTATAGCAAGTCCCAATGGGATAATCACAGCCCAGATCCCTAGGAATCTGGTGCAAGGTAATGCTATCAACAGTGGAGAATTATTTACCTTTGGAAATTAACTCCTAGAGTATTACTGGATCCTAGTAGAGACAGAAAATCTAACTATAGAATAGAAAGTGATCATGCAGCTACATATGCCTATAATGAACTGTGTTCTGTCAAACTCACAATCATAAATTTTGGCAGGCTCAGTAGGCTGTAAAGAATAACCTTGCCAAAAGAGAAGGCTGGTCTTTTCTCCTGACTCCTGGGAGATAACCTCTACAACTTTTGAGTACCTTATCTGAAAGAATGTCTTGATTTATCGGAGTTTTTTGGGCCTCACTGTATTTTCTATGTTAATGATATGATTTATGGTAAGGGGTCTTGGGCCATGAGGTATCAGCTTGACCTATGGAGGAGCTGCAAACTAAGGTCATCACTTAGGCAGTCAACCATGTCTACTTAGCCAAGCTCCAATGAAACTCAGGAAAATAAGGCTTGGATGAGTGTCCTGATTGGCATTACACCATGCATATTGTCATATGTACCCTGGACCATGCACTTCTTTGGTTGGCTGATTTTAATCAGTATACTCTCCCTGTAATTAACTGTAACTGTAAGTATATTGGCTTTTCTGAGTTTTGTTAGCCCTCCTAGTGATGTATTAAACTGAGGATGGTCTTGGGGACTCCTGAACTTCTTACTCATTAACAGACCAGTCATTGAAAGAATGGAAATGATAACATCTGGATTAAAGATAAGCAAGACAAATGAGCACAAGCAAACTGCATGAACAGGTAACCTAGACAACCATATCATCCGCCACTTTTGCACCAATACTTTTCTCTCTCCTTACGTATACACTCATATAGGGGATCCTTTATTTCCAAATGGTAGTGGAAGAAAAATTCTAATCTTGGCTTTATGGAGTAGGCTCAGTAAGTGCATACAAGCTAAAAGTGGAAGCACTTTGGGGCAGCTTTGATAGACAGAGGCATGAGAAAATCCTTTCAACTGGGAATTTCAACTGTTGTACCTTGTGACAGTTTGAAATTATTTTATGCATCCCAAAAAGAGAAAGATTATGTTTTTAAATAAATTTGTTCCTGTGGGTATGATACCTTTTGATTGCATTATATTTGAATGAGGGCCCTTTGATGAGATTACATGATAAGATTGCTTTAGCACTTTTGGTCGGACTACATCTGTGAGGTGTGACTCAGGTTAAGTCTCCTCCCTCTTGCTGGGTGTGTTATAAATGGGACACAGAGAGAGACGTATTTGATCCTGCCATCTGTGAGAGAACTAGAGGATCACTTAAGCATAAAGCTCCCAAGAGGCTGAACTCACAGAGCAGCTCAAGAGGACATGGTGAGCCCAGAGAGGAAGGCTGAGATTTTAGCAGTGATTGGTAGCCATCTTGCTTTGCCACATGCCCAGACAACAGCATGAACAGTAGCTGAATTTGGTGAGAAAACACCTCTTATGGTGCCTTGGCTTGAACTTTTTATGGCCTTGGAACTATAAGCTTTTGCCCCAAATAAATATCCTTTATAAAAGTTAACCTGTTTCTGGTACCTTGAATCAGCAGCCCTTTGACAAACTAAAACAGCATGGTCATCTAATTGGTGTGGGAGGAAAACTGACCTGAGGTTACAATATGGGTGGATTTATGAACAGCTACAAATGGCTTGGCTGGCCGGTCAAAAATCTGGATGGAGAAACACTGAGAGGTTAGGAATAAGAGAGCCAGAGGTAAAGGCATATGGATGGACATATGATACTGTTTACAAATTTTAATTTTTTTAGGAGGTACTGGGTATTGAACCTAGAACTTCATCTATAGGAAGCAGGGTCTCAACCACTGAGTTACATCCACTCCATGCAAACAAATTTAAAGGTTTTTGTATCACATGTTAATGCCCCCCAGAGAGCATCTACCATTGAAATAGCAAAACATTGTGGTAGACAAAGTAAACTGAGTAGTTGATATCACTCAAGCTTTGGTCACCAGCCAGACCAGTTCTGGACATAGTCACAGAAAATGGGCTATGTTTGAGCACAACAGCATGATTTCCATTCAGTGATACTCATCTAGCAAATATAGCCACTAATATTCAACTTTCCAGAAACACAGACTAATGCTGAATCCCTTATGTGGCACCATTATTGAGAAGACCAAGTTTTTGGTAGAAAATTGATAACATTATACCTTGGTAACTTGAAAGGGCCAGGATTTCATTCTGACAAGAATAGACACTTACTATGGGATTTCCTTTCCTACCTATATAGCCTAAGCCAGTACGATTAACCAAAGGCTCATGGAGTTTTTGATCCAATATCACAAGTTCCCATGTATTATTGTATCATACCAGGATCACCATTTTACACTAAAGTAGAAGTGGGAGTGGGCCCATGACAATGGGAACTACTACTCATATATCACATACGAGACCACCCAGAAACTGTGGCCTGATAGAACTTTGGAACAGGTTGTTAAAGACACAACCAAAGCCCCAGCTTTCACAGATGTTGATTCCAAGGGCATAGCATGCTCTAATAAGCTTCCTATACCTTAAAATCCATGGCAGTGTCTCCTTTCTGGACAAACCACCCTGCAACATACATACTAGTTACTCAGACCAATGTTTGTTAAACATAACTGAAGTTCCCTCATAATCTGATGCTAATATACTCTGTAGTTAACATTAAGCTTGACTCTCTAGTATCTATTACACCATGAAGTCATTTCAAGCAATCAAGACTATTACATTTCCCTGGCTAGTGGCCAGTCCTTTCAACAGCATTCAATCCAACTACAGCTCATCTTCTGCTCCACTCTAATGCTACTCCAAGGTACACTGTTAGCTTGCCTTTACTTCTGCCCTTTCTCCCTACAGTCTATTCTCTGAGGGCAGAGTAATCATTACCAAAATATAAATTAGATCATACCCCTCAACTCTTCAAATCTTTTGAGTGCCTTTATATCTCCTTTATAAAAAATCCAATGTCCATAACAAGGGCAATAAGATCTTCTGTGATCTGGCACCCTTGCTAACTGTCTGAACTCATTTCTTTTTTTTCTTTTTATCTTTTTTTTTTTAAAGATACATAGATCACACAAAATGTTACATTAAAAAATATAAGAGGTTCCCATATACCCCACTCCCCACACCCCACACTCCCCCTATATCAACAACTTCTTTCATTAGTGAGGTACATTCATTGCATTTGATGAGTACATTTTGGAGCACTGCTACACAGCATGGATTATAGTTTATGTGGTAGTTTACACTTTCTCTCAGTCCTTTCATATAACGTCCTGCATCTGTCCCTGCAATATCATTCAGGACAACTTCAAGTCCCAAAAGTGCTCCAATATCACTCCTATTTTTCCCTCTTCATACCTTCAGCAACTCACGTGGCCATCACCATCCCAGGGTCCTCAGGATGGAGGAATAAAATATGGATTAGAGTGGACTCACTGGTATTTTACTATAGAATTATTGTGACTCTAGCAATGGAAGAAACTATGTCACTGATGTGGAGACAGTGAACTCAGTTCTTTACATACTCTATTATCATTCTGTTTTAGTGACTCTGTCTTGCCTGATTGAGCAGACAAGATCACTCCTGTATCAGAGGTTTAGACTTTATGTTTTCTCTGTAAAGAACCATCTCTACCAAAGTATTCAGATCTCTCAGTTCACTCATGTCTCTACATGAAAGTCACTTTTTCAAATATCTTCTCTGACAACCTTATCTGAAATTTTTACCCCACAACATATTTATTACTATTTATCTCCTATTCTATTTTCTTTTCCTTCATAGAAGTTGTCATAATCAGAAATCATACATTTTTATTTAGTTCTATATTTTGTTACCTCAACTAGAATATGAATTTCATGAGGGCAAAGACTTTATTTAGTTTAATGCTGCAATATTAAAAAATACCTAGTACAATGCTTTGCATATTAAATTAGCTCAATAAATGTTTGTTAATAAATAAGCATGTAAACCAACTCTGGATTAGGCATGTAAACCAACTCTGGTCTCTGACATGTGAAGGGAAGTATGTTAATTATCTCCTAAGAAAGTTTCATCATTCCTAAGGTAGACCCACAGGAAGAGACAAAGAAACAAGAATCTCTATTCATCCTCTGGATGTGATTATGGAATGTGAGGCCTGGAATTGCTGCAGGCATCTTTGAATCAACCTGTAGAGGAAAAATGCACCAAAGCTGAACGCAGTGGATACATGGAAAAAACCTGGGTCCTTGATCACACCACTTCAACTGTTGACTCATCTCTACATGAAGCCATCCCAACTAGGAATATTGAATTGTGAGAGAGAATATATTTCTAATTTCTTATGCCAGTGTTCTTTGGGATGCCACTTTTTTCATGGTTTCATTCCTTTCAGCCAAAGAAATATGACTAATACATGTACTTTTTCTAGGCCTTCCTATCACATAATAATTCCATACAACTAACTCTTAAGCCACATCAAAACTCCAAATGTCTTGCTAGCTTCATCTGCAGTTTTGCTCAGGTATTCTTCCAACCTTTTGCTTCCATACCTATAAAATGCTACTTCTCATACTCAAGTAAGCACTAACATTTCATCTTCAGTAATCCAGCTCAAAAATTGCCTCCCTTGTGATGTCTAGCCAGACATCTTGCTGCTTCACTGCAATCACTTTTTCCCACCGTAGTCCCATAAATCATTTTTATCTTCTCTCTGGCTCCTATTAATTCATACTTCATGCTACAGTTATTTGCTCCCCTTTCCACCTTTATTTATCCATTTACTCATGCGTTCAGCAAACACCTATTGCCAAGCTCTGTTATCAACACTGGATATATGTAAGTGAACAAAACATAAAAAGTCCTCTGCAGTAAGAGAGCCGACCATCCTGCTTGATGCAGTAAGAAGTCCATTCAATATTGGGGATAAGAGCAAGGAAGAAAAATAAAGCAATAGAGGGGTGGATAGGAAATATTGGAGTATGTGAAGGAGGATCGTAATTTTAAAAAAGGATAGTTAAGTAAAGGTCTCATTTAGAAGTGACACATATGTAAAAACTAGAAAGAGGTAAAATGAAAAGCCAAATATATGGGATAAAGTATTCCTGTGCAAATAGGCTCTAAGGTGGGAGGACAACTGCTGAGTTTGCAAAAACACAAGAAACCTTTATGCCCGAAGCAGAATGAGTTCAGTAGAAAATAAATATTACATCTTCAAACCTTCACCCTTCTCCAAGAACCCATCACAAGGTTATTCAACCACTGAACATTCAAAAAGTGATGGGTTAGAAGGACATTGTAGTTACTATAAACTAGTTGCTTCTCTGTTGATAGGATTAAAGATTATGTACATCCACCAAAATGTCAAGTATTGTCAACATGTTTGCATTCCTCATTTAACATTTTAAGAGAAAAAATTACAGGTCAGCTTTAATTTCTACCATTCAAGACACTTTCCTGAGGTAAATACAATTCCCAGGGTTCAGATTCTTAAACTTTGACTCTCATTGTTCCCACCTCATCATTAGCTCTAGGTCTCAGGTTCATCAGCTTAAGGCTAGAAGATATCACAACCACACCTACATGTAAAATAGAGTTACATGATCCAAAGACATATTCCATTTGCTGGTGCCTTGACCTCAGCTATTGCCACTGGACTGACAAACTGCTGTTTGTATCCAAGATCTAGTCCTGGCCACCCAGTGTCATGTTTGCATTAGTCATCAGGTATACTCCTTGGTGCAAGCCCACCTCAACTGCTAGTGAATCAGCATACCAGAGTCACTGCTGCTGCTATTCCATTACCTCCAGAGCATCACACCAGGCATCTAGTCAAGAACAGGGCAATCTTCTGTCACTGCCTCTGAGAGCACTATATCATTCCCATTCCTTATTGTGTGTACTGTGTGATGGTTAGGCTAATGTGTCAACTTGGCCATGTAATGTGCCTAGTTGTTTGGTTAAGTGAGCACAGGGCTAACTGTAATGTAAGGATATTTCCTAGACATTCATCATCAGTGAGTTGATTGCATCTATGGCTGATTACATCTATAATCAACTGAGGAGATTGCCTAAAGCAATGAGTGATGTCTCATCCAATTGGTAGAAGACCTTAATAAGAGAAGTGATTTCAGCATTCAGGAGAGAATTCTCATCTCTACTTCAGACGGCCAGCATCTCCTGGGGAACTCATCAAGGTCCTTAATCAGAATCCCTGGACTGTAGCCCGTCCTATGGAATTTGGACTCATGTATCCTATGGTTGTGTGAGATAATTTTATAAAATATCGTACTATTTATAGATATATCCTGATGGTTCTGTTTCCCTAGAGAACCCTGACTAATACAGCTTGGAAAGAGAGGTCCCCAGGACTACCCAATCTTATCCAAGACAATCAAGGTCTTGATGGAAAGTTGGCATCACAAGCGCAGACACCCATGCTCTGGACTCCCCTTAAGGAAGCCTTAGGGATCCTTTCTGGTAGGTTAGGAACACCCAATCCATCAGGGATACTCTAATAATGTGCCCTAACACATTTGGATCTCTTTTCTCCCACAATGCTCCATAGCTCCCTCTGCACCCAAGTAAAGCTTTATCAAACACTCATTACACTTTTTCCCCAGGAAAAATAGCTGTCTAATTGCTTTACATGTTCATTGTTAAGAAATCATTCAAGAAGAACTCAAAATCAAAGATCTGTTTCAGAATGGTATGCTTTCACCAAGCAAGATAGAGAAGAAGCTAGCAGTTTTTAAGTGACATTTTATCTAGCTAATTCACATATACAAAAAATAGTTCCCTTTATATATTGCCTATCATAGTATTTATAGTCAAGGTAAAATCTTTTTCCTTTTTTTTTTTTTTTTACTAATTTATAGTCAATAGCTTTAGATAGCTTTAACAGGGAAACTCAGCAAGAAGAAAATAAACATTTGTGAGAGGTTGTATGCATTGGTATTAAGAATATACATCCCACTTTCATTTTAAATTGTTATCAATATGTATTAATAGTTAATCTCAGATGTGCTACTTGTGATTGTTAAGGCACAGAAAAGGGAGTAGCTAATAAAACTCCATATTAAGGTCACTTTATTTGTACATTAAAGCAGGTTTTATCACCAGGTACTTTACACTAGGAATTTGCTGCAAGCTAGTTTACTACAACAAGATGTAAATTCTATAGCTATTGTCATCAATGTTTTAGAGAACATCAAATATAAGTGGAATGATAGATATATCTAGATACAGATATAGATAATATATGGAAACACACATATACATATTTGTGCATTCTATCAATATTTATTTTGTACCTGGTGTAATTTAGTTGTTATTCTAAGCAGAGGGGATAGAGTGGTGAAAACGACAAAGCTCATTCCTAAATAGAGTTTCTATTCTATTCAGGGAGAAAGACATTAAAAATATAAAGAAATAATTTAAGATAGTGATAAGAGAATGATAGGATGGGAAGGATGCTATTTTGTGGTTAAGGAAGACTGACTAAGAAGGCAACATTTTAATTCAAACCTAAATGTGGAGAGAGATTGTCATGTGAATGTGTTTGGCTGATTCAACTCCGACTCTTTTTTTTTTATTTTTTTATTTTATTGACTTTGTAATAAAATTACATTAAAAATATATATGTGAGGTCCCATTCAACCCCATCCCCCACCCCACCTCTCCCCCCGCTCAGCAACACTCCCTCCCATCATCATGACACATCCATTGGATTTGGTAAGTACATCTTTGGGCACCTCTGTACCTCATAGTCAATGGTCCACATCATGGCCCATACTCTCCCCCATTCCATCCAGTGGGCCCTGTGAGGATATACAATGTCCGGTGATTGCCTCTGAAGCACCATCCAGGGCAGCTCCATGTCCCAAAGACGCCTCCACCTCTCATCTCTTCCTGCCTTTCCCCATACCCATCAGCCACCATGTCCGCTTTTCCCAATCCAATGCCACCTCTTCTATGTGGACATTGGATTGGTTGTGTCCATTGCACCTCTATGTCAAGAGGAGGCTCAGATTCCACATGGATGCTGGATGCAATCCTCCCACTTTCAGTTGTAATCACTCTAGGCTCCATGGTGTGGTGGTTGTCCTTCTTCAACTCCATCTTAGCTGAGTGTGGTAAGTCCAATAAAACAGATTGTAGGTGCTGGAGTCTGTTGAGGCTCAGGACCTGGCTATCACATTGTCAGCCCAGAGATTCAAATCCCCTAAATATATCTTAAACCCCAACATTAACTGCACCTCCAGCACATTAGCATGAAAGTCTTATGAAGGGAGATCCCATCTGAGTCCAGATTCATCACACATAAACACCATTTCCAAAGAGGGGCCATCTGACCTGGTAGTTAACCCCATCGGCCATGACCATAACTCCCATGGGTCTCTTTAGCCCTCAAAGGAACCAATATCTGGGGGTTGTATCTGCTTTATCTGTCTCTCTGACTCTGCTCAGTTGTGCATAAGGGCAATCCTTCTGCCAGCCTCCAGACTCTTTTTTAGAAACTCGTAGCCATATAAACTCATTTCTCCTTTCCATTTCCCCCTTACTTTAGGTCAAACAGCATTTTAAAGTCATGTTATTTTATGTAGACAGGGATATTCTGCTGATCCGCATTGAAACTTCCGTATAAGGTCATTTTCCAGTTGCATCATCAGTTGGTAGTTGATAGTGGTCCCTTGGAGCCAGGGAGGCTCATCCCCGGGTGTCATGTCCCACGCTGGGGGGAAGGCATTGCATTTACATGCTGAGTTTGGCTTCGAGACTGGCCACATTTGAGTAACATGAAGGCTGACAGGAGGAAATTCCCAGGCACAGTGTTGCTCTAGGCCTTGTTCTTATTTTAGGCTTATCAGCTCACAAGCATAGTCATTAGCATCAGGGGCTCACTTCAACTCCGACTCTTTACCGACTCTGTGACATGGCTCTGGGCAATGAAATGCTAAAGGAAGCAAACTGGATAGGACTATTGGGAGATCTTTTGATTTTCTGATTAAGGAGACTTTGCTCCTTTATCCTGAGCTCTTTTAGGTCAATGACTAAGGCCTCATGTGCTTTGAGATGAGGTGTTTGGGAAAAAGTCAAGAGAATCACACAGGTTCTGACCTGGATATTGCTGAGCTGTGAAACCATCATCAGTTGTTGACCTTAAAATTTATTATTATGTGAGGAAAAGTAAACCTCTATTTAAGCTATGTTTACTTGTATGTTCTGTTACTTGCAGCTGAAAGCGTTCATAACTGAAACAAATGAGTGCTGCACTATGACCTTGATCACCTTTTTTATGACTTCTATTCATATTCACTCTACATTGGTTAGGAACCCACTTTCATCAAATAATTTCTTCTTCAGTGACAGGAACTGTATCTTAAAGAAAATTATTTAATTGTATGCTCTTATGCATGCTTAGATTTGGTGCCAGGTACTGTTTTTTAATGAATGACCTTTTTTATTGTACTTGTCAAAATGTTTCCATAATGCTCTAATTCTACAAGAAAAAATATGTTTATTTTAAATATATTTTATAGGTGTAACATTGATTAACTCTTAGAATTGATAAGTACAACTTTAGCAGCTTTTAATGTTTAATAAATTATAAAATTGGAGGTGGGGAAGATTTTTCTTGAGCATTCATGAATTTTTGCTTTCGACTGTGTTTCTCATCTTTCCTGAGATGATTCTGCTTTCACACGAATTGTTGTTCAGGAAGGATGATTGAGGCTGGAAAAGAATCAGGGAAGTGAGTCATTTTTTCCATTTCTGTGCAGAGTAACTAAGTCACTGAATTTATCATCTTATTTAGTTTTCTCAAAGCATTGATTTTTTAAAAGATATTTTCTATATTTACATTTAAAAATAACACCAAAAAACTAATTACATTAACAACATATCAACATCGTTTATTATATTATTTAAAATGAATGGAAAATCTTACCAATTTTACCAGTTTTAATAATTTGCTATTTCTTCTATATGGAATTTATTGTTAATAAATGTTACCAAAAGCAAACATTCTGAACACATTTCTGTATTCTGTGTTTGTTAGGCAAAGTAAGAGGAGGTCAATGGGTGAGAGAAAAACATACTGGAGAATCAGAAATCTGAAATTCAGTCTCTTTTTCTTTTTAAAAATAATCTCAGACAAATGGTTTCACCCTCTGTTTAACTTGTGTTAAACATGGTACTTATTTATTTGTATATACACAAGCACTATGTCAGCTTCTGCAGAAGAGTCAATAAAAGTACAATACACAGTTTCTCTTTTTAAGCATTTTACAATCTAGCTGAATAAAGTATATGTGATGCATTACATGCTGTTTCACAATTGGTATGTAACAAAGTAGCTATAGAAAATCATAAAGATCACTTCCAGTCAGGTGATCAGATAATATTTCATGGAGGTAATACATGTGTTTATTTTAAGATTAACTTGATTTTTAAAAAAACTTTTCATTGTAGCAACCTACATACAAATTAAAATTTCCCATTCTAACCACAAACAAACATAAATTAAGAGTTTGTGAAAACGAATTCACATTTACAGAAAATATTAAAGGAAGCCTTACAACCTGAAAGAAAAAGACATTTACATTAATATCATTGAATGTGAATGGATTAAACTCCCCAATCAAAAGATATAGGCTGACAGAAGGGATTAAAAAAAAACAACATGAGCCATCATATGCTGCTTACAAGAGACTCACCTTAAACCCGGGGATACAAACCAGCTAAAATTGAAAGATAGGAAAAGATACTCCACACAAATAGTAACCAAAAAAGAGCAGGAGTAGCTATACTAAAATCAGACAAAACAGACTTTAAATGCAAAAAAGTTATAAGAGATACAGATATATTAATAAAAGGGACAATCCAAGAAGAAATAACGGTCATAAATATCTATGCTCCTAATCAGGGTGCCTCAAAATACATGAGGCAAACTTTGACAAAACTAAAGGGATAAACAGACATCTCTACAATAATCGTTGGAAACTTCAACACACTTTTCATGTCATTGGATAGAACAACTACACAGAAGATCAACAAGGAAACAGAGAACTTGAACAATATGATAAACAAGTTATACCTAACAAATATACAGAAAGTTGCACCCAAACTCAGCAGGTTATACATTCTTTTCAAGTGCTCATGGGCCTTTCTCCAGGATTGACCACATATTAGGTCACAATGCAGGTTTTAATAAGTGAAAAAAAAATGGAAATTATGCAAAGTACCTTCTCAGATCATAATGGACTGAACCTGGAAATCAAAAGTAGGAAAGAGGTAAATGTGCAAATAGGTGAAGGCTGAACAAGGCACTCCTAAATAACAAGTGTGTCAAAGAAGAAATTGTAAGTGAAAACAGTAAATATAGAGATGAATGAAAATGAGAACACAACTTACCAAAACACATGGGATACAAGGAGGGTGGTCCTGAGAAGGAAATTTATTGCTTAAACACCTATATTAAAAAAGAAGAGAGCTAAAAACAAAACAAAACAAAACCAAAAAACCCAATATTTATTCTCCGACAATTCTAATGTTCCAAAGTCTGAAATCAAAGTGTTGGCAGGCCAGGTTTCCTCCAAAGGCTCTATGAAAGAGTCCTTCCTTGCTTCTTACAGGTTCTGGTACACGTGTTCCTTAGCTTGGGACTGCATAAACCCATCTGTGCCTCCATCATCACGTGGCCTTCTCCTCTGTATCTTCTCTCCTTTTCTTAAGGGATCTTATCATTGGATTTAGGGCCCACTAATTCAGGATGATCTTATGGTGAATTCTTTAACTTAATAATATGTGCAAATAGTTTATTTCCAAATGTCACATTTATAGATTCCAGGTTGAGAGCATTCAACTGACTGCACCTATTTATATGAAGCAAAAGCTACATAAAAGGGGGTCTCTAGAATAGGTCACAAAGGGCACAAGGTAAATAATTTACCTTGTAGATATTGGCAAGCCATTGAAAATGTTAGTAACAAGACAAACACTGTGATTTAGAAAGATTAATCTGATGGCAGAATGCAAAATTTGCCTAATAGGGTAGAAACTAGAAACAAAAGACTTTAAAAAAGATATATGTGGAAGCTCATAGTCAAATTAAGACCTGGTTCAGAGTTACGATTCTGGAAATCAGAAAAATATTTTGAGCAAGAATTTAAAGAACTTAATTTTAAAAATTGCATGTGGGTGGTTAAGAATATGGGATAAATTAAGGGGATCACTTAGATTTTAAGCATTAGTTATTTGGAGGAGAAAGTAAGTTGCATTTTCAAAAGCAGAATTAAGTCTGGAGAGGGAGCTGTTTGGAGGGAAGGTGATTAATTTTTTGTGGGACTTATTAAATGTGTTTGAGAGTCAGGATTATATCTCTGGAAAGAATAAGGTCTTAAATTAGATTTGAGAGTTGTTTTTGCGATTATAATACTTGAAATGACGAAAAAATTCTCTTAGAGAGTTTAGAGTCAAATATTGAGACACTGTTTTTCAGAGATGGTCCTTAAAATGCCACCTATAGTAATATTGTTATTTGGAAATCTATTTAATAAAGTAGGTAACCAATTTAACTCTTGTTCAACCATTCGGCCAAAACTCATCCTTAAAGAATGAAATAGAAAAAACAACTTGTCTCACTTTCCATCCTTAGAAGGCAAATGGCCTAACTTAAATCAGTTTTGTTTCTGAGCTGTAATTACTTCAATGACCATAATATCTCATTATCTCAGCAAAAACATTCAGTCAATATTTTGGGTCATTTCAGTCCATCATCTTGATATTGGTCAAGCCTGAAAAAATATGTCATTTTTCTGTTTTCTCCACCAAAATACTTTCTTTCTGATTGTTGCTGATCCAAGATATTGATTTACCATATTAATATCATAGCTGATATCAACTTAAGAACCTATTTTCATTATAATAGCTTGGGGATATGCTATGTCAATAGAATAATGCTACTCTCTCACCTGCCACATTTGTTGTCAAGAGCAGGATTATCAGAGATTTTAAACAAATAATATGCAATGTGCTGGAATGAATAAAATAAATAGTAAATAACATAAATAAATAATAAATGGTGAACTAAAATAATGTTATGGATTGACAAAACAGACAAAAGGAGACTTGGGTGAAGTTTAGCAAAAAAAAATATGATTCAGGGAAGGTCTGTTGAAGGGCATGCTTTAGCCTACCAGAAAGGATCAAAAAGGGTTGGCTTCAAGTTAGTGTTTCTCAAATGGGGATCCTTGGGTGACCAAGAACAACCTCAGGGCTTGACAAAAAGGCAGATTCCTGGCCCTCATACTGGGAATTTTTTTTTTTTTTTCTGGGAGATTCCTATCTGCTTTGCTCTAAGGTCTTGAAGAATCCAGACTTGGCTTATCTACCTAGAGTAGTTACCTAAAAAAGGCAGTTACAGTAGTTTTCAGTGGTCATCATTCTCTACTCAGAAGCAGCCATTAGCTTGGTGGAAAGTGGAAACTTCCTTTCAGGCTGCTGTCACTCTCAAAAAGGTTAAAAGAGGCTTATATTCACAGCCAATCAACTGATAGGCATGTGGATCCCAGGGCCTTCTACCTTCCAAACTCTTACATAGTTCATCTAAAACCTAAAATTCTTTTATCAAATTAGACTTCTTTTAACTCTTTCAGGTCACAACTAGGAAAACCCTTAAATTGAAAATGTCATCCTAATTAGGCAAATCTTTGTTTTGAAATAATTTCAGTGTGAATTTTATTAAGGAAATAAAGAAAAATGTTTGCATTTTTGTAGAGATCTGAAATTCAATATATGAATTGGCTTAGTGATTGAGCATTTGAATCAAATATAGATTTAACTAGACTCTTATGACATAGAAAAATAAGTCATCTTTTCTAAGCCTCAATTTCCCAACCTGTAAAATGGAGATTATTATCAACAGTATCAGGGTTGCTGTGAGAATTGTGACAATACATTCCTGGAACATTGTAGATGCTCAAATGAAAACATTCTTGTTTTCTTTCCTGGATTTAGGGAATATTTTATCCCTATGAGAGCAAAAGGGTTCAGAAATTAGATTTGAATATGTGATAACCACACTTTGAAGGTTTCACATTTTTCTCAAGATGTGACATGCAACTGCAATGTGGAATGTGCAGGTGGGAATGATATAACTATACCCTTAAATATAGCCTAGTCCCATGCATCAGCCTCTTGACCTGGCTTTTGCATGTCACATAGTAAAAAGTATGGAAAAGCCAGTTATAGGGAGCAGTTCCTGAAGCAGGTGTTTTTAAAGGTCAGTTCCAACCATTTTTTACTCTTGTCCCATTTATGCTTGATTATTTGACCTTTTTTTTTGTTTGTTTTTTGTTTGTCTTTATTGATTATTTGACCTTAAATCAAGCTTCTGATCTAGAATATCTGCTTAGACTGCTTCTCCTTTGCCTCAATCAAGTGATTTCCTTGTATGATACCCTCCCTACTCTCCATCAGTCTCTGAAACTTCCTTATCTCCTACTCCCATAATAGGTAGTTTGAAGCTTTTTGTGGATTCCAGAAAAGATCATGTTCTTAAAATTAATCCATTCCTGTGCATATGGGAGCTTTTGATTGGATTAGATTCACTTGTAGGGACTTTAATTGGATTACTTAAGTGAGGTGTGACCCAGGGTAGGTCTTGCTGGAGTATTTTATAAAAGGAGGACTGAAAGCAGGAGACACACAGAAGATCTCTTCATTTAATGAGTTGGGTTTTCACTCAGAGTTGTAAAGGCTAGAAAGCCCTGGCAGATGTAAAATGATAGTATGGTCAAATAACATGTTCCTGCCCTTTGTGGGTCCTATCAATGATCACTATATGTGACCAGCAAATTTTTCTCAACTTTCCATACCATTCAAATACATTGAGAGTTCCAAAAAACACTTTTTTGTTTCAGTGAGGTAGTATAATTAGAATAATTAACAATGTGAATTTTAAAAGCCAACTTATTGATATACAAATCCTTGTTTTAATATTAGGGCCTTGGATAATTTACATGCTTCTTTATATGACAGTTTCTGTTAAAAGTGATTGTAAAACCTATTCCACAGAGTTGTAAGAATTAAATGAGTTAATTAATGGTTTTAAAGGGTTTAAGAAAATGCCTACCATTAGGTATATTGACCTCTACTTAACTATTCAGTAGTTATGGTGATCATCAGAAGATAGTCTTGCACATAGGCTAAGACCTTGAAAAACCCTAGACCAAATGTGTTTTTTAGGATATATTACATCTACACTAAAACAGAAGATAACAGAGGCCAAGTGTTCAGACAGGAAATCATGATTTTCATTTGGGACACTCTAATTTTTATTTAAGTGGACATATAGAGACAGCAATGAGATATATGATCTGAAGTTCAAAGGAAGTTTAGGATAAACATATAAATTATAATTGTCAGCAAATAGAGGGCAAAAGAAAAATCATCTATCACCTATGGATAGAGTGTGCAATTATACTGCAAGTTGAGCTTCCCAAAAAACAGACTTTGAAATGGAGACCAAGATGTAGGAAATTTATGAGGGAGTGCTCTTGGAATAAAAAAAAAAAATTATGAATGAAGGAGGTGCAGGATTGAACAGTGAGAGGGACTGTGATGGAGTATAAGCAAAGTTCTCAGATGACGCAACAAGAAAGTTAGAGTTGGACTGTTGGACTAGGTCTCCAAAATTCTCCAAGGTTAGAGGAAGGGGGTCAGCCTTTTGTAGCACTAAGTTGACCAGTCATTGAGTGTGGGTCTCTTAATTCTTCAATTGAATTAGTTTTCAAACATGGCTGACAGATAAGAGCACTCTCTCAAGAGCTCTTCCTGCAGCTAGGAGAATTATTACCTGACCACATCCATCACAAATGAATGAAAAAAGTATTAGACTAAGTCTTAAGGAACTCCAATATTTAAAGGCTCAGTAAGGGAGGAAAAACTGGAGAAGCAGACTTAAAAGAAGGAGAGACTAAATAAATAGAAAAATTCATGGAATGGTGGTTAATGGACACTAAGAGGGTATATTATAAAAGATAAAATATTTCATAGTGCCAGATATTATTGAGATTTGGCTTTAAAAAATCTGTTGTAAAGAGCAGTCTAAACCCAAATCAAGGGGAAAGAAGAAAATATAAGATTAAAACTGAATTAAAGAAAAGGCAAAATAGAAAAATAAGATAGAAAAATCAATGAAACCAGAAGTGGGGTCTTTGAAATAGTCATAAAATTGACAAGCTTTGAGTTAAACTGACAAAGAAAAAAACAATAACAGAGTGGTTCATATAATGGAAAGCAATAAGGAAAAAAGGATATCACTATCCACCTTACAGAATTATAAAAGGCTTTAAGGGAATGGTATGAACAACCTTAAACCAACAAATTAGATAATTTAAAAGAAAAGCAAAATTTCCCTGAAAAACACACATTACTAAAACTTACTCAAGAAGAAATAGAATATCTGACTAGATCTATAACAAGGTAAGTGATGAAGTTAGTTATTAAAAGCCTTCCCATAAACGAAAGCAAAGGACCAGATGGCTTCATTTATAGTCTACCAATAATTTAAAGAAGAATTAATACTAATCCTTCCCATACTCTTCCAAGAAATTAAAGAGGTGGGAACACTTCCCAGCTCATTCTATGCATCCAGTATCACCTGATATGAAAACCAGTAAAATACATCACAAGGATAGAAAATTACTCACCATTATAACTTATAAACATAGATACAAAAATCATCAACAAAATACTAGCAAACCAAATCCACCAGCATATAAAAAGAAATGTATACCATGAACAAATAAGATTTATGCCAGATATGCAAGGTTAGTATAACATCTGAAAATCAAAAAATGTAACACAACATATTAACAGAATTTTTAAAAATATGTTATAATATTGTTAAGCTTGCCATTATGCCCCCAATTGATCTATAGATTAAATGCAACCCCTACCAAAACCCTATGATTATTTTAATAGATGAAAGAAAAGCATATGGCAAAATTAAGTATCTTTGGTAATTTAAAAATCAACAAGGATGAATAAAAGGAAGCATCGTCAACTATATGTATGACATCTATGAAAAACCTACAGCTGACCACACAATTGCAAAAGAGAGACTTCATTCTAGCTCATGTCAGGATGAGACAAAGATATCTCTCTCACCATTTCTATTTAACATTGTACAGGATTTTCTGGCCAAGACAATTAGGAAAGAAGAAAATACAACCAGACTAGCAAGGAAGAAGTAAAACTCTTTGTATTTGCATATGATATAATTTTGTATGTAGAAAATCCTAAATAACCCACTAAAAACTATTAGACATGAAATGAATTCAGCAAGGTTGCAAGATACAAGAGCAATATGCAAAAATCAATTGTAGACTTCTGGGAAGATGGTGGATTGAAAGACATGAAACTCAAGTCTTCTTTCCCCAGAAAATAGCTATAGGGCAGGCTGAAATGACCTAGAAAAAAAATGTCTTCTAAGGTTTAGGACACCAGGTGAAGGCTGGACACCACCCAGAAGAGGGAAGGACCATAGAGGGAAGTCAAGACTGTAAAACTGTGAGTTGAAACCAGTGGCTGGTACTGCCAGCACTCCCCCAAAACTGAAGATATTTTAGAATTCTCAGGCCTCTGAGGTAGCTACAGACAAAGGGGGCTCCAGAGATCAACTGCTCCATGAAAGGGAAGAGAGAGGGACACAGACCAAGGATAATCCAGATTTTGACAAATTGACAAATTTGGTCTGCTATATCCCACCAGCCCTTACAGGCTGGATGGGCCTGTGCCATTTTTGCCTTGGGAGCCAGGGCAGGATTAAAGAGATCTGACTCTGCTAATCACCTTCTCTACTAACCAGGACTGATTGTTGAGGACTCAGAGGGGAATGGAATTATTTTCTACCAGGCAAAAGCAAGGGCCTGCCAGAAAAGGCTGGAGAAATGTTTCTGAGAAAGTTTGAATTACAAGGCTCTTACCCTCTAACCAAGAAGCTCTATCACATTAATACAGTCTGTGTTGCAGCAAACATACTCCAACCAGGCATTGATTGACCTGAGAGGGCTGCCAAAGAATGCCAAGGAAGTGCATGTGAGGAAATTAAAAGTAAATAAGTATGAGAGGATTCTCCAGCCTTTATAGCCTCCCTCCACAAAGCCATAGGAAGTGGATCTGCATCCTATTACTGGGTCCAAAGCCCAGTTTTGAGCAACTAATAGTGACGAACCTAATAATCCAGGGTGAAACAAGAACCAAAGAGCAGCCATAAACACAGGCTCCCAACATTAAATCCCTATGAAAGAGGAAAAAATTTAGCATTCAGATAGACTACCATCCTAATAAGATGTCCAGATTTCAGCAAAAAATTACAAGCCATACTAAAGAAATGAAAGATATGGCCTAATAAAAGGAATATATCAAAGTCACAGAATAGACACAGGATTTGAGACAACTAATTAGCAAGATGCACACAAATTTCCAAAATCAAATTAATGAGTTGAAAGACAATATAGCTAAAGAGATAAATCACAATAAAAAGAAGCACAAAGAAGAATTTGAAGTCCTAAATAGAAAGATAACAGAACTCATGGAAGTGAAGGACACAATAGGTGAGAAAAAAAATGCATTAGAGGCATATAACAGCAGATTCTAAATGATAGAGGAAAGAATAAGTGATACCAAAGACAAAGGAGCTGAATTTGAAGAGAGAAAAGAACAGAAAGAGAAAAGAATAGAAAAAACTGAGCAAGGGCTCTGGGAGTTGAATGACAGCATGAAACACAGGATCATATATGTTATAGGAGCTCCAGAAGGAGAAGAGAAAGAAAAAGTGGCAGAAAGAATATTTAGAAATAGTAGCTGAAAATTTCCCAAATTTCATGAAAGAAATGAACTTACATATCTAATAAGTGCAGTGTACCCCAGAAAAAAATCCAAATAGACATACTCCAAGACACATACTACTCAGAATACCAAATGTCAAAGATAAAAAGAACATTCTGAAAACAGCAAGGGAGAAGCAAACCAGCATATACAAGGGACACCTGGTAAGACTTAGAATGGATTTCTCTTCAGAAACCATGTAGGTAAGAAGAGTGGTATGATACAATTAGGATACTGAAAGAGAAAAAGTGCCAGCTGAGAATTCTTTATCCAGCAATACTGTCCTTCATATATGAAGATGAGTTTAAAAGATTCACAAACAAAGAGCAATTAAGAGAGTTCATAAAAAATAATCTATCTTTGCAGGAAATATTAAAGGAAGCCTTACAGCCTGAAAGAAAAACACAGAAGAGAGAGAGGCTTGGAGGACAGTACAGAAGAAATAAGAGCATAAAGGATAACCAAAAAAGACAGACAAAAATAAGATAAGACATATGAAAACCAAAGAATAAAATGGCAGAAGTAAATAATGCATTTACAGTAATATCATTGAATGTGAATGGATTAAACTCCCCAATCAAAAGATACAGGCTGACAGAATGGATAAAAGAATGAGCCTTCCATATGCTACTTACAAGAGACCCACCTTAGACTTAGGGATACACACCAGCTGAAAGTGAAAGGTTGAAAAAAGATAATCCACACAAATAGTAACCAAAAAAGAGCAGGAGTAGCTATACAAATATCAGATAAAGCAGACTTTAAATTCAAAAAGTTATGACATACAAAAGGCCATTATATAATAATAAAAGGGAAAATCCACCAGGAAGAAATAACAGTTATAAATATCTATGCACCTGTATTAGTCAGGGTTCTCTAGGGAAACAGAATCAACAAAGGATATCTGTTGAGAGTAAGAGATTTATCAGAGTCTCTCATGTAGCTGTGGGGAACTCTGATTAAAGTCCAATGAGATTCTTGACAAGTTCTGGGAAATGTTGGCTGTTCAAAGATGAGCTGGGAAATTCTCTCTCAATGCTGGAATCACTTCCCCTTTTAAGGGATTCAACTGATTGGGTAAGCGCCACTCATTGCTGATGACAATCTCCCTGCCTGATGTAATTATAACCAACTATCTATGATTTACCACTGCAGTAAAATCAGTGGTGACTAAAGTCCATAAATGTCCTTGCATTACAATTAGCCCAGTGCTTGCTTGACCAAACAACTGGGCACAATTACCTGGCTGAGTAGACACAATAGCCTAACCATCGCAGCTCCTAACCAGGGTGCCCCAAAATACATAAGGCAAACTCTGGCAAAACTGAAGGGAGAAATAAACATTTCTACAATAATCATCAGAGACTTCAACACACCACTCACATCATTAGATAGAACAATTAGACAAAAGACAATCCCAAAGCAAGCAGAAGAAAAGAAATAATAAAAAGCAGGGCAGAAATGAATGAAATTGAGAACAGCAATAACAACAACAACAAACAACAGAGAAAATCAACAAAACCAAAAGTTGGTTCTTTGAAAAGTTCAATAAAATGGAAAAAACTGCTAGCTAGACTAACAAAGGAAAAAAAAGAGAAGATATACAAATAAATAAAATCAGAAATTAAGGGGGGGGAGTTACAACTGACTACACAGAAATAAAAAAGATCATGAGAAACTATTATGAGAAACTGTATGCCAACAAACTAGACAACCTAAAAATGGACAAATTCCTAGAAATGCACAAGCAGCCTACACTGATGGGTACAAGAAATACAAGAACTTAAGAAGCCAATCAAAGAAAGTGGCCATGGTAGCTGCTGAGGGTATGGAGAGGGAAGAAGAGATATGATGTGGGGGCATTTTCAGGACCTGGAGTTGTCCTAGGTAGTACTGCAGGACATTGTAGGTCCTGCCATGGCCCACTGGGTGGGCTGGGGGAGAATGTAAACTACAACGTAAACCATTATCCATGTGGTGCAGCAGTGCTCCAAAATGTATTCACCAAATGCAATGAATGTCCCACAATGATGAAAGAGGTTGTTGATGTGGGAGGAGTGGGGTAAGGGGGGTGGGGGGGGTATAAGGGGACCTCATATTTTTTTAATGTAACATTTTTAAAAAATAGAGAAAAAAATTAAGAAAAAAAATAAAGAGCTTTACCAACATGTGAACATTGATTGGGTCTTGGATTCACAAAAATTAATGAGCCATTTTTGGAAAGATTGGAAAATGTAAATATAGACTTTAAAGTAGATAACTTTGAATAAATATTACTTTTTAAAAGCAAAAAAAAAAAGGTGCCAATCATATTTAAAGAGATTGAATCTGTCACCAAAATATCCCAATAAAGAAAAATCCAGGAACAGATGACTACACAAGTTAGTTCTAAAAGAATTAACATTAAACAGGTGTTGGAGAGGATGTGGAGAGATAGGAACACTTATTCACTCTTGGTGGGAATGCAGAATGGTACACCCACTGTGGAGGGCTGTTCGGCAGTTTCTAAAGAATATGAATATAGATTTGCCATGTGACCCTGCAATACCACTACTGGGTACATATCCAGAAGAACTGAGAGCAGTAACATGAATAGAATTGTACACCTATGTTCATAGCAGTGTTATTTACAACTGCCAAAAATTGGAAACAATCCAGGTGTCCATCAATGGATGAATAGATAAACTTGTTTTCACATGATGGAATATTATGCAGCTGTAAGATGAAATAGTGTTGTAAAGCATATGACAACATGGATGCACTAGAAGTACATTATGTTGAGTGAAGCAACAGACACAAAACGACAAATACTGTATGATTACTATGAACTAAATATATTGTGTAACATATTGTATGATTTCATTTATATAAAAGGTAAATGTAAATCAATTTATAAAGATGAAATTTGATTAGTGAGCATGTAAGGATAGGGAAGGCATGCTAAGGGGTGTGGAGTTTTTCTTTTGGAGTAATGAAATTATTATAAATTTTTTTGTGATGAACGCACAACACTGTGATTGTACTAAAAGCCATTGATTACATACTTTACATAGATTGTATGGTAGTGAATTTATCTCAATAAACTGCTTAATAAAAAATAAATAAATAAATAAATAGTGCAAGAATAGGCAGAAATAGCATTCATGTATCGCAGGGGAAACATAGATTGAAAGGTTATGAATTTTCTTGTTTGTTTGTCTGTTTTTTGTTTAATTTTATTATTGAAATAATGAAAATGCTCTAATAATCATTAAAGTGATGAATGCACAACAGTGTGATTAAAGCAAATACCATTGATTGCACACTTTGGATGAACTATATGCTTTATTAATATGTATCAATAAAATTGATCTGTTAAAATTTTTAAAAAAACAATGTAAAAGAAAGCCTTTCTAAAGGAACAGAGAAAAATCAGCAAAAAGACAAACAAACATAGGGGACAAACAAAAGTAATAAAATGGTAGACCTAAATATTAATGTACTAAACACTCCAATTAAGAGACGGAGCTTGTTAGAACTGATTTTAAAAAAAGCAAAAATTTACAATATGCTGTCTATAAGAAATAGTTTGAACATAAATGGAAGAAAAAATAAACCATGCAAAGAAGTAAGTATAAGAAGGCTGGATTATAAGACAAAGGGCATTGCTAGATATAAAGAAGAACATTTCATAATGATAAAAGTGTTAGTTCATCAAATAAATAGTCATAAATGCATATTAACTAATAGCAGAGCATTAGAACATGAGGCAAAAAGTGATATAATTAAAAGAAGAAATAGGCAAGTCCACAGTTATAATCGAAGATCTCAACACTCCTCTATCAGTTTATAAAACTAGAAAAAAAAGTTAGTAAAAATCAATTGCATTTCAATATACTAGAAATGAACACTCTGCAAATGAAATTAAGAAACAATTCCATTTACAATATCACCAAAAAGAATAAAATACTTAGGAATAAATTTAACAAAGGAAATGAAAGACTTGAACACAGACAACTACAATACATGGTTGAAAGCAAATAAATAACTAAATAAATGAAAAGATAGTCTATATTCACAAATTGAAAGATATAATATTGGTAAGATTGCAAATATGCCCTTAATTGATCTACAGAGTAAATGCAGTCCTTGTAAAAAAATCTCAGCTGGCTTCTTCAAGAAATTGGCAAGTTATTCTTAAAATTTATATGAAAATACAAAGAATTCAGGATCCTTGTAAAAGGAATTACACATTTGGATGACTCACCTGTCCTGATTTCGAAACTTGCTGCAAAGCTACAGTAATCAAGATAATGTAGTACTGTATAATGATAGACTTATAGATCAATGGAATAGAATCAAGACTCCAAATAAATACATGTATTGTCAATTAGTTTTTTATAAGGGTACCAAGACGACATGGTGTGGGGGAAAATAGTCTTTTCAACAAATGGTACATGGACTACTGAATGTCCATATGCGAAAGAATGACATTGGACCCTTCCCTCACATAACATACAAGTACTAATTCAAATGGATCATATACTTTAATGTTAGAACTAAGAATAAAAAACCTTTTAAAGCAAAGGAGTAAAACTCTGTTACTTTTTTTAAAAAAATTAAAAAAAAATATTCATTTATTTATTTATTTCACTCCCATTCCCCGCCCCCCCTCAGTTTTCTGCTCTCTATGTCCATTCGCTGTGTGTTCTTCTGTGACTGCTTCTATCCTTATCAGTGGCACCGGGAATCTGTGTTTCTTTTTGTTGCATCATCTCGTTGTGTCAGCTCTCTATGTGTATGACGCCACTCCTGGGCAGGCTGCACTTTTTTTCGCACTGGGTGGCTCTCCTTATGGGGTGCACTTCTTGCGCGTGGGGTCCCCTACATGGAGGACACCCCTGCGTGTCATGGCACTCCTTGCGTGCATCAGCACTGCACATGGGCCAGCTCCACACGGGTCAAGGGGGCCTGGGGTTTGAACTGCGGATCTCCAATGTGGTAGGCAGATGCTCTATCCATTGGTCCAAGTACTCTTCCCTCCATTACTTTTGATTAGGCAATTGTTTCTTAGATATGACAACAAACACAAGTGACAAAAGATGAATAAATTGGACTTCATAAAAATTAAAAACTTATGTACTTCATTGAACACCATCAATAAATTAAAAACACAACATCCATAATGGCAGAAATTATTTTCAAATTGCATATCTTGCAAGGGACCAGTATCCATAATATACAAAACATTCTATGATTCAACAATAAAAGGTCAAATAACTTAATAAAAATCAGCAAATTATTTGAATAGATATTTTTAAAAAGAAAATATACAAATGTCCAATAAGCATATGAAAAGATACTCAACATCATTAGTCTTTAAGGAACACAAAACACACATAATGAGATGCCACTTCATACCCATTTGGTAGGATAAATAAAAAAGACAATTGCAAGTGTTCACTAGGTTGTAGAGAAATGGGAATCCTCATACATTTCTAGTAAATTGTAAAATGGTGCAACTACTTTAGAAAAATAGTTTTTTAATATGTTAAACTTAGATTTACCATATGACCCAGCAATTCAACCTCTGGATATGTACCCAATAAAAATGAAAACAAATGTTCACACAAACACTTATACACAAGTGTTCATAGCAGAATTATTCACAATGGCCAAAAAGTAAAAATGATACAAATGTTCACCAATTAATGACTAGATTAAATGTGGTATATCCATACAATGGGATGCTAGTAGGCAATTAAAAAGAATGAAGTATTGATATGTCCCGCAATATGAATGAACTTTTAAGTGCTAAGTGAAAGAAGCCAGACAACAAAGATTGCATATTTCATTATTTCTTTTTCATGAAATATCCTAATTTGGCAAATCCACAGAGACAAAGAAAGCAGATTAGCATTTGTCAGGGGCTGGGAGGAGGAGGGAATGGGGAATGATTGCTAATGCATTTTTTTTTTTTTAAAGTAATGGAACTATTTTGGAATTAGATAATGGTGATAGTTACACAACTCTGTGATATGCTAAAAATCACTGATTTGTGTACTTTTTAATGATGAATTTTGTGGTATGTGAATTATATCTTGAAGCTGTTCTTAATTTTAAATGGGACCACTAAAATTAAAGATAATGGTGATAAAATTTCTAAAGCACCCTCCTTGTGTAAGCCTTAATAGTAAGGCTCTATTTCATATGTCATTTGATTTGGTGATCACAATTGGGATTAATTGAGGACTAATATAACTTGAGTATGACTTGACAGAAAATTTTAAATTTTGGCCTGTCTCAATATGACATAAAAAGAATGGAGATTCTTCAGAAAAAAATAACATCTATTGTATTTCACAATATCATTAAGGACATCATCAAATGTCATTTTGCTTGATTGGTAGGAATATAAGCCAAATGGAATACATTGTCTAGTCCATAAATATATTAAAAGAAATGGGTTATATCTATGAGGTAAATGGGATATAGTGAGGTATTTTACTTTATGGTAGACATAGGATAGACACAGTATAAATGGAAAAAGTAATGGTAGAGAAAATGAATAAATTTTGGAGCAAGTTGCCTGGCAAAGTAAGAGGAGATATAATATCCAGTATATATTGTGGAAGGAGATGCCTTTAAGAACTTGTATTTATTGATTTAAAATATGTACAAAGAACAGTACACAATGGGCAAGTAAATTAACTTAAATTGCATGGTGGTCTTAAAATTCAGGTTCATTAGAAATAATCCCAAGCTAATTTTCTTTGATACATTTCATAGATTATGTAAGGAGACTAAGTATTATAACAAATAATCCCCAAATCTCACCAGCTTAACAAAAATTGAATTTTATTTCTTACTCAATGTGTTTGTAAGTTGCCTTCCTAGGACCTTGGATTCTTCTATTAGATTCTCTAAATCTAGATTGCAGATAGGACAAAAGGAAATTCAGAAGGTTTCATGGGTAAAATTTTTATGGGTCATATTTGGAAGCAACATACATCACTTCTGCTTATTTTTCATTGTCTAAAACTCAAGCACATGGTCAGACTTAGCTGCCAAACCAAAGTTCCTTCCAGGTTCTCCAGGTGATGTCTAGTTCTTTTCACCCATTTTGGATTTTGCTCCTCTCAGTCTATGATCTTATCAACCAAAAAACATATAGACTATCTGATATCCCACCAGATAAAGATGGACCAGAAATACAATAACATTAAGAAAAATTCACATTTAGAAAAGAAAACAATGAGAAATACACAATAGTTACTGGCCCATAGGAATTCTTATGATCTACTGGGAAAGTATTAACTAAGCCTCCCACAATAAAAGATTCTCAGCTGTCCAGTCTCAAGTTACATTTTTCTTGTCGTCTGCTGCTACAGATTGTTAAACCAGTCCCATACTCTTAGGTTTGTGTTATGATAGTACCCTTCTTCAATTGTACTTTCTGTGTTAATTAAGGCAGCATTAACAGTTCTAATTTACCAATCCCCAAATCTCAGTGGCCTAACACAATAGAAGCATTTATCACTCGTATAATTGTTAGATGTGGATGTTTAGCTGATAGTTACAGTCATAAATGCTTATAATTTGTAGCTCTGTCATTCTACAGGGCTTTAGATTCATCTGCTGGATCCTTTAAACTTTTCAAACAGGGAAAGAAAGAGTATGGAGAATCCCTGTGAAGTTTTAATGGGCAAGAAATGGGAGTAGCATATATTACATCTTTCTACATTTACATTATCCAGAATCCTTTCATATGGTGCACCTAACTACAAAGAATCCCAGGAAAAGTAGTCTGGCTGAGTCTCAGGAGAAAACAGAAACAAGTTGGATTAACAACTGGTCAGTCTTGCCACAAAGATGGAAAATAGAGTATCATCAGGGTGATAGATCAAAGTTGGAGAAACGGTGGCTTTTCCCTGGCAGCAAATGTCTATGACAAGTAGCATTTGAAGTTATGAAGGGACTATGCAACACATGTTCCGTGGATAGTTAACAGATTAGTTTAGCCAGCAGGGAAGTTAACATTATAGTTCCTCCTCTCCCAAGCACACAGGAAGTTCTGGTCTCTGACATCCTTGGAGCTGGGACTGGGTTGCTCATGGCTTTGACTATATGACAAAAGGAAGTGAAAGTAGAATTGTGAATGAAGTACTGGCAAGATGACACAAGAGTAGTTGTTGAGGAAGAAATACTCCAAAATAAAGTGGTAAGACAATTGAGAGAGAGAGGGTTCAGGAAGCAGATCTTCAGCAGAACCCTGGAAGTACCATTTATGCAAGAGAACAGTCTTAAGTGGAGTACTTGTAGCAGAATCTTGACTGGAAAAATGTACAGATCTGTAAAAAAGGCTGACAAACTGGTTAAGACACATGCATGAATGTCATAGAAAGCAGATTAGCAAGAAAGCTGGACAAGCTGTGTAAAACATAACTAGGAGACACTAGTGAGCCCCTGGCTGTTTTTGAGAGATGTTATATGACAAACACTTTGAGGAAAACTAATGATGGTTTGAAAGAGGTTTGTGGTAATGATAGAAGTATGCAGAGAAAAAGGAAATAGGAAAAACTATTAACACAGTTTAGAACAGGTATGATAAGTGTCTTCAGGTAAGATCATGGCAATAGAAATATATTCAATCAATTATTCATTAAACAAATATTGACTAGGTTTTGGGGATACAAAAGTGGACAAATAAGTATTCTTGCCTATATGAAGCTTAAATAATCAGTGAAAGGATGTTATATATATAAAATAAAACCAACCTATTTAGGGGTAGAGAGTAGATAGCATTTCCTGTTTTAATCTAAAGATGGGGGTGGACCCAGGAATCTTCTGGGAAGATGTGGTATTGGAGTAAATGTTTAATTGAAATAAAGGATTAATCCATAATGCTCTCTGGAGGTAGAAATTTCCAGGCAGAGAAACCCTTCAAGTCAGAAGCATGGATGGCCTACTCAGAGAAGAGCTGGGAAGAGTGAGTGACTGGAGCACAGAGAGTAAGCGGAAGTCTCATAAGAGATAAATCCTATAGGCCATGTTGATATCTTTATTCTTTTGTATCTTTGGACTTTAAGATATTTATTGGATATTCCAATGAAGATATTGCCTTGGTAGTTGGATTTACTGTTTGGAATTCAGGAGAAATATGAGGGATGACAATATATATTTTGGAGTCATTAGCATACAGATGATACTTAAACCTAGAGGTCTGGATATTATGTAAATATAAGATTGTGAAACCTATTAAAATTGGTTTATGTGGGGGATGTATTATTGATATATTGGGGTTTGAGAGATGGGTATGTTTTGGAGCATGGCAGACTGATTACAATAAACTAAGAAATAATGTAGAATGGCACAGATGAAGAACAATAGATAATACTGGTTTTAGCTATGTTGAATTTTAGAAAATAAGACAAGCTTTGTAGAAATTATAGTAGGCAGTTGTATAAGAGGTAACAGAATTTGGAAGCAAGGAAAGGGGGAAATGTAAAGACTTTGACATTCTCAACTAAAAAATGATATCTGAAGTTAATGTCATGATATAAAAGGGAAAGAATATGGAAGTAATTCAAGATTCATAACTGATCCTTAGATTTTGCCCATATATAGAACGTGAGAAGAGAATATAATTCAGAGAAGACGGAGAAGTTTCAGTAAGAGAGGATGTACTACAGAGGTAAAAGGGTAAAAGGCGATTTTTGAGAGGAAACACCCAAATGACAATTTGCACTTTTATTTATTCATTTAGTCACTAACTTATTCAACAAGTAGTTACCAAATATATATGCATACATATATATGTGTGTATGTTTTCATAACACTGAACAATGCCATTTTTTACATTTAAATCTATTGAATAATCTTATTTGTATCTAAACATGTAGGGAAGTCTGACAAATTAAATCAATAATTTTTCAAAAATTTTTCAATTTTAATATTTGTAGGAAGAAACTAAAATTTAATTCACATTATAAAAAAGTACTAAAAATAATAGTCACATAGAAAAAAATCATATGAAAAATATAAAGAGAAATTTTAAAAATAGTCATATTGCACAGGAATGTATTCTATCTTCATTCTAATTAGAGACACAAAAGATACATATTTATCAATGAAAAATTAAACAAATAACAATCAGTAGGTATTATATTTACTGGGCACCTACTACCTATTGAAACCTGATGCCCGAATATACAACAGTGAGCAAGTCCCTACCCTCAAAAATTTCACATACTAGGGCAGCATTCTTCCATGTGTTCTAAAAGACAAGTGTTCTTTTGGAACAAAGGCATCAGGATTATCTGCTGGCCACTTCAGCCTTCATACTTAAGAAACTTTGAGGTAGGCTTCAGAATGTATATTTAAAAATATAAAAATTTAATTTTTTTAGAAAGTTTTAGCTTTACATAAAAATTGTCCAGATATTACAGAGAGCTCTCATACATCCCTCACACACTTTTTCCTATTACATTCATATGGTGTATTTGTTCCAATAATGAACCAATATTGATACATTTTTATTAACTAAAATTCATACATTATTCAGACTTCCATAGTTTTTTCCTAATGTCATTTTTCTGTTTCAGTAGCCCACATTATATTAGGCATCATGTCTCCTTAAGTTCCTCTTGTCTGTGACAGTTTCCAAGACTTTCCTTGTTTTCTGATGACCTTGACAATTTTGAAGATATTGATCAGGTATTTTGTAGAAAGTCTCTCTGTTAGAATTTGCCTGATGTTTTCCTGTGATTAGATTAGGGTTATGGGTCTTCAAGAGACACTAGTAGAAACATTTTCATTTCCTCATTCAGGAGTACACACTATGTACATAATTTAAAATTATTGATATTGATATTGACTTTGATCACCTGGCTAAGCAAGAGTTTGTCAGCTTTCCCCACTGTAAAGTTATTCTTTTTGTGTGTGCTCCCTTTCTATACTGTATTTTTTGGAAGGAACTCATACCTACATACATTATTTAGAATTTTTCTGCCTGGGAGATTTATCTCTTCTCCATTTGTTAATTATTCAATCATTTATTTTCATGATTATGCATGCATGAATATTTATTTCATACTTTAAGTTATAATCCAATACTACTTTATGTATTTTGTTGCTCAAATTGTTCCAGCTTCGGCCTTTAGGAGCTCTTTCAGTAGGCTCTTGCATCATTTTGGCATTCCCCTTTTAATGTGTTTCCCCCTGCACCTTTCTTCTTGAGCACTTCCTTACTTTCTGACACTACAAGATACCCTTGGCTCCCCTTGTATATTTCCTGCTGCAGACCTAGAGTCAGTTATTTCTCCAAGGAGTCCTGGTTCTTTTATTGGAGAATAATACTGGAACCCAAAATGTGGGCACTAAATGTGTTCATTGATGCTGGGGTGTCATTTCTTTTAGGTCTTCTTGGCTGACAAAGCAAGGATATGTGCATACCAACCCATGTATATATACATACATACAGATATTTTTATGTGTAGCCATTTGCATCTGTATTAAGCTAAATATGAGCTCTTATTGATATTTCCATCTCCAGCCTCATACCACATGGATCATTCTAACTTCTTCCACTTTCTTATCTGTAAATTCTAACTACATTGGGGAGAAACTTGTCTTCCATCATTGCCATCCATTTACTTAACTATTCAATTCCACATACATATATAGCAACATCAGAATTGTTAAAATATATAATTTCTTTATTTTTAGCAAGTTTCTCTGATGCTACTTGTACTCAAAGATTGAGAATTAGTGATACTTGTGTTAACCACATTGGATAAATAATTTCTTGTTCTAATTATATATATTTTTTCTTCCTTTGTAAGATTAAAAAGCTAGCTTTTTAATGGGATATTAATTTTGCATTTTTGTATTTAAGTATTTAATACTACATGGTGAAATCAAAGGTACTTTATATAAACTTTAATTTTAAGACAATCAGTAATAAATCCAAAGTAAATAGCCATCGCAACAATGACAATAAAAATTCTCTTGGATTTTATCTTTTTTTGTTAATAGCAACTAATAGATTTTTCACTTTGAATGTAATTAGATGATATTGCCCATCTCTGTAGGCTCTCCTTATTAATAATAGTAAATACAATTCATTAGGAAGTGTACAGATGTATAGATCTAACAGAATAAATATTTGAGTCAAATTTGAAGTTGTAGCTAGCAACAAACTACATAAACCAGCTTAAGGGAAATAAAAGGGCAGAGGTGTTTAGTATAGGTATATCTCATGGAAATCCAAGGGAAAAAGTTAGGCAGGCCCCAAAATATGCTAAAATGAGATTCTGACATGCTATTTTGACTACTTTTGTTTTCACATCTCTTCTCTCTGTGTCTCTTCTTTATTCTTTTCTCTCAGCCTCTCTAGTTCATATGCCTCATAGAAGACTGCTCTTCCAGGTCTCTTCAACTTGTACCTTACAGGTGAAATTCAACCAACCAAAAAAAAAAATAGTCTTTTCCACATACATTCTCTATCAGAGGCTCTGATTGACCTCTGATCTAATTAACTAAGGTTAGAAGCAAAAGGGGTATGTTGACCTAAATAGCTGTCAAGGCTGATCATAGTGAAGGATCAGGGCAGTTAAGAAATGGTGATTGTGACTAGTAAATTTCTCCAAAATTGTCTGCAACAAACTTAAAAAAACACTGAAACTTGATTTTGCGTATCAGTTGTATTAGTCAGCCAAAGGGGTGCTGATGCAAAATACCAGAAATTGGTTGGTATTTATAAAGGGTATTTACTTGGGATAGGAGCTTACAGATACCAGGCCATAAAGCATAAGTTACTTCCCTCACCATAGTCTATTTCCACGTATTGGAGCAAGATGGCTGTAGATGTCTGCCAGGGCTGAGGCTTCCAGGGTTTCTCTCTTCCCGGTCCTGTTCTCTCTGGGCTCAGGTCCTCTGTATTCTCCACAAGGTCAGCTGTAGATTATGAGGCTCTCTAGGCTTTGCCTCTCTCCACAAGGTCAGCTGTAGACTATCAGGCAAATGGCTCTGTTTCTCTCCCCATGGCTTCTGCTGTGTCCAAGGAGCCATCTTTGTTTCCTCTTATTCTTCTCCTGACTCAGTTTTCTCTTCCCAGGGCTTGCTTCTTCCTGGGCTCAGGGTTTCTCTTTTCCTGGGGCTGGCTTATCTTTCCTCTGTATGCTTGCTTCCCAGGGCTCCAGCTTAAAGCTTCAGCGTCAAACTCCAACATCAAAAAAAATCCCAACTCTATCCTTTGCCATGACTTTTATCACCCTAATGATGTGGCCCAATCAAAGCCCTAATCATAACTTAATCATGTCCAGGTACAGACCAGATTATGAACATAATCCAATACTTATTTTTGGAATTCATAACCGTATCAAACCTCTACATCAGTGAAGTAGCCCTTCTACTTAGCTCATAATGACTACCCTCAATAAGCCTATTGCCTAAGCCATTTCCCTGGTATATTATTTTGTCCATTATCTTTTGTTTAATTTTTGTAACTTTACGTTGGCTTATTTTTTATTAGTCATACCCAGAGCCGCTCCTCCATATTTACTAAATCACTACTCCCAGGCTTATATCTGGGAGTGGGAGTTGTTTCTCTCAAAGTTCCTGAAACCTCATTTACCTCTCAGTAATTGTGGCTCCTCATTGAGTGCCTTGTCTTAAAGGATAAACATCCCAATCTTCACAGGTTTTTCAGAACTCATATTTTCTACTCTTGGAACATTTTATGATCATGAAATTGTCAATATTTTATTACCCAAAAATCGATAAAACTCAGCTGAACTCAGTAAATATCTAAAAAGAATAAAATAAAGGTCAATATAGACATAAGCACAGTGCCTATATAAATACACCTTTAAAATTACTTTTCTCACTTGAGGCAATGTTTGGTAATTGAATCTCTCAAGTGAGAGAAGAATTTACCTAAATGGTTTACAAGGTAAAGTATTCAGTTCAAGAGTTAATGAAATGTGAGGAACACATGTAATTTTCCACAAGATGATAAAAATAATTCTGTATTGTACCATCAAAAGATAATGGAAACTATCTTCCTATCTCCCACTTGACTTTACAAAATTGAGTGCTGTAGAAGTTATATAATGTATTTATGACATGCCTTAAAAGAGGTCTCCCCACTTTTCACCAGTTTTCCTTTCTATAATTTCTAATGTTTGCCCAGTTACTAGTAAAGTAAGATGGCCTTCTTACTAGCAAACCACAGAGCAATATCAGTGAACTTCTCATGTCCAACTTCCTAATGCTGGATACACAGTGCATAGTAATAACAGGCTCCAGGTGCTTACAAAGAGTACCTTGACACTAAAACTCTTTTCTCAGTGACTCTTCCCAAGATGCTAATATCTCATGTAGCTCTTGGATGACATCAAGATTCATTCATATAATGTCAAGTTAATTATCAAATTAATAAATCCTTTTCAAGGACAGGACACCTTGAGGATCATGTCCCCTTGAAGTTAACACTAGACTATAGTGTTATAGAAAACATGCTATTGTCAAAACTGGAACAATTTAAAGTCAACTAGAAACTTCCTGGAAAAAAAAAGGAGACTAAACATTTCCTCTCTGAAATAATGAGAGTTAAATATCTGTGTAGATGCACATAGAATATATAATGTATAGAATATATACATCATTACATCTGAGTAGAGTGAATCATATGGATAGAAAATTTTGCTGACAATAAATACAGAGGAGGCTTTAAGGCAGCAGATATATATGAAATATTAGATCCTTGGGGTGAGCATGATAATAATTACATATGTCACTAGTACAATGATATCACGAATATAATGTCAATATCTTCAGTTAATACTAGTTAAGTAGAAAATATTCTACAAAATATTTTTTAATGTGAGAGCCAAAATACTATGTATTCGTTGGCAATGGCAATGAAAAGAAAGAGAAACTTTTAAAACAAGCATACTAATGAAAAAATAAAATACAAATGAAAATTTATATCTAACTGTATTTATAGAATTTCTGAGCATTAAAGGAAAGGTGTTGAAAAATGGAGAACTGTCTATGTTAGGCATATACAAATATATTATGTAACTCCTGCAAAATTCAAATTTTTACTTTGCATATAGTATCAATTGCCAGCAACAGATATTTTGTCATAACCACAGATGGAAGCTGTTAACGGGAATTTTTTTTTTTAGTTTGTCATCATTAGATAGCAATTGGAATAGATTGGTACTGACCTGTAGGCTTACATAAGAATAAAAAGACAAAGTTAGTCAATTTGAAGACAACAGTTCAAATGAGTATAAGAAAAGCACAACAAATTATGAAAAACATTTGGCATTTACTCTTCAAAATTAAATTGATTACACTTGATCAATGCAGATTGTTTAAAAAGAAAGCCAGATGCTCTAAGAAACCAAAATCAGGAGTATGGAAGAGGCAAGAGTGCACCATCCTTTAGTACCAGTTCTGGGACAATCCCTAGCCCCATATCCAATCAACCAAAATGGAGTTGAGAGATTAAATTGATCCTAACATATCAAAAATAAGTTCTCTCCCTTTGAATTTTAGCCAGCTTGGGAAAGTTTGTGTTGATGAAATTCACAAATATTCTTTATCAAGGTATTGTTTGCATTAGAGAATATATTTTGTACATTCATTTTATTTACATAATGAAAGTCATGTGTTCTTTTTAAAGTCTGTTCTAGCTCTATTTTTATCTTCAGCATTTTTTTCTGCAATTTATTATTTTTAATTTTAATAATTTCAGTGTATGGGGGAAAAATGAGAAGAAAATCAGGTGCCAGGAATTAGGGAAGAAGGATGTGTTACTATTATCTAGCTTCTGTTTTTACATAGTTACTTCAAGGAATTTGGAAGTCAATTTTAGGAGGTATAGATACTGGTCTCAGCTCCATCACTCTTAGTTACACAAATGCTCAATTTCTCCTCTCTGATCCATCACTAAATTATATATATATATATATATATATATATATATATATATATAAATATATATAATTCTTGGGAGGAACAAATATGACCATAAACTCTGAAACACGAATAAGACTACACCTTGAACATAATTTCTTGAGACCCGTATAAGGGTAGAGGAAGAGAGAGGGGGAAAAAGATATATTCAGAATGACAAATGTAATTCTTAATGTGAGAAGGCAGAGATGTGTGACTGGCATATTTCAGAAGCCCCCCCAGTGAAGTCTGAGAAAGCAGTCAAAAGTTTTGACAATCTATAACTTCTCTTGTATTAGTATTTGGTTAGGCAATGAATCTCCCTTTATACTATGGTATTAATAATTGTTTCCCAAGCCTAAGTTTTTGAACATTGGCTTTATTAAATGACCCAAGTATCAAGTGTCTACTTGACATTTCTAATCAATGAGAGACAAAGAGAAAGAATGAAGAATAAGATACAAGCCTTTCCTTGAAGAATTTGCAATTTGATTTGGAAAATAAGACATACATATACAATAAACAAAGAGAAAGCCAAATAAGGCTGCATGCATTATTTTCTAAGCATCAGATTATATGGCAGTATGAAATACAGTAGGAAATCAGAAGAAAGTGTAAGATAAGGAAATATGCTTTGCAATCCTATACAACTTTTAAAGCAGGAGAGGAGCTTAGAAATAATCTTCATGGACCATTGTTTTTTATAGAAAGAGACTCCAAGTTGTTAACGTGATTCAAATTATAAGTGAAGCTAGAATTGGAATCCACATTTTTAAAATCCTAGGGAAATTGTATCAGACAAAATTTGACGTTGGCAGTGAAAGATAAGCAGGTTTTGGATGAGAAGAAGATTAAGTATTTTGGGGCAAGCAGTAGGGTAATTTGGAAAATGGTGAGTTTTAAGAACTGACTATATTTTATTACTTGAATGGATCTATTATACAGTTTTGTTGAATTGTGAGATTCATCATATTAATAAAGAACTTTCTTTGGTTACCAAATAAATACTTGCTGCTTTAAAAACATGAAGATGATTTGACTTGTGAAAAGGAAACTATTTTATACTTTTGTACTCCAAAGTCCAAGAAGAGTAGAGGAAAGAAATATTAGAAGCCTTAAAATTAATTGTTTTGATGGGAAGAAGTGACTGTGAATTATGTTAGGAGATTGGATTTCTAGCACTATGTGTACCACAAATTAGTTGTGCAGCCTTAATCTTTACAAGTTAAAGTATACACTTCAGGAGTTAATGAAATGTGAGGAATGCAATTTTCCACAAGAGGATAAAAAATAATGCTGCATTGTGCTGTCAAAAGATAATAGAAGGTGAAGACATCAACATGATGACATAAGACATTCCCTGGAATAGGCTTCTCTCAGAATCAGCTAATAAAAAGACAAATACCACTTGCTTAGAAATTTGGAGGATGGCAAAGACTGGAGAAGGACTCCAAAAATGCTAAATTGAAGAAAAAATAATAATCTACAAGAGCAGGAAGAAAGTTTCTATTTCAGACCCACTAGTCCCTCCCTTTCTTCCTCATTTGGCCCTGTACTGCTTGGGAGTCTTGCAGGGGTGGGGCAGCCTGGGTTCCTTCTACTGCAGACACAGACTATAAGCCATAGACAGCAGCAAAATAGAACGCTGTGCATTTCCAGGTACAAGGTCCCAAGTCTGCAGAAACTCAGGGCCGAACACCAGTCACTGAGTCATGCTGCATACAAGTGTCCCCAGAAGGGAAATTAAAGAGGGACGACAAAGCAGGCAGGACTGTCCACAAGATGTGCACTTACTAAATCCAGTTTCTGTTGGCTGGACTATTTAAATGTAAAACAGACTTTTCTAGAGTGACCTGCCTTTTCTGGATTGACCTCCTATGGCTCTCCAGAGTGGGACACCCTAACAGAGAAGAAACCACAGGCAGAAAAGTCTCACAGAAGGAAAAAAAAAGCCTCCTGTAAGACAGGAGGTTCCCAGAACCAAAAAGTATAAGGAAAAGGTGAGGGAAAGAATTTAAGCAAATCATATGAACTGGGGAGAAAATTCTGCACAGAACAAATAGAACAGATAGTTTCACAAAGAAAGAAGAGAGGAAAGGAAGCTTTTTCCTGGAGGTGAAATTGCACAAAAAAGTGCAATCTTAAAAGTTGTACCACAGATTCAGGGCAAGAATCAGGTGATAAAGAGCTGAGAAAATGTGAACAATTAAACACAGGCTACTCTAAGGCCTAGAATAAGTTGGACTAGGCATCTTCAAGTGTCAAAGAAGAGCCTTAACACAAAACCTATTAGCAATAAAATTCTAAGGAGAAAGTGACTTTCAGAATTAACTCATTAATACAAGCAGATGTCTAGATATCAGGCAAAATTTGCAAGCCATGCTAAGAAACAGGAAGAGATGGCTCAGTGAATGGAACAAATTAAGACTTCAGAAGAGACAGAATTTGAAACAACTAATCAAATAAGTGCAAACAAATATCTCCTAAGTGAATTCAAGGAGATGAAAGAAAATATGGAAAAAGCTAAAGGATATTAAGAAGAAATTGTGTGAGCATAAAGAAGAATTTGAAAGTGTTGAAACAAACATAACAGAAATTATGGTTATAAAATACACAGTAACAGATTGAAAATACACTGGAGGCATACAACAGCAGATCTGAACAGGGAGAACAATCAGTGAACTAGAAGACAGGACAATTAAAACCATACAGTAAGAAAACAGAGCTCTTCCCAGGTTGGACAGTGATGGTGCCACTCAGCCAACCCTTTCTTCCTGGGAGTCGGTCCCGCGAGCTGCTGCGGCAGACAACGCTGGGTGCTCGCCACCGGCTTCCTGTCCCAGCTCAGGGTGAGGTCCTATTTCCCAGCCTCCTTGCGGATTTAGCCAGCCAAACTGATTCTTAACTGATAAAGACAGAGCCATTTACCTCTTCCTTGATCTCCCTAATGAGAACCGCTTGCCTGCCAAGCCCACTGCCTGAACCAGTTTCAGACACACGACATTTACGGACGTGGCACCCAGTGCGAAAGGACGACAGAGGCACCGTAGGGGGGAAGAGGGGTCCAGGACCCACCAGGAAGAGAGTGTAGAGATAATCTAACCTGCTCGCTTTATAGATGACAAGATTGAGTTTCCGAGAGACTAAATCATTAGTCCACAGTCACAGAACCAAAAAGTGGCAAAGTCAGGATTTGTTATCTGACTCTACCACGACTCCACTATTGCGGAGGGAGAGCTTGGGGTAACATTAGACGAAAATCCCGGCATGTTTTCCAGTCTTGCCACAGGCTAGTCTTGGCAGTGGGAATCATGCTTGTCTTAACAAAGCTCTGCTCCTTCCTCCTCTTGTGAGGCACCTTTATAAAGCTCCGGACTTCTTATTATCATACAAAGCAGATGCAGGGGAAAGAATCAGTCCTTTTTGGGGCGAAGCTACCTGGTAGGAGGTTAGTTGTTTCCAACCCACCTGCCTGTGGTTGAAGGGAGGGGGGCTTCCATTTTCCCAAACCCAGCTTCCTAGTAGAGGGTGATGCTCTGAAGGGTAGAGGGTGATGGTCATGCACAGGTTCTGAAAACAGGCCGCTTCAGTTTGAATCCTGGTTCCACCAGTTATGAATTGTGTAACCTTGGAAAAACTGCATAATCCTTCCAAGCCTCAGTTTCTTCATCTGTGAAAGACGTAATAAATTAAAAAAAAAAAAAAAAAAAAGAAAACATAGAGAAAAGAATAGAAAGAAAAAAAGATCAGTGTCTAAGGGATTTGAGTAACAACATAAAGTTTACAAACATACACATCATGGGTATCTCAGAAGGAGAAGAAAAGGGAAAATGGGCAGAAAGAATATTTGAAGAAATAATGACTGAAAATTTCCAAGTCTTATGAAAGATGTAAATGTACATGTCCAGGAAGCACAGAATACTACAAACAGATTAAACACTAATAAACCTACTCTAAGATACATAATACAAATGTCAAATGCCAAAGATAGAGAATTCTGATAGTAGCAAGAGACAACCAATTCATCACATATAAGTGATCCTCAATAAGATTAAGGGGCAATTTCTCATCAGAAGCCATGGAAGTGAGAAGGCAGTAGTATGATATATTTAAGGTACTGAAAGAGAAAAATGTCAACCAAAATTCTTTATCCATCAAAACTGTCCTTCAAAAATGAGGGAGAGTTAAAATGTTCACAGATAAACAGAAACTGAGAGTTCATAAATAAAAGAGCTGCCTTACAATAATTATGATAGGGAGCTCTGCAAGTTGAAAGGAAAAGACAGAAGAGAGTGACTTGGAGTAGTGTGAAGAAATGAAGATCTTAAGTAAAGGTAACTAAAAGAGTAAATGCAAAACCCAATAGTACTGTATCCTCAATGTATAACTCTACTCTGTAATTCCTGTGAGTCAGAATACAATGGAATAATGAAATGTCATATTTCCTTATAATGGACATGTAAAATATAAAGTAGTAAAGTGGGACAAAAACAACATAAAGAGGGGAAACAGAAGGATATGGGAGGAGAGAATGTGTATGCTACTGAAATTATGTTGATATCTTATCAAATTAGTAGGTTGTAGGTGTTGGTTGTTAATATAAACCACCCTGGGGTAGCCACAAAGAAGTATTTTAAAAGTATACAGAAATAGAAATGAGAAAGCACCCAGTCAGATACATCACAAAAGATCATCTATACAGAAAAGGAGGCTGCAATAAAGGAAAAGAGAGACAAAAAAAGATATGACATATAAAAACCAAAGGAAAAAATGACTGAAGTAATAACACTAAATGTTAATAGTTTAAACTCACCAATAAAATGACACAGATTGGCAGAATTGATTTAAAAAAACAGCATGATCCAACTGTTGTTTACAAAAGACTCACCTTAGATCTAAAGATACAAATAGGTTGAAAGTGAAAGGTGGGAAAAATAACCAAAAAAAAAAAAAAAAAGAGCTGGGGTAGCTATACTAATATTGAACAAAATAGGCTTTAAGTAAAATGTGTTATAGCAGACAAAGACAATATGTATTAATAAAGGGGTCAATCCACCAAAAAGAAAGAACAATCAGAAATATTTATGCACCTAACTACCATGCCCCAAAATACATGAGGCAAACACAGGCAAAACTGTATGGAGAAATAGACACTCTCTACAATAATAGTTGGAGACTTCAATACACCACTGTCATCAATAGAACATCTAGACAGAAGATCAATAAGGAAACAGAATACTTGAATAATATGATAAATGAACTAAACCTAACAGATATGTACAAAACATTGAACCCCAAAATAGCATACATTCTTCTCAAATGAACATGGACCATTCTCCAGAATAGACCACATGATGGGTCACAAGACAAATGTCAATTAACTTTAGAAGAGTAAAATTATAGAAAGTATCTTCTCTTACCATTATGGAATGAAACTGGAAGTAAAAGAGAACTTGAAAATCCACAAATATATGGAAGTTAAATGACACACTCTTAAACAATCAATGGCTCAAAGAAAAAATTGCAAGTGAAATCAGTAAAAATCTTGAGACAAATGGAAATAACCACAAAGCATATAAAAACTTATTAGATACAGCAAAGCCAGTGCTGACAAGGAAATTTATAGCATACATTAAAATAAATACATTAAAAAAGAAGAAAGAGCTAAAATCAAATTCCTAACTACACACTTGGAGGAACTAGAAAAAGAACAGAAACTAAAACAAAATCAATGTAAGGAAAGAAACAACAAAAGATTAGAGCATAAATAAAATTGAGAATTAAAAAAACAGAAAGCATTAACAAAACCAAAAGTCGATTTTTTGAAAAGATTAATAAAATTGACAAACCTGTAGCTAGACTGGCAAAGAAAGAAAGAAAGAGAGAAGACACAAATAAATAAAATCATAAATGAGAGGCAGGATATTACTACTGACCCCACTGAAATAAAAAGTATCATAAGGGGATACTATTAACAACTATATGCCAACAAATTAAACAATGTATATGAAATGGACAAATGCTTAGAAACACACAAATGATCTATATTGAATCTAAAAGAAACAAGATCTCAACATACCAGTTTTAATTTGAAATTGAATGAATAATCATAACCTCCCAATAAAGAAAAACCCAGGACCAGAAGACTTCAATGGTGAATTCTACCGAACTTTGCAAGAATAATTAATACCAAACCTGCCCGAATTCTTCCAAAATATTGAACAGTAGGGAATACTATCTAACTCATTCTTTGAGGCCAACATAACCCTAATACCAAAGCCAAACAAAGAGACTACAAGAAAAAAATTGCAGATTGATTTTTCTTATCAATATAGATGCAATAGTCTCAAAGAAATATATGCAGATCAAATCCAGCAACACATTAAGAGATTTATATACCATAGTCGATGGGTTTTATCCCAGGTATGCAATGTTGTTACAACATAAGAAAATCAATTAATGTAATACACCTCATTAACAAAGTGAAGGGGCAAAAAAAAACCCAACAACAACACATTATCATCTCAATTGATGCAGATTTGACAAAATCCAGCGTCATTTCTTGAAAAAGAAACACTTAGAAAAATAGTAATAGAAGGAAATTTCCTCAACATGATAAAGAGTATATATAAAAAATCCACAAATAACATCATGCTCAGTGGTGAAAGTCTGAAAGATGTCCCTCTAAGATCTGGAACAAGACAAGGTTGTTCACTATCACCACTATAACTCAACACCGAACTGTAAGTTCTAGACCTAACAGTTAGACAAGAAAAAGAAATAAATGACTTGCAAATTGGAAGGAAAGAGGTATAACACTCACTATTTGCAGATGTCATGATCTCATGTATGTATAAAGTCCCTAAAAATCTGTAGCAAAGCTATTAGAGCTAATAAACAAATTTAGCAACTTGGCAGGATACAAGATCAACACATAAAAATCAGCAGTGTTTCTATACAGTAGTAATGACCAATCTGAGGAGGAAATCAAGAAAAAAATTTCATTCACAATAGCAATTAAAAGCATCCAATATCTAGGAATATATTTAACCAAGGGTACAAAGGACTCCTGCACAGAAATCTATGAAACATTGCTAAAAGAAATCAAAGAAGACCTAAATAAATGGAAGGCCATTCCTTGTTCATGAATTAGAAGACAATGAATAAATATCATTAAAATGTCACTTGCGAGAAGTGGATATGGCTCAGGTGATAAGGCCTCTGCCTATGGTATGGGAGGACCCAGGTTTGATCCTTGGGACCTCCTGGTGAAAAAAGAAGAAGAGAAAGTATGCCTGTGCAGTGAGCCAAGTGCCTGTGAGATGAACCAGTGCCCGCACAAGTGGGTCATACAGCAAGACAATGACACAACAAAAGAAAGGGGAGAGTCAAAGTGAAGCACAGCAGAGACCAGGAATTGAGGTGGTGCAATTGACAGGGAACCTGTCTCCACATCAGAGGTCCCCAGGATCTAATCTCTCTGAATCCTAGAGGAGAAAGATGAGAAGAGAAGACAAACAAGAGAAATAGATACAGAAGATCACACAGTGAATGGACACAGACAGCAAAAACTGCAGGGTGGGGTGGGGGAGGAAGGAGGAGGGGAAGAAGAAGGAGGGGGGGGAGAGAGAAACTACGTAAATCTTTTTAAAAAATGTCAATTCTACCCATAATGATTTACAGATACAACAAAATTCCAATCAAAATTCCAATGACCTACTTTGCAGAAATGGAAAAGTCAATTATCAAATTTACTTGGAAAGATAAGGGGGCCCAAATAGCCAAAAACATCATGAAAAAGAACGAAGTTTGAAATCTCACATTTCCTGACTTTGTAACTTATTACAAAGCTACAGTGGTGAAAACAGCCTGGTGCTGGTACAAGTATAGATATATTGTCCATTGGAATCAAATTGAGAGTTTAGAAATAGACTCTCACACCTACAGCCAATCGATTTTTGACAAGGCTGCCAATCCACTCAATTGGGAAAGAATAGTTTCTTCAACAGATTGTGCTGGGAGAACTGGATGTCCATTTGTTAAAGAATGAGAGTACCTTTATCTAACATCATATACAAAAATTGAGACAGATCAAAGACCTAAATATATGAACTAGGACTATATAACTCCTAGAAGAAAATGTAGGGAAGCATCTTCAAGATCTTGTGTTAGGCAATGGTTTCTTAGACTTTACCTCCAAAGCAAAGGCAACAAAAGAGAAAAACAGATAACTGGACCTTATCAAAATTAAAAACTTTCAACATAAAAGGACTTCATCATGAAATTAAAAAGACAAACTACTCAACAGAAGAAATATTTGGACTGCATATCCGATAAGAGCTTAATAGCCAGATAAATTTAAAAATTCTACAACTCAACAATAAAAAGACAGACAATCCTATTAAAAAATGGGCAAAAGACTTGAATAGACATTTCTCCAAACAAGATATACAAATGGCTAAAAGGCACATGAAAATGTACTCATCATTCACTAGGAAAATGCAAAGCAAAACTGTAATGGGATACCATTTCACACCCACTAGAAAAAACTAAAAAACAAAAAAACAAAACCCTGAAAATTAAAGTGTTGAAGAGGATGTGGAGAAATGGGAACGCTCATTCTTTGCTTGTAGGAATATATAATGGTACAGTAGCTGAGAAAAATAGTTTGACAGTTCCTTCAAAAGCTAAGTATAGCACTACCATATGACCCAGGAATCCTTCTTCTAGGTATATACCCAAAAGTATTGAAGGCAGGGGCTTGAACAGATATTTGTACACTGACATTCATAGCAGCATTATTCACAATTTCCAGAAGGTGGAAGCCACCCAAGTGACCCTTGATCTATGGATAGATAATCAAAATGTGGGCTACACTTACAATGGAATCTTATTCAGCCATAAAAAGGAAGGAAGTCCTGATACTGGTGACAACATGGATGGAACTTAAAGACATTATGATGAGTAAAAGAAGCCTGCCACAAAAGGACAAATAGTTTATGATCTCAGTGATATGAAGTAATTTGAATAAGCAAACTCATGAAGTTAGAATCTAGAATATTGATTACCAGGAGCTGGGTTGGGGATAGTGAATGGGGGGTTAATGTTTAATTAGTTCCAAATTTCTATTTAGGTTGATTTTAAAGTTTTGCATATGGATGGTGGTAATGGTAGTACATTATTGTAAGTGCAATTAACAGCGTTAAATTATATATGCTAATGAGGTTAAAAGAGGACATTTTATATCATACTATGTTACTAGAATAAAAATTAAAAGATAAAGCACAGGACCATATAACACAGTAAACCTATTGTAAAACATGGACTATAGTTAATAGTACAAGTATAAAAATGTTTTTCATGAATTATAACAAATGTTCCACATAATACAAGGTGTTAATAGGGTGGTATATTAAAAAAAATACACCTTATGGAAATATGGGCTATAGTTTTCATATTCTTTCATCAGTTGTAACAAAAATACCGTACTAATGCAAAGTGCCAACAATAAGAGGGGTTATATAGGAATGCTGTAAGTTTTATATGATTTTTCTCTAAACCTACAACTTCTTTAATTAAAAAAATAATAAATAATTTTAAAAAGATAATGGAAACTATATTATTACCTCCCACTTTGACTGTACAAAATTGAATGTTGTAGAAGTTATATAACTTATTTCTGACATGCCTAAAAACAGATCTCCATACTTTACCCCAACTTTTAAAAAAATTTCCAGAGTTTACCAGGTCTCAACTGAAGTAAGATGGCATTCTTAAGAGCAGACAACAGAACAGTATTAGTAAATCTCATATGACCAACTTCCTGATATTGGACCCATGGTGCAAGTATTATATGGTCCAGGTGTTCATCTGAAAGGGAGAACTAGATACTTTCAGATTCCTCTTTTGAGTCATTATTCGGACTTTATGAATTAGAATCTGGGTAGTAGAGAAATACAATTGGTGAGCTAATCTTTGAAGGAAGAGAAGGCTTAAGTGCTTTTTTTATATTCTGGAGATTATTTTTTCCTTTGATTCCTTAATAATTTAAAATTCTTATCATGATTTTGATTGTTTCCATTGATTTTCTATCAATTCAGAAAACATGTATTTAGTACACTCTTGGCAGACACTAATCTAGTGCTAAAGATACAGTGGTGAAAGACAGTCCCTGTTTTTCATGAAGTAAAGAGATAACTGGGCTCCAACATAATGAGGGATCTTTTATGATTCTGTTCCAAGTACCTTAAATATATTGTTCAATTTAGTCCTCATAAAAATCTATGAAGTATTATCTCATTTTCTAGAAGAGGAACTGAAACACTACCTCATATAAAGTAAAAACCACACAAAAAATTTAGGCAGAAAAAAATGTACAGCATCTTATTTAATACAAATTTTAAAAAGGTTTTAATATACAAGAAAACACTATTTTTGAACAAGGTCATTTTTGTTTTCCCATCTTACTTTGATTTTTAACTTTCAAAACTTAAAATGCAATAAAATTCTTCAAAAAATTCACTGAAATTGTTCACACATTGAAACATTTAAATTTAAATGACTTCCTTGAAAATGAATGATAACTGCATTTTACTTTTCCCCAATTATTATTCCAGGAACTTCTGCTTGGGGAATGGCTTAAGCCTTTTTTAAAAAATCATTATTATTTTTTATTACTATTTTATAAGGCTTATGCTTTTATAGTCCAGTGAATAAATGTATACTACTCATTCATAAACTGAAAAAAAAAAGGAAAATATGATAAATTACTGGTAGTTTAATTAGCACTAAAGCTGTTGAGTCTTTTATCCTGTGCTCTGATGGCAAATTCTTTGTCGTCCTTTAAGAACTATCTCAAATGCCACTCCTATTCACTTGTCAACGCATTTTATTATGTCAACACATTTTATTATCTGTAACATTCTGAGAAAACCAAGATGAAAAAAATGAAGTCCTTGACCTCAAGATGCTACTAATCTACTAAAGAGACAAACATCAAAGGAATAATTAATATTCAGTGAAATAGTTGCTTGAGGGCTATGTATAGTCAGGAAATAAAGACACTGTTAATTATCCAAGTATGAGGATTTAATATAAATCCAGTGTAAACTACTGTTGAAAGTCATGGTAGATATGGAGAGAAATCACCCCGCCCCCACCCAGGAACTCCTGCCTGGAATAGTTTGGTTTGCCGCTGTCAGCTCCAGCTCTCAGCTTCAACTGCAGAGAGCCTCTTGTCCAAGTCACATCTTTCCTGCTGCAGCCCACATTCAGTGACTTGGACAAGAGTGGTTCTAAAGGCCTGTCCATTTTAACCCAACATGGAACAAGTCTGACAGTCAATAATAGCTCCAGAGCTGCCTGTTGGGTTGGCTGAGACCTTTCGAGGTCTGCATTACAGATTGACTTCTCTTTTTTGCCTCTATCCTGCTTCTTGCATCTTTCTTTCCCAATGGATCCCTGATAAACATCTTACATCTTAAATATCCTCATAGTGTCTGATTCTGAAAATTCTCAACCTGAGTAGAAAGGCTGGAGAATCTGTTGTCAGGAAAGCTGACACACACGAACTCATTTGGCAACACCAAAACCCACCTTTTTGTCTTCCTCTCACCATTTTAAACCACTCTAAGTTATTGATGACTTCCTTGGTGCTGAAATCAATGAACTTCTTTCAGTCCCTTAGTTAACCTGTAGTAGTTGATACAGTTGATCACTCTTTCCCAGACCTGTATCTTTCATGGTGGTATGGTAATTAGGTGTGCTTTGAGATGCTGGGTGCTTAACGTTTCTGTGCCTTTCTGTGAAATGGTGGTAATCATTGTATCTGCTTGTCTGTTGTACTACTCTCTGCTATCTGTTGTACTGTTGTATCTACTTGCCTGTTGTGATGATTAAAAGCATTTATACATGTAAAGTGTTTAGAATAGTGCCCGTTACATAGTAATCACTATGTAAGTGTTTTCTTTTTTTATCCAGTTATACCATTTTATCCTATTTCTCCTTCTACCTCTTTTACAGTTCCTTCTGCACCTACATCCCCTTAAATCTAAGTGCTGTCTATCCTTGGCCTTCTCCTTGTTTTTCTCTAAACCATCTCCTAAATACCTACATTAAATCCAGATTTTCTCCTAAGTAGCACCTCCCTACTTTCAGCTCACTACTAAATATCTACAGCTTAATGTCTCATAGGCACCTAAACTAAACATGTCTTAAATGGTTTAATCTCTCCTATTCCATCCCCTAAATTATTTTTCACACACAGTGCATAACACTATTTTATTGTCAATTGTGCAAGTCAAAGTACAGATAACCTTCCTTTTATTTCCCTCATCCTTATTCTTCATGTGTGAACAGTCACTAGTGCATACTGAGGCATACTATATTAGCATCCTTTGGATTTCTCCCCTCCTTTTCGCACCTGCACACTCATTACCATTTCCATAGTCCCTTAATCTAGGGTAGATTTTTCTTTCCAGCATTGTCAAAGCTGGCTCCTAACTGGGATGTTTTTAAGCCAATCTATCTTATTCTCGAGTCCATTCCCTATGCTACAGTCAGCCATTTTTATTTTGAAATGAACATTTCTTCATATCATTCTCTTGCTGAAAACTCATTATTTGTTCACCTATGTCTATAAGAGAAAATATCAAATCTCTTATGAGACATATAAAGTCTTTCATAATCTATCACAGACTGACTTTTCCATCATTTCTAGATTATCTAGAATAATCCAACTTTGTGTGCTCCAATCAATCTGAAAGATTTATAATTTTCCAGGTGTCATTTAATCCTTTACACTTGCTTTTCCCTATGCCTGAAATGCCATCTCCACTGCTAACCTTGCATCAGTTTGCAATTGCTGCTTAATAATAACAAAACAGAGTGGTGTTTATTTAGGTCATACATCTAGGAGTCAGCCTGTTCCATGTGTCTCTAATCTGTCTGCAGTCTGTTGGGTGTGTGTTCTTTTCATAGTGATGGCATATATGCAAGAGGGCATGTGAAAACCCACCACATCTCTTAGGCCCTGTCTTAGATAGAACTGGCCTACTATCAGTTCTTCCTAAAAATTGGGCAGAACAGATTACACGTGCATATCCAGGGCCCAGAGGAGGGAAAATCTTATCTGTCTCTTCTGTGAGAGGAAGTAACACATTCATGTGGAAAAGTTGTGAGTTCAGGGGCAGATGGTAATGATATCTACAGTACCTCCTCATCCCTTGCCTTGTCTTTTGTTTCTACAGGTTTTATTTCAGGTATTAACTCTTCCAGAGATCCTTGCCTGACTCTTGGTCTGATTTTGGTGCTTCTCTCCTATGTGCTTATATAGTTTCCTGTACATGCCTAACTTTGTCATTATGTGCAATTTTATCATTGTAATTGCCAATGTCAAATCTTTATTTTTTCCATTATATTTTTTCCATTCCCTTGAGGGTAATGATTGTGCTTTGATTTTATTCCCACTCAGCTACATAGAACACACAGTATGTACTCAATAATGGCTTGTCATATTATTAAATAAATGGATAAATGAACACATTAGTGTTTGGATAAAAGAATGAATGCATGAGTAGTGCAAGGTGGGCGGTGGACTTGGCCCAGTGGTTAGGGTATCTACCACATGGGAGGTCCGCGGTTCAAACCTCGGGCCTCCTTGACCCATGTGGAGCTGGCCCACGCGCAGTGCTGATGCGCACAAGGAGTGCCGTGTCACACAGGGGTGTCCCCTGAGTAGGGGAGCCCCACGCGCAAGGAGTGAGCCCCAAAAGGAGAGCCACCCAGCGCGAAAGAAAGTGCAGCCTGCCCAGGAATAACGCCACCCACACAGAGAGCTGACACAGCAAGATGATGCAACAAAAAGAAACACAGATTCCTATGCAGCTGACAACAGCAGAAGCGGACAAAGAAGACAACGCAGCAAATAGACACAGAGAACAGACAACCGTGGCCCGGGGGGTGGGACGGGAAAAGGGAGAGAAGTAAATAAATAAATAAATCTTTAAAAAAAAATGAGTAGTGCAAGGAGAAACTGATAAGGGTCTGAACCAGTGACAGTGGGAATAGAGAGAAGGTAGTCAACATAAGCCACATAGGAAATATAGCTGTCAGGCCTCCGTGATTGGTTTCAGGGACAAGGGTTGTGAGAATATGCAAGGTATGTAGGATGTCTGTCAGGTTTATTGATAGAGCAATTGAGGTAGTGAAGAGCTATTTACCAGGTAAGAAAAATAGGAGTTGAGAAAATACCTCAAAGGAAAACACATAAACCTAGATTTAAATATGACACATACCTTTTCAACTCAAAATACATGGGCCTTCCAAGTGAACTGTGAGGTACTAAGAATGCACATTTGGAAAGTCAACTGTATTAGCATTGTGTCATTCTTGAGAATATGCATTTCTGAAGAGACTCACATAATGAGAATGAGAAAGATAGCTCAGCTTAGATTTCTAAGCTGAAGATCCAGGACCTCAAGTCTAGTCCTATCTTTAGTAATTATGGAATGTTGGGAAACTCTGAATCCCATCTCAATCTCATTCCCAAATCTGCACAGTGGGGACAAAACCTGTATCATTGAGCTGCCATGGGATAAAATGGGACAATGTATGGGAAAGCATATAGCCAAGTATATAGTAAATGATACTACTCTGTTTCATGGTTTCATAACCTCAATTGATAATTTGAGTCAGATAATTCTTTGTTGGGGGACAGGGGTTGTCCTATGCATGGAATCATGTTAGCAGCATCCCTGGCCCATTAGATGCCAGTAGCATGCCACCAGTGTGACAACCAAAACATGTCTCCTGATAGGGCCAAATGTTCTCTGGGGGTGCTAAATTGCCCTTGGTTAAGACCTACCAGTCTGTCTGAACCTGAACACAAAAGGTAGGTAGATATAGGCTATTCTAGGTAATAATGGGTTATCAAGATTTGGTAGGAACTTTTTCCATGGATAATTCATACTGGTAAACTGATTAAAGGAATCCTAGAATACAGTGGTCTAAGTCTTCAAAGTTTACCTAATTTTTCTTTTTTTGCACTCCCTCAAATGAAGTTAGGCACCATCCCCACGTCTACAGATCACTCTTTTTTTTTCTTTCATTTTTTTATTATCTTTTTTTTTTAAAAGATACATAGATCACATAAAATGTTACATTTAAAAATATAAGAGGTTCCCATATACCCCACTTCCCACCCTCCTGCCCCACTCCTCCCACACCAACAAATTCTTTCATTAGTGTGGTCCATTCATTACATTTAATAAGTACATTTTGGAACATTGCTGCTGCACAGCATGGATTATAGTTTATGTTGTAGTTTAAACTCTCTGCCAGTTACAGGTCACTCTTTCATGCTGGAATATTCACTACTGAGCCTCCATAGGTCTTTTTTTTTTCCCTCCAGGATAAGAACAAATCAGCCTTCCAAATGTTCACTTCTGAACTCTTCCCCTATCCTCTTGCAAGAAGTTAATCTCTTACATTTTCTTCCCCTGTCCAGGCAAATTTGCACATTTGTTAGAGATTATCAAAGCCTCTGCTTGTTTTACATAGTTCTTAAAGTTTCTAATAAATGCTATAGGAATTCAGGGTCTTTTTAAAATGAGGGTGAATGTAAATGATGGGAAATTACAAGAATTTTAAATTGATGAAATTTTTAAAAATGAGAATTATTTCTTTGGAAATTCAATGATAAAAATGAAAAATATACTGAAAACACAGATCAGGGATAATATTTGGTATTTAGATTCTAGTTTTTGTCATGAAATGTTTTATATACTGGAGATAAAGCAGTATGATTTGGTCAGAGAGATGTATTTTTACCTTAAATTCCCTTGTCACTCTAAATAATACAAAATAGTTGAGCCATTAGTATATTGTACTGATTGTCCCTCCTCAATTTCAGCCTTAAGTGAAGATGAGTCAATGAAAAATAAGCATCTATGTAGGAAGTATTTCCTTGAGAGAGAAAGATGCAGGAAAGTGCTAGATATACCCTGATGGACAGGGAACTGGAGCTGGGCAGTGAGCTTACACAAACAAATAGGGCATCTCAGCCAGGAGTAGGGAGGTGTAGTTTGCCACAGGCCTACTGAGGCAAAGTACCAGAAATGGGGATTTATTTGGGGTAAAAGCTTACAGTCCCAAGGATGTGAAATGTCCAAATCAAGGCACCATCAGAGCTTTCTCAAGATCAGCAACTGTTGATCTTGGTGTTTTGCCATGTGGCGATCAGGCATATGGCAGGGTGCATCTCCTCAGCATTGAGCTGCTTTGTGGACCCAATCCCTTGGGGAGCTCTTTCAGTGCCTCTGTTCTCTGTGGGTTCCAGACGTCAGTCTCTTAGCCTTTCAGGCTTCTCTGTCTCTCTGAAGTCTTGTCTCTCGGCATGGCAGGATCAAATATGGTTGTTTTCTTTCTCTCTGAGTCTCCTTTTATATCAGACCCAGCAAGTGAGTGAAGACTCATTGAGTCATGCCTCACTGATGTAGTCCAATTAAAAGGGTCTCCCACCCACAAGAATGGATTAGTTGAGAGACAAAGTATTTTTCTTTTTGCGATTCATAAAAGAGTTTCAAACAGTCACAGGAAGAAACAGTAAATGACTTATTCCTCAAAATAAAACCAAATATAGACTCAGAGAATTCCTTTCACCTGTAAGAACAAACCAAAATTGGATTCCAAACACCAAAATCCTGGTCTAATAGGGTGATCACCATCTGTCCATTACCAGGTGTCCATTGTTTTTTTTTTTAAGGTGCTGGGGATTGACCCCAAGACCTCATACATGGGAAGCAGTCATTCAACCATTGTGCTACATCTGCTTCCCAATGAGAGTTGCTTTTTGATTCATTTGTTTGTTTTTAGGAGGTACGGGCGATTGAACGTGGGACCTCATACATTGTAAGCAGGCACTCAACCACTTAAACTACATCTGCTCCAAGAGTGTCCATCTTGAGTACAAATGACCAGAGAGGGACAGTCTTCCACCTGAAGCCCTGAAGACACCCTTGGATAGCTCAAGTGTTTGGTGCCACAACTATGAATGTTTTCCTTTTCTTTTTCTATTTTACTCAGTGAATAAGACTTCTTGTCTGCTATAGAAATATCTTTGAATAAATTGAGCTTTGCCTGGGATATATTTCATATGGATGCAAGTAGTTAAAAATATAGGTATTTAATTCAGGAGAAGGTCTGGACTAAATATAAATGTTGGAAGCAGTAAGCCAATAGGCAATAGTTGAACCATTTGTATGTATGTATGAGATTGCTCAGGTTCCCAACTTATTTACACTTATGGGGCCCTACAGTGCTTTATCTATACAGTTAAAGTATTTGTTATGTACTGTGTCTGTTTACATGTTTTTTCCCTCCATTAGACTAGGAGGTCTATATGGAAAGTGAGCATATTTTTAGGTATCTTTTTATTTCCAGCATTTTGGGAAACCTCCATCATTGTTAGATGAATGAATTACTTTGTCATTTTAATATTATGGTGTCAGATATTTAATAAATAATTGAAAAAAGTTATGAGAAAAACTTCAAAGTACATTATTACCTTGAATATGATAGTTTTCTTCATTTCCATGCTGCTGTTACAACACCCAAAGTGTTGACACAAACAATTGGAATTTATTGCCTTATGATTTCAGAGGAGAAAAGGCTTGTTTCCTCTCAGGGTTGAGAGGAAGCAAGCTGAGAATCTTTGGGGTGCTTGGCTTTCCCATCACATGATGATGTCCTTTCCTTTCTCTTCCAGGTTCCTCTGACTTCTGATTTCCAGCTCTTCACCATTTCTTTCTCTTTAGAAAACCTTTCATAATTAAATTATCACTGATCCTGATTCAATGGGCCACACCTTAACCAAAAATAACATCCTTAAAATGCCCTATTTACAAGGGGTTCACACTCACGGAGATGAGATTTAGATTATGAGCATGTTCCCCCCACCCCCACCCCAAGGAATATAAGTCAACCTACCACAACGTGCTTAATTGAAGTTTCACTCATAGAGCCAGTAATGTGACATTTTATCTCCTAAAGTTGTGATGGGTTTGTATCAATTCATCTGTATTCTCTCCCTCAAATTCCCTTCCATTTCTATTTATTTAAAAGAGGTGCATTAAGTATACATCTGTTGTTTCAGAAGAGACTTTTTGCATGCTATTGGCAAATATGTCCCTTAATTGTATAATTCTATTTTCAATAAACAAGAAGATTGAACAGATAACATGAATTTTGTAGTTCCATCTTTTCAAAATGCTAAGTATTTTTAAACAAAAATAATTATAATTGTATTAGCAAGAGAAGAGTAATAAATCAAAATTTATAACTTTGTATTCAATAATATTTGAGAAGGAGGTACCTGAAACAATTGTAATAATAAAAATTTGGGAAAGATTTCAATACAACTTTCAGTGTTTTTTCTCTTCCTCTTTGTGTCTTCCTATATGCAGATAACAAAAGAAGTGAACATTTTTATCTATACATGACATAGTTTGTGATTTTTTTACACATACTTTCATTGTATTTGTGCAAAAAGTCATTATAGAAATGCAAATTATAGTTAGAAGACAAGCTAATAAATAGACTCAGAAAATAACATCTTTACAGGAACTTGACAAAATGAAAAAAAAAACTCACAAAACGCTTAAAACAATTTTCACTTGCAGAATTCTGTCCTTTAACTTAGCCAATTTTTGCAGAAATCTTGAATAAACCATCAATTTACACCATTATCTAAAATAATGCATTCAAATGTATTTTAGAAAACCACTCTCAGGTTAATCTCTGCATAATTATTGCAATGAAAAGTAGTGCTGCAAACATCTACCTCCTGTAGGTGTTGAACTTTAGTTTGCAGACTCAAGTCTTGAAAGTTATTTCTAAACCCCCACAGCCAACAGTTCTTCTAAAGTCAAGGTGTTGCTTTAAACACATATGTAACACTTTCAAAGGTAAAATATTGTCACCTTGGAAATAATTAGATTTTAATTGCATATACCATTACTCAGCTTCAACTGTAGTGTTCAGTCTTAATTTAATTCTCAATCTCATGTAATTGTCAAAGTAATAGTGAAGCAGGGAGGGGGAATTGTGGACAATTCCAGCATTGCAGAATTTCACGTTTCTCTTTAGTTATCATGTTGGTTCCCTAGGACTAACGAAATCATCAATGCAATGCTGCCCATTTTTAGATGTCTTTGTTGTATGAAGTGGAGGAATTTAGAGTTTTAAAAATCAGTTCTATTTTTTGTTACCAAATAGCAGGTTGATAGTGCTAGAAAATGTAGTAACAGAGACAGCTGAGCTCTTTCTGTCTTTTGTATCATTTTGGCAGAATCATTTTAGAACCAAATGTTTGCTTCGTTCAAAAAGCTTTTAATTATAATTCATTCTGCATGCATATACTTAACACTTGAATTATTAGCTGGAATTAATATAGTACACTATATTCAAAGCTGGATCCAATATCATTCTCATTTGAGTACCTAAGAATGCTAATGCTTTTTGTGTATCTTATCAAACATTTTACCTACATTTATGCTTCTCTCACCACAGAGAATCTTTTGAAAATAAATCTTAACCATGAACAAAACAAAAATCTCCGAAGCCGTTGCCAAAAATGTAAAGTGAAATGGAGAATTGAGAAATTGTCAAATGAGCTCAATCTCCCTGGGATGGTTAATTTTATGTGTAACTTGGCTAAGTTAGGGTGTCCAGTTGTTTGGTCAAACACTGGCCTAGATGTTACTGTAGCGGCATTTTGGAGTTGGAATTAGCATCTACATCAGTTGAGTTCAAGTAAAAATACTGCCCTCAACAATGTGAGTGGGCCTTATCCAATCAGTTGGAAGCTGAACTGAGGGTTTCAAGAATTCTGCCTCAGTACTACAACCTCCAATTCTTAGAGACTCAGATTAACAACTTTAATGCTGCTTCTTCAAGAATCTTCAGCCTCAGACCTACCATATGGAATTCAGTCGTACTGAAGCCCACATTCATCTGAGCCAATTCCTTATAGTAATTTTTTCAAATATTCATCCTGTTGCTATTGTTTCTCTGAGGAACCCTTACTGATAGACTGCCCCCAAAATAACCAGATAACCAGCTGTTCTCTTTCCCCTTACTTTTCTCTCCCCACTCCCATTCTCACACCAAATTATCAAATTGTCATACTAATTTTGCTTGTGTAATAATAATAATAATAATAAAGCATCACCATTTACCATGCTCTTATTATGTAAAACATTCTGTGCAAAAGCTGTTGGTATACCTTTTCTCTTTTAATCCTTGAATAACCTTGTTGTTATGTAGTGTCTTACAATTGGGAAACAGGTTCAGAGACTTGAAGTAGCTGGATTAAGCATACACAGGTCTTAAACAGCAGAGCCAGGATTCAGTTTAGGGATGGCTGTCTGCTTCAACATTCGTGGTGCAATCACTATGCCCTAAGACATTCCTTGAAGATGCAAGACTCAAAGGATCTCAAAAGTTGGATAAAAATATCCAATCTAAAATTTCATACCCTAAAAGAATGCTTAGTTTTCTTCTTTCCAGATGAGAGAAACTGGAAGTTAATGGAAACTAGAAGAGAAAGGAGAGGACATCATGTGATTTAAGGCCGGGATTCAAGCCAAGGTACCTCAAAGAACGCTACAAGCCTGCCCTGAAAGCCTACCGACGCTGGGAGAGAGCAAGCATCTGGTTTTCAAACCACAAAAGAATACAACTCCCATTGTTTAAGCCAACACATTGTGTGGTATTTGTCATAGCAGCCAGGAAACTAAGACACTGTCTAACGTAATTTAATTGTGCAAAGAAAATTATTTTAGCACTTAAATATTGAGTAAAATCAACACGGTCATGCATGGATAAAAATGGGGGTTAAAATTAACTATGTCCCCATCTAGATGCCCTTCCAGAGCTCTGGGATCATCTTTTAGTTGGAGGCTAAACTGATTATTTTGCTTTTTTTTTTTTTTTTTTTTTTACTACTCCTGTAGCAAAGTTGTTGGCTTTGTTGGTTGTTTTGTTTTAAGACAAACTGGGGGTGGGGGGGAGTGAAGCTAAATGCTGATGAGATGGGGGACATTAACTTATGAAGATGAGCTCATCAAGCATCATATTAGAGATGCCAAGGGAACCATGACAACCTCATTCTTAAAGACCAGTGTTTGCTTATTGCCAGCAACCAAATACTGGTCCTGTAGATGACATTAAATTGTTATTTATAATATTTTTAATGTTGGAAGGGTTTTCTAAGAAGCAATTCTGTCCAAAAATTTTTTAAAAATCAGGAAGCTTTGCTAAGAGAAAGGCAAAACAGGAGATGACTGCATTTGACTTTCACTCTGAAACCTCAGAGTCCTTTCTGCACATCATAGAAACATTCAAACAATGTGTAGTCCCTTTGGGGGGAAAATGCTTGGAGTAAGAGGAGACTTGCTGAAAAGAATTAAGGTGCAAGAGAGATCTGCGGCAGTGCTTGCAGAACTTAGCGCTGTGACTCATCTGCAACCTTTTACAAAATTTATTGTGGCACAAGAACTGCAGTTATTATGATGTACCATGTGGTATCCTGATTTGTCATCTTCACTTGACATATCTTTTATTGAGGGGTACAAGAAGAAACCTCTCATTGGCTGAGGAAAATTTCTCTTCTTACATCCCACGCGGAGATTTAAAAATATATTCCTAGAATTTGTCATTTACAGAAACATGTTTCGTTTTAGTAGTTCTGAGCAGATAGCATTTTTTACCCTTTTGAGTGGAAGAAGACATAATTCTAACGTATCACCACTAGAGGGCCAAGGGAACTCACTCAATTTGGTAAATGGTGCTTATGGAGAGAGGTGGGTAGTGAATAAAAATTTGAGCGTAACTTGCTTCTTTATCTTTTTGTAGTGTTACCTGGATTAACATTTAAAATGACATTTTGAAGGGTTTTGCCTTGCCCTTTCCTTCCTTCCTTCCTTCCTTCCTTCCTTCCTTCCTTCCTTCCTTCCTTCCTTCCTTCCTTTCTTCCTTCCTTCCTTCCTTCCTTCCTTCCTTCCTTCCTTCCTTCCTCCCTCCCTCCCTCCTTTTTTTCTTTTCCTATTTCAGAAAACATTACATTCAAATACTGGGTCAGGATTAAATTAGAATCTTTTCTTTCACAAAAAGAAAATTTTTGCATTAGAAAGCTCTTCCATCCCAAGCCCCATTAATATAGTTATTTAAATCATTTTGCAACATAGTTGTTATGATGACACTTGATACGTGAAATTAACAGGAAAAGTATGAAAACTTTTCCAGTGTAAAGGTGTTTGGAGAAAGACATCACATTCTTTTCATTTCAGAGTAAGTTCCATCAGATGACCTTAGGAATGAGAATGCTTTTTAATGGAGTTCTATTGGCATGAAGAGACTTAAGACTTGTTACAGAGACAAACATAAATATTTCTCAAAGAAAATATCTACCAAAGCAAATAATAGACTGTCTTATATATTTATTACTACTTTATTTCAAATTCAAGGTAATAATGGTCTACTTGGAAAAACATTATAAGACAATGGCATCTCTACTTTCATGGGCTATTATTATTAATAACAATATGGAGAGATAAGATAAATCATGGATTATGAATTTTCAGTAGAACCTTTGCAATTAAAATCACATCCATAGGAAAAAATATTTGTCTTTCCTGAGTGCAATTAATATGTCAGAGATGGTCAATATATATGTATAGCCTTGTGCAGCGTTAATGATGTTTTGATGGCTTAAGTAGTTTTCCTCTTGGGATCAGTTTCTCTCTCCTTTTTCCCTACAATAAAACTATGTTCAGTGATGGTCATGATTCCAACAGTCACTGCCTCTACAATTGCATGAGCACTTGCACTAAGTCAGGAGCTCTGCTAGGTGTTTTATGTAAAGTATCTCATTTCATTCTTACAAAAACATGCTAACAATTTCTGCATTTAATACTCTAGGAAAGTGAGGCACAGAAAAATTCTGTAAATCACCTTCTGAAAATAGCCATTTCAGGATTTGAGCACAGTGATATTCTTATGTCAAAGACTACCATTAGTACTTAACTTCTACACTTGACATTTCCTAAATTCATAAAGGCAGTGTTTATCATTAATCAAATCTCATTTTCGGTCTGCTCCAATAAATGACTTTTGGACCACCTTTATATATTGATAACTTTTCCTTTAGATTAACTATTTTGTCACTCTTTTCTATGGCAACCCATAAGAATTATTTCTTTTTTTCAGTTGAAAAACTAGACTTAGCATTCACTTACATCATTAGTTCAAAGGCTGTGGACAGGTTAGATTTTCTTTGTATGTTATGTATAGTTGATCATGTTCTCTTTACCTCATGAGGCAGGGAGAACAAAAGAGAAACTAAGGAAATGGCTTCAAGTAATTGTTACCATTATTGTTACATTAAAAAGAAGAGCTTTAGATTCTATTTAAATCTTTGTTCCCAGAAAAGTGACACAGTATCATACTATGTCACATCACAATACTTTAAATATAGGAATGCTGTCTTAATAAAACAAAAAAAAATCCATTAATGGTCTAAGAAGTATGACAGACTTTTTTGCATGTGTGATGATGCTCTTTAAGAAGGTTTCTTATACTAAATTAAGCTCTATATGAGCTCTGCTGATTTCTGAATAGTTTTATGAAAAATTTGCCACTTGTTCTGAAATCGCCCTCATAAACAAGAACTAGCTCTTACAAGCCATTATACAAAATGCAATTCCAATTTGAACATCTGCTTGAATTTAGTTCATAAAAAGCTTCTAAGTTTGCATATACACATTAGGTCTTAGATATTCACTATGCTCAAACTCTTTATTTATGACCATTTAAATATTGACCTTTAATGTTTTATTTAAAATACTATCAATAGTGAAGTATTGATAAGAATGCTTTCTCTGTGTTATTCAATTTTGGTTACCTTGGAATATGACAAGATTATTTTGTGAAATGTAATTTGAGTAATTATAGGTAAAAGGCCGCTTAGCTGTGAGTCACATGCCGCCAAACATGCAGAGGCAGTCAAGCTTCAGGGTGAGAGTGAGGAAACTGGTCTCGAAACTCAGGTGGTTTGAATCTCAGCTCTGCCACTTTAGCTCTGTCACAACGCACAAATTACTTAAACTTGCTTAGCCTTAATTCCCTTGTTTATAAAATGGGAATAATAATACTTATCTAATATTTAATTAACCTCTTTCTTTAAAGATAATTGTTATTTCACAGGCAGTTGCAAGAATTAATACAGAGAGATTGCATGTGCCCATTTACTCAGTTTCCTCAGTGGTATTTTCTTGCAAAATCAGAGTAAAATACCACTTCCAGAATAATGATGTTGATATGGTTAAGATACAGAATACTCCTGTCAGGATCTCTCAGGTTACCCTTTTCTAACCACATCTCCTGCCCTCCCACACCTATGCCTTCATTAACCCCTGGCAGCCACTAATGTGTTCTTCATTTCTAGAATGTTACATAAATGGAATCACACAGCAGGTAATCTATTGCTTAGTATAATTCTCTGGAAATTAATTCAGAGGTTGAATGTATCATTAGTTTTTGCCTTTTAATTGCCGAGTAGTATTCCACAAGACAGATGTACCAGTTTGTATAACCATTCATCCATTGAGGGACATCTGTGTTGTTTTCAGTTTTTGACTATTATGAATAAAGCTACTATAAACATTTTATGGACAGGTTTTTATATGAACATACATTTTCATTTTTCTGGGATAAAAGCCCAGGAATGCAATTGCTAGGTCGTATGGTACTAACTTGATTATTTTTTTAGGAACCTGACAAACTGTTTTCCAGAGTGGCTATATTATTTTGTATTCCCACCAGCAATGTGCAAATGATCCAATTTCTGTGCATCCTAACCATCATTTTGTGTTTTTGCTATTATTTTAGTCATTCTGATAGGTGTGTAACAGTCAGTCATTTTAGTTTCAGTCACTAGATTCTGCTAGCAATGCCTGGTGCTTGGTGAAGGTTTTTATTTTAGTTATTGTTGTATAGTATGAACAGTATCTGTCCAAGGATTATTTTCACATTAAGGCTTTTGTCTTGTGACGAAACACATTATGCCCATTTAAAACAATTTTTATGTAGCCAGCCAGGTGAAAGACACTATATTACTTAGAAAACTTCCATATTGCTGCTGTAATTATCTTGAAGACAAGATACGATAAGAAGATAAGATATAAAACATAATCTGGATAATGAAAACAAACATGGAAATATTTTATTGAAATTTCTCATTTTATTTTATTTTTTTCTCTTTTCAGTGGCTGTGTAGCAGAAAAATTAACATCTCTGGAGAATATACGTGTGTGTGTATGTGTGTGTGTGTATATATATAGCAGTTGGTGTTAGCTAAGATATTCAAATCCCTAACTCACTTCAATCATTCAACAAATATTTATGAGGTACCTAATATTAGACTCTAAGGATAACAGTGTGAACCAAAACCCACTCTTATATTTTGTTGAATGAGACAGGCATTAATCAAATAATCATGGTAGTATATTCTCAGGTATATACTCTATTGGGCAGGAACTCAATTTCAAGAGAGGATATAGCAAAGAAATCTCAACTAGTCAGGAAATTTTTGCTGAGCAATATCTGAAGCATAAACAGGAGATAAATTCTGCTGTAACTAACTTTGTAAGCAGAAATTTGCTTAGTTTAGAGCACTGATTCTCGAAGTAAGCATGAGATGTTAAGTTATCATCCTTAGGGGATGAAAAGGCAACTTTGGTGGGACATGAAAACATACTATGATAGCACAACGTTAAATATATTTTTGGGGTTAGTTTCAGCTTTCCGCACGCACATCTCCAATAAGCTTTTCCTTCCTGTTTCTCCCATTTGGCCAAGAGTTAGCTTACATCCTTACGGAATGTTTTTCTCCAGAGCCCTCCTGAGGGTTTAAAGTGTCATGAATATTGCCTCTGTCTTCCATCCTCTTCTTAGCTTCCCCTGTCTTCTGGAATTGAAAAAGGTCAAGTGTTTCTAAATATTTTGGAATCTGTGTGATTTCTTCCTGGGTATGTGCATATGCACTTAATAGAATATTATTTATCATGGAGACCAACACAGTCTTAGCATATATGTTTGTTGGGAGGGAGATGGGGAATGTGGTGAAAAGTTATAATTAGCAAAGAAGAAGAAAAAGATGAGGACAAATATAGATCATTAGATTCAACCTCTGCTGTTCTCATCTCCACAATATGTTCTCACAATCTTTTCTAGCCAAGCATGTAATAGATATATTCATAAGTCTTCCTCAAACAGTGTTTTCCTGAAATATTCTTCCTTTCAAAAACCAGTAAGATTTATCTTGGATTAGGACCTTTGATGTCAAACTGCAGAAGGTTTCCTTCAAAGGCAAAAGGAATTTCCATTTCAACTTCCAAATTTACTTATTTACAAAATAACAAAGATTTTATTTTGAATTGAAACTTGACAGACACGGTCTTATGGGAGATGCTATTTTTTAATTGCTTCTCATCCCATTCCTACCATGTATCCCCCATAGCCCCTACTTTAGAAAGAGTAAATTAAATTGGCTCAGTTATTTTTGAGTTATGAGACAGTGAAAAATATACTTTCCATACACTTAAAAATTGTTTGAAGCTTTATTTGTACTGGTTAAACTCAAAAGTAGATTTAAACTTCACATTTGGCAGTATTATAAAAGGAAATAAAAAGCAAGCCAACTTTAGGGAAAAATTATACAATCTAAAGCTTAAAACATAACAACTGGTTTGTTCTGATTTTTTGTTATCTAACTACATTATGCACTTTACATGTAAAAATATGAGTTTACAAAGGGAATATTATAACTTTATTTACTTTAATTAAGCACAAGTAATTATTGACTAACTGTTGTATATAAAGTATTCAGAAGGCAGGAATAAAGAGAGATAAGCAATATTTAGTCCCTGCCATCAAAAGAGTCTGAAATAGAAGTACAGGGTTATATAGTATAAGGCAAGGGTATAACCAAAGTACAACACTATGAATGTAATTAGCAGCACTGATATATATTATGATAATGTGGTTAAAAGGAGAAATTTTAGGTTGGATATATGGCACTAGAATGAATATATTAAAAAATAATACTGCACAACACAGCAAACCCTATTGTCAATGATGGAACATAGTTATAGTGCAATTATAAAAATAGTCTTTCATGAATTGTAACAAATATACCATACTTATGTAAGAAGTTGATGAAAAGGCAGTACATTGGAACTCTGTATTTTTTAATTTTATGCATGATTTTTCTGTAAGCCTATAACCTCTCTAATAAAAAAAAAAAGAAAATGATAATAAACACCTGTATTGTTAATTTGGGGGTGAAAAAAAAGGAGACTCGGGTCAGTCTGAAATTCCACCATAACCATGCTGTCCCAAACAACCTTCAGCTATTGTTTCAACTAAAGCAAAAGCCTTCTGACTCATCACTTCTGATTTCATCCGGTTTCATTTCAAGCTGTTCTTTCCATATGCCCAGAATGATTTTTAAAAATATAAATCCAATCATGCCTCTCCTTTGCTTAAAATCCCCTAGTCGTTTCCCATTGCTCTTAGAAGGCAGCCCTAATTCCTCACTACATCCCACAAGGGACCCAGCCCTTGTCACCCTCTTCTTGCACTGTCCTTAAGTTTTTGCCCTCGCTGCTCCCTAAGCTTAGAATCATTTCTCCAAAATTTCATCTTAACTTGATCCTTCACAAAATTGATGCCACAGGTCAAATATGCATGTGATTGCTGAGAACAGTGCCTGGCAAAAAAAGTAAGCATTAAAGAAGTGTTTGCCATGGATGACCACATAAACTCATCTAGCCCCTACACCACTTTAAAAAAAAATGTTACTCAGTGTTAACTCCTCAACACATAACACTTACTATTTGTCTGTTTATCATCTATCTCCCCTCACTAGTTTGCAATCAGTATGGGACAGAGACTTTGCCAGTTTTATTTTCAAATTGTATATCCAGGGCCCAGAACAGTGCCTGGTATATTGAGGTCACTTAATACAAATATACAACAGAAGTTGAATTTTTAAAAATCACATTAATGGAAGTTTCATTATTTTGCTTTGTTTCAACATTAATTATCTTCTTTAGACAGCCTGTAAATGTTACTTTGTCTTGGTTCAAAAACTGTGTCTATTTTGGGGACAGAAATGGGTGTTAGGAATTGTATTTTAGGGAGTGGAAGAGGCAATGATGTCAGGATTCACAATTTTCCATTATAGCTCCTCCATCCCCCAACCATTGTTTACCATTTGGAATGTATTTCTAGAGACTTGAAGATTTTATTTTAATTCTTCTGTAAATCCCATAAGGCCATGAATGAGGATATTCTTATTCACACAAGAAAAGATTTTCAGCATGTAAGACAGTGACAGGTATACAATAGGAGTTCACTAGATATTTGCAGGATGATTGAGGCAATCACCTTAGAGATAAGTCAATAAATATTTCTGACAATATTCAGGCAATGGACATGCTTGGGATAAACTTTTCTTTGGGAAGAAAGAACAAGGGGGTGCAAAATATTTCAAACAAGAAAGGATAGTGAATGATTAAACCACGAACATGGATGACGGAACTTGGTAGGTTTACAATCCGCTCTCTGCCACTTAGGACCCTGGTTAATCAGTATAATTTCTGATTTTTATGACAACTTGGTCCTGATATGGCCAGCAAGCACACCTTCAAGATGGTTTCTGTTCACTTTTCAGCTATATCTGTTCATATTTTATTACTGGTGGTTATTGTAAGGATTGCATTATATATCCTTATCTTTCTGTAATTTATCTAGAGGTAGTTTTGTACCTCTTTGTGTAAAATATAGAAACCTCACAACCACTTAGTCCCATTTATTACTCTCTCTGCTTTATATTGTCCTATGTATTTCATTTATAAATGTTATAAATCTTACAAAACAATGTTATAATGTTTACTTTAATAGCCCTATACATTTTCAAGAAACGAAAAGTAGTCTTTTATATTTACACAGGCACTTATATCAGATATTTCTGAAGCTCTTTATTCTTTTATGAACATCCAAGTTCCCTTTGATATTATTTCTCTTCCACCAGAGCAAGTTCTTTGATTTTTATTTTATTTTTTTAAAGATTTATTTTATTTATTTCTCTCCCCTTCACCCCCCATTGTCTGCCCTCTGTGACCATTCACTATGCATTCTTCTGCATCTGCTTGCATTATCCAGCAGCAGTGGGAAACTGCATTTCTTCTTTTGTTGGATCATCTTGCTGCGTCTGCTCTCTGGGTGTGTGGTGTCACTCCTGGGTGGGCTGTGCTTTTTTTACTCAGGGAGACTCTCCTTGTGGGGCACATTCCTTGACCATGGGGAACCCTTACATGGGGGTGCCCCTGCATGGCACAGCACTCCTTGCGTGTGGCAGCACTGTGTGCGGGCCACTCACCATATGGGTCAGGAGGCCCTGGGGATTGAATGCTGGACCTCCTATATGGTAGGCGGACACTCTATCTGTTGAGCCACATCTGCTTCAGTCAAGGCTGCTGGTGATGAATTCTCTAAGCTTTCTTTGACCTGAAAATGTTATCTTCTCTTCATTTTTAAATGACACTGCTGGATATAAATTTCTGAATGGGAAAATGCTTTTTTCTTTTTATCTTCAGTTTTTTGAATGTGCGCTGCTATTTTTTGTCTTTTGGTTTTATAGATTCTGGTTAGAAAGCAACAGTTATTCAAATTGCTGCTCCCTTATATGCAACGTCATGATTTTCTCTGGCTGCTTTAAAATTTTTCTTTATTTCTTTGGTTATCAGTAGTTTACTCTGATATGAATAGGTGTGGATTTACTTGTTTATATAGTGTTTCAGGTTCACCAAGCTTCTTGAATCTGTAAATTTACATCTTAAATGAATTTTGGGGAGTTTTCAAACATTATTTCTTCCACTGTTTCTTCTGCTCCTTTTCTCTCCCCTCTTTTTCCAGTACACCAAATAAATCCATGTTGTGACTTCTGATATTATTTCTCAGGTCCTTCTGTCTTTGCCATTTTTTTCAATTATTTTTCTCTCTTTCTGTATATTAAATAATTTCTATTCATCAAACTACTAGGAGCACATACAATGAATGTTTAATGTTTTATTGTTCAGTTCTAGATTTTTTATTTGGTTCTTTTTATAGTTTCATTTTCTCTGCCAAGATTTCCCACCATTTCATTCATTGTAAGCAAATTAAACTTTACCTAATTGAGCATAGTTTTAACATCTTCTTTAAAAAGCCTTGTATATTCACTAAAACATCTGGTCAATCAGGGTTGATATCTGTTAATTGTGTTTTCCCTTTAGGATGAGTCAGGTTTTCCTGGTTCTTTGTTTTTGGACTCATTTCAGATTGTGCTCTAGATATTATTTTATGTGTTTGGTTATATTTCTCCAAAGAGTGCTGCTTTGGATTTTGTTTGTTTGTTTGTTATCCTTGTTTGGATTCTGATTACAAACTTTTTTAATAGAAAGCAGCTCAAACTTCAGTTAATTCTTAATTCTTAAGCTGGAATTTATCATATTTATTGTTCAAGAGTTAGGAAATTTGATAGAATTTAGAGTTAGAATTTTGTACTTCCCCTTTCTGTCTCTCTCATTTTCAAGATCCTATTCCCTCACGTTCCACTTTCCAGCAGTAGAAGAAAATTTGGTGGCCCAAATTTTATCTGTTAGTCCATAAAGTCTGATTTTTTTTTTTTTTTTTTTTTGGCATTTTAGCTACACTATGTGGCATTGACTTCAGTATGACGTCAGGCTGAAAGCAATTAGAACAAGAAACCCTTCATCTAAGAGTCTCTCCTCCAGAATCTGCTGTCAGGTTTTCTATTTTTGTTTTGTTTGGTTTATTTGATATTATTTTTTTCCAGAGCTCATAGACATCTTTGGGAGGATTGGTTCAGTAGAACTTACTCTTCCATTTCAGAAGTATATCCCCTCCCCTTTTTTGACGTATTCCCATCTTATTTGGATACTTTATATGTTTTGGGGATAATGATATTCCAGGCCTGTCATGTGCTTTCCCTGTCCAGTTCTTAAATCGGTCATTTCTCCAAGGAAAGCTGGTTCTTTTTTAGTGGAGAATGGTATTTAGAAGCTGAGGCCTGGATGCTAGATATGCTTATGGCTGTTAGAGTATCATGCCTCTTAGTGGACAGAGTTTGATTAGATATATAGAAAGACACAGATATAGATGATATAGATGAAGATGATATAGACATAAACATTTACTTCTATGTTTACTTCTCTCTATATTTTGAGAATTGTGTTCACACTAACACCACAGATTCTAATCGAATACCACAGGGTTTGTTTTAGCTTTATCCCTACCTTATCTGTGTAAGTAAGTCCTCTGTTAGTGAGTAACAAGGCTCCCATTTTCTTTAACGTATTTATTTATCTGATCAATCCAACTATATGTAGCCAAACTCCCATTTCCATCTCCATCTCCTCTCTCACACCCATGTTCTGCTCGCTTTGCTTGGGCTGCCACCCTGCACTGATGCCTTCCCCCATGAGCCCTCATAACCCTGCTCAGCCCATGATCCCCCCCACATGGTACCTCCTCCCCACACACATCCTCTGATGATGCCAAGCAACCCTCCTATGTGGAGGCTTTCTCATTTCACTTGGGCTCTGACACCCTATTCTAAGCTACTGTGGCTATTCCCACCACATGCCCTCCACTACCAGTTTGGACACCTACTTTTCTCTGCCCCATTTAATGACCTTAGGAATGAATTTCTCTGGAATAAAAAAAATAGAATGATGAAAGAAAGTGATAAATGTTACTTTAAGTTATAGTCCACTGAGCTACTTTTATTGGCATGTACAGCTCCAAACAGACCTCAATATTTTATACAAAAAAAGAGAGGTCAGTGATAAAAAGAAAATAATAGTGATTTTAATTCAAAATGTAATTATTAGACAAATGAAACGTTTAGCATGCATCAGTCAGGGATTATAAAATAATATTAAATGTCTCTATTTGTCATAGTGTGATAGGGATGGTGCACATGGGAGCAGATAGTGTCTTGAAATAGTAATCTTGGTGTTTTCTTTTCCTTACCTTCTTACAGAAGTCCTTTTCTCTACTCAACCAGAAATACCTTCATGTCTTGCAGAAAAGTAGAATTGTTATTATGCAGCAATATATAAACAGATAGATGGGGAGCTCTATTAAGGGAAAGAATTGTGTCCGTTTCACATGTTTAAATCACATGCCACATCTACAGATGTGATAAATAAATAAACCATTAAGAAAATCTCGATAACTTCAGGGGAAGAGTCGAAGGATTATAGTTTGTGTGGGAACAAGGTCACTGATTTAACTTCCATTGAGATGGTGAAACAAACATATTAAATGTTGAGTTTGCTATCTTTGAATAAGGCCTGTTACATTTTGGCAGATGTCACTTTTCAGTAAATACTGTTAAACAGAAAGTCTAGTGTGTTGATATAGGGCAGACATTCTTTCACTGGTTTTGTGTAGCGCTTGAACAGCTGACTTCAGATAATATTTTTGCTCTTGGACCTGGACAAATGCCATATTGCAACATATATAAGCAATTGTCTATTAGCCTCACATATCCAGCACTTAAATGCAATGGAATTCTAATCTTCACAATTCTTCTACCATGTGTTCTGTTATCACAGTGTGTGACAGAGTGTCTTTATTGTTGGTTACATTGAAGGATTTAGCTGGTCATCCTAGCTCTGCCACTTGGCAGCTGTGTGGCTTTGAAAAATTTATTGCCACTCTTTTATTCAGAGTTTTTTCAACTGTAAAATGGAATTAACAATATCGCTCTCATAGGAATGGGAGCTAAATGAGTTAATGTAAATATGTGCTTTATCAAAAGAAAGTAAGATAACAAGCATTTTCATTTTCAATTATCCCAAAGTTTTTTTCCCTTTAGGCTTACACATAAAATGTTAGCAATGCTTTCAGAAAATGAGTTTAAATTATAATTGCCTACTTTAATAAACAGCATTTTAAAAATAAATTTTTCTTTTTGCTGCACAATGCTCATCTTGATGGCTTTGCTTGATTTTCAGTTGCAGGAATTTTTGTTAAAGTGAGGGCTTCCTTGGGAAGCCGTGAGGGGCTGGAATTGAGCACAGAAGTGCAGGGCTGGGCTTTGGTAGGTAAAGCAAAGTTTATCCTTGCCACGAGCGGGCAGAAGCCATCCTCACAGGGCAATTTTACTCACGGAGTTATTCGTAGGAAAATAAAGGAGTGTCCACACAGAACTGACTAACTGCTTTTCAAAAAAGTTATCTAAGCCCAGAACTGTCAACAAGCATTGATATTTTGTCACATTATCAAAAGTTTTAACCACAGATCTCATTCATAAACACAGTAATTTAAGAAAATGAATTCCAAAAAGTCTTATGAAATCATTAATGTGAAGATTTTTCTTAAGGTAATAGTAGACCACATAGTTCATACTATGTGGCTTATAGATAAATAGCCCAAATTTTCTGCTAGAAATGATAACGAAAAACTACTACACCATGCTGTCAATTAGAATCCAAAGTCTATATTAAAAGCTTCTTGAAAAAAATGGCAATAAACTGGCATTGATTCTGTGAGCTTGATTTGAAAGTGACTTAACAGTGGCAGGAGCATTTGTTTTACTGAAAATTTTACTTGACTATCTAAATGGATTTTCAAACCAGTGAATAGCTTTGAAAGGGTTAAGATACTTTATTTGCTAAAATAATAATAAATAATATACAAATGCATTATCATTGTAGAAGACACAATACCAAAGAATAAACCATGAGGTTTTGTTTAATAATTCTCTTATTCCTTCTTCTCTTGTTGGAGGTTTGTCTCCCTCATTTCCTTTCTACACATTTGCATAGTACATATGTTTAAAAATTTTTTTTTATATAACCAAACATTCTATATACTTTTTCCCTCATATTTCTTTTCTTAATTTGTTCACTTAATAATGTGCCTCGGAGAACTATCCAGTATATTTATGTTTTTATGGACTACCTGGTATTCTGCATAGAGGTACCATTACTGAGAGAAATTTAAGTAATTTCCAATTTTCACTACTTCGATGTTACTAAAAATAGATTACTAGAAATAGAATTGCTGGCTCTAAAAGGTAGATGCATTTTAAATTTTTGACATAAATCACTAAATGGCTGTATAAAAATATACTTCCACAGTTTACAAGAAGTTCAGTGACTAACCATCTTACCAAATGCCTAATACTGCTCTTGTTAAGAGCACAATATTTCCAAGTTGTCACAACCAAAACCATTGCTCTTTCTCTTACTGGAGCGCTCTGCCATCTTTTTTTTTTTTTTTTTTTTTTTTGCCACAATCGACTGCTTTCTTCTTTTTGAAACAGTGGGGGATGAGTTTCCAACAATTTATATGGAGAAAAACTAGCAAAAGTTCCCAGAATTCTCCTTAATCTCATTGGCCTAAACTGAGATTCATGGCCATCTAGCTTCAAGGGAATCTGGAAAATTGGGTAATGGTATTTCCATGCTGATTTAGATCAATTATAATTCCTATCCTTTTGTATCTTTATTTAAATGAGTTTTAAACACTTAACTAAAAGTAACTGAAACCATTTTATAGTACTAACCAGGCACTACTGATGAGGGATCTGTATTATAATAGTAATAGAAGAAAATTATATAATATTATCACATGGACTAATATTATGCATAGGATAATAAAAGTTTCACTGGTTGGTATTAGAAGTTCTGGTTGGAGTCTCAATTCTAAGACCTGTGAGGAGAACTTGAGAGCATCAGTAGTGTTCTGATTTTCTTATCAATTAAATGAGGGGCTGATAATACCTATCTTAAACACTTCTAAGAGGTGAAACAAGAAACAAAACAAAATAATGAATATACAAATTGCTTTCAAATACTGAATTATCATATGGATAAGTTTCTATGATACATAAGTTAACTTAATATGTACTTATTTTGTTGACATTTATATTTAAAAATGATATATTTGATGCACAGAAAGTTCATACAACTTCAAAAGAAAAATTTTTAAATCTTAAAATTATTTCATGAAGGGCCAATGTTATTTAAAGCCATTGTTATTTAAAAGATTAAAAAAAACAAAAACTACCAAACCAAATCAACAAACCCTTGCTTACCATATACAAGGCAGAGCTCCAGGTCCTTTACAAATATTGACTTATCTATCTAAAGACAGCCTGGGAGAGTGAATGTAACTCAATTGGATGAGCATCTGCTTCCCATGAACTTCATCCCAGGTGTAATCCCCGGTAATTCCTAAAAAAAAAAGAAAAAAAACACAAACAAACTGAAAGGTAAATTCTATTCAAGTTGTCCATACGAGGAAGCAAAGTCAAAGAGAGTTAAATAATTTGTACATCATATAACTAGTTAGTGGCAGAATTGGGACTCAAAGCCAGTTGGTCTCCTCCAGTGTCTGCATTCTAACTACTATGCTAGGCTCCTTGCCAGCTGGGAAAAAGTTTAATTGTAAGAAAAGTATATGAATAATAAATAAATAGGATATGTTCTTATATGACCAGAAGTTTGGAGGTGGGCAGCGTTGGCTTAGGTACACAGAAAAGGGGCATTAGGACCCATTATTTCTGCTATCTCTGTATTAACTTATCATATTAAAATATTTTGACTAGGTCCAGGCATCACGAGCATATTGAAAGAAGAGGAAGAGTGTAAAAGCTTACACTGAAATACTGAGAAACTCTCCTCTTCCCTTTCAGATTTAGCCCATATGGTTTCTTTGGTTTCCAATTAGTGATTGACCAACCATGATGGGGCAATAGGGATGAGATAGGCTTGAATATCAAACAAACTGAGATTCAAGTTTTCCTATATTTTTTCCTTTATGACCTTGAATAAGTTATTTTTAGCTTCTCTGAGTCTCAATTCTCTCTCTTTCATTATGAAAACAATACTTCCTTTTTTTCAGGATCATTATAGCGAACAGACATTATGTATATAAAACACCTGACCCACAACTACCATTATTATCATTGAGAAGACCTTGGAACCAAATTACTATTTTGTTACCCTACAAGGAGCCATCCCTTAATACCTGACTTGAGAACATCTTTTGTAGACCTACTATAATCCTGAATGGGACTTGGCAAGCACTGGGTTTTTCCTCCTGCATTTTTGGAGTGAGATTAGCAACTACCTCTTATTAACTCAAACCAGTATTGCATTCTGATAAACAATATTTAGTCTTCCTTGTTTATTTAACTTAATTGCCACCTCATAATTTCTTTGTAGCTTTAGCTTCATTCTGTTATGAAATGCCTTTTCCCTATGTCTTACTTGCACACCCTGATTAATGAAATTGAAAAGATCTTTTCTTCCTGAAGATCCTACTGTATTGTTTTCTATAACCATAGTTATTCTGAAATATAGATCCTTATTTTCAACTCAGTGATGCTCTTCCAGAATGGTGAGCAAGGGTTTTTCTAGCAGATTCATTCCCTGAGGCTCTTCACTGGCATTTACTTGAGACTGTGTTTCCTCTGAAATGAAGAAGCTGCATTTTAATTCCGTTCTTTGTAAATTCTGAAACTCATCTTTATATCCTATCTGTGCCTATGTATTCCTCTACAAGGTTTTAGTGGAAAAAAGAAATGAGAAAAAGCATAGGAGGGAAACTTTCAACCTTCCATCTATTTCTCTTTTCTTGTGGCAGAAATGCCCCTTGAATTTTCAAAACTGACCATTTCTGGGATTACAGAGTAAATGGAAAGTTCCAAGACTCCTCATGGTAAAGGCAGCAAGCCAGAGAAGGAGAAACCCAGCAAAACTGAAGAGAGAAGTAGTTCAGTTGCATCCTATGTCCTCAACAAGGAAAGAGAGGTGGTGCTGGGGGGCCAGGAAGCACTGGAAGTCACTCAAGGAGGCTGCATTAACAAGAAGTCTAGGCCTTTCACAACCACACTCCTAAATCCTTTTAAGCCTTTTGAGCAAATAACCCTCTGCTTGGCAAATGTCTGCTTATATTCCATTGTTTTTGTATGTGCTTAATGTTTTCATATTATTTAAAAATTGCTAGAATAGTTTACAAGGTCACTTCCAGGGTGGAGGTTGAGAGGTAGTGGTGGAAGGGGACTTGGCCATCAGCTGGAACCTAGAGAAGTATGCAGGAAAAGTAAGCCAAGAACAGATGACTTGGCTGTTTTTTGGGTTCACAGTCTATCAACAGGAACTTAAAGGGTGTTCTAATTGGAGACCTTGACCCAAAACGAATGAGCTGCCATAGGATGTTGGAAACTGCTGTTATAGAGCAATTAGTTCTAGTGATGAGGAGGCCTTCTACAAAATTACAGGTGAGACTAGACCCAGAAGCTGGGGAAAAAAAATAGGTAAAGAAATCAAGTTTCAGCCAAAGAAAGAATTGACCTTATTGGTCTTCAGACAATTTTAAAAAAATCCAGAACATGTGGATGAAGATAAATTTCAAGAACCTAGTTCCCTTTAACCTTCCAAGACAGGACTAAGATGTTACTGAAAGCTATATTCCTAAATTAGAGATAAGTTAACCAGACAGGTAAATATCTTTCCCATGCAGAGTACTCTTTTCCTACCTACCTATTGACAGTTTTACTCAAGCTTTGCATTTCACTGACACTAGTTGGAATCCTGACCGCTTGGATCCATTTTGTTCTTACCCATATCTGATATTTTATGTCACTCACTTATTTGACTCTCTCCTTTCCTGGCTCCATGCCTAACAATCAAGAATGGGTCCCCTGACTGAGTCATACCTGTGAATAATGTATGTGGTAATAATCATTTGCCCTTTTCGCATGTAGCATCTATGAAACATATTGCTAGAATCAAAGCATATCAATGTTTGCTTTAATAAGTCCATGAAAACAGAGATGAGTCCTGTCTTATTAGCCATATTATCCCTACCTGCAACATGTTAGGTGCTCAGTGAATAAATGAATGAATGAAGTTGTGTATCTCATTATCGGGTTTACAGCAGAGACAATGCATTTCTGATTATCTTTTCAACAGACATATTGTTATAAGTAATGGATTTAATATCATTTGTATATTATCTATTTCAGACATATTCTGGATTTAATAGAATTTTATAGCCTAACCCAGACACCCAACTGGCAAGTAAAACATTGTTTCCATAGAGAAATGGATTCTGATTGCTGAACAACTAGCTGACAAATTAACTTTTAGAATGCAAATCATTTGTATGTTGGAGATTGCCTATTTTTAAATTTATTTATTGACTTTTTTTTTTCAAAATTAAAAATTTTTGCTCCACAGGTTATCTTAATATGTTGCTTTCAGCTTTTTCCTTCCTTTTGTTCCCTTTTTTTCTTTAAAAATGAATCCTCTGAAGGTCTTGGCCATGTGTCAGTGCTATATTCACAAGGATTAAGGATCAGCAGGGCTGCTGTGCAGCAATTCAAAAATTGAATACATCCTGTGGATTGGCAGCACATAGCCTGCTATTGTGCAGGAGGCAACAGTGTTCCAGTAAAGGCATGTTAAATTTAGCAGCTGTCTTGTATTTGTCATTGGGGATGGGGTAGAGGTGGTTGGCTATAATTTAGATCCATTTGAGAGTTTCATTTGAACGTTTAAAGAATTTATCTAAAGAAGAACATGTTTCATATATTCTTTTTTTCTGCAAATTGGAAAAAATTTGCAATGAAAACACATACACATAACCATGCTCACGTTTTTACATATGTACACACGTTCACATGCAACACAGCCTCTATTTTCTCTGTTACAAATACTCTGTTTAATTTCTTATAAATTGCCAGGCACACTCAGTGAGAACCTACAGGGACTATAAGTCTGGTTAGTTTTAACTGTAATCTAGGCCTATTTATGATGCAGAAATAAAGGTTCTGGAAGGAAGAGGAAGGAAGGAACACAAGAGTTAAGAGCGAATCATTTATTGTGAGGACACACTGAGCGTTGTCTTTTTTCTAACAGACATTCATGGAGGTGGGTATTGACTATTAAACTCGTTCATTTCATATTTCCTCCTTACCAAATCATAGTTTAATTATACTAACTATTGTATAATCAAGGAAACTTCAAGATGGACGGAACCTTGGAAATTATCTAGATCATGCCTCAATTTACAACAGAGAAAACTGAGAAAGGATGCAGGAATTACAGCAAAACAGTTTCCAGTCTAGGTTCACTTTCCTGCTTTACAATAATTTCTTACCATACAGGTATAACATAAAACCCTGTGGGAATTGGGTCTGTATATTTAGGAAACCAGCAGATGTACTGGGAGCATTTTCTGAATTGGTTCTCTTATTGCCCCTTGCCAGATTTTCTAATGGGATGGAAAAAAAAAATAAGTCGGTGATAGTGTTTAACCCTTTATAGTTCAACCCTATATGCAGAGTGAGGAGGAAAGTATGCAAAGAGATGAAGGACTGGCAAACTCTTAACTCAAACAATTCAGGTATTAAACATACATTTTTCTCTGTGTAAGATGTAGTCGAAAGCATGGATATGGAACATAAAAATTTGGAAACTTCTACTTTAGGCTAATCCTCAGGTCTTCGAGAAGAGTGAAAGGACATTCCAGGAGCTTCATGTGAATGATCTCTGTCTTCAGGTGAGCAAAAGAATGGATGGGCAAGTCTGGTGGTGGTGGAAGCAGTTGAGCACCTCCACACGTTTATATGGTAAATCTATTTATCAATAAAAGCTCATAGAATCACAAGCTCTTCTTTTAATATGCATCTGTACTTGAATGAGTATTTTTACAGATCGAATATTTTACTCTTCAGATAAAATGTTTAAGTTGTATAATCTATCTGAAATCAGACCAAACATCAACTAGTCAAAGAAATGCAATATGGTCATGTTAATTGAAAGCCCGGGGGATCCAAAGACTTCTAAGTTATACTCGTTTTTCTTATAGGAACCATGATCTTTCTGCTCCATCTGTAGTATTCTCTGAATCCACTTAAAAATAAACTCAATTTTCTGAAAAGAAAGTAGAAAATAATCTTGGGAATGTATAACATAGTGATTTCAGTGGTGGGTGAAGACAGTGGTTAATAGTAAAAATTTAAGAATTCTCTTCTTTTACAAACTGATAAGAATATGGTGTATTAGTCAGCCAAAGGGGTGCTGATGCAAAGTACCAGAAATCTCTTGACTTTTATAAAGGGCATTTATTTGGGGATAGATGCTTACAGTTACCAGGCCATAAAGCATAAGTTACCTCCCTCACCAGTTTGTTGCCACGTGTTGGAGCAAGATGGCTGCCGATGTCTGCAAAGGTTCAGGCTTCCTCTTCCTCTTGAAGCTCTGTGGTCCCAGTTTCTTCCAATATCAGATGTAGGCTGGGATAAGTCTCATCTCTCTCCCAGAGATCTTTCTTCTTGGGGCTCAGCTGCTTTGCTTTCTCCACAAGGCCAGCTGTAAACTATCAGACTAATAGCTCATTACTTTTCCCAGGACCTCTGCTGTGTCTAATGGAGCCTTCTCTCTTTCTCATGTATCTGCTTCTCTGTGTGTTTACTCCCTGGTGCTCCAGTATTAAAATTCCAACTCTTTTCTCTGCTGTGTGGGGACCAATGGGGTGGGGACTCAAGTCCTACTGATAAGGCGCAATCGAAGCCCTAATCATAATTTAATCAGGTAAAAGCGAAACCTCTGAAGTTAATGCAATCTCATATGCCCAGAGGAACAGACCAGTTACAAACATAATCCAATATCTATTTTTGGAATTCATAAATAATACCAAACTGCTACTAATAGTGAATCATGGAAAAATTACAACTAATGCAACTTGTGGACATAGTTAACAGTAATATTATAATATTTCATAGCAACGGCAAGAAGATATTATTTTAGTACTTTGTGACAGCAACAGAGGGTTATAAGGTGGTATAGGATTTTTCCTTTTGGAGTAATGAAAATGTTCTAAAATTGACTGAGGTGGTGACAGCACAGCTCTGCGTTGAAAATGAGAGCCACTGAGTATACAATCTTGAATGGTTTGTACAAAGCATGGGACTGTAGAACACAGGGAATCCTGTGGTGGATAATGGACTGTGGTTAATAGGAAAATTGAGTATATTTTCTCCTGAATGATAGCAAATATATAATATTAATATAGAGTGTTAATGTTTGGTTGGGTTGGGGGAAAATATATCAAATGTAAAATATGGGCTATAGCTAGTAGCAATACTTTGACAATGTTCTTTGATAGTTTGTAACAAATATTTCACAACAATGCAAGATGGTGGTGGTAGGGAGCTGTATGGGAATTTTACATGATGATACCCATGTTTGTTTTATAAATTCACAAATTGTACTATATTCTTATTGTTTATGTATGAATGATACACTACAACAAAATTTTATTTTAAAAGTCAACTCAATTTTCTTTAATATTAGTTTAATTCTAAGCAATAATGGCTATAAGATCAAGGGTTTCACATGCATATTATATTTTTTGTCATAGCTAAAATGCACATAATTATTAAAATAAAATAGAACATTTGCTGATGCTTCATCTAGAGTCACTCATATACCACGAATGTTATGCAAATTATGATTAGGGAATCATGGTCTTAGAGGTAAAGAACTATAAACAAGTATTATATCCCCTCTCTTTTGAAAAACATTGAAGAAAACACCATTAATATAGCAGCATAATTAGGGAAGCCAAACAAAACATTACCACGTCAACAATACACATCAAATGTAAAATGGGATTAAAAAACTCTTTATGAAAAAAAATTACTAAATTTTAAAAAATGTGTACTTTAGAATCAAGGTGCTTCAGTGATAGACAAATTCATGCACCAATTCCAGCAAGATCACAAAAGAGAGAATGGATTATTTCAATAATTGTCATTTTGATTTTAAGGATAAGTAGGGAGAGGGTGATAATTTTGAAATGGGAAATGTGTGACACAAAGAAACCCTAGGTGGAATTTGCCCAGGGGAATTTGCAAAGGCCAGAAGGCAGAGATCAGCACTGGATACTGATAAGAAGGAGATCTTATAAAAGAATGTTCTTTCCGGATGTTGGGAAGGTGTAAAGAAAATTTTATGCAGGACTTTATAGGCTACAGATCCAAGTGCCACTGATGAAAGTCATTCACTGTGTTTGTATTGACATTAGTTCCATAGAATTCGTGAAGTTTTTAAAATAATTTTTTCAACATTGGATTCTGGAGGCCTTAACTACAACATTTTCAGCTAAAGGATATGTTTTTCCTTGCTCTTCAAATGGGATTGTGTTTTTTATAAGCCAATTTCATTTCTTCAGTGCTTAAAATATTTGTGTCAAGGGTATCAAAGTTAGGTAGGACAAAGTTAAGTTTGAATATGACCCCAGGTTATGAAATGTCTAAGGAAAAATAATCTAGAAATCACTGAAAACCCTTCACTTGAGTCAAACCCTTATATAAATTACTGTTTCATTCATGTAATAATCAGTATTCTTTTGAGTGTTTGCTTTTAAAATTTAAGGGTATTTGAGAGTTTCCACTGGATGTTTGTTTATAGAAAAATCCAATGTGTTTCTCTCTAACTGAAAACATTAGTAGTTTCAAGCTTGTTTTGAGTAAAAAATTAAACACCTCTAAATAGCACAGAAATTCAAAGATGGCAGCTGAAAAGGAAGAAACGTATTTGAACCTTAAGCCTGAGACAAACCATTATATCACAAGTTCTAAGGTCAAATTAGTTCATTTAAAACTCTACTATTTACAAAATTTCAATCTGGAATCACCTTTACTCAACATTTTGGAAAATACCTAGCAATCTTTTTGAAAAGAAAATGTAATATGCAGAAATTCAGGCATAAGGAAAGACACACAGACCAATGGAATTGAATTGAAAGTTCTGATATAGAACCTCATATATATAGCCATATAATATTCGATAAAGCCACCAAACCCTCTCAACTGGGAGAGAATGGCCTATTCAACAAATGGTGCCTGGAGAACTGGATATCCATATGTAGAAGAATGAAAGAGGATTACCATCTCACACCTTATACAAAGATCAACTCAAGATGGATCAAAGACCTGAATATAAGAGCCAAGACCATAAAGACCTTGGAAAGCAGTGTAGGGAAACATCTACAAGACCTTGTAACAGGAAATGGCTCCATGAACATCACACCAAAAGCACGAGTAGCAAAAGAACAAATAGATAAATGGGACTTTCTCAAAATTAAAGCCTTTTGCACCTCAAAGGAGTTTGTCAAGAAAGTAAAAAGGGAGCCTACACAATGGGAGAAAATATTTGGCAACCATATATCCAATAAGAGACTTATAACTTGCATATATAAAGAACTCCTATATCTTGAAAATAAAAAGATAAACAACCCATTTAAAAAATGGGAAAAAGATTGAAACAGACACTTCTCCAAAGAAGAAATACAAATGGCTAAAAAGCACATGAAAAAATGCTCCAAATCTTTAGCTATCAGGGAAATGCAAATCAAAACTACAATGAGATACCATCTTACTCCCATAAGATTGGCAACTATGAAAAAAACAGAAGAATACAAATGCTGGAGAGGATGTGAAGAAATGGGAACACTCATCCCCTGCTGGTGGGAATGCAGAAGGATCCAACCATTCTGGAGGACAGTTTGGCGGTTTCTCAAAAACTAACCATAAATTTGCCATATGACCCAGCAATTCCACTGCTGGGTATATACCCAGCAGAACTGAAGGCAGGGACAGAAACCGATATATGCACACCAATGTTCATAGCAGCATTGTTCACTATCGTGAAAAGTTGGAATCGACCCAAATGTCCATCAACAAATTAGTGGATCAATAAAATGTGGTATATAAATACAATGGAATACTACTTGGCTTTAAGAACAAATACACTACAAACACACGTGATAACATGGATGAATCTTGAGAACCTTATGTTGAGTGAAGCAACTCAGGCATTGAAGGACAAATACTGCATGACCTCAATGATATGAAATAAGCAAGCTGTCTCAGAGAGCTAGAGACTGGAAGATAGGCTTACAGGAAATCTAGGGGTAGAGTAAAGATGTAAGCTGACATCTACATGGGTGAAATCTATAAGCTGGAGGTAAGTATGTGTACAAGGAATGGATAAAATGGGGGCATAGGGTTACCTTTGGGTGGGGCTTTGGGGGCTTGAGGGGGGCTAGGGATGGGCGGATGGGTAATATTGCACAAGAAATTGGGGGGACGGTGGGGCAACACACGAACATAGGAGATTGTCAGGTGTTGGTTGAGAGTATAATGCTGAGAAAACCTTTTCAAAATATAATTAGGAAAGTTACCTGTTTAAAATACTCAAAGGGGATAATCTGATGCAGGACAGACTCCTAGGGAATATCTGAATGATCATTTTGCCAGAGTAGGTTATACCATTGGGTAGAGACCCATATAATGAGAGTGAAGGTAGACCCACAACCTGGGGAGGGCTAATGCCATCAAATAGAGGGAACTGTATCTCTCAAGAGCAATGGTGGCTCCCAGGGCATTAGGGCAGTTGGGCAAGTCAAGCCCTCAACACTGTTGCAAGTATCTCTAAACATGGCTCCTCAAGAAATGAAGATTGATTGTCACTGTGGGCCCCAAGGGGAGGGGGAAATAGATATTGAATAGATGAAACCAAAGTAAATGTGAGGGCAAAAGAAGTGTTTCACAAGAATACACAAGGATGGATATAAAACATGTAATATTACACCAAAAACATATAGGGGACGACAGACTAATAATGTAAACCATAATGTAAAACATAGGATAACTAAAAAATTTAGAAAACTGTATAGCCTAAAGTATAAACCACAATGTAAACACAAATGTTACATTGTTTGAAAGCTATTGTCTCAATATCTGTACATCAGTTTCAGTAAATATGATATGAATAAGTTAAAAGATTATCACTGTGGAAGGGAAAAGGTTTTATGGTGGATGTGTGGGAGTACTGTATATTGTATATATACTGTGATCTAAGGCTCTTGTGAAGAGAAGCTCAATAATTAGGGAAAAAAGAAAATAAAAAGATAGGATGTAGAATTTTTCCAAATCAGTATGTATTCTATATCTAACCTTTAAACTCATCGCTATATTCCATTTTACTATTAAGGAAACCTGACATTATATTGGGCTTCACTTTTCAGGAAGTTTTGGATCACAGACTGGTTCAACAATGGCGGTGGAGGTATAATGGTATGGGATGTTATTGACAGGGGACATATGGTTGACAGGGAGTTATAGAGGGCATGTGTCCAGGGTGCATGGAAATGTTTGGACATACTCATAGTGGAAACAATTAAAAACAACAGCTGGAGGGGTACTGGGTTCCTGGCCGGGGGAGGGGGGGCTCTGTGGTGGTCCCTAGGGGAGCAGCAGCAGTCCCCCAGGTGCAACGTCAAGGACCAGGAAGGAATGAGGGTCCAACAGTGAGCCCCTGATACTAATGACTATTCTTGTGAGCCTATACACCTGAAATAAGAACAAGGCCTAGAGCAGCACTGTGCCTAAGAGTTTCCTCCTGACAGCCTCCATGTTACTAAAATGTGGCCAGTCTCAAAGCCAAACTCAGCATGTAAATGCAATGCCTTCCCCCCAGCATGGGACATGACACCCGGGGATGAGCCTCCCTGGCACCGAGGGATCACTACCAAGTACCAGCTGATGATGTAACTAGAAAATGACCTTGAATTAAAGGTTCAACGCGGACCAGCAGAATATCCCTGTCTACATATAATAACAGGAGTTAAAAATGCTGTTTGACCTAAAGTAAGGGGGAAATGGAAAGGACAAATGAGTTTATATGGCTATGAGTCTCTAAAAAATAGTCTGGAGGTTGTCAGAAGGATTGCCCTTATGCACACCTGAGCAGAGTCTCAGAGACAGATAAAGTAGATACAACCCCAGGTATTGGTTCTTTTGAGGACTAAAGAGACTCACAGGTTCTATGGTCATGGCAGATGGAGTTCACTGCCATGTCAGTTGGCCCTTCTTTGGAGCTGGTGTTTCTGCGTGATGGAGCTGGACTCAGATGGGATGGATCTCTTTTCACAAGTCTTTCACGCTACTTTGCTGGAATTGTAGTTGGTGCTGGGGTTTAAGATATATCTAGGGGATTTAAATCTCTGGACTGACAATATCTGGACTGAGCCTCAACAGACTTCAGCTCCTACACTCTGATTTATTGGACTTGCCCCACTCAGCTAACATGGAGTTGAAGAATGTCAACCACCACACCATGGAGCCTAGAGTGCCTATAACTGAAAGAAGGAGGATTGCATCCAGCATCCATGTGGAATCTAAGCCCCCTCTTGACATAGATGTGGAATGGACACAACTAAGCCAAGGTCCACAGGAAGGAGGAATACAGTAAGGATTAGAGTGGACTTAATGATATTCTATTCATGAACGATTGTGGTTAATAATCGAGAAAATGTGGCATTGGTGTGGAAAAAGTGGCCATGGTGGCTGCTGGGTGCAGGGAATGGGAGGAAGAGATGAGATATGGAGGCATTTTCGGGACTTGGAGTTGTCCTGAGTGGTGCTGCAGGTACAATTGCCGGATATTGTATGTCCTCCCATGGCCCACTGGATGGAACGTGGGAGAGTGTGGGCTGTGGTGTGGACCACAGGCCATGGGGTACAGCGATGCCCAGAGATGTACTCACCAGATGCAGTGGATGTGTCATGATGATGGGGGAGAGTGTTACTGTGGGGGGAGTGGTGGGGTGGGGGTGGTGGGGGTGAATGGGGACCTCATATTTTTTGAATGTAATATTTTTTAAAAAATGAATAAATAAAATAAAAATAAAATAAAATAAAAACACTTCTCATTCATCCTTGCCATAGGTGGCAGCAGTAGATTATTTTTATAGGAAATAACTTTCTACAGCCATACAGCATATTAAGCCAGCTGGGATAGGTCTTGACTTAGTAAGGAGGTTCTAAAAAGAAATATAATTAGGATCTCAAGTCATAGTTTTGAAATACCAAGTGAAATGTTACAAATTTTGAAACCTATTATAAAAATAATTTTAAATAATTGTAATAAAGTCAACATAGCAACCTATAGGGAGAAAATAATTTAGGATGTTATTCAATATTGATGTCCTTGAGTTATAAATATACCATTAAGTAAACATTATGGTTTGAACTGCATGAGTATTAAATATAAAATATCAGACTTAATAGTTCTTACTTATCCTATAGTCTAGTAAGTAGTAAAGATAATCTTTTGGTTAGTCTTTTGTCAACTTGGCCTTCATCTTTATTAGGCATCAGAATTAAGGTATTTTGAGTGAGCTTTGAGAAAATGACACTGAATTTTAGATATCTGACAGTCATAATAGATCTCCCCTGATGCCACTGATGCATATTTTAATTTGCAGTCTGTTTTTTTCTTCCATATTTGTGAAAAGGAATAATAGATTTTGCTTCTAAAATGTGTTTACATCATTTTGGCTGATTTCCACTCATATGCAAAAGGCAATATCAATGGAGCTAAATAGGGTTGGAAAGCAATAAGACTTTGAAAGCAATTAGTCAGAAGAGTTTGTATGCAAGACAGTTTCATTTATTCCCACCAATTTTCAGTGCAAACAAGAATATGCAGCCCATTTAACTGTACTATGAATATCCATGCTAGATTGTCTGTATTTAGAATCCAAAGAAATATGAGCATATTTTCACATAATGTTACATGAACATGTTTGTTTATATAATTTTTTATTTGAATAAAAATAAATAAGTGAATAGATTACATAATTGGCAACATGGGAAGAGTAATGGAGTCTTAGCAGAGGGTATATAGTTCTCAAACCTGGTTGATGGTCAGAATTACTCTAAAGCCCTTAAGACAAGGACTCCACCTTGTGCTCAGTGGGGAAGAATTACAATTCACTAAAGATTTTTCTTCTCTCCTCCAATCATCTCTTCCCAGTGTATCTGAGTTAGCCTCCAAATCCTGTTGGAATGCTTTTCTCATCAGCAAATTCTGCTTCCAGCTTGTTCTTACCTCACCATCCTTGCTAAAATTATCCTGCCAATTAAGTCACATTCAGTAGTAAAGAATACAGATGTCTGTTATATTTACAATATTAAATAATTTATATTTGAAGAAAAAAAGCATAATTTGTTTTATTTAAACTGTTATTTATTTTATTTCCATCCAATACGTTTTTTAACTTCATTAAGATGTTCCAGGTTACTAAGATAAAATAACTGTCCAGAAGCATTCATCAGAAAATGACAAATATCAAGCATCAAGGCATTTAAAATTCAGATGGAAACAGATGACACAACATAATTCAACTGATTGGATGGATATAATTCTTCTCATACAGACTTTCTTCTGTTTCTTTTTCCCTCTTTCGCTTGTATCCAATTTTTCTTCTGTACTTTCTTTTTCATTGCCTTCAAGTCATCCATATGAATCACTGAAAGAAACAAATTCAAATTGAAAACTAAGGAAAAGCAAATAAGCAAAACCCCAAACCTCCATTCTCCCACACATACCTAAAAATCTTCAAACACCAGACCACAAGAAGCTATCAGTAAGAATACAGAACTATATTGAGGTTAAACATCGGAGGTAATTCCAATGTATTGTTTACAGTGTAAGATGTAGTCCACTTTTGAACAACACTTTATCTTGAGGACTGTGGTGAAGAGAGTTGTTGGATTACATTCTAGTGCAGTTCCTGGATAGCTGTGGCACTGAATGGTTCCAATTCCTTAGGCTCACCAAGTCAATTATGCCATTTCATTGCTCTCTTGGTCATCCTATCAAAATGAAAAAGTGTAGGGGCAGTAACAGGAACACTGAATCCTCAGAAATATTTTTAGCTACTTTACATGTTTGTTGTTTAAATTGGAATTGAGTTCCTCTCCTTTTCAAAACATAGGCTTGCTTTTCTAAAAAATCAAGTTATTAATATTCAGCTCATGGGTTGTCTAAATAGTAGTATAATGCATGTGGAAACATTTTGTGATCCACACAGTCCTATTCAAACATCATTATTAGTACTCTGAAAGCTGCCCTTACAGAGCCCTGGAATTGTTCTATGTTCCACACTAGTCACAGCCATATTATTGCACCAGTTTTCAATAGCTTTAAGACTATGAAAAGAATCTGGTGAATAATACAAATGAGTCAAGGGATGCAGAAGAAGCACTATGAAGAAAGGTTAGAGATGTGGGAGGGAGTTAATTTGAAGGGAATAGAAAATGAATGGAATTGGTTCAATCGTTTCCATAAGGAGAATGGAAGTCAATTATTAGTCATCATCAAAGACACATAAACAAGATGGAATGAGTACAAATCGACAAATTGTAAAACACAATAGAATTAAAGTAAGTATAAAAGCTTCATGAATGCAGTGGCAATTAAATCCTGGAACAGCCTTCAAGAAGAAGCTTTACTGATGAAATCATCAGTTAAATGATTTAGAATTCTTATTCATTGTGAGTGGGTGGCCCTGGTCACTTGTTGAAGTGGCTTCAAAATGGCTGTACTCCCACAGACACCCCTTTTTGTTGTAGTAACATATATACAACTAAAAATTTCCTATTTTAACCACTTTGAAGTATAAACTTCAGTGGTATTAATTACGTTCAAAATATTGTGCTACTGTCACTAACATTCATTACCAAAACTTTTTCATTACCTCAACCAGAAACTCTGCACCCAAGCAATTACTTCCCATTCCCTTCACCCATCCCTCTACTTCCAACCCCTGATACTATATGCCTCTGTGTCTTTGCTTATTTTAGATATTTTATATAAGTGAGATAATACAATATTTGCCTTTTTGTGTTTGGCTTCACTCAACATGATGTATTTGAGTTTCATCCATATTGTAACATGTTTAAGAACGTTATTCCTTTTTATAACTGAATAATGTTCTGTTGTGAAAATAACAGAACATATCAAGTGTTGGAGAGGATGGGAAAAATTGGAACCTTTGTAGATTGTTGATAGGATTGTAAAATGGTATAGCTGTTGTGGAAATAAATTTGGTTATTCCTCGAAAAAGATGAACAAAGAATTATCATATGACCAGGCAATTCCACTTCTGGGTATATACCTTCTGTTTTAACAGTGAGCAAATGTTGGTGTTTGTGTGCTAAAACTAACTACACTAAGCCTACGTATAGCTCATTTGGCCTCATTTTCAAGATTGTTTCTTATGATCAGGAATATGTACTATGTCTATCATGATTGCCCTGGTAACTTTTTAAAAAATTACAGATTCCTAGATGTCACACCAGTGCTACTTAATCAGATTCCTTGAAGATGGGACATAAACTATAAATTCAGTAAGTAGCCAAGGTGATTTTGATGTATGATAGAGATTGAGAATCACTGTTTTAAGCAAATAAGCTAAACAATCTGAGACACTGTTCTATTCCTTTGAGATTATGTATATTAGACTTTCATCATATTTCCCAAATAAATGTCACCTGGGTTCCCTAGGTCTTATCTGGTTTAGTTGCTTTCATAATATTTTAATTGGTGACTAACACTTTTGTTATCTTTATGAGAAATTAATAAGTGTTGTTTATTTATCATTTGGTTCTTTAACTGTCCAGTTGTAAGAAAGCAAAACAAGGGGTGCTGATGTGGTTCAACTTGTTGAGTGCCTGCTTCCCACATGGGAGGACCTGGTTTCTGTTTCCCTGGTGCTTCCTAAAACAAACAAACAAAACAAGCAAACAAATGAAAAAATCAACTCTGGGGAGCCAATGTGGCTCAGTGGTCAAGTGCTGACTTACCACATATGAGGTCCTGGGTCAATCCCCCCGTCCCAGTACCTCAAAAACAAAAAACACAAAGTCAATCCCCTCCCCCACCATCAGACACACATACTTTTAAAAATATATACCTGATTGACCTTTCCAAAAGGCAGTGGAGAGAAAGGGATTGGTAAAAAGTTTTAATAACTTAAATAACATTATTTAGTTTTGAAAAGAATGAAAAACTATCTTAATATTTCAGACTGTCAGTGATTCTATGACAATTTTCATCACTAAATGTCATTTATTTAAAATTTACTTGATTTATTACTAGGCAATATGACTCTAAACATCCTTCTGACTTTATATAGAACTTTAAAAATTATAAACTAATAAACTTTATTTATAGCATTACCATATTACATATTTCAAGTACATTTCCTCCAGAAGCAAACTTCTTATGAACTTATAAAAATACTGTGTGGTATGACAAAATTAATAATGAGTCACATATTTTTTGCTATAGCAATTTCAAGGCTGTAAATTGCAAAGTAATTTAAATAAAAAATGAGCAGCTCTGTTCTTTATGACAAAGAAATATGACTATTGTTTTTTATGTTGAATACACTATTTTGCTAAAAGTTTTTCTCTGCATTGCTACACACATTTTATTTAATCTAGAAAAACCAAAAATTAAAGTAAAACCTGGTTGTAATGAATATCTTTGGGCTTAAAGGAATTTGTTTCCCCAGATGAGATAAAGCTGTTAATCTAAAAGGAATGAGACCACTCCTTCTCTGACTATCTCTTATAGGAAAACAGGCATAAAACTTTACTTCTGATTTAATATCTTTGGTTAAAAGAAATCAATGAAAATGGTCAGCCATGGGAGGCATGATGTAAATGCTGAGCCCTTCTGAAAGACCAATGCTATTGTTGCAGTCTTTCTGTTTGGTTTGTGCTCTGCAATTAATTGCTTACTATTTAGGTCAGACTTTTTGCAGAAAGTTTCCCCTGATTCTTAGGTTAGGTCAGTGGCTTCTCCTTTGCATTCTATGCTTTCACCCACACAGAAAAATGCTTTCTGTTCTGTGCCAATCTCCTCCAAATCCCTGCCCTCGTGGAACTTATTTTCTAGTGTGGAGCTTAACATAAAATCTTATTGAAGAGAGAATATAAGCAATAAATATATAGCCAAATGGTGATACAGGCTATGGAATAAAAACCAAGGAAAAGAGATAGGTAGCATGTATGAAGAGGTGTTCAATTTTAAAAGGGAGGACAGGTAATGCTTGATTAAAAATATGACATTTGAGCAAAGAACTGTAGGACATGGGGAAGCAATCTTTGCAGACCTACGGGGAACTAAACTTAGAGTAGATCAGCCACAAAGGCTGTGGTATGATGGGCATATTCCTCCAAGTGCTTGAGTGGAGGAACAAGGGGCAAAGGCTCAGGACATGAAGCTAGAGAGGAAATGAGGAGGTTACTGGGCAGAAAGATAGCTCAGCCAAAAGGTAACAGGGTTACTATATATATTCTTCCTGGCAGGGCTCTATGAGACTGAGCAGGGCCTGGAGATAGCAGGAAAACTGCTTCTCCTTTTTAATAAATGCCCTGAGCAGTATTTCCTACTCTACTGTGCCATCCAAATATGAATTATTTCCAATATGTTCCATACTGTGAAAAACTGAGGAATCACTGATGTTTGAAGGATTTTGGCTTTTACGTCATACAAAATCAGGAATTATGGCTGGGTGTTGCATTATGTTATTTAAATATTATTTTGGCTCCTATGTTGAGGATAGGGCTTATAAGAGCAATAGCAGAAGACAGTTTGAAGGCTTGCATTCATCTGGGTAAGAGATGATGATGGCTTGGACAAGAGAGGTAACAGTCCAAGTGATGAGGATTGTATGAATTCCAGATGTTATTGAAGGTGGAGAAGGATTGGACATGGTAAATAAGAGAAAGAAAGAAGTCAAGGATGAAGCCAATTGAAGGTAGTGTATAGTTAAATATGTGAGTCTGGAACTCCAGGGAAAAGCCTGGGGCTGGAAATAATCTACATATAGATGATATTTACAGTGATAAGACTGGACAAACTAATGAAGGGAATGAATATAGACTGAAAAGAAAAGAGGCTTAAATACTAGGCCTTGGAGAATTCCAAAGGTTAATGTTTGGGGAAATGAAGAGGTACAGGAAAATGAAACTGAGTGGGAGTTACAGGAAAGTAGAAAGAAAATTACTGTGAAATCATCATAAAGGTTTCAGAGAATGTAAGAACATAAAGAGCAAAATGTGAAAGTACTATCTCCCTATGGCAGTTTGATATTATTTATGAATTCCAGAAAGAGGTGTTTGATTATATTTGTAAACTGGTCTGTTCCTCTGGGTTTGATACCTTTTGATTGTATTAGAGTCTGCTGAGATGCCTTTGATTAAATTATGTCAAGATTAGGGCTTTGATTAGACCAAGTCATTAGAGTGTGCTGGGTTGAGTCCCCGCCCCTTTGGTGGGCTGATAAAACAGACTCTCTTAAGAAGAAGAAATAACACAGAAGTGGATACACAGAGAAGAACACAGAGGAAGAGAGACAGCTCATTAGACACAGCACAGGCCCAGGAAAGAGAGATGAGACTGGAAACTATTAGTCTACTGCTGACCTTGTGAAGAGTATAGAGCAGCTGAGCCCAGAAAGAGATGAGCCCTGGGGAGAGAGATGAGCCTTATGTCAGTCTGCAGAAGAGGACAGAAGAAGCTGGGACCATGGAGCTTTAAGAGGAAGAAAGAGGACTGAACTTATGCAGATATCGCCCTCCATTTTGCTTCAACATGTGACAAATGACTGGGTAAGAAAGTACCTCTTATAGTACCTTGAGTTGGACTCTTTAGGGCCTTGTGACTGTAAGCTTCTGCCCCATATAAATACCCTTTATAAAAATCAACAGATTTCTGGTGCTTTGTATTGGCAGCCCTTTGGCTGACTAATATACTCCCTAATACCAGTCATTTAGATGTGAACCTCTGATGACAGTTTAGAGTATATCCATCCAGTTTCTTTTCTATGTATTTAAATTACCTAAACACATTTTAAAATTTCTTGTTTTGTTGTTTTGTTTTGAGTTGTTTCACTGAAATTAGTAAATATATATTGCACTGCTACTTATTTTTCCACTAGTATATTTTGGAGCTCTGCCCAGCACAGAAAACTTTTGTTTTATTTTGGTCTTATAGACAATAACTGTGATGGTTAGACTATTGCGTCAACTTGACCAGGTAATTGTGTCAGTTGTTTGGTCAAGCAAGCACTGGGCTAATTGTAATAAGGGCATTTTGGACTTTAGTCACCATTGACTTTACTGCAGTGATAAATCATAGATAGTGGATTATAATTACATCAGTCAGGGGATTGCCATCAGCAATGAGTGATAATTTATCCAATCAGTTGAATGCCTTAAAAGGAGAAGTGATTCCAGCATTGAGTGAGAATTTCCCAGCTCATCTTTGGACAGCCAGTGCTCCCAGAACTCGTCAAGAACCTTCACTGGACTTTCATTGGAGCCCCTGGTTGCAGCCTACCTGTGGAACCTGGACTTGTGCATCCCCATGGTCGAGTGAGAGACTCTTATAAAATTGCATACTATTGACAGATATCTCTTGTTGATTCTGTTTCCCTAGGGAATCCTGACTAACACAATAGCAGAGTTTATTTTACTACTCTTCTATTGATGGATAATTAAGTTGTTTTCAACTCTGGTCTTTTAAAATAATGCTGCAACAACACATTTGAAGAAATATCTTTGTGCTCAGGTGGGAGTCTCCCTTAATTTTGTGCTCTCCTGTTTTTTTCATTTTTGCCTTTCCTGGGTGTGGTAGGCTTAATTATGTACCATGATTTAGACATGTTCTAAATCTTAATCCACATTCCTGTGGGTATGAACCCATTTTATACAGGACCTCTTGAAGATGTTAATGTAATTTAAGGTGTGGTCCAACTGAATGAGGGCAAGCCTTAATTAGGATTACTGGAGTCCTTTATTAGCAGAAGAAATTCATACAATAGCCAGAGAAAGCCATGGGATGGAACCTGAAGCTAGGATTCATCAGGAGCACAGACTAGAAATGAGAGGACATCACCATGTGGTGATGGGAAGCAGAGATACAAGCCAACGAACTCCAAAGATTACCAACAGCCAGCATCAGAGCATTACATATTTTGGCACTAGTCTTGTTAATGACTCAGTTTTAGACATCTTCTAGCCTCAAAATTGTGAGCCAAAAATTCCATTGTTTAAGACAGCCCATTGTATGAAACTGTCATAGGAACCTGGCAAACTAAAACACTGAATTATCTTAGATGGACCACATGCCATTTAATCACCAACCATTGCTTTCTGTTTCCCATGTTTCCCCATCACCATCTATTTCAGTGGCTCTGGTTCTGGCTGTTTTGCTATATCTGCCCTTGTAAAACTCAGTCTTAATATAGTGATTCTCAGAAATGTGGCACTTGGCCTAGCAGTATCAGCATCACTTGGAAACTTCTTAGAAATGCATATTTTCAGGCCCCATTCAAGCCTATTGTAGCAAATAATCTGGGGTTGAGGCACAGCAATTTGTATTTCAATACTCCCACTATGTGATGTGATGCATAATAAAGTTTGAGAACTTCTTCTTTAAGGTATTCAGAGAACCAAAGTACCTCTCTGTTACCAAATTGGGTCATATAAATCACCAATTTAGGTATAGAGGGGAGTTGAGGCTATGGAAAGAGAAAGAAGAGTTGCCAGGATTATATCTGAAGTTGAAACCATTAGAAATAAAGGAGTTATTTATTGATTGCTCACATCCAGATATTAGAAATATTTGTAGATACATTTCCTTTCTCTACCAGATTTTATGTTGCTTTATTTTTTTTAACATGTTCTTTTTTTTTTTAAGATTTATTTTTTTATTTATTTCTCTCCCCTTCCCCCCTCAGTTGTCTGTTCTCTGTGTCCATTTGCTGGGTATTCTTTTTTGTCTGCTTCTGTTGTTGTCAGTGGCATCGGAATCTGTGTCTCTTTTAATTGTGTCATCTTGCTGTGTCAGTTCTCCGTGTGTGTGGAGCCATTTCTGGGCAGACTGTACTTTCTTTCGCGCTGGGCGGCTCTCCTTATGGGGTGCACTCCTTGCGCGTGGGGCTCCTCTGTGCGGGGACACCCCTGCATGGCAGAGCACTCTTTGCGCGCATCAGCACTGCGCATGAGTCAGCTCCACACGGGTCAAGGAGGCCGGGGGTTTGAACCGCGGACCTCCCATCCCATGTGGTAGATGGACACCTAATCACTGGGCCAAGTCCGCTTCCCTATGTTGCTTTAGTGTGAGTTCTTAGTCCTATACATCTTTAATTTCTATAATAATCAGGATACTTGCTTGTGCAGAGTGAGTCTCAGTGTATATCTGTTGAAGAAAGGAATGTTGAGTGGATGAACTGTATTAATGAAATGCTCATAAATAAATAAGGAAACCATCTTAAGAGGAATAGAATCTGTTGGCCAGCTTGATAGATGATTCCAGGATTTTGACTGGCATCTGATACCATAAGAACAGAGCTCAAGCATGACCACCCCTAATGCCTGATTTCTCACTCTGTTTTCTTAGCTCCTCTCTCTTCTCTATATTGTCTTCATTTTCAATTGTCATGTAGCGAAAGGACACTGGGAATAGATCCAATCTACATATACCTCCAGGTCCAAGGCTACAGAAAAAAATGTAAAGGGAGAAGAGACTGATTCTTTCCTTCATCAAATGAAATAGGATTTGGATATGGTTCATATTGACCCTAATTGGGGAAACCAGTCGTTATAGCCAAGGAGAAGAGATAGGCTGATTGGCAAGTTGGCCATTCAGGGTCTACTTCTGGAGCTAGTTCCCCCAAGGAAATTCTATCCATACATTACAAGAAGAAAGAATAGACCCAGAGAAATAAAATAGCTTGTTCACAAAAAAAAGAGGAATTTTTCTCAATTTTTTCTCCTCTACAGGGCCTGATCCTGTGAAATCATTGAGGACATGCTGGTTTTTCCAAATAGTACTAAAATGAATGCTTTAATCATATAGCAGCATATAGTCATTAATTTAAAAATATTACCATTAATGGTGTAATGATATGGATAAAGATAAAAGTTCAAACTAATACATGAAGCTTTTTGCTCTGAGTTCAAGAACAAGCAAATAAATATTAAATAATGTTAAAGCCTGACTGAAGTATTTTTTCCTCTGCATTTGTCAGCGCATATTATATCATCTGCTTTTGGACTTCAGTGTAATGGTTATTAAAATTTTAGTGTATTATTAAGATCTTGCAAGGATGGATCATGTCCTAGGTATTAGTTATCTATTGTAGTATAAAAACTTACTCTAAAAACTAGTGGCTTTACACAACACATATTTATTACCCCATAGTTTATTTGTCAGGGATCTGGCTTTGGCTTAACTAGTTCCCTCTGGCTCATGGTCTCTCATGAGACTATAATCAAGGTATACTCCAGAATGCTGGTCATCTTTAGGATGAACTGTAGGAAAAACCCATCCAAACTCACTCACCCAGTTGTCTGCAGGGCTCAGGTCTTCACCAATTGACCGTAGACATCAGTTCCTTGCCAAGTGAGCTTTTCCATCGAGTGAAGTTCTGAGAGAAAAGGAGTAAGACAGAGTGTCCAAATGGAAGCCAACGTCTCTCTGTAATTTAATCTTGGAAGTGACATCACATGGCTTCTGCCATACTCAGAAGCAAGTTACTAGGTCCTGTCTACAGCCAACAAGGATTACTATGCAGGGTCAGGAGGTGGGAATTATTGAGGGCTACCTTAAAGGTTGCCTACCACAATCTGGGCATCTATCCTTTAAGTAATGAGCAGAAGAAAGCCTTCAATAAATATTTGTTAATTAATTGGTGTTTCCTTAAAATTAATTATATCTCCATAGAAAACATAAAATGTTTGTCAGAATTTCATCTTTCTAACAATTTAATTTTAGAATAAGTCATACCTATCCTCAAAAGGTTATTGGCTTTATTTACAGTATTAGTGGAATTAATATATTTTGACATTTCTTCAGTGTGTTAAATGTAATTTGGCTGTAAGATAAGCAAAACTGGCTGACACTTCATTTTAACAAGATTTTGCTAACAGGTGTTTTTTCTTCCTAACTGAGTTCCCTGATTTGAAATGCTTCAATAAATTTGTCCTTCTCTTAGGTATACTTTAATCTCTAAATTTTCTAACATTTGTAAAGCTTATACAAATATCATTGGTATTTACTTTGAGATTTTCTAGAATTGCTGGGAAATAGACTTACTGAATTTTTATTTTATATTATAAGCATAATCTGTATAGAAAAATGGCCCGATATTTTATAAAACTAGAAGTAGCCTGCAAGTATATTTTCAAATCATGAATTTCTCAGCTTTGTAGATAATGAAAAAGGTCATGAGATATATTTATTTTTCTGACATGTTTTCCTACTTCCATATTTGCTTTCCAAGTATACTTACTGAGAAGAAAGAATACAAGTTATGGAGTAGTAAGTGGATAAATGCTGATTTTAACACCTAATAATAGGGTAATTAATTTTGGGTAATGACCAAGTCCCTACATATAAACCAAAATACACATAGTTGTGAAGACTTGATGAAATGACATATTAAATGCTTTGTGCACTTATGAAGCTTGTTCTTGTGAAATTGAAACTTAGCCTAATAATGTCTATTGCCTAAGATTTACCTCCTAAAAACCTCCTTGTTACTCAACTGTGGCCTCTCTCTAAGTCAAACTCAGTAAATAAACTCATTACCTTTCCCCCATGTGGGACATGACTCCTGAGGATAAGACTCCCTGGCATGGACGGATTATTTCCAAGTGCCAACTAGTAATGCATTTGGGAAAAGACCTTGTCCAAAAGGAGGATATATTAAATACGAAAGAAGTTTTATGGCTTAGAGATTTCAAAATGAAGGTCACTCCAGAGGTTACACTTATACACATCTCAGGAGGCTCTAACTCACTGTCACAGTAAACAAAGCCTCAAACAGAGGTGCCCCTGAGGACTCTAGAGACATCTGGATACTATAGGCAAGATACATAACCCCATGAAATTAGAATCCCATTAATCGGCCTTACCTTGGAATATATGATAACCTATTTCCCCAATGTAATAGAGTTAGACTCATTTATAATTTTCCTACACATGATTCTTCTACCCTTTTTACTTGACCTATAGTTAGAACTATACCTGTTAAATATATGTCCCAGAGACTTAAATCTTTGGTCTGCTCACATGCTGGTTGAGCTCTGATTCTTAGGAGAATTGTATCCAACACCTACTCTCCAGTTCATTGGTGTCACACAGGACATTTTATAAAATGATGATGATGGACAAACAGTCATCCCAAAGAACAGAGATTATTTACAACTGCAAGCCACACAATTCCTTCCATCTGCCCCACAAGATCTAAGCCTCCTCTCAGTATGAAGCACAATGGGCATAACAATCCCAAAGTCATCAAGACTGAGGAATGAACAAACTTAAGGGAGGCATGCAACCATGAACCTAAGCAGACATATTATTATTGTAGTAATGGAAGAACTTGTAATATTGCTATAAAGATAGTGGTTACCAGATTACCAGATGTTCTGAGGGGAAGAGGAAGAAAGAATAGTTGGAACATGGAACATTTGGGGGCACATTGGAGTTTTCTGCATGATATTGCAATGATGGATACAGTTCATTAAACATTTCATCAAAAGCTATAAAATTATATGGTGTAAAGTGTGAACCATAATGTAAACTATAGACCATGGTTAGTAGCAATGGTTCAACACTTGTTCATCAATTATGACAAATGTACCACACTAATGTAAGATGTTAATAGGGGAAAATGTGAGAGGGGGAGGAGCAGGGTATATGGGAGACTCCTATATTTTTTATGTAATTTTTCTGTAGTCTAAAAATTCTTTAAAAATAAAGTAAAAAAACAAACAAGTGTTTTATAAATAACCAGGTGATATAGAAATATAATTTATTACTATTAGCAACTGAAAAGACATGAAGACATAGATGGACAATGCTCTCAAAGGCCATGAAGATTTCCTTAATAAATTATGATTTCTGGGTTGCAATGATACCCATTTCTACTATTTACTGAATACTTTCTCTAGCCCAATCACTGTGAAAAATGCAGGGGATGTGAAGAGAGATAATACACAAAATTTTCCTTTTCAATATTGAAAGTTTATAGTTGAAAATATGTGATACAAGTAGACACATAATAAAATTGGGGAAAAGTTTGCACAGTCTGATACCAGATTCTCCCATTAATTCTTTAACTAATAGTTGCAAGTGAGAATTGTCATAAATAGAGACAATATCAATTTCCCAATATCAATTCAGTGGGCAATGACTAGAGAAGAGTGTCTTCAAATTGAATTATTCTGTAGGTTTTCTTTCAGGATGGAATAAATTCTTTCCTATTAGGCATTAATTTTATTTTCAGATCTTTGGGAATTCTTTGTAGATATAATTTATTTATGGTAATAAATATGAAGACTGAGGATGTTGAAATTTAAGACTTGATTTAAGATAATTATATTCCAAATTCTGCCAACAAAAGACACTGTATTCTTACTTATTAAAATCCTAACCTTTGCAATTATTTGGGTGGATGCTTCCTTAGAGAGAAATTAGGGCAACTTTTTACTTATATAATGACAAGGTATCCATTAATACAATGGATTTTCATATTAACCTGTATTAGTTAGCTTTGGCTGAGTTAACAAACAATCCACTAAATTAGTGATTTAAAACAACAAGCATCTTTTTCCCCCCTTATGTTTCATAAGGCTTGCAATTTGTTTGTGACTCTGCTGCAAGCCTATGGTGAACTTCAGGCTTGCTCACTTGAGTTTTCATTCTATGACCCTGGTTGAAGGAATAGCTTCAATCTGAGAAATTCTGTTATTGTGGCAGAGGGGAAGAGCACAAGATGGACCTAGCTGAAACAATTACATTAAAGATTTTGTTCATATGTGACATGCTATCATATCTGAAACAAGTCACATGGACAAGGCTAATAACAATGGAGTAGGGAAGGAAGAATAAATTTTCACAAAATTAAACCTACAGCAAAACTCTATGAGTAGATAGAGTAGGAATTATTTCCTCATTTTATCATTTTAGAGAAATACTAATTGAAATATGGAACTTAAGGCTAACTACAGTCTTGAGGCATAGAATGCAAGATGTCAGACAGATTTACTGAATTCTGGTTCTGCCAATTACTAGTGGTGTGATCTTTGGCAATATGTCTTTATCTGCAAAATGGGAATAAAATCCACATTTCAGGATTGTCGTCAATATTTATTCAGATAAAACTCATGAAGAATCAGCACATTGTGTAGAACATAGCAATCACCCAATACACACCAGCTCTTACTCTCATTGGGATAAAATAATGAAATTAGAACTGATGTTTCAGTACTATGCTCTTTCAGAATGCTTATTTATGTCCTTATTAAATAGCCTTTATCATAGATTAGTTTACTACTAATTCTGAATCTTACTAGCACTGCAGGGAATTTCAAAACATCATGCTGAATGGTTGCTAAGAAATTATGAGAAATTTTATTGGGATATATCTTCATCTCTGTTTCATGAAGTATGGATAAACAAAAATGTTATTTTTCTTTTTTTGTCCATAAAATTGATCATATAACCCACTGCATCATGAATCACTTGATAAATTGCCATAGTCCTCTTTTTCTGGTAAACTGATTTCAAGATAAATAAATCACTTGACAGCTTTTCTTCTTTTAACTAACTAGTAGACTTTATATTTGCATTTTTGTCAACTCTCTTGAGATTTGCATTAGCAAATTAGATATTTTCTTTTTTGAATTTAAACACTGAATATATTTATCCTTTACCTTGACTTTTCTAAAATGACTGCAATTTTATTGAAAAGTGTTTTTAAATACTCTGATCATTTTTCTCACCAAAAATAATTTTGTAATATGAATTATACTTTACTTGATTCAAATTATTATTATTTCATGTAACAGTGAATAAAAATACTGTTTGCAGGCAAACTGAACATTCAAAGTCGAAACAAGTTCTAAGTAAGGCTAAAAATAAACAAAACCATGTACACTGATAGAAAAATATTATGAGTAATATTTATTAAGACTGAAGATCTCTATTACATAAATTTTTTTAGAAATAGATATTCTTTCTGTTTATGATGAATTTCTGAAATGTCAAAGGAATCAAGAATAACAATGTTGGCCCTTTTATTTTCATTTAAATGGATTGAATTCACTAATATGATCATGATTCATTATTTTCTTTTCCTTCATTCCCATCATCAAAATGTCCATATTTATATAAACAATTAAAGTGAGATAGCCTTTGGAAAAGTTGCTATATAAAATGAAAGAGAACCAAAAGCACTGTGTGGCTTCACTCAGGACAACTGATGACCAAGCAAGTAATTTAGAAATAAACATACTAACGAAAAGCAGATGTCATAAGATGCAATGGCTAAATCTGTTGTTTCTGATTTTTTAAAAGTTGACACTCTAGCCAAGTTGATCAAAAAAATGTTTTAATGGGCTTCTAACTTAAATACACTGCATGGCACCAATACCTTTTTATCATTCCTCATAACAGTCATAGAAATCAGCAATTGCCAGAACAAGCTACTGAAATGAGAAATTCTAATTATATATAAGGGGATATCCTCAACATTGTCTCAGTGATAGAACAACTAAAGATATTGGCAATCAGCATTTAATAACAAAAACTGATATAAATTACTTTATTCTGTAAGAGAATTGAGAACCAAGTTAATTAGGTTAGATCATTCTCTCCTAAGTCCTTTGAAGCATTAAAATATAGTGAGTCTGTGAATAATGATAAGTACAACTGAACTGGTTGCATATAAGTAGCATGATTTGTATTTTGAATTATGAAAAATAATACTGAACAGAAAAACCAAGATAATTGAACCTGTGCTACCTGGATCACAGTGAATTCATAAACTGGTTACTCCTGGATATTATAGAGAATATTGGAAAAAAAAAAAGAAAGAAAGAAAGAAATGCTCATTGTCTTAGCTTATCTTTTACTGAGGTCTGAGAACTGGGTCTGTGCTATCCCTTATACCTGAATATACTTTGTGAAACTGTGAAGTCAAACATCAATGTAGGTTGTGTGTTCAAGTGTAAAATCATCAACTTGATAAATGTGCCCAAGAAGAAGTGTCAATTTTAAATGAAATCAAGCATAAAGACCATGACCTTCATTTTCAGGTAACTTAGAGGAAGAAATAAGAATATGGTTCCCTAAGATAAAATTAACTTTTATGAGAATGTCTGCATCATCCCTCCACAATCCCATTCTACATTTTCTAATCTAAAGTGTTAATAATTTTGCTACTTTGGAAGGATTATGGATTAAATAAATTTTCTTTACCTTCATTCGTAATATCGCATTTTGCAATTAATGAAATGATTGGTTTCCAGAGTTTCAGTGTTCCTGTCTTAGAACTTTAGCCTGCCTGTCTTCTTCAATATCTAATGCATTATATTTCAAAATAGCACCTATCTCCTCAAATCCTTAAGCTCCCTACTTGACACATTTTCTCTCTCTTAGGAAATGACTTAGCCTTCCACTTCATGAAAGAAATATAGACCACTAGATAATTAGTTTCAATAGTCTACCCTTGCTGCATGTTAATGTATCTAATTTCCTAAAAATCCTTACCTCTTTTTGACCACCATCAAATGAAGCTAGCTCTTTGTCCAAAGCCAATCCATGCATTTGCATTCAAACTCCTTTTTTGCCCCGTCTTTACAATTTTTCATCTTGTCCTCATTTGCTTTTTCAAATAATCTATCATTCTCTTTTCAATCTCTTCTATTTCTCTCTTCCTATCACCTCTTACCACTCAGACTATAAGCATGACCTACGTACAAACCAAACCAAACCAAAATCATCCAACCAAACAAAATTCTTCCTAACGATCTCCCAAATTACCAAATTATAATTTACTGTATGTCTTGGTTATTAGTATCTCTCAGTAATTTTTTCTTCTTTGACTTTTCTATACAACTCTTTCTTTGATTTTTTTCACAAATTTCTGCCTAGTCCTAGTGATTTCCCCCAAGACTCTCCTTCCTCTTTCTTGAAAAATGGAGGTCTCTAGATATCTGTCCTTAGCTACTATAATTCTCATCTGTGTGCTTACTGTGCGTGAATCCAAAAATGTATATTGTTTTACCCATGCATTTTTCTTTCGTTTTGGAAACCCTAAAACACAGAAATTAAGGCATAAATTTGGGAGTCAGATTATGAACTAAGTTCCACCTCTTCTGTAAACAAACTTCAGAAGATCTCCTTTCTACCAGGTTTAGATGGGTGTTCCTTTTCTTGGCCTGCTTCTATCTTCTTCCTTCTACTTCGTGTTGTGATATATGTTTGTGTCTCCTTCCAATTCCATTAGACAGTGAGTGTATGTATGGAGATGACACAGGGACTTCCCTCTGTTCATCTGTGTATCTCCAACAAATTGCACAGTACCTAGCACATGGTTGTGTGAAGTCTTCACTTGTGGCAATATGACCTATATTGAATTTCCTTTGTGTAACTGAGTTACTTCCTCCTTTCTGACTCTAATTCTATGGGAATGATTATCCAAGCTTTTAAAAGATGCTTTAGGTACTTGTTCTAACATCATCCTGTAATATTGGCAAGACTAGAACTGGATTCTATTTATGTTGGCATCACCTGTGCCACCACTGATAAATGGCTTTTAAATGAATTAAACTTTAAATTAGTTGTCTCTCAAGTGATGTGCTCAAGGTAAAATATTGAGGCACCAGAAAAAAATGTGAAAGACTCTATTTCTATTCTGATATATTATTTAAAAGAAAAAAATGACACTTATTTCACATTCATTTTACAAGGGGCATGTGAATGTATTTTGCAGCTAAATATACATACATTGGGTTGTGGGCTTACAAAACTGCTGGTAAGCCATACCAGCATCTCTGTGTGAATAATAGCTATAAGCATCCCTTTCTCTAAGAAGTCACATCCCACACCAAGACACACAGCTTAGTGAGCAGAGCACTAGGCATATTTCTGTCCCAGGCTTCCTTTTTGGCATGTGCTCTGGTGCATGATACAACTTATACACCTTTATGGAATGTCCCTGAATGCTCACCTACATTTTATTGATGGGGTGAACAATCATTTTCTAGACTTGAATAAACCTTGACAATTTATTCTAGTAATTCTAAACTTGTAATCTTATAGTTTAATCTTAAATTGATATCATCAGCTCATCTAGTTATTTCTAGAAAAACACTTACTACTTTACCAGGTAATACATAAAAATAAATAGGGGAGTGTATGTAGCTCAAGTGGTTGAGTGCCTGTTTCCCATTCACAAAGTCCTGTGTTCAATCTTTGGTTCCCCCTAAAAAGTATATATAAATAAATAGATGGAAATATTTTTTAATGCTTATGGCCATACAAACCATATTTAGAACTCACTTATAAATTGTTTAAGTTCAAAGAATTAAATAATAAGTAGTGAAACAATAATAAATGATCATTTGTATTTATATCCTTCCGCCTTCTAATTTGTATTGTGACTATATGCTTGCCTCTCCCCTAAACGCCATTACATAGTGATAATGGGCATGGGGCATTAGTCAGCAAAAGGGCTTCTGATGCAAAACACCAGAAATCTGTTGGCTTTTAAAAAGGCTATTTATTTGGGGTAGAAGCTTACTGTTACCAGGCCATAAAGCCTAAGTTACTTCTCTCAGCAAAGTCTGTTGCCACATACTGGAGCAAGATGGCTGCTGATATTCAGCCTTCCTCTTCCCCTTATGGCTCCATGGTCCCAGCTTCTTCCAGTATTAGCTGTAGGCCATCAGGCTGTCTAGGTTTTGTCTCTCCCCATGGCTCCATTCTGTCTGGGCTCAGGCTTACTTCTTGCCACAAGGCGAGCTGTAGACTATCAGGTGAATGGTTCATCTCCCTTCCCAGGACCTCTACTGTGTCTGTGGAGGTGTCTCTGTTCCTCTGTGTTCTTCTTCTGTCTATTTACCTCCCTGGCTCCAATCAAAAACTCCCAACTGTGACCTCTGCCATGTCTTTTTACTGGCAACCTACTGGCATGACCCAATCAAGTAAAAGTGAAGCTTCTGAATCCAACATAATTTAATATGCCCAGAAGAAAAGACCAGTTTCAACACATAATCCAACATCTAATTTTGGAATTCATAAGTAATATCAAACTGCTACAGGTGGCAAGGCACATGCAGTAACATTAGAATTCTATGCCTATTTAAATGATAATATAATAAATTGACCTTGATTTATCCTCAGGTGACCAGAAAGTTGCTTTAAGGAATCTAACCAATTAAGATTACATTCAGCTGACACAAGACAACTGCTCATTATTAGATAATTCATTCATGTGTTCAAGAAAGACTTTTTGCGTACCTCCTGTATACCAGTTACTTTTCTGAGAATTGAGAATAATTCAAATCTCCAGACTTAGCAGGAGGAGATCTTAAGAAACATTTCCTTTGCAATAATAATAGATAAAATTATATTTTCCCTCTCTCCCTACAGAATAAAATCTTAAAAGAAGAAAAAGTGAATTTCTTTAGTTCGTGTGTTTGCTTGTTTACATTTGAAGTTCCTTATGAAATGTATATGCCCAGAAGGTTTTTGCATATATTTTTAGATCATTTAACATTCTATAAGAGGCTGCAGGGTGAGAAAATGTGAAACAAATGTTACTTTCACATAGATGTACTTTGCTTTCACTGTTCCATCCACCCACCTTGTATTATGTCTGATCCTGTGGTGTCTTTTAAGTCTTGACTTGGAAGTCCACTTTGTATGCTGCTGTGCTCTGTTAAAATCACCGTACTGTGAAAGCAAGCAAAATGGATATTGAACACAAAGGAAAAATGTTTTAAAATAACAATTTAAATTCCTGTGATGTGATTCAATTTCCCTTCATTTTACCTTCTGGTAAAATGTATAGATTGATGAGAAAAAATAACTAGTAATTTTTTGGTGGTCAGAATCCTGACAGCTTCAAATATCTAGAGCATGAGTGCAAAAAGGGATGTGAACACAATAAAAAAAATACATTTACCTAACATCTCAATATGCATGTTATTTTGTAAGGGAAGTGTAGCACCATGGGAAACTAAACTGACAGGTATTTTAAGGTTGTTACAGTTTTGTTTCTGTTATCTCCTGTCAACCTTCAGTGTCTAGCAGAACTGCAGAAGATATCACATTAGAAGCAATGAGAGAAAGGATAAAGGCAGATGAATATGGTTGTGATGAAAAGTAAAAGAAGGAAAAAGAGAAATAATTAGGCATGATTATCTGGAAAACAGTCTGGAATCATTAGGTGTAAGAGAAAGTAACCCATCATAGCTCAACAAGTCCTGAGGGCAATATTGTTCTACATTATTATAAGATGGTAAGTTCTAATACCTGGTATTGTGTACTCTGTCTAAAAATTCAAAGTAAGTAATGTACACCTCAAGTATCAGTACAGACTTAATCAATGTTCTGTGTCATTAACTTAACATTATATGTTATATACCATAAAAGAAAGTTAGGTTTGAAAATGAAGGACCGTTTACAAGGCTTTTTTTAATGACTATCACATGCCCTGTAGTAAAGTAACACTTGTTTCTATGTGTATGACTCTCTGCCAAGACTAGCAATGCCATCAGAATGCAGCTGTATCCATGTTAATTTACACTCATTATACTTTTATGAGTCAGTAATGTAATTCCTGATAGGAGATGAGGAAATGATATCATTTAGGTAACAGACTAAGGGATGATCTTTCAAACAACCAGACAACACTGTGTATCCTATATATCTGTTTGATTTCCACAAGTAGATAACCAGAAGTTTTAAAATGAGACTACTTAATGAAGGTCATTCAATCAATCAAACTCCAGTATCAGATATTAATTTTCAGAAGTAGAACTGTCATATGAGATGAATAGAATAGGATTCTTGATGAAAAAGAATGTTGATTTATGTTATGTTACGTAAATGAAATTTTGTGATGACTCTGTTTTAGGTTCCTGGGCTACTCAAGCAAATAACATAAAGCAGGTTGGATTAAACAATGGGAATTTATCTTCTCACAGTTTTGAGGCTAAAAGAAAGTCTGAATCAAGGCATTATCAAGGTGATGCTTTCTCCTTGAGGACTGGCATTCTGGGGCTGGTTGCTGGTGATCCTTGGCTTTCTGTCACATGGCAATGAGCATAGCAGACTCTTCTGGTCTCTTCCTTTTTTTTCCAGGTCCGTTTGTTTTTCAGCCTCTAACTGCTTGCTCTGGTTTTCTCTTTGATTGTCTGAATTTCATTCTGCTTTTAAAGGACTCCAGTAATCAAAATAAGACCCATCCTTATTGAGGTGGGCCACACAATAGCTAAAGTAACTTCATCAAAATGGTCCTACTTACAATGGGTTCACATCCACAGGAAAGGATTAAAGTTAACAGTGTGTTTTTCTTGGGTACATACAGCTTCAAACCACAATACTCCATTCTCTGGACCTCAAGAAGACATGTGCTTTCTATATACAAAATGCATTCATTTCATCACAATATCCTAAAAGTCTTGAGTCACTTCAGAAACAATACTTAGTACAAAGTCTCATCAAAACTGTCTATGGATGTAGTCAGTCCTGTGGTACAGTTTCCCTCTACGTATAGAGCTTTGAAATCTAGAGAACAAGTAAGTTATATGCTTGGAATATACAATATATGGACAGGTATAGGATAAATATTTCCATTCCCACAGGGAGAAAATGGAAGGAAAATGGGTCCATGGGTCTCAAACAATTCTGAAACCTAGCAAGGCATTTTTCATTTCAAGGTCCGAGAGTAATCTATGAAACAATGTTTTGTCCTCCATGCCTGATGAAGTGGTAGTCCCACCCCTTCCAAGTGCATGTGCAGTGGCCATGCTCTCCCTGAACACTGGGGGGAAGACTCCACACTCGAGAGCATTGGAACGATGGCCAGGTTCTCCACAAATACTGGGCACAGGCTTCACCCTCTCTGGACATTAGGGTGGTAACCGGATTCTCTGCAATCTCTGGGACACAGGCCTCACTCTTTCAAAGTATTGGAGTGGCAGCACACTTCCAGAAGAATGGGGTAGAAGCTCTGTCCTCTCTAAGCACCAGGTCAGGCTTGCACTTTCTACACACATGGGTGGGCCTGCTTCCTTGCCCCTATATCTTCCACCCAGATCTTAGCTTCCATGATGCGGTCTTGAAGTCATTCTTTCTTCAATTTGCCTCTTCTCTGTCCCTTTTAGTCCAGGAAGGCAGTCTTTCCATTCATATAAAACTTGTAAAAAGCTTGTTGGTTCTGCAAGTAGTTCACAGGGGTCCAATCCATCAGAAAGAAGGACTTTCCACCGTTCCTTCCTGAATAATTCATTTCCAATCCTTACTTCCACAAATAGGCTCAAAATTTTCTAAACCATCAATTTCTGGTTTCCTTGTGACCAGGAGTTCAGTTCTCAGCTTATCCATTTCCTCTCTCATTTCACTGTAAGCTTTAAGGAAAAACCAGGTGCACTTTCAACTTTTAGCTTGGAAATCTCCTCAGCTAAATATGCAAATTTGTCACTTTCAAGTTCTGCCTTCCATCCAACATCAGAACTCAATTTGGCCAAGTTCTCTGGCATTTTAAAACAAAGATCACCTTTTCTCCAGTTTCTAATAACATATTCATTATTTCCTACTAAATCCTCATGAGAAGTATCTTTAGTATCCATATCTACTGGCAGCCTCTTCAAAGCAATTTAGGCATTTTCCATCAATATTTCACAGTTCTTATGGCCTCTAACCACTACCCAATTCCAAAGTCATTGCCACATTTTTGGTATTTGCAGTAGTAGAACCCCCACTCTCCTGGTACCAAAATCTGCCTTAGTTTCCTGGGCTAATTCAAGCAAATATCATGAAATGGGTCAGGTTAAACAATTGCAATTTATTTGCTCACAGTCTTGAGAATTAAAAAAAAAATAGCCTGAATCAAGGTATCATCAAGGAGATGCTTTTTTTCTGAAAACTGGCATTCTGGAGCTGGCTGCTGGTGATCTTTGTTTTAGCTTTTCTGTCTTATGGCAATGAACATGGTGACCCCTCCTGGCCTCTTCCTTCTTTCCGGTGCCATTGATGGTCTGCTTATGGCTGCACCCTCTAGCTTTCTCTATGCCTGTCAGAATTTTATAAGAGGATAATTCATTCTGCTTATAAAAGACTCAAGTATTAAGATTAGGCCCCAAACGGATTGAGGCAGGTCGCATCTTAACTGAAACAACTTCATCAAAATGTCTTACTTACACTAGGTTCACACCCACAGGAATGGATTAAATTTAAGAATATGTTTTTTTGGAGTTCAGACAGTTTTCAAAACACCACACTCTGGAATATAGGCAAATGGCAAACCATTCTGTATTTTATTCCACATAATATTTCCTTAGGAGAGACTACTTACTGAAAAGTGAATTTTAAATTTTTAAATCTGAATCTCCTTTACCAATAATAAACAAATATATGAAAACTTTCAACACTAAAATTGTTTTGTATCCACTCTTGATAGTTTATTGAGAAATGGAGTTTTGCTCTAATATATCTGGTTTGGATTTTTAAATACGTGAGATTGCTGATTATGCTCCCTCAACTTCACTAGGACAATATAGCCCTGACCCTGCCATTTTATTCTATTTTTAAAATACATAATTTTGGAACATTTATTTGGACGTTTGAATAAAGGTAGAAAATAAAAGTGTTTAATATCACAGCCTTGATCACCATTATACATAATTAAGAAACAATGTGAAATTGGGATTACCCACAAGATTCTTCGGCATATGGAATAAATAATAGCATAATTTGCATAATTTTGCCCATTTTTAAAGTTATGGCCATATTTGCAAAAAGTAGATCTTGTTTCCTATATTGATACTAGTAGAAAAGGAGAATAAAATCCAATACTGTTTTAATCAATACTTATATTAACCAAATGTTAATATTTTCATTTATTGGTAAATTGTACCTGTTGAATCAATGAAATGTCCATTTTCTTAAAAAAATTTTAGGGATTTTCCAATATATGTAATGGTATCCTGAGGCTGTAATATTCTAATAGCACAATTCCCTATGAAGAAGGGTAATCTTTTCAACATTGCATTAGAATAAACTTAAAATTCATGCTACGTGTTGAAAGCTTTACCTACCAAAACCTTCTTTGATTGAATATAAATAACCCAGACTTTTACTTTGCTTACTTAACCTTTACACAAAAACTCTTTTCTTAGTTATAGTTAATGAAAAGCCCAGATATTAGCCATTGCCCTCTAATTGAGTAGCACCTTGGACATTCAGGATAGCTCCTTGAACTTTCTTCAGCAAAGACATTTCTTTTGATTTAGGTATTGCCTGAAGACATCTTTTAAAACTAAAATAAACCAAATAAAATTCCACGCAGTTTTAGGAAGTTACAAGATAAATCTAAAGTGTATATGAAAAAGCAAATGTTTTAGAAGAGCTAAAACAATTTTTAAAAGATAAATGGAAGTGGATAATTCATCTGATAATGAGACATTATGAAGTTGTGTGAAATAAGTAATCAAGACAATTTGTTGTTGACATAAGAATGGATAAATCGATTAGTAGAGCAATAACAGTATAGAATTTATATGGTAATATAAAGTCACTCACAGTTTATATGGCCAATTAATTCTCAACAAATATGTCAATGTAATTCAATCAGGAAAAGGGAGCACTTCAACACTACTGCTGGGAGAGTTGGAAATCCATGTGTAAAAAAAAGTGAACTTTGACTCTTACCTTATTACATAAAATGGAGCTCAAAATAGATTATAGACTTACAAATGATACAGAACTGTAAAACTTCAGAAGAAAACAGAGGAAAGATATTTATGTCATTGGGCATTGGGTTAGGCAAAGCTAGACAGGAAACCAAAATGAAAAGCTATACGAAAAAAGATAGACAAAAACGATTTCATAAAAATGAAATCTTCTGTTCTTAGAAAATACTGCTAAGAGAATAAAAAGGCAAGCTACAAACTAGAAGAAAATATTTGCAAAAGAGTCTTTTATATCTTATAAAAGATTTGTATCTAGAATATATAAATGCCTTTCAAAATTTAACTGGAAGAATAAAGAAAAATACAACTTTAAAACAGAAATACTGAATTATTTGGCACATGTTGCTCTGTGCATGACCATGAATGATTATAAAAGTGCTGTGAATATTGATTTGTGGGTTACAAATAAATTTTTGTGAGTCAGTGAATTCTCAAGTCATAATCTATGAATAATAAAGACCAATTGTAATATACAATTACAATTATAAGTCTTTTGAGAAAAGGCAAAGCTACAAGGACAGAAAACAGATTCATGATTCCCAGAGGCTGAAGTGGGAGAGGGGATTGACTGAAAAGGGACACAAGGGAACTTTATGGGACCAAGGAATGTTCTATATCTTGATTTTGGTGGTGGCTACACAATCATACACGTTTGTCAAAACTCATCTGACTACACACTTTAAAAAGATGGATTTTATCATATGTATAATATAGCTTAACAAAACTGGATAAATGAAGAGCTTCCACTGAGAAAGGAGTACAAACATGCGAAGGCAAATGTGGGAGAATGACCTCATAAACTTCACTTTATGGTTTCGTACCTTCTTATGAATTCATTATCAAAGACACATATGCTAACAAAAAAATTAATTGTGGAACATTTATTATTTTAGATGCAGTGTATTCTCCATATCTGTCTATCTATCTAGAGATAGGTGTATAAAGTTGGTTTTATTGTAAAAACTGTGCATTTCAGGAATTATTTTAATTATGTGAAAAGTTTGACTTAAAAAAAATAGCCAAAAGGAAAATCTAAGATAATTTTTATTTTTATTTATTTTTATTTGTTTTTATTTTTTAATTTTTTCCCTTCCCTGCCCTCCCCCTCCCCATTTGTCTGCTCTCTGTGTCCATTCGCTGTATGATCTTCTGTGTCCGCTTGTATTCTTGTCAGTGGAACTGGAATCTGTCTCGTTTTGTTGTGTCATCTGCTGAGTCAGCTCTTCGTGTGTGCAGTGCCATTCCTGGGCAGGTTGCACTTTTTTTTTTCACCTTAGGAGGCTCTCCTTATGGGGCGCACTCCTTGCACGTGGAGTTTTCCTACACAGGGGACGTCCTGCATGGTACGGCACGCCTTGCCCACATCATGCTGTTTGTGGGCCAGCTCATCACATGGGTCAAGGAGGCCCTGGGTTTGAACCTTGGACCTCCCATGTGAAAGGCAGACGCCCTATTTGTCGGGCCAAATCTGCTTCCCCTAAGATAATTTTTAAAAGTTATAAAGGACTATTCTAAGTCATAATATAGTCTTATCTGTTCTTATATTTTCTCAAATATTTTATTAAAAAAACGAATATTCACATATTCTACTATAATAATTTTAAATGTTTTGTCTGATAATAAGACCCTTATCTTTTTAAATTAAATAATAATGTAGTAAAATGTCATAGTTAATATAAATTCTGAACAAGCTAGAATAAAAGTTGCTTTTCCCTCCCAAAAATCAGCTTTTTGAGTCATCTTACTCATTTAGCTGGCAAATATTTTCAATTGAATAGAATTTGTGTCACAGCAGCTATTTTAAACAATCTCTTCGGCAGTTCAGGCTTTAAAATGAGAACATTAGCTACCTGTTTTTCATGAGCATTTCTACCTGCAGTGGTATTAATTTTCTAAAAATCAATAATTGAACAGTCTAATAAATAATATATCAGGCCTGGATTTTCTGATTCTTTATCTTGAGAGGTTTTCATTTTATTACTAAAACTTCTAATGAGGACTTGATTATAGGTAACTCCTATGAACTCAGGTTTTTAAGTACTGAAAAACAAACAAAACAAAAAAACAAGGTCAAGTTATGACAAGTTCAGAAACACTAATATAAAGTTGGAGTAGGGGAGAAAAGAGCAAAGTGGAAAGAAGGCATAAAGGTCTATAAATAGAACTGGCTAGGTTAAGTAGTTAAGTACAGCACAGGAACACAGCATCTATTGTTTCAAATGGGCCTTGGATTTCAATCTGACCCTGACTGTAGAGTTAATTTCTGTATTTTCAACCTGACTGCTTCCATGATAAATTTGATCATATTTGCTGTTCTTTGCTCTCTCCTCCCTTTCTTTCTTTCCTTCCTTTCTTCCTTCCTTCCTTCCCTCCTTCCTTCCCTCCTTCCTTCCTTCATTCCTTCCTTCCTTTCCTTTCTCCCTCCCTTCCTCCCTCCCTCCCTCTCTTTCTCATTTAACAGTTATTTAATGAGCACTACATAGTTACTAGATTTCACTAGATACATATAAGTATTTAAGTTGTTTAATAGTAACACTATTAATTTTATTTAACATTTAATAATGTGAATGACAGAATTTATATTGTTAGAGATATTATTTTTCTCATCACAGCAACATATTCGAGTATAACATGTACAAGCATTACATAGTAATCAATGGTTTCATGCATTTTATCTTTTCAACTAATCATGTGAAATTTTCTACTTGTGTTATTTGCAGAATGTCCAGTATTCCCCTTTTGAGGCTTTCTTCTTCCCTAAACAGTGTAAGAACCTTGATGCTTACTCTGTCTATGGGCACTCTATTCTATGGCTGATGCCTGGAATAGAGGTGATTGGAAAATGTGAAGCAGTGCCTTCTTGAGCAATATTCTGCTGCTGTCCAAATGGTGAGGTGGCAGTACAGAGATGGAATTGTGTCTCTGATAAAAGCTTAGTTAAAATGCTAGCCTCTCTGATGTTTATGAATGCAAATTACTCACATCACTGTTTCAGATCTCCTTTCGCCCATACTTGTAGAACAGGGTTTCTCAAACTGAGTGCTATGGTTGCTTTGAGATAGATAATTCTTTAGTGGGTGGGAGGAGGACTGCCCTGTGTTTTATAAGAAGTTCAGCAGCATCTTTAGCCTGCATCCCACTAGATGCCAGTAGGACAACCTCTATGTAGGACAACCAAGAATAACTCCAGACATCGCCAAGTGTTCCTTAGGTTGGCAGGGGGAAAAAAAATCGTACCTTGTAAGAAACACTACCCAAGACTTAGGAAAGTATGGCATTTGATCACCCCTTCATTGGAGACTCAATTTAATTTTTGCCTTATGATCATCTTCCTTCAAAAGAATCTAGATGTATAAAAGCACAAATAAGATAGTAAACTATATGCATAATCAGTTACCCAGAGATAATTAATCACTGTTGGCATATTCAGGATTTCTTCTTATATTTCCTATGAATATTTACACATAATATAGATTTTTGTATTTATGATATTGATTCCTATTTTTTCAATGAACAGTAACTTTTAAAAATATAAGAATTGACAGATGGTTGTGCATGTATTTACCCATCCAATTATTTGATTACTTGTTTAAACAAATCCTCTCCCACTCAGAATTTCAGCTGTTTCCAAATTTTAACTAATATAAACAATGGCAAGGTGAATATTCTTGTTTAACCTAAATCTCTAATTATTCTGTGGTATAAATTCATAAAAGGAACAAAGGGCCTAAACATTTAAAAAAACCTTTTAATATAAATTGTTAGAATATTCTCTAGAATTAGCACTCCCACTGTAAAGTACAAAAATTCTTATTTACCCATACTCTCTCTAACAGTAGCAGTTCATCAGGAAACTAAACTAAAACATATTGGTTCAATGCTATCAACTATTTGAATAAAATTATTTTCAACATATAGTCCATGCAAAGACAAATTATCATCAAATATTAATATAAAATAAAAACAATTTTATACTTACAGGTCTCAAAAAATGAACTCAGACATTAGAAAGTGTGCTTGACAAAGAGGGAGAAAAAAATAGGAAAGAGAAGGAATAGAATACAGAAAAAAGGAGAAGGGAAAAGAATTCTCAGGAGAAAGTTCTCCTAGAACAAAAAATGGACTTGAGGGATTGACACATTTGTTGAAACAATAAATTATATATAGGGCAGTGCAGCAAACAAACTCTGAGATTGCCCCCAATTATCTCTTGATATCCATGCCTCATGTAATTTCCTCTCCTTGACTGTGGGCAGGACTTGTGACAAACAAACAGGATATGGGCAAAGGTGACAGGATGTCACTTTCATGGTAACATTATATAAGACTACAACTCATCTTTCTAGGAGACTCTCTCCCTTGCTGTTTGAGGAAAGATGGGGTCATGTGGGGAATGTCTATGTGGCAAGGAATTGAGAGTGGCTTTTGGCCAATAGCCAGTGAGGACCTTTGGCTCTCAGTCTAACAGCTCACAAGGAACTGACTACTGCAAAAAACAACCTGAGCTTGGAAACAGATCCTTCTCCATTCAAGCCTCAGATGAGACCAGTGCCCCAACTGTAACTTTGATTGCTGCTTTGTGACATCCTCGGCAGAAGAACCAGCAAAGCTGTAGTAAGACTTCTGACCCACAGATACTGTGAGATGGTAAATATGTGTTGTTTTAAACTGCTAAATTTGCAGTAATATTGTTACTCATCAACAAATAATTAATAGCAATAACTATAGGCAGTAGGAATGTGTGGAAAAAATTAATGATAGATACAGAAAAACTAAAGAAATGAAAAAATATTCATTATTAATTAGAGGGCATAAGAAAGAAGGTTGACTAATATCTTACACATTGATAATGTGTTCTTTATTTTGTAGGGCTCTAGGTTCATCTTCAATAATTTTATTGAGGAAGTTTACATATTCATATTTGATAAACTTTCATCTGCATCAGTGGCTCTTAACCATTTTTGCTCTTTGGATCCCTCTGCCAGTCAGGAAAAAACCATGGATTCCATCCTAAGTCCACAGTATACTGTGTATTATTTAATAAATATATCACACCCACACTAACATGTCCCCACAAGAATAATGCTTTCTTGAATTTCAATTCAAACTTGTGGATCCCTTGTTAAGTACCCTGATCAATGTGAATTTGGAAAAAGAAATTATTAGATTACTAACTTTTACTCCCAAAATTCTTTTATTTTTATTTTAATAATTTTTCAAACTTAAGGATATTTACAATAATAATGTCAACCCAGTACAGAGAACTCCAATGTATGGCTACCCACCCCCTCTTTAGGTACCCACATCTATACATTTTAACATACGGCCACATCTGCCATATCATTCTATCAGTTTGTCCATCCATCCACCTATCTGTCCATTTGTCTGTCTATCCATCAATTCAGTCTCTAAATATTGAGTGTAGGTTTTATACATCATACTCCTTGAACACTTAATGCTGCCATGTATATTTTCTCAGAACAAGGCTATTCACTTGCATAAACACTTGTTTTATATGTTACGTAGATATTCTTCAGGTGAAGAGATATAAACACAGTCAGCCAGGTGAGAGTGCATAAAAAGAGATGTATTCACCAAATGCAATGAATGTCTCATGATGATGGAGGAGATAGTTGTTATGGGGGGAGGAGTAGGGTTAGGGGGGTGAGGGGTATATGGGGACCTCATATTTTTTGAATGTAATATTAAAAAAATAAAGACAAAAAGTAATAGGGTGGTAAAAAATAATGTAAAACATAAGATAACTAAAACTTTAGAAAATTGTATAGTCTAAAATATAAACCACAATGTAAACCTAAATGTTACCTTGTTTGAAATCTATTGTCTTAATATCTGTACATCAGTTTCAGTAAATCTAGTATGAATGTGTAAAAAGAAAAAAAAAAAAAAAGACAACCTTGCTAATCAAAGACCCTGGAGGAGGAGAAGAGGGGAAAATGAAGGCAGTGAAGGAGTCCAGTGCTTACCTAACCTAGGCTTTCACAAGAGAGGGGAGTGAGAAGAAAACATATGAAGCCTAGTCTCTTGCCTTTGTAGTGACCCAGAAGATATTTTTGGTTTACATGTGGATGCTGAGGATTGGAAAATTCAAGACATACAGTGTGAAAAACAGACGTGGCAAGGCCTATTTGGAGAGGCTGCAGGCAGCTCTTATTACCCAAGCCATATGGAATTACATGCCTTAATAGTATATTATGTGACACAGAAGGGCAGACACAACTAGGGCCCTTTGGGGAAGCTGAGGGGAGCTTTTATCATCCAAACCATGTGAGGTACAGGCCTTGCTAGTTGTGGTTATGCCCAAGGCAGGGCTGACTGAGGTGGTCACTCAAAAGTGGAGCTTATGACTAAGCCAGGCAAGATGACAAGGTACCAAATAAAATCTCTTTTATGCCATTATACCACCTTAAATACAGTTATCAAGTTAGGGAAATTTAACATTAACATAAAGCTTACTGTCTATATTCTAATGTTTTATATGTCCCAATAATGTCCTGTTGAGCCTTCCACCCCCCACCCCCACCCCCCCCATTAGATCCTGTCCAGGACCACATTACATTCAATCGCCGTTGTATCTTCAGTTGCCCTTTTTCCTCCCTCCCTCCCTCCCTTCCTTCCTTCCTCCCTCCCTTCCTTCCTTTTTAATTGATGAACATATCAGCATGACATTTTCCATCTCAAACACTCCCAAACATATCATTCAATGGGTCTAATCACATTCCCAATCTGTGGTACACTTTATCATGAAAAATTTTCTACCATCTCCCCAAATAGAAACCCTAAAACCACTATGCATTATTTCCACATTCTCCCTGAACCCCTTGCAGTCTGTACTCTAATTTCTGTCTCTGTGCACTTGCATATATTCTGATATTTTCTTTGTAGTTACCGTGGGGCTTAAATTTAACATCCTAAATCATAACAATCTTGTTTGCCTTAACACCTACTTATCTCCAATAGTATGCACAAACCATGTTGCTATTTTCCTCTATCCCCCCACTCTCACATAGTTCTTTTTACAAATTACGTATTTATACATTATGAGTCCAAAACAACTGATTTATGATTATGTTTTATGGATTTGCATATTGGATCATGTAGGAAGTAAAAAGTATAGTTATAAACCAAAAATGCAATACTACTGGCATTCATATTTATACACGTTCTTGCTCTTACTGAAGAGCTTTATTTCTTCATGCAGCTTCAATCTCTTGTCTCTTGACTTTTCCTTTCAACCTGCAGAACTTTGTTTTATCTCTTGTAGGGATATTTTAGTGGTGACAAACTCTCTCAGCTTTTATTTATCTGTGAATGTCTTAATTTCTCCCTAATTTTTGAAAGATAGTTTTATCAAATATAGAATTCTTGGTTAGCAATTTTTTACTTTCAACATTTTAATTATGCCATTCCACTGCCTTTGTGCACCTACGGTTTTCAATGAGAAATTGGCACTTGCACTTGATATTATTGAACCCCCCTTGTATGTGACATGTTGCTTAATTTGGTCTTTCAACAGTTTCATTACATTTTTCAGTGTGGGTCTATTTGAGGTTTGTTGAGCATCTTTGATGTGTATGTCATTGTTTTCATTAAATTTGGATGTTTTCAGCCATTATTCTTTGAATATTTTTTCTGCCACTTTCTCTGTTTCATCTCCTTCCGGGACTCCATAATGTATATGGTACACTTGATGGTGTCCCACTAGTTCCTCAGTTTTTGTTCACTTTTCTTCATTTTTTATTCTTTCTGCTCCTCAGACTGGAGAATTCAATAGCCTTATCTTCAGTTCATTGATTCTTTTTTTCTGCTACATCTAGTCTGAATTTTAATTTCTGCTACTGTGGTCTTCAGTTCTGTTTGGTTCCTTTTCATAATTTCCATCTCCCTATTGATATTCTGTTTGTGTTCATCAGTCATTTTCCTGATTTCCTTTAATTCTTTGTCCATGTTTTCCTTTAGCTCTTTGAGCAGATTTAGAACTCTTTTCCTAAAATCTTTTGTTGGTGTGCCCAGTGTCTGATCCTCTTCAAAGATGATTTCTAATGCTTTAATCTTATCTTTTGCCTGGATCATCAGTTCCTAGTTCTTTGTATATTTTGCAGGCTTTTGTTGAAAACCTGGTCATTTTTATATTTTAATGTGTTACTGCTGAAATTTACAATCTGAAACATCTATTCCTTAAGCTTGCACCCAGCTAGTGTTATAAGTTTTCCTAACAAAAAAAAATGAAGAAAGAAAAAAAAAAGAAACACCTCTCACAATGATTTCAGATTGACCTATATGAGTGCTTTTCTTCAGAGCCTATCCATAAAATGAATTTACTGAATGTGTATAATCTTGGACTTGTGTATTTCCTGAGGAATTTCCCCATTTGCCTGGACCTAATATACCCACTTCCTTAGAAAACAGTGTCCTCATGTCCCTCTGGGAACTGCGTTGTATGTGTTATGTGTAGTAATTCATTGCCCCAGAAAGCCATGACTTGAAACCTCCCCCAAAGCATTCAATACAAGAGTTCTGAGCTGCTATCTACACGTAGGGCAAATTCTGGGAGGTGAACCTATAATGAGTATCTTGTTTCAATCCCTCAAGAGGCCACCATAGAGATTAGGCAGGACATATATGCTTCATTTGTGTGCAAAAATGTTACTCTGCTCCCTCCCACACTGGGACCAAGGATCACACTAGAAACATGAGCTTCTGCCCTAGGCCGGTGAAGGGATGAGGGCAGGGCAAGTCAAAGTACCACAAGATCCTGCCACTGTTAATTTGCCTTTTTCTGGATTTGGTACTCTCTGTTACCATAATCCTCTAATAGTTTTCTGGAGTTTTGAGAAAGATGTTCCTGTCAGTTCTTGCTGGTTGTTCAACACTTCAGTGTGGGGTATAGAATCCAAAGCTCCTCCCTTAGCTATCTTGATTGGGGCAGTCACTACTTTTTTATATCTCTTGAATTCAGTGTTGCAAATACTAGCCAGATGGGATTTTTTTTTTTCTTATGACACTTATACAATATTTTTGTTTATCACTCTTGGGCTTAAATTTGCTCTCTATTTAATAATTTTACCAGAAAATGACAAGCTATATATTCAGTCTACTTTTAAACTTGAAAAAACTTTTGTAAATTATTTTATTATTTTTAAACTTGAGAAAATTTTATAATTTGTTATTTATTTTACATTTTTCCAATCTGAACATAATAATTCTTATATTGATTATGTATATTTTGCTTCCATTCTCCACCAATATCCACCATTTCATTTATCATCTTTTTATGTTCTTTTAGGAGAGTCTAAATTTGATCTTTTGTTTTATTGATTGAATTTTTCACAGTGTTAATCTTGTTCTTCGGGTTAACTTGTGCCTATATTCAGCTATAAAAAGAAATGAAGTTGGGATGCATATGACAACATGGATGTACCTTGAGTGTTATATGTTGTGTGAAATAAGCCAGATACAAAAGGATGGATTTTGTATTGTCTTACTTGAATGAACTAAATATAATGAACAAAATTATGGAGTTAAGCTATAGAGTATAGGTTGGTAAGAGACATAATGTGGATGGGTAAGGAGGAGCTGATGCTGAATGTATATAGAATGTTTAATAAGGTAGACTATAAATATATGGAAACAGATGGAGTTGAAAAATTATAATAACTAACACTGCTTATTTATAAATGTGATTGTAGTGAAAGGGGTAGCATAAGGAGGTTAATGTTAATTGAAAGACAGCTATAGGATAATCTAGGGACTGTATAATGGTCATTTCAGTGGTGGATGAGGATTATGGTTAATAATCTAAATACAAGAATATTCCTCTATTATAGGATATTAAGAATATGATGCGACATGCAAAAAATACAAATAATAAAACAGACTAACTACAGTTAACATTAATATTATAATATTTGTGAAGTAAAAACAATCTACTTTCCTTGGACTGTAGTTTTCCCATATTTACATAGTCTGCAACATAAATATGACAACGACCTAGCTTCAACCATAGAGACAAGCATGATAATGGCAGATCAACTAGACAGCAGAAACCTGGGTCCCTGAAAAACCTCATGGAAGAGAGCAGCACTACCCACCAAGACTGAGTGGACAGTTACATAACAAAGAAGCCTTTCTTTTGTTTAAACTATTGTATATCAGGGTTTCATTGTTACAGCAGCTGAAACTTCACCCTAAGCAATGCCAATGCTGATTTACTTTTAAAATAATTTAGTTTATTTATGCACTAAATAATTTTAGACAGTAGGCCTCTAAGTCTTCAGGATTGTGTTTTTTCTTTTAGAGGAAAATATTTTTATAGACTCTATGTAAAGTCTTTCTTCTTGACTCATTCTTGAAAGGATAAGAGTGCTCCAGGTTCAGTGTTGGCAAAATATAAGCATGTGTGGCTTTTATTTGACCAGGATACTTGAATAGTCTACCCATATAGTATCATTTAAAAGGAAGCAGAAAACTAGCACAGTGACCTATAGCAGAATCCCAGGGATTGAGTAAGGACAATTGCATACAAGAAACTTTATTACATAGCCTCAATTTCTGTATAAATAGCTCACATAGAAGAAGGCTCAATTTAACAACAAATTTCTATGAATACCACGTTTTGAAGCTAATAAATCCTTCCACTTAGATTTTTTTTCCTATAAAATTGGCTGCTATCACTATTTTTAGTGTTTCACTAATATTCACCTCCTATGGCTCCACTGGTATGGTGGATTGGATTATGTACGCAAATTTTTTCATGTTCTTGGTCTTGTTCCACATTCTGTGAATGTGAGCCCATTGTATGTAGACTTTTTAAAAGACGTTATTTTTGGTTAAGGTGTGGCCCAACCGAATGAGGTAATGTCTTAATCTGTATTACTAGAGTCTTTTGTAAGCCAAAGGAATTCAGATATAGTAAGAGAAAATCACAGGGAGGAGACAGGCCAGAAGGCAATGGGAATGGAAGAGAAAGGAGAAGGCATTGTCATGTGATACAAGACAAGGATTTGTACAAGCCCAGGAACCCCGAAGAATTCTAGCAACATTATGTCACAGACCCTGGGGAGAAAGCATTCCCTTGCTGATTCCTTAATTTTGGACTTCTAGCCTCAAAACCGTGAACCAATGAATGAATTTCCAATGTTTAAGCCAATCCATTGTGTGGTATATGCCAAAGCAGTCTGGCAGACTGAGGCATTTGGACTGCAGTGTCATCCTTGCTCTACTTTCTTCTTGATTTGAAACGGTATACTACATGAGAGAATGCATTCTTCAGATGTATGCTTATCTTTCTTTCCTTCTCCTTATATTTTGCTTATTTGGGCAACACCTCCTAAGATGTAATGTTATGTTATTTCTCCTAGTCCCTGAGATATTTATTCCTTACATGGAGGTTTTTAAGTTAAGAATAAGGATAAAAAGCAGTGTGATGGTGTGTGTGATGGAGGGCAATGAGTGCAAGGTAGGGAGGAGAGAGTATTCCTGCTATCCCTAAAATTGAAATCAATGTAATGTAGAGACGGCTGTTCAATGTCCTTGAAAATACAGATCCTGGACCACCAAATCAGGAAGAAGGAAATGGTTAAAAACAAATCTCTAAACCGTCTTTCAGATGAACAGTTCTGTTTTCTTTCAAATCATAATTTTTCAACTATAACTGTCAAATGATACTCATTTTCAACTTCAATGGCATTATAATTAGGGGAGATCCCACTGAAATAGAAGTTCTGTCACTCTTAGTTTTAAGTGGTTATAAGGCTTCAATTTTTTTCACAAGTCTCCATAGGTATACAAGATAGAATTTTGAAGAGAGATAGCCATCTTAAGTAGGAAGAATGGCTATAAGCAAATAACATATCCAAAGAAAAATAATTTTTAGTTCCTAGTATAGCAAATATTGAGTAGTGAAAAAAAAATTAAAAATCAAGCTTGGGAATCAGATATCAATAACAATTATGTTTTTGTTACTTATTAAAATAACTGTTAGCTAGACATTATGAATTATTCGTTATTGTTCTTCCTGTTATATGTCAAAGTATATCTTTGTCACACAAATTTTTGTATTTTGGAGAAAAGTAGACATGGGGATACTTGATCAAATTTTAATTCGCAATATGCTTACATTTGAAGTGAGTTTTTGTTGGTTCTTGTATATTTTTTTTCAAGAACAGATGACAGCAAGAGAATACGTACACACAATTCTTTGTGCTTATATATACTGACTACAGGTTGATTATTTTTTCTATTCTTTAGAAATAAAAGAAAATTAAAAATCCTGTTGTGAATGATAATTTCTATGGTATTATACAAATTTTTAAAAATTTCCGTTTTTTTATGCTTGTTGGATATAGTGTTAGAGTGGTTTTTCTTCAAATTTTATTTTTATCCTCCCCCACCCCCACCCTGATATGACTCTCTTGTCTGTCTACTTGTCTTCTTTAGGAGGCACCGGAACTGAACCCAGGACCTCCCATATGAGAGGCTAGCACCCAATCTCTTGAGCCACTTTTGCTCCCTGTTGATTGTGTTGTTTGCTGGTTGTGTCATCTGCTGGTTGCAGCATCTTGCTGGTTATGACATCTGCTTCTTTCTTTTTTTTTTTTTTACTTATAATTTGCATTATTTTATATACTGTTTAGCTTAATTTGGGGTTCAGAAATATATATTACTTATATAACTGCATATTTAACCTCAACAATTTGAGCAAATAGGCAGACATGAATAGTTTGACACAAAAACATAACTTTAGTTACTTTAAACTTATAATTTTTTACAAAGCAAGTGTGACTGCAAAACATTTCAAAGACTCCTGAAACTTTTCTTAATTTGCATTATGACTGTGCAGTTTTACACTATGACCATGCAGTTTTACACAAGAATTTTCTTTCTTAATTAATGGATTATAACTAAAATGTTCTCAATGCTTTAGCACCATTTTGTTTTAGAACTTTATATTTTACTTTGAAATTAGCAGAATTTTGGGTAAACAACAAGATTAATTTTTTTCCAAATTCTACTCAATTTATTCATTTTTTTAAAAGATATTACATTAAAAAAATATGAGGTCCCCATTCGCCCCCACCGCCCCCACCCCACCACTCCCCCCCCAATAACACTCTCCCCCATCATCATGTCACATCCATTGCATCTGGTGAGTACATCTCTGGGCATCGCTGCACTCCATGTCCCGTGTTCCACACCATAGCCCACACTTTCCCACGTTCCATCCAGTGGGCCATAGGAGGACATACAACATCTGGCAATTGTCCCTGGGGCACCACCCAGGACAACTCCAAGTCCCGAGAATGCCTCCACATCTCTTCTCTTCCTCCCCTTCCTCGCACCCAGCAGCCACCATGACCACTTTTTTCCACATCAATGCCACATTTTCTCGATTATTAACCACAATAGTTCATGAATAGAATATCATTAAGTCCACTCTGATCCTTACTGTATTCCTCCTTCCTGTGGACCTTGGCTTGGTTGTGTCCATTCCACATCTATGTCAAGAGGGGGTTTAGATTCCACATGGATATTGGATGCAATCAGGAGGCTTTGGAAACCAAACCTGGGACCTTCCACGTGGGAAGTGGGCACCCTACTGCTTGAGCCACATTCACTCTCCTATACTAATTTTCAAAGAGCCTGAATATCTCACAACATAAGGTAAATAGCATAAAATATCATGTGGGGTGAGGTAACCTATTTAAACAGTAGCATCTCTTTTTCTTTCAGAGTTATAAGAGAATCAAAAGAACAAAATGGCAATTTTTGCATTTCAAACATCCTCCTCACCCCACATTAAGAAGAGCTAAGGCTTTAAAGACCCAGGTTATTAAGAATGTGAGTCAGGCTTTGTGGGCCCAGAGAGTTAATTTTGAGCTGACTCTTTAAGAAAAAGAATATAAAACCATGAATTCAAATGAAGTATGTAAACAACCATTTATTTAGAATGAGAAATCACAGCAAATTACAAATGTTAAAAAGCTAAAAAATCACAAAATCCAGAAAAAATGAATAATTTAGTGCCAAACCCACCTCTATAATATTTTATGTCCTTTTATTTTTTGGTTGCATACTATTTGATAATCTTTTTCAGACAGGAACAATTCTACAATATCATTGCCTAAGAAAGAATGGTGAGGTGTTTCAGTTAATCCTCCAGCATGGTTAGCCAAATAATTTTATTGGAAAATAGGAAAAATATCAGCTTTGCAATTCTGGAATTTACTAGCCTGAGACATGCTAGCAATAATGAAATTATATTATAATCCAAATAAATATGCTCCACTTACAGAAATTCAGCTTCCCCTTAACCAGATCCTCAAAGTACTTTCCTCTATTCTAATGCCTCTTCAACCACCCACTAACCCTCCCCGCTCCCCCCCCAGCCACACACAAACATTTCACATGTAAAGAGAATCTACTGAGAAGTCAAAGGGGAAAGAGACAGTAGTTTTAACCAATTATGGTTAAGTTGTTCTACTTTTGCAAATTTTACAGCAACATATGAATTCCAGATGAACAAATTGCCAGGATTTTTCCATCAATTTGGAAAGAACTCTTACAAAAATGGAATTCTGAAGCTTAAGCTTTAGTTTCTCAGTATACCTGATTCATATGCTATTATTATCCATCCTTCTTGTACCCCTTCCAAATATACCTAAATGCACATATAGCCTGAGATTACAAGTATATTACAAAAAATTCCTCCTCAAAAACCTTTGCTTAGCATTTTTTCCTATCAAGAAATAGACCTAGAATGACCCCAGATGAGCAGGAGAGAATAAGTCAGAGATGGTGGCCCTGAGGGGAAGATGGTTTTCAAAAACCAAAAATAATGAAAGCTATTTCAGGTTGCACCAATCATGGGTACTTAAGTCCCAGTCAAATGTACCGCTTATGTGGTGATTACTGAATGTGAGTTTAAGGCTGCTGACTTAGAGGAAAGACACTAGAAGTCTTCACAAAGAAATTATGGCCTTGGTATGGAGAAACTGAGAATGATTTGAATGAACCATGCTAGCTTATACAAGGAGCAATAGGAGAAGTAGCCATTACAGACTGAGAACAGAACAAGAGAAGTGATGCTTAAAATTATGAAGAATGAATTCCCAATTACCTGGACAACAGGGATGATTGCAGAATGAATGTGCTTAAGGAAAATTAATCAAAGTGGCATTTCCCTACCATAGGTGCTCTGTGATAGATTCATACTTGTTACAGACACATTGCCTATTCATAATTGCCAGTGTCCTTTAAAAATAAATCATCATGATGAACATCTTCAGTCTTTAACTTGTAAATATAAAATTATTAAGAAAATACATGTAAAACCTGGAAATAGAACAAAAGAATTGCTGTTTATGCTTTCAAGGTTGTGCAGTGGCACTCCAAGCCTCTAGATGCGGGTGCCTTCATTTGACTACCTATTTACTATTGATTAGTATACTTTACAGTTCTGAAGGAAATGCTAACTTTTGGAAAACCAGTAACAATTCAAATTATTCTGTCTATAGAAATGAAATAATTCCTGTCTCATAGAATTGCAAATTACTTTTAGTTGGTAGATATTAAAATTTTATCACCAGACTTACTGTTTTAATGCCCTGTGAGACATTAACCAGTTTGTATCTAAATTAGCAGTCTGATGCATCCTGTCTTTCTGCCACAATCAAAACTTGTACTCCTTCGAATTCTCTTTGGACCTGCCTTTCTAAGTTACTAGTTCCCTCATTAATGAATTGCAAAACTTTAATAAATGCTCACTAATATTTATAGAATAGTCAAATTTCTTTTTTAATTTTTGGAAATTATACATTGAAAGTGTGTTCTGAAGAGAGCTTCCTGTTACTTTAGATCATGAGATGGGAATGCAGATTTTGCCTTTTGCTAAGATGACTGCCAAAATTCACCCCTGGAACAATATCAGCACATAATTCTCCCTAATTCAATATTTGGTAACACAATACCTATGAACCAAAAGAGAAAATGAGAAATTGCATAAACATGTAAGGTAACCACTGATTTGTTCTCTAACTTTGTAGTTTTGCTTTTTCCAGAAGATTATATAAAGGCAATCATACGGCATGTAATCTTTTGAGACTGATTTCTTTTAGGATAGTATATTTTGGAACACCATCTGTGTTGCTGAATTTATCAGTAGTTGTTCCTTTTTATTGCTGAGTAATATTCCATTGCATGGACTATGCAGTTTGTTTATCCCCATTCACCCATTGAAAAACTTTTGAGCGTTTCAAATGTTTGGAAATTATGAATAGAGCTCTATAAAAATTCATATGCAGGCTTTTGTTGAACTTAAGTTTTCTTTTTTTCTACAGTAAATGCCTATAAGTAGGATTGGTGCATCGCATATGAAGAGCATGTTTTACTTTATAAGAAGCTGCAAAACTCTTTTTCAGTGTGGCTATACCATTTCTTATTTTCATTCCCACCAGAAAGACATGAGAGTTTCAGTTCCTGCTCTACATTATTGTAAGCCGTATTAGTCAGCCAAAGGGGGTGCTGATGCAAAGTACCAGAAATCTGTTGCCTTTTATAAAGTTTATTCATTTGGGTGGAAGCTTATAGATACAAAGCCCTAATGAGTCCGGCGTAAAGTTACTGCCTCACCAAATGCCTGTTGCCACATGTTAAAGCAAGATGGTGGGCTATGTCTGTGAGGGTTCAGACATCCTGTTCCCTCTTAAGCCTCCATTGGTCCAGCTTTCAGTCTCAGCTGCAGATTGGCATAGGTCTTGTCTCTCTTCTCAGGGCTCCAGTGTCAAAAGCAAGTTATTTCCTCTGCCTAGTCTTTTCCTGTGTATCTACTTCTCTGAGTTCTTGAAAGAGCATCCACTTACATAGCTCACCAACAGGGCTGGGACTCAACCCTGCATGCCCTAATGACATGGTCAAATCAAAGTCCTAATCTTGATTTAATAAATTAAAAGTGAAACCTCTGAATTTAATACAATCAAAGGGGTATCATGCCCAGAGGAACAGACCAGTTTACAAACATAATCAATATCTCTTTTTGGAAGTTCATAAATAATATCAAACTGCCACACCAGCACTTGGCATCATGTTATTATTTTGCATTTCCCTAGAGGTTAATGGTGCTAAACATTTTTTTTAAAAAATTGATTGAGGAGTTTTGCTGAGATATATTCATATACCATATGATCTACCCAAAGTGTATAATCAATGGCTTTTAGTATAATCATAATGTTGTGAATTATCCAGGCAAAAATTTTAGAACAATTTTATTATTCCAAAAAGAAAAACTCCACACCCTTTAGCATTACCTCACCAGCCCTACATAACCACTAAGCTAATTTCATCTTTATAAGTTAATTTATATTTACATTTTATATAAATGGAATCATACAATATATACTAGTTTGTGTCTGGTTTCTTTCACTTAGCATAATGGTTTTATTTTTGGTCTGATATTAACATTTTGTTGTATTAACATACATTTGTTCAGCTTCAAAGAAAAACACTTTTATATATGCAATTTTATACAAATTGAAATTTTGCATTCAGTATTACTATGCTATACAGTTCCATGTTCCTTTTTTAGCTTCCCTTTTACTAATGTACATGACCTTAGACTTTCCCTTTAAAGCATTTTCGTACTCACATAATAATGCTGCTAGTAACAAACATTATGTTGATCTTTTACCTTTTCTATTCACTTCCAAAGAAAACACACATCCTCTTTACCAATTCTGTGCAAGTTACCCTCAGTTTCAATTCTCTAAACTTATTCTATTTTCTGATAAACCATATTCATATTAATACTCCATGAGATTACACAAAGTATAGTAGTTCATTCACACAGTGTTTGTCTTTTTGCGTCTGGCTCAACATAATGTCCTCCAGGTTCATCCATGTTGTCACATGCATTGCAATTTCATTTCTTCTTATAACTGCATAATATTCCATCCTGTGAATATACCACAGTTTGTTTATCCATTTATCTATTGATGGACACCTAGGTTGTTCCAACTTGTGGCAATCATCGACAATGTCACTATGAATATCAGTATGCAAATGTCTGTTCTTGTCACTGCTCTCAGTCCTTCTGGGTATATACTGAATAGTGGTCCTGCCAGGTCACATTGAAAATCTATATTCGAGTTCTTTAGGAACTGCCAAACAGTCCTCCACAGTGGCTGTACCATTCTACATTCTCAGAAACAATGACTAAACATTCCTATCTCTCCACATCCTCTCTAACACTTATAGTCTTTTAATAGTCTTTTTAATAGTCACCATTCTGATAGGTGTGAAATAATATCTCATTGCAGTTTTGATTTGCATTTCCATAATCCCCAGTGATGTCCATTTTTTCATGTGGTTTTTTTTTTTTGCCATTTATATTTCTTCTTTGGACAAATGTCTGTTCAAGTCTTTTGCACATTTTTTAATCGAATCGTTTGTCTTTTTATTGATGGGTTAGATGATCTATTTATATATCATGAATATTGAAGCCTCAAATGGACATGTGATTTCCAAATATTTTCTCCCATTGAGTTGGCTACCTTTTCATACTTTTGACAAAGTCCTTCAAGGTGCTAAAGTGTTTAATTTTGAGGTGGTCCCATATATCTATTTTTCCTTTTGTTGCACATGCTTTGTAGTAAGGTCCAATAAACCATGACTTACCACAAGGCGTTTAAGATGTTTGCCTACATTTTCTTCTTCTTTTTAAAAAAGATTTATTTATTTATTTATTTATTTATTTTTATTCCTCTCCCCCTCCCTTCCCCTTCTCCTTCCCCTCTCCCTCCCCTTTCCGTTCCCCACCCTGCTGTTTTTGCTGTCTGTATTCATTCGCTGTGCAGTCTTCTGTGTCTCTTTCTCTTTTTTGATCTTTTCTTCTCATTTTTTCTCCTTTAGGATTCACTGGGATTAGATCCTGGGGACCTCTGGTATGGAGAGAGGTTCCCTGTTTGCACCGTCACCTCAGTTCCTGGTCTCTGCTGCGCTTCACCTCGACTCTCTCCTTCATCTTTCTTTTGTTACATCACCACCTTGCTGTGTGATTCACTTGAGTAGGCACTGGCTCACCGTGGGCACTCTCACCACTGGCCACTCAGCTTGCCACATGGGCACTGGCTTGTCAGGCAGGCACTGGTTCACCATGTGGGCATGGCTATTTGGGTGCACTTTCCCTTCCAAATAAATTTGGTCATTGCATTTTCTATTTCTATAAAGTAGGCTGTAGGAATTTTGATAGGTATTGCATTGAATCTATAAAACAGTTTGGGTAGGATAGACATCATCATGATATTTAGTCTTCTAATTCATGAATACAGGATGTCTTCCCATTTGTTTAGGTCTTCACTGATTTCTTTTAGATTGTTTCATAGTTTTCTGCATATAGATACTGTATTTCTTCGGTTAAATGATACCTAAATATTTAAGTCTTTTTGTTGCTATTGTAAATGGAAATTTTTCCCGATTTACTCCTCAGATTTTTTAGTACCAGTGTACAGAAACATAACTAATCTTTGCATGTTAATCTTGTACCTTGCCACTTTGCTGAACTAATTTATTAGTTCAAGAAGCTCTGTTGTAGACATTTTAGAATTTTCTAAATATAGGAACATGAACTCCACAAATAGTGAGAGATTTACTTTTGCTTCTCCTTTTTGGGCACTTTTTTTTTTTTGTAATTGCTCTAGCTAGAACCTCTAGTACAATGTTGAATAACAATGGTGACAGTGGGCATCCTTGTCTTGTTCCCAGTTTTAGAGGAAAACTTTCAACCTTTCTCCACTGAGTATGATGCTGGTTGTGGGTTTTTTTCACATATGCCTTTAATCATATTGAGGAATTTTCCTTCTATTCCTATCTTTCAATACGTTTTTATCAAGAAAAGAGGCTGGATTTTATTGAATGTTTTTTCTGCACCAATTGAGATAATCATGTCCTTTTTTTTCTTCAATTTGCTCATGGGGTATATTATGTTAATTGATTTTCTTGTGTGAACCACTCTTGTATACCATGAATAAATCCCACTTGATCATAGTGTATAATTCTTTTTACTTGCTGTTGGATTCTATTTGTAAGTATTTGCTGAGAATTTTTGCATCTATATTCATAAGAGAGATTGGTCTATAATTTTCTTTTCTTACAGTATCCTTATCTGGCTTTGGTATTAAGGTGATATTGGCTTCATAAAATCTTTTGGGCAATTTTTCCTCCTCTTCAATTTTTTGGAAGAGTTTACACAGAATTGGTATTAATTCTTCTCAAAATGCTTGGTAGAATTCATCTGTAATGCCGTCTGGTCCTGGAGTTTTCTTTGTTGGGAGATTTTTGATGACTGATTCAATCTCTTAAAATACGATTGATTTGTTAAGTTCTTGTATTTCTTGTAGTGTCACTGTAGGTTGCTTTTGCTTTTCCAGGATTTGTCCATTTCATCTAGCTTGTCCAGTTTGTTGGCAAGCAATTTCTTTTAATATCCTCTTATAATCTTTTTATTTCTAGGGAGTCAATCAGAACTTCATTTTATTCTGATTACATTTCTGATTTAATTATTTGCATATACTCTCTTTTTATTGTTGTTAGTCTAGATAGGAGTTTGTCAATTTTATTGATCTTCTCAAGCAACCAATTTTCATTTTGTTGACTTTCTTTATTGTATTTTGTTCTCAATTTCATTTATTTCTGATCTAATCATTATTATTAATTACCTTCTGCTTGCCTTGGAAATAGTTTTCTATTTTTTTCCAGTTGTTCAGTTAGATCTTTGATTTTAGCTCTTTCTTCTTTTTTTAATATAGGCATTTAGGGTTATAAATTCCCCTCTCATGGCTGCCTTCACTGAATCCCATACGTTTTGATAATTTTTTTTTTCCTCATTTCATTCATCTCAATATATTTACCGATTTCTCTTGCAATTTCTTCTTTGACCCACTGATTATTTAGGAGTGTATTGTTTAGCCTCCACATATTTATGAATTTGCTTCTTTCCTATTATCACTGATTTTGTTTCATTCCATTGTGATCTGAGAAGGTGCTTTGCATAATTTATTGAAAGATGCATTGTGACCTAACATGCCATCTATCCTGGACAAAGATCCATGAGCACTTGAGAAGAATGTATAATCCCCTGAGGCTTTGCACATTCTGTATATATCTGTTAGGTCTAGTTTGTTTATTGTATTGTTCAAATTCTCTGTTTCCTTGTTGATCTTCTTTCTAGTTGTTCTATCTAATGATGTGAGTGGTGTGTTGAATTTGCCAGCTATTATCATAGAGATGTCTATTTTCCCTTTCAGTTTTGCCTCATGTATTTTGGGGTACCCTGGCTAGATGTATAGATATTATGACTTATTTCTTCCTGGTGGATTGTCCCTTTTATTAATATATAATGGCCTTCTGTAACTCATAACCTTTTGTCTTTAAAGTCTGCTTCATACAATATGAGTATATCTACCTCTACTCTTTTTTGGTTACTATTTTTAGGAGTATCTTTTTGCAACTTTTCCCCTACAGTTGGTTTATATCCCTAGGTCTAAGCTGAGTCCTCTTATAATCAGCATATGGATGGCTCTTGTTTTTTTTTTAATCCATTTTGTCAGCCTATATTTTTTGGTTGGGAAGTTGAACCCATTCACTTTCAATATTACTATAAATGCATTATTTATTCCACCATTTTATTTGGTTTTCACAGGTCATATTTTATTTTTATCTGTCTTTTCACTTTTTCAGTTACCCTTCCTGCTGTTCTTTGTTCTACATGCTCCTCCAAACCTCTCTCTCCTATCTTTTCTTTTAGGCTGTAAAGTTTCCTTTACTATTTCCTGCAAAGGTAGATTCTTTTTTATGAACCTCTTAATTTCTGTTTGTTTGTGACTGTTTTAAACTTAACTTCATATTTGAAGGACAATTTTGCTGGATAAAGAATTCTTGGCTGACAGTTTTTGTCTTTCAGTATCCTAATTGTATGATACCACTGTCTTCTCACCTCCATGGTTTCTGATGAGAAATCTGAATTTAGTCTTACTGGGCTTCCCTTGTATGTGATGGTTTGCTTTTCCTTTGCTGTTCTCAGAATTTTCTTTCTTTGACATTTCACATTCCAAATAATATGTGTCTTGGAGTAGGTCTATTCACATTTGTTCTCATTGGGGTACGCTGCACTTCTTGGACATGCAAATTCATTTCTTTCATGGGAGTTGGGAAATTTTCAGCTATTATTTCCTCAAATACTCTTTCTGCCCCCTTTTCCCTTCTCTTCTCCTTCTGGAATTCCCACAACATATATCTGGTTGTGTTTCATGGTATCATTCAGCTCTCTGAGCCCCTGCTCTATTTTTTTCCATTCTTTTCTCTCTTCAATTTCAGCTTTGTCTTCTCTATCACTTATTTTTTCTTCTATCATTTCAAGTCTGCTGTTGTATGCCTCTGTTTTTGATCTCACTTATCATGTCTTTCCTTCCTATGAGTTCTGTTACTTTTTTATTCAGATTTTCAAATTCTTCTTTGTACTCAGTGTCTTCTTGATATTGTTTATCTCTTTAGCAAATTGTTTTTCAATTCATTAATTTGATTTTGGAAATTTGTGTGCATCTTGTTGATTGGTTGTCCCAAATCCTGTGTCTCTCCTGAGGCTTTGATATATACCTTTTCTTGGACCATTTTTAAAATTTTCTTAGTATGGCTTGTAATTTTTTACTGATGTCTAAACATCTGATTAGGGTGGTGTGTTAACTCAGAAGCTCAATTTCTCTCTCTTTCATAGGGTTTTGTTTGTGGGAGGTTGTGTTTTATTGCTTTTCTTTGATTTTTGGTTCAGCTTGTTCTGGCTCTTTAGGATTTTACCTGTTAGTTTCTCAAAACTGGGCTCTGGACCCAGTAATGGGTTGCAGACCCTCTTCCAAGGGCCTTGGGGAGGACTTTGCAAAGGCTGGAAAAAGCCTCTCATTTATTTATTTTAAATTTTCCCATGTACACTTCTTTGATCTGTCAGCAGATGGTGCTCTTTGTCAGCCCTCTCAGTTCAATGCATGGTCTGAGTGTGTTTGCTGCAACATGGACCAAATTCATGTGATAAAGGATCCTGCCTGGAGGCTAAAAGCCTTGTAATTCAAACTTTCTCAGAGACAATTCTCCAAACTGTGCTGGCAGCCCCCTCCCTTTTCTTGGGTAGGAATTAATTCTATTCCCTCTGCATCCTCAAAAGCCAGTCCTGGTCAGGAGAGGGAGATTGAGTGGGTTGAATCTCTTCAGTCCCTCGCTGGCACCCAAGGTAAACTATGGCATGGCCCCACCCAGCCTGGAAGGACTAGTGTGACACAGTAAACCAAATGTGAGGGTCAAAAGCTGAGTCAGTCTTGGGCTGTGTCCCTCTCCCATTCCTTGGGTGGTGGATCCATGGGTCTCCTTTTGTCTGTAGCCACCAGCCCCTAGCCCTGAGAATTCAAAAGTGTCTGTAGTGTGAAGGGAGAGTGCCAGCATTTTCATCTGCAGCTTTTAACTCACAGATTTGCTATCACAATTCTTTTTTTTTTTTTTTTTTTTTTGCCCCTCTCTCCTTTGGGCAGTGTCGTCCAGCCTTCCCCTGTTGTCCTAAACCCTAAGAGATTTTTTTTTCTAGGCAGTTTCTGCCTGTTCCCTAGTAATTTTTCTGGGAGAGAAAAGAGTCCTGTTTCTTTTTAGTCTGCCATCTTCCTGGAAGTATACCAACATCTTTTTATTTGCTTATGATTTGTCATCCATGTATTCTTTTTGGTAAAGCATGCCAACAAGATTTTTTTTATGGAGATATTTAGTTTCTTACAGTTGAGTTTTGAGATTTTAAAAAAATATATTCTGGATATAAGTACTTTTTCACATATTTGATTTGTTTATATTTTCACCCATATATATTGTGTTGTTTTACACCTTTGACAATATCTTTAACATAACAACAGTTTTTAATTTTGATAATACACCAATTTCTTATTTATGGATCATGCTTTTGGTGTCATTTCTAAGAATTCTTTGCCTAACCCCATTCCAAAAAGATTTTCTTCTGTATTTTCTTATACCTTTATGTTTTACTTTAAGATCCATGATTCATTTTGAGTTACCTTCCTTTTTAAATAGGATGTGAGTTTTGTGGTGAGTTTCATTTGTTTTTGCCTATGTATGGCCAGTTGTCTGAATACCATCTGTTGAAGAGACTATCCTTTCCCTCTTGATTATTTTTGCATATTTGTCAAAATCAATCAGCCATAATAGTGTCTATTTCTAGAGTGCATTTCTGGATTCTATTCTGGTCCATTAGTCTATGTACCTATCTTTTCACTGTATCAGTATGATACAGTCATGCAATCAATTAGAGTAGTTTTGTATTAAGCCTCAAAATCAGGTAATATGAGTCCTCCAGCTTTATTCTTATTTTGTAAAATTGTTTTATCTCTTCTAGTCCCAAAAGCCTTTCCATATGCATTTTAGACTCAGCTTATCTAGATATCTACAAAAAATACTGCTGGGATTTTGATTGGAATTATACCAAATCTATGGATCAATTTAGTGGGAATTGGCATTCTAATTGTATTGATTCTTCCAGTCTATAATACAGAAATTTTCTCCATTTATTTATATTTTCTTTGGTTTATGTTATTATATTTTGTAATTTTCAGCATACAATATATTCTACATGTTTTGATATATTTGTACCCAAGCATTTCATTTTGGGGAACTACTGTAAATAATATTGTACTTTAAATTTTGCTGTCCAGCTGTTCATTGCTAGTATAAATAAACTATGACTGATTCTTGTGTGTTCACATTTTAACCTGCAGTAATACCAAACTCAGTTTTACTGGCTTTGGGAGGGTTTTGATTTGGTAGATTTTCAAAAAAATTATCTATATACACAAATCATATCATCTATAAATAGGATCATTTTTTTTTCTCCTTTCCAATCATTATTCCTTTTTTTTCCTATTTTTCTTGTCTTGTTACACTGGGCAGAAGTTTCAGTATAATGATGATTAGGAGTGAGGAGTGTAGACATCCTGGAGTTGTCCCAAGTTATATAAGCTTTATATTACTGTATAAGTAATATTATAATCTTGGCAACTTCCAACATAACAGATTTATTACTGCAAAGATTCCATGGTTCCGGAGTCTGGGCCCAGGTTAGCTGGGTCCTCTGCTCAGAGTCTCACCAACCTGAAATCACAAAGTTGTCTCTGGCTCTGACCTCATCCAAAGTTCAGGGGTCTCTTCCAAGCTTAACTTGCTATTGGTAGAGTTGAGTTCTTTGAGGTTATGTGATTGAGCTCTCTGTTTCTTCTTGCCTGTTGACTAGGAACAGCCATTTATTCCTAAGGAATATCCTCAAGTCTTTGCCATATGATCCTTTCCATAGGCCTTATCACAACATGCCAGTTTGCTTCTTCAAGGCCAGGAGGGAACAATCTCCTTAACACTTCATCTTTAAAGGACTCCCTGATTAGATGAGGTTTTCTGGGTATAATTTTCCTTTTTGGTGAACTCAAAGCCAACTGATTAAGTAGTCTAGTCATTGGAATGATATGGTATTATATTCACAGGACCCAACTACATTCAAAGAGAGGAGATTATTGAGGGTGTGTACACCAGTAAGCAGGAGTCTTGGGGGTCATTTTAGATTTCTGCCTACCAATTGATCTTAGAAAGAAAGCATTTAGTTTTTTGTTATTATGAATACTCTTTGCTGTAACATTTTTTAATGACCTTTATCAGGTGCCTTAACTTTCCAGGCTGGTATGACTAATAGCACACAACATATTTGCTTAAACCACAGAAATTTTTGTCTCATAATTTTAGAGGCTAGAAGGTTTGCTTCCTTTAGGGTCAGTAGCATTCTGATGGGCTGGGACTCCTTGGGACTCCTTGTTTTTCCCATTTATAGTGATGCTATCTCTTGTGCAGGTTCCCACAAATTTTTGGCCCCTGGCTCCTCCCCATGGCTTTCTTATTCTAAGTATGAATTTCTTCTGCTCATAAAGAACTCTGATAATTCCAATTAAGTCTCAACCTCATTCAGCTGAGTCACATCTTAACTAAAATAGCGGTTTAAAGATATTCCATTTATAATGGGCTCATACAAATAGGAGTGTGGATCAAGACCAAGAGCATGTACAATTTTGGGTACATACTTCAACCCACAACATCAGATTAAGGAATTCCCTTTTATTCCTAGCTCACTAAGTTGTTTTCTTTTTTTTTTTTTTTTTAATGAATGAATGCTGATTTTTGTTAAATGCTTCAATTGATATAGTCATATGGGTTTTTTTCCTCAGTGATGGAAATGTGATGGATTATCTTGAACAATCTTTAGATATTGAACCAACCTTGCATTTTCAGAATAAATTGCACTTAGTTGTGGTATATTATTCCTTCTATGTACTGCTATATTTGATGTAGTAGTATTACATTGAGGTTTATGTCAGTCTATGTTCATGAGAGATATTTTCTGTAGGTCTTTTCTAATGCTATAATTGTAGTGTTTAAGTGTCAGGGTAGCACTGGCCTCATAAAAATGAGTTGTAAAGTGTTCCCTCCTATTATATCTTCCAGAAGAGATTGGGTAGACTTGATATCACTTCTTACAGATATGTTTTACGGAAATTTCCATTGAAACCATTTGGGCTTACAAACTATTTTCAGAAGTTTTTGAGCTACAAGATAAAAATTCTTAATTGTATATATACCTATTCATTTTATCTATTTTTTTCATGGGTGAAATTTGTAATCTGGAATTTTCAAGAAATTTGTTCATTTCATCTAAGTCATATTTATATTTGTAGAGTTCTTCATATCATTCCCTTGTTTTCATTAATGTCTAGGAGCTCTGTAGTAGTAAATCCTGCTACTGATAGTTTGAGTGTTTTTTTCTTTGTCAAAATGATTATATTTGCACAAAATATAACATTTCCAAAGAATATAATATTTTTTATATCATTCTTCATGATCTATGTAACCAACCACAAATACAAAGAGATACAAATAGCCATATGTACATAGATGTATAGATAGATTGGTTAGAGATGATCAAATGGGACAAAATATAAACAATTAGTGAGTCTGATTCTTATAATAATTTTGCAACCTTTTCTTTGTATTCGAAATTTTTATCAGAATAAAACTTTACTAAATGTTAAAAAATTAAAAAAAAAACATAAGGAGAGAAATACAAGAGAATTAGAATGCTATTAAATCACCAGTATGGTTTTTGATGTTATGCAGAAGGGAGGGGAGATAGGATTTATTTGGTTGTACTTTGCAAAGCATTTCATATAATGCTGGATGTTAATTAACTTTAATTAAAGTTTAGTTAGCAAGATTTGAATTAAGAATTCACAAATCACATTTAAAAAAGAAAAGAAAAATAATAGTATGTGTGGCTTGTTTGAACTAGGCCCAGAGGACTTTCCTAACTTTGTAATAAATCTTCCATCTGTAACTACTTAGGTCAAACAGGATCATGGTGACTCAATATATAGTTTCAGAAATAAGAGTAGGAGCCTTTGTCATATTCCTCAGTCCATCTCCAGCAATAAATTGGAAATATTATGAAAATCATTTGGCCCCTTCTGTCTGTTTACCATAGACAGGGATCTGGAGTTAAGAATGACTGCGTGAATTCAGCACACTCAAACTTCAAACACCATCATTTCTATTCGAAGAGAATATATATTATAAACTGATATTAGATATCTTGATTCAGTAGAATGAATTTCTTTTGTTCTCTGTTTCTCAGTATCTATCTATCATCTATCTATTATCTACTATCTTAAGGAGTATATCAGTGACTTTGTGGTGGAACAATTTTGATTGCTGAACTGTTTCAGCCCAACTATATGTTTAATCAGAATTTATAGCATCTGTGAAAAAAGAGTGTCTCAGTTTATAAATTTAGCTGTACACTCAAAGAGAGATGGACTGCTGTTTTAACTATATTCACAACACCAGTAATTTGTACTAGTCTTAAAACACCCTCAACAAGTATTTTTTTTAAATAACTGATTTAAGGGACCAAACTAGGACTACCAAATGCCATTAAACATTTTTTTCAGATTCATTAACAGGATTCCCACAGTACCAAGTATTTAATGATAAGCATTTTCCGGAATTCAGAAATGACCTGAAGTCTTAGTTTATATTATCAGTCTATCTATATTAGCATGCACAAAAATGTATTGGTTTTAGTTGCTAAATATAGAATTTCTGATCTTAGTTGATATGGAAAGACTCAAGGTCATACATTGAGAATACAAAAGTAGAATAAATGTTAAAATTTGTAAAAACAATTACATGGGCATTATACTTACTTATCACTATGGATAGGCATTTACTCTTGTATATGATTAAGGTTACCAGGATATAGAAACTGCAAGAAGAATTCCAAATAACTCATTGAGACATTCTCATTTGAATCGGAAGATTGCTTTAAAGAGACCAGGCATTCTTTCAAGGCAGGAGAGGAGTAATGGTGAAATCATGTCTTACATTTCCTTAAACTAATAAGTGTGTTATGAATGCTAGGACTAATGATTTCTCATTCACATTTTTTAAGAAAATTAACCACTTCTATCTACAAGCAAAAATGATTCAACATTTTTTTTGTTAAGTTTCTCTTTATCTTGCATATGAACATTCTAATAATTGTTTTGCCTTCCCAAGTTCACTTGTCAAAAGATAAAAAATAAAAATGAGTTCCATACTTTAAATTATACTAGCCTCAGGTAAAACATTAAACATTTGAAGTTTCTGATTAGTTATTTTCTGGAATAAAAGGTTACAGGTAACACAGAGATACATTAAAAACCATTCTCATAATATTGTAGCATTTGAGGCAAAGGATGCATAAAGTAGTAATGTACATATTTAATAGATTTTATAAATCAAGGGAGATAGCACTTATTTATTTTAGCATGAGTATTAATATTAAAGTGTATTCAAGTTGTAAATAAAATGCATTTTATTTTGACCAAAAACACATGTAAGTCCTTTCTCAATGTAAGTGTGAACAAAAATCATGTGAAAAGTAAAATGTCAATTAGATGTATAGTTATTATCAAATCTGACCCTCTTAAAGGCCATTTCAAATTAATTTATGGGAATAGTAGCTAATAAGTTCTAAGAAATGGTCTATGAGTGGAAAGTATGGTACAGTTTGTGGAAACACAGTGTATTAGTATTGCTGAAAATTTAATGGGTTTGGAAAAGTTCTGCATTTTGTGCCAATTTAAGCAATTTTTCAGTGTTTATGAGGAAATTTTTAGAAGAATGCAGCAATATTTTAATTTTCTTATCATTGGTTTAATGTCAATAACACAATGTCATTTTCCTACTAGATTTAAAATAAAGTATTTATTATCAAATAGTTATTTTTTCTGAAAATGTTATACATTTGAATAGTAATAATATTTGCTCTTTAAGCCCATAAATTCATAAAATTTTACAGATTTTTTAACTTGTACTCTGGCAATAAGCTGATATGACCCAGTGTTATAGATGGAATTGTGTTCCCAAAGGGAATGGAGTTATTGTTCAATGGGTGCTTAATTTCTGTTTGAGGTGATGAAAAATTGGGGGTAGTGATAGTGGTGATGGTAGATATGAATGTGATTAATACTACTGAATTGTATCTTTGAATGCGGTTAAAATGGGAAATTTTGAGTTGTATGTAATTCTTCTACAATTAAAAGTTAACAAAAAATAGATACGTTGAAGTCTTAATCCCCAGAACTTCAGGATGTAATGTTATTTGAAAATGTGGTCATTACCCATAGGCAAGTTAAAATGAGGTCATACTGGAGTAGGTGGGTCCTTTAATCCCATATGACTGATGTCCTTTTATGGACATACGGACATCCAAATTAGGTTGAGTCACTTAGCTCATTGGAGTATGCAGGGTAGCAGTGGAGAGAGGTGGTGGTACAGAAGCATATTGGATGGAAGACAGCAACTGTGAGAAAAGGGAAGGATCTTGATGATGATATTCCTTCCACCAGCAAAGTCTAAAAGTGTTCAGACCATGATCCTTAGGTTTCTGTGTAATCACAGATTGAAATTAACAGTTAAAAATGTCTACTAACCACCCAGCAGTGGCTTAGGAGGCTCAGTCATAATTTGTTTCATTCTTTGTTCTCCGGTAAGAACGTGCAAGTGAGATAAGTGAATGACATAAGTCCAGTACCTGCAAATGAAACGAATGGAGAAGGTGTATCCTACCTAGAGGTACAGGTGCTGCTGGCATCAAGAGAGTGCATGGGATAGAGACTCACACTAGACAGGAAGTAGGCACATAACACTGTTAAGTAGGGGGAAAAAAGTCCAAGTGAACTCGCAAGAAAAAAAAGAGAAGTGCCTTGCTACGATATAAGAATCTGGAATGCAAAGTCACACAATTAGCTAGATCAAACAGACAAACCAAGGGATGCTGTGATGGTTAGACTATTGTGTCAATTAGGCCAGGTAATTGTGCCCAGTTGTTTGGTCAAGCAAACCTTGGGCTAACTGTAATACAAGGGCATTTATGGACTTTAGTCACTATTGCCTTACTGTTGTGGTGAATCATAGATAGCTGGTTATAATTACAATCACTCAGGGAGATTGCCATCAGCAATGAGTGACGCTGACCCCAATCAGTTGAATGCCTTAAAAGGAGAAGTGATTCCAGCATTGAGAGTGAATTTCCCAGCTTGTCTTTGGACAACCAAAACATCCCACAGCTCATCAAGAATCTCACTGGACTTTTATCGGAGCTCCTGGTTGCAGCCTGCCTGTGGAACCTGGACTTGTGTATCCCCATGGCTGCATGAGAGACTCTGATAAATCTCTTATTATCGACAGATATTCCTTGTTGATTCTGTTTCCCTAGAGAACCCTAATACAGATGCCTTCAGAATACCTAAGAATTTCAGCTGATTCTTAGAAACTCAATGCATTGTGGTGCTTTGGCTGGACAGCTAAGTTTCAAGTTCCACGAAAGATATGAATGACACCAAATTTCCTTAGGCTTCTCAGGCCTCAGGTCCAGAGAAAGTCCCCTGAAGTGGGGACTTTCAGACTCAGTTCTTTCCCTTTGAACACAGTGCCAGAATCACCTGCAGTGTCAGTGTAAATTGATATTCTCAATCTCCCTGTCAGTAGTCATTGAGATTGAAATTTGGTTTAGTGAATAGAGGGTAAGGTGAGTGTACTTTCACACAGAATTTGTTCTGAGTGTCCTTTTGAGGACTAAGTGAATGCTGAGAGGCTTGGAAAAATAATGAAGAATAATCCCAATGATTGATAATGGGGTATTCTGGTGGAGGGTTACAGTGATTTTTCCCTTTTAATTCAAATTCTTTCTTGATCACGTTGATGAAAAAGTTGTATTGACTATAGAAAGTGTAGAAAGTAAGATGCACATACCCAAATATTACCTTAGATGCCATCTGTAAAATAAGCTAAGAGTTCTTACTTATTTAGATATTCTTTAAACCAGCTGAAACATTCCCTCTGGCTGTTGATTGGAGGGAGTCCAGTACCATATTTAGATGTGAAAGTCTCACAGTCTTGTTTTCCAAATCAAATGGAAATTAAGAACATTAGTTGTTCATTAAGTGCCAGTTCAGTATAAAGGAATGTTCCTTAATGAACAGGGATATTTTTAAAGGAGGAAATAAGAGATTAATAGGAGAGTATAATGCACCACTTTGGTAAAGACATTCTTTTTCATGAGACTATAGTGGAGTTGAAAGAAGAACGCAGTTCTAAGTGAAATACACACTCATGTACTGGGCATTTAGAGGTTATGGGTACATGTAGTAGAATTTCAGTCTACTCAGATGTCTTTGCCCTGTGAGTGTGTACCACAGATATTTATACACATAAGTCAATAAATATCATTCAATACCTACTCTGGACCAGAGAATGCTCTAGAAACTGTATATACAGCCATGAACAAGGCGAAGTTCATTCTCTCAAAAATTGAACTTCCCAGATCTGATATGGGGCCACCAATATTCACTATAGACTATATTTAAGCTCTGTAGTGCAGCCCAGTGCCCTACAAAGCCACCATAATGGAACAACTCTCCTTGCTCTCTCTATAACATGGAGCTACCTCTGAATGGCTATGAATCTTGCACAATTGTTGTAGCATAGTCTTGGATCATCATAATTAATTTTAGGTGTGGTTATATGGCCGTGAAGTTCTCATTTTGGAGAATATTTTGGGGTAGCTCAGCCTCTGTTAATCCAGTGATACATGTGGGATGAGATAGTTACCCATTGATTTAGCTGTCTTGTTCATTTGTAGTGAATCTGAATTATTGAATTTCTGGTAGAATGCAGCCCAACTCCTTTGGCAAGGATTACATGTTGGCTGTGCATATTCTGATAGCAGTTCCAGGATATGGTGGTCCAATTGTAATACTGGGAGTGCCAAAAATCACCCAAAGTAGTCTTTTTTTTAAAAAAAAGATTTATTTATTTATTTTATTTCTCTTCCCCCCGCCCCAGTTGTCTGTTCTCTGTGTCTATTTGCTGCGTATTTTTCTTTGTCCGCTTCTGTTGTTGTCAGCAGCACAGGAAGCTGTGTTTCTTTTAGTTGCATCATCTTGTTGTGTCAGCTCTCTGAGTGGGCGGCACCATTCCTGGGCAGGCTGCACTTTCTTTTGCGCTGGACGGCTCTCCTTATGGGGCACACTCCTTGCGCGTGGGGCTCCCCTACGTGGGAGACACTCCTGCGTGGCAGGGCACTCCTTGCACGCATCAGCACTGTGCATGGGCCAGCTCCACACAGGTCAAGGAGGCCGAGGGTTTGAACCATGGACCTCCCATGTGGTAGACGGACGCCCTAACCACTGGGCCAAGTCCACTTCCCCCAAAGTAATCTTGATGTCTTATATTTAGTCTTGACAGTCAATAACACTCATTACTATATGGGTTTATTTACTTTATCCAAGCCTAATTAATTACAAAAGCAGACATAGGAAGTTAGTATAATGCCTGGATCTTCCTGTGATAAACACCCTTTCTCATTATTTAGGAAAGTTTGTTTTTATGGTTTAGAACCAAGGGTCAGGGAAAGCCATTATTGGGGCTGAAGTGAGTAGGATTTGTGGAGGCTAGAATGCTAAGAATTGACAAGAGACCTGAAAATACTTTTACTTCTTCCAACTCAGTTACCTAGGAGCTTAAAATAGAGTAATGGAGAACAAGAGGGTTTGACAACACCCATGGAACCCCGAGAATCTATGAATATCCTTGTGTACCTGGACCTTACAAATGGGACCACCAATTTCATGTGGATGCCCAGTTAAGTAGGAATTACTTCTCTAGATTCATAGTACACATTAATCCACATTTCTGGGACTGAACCAGAGATGGTGCTTAACAATAGCACCTGCACAGACCAGGGAATAATAAAAACAAAGATCAACAGGTCTTTGTAAAAACAGTACGATAAAATGCAAGATTTTCTGAAATGAGGCACCCATATTCTCTCAAAGGATGCTTTAGGGAATGCAAACACAATGTTTATAATCAAATTTCAATGACAAATAACATACCTAGCTATTGATATAACTGATCAGTTTTTAAACTTTGAAGATACATTTTAGGAATGAAGGAAAATGAAGTAATAATTTTATATTTCCTTTTTAATCCTATAACTTATCCCTTTTAATTAGGTTTAATATTGCAATCCAGTGTATTCCAGTTTTGTAGCAGAGGAAGAGATGAGGATGGTATTATGTGACACTGAGTTGTAAACATTATGGCCTAGAATTTATAGAATAATACAGTATTTAAAAATCCTCCATTCACACATTGCCTCCATTGTCTTGTAATTATGTATGTTAAGTCTTGTATTACTCACTCCTCAACAATTCCAATGCATTTTGCATGGCGTATTTTGGAAGATACATGTCTTAATGTCCTAATCATTTTAGGGCTAGCATAAGACGAGATCTATACTATTCACTTTACTGAGAAAGTACTTAACACATTTAATTAAATGCAACAGAGACTGACTCAGGTAAACTCACTGCTGTCCTATGTGATGAGACTCCACATAGTAGCATCTTATTCAAATTATAGATAAAATACGTAGGTAAAAATAAACAGTCTCGTGGAGTGGATGTAGCTTAGCATTGTGTGTGCACTGCACATGCACAAGATCCCATGTTCAATTTCTGTTATTTCCTAAATAATAAAAAAAATACAATAAACAGACAATGCATCCTTAAACTTGAAAAGAAAAACCAATAAATGAAAGTAAATTGCATATTTAGTTGTGTCTTTAAGTGTTTTAATAGTTGACACAGGTGGAAAGGAATTATTAGCAGGAGCTACATATTACAAATCAAATGAGTTGCAGTGATATTAAGGTCAAGGTAGTCTAGAGTATAATGCAATGTACTTTAAGTGAATATAGTTAGATGGACAAATGAAGTGAGGTAATGAGATGTACCAAAAGAGGCAGGCAGTAAGAGAACCATATATAAGCATTTTAATGAGATGCCTAAACATTGAAAAGGTAGGGTTTGGGAAAGAAGAGCAGCAGACATAAGATAGCTAACTTGCGTAAGCGCTAGGAAAGTCTCTTCTCACCCCCACACCTCCAGCATGCTACTTTCTCTTTCCCCCAGCAAATGACTTTATGATCTTCCTGCTTTGGAATATTATTTATATTCCTGTAATAGTAGCTCCCACTAGGGTGGAGTGATTTGGTTAAGAGGTGGCTGATGTAATTGAATTCATTAAAACTGCCCTTTAACTGAGGTCACACTGTGAACATTTTTTTTTTTGCATTTAAATGAGAAACAGATGTAAATGCCATGACCCATGGAAAAGAAAATAAACACAAGAAGTTCATTTTGATGAATCATATTAAAAATGAAAATTTTATCTCAAAAATAATATTTTAAAAGATATCATTGGTAATAATTATAATGGAGACAGAAATTGGTCAATTGATAGTTATATCTCATTTACAACTTTGAAATCATTTACAAAAAATATTTTTATTTTTTAAAAATAGCAAATTTACAGAGAGTAAGTATTGCTGCCGATACCCTTTGTCAAACAACTTAAATAAATGAAAGTGACTTACTTTCACATGTGTAATATAGGCTTATCACTAGAAAAAAATACAGGTAACCGAAAAGAATAAAAATAATCACAATCTCAACAAAGAAAATCCCTCTTCAAACTTTGTTACATATCTTTACCTCCACACAAGTTCATTCTCTGAATATGTATAGTATTGACTTCATTAAACAAGTCTATTAAATGAGTCAAATTCTTTGAAAAGCTTGAGGCAAACATTTTGGACTCAGAACTATGTTTAAATCCTGAACTGGTTGTGTGACTTTAGATCATTATTCGATTTTATGTTGTTATTTGTTTGTTTGTTTCCTGAGAAAGAGATAGAAATTATATGTTTTAATTATAAATTCAATTTAATATTTGCAATTTTTAGTTCTAGAATTTCCATTTGATATTTTTAAAGGTTCTAGTTCATAGCTGCGATTATCTCTTTTCATTCATTGTGAGAATTTTTTTAAAAATCTTATTGAGCATAATTACAATAGCTGTTAAAAGTCATTGTCTAATTATTTAAATATCTGTGTACACTTGGAGCTGTATCCATTAAATATTGCCTTATGTCTTGAAGATGTGTTCCTTTTTCTGGTTGTTATATATATCAAGTAATTTTGCATTGTACATGAATTATTTTAATGTCATAGTGTGAAGACTTTGGATGCTGTTATAGTGTTCTGAAGAATGATAGTTTTGTTTTAGCAGGTAATTAATTTGGCTAGATCAAACTACAAACTGACTCTTGGGCAACAGATTAAATCTCACTTTGGTTTTTTATCCCTGGGCTGATTTCAGTCTGCTTCATACATGTATGGTTCCAGATTCAGACAAAACCTTGGAAAGAATTTATACACAGAATTTGGGATTCCTTTTCTCTGAATTTATTTTTCCTTTACTTTCCAACAGATGTGATTGTGCTGAACTCTGTCTTTTGACTCTTCAAGCCAGAAAGACTGTAGATTATCAGTTTTAATGACTCCTGAAGCACCATTACTTCTTTCTTGTCTTATGCTGTAGGGGTGCTATAACAAATTACCACAAATATGGTGACTTTAAAAGCAAAACCTAATTCTTTCGTAGTTCTGGAGGCTAGAAGGCTTAAATCAAGGTGTCCTCAGGGTCATGACCTCTAGGATGGCTCAAGGGAAGAATCCTTACTTGCCTCTTCCTAGCTTCTGGGATGGCTAGCAATTCTTGGCATCCCCTGTCTTATAGATGCATAACTCAGGTCTCTGCCTTTATCTTCACATGACCTTTTCATCTGTATGTCTCTGTCTCTGTGCCTTTTCTAACCTACTTATAAGGACACCACTCATACTGGATTAAGGACCCAGTCTACTCTTGCACAGCTTTGTTAACTTACCAAATTATATCTGTAGTGACCTTATTTCCAAATAAGGCCAGATTCTGAGGTACTGGGGGTTAGAACTCCAATATATCTTTTTTGGGTGGTACAATTCAACCCCCAACATTTCATATACCCTAAAATCAGGGGAACAAAAGAGAAAACTCCCCCTTTGTGATTCTTCTTTCAAGTTTCAACTCTTCTTTTTGCCTGGGTTTGTTCACAATCCAGAATCTTCAAGTTTTGTTTCTGTGTATGTGTTTTCTCAGAGTTTATGGTTATCTATGGGAAGCTCAATTAGTTAGGGGTTTCCTTGACCACATAAGAAGCAAAACCCCCAGCAAGCTATTTATCCTTACTAGATCTTAATCATTTATTTGTTCACTTATCAAATATTATTACATTCTTTATATGTGCCAGTAATTATGCTAGATAGAAAGAATATAAAAGAAAATACATCTCCTCAAAAGCCTTCTAGCCAAGAAAAACGTAGGAACAAGTAATAAGGCATTCAATATAATATAAGAGGTGTTCTGATAACACTTCACAATGGAAAATTGTGCATGCATTCCATTGCTAATGGGAAGTTCACATTTTCATTGTGAATGGGAAATTCACAATGATAAGGAAACAAAAATGAAGGGCTTCTCAGATGAAGAGATATCCATGTTAAAACCTAATGAAAAATGAGTTAACTAATAAGCAAAGGGTGGTAGAATATAGAGATGTGACATGTGGAGGAAAAAACATGTGTAAAGGCAAGATAATGTGACACATTAACATAACTGAAAGTCATCCAGCTCCGTTAAAGAATGGAATAGGAAGGAAGAGCTCTTAGAGATACCAAAAGAAATGAGCAGGACCAGCTCATGAAGCTCTTTGTAGACATATTAAAAGCTTTAGACTTGATCCTATGGGCATTGAACAAAGTGACATTGAAAGGGTTCTGAAAAAGAGCAACCAACAAGCAGATTTGTGTATTAAGAAAATTACTATACTATAGCTAGGAAAATGCATTGGAAGGAGAAAATATTTTGAGAATGTTGCTGTATTCTCAGACAGATGATGGTAGCAAGAACTAAGGTAGAGATGGTGAAAATAGAGATAAATCAAGGACTAATTTAGGAAAAAGAAGTTGTAGATTTAATTAGTGCTCATATATGGAAGGAAGAGGAGAGAGAAAGGAAAGTGAAAGTTTCTGGAGGATGTAGGGGCTATCGTGTGGAATAGGTGATAAGAAAATGCAGGCTTTGTGGAAACATCATAAGCTTGCCTTAAACATTTGCGTTTCAGGTGTTTGAGAATCATACAAGTGAAGATAGCACCCCAAAATTTAACAAAATTGAAGTTCTGGAAAGAAATCAAGTCTGGAACTTTTTTCATAGTTTGAGAATTATTGGCATAAAGAAGGCAATAGAGCAGGTGAAGTTGTCAACGGAAAGTCCATAGAATAAAAAAAAGGATGCAGAACAAAAATATGAGGAATAGCAAAGTTTATAAAATTACCAGCAGAAGATTCTTTCAGGAAGACTGAGGATGGGCAGACATGTAGCGATACAATTGACAGAAGATATTGCCATAGAATCCAAGCAGTGAGTTTCAAGAAGGAAGACTGATGAAGTCTTTTTTGAATGATGATAAGATGAAAGTGAAAGGGCTCTCAAGAGCCTACTTGATTGAGAAACCAGGGGGCAAGTTGTCAATGTGACTGACAGCATTTTCAGTGGAATGGTGTGGGGAGAAGCCAGGTAGCAGTGGATTAAAAATTAGTGAGTAGGAAATGAGGAAGTAGAGAAAATAAATATGAACCACTTGTTTTATAAGAAGTGTGGCTCTTAAGGGCAGAGATGGGGTAGAAATGGTGGCTTTTGGACTGAGGCTTTTTAAAGATGGATGTCACTTGATCATGCTTCAATATACAAGATAGAGCCAGAAGAGAGACAGAGGTTGAAGATACTGATTGAGGGGGCATATTCAAAAGAAAACTATCCCTAAGAAGTTATGAATGTGAGCAGTAGAGCACAGTTGTCAGTATTAGCCTGAAAGTGTAACAAAAAGAAAGGAGAAAATAATGAATGAAGATGGAGTTAAATGTGTTGGTAAGGTCATGGGAGGGCTTCAATTCCTTGACAGCAGGAAATTTCACTGAGACTGCTATTTTGTCAAGGTTACAGACAACTTCCATATTGCTATGCACAATGGACCAACTTATTCCTTTTCATCTTAATTGATTTCTCAGAAACATCCAGCTTAGTTGACAACACTATGAAATACTGTGGACTCTTGGCTTCCATGACATTACACACTTTTGTGGCCTTTCTCCTTTTTTAGTACTTCTTTTGGAGTTTTGAGATTCTAAAACCTCTATCACAGAAATTCCTGAAATATTTTATATCATAAAGTACAGAAAATGTGCTTGGTGAAAACCAGTAATATTTTCTTTTATTATATAATTATGATAAAATTAAAATTAAAAATATTGATGAAGATATTAAATTATTCAATTTGTATAAAACTTCAAAAAATCTTTCAGATTTTGTAGTGAGAAAGTTTTCTGTGTGTTTATGAACACAACATTCATGTGAGGCTTTATGTCTGAAATGGAGATCCATAATTCCTGATTGAGACTTCTAAGTCACAATCACCTTAACTTCTTGATAGTCACCATAGAAAAGAAAGTTGGTTTTCTAAATGTAAAAACAAAATTAAAGAAAAATATTTAAAAATTGGTAATTGCTGAAACTTTATATACATTTAAAATCTAAAAACTCTTCTCTCTTGTTTACAGCCAATGAATTTCAAATCCAATTGAAAATTTCCATGACAAGTATGCCAAAATAATAACGGATTTGGAATTTTCCAAATATATATGAATGTTACTGAAAGGCAAATTACCCATAATGGGAGAGATATACCATATATACAAAGATGGAGAGTTAAGGTATAGCTGACTCATATTTCTAAGTCTGGTTCCTTGGGCACTAGGATATGAATTATTCCAGAAGTTCCACAGTATCTTGCTTACAATAAGTTATGCCATACATTTCAGCTAGCTGCTAAATAGATGTCTGGATGGTCAAGCATCTCCTTAACCATATTCAGGCTTCATGGTGGACTGGCAAGTTCCAAATGTTTTTAGCATATTCCCACCTGTAGAGACTTTGGAATATACCACCAGTTCTCACTTTGCTCTAACTTCCTGATGTGTTTGTTCTCTCTTGGGGGCTCCTGCTGGTCCAAAACTTGAAAAGACCATTATCTCTAGCAGTGAAGCTCTGCTCTAGCTACTTTAAATGTCTGAGTGTCTTAGAAAATAGTCCTGGTCTCTCTTCACTTTTCTTTTACCTTTTCTTCCTAGATGATCTCATCTATTCCCAGCATCCTAATTACCATCTATATGCTAATGACAACCAAATTTATATCTGCAACCCACTTCTCTCCTTTGAGTTCCAAATTGTAACATCCAACTGCCTCATTTACATCTACTTTGAATGCCTCACAGATATTTCAAATTTAACATGTCAAAAGTCAAACTCTAATTTCTACCTCCCTCCTCCCCAATCCTCCACCTTCCCCAAACTTTATTTAGTTGCCCAAACCAAAAATCTGAAAGTAAGTCCTATTGATTCTATTTCTACACTATATTCCAAATTCCATTTGTTTTCATCTCCATGGCTATGACTATAGTCCAGGCCAACAAAATTGAATCAGAGCAGATCTCCTAAATGTCACACTTTTTCCTTAAAAAAATTCTATATAACCGAGTGATCTTTTAAAAATATCTATAAATCAGTTCATTTCACTCCTACCCATAAACAAAACACACATACATGCACACACATACTCACTTGTGCATGCATATACATACATGCAACACTTAGATAGCATCCCATTGCACCTGGAATGACACATAATTATAAACTCTTTATCATGGATCACAAGTCATGATTTGACCCCTGCCTAGCACTTAACTTTTGTCTTTTATTCTTTCTCTTATTATTTTTAAGACAAACAGATCTTATTTCAGTTTTTCCAATATAATCAGCCTGGCCCATCACTGACTAGGCTTGTCTCTGTCTGGAACATACTTGCTCTGACTCTTTATAGTTCAAGTCTCAGCTTAAATGGCACTTCTTTAAAATTATCTAACTACTTAATTTAAAATACAGCTAATTCTATATCTTAGTCCTGTTTATTTATGTAACAGCACTCTTTCCAATTTATAATTATTTTTTATGTTCTTTAAAATGTTTTTCAGATGTGCACAAAGGAAGACAAGATCATATCTCTCTCATTTAATGTTGTTTACACTGTGTAGCATAGGGCCTAGAACACAGGGGGTATTCAGGAAATATTTTTTGAATGAATGACTCTCCAGAAAATAAGGAAAGAGGTTGTAAAACTGGAGAACTGGAGCAAGTATAAAACATTTGAAATATGTACTGAGGAGATTGGGGGGAAAATATGACTGCAGAAAAATAGGATTGCACTGCAGCATTTCAGGTCCATTTGAGATAGAAATTCACAAATTTATAGCAACTAAGTACTATGGATGTGAAATTTTCTCCAACATCTTTCAACAGCTTGAGAAGAGGTGTAGAAAAGTACAGATATTTCATGATAAAATTAAAACCATAAGTTAATCTCATCATGCAGAAATAACTACTATTTACTTTTAGTTACACTCTCTTCTGGTATTTTTTTTTCCTTTCTATGTATGCTTACAAATATGTACCTTTTAATATAAAACTTTTCCAGTTCATTAATTATGATTTGAAAAATTGTTTTAATCATTACATCCCAATTCAGTAAATAAAAATGATATAAAATAAAAAAGTATAAATTTTAAAATGAGAAATATTGTGGTAGAAATAAGAACAGAAAGAGATAATTTAAGGTAAAAATATGATACTATTTTGTTCAAATCCATGAAAATGGAAAAGAAAATATGGATGAAATAGATAATTCTCAAGGAAAATGGAATTTACTAAAACTAATCCCAGAGGAAAAGAAAAATTCTAAATATAATAATTTCTATTGAATAAATGTTTTTAACAAGCAACCTCCTTCCCCACCCCACCCCTCCTTTCCCACCCCAAAATAGCATCAGTACCATACTTTTTTAGATATACTGTCAAATCTTTAAAGAGCAGACCACATACCAGTCCTATTTGTATTTCAGAATGTAAAAGAAAGTGAAAATCACATTATACAAAAATCTGAGAATATTATATAAGAACAAAAGTTATATGGCAATCTAATTTATGATTATTTATGCAAAAATCCTATATAAATATTAGGAAATTCACCCAAAAACACACTAAGAGAATAACAAATCAAATGAGGCTAATTTCAAATGCATGAATGATCCATTGAAATTATTTATTTATTTTAATAAATATAAAGAGGATAATTACAACAATTTTCATGAATAGTGAAAAGATTTTGACAGGATATACCCCATAAAAATACAATAAAATAGTACTTAATAGATACTTCTATAGTGTTAAAAAAAATATTTATCATAGCCTGAAACCAGCATCTTCCTTGTAGAAAAATAGATGTACTTACATTAAAGCAAAGAACAAAACAGGATATAATATTGTTCCTATCGTTTTAATCCTGGAGGTATTAGTTAATGAAAGAGAATGAAATTATATATATGAGAATTGAAGTAAAAATAGTAAAATCATCTTTATTTAGAGGAGATGATGTATTAATATAACTGAAATAGGTAAAAGAATTGATATAATTTTGTAAACAAATAAAATGATTTAATAAGGCAATGCGGTATATATATGACATAGATTTATGCATACAAACATACATTCTAAACTCTTTAAGAAAATTTTAAAACATATGAAGATCCCAAAGTAGACTTGAGCCAATGAAATGGCCCTATGCTCTTAGAAAGGAAGCCTCAACACCATAAATATGTTGATTTTATCTAATTGATAAATTTAATGTTAGCTCAATAAACACACCAATATTTTTTTCCTATAAATCAGACAAGCTAGCTTAGAGTCCTATAAACCAGAGAAGAGAAGACTGAAAACTACACATAAAGAAAACCAGTACAAGAAACTTGGCCCTTCCCATTGGTAAGATATGGAATAGAGTGCCATGTACTTGACAGATGCAAATGCAAAGTGACCCGTGGAACTAAATATAGATTTGAATACATTCAAGGATTAATTATATGGTAAAGGTAGCACCTAAAAATAATGGAATAAAGATACATTATCATAACAAAAGACATTGGACTGCTACTCAGAATTCAGAAGTCATAAAAGCAAAGCTTGATACTATTAACTATTAAAAATCAAATGTCTGCATGATAAAAATAAATACATAAGAAAACTCAAAGAACAAATTCCAGATTCGGACATATTGATTACAGAACAAAGACTAGTCCTTTTTATTTAAAAAGTTTCTAGAAATCAACTGGAATAAAAAAGGCAAATAACACATTAGAAAATTAAGCAAAGAATATGAATAGATAATTCATTGTTTAAGCATATGGAAAGATACCCAATTAAATTAATAGCATTCAACAGAATAAAAGAAAATATAATAATTTTGATCAAGGAAAGTTCACCTAAGAATAATTAAATTAAGAATTTTGTTAAAGTAATCAACATAGGAAAAGGGAAAATTTCCATGATCATTCCCAGTTTCAAAAATAAGAAAAATATCTGAGTTAAATATTCATTTTTGAAATATACCTCAGGATTTTCTCTCTTTTTTCCTATATTATTTCAAGAATTCACATGGTAAGATATCCTATAGCCAAAAAATAACAATCATAGATCCACTACTGAGTGAAAGCCATACTTGCTAATTTAGCAAAATTAGTACTAAGAGGCAAGAGTAATTAGTAACTATAAGAATTCCATGTATTTCTGAATATTCTTCTTCTTAATCAATGCATTAAGTTTTTTAAGGGATATTAAAATAGCTAACCATGTACAAGACATCTTAGAAATCATAGTAGAAATGCTAAAAGAACCAGAAGATATGTCATTCAAAACTATGCTTCTCAAACTGAACATTCATAAGAATCAAAAAGAAATCTTGTTAAAACACTGACTCCTGGGCCTTAGCTTCAGAGATTCTGATTCAGTGCACCTGAGCCAGGTCGGAGAATTTGCATTTCTAAAAAGCCCCCAGGTGAAAGTGATAGTGCCTGGAATTGAAAAATAATTTGAGCAGCACTGAAATAAACCAAGAAAGTAAGATAACATTCTATAAAGGTAAATAGACAAAGGTCACTGGGAAAAGAAAATAAGTTTAACAAATTATAAAGATTAAAAGAAAAAAGATGAAAGACATTTATTTATTGATGGGATGAATTTACATCAAGTCTCATGGCACATAGCACAGTAATGCAAAAGTACTTGGACTTTTCCAAAATTACCTTACTTCTTTTAGTTTTCTATGTCCTTGTGTTGTAGAATTTGAGAGAGGTTCAATTATTTGCATATAGAGAGGCCAGGACTCAGGAATGATTTTGAGAAGGAAAAATGGTTTATTGACGGCCGGTCGGACTCAGGAGCTTTCTGTTTCAATCCCGAGCCCGGAACAAGATTTTGAGTCCCTTTATACAGAGAGGAAAGGCCAAATGGTCCTTTTGTTTCAGTTCTCAATAGGCTTGAATTAGCATATATATCTTCCACATCTTAGGTAAGCTTTTAGCATGGACCTTAGGTATTCTAGGTAAGCTTTTAGCATATTTTGTTTGCATTTCCCCTGAATACTTAAAGTTTATAGACCTTGCATTGTTAAACTGTTTCCTGGGACTGGAGTCCTTGCCATGGGACTGCAGCCTTTTATCGTCCCACACCCACAAGTCACAGATAGTTCAGGTTATCTCTGAAGAGACAAAGAGTCTCCCACCCATAGCCCACATCATTTCCCCCCTTTGCCAAAGTTTAACTTGCTAAGCTTTGGCATAATTATTGTTGGAGCTATGAGGTGGATCCGTCAATCTTTAGTGTAGCATCCAGGACTGTTTTTAGAAGTTTAGAAGTTTTTATTCTGGACAGCAGAATCCTGGGGCAGGGGCCCCCTGCAGACATCCTGGGGCCACTGGCGCTCACCTGGATTTCTAGTCAGGTTCCAGATCCATCTATTATTTTTGTTTTACCCTTAAAGAGTTTACACCTTAAATCTAAAAGGGATGCTGAAGGGAGATGATCTCTTTTCTGTAACTGCTTCCTGCTGGCCATGGGCTGTAGTCATTGCCTAACAAGGTGTAAACTTCTTATTTTATTTTAGCTGGAGGAAGATGGATCTGGCATTCTGTATGAAGTTGGATGAAGTTTTCATATGGTTAATAAGATGTTCACTCTGAAAGAAACAAACTTAATTAAAATTTTGGAATACCCGTTTTAAAAGAGGACATTGGATTACAGAGGTAGACAAGGTTAGGTGTCTATAAAGATGGCACTCCTTCTTAAAAGCTGGTGGGAACAGCATATATGTTCTTTTTTAAGTTATTTATCTTTAAAGAGAAATTGCAACAGACACTTAGCTTTGTCTGAAGACACATTCCAAGCTGTTCAATGACTGGCACTCATTCACTCCATCAGATGCTTCTGGTGAACTGGCACTCCTTGGGCAACTGACTTCATTCAGGATTAGAACACTAAGTTGGAAATTCTCTTAGTTTTCAAGCTGTGGGAGTGATCAGAACTACAGAATAAAGGTTTTTTACACCTGGGTTTTAATTGTACAATTTCTAGCAATTTCGACTTGTTCAATAGGTGACTCACCATCAGCAAGCAAAAGCCTCACCTTGCTACATAGCAGAGTACAGCAGAATATAGTAAGTTGAGTGATCCTGGCTGAGACTGCCACCTTATTCTATAGACATGTTTATTAACTGTTTAGAAAATGAATTTACTAGGAATTTAACGTGTCCAATATATTCTCGCACTTGATCCAAAATAGAAAAGATAACGTTATAATTATTAGGCATATATTTAGTACAGGATAAAAGTACAACATTTAATATTAACTAATGTATTACTTAATGCATAAGGATTCAGAGTTGCGATTATTAGTTTTTAAGTTTCAGGTTTGTAATACTTTACATGTTATCTCTCCATGAGAGCAGGTCATAATGCCAATTGTGTTTAAGTTTTACTTACAGTATCCTGGTATCATGGCTCCACTTAGCATGTTCGTCACGCAGTGAGCAAGTCACAGCATCGTTGATCCTAGAGAGATTTTCCAGTATTCTACTAGCCTGGTGCATAGTGCTCTCTGGCACTATGGAACAGTGCCAGTCTGGAGGTGATGTCCATTGTACACTTGGCTGTACTGAGTCATCATTGGCTGCTGCAGGAGCTTGAAACTGCAATGTCGTTTCCATCGACTTTAGGAGCAGAATCAGAGGCTGATATAGCAAATATTTTAATTGAGGGGTCAGTGACCAGCCTAGCCAATAACTCACATGGAGAGGCAAAATGCAATGTATACAAGGCCTGGTTTGAATGCACAAGAATTTGATAATGTTAAAGTTTATTCCTTGTTTTTATATATATATTTTAAACAATTTAATGCAACACATCATATATCAAATGACTGTTTACTTACACAATTTTACCATGAAGATAACAGTAGGTACTTTACTTTAGTAATAGAGGGAAAAAAATATATTTTTCATTGTTAAAATGAAAACAGAAGATTTCCAATAGAATCAAGACAACTTTTTATTACCATTTACTTAAATATGTACCTTGGGTGGCCTTCAGACAGGTTTTATTATCACGAAGTTATTTTTGCTACCAATACCAATCTAAGTTCTTAGTTAACAATGACTTCTAGAACTTAGAACTATTTAAACGTTTTCACTTTGGAAGATGTTTTACAAACTCTTTATAATTGACTATAACCACATTGACTAGCCACCTCATGTTTAAATAAACTTATTAAATTACAATTACCAACCAAAGAAATTTACTCCATTTATTTAAGAGAGCATATCTACAATCTTTTTCCTTTAGCCTAATTTCACTAATGTGAACTTATATTTTTTAATTGTACATATGTTAATTTAGTTTATAAATTAACTATGGGAGATTACACTCAAGTTAAATAAAATTGAAATCATTATAGTTTATGCAAGGAATGTTCTCTTTTTTCCTTACAGGAAGCTAAAAACTTCTTTGTTTAAGTTATGCAAATGAATAATTTAAAAGCACTGACTACCAGGTTTTAAAACACATTGCACAATTACTTAATTTGTTTAATCATAATCCAGGAAAGATCTCTCCATAGTTTTTTATGGACTTTTCTTTACTTACTGAAATTTGTTAATAGAGCCACTAATTATTTTATTTTGTTGGAAAGAAACCTTCTGGAAGAAAATAAGGCTCAACAGATTATGGAGAAGAAAAGAATTTATTCTCAATCTTGCAAGAAGGGGTGCAGAGCCAGATATGGCTGGCGCCCCGAACAAAGAAAAGTGACACAATTTATACCCTTAAGCCTAGCACACAAGCTCTTCCTCTGTTTCTCTATAGATTGGATACTTCAGAAATTAGAGCTTATCCAAGATCTAACTTTCCCATGCAAAAGTTTATGATTTAACTGCTTCCTCTATCACATTCTAACCATTTTAGTTTTTACCTGCTCCCTTTGTTAAATAAGGAATAGAATTTAGTGCTGAAATGGCACCGACCTAGCTCCTTCTTGGGCATCCTTCACTGCCCATAGGACTGGCCTAAGCTGGTCTCCTCCACTGCTGTCCAACCCGGGAGTGGGAGACTGAGGCAGCAGGCCACCAGGTTACACCAATCAACTTTTTTTTATGTGAAAACTAACCTAATCTTTGTGGTTTTTTTTTTACATTTTATGGCTGACAAAAGGTTTAAACTGGGAAATTACAAGGCAAACTGATTCTTAATTCCCTAGCTTAGTAGATAAATTTAATCTGCCGCACCTAGTCTTGACTTTAAAGCTCTTGCAAAGAGGAGGCCTTTTCCCAATTGTTTCTATAATCAGATTTCTATATGCCTTTTTCATCCTGTTTAGTTTAATTTGGGCTTTAAGAATATTTATTTACATATATAACTGCATATTTAATTTTTTAACAATTTGAATGGAGCTCTTTTAAGGATTTTCATTTGTTAATTTGATATTAATATCCTGATGTATGAAGACATACACTGAGCAAATGGGCAGACACAAAGAGACACAGAAACACAATTCATTGATATTACTTATAATTTGCATTATTTTATATACTGTTTAGCTTAATTTGGGTTCCAGAAATATATATTACTTATATAACTGCATATTTAACCTCAACAATTTGAGCAAATAGGCAGACATGAATAGCTTGACACAAAAACATAACTTTAGTTACTTTAAACTTCTAATTTTTACAAAACAAGTGTGACTGCAAAACATTTCAAAGACTCCTGAAACTTTTCTTAATTTGCACTATGAGTGTGCAGTTTTACACTATGACCATGCAGTTTTACACAAGAATTTTCTTTCTTAATTAATGGACTGTAATCAAAATGTTCTCAATGCTTTAGAACTATTTTTTTGTTTCAGAACTTTATATTTTACTTTGAATTTAGCAGAATTTTGGATAAGCAACAAGATTAATCTTATATATATTTACTGAGGCTATTTGAAGCCTCAGGGAGACAGACTGGTTTCTCTCATGAATTGTCACTCTTAGGAACACTGACCATCAGGGCAGGAGACTTCTCCCCCTCTACCCCCCTTTTTGATTTTGGAGATAATAAAACTCCAGTGGTCATTTAACCTTATTCCATCAGGCAGCAATTTATTTAATTTACACCTGAATTCATGAGAGAAAGGGTTACTAATACCAGGACAGGAGACAGTGATGTCCCAGCTCTTCTCTGGCCTGTAGGGGCAGAACCTATTATGAAAAAAACATAGGCAAAGGCAACGGTGAAGTTAGGTTTGAAGTAACCATAAACAAAGGAAAGGTTAGTTTAGAATTTACACTTAAATAATAGTTTCAGGCTAAATTCACTAAGCTATAATTTCAGTTATTATCTTTCCATTGTTTTATAATATAAATGCATTTATAAATGATTTTAACTTTTACAGTTTATAAATTTTTTAAAACCTGTTAATTTTATAACACCTTTAAATACTTTATTTGACTTCTAACATACTAAATGAACTTAACCATTACTTTAATTTTCCTTTTAAGGTAAAAGAATAAATCTCTTGCAGTTAGTTTGAAATAAGGAGCTACTTTTCAGGATTTGATTTCTAGAACATAATGTTCTTTTAAAAGAGATAAGACCCTTTCTTCAAACACTGAGGAAATGATGAGGTTAAAGCACAAGAAGCTATTTTGATAAAACAGATTTTCTTTGTATACTGACCTTACTCAATTTTAATCATAAAATTTTCCTTCCACAAACCTTCTACACTTTCAGTATTCATTCAGGTTTTGTCCCACACTCCACTCTTTCCAATAATCAGTCATTTTATCTTAGGACAAAATCATCTTCTGTTTCCTTAACAATAAAAACAAATTCCATATATCCCACATACTAAGTTACCAGGCAAACTTTTTACAACATATAATTGCCATTAATACTAAACAAGCTTGTTAAAATAATGAACTTTTCTTCACTTTAAATACTTAGTAGCATATAATACCAGAAACAGATTTTTGGAATCAAGTTGGCAGGGAAGGCTGGCTGCCGACAAATTTTCTTGTTATAAAATTACTTTTTATTATTATTATCAATTCAGTTTTTGTTTAATAATGACTTTCTGCAATTAGCCATTTAGATACCTTAATTTAAACAATGCTTTGTTAAATTTTTATAATTATTTATACCTTTAAGACAAATTTTACTTTCACAGAACACATTCTCTTACTTAAAGTTACTACAACACCTTCTAAGAACCTAGGGAGAATGCAAATATATTTTGGCTTTGACACCGTGTGGAGGGAACTTTACTGCACTTATTCTGATTCTGCTTTTCACCCCCTTCACTTTCCCCCCTTCCAGGCAGTCGGGTGCACAACAATCAAACAGGAATGCAGCTTATGAATAGAAGGTGTGGACTCACTGGAAAGGGGCAAGCTGCTCCCCCCTTTCCAGCTTTCAGACAAAATGGGCAGACAGAACCTACTCAAATTCAGCAACTCTCCCAGGGACCCAGCCACCCTGACTGGGGCAGCCCCAACAAACTTGGGTGCATGGCGCGGACACAAATGGCCTCCAAACCCCGGCAAAGGGGCAGACCAGAGACAAGACAGCAGAGCACGCACAAACATCTAGACCCCGCAAACATCCAGACTCCTCAGTTTTGCCCCATAATCATTTCACCCCATTGCCAATGGCAAGGGAGGGTTCCACCTCAACAGAATTCTACTTTACATAACCACACAACTCCAGCACTAGCATTGAGCTGACACAGAAGCACAAAGGTCACTAATCTGACCCACAAGTTCTATATATATTTTTTCAGCTTGGCTGCCCCCACAGCCATCACAAACCTCAGAACATTTAACATTTCTAACAAAGTGAATTCATTCACAATTTAGCACCATAACAAAAGATTTCAGCTAGACTTTTTCCACTGTTCAACTTTACACCCAGACCAAGCTCCACTAGAAAAGCTGATCCATTTTCCTGTAACCAAGTTTTTTTTTTTTTTTAAATCCAGACCAATTTCCAGGACATTGGGACTTGGACCTATAAACAACCCTTCCTATTAAAATCAAGCCTCCACTCCTTTAGTGGATATAAGACTAGTGCCAATTCTAACATGCAGTTAGACAAACCCAAAACACCAGGGCTTTTTCCTGGTTTTTCTCCAGGACATTAGGACTCTAACCTATAAACAACCCTTCCTATTAAAATCAAGACTCCACTCCTTCAGTGGATGTGAGACCAGTACCAGCTTTTAACATGCAGTTAGACAAACCTAAAATACCAGGGCTTTTCCCTGGCTTTTCTCCTTTTCCCAGGCCTAGAGAGAACGGCTTCTCCCCAATTTTCTGGGGCTATTAGGGTTCTCTTGGGAGGTGATCAGCCTCCCCTTCCTAGCAATTAAAGCTAGGGCTTTCCAGACTGTGCTCACCCAGGGAATCTTACCTTCTTCCATGTTCAGAGTTCTTTTCGTTCCCAGAATCTTTCTCTTCAGACCTTCCATTGCCCTCGATTTTTGTTGGGAAGACTCTGGTGGAGCCCACATCTTTTCTGGATTAAATTTAATCCAGGGGCACCCAGATTTGGGGTTCACCCGAGTCCTCCCAGCTTCCTCAGGGATTTGAAAGGGGCAGCAAAATGCTACCGTCTCTGGCCTTCGTTTGCTATCCTGCCAGAGTTGCCAAAAATGTTGTAGAATTTGAGAAGGTTCAATTATTTGCGTATAGAAAGGCCAGGACTCAGGAATGATTTTGAGAAAGAAAAATGGTTTATTGACGGCTGACCTGACTCGGGAGCTTTCCATTTCAATCCCGAGCCTGGAAGAAGATTTTTGAGTCCCTTTTATACAGAGAGGAAAGGCCAAATGGTCCTTTTGTTTCAGTTCTCAATAGGCTTGAATTAGCATATATATCTTCCACATCTTAGGTAAGCTTTTAGCATGGACCTTAGGTATTCTAGGTAAGCTTTTAGCATATTTTGTTTGCATTTCCCCTGAATACTTAAAGTTTATAGACCTTGCATTGTTAAACTGTTTCCTGGGACTGGAGTCCTTGCCATGGGACTGCAGCCTTTTATCATCCCACACCCACAAGTCACAGATAGTTCAGGTTATCTCTGAAGAGACAAAGAGCCTCCCACCCATAGCCCACATCACTTGCACATTATATACTCTTCTGTTTGGTGGGCCCTTCTCTACCTGCCAAAATTGTGAAAGGTGTTGCAGACAATGAGAATTTATTGAAATTATTCTGTAAGAAGTGGGAAATCAGTGAAAGATTTTAAGTAGAAGAGTGAAATGATAATACTCGTATTTTATTTGAGTTAGTATAGCAGCAATGTGGAGGATAGATTGGTCAGGTTAAGTAAGAGAAAGTATTTAAAAAGTATAAATGATAGATCCATAATTACATTATGGTCAGTTGATTTTTTCCAAAGGTGCCAATGTAATTCAACAGGGAAAAAACAGTTTTTCAAAAAATGGTTTTTGAACAATTGGATATCTGTATGGAAAAAAAAAATGAACTTCAGCCTTACGCCCTTACTTCAAACTGTGCACAGAAATTAGCTTGAAATATATCATGGACCTAAATATAAGAGCTAAAACTATTACATGTCTAAAAGAAAACTTGGTAGAAACTCTTTGATATATTGAATTGGGTAAAAATATCATAGAAAGGACACAAAAAGCACAAACTATAAAAGAAAACATTTGATAAAATGTGCTTCATTAAAATTAAAATACATGCTTTTTAAAACCATACAGTTAGAAAAATGGAAGGGCATGCTTCAGAATGAGAGAAAACAAGGCAAAACACATATCTGGCAAATGGCTTGCATCTAAAATACATAAAGAACTCATAGAAATTATTTTAAGATAAACAACACAATTAAAAAAGGACAAATTATTTGAACAGATCCTTCACAAAAGAAGACCTCTAAATGGTCAATAAACTAATGAGAAGGTCCTCAAATCACTAATCATCGGGGAAATGCAAATGCAAACTAGAACTACCAAGAGAAACAACTATATATTCACAAGGATGGTTAAAATTAAAAAAAAAAAAAAAAAGCAGAACAACAAAACAAAACTTTGACAATGAATGACATGTGCTGTGAGAATGTGAAGATACAAAAGAAGAGAAAATCCCAGGGGGCTTTAGTTTAGAGTTTCCATTATATACGATGCTCTATGTCAATTATCTGAATTAATTTGTGGTAGCTAATTGAAATGTGTTTTGAAATGAAAATAAAATTGGTGTCTTAAAGTTAGACATATATTTCTCTATGACTCAGTCACATACTTGGAATTATCCAAAAAAAAAGAAAATATAGGTTTACACATTTATATAAAAACTTGCATGCAAATGTTGATAGAAAAAACTGGAAACAAACAGAATTTCCAATTGATGAATGAATAAATTGTGCTAATATACATACTATGGAAATTTACTTAACAATGAAAAGGAAAGGAAAGTAGCAGTGGTACATTTAACACATGCATAGATCTCAAAAATATTATGCTAAATAAAATAAGTTGCTGCTCCTACTCTCTGGTTCATTGGACTTACCCAGATCAGCTAACAGGGACGTGAAGATGGTCAATCAGCACACCAGAAAATCAAGAGTGACTACAACTGCAAAGAGAAAAATTGCATCCATTGTCCTTGTGGAATCTAAGTCCCCTCAATATAGAGGTAGAGTAGACATCACCATTTTAGGGTCCACAGAATCAAAGAATAAAATATGGATTAGAGTGGACTTACTGATATTCTACTACAAAACTATTATGACTAGTAATAGAAGAAACTGTAGTATTGATGTGGAGAAAGTGGCCATAGTAGTTGCTGAGGGCAAGCAGAGGGAAGAAGAGACGTGATGTGGGGGCATTTTGGAGACTTGGAGGTGTCCTAAATGATATTGCAGGGTCAGATGCTGGACATTATATATCCTGCCATAACCCACTGAATGGACTGGGGGAGAGTGTGAACTACAGGGCAAACTATTATCCACGTGGTACAGCAGTGCTCCAGAATGTGTTCACCGAGTGCGATGAGTGTGCCACAATGATGGGGGAGGTTGTTGGTGTGGGAGGAGTGTGTGTGGGGGGGTGGAGGGTATACGGAGGCCTCTTATGTTTTTTAATATTACATTTTTTGTGATGTATATATCTTCAAAAAATACAATTTACAAAAATGACGGGGCTGGGGGGGTGGGGAGTATGTTATATGGGAACCTCTTATGTTTTTTAATTTAATGTTCTGTGTGGTCTATTAAATTTAATTTAAACAATGTGAAGAAAAAAAATACCAAGAGAACATACTATGTGATTCCATTTACAAGAAATACTAGAAAAGACAAAATTATAGTGGCAAAAAGTAGATGAATGTTCTCTGAGACCTGCAGTTAGGGATGGCAAAGGGAGATGAGAAACTTTAGAGTGGTCACATGGTTATATATTTTGATCATGGGGCTGGTTTCATGTATACAACCACCAAAACTCCTCAAACTCTAAACTTAAATAGAAGAATTTTATTGTTTGTAGATAAGTAAAATTGGAAAAAATTACTAATGATTAACTCTATTAAATTAATAGAGCATGTATCTAGCAGCATTCATTTGAAATCCAAACTAAAATTCAGAGATGTGCATTGATCCTTTCCAATGACAAAATTTGTTGGCCATTAAGACAATAACAAAGGTATGTTTCTTAATTACATAATTGTCACAATTAAAAGTAGATTTTTTGAAATGGAATGTGAAACAGCCAAGTTTCAAAAAGGTAGAGAGAGTAAGGTTTTTTATGGAAATTGATAGTTTGTTCAGGCAAAATAACTGGGTGCTCTGGGCAAACTGTGAGAACCATCAATTTTGGGGGATACACATTGGTAATTGTTGATTGGCAAGTTGCTTTTGAATGAGCAGAGCAAGGTATCCTAGATTAGAAATTAAATTAAATGGAATCACCAGAAATAAATCTATTTTAAAACCCCCAACCTGATCTTCTTGGTATTGCAATTAAATTGTTATTATTTCCACTACCTGTTATGGATGCAGCACCTGGAAGGGTAAATGATCAGACCAATGATATTCTAAAAATCCTTTTCATTTATCTTTAGAATGCAATTTTCAGTGCAGTTTGCATGTCTAGGAAATTTAGTTCTAAACAGTTACCTCTTCTTCCCATCTTAAAAATTTTCCCCACTTCCCTCTACACACCATTCAATGCACATTCAACTCTAGTTTAGCATAGATTTAGCCAGATTTAGCAGGCACTTGTTCAATTTTATGATTTCAGTGGGGTCCTCAGAGGCAAATAAAAGAAAGCTTGATGTATATTGAAATGTGAGTAAAACTAGTAATTATGTTCCATAGATATGTATTCCTACTCTAATTTAGAGGTATTCTTCTAAAACAACAAGCAATTATGTAGGGTAAATCAAACATAGAAGCTTAAAGAGAAGATTTTCTGAAGGCATCTTGGCTACAGATAATAGAGTTTTCATAAAAAGTTTAAAATTTATTCTTTTGAAAGTTTGCTCATATTTATAAATTGAATCTTATATAGAGTAATATTACCATATTATTTTGTATTTTTTCCTTCTCTACTGTGAATCCAAAATGGATAGTTCACATTATTTTGTAGCAGACATCTTCATTTTCCCTTTTCCATATATGATAGCTAACATAAACCATAACGTCATGAAATCAGAACATCTGGGCTCTGGACTAGTTTTATATCACCTTAGGCTAGTCTCTTGCTCTGAAAGCCAATGTCCTCATCTCTAAAATAAGATAAATGATACCAGCTCTGTCTGCTTCATAGTGAGCTTATGAATACCAAGTGCTTTTGAAAGAGTTTTAAACACTGCAAAACCATTTACATACAGAAGATGTGCTTAGCTCTAAAAGGAAATGATAGTAATCATACCATACAATGTCATTTTCATTAATTCAGATAATCAGGTCAATAATTCCATTTCTTTTTTTTTTCTTTTCTAAACAAATATTAAACACCTCTTATGTCCCAGCAATCATCCTATACACCAGAGATAAAGAGATATAAAAGACACAGAACTTACCCTTCAGGCACTCACAATTTATGCTGGAAGACAGACATGTGAGCAGCTAACTAAAGTACAAAATCCTAATTGCCATAATGGATGCAATAACAGAAAGCTGAAGAAACAGGAATGTCCATTAACTCTCTGCCCAGGAAAAATACTCCATAAGAAATATGGTTAGAGGTTAGATTTGGAAGATTGATGTGACTAAAAGTTCAGTTTGGGACAGTAAGAAGATAGGATTGAAGCTCAAGATTTAGGTTGGGGCCTGTTTGTGAAAGGCTTAGTAGACAATTCTTTGCACTGAGTTTTGCATGGTTAAGTTTGTTACAAAGACTCTAACCTGGGTTAACCAGTAATAGTCATCAATAACGAGTTTTTGAATGGTTTGAAGCAATGAATTAAATCCCATAATATTATTTTTTTCTTCTTTATTTTCTTTTAAATGTTACATTAAAAAATATGAGGTCCCCATATACCCTCCTCCCCACCCCCCCCACCCCCCCCACATCAACAACCTCTTCCATCATCGCGGCACATTCACTGCACTGGCAAATATATTCTGGAGCATTGCTATGCCACATGGACAGTGGACCACATTGTAGTCCACACTATCCCTCAGTCCTCCCAGTGAGCCACAGCAGGACACACAAAATCCAGCATCTGTCCCTGCAGCACCACCCAGGACAACTCCAAATCCTGAAATGCCCCCATATCATATCTATTCTTCTATCTCCTTATTATCAGCAGCCACTGTGACCACCCTCTCCACATTGTTGTAGAATTTAAGAGAGGTTCAATTATTTACATATAGAAAGGCCAGGACTCAGGAATGATTTTGAGAAGGAAAAATGGTTTATTGATGGATGGATGGACTTGGGAGCTTTCTGTTTCAAGCCTGAGCCCCAAACAAGATTTTTGAGTTCCTTTTATACAAAGAGGAAAGGCTAAATGGTCTTTTTGTTTCAGTTCTCAATAGTTTTGAATTAGCATATAGCTTCCACATCCTAGGTAAGCTTTAGCATGGACTTCATACATTCTAGATAAGCTTTTAGCACATTTGGTTTGCATTTTCCCTGAATATTTAAAGTTTATAGAGTTTGCATTGATAAACTGTTTCCTGGGACTGGAGTCGTTGCCATTGTTACCAAGGGCAGGGCTGCAGCCTCTCACCATCCCACACCCACAAGTCAGGACAGACACTTAGGTTAAGGTTACCTCCGAAGAGACAAAGAGCCTCCCACCCATAGCCCACATCAACATCACTACTACAATTTCTTCCATTACTAATCACAATAGTTTCCCAGCAGAACACCAGTAAGTCCACTCTAATCCATACTCTATTCCTCCATCCTGTGGACCCCCAGGATGTTTATGTCCAGTCCCCTCTATATTAAGATGGTGCTTAGATTCCACATGGATGATGGATGCAATTCTCATGCTGCAGCTGTAGGCACTCTTGGCTGCCTGGTGTGGTGGCTGACCCTCTTCACCTCAGCATAAATTTTGCTCATAAAATTATCCTATGTAGTATATTAAATGGCATAATTTACATATTAATTGCAAACAATTTTTTTTATGTGACAGGAAGAAAACCTAATATTTCAGCAAAACAAAGAAAATGTATATGTTTTATTAAAACTGTCCTCCACCATGAACAGCAGATGTAGAAAATACTCACTTTGGGAAAAAGGAATTATGAGCTGAAACTTTCTAAGTCTTTCATGATACTTTCACTAATCAGTCACATTTGAAAATGCATATTCCACTTGACAGATTTTGGACATCAGTTCCCCCATCCTTCAGGATAACATGGGGAGAAAAATGCTTCCATATGCTACAAGTTAGTTTCTTCATTTTTCTGAGGGATTGGTGGGGTTGGGGGTGGAAGTGAGGAGGATGTTAGCAGGGCCAAGGGACAGAAGTCAAAGAAAGGACAGGAAAAAATACCCCTTAGTTACATGTATTGTTAAAATCGATTTTCATTCTTTTCAGTCTTAATCACTGTTACATTGAGTGCTGATTTTTCTAGGAAGTATTGAACTCATTGGAATTTAATTATTTCGTTATTCTTCAAATCACCTAAAAACATGCCAATGCTTCTAAAATTTAATTTGATAATTTAAGTTCTGATAATTGATAATTCTTCCCTTCAGTGAAAAATATATTTTCAGCGACTCTGAAGATATCAAAGACAAAAGGCTAAAAGAATTTAGACTGAAGATGCTTAAAAGTCCTTAAAATCTCTACATTCTCTTGTTTCCTATTATTCTTGTTGTTTTTGTCTTTTTTTGTTTTGTGTTTGTTTTGTGGGGAAAATTAAACAATGAAGACTCAGTTCTTATCTTGACAAGACTCCCATGACTGCTAATTACTCCCCTCCACCCTGTTTTTAAGACTTTGTCAAAAGGAAAGAAATATATCATCTCATCTTTAGCTCAAAAGTCAAGTTATATTTGAGCCTATTAGCGAAACGATATTTGGAATATGTTATTCTTTATTGGAAAATATGATTTTCTTTTTCAAGTGGAAGTACAATTTGTTCTTGAGATACTGGAGATGGTCTTATGCAAAATTCTATGTTAGAGTTAAAAAAACATTTTAATGTTAACAGTATTTAAACCCTGTATCTTAAATATTTAATTTATAAGACAATATAATCCTTGTTCTGTTTAGTGTTTCTTGTGGTGGGGATAAGGAAATAACTGAGTAATTGGGATACAGAGGGTAGATGCTAGCCTGGGCAACATGAGAAAATCTAACTGAGGAGAAACCAAGGGCCAGAAAGGCTGTGAAACTGGGCAGCTTTATGAATCCAGGCAGCAGGAATTAAGAGTGTCCTCAAACCACTATCTCTGCGATGAATCAGTTCTACTTCTAATTTCATCTTTGTAGATACTATTTTGAAGATACCAGTCTCAAAAGAATGTTACCATTTGGCATGGCTGAAGTCATAAACATGCCACTTCGACAAAGAGAAAGCAGGATACTTGATAAGTCCAACCAGACTGCATAAAACGGGGGCAAGGTATTTTCTCAAAGGAATTTGGTATGCTGTAGGATAGGGTATAAATTGGAGGCAGGGGCGAGGAGACGTTATAATAAATGTCATATTCTTGGTTTGGGGAAACCAAGAGCTGGCCATAAAAGTCATGGATGGTAGCTCCCCACTCCCTTTCCTTGTTTTATTTATTTATTTTTTTTTGTTTTAAAAAACATGCCTGTTTTAAGGTTATTTTCTTTCAAAGTCTTATCAGTCTGAAAAACAAATTAATATTTAATTTATCATTTCACATCATGGTAAATATAATCATGTACTAGTTTAAGAATTGTTTCAGTTGAAATCTATACTTGGGAGGGAGAGCAAAAGGTAAATGATGCTATATAGTACTTAATGAAAATAATGGTTAGAAGGGAGTAAATATTTCTAATTTAGTCCAAGTACAGAGAACTGTCAAAAAGGATTTACCAGGCAAATAGGAAATGAAGCAGAATAACCACTTGTGCAAAGAAATCTTTTGACAGAAACTTTCTGTGTTGCAAAAGCATTCTTCTTTTGGGTTTAGAGCACAAGAGACAAAATGAAAAGCTTCCTCTGACACTTCTGACTGTTAAATATTTTCGCTAGTAATATAACCTAATCAGAAATAAGGGAATGCGATTTCATCTTCCATAGTCACATACTATGAAATAGCTACGGCTTTAAAATATTTGAAGTCACTTGTAGAGATAGTTTGAAAATTATATTAGTTTCCTTCTGCCAATGAAAAACACATGCTCCAGGAATGTACATATTGAAATAAGAGTGCGAAATTAACTCTATTTGGTTTAGTACATAAGCAGACGTGTCTTCTGTCAGGAGACTGGATCTTCCTATAAGAAGCATAATACGGAAAAGTAAAAAAACGCATACATTTTGGTGTTAGAATACCTCAGTTCCAGAACCAACTTTGCTCTCTGACCTTGGGTAATTTACTCAAATTCATTTAATCCATTTTCCTTTCTGCCTCCCTTGGTGATGCCTAAAATATTTCATGAAGATTTTAACATCTACTCTAAGCCCCTACAAATTAGCAGGCCCTTTATAAATGTGTCAAACATTCCGATGGTCCCCAGGTTCACCATGAAGGGAAAAATCCTTTCTGATATTAAAGCACTGACAAAAATTTGAAAGGACATCAGTTAATTCAAGGCACTAAAACATAAGCACCAAATTTCAGTCACTTTGCAAATCTCTGAAAACACCCTCTCTTTCTCATTCACAAAGACACTGGCCTATAAGCATTGCGAAGTTCATATGTAATCATCATTGTTCCCATTCCTTGAAGCATTTATGCTTTGAGAGATATTTTTTAGGAATGAGTCTTTCATTCAATATATGCAACAATTGAAAGTAGTAATAATACTGACAATGATTTTCAAATTAAATAAGTTTGCTCAACATGTCTTCATTAAGGAGTGATTAAAAAATCAAGTGATATTTGCATATATAAATATTTTTCAATGCATGTGCAAAGTAAAATGTGTTAGAAAAAGGAAATAAACCAAAATACTGCCAATAGCTATTGTTGTGTGCTGGAATTTGTGGATTTTGGATTTCTTCCTTACACCTTTCTACCTTTTCTGTATTTCCTATAGGTATCATTTTTTAAAAAATTATTAAAGTGTGTCACTCATACATAAACATACATAAACTATAAGTGTATAGTAATAGTTGTGACCTTATAAAACAAACATACATAACATTATACAGGGCTCTCACATCGCCCTACCACCAATACCTTGCATTGTTGTGAAACATTCTTAATTAATTATAAAACAGCATCCTCAAAACATTACTATTAACCAAAGTATCTTACATTTGGTGTATTTTCCCCCTACCCACCCTATTATTATTATTATTATATCATTTATACATGAACATACATAGAAAGTAAGTGTAGAGTAAAAGTTGTGAACTTACAAAGCAAACATGCGTAACATCATTCTAGGGTCCCATACATCAACCCACCACCAACACCTTGTATTATTGTGAGACATTTCTTACAAATTATGAAAGAATATCGTCAAAATTTTACTAACTATAGTCCATATCTTACATTTTGTGTATTTTCCCCAGCCTACCCTATTGTTATTTTTTAACATAGATATTTTATTACAGAAGTTGTGAACTTATAAAGCAATCATGCACATGTGCAGAATTCCCATACAACATCCCTCCATCAACACACCACACTGTGGTAGAACATTTGTTATGATTATGAGATAACATCACCCGACTATTACCACTAATCCTGAGCCATAGTGTACATTTGGCACAATTTACATACCACCTTATTATCAACACTGTAAATCTTTGACATAGATGCATGAATATTACAGTATTGCTGCTAACCACAGTCCACAGATCTCTCCAGTTGTATTTTTCCCATGCTTCTTCACATTCCCACTACATGCAGTAGTGATGTACATCTGCTTTAGCTCACAAAGGACACTTTGCATCTGTACTATCAACAATTCTCGTCCACCTCTGGGTTACTGTGTTATTCAGTCCCTAGATTATTCTCTAGCTTTCTTTCAGTTGACATTTACATCCCTAGACTAGCCTTTCCAGCCGCATTCCCATTTATAAACCAGCTGTTATTCACTTATAATGTGATTGCCAGAAACTCTATACATTTCCACACTTTTACAGTAGAGTTAATTAAAACTTCTACATACATTAAGCATCAGTAGTCCATCTCAGTCCTCTTATATTCTTTAAGAATCTACCACCTACCACCACGTCTTTGAAGGTGTTTTCTTACATTTTCTTCTAGAAGCTTTATGGCTCTTGCTTTTATATTTAGGTTTTTGATCCATTTTGAGTTAATTTTTGTATAAGCTGTCATATAGGGTTCTTCTTTTTTCTTTTGACTATGGATATCCAGTTCTTTCAGCACCACTTGTTGAATTTGCTGTTTTGTCTAAACTGGGTGTGTTTGGCTGGCCCGTCAAAAATCACTTGAACATAGATGTGAGGGTCTGAACCATTAGTATGGATCCATCAGTCTGTGTGTCTGTCTTTATACTAGTACGCTGCTGTTTTACCGCTGTAGCTAGGTTATATGATTTAAAGTCCAAAAGTGAGAGTCCTCCAACTTTACCTTTCCTTTTTAAAATGTTTCTGGCTATTCAGGACCCCTTATCCTTCCAAATAAATTTGATAATTGTGTTTTCCACTTATTTAAAAAATGCTGGTGGAATTTTTATCAGAATTGCATTGAATCTGTATATCAATGTGGGTAGAATTGACATCTTTATTATTTTTAGTCTTCCAATCCATGAGCATGGAGTGTTTTTCCAACTACTTAGGTCTTTTTTGATTTACTTTAAGAATGAATTGTAGTTTTCTGAATATAAGTGTTTTACAACCTTGGTTAACTTTATTTCTAAATATTTGATTCTTTTAGTTGCTGTTGTAAATGGAGTTTTTTTCCTGACTTCCTCCTTAGATTGTGCATTACTAGTGTCTTTTGAAGTCTATTTCTTTTGATACAAATACAGCTACTCTGTTTTTTTCTTTTCTTTTCTTTTCTGTTACTGCATCATGCAATAACTTTTTCCAGCCTTTCACTTTCAATCTATTGGTAAACTTGGGTCTAACATGAGTCTCTTACAGATCGCATATAGAAAGTTCATATTTGCTGATCCATTCCACCAGTCCGTGTCTTTTTTGTTTTGTTTTGTTTTGTTTTGTTTAATCCATTAAGAGTCAATGTTATTACTCTAAAGGCAGTTCTTATTTCACCCATTTTGACTTTTGTGTTCTATCTGTCGTATTTTATTTTCACCACTTTTTTGAGACTTTTAGTTAATTTATGATATAATTTTCATTTTTAGACTCTCTCTTTTCTTTTCAGACTGTCACACACCCTTCAGTATTTCCTGCATGGTTAGTCTCTTTGTTATAAACCCCCTCAGTTTTATTTACCTATGAATATTCTAAACTCATCCTCACTTTGGAAAGACAATCTTGCCAGATAAAAGATTCTTGGCTGAAAGTTTAGTGTTTTTTTTTGCAATATCCTAACCATATCATACCACTGCCTTCTTGTCTCCATGGTTTCTGATGAGAAATTGTCACTTAATCTTATTGACAATCCCCTATATGTTAGCATTGCTTTTTCTCTTGCTGCTTTCAGAATTCTCTGTCTTTGACATTTTGATTACTATGTGTCTCAGAGTTAGTCTATTTGGATTTATTCAGAAGGGAGTATGTTTTACCTCTTGGTAATGAATATCTATATGCTTCAATAGGGTTGGGAAATTTTCCACCATTATTTATTCCTTCTGCCCCTTTTCCTTTCTCTTCTCCTTCTGGAACACCTGTGACATGCCTGTTTGTATGTCTCTTGCTGTCATTTAGTTTCCTGAGAACCTGTTCCATTGTTTCCATTCTATTTTTCATCTGTTCTTTGGTATGTTCCCTTTTGGAGGTCATGTTTTCAAGCTCACCAATCCTATCTGGGTGGGAAAAAGCTTGTTACTATCATCACTGTGATTTTCAATCAACCCAGCTTCCCCTCATGCTGGAGGTGGAATAAAAGTGGCAGCTACTGGGAAAAGGAGTTGGCCCAGTGGTTAGGGCATCTGTCTACCATATGGGAGGTCTGCGGTTCAAACCCCGGGGCCTCCTTGACCTGTGAGGAGCTGGCCCACGTGCAGTGCTGATGCGCACAAGAAGTGCCCTACCACGCAGGGGTGCCATGCCACACAGGGGTGTCCCCTGCATAGGGGAGCCCCACGCGCAAGGAGTTCGCCCCGTAAGGAGAGCCGCCCAGCGTGAAAAAAAGTGCAGCCTGCCCAGGAATGGCGCCGCCCACACTTCCCGTGCCGCTGACGACAACAGAAGCAGACAAAGAAACAAGACGCAGCAAATAGACACAAAGAACAGACAACCAGGGGAGGGGGGGAATTAAATAAATAAATCTTAAAAAAGAAAAAAAATGGCAGCTACTGGCTTTTTTCTAACTTGGACAGTTCAAACTTAAGTTGTTCTGATTATACTTTAGCCAGCAGAATTTACTAATCAGTAGCTGAAATCAGTGGCCAACTGTCTCTTCCTCCTCTGTTTTGGGAAGTGGAGTTCCTAACTCAAGCCACTGAAAATCTCCCAAGGCAGCTTGCTCCGCCAGAGTAGGATGATCACTAGCCTCTCAAGCATGGCCTGTATTTTCCCGGGGAGGCTGTTGCACATCCCCACAGCTTCCTCCCTACTGGAGGTGGGGCTGGGACTTAGGCTAGAGCTGCAATCTGATTTGCACTATTATTTTCAGTCTCCCCACTTACCCTCATGCCAGGCACAGAGCAAAAATGGCAGATACAGGCCTCTTTTTAACTTGTACAGGTTCAAACTTTAGCCATTTTTAAGATTATACTTTAGCCTGCCAAATTTACTAATCAGTAGTTGAAGTTGGTGCCCAACTACTCTTCCTCCCCCATTTTTAGGAAGTGGAGTTTCCAATTCCAGTTAGAGAATAGCTCCCAAGGTGGTGGTTTGTCCCACCAGTGGAGGATGGACGCCAGCCTCTGGGTGTGGCGTGCTCTACTCATAAATCTTCTCAGCAGATAGGCAGTCTCCTCCCTCCATTCTTTCAAGGATATTGCAAGATGCTCTTCTGGTCTCTTGGAGCCCCCAAACAGTGCTTTAGATAGCTCTGGGTGATTACTAACTGTCCTATAGCACAAACTGACCTCTAGGAGTTCCTTACTCTGCCTCCATCTTGCTGTTTGTCTTATAGGAATCATTTTTGTAAGTAGAAACTAAAATCCTTCAAGTATTGTATTTTAAAGAACATAGTTGTTAAAGTATTCACACTTAAACCTAGTAAAGATTTTTGCTAGACTGTAACCAGTCATAGACCAGGGAAATTCTGGGTCTTTCTGAATGTTTTGATAAGTTAGCAGGTCTAAAAGGGCCACTGAGTTTCTCTTTCTTTCCCATGCCTGATTTAGGAAAGATAGATTTTCTTAAGTTCAGGGTTGCTAGGGAAAAGATTTCATGTATAAGAGCAGATATAATTTCTATAAAGCAAAAATTAAATAAAAAAATTAAGTGACCAGGAAGTAGGTTCTGTTTCTACTCTTATATTTACAATATGTTTTTGTCTTTAGGGGATCTAAGATTAGTATCTTTATCTGGTAATATTTGTTTGATGATTTGGTTTTATGATTTTCTTCAACTCAGGTCTTTTAAATTTTTTTTTTTGAAATAATTTCAAACTTGCAGGACAGTTGGAAAAATAATAGAAATCGAATACAGAAGAACTCCAATATACTCCCTATCTAGATATCCAGATTTATCAACTATTAATATCTTGCCTTATTTGTTGTGACATTCTATCTATCATTATCTTTCTTTGTATCCACCTATTATCTATCTATCTATTTATCTATCTAATCTCCTAAACATTTAAGAGTAGGTTCCATCTATCATACTACTTGAACATTTAATACATCTATATATATTTCCTAAAACAAGGATATTCACTTGTATAACCACCTTAAATACAGTTTTTATAGCTCCTTTTAAAAGTAGAAAAGTGCATTAACATACTTTCAGAAGAACATTAGTTTAAAAACACTAAAGAACTCTCTCTAAAGTATAGTGTGGTTAATTTTTCCACAGGGTGTAGTTTGAAACAGTTCTTGAAAAGTGGCAAAATGGCTACATTTGAAGCAGGCTAGGTAGGGAATCAATAGATGGATCTGGAACCTGACAAAAAGTCCACGTGGGCATCAATATCCCCAAGAACGTTGCTGGAAAACCCTCACAAGAGTTTGCCATTCAGAATGAAATTTCCTCCAGACACCAGAAGAAGCCCTGGATATTTCCCAAGGACCTTATCTTTGGGTTCTCCCAGGGGATTGATGGTTGGCATAATCAATCAAAGCAGTCAACAGGTGGGATTACTCCAACTCCATTAGCAAAGTGGCAGAATAATTAGTGGTTTAAAAAGCAAACAAAGGCTTTTCGCTCTCTCTTGCCTTCACCCAGTCCAGGTGCCTGTTCCAGTGCCTGTTCATGCTCTATTCTGGCCTTCATCATCCCCACCTGGGTCAATATACAAGTAAACCTGGGGATTTATAATCCGTAAAGGGTAATTGTATTCTATAAATCAGGCCTCTTTATCACTTTCCAGCCCTTTCCTCTCTACGTGGGACCCATGGTCTGTTATTTTCTCCCATTTCTTTGTCCTCCCTACCTTAATAAATTATTGGCCTAACTAACCCAATGTGCTCTTGAAATTCATTTCTTGTTGCTTAGTCAGGACCTAGACAAAATCCAATTATACATTCATTATGCAAGAATTCATTGTGAATTGACTTTTTAAAATTTCTTTTCAGATGGCAAGACTTGGCTACTGGACAAGGAATATTAAAGGTATAAAAAGTATGAAAATCTTGATTTTAGAACCAAGATTGCAATTTAGCTTAGAGTAATATGAATTGACTTTTTTTTTTTTTAAGCAGGAGTTCTTAACCCTCTTTGTTCCATGGACCCCTTTGCCAATTAGGTGAAAATTATGGACCCCTTACCAAGTCCACACTATACTGTGTACTATTTAATAAATATATCACATCCCCACCAACTTGTCACCCCAAGAATAATGTTTTTTTTTAAATTTCCATTCAAGCTCATGGACCCCTTGTTAAGAACCCCTGTTTTAAAGCATTTTATAGACAATTGGTTCTTGACATGGCCTTTTAAAATATATATATTTTTAAACAAGCACACAAACATTTGAGACTGTAATGTGCAAAAGAGAGAGAATCAGAATTCGCTTGGGTTGAAATGGGGCTACCTGCTTGCCCCATCTTTCCTGCTCATCTTTTCCATAATAGAGAAATAAGGAATTCTTCAGAATCCTGAGAATTTCTCAAATCTTCATTAGAAAACTCTTCTTATGGTCTAAGATTTATTACAGTGTCTTAGTTTTATATACGTAATCTGGCTTACGTTTGGAGGGGTAGGCGGAAGCAAGGATTGAAAAAGGGAAAGAGTCAGTCAGAGATGTAATGCCCACACTTACCCCACTTCCTAACTCTCCTACGTTACCTCTATCACTCCAATAGATCACAAAAATGCTACTTTGTAAATGATGAGCCCCTGAAAATATAAGGGACATTGACAAAATATCATTTTTTTTATTCTTGCAGCAAATAAAATAATGAGCAATAGGTAATTTAAAGTACTCATATTTCAGGGACAGGGTTTTGTGGGGCAATTACCGAGTTAACCAGAGGATGATTTTTGGCCAAAATTCACAGGTCATTTAAGTATATTTTTAAAAAATGCAAAAGGATTTAGAATCAGTATTTCCTCTGAGGAGGAGACCTGGTAGCAGGAGTTGGGTGTGTTTAAGTATCTAAAAAGCTGTAAAACTACTTGAGCAGCAGAATTAGGTTTAAGATCCAGAATGATAACACATTTCATTTAGAAAGAAGTCTTTTATGCCACTGTTTAATATTAAATATTTAAATGGTATTTTTTCCTGGGGGTCTCTGATTTGTAGCATTTGTATAAATGACAATATTTATTAACTACTGACCCTCAGTCTTTTTTTATTTTTTGATATTTACTGTAAGCTTTATTTTAGTAAGGAACTACTTTCTAGTTCAAGTTTGCTAAGAGTTTTTTAAAAATTGTCTCTCTTTTTAGATCACAAAAAAAGTTACATTAAAAAATATAAGAGGTTCCCATATCCCCATCCCCATATCCCCATACCCCACTCCCCATCCCCACCCCCACTCCTCCCATATCAACAACCTCTTTCATCAATGTGGCACATTCATTGCATTTAATTAATACACTTTGGAACACTGCTACACTGCATAGATTATAGTTTACATTGCAATTTACACTCTTCCTCAGTCCATTCAGTGGGTTTGGGCAAGATATATAATGTCCTGCATTTATCCCTGCAATATCATTCAGGATAACTCCAAGTCCCAAAAATGCCCCCATATCACACCTCTTCTTCCCTCTCCCTGCTCTCAGCAACTCTTGTGGCCACTGTCTACACATCAATGATACAATTCCTTCCATTGCTAGAGTCACAATAATTCTGTAGTAGAATGCCAGTAAGTCTACTCTAATCCATATTTTCTTCCTCCATCCTGAGGAGCCTGAGATGGTGATGTCCACTTGATCTCTAAAGTGAGAGGGGGCTTAGTCCCCATGGCTGTTGGATGGGATGCTCCTGCTTGCAGTGGTAGACACTCTTGTTTCCCTGGTGTGGTGGTTGATCATTGTCACCTCCTTATTAGCTGACCTGGGTAAGTTGAATGAACCAGAGAGTAGGTGTTGCAACTCTGCTAAGGCTCAGGGCCCAGCTGGCACATGGATAGTCCAGAGATTCAAGTTTCCTGAGCATACACCAGCCCCAGTGCCAACCACAGTTTCAGTAAAAGTGACAGAAGAGGGATGCATAGAGAGGTCACATCTGAGTCCAGCTCCATCACACTCAGGAGCACAAATTCCAAAGTAAGGCCCACTGACAAGGCACTGAACTCCAGAACCATCTGCCATGACCATAGGACCTGGGTGTCTCCATAGCCCTCAGGAGCATCTGTACCTGGGGTTGTATCTACTTTGGCTGTCTCTGGGATCCTACTGAGATGTACGTAAGTGCCACCCCCTGATGACCTCCTGACCCATTTTGAAATCTCTTAGCCATATAAACTCATTTGTCTTTACCATTTCTCCCTTTTATTCAAGGTCTTTTTCTAGTTGCATCACCAGCTGGTGCTTGGCAGTATTCCCTCAATGCCAGGGAGGCTCATTTCTGGAAGTCATGTCCCTCTCTGGGAGGAAGGTAATGCATTTACATGCTGAGTTTGACTTAAAGAATGGCCACATTTGAGCAACATGGAGGCTCTCAGGAGGTAACTTTTAGGCACCCTGCAGTTCTAGGACTAGTTGAAATGTCAAGCACACAGGCTATAAGCATAGTCATCAGTATCAAGGGCCCATCATTGGACCATCCTTCTTCACTGGTCTTTGCCCTTGCACTTCGGGGATTGTTGCATCCCTCATCAATGATACCCCACACCCCTCTGTAATCCAAACCTCTTCAAAAATGAAGCCCAATATATAGTCCTAGCAACCAGAGAGATGCAACAGTTCTCAATTATTGGACTAAAATGTGTATTTCTTTAAGTATGTTATTCAAGCTTATAGGGGTTGAGACTTTTTTTTTCTTTTTTCTTTTTCTTATTTATAAGTCTGGCACTGAGAAGAAGCAATATTAAACAGTAACATTGACATGAGTAGTACTGCTTAAAAATGTTTACTTTAGGGGGAAAAAGTATTAAAGTTCTTGTTTGAACTTTAAAAATGAGAAAAAAAATACATTTAGTAGTATTGTTATATAAGCTTTATTTTCCAAGACCCCAAAGTGCATATACTGCCCTAGCATTGCAATAAATATTTAGTTTGTGCTTTCTGTGAATTCAAGCACATAAATACATTGAAAGGGAAAAATAAATGCACTTGTTCATTTTTATTTAAAATTTCATTTTTCATTTCTAAATATGGTTCTGAGCATGGAGTATACTCAGAGAATGCTGCAGAGAACTATCTTCCGGGAAAATATCCATATTATATTAGTGAATAACTTTAAAATGAGAATAATTGATTCTATTTCAGGTTTCAACTGGTTACATGGCCCCGATCATTTTTATATTGGCAATGGACTCATTATTTAAAATTTTAAATCAGTTTTTATTCATATATGTATTATTTGCTTCATAAAACCAATATATCCATCATTTATGGATATTTTCAACATGCAGCACATGAAACTGCAAATTTACTATTTAACATTCACTTGCTTATCATTTAGAGAAATAATCTCAGCAATTTCTCTTGAGAGTTTATTCACTGGAAAAAGAACTTTTTAAAAGAATCTGGACTTTGAGGCAAAACAATTGGCATTGTCTGATCTGTCTGGATAAATGTTTGTACTTTATAGCAGTTTCCTAGCATTCTCCCTTTAAACAATGCCTGGTCTTAAAATCAACACTGCGTTCAATGAAGCTTCTATTTTTGTTTTTCTTGATCAGTACCAGGGGAAGAGTATAATGGGTTCTTCAGAAAGCTTTTTCAGGGTGACATGGAACTTAAGGGAGGGTTAATCATCTAATGATTTCAAGACAGTTTGAATGCTTGCTACCCAGTACACTTTTTGTAAACACTCGATTCTTGATGAGTGCCTGAAGGGCTAAAACATTGACTTCACATTTCTGCTACATTTATAAGGATAAAGCTGTACACATGTACTAAGCATGTGAGAAAGGAACTACCCCATCCATTTGCCAGAGCTCAGCTTAAAAAACAAGACAAAATGAAACAATGTAAGACAGCTTATAATATGAGTTTGTGGGCTAGTTTGATTTTTTAAAAATATGAGGACATATCTAAAAGAAAAATACAGATTTGTACTGAATAGAAATATATTTTAAAATCAAAGTATTAAACAGCAGAGTGAGATTTGGAAATGCTTGATTTAATGTTAAGGAAGTACACGATAAATAACCCAATTTTTATGAAATCAAGTTTGCACAGTAAAAATCCAGAAATTGAGTGTGGGAAGGGTTGGACATAAAATGCACTTTTACAGGAAAGCATGGCAATTTGGAGGCTGAATATTTTTAAATAAAATTTTATTTATGCTATTTTTTTACCTGAACTTTTTAATGTTTAAAACCTGCATTTGATAGTTGTTGAATTATAGGGCACTTCAGAAGGGAATTAACAGTTTCATAGTTTCCTTCTCCTTGAACCAAACTGAAATCCTTTAACAAAAACTCTTTTGACAGTGACTCACTAGCAAAGAATAGCTTAAGGTCCTGTTTAAAGAACCTCAATAATACCAAAAGGCAGAAGAGGATATGAAAAGAAAGAAAATCTGGACTAACTATGGCCTAAAAAATTAATTTAAGACATTCTTTTTCCCCTTCCTTTCTTCCAACAAAGTAATAACAGTTGGGAATCTTTTACAGGAAATTGGCCTCAAGCAGTACATGAAATACAGAGAATGGAGAGACAGAATTTAAGCTTAAATTGTTTCAAAGACCTCTGACAATATTGTCCTTAAATATGCAAATAGAAGACTGTAAAGACGGAATTAGGAAAGCCTGTCTGTTAGGGCAGAGAAATGGGATTCTATGCCAATACCTAGACTCCAGGCTGAATAACTCTATATTATGAGTTCTAAAATACTTCATGTTAGTTTCTAAGGAAAATGTTGTAAGCATTGTGGCAAAAATCAGATTATATTAATAGTCTCTGTTAAAGTTACCATAAATAATGTATACATTTTTTAAAAAATATGATTTTTCAACTTCACCATTTACCTGCACATAGGAATTACACTGTACTTTATATAATACTAAAAGCTAAATTTGACCTGTGATTACATTTATATGGGTTATAAATAAATACAAACATACTCCAGATCATGTACATATACATCATAGCTATAAATATACACAATGTGTGTATACACAAACACATACACATGTATGCATACACACACATATATGTAATATACTTTAGCAACAAATGTCTACTTTTTAAGGTTTAAGACAAACCAAAAATGATGTACTCACATAGTGGAAAAAACAAATGAGACAGAACTAAGACATCTATGAACATTCATGGTTAATGTGAGAGTCAAAATTAAGATATCAAAACCCCAAAGATTAGAATATACATATATCATCTCTATAAAGTGGGGTTAGGATCTGTTATACATGACTGTCTGGTTTCAGGATCTAATTATTTTTTTTGCAGGTATGTGAAGTTGGTATAAAAATAAGATTCTGTAAGAAATAAACTTAGAATTTTGAAGACATGGTCCTACTAAAAGGATAAAGAAGATGGTGGCAAGTGAACCCAAAAGGGGGCCAGTTATGACATAATGGACCATGAGAGTGAGAAAGGCCAGGTGTCTTCAGAGGCTGCATCTTCACAAAGTTGATGAGAAACAGCATTCTTCCTTGAGTTCTTTTATGCTCTTGGCTAATTCTAGGAAGGGATTGTGGTAGACCTATTAGACCTGCTGGGTTTGCGTATAAACTGCTAACCCAAGTTCCCACAGCAGTGGTTATGCTTAGTGCAGCCAGAAGAGATATGGAGGGGCACTGCCCTAGACATAAACTTCCAAAGACAGTATAGACAACACATCGAACTTATGGTAAATAAAGACAATACTTAAGAGAGCCATTCCTTTATCTTATGGGCACACTCATCAACTACTTAGAAAATGAATTAAGTTTACCAGGACTTTTAACATGTTGACTATCTCTCTGCATATGATTAAGAATAGAAAAGATAGCATCATAATCATCAGGCATATATCTAGAATAGGAGAGATAAAGCTACCATACTTACTACTAATCAATGCACAAGTTCCTCTTTGAGCTGAAATTAACAGATCTAAGGTCCAAGTTTGCAATTCCATACATCTCTCCATGGGAGCAGGCCATAATGCCAATTGTGTTTAAGTTCTACTTACATTGCTCTGGTAATCATTGCTCCACTTAGCATGCCCTTCACAAAGCCAGCATGCTGCAGCACTGTTGACCCTAGAGAGAAGCAAGGAAGGTAGGCTCCAGTATTTCACTGGCTAGAGCCAGTCTGGAGATAATATCCATTGTACATCTGGCCATATCTAGCCATTGCTGGCTGCTGCAGGAGTCTGAAACTGCAATGTACTCTCCATCCACTTCTGGAGCATGCTCAGAGGGGATTTCATCCAGTTCCAACCACAGGGTCAGACACATCTTTCCTTGACCCCAATAAAATAGCCAGAGAGGTTTAAACCCTGTTAGGCAGTGACTAATGCCCTAACCAGCAGAAAGTAACTATAGAAGAATAACCATTGCCCCTCATCAACCCCTTAAAAATAAGGGTGTGAACTTTCTGAGGGGGAAGTTGAGGCAGGTTAGTACAGGGAAACGATGAAAACATGAGCCACAACATGGCCAACAGACAACATGACTGACAGACAACATGGCCATGAGACCCTGCTGGGACCTAGACCCTGATCTTGAGGTCCCAGTTAACTCTTTCTGGGACATCCCTTTGGCCCTGGGTATTACAAATAGTCCTCACCACTGGCCCCCACCATTGGTGGTATAGTCAATAATAGCTGGGAACCCTCCTCTTAGCATCAGCAAGGGGAGGAATAATTAATAGCTTAAAAGGTGATCACAAGGCAGAGCTCACTCTCTTTGTCTAGAAGAGCCTGCACCAAATCTCAGTGTGTATTTCTATCTTCCCCTCCTATCTCTCAGCAAGCTCTATTCTTCCTCCCACATCCCAATAAATTCTTCTTACTCTCGTAACTAAACATGATGATAATAATAGTAATGTGAAAGTTTGGTATGGGGCTAGGATTATATAATTAAATAATTAAATGTAAAATACTTTTTACAGTTCTCCAAATACTTAGTAATATCTCCCAAATCCCACAAATAATAATAGCAGGCACTTAAATAACATATATTATGTGTTAGGCAATGTTCTACAAATTTATGTTAACTTGTTTATTGCGCATAACAACACTTTGAGGTAACTTGATTGCAGTTGATGTCAATAATAGTTTCCTTTCCTTCCAACCTTGATTCATGCCTGCTGGGAAACAGTGTTGTGTATGCTGATGGTGATAAGTGAGCAATGTCCAGCTCTCTTCCCTAATAAAAACAATCTCAGACATCCTCCTTCATGTTGATTTAATTTTAATTATAATTCTACATAAAAATGGTCCAACACACTATGTATAAACTCTTTGTGTTTGTAAATCTAATAAAACTATAAAGCCAAATATATATACAATTTAAAAATTAAGAAACCTATGAAACTATTATTGAAGCATTGATTTCTTACAACTGATGTTACTCTTTGATTGTAACTAATTTGTTGCTGGGGGGCAAGTATCATATAATATATACCCATGTTCTGTCTTTCTCATATACCAAAGTGATTTTTTAAACTATAGTTCATTATTTAGTCACCATAATTGTCAATGTTTTACTGTTCCATTTGTACAGTGGTAATTTTTAAATTTAGCAATTGCTATTTTGGTGGGCCCATCAGTTTTATAGTATTCCCTAAAGTGTAACTCTGAAGATTTAAAGCAATTACTATTTAATGAGAAGTTCTTTTTTGAAACAAATAAAAATACTTCACACAAAATGCCTTTGGGATAACAAGTCACATTTTCCTACTATTGAATAAATTATGAAATAAAAATGATGCTCCATCTAATGTCTTCCAGTCAGGCTTGGAAGTCTACCACTCAACTGAAACTGCCTGGCAAGGCTTCCAGTGATGTCCAAATTGCTAAGGCAATGATCAGTTGTCAATCTTCATCATAACTTGACAACCAGCAGCATCTGACACTGTTGATTACTCTATCTTTCTTGAAACATGCTTGTTACTTGTCTTTTAGTATACCATACTATCCTTGTTTACCTCCCACCTCTCTGGCTACTTTTCACTTTCCTTTGCTGATTCCTCCAAATTTCCCTGACCTTTAATATTGAAGAGCTAAGGCTCAATCATCCTACCTTTTTCCTATCTATTTGGGATCCCACATGCTGTTCCCCCATACTTGTGCTAATGCACGTATAAACCATCTTTGTGCTATTTTTGGCTCCCAAATTATATCTCCAACCCAGATCTCTTGCAGACTCATATATTGAATTGTTTTCTAGACAGCTCCACTTGGATGACTTCCAGGCATATCAGACCTAATATATCCCAAACAAAACCCAAACACTTGAATATCTTTTCCCCCTCCCCTAGCTTTTCTCAAAGCTTCTCCTATCTTGTATATGTTAACTCTGTTCTTTAGTTCTCAGGCCTAAAAACTTGGAAACATTTTTCAGGTGCTCATTCTATCCACAGTCCCCTACCCAAAATCCTCTTTGCTCAGTCCTTAAAATGTGTTCAGAATTCACCTTCTTCTCATTTCAATTTAAGTTACCATCTCTTTGCACCTGATGTCAACAAGCTACCATGTTCTCTTATTTGGATTGTTGCATTAGCCACCTCACTGGCTCACTGCTTCTTATTTTGAAATGTTATGGCTTATTTTTAACAGTGCAACCAGAGCAATTCTTTCCAAATATGTCACATCACTTTAATCTCTTGCTCAAAACCCTCCACCAAAAACAAACGAACAAACGAAAACCCTCCAATGACTCCCATTACACTCAGAGTAAAACTAAGTCCTTATGGTGACCTACAAGGCCCTGACCAAATTGGTCCCATGCCTTCTCTGTCCTACTATTTTCATCGTGCTCATTCTGCCCCAGAACAATGACCTCCTTGCTAGTTCTCTAATACAGCAGGTATCCTGTATCCTCAGGACCTCTCTTTAGATGGTCCTTTGCTGGATAAAATCAAAGTTTGTTCCACTTCCTTGTACAATTCTGCTTTTGCATTAAATAGGTACTTTCTTACTGAAGACTTTGTTGACCATATTATTTTAAGTTGTAACTGCAATCTCTCCCCTATCCAAGTCTACCCACCACTGGACTCTTCATCTCTTTCCTATCCTGCTTGATTTTTCTCATTATTAGCAATATCTTACTTTCAATGTATTTTTATTTAATTATTATTTAGTGTCCTCTTTTCTTCACTGAAATGTATACTCTATGAAGTCAAGTTATTTTGTGTGTTTAATTTCTGCTTTATCCCCAGGACCCATAAAAGTGATCAATAAATACTTCTGCAAAATTATCCTTTAGTATCATTTTAGATATGGGTCAGTTGTTACTCTGTCATTGGGAAATACTGAACTAATGGTGGGTACGTGTTTCCACAAATAAAATATTCAAACTCGCAAGACTGTATCTGCAAACTTTTTAAGTTGGAGAAATAACTGGCATAAAGCCTAATTGCATGGACTTTGGAATTTATAAATCAGGTTCAATTCCTGGTTATCTTACTAGTGCTATAATATTTGGGAATTTACTTAGCCTTTCTAAACCTCAATATCCCAATCGGCAAAAACTTCATATGATTACCGGGAGGATCAAAGGAAGCACATCTTTTGACTATAATATTCAATAATTCCTTATTTCATTATATTATTATTTTATTTTCAGTTTTATTGTTATCTTTATTAGACCTGCATGATAGGGGCCATATGTTCCCTAAATGGAGATGGACTCTGATAGATTTTTTAAAGAGAAAACTTGGCTGACTCAAGGAAGAATCAAACATGTGGTAGTGTCTTCATTAACTTCCTACTTTAACCATTTGAACACTCACTCACCATTGGAAAAAAGGTATTAAACACATCCCAGTTCTATTCCTGCTAAGAAACCATGAGATACGGAATCTCTCTTATTTAAAAGTAAAGGATCATTTATATTTCAAAATTGGAAGTTCATTCAGTATATTACTTTTAAAAAAGTTTTCATGCATTAAATATAGGATTCCATATATCCCCGTATTATTAACACCTGTGTTAATAATATAATAATAATAATAACCTTTTTAAATGAAAAGCTTCTTGAATGAAAGATTCTTAAAATATGATGTACTCTAGCATAGCCCCATCGACCCAGATTCTTAATGCATGTTAATATAAAAGAACTGCTTAATTAACCATGGGAAAACGGAAAAGCCTCAAGTGGACAACATTTATTTATTTTCTTTTCATTTGTAATTGCTCTGTCTGTGTTGTTGAGTGTCACATGGCATGGTTCTGAAGTTTAATCAAATAGATTCTGAGGTCCTAGTACTTCCTTACCTTATTTGTCTATGTCTCAGAACAGTACCCTTAAATTAAGCAGGATGAACAGATGTATCAACTTATTTAATCATAAACATATGGGAAGAATTAAGAATTATTCTAGTTTATATACAGGTTCAAGTATATTTCACAAAAGCAATATATTGTCAAAGAAGTTTCTTTTGAAAATATTAATAGGTAAAATCATATGTTTACTTGGAAATTTCCTTCATCTGGCTGTAGATCCTTGTAGCAGTTTGATATAGTTATGAATTCTGAAAATAGATATTGGATTATTTTTGTAAACTGGTCTGTACCTGGGACTGATTAAATTATGATTAGGGCTTTGATTGGGCCATGTCAGTAGGGCATTGAGTCCCCAGATAAAAGGCATGGCAAGGGACAGAGCTGGAGTTTTTGATGCTGGAAATTTGAGCTGGAGCCCAGGAAGTGAGCATGCAGGTGAAGAACACAGAAGAATAGAGATGGTTCCTTACACATGGCAGAAGCGTGGGGAGAGAGACAGAGTCATTTGCCTGATAATCTATAGCTGGCCTTGTGGAGTGAGCATAGCTGCTGAGCCCAGAGAGAAACCCAAGAAGCCAGAACTCTTGGCAGATGTCGGCAGCCATCTTGCCCCAACACATGGCAAAAGACTTGGGTGTATGCTTTATGGCCTGGTAACTAAACTTCTACTCCAAATAAATACCCTTTATAAAAGTCAATAGATTTCTGGTATTTTGGATCAGCACCCCTTCGGCTGACTAATTACAATCCTGAAAGAGTTTTTCCACTGAAGCTGGAAATCCCCTTTCCTCTAATTTTATTTTATTAGTAATCCATGTCTGATGTAAGCAGCGCTTACCTCAAAAAGTTAAACTATTATGAATGAACAACATATCATCACTCAGTACGTGGAAGAACTCACACCCAAATATTTTACCAGAGACTTTTACAATAAAATAAATGTTTAACTCATTATTTTCTCTGGAATTCAGAAATTAATTTGCTTAATTTTATCTCTAAAGCATATCATGAGTTGTTTGGGGAATTTTTTAGCTTACCTTTAATTCTGCAGCAAAGTAAGGTCACCCTAGTATATAATTTTCTTCATTTCAGTTGAAAATGCAATAAAGTAATAACATTATTTCTACCAGCCCTTTTTAAAAATATATTTTATTGAAATATATCATTCATACATGAACATATATAAACAATAAGTGCATAGTAAATGTTGTGAACTTACAAAGTAAATGTGCATAACAGCATACAGAGGTCCCATACATCACTCCTGCACCAACATCTTGCATTGTTATGATACATTTGTTACAAACTATGCAAGAGCATCATCAAACTATTACTATTAACTATAGTTCATATTTTACATTTGGTGTGTTTTCCCCCCAGCCAACCTTATTTTTTAAAATATATTTTTATTACAGAGGTTGTGAGCTTACAAAACAATCTTGTACATGTGTAGAATTCCCATACAACACAACTTCACCAATTCACCACACCATGGTGGAATATTTGTTACAGATTATGAGATACCTATCTGTCCTTTTGCATCATTGGGTCACACTTTAGTGTAAGAGTTTCTAGGCTGTGGCCATCGTTTATTTATTGTAATCTTTCATCAGTGCAATTCCCCTTCAATATTGTTTGCAGACATAGAGTTGTTCAGTTAGTTCAGTTCTACTTTAAAACATTTTCTGAGCACTGTGCTATGGGCAGGGTCAGCAAAAATAAAAATTTGCAAATTTTGTATATATATATATATGTATTTATACCAGCCTCATCTCTCAAAGAATCTGAGAGGTATTTAACAAAATCTACATATAATATCAGAAGAATAATAAACTCCTTTTTTATTCTTTTTGAGGTAATCTGGATGCAAAAATCATACAAAATTGGGTGTCCTAGTTTGCTAGGGATGCCATAGCAAAGTACCACAATCTGGGTGGCTTATAACAACAGAAATTTATTGTCTCATAGTTCTGAAAGCTAGGAGTCCAAAATCAAAGTGTTGGCAGAGTAACAATTCCTCTGAAGTCTCTAGGGAAGAATCTACTACATGCTCTCTCCTGAATTCTGAATTCTTGGCTTGTCGGTCTATCTACCTCTATTCTCACATGGCTGTCTTCTCTCTGTGTGTCTGTCTGTCTAGGTCTGGATCCAAATAGATATGTGTCCTTTGGGTCATCTTTCACAAGTACTACTTTTGTTACATTTGGAATTTCTGTAAGGACTGGACATGTGAGTGGTGCTTTATTTCCAGAACAAGTGCCTGGAAGGTTAATATTTTGTTTCTCATTAAAGACACTTCCATGCACTTTGACATTTGATCTGTCATTGGGTTAGACTAAGGATGTTAGTCCATGAGGTTGGGACTAACCTCATGGACTAACATAGAACACGGTCCACAGAGAATTGGGAAAAATATTATTCATTACAACCATACCCGAAAAGGATACCTTCAAGGTAGGGGTATTTTTAAAGTAACTATCATTGGATGTGTCCTATATACTATGAACAGAGGATGCAGAGATGAAATAAAACAATCCCTGCTTTCAACAAACACACAATCATGCTCCCTTTTGAAAGCCTCAGCTCCCAATTGCTGTCCCAGGAATAATCAGACTTCTGAGCAGAGAAATATGACTCATAATGACTCCCACAAGAATTGATTTTTCTCCCACAACTTTCAAAAAGAAAAGCAAAAGTAAGACTCACATGTACTGGCTTTATTCTTTATTCTCATTTGGTTAAATAAAACCTTCATAAACAAATTTTTAAATCAGATTTGCTTAACTGAAATAAGATTTATATTATATAAAGAGATCTTCTAATCAATATAGTACATTACTAAGAAAATCTTAAATTAGACTGACCAAATGAAGACTTGCATATCACTCCCAAAAGATTGCTGTATATTGTTTTAATTATTGAATGCCAAAAGCAGGATGCACATTCTTGCAATAAAAAAGGATAAGCATCTGAACTAAACACTTTGATAAATGAAACATTTCTTTATTCTTTTTTAAAAAAGTACTTTGCTCTGTATTGAAAAATCTCCTTAGCATTTCAAAGATAATAAACTGGTAAACCCAATTAAACTGTCCCCAGAAGATAAAGTGTCATATATAAATGATGCTCATCTGTGAACACCTTTGTTTTCTCCCTTTTTAAAAATTGGAATTCTTATCATTTTCTTTGACAAGGAATAAAAATAGAACAAGTTGAAAAGCACCATTTCTTTAATGAAGTTTTTCTTATTAGAAACCCCAGGGTCTCAGAGTTCTGCTGACATTTGTGCTTTTTGATTTTAATAGTGGTGCAGCATTGTCTTTTAAGCAGAGTATTCTGACACAAAAGTTAATTTACATTTGCCTAATTAGATTTCAGAAGGTAATAAGAGATAGGAGATCTCCTAAACTCTTTGCCAACATCTGTCCCTTTTATGGCTATAATTCAAACTCTTTTAGTTCAGTAAAAATTTTATTTCAGATCTTCTGGTTAAGTATTTCTCTCTATATAGATATATAAATATAGATCAAAGCAGGGAAAATCTTAATGAATGATGAGCAAGAGCAAACCGTTTTGATTTTAACCAGAAATTTAATTGCTGCCAATTAAATTGTATATATAAGTGTGTGTGTGTGTATTCCACAATATAAAATTGGCTTGAGGAATAAAGATAAAATATCAAATAGATGTTCACTTGAGTTTCTTGCAGGGGATCAACTGAAGCATCTTTAAAGATAAAAATTGCTTAGCCTTTTAAAGTATTTTAGAACAAAAGGCACAACTAAACCAGTATATTCAGGGTCTCTGTTGGATTCCACTGTGCCTAAAGCTTTCATTTTTCTCTCCCACCAGTGGTATTATTCCTAGATCACACTTAAGACATCTTCTTAGCTGTGCACTAGTCTTTAAATATGATGATGCTGTAATTAGGGGGATAAAATGCTTAGTTTTAGGACTAGGAATTACAATACAGTCTACCCTCACTTACCCTGTCCCTTCTCCTCATTTGCTAAGCATATTTCATGGTCTTGGAAGACCTGGGTCTTCTGTGCAAACCCAACTGGTCCAAACAGAGAATCAACTACTAGTTTTGGCCTAGTTTAGCCATTACTCTAACAAAACAACATCATCAATCCAGGTGTTAAGTCAACAAACTAAGGAAAAACTATTTTATACCCAAGAAGAAAATGATCAGGTTCAGGATGGTATTTTGCTGTGGCAATGTTTATTCAGGCCAACATCCCAGAAAGAAAATGCAAAGGACTTAGAAAGGGAGGGACAAAACAAAAGCCGGATCATGAAACAAAACAAAACAAAGCTTAATAAAGATCACCTGAAATGTTGTAACCAGTTACAAGAAGTGGCAAAGAAAGAAGGACCCAAGATGGAAGCCTAGAAGAAGTCCCCAATAAAATATGAAAACCAAATATATGGTTACTTTGGGCCATAAGGTTGAGCATTGTTCTCAACATTATTTCATTTAACTCTTAAAACATTCCCCTAAGGTAAATCCTTCTATCCTAATTTTATAAGCTAATGTATCTGAGATTCAGAGAGTTTAAGTGGTTCTCTGAAGATTAACATTCTTTAGAATGGAAAAGAGAATGTAATAAAGAAAGAAAAAGTCACCTTGTAAGAAATGCTTACTTCTGAGACAATTAAAAAATAGGCAGGAACTATTAGAATATATCATAGAAGAGGCAGCTGCAAAAGATATGAATTGTATTTGGGTGTTTCAAGGCAGGCCTATTTTGCCAAACGTTTACATTTATTTTATGTCTGCATTCATGGGTGGTATTTTGTTATAGATGTCTGTGAATGAAAATGCGCAAAGCACCTTCTGAATATAGGAAACATTTGCTTGGGCAGCTCATTCTGAAATAAATGACAATAGGGTATCAAATTATCAGGGTAATAATGACATAAGGAAGAGGAGACAATCCCTTGAGAACCTGGATAAGAGTAACTCTATTAAGAGTCAGACTGCTGTTGATATTAAAGTATTCAAAATTCAATTTTAGAGAAAGTTGGAAATAGTTGCTTATATTTGAAATATTTATGTACAGATAAATATGCTAGTAAATTTCACAATTTAGGGTAATTTTATACATATATGAGAGGGCTAAAATAAATTATATATAATTATATTCAAATACATATCTATCATGTATATACCCTTATATGATATAAGATAATTAGACATTTAAAATAATTATTTGTAATATGTGATAGCTAAAATGATGCTATATATTCTCTGTATAAATACATTATATATATAACATTATTTTAGCTATTATATCACATATATGTAGCTGTATGTACAAAATAGCTATCAAATATCATATATAATAAATATACATATAATTTATCGTACATCATTTATATAAATTATTTTGTTTTTATTATTGCCCTGTTACATATACATAAATTATTTTAGCTATTGTACATGATATATATGATATAAGATTTCCCATTGTAATAAAGTTTCATTTTCTCCTTATCACCTTTTTAGGAGATCAAAGAGGGGCACTTGGATATCCCTCTCTTTTAATTATTCAATTATAATTATATATGTCTCTCCTACTAGACAGATCCATGAGGTCAGGACACCAGTGTGTTTTCGTGTATTGTTTGTGCCCTGCACCAAGGCTTCAGATATTATATACTTGAATATTATTGGATCAATAAATAAAAATGGCAAGCCATAAAATGCCTAAAATAAAATAATTGGAAAAGCATCCTAACAACATAGTGCCAATCCCTGATTACCAAATATCGGGAGCTAATACACCAAGAATTTGTAATGAAAAACCTGAAGTCACTGAAGACAAAGAAGCATTTAAGGACTTAGCATAGCAATTTGAAATTTTGAGTTAAAATTTATTTTAGTAATAGAGCCCCTCTGTCTGATTAAAACTGTGAAAGCACTTCACAGATATTGGTCTTCTATATGAGAAAGATGACATAGGAAGATCTTTTTGAAAGAATATTTAAAACTATTTTTGTCTCATGGTCTCGTCACTTGGAGGACTGGGAATATTTTGTTATCCTACCTTTTTTGAAATATTGATTTATTGATAGCTAGCAGAGTAGCAAAAATTTCATATTTGGCATTCTCACCTCCATAAATAAATTACATGTGGGAAGCTTAACAGACAATAGTGCAGACACACCAATACAAAGACCCGAAAGCCTGGATATTGAAGAACAAGTCAGACTAGGTAAGAATCCATTTAGTTATTATGAGAGCTTGATAAGGCTTACACAAACATCATATGTTACTTTTGCCCCAGTTCGATTTTGAATGAAAACAAATGAAGCTTCAGCCTCATGGCTCTTCAGAGTGGCCTCAGAAATGTGAGCATATGTGTCTTAGTTTGGCACAGGCTTGCAGATGCAAAGTACCAGAAATGAGTTGACTTTTATACTGGGAATTTTGTGTAGGTGAAAGTTTACAGTTCTGCGTACATGAAATGTCCAAATCAAAGCATCATCAGGGATGCTTTCTCACCAAAGTCAGCTGCCCCACGGTGAAGCAGGATGGCAGGCAAGCTCTGCCTAGTCTCTGCCTTCCCCTCCAGGCTCACCATCTCTTGGAACACAACTTCTGGAGCTCAGATGTAAACAGCCAGGCATAGGACTTTGTTCTTTCCAGCCTCGTCTCTCCATCTTGGCCGCTCTGTTTTCTGCCGAGTTCAGATGTGAGTTATCAGGCATGTGGCAGGGCTCGTCTCCTGGGTCTTGAGCTGCTCCTGGGTCTATTTCTTTGTTGGGGGTGGGAAAGGCTGGGGGGCCTCTTTCTTTGCCTCTGTGCTCTGCTGGTTCTAGACTCCAGGACCTCTCTCAGCCTTCAGGGCTTCTCTGCAGTCTTCTCTCTGACTTGACAGTATCAATATGCTGGCTTCCTTTTCCTCCATGTCTGTTATTCTCTGTCTCCAGTTATCTCAGACCCAAGCTGGCTCATGCCTCACTGACTAGTCCAATCAAAATGTCCCACACCCACAGATATGGATTAATTAAAAAACATAATCTTTTTCCTTTTGAGATTCATAAAAGAACTTCAAACTGTCACAATATGGTCATTGTTTTTTTTTGTGTGTGAAGTATTTGCATGCAATAAAATGCCCAGATTTAAGTATACAATTCAGTGAGTTCAACAGATATTGTATATTCATTCATCTGTTAATCAACACCCCAATCAAGAAACAATATTTTCAATGTGCCAGAAAATTTTCCTACAGTCCTTTACAGTCAGGGCTCCACTCCCCGAGGCAATCACTACTCAGAATATTATACATGTTCATTGTGTTTTGAAGTTGTATGTGCCCCAGAATATCATGTTCTTAAACATAACCCATTCCTGTGGGTGTAAGTAGGAATTTTTGATGGGATTACTTTAAGTAATGTATGACCCACCGATCAGGATGGGTTTTAATCCTGTTACTGGAGTCCTTTATAAGTGGAATGAAATTCAGAGAGTAGACAGAAGCTGAACATCAATGGAACCTGGAAGAGAAGGGAGAAAATAGTAGATATGGCCATGTGCCTTGTTGTATATCAAGCTAAGGACCAAGGATCACCAATGGCTAGCCTCAGTATTCCAGTGTTTGGGAGAGAACATCACCTTAATGATGCCTTGATTTAGACTTTCTTTTTGCCTCAAAACTGTGAGCTAATTAATTCCCATTGTTTAAAAGTCAACCCTTTGTATGACTGCTTGAGCAGCCAAGTAAACTTAAACAGTCTATCTTGGTGATAGTTTCCTGTGCACTTGAAATTAATTTATATTCTGCAGTGTGGTTGAAATAGTCTTTAAATGTTAGTTATATCAAGGTTCTTGATAATGTCGTTTAATTCTTTTATTATATTGCTATATATGTTCTTTATTATTCTCAGCATTTCCTGTTTTTTCCTTCCTAGTTTCCCATCTTCTTTTTTGTAATTGAAGTCTCTTTTGTATTCCATTTCATCTCCTCCATGTTCTTTTAGCTACTCCTCCTATTTCAGGCCTGTTTTAGATATTAAAATATGTAGCATTAACTTATCAGAATCTACCCTTAAATTCATTTTATATCACAATTTATGATTAAACCTGCTTACACTTATGTTCAGAGGCTTTGTTTAAATGTTGCTCTAAAATGTTCTGTAGGCAATGATATTATTTCTAGATTAGAGTTAAGTGGGGACAGTCATTAAAAAGATGATGAAACAAATAACTTCCTAAAGAACCACTGAGTATAGATATATGAAGAAATCAAAGATATGAGGTGTCTTTAAACAGAAGCACACAGAAAATAAGGTTATGTGTCATTCAATTGAAGAAACGTTGTGACCACAGGCTTGCAGGATTCTAAGCCAACATTTCCCTAAGAGCAATGGTTCAATATTCCCTAATTCAGTGTTCATGGCATCTTTACAAACCATAACTACTGCAAATAAAGAAAATTGGTCATGTATGTGAATGTGTGTATGTGTGTGTGCATATTATAATCAGATTAGAGAACCAATTCCCAAAACCCCAAACCAACTTGAGATGCTTGTAAGAGTAAAGGCTCTGGGTGACAGTGTACTTGACACTTTAGCAAAACTTTGTGGAATTAAAAAATATATAATAAGATTGTCTTCTCCTGAAATATGAGGGATACAGTTGTAAAGAAAAGGATGACCTCAGGACTTCAAATTCCCAATTCAAGTGCAGCAAAAGGGATATGAAAGTTTCTATGTGTACCTTGAAAGGCACTCATTTCTTGCAACTGTGAGCTTGAGATTTCTGAAAATCAGACCCAGCGGCTCATTGCTTGATGGCTGAATTACAGTGTAAATTGAATTAACAACCTTGCAGGGTGTCTGCTGTTAAAGTGAGGGCATTGACTGGGAAGGAATAGTATCCTGAAAATTGGAATGGTAGCATATGGGCTGGTAATGATGATGATTCAGGCATAAAAATTAGATTCTGCTGAGTCTTTTTTTCCAGATTAAATTGTAATGGTCTGCCCTGAGGAATCAGCTTCCCAGCCCCCTGCCTCCCTTAAGCAAACAGTCTTCACACTTTTTAAAAAGAGATTAACCGTGTTTTACCAGATGAAATTGCAATGGAATGCCCTTAAGTATTTGGCTTGCAAGACACTGCTAATTCTTTTCATGACCCACTCTACTACCTCTCTTTCCTTTCGGATCTATAAACTATGCTGATGTCCCAACAGCATTGAGGTAAAAAGTGTGAACCATAAGGAGGTGCACTAAGCTCCAAAAAAAGGACACAAATTTTCCAGTTTATATATACAAAAAATTGGGAATATATGTGGGAATGGATGTTCAGGGTGTGGGATAGTAATTGGAACAGGCCTAATTTATTGATATGGGCCCAATAAGCAGAGATTCTGGATTCAGTGTTGTAGCTCCAGAGATTAGGAAAGGCTCTAAAAATTTGTTTGGGTGGTTGGCTGAAATATGGACTAAAAGGTGACCTGCATTACCTGAAGTTGAAATGCTAGCGCTGCCTTGGTGTAATGTAGAAGAAGGGATCCAAAGGCTTAAAGAGATTGAAATGTTAGAGAGGATTTATCATGTAATATTTGCTCACCTACCCCAGGAATGTCCAGATAACACATAGAACTTTTGGGGATAAATTTGTGAGATCAACTCCATCATATTCAAACAGCTACATTGTTGCTTTTCTTTGTACTCAGATATTACTGGGGATCTTCCTGCCATTGAGCTTGACTCCTTAAATCAATGAGGATAATCAGATCCTGGGTTGGGAGAAGTCAAGTATTGCAATTTATTGCCAAAGACATGGTGGCTGTGAGTACCATAATTGGTGGCAGAGACTAAACAGTAATCAGAATAGTGTGACATGCAGAGAGTTAAGGCATTGGTTAGTTGATTATGGGGTACTTGGCAGTGAAACAGATGAGCACAGTCTACTAAATTCTTACTTGATCTTTATAAGCAGAAGAGTTCTAGCTCAAGTGAACAAAATTCTAACTTGAAAAACAAAAAAAGAGAGACATAGTCCCTTAATAAAGTCACAGGTGTTAGAAAGTTTGCAGACATAAAACCCCTTGAATGAAGGGAAGGCCAGGTCCCCATGAGGTAGGATCCTGCCACACTCCCAAAAATGTATACTGTTATTCTTCCTCTCAGCCTTCCTCAAAGGGATCTGTGGCTACTTACTAGGGTTACTATGCATTGGGGAAAAGAAAATACGATATTTTGAAGATATTTAGACACTAGTGCTGAACTGATACTAATTTCAGGAGACACAAGCATTACTGTAGCCCACTGTATTAGTCAGCCAAAGGGGTGCTGATGTGAAATACCAGAAATCTGCTGGCTTTTATAAAGGGTATTTATTTGGGGTAGGAGTTTACAGACACCAGGCCATAAGCATAAGTTACTTCCCTCACCAAAGTCTATTTTCTCGTGTTGGCTGCTGACATCTGTGAGGGTTCAAGATTCCTGGGTTCCTCTCTTTCAGGGTTTTGCTTCTCTCTGGGTTCAGCATTCCTCTCTTCCTGGGGCTTGCTTCTGTTTCTTCTATGAGCATACTTCCCGGGGCTCCAGCTTAAGGTTTCAGTATCAACCTCCAACATCAAAACTCCAACATCAGAAACCCCGAACTCTGTCCTTTGCCATGCCTTTTATCTATGAGTCCCCACTCACCAACCAAGGGGTGGGGACTCAATGCCTTAATGATGTGGCCCAATCAAAGCCTTAATATAACTTAATCACACCCAGGTACAGACCAGATTACAAACATAATCCATTATCTATTTTTGGAATTCATAATCATATCAAGCTGCTACACCCACCATTCAGAATGGAGACTTATGAAATATGAAAATCAGGTGGTCAGTGAATTTTAGCTCAATCCATCTCACAGTGGGTCTCTGAACATATTCTGTGGCTATTCTCTCAGTTCCAGAATGCATAATTGGAATAGAAATACACAGCAACTGGCAGAATCCTCACATTGGTTTCCTGACTTGGGAAGTAAGAGCTATTATGGTAGGAAAGGCCAAGTGGAAGTCACTAGACCTGCTTGTATCTAGCAAAAAAGTAAAACAAAAGCAATACCACATTTTTGGAGGGATTGCAGAGGTTTAATGCCATCATCACAGATGTGAAAAATTGAAGGGTGGTGATTTCCACCACATTCCCATTCAATTCTGTATTTGACCAGTGTAGAAAATAGATATATCTTGGAGGACAAATATGGATTATTGTAAATTTAAGCTGATGGTGACTCCATTGCAGTTGCTGTTCCAGATGTAGTATCATTGCTTGAGCAAATCAACACATACCCAGGTACTGATATATAGCTAATGATATGGCAAATCCTTTTCTCTTGATACCTTTCAGTAAAGACCCCCAGAAAATGTTTGTCTTCAGCTGACAAGGCCAGCTCTCTTGCTTCAGGGAAATATCTCACCAGCCCTATTTCATAATCTAGTCCACAGGGAACTTGATAACATTTCCTATCCCCAAGACTTTACACTGGTCTATTAAATTAATGTTATCATGCTGATTAGACCTGAGCAAGAAGTAGCAACTGCTTTACACTTATTGGTAAAGCGTCTGAGTGTCAGTGGGTGGATAAATCCAACAAAACCCAAGGGACTTCTACCACGGTAAAATTTCTAGGCAGTAGTGTAGAACATGTTGAGATGACACTGCCACTTGGGGCATACGATCCAGCAGATCTAATGATATTGGAAGTGTGTGTGGCAAGTAGAGCTGCTGTTGAAGTCTTGGGTAAGCTTCTATAGAAGAACCACAGTGTAGTCCCTTAGAATTTTGGAGCAAAGCCCTGCCATCTTCTGCAGATAACTAAACTTACATTCCAAAACAACTTTTGCCTACTATTGAGCCATAGTAAAGACTAAATGTTAACCATGGGCCACCAAGTTACCATGAGATCTGAGTTTCCCATCACAAACTGGGTGTTATCTGACCTACCAAGCCATAAAGTCAGGTATTCACAGCAGCATTTTATCACAAAATGGAAGTGATAGATACATGATCAGGCTCCAGCAGGCCTGGAAGTAAGTTACACTAGGATGTGACCCAAATGCCCATGTCCCACATTCCTGACACATTACCTTCTCTTTCCCAGCCCACAGGAATGTGCATCATGGGGTGTTCCCTATGATCAGTTTACTGAGGAATAGAAAACTCAGGCCTGGTTTGAGCAGTGTATCTAGTTGTTCATTTTTCTTGGAAGGAGGAATTGACAGAAGTTCATTTGCATACTGATTCATGGGCTGTGGTCAGTGGTTTGGCTGGATGCTCAAGGACTTGGAATGAACATGATTGGAAAATTGGTAACAAAGAGGTCTGGGGAAGAGAAATGTGAATAGATCATTTTGAATGGGCAAAAAACATGAACATATTTGTGTCCAGTGTGAATGCTCACCAGATGGTGACTTTAGCAGAAGAGGATTTTAGTAATCAAGTGAATAGCATGACCCATTCTGTGGTTACCAATGAGGTCCTTTTCCCAGCCACTCCTGTATTTTCCCAAAGGGGTCCTGAACAAAGTGGCCATGGTGGTAGGAAGGCAGGTTATGCATGGGCAACAAGAACTTCCAATCACCAAGGCTGATCTGGATATAGGCACTGCTAAGTGTCCAACCTGTCAGCAGCAGAGAACAACACTTAGTCCCCAAGATAGCACCATTCCCCAAGGTGATCAGCCTGCTATGTTGTGGCAGGTATATTACACTGGACCACTTCCATCATGGAATGGACAACATTTTGTTCTTACAGTAGTAGAAACATACTCTGGATATGGATTTGCCTTTCTATGTGCAATGCTTTCACCAAAGCTGCATTTCACCAAAGCTTCATTTACAGAATGCCTTATCTATCATCACAGTATTCCACACAGCATTGCTTCTGACCACGGAACGTATTTCACAGGCAGTAAAGTGTGGTAATTTGTGCATGCTCATGGAATTCACTGGTCTTACCATGTTTCCCATCATTCTAAAGTAGCTGGATAGCTAAAATTGTGGCATGGCTTTTTGAAAACTCAATTATGAGGCCAGCCAGTTGACAATACCTTGCAGGACTGGGGCTATGTTCTCTGGGAAGATGTGTATGCCCTAAATCTGATTCCACTCTATGATGATGTTTTTCCCATTATCAGGATTCACAGGTCCAAGATCAAGGGGGTAGAAATGGGAGAGGCACTAGAAAAATATTGCTTCTTGTCACCATGACCTTATGCTCTGCTGGTTTACAGATTTGAATTCCCAAAGGAGTGTTTTCACCAGAATACATAGCAATGATTCCATTGAACTGTAAGTTGAGACTGCTACTTGGCCACTTTTGGCTCCTTATGCCTCTGAATGAACAGGCAAAGAAGGTAATTAATGTACTGGTTTGGGCACTTGACCCTGATTATTAAAGGGAAATAGGACTTCTCCTATATAAGGGAGGTAAAGAAGAATATCCTTGGAATACAGGATAGCACAGGGTATCTCTTAAACTACCATGCCCAGTGATTAAGTCAATTGAAAACTGCAACAATACAATGCAGGCAGGACTACTAATGGCAAAGTAACCTCAGGAATGAAAGTTTGGGTCACATTACCAGACAAAGAGCTATGACCAGCTGAGGGTAAAGGGGATGTGGAATGGGTAGTGGAAGAAGTTTATAAATGCAAGCTACTACTACTTAACCAGTTGCACAAAAAAAGGACTATAATAATTATGAGTATTTCTTCCTTGTTTTGTTATGAATATGTTTGTATATATGCATAAAGCAAATTTGTTTTTTTCCCTCTCTTATCCCCCCATCATATGATATAATTATATCAATTTTATGTCATTTATTGTCTTTCTTTAGAGATTAAGTATGGTTTAGGGAGATGTACATGGGTGGTGAGTTGACAAGTGATGGGCTGTGATGGTTAATTCTATGTGGCTACTTGGTTAGGTTGTGTTATCCAGATATTTGGTCAAGGAAGCACTGGCTTTACTGTTACTATGGGGGTATTTCATGGACTTATATCATTAATCTGCTGTTTGCGTATATGACTGATTACATCTACAATCAACAAAGGAGATTGCATTAAACAATGACAAAATTCTCACCCAATCAGTTGAAAGCCTTCAAGGAAAAACTGAGGATTTCAACAGTCAAAATGAAGAAATGCAGTCTCTACCAAAGTTAGTCACTTTGGGAATTCAACAAAACCTTCATCAGATTTCAGTTCCCAACTTGTAAGATTCTCCTGGTGAATACAATGTCACCATCAAGTTCCCAACATTTGGCCTGCCCTATAGAATTTGAATTTCCCAATCCCCATGGTCACATGAACAAATTCCAATGACAAATTTCCAATTATTTACATAGATACATATCTACAGATAACTTCTGCTTCTCTGGAGAACCCTGACTAATATACCTCTGGTAGGCAGCTGCTCAAATTTCTGCTTAATTCTCTCATATTATAGAAGGGGAAGCAAATCTATTAGCAAATACCTATGATTTAACATGGAATATTCTATAATTACAGACTAAGTCTTCTGGGAGCAGAGGGGAAGATGCCACACATGCTAAGCCTGTAGAGTAAAAGCAAATACTACAGTTTTTTATTTTTTATAATCTTCAGAATGGAAGATGAAGGAGATGTAGAGAAGAGAAAAACTACAGGATGCTGTTTGTGAATTTGAGAATTTTATAGAAATAAGTTTTATACATTTATATAGAGCTCACCTATTTGATAAAAGAATTTGAGTAACTGTAATTAGTTGAGAGGAACTGAATACAATGGAGAAAAGATTAAAAAAATTATATTTCTTGAATTAGCATAAAGGACAAAATGGAGAATGGGTGGATAAGATAGAAAAATACAGTTATAAAGTTATTATTCAAAAGAAGAAAGAAAGAGAAAGAGCAAGAACAAAGGAAGAAAAGAAGGAAGGAAAAAGAAAGGGAAGGGAAGGGAAGTGAAGAGATGGAAAGGGAAAGAAAGAAGAAAGAAAAAGAAAACTAGAAAGCAGAAAGGATATAGTCCAGTTAAATGTAATCATGTTTTGGGCATAGTTTGGATTATCACATTCCTATTTATCTCAAATTTTAGCATTTTTTTATAGTAAAGATTTTTTGTTTTATTTAATAAACCCATTTTCTAGGTTACATGTGATAAGAGCTTGTTGTAATGGAAAAAACTAAGGCTTAGACGATAGAGAATGCAACTTATTTACTAAGGGATCTTGGGCAAACTTCTTAGTTGCATTAAGCATCACATCATTTTGTACAAATGGAATAAAAATACCCAATTCCCCAGGTCGTATTGCGATGGGTATTAACTAAGGTATGTGAGTTAAGGTAGAGCAGGAAGCTTGACTCATAAAAATTATCTCCTGTTAGTTATTCTGCTTGCAGGAGGACAAGGCAGTGAGATTTGAGGAGAGGCTACAAATGTGAAAACATATTGGGAGTTGACTTTATTTTATTTTCTAACCATATGTGTAAAGTGATTGCTGGATAGCCACTAATATTGATAGTTGTTGCAGTTTGTTTTCCTTAACTGAAATGGGAAAATAAAAAAGGAAAGATGTTTTTATCACAAAAGGAGAGGATTGAAGAGTTAAAGTAGGTATTAGAGATTTGGGAGTAATTAATAACAGAAGTGCTAAATTAGTGATGGGATTAGATGGGAGTAAAGTCAGAAATATCTTGTCAAGTGAGAAAAAAAGTTAATGAATCTCTGAAGGACAATAACATTCAGGTGGCAATTAATGACAACAACATTAAGGTGTAATGCAAGAATAGAAGAAACTGTGAGAAGTCAGGAAAAGCCAGAGCAAATGATCCTGCAGAAGGTCAAGGAAGGAGAGTTCATACAGAGAGAGTGGTGAGTAATATTTCTTCAGTATTTGAAACAAAAAAATAGACAAGGTCTGAAAAAAGTGGAATTAGAATTGATAATCAGGAGGTCACAAATAACATTTGTAAAATTACTTAATAATGATATAATTTTGAAGTTTCGTAGATTCAGAGCTAATGAGAATGAAGGAATGAATACTATAGATGGCACTTTCAAGAAGTCTGGTATAGGTAATTAATGTGAGAACAATTACATTGATCAGGCATTTGAAATGGAACAATTTACCAATGCTCTCAAGCAGCACTTGGAGATGTGGGGGGTCTGAAGAGAGAAATGCAATGGTTTGGAATTGACTGTGCAGGTATAGAAGAATATTGAGTGGTGATTGAATTGAGAGTCCAGTGAGAGATAATCTACTGACGATGCCTTTAAAATGCATGCAAGCCAAGAATGGGCTGATAGATTAGAAGAATAGCAAAGGGTATTGGGAATAAAGATCTTGAAGTAGAAGCACTTCTATATTTGTTACATAGGGAACAGCAAGCTATCCCAATAGAACAAATCTGACCTGCTACCTGTTTTTGTAAATAAAGTTTCATTGAAATATCACTACTCTTATTTGTTTACATAGTGCCTATTGATGCTTTGACACTACAATGCAGAGTTGAGTAGTTAGGACAGTGACTGTGTGGTCACAAACCCTCACATTTTCACTATCTAGGTTTTTAATGGAAAAAATGTCCCAATCCCTGCTATAAATTAAAGAGGAGAAGAAGAAAACAAATGTAATTGGAGAGAATTTCAGGCTTCAGGATCTCAATAGCCGTAGAATTCAGGGTGCAATTATTGCAATGGTTGGCTGGACTAGGAGAGGAAAGGCTTTGAGCACAGAGAAGTCAAAGCTGGCTGGAGAATTATCATCATGAATGTTGAAACCAGTCAAATTGTGACAAGAGAAGGAATAGAGCGGAATATTGTGATCCAGGTGTCTCTGAGTCAAATTAATGATTTCCCAATAGGATGTAAGCAGAGGGATACGAAAAGCTCCATAGATTTCATTAAAACTTTGTTATGAAGCTGGTTCGATGCTCTCAAAGTGTCTAGAACTCAAATTTCTTAAGAACCTTATCAAGTAGACATATTTAGGCATTAATTACATATGCTACCAAGATATAGAAAACATAACCCAAGATTTATTTTCTGTAAAATCCAGTAAAGTATTAAAATGACATTGGGGGAAATGACACCAATCAGCTTAAGTGTGGGTCATTAAAATAATGGTAAGTAGAAAGGAAAACATTTTTGAAGGAAGAATAATCATTTTGATTTCAAATAAAGTGAGTAGGAAAAATATAATTTTGAAGCACAACAACAGGATATTTTTGTGATTTAAGAAAGCTGGTGACAATGTAGCCCTTTGTCTCAATGAAAAAAAATCTTGTGAAGTAACAGTATAAAAGAATGCTGCTTGCTTGTTTTGTTTCACTTTGTGCAGCAGCACCTTGAGAAACACAGGGTCCAGCAGTCCAGATAGGGAAATCAATGCCTTAAAACCCTTTAAATGAGAACTTTATAAGACAAAAGCAAATGTGTTGCAAATGATTGTATCACACTAGCTAATGAAAAGTATATGCATTTCAGTAGTTACTTATGTGATTATATGTATTTTATAATGAATATATCTGTGTATAATTTTATATTAATAATTAAAAGTTCTTGGCAAAAAAAATCCCCATCCTTAGATCATTTTCACTGCCTGCTTTGTCCATTTCTCCTAAACTAGGAATATGTGAAACACGACAGCTTCTAACCCACTGTATATACGTGATAAACAGAACTCCCCTATAAGTTTTAATAGTGAGCAAACTTCGAATTTTCCTTCATTGTTTACTCTATTGATTTCTGGTACAAGATCTGGTTCTTCATGAAGTTCATAGTACAAGATCAAGTCTACCCTGACATCTTAAATCTCATCATTCTCCTTTGACCTCTCTTTCACGGGTGATCCAATACGTTACTTCTTCAAGAAAATTTCAGTACTCTCATATGAGGTTAGCATTTTTACTCATCTTCAACTTGGCAGACTTTTCTCTAAACTTCTCACCTCATCTTTTCTCTACAGCTTTAGGAAAAATAAAGTTCTATCTATAGCTACTGCCTCATTTTTTATTCCATTTCTTCCTGATCTCTGTGAGACCTAACAACCATAAACTACCCCCCCCCCCCCGGAAGAGAATTTTTCTTCTATTAAATACCAATTTCGAGTGCACTCTTCTTTCTTTCTTTGAAATCTACTTCCAGAGAAGCATATCCTCTTCCTGTTCTTATCTCTATGTCTTGTCTTTTCCTGTGTAGGGACTGACCCCAGTACAAAAAAAAGTTCCTGGATAGTGAAGGCTTACTAATGTATCTCTTATGGGATCCCTATCTATTGTGTAGATTATTGCTAGGAACCTTGGTCTTTGTACATTTCTAACCTCAATTTCTGAGACTCCTTGTGTGACTATTCCCTTATAAATAAACACTTGGCTCAACATCCCAGGTCTATGTCGACTCAGACCCCTGTCATTTCATTGGACTTTAACCAAACCATTATATGATATTTCTTCTGCACTCCTAAAATTAAACCAGATTCCTGACCTTGAACCTTCACATTCTAATCCAATTCATTTCAACAGTTAAATTTGGTATTCCCACTAAATATTAGGTCCTGAGATAAGTCCTGAAAACACAAATATGAGAAAGGATTCATCTTTGCCCTCTAGGAGCTCATTGTATCTTGAGGAAGAGTTTGAGAAGTAAACAATTAACTCATCCATTAAGAATGTGATCCTTTAGGGCCATCATCTGAAGACTGTCACAAGAACTTCCTCCTTTCAAGTATGTAATCGCTTTTACTATGGCACAAACACAAAAGGAATGCCCCCCCAAAACCTTCATTTGAACTTGATAAATGCTATCTATTTTTCATCCCCCACCCCACCCCAGGATCTCTCCAAGGACTGATGCCTTTATTTCCTTCCTATCCCTTACTGCCTTAGCCTTATGCCATCTGGCTTCTATCATCCCCACTCTACTTAAATTGTTCTCTCAAAGGTCCCTAATGGTTTCTTTGTTCCAAAATGAAATAGTTCTTGTTTTATTTTTAATATTCTGTTTCTCCTCGACTTTTCTCCTAAATTTGGCTCTGATGGCATTTACTTGCAACTCTGCCTCCTTGGCCAATCTACTACACTATACTTGCTATACTCCAACCTCTCCATCTACCTCATCATTTTATTTTCCCTGGTATTATTTTACTGGTCCACCTGATTTTACCTAATATCAGATCTTAATTTTCTATTCCCATTTTGAACTCTCTTCATAAAATAAACCGACAAAACTTTCCTAATTTGAAGACTTAACTAACAGGAAACTATGTTTTACTCACTAGGCTGAGCATCTGATATTTATCTACAAACCTGACATTTTACTTAAGCGTTGTATGGATAGAATGATGAGACAGATTAAATCTTTAAATAATGCTGTGCATTAAAAATTGTATGATATTACAAAAGAGAATCCAACCTGTCTTCTATACTCCACACTTAAAATTTGTAGTTGTTTGCTTGACTTAGACATTTCCATCTCCACTAAAATGCAACTAACAAAATCAAGAAAATAAATCTCTAAATTTCATACTTCAGAAATAAATTAAATAAATAACATACTTCCAGAATGAAGGTCTGAGATACAAGTAGGAACAGTCACTAAAGGAAGTATTAACTGTTTGAATAACTCTAAACACTACAGAAAATGTTAACATCAAAAAAATAATAATTTGTGAAGTTAAAGTAAGAAAAACATCAAGACAAAAGTAAAATAACAGATACCATCAATAAGTAAGCCAGGAGATGGTTGAGGAAAGTACATTCAAGTCTTTGTGCTTTGGAGTGAAAGTTAAAACTAAAGATTAGTTGTAGTACACATGCTAAATTTTCTAGTATTATTACCAAGAGACTGAAAATAGAGTATTACTTGCAAATGTGACAAGGTAAAAGAGGGAATGAGGAAAAATAGTCTGAAACTTATAAAACAAAATTTGCACCTTAAGAAGTCAGAAAAAGTCACAATAAACATAAAAAGTAGGAATGACATATTTTTAGTAGAAATTAATGAAATAGAAAGCAAAAATACAATACAGCAGGCAACAATGCCAAAAGTTGTCTCCTTGAAAAGACAAATAAGATCAACAAAACTTTGGCAAGAATACTGAAGAATTAAAGTCATCATAAATTTTAAGAAACAGATAAATTTCTGGGGAGGGTGGTTTAAATGTTGCACTTCACTTTACTAGCTCGTGGTTATTATTCTTTCAATTCATTTTTTAAGATGGAAACTTAACAATGGTTTATGCTCAATTAAATGTAAATTTGATGTGAGGTTTAGCATTATGCTTCATTTAAATACATCATTAGACTGATAATATGGAAACAAAATGTTATAGAATAAAATTTGCAAAATAAAGGGAAGCAAAAAAAACTTCCTTGAGTTTTCTGCTCCTAAGACAGCCTCAGTTTAAAACTGTTTGGAAGCAAATGTATTAATTTGATTTATTTAGGAGAATTAAAATTTCAGCTCAGTAATCTTTTGTTGAGTACCAGATATAGTAGAAAACTTGAAGAGACCTTCAGTCCAAGTGTTTCTGAAGAGAGGTCACCGGTGAAAATTCAAGGAAGGTGTTAAATCATTAGAACTATGTACAAAATAGGGTCCAAATGAAAGAATTCTATGACTCACAAAGGTTTAAGGACTATAGCAAGACAAGACTTTGTAGATGAAGATGTTGCTGTATCTCTGTGTGTATGAGTGTTTTTGTTTTGAGTAGCAAGATAATACAAAGACCTTTGGTACATCTCAAAAGACGCCGGAACTTGTGAATTTTCAGTTTCAGGTTGAGGCCCTTTATATATTTATGAAATTATATACATATGTAAAATGTGTGTGTGTGTGTGTGTATATATATATATGGTGAATGTCCTTAATTGGTGGTTATTTCTTTGCCTCACCAGCAACACATATCAGAAGCTGCTCTTTTCTTCTGCAATGATTTTTGACACAATGGGTTTCATTTAATTAAATTTGGAACTTTCTTGGGGAAAACTTTCTTATAAATCTCTTGCTAGTTTGAGGACTCCTACCCTACAAAAACCACGATGCATGTTTATTTTACTAAAGTTTTATTTATTTCAGTACCATTAAAATTTTAGCACAGTAGATATTGTATGATGTAGGTAGACTGACTTTATTTTAAGGCAGTCATCCACATTGTGTGTGTTTGAGGGAGAGAAACAGAGAATAAGGGTGGAGAAGAGGTGGGGGAAGAGAAAAATTGAGAGAGAAATTGAAAGAGTAATGGTTATAAAAACCATGGCTCCTGGCTCATTAATATTCCAAAACAGGAGTGATCAATCAAAAAGATATTTCAATGTTATTGGGCCCTAAACTCCTTTACTGCTAATTAAAATATATTCTATACTCTTGTCATATTGATGGAAAAACTTTAGAGTCTACAAAGAGGAGAAAAAAAGTTTTGGGGATGGTATATTTCAGACATGCTAAAATATAATGGTACACCATTCCCTTCATTGTGTGAACTATATGGCATGTTTTCATGTGCAGAGAGATTTAAGATAGATGACATCTGGAAGTCTTTTCCTGCCCTGGGGTGGTTTTTTTTTTTTTTTTATTCCTTTCTTAAATAGAAACTGAAATATTAGAAGAAATGATGTAGAAATTTATAGCCATGCTTTGTGACTAACAGCAGTGCAGAAACTTCAATGCAAAAGACATTGATTTTATACTTCATATTCAATTTACTCAGGATAAATGAGTTTTAGGGCTTGCCTGTTAAGCAGAGATCAATTAAGTAAGCTAGCAAAAAGACAAGAACTTCTTAAATCAAAACATTTCTCATTTGCAAAAATAAATAAAATAAAATGTGAGCATTCATTTTCCTCTCAGAGATTGGGCAACATAATTGATCAGAGATTGATAACATAGGAATTTGGAAAGGAAAATGTGTTTGATATCTAAATATAACACAAGTCCTGCTTACTTCTTTAATGAACACAGTTATTTTGAACAGTAAGTACACAGGATACCATGATTGAACCATGACCCAGAATTGTGAGGCTGACTTTTAAATGCTTCCAGCTGTCTCTAATTAATACCCTTTCCTCACCTTGAAATCTGAAAATAAGTATAGCATGGAGGGGTGTCATTGGTGTTAAGAAGTTTAAAAACAGCATCATGAAATGGTATCTGAGGAAAATCTAGTCTAAAAGGCATTTGCCTTAAAAATTAGGAAAATAAAATGTATTTATACATTTGTAATAGATTTCCTTTCATTAAAAAAATACCAGATGCCATACATGAGGAAAATCATAGAAGCCATGGCAATAAACCTGCCATACTATAAATCAGAATTTTTAATGTCAGCTTATTTTGTATACAAAAAAGATTATTATTTGACCAACTAATACTCTAACTTCAATTTGATATTTGAAGGTAAGTGTAAGATAAGCTCGATTCAAAATGTTTTAAAATTTTGTGTTGGAATTTTTTACCGCAAACATGAATTATAATATCCTGTTTGATATTTTATATGGGTTCTCAAATAGTGCTTCTTCCTAGAAGTATATAGAATCTTCAACAGCTTCCCATATATCTGTGCCAATTTGGTAGCTATTGGCCACAAGTGAATATTGATATTTCGAGTAATTAAAATTAAGTAAAAGCTTAAAATTCAGTTCTTCAATTCCTCACATTTCAACTGCTCATTAACCACTTGAAGCTACTGGTTGCTGAATTCAACAGCACAGTTACAGAACATTTTCATTGTGCCAGAAAGTTCTATTGGAGGGGGTAGCAAACAGAGAATTCTGGAATGGATTTAAGGGGTAGGTAGTCAAAACCTCAGGAAATGTTAAAAATGGCAGAATTATTTAGCATGGAATGAAGAAAAAGGCATGACGGCATTATGGCTCCTGAATGACAGATCAGATACAGCGAGAGGCAAACAGATGTTTTTCACATGCTGATAAGAGACAGAAGGACCTTATTTAAAATATAGTGGCAGGATTTAGGTTAAACAGAAAAAGTGAGGGGTGTTAAACCAGTGGATGATTTATAAGAATCTTCCTCTCCACAGACTCCTGTGAGGAAGGTACATACCTAGTGAGAGGTGGTAAATAATTATCATTGATAATCAGACTAAATGCTTGGATATCCTTTCTAAACTCAGGGAGATGAAATCAAATGACCAGTTAACAAATATTTATTGGATGGAAACTATGTGTCAGGCCCTATAATAAGAGAGGGAATAGGGCAGCAGTACTCAACACGGCTTATCTTTTTCCTGCCCTTAAAATATTATATTAGATTCCAGGAGTTAGGGGAAGTAATAAAATATAAATAAATAAAATAAGTTCAAATAAAAGGTACCATTAGGAAGACAATGTAGCATAATGTGGGAAGAAATGACTATGGGTATTACATCATCTTGGAAAATCAGAAGGCCCTCTGAGTGATGTCATTTGTGTTAAAAACAGCAGAACTATGCCATTTTCAAGAGTGAGGAGGAGGTGGCCATGACAGCATCAGATAAACTGGGGCAAGAAAGTTCCAAGTTGAAAAAGCAGAAAGTGAAAAACCCTCAACCACACATATTAAGGGTAAAACAAAAGCCACTCTGGTTGGAGAATCATGAAGCAGGGGAAGAGTGGTTTGACACAAGTTGAAGAAATATGTAGGGACTTGCAGCTCATGATATGGAGTTATATTTTATTCTGGTTAAAACTGAATGCCAATGGAAAGTTTAGCAAGATCATTCTGACTCCTCTTTGATGGCTGGGATGTGAAGGTATGTACGTGTGAAGAGGTACAAGGGTGAGGGGAGTAGGAGGTAGAGGGAGCAGTCTGTGAACAATAAAATGGTAGGACTGGAGTTTTACCAGTAGAGATGGCAATAAGTGGTCAGATTTATTATTTTGGAGGTATTAATAGAATAGAATTGAGGGGGCCTATTGTTAGGATGTATGTAGGATATGAGATAAAGAGAGAAATAAAGAATTACTTGTAGAGTTTTGACCTGAGAAATGGGAAAAAGGGTATAGGGTGGTACAATTTACTGAAATATTGGAAACTTGGTGGCAGAAAGGGTATATTTGGGCAGAACTTTAAGTCTGTGATGTCTTTTAGTCACTTAAATGGAGATGTAGAGTAGTCTTTTGAATATAGGACTCTGTGTCTCAGACGAAGGTTAACTAAAGAACTTTTTTTCTAAAAAGATTTAGAAAATCTGAACACCTATGGAAACTCTTGATCTAATTGACATTTCTAGAATACTACCACAAAAAGTACAGAATACACAAACTTTTCAAGTGCACATGAAATATTCACCAAGATAGACCATCTGCTTGGACATAAAATACATCTAGTTAATTCAAAGATTAAAATCTTACAACACAGTGTTCATTTTGGCAGCACATATACTAAAATTGTAATGATACAGGGATGATTAGCACGGCCCCTGTGCAAAGATGACATGCAAATTCATGAAGTGCTCCATAATTTAAACAGTGAAACCTAAGTTAAACCATTGACTGTAATTAACAGTACAATTATAAAAATGTGCTTTCATTAACTGTAACAAAAGTTCCACACCAATGTAAGGTGTTAATAATAGGGTAGAATATGGGGACCTGTATATTATGTATTATTGTTATGTAAACCCACAACTTAATCTAATTTTTTTAAAAAATTACAACTCCGATCTAAAAATTACAATTGAGTTAAATTAGAAATCAATAACAAACTATCTAGAAAACACCCAATTATTTGGGAATTAAGTAATACACTATATTATTAAACAAACAAAGGATGGAAAAGAGTACCAAAAAGTAGGAAATATTTTCAAGGACTGATTATGAAAACATTGCATAATAAAATTAAGTGGATTCTTCTAAAACTGCTATTAGAATTCTATTCTTTTAAATGTCTATATCAAAAGAGAAGAAAGGATTAAAGCAATAATTTGTTTCCAATTTTAGATGCTAAAAAAAGAAGGTCAACAGAAACCCAGAGGGAATAGACAAGGATTTAAGTAATAAAGATATAAGCAGAAATCAATGAAATAGAAAAACCTAAGAACAGCAGACAAGAATGTTTAAAGAAAAAATCTGATTTTTTGGCAAAGGTTGATAAATTTGCCAGATTGATCAGCAAAAAAAGAAGAGAGATGCAAATTACTAATCAGGAATAAGGATTGAAATAAAGAAGTAAAACTTTCTTTTATCACAATTAATATAATAGTTTCAAAAAAAACTCCTATGTAAGTTACAGAAACGTAACTGGAGTACAAAATTTAGGAAGTTCACATTAATATAAAGTTAATGTATGAAATTAATAATATTTCTATATACCAAGGATAAACAATTGAAAAACAAAATTAAAATATAAACCTCTCATTTGCAATAACATCAAAAAAACTTTAAAAAGTAGGAAATAAACTTAACAAATGGCATCCAAGATCTGTACACTAAAAGCCATCTAACATATTGCTAAGGAAGATTGAAGAAGACCTAAAACAATGGAGAGATACACCATGTTCATATTCAGGAATTGGAAGACTCATTATGGTTAAGATGTCATTTATACTCAAATTGATATGTAAACTCAATGTAATCCCAATCTAAATTCTATGAGCTTTTGTCATATATATTGACACGCTAATCCTAATATTTATATGGAAATGCAAAGGATCTGGACTTGTCATATCAATCATGCAAAATAATTAATTGGGAGGATTTACCCTTTCTGATTTCAAGATGTAATGTAACCAAAATGGGATGATATTTCCATAGAGATAGATAAATTAATAGGGATAGATAGATAGATCAATGAACTAGATTGGAGAGTTCTGAAGTATACTGACACTTACATATTAAATTGATTTTCAACCAAAACAACTAAATGAGAAAATAAATCTTTTCAACAAATGGTGTACAAATGGCTTTCTAGATGGTACAAAACATATCTAAACTTAAACCTTACAGCATATACTAAAATTAATTTTAGATGGATCTTATATTTAAAAATAAAAGTGAAATCTACAAATATTCCAGAAGAAACCATAGGTGAATATTTTGCCAAACTTGTAATGGGCAAATGTTTTTGTGGAAGGACATATAAAGCGTTAGTTATAATAGAAAAGAAAATTCTTGGACTGGATCAAAATTAACAACTTTTCATTAAATGACATACAAAATGGGAGGAGGTAAGCTGAATACAGGGAGAAAAAATTAAGAGATAGGTAGGTAAGTAGGTAGATGGGTAGATAGGTAGATAGATTAGATAGATAGCTAGATAGATAGATATAGATAGATCTGACAGATGCCTTCTATCAGAATATATACAATAACCACTATCAGTATTTTAAGAAATAAGCTAATTAAAAATTAGCAAACAATCTTGAACTGATACTTGTTAGAGAACTGAAAACATGCCCATAAAAAGAATTGTTAGAGAATACTTAGAGCATATAGTTGCCAAAAACTGGGAACTATCAGTTATCTAAGAAAAGGAAATGTTAATTGCAAGTTCTGGTTTGTTCAAAATATGAAATACTTCTCAGCATCAAAAGGAATAAAGTATTGTTACACACAACAGCATAGATATATTATAAAACAATATGTGAACAAAGGATACCAAATGCAAAAGAGTATATACTGTTTAAATTCATTTACACGAAGTTGAATAACAAAAACAACTAATCTACTGTTAAAATAATCAAAGAATTGACTGAGCTCAAAAATCCATATGATTGGGCCCAATCCAAACCCTCAATTTCTAGTGTTCTTTCCCAAATTCTACTCTTTGTCCATTTCACAAGATTACCTACCAATGCACTAGATTAGCAATTTCCTGTATAATGTTTTTTATCATACTCCATAAACTTACCCCCTCTTCACAGTGCCATTCTTGCCTATGTGAAATAAAAAGTTTTGAGGAGCCCATGGGAATCTTGCTTCCTGAGAATAATCTGCCTCTGAAGTAGGAGTTGCCTTCTGTGCAGATCCTTATTCCAAAGTTACCAATCAGAATGGTTGCTTCTTTTCTTCTGGGAAGAGCAAGTCAGGGGTATATAGAGCTGGAATATAAAGCTAATAGAAAGATCCTCCATATGGAAGGAAACAACAGTTGTCTTAGCCCATAATGGGGTTGTTGGGCAATGCTAGTGCTCACTTGAATTTGTTGTCATATAATTGATGAGTTCCATAGGCACTACTGTGTGATTTTTCTTTGTCAGTGTTCCCAGGCCCAGATGTAGGTCCAGAGTAGACAGATATTTTGATTTAACCCAGTTAGTTTTTTGCTAGTTGAGTATGTCAGAGAGAAGAAGAAATAAATAAATTAAAGGAATTTGAAGGGTATTATGGTTCAGGATGGTGGAAGCTAACCTTATCAAGGAGGAAGGCAACTGCATATAAGAATATGGACAGCAATAGGAAGTAGACAAATAAGGTGACATTATCTGACTGGACAATTAGCAACTCTGGGGAAGGAGTTGGTTGTGTTTGCTCAGCCTATTCTGCTCTTTTCTCCTGCAGGCAACATGTGTTCCTTTCATGAACAATTAAGGTTTGTGGGACTGTTTCTCTCCCGTAGGAGTAAAAGGAAGCCTACAGATGTTCAACCCTGTCTGTGGCTTAGTTAATCTGACAATAGCAATTCCCTTACTTAGCATACTTGAGGCTTTCCACCTGCCTAACGCTCATATCTATCTCTCAGTTGTCTACAAACTCAGGTGGAGAAAAATGATGCTATTTATCCGTGTACTCAAAACCCCAAGAGTGGAGAGGGGAAGTTAAAGCAAAACAAAACAAAATAAACCACAGAGAACAACTAACTTTCAGTAGAAACAAGGAGGGAGTTTGGGAATGATTAAATACAAATTTAGAAAGTTGGTGTTAATGGTGGGCAGGGTGGTAGACTTGAAGACTTGGAGGGCAGGGAAGAGGTGGGAGATGCTCTTAGTTCTGAAAAATGTACAAATCAGCTTTTGTCATAGATGATCAGAAGTATGGGTTTCTGCTGGTGACTGAGGCTAATAGGGCTGTCTTAATTTACCAGGGATGCTATGATAAATATCATACAAAGGGCTGATTTATATGTAACCACTGACTACAGCAATTTTACTCATAACTGTAGTGGTTATTTTAGCTTATTTCTTTTACTTGTTTTCTAGTTTTTGCCTTATGTTAACTAAGTGATTTAGCTGTAACCAGATGCTTTCCTTGACCCTCATTTACAACCCATCTCCATTCTTTTATGTGTCATTATAGTTGTTATCTTTTGTTAACTGAGTGAACAATAGCATTGCTATAACCAGAAGCTTGCTTCTCATTTACAGTCAGTTTCTGCATATCCCAGCTAGCTTTTATCAGTTTTCAAGGGCTTCTCAGGTCTGTGCTTGCACACTCCCTATTAACTGTAACCAAACATAACCAGTCAATACATGCCAATTTAAATAATGTCCTATCTCCTTCTCCCTTGTTTGAATCCCATAAAAAACCCTAAGTTCTTTTGACACAAGGAGAAAGATTTGAGCTTTCCTCCTGTCTCCTTGCTTGGCTGCCCTAGCCGAGTCCTGGTGTCACGACATTGACTTTGGTGTACTTTGGACAATGAGCCCACTGCTCAGTAACATAAGCAACTGGAATTTTTGGCTCATACTTTGGATGTCAGAGGTCCAAAACCAAGGTCTTTATTGGCCATGCTTTTTCCTGGAGTCTTCAGTGTTCTGGTGCTGTCTTGTCACATTCCTTGGAGTTCTTGGACTTGCACTGCTGCCTGTGTCACATGGTGATATGTATCCTACATCTCTTCTTGTAGCTTTTTCTGACTTTTCACTTCCTTGTCTTCTGGCATCTCTAACAGCATCTGAATTCCCTCATTTTTAAGGCCTTCAGTTATACAGATTAAAACCCACCCTGATTCAATTAAGCCATACCTTGACTAAGAATATCTATAAAATGTCCTATTTACAAATGGGTTCAAACCCATAGAAATGTGGATTAAGATTAAGAACATCTTTTGTTGGAGTACATGATTTAATTTATCTAAAAGGCATGACTGGGATTCATCATGGAAATCTTGTCATTGGTTGATTGTACACCTGAGGACAGCCACTTTGTCCTGTGAATAAGAGGTTGACACCTGACAAGTGGCAATGAAAACTTTGGTGGGCAGAAGCGTAGTGCAAGCCATCATTGAAGACTCACGTGCTATACTGATCTTCCCAGTGGTTGGAGCAGCTTTGGCAGCCAGGAGCAAGTAGATACAGAAGATATTGAAGCAGGAGTTCTTGGGAAAGATTAAATTAATCTTATCATTTCATTACTTGTTAGTACGGAAATACATTTCTCTAGCAAGCATTTGGTGTTGAATTCGAAGATTATAAGGCAACCTATTTCTGTTGCTTTTTAAAAAGTACTGTTGAAAACCTTGAGTAAACTATTTTCTTTTTAACACCTTCTGCAAATATTTCTGTCATCAGTCTTCTGAATTATGAGTTTATGACCTGGAACAATACCACAGGAGTTGATCATAAATTTAAATAGCTGTGGTCTAGATTCAGATGATGACCTGGCCATTGCTGTCCTTCTGAGTCTTCTATAGAACAGTATACTAATAATGTATTAATTGTCCTTAGGGGACGTGCATTGAATTACATAATTAATCTTCACAAATCCCAGGTCAAATTGAACAAATTGATTTATCTTCCTAGAGAAAGGTATTTTCAAATACTATTTAAACGTTATTTCATTCATTCCTTTACTTATTCATCTCACAAATATTTACTGTGTATTATGTGTCAAGCACTGTGCTAAATGCTGAGATAATCAGAAGCTGATATAGTTTAGTAGAGTTTTGTTACACAATGAAAGCTATATTATGCTAAAAACAATTCAGGATAGTGAAAGTTCAAATCCATATGATGTGTCATTGTGTGGCCATAATAACGGAATATTTACTAGGTTACTCATAGATTGTTTATTTCATCTTCAGGTCTTCAGTCCTCTTGTTAAACCTTAGGTGGTCAATGCAGAATAGAAAAGACATTGTCTCCAAATGAATCAAAGCATTTGAGAAACTGGAACTTAATAATGGATAGGGGAAGTGAATGTGGCTCAAGCGATTGGGTTCCTGCCTACCACATGGGAGGTCCCAGGTTCAGTTCCCAGTGTGTCCTGGAGAGGATGCACAGGACAGTGAGCTGACATGATGGGCAGATGTGGCAAGTGGCATAGCAAGATGACACAACAAGAGACATGAGGAAAGTAAAATGAGAGATGCAGCAGAGTGGGGAGAGGAGGGGCTCAGGTGGTTGGGTGACTCTCTCCCACATTGGAGGTCCCAGGTTCAGTTCCCAGTACCTACTATGGGGAACACCAGCACATGACAAACAGACACAGCAGGCAAATGGGGGGTGGGGTGGGGGAAGGGGAGAATAAATAAAATAAAACACATTTGTGAAAGAAGAATTTAAGTTCTGATTTTTTGAAGGAGGGTGGAGAAACATTTTGCAGTTAAATACTTAATATGTGCTAACCATTTTCCTAGATAATTTAATGCAATTATGTAATATAATCCTCATAATAATTTCAGATTATTTATCCTTAATTTTATAGGAAATTTTATTTGGGCACATTGACATTTGTCTAAGTTCTTATAACAACTGTGAATGAACTTTTCATTTTATAACAACTCAGAATCCATTCTAAAAATGGTGTTAAGATGATTCAAACTGAAACAATGATAGCATCTTTTACTTTAGTATGAATAAAGTGATTTTATATATATTATTTCATGTGATCCTTACAGTAACTCTTGTCCTTGACATTCACATTGAGAAAACTGTTTTAGGAAGAAGGACATTATAGAAGAATCATTCTGCCAACTTCTTGATGGGAATTAGTTTAATGCACTTTGGTTAACATCAGCAGCAGAAAAATGAAATAAGGATTAAATCACTTCGTTAAGAACAAAGCACTGTACTACACGCCCCAAAATATTTTATTGATATATTCTGGGCCACGTAATTTCTATTTCTAAACCTAAACTTAAGGAGATATTATTCAAGGAGTTTTCCTAGTGCAATATTTTTCTCCTACTTTCAGCTCAGTTATTGACAATATTGATCAGGATATTTGGCAGTAACAGAAAGACATGTGTTGAAAACGATGAATATTATGGTGATTAATGATCTGATTTTCTAACATTTGTACTGAGCCAGCTCTAATTTCAAGTGGGCTACAACACTACCATATTGTCTGAAAAAAACACTTTTAATTTTGAAATAATTTTAAACTTCATATAGACGTTGTAAAAATAGTACAGAATTCCAAGTACCCGTCACCCAGCTTTCTCCAGTCATAACATCTTATGTAACTGCAATATAATTATCGAAACCAGGAAACTGACATTAGTACAACATTACTAACTATATTATAGACTATATTCAGTTTTCACCTGTTAAACTTTTAACTTTATTTCCTATTAATTACTTTTTCTATTAATTTGTTTATTGGTGCTTTCTTTAGGGAAGTTTTAACTTATATTTCTGTTGAGTTGACCATAGCTAATCTTTATATTTATAGTAGAATTATAATTCTACATTAATTATATAATTCTACATTAAGAGTAGAAAAGAAGACTTTTTTTCTGGAATGTAATAGAAAATTCCATCAGTTATCCCAAATAAATACAGAAACCTCCTTCTTTAGGGTGATTCTCCCTATTTAAAAGAATAAAAATATAAAATAAAAATTACAATCTATACTGAATATAATGTAGTTTACTAAACAGAATAAAGTATAGTAAAATTAAAAGCATATATTTTGTGTTATAAAAAATCGTTAAAATTCAAGCAAGGAACTTTTTTTGGAAATTGAAAGCTTCCTCAATCTCTAAAAGCTGAAGAAATAGACACTGCCTAAATTAGGCAATAAGGCCATATTATTATTTTAAGAGAATTTTCTGAGGGACTTTTGGGGAGGCCAGTTTCCCCTGACAGTTCTCTGGTTGGAAAATGTGTCAGGTTTATTTATGTATCCCAGAAAAACATATCTTAATCTTAATCCATTCCTGTGGGTGTGAAAGCACAGCAATGAGGAATTTGTGATGGGGTTATATTCAGCCTATTTCTTAATCAAAAACTGAATTACTTTTTAATTTTATTTGCTTAAGTCTACTTTACATTTTATCCCAACTTTGAGAAAGATACTTATATTTCCAAACTGAAGAAAAATAACCTGTATAAAGTAAACATTGTGCACTAAGAATTATTCTAAATCTGTTACATGTATTAACTCAATCATTACAAAGTCCTCTGTAATTGGTATTATTTTCTTATTTTGCAGATGAGTAAACTAAGGCAGAAAGAGATTGAAGAGACAGTTCCCATGTTGCTAGGTAGATTGGATTGGATAGATCTGCAATTTTACTAGAAAATTTTACTAGAAAACATCCTAATGACTATGAAGAAAGAGGAATATTGAGTGGCATTATACACCCTGTTAGAGCAGCTCTTACACTTGCTAATTCATTCACTAGTATTTGGAATTAGCTCTTTTCTCTCCTGACATTGTGATTTCTAGTAGTCTTCATAATAAAATCTACAATAAAGGAAATAGAGACGTGTCTTCTTAAAATATTTCTAATACAGAATAATGCAATAGCAGCATTAAGAGCATAGAATAGAAAGAATGAGTTTAGAACTCAGATGATAATCCTAAATTTTATCCCAACTCTGCTATTTTCTGCAAGTATTTCACTTATCAGTTAGCTTCATTTTCTTCCCTTATAAATTATAGAATATAACTAATGATACCAACCTCATAGGGTTATTTTGAGGACTAAAATTACATAAATGTATTTTAAAAGCCAGGCAATTAGTAAAAGATACACTTCATAATCACTACTTTTAAAAGCATTTTATTATAATGGAAAAACATTAATGCTGGATTAAAAGGTCTTTTTCTAAATCATAGGAATGGAGCAGAACAAACTGTTGAAAGTAACATGACAAATGATGATTTACTAATCTAAGCTTCAGTTTATATTTCCAACTGTTAAACTTCAAAACTTTGGTATTTCCAGTGTCTTTCAAGAAATCTTTATTGTATTTATTCCAACTTTTCAACATGATTGAGTGTCCTGACCTGGAACAGAACACACATAGTTTTTATCATGCTAGTGGATTTCTATTGTTATTTAATCACCATCAGAAAGACATGCATTTTCAATTTCATTCTAAATCCAAAATCACAACGAGGAAGAGGTCATTCTACGTTTTGTAATTTGCTCTTCAAACATTCTTCCCTTTTATGACTATTATCCTTTTAAAACCTTTTCTATGTTAACTTGACTCATGATTTACACTTTTACAGAAATGTGGAAAGGCAGAAAATGATGCCTTGTCTATAGAAGGGAGTTTCACACTGAGGGAATCTTGTGTCCAAAGATAATTACATGGAATCTTTTTTTCATGTGTTTTAACCAATAGAGAGAAATTTTCTGATTTTTCTTTAAAATTTGTGGGGAAGTGTCACCTAAGTCTCACTATAAATCAACCTGCAGAGGATTTAATTTATCCTTTAATTTATCTAAGTGGGATGAAAAATGAAAAGACTGCCTTTTTCACCCACCCACATAACATTCAATATTCAAATAAGTGGTTTCAGAAAATTTCAAATCTGGAGTTTAGGCAATAAGAGCTTGTTGTCAGAGTGCTATCAAGGCCTTAGGAATTTAGGGAAAAATGTTTTTAGAATGCTTGTATAATATTTCTTGTTTTAATTTTTCTTTTTCCACCTAAAAGAAACTCCTTAATGTGTCCTTTTTCAATTCATTGACATTTTGTAATTTCTACTTTGAATGCCATTTATTCTATTTTCCCAGTCATTGCTATGTTGTGTGTGCCAACAAATGAATAGTTCTAGAGTGCAAATCTTCAGGAATCCTTACAATAGCCAACATTTTAATTTATGTGTTAAAGAAGAAAAGATGGTTGCAAATAACCATTTTGACTAAATTTGGTTGCTGGGTAAACCAGTGACAGAACTGGTCATAAAATTTGAAACTGCACTGCCTTATATCTGAATCATAGCTAGAGCATTTCCAGGGAAATATTTGGTAGACTAGATGCTTAACTGAGAAACTTTACACAAGAATTGTCTAAGACAATTCAACCTCTAAAGTGATGCAACTAGGAAGAAGTTACTATAATATAAGTTTAGCCAAACTTTTATTTTTGGTTCTACAAATTAATTTGTGACCTTGACCAAGTTGCTTTACTATCTTGGGCCTGTATTACAGCATACATGAAAGGATGGAGTTGAAGTCATAGAACTTAAAAATATTCATAACTTAAAATTTATAACACTCTGATTTAATGTCCCATTAATATCCTTTTAACTAATAAAGTTTTTTACACATGAAAAAGAAGAAATTAACTTTTGTTTCAAATTGATTTTTTTTATCCTCATCAGCTAGATGTTAGAGAAGATAAACTTAAAAGGGGGAATGTCCATTTGAAGCCAAGAATTGGTTCCCAAAATAATTTTCCTTCCACTATATAGTAGTTCCTCTCAAACATAAGTGATCATGTTCATTATCCAGTAGAAATTTAAGTCTTCTTCAATGTATTCATCTATGTTATATGGATGTGTTTGGGTAATCGGAAGTTAAATCTTTTGCTACTATTTGTATACTTTATTTCTCAAATATCAAGAAAGTATATATCTATTAATTAATAAATTTAAGTTATATTATTAGGTTAAAACTAGGTTAGCTCTAAGACTTTTACTACCTATGTCACTAGAATAATAACTTATACAATTTAAGATAGCTTAATAATAGAAATTACTTCGAGATCTTGTCATAGCACAGATCCACAGCAAAATTTATTAGTTTTATTTTATGGCAAATTCCTATGTATTCAGACTATATGGACAACTCAATAACTACACATGTTTTATGACTATACAAAGCTTTTTTAAGTTTTGGTGAATTATTTAGTTGAATAAGGCCCACGAAGTGAATATAGATTAAGCAATACTTCTAAGAAAAATACCATTTTGTTTATTTTTTTCTGAGAAAAAAGTAAATTCTTTATGATGTGAGGTTGTCACATCAAGAAAGGGAAGATTTCTTTGGGAATGTTCTTTATTAAAGATACTCTATTTCACTATGTCAACCTTTTTCTCTGTATTCCAAGTCTTTTTAGGAAATTCCTTCTCACCATGCCTTATATCCTAAAGCACATAAGATTCCCAAACTATTTCTTAAAACTTGCCTTTCATTTTCAGCATTCAAAAAACACCAGTGAATTTGACCTTTGACCTATAAAATATACACTTCAAAGAATGATTGAGCATGGAGGAAATATAGTGCCTTGTCACCTATTATACATTGTAAAAAGAATGTTTCTTAAAACAGAATGTGAGCAAATATAAAATTGGATAAAATATATATTTGCGTTCACAGCATATCTCCCCAACATTCTTCCCAGTATATATATTTATGGATTAGGTTACAGTCAATGCCTTATATACTTTTGATTTTACCACAAAGACAGATAGCATTACTTTGCATCCTTATTGTTTTACTATGTCCTTCTAGTCATCTTAGTATTACTCAGAAGGCAAGAAAAATTAATAAAATTAATAAATCTGCCACTGAATACTTTTAATATATTTAGTTTATTCTTCAGGTACAATATCTAAATATAATGTGTATGCATTTATATCTTTTGATTGAAAATAACTTGAGGTCATTTTTGATAATAAATATTTTGTGTTAATTCGACACATTCCAAAGAAGCATCCATTCAATCTACATATATGTCACAAAATGTCTGGCTACTTATCAACTTCTTCCACATATATTCAATAAAAACAACAAGAGAAAAAGAGCAAACAACGAAAGCCACAAATAAATTAAAGGAGTGCATAATTAAGTATCAGAATTTGCTAGTTTTAGTTTATGGAATAATAATAGATAACATTGAAATTTGGCATTTTCAGTTGATACAAACTTACTTAACACTTCTCTTGGATTGAGTTTGGTACTAATTCTAAAGTAAAAGTTATAAAATTGTTTTTATAAATATGGATTTTAATATTCCATTGATTAAATAACATTTTATTCATTATTGTGTATTATTACTACTGAACACTATTCTAGATTTTGGTGGTACAATGTGAATAAGAGAGGGTCTTATCATCAAGACATTAGGTAAGTAAAAGGCAAAATAAAATAGGATCTGATAATTTCTGTGAAAAGGGTAAGTTCAGGATGCTGTGGGAACACATATGGAGTGTGGTAGCAGATGAAGAGGAAGAAATAACGTTGATAAGATTTGGAGATTGAGGATTTAAAGGAATTAGGGTGGGTGGAGAGAACCTCTTAGGCTAAGTATTCCTTTAGATGTACATGAATTTCCCTTTCATATTGGAGGTAATAAATGTTAAAGCTGGAATGTACCTTGGTGATCATAGTCAAATCCTCATTTTATTGTTGAGGCTTGTGGTTTTGATGTGACTTACCTACCCTAGGTGATGGACGAAGTTAATGGCATAATCAGAACTATGACCCAAGGCTTTTATGACCATTTATTGCCCTTGAAATTTCCCAGTAAATCCGTACCAAATGACTACTCCAATAATTTCAATAGAAACCTTTAGTAATTTTGAGGGTATATAAGACTACCTAAAATTTTACTTAAAATATATGAGGTTTACAATTAATAAGAAATGAAATGATAATGATAATTTTAAAGGTAAGAAATAAAATATAGAAAAAAATTTAAAAAACTAAAACTAAAATAAAATTAAAAGTTGGGATATTAAAAGATAATGAAATAATATTAAAATTTATTTTTTTATATTTTGCCTTTCACCACTACATGTACAGTGACATTATTTTCTTCCATTTATTCCCCCAGTGTGTTACTTTTTTTCCTTTTGTATTCATAAAAGTTTTAGGTCACAGTAAAGTCGTACAGAATACAGGGGACTCCCATATACTCAACATCCTCCTTCCCATATTAATAACCTTTTTATATGTAGATGATACATTTGTAGATGTACAAATATTGAAACATAGCTACTAACCATGATCAATGGTTTACATTATGGTTTACATTTTGGGCCATACACTTCTATAAATTTTTATGAAATTCATCATGGCCTGTATCCATCATTGCAAGATCATGTAGAACACTTATTACTCCTAAAATGCCCCCTCTTCCTCCTATTCTATTCCTCCCTCCGCTTCCCTTAAGGTCTACAGTGGCCACCAGGCTTCACTCCTTGAAGGACAAGATTCATGGTTACTTGCAACAATAATGAGGGCTTGGCACAGTGGCCTGTCTTCCCCTATTAGGCACTGCCTGTGCTCTCAAGAGACTCCTACCCCACTGTATGAGCACATAGTGGGCCTCCTCAGGGTGGGAGTCCAACACCTCTGCACTCATTATGTGAGTCTTTGCCCACTGATACAACACACTATAACAAAAAGATCACTTGTACAACTCCCTAGAAGACTGTCCCAGGTGCACCCTGTCCAAATGCCCCTCTGCATCCAATACCCTAAGCCAGTAACCCTTCCTGGTCATATTGCCAAAAGAGCATTACCAACACTGTAGTTTCAACCTCACTTTTTAAAAAGTTTTGGATTCCAGAAGAATTACAGTTGTGGTAGGGGAAGATCATTGGTTTGGGGTGTCAGTGATGGGGATACATGGGAGGAAGTTCACCCGGGCACACATATAAGACATATAAATGTGTTCAAATGTTCAGGGGGCATTGTCACAGTGGATGGAGCGTCACGCAATAACCAAAAGGATATCAAATTCCCATCCTGGGGAGCTCTGCCACATTCTCTAATGGAACAGTAAGAAACCCCCCCCCCCAAGTACAGAGGTAATGACTAGTGAATCAGGATGGCCCATTAATGGGCCCTTGATATTGATGACTATGCTTACGACCCTTTGCTCTTGTAATTGAAACTTAGCCTAGTGTTGTAGGGTGCCTAAGAGTTACCTACTGGGAACCTCCCTGATGTTCAAATGTGGCCTCTTTCTAAGTCAAACTCAGCATATAAATGCATTACCTTCCCTACCCACATGAGACATGATTCTTGGGGATGATCCTCCCTGGCACCAAGGGATTGCTAGCTACCAAGTACCAACAAGCAATTCAATTGGGGAAAAAAAAAAAAAAAGATCATGTCCAAAAGAGGGAAAAGGTAAAAACAAATGAGTTTTTATGGCTGAGAGACTTCAAAGTGAGTCAGGAAGTCATTCCAGAGGTAATGCTTATGCACATCTCAGCAGGATCTCATTGACAGCCAAAGTAGATACTACCCCAAATAGAGGGGTTCCTGAGGACTATGGAGATATCCAGACACTATAGTCAGGGCAGATAGCTCAGGAGTTTGGTCCCTTGCCAGCTGACCCTACTTTGGAATTTATGCTCCCCAGTGCGATAGAGTTGGACTAAGCCATTTTTTCCCTACACGTGGCTCTTTTGTCCTTCTATTTCAACCTATAATTAATACTAGAGTTGGTAGGTATATGTCCAAAAGACTTAAATCTTGGGGCTGTCCATGTGCTGGTTGGGCCTTGAATCCCAAATGAGTTGCAACACCTATTTTCCAGTTCATTGGACTCACCCAGGACAACTAAAAAGGAGGAAACAATAGACAAGCAGCATACTGAGGAACTGGCCATAAGGGATCAAAGGCCCCCCTCAATTAAAGGTGAAGTGGGCATCACCATCACAGAGTCCACAGGATTGGGGAATGAACTATGGATTAAAGTAGATTCACTAGTACTCTACTATAGAGTTATTGTGATTCTAGCAATGCAAGAAAGATCACTGATGTGGAGGCAGAAGTGACTGGAAGTTTGGGGGTAGGAAGAGGGAAAATAGGTGTAATACAGGGCATTTTTGGGACTTGGGAACTATCCTGAATGATATTACAATGACAGATAGAGGCCATTATATATTCTGCCATAACCTACAGAGCTGAGTGGGGGAGAGTGTAAACTACAATGTAAACTATAATCCATGCTTAGTGGCAATGCTACAAAATATGTTCATCAATTGCAATGAATGTACCACACTAATGAAAGATGTTGCCAGTGTGGGAAAATGTGGGAAGTGTGGGGAGTGGGGCATATGGGAATACCCCATATATTCTATGTAACATTTATATAATCTAAGTATCATTTTTTCCCTCTTTGTTTTTTTAAAATGTTACATTAAAAAAAATGAGAGGTCCAATATGTTCCCACCCCCCTCACCCTACTCCTCCCACATCAACAGTATCTTTAAAAAAATAAAAAAACATTATAAAATAAAATAAAATTCATGAGATTCAAAAACGAATCATTTTTAACTCCCTAATCAGTTTTCTGGACTATTGGACAAAAATAACAGTAGCTCCCCAAATATCTCAGCATTTGTGATTTGATTATTTTTCCCATCTTAAAAGCCATATTGCATTGAACATGGCTAATTGTTACGTGGCAATCAGTCAATATTATTTTCATTATCATAACAATAAATGTTCAGTTATTCACCGTTTAATTTGGTCATGTTACAATGACAACCATGAAATGAATATCAGTTGGGAAAATGAAGGAAGATGTAAAATACATTTTGATTTAATTGCTTGAAATTAAAATTTCCTGGGGGTACTATACAGAAGTGACCAGATTCAAGAGCTGAGGAGAAAGAGTAATAAGCAGTGATTATCTGAAAATGTGAAAATTATGTTACTATATTTTGAGGAGGTTTATCTTTGGAGGGAGGGTAAGAATCAGGTTTGTTTTCCTTATAAAAGACAAAATAACATATGATTATGATTTTTATTAAGTTGTACTATTTTCAGATACTATAGGAATAATTTTTTATGGATCACAAAAAATAATTTACCTTTCTCTGTCAAAGGATGACTTTTATTACAAATAAAATTGTTGAGATAATAGGGAGAAAAAGTATAATCTAGTGGTTGAACTATTCTATTAGAACATAATTATATCTTGCCACATATCTAATTTACTATACACATTTAGGTTAAGCAAGATGACAATGGATAATCATTTGTTTTTTTTCTCACAAATCAAAGGTGCTGGAGATATTCTGAGGATTGTACTGTAGAATTTCCTCAGGTCACCTATGTCTGTTGAATTGAACACCAAGTGTTCAATCAAAGGAAAAGCTACCAAATGCAAGTGGAGAAAAAAAATCATTGAATTATCCACTGTTGGGGATTAAGTCATGTCCCTCATAAAAAGCATGTTTAGGTTCCAACCCCTGGCCCTATGGGTGTGAATCTATTTGTAAATAGGGCCTGTGAAGATGTTAGTTTGGTGTACCCAAACTGAATGAGGGTGGGCATGAATCCAATATGACTGAAGTCTTATAAGCAAAGGAAATTGGGTGCAGAAAGATAAGCCACGGGGAGCGGCCAGAAGCTAGAAGTCAATGGAACATGCAAGAGAAAAGAGAAGGCACTGCCATGTGCATTGTTATGTGACAGGAAAGCCAAGGACGAAGAATCACTGACAGCTAGCCCCAGAATGCCAGCCTTCAGGAAGAAAGCATTGCCTTGATGATGCCTTGACTTTGTACTTCTAGCCTCAAAAATGTGAGTCAAGGGGGCTTAAATGTCCCCTCGTTTAAGCCAACCCAATGTATGGTATTTGTTTTAGCATCTGGAATACTAATATACTCCTCACCCCCCAATAGAGAAATATATTAACTTGCTTTCAATTTGAATAAAGCATAGCAAGATGGCATCTGTAGCCAATAAAAAAAAAATAACCTAATCTCACCAGCCTTCCAATTACCCTATTGCATACTTAGAATTGTCAACCTTGAGGACATTTTGCTTACTCTATTCATTTTGCTTATTCTATTCATGCTCCTTTCCTATGCCTTTTTTTCTGTTTACTTCCATATTTAGCAGAACTGTGAAAAAGTAACAAATATAACATCTGAAAAAGTGATGATGGCCTGTGAGTTGCGTTTTGTTTTATAAAATTTCTCTTTATCACGAAATTTCATTCTTTAAGAAATGATTATATTGCAATGAAAACCATGAAATGAATATGAGGTTTTTTACTTCTGTATTGTCCCAGGAGCCCATGAAATTTTGCATCAGTGCTGGTTTTCATCTTTAAATGAAATAGTAGTAACAATTACATTAAATTGAGTTGTGATTTTCTTCCTCCCTTCCTCCCTCCCTCCCTCCCTCCCTTCCCCCTTTTTCTTTATTTCTCTTCTTTCTTTCTCCTTCCTTCCTTCCTTCCTTCCTTCCTTCCTTCCTTCCTTCCTTCCTTCCTTCCTTCCTTCCTTCCTTCCTTCCTTCCTTCCTTCCTTCCTTCCTTCCTTCCTTCCTTCCTTCCTTCCTTCCTTTCTTCCTTCTTTCTTTCTTTCCTTCTTTCTTCCCTCCCTCCCTCCCTCCCTTCCTCCTCATCTGGGTACCTGTGGAGAGTAAGGCCACAGGTGGAATGACTGGCAGAAATGGAAAACTGATGGGGAGGAGCCTAGTCAGAAGCCTCTGACCTAAGAGGGAGGCTCTCCTTTTGTTGTTGTTCTTTTACTTTTTCTCCTTTTTCTTCCTTTTTGTTCTTCTTTTTCCCTTTTTTCTTAATTTCTTTTGTCTTTTTATTTTTATATGTTGTTATTTTTCTTTATTTGTTTTTATTTCTCTGTATATTTCTTTCTTTTTTCTTTCTTTCATTTTCTATTTTTTTGTTCTTTTAGTTTTTCAGTTAAACATAGGCAATTCTAAAGATTTAGAATAAGAGGAACCAAGTGCTAAAGAAGACCTTAAGTGCCTTTCTAAGCAAAAAACTACCCCAGACAAGAGAGAGAAATTTACCAATGGAATAAACCCATCAAGGTAAATAGATACCTAGACATAAGCAAAAAACTACAAGCCATGCTAAGAAACAGGAAGATATAGCCTATTTTGACAATGCTCTTGCATAATTTGTAACAAATGTTTCACAACAATGCAAAGAGTTGGTGGAGGGGTGATGTATAGGACTCCTCTGTGGTGTCATGTATGTTTATTTTGTAAGTTCACAATCTTTACTATATACTTATTATTCATGTGTGTCCATGTATGAATGATATACTTCAATGAAAAATAAAAATTATGTGGAGACCCAAAATGTGGAACAACTAATAAAAAATGTCCATACAAATCATCTAAATTGATTCAATAAGAAGATGGAAGAAATAAAGGATACTAAGAAGACACAGGCTGAACATACAGAAGAAATTGCAAACATACATAAAAATAGCTGATCTTAAGGTAATGAGAGATACAATGGAAGAAATAAAAAATACAGTAGAATCACACAACACCAATTTGAATAGGCAGAGGAATGAATTAATGCGTGGAAGATAGGGCATCTAAAGTCACACAGATAGTAGGATGGATAGACAAAAAAATGGAAAAAAATCAGCAGGACTCAGGGAATTGAGGGACAGCTCAAACTGCACAAATATACACAACTTGCATATCCTAAAGGGAAAAGAGAAGGGAGAAGGGGCAGAAGGAGTGTTTGAGAAAATAATGGCTGAAAATTCCCCAATTCTTATGGATGTACATGTCCTGGAAGCAGAGTGTACTCCAAGCAGAATAAATGCTAGCAGAACTACTACAATACACATACTGATCAGATTGTCAAATGCTAAAGATTGAGAGAAACTCCTGAAAGCAGCAAGAGAAAAGAGATCCATCACATATAAAGGTCGTTCAAAGGTATTAAGTGCTGATTTCTCATCTGAAATCATGGAAGCAAGAAGGCAATGGTATGACATAGTTAAGATGCTGGAGAAAAAATACCAGCCAAGAATTCTATATCCAGTAAAACTGTCCTTCAAAAACTAGGAAGAGATCAAAATATTCACAGATAAATAGAAATTGAGAGAATTTGACAACAATATATATAAAGAAATATTAAAGAGAGTTCTGCATGGTGAAAAGAAAAGGAAGGGGAGAGAGAATTGGAAGAGTGTAGAAAGGAATATTATTAATAAGGGTAATTAAAAGGATAAAAAAGAAACAAAAATAAAATGACATCTATAAGCCTAAAGAAAAATGGCTGAAGTTGGCGCCCAGCATGGGGCCCCCGAGCTTCTGTGCCTTCGCCTCCCATCGTCCAGACCTGGGAGACCCCATCGCCTCTTCAACACCGTGTGTTTCGCGTGAGTTGCCCCGCCCACATCATGGGCAATCTTTCTTCCTCTACCTCCTTCCCACAAGTACAGATCATTCAGGCCCTTCTGGCCAGTCGCCACATTAAGATATCTGAGAAGGAGTTAGCTAAATATTGGGACGCTGTAGTTCACTTTGACCCCTGGCTGTCTACCGCGTTGCTTTGGGACCCGCAAACCTGGGACCAACTTATTCGTCGTGTCCAATTTGCAGAAACTCCTGAGGGTAAAACCTTCCCCCAAGGTCTCATCCCTGTCCTCCTGGCCTCCTAGGAGCGCCGACGCAGACCCCCTCTACTCTCTCTCCCTCTGCGCCGCCCGCAGCAGCCTCCGCTTTCTCAGAGTGCCACCCTTCACCTCTAGATGATGATGCTGGTTCGGAGATGGACAACACCGTCCCCCTCAAACCCCTGCGCCCAGGGCCTCCTAAGTATGCTTCTGCTGACCCATGGTACCCGCCCCTGCCATCCAACTGTGCTTGTCCATCCGCCCCTCTGCTGAGCGCCCCTGCCCAGGCACCCATAACTTCCTCTTCTTCCTCTTCCTCTGGGCACCACCTCACCGCCCCGCGCCGCCATGTCTATCCGGTAGTTACTACTGTAGATGCCGAGCATCCTATAAAATGGACCCCTTATGACTCGAAAAGTATTTCCACCCTGCATAAGGCAGTTCAAGAGGACGGTCGACACAGTCCTTATGTTCAAATGCTTTTAGACAATATCGCTTTTCAAACTAATTGCCCTATTAACTGGAAAAATATAGCTCGCGCCGTTCTCCCCTCTAGTGACTTTCTCACTTGGAAGGCGCTTTTCTTTGATGAAACGGAGAGCCTTTTGCTTGCTCACCCTTCCTCTTGCCTCTTTGCCGTTTGCCTTCCCTGCTTCAAAACCCCTTCCCAACCAGCCCATTGCATTCACAGATGGCAAATTCCTCCTGTACCGCATACATCCTCAAACGATTCAGTCACGAAGATGTTTCCTGGTTATGCCCTCATGTTGGGTCTGTCCAACTCGGAGAGCTCTACGCAGTCTACAACCTCCTACTACATCATCAGGATATCCCTCTTAACATTTTTTCCGACAGTGCCTATGTCGTCCAGACTGTAAAAATCTTGCCACTTGCTGTCTTTGCCACCAAAACCAAATGCACTTGATTCTCTCCTCCAGGCTACTCAGCTTCTACTTGAAAATAGGAGATGCCCATGGTACATTCAGCATATTCATTTCCACACAGGCCTCTCAGGACCCCTATCCACTGGAAACAATGCTGCAGACCATCTACTCATTGCTTCCATGTCACCTTTACGCCAAGCTGTCTCCTTACACTCTTAGTTTCACATGTCAGCTTCAGCCATTCGCACCTTGTTTCCCCAACTCTCTCTCAATGCAAACAGGTTGTTCATGCGTGTGCCTCCTGTGCTCCTTTTCTTCCACTAGGTCTTCTCCAGCCCCTGGCATCAACCCTCGAGGTCTCAAGCCTAATTCTCTTTGGCAAATGGACGTCACCCACATCCCCCACTTCGGCAAACTAAAGTATGTTCATCTTGTAGTTGACACTTATTCCTACTACGCTTATACTGTCGCTGCTGCAGGCGAAACAGCCCATCATGCCACATCAGCTCTATTATAGACAATACTTGTCATGGGCGTTCTTTGGAAACTAAAAACAGACAACGGCCCATGTTACACTTCCAAACCATTTCGTACATTCTGTTCGTCCTGGAACATTTCTCATGTCACTGGCCTCCCTTACAATCCTCAGGGACAGGCCATCGTTGAGCGTGCGCACCTCACCTTTAAATCCTTGCTTCAAAAGCAAAAGAATAACACATTGGGTATACCTACGCCTACTCCCCACACTGACGTTGCTCATGCTCTTATCACCATGAATCACTTAACCTTCTCTGTCCATGGACAATCACCTGCACAATTACATTGGGCAGGGCTCCAGCCCCCCGTTACTCCTCTCCCACTAGTCCACTGGAAAAACCCACTCTCGGGCGAGTAGAAAGGGCCTCACCCCTTATTAACACAGGGAAGAGGGTATGCATGTGTCTTTCCAGAATCTGCTAATCAACCGATTTGGGTTCCTGCATGGCTTGTCCGACCTGCTCCAGTTCAAGTCGATGACCACCAACACCACACTGACCAACACCACGTCGACTCCTCCAACTCAGCAGCTGGCAGCGCTGATGCTCAACGACACCAACGACACCCCCACACCAGGAGGAGGCCCTATCTGACGACGCAGACGCCCTCGTCAAAGACAACCACCCCCCTCAACGCCTTTCCATCTGACCTGGGGCCATGTCGAAGCATTGGCTGCTCAGGCCCAAAGAATAACACCACTGCCGCAGACACCTGAGACTCTGTTCCTAATGATGTGTGCTATCTTGACTGTAAACTCGGGGACTCACGGCCAACCCACACAAGGACTCTGAGCACTGGTGAAACACCTGCCACTTTTCCTCCCAGTGCCCCAAACCGCCTCACAATTCCCCACAACCTGGGTCTCCAATTGTTCCTTCAATCTTTCTTATTACCCCTTCAATACATCTTCAACACGTATCAACATCACCCTCAATCATATTCGAGTAGCAAATAACTATCCCAGACTTAAGTTTTGTCCAACGAGCCTTAGCGAAATTTGTTAGTATGTTCCACCCTGAAACCCCAGCCAGTTATCTCATCATTGGTGCCTCAATTATCTTAGTAATTATAGTATGGAGATACTCCCACAAAAAAACAAAAAACTCTCCACACCTCCCTCACCAAAATACAACTAATTCAACTTGCTTTATTCAATAAAAAGGGGGGAGATGAGGGAAGGCCCGATAGTGCAGCCATCCAATCCATGAGACTTGCGCTGCAAGACACGGGACTATGAGTAAACTCTAGCCCCCACATGCCCTTGAGTAAACTCAGGGATGGTCTTAAAAGCGCTGAGTCACGGGGCAGGACAGTGCGCATGCGCCGAGCCGCCATTTCATCTCCTTCTGCCATTTTGTCTAGTAAATCTATAGTTACCATATATAAACATATTGCTGTCCCAACCAATCAGATAATGTTTCCGCGTTCACCCTATATAATTCCCTTCCACTACCCCCTCCCCGGACTCACTCCCAGATCGCACATAAGCCTGTGTGCCCTGGCTCCCCTGCTTCTGCCAATAAAGCTGTCTACTTCTCCTGGCCAGTGGCTTGCGTGAGTTTGTAGCGTGGTCCCCCTTCACTGACTAGCAGCCCCGGCCAGCAGTCCCCAGCACACGGCTGGTGAGGTGTGTCGACAGCCTGCGGCTCATGAAGGCGGTGCGAAAAAAGGCTTCCAGCAGCCACCGCGGTGGCAGTGGTGGAGAAAGCGAAACCAACATCCGTGCCAGCGGCGCGACCCGCTGCCGGCATGAAGTATTGCCTTTACAGTATTACCATTTAAAATAAATAGATTAAAATTCCCAAATAAAAGAAACAGATTGGCAGAATGGATAATTTATACACACACACACACATATATATATACATATATATATATCACATCTATATGCATTTGAGGCAGCCTAGTAAATTCGGGATAGTAGATGGATTTGGAACCTGACAGGAAGCCCATGTGGCCACAAACATGCCATAAGATTGCTGCTTGAAGAACCTGCGAGAACTCCCATTTTGAATGAGATTTCCTCCAGAAGTCAGGAGAAGCCTCAGATATTCTCCAGGGGCCTTATCACAGTGCCTTCCCAGAACTGAGGGGTGGAATAATCAATCAAAACAGCAAACAACTTAGATTACATTAGCAAAGGGACAGAATAATTAATGGTTTAAAAAGCAAGCAGGAAATCCAAATGATACCGGTCTTGCCTTTCTCCCCTGTCTGGAAAAGCATGCAAGTAAACCTGCGCATTTGTAATCTACAATGGGGAATTGTAGTCAGTAAATCAGCACTCTTTATCTCTTTCAACCCCTTTCCTCTCTACATGGGCCCCATAATCTGTTATTTTTTCCTGTTTCTCTTCTCTCCCTTCCTTAATAAATTACTGGCCTTAATAAACTAGCTTGCCCTTAAAATTCATTTTTTGTAGCTTGGCCAAGAACTTAGAAAAAATCTGGCAACATCATCTACAAGAGACTCACCTTAAATCCAAAGACACAAATAGTTTGCTAGTGAGAGGTTGGAAAATGATTTTCCTGTCACTAGAAAAGAGCTGGGGTAGCTCTACTAATACTGGACAAAATAGACTTTAAATGCAAAATTGTTATAAGAGATAAAGAAGTATACTATATATCAATAAAAAGAGAAATTTACCAAAAAGAAAGAACAATCATACACATTTATGTACCTAACCAGGATGCCCCAAAATACATGAGGCAAATACAGGCAAAACTAAGGAGAGAAATAGATGCCTCTACAACCACAGTGGTGGACTTCAATACACCACTCTCAGTAATACACAGAACATCTCGACAGAATATCAGTAAAAAGAGAGAGATCTTGACTAGAACATTAGATGAAGTAGAACCAATGGATATATACAGAACTTTGCATCCCCAAACAGTGGATATACTTTCTTCTCAAGTACCCATTGATCATTTTCCAGGATAGACTGCATGTTAGGTCACAGAACAAGTCTCAACAAAATTAGAAAGATTAAAATTATACAAAGCACTTTCTCTGACAACAAAGGAATGAAGCTGGAAATCAATAACAGAGAACTGGAAAATTCACAGCTATATGGAAGTTAAACAACACACTCAAACACTCAATGGGTCCAGAAGGAAATTGCAAGAGGTATCAGTAAATAACTCAAAGCAAATGAAAATGAGAACATAACATATTAAAGCTTATGGGATGCAGTGAAGGCAGTGCTAAGAAGGAAATGTATAGCCTTAAATGCTTACATTAAAAAAGAAGAAAGAGCTCAAATCAAAAGACCTTGCCACACACCTGGAGGAACTAGAAAAAGAGCAAGAAACTAATCCCAAAGCAAGCAGAAGGAAAGAAATAACAAAGATTAGAGCAGAATTTAATAAAATTGAGAATAAAAAGTTAGAATTAGCAAAACCAAAAGCTGGTATTTGAGAAGATTAATAAAATTGATCTTTGCTAGTGAGACTAGCAAAGAAAAAAAGAGACAAGATGCTAATAAATAAAATCAGAAAGAAGAGAATAGACAACACAACAGACACCACAGAAATAAAGTGTATCATAAGAGAATACTATGAAAAACTGTATGGCAACAAGTTGGACAATTTAGATGAAAAGAACAAATTTCAAGAAACACATGCACAATCTACACTGATGAAAAAAGAAATAGAAGACCTCAACAGACCAATCATAAGTAATGAAATTAAATCAATCATTATAAACCTCCAACCTTTTGAAGAAAATGTGGATCACAGAAGGATTACAACTGTATCAGGGGAGGATAATTGGTGTGGGATGTCAGTGATGGGGATGAATGAGGAGAGCTTTACTTTGGGCATACTTATAAGGCATATAAATGTGTTCACCGGGCATTGTCCTGGTGGGTGGAGATTCACACAATAACCAAAAGAATATTGGATTCCCATCCTGAGGCGTTCTGCCACATTTCTAATGGGACAGCAAGAATCCTTCAAGTACAGGGGCATTGACTAGTGAAGGAGGATGGACCATTGATGGGCCCTTGATATTGATGAACGTACTTATGAAACGTGACTGGAAATTGAAAGTTTGCTTAGTATTATAGGGTTTTGAAGAGTTACCTCCTGAGTGCCTCCTTGTTGCTCAAATGTGGCCTTTCTCTAAGCCAAACTCAGCATATAAATACTTTACCTTCCCTGAAACATGGGACATGACCCCTGGGGATGGAGCCTTCCTGGCACTGAGGAATACAGTGGAAAAATATGTTGACCAAAAGGGGAAAACCGTAAAGACAAATTAGTTTATATGGCTAAGATACTTCAGTGTGAGTCAAGACTTCATTCCAGAGGTTAGGCTTATGCATGTCTCAACAGGGTCTCTTCACTGCCAGAGTAATTATTGCCTCAACGATTGGAGACATCCAGACACTACAGCAGGACAGACAGCTCGGGAGTTTGGTACACTATTTGGAAATTTATGCTTCCCAGTGTGACAAAGTTGAATTCAGTTGTGTTTTCCTACACAAGGCTCTCCTGTCCCTTCTATTTGAACCTATAATTACTGCTAGAGTTGATAAGTTTATGTCCAAGAAACTAAAATCTTTGGGCTATCCATGTGCCAGCTGGGTCCTGAATCTCAGCAGAGTTGCGACACCTACTACCTAGTTCATTGGACCAACCCAGGACAATTAACAAGGAGATGATGATGGACAATGACCATCCCAAGTAACAGAGAGAGTCTGCACCTGCAAGCAAAATAGTCCCTTCCATCTGCCCCATGGAATTGAAGCCCCCTCTCAAATAGAGGTGGAGTGGGCATCACCATCACAGAAACTTCAGGATTGGGGAATGAATGATGATGGACTAATGTAGACTTATTGGTACTCTAGTATAGACTTATTGTGATTCTAGCAATGAAAGAACTTTTATCACTGATGTGGAGGCAGTGGCCACTGAAGGTTCTGAGGGGAGGGAGAGGGAAAAATAGCTATAATTTGGGGGCATTTTTAGGACTTGGGAATTGTCCTGAATGACATTACAATGGCAGGTACAGGTGATTACATATCTTGCCATAACCAACAAAATTGTGTGCCAGAGAGTATAAACTACAATATAAACTACAATACATGCTTAATAGCAATGTTCTAAAATGTGTTCAATTGTAACAAATATCCCACACTTATGAAGGATGTTGTTAATGTGGGACAATTTGGGAGTGTAGCATATGGGAATCGCTTACGTTTTTTCATTTAACATTTATATAATCTAAGTATCTTTAAAAAAAAATACAAAAGTATATTAAAAAAAACAAAAACCTCCCAACCAAGAAAATTCCAGGACTTCACAGTTGAATTTGATCGATTATTCTGAATACCACTAATCCCAATCTTGCTCAAACTCTTCCAAAAATTGAAGAGGAGGTAACGTTACCTACCTCATTCTCTGATGTCAACATCACCCTAACCAAAGCCACATAAAGACATTACAAGAAAAGAAAATTACCGACCAATCTCTCCAATGAACTTAGATGCAAACTGAATCCATCAATACATTAAATGAATTATACAGCATAATCAAGTGAGTTTTTTCCCTAGGTATGCAAGGATGGTTCAACATATGAAAATCAATCAATGTAATAACATCATATTAGCTGTTTGAAGGAGAAAAATGACATGATCATCTTATCAAATGGAAAAAAGTCATTTGACAAAATTCAGCATCCTTTCTTGATAAAAACACTTCAAAAGATAGTTTTAGAAGGAAACTTTCTCAACATGAAAAAGGGTATATATGAAAAACCCAAAGTTAACATCATACTAATGGTATAACATTTAAAAATTTCCCTTTGAATTCTGGAACATTACAAAGCTTCCTACTGCCATTAATCTTATTTAATATTGCCTTAAAAGTCTTGCTTGAGCACTCAGCAAGAAAAGGAAATAAAACATATCCACATTAGCAAGGAAAAAGTAAAACTTTAACTATTTGCAGATGACATGGTCCTATAGGTAAAAAGTCCTCAAAAATCTATAACAAAGCTAGTAGAGCTGATAAACAAGTTCAGCAAAATGGCAGGCTAAAAGATCAACATGCAAAAATCAATAGTACTTCTTTATATTAATCTTGAGCAGTCTAAGGAGGAAATCTAGAAAAGAATTCTATTTATAATAGCAACTAAAAGAATCAAATATCTAAAAATAAACTTAAACCAAGATGTAAAGGACTTGTACACAGAAAACTACATAACATCACTAAAAGAAATCAAAGAATTAAATGAATGGAATGATGGTCCATGTTCATAGATAAGAAGACTAACCATCATTAAAGATGCCAATTCTACATAAAATGGCTTAAAGATGCAATGAAATTCCAATAAAAATTCCAATAGCATTTTTTACAGAAATGGAAAAGTCAATTATCAATCTTTTTTGAAGGTTGAGGGGCCTCAAACAGCAAAAAACAGATTGAAAATGAAAAATGAAGTTGGACTTTGACTTTCTTGCAAGCAAGATAGTCCCATCCATCTGCCCCATGGAATCTATGCCCCCTCTCAGATAAAAGTGGAGTCAAATGAAGTTGACTTTAAATCATATTATAAAGCTACAGTGGTCAAAACTGCATAGTATTGGCACATGGCTAGACATATTGAGCAATGAGACAGAACTGAGAGTTCAGAAATATACTCACACATAAACAGCCAAAAGATATTTGACAAGGTTGCCAAGTCCTCTCAACTAGAAGACTAGTCTCTTTAACAAATGGTGCTGGGAGAACTGGATATCCATATCCAAAAGAATGAAAGAGGATCCCTATCTCACACCCTATTCAAAATTAAATCAATATGGATCAAAGACCTAAATATAGGAGCAGACCATAAAGGTCCTAGAAGATAATGTAGGGAAGCATCTAGATGACCTTATGGTGACAATGGTTTCAAGAACCTAATATCCAAAGTACAAACAATGAAAGAAAAAATAGAAAAATGGGGCTTCCTCAAAGTTAAAATCTCTTATGAGTTTATCAGGAAAGTGAAAAGGCAACCTACTCAATTGGAGACACAGTGATATTAGTACAGTTAATAGTGCTGAAGTGTGTGTGTGTGAATATGGTTTAAAGGAGAAGTCATTGCATTCCATGATGCTAGAAGAAAAGCTAAAGGATAGAATGGGTGACCACGTAACTCAGTCAACTCTAGGGGAACAAAGATATGTGTTTATAAGAATGGCCTTCCAGAATCTATAACAAAGTTACATCACTGGTACAGGATATTGATAGTGGAGTAATAAATGCAGAAATATGTACCTGAAGCATTATTCTATGCTTATGAATTAATTCATGTTGTCATAGGTATGTTTTCTCATGAGATAGAGCCCCATACAATACCTAATAAAATATTAAACATCCATCATGGGAAAATCTTACTACTTTCTCAAATAAAATGGCAAAAATCTCTGGCATATATAAGCTGTGCCTAACAAAAGAAAACAGGCCAGTGTGCTAAGCCTCAATTTTAATACTTATACTTATGATCCTTATTCCTGTAAAAATGAAGCAGCCTAATTATAATTAATATATGAGTTACCTCCTAAAAACCTCCTTGTTACTCAAATGTGAACCTCTCTCTAAGCCAAATTCAGCAAATAAACTCACTACCTTCCACCCAATGTGGGACATGACTCTCAGGGATGAGCTTCCTTGGCACCAAGGGATTACTACCAGGAACTAACCAGCTTGTGTTTGGAAAAAAGACTTTGACCAAAAGGGGAAATATTAAATAAAAAAGAGTTTTTACATCTAAGAGAGTTCTAAGTGAGTTGGGAGGTCATTCCAGAGGTTACACTTATGTATGCAGGTCTCTGGCAGATTTCACTAACTGCCACAGTAAACAAAGCCTCAAACAAGAGTGCTCCTGAGAGCTCTAGGTATGGCAGGACATTAGAAGCAAGGCACATAGCCTCACGAAATAAACAAACTCTTGGCTGGCCCTTTTTGGGAATATATGATAATCTGTTTCCCCAATATAACATAGTTTCACTAATTTATAATTCCTCTAATTTTGATTCTTCTACTCCTCTAATATGAACATATAATTTTCAATATACCCATTAAATATATCTCTCAGAGACTTATATCTTCAGATTATTTATATGCCAGATGAGCCCTGAATCCCAGTAGAGTTGCAGTCAACTGCTACTCTCCAGTTCTTTGTGCTTACCCTGGACAACCAACAAAACAATGATGATGGACAAGTCCCATCTCAAAATATAAGGAATACTGTAACTGCAAGTAAAACAATTACTTTCATCTGCCCCATAATATCTAATACCCTTCTCCACCTGAAGCAATCAGAGAATATATCATGCCAAATCCCTTAAGACTAAGGAATGGACAATTGTATTGGGGGAGTGTAGCCATGGACCAAAGTAGATTTATTGTTATTATAGTTATTAGTTTGTGTTAATTGAAGAACTTGTAGCATTGATATAAAGATAGTGGGTAGCAGGGGTTCAGAAGGGAAGGAGAGAGAAATAGTTGGAACACAGAATATTTTGAGGGCTGTGAAACAGTTTTGTAAGATACTGCAAATGACACATGACATTATACATTTGCCAAAACCTATGAAACTGTACAGCACAAAGTGTAAACCATAATGTAAACTTTAGATTTTGGTCAGTAGCAATGCTTTGATATTGGTTTATCAAATGTGCCGCACTAATGAAAGATGTTAATAGCAGAGGAATCTATGTGTGTGCAGGTTTGGTGTGGGGAGTGTTATATGGGAATTTGCTATTACATTTGGTGTAATTTTTCTGTAAATCTAAAACTTCTCTAAAAATAAAGTTCATTATTAGGAAAAAAAAATAAACCAGGATGTTTTGTGTAGACCACTGGTTTGGACTTCCAGCTTTTTATAGATCTGACCTAGTGTCCTCACATGCATGTGCAGTGAGCAGAGTTCTTATTTTAATAGGTGAATCTAAAAATTTTTAATAGATAATTTGTTTCTCTTTTCTCAGCTGGATGTCACCTTCATTTTAAGAATAGTGTGCAGTATGTTAGCTGATAAGTGATGTGCTCTAAAAATGACGTCATTAGAGACAACTAACTCCTAGTCTAGGAAGAAGTAGGAGTTCTTGAGCCTGCTGACCCTGTAGTGTACCAAAAAGTTTTGTTGTGGATTATGTTGCATAGTGCATATGAGATGCACTATGTTACTAGGCCACCATTGAGTAGTAGAGCGGACAGGAAATGGGGAAAAATATAGTTTTTTCATATGTGAAAAATGCTTGGGAATTAAAGTTTGAGCAGTCTAGCCCTAATATATATGTATATACAGAGAAAAATCTTGATGCGCTTGCTAGAGTGATTCTCTTAATATTTGTTCATTTACCAATTTTTATTATTTTTATGTTTTGTTTTTGTGCCACATTTTCTATTTGACAGTAACCTTTTTGTCAGCATTGAGTTTGATATAAACAAAAGCAAATGAATGTCTATTGAAATATCTACTGATATGATATTTCATTTCTCTGGAAAGTTGGTGATAAACATGTAACCTACACAAAATATTTGTTGATATTTATTCACCATGGGAACCATAGTGATATTACTGAACACATGAAGACCAGAATTTGCTTGGCAATGCCTCAGCATTTACTTCAAAAGTTATTTTAAGAATGCAGGCATCTTCAGCATGTATGTTTACAATTTTCTTTGTGAAGAATGATTTTCTCATTTAGATCAAATTGTTTGCTTTCAATTCTTGTGCACATATCGAAAATGAAGCAATAGCTGCTATTGTCTTGGTACTACTAATAGAAAAAGAATTTTACAAACAAATAACTGATACTTCAGAATATAGAGAATATTAACAGAATATGGAGAAAATTTATCCTAAAAAAATTGAGATTTCTTCATCCAATTTATGGAATCTAAGAAAAGCTTTAGGAGATTTATGAGATGACATACCTGACATTATTGTGAATGCTAATAAGTATCCATTTAAAGTTCAAACTTGAAGGCAATACTTCTTTTTCTCTTGAGATGAAAGAATGAATACAATTTTGGGGAAGCAAAGTGTGAAGGCCAAACAAAGTTCTTATTAATTAAGGAAATCTACATAGCAATGTGCTTGGAATTGATTGTGGTAAACACCCTATTTATTATTGTGTAGAAATTAGTTGTAATAGTCTACTAATCGAAATAGAAGTTGAAGTGTTAATATATACAATATTCTACATATGCTACTGAAAGTAACCTTTCTGTGAGGATGCTGATGTTGAATACAAAAGAATACTTTGCCTTGCAACTCATGCTTTCTGTCATAGCTTCCCTTTGTCAATTTGATTTTAAACATAAACATAAATCAATTTTTGAAAACTACTTTGTAAATTGACCTACACAGTCTATAACATTTTAAAACATTTTTAGTATATTAATCCTCCAAATATTGTTTTCATTTTGCTAAAATTCTTTGGAAATCTTTAATCATAGCATTTAGTAAATAGAACATCAAGCAAATTTAGCTTTTGAGGATTTTGTTGAACCAAAGTTTTGTTTAATATAAAATGTGCAAACATGAAAACTTTAAACTTTATGCCTACTAAACAGGGAGAAACTGAACAAATTAGATGATGAGAGTTTACAGTGGTTAAGATTTAATTTTTAAATAGCGCTAAAGAATGTCTCAACTTGGAGAAGGCTCTTTTGATTGCATTCTTATTTTTAATTTGATGAATTTTTATTCTTCAAAGCAGGGGTTATTAGCCAGGGGTTCATGAGCTTGAATTGAAACGCAAAAAAAAAAAAAAAAAAAATTCTTTTGGGGACATGTTGGTGCAGGTGTGATATATTTATTAAATAATATACAGGATAGTGTGGACTTAGTACGGGGCTGTGGTTTTCACCTGACTGACAAAGGGAAAGGATCCATGGAACAAAAAGGATTAAGAACCCCTGCTCTAAAGGAAGGTACTAAAATTAGGAAGACCTGCAATTTCACAGGACCCAAGTTTGGCAAATGATTCAAGTAAAAATATAAATAGAGACACGTAATTTGGTGAATTTTATTTTGAAAAAATATTTTTTCTATGAAAGGAAATCAGTGAGAGATTTCCTGCTCAGCTCATGAAAACTCATGGACAAAAACATTTACACATTTCAATTTAAAAAATCAATCAAGAAATGATGAGTCTCCATTAAATGGATTTTTCTCTACCTTGCTAGGTAGCTCAGGTCCTGTAAAGAAAGCATATTTTCAATTAAAATATAATCTTCAGAAAGGAGTAAATTGGAGATGTCACATTTGTTGAAGATGCTAACTAATTCTAGTATAGATAAAAAAGCATATAGTCACGCTAATCTGAACAGGCTATACATTTAGAAGTCCTGAACATTCCAGCTTTTTCAGAGGTAATAATGTATATTATTCTGGTGGATATTTCAGTGGAAGGCATTAAAATCTATAGTCTTTTTCAGGTCAAATTTTTATTATGCACATACAGAAAAGTGCATAAATTATAACTACACAATTCAATGACTTTTCACAAAGTGAACACTTCTGTGAAACCAGCTCCCATATCATAAACAAAACATAATACCCCAGAAGTCCCCTGTGTCCCGTTTCAGTTACTTCACCTCCACCTCAGGGGAACATTGTATAATATAGTCTAAACACATGGACTTTAAAAAATACATATTTTATCGATACATATTTAAAAAAACAATCCATCCAAAGTGTATAATTAATGATATTTAGTATAATCACATAGTTGTTCATTCATCACTTTAATCATTATTAGAGCATTTTCATTACTCCAATAACAATAATAATAAAAAAAAACAGACCAAAAATAACCTTAACCCTTAATAATCACCTCTCATTCTCTCTCTACTTTCCCTGCCATATATTTCTGTCTTCTAATTTTTTGTATTTATACTTTGTAGATATGGAGTAAAACAATATGTAGTATGTCTAGTTTCTTTCACTTACTGTATTTCTTGTTTTTACCCTTAGTGGAAGATTATTAATATGTTTTTATAAACTACTGTCCATCTTTTGCTTTGGTTGTATTTTTGCCTGATATTAACATCTTGTAACATTAACATACATTTGTTCAATTTTAAAGAAAACAAGTTTTATATATGCAATATTATGCCATTCATATTTCACACAAGGTTTCACTATGCTTTACAGACCCATGTTACATTTTTTAGCTGTCCTTCTAGGAATATGCATGATCTTAGACGTTCCCTTTCAACCACTGTCATAACCATATATTATCACTGCTAGTTACAAACCCTATGCTGTGCTTTCACCATTTCTATTCACTTCCAAAGATTTACCAAAAATCTTTTTACCAGTTCTGCATAGATTAACCATCAGCTTTCCATTCTGTAACCTCATTCTATTTTCTGGTGCCCTATATTGTAGTGAATAACTCCATGAGTTTACACAGTCTTATAGTATTTATCTGTTTGGGTCTTGCTGGTTTCACTCAATGTAATGTCCTCTAGGTTCATCCATGTTGTCATATACTTCATGACTTCATTGCTTCTTACGGTTGCATAATATTCCATCATGTGTACAGTATACACTATAATTTGTTTATCCATTCATTGTTTTAGGGACACCTAGGTTGTTTCTATCTTTTGGCAATTTTGAATAAAACTGCTATGAATATCAGTGTGCAGACATCTGTTCATGTTACTGCTCTCAGTTCTTCTAGGTATATACTCAGTAGCAATATTGCCAGGTCACCTGGCAAATCTATACTCAACTTCTTTAGGAACTGCCAAACAGTTCTCCACAGTGGCTGTACCATTCCACATTCCCACCAACAATGAAAAAGTGTTCCTATCCACATTCTCTCCAACACTTGTTGTATTCTCTTTTTAATACTGACTATTCTAATAGCATGAAATATCTCAGTTTAGTCTTGATTTTCATTTCCCTAATCCCTAATAATCTTGAACATTTTTACATGTAGTTTTTCTTCATCTGTATTTCTTCTTTGGAAAAATGCGTATTCAAGTGTTTTGCCCATTTTTTAATCAGACCATTTGCTTTCTATTATTGAGTTGTATGATCTCTTTATATATCATAGATATTAAAACCTTTTTCAGATATGTGATTTCCAAATATTTTCTTCCACTGAGTTGGCTGCCTTTTCAACCTTGTGACAAAATCAATTGAGGTGCAAAAGTGTTTAATTTTGAGGTCGCATTTATCTATTTTTTCTTTTGTTGCTCTTGCTTTGGAGGACCAATAAACCACCACTTATCACAAGGTCTTTAATATGTTTCCCTACATTTTCTTCTAATATTTCTATTGTCCTGGCTTTACATTTAGGTCTTTGATCCATTTTGATTTGATTCTTGTATAGTGAGATAGGGATTCTCTTTCATTCTTTTGATTATGGATTTCCTGTTCTCCCAGCCCCATTTGTTGAAGAGATTGTTTTATCCCTGTAATGTGGACTTGGTAGATTTATCAAAAAACAGTTAGCCAGTTTCTAAACAAGGGTCTATTTCTGGATACTCAATTCTATTCCACTGATCAATGTATCTATCTTTATGCCAATACCATGTATTAAGTCCACCGTAGGTTGCAATATGTTTCAGGATTAGGCAGTGTGATTCCTCCCACTTTGTTCATCATTTTAGGATGTTTCTGGCTATTTGGGTGCCTTTTCCCTTCCAAATAAATTTGGTAATTAATTTTTGTATTTCTGTAGAGTATATTGTTGGAATTTTGATTGGTATTGCATTGACTCTATAAATCAGTTTTGAAAGGATTGGCTTTGACACAAAATGCAGTCTTCTAATCCATGAACATGGAATGTCTTTTCATTTGTTTAGGACTTCTTTGATTTCTGTTAACAGCATTTTACAGTTTTGTGAATATAGGTCTTTTGGTTAAATCGATTCCTAGATATTTGAGTCTTTTAGTTGCAATTGTAAATGTTTTTTTCCCCCTGATTTCCTCAGATTGTTCAATACTAGTGTACAGAATCAGTATCTATTTTTGCATATTGATCTTATACCCTGCCACTTTGCTGAACTGATTTATTAGCTCAAGTAGCTTTGTTGTAGACATTTCAGAAATTTCTAAATATTGGACTATATCATGCATAAATAGTGAGAGTTTTACTTCCTTTTTTTCCTATTTGGATGTCTTAATTTTTTCTTGTCTAATTCCTCTAACTAGAACTTCTAGTACAGTGGTGTCAGTAGGCATACTTGTCTTGTTCCCAATCTTAAAGGGAAAGTTTTCAACCTTTCCCTGTTGAGTAGAATGTGGGCTGTGGGTTTTTCTTATATGCCCTTGAACATATTGAGGAACTTTCCTTCTATTCCTACCTTTCAAAGTCAATCCTTCACAAAGGATGCTAGATTTTGTTGAATGTCTTTTCTGCATTGATTGAGATATCATTTGCTTTTTTCCTTCAATTTGTTAATGTGGTGTATTATGTTGATTGATTTTCTTGTGTTGAAGTACCCTTCCATACAAGGAATAAATTCCACTTGGCCATGATGTATAATTCTTTTTATATGCTGTTGGATTTTATTTCCAAGTATTTTGTTGAGAATTTCTGCACTAATATTCATTAGAGATTTGTCTGTAATTTTCTTTTCTTGTAGTATCTTTACTTGGCTTTACTACTAAAGTGATGCTGGCTTCATAGAATATGTTGGGTAATTTGCCCTCCTCTTCAACTTTTTGGAAGTTTTTAAACAGGATTGGTGTTAATTCCTCTCAAAATACTTGGTAGAATTCACCTGTGAAGCCATCTGGCCCTGGAATTTCCTTGGTTGGGAGATTTCTGATTAATGATTGAACTTCTTTAAATGTGATTTTTTTTTTTCATTCTTGTATTTCTTGTAGTACCAATGTAGGTTCTTTGTGTGTTTCTAAGAATTTGACTTTTCATCTAGGTTGTCTAATTTGTTGGCATACAGTTTCTCATAAAATCCTCTTATGATACTTTTTGTTTCTGTGTAGTCATTCATAATGCCTCCCTTTCATTTCTGATTTTATTTGCAACTTCTCTCTTTTTTTTCTTTGTTACTCTAGTTAAGGATTTGTCAATTTTATTCATCTTCTCAGAAAACCAGCTTTTGGTTTTGTTGATTTTCTCTATTGTTTTCTGTTATCGATTTCATTTATTTCTGCTCTAATCTTTATTATTTCTTTCCTTTTTCTGGCTTTGGAACTCATTTGCTATTCTTTTTCTATTAATAGTTCCTCTAAGTGTTGAGTTAGGTCTTTGATTTTAGTTCATTCTTTTTTAATATAGTTGTTCAGGGCTATAAATTTCCGTCTCAGCACTGCCTTCACTCTATCCAGTAAGTTTTGATAAGTTGTGTTCTTGTTTTCATTTATCTTGAGACATTTACTTATTTTTCTTACAATTTCTTCTTTGACCCACTGAATGTTTAGGAGTGTGTTGCTTACCTTCCACACATTTGCAATTTTTCTCCTTTCCTGTCTATTATTGATTTCCAGTTTCTTTCCAGTATGATATGAGAAGGTGCTCTGTATAACTATAATCTTTGTTATATTTTTGGAACCTCTTTTGTGATCTGAAATGCGATCTGTCCTGGAGAAAGGTCCATGAGCATTTGAGAAGAAGTATAACCTGCTGAGTTGGAATGCACAATTCTATACATATCTGTTAGGTCTAGCTCATTTATCTTATTGTTCAGATTCTCTCTTTCCTTGTTGACTTTCTGTCTAGTTGTTGTATCTAATGATGTGAGCACTGTGTTGAAGTCTCCAAATCTTATTGTAGAAATGTCTATTTCTCCCTTCTTTTTGCTAGCATTTGCTTCATGTATTTTGGGGCACCGTGATTAGGTGCATAGATATTTTTGACTGTTATTTCTTCCCAGTGAACTGTTCCTTTTATTAATATATCATGGCCTTCTTCATCTTTTATATAATGTTTTGCATTTAAAATCTATTTTGTCCAATATTAGTACAGTTACCTCTGTTCTTTTTTGGTTACTGTTTGCATGCAATTATCTTTTCCATCCTTTCATTTCCAACAAATTTGTACCCCTGGGTCTAAGATGAATCTCTTACAGGCAGCATATGAATGGCACATGTTTTTTTATCCATTCTGTCAGTCTATACCTTTTGATTGGGAAATTTAATTCATCAACATTCAATGATATTACTGTAAATGCATTATTTACTTCCACCACTATTCTTTGTCTTTTATATATACTTTATTTTCATCTGTCTTTTTACTATTTTGATTATCCTTTCTGGTAGTCTACCCTTTATATGCTCCTCCAAACTTCTCTCTCCTGTCTTTTTCTTTCTTGCTATAAGACTCCCTTTAATGCTTCCTGCAAAGTCAGATTCTTTCTTTTTTAAATGAATTCTCTAAGTTTCTGTTTATTTGTGAATATTTTAAAATTATCTTCATATTTAAAGGGCAATTCTATTGGATACATAATTCTTGGCTGGCAATTTTTCTCTTTTGGTATCCTAATTATACCATACCTCTGTCTTCTTACCTCCATGTTTTCTGATGAGAAAGCCACACTAATTCTTACTGGACATCCCTAGTATGTGATGCTTTGCTTCTCTCTTGCTGCTCTCAGAATTGTTTCTTTAACTTTGGCATTTGATATTCTGAGTAGTATGAATCTTGGAATTGTTCTATTTGGAGTTATTCTGATTGGGGTACTCTGTGCTTCTTTGACAGGTAAATTCATTTCTTTCATGACAGTTGGGAATTTTCAGTCATTATTTCCTCAAATACTCTTTCTGCCCCTTTTTCCCACCTTTATTCTTTCTGGAACTCCCATGACTCATATGCCGTTTCAATTTGTGTTATCATTTCAACTCCCTGAGGTCGTACTCAATGGTTTCCATTCTTTTTTTCCCCATTCTTTGATCACTGTGTTCTCTCCTTAATTTAAGCTCTTCTGTCTTCTGCATCCCTTATTCTTTCTTATATCATTTTGAATCTGCTGTTGTATGTCTATAGTTTATTTTTTACCTTACTTATTGTGTCTTTCATTCCCTGAAGCTCTGTTATTTTCCTATTCAGGTTTTCAAATTCTTCTTTGTCCTCACCCATTGTTCTCTTGATTTCCTTTATCTCTTTAGCCATATTGTCTTTCAAATTGTTGATTTGATTTAGAAGATTTGTATAAACACTGTTGATAGGTTGTCTCAAATCCTTGTCTCATCGGGGCTTTAATATGTTCCTTAGCTTGGGTTATATCTTCTATTTTCTTAGGATGGCTTATAATTTTTTCTGATGTCAAGGCATCTGATTATGATGGTGAATTTACTTTGATGCTCACTTTCTCTCTCTTGCATCTTGTGGGAGGTTGTGTGTTACTGTCATTCTTTGATTCTTGGTTTAAGCTGTTCTAGATTTTTAGGATTATCCCTGCTTACTTATGCAAATCCAGACCGTGAACCTAGTAATGGTTTACTGACCTGCTTCCAAGGGTCTTGGGGAGGGAGGCTTTAAAGACCTGGAAAAAAACCTCATTTATTTACTTTTAATTTCCTTGCATACTCTTTCTTGGTCCACCAGCAGATGGTGATATTTGGCAGCCATCTCAGTTCAAACTATGGTCAGAATGAGTTTGCTGCAATGCTGACCACAACAATGTGACAGAGGTTGTTCTCCAGTTTTGCTTGTCCCCCTCCCTTTTCAGGGGTAGGAAATAATTCCACTCCCTTCTGTGTCTTGAACAGCTAGTCCTTGTCAGCAGGTAGGGTGTTTGTGAGAATTGAATCTCTTTTATTCCCCACAAGATCCCAGAGCAAACAATGGCACAACCCTACCCAGCCTGGAAGGGTTCATGGAACATGAAACCAAATTTATTGGCCAAAAGCTGAATCAGCCTTAGGCTGTAACCTTTTCTCTTCCCTTTCCTGGGGGGTGGAACTCTGTGGCTCCCCTGTCCATAGCCACTGGCCAGAGGCAGGAGAATTCAAAGTGATCTGCTCTGCTGGTATGAGGACTGAAGCCAGCAGCTGCAACTATAGCTTTTAATCACAGAGTTTTCCCACCAAGTTTCTTTGCCCTTGCCCCTCTCTCTTCTGGGTGGTGTCCAGCCTTCACCTGATTCCCTAAACTCTAAAACATTTTTTCAGGCCATTTCTTCCTGTCCTTTAGCTATTTTTCTGGAAGAGAAGTGAGTTCTGTGTTTCTCTAATTCTCCATCTTCCCAGAAGTGACACATAAAGTTTTAATCCATGTTTTCAAGTACAGCATTTTGAACTTTACATACATGAGCTCATACAGTATATATACTTTTTGTGTCCAAATTATTTTATTCCCTATTATTTTATGAGATTCATCTGCATGCTCTGAATATTGGAAGTTTTTAACATTCTCATTCCTATATAATATTCCATCTTAAAAATAAATACCAGTTCATTTATTCATACAGTATATTCATATAACATTATGTATAAGGCTGTTAGGGATATTTTAGTATATATCTTTTAAGAATGTATGCATCTATGTATTTCCACAGGGTGATTTTCAAAACCCCATTTTACTTTTTTTTTTTCATTTTAAATAAATTATACTCTTCTTGAAGCAACACATTTTTTCTTTCTTCGTATAATTATAATTGTGACACTGTTTTGGGAAAACCCTCTTATTATTCTTAAATTCTCCAACTGGTTGATTTTAGAATCTTGCAGAAAAAAATCCATATATTCATAAAAATCCTAGATATAGGACTTTGATTTCAATCTGGCTATAGAACTTTTTCTTTGGGGAACAAGTAAATAGTCAACAAAGAGATTATGCTAAATGTACTAACTACAGTTTTATTGCAAATGCCAAGAGTAATGTAGGGATTCAGGTAGAGCAATTAAATTGCAGTTTCAAAACCCTTTTTAGAAATCTTCAGGGAAAAGCAGTTACTCCAAAATGATGTATAGATTGGATATTGACACCTGGTGTGGGGTTAATTGGCAATTGGAAGATTTTCCTTTTCTTTCATTTTCTTCTAAACAGCAGGTAATTTTATTGAAATGAGATTAGTTGATTTGGTGTTATACTTTAGAAACATATATTTTTGTATATTTATCTCTATAAATCTCTTTAAAATATGAACTTGTTTACTTGAAAGCATAGGCCCTCCTTGGAAATGTTAAGGTCTGGGAACAAAGTCTTTTTGTTTTTTTTTTTTAACAGATATTTCTGTTTCTAAGAGTCATGTTGGAAATATAATAAAAGTTAGTAAGAAACCACAAGTAATTCATTAAGCATAGGGAGAATTCAGCCAATCTAATATTGCTTAAATATAATTTTATATCCTTAGATCACTGTATACTTAGAGATACTCTTTCAGTTTCTATATCTTTAATAAACTATTTTCAATTTCCACATTATTGAATATGTTTTGGGTAAACTCAAATACATTTAATCATTCTGATATAAATTTGAATTATAAAGTCAAAAGTTTACATAAAATATTAATTTCCTAATATATGAACAAAAGTTGACAGACTTACTCCAAATATGTTTTAGTATAAACACTGATAAGTTTCAAAGCAAGCTAAATAGATTCTGATCTGACACATAATAGTATAATGTAATAATAATAATAAACAACAGCAAAGGCAACAACAAAGCAATAATAGTATGCAATGTTTATTAGGAGTTACAATCTATGTGCCAGGATGGTGCTAAGCCTTGTTTATGTGTTGACTCATTATATCCCAATAAAATGAAGATTTCAAGGTTAAGATTTCCTACAACATTACTCAGTTAGTTAAGTGGGAAACTAGAATTGGAAGCCAAGACAATCTAATTTCAATGTCTACCCTTTTAACCTGCCTAGTGATTCTTATTAGAATGAAGATGGGTTTTGAATAAGAAATAATAGAAGAAATAGGGGTTATTCTATAACATGGTTTTAGTTTTTCTCAAATAATTTTACATTTCATAAAGTGCCTGTCATGCAAGAAAGGTCCATGAACTGATTGCCCTAAATTATAATGACAAATTCTTCATGCCTGCTATGAAGTGACTGAATATGCATCAGCCCACACCAAGCTGTGAGCAAGGTCTAGTGCTGTTTCAGTGTGTGTGTGTGTGTCTTTCCTGGTCCTGCAGGAAAGGATCTTTTAAAAATCAGTTTTCTTCCAAGTACCTTTCATTTTTATTCCCATAACATCTTTTCACTGCCTTCTCCTCCCCACCCACATCAAGGTCAAATATCTCTTTTACCCACTGCTGTGCTTTTGCTCCAGCCTACATCATTTCACTCATTCCTCCTACCTGTGTTCCTAATGTCTCTTTCCATTTTAAAAAGTGCATGCTCCACCTACCTGCATGAAGACTTGAAGATACCCTTAGAGAATTCTAGCTATTAATATACAGTTACATTATTCCCAGGATAGCTTAATCTAAAAAATGGGACGTTTGTTTTTCCAGTCAAGTATAAGCTGGATGCTCTATATACAATCTAAATTTAAGTATTAAAATGAAAACAAATTCTCTATTAAACTTTACCATGTAAACTCCTCTTCTTGTAATTTGATACAATCATGGCTTGAAAGTCCATTGTCACCCTTTGAAATTAAGGATAATCATTCTAACTACCATAATTTCATATCAGTAAGCTTTATGCATGCTTGTAACTCTGCATTCTCTTAGCTAGCAGTTAAGAAAACATGAAGTTTACTCATCGATATGACGTTTTATATTATTTTTGAATTCTAAAAAAGTTTTAATACAAATACAGAACATTTTACATAAAATTGATTTATGCTTATTGATTCATTCATTTCTTCATTCCTCCAACATATATTTATTCAGCATCTACTACATGCCAGCCAATACTGTATGTGTTGATGATGTACTAGGAATACAGTGGTTTGTAATGCATGGAAAATTCCTGCTTTTATGCAGAGTACCATCTATCAGGGAAGACAGTAACAAGTTAACAAAAAATAAGTCAATATATTTTAGAGGGACCAAAATATTTTCCGTTAATGATAAGTGACTCAGTGAGAAAATAGGAATGGGATTTACTAAGAAACCACAAGTAATTCATTAAGCATAGGGAGAATTCAGCCAATCTAATATTACTTAAATATCATTTTATATCCTATAAATAGGAATGGGATGGAGTGCAACAGGGGTGGGGTTAGGTACAAGTTTTTTGATCCTTAAATTAAAATGTAATACTTGAATTTTTAGCTGCTTTTAAGGTCTTAATGAATTACTGCTACAGTAAAATTATCTTCCTGATGTTGTCTATCAATGTTTGCAAATGCATTTGTTCCCAGGTCTGCTGTTTTACTTACTCTGGAGATAATACCGTTGGCTTTTCAGCCCTGGAATGAGAGTTGGATGAGCTGAGTTTCAGTCTCAACCCTCCCATCTCCACCTACATTTACATTTACAAACCATTCAAATGTAAAAAGAGCTTCTTACCCATGCAAGGAGGGATTTGGGCTGATCAGTATTCTTACCTGTGGTCCACAGACTCCAGAGGATCTGTGAATAAAATTTTTGGAGACTATGAACTTAGATGGAAACAATTATGTCTTTGTTTTCAATAACCTTTAACTGGAATTTAGCACTTGTTTCAATTATGAATAAACCAAAATAATATCAACATTCCCTGTGAATTTTTCACAAAGAGAAATCACAGGTACTTTTTAGTTGTTATAGATATCTCAAGTTATCATTTACTCCCATCACTATTGAGAAAATCTGGAGATTTTAGATCAAAATGATATCTTATTGTTCAGTGCTTTAATAAAAAAGCACATATATTTCTACATCAAAATTAGCTTTAAATACCTTAGTAGCATCATTTTAGTATAATTTTTTTCTTTTCTAACTCTGTACATTTTTGTGAAATAAAAGAACAAGGTGTCATGATAGAGGATGATTGTGGTAGGTTGATATTATTTATGAATTCCAAAGAGAGATACTTGTTATGTTTATTAACTGGTCTGTTTCTCTGGTCATGATACCCTTTGACTGTATTAGATTCAGCTGAGACATCTGATTAAATTATGTTAAAATTAGGACTTTGATTCAACCACCTCATTAGAGTGCAACACAGTGTTGAGTCCCACCCCTTTCGGGCAGATGAAACAGGAAGTAGACGCACAGAAGCAGATATGCAGGAAGAGAGAGTGCTCCATAGACTTGGCCCCAGGAAGAGAGATAAGCCTAATAGATTATAGCTGAGCTTGTGAAGAGAACAGAACAGCTGAGCCCAGAGAGAAATGAGCCCAGAAGGAGATATGAGCCTTATGCCAGCCTACAGATGAGATAAGAAGAAGGTAGGACTCTGGAGCCTTAGGAGGAAGAAGGAAGGCTGAACCCTCACAGACATTGCCTGCCATCTTGCTTCGACACTTGGCAACAGACTTTGAGTGAGAAAATACTGCTTATGGTACATTGAGCTGGACTCTTTAGGGCCTTGCCACTGTAAACCTCTATCCTCAATAAACACTCTATAAAAGCCAACAGAGTTCTAGTACTTTGCATCAGCATCCCTTTGGCTGACTAATATAATGATTATATGAAATAAAAATATATAAAAATAAAGTAAATGTGTATATTCTATTTTAGAATTGCAGTCAGGGTGGAGCTCTGTAGAGAGTGACATTTGAGCTGAGAGCTAGAGAATGAGAAGCAGTGAGTTGTATAAAAATATTTACATATATCTCAAAGGGACAGGGAAAGGCCTTAAAAAGACAAGTTTTCCAAAGTCTACTCTAAGAAAGGGAAGGTGAAGGAGTGTCTCCTTCCCTTTTTGCACAAATGTAAAGAAAATTTACAATTTACGCATACATGTGTACATACACACACTGTGGGGGATTGAATCATGCCCCCCACAAAAGCATGTTCAGATCCCAACCTCTGTTCCTAAGGTCTGCACCTATTTGTAAATAGGCCCTGTGAGATGTTATTAGTTTTGGTGTGCCCAAACTGAATGAGGGTGGGCCTTCATCCAATATGGCTAAAGTCCTTTTAAGGAAATGAAATTAGTCAGAGAGAGGAAGCCATGGGAGCTGGAAGTCAAGGGACCTAGAAGAGAAGGTAATAGGCATCCACCTGTGCATTGCCATGTAATGGAAAAGCCAAGGAATCCCAAAGACTGCAGGCTTAAGAACCCCAGGAGGAAGCAAGCCTCTAGCCTCTGAAACCATGAACCAATAAATTATATTTTTAAGTCAACCCATTGTATGATATTTGTTTTAGCAGCCAGGAAATGAAAACAGTTTCTGGTACCCTGTTATACCTCCTGCTTAAGTACAGTTTTATTTTAAAAAAAAAGATTGCCAGAGATATTCCTAAATAAAGGCAAATTGGTAAATGAAGTTAAAGCTCATTTGTAATAACTTAGGGAAAAAAAGGAAGAAAGACACTTAGGTAAGCATGGAAAGAAGGCTCACCTTCCTCAAAATAGTGAATAAGTGATCCTTCATAGAGAAATAGTGCAATATGTGAAGAATGGCTCTCTTCTGCCAGCAAAATACAAAAAAAGCCCCACACGTGTGTAATGAAGACAGATTAATTAGGGAAGTTCATAGGCCCCAGTGGCTCTTGAAGCTCAGTTTTACTCCATGTGCTTTTCTTAAACTACTCTGTGAATTAAAGGTTGTAGCACATCCATGTCTAATATCTAATATTCTTCTGATTTTCCTTTGTATGACAAGTGTAAAAGCCATCACTAAAGCAGATGAAAGAAGGAAGGCTGGAAGGCTGTCAGCAGGGATACAGGGATGCAGGGAGACAGGGAGGTAGGGAGGCCAGGAAGGAAGGAGGGGGTGAAGGAGATGGGAAGGAAGAAAGGAGGGAAAAAGGAAAGAACAAAAGAAGGGAAAAAAGTGGATTGATTTATATGCTGAGAATTCCTGCACAATGCTGTACTTAAATGTTTATTGGCAGAGAGGCAAATATGCATTTCACTTGCTTTCATTTTTCCAAAGCACAACTTAATTAATGCTGTCATGTAACTGCTGGTAACAGACTCACACCATAACGTAATAGTCCTCCCACACCAAGAGATCAATGGAACACTGAAAGCTACAAAAGAAAGAAATTAGAATGTGCATCAAATTTGTGAAGCTCGTAAAGAAAACACATTTGCCCTTCATGTATTTTTAAAAAGAATCTTGTTTCATTATATCGAATTGAAGTTTGGTTAGTGTCCCATTTTTCAGAATAACAGAATGCCATTCAGCTTTAATAAAGTTTTTACTGGTGGTATTATGTTTAGGGGCTCAATTATTCTAGAGGGACTTTATAATATCTGAAAAAGAAAATGTCATATAAGCTCATTTAGTTTCCTCATTTTCTTCTTCCTTTTCTCTTTAGCACTGAAGAGCCAACTCTTTCAACTTTGAAAGATTAACTTTTTGATCATCTATAACTCATGCTTTGTTTTTAGTCACATATTGGTTTATATAATTTAAAAAAACACCTAAAACCGATAATTTAGAACAATGTTTGGGAATATATATTCATTTAAACCTGTTTACCATTAGCCCATATAACTTTTAGATTAAATTACTAGTTTTGAAGTCACAATATTTAAATAATTAACACCAGGATCAAACTTTCAGTACTTATGGAACTGAGTTTTATATTAAAATGCTGTCTCATGCAAATAAAAAAATGTATCTCTCATTCCATATGTAGTTATTTATCGCACCATCATATTTCTTTGTTTATTTCACTTTAGGTATTTACCATTTACTTTTCTAACACTGTGTCATTCCCGAATATACAAACTGAATAATTAGTTGAAAACTTTTATTTTTATTTTGCTGATTTTAATATGTTTTGGTATTGACTAGGTTTATGTGAGAAAAAGAGATTTAATTTATTAAGAGGTTTATATTTTTGATATATTTAAGAAATGGCATTTTTAACCCAATAATAGAACTATTGAAATATTTTTTATTTCAAATTTGTTTTATAAGTATATAGTTAGTGCTACCTAAAATTGTTGATAGTTTCAACAATTATTCTAAAGAGATGATATCCATCGATCTTAGATATATTGCACTGATTGGATCATCCAGCATAATTCAATGTCTCCATTCATATTTTAGTATTTGGAGTAATAATAGCAATCGTGTTATATGACCGATTTCCTTGACCACTAAATAAATTTGTAAACCCTGATTTCTTGTTCACTGATAATTTCAGGGTGCTACAGGATTTTTAATAATAATAGACTTTATGACTTTATAGCTGCATATTTTTCAGACTATTAAACTAGTTTTAATTCATGCTATCAGTATAATTTAGAAAGGAAAAAAATGGTTCATTAACTTTCTTACTAGCAATTTAGGATTAAGATTCCTAATTTCCTTCCTATTCTCAGTAATGAGAAACAACTTCAAGATAATTGGCTAAAGCTATCTTGGGTACTTTGGAATAACATTTAAAAATTTAAGTACTATCATGCCTTTTATAGTATTTATAGAATTTCTTCAACACAGATGAAAATATCAATATTTTTCTACAGGTGATTATTTTTTCTATAGATATATATTTTATCTATAGATTAAAAAATCACAATTAAAAATTATTAGAAATATATGTGTTCTTGATTATTGCTAGCTTTTAAAATTTAGAATATAAAATCAATATTCTGTCAGAGTAATAAATTCAAGTTTTCATAGTTCATTGTGAATTGGAAAAATGTTATAAAGTGTAATGTGATTTTTCATTGCATTATTGCATTACTTCATAATTGCATGCTTTGAAAAATTGATGCTCAAAGCCTCAATGGCTAAATGGTCTCTTTTCTGAGATTGAATGAACATATTAGATAAAATTCTATTTTTTTCTGAGCATAATAAAGAGCATAAACAGAAGAATTTTCTTTTAGCTACACCTTTTTTTTACAGCCTTCTTGTGTATATACATATGTATAGTATATGTAAAATTGAAATCATAGAAAACAGTGTTTAATTTTCTGGAAATATTCTATTAGATATCTTTGAGAAATTTAATAATGACAAAAACTTAATGAATGTGAATGCTCACTTTATACTTTTCTTTTTGTCTAGCAGGTCTGTTGATATAAAGTATGGGTCTGCCAAAGGGGTGCCAATGCAGAGTACCAGAAATCTTGGTTTTTATAGAGGGTATTTATTGGGGTAAAAAGCTTATAGTCCCAAGGCCATGGAAAGTCCAACTCAAGGTAGTTTTCTCACTTAAGTCAACTGCCACGTGTTGAAGCAAGATTACAGTTGATCTCTGCTGGGTCTCAGCCTTTCACCTCTGGACTTCCTCTTCCTCTTGGGCTCTGTGGACCCAGCTTCTTCTTGATCACAGCTGTAGCCTTGAATAGGGCTTGTCTGTCAGAGCTCCCTCTATTAGTCTTGACTCTTTTCCCAAAGTCAGCTGTAAGCAATCAGGCAAATAGCTCATGTCTCCCTAGGTCCTCACGATAAAAAACAATAGAGATCTCTTTCTTCCCATGTGTCTGTTTTAAGTGAGTTTCTCTTTTATATCAGACCCCAACGTGATGGGGACTCAACCTGAGTCACACACCCTACTGAATGGTTGAATCAAAGAAAGCCCTCAAAGCAATCTTAACAAGCAATCTAATTAAGGTCCCCTCAACTTAATCCAGTATAACCAAAGGGTATCATACCCAGAGGAATAGATTAATTTATAGACATAATCTTTTCTCTTTTTGGGACTCATAAAATAATCTCAAACTGTCACTATATACAACCCTAAAATTTATTACAAAAGTTTAGGAATACCCTAGGACAGAATGTATAACATACAAATGAAACTTGGGATGGAGAGTGAATTTTTTTTGGTGTGTGGGGTGGGTATTAGTAGATCACCTAAAATCTTAGCAGGAGCTTTAATTTTTTAAAAACACATCAGTTTTATCAATACATATTAATAAAGCATACAATTTATCCAATGTGTACTATCAATGGTATTTGGTATAATCCCATAGTTGTGCATTCATTACTTCAATCATTGTTAGTGCATTTTTGTTATTTCAATAATAATAATAAACAAAAACAGAACAAGCAAACAAATAAGAAAATTCCTCACCTCTCAATCTCTCTGTGCTTCTCCCACTGTACACAGCTGGTGTTTTTGGCTGTTGGATCCAAAGTGTATAATCAATGGGTTTTAGTATAATCACAATCTTGTACATTCATTGTCTCAAAAATTTTAGAACAATTTCATTACTCCAAAAAAAAAAAAGGACTCCACACCTCATAGCATTCCTTCCTTAGATCTACATAACCACTAATCTAATTTCATCTTTATAAATTGATTTATATTTACATTTCATATAAATAGAATCATGCAATCTGTAGTAGTCTGCGTCTGTTTCCTTCACTTAGTATAACTTTTTGTGTGTTTTTTTTGTCTGATATTAACATTTTGTAGTATTAACTTACATTTGTTCAACTTCAAAGAAAAATGGTTTTATATATGCAATTCTACCCATATTCCTATTTCACATAATTTATTTATATTTCACATAATATATTTAGTTTATAATAGGGCAATCATAGAGTATTTGTCCTTTTGTGTCTGGCTGGCTTGCTTCACTCAGCGTAATGTACTCCAGGTCCATCCATGTTGTCATATATTTCATGACTTCATTTCTTCTCACCTAGTAGCTTTCAATTTTAATAGACAAGCTCTTTACCTATTTAACCAGCATAATTTATATGGAATACATTCATAGTATTAATAACATGGGACATTTTCACTTTATCTGAGGCTTTTACTAATTCTTATTGTATCTTGTTTTCTGTGAATTTAATCTATTTTCTATTTAAAATGCTTCCAAGTGGTGTGTGTTTGTGTATGACTGTATGTGTGAGTGTGTGTATGCTCATGTCAAGGAGGACTTAGGACTAGATGTTCCCAAATATTTTATATATCAAAGAGTGTTGCCATAACCCAGACTAATCATAACAAGTACAGCTAACATTCAGGCACTTAGAGGAGAGGAGGGTCATTTGTAATATTACACAAAATGGCATTTGTATTTGATGTTTGAAACACTATTTACGTCTGGTATTACATGGAAATACAATGAGGAGACTTAATTATAAAATTTTGGAATAAGGGAAGAGGGAAAAATGTTGGGAGATAGTATGGACACAAATTAGACAGTATTGAACATGTTGAACTGTATTTATTTTACTGATGGTGGAATAGCCAATTGCTGATAGTGGTATAGCTAATAGCACATATTAATAGCACTTGATAATTAAGCACAGACTGTATTCCAGGAACTTCGATAAACTCTTCACATATATTATCTCATTTAATTGCCACAAAATCCAGCAAGGTAAGTACTATTATTATTTCCATTTTACATATGAGAATACTAGACACAAAGCAGTTAAGCATCAATTTACAATACCTGGAGACACCATTCATACTCTACATAATTCAATGAGGGCACCAGTCACACTTTTTTTCAGGAGAGTGAATTTTGACTTCTGGTGTCATACAAGAAGCAGGCTTACCAAAATGACAGCTTATAAGAGACATTAGAGTTGAATCCTTGTACTATGGTTTCTAAGACTGTATTCTTAATTATCTTACTAATGTTAGAAAATATTGCTGATCTAGATATCCAACCTATATTAACTTAACTATTTTTTAACATAATTTCACTTGCAATCTATGTATATGGGCATAAATGTATCAGTTTTGCTATTGATTTAAGGATCCCATGGTCTGTCAATTTAAGCATCAGTCAATTAAACTTCCTCTAATAAATTATAACTTATCTTCCACATTATTTTGAATGTTGCTTTCATGAAATAATTTCAAATCTTGGAAAAAATGCAATTATCCATTCTTAAGTTATTTTTTGTCTATTGTGTATTTATATGTACATGGGTTATGAGGAATAAATGGTTATCATTCCTTAGAAACAGATTAGTGTAGTAAAAATAAGTAGGTAACATGGAAGAAGGAATTATTGGTAAGTCTATTTATAAAAGTAAAATTGGAAGACAGACTTAGAAAGAAGAAATTGACAGGAAAAATAAAAGGAAGAACATGTGGCACATTTGGCTCCATCTTCCATGTGGAAGACTTTTACTGAAATTTTTGGAAACAAAGATGTGTTAATAAGGCAGTAAATTGCTAGGTATTGTAGATATAAATGAGGACAACTGGACTCATCATAATTAAGGTAGTCACAATGCAAATAAGATTTAAATTGGTCTCTTACTTGGAAAACACAGATTAAAATGGGTCATGTTTTTTGGTAAAACTTGATGAAATGAGTAGGACTTGTGATACAATCAAGCAAGTAACATAGTAGAGAAATAAATTTTATATGGTACAAGAGAAGGCTTTTCTCAGAATCCAGATAAGGCAGGGAAGGGAAGGGATGTGAACCAAGACTGCATAGACAGAGAAGTGAAAAAATCCTCAGAGAAAGTGTGTAATTGGAATGATAAAAGATTTTACTAACCATCTTGATTTGCTTGAGCTTCCATTTTATCCAAGGAGTTATAAAGAAGAAATGGAGGTTAACAGAAGCAAACTGACATACCAATAATCCTTTGCTGCTCCAGTTGACAGGAAGAACTGTAACAAAATGTTCAAGCTGATACCATCAAAGCTTGTTGATCTTTATCAGATAGCCACAACCTTACATCAACACCCTGCTTGCTGATTAATGAACTGAGCCTCAAGAAACCCTGCTCAAACAACCCCATAACCTCATATAGTACGGAAAGCATGTACCAATAATAAATCATGCCTCCTTATCCCTCCCCATTCCCATCCCATACCTTTCCTTTGTCTCAAGCAGCCATTTAAGCTGTTCCGCCAACTCAGCTTTTTGAACAGAAACCTCTTTTTGTGCTGCTTCTACCTTAATGCAACTTTAGCTCGATAAACTTATTCTGAACCCCCTCTCTCTCTCTTTTTTTTTTTTTTTTGTCTTTCTTTTATTTTCAGCACAGCAGTACTTGGTGTCAGAAGTGGGATCTGAAGGTGGCTCCTGGGATGATGCCTCTGACCTAGGAGAGGAGCGAGGTACCTGAAGGAATCCTTTGTGTTCTATTCTTTCTGGGTTTGTGTCCTGGCTCACCCAGCTAACCCCTCTCAGACCTTTGAATTCCTGCCATATTGCAGTTGAGGTCAAAATCTGTTTGTTGAGCTAAAGTCTGTTCAGGCCCACTGTCACAGCTTCTGTTTTCAGCCTTCTCTTCTGTTTCTCTTTCTTTAATTTTCTCTACCATTGTGGATAACATTCAGTCAGTAAGTTTTACATTTCGGTACTTCTGTGTTTCTGCAGATTGTGTCTGGTTGTTTAATGTATATTTTCCGATCCCTGAATGGGAATACTAAATTAACAAATAAAAATTCTTAAGAGAGCTCTATTAAATTGCTTAAAGATAAATTGTAGAATCTTAGCTTCCAGTGCTTTTTAAAGTTCTGTCTTCTCCTTTTGGGTTTTAACTTAATTCAACTCCCCTTCTTTAATAACAAAATTTTCCAAATTCTACTGAATATTCAGTGGGCCTTATAAAGAATTCAATTTTATCATTCAGATTTACAAGGCTGGATACTCAAACCTCTACCAATTAATTTATAGGACTACTGATAAAAGTCATGCAAAAATATAAATAAAGAAAATTATTTGGAAAAGAAAATCAAAGGTGCTTTTTGATACACTGCAATCTAAGAATCCTATAATAAAAATAGGGTATGATCTAAAATAAATACTCTGAATGCTTGCTATTTATGTCTTCATAAATAAAAGTAATTCATAAAGTGTTTATGAAAGTAAATTTCATCCTTTAAAGGTGAACTTTCTTTTTATTAAATTTTCTTTTTTTAAAAAGATCATAGATCACAAAAAATGTTACATTAAAAAATATAAGAGGTTTCCGCATAACCCCCCCTATCCACCCCCACTTCTCCCACATCAACATCAGGGGGGTGCATTCATTGCATTTGAATACATTTTGGAGCACTGTTGCACCACATGGATTATAGTTTACATTGTAGTTTACACTCTCCACCAGTACATTCAGTGCGTTATGGCAGGATATATAATATCCAGCATCTGTTCCTCCAATATCATTTAGGACAACTCCAAGTCCTGAAAATGTTCCCACATCTCATCTCTTTTTCCATCCACCCTGCCCTCAGCAACTACCATGGACAATTTCTCCAGATCAATGCTACAGTTTCTTCCATTACTAGTCACAATAGTTCTATAAGAGAATACCAGTAAGTTCACTCTAATCCATATTTTATTAATCCAACCTGTGAACCCTGGGTTGGTGATGTCCACTCCACCTCTATATTGAGAGGGGACTTAGATCCCACATGGTTGATGGATGCAATTCTCCTGCTTGGAGTTATAGGCACTCTCGGTTCCCTGGTGTGGTGCTTGATCATTGTCAACTCCCTGTCAGCTGACCTGTGTAAGTCCAACACACCAGAGAGTAGGAGCTGCAATTCTGCTGAGTCTTAGGGCCAAGGTGGCACATGGACAGTCCAGAGATTAAAGTCTCCTGATTATACAACAACCCCGGCACCAACCACAGGTTCAGTAAAAGTGACAGAAAAGGTATATGTAGAAAGGTCATATTTGAGTCCAACTCCATCACACTCAGGAGCACAAATTGCAAAGTAGGGCCCATTGACAAGGCATTGAACTCCAGAGCCAACTGCCATGACCATAGAACCTGTGTGTTTCTGTAACCCTCAGTACCTGAGGTTGAATCTACTTTGGCTGTCTCTGCTGATGTGTACATAGCACAACCCATCTGATGACCTCTGCATTGTTGCAAGTATCTGTGAATCTGGTCCTTCAAGCAGCGAAGATTTGTTGTCACTGTGGGCCTTGAGGGAAGGGGAGAGAGGAATAGAATAGATGGAAGCAGGATAACTGGGGGGCAATGGAAGTGTTCCACAAGATCAAGCAATGATGGATATAGGATATGTTAAATTACACCAAAAATGTATAAAAAATCTATATGCTAAAATGTAAAACATAAGGTAAAACATAAGGTAACTAAAAGTTTAGAAAATTGTACAGTCTAAAATATAAACCACAATGTAAACCAAAATGGAACCATGTTTGATAGCTATGTTTCAATATCTGCACATCAGCTGAAGCAAATATAACATGAACATGTAAAAAAATCATTGTTGGAGAAGGGAGAAATGGGTTTGGTGTTGGATATATGGGAGTCCCCTTTATTGTGATCTAAAACTTTCTTGAAGACAAAATTAAAAATTAGAAAAAAAAAGAAAAAAGAAAGGATGTAGACACTGAGGAAGAAATGAAAGAAATTGCCTTGCTACTGTACATAGAGGGCAACACCTATTGCAGTGATGAAAGGCAAAATGCCAAAAACAAAGTTTTATGATATTTTTCATTTTTTAGTACCCCAATTTATTTTTACTTCTAGTTTTTCTAAATTATTTTGTATTCTATTTCTAATCTTTAAACCTATCACTACTATTTCATTTTCCTATTAATTGAATTTGGCAATATATCAGGCTTCATTTATGAAGAAGTTTTGGACCACAGAGGGGTTTGACTATGGCAGGGGAAGAATGCTGCTGTTGGGTGTTATTGATGGGGAACACATGTTTGGGAAGGAGTTCTCCAGGGCATGTATATAGTGTACATAAAAATGTTTGGATATATGCTGTGTATTTTCATAGTAGTTATAGTTACAAACAACAACTGAAGGACTGCTGAGTTCCTAGCCAGAGGAGCCCTATCACATTCTCCAATGGAACAGCAAAAATATCCCAAGTGCAAGGGCAAAGACCAGTGAAGAAGGTTCTCCACTGATGAGTCCTTGATATTCATGACTATGCTCATGAATCTGTGTGCTTGAAATTTCAACTTGGCCTAGAGCTGCAGGGTTCTTAAAAGTTACCTCCTAAGACCCTCCATGTTGCTCAAATGTGGCTACCCTCCAAGCCAAACTCAGCATGTAAACACATTACCTCCCCCTACCATGGGACATGACTCCTGGGGATGAGCCTCCCTGGTGCCAAGGGATTACTACTAATCAATAACTGGTGATGCTACTAGAAAAAGACCTTGAATAAAAGGGGGAAATGGTAAAGACAAATAAGTTTATATGGCTAAGAGTCTGAACTTTATCTTAAGGTGAAGTGACTACTCTATGTAGTTATGGATAATTATGGGAAGTTTATAAAAGCATTTTCTAAATGGAAGTATTTCTATATGAATAGCTAATTCCAGAAAGTCATTATTAAGTAGAAATCTAAATTAATATTGTCAACAAAACGTAAATTCATAATAAAAATATCTGTCAGATGTCACCTCAATTTGCCTATTAAGGTGGTGGTAGGGGGCAGATAATCTTGATTCCATTAACAATCTTAGGTTTTCGTGAAATAAGAAAATAGTTTTTTCCTGTACTGCTAAAATAAAATACCTATTGATTAAAATAATCTTGGTAAAAGTGTACAAGTAAAATAAAACTTTGACTATAGGTTGTAGTTAATTTCTAGAAACAGCTTTATTTAAGGAATGTAGGGCCTAGATTGTAATCTCTAGCATCAGTCACATTTATCTCTGGCCTCTGATCTTTAATTGTTGTTTCTAAATCCTAAGATGCTTTATTCTTTATGTCTAACCTAATAGTTCCCTAAAAAATTTTTAATTACCTATATGACACCTGGAACCCAGTGTTAAAGTTAGCCAGGTCTAAAAGTGATGAAGAAGCAATGCTATGGCTACACAAAAAGGTGGCCATAAAGGAGCTGCCACAGGGTGGTAAAACACAACTGGCATTACAGTCTGCTCCAAGGGAGGGTTAACATGCCTGGTATTGTGAGCCTGGATCTTGCGCCCTCTAAGCAAATATCCTAGCACCTTTGGTGAAATGTTCTACTGTTAAATTACTCACAGGAGAAAACCTCCCCCTCTGGGGCACCTACTAAACATTTGTGCTTGCATCCTTAGGCTTCTTTTCCAGATGCACAAGGCTTCTTTTAACTTCTTGCTTGACTGGCTGCCACTGTAGCAACAACCCATGATCAATCAGACTATTAGAAGTGTAGATACTGCCAGCATCCAGCATCTCTGGTCTCCTCTGGAAAATCCTTCCCTTATCTTCAAGGGAAGAGCTGCCCTTCTAGATGGCAACCCCCAGAGCCCAGGAACTCCTATAATTGCTTGTCTTGTTTACATTGCAGCTGTGGGCTCCCCGATCCCATGCTCAGGGTCTTCTGTGGAGGAGGTGGTGGAAAAATTGTAAGAGTTGTAGGACAGGGTGGATTATAGCATATATGTCTTTGCATTTTCTCCCCCAACCCTTCCAGTTCTTTCCTCCCCAAATTGCAGCAGCAAGCACTGTTAAAACCCCTTTCCCTGGGGCTTCCTAACTACTCCCTCCCTTCCAGCTGCTTGTGAATGAAAAAGAAGGGAAAGCGTGCAGGGTACCAACCCAAAGACATGCTGATCATTATCACCAGGTAGGCTACTATAGTCCTTAGATGCTGTAGCTCAAGGCCTTTCTTTCTGCCTGCCAGCAGTCATTGCCACTGCCACGTTGGCTTAGGCAGTCTCTGAAGTAACGTTAGACTTCACTCTCACAACTTTTGTGCCTCATTATCATGGAGATTCTTAAAAATCCGTAATGACCGTGGCACTCACTTTACAGGGTAACCCCTCTCTAAACTTCTGTCAACTTCACCCATCCTGTAGCACTCCCACTATGCCTATCACCCAGCAAACATCAGGGCTAGTTGAATGCACCAGTAACCTAATCAAGACACAACTAGGGAAGCTTAAATAATTTTCTATACCCTGGGTTAAAGTTCTTTCCCTAGTCCTCATGAATTCATGGAACGCTCTTTTGACCCTCACCAACTTTCCCCTTATGAGATAGTTACTGGCAGACCCACGCCCTATTTCCCTGATCACAAACTGCCAAAGCTAGCTCCTCACTGGCTACCTATGGCCAAAAATGCTCACAAACTCTTTCTGAGCTTCACAAAACTGTTTTCAGGTCTCTTTCTATAGACCTTTGCCATTCTCCACAGCCTGTACAACCAGGAGGTTAGGTGTATTAGAAATGGCATCCTCAGAAATGTGGACTTGAGTTCTAGTGGAAATGACCCTTTCAAGTCCTCTTTACCACTACCGCTGCTGCAGAGCTTTGAAGAATCAACTCCTGGATTCATCTGTCACATCTGACCACAACCAGTGGTCAGTGGACAGTGGACAGTGGACCACTGAAAGCATTTGAGACCTGACCCTGCTACTCTGCTGACTCCAGAAGCAGCGGACATCTGATGTAGACAGCCCTCCCAAGACTCCAGAGTCTTGGAATATACCTAAAATCCCTTTTGTCTCTTTTCTTAACTAATGTATAGTTCTCCCCAGAGAGCAAGAACATCCTGACTGGTCCCCTAGGGATCCTTGTTAACTCTATTATTTCTCTTTGTGCAGTTAACTTCACTGCCTTTATCTAGACTGTAGCAAACTTTGTTTTCCCTAACCCCATTATCTAACTAAAATGACTCTACATTATTCTTTTGCATATTCCCTCATGGACCAAAGACATTTCTGTCTCCCCTCAGGGTTTTCCTTCCTATACAATCCCACTGTAGGGCCTGTAGCATCTCCTTGCATTCTCACTGACCCAGAATCTGGTGACAATACACAACTGTCTCTGTAATAGTCAACAACCTCTACCCTATATATATATCTCTCCCCTTCCCCTCAGAATCTCTGGTGACCACTATCTTTATGTCAGCGTAACAAGTTCCTCCATTACTGCAATAATAATAAGTCTACGCTGGTCCATGATTGCGTCTCGTCCTTATGTTTGTTCATTCTACAATCTTGAGGGATGGTGATGCCTGCTTTGCTTCAGATTGAGAAGGGGCTTAGATATTATGGAACAGATGGAAGGAACTGTTTTGTTTGCAGTTGTAGATACTCTTTGCTTTTGGGGATGGGAGTTGTCCTGGGCAAGTCCGATGAATTAGAGATTAGGTGTTGGCTGAAACTCTACTAAGATTCAGGGCTGAACTGGTATGTGAACAGACCAAAGATTTAAGTCTCTGAAACATATAAAGGTATAGCTTATAATATATTGAAGCATTGTTCTACTTGATTTTGAAGGTTGTTTTAAAGTTCTACCATATTGTGATAATTAATATCACAAAGTAGTTGATAGAGCTGGAAGATTTCTTGATTTCAAGTTCAATGTTCTTTTGTCAGTCTAATATATTAAAGCTTTTATTTATAATTAAATGCAGAATGCGATGTGGATATGTGAAATTTGGAAATCACTACTTGATAGCTTAAATAAGAATTTTTCCTTTTTCACATTGCCTTTAAAATTTTTTTTGAGCTGGATATATATATATATATTTCTTTAAGAACTCTGAAGTAGGCTAATATAAAAGTTGAGACTCTGGATTCTTTATAGATATGACCTTGCATTTTCTCTGTGAAAGTACTTCTTTATGAGTTTTTCAATATACTTTCAAGTTTTTACAGCTCAATCTAATAACTGCCACAAAAGGCTTAAAGGAAATAATGATACACATGCACACACATATATACCCAGCAATCTGGAATAGTGGCTTTGATTTAATAAGAGTTTCAAAATCTCTTGGGTTAAAATTGAGGCATTCTGTGGGAAATGGTGTACTTTCTCTCAATTTCAAGTTAAATACCCATGAAAATATACCAAAACACTAAAATGTCTAAAATTGAAAAGAACAGAGTGAAAAAACCATTTGGCAAAGATCGAGGGCTCAATCCTGCTTAATTCATCATCAAGAGAAATGTGTTAAGAAATCCATTCTTGGAATACTCCATTTTTGGAATACTTTACCTGTGAACTAGAACACTCTAATCACCTTTCCACTCCATCTCACTTCTCATATCCCAAACTTAAAAATTGATTGAAAAAGCCTTTGATCTCTGCACTATTCTGTTGACTTCTAACTCCAGGACAAATAAAATAGTCATTCATACCTTCAAATGCTTGGGAACTTTCTTTGGAGATAGAATAGAGGCCAAGACATTCTCATCCTATTCTCATTATCTTTATCTGTTTGTATTCCTCCAAAGATATAATACCCAGTTGACAAGAAGGCAGAAAATAAAGTAGAACTAAAAGAAACACAATGTACCATGTGATTCTAAATTGCCTGAAAGAATCATTGCTGTCAGGAAATAGAGAAAAGAAGAATACCAGAAGCACTACATATTTTGTAGTGTAGGGTTTCATATTATCTTATAGAAAAGAAAAAGAAATCATCCAGGTCAGAGAAACAAAATGAGTTTGAATATCAACTAGCAGGACTGTATTAAATAAGCTTGTACTGGGTATTACAATGTCATTTAGGATCCTTGTGCATTGTCCTTGACTTCGGTTCTAGATCTGTTTGGGGAAGTACACCTAGATCAGAGAAAGTACACTATGAAGTTGTACAAGGACTCAGCACTACTGAGGCTACCAAATAGCAAATTCAAGTCACAGACTCATTATCCATTATTCAAAGGTTACTGAATATTAAACAAACAAAACAAGCCAGCAAACAAGCAAGCCAACAAGTTGACACCTTAAAAAAAGGCAAGTACTGTCATGAAGAATGAAGTATGAAATTTATTTTGGAAATTGTTTTCTGAAAAAGAAAACAGAAGGGTATTAGAGCACATCAACTTGGGTTCTTGGCAAGATGCAAAAAAGATTGGCATCTATAGAAAAGAATATGAATCAATAGGCAGGGATAGAGCTGAGAGTTATTCATTCAGCAAATATTTACTGCAATTCAGGAGCTACAAAAGAATACAATCCTACATACAAAATAAATCAAAGTATGTAGTTGTTGCTGAAGAGTACAAATGATGTTGCAGAAAATCCACTCTGACAAAAAGCCAAGGAAGGGACAAAACTGAAAAGCAAGGAAAGATGATAGAAATTGTCTCAGTTTGCTAAGCTACCAAAAGAAGTTAACATAAAATTTATTGACTTTAACTATGGGAATTTACTAGCTTATAAGCTTACAGTTTTGAGGCTGTGAAAATGTCCAAATTCAGACATCATCAAGGCAATGATTTCCTCTTGAAACCTGACTGCTGGTGACTCTGGACTCCTCTTCCCAGGACAAGGCACATGGCAGCCTCTGCTGGTCTCTCCCTGCTTTCAGTTTCCATATTAGTCAGCCAAAGGGGTACTGATGCAAAACATCAGAAATTGGTTGGTTTTAATAAAGAGTATTTATCTGGGGTAGGAGCTAACAGATATCAGGCCATAATGCACAAATACTTCCCTCACCAAAGTCTATTTTCATGTGTTGGAGCAAGATCGCTGCCCATGTCTGCAAGGGTTCAGGCTTCCTAGGTTCCTCTGGGCTCAGCTCCTATTTTCTCCTCAGGGACATCTGTAGACTCTGAGACTCTCTAGGCTTTCCTCTCTCCCCACGGTCAGTTGTAGACTATCAGGTGAACAGTTCTGTCTCTTTCCCCAGGTCTCCAGTTTAAGACTTCAGCATCAAACTCCATCATCAAAACTCCAGCCTTAAGAAACTCTCAACTCTGTTCTTTGCCATACCTTTTATCTGGGTGGGTGGGGACTCAACATCCTAATCATAACTTAATCATGTCCAGGTACAGATCAGATTACACACATAAACAAATATCTATTTTTGGAATTCATAACCATATCAAACTGCTACAGCTTCTTACTTCCTTGGCTTTCTCTCTTTGTCCGAATTTTATTCTTTTACAAAGGACTCAAGTAAAAGGATTAAGACCCACCCTGAATGAGGTGGGTCACATCTCAAGTTAAGATCCCACTCACAAACATTCTACTTAAAATGCGTCTACACCCACAGGAACGGATTTACTTTAAGAACATACTTTTCTGGTGTTACATGCAGTGTCAAATCACCACAGAACCTAAAAGTTTTAACTTAAATATTATTAGAGAAGTATAACCAAAAAAGCCACAAATTCTCAGGGGAAATGGAATGAAATCAAATAAAAACCTCTGTAGAATAAAAAAAAGTTTATAAAGTGTGAGGATAATCCCTGAAAATAGAACCAAGACTCACATATCTTGATTGTATTTCTTACTTTCAAGGACATAAAGGAAAATATTCTACAGTTACTCACAAAAAGCTGTTCCAAATGAAATGACTTCTAAGCTAAAAAGTTGCTTCTCAGTGGTTCCCTTCCTTGTTGCCATGAATATGTGCATCATCAGGGTATGATTTCATCATACAGAGAAGAGAACTGACCGCTTAGGCACCTAACTGACAAGATTAAATACTTAAATAGCAGCAGAGCTGAGATTACCATCCAGTCTGAAAAAATGCCAGTTGGGAAATCTTTTCATAGCATGCCATTCTATTTTACTTGCTTATTACACTTTTGCATGGAAATCCCCTCAATCCAGTTGATTTTTTAAAATAAAAATATGAATGAGGAAGAAGGAGAATGGGATTTAATGGGACCTTGAAGGGAAAAAAAAGACTAACTTTGCTCACCTCCATTATATTTAAATTGATGTTAGTTTTTCATCTGGAGAACTTGAACATTGTTCTACATCAATGAGAAATAATCAGACATATTTGAATGTTTTGATTTATCTGTTTTGACACTTGAATCATAAGAATTATGATTGAAATCATTCTTGCCAGTTTACTTACCTCCAACTAATATAAATCCTTAAAGCATGTACTATTCAATTTCTCTGATTCTCTTTGAGAGAAATACTTAAAATGGATATTCCTGTGTACTCCACTCTGAGTCCCTGGGTATTCATCGGAAACGTGATGTGAGTTATAAACTGCTCAACATGGTGTCTGGTATTAAGTCAGTGTTCAAACAATTTTTTGTTTGTGTGTTTGTTTTCACTTATGTTTTAGTAAACCAAGTCTTGTGACACAGAAACATCACTGCTTAAAATGTGCCCTCATGTGCGGGAACTCTGGACAGCATTTAGAAGAGTCTTTGGGGATGTTCTGTTGCTAGGTTCTAATAAAATGCCTTCAACTCCTTCATTGTTTTCCCAGATGGGATGAAATAATACAACATATTGTTGCTGTCTTAAATGTGCTAATAGTAACACATTTAGTAACTACTGCCATATTATTTATTTTTCCTCTCCCGCATAGGTGATTTGAAGGAAAATTAATAGATTCAGTCTTTGTTTAACCAACAGATGTTACAATCTTCTTAAAAGCTGTACTTTCATCTCTGGTAAGAATGAGTGGAAACTGTCAGCTGATTCTGCTTTTTTTTTTTTTTCCACAAAAATTTCTGCTCTATTCAAAACTTACTTCCTCATTCTAATAAAAGAGAATCATAATCCATTGATATTTAGCAGTAGCAGTAGTAAGTAAAAAGTCCTATTTGCAATTTTTCCCATTTGCTTTCTACTCTTTTATTTTGTGGTACATTTTTTTCTTTAGTTTCTCAATTTTACAAAGAAGAGCTTTGCTAACTAAATAGAAGAGACCAATTGTTAGTTTCAAAAAGGCACAACCAAGATTTTCACACTTCTGTGATTTTTAAAAAGTTTATCATGACACTTTATTTTAATAATACTGGAAAGTCAAAATGTTGATATTAAAACATCTTTAATATAAGAGAAAAGATATGCAAAAATTTATTTTACCTTAAATTACTTTTTATCAAGCAAGTTCTAGATGAATAGTTATAGTAAGAGTCCATTTTATAAAATAAAAACTGCCCCCACATAAGAATTCACACGTGTGTGTGTGTATACATATATTATATTTGATGACATGATTATGGCTGCATGGAGGCATAGGGTAAATTTCTTAAATTTCTTCTATTCTTAGCTTCCAAGACATCACATTCAACTAGTTTCCCCTTTATATCTCTGTCAGCTTCTTCTTATTTTCCATTGCTGGTTTCTTTACACTTTCCACCCCTCAAAATTTCAAAGTCATGTAAACATCTGTCCTTGGATCTATTCTCATCTCACCAGCAATTACCTCCTTTATCTCTAATTTGGTCTCTAACTTCTACTCTCTAACTAAATATCATCTAAATACTCATGACCACCCAGATTTATATCTCCATCCTGGATCTCATCCCTGACTCTAAGCTTATATCCAACTGTTTATTTGACATGCCCACTTGAATGACATGTGGTCATATCTACATTAATATGTCTAAAATTGAACTTCTGTTTTCTTAACTCAACCCAAATTTGCTATGTATACAATATTTCCTACCTACCTTTATCACAACCTTATATTTCCAGTTCCTTGGGCTCAGAAATTGGGAGGGAGCATCCTTGATTTCCTTTTTTATTTCATACTCCACATTTAAGCTATTATCATATCCTGTTGGCCCTACCTTCAAAATACACCTACAGTTTCATCACTCGACTGAAACTACCCTGGTCCAAGTCATATCTGGCCTGGATTATTGCAAACCTTTCTTACTTATCACCCTTTGCACACTTCAGTCTATTTTCAACAAAACCAACATGACCCTTTAAAACTAGAGATAATTTGATTCTTCTTCTAAAACACTCCAACAGTATTTTCTTCTACCTAAGTACAAATCAGCTTACTGTGACCTACATATCTGCCCTTTCCCCTACTTCCACCTGTGAATTAAAAAACTTTCTTATTTACCCTTTCTATTTAATCTACATAAATGCTAGGTGCACTCCCAACTTAGAGTCATTGCTGTATGAAATGTTTCTTTTACAGAAGTCTGTATAGTTTGACTTATAGATTCCTCTGTACTGTATTCCCTGCTACCTAATCTAAACTTTCCATATGTACTCCCTCATCCTTCCTCCCCCTGTCCTAAAATTAAGTTTACCCTTATCAGCTAATTTTTTTTCACTTAATTTTCTTTTGTTTGCCTGTTTTCCTCATCATAATATAAGCTTCATGAAGGCAGAGGATTTTTTTTTTAATGTTCATTTCTATATCCTCAGTTCATGGCACATGATAAGTGCTTAATCTATATTAATAATCATTTTTGCTAGGCAATGGGATTGGAAAAGGGGAAGGGGGAAATTTTCAAATATTTTTTATGCTATTTTAAAGAGTGTAATCATGTATGAATTTTATGTTCCTTTCTTTATGTGTTTCAAAAACAGTATGATGCAAAACTTATGGCAAAACTGGAAGTTGTACTAACATTTTTTCTGAGTGGTTGATAATTTGAAAATTTAGGCTCTAAATACATATTATTATTGTAAGATCATGTTCTCATAGATCCAAAAATGAAAAGTGTTGTTTAATTGCTTCTATAGGTGAAATCAATGGCTAATTATTACAACTCAGCTTAATTTGGCAAGCTTAATGGTTTATATATACCACACTAAGGCAGTTTCAGCCTGGCATGTAAGGAAGGCCTATTTGTAAGTGGAGATTCCATCAGATGAGATATCAGGAAGCCTGTGAAGGAAGGAACTCTAAAAAGAGTGTAGCAGTTTGATATAGTTATGAATTCCAAAAATTGATATTGGATTATATTTGTAAACTGGTTTGTACCTGAGCATGATAAAATTATGATTAGGACTTTGACTGAGCCACATCAGTAGGGTGTTGAGTCCTGCCCCTTGGTGGGCGGGAACTCACAGATAAAAGACATGGCAAAAGAAGATAGTCGAAGATTTTGATGTTGGAGTTCTTATTTAGAGTTTGATGCTGGAGGCTTGAGCAGGAGCCCCAGGAAGTAAGCACAAAGAGGAAAGAGGAAGCAAGCCCTGGGAAGAGAGGACCTGAGCCAGGAGAAGAACACAGAGGAATAGAGACAGTTCTTTAGGCACAGCAGAAACCCCAGGGAGAGAGACAGAGCCATTCACCTGATAGTCTACAGCTGACCTTGTGGAGAGAAGCAAAGTCTAGAGAGCCCCATCGTCTACAGCTGACCTTGTGGAGAAAACAGAGGACCTGAGCCCAGAGAGAAGAGGGTCTGGGAAGAGAGGAATGCAGGAAGCCTAAACCCTGGCAGACGTTGGCATCCATCTTGCTTCAAAACATGGAAATAGACTTTGGTGAGGGAAGAGACTTATGCTTTATGGCTTGGTAACTGTAAGCTTCTACCCCAAATAAATACTCCATAAAAACCCACCAATTTCTGGTGTTTTGCATCAGCACCCCTTTGGCTGACTAATACAAAGAGCATTAGGATTGGAAAGTTGGGGGTGCAATATTCAGAATTCTAAGTAGGTAAGGTGGGTGGAGGAAACTGGAATTTAGATGATGAGCATCTGTGTACAGTTATGGGAACCTGAAAAAGGCATTCATGTTTCCAGCTATCCTTAGGACAGGGTGGAAGCTGACAGCTTATTGAAATCAGAACATGAAGCAGAGACCAGAGCAGAAAAAGAATCTGAGTGGCACTCATAACTGGGAGAGGGGAAAGACTTGGGCTCTGAATTGAGGGATTATAGGTTAATTGTCTGCAAAAGAGGATGTGCTGTGGACAATGCAGATACCCATTGGTCAGCACTGGGATTAGATGTTCCTACTCTTTCCAGTATCAAGGATGACTGGTGGTTCAATGTAGGAATGCAGTGGTCAGGAATAGAATGGTGCAGTGTTTTGGATCCAGCTTTCACAATGTTGGGGATGAGATTGAGATAGCATATCCTTTCCTGTCTCATGTTCATATTGGCCCAAGTGCTGGGGAAGTGGTGGGGAGAAGAAGTGATACAGCAAAAAAATTAAAAAAAAGAAAGAAAAATGGATTTTTCTTTCATAAACATTGTTTTCACTGCAACAGAGTCTCTGCATTCATTCATTCATTAAATAGTCATTTGATTGCTTCTTGCATATCAGTTATGAACCAGGTACTGGTACTAGTACCTAAGACAGACTTAGCCCTTGTCCTCATGGAATTTCGCTTCAGTCTTTTTTTTTTTTTAATCTATATTCTTTATTTTTTAAGCACATTTTTAAAAATTGAAGTTAATAGATCACACAGAATATTACATTAAAGAAACATAAGAGATTCCCATATAACCCACTCCCCACCTCCCTACCCCCATCATCTTTGTAAATAGTGTTTTTTGAAGATACATACATCACAAAAACGTCACATTAAAAAAACATAAGAAGTTCCCATATACCCCCACCCCATTCCTCCCACATCAACAACCTCTCCCATCATTGTGGCACATTCACCACACTTGGAAAACACATTTTGGAGCACTGCTGCGCAACATGGATAATAGTTTACCCTGCAGGTCATACTCTCCCCCAGTACATTCAGTGGGTTATGGCAGGATATATAATGTCCAGCATCTGTCCCTGCAATATCATTTAGGACAACTCCAAGTTCCAAAAATCCCCCACATCACATCTCTTCTTCCCTCTCCCTGCCCGCAGCAACTACTGTGGCCACTTTCCCTGCATCAGTGCTACAATTTCTTCTATTACTAGTCACAATAGTTTTATAGTAGAATATCAGTAAGTCCACTCTAATCCATATTTTATTCCTCCATTCTGTGGACCCTGGGATGGTGATGTCCACTCCACCTCTATATCAAGAGGGTGTTTAGATTCCACATGGATGATGAATGCAATTCTTCTGCTTGCAGTTGTAGGCACTCTCGGTTCCCTGGTGTCGTGGTTGACCATTGTCATCTCCCTGTTAGCTGACCTGGGTAAGTCCAATGAACCAGAAAGTAGGAGCTGCAACTCTGCTGAGGCTCTGGGCACAGCTGGCAATGAGCAGTCCAGAGATTCAAGTTCCCTGAGTATACATCATCCCTAGCACCAACCACAGGTTTAGTAAAAGTGACAGAAGAGGCATGTGTAGAAAGGTCACATCTGAGTCCAGCACCATCACTCTCAGGAGCACAAATTCCAAAGTAGGGCCCAATGACATGGTAGAGAACTCCAAATCTATCTGCCATGACCATATACCCTGTGGGTCTCTATAGCCTTCAGAAGAACCAGTACCTAGGGTTGTGTCTACTTTGGCTTTTTCTGGGGTCCTGCTGAGGGGTGCATAAATGCAACCCCTCTGATGACCTTCTGACTCTTTTTTGAAGACTCTTAGCCATATAACCTCATTTGTCTTTGCCATTTCCCCCTTTTATTCAAGGCCAAAAACCAGTTTTTAACACATGATCGCACATGTAGGCTGAAATATTCTGTTGATCTGAGTTGACCCCTTTATTCAGGGTCTCTTTCTAGTTACATCACCAGTTAGTGATTGGTAGTAATCCCTCAGTGCCAGGGAAGCTCATCCTCAGGAGTCATGTACCACACTGGGGGGAAGGTAATGCATTTACATGCTGAGTTTGGCTTAGAGAGTGGCCACATTTGAGCAACATGGAGGCTCTCAGGAGGTAACTCTTAGGCATCCTACAGCTCTAGGCCTAGTTCATATTTTAGGCACACAGGCTCATAAGCATAATCATCAGTTCATCATTGAACCATCCTTCCTTGTTGGTCTTTGCCATTGCACTTGGGGGATTGTTGCTGTTCCATAGGGGAATGTGACAGAGCTCCCCTGAGTAGGAACTAAGCACTCCCTCAGTTGTCATTTGAACTGTAACTACTATGAAAATACCCAACATATATCAGAACATTTTTATGTCCCCTTATGCCCTGAAAAACTCCCAACCACGTGCCCCCCATCAATAACACCCTACACCCGTGTTCCTCCCCTGCCATAGTTGAACTTCTCTATGGTCCAAAACTTCTTCAACAATGAAGCCTAATACATTGCCAAATTCAATTAATAGGAAAATGAAATATAGTGATAGGTTTAAAGATTAGAAATACGCCTACTAATTTAGAAATACTAAAATAAAGTAAAAATAAATTGGTGTATTAAAAAAAATTATAAAGTTTTGTTTTTAATGTTTTGCCTTTCATCACTGTAATAGGTGTTGCCCTGTATGTACAGTGGCAAGGCAATTTCTTTCATCCTTTTTTCTTTTTTCTTTTTTTTCTAATTTTTAATTCTGTCCTCAAAAAAAATTTTAGATCACAGTAATTCACATATACAATATTGGGGACTCCCATATATCCAATATCAAACCATTTTCCCTCTTCCCCAACAATGATCTTTTTAGATGTTCGTATTATATTTGCTGCAGCTGATGTACAGATTTCAAAACATAGCTATCAAACATGGTTCCATTTTGGTTTACATTATGGTTTATATTTTAGACTGTACAAATTTCTAAATTTTCAGCTTCCTTATGTTTTACATTATGGTTTACATTTTAGCTTATAGACTTATATACATTTTTGGGGTAAGTTTATATGCCCTATATCCATCATTACATAATCTTGTGGAGCACTTCTATTGCCCCCCCAGTTACCCTGCTTCCATCTATTCTATACCTCTCTCCCTCTCCCCTCAAGGCCCACAGTGACAATCAATCTTTGCTACTTGAGGGACTAGATTTACAGATACTTGCAACAATGCTGAGGGCTTGACATACTAGACTGCCCTAACCTATTGGGAGCCACTGATTCTCTTGAGGGACCCATTTCTCTCTGTCTGAGAACATCAAGTCTCCCCACGATGTGGGTATACCTTCACACTCATAGTATGGTCTCCACGCAATGATTTAACATACTATGACAAAATGAGCACTCACACACTCCCTAGAAGCCTGCCCCTGTGCCAGATGCCCCCCCAAACACCTTAAACATGTGTTTAAACAACTGTTCCCCCCAGCTTTCCCCCCAATTCCTTGGGTCACTGACCCATCCTCCCAACCCTAGCCCCCCTCAAGCCCGCAAAGCCCCACCCAAAGTTATCCCTATGCCTCCGTTCTATCCCTTCCCTGTAAAAAGATGCCCACTATCACCCCTTCTATGTAACATTGTGTTAGAAGTACTTGCTCAAGCACTGAGGCAAGAACCAGATATAAAAGGGATCCAAATAGGAAGGGAGAAGTCAATATTTCACTATTTGCAGGTGACATGATCCTATACACAGAAAGCCCTGAGAAGTCTACAACAAAGCTTCTGAGACGTATAAATGAATTCAGTAAAGTCGCAGGTTATAAGATCAATGCACAAAAATCAGTAACATTTCTGTACACTTATGATGAGCAATCTGAGGAGAAATTAAGGAACAAATACCATTTACAATAGTTAATAAAAAAATCAAATACCTAGGAATAAATTTAACTAAAGATGTAAACAGCTTATACACAGAAAACTACACTACACTGTTCAAGGAAATCAAAGAAGACATAAATAAATGGAAGAATATGCCCTGTTCATGGATAGGAAGACTAAGTATTATTAAGATGTCTATCCTACCAAAAGTGATCTACAGATTCAAAGCAATCCCAATAAAAATCAACACAGCATTTTTTAATGAACTAGAAAAGCTAACTATGAAACTTATTTGGAAAGGAAAGAGGCCCCGAATTGCCAAAAACATATTGAAAAAGAAAATGAAACTGGAGGAATCACACTACTGGACTTCAAAACATAACACAAAGCTACAGTAATGAAAACAGCATTGTATTGGCACAAGGATAGACACACTGACAAATGAAACTGAATTGAGAGTTCTGATATAGAACCTCATATATACAGCCATATGGTATTCGACAGGGTCACCAAACCCACTCAACAGGGAGAGAATGGCCTCTTCAACAAATTGTGCCTGTAGAATTGGATATCCATATGCAAAATAAAGAAAGAGGATTACCATCTCACACCTTATACAAAAATCAAGATGGATCAAAGACTTAAATATAAGAGCCAAGACCATAAAGACCTTGGAAAACAATGTAGGGAAGCATCTACAGGATCTTGTAATAGGAAATGGCTTCAGGAACTTCATACCCAAAGCACAAGCAGCAAAAGAACAAATAGATAAATGTGACTTCCTCAAAATTAAAACCTTTTGCACTTCAAAGGAGTTTGTCAATAAAGTGAAAAGAAAGCCTACACAATGGAAGAAAATATTCAGTAACCATGTATCTGATGGAGACTTATACCCTGCATATATAAAGAACTCTTATATCTCGAAAATAAGAAAAGACAACCCATTTTTTAAATGGGAAAAATATTTAAACAGACACTTCTCCAAAGAAGAAATACAAATGGCTAACAAACACATGAAAAAAATGCTCCAAATCACTAGCTATTAGGGAAACGCAAATCAAAACTGCAATGAGATCCCATCTCGCTCCCATAAGACCAGCAGCTATCAAAAAGACCCTGAAGACTACAAGTGCAGAAGAGGATCCCACTGCTGGTGGGAATGCAGAAGGATCCAGCCATTCTGGAGGACTGTTTGGTGGTTTCTCAAAAAGTTAGCTATAGATTTGCCATATGACCGAGTAATTCCACTGCTGGGTATATACCCAGAAGGACTGAAAACAAGGACACAAACTGATATATGCACACCAATGTTCATAGCGGCTTTATTTACTATTGCCAAAAGTTGGAATCAATCCAAATGCCCATCAACAAATGAATAAATAAAACGTGGTATATACATATCAATGGAATACTTCTCGGCTATAATATGGAATAGAGTACAAACGCATATGATAACATGGACGAATCTTGAGGACCTTATGTTGAGTGAAACAAGGCAGGCATTGAAGGACAAATACTGTACGACCTCTCTGACATGAAATAAGCAAAACAAGCTGTCTCAGAGAGCTAGAGACTGGAAGATAGGCTTAAAGGAGTTTGGGGGAAAAGGAAGGTTGCTTTAGTCTTAACTCTTGTCTTAAAAGTATTATCCTTTATATTATAGAACAAATGCTTAAATATTTCCCTTTAGTTTGATGTCCTGTTCTATCTTGATACATTTTTATATTTCAGTGAGAAATGAAATTATCTTTAGAGGGATTTTACAATGGACTAAGGAAATATCCAGTGACCAGGGGGTAGTTCCTTCAGGAAATAATAGCCTGGGGTCTCCTAACTCTAAGTGATCATAAAAATTCATATTTGGAAGGGATGCTCAAAATTTTCTAGGTCAATCTCTGTGTTTTATGGATCTGAGACTCAGGAAAGATCAAATCCATGCTAACATTTCTTTAAAAACCTTACAGTTCTAAAAAAATTGACACAGCTGGGATTAGAAACAGAATCTCCTGTCACCCAAGATGAGTGCATTTTCCATGATGTTGCCTCACAAGCATTAGGCTTAAAGCCACATCTTAGAGTGAATTTTATGTTTGCCAATCCCATCAGTACACACCCTGCTAATCCACCCAAATCAGAGAATTCAGGTTATTTCTCTGGAAAGAAAATAAAACTGACTTTCATCTATCTGCCTATATTTCTAGGTAACACTTCAAAAGGATCGCTGAAAAAAAAAAAAAGAGGCCACCGAAAGATCATTAAAATAAAGAAGTTATGCTCTAAGTTTCAAACTGACCAAAGTTGTAGTTAATCTTTGTACATGTATACATATTTAAAGTTGATACTGTAAAAGACTTTTGTTTGTTTTAATCAAAAGTTGTTAATGGGAGGAAAATGTTTAAGTAAAATATCAGTTAGTTTCTCAAGTACATCCCTCATCATTTTTTCCTCTTTTATCCACTAGTCAGAAATATTTCTGTGAAAGGGTAAGGTTTAAGGGAAATCACAGTGTTTGGAGAGGGAAGAGTGAGACAGGCATCCCTGCTTCCTCACCTTGCTGATTGGCACTGCTGTCCTGAACCATTGACAGCCATGGTCGCACAGTACAGGCGGTGAATGATCACTGCCTCTTGGCAGGACATGTGCCATTCTTTCTCCTGAGGTGGCCATCAGTCTCTACCTCCACCTTCTCCATTTTCCTTTATCTACCCTTTACCCTTGCATTTCTGCCCAGTTGAAAGCAGTTCAACATGAAGTTCAAGGGCAGTCTATCTGGTCTTCAGACTGTTCTTCTGACAATCATACTGATGGGGCAACTCCTCAGTACAAGTGAACTCTCTCTATCCATCTGAGCAGAGTATTTTTCTGGTAGTTTCAGTTTCACTATGGAAGACCTCAGCCTCCAAACTAGCAGAGGCTGATGTTGATTCCATTAAAGAGGATCATCCTCAATGCTACCCAATTCTTCAAATGCAAAGTCCTTTAGTCACATATCCTCTGTTATGTCCAGTAACAAGGTAGTCACATGGGATGTACATATTAATAATTAACTAATGAACTGTAGCCAGTATATTCAAGAGTCTTGAATTTACAGGATGAAAACCTGATTTTTTTTTTGTTCCTCCAGTCTGTTTTCCATTGAATCCAATTTGTCTTTGTAAAATCTTCTTTAGAAGATTCCGTAACACTCTGGTCATTTTTGCTTATTAAATTTCAGTTTCTTCCAGTATAAAATGCCAGTCTCATATCTCATTCATAACCCTATGATTCTCTGTTCTTTTTGCTGGCAAGAGGTCATCCAAATTCTTGAGATTAGGGAGAGTTGAGAGGCAGAGACAAGTGTTTCTTTTCTCAACTGGTGTTTGGTTATTATCACTGTTTTTATGGCAAGTAGTTCTTGACTTCCAGAATCATCTGTATGGCAGATGCCCAAATTCTCGCCCCCTTGTCAGTCCTGGTATAAGGTATACCTATAAGGGTCTGAGGACTTCTAACCATAGGGTCCCATAATTTGGGATATATAATTCTAATGTTACCTCTTCCAACCCCTGAGCTTCTACCACCAGGGGTACCTCCTATTGCCTCTTGCGGGTTGTGCCACCAAGGTCAAATACAAGCAAAATACCTAAAGCCCTTCTGCCTTGTGGGACTTCCACTCATGAGAAACAACTACATTCCTACCCCACCAACTGGCAAGAGTGCAAGTATGTTTGACACTTCTCCCTTCCTTCTTGCCTATCTTTATATGGGCACATTTTCATAGAAGCCCCTTAGCAATACAATAGGACATGGGATGACAATTTTACCTCTTTGCATACATACTCGGTTTCTACATTTTATCATACCTGGCTTTGGGGCAGTGACAAAAGTGATCATTCTCTCTTTCTTTCCCACATGTCTCTACAGATTTTTTTATGGGGCTCATTAGGTATTGTGGTGTTGAGAGTAGAGTCAGTTTCATTTTCTCTGAATGAAACTTGGAGAAAACTGTCTAAATCCAACTCTAGAGTATTTTTTTTTCTTCCTTAAAAAACAAAGACTAAACAGATATTTAACATCTCTTGATTATAATTGAGGGAAGCAGTGGCAATTCTAGAAGAACAATATAATTTCCAATCAACATTCTTTACACGCTAAATAAATGAACAAGAAAATATCAGGTAATGATAAATATATGACAATAAAACAAGGTTCTCTGACAAGGGTGTTACATTGAGAAGTTGGAAAAGGTCTCCCTGAGGACACATTCTGATGAAACCCAAGAGACCAAGGTCTGATGATGTGAGAAGGCACAGCAATTGCAATAGAAGGAAGAGGTAATGAGCAAGTGAAAAGTACCCAGATTGAGAATAACCTTGGTATACTTGAATGGAAAAGTCAGTGTGACTGTAGCAAAGTACACACCGAGTAGCTATGAGATCAGTTGAAGAAGTGGATAGAGAGACATGATGGTGGCTTAAAATAGGGGGGTAGAGTTGACTCAGTTGAATTGGTATACATTTTGAGGTATAGTCAAAAGAATTTGCTGATGGATCAAATGTAAGAGAGTTCAGTTGGAGGAAAAAGAATGTAAAAAAATGACCCCTTGTATTTTTACTTTATGAATTATAAGGACAGTGGTAATATTTACTATAACGACAAAGCTTAGGGGAAGATGAGGGGTTTTTGTTGTTGTTGTTCTTTATTTAAATATATCATGGTGGAAAATAATGAAAGAAATCAAGATGGTGTTTTGAACATTTTTTTAGAAGGTACAGGGAATTGAACCCAAGAACTCATATATGGGAAGCAGACACTCACCCACTGAATTACATCTACTCCCCCTTAAACATTTTAAGACATTCAAGAACAGACAAGAAGCCATCACAGAAGGGTGCTTGTCTGGTTCTACATATCATACACCAAGAACAGTGTTGCCATCCCTCTATTTTCCCAAGCATTGCTGGACAATATGACTTCATCTTCATGGAAAATTCTTTATATGAGAATTTGCTGGCTGCTTATGCCCATCTCCACCAGTGTCTCCTTATATTTTTCACTCCTAGTTTCTTCCACCCTGAGAATGTTGGTAACTGATTCATAACTTCTGTCTCCACTTCATCTACTGCCATCACCATGGTGTGACTTCGACACTGAGGAGGGCAAATATACGAGAACAATAGTCTTATTGCCCCAAAACATTTTGCTTTTGCAATCCTAATTTCCACTCCACTTTACACCTTTACTCTAATGACCACAACTTGCATCCATTCAGCAAACAGTCACTGTGCACAAATAATGTACCATTCTCCTGGCAAATGCTGAGGATTCAAAGAAGAGTAACACCTGATCTGTACCCTTAATGAATTTTAGGTCTCACGGCAGATGGAGACAAGCATAAACGTATATAATATCATTATTTTGTTTATTTATTTACTCATGAAATGTTAATTAACAATGATAGATAACACTTATTGAGTGTGAATTCTAAGTGGTCAACATAGATTTACTCATTTTAATACTCAGAAAATGACTGTGAGTTAGAACCTATTATCATTCCCATTTTACAGTAGAGAAAATGGAGATATTAAGAGATTAAGTAAGGTAGTCAATGTTGCAGTTTATAAATTTCAGACCCAGGACTCCTTGAACCTAAGAAGTCTGGCCCCAGAGTCCATTCAGTCTCTACACAAAAGCTGCCTTTTCTGGAAGTATAGTTATACAACTAATTGGCATCCTTGGAGTGTTATAGGCATGCCATTGCCCAGCACAAAGAAAGGGCAACTGTGCCACCTAGTCAGGCCAGTATAGGTTCCAGATCAGGACCCCCTAATCTGCTTATTTGGAAATCATCCCTGCACTGCCAACAAGTCAGAGAGACAAAAAAAAAAAAAAAAAAAAATTAGTTTGGGCATCATGAGGTCAGGATTTTGATAATGGTATCAGAATAGCATGCAATCGAATTTGACCAGAGCGTTAGGAGTCTACCACTTTCTTCAGCATGACTCTACTTTAGATTCATAGCCAGGCCAGAATTGGGCCCCAGAATGTGGATAAGCCAGTCAAAGTGTAAAGGGAACAGAACAGAAGGGAGGAGGAGTCAGAAGAGGAAGGGAGTGATGGAAAGAGTGCAGCCTCAGCAGAGCCGCCCTCTTTGCCACCAACTTAAAATGTATCCATTTCTCTGCAAGGTGAATTTCTACTCTGGCTCCATATTGCTCATATTCAGTAACAGCACTTGAAGTTAAAATTAAATTTGGAAGATCTTATGAAAAAAACAACAACAACACTGGATGCAGGCCAAGGCTGGTGAGAAAGTGAATGAGAATCCTTTTGGAAAAATTGATGGTAATTGAGCATTTGGCACAGGAAATATTTCTGGCAGCAAACCTAACTTTTGTAATAAGGAATCAAATGTACATCAGGATATTCTCTGTGTTACAATGGATTATTTGTGTCTTTACTAGTGATGTTTTCAGGAAACATATTTATTGAAAGATAAGCATCTTTGTAGCTCTGCACCAGGCACTATGGGAATACAAATTAATCTTAGATCTGAGGAATGCCTGTGGGGTGGAATAGCTGCAGAAGAAAAGGCATGTGACTCATGCTTTGAAGGAGAAATGTTTGATTAAGTGACAAGGAATGCACTCTAACAGAGGAAACAACTTCAACTAAGACACTGAGAAAAGAATAACTCAATTCTAAATACATGGAGAAATTTAGTCTGATTAGTTTAGGGGGAGGATCGAGGTAATATTGAGGATGGAGATACTTTTGAGGAATGTTGGATAATTGTGAAGTTGGTGGCATAGAGTGGAGGGTTAAAAGCATGGGATCCAAATCACATAACTTTGGATTTGTGATATATTAGTAGTAAGACTTAAACTAAGTTAGGTGACTCTTACTCCCTCAGTTTCTTTTTATATATACTTTTTGCCTGGGTGAATTAAATGAGATAATGTGACACATTTAATACAACACCTTGGAAAAATATTATCCTTTATTGTTGTTGCCATCATCATTTTAGATAAACAAGTGCTATAATGTATAAAAGCCTTGAAAAATGTAGAATTGGACTTGATATTTAGACAGTGCCAAATTCTTGAGCAGAAATAAAGTGATAATTATTTATCTGGTAGCACACTGAACTAAATCGTAAAAAAAAGAAGAATATACAACTTTCTTTTCTTCTTTTCTTCCTGGGAATGTGAATCTTTGTAAAGATTATCATCCTAACTGCAAGCTGGAAAAATCACTCATTGATTTTTCAGAAACACTATATTTTCAATTTTTAAAAAATAATCCAGTCATCTAAACTATTTTTTTCTATTTATGGACTCTTCAGGATCATTTTATTAATTATGAAAAATTTCAAAGATACAGAGTAGGGACTTGGAAAGAAGGTAGAACATAAATTAGATTTTCTACTTGCCTAGAGATGTGTAACACTATTGACCAACTCAGAGCTTCTTTGTGGCTTTCATTGTTTCTTATTATTCCATTTACTCTAAATGTACTTTATGGGATGACTCTCCCATGCTTTGGGGAAGGGACAGTGAAGGAAATGACTACACTTTGGACAGATGCACAATTTTGGAGCACAAATTTCTGCTATATATTTAGTATTTTATATTAAATTAGTAACTTTAATAGACTGAATTTCATTTTATTCTAATTTTCAAATCCATATTGAAAATCAGTGATGTATGTATCCCATTCTTTTCATGGAAACATTGTTAATTACTAAACAACAATTTAATAAATAACCACATACATGGCATATTGTAATATATCAGTTTTATATCAATACCAGGTGGCAAATAATCAAACATAATCTTCAAATGCATACATTTAAGACAAAATCGTAATCTACCTTACTTGGGAAATAGGATTCTCCAATTACTCTCACAATGTGTTAAAATTAAAAGTTACTTTGGAGTAACTAAATTTCTAAGTTTTCTTTAGCTAATTCAAATTTCGTTCATATGTTTTGATTTGTGTTTTAAGTATTATTCCTATTTGCAAAGTGTGGAAGTATATTTCAAATCATATCATGAAATTATTGTCAATGGTTACTTAATTCATGCTTTTAATCATTGTTTTGGAGAAAAATAATTAAGCCTCTAACCTAAGTAAAATGTATTTATTTTTTTCTTTGCATTACTATAATGACATATCAATCAAACAGGATAGCAGTTTAATTTTTTCATTGTAGTTCCTTCCTTTGCACAAGATTTATGTTCAAATCCAGGCTTTTGGGTTTAGAGCAATTGTCAGACACTTGGAAAACTTCAACTAGTATTACTTGCAATCTTATTGGTGTCACATTTTAAGTAAACATTGTAGTGCTAATCATTCAAAAATTGTATTGCATTTTTATTCACATATCTGAGAAAAAAAAAACATCAACAAGAAAGAAAGACCATTTGCAAAATAAAACACTTCTCTCTCCTTCAAAAGATTAGAATATAAAGACCTGTAACAATTTGTCTTACCTTTCTCCACTTAACAGTGTGAGGTGGGGCATTGACACTCCTACACGGCATCAGTACAGAGCACAAACACCTCTTTGAAATAAAATGTTTTCAAGGCCTTTCAGATTCCAGGGAGGGTGAATAAAAAGAGCTGGCTGGGTGGAACAAAAGTAGTGAAGAGTTATGGGAAATGTAGTAGGAAATAGCAACTCAAAAGCGGTGACAAAAGTAAAGGGAGAAAGGTGATAAAATTTGAAAGTAGAGGGCCTAATACCTGAACTGACTTGCTCTGTACCATTGTCATGCTCACCCAGGAGAGTAAAATATGAAAAGAGTAGTGGAACTCTATGAAAGTTGTATATACAAGTCATTGTCTCCATATTTCTGGACTCAATACCTTGGGAAATGAATTGAAATCTGCTTGTGATTTGGCCTGATATATTGAAACAGCTGGATTTTTGGAGTGAAACCAAACTGCTTAATGCACTGTTTCATCCCTGTTAACCCCTCATCAGAATGGGATTAAAACATTGGTGGCCCCTGTGCTAGATCCATACAGTTGCATTTTGCTTGGTTCACAACATTTTTTTTTAGGCTAGGCAAGAGAGTAAAGAGTTTGTTAAGAAATAAGAAAAAAACAATAGTGCAAAACCCTAGACATGGTTGCAGGTGTGCTGCAGGGTGAGATGCACCATGGCGTATTTTTCTAAATGTCCACACACAAACCTGTACATGACAGTGTATTGCAGTTTTATTCATAATTTCTACAAACTGGAAGCAACCAAGATGTGCTTCCATAGGTAAATGGATATACAAAATGTGGTATATCCATAGAGTGGAATATCATTCTGTGATAAAGAGGAAACAAGCTATAAAAAAAAAAAAAAGGTATAAAGGGTGCTTGAATGCTTATTGCTAAGTGAAAGAAGCCAGTCTGAAAAGACTACATAGAGTATGATTCAAACTATATGACATTCCAGAAAAGGCAAAACTATCAAGATAATATAAAGATCAGTGGCTTCCAGGGGTTCAGGGAGAGAAGGGAAGAGATGAATAGATGGAGCACAGAGGTATTTAGGCAGTTCACCTATTCTATATGATCCTGTAATAGTAATTATGCATTTTTCAAACCCTGTATAACTGTACAACACACAGTGAACTCTAATGCAAACTATGGATTTTAGTTTTTTAAATATTGTTTTATCAGTTGCAACAAATGTGCCATACTAATGCAATGTCATTAATAATAGGGAAAGCAGTAAGAGCTAAGGAGAGAGGGGTAATTCTCTGTTCTTTTTGCTCAATTTTTCTGTAAACATAAAACTACATTGAAAAATAAAGTTTATTGATTAAATAAAATAACCAACATATAAATTCTGAGATATTTCATGTAAGTAATCTAGATTTCTAGCTTTAATTAAAAATTGGTAAATCTAGCAATTTTCCTAATTTCCACGTTGCCCCACTATATTGGAATTGAGAAAGACACCACCTTAAGTCAGGGAATATATTCTCCAAAGTCCAAATCGTTCTTTCTTGTCTCCCTGACATTGTGGCCAAATATTGACTGCTGTTTATAATCAACCTAACAGCCTATCTCATAACTGTTTTCATGATGGAAAATCATTTTTACACCTGCTATATTTTTGTCACCTTCTTGTACCCTACAAGGAATTTGAATTTTTGACAACTGGTGTTTTGGCTCCTCTTGATCCACAGTCTATGATCAAACTTAAACTGCTCAACTGGCATACCTTTAATGTTCTCCAATGTGTCTTGTTCATTCAGCATGTATTCAGTGAATGCCTACCATGGTGCAACATACTGGGACAGTGGTGACGATGTTAATGGAGGGGGGAAAGAGAAAAAAAGGCACAATGCCTCTTCTCAAGGAACTCAGACTCTCTGAGGAGTAAGAGATATTACAAAATGTTAATTCAGCATAATGATTAGTGATCTGTTGGATGCTGTTCATGAAATAGTATTGTTGTAGAAGTATCCAGAAGATCATTTCCAATTCAAACGTATGAGAGGAGGTCTGGGAAGCTTTAGCAGAGAAGGAGAATCCTGGATTATACTCAGAAAAACTTTATGAAGCTTTGTAAATATACATGTAATGTTTGTGGAGAGAATAATAATGTTAACAATTCTTTCTTAAATAATCAATTTTCTCAAAACGACTCCTTGCCTTGGGTATGGGAGCCAACCTGGAGATCCTGTACCCACTTCCACTCTCACCATCTTCAGTACAGAGCCTCTGGAGGTTCAGCACCATGTCAAACTTCCCTTTCCTTCTCTGAAACTATCATACTCAAAGATGCTCGAAGGTCCTCAGTCAGCTCTAGTTCAGCTATTGGATGGATAAAATATTCTTATGTTGGCCAGTCTGGAATAATTTACAGAAAGACATAATAGGTCATCTGAGAAATGTTAGAGACTGACTTATGAGAATAGGCTTAGTTGAGTTAAGGATAGTGGTGATAACAGATTTGAGAGAAACTTAGGAAGCCAAAGAAGAAATACTACTTGGTGTGCAGCAGTTATGGCAGAGATAATGCATACATTCCCCAAACTCCTTTCTTTCTCCACCTGTGCGCACAGCTAGACTACATTTCCCAGCATGCTTTGCAGTTAAAATGTGTCTTTTCCTGTGTCCTGGCCAGTGCAATATGGTTAGAAATGTTATTTGTGACTTCTGCATCTCACTCCTAAAAATTTCTTCTTGCAGTCCTCCACAGTCATTTCCTTCACTTATCTGGATGCAGAGGTTCTTGAGAAAACTTCAAGAAACTAGGAGAATGTAGATCACTTGATAAAGGAGCTTGCATCCTTAAGCAGCAAAGTCCCTCTTCTGATCTGAATTGAACTATTACATGCTTAAGAAAGAAATCTTTGTTATATTTAATTTAGGGTTTGTTTGCTTTAACAGTAACTTGTCTTGATTATTGTGGTAGTGACAAAATGAACCAAAAGGAACCTATTTAGATGGAAGGGGATTATTTCAGTTTCGACCTAACAAGTTTGAAATTCTGTGAAGTGGTAGCAGAGAGGTTAAACATTAAGAGCAGATCAGGTCATTTAGGAGAGTGGGTGACTAAGGAAATCAGTAGATCCAAAGATGAAACATTGGTAGCACCAAAAGTTAGGATGCAGAAATCTAAGAAAAAGAAGCAGCTGAAGTTTATTGATTCAAGGTCAAATGAAGGGGTCTTTGTCTTTCTATTTTAGGTGTTAGAATTTTACCCTGCAGATGACAGAAGTCCCTGAATGGAATGATAATGAAAGATTTAATTTTAGTTAGATTACTCTTGTATCTTGGGAGATGAAACACATGGTATAATTAGTTGGGTGCTGATACAAAGTACGAGAGATCTTTTGGATTTATAAAGGGTGTTTATTTAGGGTAAAAGCTTACAGTTTCAAGGCTCTGAAGAGGCCAACTTAAGTAGAGGTACTTTCTCACCAAAGTCTGTTACCACGTATTGAAGCAAAATGGCAGGCAATTTCTGCCTGGTTTCTCCTTCCTTCTTCCTCTTAAGGCTCCATGGGCCCATCTTCTTCCCATTTCAACTGTAGGTTGACATATGGCTCCTTACTCTCTGGGCTCAGCTGCTCTGTTCTCTTCAGCTGCGAACTATCAGGTGAATGGCTCATCTCTCCCTGGACTTTAGCTGTTTTAACCTTCTCTCCTCTGGCGTCTATGGAGCTATCTCTTCATATGTATTTTCTTCTGTGTGTGTCCTTTTTTCAGCCCACCAAAGGTGCGGAGAGTCAACCCTGAGTCACACCCTACTGACGTGATCAAATCAAAAGCCCTAAATTGATTTAAGTAAATTTAAAACCTTTGAATTTAATATAAACAAAGGATACCATACCCAGAGAAACAGACCTATTTACAAACATAATCCTTCTCTTTTTGGGGGTTCATAAATAAGTTAAAACTGTCACAGACAGGTAGAATTAAGAAGTTATTACAGTGATTCACCTGAAGCTGTAATGGAAACCAAGTAATAAAGTCCCAAGAAAAGCAGTGCATTTAATGTATAAAGTGATCAAAATATCAATAGCTAGAGAGTCTCATTTTTATCATATTGGGTTGGGCAATTAGAGTTCATCAATGAATTTAGCCACATTGTTACGGGTGGAAGCATGAACACAAGTGGGGAAGTAAAGACAGCAAAAGAAGATGAGATTTGTGAGAATGTGAGGGAAGAGACTGAATTATAGAGTAGTGTTAAGAGGCTTTATTGTCTTTTTTGCTGGTGTTGTTAGGATAGAAAAGATGTAAGCATATATACAAGCTAAAGGGAAAGATACAGAAAAGAGAGAGAGAGAACATGAAGATTATACAGAAAGAAGGGATAACTGAGTTAGCAAAGTCCCAGGAGTAGGACAATGAATGGACTTGAGTCCAAATTAGGGGAGTTGACCAGGACAGGAGATGAGCAATGTTTTATCATCATAGTGGAGAAAAGAGGAAGAGAAAAGATATAGCAATAATGTCTGTAAATGTGAACAGCAGAAAGGTGAGATAGTTCTTGCTTGATTTCTTGTATCTTCTCTGGAAAAAGTGTGCAAAAATGTTGAACAAGGCATTGGATAATGCATATATAAATGGGCATTGAGGGCAAAGTAACATTTTAAACAAGGACATATTAAAAGCTTTGTATGTGGTATTCAATTCAATTTCTTTATATTAAAGAAGATTTGGGCTTCCAGTTAACCAGGAAGACAGTATAAGATGCTCTGGGGTGCCATTCCCCCACAGAATCTTTGAATAAATAGCAAAATCTGGCAAAACTATTTTCCTCAGAACTCTGGGAAAGAGTTAAATGAGTACAGTAACTGGATGAGTGAAGAAGCAAGGAAACAGCTTAAAATATGGTTGAACAGTCTTGTGGCACACTCGCTGACCTTTTCCTCAACATTCCACAGTGCACATTAGCGCCAACTTGCATTTCCCTAGCCCTCTTTGGGGGAAGAAGAATAACCGTATTGGCCTTCTAGGATACCTGTACATTGTTGCCAATCTATCAGGTGGGAGCCTGAAAGTATAACCAGTAAACAAAACAAGTTGCAGTAAATTTAAAAATATAGATATTATACAATGCATCTTTGATGACTACCATGGGATGAAGCTAGAAATATGTGTCAGAGGGAGAACTAGAAATTCCCAAATATGTGTACAATAATCAGTGCACTCTTAAACAACTTATTGGTCAAATTAAAAATCACAACTGGGAAATAACTTGAGGAAAAAACACAACACCAAAATATACCAAAAATTATAGGATGGAGCAAAGGCATTTCTCAGAGGGAAATGTAAGTTCTAAATGCTTACACTGAAAGTGAAGAAAGATCTCAAATGAGAGGGAGGTCTAATCTCACAACTGGAAGATCTAGAAAAAGAAGAACAAACCAAACTCAAAGTGAGCAGAAGGAAGAAAATAAACAAAGAGAGGATGCAAATAACTAAAATCAGGAATGAAATGAGAATATTATTACTGACTTCACAGAAATAAAAAGGATTATACAAAGATACCAAGGAAAAATGTATGTATACAAATTAGATAACTACGATGAAATGGAAAAATTTCTGGAAACACACAAACTGCCTTTACTGACTCAATAAAAAATAGGGCTTCTCAACAGACAATAAGTAATGAGATTGAACAAGTAATCAAAAACCTCCAAATAAAGAAAAGTCCAGGACCGAATGCCTCAGTGGTGAATTTTACCTAACAGTCCAAGAATAAACACCAGTCCCACTCAAATTCTTCCAAAAAATTGGAGAGGAGGGAATACTCCTTACCTCATTCAATAAGGGCAATATCACCTTCATACCAAAGTCAAATAAAGATATCAGCAGAAAAGAAAATCACAGGCTAATTTCCCTTAGGAGTACAGATGCAAACTCCTCAAAAAAAAAAAAAAAACTAGCAAACTGAACCCAACAGCATATTAGAAGATTTAGACATCATGATCAAGTGGAATCTCCCCAGATTTACAAGTATGGTTCATCATAAAAAAATAATCTAATAAACCACATTAATATAACACAGGAAAAAACACATGATAATCTCATGTGATAAAATTCAGCACATATTCTTAATAAAAGCACTTATAAAACTAGGACTGGAAGGAAACTTCCTCAACATTAAAAGGACATGTATGAAAAAACCACAGCTAACATCATACTCAATGGTAAAAAAAAATAATGGGAACTTTCCCTCTAAAATCTTAAACAAGGAAAGGGTGCTCACTGTACTACTGTCTATCAAAATTGTAATGGAAGTTCTACCCAGAACAATTAGACAAGAAAAGTAAATGAAATTCATGCAAATTGTAAAAGGAAAACTTTTATTTGCAGGTGACATATCCCTATACAAAGAAAGTTCTGAAAAAAAAAATACACCAAAGCTATTAGAGCTAATTAAAAAAAAGTCAGCCATGTAGTAGGGTACAAGAAAACATGCAAACATCAGTAGTGTTAATGAACATACAATCTGAAGTGGAAATCAAGGGAAAAATCCATTTACAATAGCAACCAAAAGAATCAAATATCTAGTAATAAATTTAAACAAGTTTTTAAAAGACTTGTACCTGGAAAACTATAAAACATTGCTGAAATAAATCAAAGAAGATCTATGTAAATAGAAGGGCTTTCCATGTTCATGTATTAGAAGATTAAATATTGGTAAGAGGTCAATTCTACCCAATGCAACTTACAGATTCAATGAAATCCTAATCAAAATTCCATAAGCCTTCTTTACAGAGATGGAAAAAGACAAACATCAAATTTATGTGAAAGGGTAAAGGGCCCTGAATACCAAAATCAACTTGAAGAACAAAGCTGGGGCGCTCATACATTTCCCAGTCTTAAAACTCAGTACAGAGACATAGCAATCAAAACTGCACAGGGCATTTTCATTATTACAGTAATAATACTACTGAAAAAACAAAAACCAAACAAACAAAGAACAAAACCCATCACCTCTCAATTTCTCCATGCTTTCCCTGTCATACATGCTGCTATTCTGTTTCCTTCTCTCTAGTTTATTTGTATTCATATTTTATAAAACAGTCATATATGCAATATCACCAATATTCATATTTTACATGAGGTTTCACTATGTTATACAGTCTCATGCCATATTTTTAGTTTTCCTTCCAGTAATATAAAGTCCTTGGGCCTTCTGTTTCAAACACTGTCATACCCATATAATAGCTCTTCTAGTCATAAACACATGATAGGCTCTCAACCATTTCCATCATTTCCAAAGATTTACAAACAACATTTTAACCAATTCTGCAGAGATAACTATCAGCTTTTTATTCTCTACCCTCTTTCTATTTTCTGGTAACCTATATTCTAATTATTAATTCCCTGAGTTTACATAATAAATTTAGTTCATAATAGTACAATCATATGATATTTGTCCTTTAGTGCTTGGCTTGCTTCTCTCAACATAATGTCCTCCAGGTTTATCCATATTGTCATATGCTTCACAACTTCATTTCTTCTTAAAGCTGTATAATAATCCATTGTGTGTATTATACCACAATTTGCTTATTCATTCATCGATTGATGGACACCTGGGTTATTTCTAGTTTTTGGCAATCATGAATAACGTGGCTATGGACATCAGTATGCAGCTGTCTATTAGTGTCACTGCTTTCAATTCTTCTGGGTATATATTGTAGATTGATGAGTTCTGAATCCATTTGTTTCCATTTGGAGGGGAGGATCCTGAAAAATAGGTCTTCTTTCCTGACAAGGATAGCTATTGCTAAAACAATTAAAGAACTCAAGGATGCCCTTGAGGCTATGAAACACAAAATCAGAGTCAAGTGTTGCCTTTTATTCAATAAACCACACACTATCTAGCTTTAAAAAATTACTTTCAGCAGTGATGCTGTCCCTCCTAAGGGCAAACAACCCACCTAGAGTTAGGCTACCACTTTTGAATCCCAGATGAACAAATGAGCTTGCATTGGATTCTAAGGGGCAAAGTGGTCCATTATTGGAAGATTCAGTGGAGTAATTACAATATTTACTGGTGTTAGTTACAATTCAGAACAGGTTTCTCCCCTTGGAAGCATACTCATCTTCAGTGCCTATCCTGATCTCCCTCAGTTGGAAGGACCTCTCTACCACTGACACATAGGGAGACCATGTGAGAAGGAAGTGCTGCTTCTGGTAATCACCCTTTTATCACAATAAATATAATAGGAGCTCCCAAGAATAAACAACCCTGGTTAGATCTGTTCGGCAGAGGTACCCATATTTCCTTAATTCAAGGCAGCACTCATTCCTGAAATGACTCACCCTAGAGGTTATTGGCTTGGGAGAAGGATTAATCAATTGGGTGATTACTTGATTAATATTAAAATTGACTCAGTATTTCTAAAAGATGCTTCTATCCTGGCTGCTTCAACTGAGACTATTTCTTTTCCTATGATGGGAATGGTCTTCCTTAGCCATAGATAACTATGTGGAATAAAGCAAAGACAAAATAGTTGAGATTTTCATAAGGATTACATTATATCAGTAGATCAATTGGGGAATATTGCTAATTTAATATAAAGTTTTCCAATCTATAAACATGGGGTGCCTTCTTATTAATCCAGTTCTTTAATTTCTTTCAATAATATATATTTTTTAGTTTTCAGTGTGCATATCATCTACCTCTTTTATTTTATTTTATTTTACTTTACTTTTAAAGAAGCTGTAATTGCATAAATGATACTTCGAAAATATAAGGGGAAGGAATTATCTTGTTAGCAGTTGCAGGTACTGTCTGTTCCTTGGAATGGGTGCCGTCCACCATCATCTCCTTGTTTGTTTTCCTGGGTGAGACCACTGAACTGGAGAGTAGGTTTTGCAACACACTACTCTGATTCAGGGCTCAACTGGCACATGGACAGATCAAAGATTTAAGTCCCTGTCATATATGTTTAACAAGTATAGTGCTAATCATAAATTCAAATAAAAGGGGCAGGAGAGTCTTCTGTAGGGAAACTAAAAATGATTTTAACTCTGTTACACCAGGGAGCATAAATTCCAAAATAAGGTCCACTGACAAGGTGCTGCATTTTCGAGCATGTGTGCTCTGCTTATAGTGTCCGGATGTCCCTAGAGCCCTCAGAAGTCCCATTGTTTGAGGCACTGTTTACTGTGGCAGTTAATGAGATTCTGTTGAGACGTGCATAAGCATAACCTCTGAAATGACCTCCTGACTTACTTTGAAAACTATTAGCTATAAAAACTCTTTTGAACTTACCACTTACCTCTTTTGGTCAAGGTCTTTTTCCAGATGCATTTGCTAGTTGGTGCTTGGTAATAATCCCTTGGTTCCAGATCAATCAAAGACATAATTATAAGAACCAGAAGTATAAAACTTCTAGATGAAAATATAGAGAAACATCTACAGGACCTTATGCAGGCATTGGTTTCTTATACTTTACACCAAAGCATGAGCAACAAAAGGAAAAATAGATAAATGGGACTCACCAAAATTAAAAACTTCTGTGCATAAAAGGCCTTTATCATGAATGTAAAAAGACAACTTACACAATGGGAGAAAATATTTGGAAATCACATATCTGCTAAGGGTTTAATATCCAGAATATATAAAGAAACCTTTAATTCATAAAGAAAACATCAAACAACCCAATGAAAAACTGGGTGAAAGATTTGAATATACATTTATCCAAAGAAGACATTCAAATGGTTAATAAGCATATGAACATATGTTCAACATCATTAGTCATTCAGGAAATGCAAATCAAAACCACAATGAGATAGTCCTTCATATCCATCAGAATGGCTATAATTTTTAAATGGTAAAAGCCATGAAATAACAAAAGTTAAAGAGGACATGGAGAAATAGAAACCCCAATTCTCTTTTGGTCTGAGTGTAAAATGGCACAGCCGCTGTTGAAAACAGTTTAGTAATTCCTCAGAAAGCTAAGTAGAGAATTATCATATATCCCAGAAATGCCTCTTCTAGGTATATACCCAAAATAATTGGAAGCAGGGACTTAACAATATATTTCTAATGCACATTGATGTTCATAGCTATATTATATGCAATTGCCAAAAGATGGATACATCACAAGTGGCCATTAACAGATGAAAAGATAAACAAAATGTGTTACGTAAATACAATGAAATATTATTCGGCCATTAAAAGGAATGTAGTTCTGATACATATGGCAACATGGATGAAACTTGAAGACCTCATGTTGAATTAAATAAACTAGACACAAAAGGATAAATATTGTATGATCTCACTGATATGAAATGTTTAAATTAAGAAAATTTATAGTCAGAAACAAGAATACAGTTTACCAGGAGAATGAGGAGTTAATTCTTAATAGGTACAAAATTTGTCTGCAGTAATTGTAAAGTTTTGGTAATGGGCGGTAGTGATGGTAGCACAGCATGTTGAATATAATCAATGTCACTGATTTACATTTTTAAATATGGTTATAAAGGGAATTTTAGGTTGTATATATTTCACCAAATAAAAATTTTTAAAAAGCCCACATAATAAACCCTAGCAATAAACTTAACTATGTTTAAGAGTATAATTATAATAATATTGTTTCATCGATTATAACAAAGTTACTACACTAATGCAAATTATTAATTATAACACTGTGTGAAAGGGGTATGTGGGAACTCTATTTTCTACATGATTTTTTTTCTGTAAAACTATAACTTCTCTAATAAAAAATGAAAAAATTAAATTAATATAGAGATGCCAGTATTTTCAAATAAATAAGAAACTTCAAAGCCAGAGAAAAGAATTGGTATGAAATTTCCAAAGTACCAAAATATCCGTTATAATTATAATTATAATGACTAATCTAAATGTTATATCAGTTTCAGAATCAATTCTTTTACTGTGATTTTTGAGGATTAGGTGTAATGAATGATATTTTGTTAAAAACACTGCCTTTGCAGAATTACCTTTCTAATGACCATGTATAAAATTTACCACCCAACAAAAATAAAAGTATCAGGAAATACTCTATCATTTTTATCTTCAGTTATTAAGCACATCTGGGAACACAAGTAATGCATTGTAATTATAATTCTTCTTCTCAATTCTCATTTATTATACATCATACTATAGCATGGACACTGGTAATTAAAAATTCCTCCTGAAATAAGAAAAAGATAGGGAGATTAGAAGTTTGTTGATGAAAGAACTTCATGAAATGATAATGTCTACACAATAAACCTCAGGTCATGCTGATGACAAAAATCAATGCCACTATGCAAATGTCATATACCACTTTTAGAGAATTTTCCTGAACCATCCAGGTAAAGTTGGAGGCTTTACCTCAGTTCCTCTATCTAAGCAATCATACCACTGACATAGCTCTTTTTACTCTGCAATAGAATTAGGTTCCCTTGCTGACATCTCTAATAAACTTAGTTCCTTGAGGACAGGGACTGTAGCCTATTCATTTCTCTTTCTAGCACCATGAAGACTATTTCTTGTACCACGTAGACAATCACTATCTGGTAATTAAATGAAATATTGAAAAGTAAGTGAGTAATTGAATGAAAAAATGAATAAGCATTCTCATGTTCAGACAAGATACAGATTAGTTTAGCATCAGATACTAAGTAAAGTGACAGTTTATTTCCTCAAAACAAAACAAAAATCAAACAGAAAGTAATAAAAACATAAACTTTACATCTTTGTCAGTAAGAATATAAATAAGACCATATATAACACTTATACATGTAGTAATTGCTGTGATGATCTTTCTTATTTGTTTGGAAATGCTAAAGAAAAATGGGAGAAATACCGTTTTTAGTGAAGCATTCTGCTATTACATTCAAAAGTAATGCAGCATTTCATAAAACAATGGTAGAAGACTGCTTTCTGTTTTAGCATTCTATACCTCAGAAAAAAGAAGTTCGGTTTATACTTAATGTCACTGCATTGCACCAGAGATGTAAATCCTTAAGTGACTAGTATTTTTATGTAGGTTTCCTAGACTAGCTAAGGAAAAAAGAAACATGAAATTGGTTTCTGCTAATTCTTAAGGGTTACCAACTGTTTTCTATGAATTCAAGCTTTTTGAGTTTTTCAGTTCAATTTTATGGAAAAAAATGAAAGAAGATACTTAATACTTTATACAAATTCACAATGCATATAAATAAAATTATTCATTTCACAAAATCTACTGATTTACATAATTAATAAAGAAAACACTAATTCCTTTCATTATTATTACATATGTACTTGAACTATTATTTAAAATTAGTTTCCATTGACTAATTTCTTGCAGGAGCAAACACTGAGAAGCTATACACAAATTTGTAAACTACAAATATTCCAAAAATGCTAGTTGTAGCTCCCACAACCAAAAGTATAGTTTACTCACTTTGCTTATTAGTCATCTATATATTTATACACTGACAGAAATGAGTCGTTTGAATTGGAAAGGTTGTAATCTACCCCAAATTCTTTAAATTAATAACCAAGGGAAGAAATGTATTCAAAGTTAGAAGAAAGGAAACAGAAAAAAGTAAACAAGAACAGATTGTCAGATGAAAATTCTCCCAACCAAATAAAAATGAAGCAGAAGAAACTTGTATTGAAAAGTACCAAATTCAGGGAAACGGACTTTGGCCCAGTGGTTAGGGCGTCCGTCTACCATATGGGAGGTCCGCGGTTCAAGCCCCGGGCCTCCTTGACCCGTGTGGAGCTGGCCATGCGCAGTGCTGATGCGCGCAAGGAGTGCCTTGCCACGCAAGGGTGTCTCCCGCGTGGGGGAGCCCCACGCGCAAGGAGTGCGCCTGTGAGGAAAGCCGCCCAGCGTGAAAAGAAAGAGCAGCCTGCCCAGGAATGGCGCTGCCCACACTTCCCGTGCCGCTGACGACAACAGAAGCGGACAAAGAAACAAGACGCAGCAAATAGACACCAAGAACAGACAACCAGGGGAGGGGGGGAAATTAAATAAATAAATAAGTCTTTAAAAAAAAAAAAAGTACCAAATTCAATCAAGAATTCTCAAATAAGCACTTGGATATGTGAAACAACACCCTGAGTTGGACAGTCATAAATCAAAAACAAAAATAGTTTAAAAATATAGGAAGACATGAAAAGAGAGATGGCTGACCACCAGAAATAAATGGAAGAAATAAAGTCTTACCATAAATGGATAAATTACAAGGTGTCCATGGGAAAATAGACCCCAATTAAAATCCAACAAAAAGCATGGAAGAGAGGGAAAAAGAAAATAAGAACATAATATGAGATAAAGAAAGAAGTAAAAATGTTTAGAGTGATAGTGTTTGAAATGGAATTAGGATAAGGAGGAGGCAACATCCATCTAAGTGGAATTCCTGTAAAAGAAAAATAGAACAATTAAAACTAGAATTAATATTTAAAATCTAATCCAAGAAAGTGTTTATATTTAAAAGAAGATAAATATCTCTCATGAATTTAACACAAAAATCCTTAACCAAATTTTGCCAAACCAGTTTAGTAGTATTTAATAAGTTTAATGCATCAGGAATACAAAATTGAACAATAAGAATATCTGTTGATATAATTCTCCATGTTAACAGAACAATGGAGAAACAATACATGGTATTTTCAATAGATACAGAAAAAAAATTTGACAAAATTCAACTTCCATTTATGAAATATACTCAATTAAATTAGAAGTAGTAGGGAACTTCCTCAAACTAATAACAGGCTTTTACAAAAAGCTACAGCCATCATCATAAGTAATGATAAAAGATTCAATGGTTTTCCCATCAAGATTGGGAATAAGGCAAGAATGTTTGCTTTCAGAATTTTATTTTGTTGTCATAATAGAGTTGCAGGCTATTGCAAAAAGGCAAGGAAAAGAAACTAAAAACATAAAGAACAAATAATAAGTCAATCTGTATTTGCAGACGATGTGATTGTTTACCTAGATAATCCTAGGAAATCTACAGAACAAGTACCAGAGCTAATACAAGAATTTAGCAAGATCACAGATCAAATTAATATGCAAAAACAAATTGCATTCTTATATACTATTAGCAAACAAAAGAAAAACAAAATAAACATACGTATTTGTAATAGCACTAAAACCCATGAAATACTGTGGAGCAAATTGCTATACAGTACATGGTGGCAAGGCATGCTCAGGTACAAGAGAAACTTTCAGCAATTACCTCTTTATTATTAACATAGCAGAAAAGGTCCAAAAGAGCAGGAACAGAGATCCCACTATGACCAGTCTCCTGGGGAGGACAACTACTTGGTTCAGGGTTGATGGATAGCATCTTTGGACAGCCCACACTGTGTAAGAGAGAAGACTGAAGTCTATGCTGTTGATGAGGAAAGGGATTGTTTATACAACCTAGGGGGAGAGGGCTGTGCCAGTGAAAGTTCCTACCCTGATTGCCCCTGACATGCAGAATGGGAGCGAGATGGAAACTTCTGCACATAAGATATAAGGAGTTGGGGGATAGACACACGCTAGAAGGCGGCTGCTAGGTAGGTCCATGACTTCCTCAGCAAATACCCAGGAATAAGTGTAGCTAAAGATACCAATGCCTCTACACTGAAAACTGCTATTGAGAGATATTATAGATGACCAAAAATAAAATGGAGAAATATACCATGTTTAAAGATTGAAAGACTCAATATTGAGAAGACCCATATTTACCTATATTGATCTATAGATTTGACACAACCCTAATCAAAATTCTAGGTTATTTGCCTCTATTGAAATTGACAAGATAATTCTAGTACTAACAGAAAAATGCAAAAGACCTAAAAATACCAATAATTTTATGAAGATAAAATTGAAGGACTTACTCTGATTTGAAGATTTGCTATAAAGTTAGATTAAATTAGATATTTTGATGCCAGCAAAAAGTCATAGTGGAAAAGAATCAAGTTAGAAACCCATACATTAATGGTCAATTGATTTTTGAAAAATTTAGCAGAAACAGAAAATCTTATTAACAAACGATGCTGGATAAATGGGTATTCTTATGGATACAAATGGACTTATCTCACACTATAAACTAGAATTATACATGTCACATACCGAAATGTAAAATATGAAGCTATAAAAATCATAAAAGGGAACATAGGAAAAAATCATTGTGATTTCTGTTTAGGTGACGTTCCTTAAAACATTAATTCAGAAAATATTAAAGAAAAAAGCCCAGGAATGGCACTGCACACAGAGCAGCAAGATGACGCAACAAAACGAGGCACAGATTCCACGTGTCACCGACAAGAATACAAGTGGACATAGAACACACAGTGAATGGACACAGAGAGCAAACAACTGGGGGAAGGGAGAGAAATAAATAAAATTAAATTAAATTTTAAAAAAAAGATAACTTGAACTTCATCACAATTTAAAAATTTTGGTCTCTTTGAAAGATTATACAAAGAAAAATGTAAGCCATAGACTGGGAGAAAATTTTGGCAAGATGCATGCCATATGAGGGTCTCTTACCCCGAATACATAAGGAACTCTTAAAACTAAATAAAAAGAAGACTTACAACTCAATATTTAAAAAATAAAAAATGGCCAAATGTTTGAACAAGGTCTTTCATGAATATGGATGAATGGCCAATATCACATAAAAATATTATACAAATCATGACTCATCAGAGAAAGACAAATTAAAACAACAATGGTATAACACTATATACCCAGTAGAATGGATAAAATTAAAGAAACAATTCATGCCAAGCATTGATGAAGATGTGGAACAAATGGAATTTCATACACTGCTGGTAGGAATTTGAATGTAGCAATAACTTTCAAAACAGTTTGGCAATTTCTTAAAAAGTTAAATATTCAGCTAACAGGAGAAACAGTGATTCAAATCCTGCATATTTCCCCAAATGACATGAAGACATATGCCCATGCAGAAACTTGTACGTGAATGTTACCATCATATATATTTGTAATACTGAAAATTGAAAATACACAAAGTTCTATCAATAGATGGATGGTAAATTATGGTATATCTATACAATAGAAGATTACTCAACAAAAAAAAATTAAATAACCTTTCACTTAGACATTATTCTGCTTCTTCTAAGTTTAAACCCACATCTACCAATCTACCATATGCTATCATTTTACACACAAAAAACAGAAAGTGGAAAACAAACAAACAAAACTGAGCCTGCCCTAGGATCAAAATTCACCTTCATCTCTGCTGTCATCAGCGCTACTATTTGAGCCTTGCCAATATAGATCTTTAAAATTTATCCAAATTTTCTTGAATTAGCTATCTTTCTGGACAGCATCTATTGTCACTCTGTTCTTGACAAATTAACATCCTAGCTATTACAGGCCTGTGTATTTTTCTAGAATCACTGTATTGTTCACCTAAACATGGTATTTATAGACTCCTCTTGCTAAACCTCAGCTTTCTTTCACTGATGGGCATTATGCCATAACATCCATAAACCAATTATCTTCTCACCAGCTTCGCTGCTAAAACTCTGATCTAAGCCATCATAAGTTCTCACCTCATAACTATAATATTCTTTCCCTGCTTCTGTACTTGCTCCTGCATAGTCTATTTTCTATTTTAAAATTTATTGTGTTATCCCTTTGTTCAAAATATTCTCATGATGTTACACCTCATTCACAGGACTTCACAAAGTTCTTACAGTAGACTGTTAAAACCCCTTTGATAAGAAAAAGGACCAGATTGTCAGTTCAGTTTAAATGCATCAGAGTTCTTACTCAGTATCAAGCTTTGCTAATAATTTCCATGATACAAGTAATCATGAAGCACAGGCAAAGCAGAGAGACATATGGAACAAATAACACAAATACCCATGCCCTTTCTAAATACATCAGATTCACTCTAGTTCAGATTGATATATGACATCTCCAAGTAATATAAGCAGATTCTTTATTCACTCAGACTTTTTGTTTCAAGCATAAAATATCTTTATTTCCTTCTCAGAATCCTGACATTGTTCCTAGGACAATGTCACATGAATACATGATTTCCAGATTTCTTCATCGTATGCAATCCTAGACAAACCAGGTGTTATCCTGCTGAAAGCACTCCACATACTAGGACTCCTCTGCTAGTAAATACAAATAGTTTACATACAGGACATTTGTTATTAGTATGTTTACAATCAGATTTTACTGGTTCACCTTCTTTCTTTCCCACGTAAGTTCTTTTTAAAGGGAGAAGATGGATTGTAGTCCTGCTCCTTACCCACTTTTTTTCTCAGATCACTACTCAATTTGGCTTTCATATTCTCTATAACCTTATCTTCTCCTTCTCTGATCCTCATTCTATCCCCTTTCTGGTCTCCTTTCTTGTCCTCAAATATACTATGCTTCCAGCCTCAGAACTTTTGCACTGGCTAATCTTTCTGTCTCATAGATTTTCCCCAGATATCTCTTCTTCCTTTCTTTCTTTTGTTCATTTGTTTGTTCATTCTTCCTTTTTTGGGGGTCAGGATTGCTCACAATTCTCTTCACTGGAGCCTTTCTTAAATACCCTATTTATATGGGAATCATCTTTCCACTCCAACACTCCTTATTTCCTCCCTCAACTTTAAATTTTCCATAATATCTTATCATGCTCTGATGCACCAATATTTTTCTTATGTCTTTATTGTCCATTTCTCATCACTAGAATTAAGATTATCAAGCACTAATTATTTTCCTGTTTTGTTCATCACTGTATCCCCAGTACTTGAATGATTCTAGGACTCATTAGTTCCTCAGTTAAATGTTTGCTGAAAGACTGAATAAAAATCACTCAAAAATGATTATGGAACCCACAATAGCCATAATTTCCTATGTAGTTAACCCCTCATATCTTATAAATGAATATGTTTCAAATATATTTTCATAGAGTTACTGACAGTAAAGAATATTATTCACCTTTGGTATGGATTAACTTGGACACATTATTTTTCCAAATGACTCTTCCATCTAGTTAGCAAACCAATTTTTTCCAGTCATGAGAATTTCACACTTTCTTTTCTTTCTGCCCACTCTTCCCTTTACAGTTCTATAAGGCTGAGGTGAGAAAACCCTTACTTTAATGTCTATTGCCCAAATAAACCAAGGTAGTTACCTGATCTTATAGGAACACTTTTATAAACTTATGCTAAGTTTACCCCTTAAGAATCTCATCTGACTCATCCATTCCCAGTTTTTGATAAACTTAAATAAAATAAATCACCTAATGTTCACAGCAGGAATATCATAAAGAATGCCAGTTTCTTTTCTTTTGTTTGTTTCTCAAAGTGCTATGGGCCCAAAAGTTCATCATTTATTGCTTTTTTCAACCAGTCATATAACTAACGCTGCTATAGTTTACCTTCTATGCAGAAGGCATTGTATTATATTTTAGAATTCACAGGTGAGAAAAGAATGGTCCTTCCCATTAATCTTGATAGACTCATAAATCACCCATTGGAATTCAGTTTAAGTGCCATACGTGTTATATATATTATATAAAATTTCTATGGGAGCTCAAAGGAAGAAGAACCTATTTGCTAAGACCAATGATTTCTCTGCTTAGTATAAATTAAAGATAGTAAGTGAAGTCTTCCTGTCTTCCTTACAGCTTGCTTTTTAGAAATTTCTCTCTACATTTGGGCATAGAAAACATATATCTTCTATGCATACTGTATGATACAAGTAGGGTTTATGGCCTGTGTAGGAAGTCTTTATGACATCAAAGAAAAAGCCTGCAATCAATTTCCTCTTCTATAACATGATGATAATGCACAATTGGCAGAGGTGCTGAGAGATTTAATAGGCGAGCATGACTGAAATGTGAAGTACAATGACTGGTTAGGAAGGTTTGCTTGAGAAACCTATATAGGCCCAGGGTTCTGGAGTTAGACATTCTTATGTCAAATTCAGGCTCTACTATTTATATCTTTACGATCTTAAGAATGTGGTTTAGCCTTTCTGTGCCTAGATATCTTTATATATAACATGATAAAAATAATGATACCAAGTTCATAGAGATGTTTGAGAATTAAAAGTGCTAATTTTATGTAAATCACCAAGGAAGTACTTGAGACATAAATATGAGTGCATGTTATTAATTACGTTTTCTATATTTATTTTAGGAAATATTATGAAAAACATTATCAAAAACAACGCCAGCTAACAATACGTGACTAGGCTTTTACTATGTATAAATGTATTGTTTATATTTTACATTTGGCTTATAAACAAACACCTACACTGACTAATGTTTAAATTTCACACCTGATACATATGTGTCTGCCTTTTTATTTTCATTACACCTCCTGCCATGTAATTTAACTCATCGTCAGATTCATTCTTTTGTAATTTTTTTTCACTTTCCTGTCTGCTTATTGGGCTGTCTGTCACTAAATTTCAATTAGCACTACCAATTAGCACTTCCAAATATATTTTTATAGATACAAACATTGAAGTTATTTGTAGAGCTGAAAATGCCCAAAATAGAGAAAATAATATAGCAGCATATTTTTAAGGCAATTGTATTTTATTTCAAATTTTATTTACAGCACTACATCATTATGGTTTTTCACTTTGATCCTCTTACCACCTGGATAACATGGGCAAGATATATTTATGAGATTACCTAATTCTATGTCCATCTCAATATTTGGCTTAGAGAAACCTCTAAGAAAATAAGGGCATCCCCAACAAACACTCTGTAGATAAATAGAAGGTGGTCTTTTAGGAAGTCTAAATAACTCAGTAGTTTTATTGTATCAGAAAATAAATATGGACATTTTTATGGGCCAGTGCTAAAATTCAATTCTACTGGAAAAATTTAATCAGAAACATTTTAGTTAGAATTTCTTCATAGCAAAATCCTTGTCTTACCAGAGTACATGCTACACTTCTTCCTTTCCAAAAGAAAGAGCTATTAGTGTTTTTATATTTTTCGCTTGCCCTGGTCATCAGGCAAACATAATTTAATCCCAGGAAGTGTGTTAATTCTAACAAAATTGTATTCACTTTGTTCATTACCTCTGATTTTTTCAACTTGAATTCTCATTAAATTGACCTTTGTTACACTTTGTTATAAACTCCTTCAGTCTTCGGAGAGCAGGAAATGATTAATACATTCAGTAAATTAATAATATCTTCAAGCTCTGGAAAATTTACTGAGTGAAGATGTTTCAGTCTCTTCATCTCAATAAACTCAAAACTTCTGTTGACACCAGTAAAAATTATAGGTAAGACAATGAATCAAGAGATATACCACAAATAAAAAAATTTCTTCCTACTCCTCTGTTAAGCTGTCAATTGTTAATTGCATTTTGAAAGAACAATTAGGTTGATATCTAATTTATAGAAGAAACTACACTGGCATTCATGCTTCCAAGATGAAAAAGGGTATACTAATAATGCTTTCCTTTTAACTTACATGAATATTTTAATGAATTCCTCTTTTACCTCAATTATTCTTTATAAAAAGCTCCAACATTATTTTCCTAGGCATACGACTGCATACAGTATTAATGAAATTTGAATTGGTCTCATTGTTTGATATTACATAATTTTATTGTATTAAATAATGCAGGCTATAGCTTTGTTACATCAGTTAGGAATATCTATAGCCAGAGTCCAATTGATAGCAAAATCACCTGAAATAACTATGTTACATATCCTTTCTCAGTACTACTCTTCCATATATTTAGTTCCATAAGTAAAGCAAAATGGTAAACTTTAAGTCGATATGTACAACTCTAAAGGCAATCAACAATTTCAATATCAATAATACACCAAGAGCACCTACTAAATCAGGGTGAAAAGCCAATTTAAAATGAAAAAAAAAAGTATCTGGGCTGGCTTATTAAAGAAATATTATAGAAATGAGAATAACCTATCTACTGTGGTCAACATCATCCACAAATTTACTATGAGATATTGGTAGTTTTTATTTAAGTAAGCAAAATTGAAAAGATGACAAACAATTAAAACATTCTTGTATATTCCTTATAACAGAATGGATTGCTACCTTTTCAGGAAAATAATCTAACATTATCTCTTTAAATTAAGAAAAATGGATAGAGAGAGATTACATTTTGATCCTATAATCCCAAATTTGAGGATCACTCATGAAATGTAAAATTACCAATGCACAATATTTATGTAGAAAAATGATATTTCTATAGTGAGTGCAAATGACTTCCTGCACTTCTGCCACCAAGTGCAAAGCAATTCTGACTCTAATGGAAGTTAGACTACTACAGGTAGTCCTCTAGAAGATTGCCCTTCAGACAACAGCTGCAAGTGCAGGAGCCAGACACCTACACTTCTGACAAAATAACCCAAAATTTTGGGGTTTGCACCACCCCCTCAAGTTTCATAATTCACCAAAATGATTCATGGAACTCAGGAAAGAACTAAACTTATGATTAGAGTCTTATTATAGTGAGGGATACAAACAGGAGAGAAACACAGGGCAAGATCTGGGAAGGTCTCAAATGCAAGCTTCCATGTCTTCAGTTTGTGTTATTTCTGTACCCCATCCCCTGCCTCATCAGTATGTTTTACTTATTACTGATTAGAGAGGTTCACTGGAGCATCAGTGACCAAGAGTTTTTATAGGGGTTTTCATTAATTAGGCATGATTTGATGGAATCCATGTCCTTGTGTTCAATCTCCAGCACCCTCCTGTAAACCATTCCCATTTGGTTTAGACAATGACAAAAAGGAAAGAGGAGAGTGAGTCCAGGGTATTTATTCCCCTGACTCCTTTTCTGCAAGGTCCCCATGGATTAGTTATGTCTATCTACCAAAGGCCACAACTTCTACCAGGAATGTTTCTCCATGCAGCTATCTTTGAGGGTTCTGATATCAAGGTTCTTAGTAAACTTTGCCTTGAAAGGATATTAGTCAACTGTAGAAAACTTTCAAAATTTTAAGATCTTCCTACTGGCTTTGTCTCATTCCAGTCCAAGAGTGCTTTGTTCATTGCACTTATAGATGTTTGAAAAGAGAATTTAGAATTAGTTCACAATCATTTCCCAGAGTACTATTCTCCCAAGCTGGCCTTATAAAAACAAAGATTTTTTTTCCATTTCAAAGCAGGTGTTATCTAGAAGAAAAGTGTTTTCTTCCCTTATTAGGTTTGTTCCAAAAAAATATCTAATTTTGTCTTCAATGATCCTCAAACGCAGTAACTTCAAATGCCATTGTTAAAATATTTGTCCTCAATTCTAATAGATAAAGAAGTTTCAAAAGATTTTAAAAATAATTATATTGGGTATTTAGTATAATTCATTTGCCATAAATATGACTTTAATTAATGTAATTGTATAATTCACAGCAAAGCATATTAAAGTTTCTTGGATTAACAAACTAATTGTAGCTTATATCTCAAGAATGATTTTCTGGCAACCAAGTCAAACAATACACTGTGCAATGAACATTCAAAAGTTTTTTTCAATATAGTTCAATTGATCATTTTTATTTTAAATGTTCTCAACTTTATGGCAACGGCCTTTCTCCTTTTGCTTTGAATAAAAAGACTAATGATAATTGCTTTTAAGTGAAAGGCGGTATGCCTCACTTAGCTCATAATGACAGTATATTTCTGAAGCACTGATTAAAAGTGATTAGTACATCCTCATATCAAGCAAGACTAAATTCACCAGGTTGTATGAAATGGCCATTAACTATATTAATACCATATTCTACCAAAATTCCCAGGAGCAGGGTAATTACTGAACCAAATATAATTTGAATCCCATACTTAATTTTCCATGATAATCAGTCCTGTAAAGAACTTTCTGATTCAATGATATATTGAATCCTTTTATAGAAAAGAGACAGCATCTATTATAATATCTTGTGAGACAATCAAGTAAAAGATGACTAACAATATCCTGGAGGTGATATTATAAAAAATTTACAAGCACCCAACAGTTTGGTGTCTCCCTTTCTGAATGCTTAATTGGCATATCTCTTTCACTTTTCATAACATTTATTGGACTTCATAACAGAGAAATATACCTGGGATTTTGTCTAAAGCATATCCTAGCAAAAGTTAAAGAACAAGATTGTCTTGCTCCCCACATGCCCTCTTCTTCTTTTAAAAATTCTGTCTGGTTTTATATTATCACATACCCTTGTGATGCCAATCAATGTTAAAAATGGCAACAGCCTGCTAGTCAAATCTGTGAAAAGCTGAATTCATTACCTCTTTAACAATAACAGTAGCATTGCACTATCTGCTGTGAATGACCAATGTGTAAGTGACCAAGATCTACCTTTCTAAAGAATAGCTTTTTGTTTCTCAATAAATGATTTCAAAAGATGTAAAACAAAATTATCAGTCAATGAAATGGTTGGAGTCACTAGAATCCTTGATTGTTAAATTTGTTATACCAACTCCTCTTCCAAAAACCTCTTTGTATCTTTACTTTTTCATACACCAGGATCATCTAACTAATATGCTCATCCACCTCCATCTAAAACTCTACAGAATATCAAGAGTAAGCCTTGTTACCAGACAGTAAAAGTTACCCATGAGCACCAAAGACTGAGGATTTATGACCACTAATATATTCCTGTTGTTACAAGTATCTTTTTCTTTGAAGAAATTAATGACCTTCTGTCAAATGACATATTAGAAAAGGTGATGCTCCTGTAAAAGTTCCTGAAAATCTCATTAGCTCACCACAATAGAAAATTATTTATCATTCATTTTAAGGCCAATAAACTAATAAAGGTATTTCTTTCTTTTTTAAAATTAATTTAATATTTTTTAACTTGAGATTTTTTTGTAATAATAAAATTTATTATTTGAGAAGATTTGGATTTACAAAAAATTTATACTGAAAGTATTTGGAATTACCATATAACCACACACAGATACATACCCACACAGTTTCCACTATTATTAACATCTTATAGTACGTAGTACATTTGTTACCATTGAATAACAAGAATTGAAATATGGCTACTAACCAGTTTGTAGTTCACATTATGTAATATAGCATATTATGTAGTTTGTGTTGTACAGTTTTGACAAATTTATGTCATGTATCCTTCATTACAGAATCATAGAGAACATTTTCTCTGCCCTAAAAGCGTCCTGTGTTCCAACTCTTTTCCTGGCAACCATTATCTTTATATCAATGTTACAGGTTCCAACATTAACATAAGATAATAACTACAATAACAAGAAATCTACTTTGGTTCATGGTTATAATCCCTGCTTATGTTTGTTCGTTCTTTAATTCATCTTGAGGGATTTGGGATGATGTCAGCTCTGATTGCTTCAGGATTAGAAGAGAATTCGATATTATGGGGCAGATGGAAGGTTTTGTTTCACTTGCAGTTGTAGATGCTCCATGATATTTTGGGATGTGACTTGTACATCATCATCCTCCTCCTCCTCCTCCTCATCATCATTTTTCCAGTTGTCCAGGGCAACCCAAAGAACTGGAGAGTAGGAGTTGGCCACAACTCTGATGGGATTCAGGTTTCACCTGGCATATGAAAAATCCAAAGATTTAAGTCTCTGAATAATTTATTTATATTTAATGAGTATATTGAAAAATATGAGTTCAAATAAAAGGAGTAGAAGAATCATAAATAGAGGAATTATAAATGAGTAAAACTAGGTTATATTGAGGAAATAGATTATCATATATACCCAAATAGGGTCTGCTGAGGGGGTGTTGGTTTAATGAGGCTATGCGCTGTGCCTCTGGTGCCCAGATGTGCTTATAACCCTCAGGAACACTCTTTTTTGAGGCTTTGTTTACTGTAGTATTTAGTGAAATCTCTCTGAGACTTGTATAAGTGCTACCTTCGGAATAACATCTCTCTTATTTTGAAAACTGTTAGCTACAAAATTATTCATAATTTAATGTTTCCCCCTTTTGGTCAAGTTCTTTTGCCAAGTACATCACTGGTTAGTGTTGGTAATAATCCTTCAGTGCCAAGGAGGCTCATCCTTGGGAGACATGTTTCAAATTGAGGGGAAGGTAGTGAGTTCATTTCCTGAGTTTGATTTAGAGAAAAGCCACCTTTGAGTAACAAGGAGGTTTTCAGGAGGTAATCCTTAGGCATTAATTGTAATTAAATTAAGTTTCATTTTTACAGGAGTAAGGCTCTTAAGTGCAAGCATTGAAATCTAGGTCTTGGCATATTTTTCAGTTTTCTTTTGTTAGGCATGATTTATATATTCCAGAGATTTTTGCCACTTTATTTTCAGAAAGTAGAAAGACTTTTCCAGGATGGAAGTTTAATATTTTGTTGGTTACTCTATGGGCTTCTATCTATCAAGAAACATACATATGACAACATAAATATATCCATAAACTATAGAAGTATGCTTTAGGTGCAATTCCCCCCATATATCACCCCACTATTAACACCATGTACTAGAGATGTACTTTTACTATACATTGTGAAAGAACATTCTTATATTTGCCTTTGTAACTACAATCTTTGGCCACCCTATAGTTCACTGAGTTATACAGTGAACCATTTTATCCTCCAGCTTTCATTCTTGTATCATGGAAGGATCAAAACTTCTCTTCAACCACTTCACACTCACACTTCAGTGCTGTTAATTACACTTATATCACTATGCTACCATCACCTTTGTCCATTTCCAAACTTACAATCAACCTAATAATAAATTCTGCACAGATTAAGCATCAATTCACCAATCTCTACTCCCTTTCTATCTCCTAGTAACCTATTTTCCAGACCATACCTCCATGAGTCTGTTCAATATCCTTAATTCATACTGGTGAGATCATACAATACTTGTGATTTTGTATATGGCTTTTTTGACACAACATAGTCTTAGAGGTTCATGCATGTTGTGGTATGTGTTAATAATTCATTCCTTCTTACAGCTGAATAATATTCCACTGTGTGCATATATACTCCATTTTTTCCCATTCATCTGTTGATGGACACCTGGGTTGCTTCCATTATTTGCTAATTGTGAGTGATGCCACAATGAACATTATTGTGCATGTATCTGCTGATGTTCCTACTTTCAATTCTTCTGGATATATTGGGATTGCCAAATTATAAAGCATCTATACCTAGCTTCCTGAAGAAGTGCCAAACTGTCCTCCACAGTGGCTGCACCATTGTACATTCCCACCAACAATGAATGAGTGTTCCTATTTCTCTACATCCACTCCCACGCTTGTAGTTTTCTGTTATTTTTTTAAATAGCAGCCAGTCTAGTAGGTGCAAAATGATATTTCATTGTAGTTTTGATTTGCATTTCCCTAATATCTACTGATGCTGCATTTATTTTCAAATGTTTTGGGGTGGTACATATTTCCTCTTTGGAAAAGTTTCTGTTCAAGTCTTCTGCCCATTTTTAAAAATGGGTTGTTTGTCTTTTCATTATTCAGGGTAAGGTTCCTTTATATATGCTGGACCCTTATCAGATATGTGGTTTTGAAATATTTTCTCCCATTCAGTAGGCTGCCCTTTAGCTTTCGTGAAGAACTCTTTCAAAGCACAAAAGTTTTTAAGTTTGAGGAGGTCCCATTTAGTATTTTTTCCTTCATTGCTCTTGTTTTGGGTGTAAAGTTTATGAAACCATTACTTACCATGTGGTCTCATAGATATTTCCTTACATTACCTTCTAGGACGTTTATGGTCCATCTTGAGTTAATTTTTGTATAGGGTGTAAGATAGGGAGAGTGTTTCATTCTTTTGGATATGGATATCCAGTTCTCCAGAGATTCTTCCATCCCAATTGAGTGGACTTTGCAGCATTGTCAAATATGAGTTGGTTTTAGATGTGCAGGTCTATTTCTGAACTCTCATGTCAGTTCCATTGATCAATATGTCTATCCTTGTTCCTATACCATCCAATTTCAATCATTGTAGCTTCATAGGATGCTTTATAGTCAGGTAGTCTTCCATTTTCATTTTTTTCAAGGTGTTTTTGTTTATTCAGGGCCACTTACCCTTCTAAAAATTTGATAATTGGTTTGCCCATTTCCATAAAAAATTCTGCTTGAAATTTAATTGGGATGTATTGAATCTGTATATCAATCTGGGTAGAACTGGCATTTTAATGATATTTATTTTCCAATCCATGAACATGTAATACCCTTCTATTTATATAGATTTTCTTTGATTTCTTTTAGCAGTGTTGTATATTTTTCTGTGCACAAGACTTTTACATCTTTAGTTAAGTTTATTCCTAGATATTTGATTCTTTATTTGCTATTGTAAACAAATTTTTAATTTCCTCCTCAGATTGCTCGTTACTAGTGTAAGGAACACTACTGATTTTTGTGCATTGGTTTTTCTCTTTTCAAAAATGTTTATTGAATTTCTGCAAAGTACTTATAATTGTCATGAGTTTTTAAAATACTATATAAAGTTCCTTCTGCAGAACTTGACATGAGAAGTGATTAAGACATAATATTCCCTTTTTCATTTTTTTCATTATTTTTAAAGGAGCTTTAGATTACATAAATGCTACACTGAAAATATAAGGGATTCCCATCTACCCCACCCCTTCTCTTCCCACACTTTCCCCCTTTAACAACATCTTTCATTAGTGTGGTAAATTTGTTAAAATTGATGAACATATATTGAAGCATTGCTGCTAAGCATGGTCTATCATTTACATTATGGTTTACACTTTGCAGTGCACAATTTTATAGATTTTGACAAAATGTATAACAGCTTGTATCAAACATTGCAATGTCATGTAGAAAAATTCTAATGTCTCAAACATGCCCTATAATACGCCTATTCTTCCCTTTCCCTCCCTTCAGAACCTCTGGCAAATACTCTCTTCAGATGATTATTACAAGTTCTTCCATTACTAGAACAATAATGTCTACTTTCATCCATAGTTGCATTCCTCTTTTATTTGTGTTTGTTCCTCAATGTTGAGAATTTTGGAATGGTGATGCCCACTCTGCTTCCAATTGGGAGGGAGCTTAAATTGCATGGGGCAAATGAATGGAACTGTCTTGCTTGCAACTGTAGATACTCTGTTTTCTGGGATGGTGCTGTCCATCATCATTCATTTGTTAGTTGTCCTGGGTGAGTCTAATGAATTAGAGAAGTTGTGGGCTGCAACACTGGGGAGATTGAAGACTCATCTGGAATATGAATAGCCAGAAGATTTAAGTATCTGGGACATATGCTTAATAGGTATAGTGTTGATTTTAGGTTCAAATAAAAGTGGCAGAAGAACCATATGTAGGAAAATTATAAATGAGTCTAACTCTGACACATTGGGGAGATAGGTTATCACATATTTCAAGATAAGGCCCACAAATGGGGTGCTGATTACTTGGGGTTGTCTGTGCTGCCTATAATGTCTGTTATTTCTAGAGTCCTCAGGAGCACCCCCACTTGAGGCACTGTTTATTGTAGCAGTCAGTGAGATATTCCTGAGACAAGCAAAAGCATAACCTCAGGAATGACTTCCTAACTCACTTTGAAGTTTTTTAGTCATAAAAACTCATTTGTATTTACTATTTCCCCTTTTTGGTCTAGGTAGTTTTCCAAAATCATCAACATTTGGACTTGATAGTAATCCCTTGGTGCCAGGGAAGCTCATCCCTGGGAGTCATTTCCCATATTGGGAGGAAGGTGGTGAATTTTTTTTCTTTAAAGATACTTAAATTATATAAGTGATACATTAAAAATGTAGTGGATTCCCATATGCCCCACTCCCTACCCCTCCAACACTTAGCCACATTTACAACATCATTCATTAGTGTGGTACATTTGTTCCAATTGATGAACACTTACTGGAGCATTGCCACTAAATGTGGATTATGGTTTACATTATAGTATAAACTCTTTCCCACACTTAAAATTTTGTAAGCTATGACAAGATTTATAATGGTCTGTATCTGTTATTGCAATGTCATTCGGGACAATTCCAAAGTCTGAAAATGCCCCCATATTACACCTATCTTTCCCCTCTCCCTCCCCTCAGAACCTCCAGTGGCCACTGCCTCCACATCAATGATAAAAGTTCTTCCATTGTTAGATAAAAATAAGTCTATAGTAAAATAACAGTAAGTCTACTCATCATTCATTCCCCAAACCGGAAGCTTCTGGGATGGTGATGCTTACTCTGCTTCTAATTAAGAAGGGTCTTAGATCACAAGGGGAAGATGGATGGGATGGCAATTGTAGACTCTCTCTGTTCCTGGGGATGGTTGTTGCTCATCATCCTTGCCTGTTCACTGTCCTCGGTTGGTCCAATGAACTGGAGAGTAGGTGTTACAACTCTGTTGAAATTCAGGGCCCAACTGCCACACAGAAAGCCCAAAGATATGTTTCTTGGACATAAACCTATCAACTCTAGTACTAACTATAAGTTCAAATGTAAGGGGCAGAGTAGCCATGTGTAGGGAAACCACAACTGAGTCAAACACTGTCACACTGGGGAGCATAAATTCCAAAGTAGAGCCCACTGACAGTGCAACAAACTCCTGAGCTGTCAGCCCTGCCTATAGTGTCTGGATGTCTATAGAGCCCTCAGCAGCCCTGCTATTTGAGGCAATATTTACTGTGGCAGTCAATGAGATCCTGATGAGATGTGCATAAGCATAACCTCTGAAATGACCTCCTGACTCATTTTGAAGTCTCTTAGCCATATAAACTCATTTGTCCTTACCTTTTCCCCCTTTTGATCAAGGTCTTTTTTTCAGTTGCATTGCCAGTTGGGCTTGGTAGTAATCCCTCAGTGCCAGGGAGGTTCACCTCCAGGAGTCATGTCCCAAGCTTAGTTTGGTTTAGAGAAAGGTCACATTTGAGGAACAAGGAGGCACTCAAGAAGTAACTTTTAGGAACTGTATAATACTAGGCTAAGATCCAATTGCATTAGAAATGGTTCATAAGTACATTCATCAATACCAAGGGCCTATCAATGGCCCATCTTCCCTCACTAGCCACTGCCCCTGTACTTGGGGATTTCTTGCTGTCCCATTAGAAAATGTGACAGAACTACATAGTATGGGAATTGGATATTCTTTCGGTTATTGTGTGGATCCCTGACCCGACCTGCGGATCAGTCGAACCAAGACCTGAGGGAGGGAGTGGGAATGAAAAGGGACAAGAGACACAAAGAATGGAGACAAGACAGGATTCTGATCAAGTCTCATTTATTGAGGGTCAATCAGGGGTTTTTATAGCCAGGGATGAATGAGGTGGTACATACTGACAACACATGTGTCAGTAAATGATTGGTTAACTAGATTTTGATTCTTGTGCCACAAGCACGTGCAGATGGTTATTTGGCAATGTCCACGGAAAGACTTTTGTGCTCTTTAGGGAGTGCCCAATTGGAGCCCGGGGGAGTGGGGTAAGAATAGAAACTTAATTGCTTCAGCGAGGGTGGGGAAATAGAAACTTAACTGGGTTAGTATCTAAAAATAGTGCTTAGCAACAAGATGGCCAATACAACACCTGTGCCAGAGGCAGCTTCCCACAGATCTCCACCTACTGTGACAATGTCCCATAAACACTTAACACTTTCATATGTCTTATAAGTATGCCCCAGGATAATCTCCTCCCATTCATCTCCCATCCTTAATGTTCTACACCAACGATCCTCCTCTGCCACAGTTGTAACTTTCTGTGATCGAAAACTTCTTCAAAGATGAAGCCAATATAAAAATCTAATAAAATTAATAAGAATATGAAATAATGATAGCTTTAAAAATGATAAATAAAACATAAAAATTAGAAAGAATTTGAAATAATAAAAAATTTTTAAAATTAAATTTAAAAAATGAATTTTGGTATTATTTCTTCCATCACTCTAAGTTCTGTTATCTTGTATGTAGAGTGACACTTTCTTCCATTTAGTCCCCAAGTCTCTTATTTTTTTCATTTTACTTTCAAAGAAGCTTAAGTTACAGAAAAGTCATGTACAGAATATAGGGGATTCCCATATACCCAACATCCTCCCCCTTTCCCCTTTCCTTTATTAATAATATTTTACATGTGGATGTTACATTTGTTAGAATTGATGTACAAATATTGAAGCATTGCTGCTAACCATGGTCAATGATTTGCATTGTGGTTTACATTTTGGACCAGACACTCATAAATTTTGACATAATTTAACATGCACTGTATCCATCATTCTAAGATATATAGAAAAATTCCAACACGCCAAAAATGCTCCATCTATTATATTCCTCCCTTCCCCTCCCTTCAGAACCCATGGCAAACACCAAGCTTCATTCTTTGAAGAACAACAATCATAGCTACATGCAGCAACATAGATAGTTTGACATACTGGCTTGTCCTCCCCTATTAGGCACTGCCTATGCTCTCGAGATAGTCCTGCTCCTTTATTTGGCAATATAGAAGGACTCACCAGGATAGAAGTCCAATACCTTTCCATTCATTGTATAGGTCTCCAACCACTGATAAAACACACTGTGATGGAATGAACACTCACATACTCCCTGGAATCCCGACCTAGGTGCACCATGTCCCACATGCCCCCCACATCCAACACCCTAAACCAGTAAACCTCCCCTGCCATATTTGCCAAAAATATATTACCAACATTGTAGTTTCAACTACATTCCCACAAATCCCAAGTTCATCTGCTCCCTCCCCTGACCCTCCTCTCAGTTCCATGAACAGTGGTACCCTCCCAATCTACCCTCCTCAGAGGTCAGGACCACCCAATCCAATAGCATCATTGCACCCACTGCCATGCCCACATACTACATAATTATACCCTTCCACCTTATCATAGATTTTGCTCATATGAGCATTGGCTCACAACCTTCTACTGCCTTTCTGTATCCTGTAAACATTTCTTCCAGACTCTAGCTCTGTGAGACTGCTCAATTTGCTTAATTCTTATCAGTGAGGTCATGTAATATTTGTCCTTCAGTGCCTGGCTTCCTTCACTCAATATAAGGTCTTCAAGGTTCATCCAAATTATCCCATGTGTTAATACTGCATTCCTTCTTACAGCTGAGTAATATTCCATTGTATGTATACATGAATTTATCCATTCAACTGTTGGTGGACATTTGGGTTGTTTCCAACTTTTGGCAATAGTGAATAATGCTGCTATGAACATTGGAGTGCTTATATCTGTGTGAGCCCCTGCCTTCAAATCTTCTTTGTGTATACCCAGTAGTGGAATTGCTGGATCTTATGGCAGTTCCATAGCTAAGTTCCTGAGGAACTACCAGACTGTCCTCCAGAATAGTTGCACCATTCTTCAGTCCCACCAGCAATAGATAAGGGTTCCCATTCCTCCATATCCTCTCCAATATTTATAGTCCTCTGTTTTTTTTAGTAGCCATCAGTCTAGTGAGTGAAAGATAATATCTCATTGTAGTTTTGATTTTCATTTCCCTAATAGCTAGTGATGTTGAGCATCTTTTCATGTGCTTTAGCCATCTGTTTTTCTTTTTTGGAGAAGTGCCTATTCAAATCACTTACCCAATTTTCAAATGGGTTGTCTTTGATTTTTGAGGTGTAGGATTTCTTAATATATGCTGGATATTAGGCCTCTATCAGATATGGTTGCCAAATATTTTCTCCCATAGAGTAGGCTGCCTTTTCACTTTCTTGATAAACTATTTTGAGGTGCAAAAGTTTTTGATTTTGAAGAAGTCCCATTTATGTATATTTCTTTTATTGCTCATGCTTTGGGTGTAAAGGTCATGAAACCATTTCCTACTACAAAATCTTGTAGATGTTTCCCTGCATTAACTTCCAAGATCTTTATGATCTTGGCCCTTATATTTAGATCTTTGATCCATCTTGAGTTAATTTTTGTAAATGGTGGATTCCTCTCTCAATTTTTGGGTTTGGCTATCCAGTTCTTCAAGTACCATTTTTTGAAAAGGCCATTCTCTCCCAGTTGAGTGGACTTCATGGCCTTGTCAACTCTCAATTGACTGTATTTGTGAAAACCTATATTAGAACTCTCAATTTGGTTCCATTGGTCAGTATGTCTATCCTTGTGCCAATACCATGCAGTTTGACTACTGTAGTTTTGTAGTATGTTTTCAGGTAATGTGATTTTTTTTATTTCATTTTTCTTTTATAATATGTATTTGGCTATTCAATCCCCCTTGCTCTTCCAAATAAAATTCATAGTTAGCTTTTCCAATTAATTAATAAATGCTGTGGTAATTTTTATTAGGATTGCATTAAATCTGTAAATCAGTTTGGGTAGGATAGACATATTAATGTAAATATCACTGCATCCTTGCATACCTGGGATAAAACCCTCTTGATCATGGTGTGTAATTTGTTTGATATGTTGTTGATTTCAATTTTTAAGTATTTTGTTGAGAAGTTGTGCATCTTTGTTCATAAGAGAGATTATATGTAATTTTATTTCCTTGTAGTATCTTTATGAAACTTTGTTATTACAGTGATTTTGGCACCATAAACTGTGTTAGGTAATGTCCTTTCCAATTTATTGGAAGAGTTTGAGCAGAATTGGTGTTAGTTCTTTTCTGAATTATTTGTATTATTCATTTTTGTGGTTCTGGATATTTTTTGGTTGGGATGTTTTTTTATGACTGATTCAATCTCATTATTTGTGATTGTTCTGTTTGGATCTTCGATTTCTTCTTTCATCAGTGAAGAAAGCAAACATAGTTTGCTCATGTGTTTCTGGAAATTCATTCATTTCATTTAGATTGTCCAAATTTTTGGCATACAATTTTTCATAATTTCCTGTAATGATACTCTTTATTTCAGTGGTGTGAGTGGTTGACAATGCTCTGTCTTCAGATATTATTTATATGCATCTTCTCTCTTTTCTTCTGTTGGTCTAGCTAAAAGTTTGCCAATTTTTTAATCTTCTAAAAATAGCTTTTGGTTTTATTAATTATTTTTTTCTCTTTCTTATTATTACTTTCATTTTATTTTACTCTAATCTTTGTTATCATTTTCCTTCTGCTTTCTTTGGGATTAGTTTACTATTCATTTTCTAGTCCCTCTAGGTCTGCAGTTAGGTCTTCAATTTTTGCTCTCTTTTATTTTTTTCAGATATTTAGGGCTATAAATTTCCCTCTCATCACTGCCTTCACTGCATCCCATAAGTTTTGATATATTGTGTTCTCATATTCATTCACTTTGAGATATTTACTAATTTCTCTTGCAATTTCCTCCTTTACTCATTGATTGTTTAAGAGTGTGTTGTTAAATTTCCATATATTTGTGAATTTTCTAGTTCTCCACCCATTTTAGATTTACAGCTTCATTCCTTTTTGGATAGAGAAAGTATTTCATGTAATTTTAATCTTTCTAAATTCATTGAGACTAGTTCTATGACCTAACATGTGGTCTAGCCTGGAGAATGATCCATGAGCACTTGCAATGAATGAATATCCTACTGTTTGGGGGCACAATATTTTGTATATATCTGTCAGGTCTAGTTCTTCTAATGTATGAGTCAAGATCTCCCTTTCATCTGATGTTCTGTAGAGATGTTCTGTTACCGAAAGTGGTATATTGAAGTCCCAACTATGGTTTTAGAGGCATCTATTTCTCCCCCTTGGTTTTGCCTGTATTTGTCTCATTTTTAGGGGCTCCCTGGCAAGGTGCATACATGTTTATGATTGTTCTTTCTTTTTGGTAAATTGCCCCTTTCATTAATACATAGTGTACTTTATTGTCTCTTATATTTTTGTATTTAAATTTTCTATTGACCAATATTAGTGTAAATACTCCAACCCTTTTTTAAAAATATCATTTTACATCCTTTTATTTGCAACCTCTTTGTATCCTTGGGTCTAAGGTGAAAATCTTTTAGACAGCATATAAATGGGTTATAATTTTCTATCCACTCTGCCAATCTGTGTCTTTTAATTGGGGAGTTTAACCTATTAAAATTCATTGTTATTACTATAAGGGCAGTACTTACTGTAGCCATTTTCCTTAGGCTTATACATGTCATATTTTATTTTTGTTTCGCATTTTATCCTTTTATTTACTCTTACTAATAAAATTCCTTTGTATTCTCTCCTTCACCTTTTTGTCCTGTCTCCTTTCAATGTGCAGAACTCTCTTTAATATTTCTTGTAGAGCAGGACTCTTGTTTGCAAATTCTATTAATTTCTGTTTATCTGTGAATATTTTGATCTCTCCCTAATTTTTGACGGACAGTTTTGCTGGATACAGAATTCTGGACAGAAAGTTTTTTTCTTTCAATACCTTAATTCTGTCATACTACTGCTTTCTCACATACATATTTCCAAATGGGAAATCAGCACTTAATGTTATAGAGCAACACTTTTATGTCATGGATATCTTTATCTTTGGCATTTAACAATATGATCAGTATGTGTCTCAGAGTAGGTTTCTTAGTTGTTTTTTTATTGCTAAAAAAATTAATTTTATTCATACATATTAATAAATTATACAATTTATCTAAAGCTTACAATCAGTGGTATTTGTTATAACCATGTAGTTGTGCATTCATCACTTCAGTCATTATTAAAGCATTTTCATTATTTCAATAACAATAATAAAAAACAGACAAACAAGAAAACTCATCCTCTCTTGTAGCAGTTTGATATTATTGATGAATTCCAAAAAGAAATATTGGATTATGTTTGTAAACTGGACATAATAGAGTGTATTGTATTCAGAGGTTTTACTTTTACTTCATTAAATGATCAAGGCTTTGATTGGTCCACATCAGTAGGACATTGAATTCCTGCCCCTTTGTTGGGTAGGGACTCACAGAGAAACTGCACTTCAGAGAAGGGAGGTTGGAGTTTTGATATTAGAACCTGGGAAGTAAACACATAGGAAAGGAACACAGATGTATACAGATGGCTCCTTAGACATGGCCGAAGCCCTAGGGAAAGAGACAAAACCATTCACCTGATAGTGTGCAGCTGTGGAGAAAACACAGGAGTGAGCCCAGAGAGAAATGAGCTCCAGGAAGAGGGGAACCCAGAAAGTCTGAACCCTTGGCATACATCGGCAGACATCTTGCTCCAACATGTGGCAAAAGACTTTGGTGAGGGAAGTAACTTATGACTTACGGTCTGATAATTGTAAGCTTCTACCCCCAAATAAATACCCTTTATAAAAGCCAACAGATTTCTGGTATTTTGCATCAGCACTCCATTGACTGACTAATATACCTCTCCATATCTGTTTCCCCTACTGTACATAGCAGATATTTCTGGCTATTTTTGCACAATTATTTATTTGTTTATTAAACAGTTTTATTGAGATGTATTCACATACCATATGATCTATCCAAAGTGTATAATCAATGGCTCTTTTTAGCTGTTAAAAAGTCCTTTGTTGTAAAATTATAAAATAAATAGAAAAACAGATTGAAAGAACTTACGAAAATTTTAAGAGAGTTCAAGGCCAGGTTAGATTTAAAATAATCAATTATGAAAAATAGATTGCATAGCAAAAATATTTACAAATATAAATAATAATTCAAATATAATAGAAATTAATTATAACAATTAATAAATGAATTATTGCTTTAGTTATTTGATTTTCATTTAGGCCATAATTCTTTCTAGATAATCAAATTCTTATTTGGGAATTCTCTGTATCTTATTAGAATGAATTTCACACATAAGAATTTGCCAACTCATAATTTTATGAGTCAGAAAAACTCAAAATCTTGTTCAACAACAGTCATGCTAAATAATTATTGATCCAGACAGATTATTTAATTAATGAGTATGAATAAGAAAGGTATAGCAGTCAGTCAAAAGGAGTGTTGATGCAAAATACCAGAAATTGGTTGGTTTTTATAAAGGGTATTTATTTGGGGTAGAAGCTTATAGTTACCAGGCCATAAAGTGTAAGTTACTTCCCTCACCAAAGTCTTTTGCCACATGTTGGAGCAAGATGGCTGCTGATATCTATCAGCATTCAGACTTCCTGGGTTACTCTCTTTCTGGAGTTCATTTCTCTCCAGACTCAGAGACTCTGTTTTCTCTACAAGGTCAGCTATAGATTAAGAGGCTCTCTAGGCTTTGCCTCTCTCCACAAGGCCAGCTGACTATTAGGCAAACAGCTGGTTTCTCTTCGTGGTAATTGCCTCTCTTTCCTCACGATCAGGTTCCTCTGTATGCTTAATTCCTGGGGCTCCAGCTCAAGACTCCTGTATCAAAACTCAAACATCAAAACTCCAACTTCCCTTCTCTGTGGTGAAGTTTACCCACCCAAAGTATAAAAGTAAAACCTCTGAATTCAATACACTCTAATATGCCCAGAGGAAAAGAACAGTTTACAAACTTAATCTAATATTTATTTTTGGAACTCATCAGTAATTTCAAAATGCTACAAAAGGGTTAAAGAAAAACGAAGTATCCAAAACATATCTCTTCACCAGTTCTCCTCAATTAAAAGCTAGTGTTCATTTTGTATTAAAAAAAAATTACAGAATACTGACCATAGGAATGATTTGCCAGTTGCACTAATTTTTGTTCATATATTCTAATTTTGTTATTTTACATTTATCTGATCTCCTCTAGCTCTTTTTCAGTTACTTTTTGCATGGAATAATATTTCCAACATTTAACTTTTAACCTGATTGTGTCCTTACATCTGAGGCATCTGAGGTGGATCTCTTATAGAAAACATACAGATGGCTTATACTTTATATAAGCCATTCTATTAGCCCATGTCTTTTTTTTTTTAAATTTTTAAATTTTATTCTCCCCCCACCACCACCACTTGCTTGCTGTCTGCTCTCTGTGTCCATTCACTGCATGTTCTTCTGTGTCTGCTTGTCTCCCTTTTGTTGCGTCATCTTGTTGTGCCAGCTCCTCACAGGCACAGGTTATCAATTCTCCGCAGGCGTGGGCTAGTTTGCCTTCACAAGGAGGCCCTGGAAAGTGAACCCAGGGCCTCCCATATGGTAGACAGGAGCCCAATCAGTTGAGCCACATCTGCTTTCCAGCCATGTCTTTTGATTGGGGAGTTCAATCCATTAACGTTCAGTGTTATTATTGTAAAGGCATTACTTATTTCATCCATTTTGTCCTCCGACTCCCTTGTCTTATCATTCTATTGTTTGTCATTGTATCCTTTAGTTTACCCTGCCTAATAATTTTCATTTCTAAACTCTTCTCCAAATTTCCTGCCCTGGTTTTTTCCTTTCAGGCTGTAGTACCTTCTTTAGTGTCTCTTTTACCTCTGGGCTTTTGGTAACATAATCAATCAATTTTTGTTTGTGAAGACTTTGAACTCACCCTCATTTTTGAAAGACAGCTTTGCCAGATACAGAATTCCTGGCTGGCACTTTAGTACTTTAAATATATCATACTTCTTTCTTCTCTCCTCCATGGTTTCTGATGAGAGGTCAGCATTAATCTTAAGAAGTTTTCCTTGCATGTGATACTTGCTTTTCTCTTGCTGCTTACAGAACCCTCTCTTATGTCTGATATTTGTCATTCTGAATAGTATGTGTCTTGAGGTAAGTCTATTCAAATTTATTCTGTTTAGATATCTTCTTAGATATTGATATTTATGTCCTTCATAAGGGTTGGGAAGTTTCTGGTCATTATTTCCTCACATATGTTTTCTGCCCCTTTTCCAATCTCTTTTCCTTCTGGGGTACCAATAATGCAAATGTTTGTGCATTTCACATTGTCATTTCATTTCCTGAGATTCTGTTCCATTTTTTCCATTCTCTTCTCTTTCTGTTTTCCTGTCTTTTCCAGTTCAGATGTTCTATCTTCAAAATCATTAATTCTGTCTTCAAGCAGTTCACATTTGCTGTTATGTGTCTCTAATATATCTTTAATCTCATCCATCATGTGTTTCATTCCCATACGTTCTGCTATTTTTCTTTGCTGGCTTTCAGATTGTTCTTTATGCTCTCCCAGTGTCTTCTTAATATCCTTTATTTCTTTAGTCATATTTTCTTTAAATTCTTTGAAGTGATTTAGGAGAGTTGTGTGATTATCACTGATTGATTGTATTAAATCCTGTATCTCTTCAGGATATTTGGTTTGTTCTTTTGGCTTTGCCATCTCTTCCTGTTTCCTTGCATGAGGAAACATTGTAATTGTTTGCTGATGACTAGACATCTGAATATATGTTAGTGAATTACTCTGACGACTAATTTCTATTTCTTGCCTATTTTTTTTCACAGCTGTTCTTTGATATTTGGTTCGACTTATTCTGTCTTTATCATTGTCCAGCTTAAGTATTCAAAACCAGGCCAGAGACTCACTAGTGGAAGTAGATTTTCTCCCAGGGGCTGGATACAGAGATTGCAAATTTTCAGATTAGCCAGCAGATGGTGCTAGTTAGCGCACCTTTCCAAGCAGGTATTTCATTCTGCTTTCTTGTGTTCCTGTGTTGAATCTCCAAATCCATCAGAGATTCAAAGTGGGCTTTACTAATGAATTCACTGAAGAAAAGCATCCTGACCTCCTCTCCCTTTTCCCTTGAAACAGCTTATAAGAAGTAAGATGTCTGTTCCCCCTCTCAGTTGACTTCAGTGAACCAGATATTTTACTTCAACATAATATCTTGGGTGGGGGGGAGTCTTTCTCAGCAGCCTTTGGGGCTTGGTAACTCCTATTTATCTTTTCATCTTCTTCCTCTCTCTGCCCCTCACCCACCTGGGATCGTACAACATTGTCCTCATCTGCTGACCTCCAAAGCATTTCCCTCAGACAGGTTTTGCCTCATTCTCTGTTGTTTTTGCAAAGGCATTCAACTATGCTTGTTAGTCCAATGTCATCTTCCCACAGTCCTCTGGTCTGGTAGGTTTTAATATGTTTGGATTATGCTGTGCTTCCTGGACATGTTTATCCATGTGTTTTTACTTTTTTCCATTGTGCCATTCATTGCCACACAATGTTTTTTTTTATGTGTGTCTAAAATTTCTTCTTTATATTCACCCAGTGTCTTGTTAATATCCTTTATCTCTTCCCTCATCTCATTGAATCGATTTAGGAGATTTGTTTGGACATATTTGATTAGTTCTTCCATATTTGTCTATCCCTGCTTTTTAGTTTATTCATTTGACTGGGTTGTATCTTCCTGTTTCCTAGTATGGCTTATAATTTTTTGCTGATGTCTTAGTATCTGCTTATTTTGATGGGTTTATTGGTCAGTTTCTCTCTTGCCTGTGGTTAATTTTTGTTTGGCTTTTTGTTAAAGGTCTTCTTTGACACTTGTTTCCACTTACTACAAATATGTAGAATTGCCATGTTTAACTGAAAAAGTAAAACAAAAATAAAATTAAATAAAAAGAAAAATAAAAAAAGAAAAGAGAAAAAGAAAGATAAAATTAAAATAGGCAAAAAAAACTGGAAGAGGAAAAAAAATGAAAAAACGGAGAAAAAAGATGGAAGAAAAAAGTGAGTGTAGAAGAGAAAGAATCAGAAGGAAGAAAAGAGGAAGAAAGAAAGGAAGGAAAAAAGTGGCCACTCACCTCAGACCACAGGCTTCCAATAAGGCTTCTCCTCATAAGCAGCCCATGCCGGCCAAGTAATCACCCTGCAGTTTTCCTCCCACAAGTACCCAGATGAGGAGGGAGGAAGAAAAAAGAAAAAAAAAAATCCTGGGCTCCTATCTCAGACCACCAGTGACCAGCTAGCCTCCTCTTCACCAACTGCTGCCCTTGCCTTCCAATGCGTTGCCCCTCAAAGTGTCTTTTTGAATGTACCAGTATGAAGAAAGGAAGAAAAAAATGCCTCCTTCTTAAGCCTCTGGTGCCACCTGGGCTCCCCATCATCAGCTTGATCACCCTGCTATTTGCCACTCCTCAGATATGCAGCTGGACACTCCCTTCAATTGCCTCACTGGTCCTATGGCTTCTCCTGTGCCTTCTAAGCCAGCCTGCCTTCCTGAAGCTTCTGGAGGAAGAGTGTAGCCTACCTATCCTTACTCGGCCAGATTCTCTGATTTCAATAAAGGCGTTTCTTATTAGAGCATGGCTTTCCACATGCTGTTCTAGAATCCAGGTACCATCAATATTGTGGCCCTGCTTTTCTTTAGTGCCTTGTTGTCCTCTGCATTTAGTACTGAGAAGAGCAGTGCTTCTCAAACTAGTGTGGGTCAGAATGGTCTAGGGCATATGTTAAAGCAAAGATTGCTTGGACCAAACTCATAGTTTCTGATTCAGTACTTTTGGTATGGTGCCCAAGATTTTGCATTTGTAATAACCTTGCAAGTGATGCTAGCACTGTACATCTGATTCTGCATTATGAGTACTGTTGATGTAGGGAATTGTAGCAGTTTGATATAGTTACAAATTCTAAAAATAGATATTGGTTTATGTTTGTAAACTGGTCTGTACCTGGGAATGATTAAGTTATGATTAGAGCTTTGATTTGGCCACATCATTAAAGAGTTGAGTCCCCAGCCTCTGGTGGGTGGGGACTCACAGATAAAAGGCATGGCGAAGGACAGAGTTGAGGGTTTTTAATGTTGGAGTTTGAATGCTGAAGCCTTAAGGTGGAGCTCCAGGAAGTAAGCTCACAAAGGAAAGAGAAGCCAGCCCCAGGAAGAGAGGAAACCTGAACCCAGGAAGAAGTAAGCCCTGGGAAGAAAGGAACCTTGAACCCAGAGAGAAGCAAGACCCTGGAAGGGAGGAACCCAGGAAGCCTGAACCGTCACAGACATCAGCAGCCATCTTGCTCCAACACGTGAAAACAGACTTTGGTGAGGGAAGTAACTTATGCTTTATGGCCTGGTATCTGTAAACTTCTACCCTAAATAAATGCCCATTATAAAAACTAACCAATTTCTGGTGTTTTGCATCAGCACCCCTTTGGCTGACTAATACAGGAATAAAAACAGAAATTAGAAGAAAATATTTTGGGGCAAGGTCTGGAAGTTGCAGATAATATTTCCACTGTCCCATAGGGTATAACCTGTACTAGAGGTCTCACCTACCTTCAAGGTAAGCCAGGATATGTACTTAATTTTATGTCTTGTAAGAAGATTAAATAGGTTTTGTTAATTGGCTATCAAGTTTCTGCCACAGTTGAAAATTGTTTCATAATGTTATTTTTACCTTCCACAGACTCTTGAGGGTGAATAGTGAATCTGTATATTCTTTAAAATTTGAGTTTGATTTCTTATCATTTAATTCTTTACTATCTAGGCCATAAATGAAAAAGACACTAAAAAGAAAAAAAAAAGTATAAACACTTAAAAGGAAATTTTTAAACAACAAATTTGTTTCATTTCCTTTTAAATCTATCCTCAATTACTAATGAAACTCATTCAATTCCAGACATTTAAAGGTGGAACACATTAAAGATATCTTTGTAAAAATACAAAACCATTTGTATTTAAAGTTATTCAATACAGCTTTGTTTGTAGAAGGAAAAATCTTAAAGCAAACATCCTGCTTATCAGTAAAGAGACTGGTTTAATAAATTATGGTGTGGGGGTCCAATAGGTCCTGGGGCTTGACTCCCCTCCTTGAGGGAAACTCAATCCACAGTACACAGCCACCTGTATGCTCCAGGACATAAGTTAAAATGTAACGAAACTTCTCACAGAAGAACAGTGTACATATGCTATAGTAGACTGTAATTTCCTCCAGGCTGTTTATTTCCTTCTTACAGTAACATCACCAGACCCCATTTATGTGCTTCATGTGATGCTAGGAGAAACTCTTATGAAATGTCTTTGTTCTGAGAGCCTATACATTGCCCTTCATTGTTTCGCCTCTTTGCAGAGCAGTATCTTCCGTTTTAGACTGCCACCACCAGAAGAAATCTCTCCTGTCCGTAAGTCCCAATAAATAAAGCTCATGTCTGACTATGTGTTGAGTACATCCTCTGGTCTTGCAGCCACACCAGCTGGTGCCCTTCACAATGGGTTGCAACAATTGGTGAGTCACCAGTCATGAGACCGGCAGTAGCAGGCGTGCGCTCAGGGAAAGGAGAATCCATGGGGCAAATCCCAGGCTGGCCTATAACATCCATGTGGGGAGAGGTGGCTGCCATCCAAGATGAGTGGGGACTGCTGAAAAAGTATGGAGATGCCCCCAAAACTCCAGGGTATATTGGCTGTGCTACAACAGGTGGCAGAGAAACTACATTTGAAGAAAAAGAAAAAGAGGGACCATCAGATAGTGGTAGCTATAGCGTAGACCCTGTTAAAAGCCTTGCAGGTAGTTACTGAGCAGAACAAGTGGCAAAGACCTCTGTGTACCAGTCAAAAGAAAAATTAAATCTAGAAAGGGACATGCACCTGACACTGTGCCAAGATAATGATCACTTAGAAATCCTGGCTTGTAGATATGCTTGGGCTAGGGGCCACAGGCTGCCTTGACTCCAGGTCCAGAGGATGTGGGTGGGAACCTAAGACCTGGGACCCTGAGGAATCCTCCTCAGATAAGGAAAAAGAGGAAGAATGAGAAAAGGGCCAGGTGTGACAAAAACAGGGAAACGTAGGCCAGGGAATTAAAAATCATAGTTTGTCTCTTAATTCCCCAATTTAAACTTTTTAACAGTCTTAAAATGAGAGTAATTAAACAATTACCATATTTATGTAAGTAAATAAACAATCCTTATAATTATGGAAAGATATTTTCTAAATTCTGATTAAAACAAATTTAAAAAATTATAATATATTCCAGAACCTAGCAGTCAGTATGCTTTTAAGGTTATGCAAAATTCTCTAATTTTATTTTAAAAAGAAAAAGAAAAGGTTTTAGGCTCCTGTGGAGGGAGAAAAAAGAAAAACAGTTCTTCCTTAAACTATAATTTTTCCACTTTTATTTAGCTTGTGTGTAATCTCCATAGGTTTATAGGATAATAATAGAATAAATTAGCATTATAGTATTAAGATGATGAAAACTGTAAGTTCATGTTTAATGAAATATAAATATGTCCTAAAGTGAAATGAATAGTTTTCATAGAAAAGAATGAGTAATGTAAGGCAAAACTTAAATGGATAAAAGTAAATTACATTGATTGCTAATTTTAATTTAATAAATTTATTAAAAGGTGAAAGTAACTTATGGCTATAAGAAGTTTGTGAAAACATTTTCTAAATGAAATATTTAAATAGCTAATTCCAGAAAGCCATTAGCAAATAAAAACCTGAAATAGCCTTAAGAGAGAAAAGAAACTTTACAACAGAAAAACCTGTCACAGACTACCTCAATCTGCATATTAAGGTGGTGGTAGGGGAATATAATCTTAATTCCATTGGGAATCTTAGGTTTTTATAAAGTAATGGAAAAAGTAGTGTTGTTTTTTTTTCCTGTACTTTAAAGCAAAATACCTGTTAATTAATGCAAGCTAGGTAAAAGTTTAAGAGTAAAAGTACTAAAAATAGTTAATTTAATATGTTATAAACTGTATTGGAAGTATTTAGAAAGTATATAAAAATTCAAATAGGTTTCAGTACTGTCAGATTCTCTTGTTCTTTCAAACCAGGCCCCAGTATATGGTATGGTGCCTCTCCATTTGAGTTATTGGCTAGGTTGGTCACTACGACCCTTAAAACAATAAGAGGATCTACCAAATCTCTAGACATGCTCGTGAAGTGGATGGAAAGTATGTTGTTCTTTTGGACTCCTGTGGCAGCTGGCAATGGCTTGATATGGACAGATTTACAATGGACATTACCTTCAGAATGGCTCTGCTTCTTAGTGTTAAAGTGTGCTATGCACTAAGCCAGTGGAACACTGGAGCTTCCCACCAAGAGCCAACAGTGCTGCAGCACACTGGTTATGTGGAGAACATACCAAGTGGAGCAAGAATTACCAGAGTAATGTGAGTAGAACATAAGCAAACACAATTGATATTATGGCCTGTTCCCATGAAGGGACAACATGTATGGTATTGCAAACCTGAAGCTTAGATCTATTAATTGTAGCCCAAAGAGGAACTTGTGCATTAATTAGTGCCTGTTTATTTGATGACTATAACAGTAGTTCTTCTATTCTAGATAATATGCAGAAGAATATTAAACATATTAAAAGTCTTTGTAAACTTAATTTTCTTCAGTTTAATTCTTCCAAAATCAATGCCTACACAACAAGGTACTAGTCATGCACGGATTTCATCCAGTTCCAACCACAGGGCCAGTTCCACCTTCCCTCAACCTCAATAGAATAGCCAGAAAGTTTCACACCCTGACAGGCAGGGACTAAACTACTGTCACAACCTGCAGGAAGCAGCTACATAAAAATGACCATTACCCTTCAGCTTCACCTTAAGAATAAGATTGTAAACTCTCTGGATGAGAAAGTTGAATCAGGTTAGTTTAAGAAACAGGGAAAGTGGATGGTCAGAATAAAGCCTGCAAAAAACCCTAATACAGCAGTTTGGTATTGTTTATGAATTCCAAAAATAGATATTATATTTTGTTCATAAACTGGTCTGTTCCTCTGGGAGTATGAGATTGTATTAGATTCAGAGGTTTCACTTTTAATTTATTAAATCAAGATTAGGGCTTTTATTTGACCATGTCATTAGGACCATTTTGTTTGAGTCCCTCCCCCCCTTATGGGCTATATAAACAGAGGTTCAAACAAAGAAAATAAGTAAATACATTGAGAAGGAGAGCACACAGAGGTTAGTTTTTGATGTTGAAGCCCCAGGAAGAGAGCAAAGTCAATCACCTGAGAGTTTACAACTGGCCTTGTGGAGAGAGCAGAGCAGCTGAGAATGGAAAGAGATAAGCCCCTGGAGAAGAGCTGAGACTAATGCCTGTCTATAGCTGAGATCAGAAGTTGGGACCATGAAGTCTATATAGGAAGAGGAAGGCTGAACCCTCGCAGAGGCTGGAAGCCATCTTTCTCCAACATATGGCAACAGACTTTGGTGAGGGAAGTAACTTCCTCTTTATGGTCTTGTGACTGCAAGCTTCTATGCCAAAAGAAATACCCTTTATAAAAGCCAACAGAATTCTGATACTTTTCATCAACACCCCTTTTGCTTACTAATACACCTTGTCACAAGGTCCAGTTTAAAATTCCTGGGCTCAAAAGAAGTCCTGTATAACTCCAAACAAAATGTCATCCTCATTGGCTCCCTGAAATCTGACAAAGATAAAATAATGACTAATCAGTACAGCAAATAGCTGGGGCCTTGTGTGTGTCTATATGGACTCTGCTTATGCCTAAAATAGATTTTGATGTCACTATAGAAAACTCAGAATGTTTAAAAGGGGAAAATGTATAGCACTGGAACCCTCCTAATAAAACTCCCCTACCCGGTAGTTTGTTTTCTACTGATGAAAATGTTACTTATGTACTGTTGGACCAGCACAATCTGCTTTTAACCTTAATTCCTGCAAATTGGACATCATGGAACACCTTGCTGTCATGGCAGAATATGACCAATCAACAGGTTTGAAAAAAACCTTCTCTTGAATAATTTTAAATGTCTTTACTCTCTTTCTTAGCCCTGGTGACATGTCTTTATAAGTTTACTAGTTCTTAATGAAGGACTGTTAATAGTCTATTGTACTGTTGTGAAATATGGATACAGTGTGTGTTCTATGGGCAATGCAAACTGCTGCATAGGGGTGGATTGTGAGAGACCTGGGGCTTGTGTCCCCTTCCCTAAGGGAAACTCAGCCCACAGTACACACTGCCTGCCTGCACCAGGACACAAGCTAAAATGTAACAAACCTTCTCACAGAAGAACAATGTGCAGATGCTATAGTAGACTGTGATTTTCTCCAGGCTGTGTATTTCCTTCCTACAGTAACATCACCAGACCCCATTTATGTGCTTCATGTGACCCTAGCATAAACTCTGTTCTTAAATGTCTTTGTTTTCAGACCCTTTATATTGCCCCTCATTTTCCTGCCTCTTTCCAGGCCCTATCTTCATTCTCTGGACTGCCACCACCAGAGAAAATCTCTCCTGTCAGTATGTCCCAATAAATAAAGCTCCTGTCTGATTATGTGCTGAGTGCATCCTTTGTTCTTGCAACTGCCCCGACCAGTACTCTTCAGGAGCTGGGTTGCAACATATGGTAAATACACAAATGTAGATCAATTCGTTTTTCTGAAATTCAATATTGTGATAAGGTTTCCTTATGACTTCTAGAAACTGTGAATTAAAGGTGCTCTATGAAAGTTGAGAAATGCCAGTGAAGAAACGTGTTGCTCACACAATTGAATAATTATGAGACATGAACCTTACCAACTTTTACTTATCTCTGATGATTCACAATTAGACTTTGACTATTTTCCATGGGAAATTTGAAATGGGGAGGCAGATTTATAGAGTCATTAAAAACTGAAGTGTATACCCAGAAGGTCAATTAAATACTTTATAGCAATGTAACTTTTTAGGGGAAACAAATGCTTGGATCAGATAAACTATTTCATTCTCAGGAGCCATTGAACTTTAGGATTTTTTTCCTCAATTAAAGTGAATAAAATAGTTTATTTTACCATTATTTATTTTGCTATTCATACATTTAACTATTTTCCAGCACTATGTTTTCTGTTCAGTTTTTGTATTTCTACTAATTATGGTTTATATAATTCTAAACATATTATTTGCTATGGATAAGTCTCTGGCAGTACCTTCTCTGTTGTTTTACCCTTTATTTTTACAAAATGTCAATCACAACTTTCTTTAACTTTTGCCTTGACTACATTTTGCCTAATATAACCCTTGTAATCATTGTCGGATTTCCATTTTATTTACATTTGGTTTATACAATCTTGCCTGCTTCTTTTTTTTTACATTTATCTTTTGTGTTCCTCCTAAATAAAAATCACTTAGTTTTGTTTTGCAGCTGTAACTAAGAGTTTGTAAATTAATTGGTAAAGCTTAATATATGACCATATTTATTAATCAGTATAGGGTGTTTAGTTTATGTCCACAATCATGTTATCCATAACAGAGAGCACTACTAACCATGCATTTAAGAATATGAGCTGTCTAGATTCAAATCTTATCCACTTAACAGTATATTATTAGGGGCAAGTAAGTGACACTCCCTTTCAGTCCTATGTGTAAAATGATATTAGTAACAACATGTACATCATAGGGGTATTGTGAGGCTGAAATGAATTCGTACATTTAAAGCATTTAGAACAGAACTTTACACATAGTAAATACTATATAACAACTGTTATTTGATTTTTGGGTGTGCATCTCATTTTACTCTTATTACATTGTTATTATAATTATATTATTAAATGCTATATTATATTATAAGCATTATATTATTACTACAATGCCATTTGTTTCATTTTATTGTTCTACTTTGATAATTTGTTTCATTCAGTTTCATAATCAGATACATTCTTAAACTTTAAATAGGAAAATTTTAATTCTCAATGTCACTAATTTGGAGTGTGCTATAATATCATTTTTTTTTTAATTAAACTTTTTAAAATTTTTGAGCTAACTGTAGATTAACATATAGCTATAAGAAATAATGCAAGGAGTTTCTAGGGACACTATACACAGTCCCCTTCAATAGTAACATTATAAAAACTTGTGATAGTATAATATCACAACCAGGATTTTGATATTGATGTCGTCAAGAAACATTCCCATCAGGAGGGTCTCCAAATTGCCCTTTTATAGTCATACTCACTTTCCTCCCACTCCATCACCTCTTAATATCTTGCAACCTGGAATCTATCCTCCATTTCTACATTTGGCATTTCAGGAATGTTATATAATGTAGTCAAACAGTTTATAATTTTGGAGGGATGGAATGGATTATTTGGGGATAGCATTATTCTCTAGAGATGAGTCAAGGTTGTTCTTTGTGTCAACAGTTTGTTTCCTTTTATTGCTAAGTAGTATTCCATGTTTATACATTCGCCTAAAGAAGGACATGTGGGTTGTTTCCAGTTTGTGGCTGTTAGGAATAAAATTGCTATTAACAATTGTTTCAGGTTTCTGTGTGAACATTATTTTCCATTTCTCTGGGATAAATTCTGAGGAGTACAATTGCTGGATCATATAGTAGTTGCATATTTAGTTTTTTAGAAACTGCCAAACTGTTTCCCAGAGTGGCTGTCTCATTTTACATTTTCACCAGCAATTTACCTATAATCCATTTTCTACAAATCTTGACTAGCGTTTGGTACTGTCACTCTTTTAAATTTTAGCCATTCTGATAGGTGTATAGTTTTCTTGACCAAGGATGTTGAATAACTAATAATGTTGAGTATCATTTTCTATGTTTATCTGTGTATCCTCTTATCTGTATATAAATACTATATATCCTCTTCTTTGATGAAGGATATCTTCATATTTTTGCCCATTTTCTAATTGGAATGTTTGATTTTTGACTGTTTAGTTTTTATGTACTCCAGATATCAGTCCTTTGTTAGATATATGGTATGCAAATATTTTCACATTTGTAGCTTGTAGCACACTCCGTAGCTTGTCTTTTCATTTCCTTAGGGTCCTTAACAAAGTAAGAGTTTTTAATTTTGATTAAGTCCACTGCATTGATTTTTCCCTCTGTAGATTGTACTTAAGGTGTCAGCTCTAAGAACCAAGAACCCCTTGCCTTGCCCTGGATCCAAAAGATTTTACCCTGATTTTTTCCCTAAAATTTTTTAGAGTTTTTTATTTGTCTATCATTTTGAGGTAAGTTTTATAAAAAGTGTAAAACCTAGGATGAGGTTAATTTTTTTCACCTGTGGATGTCCATTGCTCCAGCACAATTTGTTGAAAAGAATACCCTATCTCCATTGAATTGCTTTAGCTATTGTGTATATACGCATGGGTCTATTTCTGGTTCTGTACCTTGTTTCATTCATTTATGTGTCTATCCCTATACTAATTAGCACACAGTCTTGATTATTCCAAAATTCTGATTTTTCTGTTTCAAAATTGTTTTTTCTAGTCTTGTTCCTTTACTTCTATATAAAACTTACAATAATCATTTCTAAATATATCAAAAGTTCTTGTTGGAATTTTGGTAGGAATAATATTAAGCTGGTATATCAATCTGGAGGAAATTATAATATTCATTTTATTGAGTCTTTCATGAACATGGAATATCTCTCCATTTACTTAGATCTTTATTTCTTTTATCAGTTTTGTGTTTTTCAGGATAGAAGTCCTGTACATGTTTTGTTAGACTTACACCTAAGTATTTCTTTTACAATTGTTGTAAATGGTTTTGCACTCATACTTTCTCTGTCCAAGTGTTCATGATTTTTGCATGTTTACCTTTTATCATGTGACTTTGATGGACTCATTATTTCTAGGAGGATTTTTGTAGATTCCTTGGCATTTTTATGTAGATAACCAAACATTCTTCAAATAGGGAAAATTTTATTTCTTCTTTCTGATACATGTGGCTTTTATTTCATTTTCTTGCTTTATTGCACTGACTAGAATTTCCAGAACTGTGATGAATAAGAATGGTAACAATGGACATTTTTGCCTTGTTCCTGATCTTTAGGCTATTTAAGATCTTTCACTACCAACTATAATGTTACCTGTAGGTTTTTTGTAGATACTTCTCATCAAATTGTGCCAGTTCCCCTCTATTCCTATTTTTTGAGAGTTTATTTTTCACAAGTAAGTATAAATTTTGTCAATTGCTTTCTTTGCATCAATTGATATCATCATGAAACTTTTCTTCTTTAAACTGTTAATTTATGGTAGGTTGGATTGATTGATTTTTTAATATTGAAACAGCTTTGCATCACTGGAATAAATCACATTTGGTCATGGTGTATAATTATTTTTTATTGCTAAATTAAACTCAATATTTTCTTAAAGATTTTGGCATCTATATTCATGAGTGATATGGTGTGTATTTTTCTTTTCTCTGTGTTTTATCTGGTTTGGGTATCAGGATAATAAAAACATCAAAAAATGAACTGGGAATTTTCTCTCCCATTTTATTTCCTGAAAAGTGTATATAGAATTGGTGTTAATTCTTCTTTAAACCTTTGGTATACATCTCTATTGAAATAATCTAGTACTGGATATGTCTTTATTTGTAGTTTCAAAATTACAAATTCAATTTCCTTAATTGTAATAGGGCTATTCAATGATTGATGTCAGAATTGTTTGTAGTATTCCATTATTATTCATTTGATGTCTGAAGTGTATGTGATGGCATTCCTTGTTTGATTATGACATCAGTAATTTGTGTCTTCTTTCTTATTTCTTTGCCAATATTATGAGAAATCTGTAAATTGCATTGATATTTCCAAAGAACTAGCTAATTGTTTAATTTTTCTGTTGTTTGTCTGTTTTCAGTGTGATTGAGATCTGCTCTAGTCTTTATTATTTTCTTTCTTCTGCTTGATTGGTTTTATTTTATACTCCTTTTCCCATGTTCTTGAAGTAGGAACTGAAATTATTGATATGAAACTTTTCCTTTTTCTAATGAATAATGTGGTGTTATTTAGCACTGTTGTTCAAATGAATTAAGTTAGATTTAACTGTGGGTTTGGGTGGAGTTTAGGTGCTATACAATAGGAAACGGAGTTCCCCCCAGCGTGGGACACGACACCCGGGGGTGGGCCTCCCTGGCACCGAGGGATCACTACCATATACCAGCTGAAGAAGCAACTGGAAGATGACCTTGAATTAAAGATTCAATGCAGAACAGCAGAATATACCTGTCTACATATAATAACATGACTTCGGGAAGCTGTTTGACCTAATGTAAGGGGGAAATGGAATGGAGAAATGAGATTATAAGGCTGTGAGTCTCTAAAAAAGAGTCTGGAGGTTGTCAGAGGGAATACCCCTATGTACAACTGAACAGAGTCTAAGAGACAGATAAGGTAGATACAACCCCAGGTATTGGTTCTTTTGAGGGATAAAGAGACCCACGGGTTCTATGGTCATGGCAGAGGGGGTTCACTGCCATGACAGATGGCCTTTCTTTGGAGCTGGTGTTTCTGTGTGATTGAATTGGACTCAGAGGGGATCTCTTTTCACAAGACTTGCATGCTACTTTATTGGAATTGTAGTTGGTGCTGGGTTTAAGATATATGTAGGGGATTTGAATCTCTGCACTAATAATATGACACCCAGGCCCAGAGCCTCAACAGACTTCAGCTCCTACACTTTGATTTATTGGACTTACTCCACTCAGCTAACATGGAGTTGAAGAAGGTCAACCACCACAACATGGAGCCTAGAGTGTCTACAACTGGAAGCGGGAGGAGTGCATCCAGTACCCATGTGGAATCTAAGCCCTCACTTGACATAGATGTGCAATGGACACAACCAATCCAATGTCCACAGAGAAAATGTGGAATGGGTGTGGGAACGGTAGCCATGGTGGCTGCTGGGTGTGGGGAACGGGAGGAAGAGATGAGATGTGGAGGCGTTTTCGGGACGTGGAGTTGTCCTGGATGGTGCTTCACGGACAATTACGGGACATTATAGATCCCCCCAGGGCCCACTGGATGGAACGTGAGAGAGTCTGGGCTATGATGTGGACCATTGACTATGGGGTGCAGTGATGCTCAGAGATGAACTTACCAGGTGCAATGGATGTGTCATGATGATGGGAGAGAGTGTTGCTGTGGGGGGAGTGGGGGACGGGGGCGGTGGGGTTGAATGGGACCTCATATTTTTCATAATGTAATTAAAAATAAATAAATAAATAATTAAAAAAAAAAAAAACAATAGGAAACGGAGGCCATAAGGCATGAGAAAAGAAAGTTCATTACACCAGACAGAGGGATGTTATGAGAGTTCCATGGAAAGCCTGATTGGCTCCAGTGGCTCAGTCAGCAGGTAAGAAGCACACAAGCTGAACAAGAAGGACCCATGCACTTGCGCCTTTATTGTGGTCTGGGGGTGAAGGTTAGTAGATTTCTCTCTGGAGTCAAGAATTAGTTAGTTTAAAGCAAACATAGGGAAAAAGCAAAAGGAGATCAGAATCTAAGAGTGGTGGGATGCTTAACACTTGGGATCAGTTGTGGATTTGGGGTAAGGTGTGTGGACAATGTGGGTGGTGGCTACAGAGGCAGCTTTGGACTCTAGGGTCATTTATACCTCAGGGATGGAAAGCTCATTATTAGTTAGGCATAAGGTCAGTCTTGAGGCAAGCAACTTAGTCAAAATAAGATGGATGCAGAGGGGCCACACAAAGATTTTGATAGTTACAACAAATGTTTTAGTTGTATTCCACAAATTTTGATATGGTGCATTTTCATTTTCCTCCAGGTCAATGCATTTTACTATTTTCCTTCAGACTTCCTCTTTGACCTGTGCATTAGAAGTATCTTGTTTATTTTCCAAGAGTTTTGAGGATTTCCTATTATCTTTCTATTATTTATTTCTATTTTCATTCCAATATGATTAATACATACCTTCTCAGGAGGTTATCAGAGGGGCCACCCCTATACACACCTCAGAAGAGTCCCAGAGACAGATAAAGTAGATACAACCCCAGGTATTGGTTCTTCTGAGGGCTACAGAGACCCACAGGTTCTACGGTCGTGGCAGATTGAGTTCAATGCCATGTCAGTTGGCCCTTCTTTGGAGTTTGTGTATCTGTGTGATGGAGCTGGACTCAGATGTGATCTTTTTTCACAAGCCTCTCCTTTTACATTTACCAGAACTGTAGTTGGTGCTGGGGTTTAATATATACCCAGAGGATCTGAATCTCTGGACTGACCATATGATAGCCAGGCCCTGAGCCTCAGCAGACTTCAGCTCCTACACTCTGGCTTATTGGACTTACCCCACTTAGCCAACATGGAGTTGAAGAAAGTCAACCACCATACCATGGAGCCAAGAGTGGCTACAACTGAAAGCAGGAGGATTGCATCCAGCATCCAGGTGGAATCTAAGCCCCCTCTTGATATAGATGTGGAGTGGACACAACCAATCCAAGGTCCACAGGATAGAGGAATAGAATATGATTTAGAGTGGACTCAATGATATTCTGTTCATGAACTATTGTGATTAGTAATCGAAGAAAATGTGGCATTGGTGTGGAGAAGGTGGCCATGGTGGCTGCTGAGTGTGGGAAATGGAAGGAAGAGATGAGATGTGGGGGCATTTTTGGGACTTGGAGTTGTCCTGGGTGGTGCTGCAAGGACAATTGTTGGGCATTGTATGTCCTCCCATGGCCCACTGGGTGGACTGTGGGAGAGTGTGGGCTATGATGTGGACCATTGACCATGATGTGCAGCGGTGCTCAGAGATGTATTCACTAAATGCAATGAATGTCTCATGATGATGGAGGAGATTGTTGCTTAGGGGAGGGGAGGGGTGGGGTGAGGAGGGTGGGGAGTATATAGAGACTTCATATTTTCTGAATGTAATAAAAAAATTAAAAAAAATACATTGTACCAAAAATAAAAAATAAGAAATAAAAAAATAAATACCTTCTGTATGATTTCAATTCTGTTAAACGTATTAAAGTTTATTTTATGGCCTAGGTTTGTTTTGTGGTCTGTCTTGGTTTATTTCCAAGAACACTTGAAAACAATGTGTATTTTGCTGTTGTTGGGTGGTATTTCCATAAATGTCAATTAGATTCCAATTTTTTGGTAATTTTTTGAGTTCTTGATGATTTTCTGTCTACTTGTTTTATCCATTGTTGAGAAAGGAGTTTGAAGTTTCCAGCTATGCAGATTTGTTTATTTTTCCTTTCAGTTTTCTCAGTTTTGCTTCATATATTTTGCAGTTGTTTAGTTTGGTATACACGCATTTTTTATTTTTATGTTTTCTTGGTGAATTGACTCTTTAGTCATCATATAATATCCTACTCCATCTCCAGTAATTTTCTTTGTTCGGAAGTTTATTTTGATTAATGCTTGAATAAAATATCTTCTCCTTTTTTTACTGTAATCCTGCCTATATTTTTATATTTGAAGTGAGCAATTTTGTAGACATCCTTGAAAGATGTTAGTCTAGGATTTCCACTTAGTCTTTGCCAGAGAGGGTGGTGATGGGAGAGCCAGCTTTTTCTGTGACATTTCTCTTAAATAGAATGCTTATTGTCTAACAGTTTCCTGGTCCTTTGTCTTGTGCAAATAAATTTTGTTAGGACTTTTTGTCTGCATTTGTTGGCATTTCTGGAATGCTGGTTTATTCAAGTCCAAGACTGTAATATAGGGGCAAAAAGATCACTCAGGGAACTCACCATTATGTCATTCCTTGGGTCCTAAAACCCTAGGTGTCTGCCATCTTCTTTTCACCTTTCAGAATTCTCATTTTTTTATATGTAACACCCAATATTTTAGTTGTACTTAGCATCAGAAATAGGGAAAGTTCATCTATTCCATCTCTTGTGATGCAGAACCCATCAGTTACTCTTTAAATATCAAGATTGTTTTCATTCTGAGCTCGAACTTTCAGTATTCAATATTAGTTCATTTCATTTTTCCCTTGATTAAAAATTATGTATGATATACATAAATGAGGCACATAGGAAATAAGTTGCATGAAATATAAAATCTAATCTTCCTTTAATTTCTCCTCCTCTTCTCAATGGACGGTACTCTACTAGTATAAAAAAATTACTGAAAATCCTAATATCTATAATATCAAAGATAATATAAAATCTTATATCTACTATTGAAAAACTATCCCAAATTAATGAAAGAAGAGCAACTTTTTTTTTAAATGCTCCTAAACTTTTGGGTCAAAATTCTGACAGGGCACCGCAGAAATGGCTTCTCTATTTCCCCCCCCCCCCCCCCCCCCGATATTTGGTTGGGGTAACTCCAAATGCTGGGGCTATAATTATTTGAAGCCTTCATCATTCACATGCCTGGTACCTGAACTGAATTATTTGAAACCTAGGCCTAGCTGGGACTGATGATCAGCCATCTATGTGTGATCTATCAATAGGGATGGGCTTCTCACTGCATGACAGCTGCATTCTTAAATGGAGCATCCAGAGAACAAGCACTCCATATCTGCCAGGCTCCTCTAAACAAGTCTTTGAAGACATGCTATGCCACTGCGACTGCATTCTACATTTACAAGCAAATCACTAAGGCCATTCAGATTTTAGGGGAGGGGAATTGAACGCCACCTCTTAATGGGTATGTGACAAAGTATGGTTGTAGAAGAACATGTAGGATGGGAGATATTATTTTAACCATCTTGGAAAATATAATCTGCCATAGAATGCTAAAAATATCATCTTCCAATTTATGCCTGCCTCTCTACACTTTTTAAGGTAAATTTGATGAACAAAAGTTCTAACTTTTAATATAATAAATCATTTTTTCTTTTTTGTACTCTTAGAAAACTCATCTATTTTGAGGACAAAATATATTCCCTTATATTATCTTCTAAACGTTAAAATTTCACCTTTGAATTTTAATTTTTTACCTGTCTAGAATTGATTTTATATTTGACATTAGGTAGGGATTCCAGTTTCTTTTATACCCCTACATACATAACCAATCATCTCAACACAATTTATTAAGTAAATCATTCTTTCCCCAACTCATTTGAACTGCCTCTCTTTAATAAATTGAGTTGGTTTGCTTCCAGATGCTTCTGAATTGTCCATTCTATTCCATTGGTTTGTCTATTTCTATACCAATACCACACTATTACCTCGATTAATAAAGCTTTATAATGAGTTTTGATAATTGGTTAAAAATACAATTTTTTGTCCTAATTCAGGATAGCTGTAATATTTTTAGTTTTTTCTTTTCTCTATACATTTTTAGAGTCATCTTGACAAGTTCTATGGAAAATTTGTTAATATTTTTATTAGAACTTCATTAAATCTGTTTAAGAATTTGAATGAAATGGACATCCTAATGATAATGAGTTCCCTATTCAAGGACATATTGCATGTTTCATTTTTATGGGTCTTCATTATATCATTCAACATATGCTATACTAAGATTTAGTAACAACTTACTCCTAAAATTTGTTTTTTTACACTACTATCCACCATGGGTTGGCTGTATCTCTACCAAATGATGTCTTCTTTCTGCTAGTTTCCAAGTCTCTTCAGAGAACACTGCCTCCTTGCAAAGGAAAAATAAGCATAGTGAATCACATGTTGGTTCTTAAAACTTCAACCCATAAGTGACAGACATTATTTTAGGCTACATTTTTATTGCCAACTCAGGAATTCAGTTAGGTTGATTTCCTCTCACATAAATCAAGACACTACAGGGAGTCAAAAATGGAATATTGTTATACCATAATACATGAATATAATCTACACAGTATTTCTATTTTATTTATTTATTTTTCTAAAAGGGGCTGGCAGATTTTTTATGTTTATTCTCAAACATTGTTGGTATTATAAATATGGGATCTTATAAAGAATAATAATATTCTAACTACTTGTTTCTTTTGTATAGAATTTTAAAAATACCGTTTTTATATTAATTTTGTATACAAGAGTCTTGCTACATTATTAATTCTAAAGATTCATCCATAGTTTACCATGGATTTACTATGCAAATAATTTGCAATATAATTTGCAAATAATAAAATTTTCTTGCCTCTTTTATAATTCCCTTCGTTTAGCTATTTTTACAACTATTGGATACAACTGCCAATACAACATTGAATAACAGTGATGATAACATGTTTATTTATTGATTCTGGTTTTAAAGAATATTTTTTCAAAATTTCAGAGTAAATTCTGGTAAGGCTATAGATACTTTTGAGGACATATTGTGATAATTTTCTGTTTAATTTGGTAAGGGTATTTTTGTAAATAAATGATGTTTACTCTGTGCTTTTGCAGTGATAACCTGTATTTGATGCTCTTTAAAGATAATCAGCCTCTTTTTTTTCATTTCTTGATCAAATTATTTTTCTTACGGAATTAATTTTAGATTTCAGCCTTACACTTTTCATCAATATTCTCATATATTTTCAATTTTTCAAATGACTAATGTTGAAACATAGCATTTTTCTTTAATCTTTCTTATTTTTTAAATGTATTTTTATTTACTTTTAAAAGATACTTAGATTACATAAAATGTTACTTAAAAAAATAAGGAATCCACTCCTCACACCTCCCACTTTCCCCCACAATAACATCTTTCATTAGTGTGGTGTATTCATTGCAATTGATGAACACATTTTGAAGCATGGCCACACAGCACAATTTACAGTTTACATTGTAGTTTACACTCTCTTCCACTCCATTCTTTGGCTATGATAGGATATACAATGGTGTGTATCTGTCCTTACAATGTCATTCAGGACAATTCCAAGTTCCAAAATGCCCCCGTATTACACCTCTTTTTCCCTCTCCCTGCCTTTGGCACCTCCAGTGGCCAACAGTCTCCACATTAATGACATAATTTCTTCCATTGCTAGAATCACAATAACTCTATAGTAGAATACCAGTAACTCCACTCTAGTCCATATTTTTTCCCCAATCCTGAGGATCCTGGGATAGTTATGCCCACTCCACTTCTAATTGAGGGGGGGCTTTGATTCCAGATGGCTGATGTAATAGACTCTGTTGATTGCATCTGTAGACTTTCTTGGTTCCTTGATGTGGTGGTTGTCCATCCTCACTTTCTTGTTAGTAGTACTGGTGAGTCCAGTGAACTGAAGAGTAAGTATTGCAACTATGCTGAGGTTCAGGGCCTAGCTGGCACATGGACAGCCCAGAGATTCAAGTCTCTTGGATGTATACCTACCAACTCCAGTGCTAACTATAGGTCCAATAAAAGGGACAGAAGAGACATGTGTAAAGAAGTCTCATCTGAGTCCAACTCTGTCACACTCAGAAGCACAAACTCCAAAGTAGGGCCCACTGGCAAGCCTACTTTGGAGCTTTCTGCTATGACTGTAGGACCTGGGTGTCTCCAGAGCCCTCAGGCACTCCACTATTTGGGGTAGTATATATTTTGGCTGTCTATGAGTTCCCACTGAAACGTGCATAAGCATTACCTCTTTGATGACCTTCCAACTCACTTTGAAGTTTATTAGCCACACACTAATTTGTCTTTACCATTTTCCTCTTTTATTCAAGATCTTTTTCCAGTTGCATCACCAGCTGGTGCTTGGTTGTAATCGCTCGGCGCCAGGGAGGCTCATTCCCGGAAGTCATATCCCATGCTGGGAGGAAGGTAATGCATTTATATGCTGAGTTTGGCTCAGACAGAGGCCACATTTGAGCCAAAGGTTCTCAGGAGGTAATTCTTAGGCATTCTACAACATTAGGCTAAGTTGCAATTTCAAGAGCAAAAGGTTCATAAGCATAGTCATATGCTTAGTCTACACTAGCCATTGCCCCTGTACTTGGCGGATTGTTGCTGCTACATTAGAGAATGTGGCAGAGCTCTCCAGGATGGAAATTCAGTATTCTTTCAGTTGTTGTGTGACTCTCTACCCACTGTAGCAATGCCCCATGAACATTTGAACATATTTTTATACCTTATATTTATGCCCAGATGAACTTCCTCCCATGTATCCCCCATCATTGACACCCCTCAACAATCATCCTCCCTTGCCATAGTTGTAACCCTTCTGTGATCCAAAACTTCTTAAAAAATGAAGCCAAGAATATTGCCATTTCAATTAATAGGAAAATGAGATAGTAATGATAGGTTAATCTTTCTTATTTCTAATAAATACATTTATAATTTTGTATTTTTCTCTAATTAGTTCTTTGACTACAATCTGTAGGAAGTTTCTAAATACTTATTTTATTTTCAGTAGTCAGCATATATATAGAATTTCTTTGAATACCAATTTTGTGTATTAGTTCTTTCTATCTTTCTGAGATTTATTTCTAATTTTATTACATTGTGGTGAATGCCACTGATGTGAAGGGAATTATTTATTTGTGAGAATTCTTCATATGTCCTTGATGCTTGTCGTTTGTCAGTTTCTTTTAATAGAAACTTCTTAAATTTAATTTTGATAAATATCACTTTTTTCCTTTATGTTTAGACAGCTAACAAGTACTCCAAGAATGAATCAAATACGTAGGCATTTCTCTTTGACTCTCAAACCTAGTTCAGTCCATCATGGGTACATTTCTTAATTCTCTAATTTTCTCCCAAATTCCTGCTAAGAAGTTAGACCAGGTGGAGAGTTATCTTGAACATGTTCATCATGAGTAATGTAAGTTGTGTTGGGAAGGATGGTTAAAGATGGCCTTATCATTACATTAATGGTTTAATTTTTTTACAGGAAAAATATATTATATTGTTTGTGTTATAATTGAAAATGTATACTGTAAAGATAAACATCTGTACTATTTAATAGTTTTTTCTCATGGCAAGCGGACTTGGTCCAGTGGTTAGGGCATCCGTCTACCACATGGGAGGTCCATGGCTCAATCCCTTGGCCTCCTTGACCCTTGTGGAGCTGGACCATGTGCAGTGCTGATGCACTTAAGGAGTGCCCTGCCATGCAGGGGTGTCTCCCGCATAGGGGAGCCCCACACGCAACAAATGTGCCCATAAGAAGAGCCGCCAAGAATGAAAGAAAGTGCAGCCTGCCTAAGAATGGCGCCACCCACACGGAGAGCTGACACAACAAGATAATGCAACCAAAAGAAACACAGATTCCCATGCAGCTGACAACAACAGAAGCAGACAAAGAAGAACATGCAGCAAATAGACACAGAGAACAGACAACCGGGGCGGGCGAGAGGGAGGGAGGAGAAAGGGAAATAAATAAATAAATAAATGAATCTTTAAAAAAAAAAGTTCTCTTGAAATTTAATATAATAATTATATCATCTTCCCACCTTAATAGAGGTTTTAGAAAAGTCTATGTATATTCAAGTGACCAATATAATGAAGTAATTGAATTCTGGAAACAGAGTTTTTCTATAGGAATCTAAGCTTCTCAATGTAATAGCTGTGTGATATGAGCAAAACTAATTTGTAAAATAACTCTTATAATAGTACTTAAATTACTAGGTAATTTTGCATGTTAAGTAATATTTTCTAATTTAAATCCTTAGCACATGACCTGGCATAAAGGAAGCACTCAAAAGAGTTTAGGGATTACTAAGTTATAGAGATGGGGAGAGTAGTCACACAATTTAAAAAAAAAACAAAACATTAAAATGTTATAAATATTCAAGTTAAACAATGATGACTTTATTTTCTTCTCTAGTCTTCTTTGAGCCACTGGGAAGCTTTCCATCCATCCTGTGTTAGTTTTGCTTTGTTTTGTTTTAATTGTTAAAATTAGTAAAGATTGTTAAGTAACCAAGACTCCATTTCATTTGAAAAGCTTAAGAAAAACTGACTGTATCTTAGCAACCAGGGCTGATGCTATCTCTGAGAAGAAGCATTTTAGCCTGTTCTGTTCTAAAATCTCCTTGGTCATTATTGAAACAATGTAGATAAAATTAAGCCCTTGCCTGGGATTCAAAGTGATACAGGAAAATGGAATGGCAGCAAACCTTTTTTGGATAGGGTGACTTGTTCTTAGTGAAAAAACTGTCTATACATTTGAGTAGCAATGTGATGATCTGATTGTTTCTCCACCATGTGGGTTTATTAAGGAATGAAAATTTGTCGAATTTGTTTCTGCATTTGCTTCTTTAACCACTGACCAAAAAAAGGAAAACAACTCTGAGTTTTTCTTGGAGGAGACTTAGGTATATAAAGCAAAACTTTCTTTCCAGAATACTTGATCTTTTAATAAAAAAAGCAGAAGATTCAGAATTTAAGAATTCAATTTTCTGGGACTACAAAATCAAATGTTAAATAAATCAATGAAATTGAATTGAAGGGTTTCTTTTTAATTCAGTGTGAAGATTCATTATGAGAATAGAAAGCTAATATTCCAAAAACAATAATGGCTCAGCTTTACAATAAAAAAGTCATGTTAAAGCATCTCTTTCTCTGCAACAGTTTATTTTTTCTAAAATAGTTGGTGAGGAAATAAAAACTAGGATGCTTTTTGTTCCTTTTATCTGAAAATTCCAAGCAGGCACTCATCAAGTAAACCTATATTTATTTTTCTTCCAATATCCATTAAAATATGTGAGAAGCCTGAGATTACAATGGAACCTAAAGGAAGTAGCTACTACAGTAGGCTTTTGACTAAGTGCCAGCCAAGCACTCTGTCTTTTCTAAGTGCAACCACTCTTTGAATTAAATTATTCCACAGTAATTTAGCAGCAAGAGCATTTAGAAAAATGTTCCCTAAAATAACTGTTATTATGCACATCTATAGAAATGGTGAGTCAAGATAAGCAGACAAGGTTTTACAGAGTTTTGAGGTTTTGATTAAACTCAAAGAATACAGAAAAGCTTTGTTTTTAAAATGATTTGCCCATAGGTAATGTAAAACAATATTGAGAAGGTAGAATTTCATTAATTTCCAAGAAATATTTTTGAGAACAATATTCTCAAATTTGGAAAAAATATCAGTGGGATTTGTATTGTTTTCTTCCCTTATTTCAGTCCATTATGGAAAATGATTTTTCCCCCACTTGTATCCTTTTATTCTTTAACTATTTGTTTAGAGTATACCTTAGTTTTCTGCTTCTTGGTAAAATATTGCTGTAAAAAAATACTGCATTTACTATATATCTTCATTTTGATGACTATTTTTCTATGGACCTGCGCTAAGGATTATTAATGAGTTGCAGATATTTTTAAACATCACTAAAATTTTGGGATTCTTTCCAACATGATGATGGGAGGTCCCTGAAGTATCCAATACTCTGACATACATCACTTGTCTCCTTAGCTTTCAACAAACATAAAATACAGTGAAATTTTGTTGGGAAAAAAGCACAACATTAAACATGTTTTTAAATGTATATGTGTGTGTGTGTGTATAACTTGACTTTTGGTAATATGATTTTAAAGTATTATTATATATAATATTATTTCCCCCTTCAAATGATCTTTCTGGATTTCCCTATTTCTTTCAATGGAATTATCATTCTTTCATATGACAAGACTTCCACATTTTAAATATTCCTCAGCAGTACCTTTCATTTCATCTACCACCTATTTTCATCTGTCTATATTAGTTATTTCACTTATATCAGTAGTTTTCTACTTTAGTGTGCCTCAGAAATACTGATGAACTGGTTAAAACATTGATTGCTGGGTCTCCTCCCTAGACTTTCTAATTCAGTGAGTCAGAGATAGGATTTACATTTTCAACACATTCTCAGGAGATGATGCCTGCTGCTGCTGGTCCAAGGAATATCCTTTTAGAAACATTGCTTTACATTAATATAACCACTATCTCTGTCTTGGCCCCTGTTAGCTTGTAATGATTATCTACCTTTTTTTCCATCATCACCTTCAATACCAAATAATCATTCTGCTCAGTTTAGCTGCACGGAATTTTTTTTTTCAGCCATTGCTTCAAATTATAGTGTATAGTATTCCCATCCTCATTGAGAAAACTTAAATAATTTCTTAATTCTTATTCATTCAGAAAATATTTACTGAATACTTAGAATTTACTAGGTTGATTCAGACAATGGGAATAAAGGGAACAAAAGAGATGAAAATGCATGTTCACATTGAGATTACATTTTAGTGGGGTAGATAAAAATGAGCAATGTAAGTAAGTTTAAGATAGAGAATGTTAATGATAGGCCCAAGGGGGAAAATAGAAGGATGGATAAAATAGTGGCATGGATTTAAACCCTTAGGTAGTATGGCTAGTGAAAAAGACACTGAGAAAGTGACATTTGAATAAAAAGGAAAGGAAGAGAGAATCTTAACGATCTTAAAAACTAAGTGAATGAAAAGGGTCTGAGGCAACAGTATGCTTAGTGTTGATGGAACAACAAAATGTTCAGTGTGCATTGCTAGTGTACATGAAATGAGAGGAAAGACTTTATAAAATATCTTTAGCCCCCAGCATTTATTTAACCTTATCCAAAGGCTTGTTTCCCTATATTAAGACTGTGCACTAGGCAAATTATTCTATTCATGCCCAAATACTCCTTGACCAAGCCCATCTTTAAGATTTCATCTTTATCATCCTCCTTGCCTATTCTGTACACTTTCTTTCACCTGGGTAAACAATCTGCAATTCCCCAAATGAAAAACCATCACCGATGATACTTTTATCATTTTCCCAATGCACAGTGAATTCTCTTTTCCTCTTATAGCCCCCCTTCTTTCATATATACACACCCCTTTATGTGAGCATAATGTATTTATATTTTCAACCTTCTGATCTAAATTTGTAAACTGAGAAATGGGGGAATATCTTAATAGCTCTCTGTATCCTATAGCAACCAGAGTGCTTTGCAGTAAGTCAATCGTTTTAATGAATTTAGTCAGATTTTGTCTGCAGGATTGAAAAATCAGTAACATGAGTGATTTAGTCTTTCATTTGAAAAACATGTTGCAAATGTTTATTGAATATTATGCTGAGGGAAAGTTAAAGAAGACCTAACCCCTAGTGGTATAGAAGACCAACTAGTAAATGTATGAATACAATACTTCATCTAGGGTACTTAGATATATGCACAGGGGCCTGTTTTTCCACAGGGTCTCCAAGAAGCAGAAGTTAAGATAAGATTAAATTAAATGTGTAAAGATTTTCTTAGGGGAAATGCCTGTGAGAGAACATAAGGAGAGTGACAGGGAAGGTTGGGAAATTGACAGAAGCCATGCAAATCGAATCTGAGTGAAGGAGAGGGAAAGGGAAATTTGGGTGAAAGTGTTGTAGACTGCTGTGTAGTTTAAGGGAAGTCCAGCAAAGCAGAGGAGACAAGGAGACAAAGTCATCCATCAGCACCATCCCATCTGCCAGGAATGGCACTGCCTTAATGTGGCATCTGCAAAAATGTAGAGATGGATTTCAAAGTTCAGCAGCTGGGTGGTTGGTCAATTATACTCCCTATAGTGAGAGATGTGGAAGACATCAAACTGAAGTCAGTGGAGGAATTCCAGAGCAAACTACCATTGAACTGATTCATGAATCTATATAAAGAATTAGTCCCACTTTACTGTCCATGCTATTGCCCTAACCTTCATTCCTTCCAGTCTAGTAATGCATATTATTCTTATCCATCTTTCAAAAGTTTGCTTATAGGTCATTAATCTCAGAAGTTTCTCCTATGCTTCATAACTGAAGTAATTAACTAAGGGTCAGTGTATGCATAACAGTGATACAAGAAATGGTGATTTAAAGGTGATGTAAGTTTAACACTTTCTTACAAAAAAGCCATGTGTAAGCCCTTGAAATGGTGACTTCCAGCCATGAGGAACCCAAGCTGTTTCATTAACATTAAGGTGGAAACCAATTCCTCATAGTCCAAAATAGACCTGTCTTATCAAAGTCACATCCCAAGGAGCAGGATAAAGGAAAGAAGGAAAGAAAGGCAAAGACACACTCCAACTGTCTTTTAAAACGAATTTCTGAAAGCTTCCAAATAACACTTTGGCTTCCAGTCCATTGACTAGCATGAACTCAATCAAATGATGTCCTTCTATTGAATGTAGGCTGGAAAATATTTACTTTATTCTTGACATCAACATGCATAGATATAAACCAGGAATTTTAAGGGGGGTGAATGGAAACTAGATTGGGCGACGAACAGTCTCTATCTCTATCACAACCTATGGTCTTAGAAATTTGGGGCCTAATGATGCAGCTATTTTGGGTTATAATTGTGGGTAATAGTCTTAGCCCTATTGGGATCATAAATTCTTAGAGGGCCGAGGTTGTATTAACCTTTGTAGCCACTGTAATGTTCAATATGGTTGTCTGCACATAAAAGTTTGTTGGAGTTTGAGAAAATAAATCATAGACTACAACCTTCTGGATTTAGAATAATTTATGATAAAACACAGGAGTAATGTAGGGCTAACTGAGAAAGCTGGATTGGTGTATGCAAACTCAGCCTGGATCTGAGGCCAAATCTGGTTTTCTATAACTTGCCTCATAACTACAGCTAAGGCAAAGCAATCACACACTTACAGTGGCACACAATAAGATCTTACTATTATATATTATTTATTGCAAGGAAAGATAGGAGAAATGCCTTAAGCTCCTTAAGGAAGAGACCAAGGTTCAGAAATGAAAGAGAGAGATTGACAGTAGTCAGAAAGAGCTAGGCTTAGTACCTGTTTCACTAATACCACCTGTTAAGTAAGTTACTATTTTTTTCTGTAGTATGGACAGTTAAGGGGTGGAGGAAAGACCCAGAATTATCCTTTCAATATTTTTATTTCCTGGGTAGGGGAGCGAACCTTTACTGAAAAAGGAAGGGTGGATTAATAAGTGTCTCTCGCCTCATAATGCATATTTATTAAATTCATTGACTTATAGGCCTTTTGACTAATATCAAGTGTAAAGTTATTGATCTGAGAGTTTTAAAACTTTTATATCCAATCACTGCTCACACTTTATACAATAATTATAATAGAATCTTAACATCATATGGATTTATCAACTCTTCTAACTCATGACTGCTCTTTTTAATTTCTCAAAGAAACAAAAGTGAAGACTTAATTGTTTGTTTTCAAAAACATGTAACCTATCTAGAACTTGCCAAAGGAAATAATTTTTTTTCTTTTTGTGTAACAAACAAATTTTTCTCTTCTGTATTTCATTGTTACTGCCTAATAGGGAATGAGTTTTTATCAAGTGACTGAATTGCAAAATAGAAATGTATAGAGTCAAAGTAAGTATTAAAATTAATCAGTTCTTTCTTGTACTTTTTAACCCTCTATGTTAGCCCTTATCAAATTAAATTGTTGTTTATTCTTTACAACTCTGACTCTGAACTGTGAATTCCTTGAGCAAAGAAACTAGGTCTTAATTAATCATGGAATTGCCAGTCGTTCTTCCCAGCACAAAGTATATTATTCAATACAAGATTAATGAGCATGCCATTCTTTGAGATAAAGAAAATAATATATTGCCTATATGAGAAGCTGATAGTTTCTATTTATTTATTTGTAAAAAAAAAGAGTAACAAATATAGAGATGAAGAAATAATGCTTTTTCAAAAATATGCTTATGTTCTGAATCTATTTAGGCATTAGAGAATATATATATGAGTAAAAGAAGGAATTTGGGGGAAAACATAGGTTTTTAAAACCTTGAGAAAAAGGTTTTTTTGGTAAAGACAGAAACCATAATTTCTATGATATAGGCATGGAGTTAGTAGAGATGGATACCTACAAATATTCAAGAGAGTACTAAAAAAAATGTTAACAAAGATGCTTGGTTTTGACTAATGCCAAGAAATTTCAATACTCTAAGTCACAATATATAATAGGGTATTGATTCAACACATTTTGGTTGAGGAACTTCTCCGAGGTTGTTGGTGGTGTTGAGTAGACATTATTGAAAAGGTTAAGTTCTCATGGAGATTGTGCTTCTTAGTGGCAACGAAAATTCACACTGAGAATGGTTGAGATTTGAGACATACAAAAAAAAATTCTGATGCTTTTTAGCAAAGTTTTCCTGGATACACAATCTATTTTTTTTTTTACAATAGGTCTTAAATATAAATTTTGGAAGGTTAATTAGCTTGTAATTCATTAAATCCAATCAAAACCACAAAAACACAGTCCATGAAATAGATTGTGACTATTTTCTAAATCATAAATCATTACATTCCCAATACAAATGACATAACAGGATATTTTTAATGTTTCTTCCCCCTGACTTTCTGGGATCATCATAGTTGGAATGGCTCAAATCAGCCTTTATCTTATTATCTTTTTCAATTCTTGAGTAGGTTTTGAGCAGGATGAAAGCAAATTGTTAGTGTTTACTCAGCCAGAGGATATAGTCTAGAATCAGTCCTTCTGGAATAGAGCCAGCACCTTTGGTAATACCTGGTTACCTATGGCGCTTTCCAAGTAGGTTTCAGTGTATCCCCAGGCATTCTTCTCTCCTTTCCTTCCTTCACCAACAGATTGGACACATTCAAATGACTGTCTTTTTTCTTCAAATGTAATGCCTGGTCCTAGAGGCTACCACCCATGGTAAATGAATCCTGTTTCCCCATAATCTACTCTGGGGTCATGACAAAGTCACCCCTGACTTTGGGAAATTGTCTCCAATCTGGAAACCAAGTACTACTGGGTAGATAAATTGTTCATTCAAGTTCCAAAACCCTAGACCAAATCAATCTTCATCCCTGTTGACATTGCTCCCTGTAATAACAATAAGAAAGCCAGCTACAGGGGAACAGTTTTTCTAGATAATGTACAACACCAACATCCTCTCCCTCCCCACTGCTCATATTACTCAGAACTCAGCATTCCTGACTATACTCAAAGTACTACATTTCTAAAGAATCTTGTTCCCAAAGAAAATATGGAGGTAATGTACTTGAAGATGGATAAAAACAATTGTGCTGGTACAAAATATTCTTACTGACATTGACTCATAAAGATCAAGAATCAGTTATTGTTCGTCCTTCTCAGACATGCTACTTGAGTTATGAAAATTTCAACTAGTTCTGCAGTATTAGTCAGACCTCCAAGCTTGAAATTTTGCACTGTTTTAACATTTTCCATTGCTGCGAAGGTAAACATAGTCATTAATCCAAATTCTTGGCAACAGCAATGTTTTGTTGTGAAAAATGTTGTTCACTTAAGACTGTGGTAAACACATGGGTACCTAGGAAATTCTGATATATAGTGTTTGGGGAATGGATAAATATTCTCTAAACATATTTGACAGGATGTTTATCCTATAAATCACCATAATCATTTAAAGAAGAATCTTAGAATGATGTTAAAATATTGTTAAATAATCTAAAATATCTTCATGTTTAATTCAAATTCATTTTCCAACAATCATAAACATAAATCATTTTCTCCAGTAAAATGCTGTTTTCTCCAGCAAAGAAAATGAAGCAGTGTTTTAGAATCATTTTTTAAGGGGAACGTATTTGAGAGTATGCCAAACACCTAAGCCAATCCTTGTTTTTAAAAGCAAAAGGAAGAAGAAAAAGGAAGTTTGGGTGAGTTCTTATAAACTTCAGTTTCATAAATCATGTATCCTAGTCTTATTAATTATCTGTAATTTTTAGATGATTTTAATGTTTCCTAACCTTGATTCATAATATAATTATTTGGACTTTTAAGGATTCTTGGGGTTTACAGAAGCAATTATAAGTATTGGAAAAGAAAAAAATAAAACCTCATGATATATAATTCCATTTACATAATTTTCTATATAAATAAATTAGATGCCCCAAACACTATATGTCAGAATTTCCTAGGTACCCATGTGTTTACCACAGTCTTAAGTGAACATTTTAATTGGGACGTCCACAGAATGTGAGATTGGGTTATAAAGATTTGTCATATCTATGAATCATTTCCTTTTTTGTTGCTGTTCAAAATTTATTCAGGATGACCATTAAATTCAGTGGCTGAAGGTAGTAGTTTGATGAATACAGAAAGATATTAATACATACAATTTAAAAATAACTATTTAATGTGTCAGGTAGTTTGGATTCATAAACTGAAGAATGAGAAAGGGTTTCCATCCCCACTTCCAACCTTTAATGCTTAAAAAATACAGAATTTATCAGATGAAATCTTATATGGCAAATTTCCTTGTAACGAAACAAAATTGGCACAGATGTGGCCCAAAAATCTTCTGTATAAAACAGAAACTTTTCCCAAATCATTTTTCATTCCTTTCTTCATTTTTCATATCTTGTTAGTAAATGCCAGAGATAGACTAGAAAGCCAATTGTTTAGAAATATGCAGGGGAAACTGTGACTTCAGCTTAAGCCATCTAACTTTCTTGAATTTTTTATAAAATGTAGACTATTTTTCCATTGTCAAATGTAAAAATGACTTTTTCATGTAAAGATGTAACGACTTCTCTACTCTGAACGTCTCATAGTCTTATTATAAAATGAGAATTATGACTATATAGCTTCTAAGACCCCTTCTAATATAACACTAACTTATCATGGTATATTCTTATAGATTCTTATCAGAAGAAATTATATTGATTTCAAATACGTGAAAAATTAACTTTAAAAGAGAGATGTTACTCATGGCAAAATTTTGTCCCAAATTGAAACATACTAAAAGAAGGAGGTGTAAGTAAATAAAAAATAAATAAAGGAAAACTCAAATGGGAGACATCTCTAACAAGGAGACTTGAACCAACAAAGTAGAAAGCTAAAAGGAACTGTTTGCTTCAAAGAAAATCTTGGCTTTATGCATAGAAAGAAATTATTGCATGTCAAGAAAAATGAAATACAGAATATCTAAGAATGAGACATAGCTGGTAAGGGTATAAAACATAAGAAATATAACTATTACGTTCAACCCAGACAATGAATCAATACCTAAAGTGTTTTGAATTAGTTAATTTGGATTTTAAATTTGGGTCAGGTTGGAGGTCAGTTATGACACAATGGTAGACCAAGAAAATAATGCCTGAAAAAATGATCGTATATTACTGCCAGGTCCCATGGAATAGGGGGACCCATGAGGAGTTGAAAGGACATGGGATGGACTCAGACGGCTTGGCCAGCAGGTGGGGAGCTCATAAGCAGAGGGAGAGGCACCTATTGGCTTGGTGCTATTATAGTGGCCCAGGATGGGGGTTAGTAGTTTTTCTGTGAGAGTTGAGTATTCGTTAACTTTATGCAAACACACACGAAAAGGGAAAGGGACCAGGTGCCTGAGGGTCATGGGGATGGTTAACTCACTTTGGAGCCAGTTATGGGTTTGGGGTGAGGCATAAGGGTGGGATGGATGTGGCTGCAGATGCAGTCTTGAATTCTGGGGAAATTTATTCCCCACAGGTGGAAAATTGTTTATTAACTAGATCAAAGGTCAATGTTGAGGCTTAGTCAACGTGAGATGGATGCCAGGGCAGCACACAAAATTTTGATAGTAAGGAAATAAATACTGTTCAGGGGAACGGTACTAAAGATAGGTTCTAAACGAGCCAGGCCACATTCACATAAAAAGAAACAGAAATAATTTTTGAAATACAGAAGACTTAAAAAAATATATAATAGCTTCTGAAAATTCTACTTAAATAAGGATGAAATTTTGTCAAATAAATAATGTATCAAAATAAAACACAAGTGAGTCCAGAAGTCAGAGAATGAAAGGATTAAGAGAGAGTTCTGAAAACAGGTAAACTTACCTTTAAAGCCTAAATAATTGTTACAACTAGCTGCCAAATAAAGTGTAATTATTTAATTTTTGAAATAAAAGTCATTTCATTGAAAAATAATAAAGATTCAAAAATACCTTGGAATCTGCCAAAAAACTGGAAGATTGGCAGGATGGGAAGTGATAATACCCCTACACCTTTCACAGCAGGGAATTAAAGAATATTGTTTAATTTTTGTAGCTGATAATGAAAAAAAAATTCAGAACATGCAATTTAAAGATGTAGAAATCATCATTCTTAGAGAAGAAAAACCAATAGTTATATAATCCTTCAAATTTAGCAAAAATTGAGGGTAAAAACAGGGAAAATAATTAAAATACAGGATACATTTATTATATAGCATGCAAATTTTTAGATTTTGATGACTGAACACAAATCAAACTTTTGATAAAGCAGTAAGTGGAAATTTCACCTGGCCAAGATAGGGTGGGTCATGAAAACCACCAAAGAAATAAAAAATAAGCTTATAAAAGAATAAGAATCAGACAAACTTCATAGTTTTTAACCAGTAAGATTAAGTCCCAGTAATTAAACACCTCCAAAATTCAGAAGGAAATCATTCTTTTATCTAAAATTCCATATTCTTGTTGTAGATTCATTAAAAAAATCACTCCCTCCAGTAATAGAATTATACATTCTAATAAGTAGGCCTGTGCCTTGCCTCTTCATTTATCACCATGGCGTTGACCATGGGTTTGACCAGGTGACATGCTTTGGCAATAGTATATGTTTGGACATGATATCTGCCTGATTTAAGCTGGAAGCTTTAAATGTGATTGCATGATTTGGCTAAATACCTGTCCTCTGCCTTGAGAATGCACATCGGAGATGGGGGCCACTCTGCCAGCCAGGGTCTTGAAATGAGAAGATACAAAGGCAAGTTGAGCCAAGCTAAGCCAGGCTGAAACAAGTGCAGTTGAAAATGATCCATAGCTCTCACATAATTGAGCCAAAAATAAATACACATTGCTGTAAGTCACTGAGGGTTTGGAGCTGTTTATTACCAAAGCACATGCAAAAGGATTCTTATTCCCAAAAAAGGAAATTTATTGTATTAATTCACAGCATTCAATTTTCCTTTGTTCTGATGATAGCACAGAGAATTCCAAGGCTCCATTCACATAGTTGGGGTGACACCAAGTATGATTTGAGTGGGTATAGGTTCAGGCATTAGGCACTCAGCAGATATTCCTCATCTGGCCACACTGACTGGAACAGGAATGGGCACATGACCTCTTTCAGCCCAGAAAGATGTGCTCAGTAGGTTTTATCAGGAGGTGGCTACTAAAAGGAGAATAGCTTGTACTGGACTTAAATTTGGACGATTGTAAGCCTAAAATGCTAAATCCAAGAAAAGCAGAATACACATTCTCCTCTAGGGCATACTCCAGAATAGACCATATGTTACTTCCCACATTGGTCTACCAACACGTTCCTATCAGAATTCCAGCTGGCTTCTTTGCAGAAATTGACAAGCTTATCTTAAAATCCATATTGAAAATTGAGGACCAGAATGGCTAAAATAATTTAGAAAAAGAAAAACAAATCTGAGGATTCACACAGCATAATTTGAAAACTTACTAGCTAATTTAAAAATTTACTACCTAATAAAGCAAGTGTGGTACTAGCTGGAGGCTAGACATATAAATCAATGCAATAAACTGAAAATTCAGGAATAAACATTTAATTTATAGTGAAGTAAATTAAATAACAATCCCCAGATATATCCATGTCCTAATCCCCAGAACTGTGAATGTTACCATATATGGCAAATGGGGCTCTGCAGATGTATGTTAAGGATCTTAAAGTAGAGAATTATCCTGGATTATTTTTTTAGCCTGAAATATACTTTTAAGGACAAGGACAAGGGTTCTTAATGAAAAGGATAATAGTCCACTTAAGAGGAAAGCAGAAGGAGATTTAATGACAGAACAACATGTGAAGTAGAGATTGGAGCGAAGTTATCACAAGCCAAGAAACATCACAGCCACCAGAAGCTGGAAAAGGCAAAGAAACAGATTTTTTCCAGAGTTTCTGGAAAGAGTGAGGCCCTGCTATAACACCTTGGGTTTGGCCCAGTGAAACCCATTTTGGACTTTTAATCTCCAGAATTGTAAAAGAATAAATTTATGCTATTTTAAGCCCCTAAATTTGTGATAATTTGGTATGAAAGCAATAGATAACTAATACAACTGTCAATTGACTTTCAACAAGGGTGCAAAGACAATTCAAGGAACAAAGAATGGTCTTCTATAAATGGTGCTAGGACAATTGGAAATCTATATGCAAATTAATGAATTTCAACCCCTTCCTTACATCATACACAAAAGTTAAGTGAAGATTGGATCACATGGGGAATGGTTGTAGCTCAGGGGTTGTGCACCTGCTTCCCATGTAAAAGGTCCCAGTTTCAATCCCGAGAACCACCTTAAAAAGGGGGGATAATAGACATGAATGTAGAAGCCAAAACAATAAATCTCTCAAGAAAAGAAAGAAAGAAATCTTTATATCACGGTTTAGGCAAAGCTATTTTAGATATGAATCCTAAAACACAAGCAATAAACAGAAGGTCACCAAAATTAATGACTTTTATTCTTCAAAGAACATTTTCAAGAAAATGAAAAGACAAGTATCATAAGAGATCAGCATCCAAAATATAAACATTTTCTTATAACTCAACAATAAAAAGACAAATTGCCCAATGGTTATTAAAATGGATATTAAAAATGGGCAAAGTATATAAATAAACATTTCTCCAAAGACATACAGTAATCACTAAACACATGAAAGGATGCTCAACATTGTTAGCCTTCAGAGATATGGAAATCAAAACCACAATGAGACACCTACCACATTGCATGCACTAGAATGGTTATAATAAAAAAGAAAAATAATGACAAGTGTGCTATACATTTTTTACAGTTTTATTGAGGTATATTCACATATCATATGATCTCTTCAAGTGTGTAATCAATGGCTTTTAGTATAATCACAGTGTTGTACATTCATCACCACAGAAAAATTTTTTATAGAATGGTAAAACCACATGTGAAATATAAATATGGGTGAAATTGCACATATAAGACTGTTTTTCTTTGAAACTGAACAAATCTTTGTTACTATTACAAGATGCTAATACCAGAAAAAAAGACATTATGCAAAGTGAAAGAAGCCTGACACAAAGTACTACAAATTGCATGATTCCATTTACATAAAATGTAAATATAAATCAATTTATAAAGATGAAATTAGTTTAATAGTTATGAAAGGCTGATGAAGGACTGCTAAGGGGTTTGGAGGTTTTCTTTTTGGAGTAATGAAATTGTTCTAAAATTTTTTGCAGTGATGAATGCATAACATTGTGATTATACTAAAAGCCATTGATTATACCTTTTGATAGATCATATGGCATGTCAATATATCTCAAAAAAATCCCAGCTAAATAAATAAAAATACAATTGGGCAAGAATAGCCAGAAATAGCAGCTATGTACAGCAGGGAAAGTGTAGAGAAATGGAGAGATGAAGAATTTTCTTGTTTGTCTGGTTTTTGTTTATTATTACTATTGAAATACTGAAAATCTCTAATAATGATTGAAATGATGAATGCACTACTATGTGATTATACAAAATACCATTGATTGTACACTGGATGAATTGTATGCTTTATTAATATATATTAATAAAATTGGCTTGTTTGAAAAATTAAGTTGGATGAGGATTTACAAACAGAATCCTCATACACTTTTGAAGGGAATGTAAAATGGTTCAACCACTTTGGAAAACATTCTGGCAATTCTTCAAAATGTTAAGCATGGAATTACCATATGACCCAAACAATTCTGGGATATATATCCCAGAAAATTGGAAACATGTCCACAGAAATTTGTGTCCATGAATTCTCGTAGCAGCATTACCCATAATGACTAAAAAGTGAAAACAACACAAATATCCATCAACTAAGGAATGGATGAATAAATCATGGCATAGCCATACAATGGCATATTATTTTGCAATGCAGAGGAATGAAGTACTGATGTAGGCTACAACATAAATGGACCTTCAAAACATCAAGCTAAATGAAAGAAGTCAGTAGCAAAAGGCCATGTATTCTATGATTCCATTTATATGACACATCCAGGATAAGCAAATATATAACGACTGAAAGTACTTATTAATGGGGGGAGATATGAAGTGATCTCTAATTGGTTTAGGTTTCCTTCTGGGCTTACAAAAAAGTTCTGCAATTAACTATGATGATTGTTGCACGACTATGTGAATATGGGAAAAGTGTGCCATTGAACTGCACACTTTATGTGTGTAGTTGTATGTTATGTGGGATTATATCTCAATAAATCTGCTGCATATTTCAAAACAACAACAAAAAACTTGAGACAACCTAAATGCCCATCAAGAGATGACTGGATAAACAAATTGTAGCATATCTATGCAATGGAATACTATTCATCAATGAAAGGAAACGTACAATTGATATATTCTAAAACCTAGACCAATCATAAAAATAATTACACTGAGTGAAAAAAAGCCAGATCTTTAAAAACACATATTATATAAGTTAATTTGATAAAACTCTAGAGAATGCAAATTAATCTATAGTGACAGAAATCAGATCTATGGTTGCCTGCGGATTAGAGAGTCAGTGTGACAAGGATGGAGGAATGACAGAGCAACATGAGGAAACCTTTTGGGGTGATAGACATGTTCATTATTTTGATTGTGATGATAGTTTCACAGATGTATACTAATATCTAAATGTATCAAATTTAAACTTTAACTATGTGCTGTTTATTGTTTGCCAATTCTATCTTAATAAATGCCTTTTTAAAAAAAGATTGGACAAAAGCACAAAAGGGAAGTGCCAACAAAAGTATATTAAAATTACAACTCAATGACGTTGTATCATAAAGCATTTGGCTTAGATGTCTTTGAAACCTATCCTCCTATAAGATGCATTCCGGTATCTCCTTATAAAAACAATTGATTTTATTAACTTCATATAGGCTTAACTTTAAAACAGCATGGAATGAACCATGCAGGCAGACAGAAGCATTTTAAAATTCTGCACTCATTCTGTACTCCTTCAGGATTTGGTGGTTACTCTGGAATCAAATAGAAAATCGAAAAACAAATGTACAGAAAAGGAAATTAGCAATATAAGTCCTTGTCTCAAAAAACTGAATTTTATTTGCAGTAGTTTAAAAGACTAGATATTTAGCAATTAGTTTCAAAATATATTTACACATTAAGAAAACTTAGTTTTGAAGTTCCATTTGGCTCTACGAAGAACTGTCATCTGTATTAGTTGATTAGCATTTTCATTTGCAATCATTAGCATAGATAATTGCAATTAAGAGCATAATTGATTTTATCAGTTAACTATTGCTGCATTTAAAACCTCCCCAAAATTCAGGGGTATAAAAACATGGCAATTTGTTATTTCTCAGTAATCTCCTGTTTGGCTTTGTGGTTCCTCAGATATTTCATCTGGACTCACACCTGTAGTGTAGCTGGACGGTTAACTGGGGCAGATGGTACTGATTCCTTCATGAGACACTTCAGTTCTCCCTGTAGCCTTTCAGCCTTATAATCTTAACTGGCTTTTTAAATGACATTTACAGTGCTGCTTTCTAAGGGAGCGAAAGGGAAAGCTACAGGTGCTCTCAAGGCCCAGGCCCTGAAATCTACTTTCTGTTGTTCAAAGCAAGTCACTAGGCTAGCCCAATTAAAGAATGGAGAAATAGACTATACCTCCTCATAGGAAGAGGTACAAAGAATTTCAGACAATATTTAAACTTCCTCTCATTATAATTATGTATATTTAACCTCCTTTCAAGTTCCCAGATGGTCACTCAATTGTGGCATCAGGCTCAAAGACTATCTTGTGACCTACACCTGGCATATGTATTGCTGGGGTTCCTTGAGTGTGTCTCTTCTTGACCTGAGTCCAATGAACAGATTGTCAAGTTATGTTCCATCCCCAAACACGCATGCATTAAGGTAGTCAGTCAGGAACAGTTGAACCACAGTAGACTTTCGCACACAAAATGCAAAAGAATGGGAAACATGTAACGATTACTTGACATAAGAACTCTGAAAAAGATCTGGGCACATATTACTAGTTTCCACTGTTACAGAAGGATATTCCTAAATTAGTAGTAATTTCGGATCCCTAAGAGTGGTTCCTTGATCAATTGTTCTCTTTGACTCTTGGCTCCACCTTCTGGACTCTTGGCTCTGCCCTGTGAGACATATTTTCTTGCTAATAAGAAATGGCCCATATTTGTGGCTAAGGAACTCTCTCAGTCTGGAAAGACTGGAATTTCTGGCTGTAGAAATTTCCAACACAGAAACTTATTTTTGGTTGAACAATCTCTGATTCTTTTAGTTCAAAATGGTAGTAATTACCCCTCTCTTAAAACTGTGTTTTCTTATTAATCTAATCAGAATTTATTCCATGTTCCAAAGGCCACATCTATAATTAACTTTGAGACAGATTCCTCTCTATTTTGGACTGTGTATGAAATTGTTTATGGACATTGCCCTCAAGATTCTTAGAAGGCCTTTTGGCAAGCTGAGAAGATATATTAGGCACCAATATAAATCTTTCAGAGATCTTAATAAAGGTCCTATTGCAACACTCTTGATTAGATCTTTGGCCCCAGGTCTCTTTTAATGTTGAGAAAGCTTTACTTCTGGAAAAAAGGAAAATGAAAAACAGCTACTTTCCAAACCAGCAAGCTTTGGACTATCAATATTTTTTTTCCAAACTGATTGCAAATAAATTCGTCCTTCAGCTCATCTTTCTTCTAGTACCTTATCATATGCAATTAGGTGCAACTGATTGGCATTCTCAATATTCTGTCCATTGAGTTCTTCTATCCGATACAGTTTAAGGTGATGTTTTTCTAGGGTAAAAAGCTCCAAGCCATCACAGGTTGTTCTTACCATTTTGGCTATTGCAAACACAGCTGCTATGAAATGTGCAAGTATTGGTTTAAGCCTTGTTTTTTGTTTCTTTGGTTATATACCTAGGAGTGGAACTGCTGGGTCATATGGTAATTCCATTTGACTTTTTTAAGAACCACCATACTGCTTTCTATGGTGGCTGCAACATTTAACATTTCCACCAACAATGCACAAAGGTTCCAATTTTCCTGCATTCCTACGCTTACTATTTTCTTTTTTTGTTTTTTAAATATTAGTCACCCTTGAGGGGAATGAAGTGGTATCTCATTGTGGATTTGGTTTGCATATCCCTATGGTTAATGATATTGAGCATCTTTTCATGTGCTTATTAGCCATGTATATAAACAAATCGAAGGAGTTCTGTAAATTCAAAGCAGGATAACTCAAAGAGATTAACACCAAAGCATACTAGTGTTCATTTTTCAAAATCCAAAGACATGGATAGAAATTCAGAATGAGTAATAGATAAGTGAATATCATATATGAGCCACCTGCAATAAGATTAATTTCAAATTTCTCATCAGAAACCATGAAGGTCAAGAAGCAGTGGGGTTAAAATAATTTAAAATGATGAAAGAAAAAAAAAACCTGCCAACTAAGAATACTATAATGAGCAAAATTGTCCTTCAAAAATTAGGGGGGAATTAAGACATTTCCAGATAAACATAAGCTAAAGGAGGCCATGACTACTAGACTTTGAACACAAGAAATGCCAGAGGGAGTCCTTCATGTTGAAAGGAAAGAAGAGAAGAATATAACTTGAAGCTCAATGAGGAAATAAAGATTCCCAGTATAGGTAAGTATATGGGGAAATACAAAGGCCAGTATTATTGCATTTTTCACTTCCAATGTAATTTTATACTCCCTGGATTGTTTAACATACAAAATCATAAACAACAATCATAAACCTATTCTATTGGGTACACAATATATAAATAATAATTTGTGACAGGAACATCATGAAGGGGAACGATGGAGAGATAAAGTAGCAGAGTGTGCATAGGCTATTGAAGTTAAGTTTATCTCAATACAAAATAGTTTCAGGATATTAAATAAAATGCCCATGGGAGACACAAATTTTAAAAAATTACACAAAGAAAATGAGAAGTGATTCAAAATGATTCATTAAAAAAATATCAAACAAACAAAAAAAGACAATAATGGAGGATAGAAGGGAGAAAATAACACATAGCAAAACAATAAGTAAAATGATATGTCTTAACCTTATCAGTATTTACTCTGACTATAAATGAATTAAACGCTCCACTCAGATAGCAAGATTAGCAGAATGGATGAAAAAGCATGACCCAAATATATGTTATTTACAAGAGAGTCTATATATTCCCAAAGACACAGATTGAAATGGAACGGATGGACAATATTCCATGCAAATAGTAACCAAAAGAGAGTTGGGAGGCTATACTAATATTAGACAAAATAGATTTTAAGTGAAAAACAGTTACAAAAGACAAAAAAGTCACTCTATATTAATAATAGACCTGTATTAGGCAAAGGATTCTCAGATTTTATCTCAAAAGCCTAAGCAACACCAACAGAAGTAGATAAATTGGACTTCAATATTTAAAAAAATATTTTGTACCTTGAAGGACATTATCAGGAACGTTTAATGACAGCCTAGAGAATGTAAAAAATATGGGAGCCACATATCTACTGAAGGTTTAATATACAGAATATATAAAGAACACCTACAACTCAGCAACAAAAAGACAAACAACCCAATTAACAATGGTCAAAATAATTGAATAGATCTTTCTCTAAAGAGGATATACAAATGACCAATAAACACATGGAAAGATATTCCCCATCATTAGTTATTAGGGAACTGAAAATCGAAACCACAGTGATATAGCACTTCACACCCAATAGAATGGCTAATACTTTTTTTAATGTAAATTAACAAGTTTTGGTGAAGATGGCAGAAATATGAACATTTTTGCAGTGTTGGTGGGAATGTAAAATGTTGCATTCACCATGGAAATGGTTTGGTGGTTCCTCAAAATGTTAATATAGAATTTCCACATGACCTGCAATCCATGTCTAGGTTTATAGCCAAAAGAATTGAAAACAGGAATTTGAACAGATAGTTGCACACCAATTTTCATAGCAGCATTGTTTTCGATACTATATCATAAGGTGGAAACATTCCAAATGTCCATCAATAGATGAATGTAAAAACAAAATGTGGTATAAACATTCAAGGGACTGTGATACAGCATGGGTAAATCTTGAAGACATCATGTTGAGTGAAATAATCTAGCACAAAAAAACAGAATTGTATGAATCATTTATATGAAATAAATGTAATATGTAAATTCATGGGGACAGAAAGTAGATTACAGAATACCAGGGGCAAGGGTTAGGGAAGGGAACATGGGGAGTTAATATTAATACTTGGGTGCAGAATTTCTGTATGGAATGATAGAGGCTTTTAGTAATGAATGGTGGTTTGGGTAGGACAAAATTATGTTTCTTATTACTGACATTGGATTTTTTACATGAAGGGGATTAAAATGGTAAATTTTGTGTTGTATATATGTTACTATAATAAAAATAAATAATAAAACTGACAAAACTAAAAAAAATAGAGACAAATGAAAACAAAACTCAGCATACAAAAACTTATGGGATATAGCAAAGGCAGTGCCTAGAGGGAAATTTCTTGCTATAAATACCTATATTAAAAAAAAAGATCTCAAATCAATAACCCAACTTCACATCTTGAGAAACTAGAACAGAGGTAAATGAAACAGAGAATTAAAAAATAATTGGGAGTATCAATAAAACTAACATTTGATTCTTTGAAAGGTATTAAAATTGACGAAATTTAGCTAGACTGACAAGCAAATAACTAAAATCAGAAGTGAAAATGATGCCATCTCTACTGACTGCAAAACTAAAAGGGATTACAAAATACTGCTGTGGATATTTGTTATGTCAATAAATTAGGCATTCTAGATGAAATGTTCAAGTCCTGAGATATAAATTAGATAAACTGACTTACAAAGAAATAAGAAATCTCAACAGACCTATAACAACTACAGAGATTGAATCAATATTCAACGACCTTTCAACATAGAAAAGTCCAAGAGCAGATATGTCATTCGTGAATCCTTTCATTTTTTAAAAAATTGGCATAAACCCTTCTCTTGAAAACAAGCCCAAGCCCTCATCCTAATATAAGGAAACACTAGAGGAATCTGTGCTAATACTTCACTGAATGTGACTCCTAGAAAATATGGATACAGCAGTGATGAGAAGAGAAAAACCAAAACATGGTCTGATAGTAAACTGACACTATACTATCCTTGGAGGAAAAGGCAATATCCTAAAAGTGTTAAAGTTCACCTGGATAGTAAAAAAAGAGGAATGGCATGAAATATTTTCTTTTTAATTCTAACTTCATAAAAGTATAGTTATGCTATAGTAACACCTAACCCTCTTGGTGGGCATTATACCTCTGAGCCTTCAATGTCACACCTGTCTAGACACTGAAAATCTTTGCTATTTTCAAGGTATCCTCAATGTAAATGAACAATTGGTTTTGAGCCCATTCATTCACTGAATAAACATTGATCCAGCCTTCTGCATGTCTGGCCCTGTGCTGATTACTGAGGATACAGAGTGAACAGAACATTCAAGTTTCTCACAGTCTAGAAAGAAAAAAACAGAAAAATCTTCAATATGGATATCTTGAGTAAAGTTTGAAGAGTGCAAGAACTGCTATTAGATGCAGGAGAGGGTCATTTAAGTAAAGTGATGAGACAACTAATGTTAATGGGAGATGGTACCTAACTTGACCCCTAAAAAATAATGAGGTATTAACTGGTCAAGTGTTTCACAATCACACTGATGAACTCAATTCCCCAGTGGTCTTCTATAAATATGAGATTTGTAGGTCCCACTGCAGATCTACTGAATACAGACCCATAAGGTTGGGTAAATGGAAAACATATTTACATATTTTTGAAAAATCCTCAAGTGATCCTGAAGATCACTTAGAGCATTGAATCACTAGCTAGAAAAATGAGAGGTAAAGGGCATTAGTGGAGCAGAAGCAGGATAAGGAAGATGTGGATGACTGACTGAGCCATGCATACTTGGGGAATTGCAGGTAGGTCAGGCTGGTTGTCATGAAGAATGTGAGTAGGAACATGGTAGGATAAAAGACTAAAGGGAAGGCAAGAACCTAGTAAAGTCCACCTATGCACTTGACATATACTAGGTGCTGGGTAAATACTTACCAAATGAATGAATAAATGAATGGATGGATGAGTCATTAAAGACTTATGTGCCTTGGCATAAAGTTTTATGTTTATCATGAAGTTTATGCAGAACAAATGCCAGATTTCAAGCAGGGGAGTAAAGTTTTAGATTTACTCAAACGGAACACCATACTAAAAAGACAACGCAGCTCATACACGTTTCTAATGACATATTGGAGCTGGAGCCACCACTTATAAGCATTGGTTGCCTAATGCTTATTAATCTTTCATTTAGTGTGCTTAAACTCAGTACAACTGCTAATAATAAGTCCCTAAAACCACTGAAATAAGATTCTAATCTAATACAGAAGGACTGATTGTCCTAATTTCTACCTGTTATGAAGACCATGACATGCACCACAGGGGGAAAATAATCACCTTAATTTTCTGACATTGTAATGAATAATTTAAGCATATAAATGATAGTCTGAATATTTTATTTTATAATGGAGCATATAGTCTCTTTTGGTTTTGACAGCATGCCTTTGTTATTATTTTTTTAAATTTAATCTTTGAAATGCTGTACCTTGGAAGAATACTTAGCTGACTGCAAAAGCAGGAAAAAAAATTCTCTTCACTACCCATGAATAGGAGGAAGGGGAAAAAAAACAGGGAGAAAAGTAGAAGGAAAGCAGAAATGACAAGAAGGAGTCACAGGTATTTTTTTTTTTAATTTTTTTATTTTTTATTGACTTTGTAATAATATTACATTAAAAATATATATGTGAGGTCCCATTCAACCCCACCCCCCCACCACCCCTCTCCCCCCCCAACAACACTCGTTCCCATCATCATGACACATCCATTGGATTTGGTAAGTACATCTTTGGGCACCTCTGCACCTCATAGACAATGGTTCACATCATGGCCCATACTCTCCTCTATTCCATCATGTAGGCCCTGTGAGGATTTACAATGTCCGGTGATTACCTCTGAAGCACCATCCAGGGCAGCTCCATGTCCCGAAGATGCCTCCACCTCTCATCTCTTCCTGCCTTTCCCCATACCCTTTGTCCATTATGTCCACTTTTCCCAATCCAATGCCACCTCTTCTATGTGGACACTGGATTGGTTGTGTCCATTGCACCTTTATGTCAAGAGGAGGCTCAGATTCCACCTGGATGCTGGATGCAATCCTCCCATTTTCAGTTGTAATCACTCTAGGCTCCATGGTGTGGTGGTTGTCCTTCTTCACCTCCATCTTAGCTGAGTGTGGTAAGTCCAATAAATCAGATTGTAGGTGCTGGAGTCTGTTGAGGCTCAGGATCTGGCTATTACATTGTCAGTCCAGAGATTCAAATCCCCTAAATATATCTTAAACCCCAACATTAACTGCACCTCCAGCACATTAGCATGAAAGTCTTATGAAGGGAGATCCCATCTGAGTCCAGATTCATCACACATAAAAGTCACAGGTATTTTTGAACCTTCACTAATCTACTTTCAACCTGTCTCTGGAGCCTTGGTGTGAAGGAGACACATATTTGATTTATTTATTTGGGATGACTCCCTACCCTTGACCAAATCCTTGTAAGGATTTGGAAGCTCAAGAAAGCAGATGCCAGAAAGGAATGTAAAATTAACTCAGGACCCATAAGTAAGTGAAGGGATTTAGGAGCATAGAATCCTACAAACCAAACCGAATCAGGCCCAGAGCCCTGGATATTATCCTCCACAAACTCTTAACTATCTTCAAGCCTTGAGTTACCTGGGAAAATATGAGTTGCCATTAATATTAATATCAACCCACCCATTTAAGATAAATCCCAAACTTGCTATTATTTCATGAAAGGCCTTTTTTATGTACTGCATTTTTTTTTTATTTAAAAATTTTTAAAGTATATCATTCATACATGAGCATAAATAAACAATAAGTGTATAGTAAATGTTATGAACTTACAAAATAAACATGAGATATCATCAAAATGTTCCTATTGACTATAAACCATATCTTATATTTGATGTGTTTTCCCCCAACCCATCCTATTATTAACACCATGTTTTATATGGGTTACAGTTCATGAGAGAACATTATCATCTTTAATCTGTTAACCACATGATTCCCTGTGTTATACAGTTCCATGCCTTGTATAATCCTTTCAAAGTGTATACTCAGTGGCTTGTGTTTTCATCACAGACTTCTGCTATCATCACCTTGGTCTTCAAAATTTATCTCAGTCCTCATTTACCACAAGATTAGTTGGATGCCCTTCTACTTGCTTCCACAGTACCTGGTGATATTGCAGATCGATGTATTTAATTTATTTGTCTCCTCTTTTCTATTCTAAGTTAGGGCTAACTAGAGCAATGCCTTTAGGGTATAGGCAGATGATACAAAGTGTTGAGCAGGTAGGTGTAATAAATAGAGAATGGGATCAGTGAAGTGCTATAGACTTGGAGATGGCACGTTCTTCAGAAAAATTTTAAAAGTTTTCCTTATCAATTTGCTAGATAAGCAAAAACGTATTTGTAAGTCAAATATAGATTGTTTCACAACTACTACAAATCTTTGAGCTCACATTTCATAATTTATTTTGTGTCTTCATCTCATAACAAAGAGACTGGCACAATGGAGGATTACAGAATGCTGACGAATTTTTAAAAAATTTGAATGGATGAACTTATTCCTGAACTATCTATAGGCTTTTGCCTATAGTGGAGCATCTGAGAGGTGCTACCAAAGGATGACCCAAGTATGTAAGGTAAATAGTACCAGATACACATTTAGCACCTTGGATATAGAAGTTATAAAACTTGAAGTTTTAAAATATAACAAGTTCTGAACTACATATATACATATGTGTATACATACAGACACACACATATATATACACACACATATGTCTATATAATAGGACTTCTAATTTTGAAATCATTAGTATTTATTATTAAGAGGGTTTCTTTGGTCATAATCTTCCTTACTGATTAATTTGTATTTTTTAAAGACAATTTTAGAAAAATCACAATACAATTCAGCCTTTTGGAAAGAAGGGCCAACATTATTTTTACTTTTTTACTTACCAACATCATAAAAGAATCAAGATACTCCCCATGAAGTTCATGATCTCAGGTTCTGATAATCAGAATTTTGGGAACGTGCAGGCCCATATTTCTGTGCAGCAAGCATGTGCCATACCTAAGCAGCAGCTGCCTATTTTAGTGGATCGTGTGTCTTCAGTTGGCCATAGTAGGGCGTTGTCCTAGTTGACATTTTCATCAGACTTTCATCACTCGTTCTTTCTTGGTAAAAAATCTGCTCTGAAGTCAATCCATTTCACTTACCCATATTACTTGTCTAGCTCATGCCCTGACCTTTTTTTAATAGCATATTCCTGAGACTACATTTCTTCATTTATTTCAACAGATATTTGTTGAGACTTGAGACTTCATTATGTGATAGACTCTGTACTTGATACTGGTATTACAAAGTTATAGTTATTAAAAAAAAAGTTATAGTTACTGTGTCCAAGGTCCCACAGACTAATGAGAAGTCTCATTTGCAGCCAAAATATAAAACATTGTTTTAAGCAAAACTATAGGAATAAAGACCGCTAATGAAGCTCAGAAAGATAAACAAATACAAAGGAATGAAGACAGAATAAACCTAACATATGGCATATCTGCTTAATTTGTTTTCCTAGCATCCTCACTCCCTAAATCAGAGTAAGCATTCAGCAAACATTTTTTAGAGTGTGAATGAACTGATGAAGTCCTGCTAGAGACATACACATAAACACCTAACCAATATAAGACAACAATGATAATAAAAGTTCTCTCACTCAAACCATTTTGTGGTACATCTACCAGAATGACCATTAGACTAGAGCAGAATTTCCTAATATTTATAAATTCCCTGCCATCATATTGATCTTCACTAAATCCGTAAACCATCCACAAGTACCTTTAAGTGTATGTACTTTTTTCCTTAAACTTACTCACTTTAAAGAAGATTTCTATCATCATCGTAAATTAAAAAACATTAAAATAGATAAAATAAAATATTATTGAATTCTAATTGGAAACTAAACTGAAGGCTGAACAAGTGCTAAAGTGATGTTAACCACATACTAGCAAAATTGAAAAGTATGAAAATGGAGCCTACTTATGACAGCAACAAATGGACCAAAGAACAGAAAATTGAGTGAGTGAATGTTATTTAAGCTGGGTCATTTGTACCATTTTAAACAATTTCAAATACCACCAGGGACGTGCAACTCACATTTTGCAAAAGTGGGGCCAAATAAAGCCAACTGATCTAACCTCACATGACCTTTACATTTTTCTATTTTATCATCTTGGCTCTTATTTTTCCTTTTCTGAGAAAGGTATCTACTGCTGAGAAAGATAGTAATAGTGGAGTGTTATTCAGGTGAGTACAGGTCTGTTTTCCTTTTCTCCTTCTAAAGAGTGTCCCTGAACAGAAGGAAATGCACAGGTGTAAGTACCTGTGTCGATGGCAGCAGAGGAAAGGTAAAGCAATTACTCTACTAAGGAATGTTTATACTTTCCTTTTCCACATTCAGTTATTTCATAAGGTAGATATTGCATAGATTATTTTATTTCTCATTATTTTAATTTATTCACATTATTTAAAACAAAATTTTAAAGAAAAAAGTGGTTTTCTTTAAGCAAACACTTCGCTAGAAGCATTTCCTTGTCCTCAAGTCCATGGCCAACTGCAGTCATAAAGGCTAGGCAGCTGAATTAATTCAAAGATTGAATGAAAAAAATAAAGCAGATGGTTAGTTCTACTGTTAGTAGTACTAGTTAGGTCTACAGAATGGATTGTTTATGAAAGTAATCAAGTCAAGGGCAATGAGGTTCACTTACATAGCACACACTGCCCTCAGACTACTTACTGATGTTTGGTTATTTTTTTTGAAGCTCGCTCTTCCTGTTCATTTTAATCAATTTTCAGAAGTAAGGAAATATTAAGATTAGAGGAAGAAGGGAGTAGATAAGATTATGCTTGATAGAAAGCTCAAAAGACACAGAATCATGCAGACCCTAAGAGAGGGAATGACACCTCCAAGAGGGGACATTTACTCAAAGCAACTTGCCATTGGCTGACAACAAAAAGGTGACAGCAGCCCAAGCAGACGCTTCTTTATTTCTTATTTCTAGATTGTGATAGATATGGATGGCTTGTGTAGATTGAAGCTATGACATTTGGCCCTTGCTCATGCAGCCACTGTGAATACATTGCAATGACTTCGGCAAGCACTGTGCATGGTGGATTTTCATAAAACACTATACACAATGGATTTTCTATAAACGTCTATCTTTGGTAATGTGTGTTCGCAGGCAAGTATTGTGAGTTCATCTCCTGGACAGGATGCCTCAACTCTGTATGCCAATACTTCCCCTGCTACTATTACAAAATAAAATAAAATTTAAGGATATCCATGTATATCTCAAAAAATTTCATTTTTTTCCACAACTTATTATACCATTTTCATACATGCTTTTTTGATATTTCCCTTAAGTTATTCAAGTAAATAAAATGACTAAATATACATGGAGCACACAGTGAGCCTTAATGTGTTCTCAATACATGAAAATTTGTTTTGAAGTTCAGGGAGAAGTTTAAAATTTGACTTACAGCATACAAACAAAACTTAAATAATCAAAGAGAAAGTTTAGGCATAAAACATTTTAAAATATTCTCTCATACACATAAGGGCATTATTTTCTTCAAAAGAGATAGTTTTTATAATTTTCTTCAAATACTTCCTTACTTTCACTACATATGGAAAAATTCAGTCTACAACTATCTCTTGGAGAGAGTACTTTCTTAAACATAAAGCTACAATCAGACTACAAATTGTCCAAGAAATCGTACCAAAGATGCGATTGACTAAAACAACTGACTGATAAGACATATACATGAAGCAAATATCTCTCCAAGGCTTTTCCTTCAGAAATTCAAAAGATCTAAAACTTCGCCTTGAATGCTAAAATGTTAAGGAATTGTTCTAATTCTGTGATTTAAACAAACATAGAAAGGAACTCAAAATACTATATTTACATAAAATTGTTGTAGAATTTGAGAGAGGTTCGATTATTTGCGTATAGAAAGGCCAGGACTCAGGAATGATTTTTGAAGGAAAAATGATTTATTGATGGCTGGCTGGACTCAGGAGCTTTCTGTTTTAAACCCAAGCCCGGAATAAGATATCTGAGTTCTTTTCATACGGAGAGGAAAGGCCAAATGGTCCTTTTGTTTCAGTTCTCAATAGGATTGAATTAGCATATATCTTCCACATCCTAGGTAAGCTTTTAGCATGGACTTCATACATTCTAGATAAGCTTTTAGCACATTTGGTTTGCATTTTCCCTGAATATTTAAAGTTTATAGAGTATGCATTGATAAACTGTTTCCTGGGGCTGGAGTCGTTGCCATTGTTACCAAGGGCAGGGCTGCAGCCTCTCACCATCCCACACCCACAAGTCAGGACAGACACTTAGGTTAAGGTTATCTCCGAAGAGACAAAGAGCCTCCCACCCATAGCCACATCATTTCCCCCCTTATGCCGAAGCTTTACTTGCTAAGCTTTGGCATAATTATTGTTGGAGCTATGAGGTAGGTGGCTGTGTGTTATTTTGATTGATTACTTATCAATTTTTAGTGTAGCATCCAGGATCCTGTTTTTAGAAGTTTAGAAGTTTTTATTCTGGACAGCAGAATCCTGGGGCAGGGCCCCCCTGCAGTCATCCTGGGGCCACCGGCGCTCACGTGGATTTCCAGTCAGGCTGCAGATCCATCTATTAATTTTGTTTTACCCTTAAAGAGTTTACACCTTTAATCTTAAAGGGGTGCTGAAGGGAGATGATCTCTTTTCTGTAACTGCTTTCTGCTGGCTATGGGCTGTAGTCATTGCCTAACAAGTTGTAAAACTCTTATTTTATTTTAACTGGAGGAAGATGGATCTGGCATTCTGTACGAAGTTGGATGAAATTTTCATATGGTTAGTAAGATGTTCACTCTGAAAGAAACAAACAATTAAAAATTTGGAATATCCATTTTTAAGAGAGGACATTGGATTACAGAGGTAGACAAGGTTAGGTGCTTATAAACATGGCACCCCTTTTTAAAAGCTGATGGGAACAGTATATATATATATATATTTTTCTTTCTCTAAGGTATTTTTAGAGAGAAATTGCAATAGATACTTAGCTTTGTTTTGGAGACACATTTCAGACTGTTTAATAATTGGCACTCATGTGTTTTGTTAGATGCTCCTGGTGAACTGGCACCTTTTGGACAATTGGTTTCATTCAGGATTAGTGTACTAAGATGGAAATTTTCTTAGATTTAGCTGTGGGAGTGGATCAGAACTACAGAATAAATTTTTTTTATATTTCAGCTTTAATTGTACAATTTCTGATAATTTTGACTGTTTAGTAGGTGACCCATTATTAGCAAGCAAGCCTCATTTTTGTTATACAGTAGAGTACACTAGAATAGTAAGTTGGCTGAGCCTGGCTAAGACCGTTACCTTATTTTATAGACATGTTTATTAATTATTTAGAAAATAAAGTTACAAGGATTTTAACATGTCTAATATACTTTTGTACCTGATCCAGAATAGAAAAGATAACATTATAATTATTAGGCATATATTTAGTACAGGATAAAAGTATAGCACTTTAATATTAATTAATGTATTAGGATTCTGAGCTGCAATTAACAGTTTTAAATTTCAGGATTGTAATACTTTACATGTTATCTCTCCATGGGAGCAGGCCAAAATGCCAATTGTGTTTAAATTTTACTTATAGTGTCCTGGTATCATGGCTCCATTTAGCATGTTTTTCACAGTGAGCAAGTCACAGCATCATTGATCCTAGAGAGAGTTTCCAGTATTCTACCAGCCTAGTGCATAGTGCTCTCTGGCACTATGGAACAGTGCTAGTCTGGAGGCGATATCCATTGTACACTTGGCTGTACCGAGTCATCATTGGCTGCTGCAGGAGCTTGAAACTGCAGTGTAGTTTCCATTGACTTCAGGAGCAGAACCAGAGGCTGATATATCAAATATTTCTAATTGAGGGGTCAGTGACCAGCCTAGCCAATAACTCACATGGAGAGGCAACCTGTAATGTATTCAAGGTCTGGTTTGAATGCACAAAAGAGTTTGACAATGTTAAAGTTTATTCCTTGTTCTTATATATATTTTAAACAATTTAATGCAACACATCATTTATCAATTGACTGTTTAACTTATACAATTTTACCATTAAGATAATAGTAGGTATTTTACTTTAGTAATAGAGGGAAAAAACTATATTTCTTTGTTAATTTGAAAGCAGAAAATTCCCAATAGAATCAAGATAACTTTTTATTACTACTTACTTAAATATGCACCTCGCAGTGGCCTTCAGACAGGTTTTATTATCACAAAGTTATTCTTTGCCACCAATACCAATACAAGTTTTTAGTTAACAATGACTTCTAGAACTAGAATTATTTAAATATTTTCAGTTTGGAAGATGTTTTACAAACTCTTTATAATTGACCTCAACCACATTGACTAGTTACCTTATGTTTAAATAAACTTATTAAATTACAATTACTAACCAAAGAAATTTACTTTATTTAAGAGAGCATACTACAATCTTTTTCTTTAGCTTAATTTTATTAAGGTAAACTTACAATTTTTATTACTCTAAAGATTTTGTACATATAATGTTAATTTAGTTTATAAGTTAACTATGGGAGATTGCACTCAAGCTAAATAAAATTGAAACCATTATAGTTTATGCAAGGAATGTTCTCTTTTTTTCTTTACAGGAAGCTAAAACCTTTTTTTTTTGTTTGTTTAAGTTATGAAAATGAATAATTTTTAAAAGCATACTGACTACCAGGTTTCAAAACACATTACACAATAACCTAATTTGTTTAATCATAATCCAGGAAAGATCGCTCCATAGTTTTTATGGACTTTTCTTTACTTATTGAAATTTGTCAACAGAGCCACTAATTACCTTTATTTTATGGCTGACAAAAAGTTTAAACTGGGAAATTACAGGGCAAACTGATTCTTAATTCCCTAGCCTAGTAGATAGGTTTAATCTGCCACACCTAGTCTTGCCTTCAAAGCTCTTGCAAAGAGGAGGCCCTTTCCCAAATGTTCCTATAATCAGATTTTTACATGATTTTTCATTCTGCTTGGTCTAATTTGGGCTCCAAGAATATTTTTTCACATATATAACTGCATATTTAATTTTTAACAATTTGAATAGAGCTCTTTTAGGAATTTTGACTTGTTAATTTGATATTATCCTGATGTATGAAGACATACATTGAACAAATGGGCAGACACAAATAGTTAGACACAGAAGCACAACTTATTGAAGTTACTTATAATTTGCATTATTTTATATACTGTTTAGCTTAATTTGGGTTCCAGAAATATATATTACTTATATAACTGCATATTTAACCTCAACAATTTGAGCAAATAGGCAGACATGAATAGTTTGACACAAGAACAACTTTAGTTACTTAAAACTTCCATTTTTTACAAAATAAGTGTGACTGCAAAACATTTCAAAGACTCCTGAAACTTTTCTTAATTTGCACTATGACTGTGCAGTTTTGCACAAGAATTTTGTTTCTTAACTAATGGCTTGTAACCAAAATGTTCCCAATGCTTTAGCACCATTTTCTTTTGCTTCAGAACCTTATATTTTACCTTGAATTTAGCAGAATTTTGATAAGCAACAAGATTAATTCTATGTATATTTACAGAAGCTATTTGAAGCCTCAGGGAGACTGGTTTCTCTCATGAATTGCCACTATTAGGAACACTGATAGTCAAGGCAGGAGACTTCTTTTTTTCCCCTACTCCTTGGGAGATAATAAAATCTCGAGTGGTCATTTAACCCCAAGGGCTAAGAATTCCACCAGGCAGCAATTTAGTTTACACTTGGATTCATGAGAGAATGCAGGGTTACTAATACCAGTAGGACAGGAGCTGTTATGAAATAACCATAGGCAAAAGCAAGGGGTGAGGCTAGGTTTGAAGTAACCATAAATGAAGGTAAGGTTAGTTTAGAATTTACACTTACAATAATAGTTTCAGGCTAAATTCACCCAGTTATAATTTCAGTTATTATCTTCCCATTGTTTTATAATATAAATGCATCCATAAATGATCTTAACTCTTAGTTATAGTTTTTATTATTTTTTTAACCTTAAGGTGAATTGGATACCTTTATTAATTAAGCTACAAGAATTTTATTGGTAACAATTCTATGAAGTCCTGCCTTTTCTTAGTAATGGAGCAAATTCTCATCTGCAAGTTATGCATTTAATTTACCAGCAAGAGAGTATTGGCATTTAAAGATTCATTTTAAACTATGTTTTTACCTTTTTACCATGAATTCTTAGATGCCAGCAACTGACAAAAGCTAAACATAGATTCCAAAGTGTCATTTCATTTCTTTTTTTTTTCTTTTTCCTCGGTAGTCTCACAACCCTGAAGTTCTCATCCAGACCATTGAAAAGGCTATCAAGTGATTAGAGGTCTATTGTTTCAAGTGATAGCCTCCTTTCTTCAGACGAGTTTACAGTTTTAAAACATTCCAAAGTATTTCTACAGTCTTACAGAGAGAGAGATTTGGAAAAGTAAAGAACCTGAGCAGAATGCAAATATATTTTGGCCTTGACACCCTAGGGAGGGAACTTTACTGCATTTATTTTGATTCTGCTTTTCATCCCCTTCACTCCCCCCCTCCCCGGTCCAGGCAGTCGGGTGCACAGTGGTCAAATAGGAATGCGGTTTATGAATAGAAGGTGTGGACTCACTGGAAAGGGGCAAGCTGCTCTCCCCTTTCCAGCTTTCTACCAAAATGGGCAGACAGAACTTACTCAAATTCGGCACTCCTCCCGGGGACCCAGCCACCCTAACTGGGGCAGCCCCAACAGACCCGGGTGCATGGCACAGACACAGATGGCCTCCAAGCCCTGGCAAAGGTGCGAACTCAGACGAGGCAGCACAGCATGTGCAAACATCCAGACTCCGTAGTTTTGCACCATAATCAATTCACCCCCTTTCCAATGGCAAGGGAGGGTTCCAGCTCAACTAAATTCCACCACTTTACATAACCACACAACTCAAACACCAGCACTGAGCTGACAGCCAGAAGCATGAAGATCATTAATCTGACCCACAAGTTCTTTATATATATACATTTTTCAGTATGGCTGCCAGGCAGCCATCACAAACCTTAGAGAGAACACTTAACAGTAACATCTGATATAAAGACAATTCATTCACAGTTCAGCACCATAACAAAAGATTCCAGCTAGACCTTTTTCACTGTTTAACTTTATACCCAGACCAAGCTTCACTAGAAAAGCTGATCTATTTTCCTGTAACCAAGTTTTTTAAAAATCCAGACCAATTTCCAGGACATTAGGACTCAAACCTATGAACAGCCCTTCCTATTAAAATCAAGTCTCCACTCTTTCAGTGGATACACCAATACCAGATTCTAACATGCAGTTAGACAAAACCAAAACACCAGGCTTTTCCCGGTTTTTCTCCTTTTTCCAGACCTAGAGAGAAAGGCTTCCCCCCAAATTTCTGGAGCTACCAGGGTTCTCTTGGGAGGTGATCAGCCTCCATTCCTAGCAATTAAAGTTAGGGCCTTCCAGACTGTGCTCACCCGGGGAGTCTTACCTTCTTCCATGTTCGGAGTTCTTTTTCGTTCCCAGAATCTTTCTCTTCAGACCTTCTATTGTCCTTGATTTTTGCCGGGAAGATTCTGGTGGAGCCCACATCTTTTCTGGATTAAACTTAATCCAGGGGGGCCCAGATATGGGGTTCACCCAAGTCCTCTTGGCTTCCTCGGGGACTTGGAAGGGGCAGCAAAATGCTACTGTCTCTGGCCTTCGTTTGCAATCCTGGACAAGCATCCAAAAATGTTGTAGAATTTGAGAGAGGTTCAATTATTTGCATATAGAAAGGCCAGGACTCAGGAATGATTTTTAGAAGGAAAAATGATTTATTGATGGCTGGCTGGACTCGGGAGCTTTCTATTTCAAACCCAAGCCCCGAACAAGGTTTTTGAGTTCTTTTTATACAGAGAGGAAAGGCCAAATGGTCCTTTTGTTTCAGTTCTCAATAGGATTGAATTAGCATATATCTTCCACATCCTAGGTAAGCTTTTAGCATGGACTTCATACATTCTAGATAAGCTTTTAGCACATCTGGTTTGCATTTTCCCTAAATATTTAAAGTTTATAGAGTTTGCATTGATAAACTGTTTCCTGGGACTGGAGTCATTGCCATGGTTACCAAGGGAAGGGCTGCAGCCTCTCACCATCCCACACCCACAAGTCAGGGCAGACAGCTTAGGTTAAGGTTATCTCCGAAGAGACAAAGAGCCTCCCACCCATAGCCCACATCAAAACAACTGCTTAAATACTCCCTTAAATCTTTGAAAACTTCGTCATTCTTTTTAGTGTGATGTGGTATATCTGAATGCTGGAACAAACTAAAGTCTAAAGCAGCAGAATATTTTTTTAGAGTAAGTGTTCTGTCTCCACAGGCAAAAATATGGTGCAATAACTCTGTGAATTGCAGTTTAAAATGTGTGTGCATGATGTATGTGAGAGCATACACACTTATGTGTGGATTTGAGTACATGCATTTATCTCTCTGGTCATTCATAAGGGGGTCTCACATTTATTAATTCCCTGCCATATTTTATCTATGAAATTTTGTTTATAATTATATAATTTCAGGTACTATATAACTTGACTAATCTTTAAATCCTCTACCCTCAACTCTCAAGAAATGAATTTGAGTTGGCATTACTCTTAGTCATACAGGAAAATATGGAAAGTTATAATGATTCTTTGCAGTAACTGAATACTTGGTTGTGTAAAGCTTGCATGAATGAAAAAAAGCTAGTGCTATTTAGTGCATTTGAGTGATTTCATATGTTTTTATAAGTACTTGCTTTTCCTTGTATGCAGAATACCACTTAACAGGTTCTAGAACAATTAATGTTCTCACTTCATATTTTTTTAATTTATTTTTCATATTGAATTTCAGCAGAGGGAAGTTTCTTTAAAATATCTAAAGAATAAAATGTATTAAAATAAAGATACAATGTATCAATGCTTTCAGACAAGTGTGTGTATGGATATAATTTTCATAACTTATGTACTATCTTTGGCATTATAGGGAAAAGCCCTATAAATTCAGTGTACCTTTTGATTAATAATGAGGAATAACTGTAAAATGTCTAGTAAAATAAAAAGAACAGCCAACTTAACAACCTCAAAAATTTATTGTTTAATATGTATAAGATGCCAGCAATGTTCAAGATGAGTTATTACTGAAGAAATTTATAAGGGTCAATTTGTTCCCAGCACTTCAAGAGAGTTCAGATAATTTAATTTCACTGGCCTGATAGATATAACATAGTTTCTCATTCTTTATTCAACTTCTGTCCCTGAAAATTGGTTTGCAACTACAATTACAGCCAACTTTCTGTCAATCTTCGCTCCTTTTCTAGGTTTGACAAACCTGTCTAGCATAGAGACTAGAAGTTGATTTGAAAGAGATAAGAGTCACTGTTGAACAATGAGTACTGATCTGAAAATAATGGCTATGTATAAGGGAAGTAAGAAAGTACTTCTCAGATACAATGCTACACTATGAGAGTTGGGTACAATAATATCTATCCAGGATAGAGGTGAGCTATCATATAAACACTTTATTTTATAATGAGAGCAAAGGATACACAGATACCTGATTTGTCCAAGATAGCAAAGCTAGTTGTTACAGGTGATGTGACTGGGTATCTTGATTTAGAGGATTGAACCCTTTTCCAATAAAACAGTAGGGTGACCATCTGCTTAGTGTGGCTATCTGCTGAAAATTAGTTATGTTTATATATAAGCATTCAGTCACCCAATGAAAATATATCTGAAATCTTTTTTCCCCAAAGCTAAGTCCTAGAAGTAAAAAGTGCCTAAGAGGTTTTTTTTAATAACTCATTCTCTTTTTTTAAGATTTATTTATTATTTATTTTATTTCTCTCCCCTTCCTCTCTCACCATTTGTCTGTTCTCTGTGTCTATTTGCTGCATGTTCTTCTTTGGCTGCTTCTGTTGTTGTCAGCAGCAAGGGTCTCTGTGTTTCTTTTTGTTGCGTCACCTTGTTGTGTCAGCTCTCTGTGTGTGCAGCACCATTCCTGGGCCGGCTGAACTTTCTTTCATGCTGGGCAGTCCTCCTTATGGGGCACGCTCCTTGTGCGTGGGGCTCCCTATGCGGGGGACACCCCGGCAAGTCAGGGCACTCCTTGCGCGCATCAGCACTGCATGTGGGCCAACTCCACATGGGTCAAGGAGGCCCAGGATTTGAACTGGACCTCCCATGTTGTAGATGGACACTCTAACCACTGGGCCAAGTCTGCTTCCCTGTCTAAGAGTTTTGACTAGCCTTAGGGTGTATATACAAGCTTATAACATTTCAGGTAGAATGTAGTACACAGAAGGGAGCAAAATTCATCTTTGAGCTTGAAAATAAAAATTTAAAATTCCAAAGAAAAATGTCAATTTTGAGTTAGTGAACCAAATAACAATTTATTTTATTTTTCCACATTCAGTTCAAATGGACTTACTTTTCCTTTTTTCTCATGTATTTGTATTTTACTGCATGAAATAATATGGTGTCTTAGATTTGCTTTAAAATATTCAAATGTGGGTTATGTGGGAAGAGTGAGTGGGAGAATAGCTGAAACAAGAGTGATGATGGGTACATATGAATGCAAGATACCATTCTCTCTCTGCTATTATATAAATTGAAATATTATCATAATAACGAGTGAAAGTATTTATTTCCCCATTTATTTTAATATTATTCAGGCTGTTTTTAACCAAACTTAGAAGCCTATGAGAATAACCTTAAAATAAGCATAGTTCCATTCTTTGGCTCCCATCAAATTTTCCTAACTTCCTTCCTCTCATGATAGGTTCTTTTTGCCTTCATCTCTTAAAGTGACCCCTGACACAGAGACAATATAAAGGTTTTCTTAGGTCTAGCTTTTGGTTTTTATTTTACTTTATTTTTCATGTTTTCCAAGTCTAAGGGAACATAAATGATGCATGCTCTACCCACTCTTAGAATCATTCAGAGGTTCAGAGAGATGCTGGAGATGAAAGAGTTTTGCAAACTGTGTAGAGTTAAAAAAAATGTCAGTCATCTTTAGGATAATGATGATGATGATGACGATGATGATGAGTGCACCTAAATGTTTTTTTTTTTCATCTTAAAAAGCCACCTGCATGAGCAATTAAGCTTCTTATTAAATCAGTGTTGATGTTGACCAATTACTTATAGTAATGTAGTAAATCAGTAGAATTCTGATAATGACCTTCATTTATATTCTGTGAATATTAGTAAACTTCACATCTACATTTTAATATTTATTACACCAGTCTAAAAAAAAAGAAATGTCCTTTTATCAGTCCTCAAGATAGAATGTGACCCTCATTTTAATGTTGCAGTATTTTGTTTTAATTCTAGAGTACTTTTGGTTAATTAAGAGGTCAGAGACCCTCTGTGAAACAACATTAATTATGGGACTGAAAATCCTAATACCAATAATGATTTTATTTTCTATTTTGATTCTTGTCCGTAGGTATCAATTTTTTAAAACATTTTTATACATTCCTGTATGGGCTACTGATAGTCTTTTCTCAAGGTAAAAAAGTAAAAACAAAAAAAAACAACAAAAAAAAAGCCCACAACTTTCCTTCTAAGCACACATGCATCGCCCAATTTTCTTTCTGAATAACCAGAATCCCTTTATGAAACTAAATTAAAATAAGAACAAGTCGGCAGTGCCTATGATATAATGTGTCAATCCTTTTTATAACCTTTAATACTATTTTACATGATATGAGGTAACATGAAGAGCCCTAATATGTATACTTCACAGTGAGATCATTTATTTCTAATTTTAAAAACACTAAGAGAAGGGTTATTAAAGTTCATATTTAAAATGTATTAATATATATTAGGAAACAAAGTAAGACTATTAAGGGAGATGAATTAGAGTCAAAATAGTAAGACAGTGTCAAAGTTAGATTACTCAACTCATAATTAGCTCCCAAAAAGTGAGTAGGATTTTTAAAAAATCAAAATTAAATAACTTGAGAAGAGTGACTCAGTTCATATATTATAGTTACTGATTAAAGTTTGAAGAAAATTAATATAACTTTTCTTGCTTTGCAATCTTGTAATTTACTTTCTTTTTTGAAATATTTTAAATTATTTATTAAAATATTTCAGTATACACAAATTACTATGGCATAGCATATTTTTTCCATATTTGCATTTCATATATTTTTTAAAAATTTATAGATAATAGCAAAACCATCACCCTCCTTCTCATTCTCCTTCTTCCCTAAAGTAATCATAGCCTGATAACAGCATGCTCATGTGTTTATACTTTTATCATATATATGACTATTGACTATAGTGTTTATAGTATTGTTTTGTGTGCTTTAAATGTTATGTGAGTGACTTCATATTGTGTACACATTTTCTAGTTTATATCTTCCTTGTACATCTTCATTTTCTAAGTTCCCCCAAATCATAAGAAACCTCACAATAAAATTTTATGGCATATTCAGCTAGTTCTAATTATCTAATACATCTCAAAAATAACTCTCTTTCCTGTCACCTTTTTATCAGAAAAGATATTTGAGGATATGAAACAAAAAATTAATATAAACATTTGTCATTTGTGATCTTTACCCACAGCCAAACTATCCTAGCTTTCACAGTCCAGTAACCTACTCCTTGACTGTCTTCTATGAAACATCATGAAGGTGATAAAGGAATACATTAGGTGAAAAAATATTAGGCTCCAACTAGATGCACATAACTATGTCAGTTACTCAGAATTATTAATTAATTTATTTATTCTCTGAACTTGGTAAAAGAAGTGTATATATAGAGGTAGATCTAATACCTGCTTAATTCATTTTCATTACATAGTTGAACGAAAAAGGCAGAGAATCCTTCAGCACCAGGGAGGTTCATCCCTAGGAGTCATGACCCATGCTGCAGGAAAGGAAATGCATTTATATGCTGAGTTTGGCTTAGAGAGTGGCCACACTTAAGCAACATGGAGGCTCTCAGGAGGCAACTCTTAGGCACCTTGCAGCTCTAGGCCTAGTTGAAATTTCAAGCACACAGGCTCATACGCATAGTCATCAGTATCAAGGGCCCATCATTGGCCCTTCTTCTCTGGTCTTAGCCCTTGTACTTGGGGGATTGTTGCTGCTCCACTGGGGAGTACAACAGAGTTTCCCAGAATGGGAACCCAGCACTCCCTCAGTTGTCATGTGATACTCTATCTGCCAAGCACCAGCTGGTGATACAACTAGAAAAAGGCCTTGAATAAAGGGTGAAATGGTAAAGACAAATGAGTTTATATGGCTAAGAGACTTCAAAATGAGTTGGGGGTCATCAGAGGGGTCATGTTTTCACACATCTCAGCAGGATCTCAGAGACAGTCAAAGTAGATACAACCCCAGGTAGTGGTGCTACTGAGGACTACAGAGACACCAAAGTCCTATGGTCATGACAGATGGTTCTGGAATTCAGTGCCTTGCCAGTGGGCCCTACTTTGGAATTTGTTCTTCTGAGTGTGATGGAGTTTGACTCAGATGTGACCTCTCTACGCATGCCTCCTGTCACTTTTACTGAATCTGTGATTGGTGCTAGGGTTGGTGTATGCTCAGGAGACTTGAATCTCTGGACTGTCTATGGGCCAGTTGGGCCTGGAGCCTCAGCAGAGTTGCAACACCTACTCTCCAGTTTGTTGGACTTACCCAGATCAGCTAACAGGGAGGTGATGAGAGTCAACCACCACACCAGGGAACCAAGAATGTCTACAGGTGCAAGCAGGAGAATTCCATCCATCAGCCATGTGGGATCTAAGTCCCTCTTGATTTAGAGGTGGAGTGGACATCGCCATACCAAGGTCCTCAGGATATGGATTAGAATGGACTTACTGCTATTCTAATATAGAATTATTGTGTGATTCTAACAATGGAAGAAATTATATCATTGATGTGGAGACAGTGGCCATGGGAGTTGCTGAAGGCATGGAGAAGGAAAAAAAGGTGTGATATTGGGGCATTATCAGGACTCGGTGTTGTACTGAAAGATATTGTAGGGACAGATACAGGACATTATATATTATATATCTCATCATAACCCACTGAATGGACTGGGAGAGAGTGTAAACTATACCATAAAGTATAATCAATGCTGTGTAGCAATGCTCCCAAATGTACTCATCATATGCAATGAATGTACCACACTAATGAAGAAGTTGTTGATGTGGGAGGAGTAGAGGTGTAGGGCGTGGGGTATATTGGAACCTTATATATATATTTTTAAATTTTTTTATTTTTTATTGACTTTGTAATAATATTACATTAAAAATATATATGTGAGGTCCCAATCAACCCCCCCCCCACCCCCCCTCTCCCCCCCCAACAACACTCTTATATTTTTTATTGTAACATTTTGTGTGATTTATGTATCTTTTAAAAAAAGATAACAAAAAAAGCAAAGAAATGAACTTACTAATTACAAATTCATACAATGCAAACGTTGTTTGAAAGTCAATTATTTGAAAGTTGACAGTTATTTGCCAAAAGTTACAATGTTATACACAATGTTTATGGTCTCTTCAATCCAAGAAAGTTACTAAACTCATTATGAGTCCAACATATAGAAAGGTATTCAAAGTATAGAAGGGCTACCAGAAAAGTCATGTTTACAGGAGTAATGCCATGTGATATTCAATATGATTTCCCTGGAACATTTACACCCCTGCAGCAACAGATCAAGGACATCTGTCCCACAGCCTCAGTCTCTGCCAAGCATCAGGAATATGAATCTTCCGGGGTTCAAATGCTGATACTGGTTAGTGGCACTGAGGATCAAGGATTCAGCAGGTTATTTGAGGATAGCAACTGGGGTGGTCAATTCTTTGAGGGCAGAAGAATTGAGGACAATTAAAGTAAAATTCAAGAATGGAGACTGCAGGAGAAAAGGCCTAAGTAATTATGAGTCTCAGGAACCCCTGATACCATGTGCCCCTATTCTGAAATCGTTTTCCAGTTACCTTCTTCCTTTTATTTCACTTCCTTCAAGCATCAGTCTAATGTTCCTTAATTCATTCTCTCATTCTTCTTCTCATTCTCATTCTCTTCTTTACCATTAGGGTAAAGGAATCAGTTTGATTGCATCACCCATTCCGGTATCTAATTAAGTGGATCATTTGGCCCAAACCTTCATAAATGAAGGATCTCAAACTTGACTTATGGTATTTCCAAATAAGGTTATGCATAGCCACAGGATACACTGGAAGTATTAAAAGAGGTTGAACATTGAAGTATACCTTAAATGTAAAAGTGCCACCATGTTTATAAGTTTATGCTACTCTTCCTTGTTTATTTATTTATTTATATTTTTAAAGAAGCTTTAGAATACATAAATATTACATCAAAAATATAGGGGAATCTCCATATACCTTATCCCCTCCCCTTCCCATACTTTCCCACATTAACAACATCTTCCATTAGTGTGGTACATTTTTTTAATTGATGAACACATATTGAAGCATTGCTACTAACCATGGAGGATAGTTTACATTATAGTTTACACTTTGCCTTAGACAATTTGATAGGTTTTGACAAAATGTATAATGGCTTTGTCATTGCAATGTCATGCAGAACAATTTCAATGTCCTGATCTCAAAAAAGGATGACTAAAGCCTGATCCTGTCTTAACTCTGAGAAGGCACGTTCACACGCTCCAATTCCTGAAGTTGAAAATAATTGCCCACTTGTGCTTTCTTGTAGTAATAGTTTTCCTGCTTAATTTTTCCCCCTTTTTTTGGTGTACACCTCAGAAGACAAAGTCCTGGCATGAATGTTATTGTTTCTTCTTATGCAACTGGGAAGGATACCACTAATTGTTGGGGGCACTTTTTCTTGCTGAGACTACATTTTGGCCTCAAACCTTTCTAAATATAGCACACCAAGGAGTCACTAAGGATTTATCAGTTAGCAAGTGAGATGAAATATATTTGTGACCTCTTACTTACATTCTATGGAAAAATCCAATCAGAGGGAGCTGCTAAAATGGATCTTTGAGTACACAAAAGACTGAAGATTTAATAATGCCTGAGAAGAGGGAGAAAAACAGAGACTCTGTCCCTCTAAGGGATTGTATCAAATGAACTGAGAGTGAGGGAAAATAGGGTGTAGAATAAAGCTGGGGTCATATGGTTGAACAGAGTAAATAGAATGTGGCATTGAAGATGCTACCCCAAGGCCTTAGGAGTGGGGAGGAGAGATAAAAGAAGAAATTTATTTTATTCTCCCCTGGACCCTCTCTTCCACAGTATGCTTATTCTTCCCAAGGTAACATTCCTTAGGCCAATCCTAAGAAAGAATATCGATGTGAAGATAGAGGAGAACTTAGAAATATTAGCCAAAGGAGATGGGAAAATAAAACCTCAAACAGCAAAGGTGAAGAGACATGTGTAATTTTTGTGGTCTTAGGAGTAATTTCTCATGGATAATTTTCCGTACATAAAATTACAATAGAAGATGATGAGGGAAACGGACTTTGGCCCAGTGGTTAGGGCGTCCGTCTACCATATGGGAGGTCCGCGGTTCAAACCCCGGGCCTCCTTGACCATGTGGAGCTGGCCATGCGCAGTGCTGATGCGCGCAAGGAGTGCCGTGCCACGCAGGGTGTCCCCCGCGTGGGGGAGCCCCACGCGCAAGGAGTGCGCCCGTGAGGAAAGCCGCCCAGCGTGAAAAGAAAGAGCAGCCTGCCCAGGAATGGCGCCGCCCACACTTCCCGTGCCGCTGACGACAACAGAAGCGGACAAAGAAACAAGACGCAGCAAATAGACACCAAGAACAGACAACCAGGGGAGGGGGGGGAATTAAATAAATAAATAAATTTAAAAAAAAAAAAAAAAAAAAAAAAAAAAAAAAAAAAAAAAAAAAAAGAAGATGATGAGTGTCTTCTTCCATGTTTGTGTCTCAAAGAAGTATAGTGCCTTGTATCTATCCCAATAAATTGTCTAGTGTGTTATGTTTGTCTGTCTTGATCCCCCAGCAAATGGAAAAAGAGATGCATTGCAATCATATAGCATGACTGCCAGGTGGAAGAGGGTCTCCTTTAAGGGACAAGATAAGCCCCTGACATACAGAGACATTATTGCCTCTGCTGTCTACAAAGCGCTCCTTTTATCTTTGGAGCTTTGGAATCCCTGAGAGTTTCCACAATTGATAGGCATGAACTTATAAGTTAAGGGAAAAAATATTTCAAATGTTACTGCTATTTTAAAACAAACTCAAAATACTTGAACAACACACATAGAGTACAAACTGCTGTAATGGATATAGTCTAAAATCATAGGTGCTTAACACAATCGAGTTTTATTGGTCAGTGACCTTCACATGATCGCTCAAGAAGCCTGCTTTCTTCTATCTTGTGGAATTGCCATGTTCAACATATGGATCTCAAGGTTGCTGTGTAGGTCATCTTATTTAGTCATCCATGGGTTCACTGCAGATGCTTTTATGGTACATCCTGGAAATGGTTTTCATCCCTTCTGTAAGATTTTATTGGCTTGAACTCAGTCAAATAGACACAATAATGGTGAGAGCTACTGAAAAATGTAATCTAGTGGTGTATCCAGAAATAAGAGAAAATGGATTTTGGTGATAGCAAGTAGTCTTTGCCACAACCTATTATAGGCCTATATTTTTTCTATTACAGGAAACATAGCTTCCTCATGTTTCTCATCTAGTCCTAAAAACAACTTAAAATAGGCATTGTCTCCATTTTATTGATATAGAGGTTCAAAAAAGATCTGGACTTGATTAGGAATATCTAACTAGAAAGGATCAGAAATGGGATTTAAGTTTGATTTCAAATTCTAGCTTTTAGGTTAATGGGTCCCAACAGCCAATCCAGGACAGCTGCAATGAAATTATTTAGAAAGCATGTTAAATATAACTTGATGAGAATAACCCCTAGAGATTCCTATTCAATAGCTTTGGGTTAAAGCCTAATATGTATTTTTAAAAGCTCCCTAGGTGGTTCTTTCATAGGGCCAGAATTGGGACCAGCTGCTCTAAGTTTTTCTGAAATCGACCACTAAATGGACACTACAGGGACATGAAAATTAGCAGTAATCAATTGCTCTCATAGGACATAAACAACAGCATTATACCATTTCCCCTTTCTTTTAATCTTTCATTAAACATGAAGAGAGCATTGAAGTATTCAGTAGCTTCTCAGGACAAACTGGTAACATGGTGATGATGTTGAATGGTGGCATTTGTCCATATGGGAATGAATTGACGGATATAGTAATTTCGAGTGGCATTATTCACTGAACGGCCATCAAATAATAAGTTTGGTAACAGCAACCAGATCATTACTCAACTGGGTGGCATTTGAATTGGTATCCTAAAAAACTCCCACTGTTTTGTTTCCAAAGCCTAGTCTCTTTCTTAAAACACTGTGAAAATTAGTGTGACTGGAAATGATAATTGTTAGACATCATTTTCCTAATTTCTCCAAACTAAAATTGTACACTATACTTTGCTATCTTCCTCCAAATTGTGGCTGTTCTCCAAAGTCTTGGAGAAATGCAGAAACTTTTCTAAAGAATATTTCCTGTTTTAAGCTCCTTGATAACAGTGTAATCTCTCACTGTTAACTCTCAGGGCACATATAATCTCGTAATCCAAAATTATTCTGTGGCAGTTTAAATAGCAAATCATTGTTTAGGACATTCTCTGCTATTGTTTGTGACAGTATATGCAGCTCTAGCAGTAAACCTAAAAGATACAAAAGGTGCATCCTATAGTTTAAAACTAGGGATTGTACTGAAATTTTTATATATATTTAAATAAAAATTCCCAAACATGAAATCACCAGTGAAAAACATGTACCTTGTGATGATCAGCTATTACTCATATTTCAAATTAATTGATCTATAAAAAATTAAAATCAGAATGATTTTCATAGTTCTCTCTATTTAATTTCAAAAGGATCAGGAAACTTTCATGCTTGCTAATACACTCACTCACACACACATGTATGTGCATTTGGGCAATATTTAATAAAAGCCATTATTTGAAAATACAGATAAATCACTTAATAAAAATGAAAAATCTGACAGTCTCTTTGTCTTTTAAAAATTATTTCCATGTGTTGTAATTCAGCATGGTGTAATTTGTTCGGAAAATTAAAGTAATAAAATCTTAGTTTGTTGTCTGTCGGAATGGTGGCAGTGATTGTCTCAGTGGGTGGCTGCAAATGTCAAGAGAAGTCACTGTCAAGTTATGCAGACAAAAGAAGTATGATTTACTAAGGTCTAATGTATAAGAACTAAGAATAGACATATTGTTGCATGAAAAAATTACCTCCCTAGGATAACTTGAGCAATTAGCTTCAATGAAGTTAGCATGCATATGTTTTTCTTCTAAAGTACTCAAATAATCTTCTGGAGAAAAAAGAAATCCTCGTCTTTCTATGTAGAATGATCTCTATTCAGGTGGTAGACTATGAATTTAATAGTATTTAGTGATGAGAATAATCATTAAATTATTAATATTTTAGTGGCATGATAAAATGATTAATTTAATCATGTAAAGCACAATGAACACATGCAATTGCAATAATGCTATTATTTAATAATTTAGAAAATTACTGTATAAGAAGAGATCAGTGAGGGACAATTTCAGAATGAGTCTATGAGTGCATGAGTTACATGTGTAACAGGAGAATTACTGGAGGTCAAAGCTAATCAGATGGACAAGAAACTTCATAGACCTGTTTATTCCCATAAATTATTCAATGAGGAGTTTTGAATTTTCACAATGCAAGATCCCCTAAAAAGAGCAAGATTTGGGGAAGATTTCCCAGATCTTAAAGTTGTAACTGCTAAGATATGTGAAGCTTCTGCCAGGTCCTAACATGCTGAGATTTGAAAATATCAGCATGGGTCATAGACTTTTAGCAATACTAGTATGTATTTCTCTGTATAGATCCTATTTCCTCTTTGAATCTTCCAAATCACAAAAAAACTTGTCTTTTTTTTTTAAATAAGAATTTGGCCAACACGGTAATCTTGATCCTATTGATCAACTGATGGTAATAACTTGAAAGTTACAGATGCCCCTAAAAAAGCACTTTTTTTTCCAGTTAATCCCAAAACAATCCAATGAGATCAGTAATATTATTAAAACCATTTTATTAAAGAGGAATAAGAACTAGAGAGATGTTAAGTTTAGCCAAGTTTGCACAAATAACAAATGGAAGAGTTTTCAAACCCAAGCAGAGTGACTCCAGAATTCAAACCCAAGTCTACTTCAATATACTCCTTTAAAAGGTATTTAGGGAAGCAGACTTGGCCCAGTGGATAGGGCATCGGCCTACCACATGGGAGGTCTGTAGTTCAAACCCCGGGCCTCCTTGACCTGTGTGGAGCTGGCCCACGCTCATAGCTGATGCGTGCAAGGAGTGCCAAGCCATGCAGGGGTGCCCCCAGAGTAGGGAAGCCCCACGCACAAGGAATGCACCTGTAAGGAGAGCCGTTCAGTGCAAAAGGAAGTTCAGCCTGCCCAGAAATGTTGCTGCACACACGGAGAGCTGACACAGCAAGATGACGCAACAAAAAGAGACACAGATTCCCGTGCTGCTGACAACAACAGAAACGGACAAAGAAGAACACACAGCAAAATGGACACAGAGAACAGACAACTCGGGGGGTGGGGTGGGGTGGGGTGGGGGGAGGGGAGAGAAACAAATAAAATAAATCTTTAAAAATAAAATTAAATTAAAAAAAGGTATTTAAGAAATTCATGGACAGAAAAGCATATTGTGAATGGAAGTCTGTAGTATTCTGATCTTTTTCTACATAAGCTATACAAGGGTAGAGACCAGAGAATAAGACTAGATCACAACAGGGTATTTCAAGAATAGAAGATGACATTAGAGTAAGAGTGAAAAGAAAATATAAGAGAAGATAATTAAGAGTTAGTGACAGGGAATTAATAACATAATACAAAACTGGAGATCCTGAAAATGTGGATTCAAGACAGAAATCAAGAGCTTGAAGAATACAGGTTTGGGTCAGTAAGGGGCAAAGTGAGGTCAAGGTGGCAGGGTTCAAAATGTTCAGTATAAACTTGTGTAGATAGAGATCATTCTTATTCCTCTTTATGTCATACAGAGAAGAATTGGATGCAGTGGGTAGTGAAATGGCAAAGTAAATAACTCAATTACTCAAAAATAGGAATCCTGTGCTCATTATTTCTCCTTGATAATCTATTTTTCAAAATATATGACATGCTTAAATTGGGCAAATAAAACTCATCTAACCACTGGATATTCATGGCAAAATATTCATAGGACTTTGGCAGAGAATTCATTGTGTTGTCCTGGGACAGTTCAATTGAATCTAAAAATCCATGAATAAATCAGCAACATAGAATGAACATTTTTCACTTTAATTTTTTCTTTACCTCTAATGTACTTTCTTTTCTTGATTTTATTTTACTGAAGACTAAATACATGCTCTTCTTTGTCTAATACTCATGTATCCTGCATAGGATCTTCTTACATAAATGCTATATTCTTTCTTCCAGGCTTATCTATGACTGATTTTTGTTACCAGTCCTAGATCAAGATAACACTTTTCAGAAGAAATTTTTCTTGACTATCAAAATGCAGACACCTCTCATTTCTCTGAATATATCTGGACTCCTAAAATTTGTCATTTTTTATGTCCTATCACTTCAACTAAATTGTAAACCTTTGATGATTAGAAATGATTGGATCATTTTTTTTTTTTTTGTATATGTACTCTAACATCTGAGATAAAATGTGTGGAATTACTTGAATCAACTATCATTTATCAAATACCCACCATTTGTCAGACACTCTTGTGGATGCTTAGGTTGTAAGGGATAAGAATTTTTTAAAAATTGAACAAATACACAGTCTTCACCAGCAGCTCATAATTTGATGGAAGGAGTTTATAAATCAAATTACAATAATTTAAGCTGTCATAGCAAATTACTACCAAATCCTAGTCACTTACAAACAAAAATAATTTGTATAGCTCTCATAGCACATGTCCACTGACAGTCAGTTAAGACTCCATGCCTTGTGATTTTTAATCCAGAATCCAGGCTGACAAAACAGACTATTGTTATCACCAAGACAGAGGTAAGGTAAGGATGCTATCTCTAAAGCTTTGACTGGAAATTACATACAGCACTTCTTGCCGTATGTTTTCAGCCAAAGTGTCACATTTTAACTCTTTATTTCTACATGACTGGGATTGCTACCTCAAAGAAGGACTGTTTGGTCAATTGTAATCCAGTTTACGTCAGGGAGAAGTAAATATAAACAGCTAATGATAATTGCTATTAGAGATATATATATAGTTTCATCTGAGAAACCACCCAAAGCCAAAGCAGAGTGTTATATTAACCACTATGAGTATCAGGCAGTATTTTAAAGATCATGTAATCTAAATGAGTTTATATGGCTAAGAGACTTCAAAATGAGGCAGGAAGTCATCAGAAAGGTAACGCTTATGCAAGTCTCAGAAGGATTTCATAGACAGCCAAAGTAGATATTATCCCAAATAGTGGGACTCCTGAGGGCTATGGAGACACCCAGGTCCCACAGTCATGGCAGATAGCTCTGGAGTTTGGTACCTTGCCAGTGGGCCCTACTTTGGAGTTTGTGCTCCTGAGTGTGACAAGTTGGATTTGTTAACTTCTGTCCCTTTCATTGAACCTATAGCTGGCTGAAGTTGGCACTGGAGTTGGTTGGTGGATGTCCAAGAGACTTGAATCTCTGGGCTGTCCATGTGCCAGCTGGACCCTGAGCCTCAGTGGAGTTGCAACACCTACTCTCCAGTTCATCGGACTCACCCAGGACAATTAATAAGGAAGTGAGGATGGACAACCACCACACCAAGGAACCAAGAGAGTCTACAACTGCAAACAAAAGTCTCATCCATCAGCCATATGGGATCAAGGGCCCCTCTTAATTAGAGGTGGAGAGGGTATCACCATCTCAGAATCCTCAGGACTGGGGAATAAAATATGGACTAGAGTGGCCTTACTGGTATTCTACTATAGACTTATTGTGTTTCTAGCAATAGAGAAATTATATCATTGATATGGAGGCAGTGGCCACTGGTGTTCCTGAAGACAGGGAGAAGGAAGAAGAGGTATAATGTGGGGGCATTTTTGGGACATGGAATTGTCCTGAATAACACTGCAAAGACAGATACAGGACATTATATATACTGCCATAACCTACTGAATGGAATGAGAGAGAGTATAAACTACAAAGTAAACTATAATCCATTCTGTGTGACAATGCTCAAAATGCGTTCATCAATTGCAATGAATGCACCAGACTAATGAAAGAAGTTGTTAATGTGAGAAAAGTGGGAAGAATGAGGAGTGGGGCATATGGGAATCCTCTAGATTTTTTTAATGTAACAGTTTATGTAATATATGTATCTTTTAAAAATAAATAAAAAATATACTTTTTAAAAAAGATCACATAATCTAACTATTTAAGGTACTTACTAAATGCTTGGTGGTAATAAAATGAAGTATAAAATGCAATAAACACAGTTTTACTGTGGAATCTTTCTCTCCAGAAAAGATAAATTTCTGTGAAATTGAAAAACGGGAGGCAAAAGAATAATCCATAAAATTATTTTTAAATGTCTGGGAATGCTACGTATGTAATATATCAGATTAATTATGCACTGTGAACTTATTTACACCCAAAGCATCTAGTTGAAAGCACAACATCTATAATTATCTTTACAAAAGCACTAATGATAATTTTATAATCCTGCTAACACAAAAAAGCCCATGCAACTGGATTTTTAAGGAATGATTAGTATATTTCTTATGCTAAATTTCTTCTGTCCACTCGTTTACAGCAAACGTGAATTCTAAGGATTTTTTTCACCATTATTCTCTTTTTATATTAGCCATCTTTACTCTCTTATTATGAATTTTGTGGGTGTTTTCTATTTGTTTGCTACTATTGTATTCATGCAATATAATATTTCAATTTTAAATGACTGGAATAAAGATATGCCTTCTTTTAATTAATTTTCTTTTTATGTTGAAAAACTCAAGCATAATACAGACACAGGGTGGTACTAAAATCCCTAATGATGTATATTTTAGTTTGACTTTCCTATAGTACTATGGAAATTAATCTAAAAATTATGACTGTAAGTGCTGAAGATGATGGAATGTGGATAGAAAGTGCAATTTGGCCAATAATGGCCTTTTCATTTTTTTCCCCTCAGATTGTTTTCCAAGGAACATTTCAGTCCATTTCCCAAAGCACTGTTGCATATAATATCCATCAATGTTGTATGTGTTTGTTTCCTGTAATAAGGCAGAGTTTGTTTTATTTTCTTTGGCTGTTAAATACCATTTTTAAATTAGGTTGTTTGTCTTATTGCTAATTCCTTATATATTCTGTAGCAATTCCTTATATATTCTGGATATTAAAGCTTTATCAGTTATATGGTTTCAGATATTTTCTTTGTGTAGGCTTCTTTTCACTTTGTTGATAATATCCTTCCATTCAAAAAAAATTTTTTAATTATAATTAAAACCAATTTATCTCTTTTTAATTTGTTGCTTGTGCTTTTGGTATAAAATCTAAGAATTCATTTTCTAATACAAAGGCCTGAGATATTCCCCTATGCTTTCTTCTAAGAATTCTATATTTTTAACTCAAATATTTAGATCATTGATCCATTTTGACTTATTTTTTGTATATTGTTTGAGGTAGGTGTCCACTTTCATTCTTTATCAGGTTTACATCTAATTTTCCTAGCACCAAGAAGAGACTATTCTTTCCCTCTAAATGCATTTGGCATCCTTGTCAAAATTAATTGGCCATGGATGTGAAGGTTTGTCTTGACCTCCCAATTGTATTCCATTGGTCTGTCCTTATGCCAGAACCAGATTGTTTTGATTATTGTCGTTCTGTAATAAGGTTTGAAGTAAGGAAATGTGAGTACACCAAATTCATTCTTCTTTTTAAAGATGATTTTTGCTATTCAGAGCCTATTTACTTTTGCATATAAATTTGATGATTAGCTTTACCACTTCTGCACTGTAGAACGTTGGAATTTTTAACAAGATTGCATTGAACCTGGAAATGGCTTTGAGTCCAACTGGTAGAACATTAAACTTCCACTTGATCAACAAGGTCTTTACATTTCTTTAATTCCTCTTTGATTTGATGTTTTTGTATTTTTCCATGTAAAACATTTATATAAATGATTATATTTATTTCTTTTATTTGTTATTCTTTTACTTTTTACTTTGAAGGGAATTATTTCCTTTTCAGATTGTTTGTTGCTACTGTATATAAATAATATGAAAAATTTTTAGTTGATATTACACTTTGCCATTTTGCTGAATTTATGTATTAGCCCTAATATCTTTCTTGTAAGTTCTTTAGGATTTTCTCTTTAGAGGATAACGCCAACTGCAAATAAAAGTTTTAACTCTATCTTTAAAATTTGGATACTTTTTATTTCTTTTCCTTGTTTAATTGCTCTGGCTAGAACTTCCAATAAGATTTTTAATAGCAGTGGTGAAACTGGGCATTTTGTCTTAGGGGGAAAGCTTTTTTCCATTACCATTTATTATGATGTTAGATGTGGCTTTTTCACATACAGCCTTTATCATGTTGAGGAAGTTCCCTTCTATTATTAGTTTTCTAAGTAGAGAAGGAGTGAAGAATTTTATCAAATGCTGTTTCTGCATCAGTTAAAATGAACATGAGTTTTCTTTCATTCCATTATTATGTTGAATTACTTTAATTTTTTTTTTTTTTAATTTGAACCACTCTTGCATTCCTAGGATAAATCCCACTTGGTCATGGTATATAATCCTTTCAGTGGATTGTTAGATTCAGTTTGCTACAATTTGTTGAGGATTTCTGAATCTATATTCATAAGAGAGATTGTTGTGCAATTTTATTTTCTCATGTTCTCTTTACTGACTTTTTATTGAGATAATACTGGTGGCATAGAATTAATTAGGAAGTGTTCTGTCCTCTTCAATTTTTTTAAAGAGTTTGAGAAGGATTGGTGTTAATTCTTCATTAAATGTTTGGTAAAATTCTACAATGAAGCCAAACTTTTGTTAGGAGGTTTTTGATTACTGATTCAATATCTTTACTTGTTATTGGTCTATTGAGAACTTCTATTTCTTCTTGAGTCATGTAGGCCATTTGTGTGTTTCTAGGAACTTGTCCATTTCATATAGTTTATGTAATTTGTTCGTGTACAACTGCATATACTATCTCTTTATATAATCATTTCTGTCTCTGTATAGTTGGTAAGAATGTCTCCTTTAATATCTGATTTTATTTAATTCATATTCTCTTTTCTTCTTTTGTAGTATAGCTAAAAGTTCATCAATTTAATTTATATTTTAAAAGAACCAACTTTTTCTTTGATTCTCTCTAGAGATTAGAAGAATGGATAAAAAAGCATGACCCTACTGTATGCTGTTTACAAAAGACACAGGTTCAAACACAGAGGTAGGTTGAAGGTGAAAAAAGGGAAAAATATATTCCATGCAAATAGTAACCAAAAGAGAACTTGGGTAGCTTTACTAACATCAGATAAAATGGGCTTTAAGTAAAGAACCATTACAAGGGACAAAGAAGATCATTGTATGCTTATGAAGGGGTAAATTGAATAAGAAGGCATAATAATTATAAATATATAAGCACCTAGAAACAGACCCCCATAGTATATGAAGCCAATAATCCCAGATTTGAAGAGAAAAATAAATGATTTTACATTAATAGTAGAAGACCTCAATACCCCACTTTCAATAATGGATAGACCACCTAGACAGAAGACCCAATAAGGAAATAGAACTCTATGAACTGATTAGACCCAACATTTATCTATCTATCTATCTATCTATCTATCTATCTATCTATCTATCTATCTATTTATATAACACTTGACTGAACAGTGCCAGAATATATATTATTTCCTAGTACACATGAGTCATTCTCCAGGATAGACTGCATGTTAGGTAACATCATGTCTCAATAAATTAAAAAATATTGATATCATACAATGTATCATCTCCTACCAAAATACATTTAATAGAAATCAATAACAGAAGGAGAACTAGAAAATTCACAAATAAGTGGAAATTAAACATTACACTCTTGTATAACCAATGGATTAAGGAAATAATCACAAGGGAAATTAAGAATTATGATAAATGAAAATTATGTGATGCAGCACAGGCAGTATTGTGAAGGAAATTTATAACTTTGAAGGATCTAAAATTTTTAAAGAAAAAATTAAAAATTAGGAAAAAAACAAAAGCAAAAAGGACTTCAAATAAGAGACCTAACCTCAAAATTAGAAGAACTAGAAAAAGAAGAATTAGCTAAACCTGATGCAAACAGAAGGAAGGAAATAACAAAGAGTAGAAATAAATGGGATGCTCTTATCAACCTATGGAAATAAAAATGATTATAAGATGATACTATGAACAAGTGTATTACAACAAATTAGATAAGCTAGATGAGATTAACAAATTCCTAGAAACACACACATAACTTACATGATGCAAGAAGAAATAAAAAATCCTAACAGACTAATAACCAGTAAGGAGATTGAATCATCAACCAAAAACTTCCCAACAAAGGAAAGCACAGGATCATATGACTTCACAGAGGAAGTTTACCAAATATTTCAAGAAGAATGAACACCAATCCTGCTCAAAACTATTTCAAAAAATTGAAGAGGATGGAACACTACTTAATTTACTCTATGAGGCCAACATCACCCACATACCAAATACCACAAGAAAAGAAAATTACAGACCATTATCCCTTATGAATTAGATGTGATAATCCTCAACAAAATGCCAGCAAACCAAATCCAATAGCACATTAAAAGAATTATAGTCCATAACCAAGTGCATGGGTGGTTTAACATAAGATAATCAATTAACTTAATACACCACATTACTAAAAAATTAAGGAAAAAGATACCTGATCATACCAATTGAAGCAGAAAAGGCTTATGGTGAAATACACAACTCCTTCTTGATCAAAACTCTCAGAATACTAGGAATGAAAGGAAACTTCCTCAACATGAGGAAGTTTTTATAAATTTTTATAAAGGGCATATATAAAAAATCCATAGCTAAAATCATACTCAGCGGTAAAAGACTGAAAGCTTTCTATCTAAAATCAAGAACAAGAGAAGGAAGCCAACCACCACTGTTTTTCAATGTTGTGCTGGAAGTTCTAGCCAAAGCAATTCATCAAGAAAAAGAAAGTTTCTGTTTGTGGTAATGGAAAAATTTTGGTAGCACAATTGTGTGAATATAATTACCACTGAATTATACGTTTTAATCTTTAAAAGATTGTATATATGTTAGTAGAGTAAAAATGTTAAAAGAACACCCTAGGACTGTACTACACAAACCGTGAACACTAATGTAAAATGTGGACTATAGTTAATAGTATAAGTATAATGATATTGATTTATCAGTACCAAGTTATCACATTAATGCAATGTGTTAATAATAATGAAAAGTGTGTGGGTGGTGGTGGTATGGGAACACAGTATTTTCTACAACTTCTCTAATAAAAAAATAATAATAATCTTCCTTCTATGGAACAAGCTGCTCCATGGTGTGTTCTGGAAACACAGGCTGAGGCACAACAGAAACTTGCAACAAATGACCATTTTATTACTTACACAGCACAGAGGGTCCAATAGAGCAGGATAAGAGATCCCATCATAGCTGGACCCTAGGGAGGCAACCTGCTTCTGTCTTCTGTCAAGGTTGGTAGATGGCAGTTATGCATGCCCCCCTTCATGTAGGAGAGGAGAGACAAATCTGTACTGCCCAAGGGCAGGGTATTTATACAATTTGGGGTGGGGAGCAGGCAGAACCCTGATAGAGAGAGTTCCTGCTCAGATAAGCAGCTGGAACTGCTTGTTCCCAATTTGGAGTCCAAGGTCAAGTTAGACTCTTTTCCTCTAGTCTGTGGAATAAAAACATATTGACACATCTGCACCCTGTCGAAAGGGAGTGGAGGGTAGATACGGGTAGGGCAATGATCTTTAGGGTCTGTGACTTTTTTAGCCCCTGCTTTTTAAAAATTTTATCTTATGCTTACTTCTGTGCTTCTGTTAAGAAACATTTTTTAAAATAACATTTTTTCCTGCCTTATGGTGTTATTTTTCCTAAAAATTTTGGGGTAGTATTATTACCATATGTTTTCTCACTCTTATTTATGGAATAAAATGTGTTTTATTTTCTCATTAAAATAATATCAGTATATGGTATACAATTTTAAAAATTAAAATGTTAAAAACAACATAGTATGGCTGTTTCTATGACCAAAGACAATGAACAACTTGCTGTATATAATATTTTTAAATAAGTATTATTTTTATATATTTTATATAGTATTGTAACCATAGTTTTTCATATAATTTTAGACCAGAAGTGTTTTCTATATGATTTTAAATAACACATTATGTCTTAACTTTTTTTTTTCAAAATAATTATATTTTGGGAAGGTCTCAAAATAAGTGTGCCAAAACTAAAAGTATCCATGATTTGAAATATTTAAGCACAATTTCAGTTTGAAAATGAAAAATATTTGTGACGTATTTTTTATCCATGTTGATGTCCTCTTGATTGAGAAATGAATCCATAATTATTTTGACTCTCAATGAGAAAACCATTGCTTCACCCCCTGACATGAAGATTATGAACATATTATCTATTTTTGTCATTGGATGTTCCCATTCATAAATTCAAGTCTAAAGCAGGTGAGAACAAAACAAAGAAAATTACAGTTTATTGTTAGGCCAGTGCATAAATCCAGTGTATCTGATTTAGTAGTATTGATGGTGGCAGAGGAACAGAGAGTCTGGACACAGTGGCCCATGATAGCACAGACATTCTAACTAGTACTGACCTTTTCTTGGGATCAAGAGCTTGTCTTCTTGGCTATATGGACTCATTTTTTTTACAAGTCCATTTTCTGAACACTGTTATGCAGCTCTTCTGCTCATTCTGTGAGCTGCCCACCTATAAATCTTTTTATGCAACTGGTATCCTGGCTTGAAAAGAATTACAATGTACCAAAGTAGAACTTATCACTGTCAAATGAAAGCTCAGACAGACAAAATAAATGAACCATCTTTAACTTGAATCAGTTATTTTCAAGCATGTCTTATTTTCCTTTTAAAGAGAAAATAATCAATAGAAATGTGCTTCAATCCTTGTTTTAAAATGCTTATATGATCCATTGGGATAGGGAAGTGATTAGATTTGATAAAATATAAAAAGATAAGCTTCATTCTTCCCTCATATTACTGGCAGTGACTGATATACTGGAGGTTTCCAGCAAAACTGTTGTAAATGTACTGACTAATGAACACATGATATATCTTTCCACTAAATTCTACAGTGTTTTTACTAAATTAACCAGATACTTTATACAACCTACACCTTTGTAAATTTAGAGGCATATGATTTTTTAATCATGTGAAAATTATTTTTTTATTAGAGAAGTTGTGAATTTATACAATCATGCATAAAATCCAGGATTTCCATATATTATCCTATTAGTAACACTTTGCATTGGTGTGGAACATTTGTTACATTTGATTGAATATTTTTATAACTGTACTATTAATTATAGTCCATGGTAAAACTTAGGGTTCACTGTGTTTGTAGTGTAGCTTCATGATGTTTTTTCTAACTTAGGATGTTACTGTAAAGATATGCTAACTTTGCCCCCCTTTAGTCACATTCAGATATATGTATAGAATTCAGTACTAACTATTTTCACAAGGTTGTGCTACCATACCACTATCCATTACCAACATTTCCATCATTTTATTATCAGTAGGAGCCCTGTGCATTCTAAGCCTTAACTTCCCATTCCCTATCCTACCTGATCCCCTGGTAACCTATATTCTAGTTTCTGACTCTATGAATTTGCTCATTCTAATGATTTCAATAAGCAAGACTATAAAACATTTGTCCTATTGTACCTGGCTTATTTCAATTAACTTGATCTCTTTAGGGTTCATCCATGTCATATCTATCAAGACTTCATTCCTTCCCACAACTGAATAATATTCCACTGAATGTTTACACCATATTTTATTTATCCATTCATTGGTTGATGGACAATTGAAAATTATAAATAATGCCACTAAGAACACTGGTATGCAAATAATCTGTTTGAGTCCCTGTTTTCAATTATTTTGGGTATATACCTAGTTGTGGAATTGCCAGGTCATATGGTAATTCTAGCCTTAGTTTTTTGAGGAACTGCCAAAATGTCTTCCACAATGACTGACCATTTTACATTACCCCCAGCAATGAATGAATGTTCCTATTTCTCCACATCTTCTCCAACCCTTGTTATTTTCCTTTCTTTAAAAAATTGGTATGGAATGGTCTCTCATTGTGGTTTTGAATTGCATTTCCCTGAAAGCTAATGATGTTGAGAACATTTTCGTGTGCTTTCTTGCCATTTGTATATCTGTTAGCTATTCAGGGCCCTTTACTTTTCCATATAAATTTGATTATTGGATTTTCTATTTCTGCAGAGAAGGCTGTTGAAAGTTTGATTGGCTTGTGTTGAATATATAAATCTTTTTGGGTAGTGTATTAACATCTTAATGATATTTAGTCTTCCAGTCCATGAACATGAAATGCGCTGCCATTTATTTAGGTCTTTGATTTCTTTTAACAATGTTTTGTAGTTTTCTGTGTACAAATCCTTTACATACATGGTTAAATGTATTACTAGATATTTGATTTTTTAATTGCTATTTTTTGAAAAGGATTTATTTCTCTCCCTCCACCCCCTCCTCCAGCCCTGTTGTCAGCTCTCTTTGTCCATTCACTGTGTGTTCTTTAGTGTCCACTTGCATTCTTATCAGGTGGCAGTGGGGATCTGTGTCTTCTTTGTTTTTTCATCTTGCTGTGTCAGCTCTCCGTGTGTGTGGCACCACTCCTGGATGAGCTGCAGTTTCACATGGGGCAGCCCTCCTTGCACAGGGACCACTCCTTGCATGGGGGGCACACTTACGTGGGGGCATCCCTGTGTGGGCTGGCACTCCTTGCCTGCAGCAGAACTGCGTGTGGGCCAGCTCACCACACAAGTCAGGTGGTCCTGGGTATTGAACCCTTGGACCTCCTATATGGTAGGTAGATGCTCTATCTGTTGAGCCTCATCTGCCTCCCTTGGTTGCTATTTTAAAGGGAACTTTTCTCTTGATTTCTTCTTCTGACTGTTTATTGTTTATTTATATAAAACTATTGATTTGGGGGTATTGATTTTGTTCCCCATCACATTATTGAATTCATTTATTAGTGCTAGGTTATATAACTTTGGTGACAGTGGGCATCCTTGTCTTCCTGCCTTAGAGGTAAAGTTTACTGTCTTTTACCCCTAAGTAGGATGTTGGCTATGGACTTCCCATATATGCCCTTCATTATGTTGAAGAAGTTTACTTGTATTCTTAGTGTTCTAGGTGTTTGAATCAAGAAGGGACACTGGGTTTCTGCATCAATTGAGATAGTCATGTGTTTTGTTTTATTTTGTTTTGTTTTGCCTTCATAGTGTTAATGTGTATTACATTAATTGATTGTATGTTGAGCAAACTTTGTATACCAGGATTAAAGCCCACTTGATCATGGTGCATAATTCTTTTAATATGTTGTTGTATTTGGTTTGCTAATGTTTTGCTGAAGATTTTTTCATCTATACTGATAAGAGATATAGCTCTGTATTTTTCTTGTCTTATGGTATCATTATCTGGCTTTGGTATGTGAATTTAAGGTGATGTTGGCCTCATAGAATGAATTTGTGAATGATCCCTTCTCTTCCATTTTTTGGAAGAGTTTGAGTCAAGTTGGAGTTACCAATTCTTGGAATATTTGGTTGAATCCCCGTGTGAAGCCATCTCCTCCTGGGCTTTTCTTTGTTGGAAGGTTTTTGATTACTGATTCAATCTCTAAAATAATTAATTTGTTGAGGTCTTCTATTTCTTTTGGAGTAAATATAATTAGTTTACATGTTTATACAAATTTGTCTATTTCATCTAGGTTCTCTAATTTAATTGGCATAGAGTTGTCCAAAGGATCCATATATAGTCCTTTTTATTTCAGTGTGGTTGGTGGTAATATTCCTTTTTCATTATCTGTATCCTTTTTTTTCACTGTCAGTCTAGTAAAGGTTTATTGATTTTATTGATCTTTTCAAATAACCAATTTTTGGTTTTATTGATTCTCTCTCGTTTTGTTTTTTTTTCTATTTCATTTTTCTCCACTCTAATCTTTGTTATTTCCTTCCCTCTCTTTGCTTTCAGTTTAGTTTGCTCTTCTTATTCAAGTTCTTTCCATCTTGAGTTTAGGTCTCTGATTTGAAGTCTTTCTTCTTTTTTAATGTAAGCAATTAGAGCTATAAATTTCCTTTTCAGCACTGCCTTCACTACATCCCATAAATTTTGTATGTTATAATTTCATTTTTGTATGTACTTTGTAATTGTTACATCTTGTTGAATTGTCCCCTTATCAGTATATAATGACTGTCTTTGTCCCTTGTAACTATTTTTTACTTAAAGTTTATTTTATGATGTTATTATAGCTACCTCACCTCTCTTTTTGTTACTACTTGCATGGTATATTTTCTCCTTTTACTTTCAACCTACTTATGCCTTTGAATTTAAGTTTGAGTCTCTAGCAGAAAGCATTGAGTTGGGTTATACTTTTTTATCCATCTGACAATTTCTGCCTTTAGAAAGGAGAGTTTAGTCCATTTATATTTATGCTCACTACTGATAATGCAGGACTTTCTTCTGCCATTATCCTATTACCTTTCATATGTCTTATAACTTTTTTGCCCCTCAATTCTTTCATTAATTCCTACTTCTATATTTATTTGATTTTTTGATTGTGCCATAGTGATTATCTTTTCATTTCTATCTGGATATATTTTCCATCTGTTTTCCTTGTGGTTACCATGGGGTTAAAATTTTGCATCCTATATATGTAATATTTGGTCTGATACCAACTTTAATTCCCTTGTATAAACCTATATTTTCTTGTACCCCTTAGCCTCTCCATCATTTGTGTCCTTATTACTATTTATGTCTTTGTATATTTCATGTCCAAAACCATAGATTTATCATTACTTTTTAAGCATTTGCATTTAAATCTTATAGGAAGTTAAGAAGTTGAGTTACATATCAAACAACACATTACAATAATACCGGCATTTAAAACTACCCAGAATTGTGGGAACATGGTCATTGGGTCAGGCAGATAAGGCTCAGCTCTCAATAAAATAATGGAGAAAGAATCAAAGGCTGCCTTGGGGACCTGCTTTGGGGTACAGCAGACCAGAATACTGCTTTACAACACCCAGGAGTGAGGGACAGAGAGACAAAGAAACCAAAACAACTAAATCTCCAGTTGCTGAGAAGGTCTCTCCTCCCCCACCCACAAGATATTAACTGAGGGTAAAACTCCTGGTGAATTACATCTAACCGACAGGAGAGCAGACATTTGCCTCCCTGCCAGCTGCTTTGAATATATATAGAATGGGAAGGTGTTTTGAGTTATCTAGGAGGATACTGGAAAGATAAAGAAACCAAAGGAAAATAGTGAGTTTGCTAGTTGCTGTAGCTGGAGGAGGCACACATACCCTGCCCTCAGGGCAAAGAGTGTAAGTGGAGCCCCTGGTTCCCAGTCCAGAAACAAGTGTGAAGGCAGATTCCTGAGGGAGCAAGAAGGGTCTGGGAGGGTATAGAGTGGTTGGTTAGGGTGAATTTGGCTAGCTGAGACCCCCTAAATATCAGAAAGAACCCAGACTAAACAGGGAGAGGGAAAGGGGATCTCCTCATTCAGGTTGTCATGCCCAGCCCTCCAAGTAAAGAGAGGAGGTAGATCAGAGAGTAGGCAGGGACAGACAGGGGCCTGATCAGCAAGAATCTAGCAAATGCAAGGAATCTAACCTACCTGAGGGAAAGGGGGTAGATAGAGTTCTGAAAAGCTAATAACCTAAGGAATCAAGTTAGCTCACCAGAAGATTCCTGTCTTGCATTTATGAGGTCCCTGGTTCAATTCCTTGTTCTTCTTGGAGAAGTGATCCACTGGGTTTTCAGGCATCCAGCTGAAACTTTATGACAGGGAACATGTAGACATTCTCGTATTAGCTTTTATTGGCTCTCGTCTTATTTTTAAAAAGGTTGCTTTTCTATTTTCCTTATTTTACTCACTAAAACTCGGTTTAAAACCTGCAGAGGGGAAGCTGCAGGGTGATTGGTGAAATCATGAGCCTGAGAAAATCCTTAGGGGTCTGGAGGAAAGGCTGTTTATCCGTGTTTATTTTTGTTGTGTTTTTTTTGTTGTTGTTGTTCTTTTTTTCCCCCTCTTTCTCCTATTTTAAAACAAGTTGTCACTGTCTTCCTTCTTGTTTGTTGTTTCCCCTTCCTTTTTTCCCTGTTTGTTTGTTTTGTTTTGCTTACAGATTGTCTCTATTTATGCTATTTCTTTTCTCTACTTCATCTTTGTATCTTGTTTTCTGTTGATGTTCTTTCATTCCACCTCTTGTGGCTTGGTCTTCAATTTCTTCCTTCTATTTCACTCTCTTTCTCTTTTTTTTCTATATTGTTTCTTTTTGTACTTTTTTTTGTTCTCTCTTTTCTTTTTTCTTTTCCTCCCTTCTCATCATTCTGGCTTTTTAATTCATTCTATATGATTTTCTCTATTCTGTGTCTTGTTTCCTTTTTTTCTTTTCTACTTATTAAAGATTATTCCTCTGTACTTCTTACTTGTGTTCATTATTCATTTTCCTAGGTCTTGTATGGTTCCTTTCCCACCTTTTATTATTATTATTACTATTATTCTTTTTCTCTTCCTATCTTTTTCCTTTTCTATTAATTTTTTTTGAGAGAACATAGACAACAAGGAAATAGAATAAGAGAAATGAAGTGTCAGAGTGAAACCTTACCACACACAAAAAAACAACAAAATAAAACCATATAGTAGAGAAAGAAACTAATCAGCTGAATAAACCCGTCAAGATAAACAGATGCCTAAATACTAGCAAAAAATTACAGGTCATACGGAAGAAGATTTGGCTCAACTGATAGAGCATCCACCTACCACATGAGAGGCCCGGGTTCAAACCCAGGGCCTCCTGACCTGTGTGGTTAGCTGGCCCATGCACAGTGCTGATGCATGCAAGGAGTGCCGTGCCACACAGGGGTGTCTCCTGCGTAGGGGAGCCATGCACGCAAGGAGTGCACCCTATTAGGAGAGCTGCCCCATGCAAAAAAAGTACAGCCTGCCCAGGAGTGGTGCTGCACACATGGACAGGTGATGCAGCAAGGTGACACAACAAAAAGAGACACAGATTCCCAGTGCCACTGACAAGAAAGCAAGTGGATACAGAAGAACGTACAGCGAATGGACACAGAGAGCAGACAATGGGGGGAGGGTGGGGAGAGGGGAGAGAAATAAATAAATTTTAAAAAAGAAAAGAAAGTTAAAAAAAGTTACAGGCCATGGTAAGAAAAAGGAAAACATGGCCCAGTCTAACAACCAAACTAAAAGCTAAGAAGAGGTGCAGAAAATGGAACAACTAATAAGAAATGTCCAAGCAAATATCATGAACCAACTTACTGAAGTGAAAGAAGAGATTAAAGTTATTAAGAAGACCCTGGGAGAACATACGGAAGGTTTTGTAAACATATATAAAAAGATAATAGATATGATGGTGATGAATGGCACTATCCAAGAAATCAAAAATACACTAGAAGCACATAACAGCAGATTTGAACAGGCAGAGGAAAGAATCAGGGATGTGGAAGACAGTATGTCTGATATCAAATATATAGTAGAACAGATAGATAAAAAGAAAAAAAATCCATCAGGGACTTAGAGATTTGAATGACAACATGAAACATGCAAACATTATCCATTATAGACATCCCAGAGGGAGAAGCAAAGGTAAAGGGGACAGAAGGTGTGTTGGAGGAAATAATGACTTAAAATTCCCAACCCTATTGAGGGAGATGGATGTACATGTCAAGGAAGTGCAGCACACCCCAAACAGTATAAATTCTAACAGGCCTACTAAGACATATACTTGTCAAATTGTTCAGTGCTCAAAACAACAAAGAGAGAATACTGAAAACAACAAGAGAAAAGAGAACTATCACATACAAGGGAAGCTTGATGAGATTAAGTGCTGACTTCTCATCTGAAACCACGGAGGCAAGAAGACAGTGGTATGAAATAGTTGAGATGTTAAAGAAAAAATCTTCCAGCCAAGGATTCTCTATCCAGTAAAGCTGGCATTCAAAAATGATAGAGAGTTCAAAATATTCACAGATAAATAGAAATTAAGAGATTATATCAAAAAGAAACCTACCCTTCAAGAAATACTAAAGGGAGTTCTGGAGATTGAAAGGAAAAAGCAGGAGAGAGAGTTGGAGGAGAATGTAAGAACAACTAAAAGATAAAAAGAAATAAAAACAATATATGGCATACATAACCTAAAGGAAATATGGTCAATGTAAGTAAGTTCTTAACATTAATATCATTGAATGTTAGTGGATTACACTCACCAGTCAAGAGACACAGATTGCAGAATGGATAAAGAAATATGACCCATGTGTATGCTGTCTACAAGAAGCACACCTTAGACCTAGGGATGCAAGGAGGCTGAAAGTGAATAGTTGGAAAACAATTTTACAAGCAAACAATAACCAAAAAAGAGTGGGATTATTTATATGAATATCAGACAAAATAGACTTTAATGAAAAACTATTTTAAGAGACAAAGAAGGACATTATATATTAATAAAAGAGGTAACCTATCAAGAAGAAAGAACAATCATAAATATTTATTCACCTAACTAGGGTGGCTCAAAATACATGAGACAAATATTGGAAAAACTAAGGAGAGAAATTGATGCCTCTACAAAGAAAGTGGGACTTTAATACACCATTATCACCATTAGACAGAACATTTCAACATAGAATCAATAAAGAAACAAAGACCTTGAATAATATATTACAGGATCTGAACCTAATAGACATATACAGAACATTAAACCCAAATGCAGTGAGATATACATTCTTCTTGAGTGCAGATGGATCACTCTCCAGGGTAAATCAGTGCTAGACCACAGAACAATTCTCAATGAATTCAGAAAGATTGAAATGATACAAAGTAATTTCTCTGACTACAATGGAATGAAGCTGGAAATAATTAAGGGCCAGAGAATGAGATTAGGCACAAAGATATGGAAGTTAAACAACACATTGGGCAATGGAGGAAATCTCAAAAGAAATCAGTAACTACCTTGAAAAGAATGAAAATAACAAAAACAATGTTTCAAAACCTACAAGATGCAGTAAAAGCTGTACTGAGAGGAAAATTCATTACCATAAATACCTATATTAAAAAAGAAAGACCTAAAATTGCAGACCTAACATCACAACTAAAGAAATAGAAAAAGAACAACAAACTAACCCCATAAGAAGTAGAAAAAAGGAAATAACAAAGAATAGAGCAGAGCTAAATGAAATTGAAAATAAGAAAGCACTAGAAAAAATAAAACTAAAAGCTGGTTCTTTGAGAAGATTAATTAAGTTGACAAACCCTTAGCTAGACTAACAAATAAAAAAGGGAGAAAATGCAAATACATAAAATAAGAAACAGGGAAAGGAATATCATCACTGACCCCGCAGATATAAGGTGTATTATAAATGGACACTTTGAAAAATTGTATGCCAACAAAATGGATAATTTATAGGAAATGGACAAATTCCTAGAAACACACAAGCAGCCTACATTGACAAAAGAAGAAATTGATGAACTCAACAGACCAATCACACGTAACAAGATAGAACTAGTCATCAAAAAACTCCCAACAAAGAAGAGCCCAGGACCAAACAGCGTCACAGGTGAATTCTACCAAATATTCTGGAAAAAACTACCATTGATCCTGTTAAACTGTTCCAAAAAATAGAATATTGTTTAAGTTATTCTATGAAGGCAACATCACCCTAATACCAAAGACAAACAAAAATGCCATGAGAAAGGAAAACTATAAACTAATCTCTCTAAAAAACCAAGATACTAAAATCTTCAACAAAATACTTGATAATTGTATTCAACAGCACATCAAATGAATTACACACCATGACCAAGTGGGTTTCATCCCTGGTATGCAAGGATGGTTCAACATAAGAAAATCAATCAATGTAATACACCAGATAAACAGATTGAAAGAAAAACCACATGATCAACTCCATAGATGCAGAAAAAGCATTTGAGAAAAGGTAGCACACTTCACTGATAAAAATACTTTAAAAGATAGGAATAGAAAGAAACTTCCTCAATATGATAAAGGGCATATAAGAAAAACCCACAGCTAACATCATATTCCATAGCAAAATTGTAAAATCTTTCCCTCTAAGATGTGGAACAAGACAAGGATGCTCACTGTCACCGCTCTTATTTAACATTGTTTTAGAAGTACTAGCTCAAGCACTTAGGCTAGAAAAAGTTATAAAAGGTATCCAAATTGAGAAGAAAGAGGTAAAATTTTCACTATTTGCAAATGATATGACCCTATACCTCAACAGTCCTGAGAAATATACAATAAAGATGATGGCGCTTATAAACGAGTTCAGGAAAGTGGCAGGTTATAAGATTAATGTGCAAAGAGTAGTAGCATTTCTGTACACCAGAAATGAGTGATCTGAAGAGTAAATTTTTAAAAAATCACATTTACAATAGCAATTAAAAGAAACAAATACCTTTTGATAAATTTAACTAAAGATGTCAATGACTTTCATGCAGAAAACTATGCAACATTGTTAAAGAAAATCAAAGAGGACCTAAAGAAATGGAAGAATATTCGCTGTTCATAGATAGAAAGACTAAACATTATTAAGATGTCTATCCTACCCAAACTGATGTACAGATTTAACACAATCCCAATAAAATTCACCATGGTATTTTTTACTGAATTGGGAAAGCTACCAATGAAATAATTTGGAAAGGCAAAGGACCTGAATAGCCAAAAACATATTGGAAAAGAAAAATGAAATCAGAAGAATCACACTTTACCTGACTTTAAAACACTGTACAAAGCTACAGTGGTCAAAACTGCATGGTATTGGCACAAGGATAGACATACTGACCAATGGGACCAAATTGAGAGTTCTGATATAGATTCTCACATATACAGTCAACTGATATTTGACAAGGCCTCCACACCCTTTCAACTGGGAGAGAATGGCCTCTTCAATAAATGATGTTATAGAACTGGGTATCCATATCCAAAAGAATGAAAGAGGAATACCATCACACACCTTATACAAAAATTAACTAAAGATGGATCAAAGATCTAAATATTAATATAAGAGAGAAGACCATAAAGATCTTGGGAAAAAATGTAGGAAAGCATCTACAGGATCTTGTATTAGGAAATGGCTTCATGAACTTCACACGCAAAGAACAAAGAGATAAATGGGACCTCCTCAAAATTAAAAACTTGTACCTCAAAGGAGTTTGTCAGGAAAGTGAAAAGACAGCCTTCTCAATGTGAGAGAAAATATTTGGTAATCATATATCTGATAAGGGCCTACTATCCAGCATATATAAAGAAATCCTACACCTCTAAAATAAAAAGGTGAACAGCCCATTTAAAAATGGGCAAGTTCTTTGTATAGGCACTTCTCCGAAAAAGAAATACAAGTGACTCAAAAGCACCTGAAAAGATGGTCAACACCACTAACTATTAGGGAAATGAAAAGAAAAACTATAGATTGAGATGTCATCTTACACCCATTATACTAGCAGATATTAATAAAACAGTGGACTATAAGTGTTGAAAAGGAAGTGGAGGAATGGGAACCTTCATCCACTGCTGGTGGGAATATAGAATGGTGCAGCCATTGTGGAGGACACTTTGGTGGTTCCTCAGAAAGCTAAGTGTGCCATATGATCCAGCAATTCCACTGCTGGGTATAAGCCCAGCAGATTTGAAAGTAAAGACACAAATGCACACCAATGTTCATAGTGGCATTATTCACTATTGCCAAAAGTTGGAATGGATAAGCAAATTGTGGTATATACTGACAATGCAATATTACTCAGCTGTAAGAAGGAATGCAGTATAATCATATGGGATAACATGAATCAATCTTGAAGATCTTATGTTGAGTGAAGCAAGCCAGTCACTGAAGGCCAAATATTATGTGATCTCACTGATATGAATTAAGCAAATTGTACATACTCATAGATCTAGTTTTTGGAAGCTAGGTTTACAAGAGTTAGAAAGGGAGAAGGTTGTGAGCCAACTCCCGTTTGAGCAAAATCTATGTAGTTGTACAGTGGAGGGGCATGACAGCGGTGCAGTGATACTTTTTGGTTGGGTGGTGCTGATTGGTTAGGGTGCTAAGGTGGGGGGGGTGGACTCTCCATGGAAGTGGGGGCATGTTGGGGGTGGGAGCAGGTGAGCACTGGGAATTGGCAGGTATGTGGTTAAAACTTCAACTTTGGGAATATTCTTTTGGCAACAGGACAGGGGACAGTTAGTGGTTTAAGGTGTTGAATGTGGTGGGAGCATTTGGGACAAAGGGCACCTGGGGCAGGCTTCTAGGGAATGTGTGAATGTTTATCATGTTATAATGGGTTGTATCAGTGGGTGGAGACCCACATAATGAACAGTAGGATATTGGATTCCCATACTAAGGATTTCTGCTATGTTCTCAAATAGAAGGGTGGGAGTCTCTTGAGAACACAGGCAGTGCCTAATAGGGGAGGACAGAGCAGTATGTAAAGCCCTCAATGTTGTTGCAGGTGACTATGAACTAAAGTAGACTTATTGGTATTCTATAGACTCAGTGCTATTCTAGCAATGGAAGAAATTATATCATTGATGTGGAGACAGTGGCCACAAGAGGTCTGAGGGCAGGGAGAGGGAAAAACAGGTGAAATATGGGGGTATTTTTGGGAATTGGGAACTGTCCTGAATGACATTATGCGGCGGCTTGCTCGGTCGGTAGAGGTGGGGTCTGGCTGCGGACGAGGGGTTGGTCCCACCTGGGACGAGGGGTCGGTCCGGCAGCAGACGAGGGATCGGTCTCACAAGGGGTTGCGCGGTTCGGCTGACAGGGTCGCCCGGCGAAGCCGGCGACGAAGGGGTCGCCCGGAGAAGCAGGCGACGAACTGGGGACAAGGGAGGCCAGGCCCTTGTCGGGGGCTCTCAGGACTGGAGGGCGCACGGCAGAAGAACTACCGTGGAGACAAGGTAAACACGCAAGTCCACTTTACTGAGGGAGAGGCAACAGTTTTATAGGGGCTGGGGAAGGCTGATTGGTCGAAGCCACGCCCTGTTCTGACTGGTTGCCGGCGAAAGGCCAGTGGGCAGTACTGGACGGGGGAGGGGTGGTGGTTAGGGATTGGCTGTCGCTGTTGCTGGGGGAAGGGGCAGGGTTTAGGGATTGGTGGCTGCTGTTGCTGGGGTGGAGGGCAGACTGGAGTTTCCCGCCCACGCCTGTCTGTTGCTGCTGTCGGGGGAAGGGAAAAGGGCGGGCTGGATTTTTCCGCCCACGCCTGGCTGTTGCTGCTGTCGGGGGAGGGGAAAAGGGCAGACTGGAATCTTCCGCCCTGCGCCTGCGCAGGGAGAAAGAAGAAGAAGTGTGCCGCCCTACAGGCATCGTGTGGCGCCATCCGGGAGGAAGGGCGGCCGCGGAAGCATGGCTGCCGAGAAGGGGAGACCCGAGGGCACTCTGCGCCCATGCCAAGCTCCCTTCAGGGGTGGCGGTGAGTCCGACCAGCCACCCCATCATGGGGGCAGCGGAACTAGGCCTACCGCGGCTGCTCCCCCGCCAGGCCAGCAAACCACACTTCAGCCCGAGGGGTGACCACATTACAATGACAGATACAGGTCATTACATACCTTGCCATAATCTACAAAATTGTGCAGGAGAGAGTGTACACTACAATGTAAACTATAATCCATGCTTAGTGGCAATGTTCCAAAATGTGTTCAATTGTAACAAATGTACCACACTAATGAAGGATGTTGTTAATGTGGGAAAATGTGGGAGGTATGGGGAGCAGGACACATGGGAATTCCCTATAGTTTTATATAACATTTATGTAATCTAAATATCTTTAAAAAAGCAAACAAACTACAACAAAAAAATACTACCCACATTACTTTTATCACAGATCTTTATCTCCATGCTGCTTTGTACCACTATCTAATCCCTTTCTTTTCAGCCGAAAGGTTCCCTTGGGCATTGCTTGTAAGGCAGGTCTAGGTGTGATGAAAAAGACCTTAGCTTTTGTTTATTTGGTAATGTTTTCATCTTTCCCGCAGTTTGTAAAGAAAGCCTCACCAGATATAAAATTCTGGATTGATAGTTGTTTTCTGTCAGTGCTTTTAAGTATTTCAATCCATTCCTTCTTGCCTCCATATTTTCTGATTTGAAATCTTTACTCATTTTGATTGGAATGCCTTTGTCCATAACATGTTGCTTTTCTCTTGCAACTTTCAGAAAAATGTCCTTTTCTTTTGCATTTGCTAGTATGATTAGTATATGACAGGGTGCATTTTTCTTCAGATGTATTCTGTTTAGTGATCTCTGGGCTTCTTGGCTGTGCACGTCTTTTGCTAAGTTTCAGAGGTTCTCTATCATAATTCCTTTAATTATTCCTAGTGCCACTTTCTCTTTTTTTCTCCCTCTGGGACTCCCACAATGTATATATTGGTATGTTTGATGATTTCCCAGAGGTCTTGGGCTATTTTTGCTTTTCCTTCATCTTTCTGCTCTCTGCTCCTCAGCCTGACTCATTTCAAGTGTCTTGTTGTCAAGTTCACTGATTCCTTCTTCTGCCAGCTCCAACTGTTGTAGAAGATGAGAGAGGTTCAATTATTTGTGTATAGAAAGGCCAGGACTCAGGAATGATTTTGAGAAGGAAAAAATGATTTACTGATGGCCAGCCAGACTTGGGAGCTTTCTGTTTCAAACCCAAGCCCCAAACAAGATTTTTGAGTTCCTTTTATACAGAGGAAGGGCCAAATCGTTCTTTGTTTCAGTGCTCAATAGGCTTGAATTAGCATATAGCTTCCACATCCTAGGTAAGCTTTTAGCATGGACTTCATACATTCTAGATAAGCTTTTAGCACATTTGGTTTGCATTTTCCCTGAATATTTAAAATTTATAGAGTTTGCATTGCTAAACTGTTTCTCCAGGACTGGAGTCATTGCCATGGTCACCAAGGGCAGGGCTGTGGCCTCTTACTGTCCCACACCCACAGATCAGGACACATACAGCTTAGGTTATCTACAAAGAGATGAACAGCTTCCCACCCATAGCCCACATCACAACCTGGCTACTGAAACCCTCCTCAGAAATTTTCATTTCAGTTATTGTGGTTTTCAACCCCAATAATTATGTTTGGTTCCTTTTTAAAATTTCTTTTTACTAAGATACTCATAGTGAGAGCCATTCATTTTTTTCCTAATACCCTTTAGCTAAGTATTTTCCTTTTTCTCCGAGCATTTTTAAGATCGTTTTCTTAAAAATCTTTGATATGTCCACATTCTGCTATTCTTCAATATGTTTTCTGGATTTTTATCATCTTGGTTTGGATAGACCATCAGCTACTGTTTTTGTTTGTCTTGTACTCTTTTGTGGCACACTATGTATTTCGATATTTTAAAATAATAACCCTGAGTATTATTCCCTGAGATGTCTGTTTCCTGATTTTTATATCAGTGATAAGACAGATATTTTCTTGATCTTTTACCCTGTTCCTTCACTTTAGGAAATTATGTCCAAGGAAATGCAGTGTGAAGGGTTTTGCCTACCTTTCTCTGCCTGTGTCTTGTTCTTTGCTTTTAGTTGTTTTGGAGTTCCCCTGTTTACAGGGGTTTGGTGTCCCTTCTCTTTCCCAGAAGAAAGATCTTTCTATCCTAAATGTTTGAAGTTATCAAGCTTTTACCCCAAACTCTCTGCCCCTAGACTCTCCTTTCATTGTCTCATGCTTCAGTGCCTGCAGGGCGAAATCTGCAATAAGTGGCATTTTGGAAAGCACCTTCCCAAGTAGTCTTTCCCAGCCAAAACAGGGCCAGGGACCCAGGAAAGGGGCTCAGACTGGCTCCAAAGTGCCATGAGGAAGTGATCAGGAAGGGCCCTTTTTTTCCATGGCTCCCCAAACTTGAGCTTTCTTGACTTGTGCAGAAAATTCAACCTTTCAATTACCTTTCCTCTGCAGCCATGAGGAAGTGTAGCATCTTTCACATTCCTCCACTGTAGCTGTTGACTAGGGTGGGTTGAAACAATGGCAGCCCTCAGGGCAAGGCCCCCAGTGATATGAAATCACTCATCAAAACTGTGATCAGTGGCTGGCTATGCCCACAGCTAGTCTTGTGGAAGAGGGATTTTATGTCCCTTTCTGTCACCAGGGAGCTAACTAGGGGCTGGACAGTATGGCTTTCTTCCTTGAGAGTGGAGGATGGGTACTGGTAGCAGCTATGCAGTTAAAGCAGTTTATTGCTTTTTACTGTAATTTATTAACCTCTTTTTCCCACCCTTCCCTGGCTCTTGTATAACATTCTTCTGTCCTCTGGATTTTCAGAATAGTTTTTTTTTTTTTTCAGACTGGTCCTGCCTGTTTAGCAGTTGTTCTGAGAAGAGCTGGGTCCTGGAACTCTCCACTCCCCAAAATTATTTCTGTTTTTCTCAACTGAGGCATAGTGATCTGAGACTATTACTAATGGTCTATCAATTAGATTTTTGATACTGAGAAAAGTATTTAATTTCTCTCTTCCTATTTTATAATAAAATCATGAGATACTTTAAATTTAATTCATTAGTAATTTTTCTACTATATAAATGGTACTTAATTCTATAGGAAAAGAATGATAAATAAGTCTTAGTCTGGGTACTCAAAGGACTTAGAAAAGAAATAGATGGTCAAAACTAAGATGTAAGTCATAAGGTTACATGTTTTCATAGTGATTAAATGAGGCAAACTTCCTAGAGGAAGTATCATTTGACCTGGGTCTTAATGGATGTGACTTAAATAGGGATAGATATATTACAGGGTGTATTAATTTGCCACTGGGCTACAAATGCAAAGTATCAGAAATGGACTGGCTTTTATAATAGGAAATTTATTTGGGATAAAATCTTCCAGTTCAGAGTCCGTGAAATGTCCAAATCAAGTCATCATCAGACATGCTTTCTCACCAAGGTCATCTGCTGGAAGATCCTGTAGTCTTACCATGTAATGAGGCACAATGGTGGGTCTGCCAGTCTCTCTCTACATTCTGCTAGAGCTCAGTTATGAGCTATCAGGCATATGGCTTGTTTTCTTTCTGGGCCTCCACTCTCAGCCTCTGCTGCAATTAGGTATAAGTCTGGGCTCATCTCCTCAGTCTTGAGGTGCTCTTTGGGTCCAACCCTACAGGGGCTTCTTTTCATGTTTCTATGCTCTGCTGATTCCAGACTCTGGGACCTCTCAGTCTCTTGGAGCTTCTCTGTCTTTCTGTAGTCCTCTCTTTCACATGGCAGGATCAAAATGGTGGCTTCCTTTCTCTGTGTCTCTGCATGTGTTCTTAGTTTATGGAAGACACAGTAAAAAATCAGAAACCTAACCTGTGTTACACCTCACTGACATAGTCCAATCAAAAGTGATCTAATCAAGGGCCCTTAACTAAGTTTAATCAAAAGGCCTCATCTATACTGCATTTACAGGCAGAGGAATGGGTTAGCTTAAGAACATAATTTCCTGAGGTCCACAAAAGACAAACCAGAACACAAGCTTTCTCAGAATTGGGCATTGCACTAAAAAGCATGGAGAGAAGAAAAGACAGACATATATATTTTTAACATATGCTGTGTTTATGATATAATAAATAAAGTTTAGAGAATTAAAAAATTAAAAGTATCACCTAATATCTCATTAACCAAATATATCCATTGTGAACACTTCAGTTAACATTCTTCTAAACATCTCCCAGAGCAGTCATAAGCATATAATAAATGCTTAAACAACTGGAATTATACAATAAATGGTATGCATTATTCTGTTTATTTGGGGATTAGCACTATATCATGCATTTTTGTAATATCAGTAAATATAGATTTTATAAAAACTTTAATGCTACATAATTTTCAGTTGTAAGTATGCATGATAGTATCAACAAACTTTTATTGAATTTGATTTATTTCCCATAGACCAATATTAGAAATTCTACAATGATGAAATCATTCCATATTTTGTCTTACCATTCATTAATTCCTAGGGATATTTAGATATGGAAATGCTGTTATACACAACATACATTTTACTTAGTGTTATCAAATTGCTTTACAATGAAGGTCTTTGAAATAAGTGAAAGCATACCTTGAAAGGAAGGGTAGTTAAAACTTGGAAGGAGGAATTGTTATTTGATAAGTTCCATGTTTTGTCAGCCTTGGCCTAAGAATAGGTTACAATTGCTATGTGGTACAAAATGATCTAAGTACCAAAGAAATCTTGCCATCTTTTGGGCCTGAGAAATTAGAGGACAGAGCACAGAGTGGCAAATGCCACATGAAAATGAGGGGGAAATCATGGGAACAAGAGAGCTGGAGGTGGGCAGCCACAGCATCTATGTATAAACTCTTCCCAAGTCTCTAGCTGAGTGCAGAACTAGACATCTTCAAGGCATAATCAAAAGGATTCCGGTAAGGTTAAAAGAACAAAATCAAGTTTTAAGCTAATACGCTAAAGACCAATTTTTCAATTTTGTACTATCTATGTTAATTGCCTATTAAACCAAAAATATAAGCACTTTTCAGAGGAATATCAAGATTTTCACAATTTAATATTCAGAAAGTCCAGGATACAAGAGAGAGTTTCTTGAAACATGAAAAAGACAAATATGACTCACTTTAAATATAATGATAAATAATAGAAGATGACCCCTAGATGACCCAAGAGTGGAATTAGTCAGACAAGGATTTGAAAAGAGATCTTATAGCTAAGCGAAGAAAAATGTTTACAATGAATACAAAGGTAGCAAATTTGAGCAGAGAAATATGTGTTTCACAAAATGAATGTAAAAGCCAAATGGAAATAAGAGAAAAGTCAATGAAATTAAAGATTTATAAGAGAAATTATCCAATTTGAGAAAAAGAGAAAAGAATATTAACATTGTTTCAGAGACCTGAGAAACAATATCAAGAGGTCTAACATATGTGTAATTGTTGTTAAAGGAGAAGAAGAAGAAAGAGAATACAAGTGGAAAAAATACATAAAGAATTGTCAACAATTTCCCAAATTTCTGAAGAAATAAATTTACAAATTCAAAAAGTGCAGCAAACACCAAGCAGGAGAAGTAAAAAGAAAGTCATTGTTCTTTCCATTGTGTGGTTCATACTGTTGAAAACCAAATATAAAAATAAAATATTAGTAGTATAATATTATGACAACTACAGCATAAGGAATAGGCAAGGATAAATGATCTATGCAATTTCAAAATGTTTACATTTTTCATGAAGTGTCCCAATGTTAACTTAAATTATATAAACTTAAGGATATATGCTGTAATCTTTACAGCAAGCACTAAAATAATAGTGTGAAGTGGTATATGTAAAAAGCTAAGAGGTAAAATAAAATGGAAACCTAAAAAATATATCATGGTTAATTAAAATGTGTTAGCATAGTGAGCTAAGCCATATACAACACTAACCATAAATATCAAGTTTTAGTTATAGATGAAGAAGTAACAAAATGAATGTCATATTAAAATGATGTGGCAAAATCCTGTCATTTTTGTAAATCTATAAATATTGATATACATGGAGGCATCTCATAAAAATTAGACTTGCAGAGTTAAAAAAAATTTAAGAATGTCAGCCATAGTGTGAAGAGTGGGAAGATTTACTTTTCCTTTCATAATTCTTATTCATTCTTTTTGGAGCCTGTGACAGATTGAGATTATTTTATGAATCCCAAAAAGAGGAAGATTATGTTTTTAAACTAATCTATTCCTCTGAGTGTGATACTCTTTGATTGCATTAAATTCAGTCAGCTTTGATTACATTTCTTGATAAGATTGCTTTAGGACTTGTGACTGGACTATTTCAGTGAGGCATGACTCAGGTTGATTCTCCACCATCTTGCTGGGTCTGGTATAAATGGAAGCACACAGAGAGTCAGACAGACACAGAGAAAAAGAAAGCTGCCATATTTGATGCTGTCATGTGAGAGAGGACTGAGGATTGTTTAAGCAGTAAACCTCAAAAAGGCCAGGCCCACAGAGCAGCTCAAGAAGAGACAGGCCCTGTGTCTGACAGCAGACATCTGAACTCTGGGTGCTGGTCTCTGAGAGATGGTAGGTTCTGGAGTACAAGGCAAAGAACTCAGCAGAGATGGGTGCCCATCTTTGTCAGATGGCAATTGACTTTGGTGAAAAATATCTCTGATGGTACCTCAATTTGGACTTTTCACAGCCTTGAAAGTGTAAGCTTTTACTCCTAATAAATCTCCTTTATAAAAGCCAACCCATTTCTGGTGCTTTGCATTGGCAGTTTGCAAACTCAACAGAGAAACATATATCAATACCTGTACCTCCACCTCTAAACTATCTTATCTATATTTTTACCCCTGCTGATCAGTCTACATTTTTCTTTCTATGTATACATCTTTCCTCACTCTATCCTTTCAAAAATTAAGATGTTAATAAATATAGCACAAAATGCTCAGTTATAATCACACAATTAAACATTATGTAGCAACGAGAAGTAAGTGATTATTAGGTAATAAATTCAAATAAGAAAAATACTAGCAATCAGTAGAGAGATGGGCAAAGATTGAAGAGATACTTCTTAAAATAGGATCTTTAAATGGAAAGTAAATGTATAAAAAAGCCCACAACTCTATTTGTCTTTGACAAATTGCAAATTTAAATAACAATGTAATACCTCTCACACCCACCAGGATAGTTAAAATGAAGTGTTAGCATATGGAGCAAATGAAATTTCCATAACCAACACTTTGGAAAATGGGTAGTATTTACTAGATCCGAACATATGACACATGCATACACTATGGTCTTATAATTTCACTCTTAGGGATATATGAATTGGAAATGAGTACATACATTTACCAACTGATATGCAGTTGCACTATTCATGGAGGCCCAAAACTGGAACACGCTAATACCTATTGTTTTTATCGTGCCCTACCCCCAAACAAAGATATATTCAAGTCCCAACACCCACATATCTGTGAATGTAATCTTTTTTGGAAATAGGATCTTTGCTAATGTAATCCAGTTAAAATGAGTTTTTTGGGGATTAGGATGGGCCTTAGATTAAGTATGACTGGTTTATTAGACTGCCAAAGGGTTGCCTATGCAAAGTAACAGACATCTGTTCACTTTTATAGAGGGTATTTATCTGCGTATTTATTGGGACCATAAAAGCTTACTGTTCCAAGGCCATTGAAAGTCCAATTCAAGGTACTGTAAGAGGTGCTTTCTCTCTGAAGTCATCTGCCATGTGTTGAATCAAGATGGGTGGAAATTATTATAAGGTTTCAGGCTTCCTCTCTTCTCTTCCTCTCTCAGGATCAGCCACCCTGCTCCTAAATCAGGATCATCTACTCCTGATCCTAGAGCAGTCTCAGCTGTCCCACTGTCTTCACAAGGTCAGCTATAAGCTATCAGGCAAAATGGCTCATCCCAGGGCCTCAGCTGTCTGAGCCTTCTCCTTTCTGTCACATGACAGCATCAAAATGACAGAGCTCTCTTCCTGTGTCTGTCTGAGTGTCCATTTATATCAGACAAGTTGGCAGGGACTCAACCTGAGTCATGTCCTTCTGATGTGGTCAAATCACAAAGCCCTAAAAGCAACCTTAACAGGTAATCTAATCAAAGCCCCCTCAACTGAATTTAATTCAATTAAAAGGTATCACACCCAGAGGAAGAGATCAATTTACAAATACAATCTTTCTCTTCTTGAGATTCATAAATAATCTCAAACTGCCACAACTGGTGTCACTATGAGAGGAAGGAAATTTGGACACAGATGCAAAAACACAGAGGAAAGACAGCTATGTGAATATAGAAGCGGAGTCTGGAGTTGTGCTATCTCATTTTGACCAATTAGTTTGTGGCAATTTGCTTTAACAGTCCTAGGAAACTAATACACCCATCAACAATAAAACAGTCCAATAATTTTTTTAAGATTACCTAAAAATGGCAGATCTAAGATTACTTAAGGTGCATTGAAATAGCAAAACTTAAAAAGTCATGAGAAGTATTTGATAAATGCATTTTTATAGATTTTAAAAAATCATTTGAAGAATATTTTAAAAATTAAAGGTAAAATAATTTAGACAAAAATTCACTGGTTATCAGGTTAATTCTCAGTCATGTGTTTACTTTTCATGTTGAAAATGATTGAAAAATAATTTGAACTGTTTTCTTTTAAATTAAAGCTAATGAGAGTAAAGAAAGAAATCAGAAATAAAGAGTGCATAGAATTCATTGACAATGGACATATTACGTATAGATATTACATGAATGTGGACAAAGCCACAAAATTGAAATTAATTTCATAACTTTATAATGTAAAATTATTTAGTAAGAATGAGAACAAATAAATTAAGCCAAGTTTTTTGTATCTTCTGTGCAGCATAATTGAATAAAATGCAAATATCTGGGTGGTACACACAGAAATTCTGATTCCTTATGTTTGTATTGGAACTCAGGGTCAACTTCTTAAAATCTTTCCTAGAGTTCTAATGCAGGTGCTCTTTAAGGTGACTACTCTTTGAGATGTGGTAACTAAATATTCAACTCAAAAATTGGGAAAATTTTAATGGCTTCAGGCCTAGCTTTCTAAACATTGAACTAACACAACCTGTAGCAGTTTGATATTGTTTATGAATTCCAAAATTAGATAATGGATTATGTTTGTAAACTGGTCTGTTCCTCCAGGAATGATTAAATTATGATTAATGGCTTTGATTGGGCCATGTCAAAAGAATGTTGAATCCCTGCCCCCTTGGTGGACAGGGACTCACAGAGAAGACTGCAGAGCAGAGCAGAGAGTAGAGTTTTGAGCTGGAACCCAGGAAATAAACACACAAGAAAGAGCAGAGCAGCTGAATTCAGAGAGAAGTGGGTACCAGGCAAGAGTCAAGACCTATTCCAGCCTACAGCTGATATTGGAAGAAGTTAGGACCATGGAGCCTGAAGAGGTATAGGAAGGCTGAATGTTGGCAGCCATCATGCTCCAATATGTGGCAACAGACTTTGGTGAGGGAAGTAACTTATGTTTTATATCCTAGTAACTGTAAGCTTCTATTCCAAATAAATGCCCTTTATAAAGCCAACAGATTGTGGTATTTTGCATCAGTACCCCTTTGGCTGAGCAATACACAAGCATTCAACACAACACAATTAAACCTTGCTTCTTTTACTAAAACTTGAAACAAATAAAAAACTTTAGAAGGGGGAATGATAAATCTTTTACCTTTTTGCATATTAATTAATTAATCTTGAGATTTAATTCATAGAGATGAAGCAACTAGAGAAAAATGTTAATGTCAATGTTTCTGATTTTTTTTTTCCACTAGGATGTACTGGAGATTGAACCCAGGACGTCATGTGTGTGAAGCAGGAGCTCAACCACTGACCTACACCTGCTTCCCTCTACTATTCTTTTCACTAAGACTCATTGAAAGTGTATGTTCAATGGGATTACAAACCAGAACCTCAGAAAAGAGGAAGCCTTACTGGATCTTTCTATAGCACGAATATTATAGATCTTTGAGCAAAGGGATATCTCATATTTGAATTTAAATTATACTCTAATATAAAAAACAGTCTATTAGACACCAAAGAAATTATTGCCTTAGAAGAAAGGGAAGTGGCTTGTTTCTCAAGTTTTCATTATCAAAAGAACCAAGAGTGTGGAACAACTTTCAAGTCTAATCATAAAACAGTGAAATTATTGAGACAGATCAAGGGACGCTATGCAAAATGTAACCTGCAAAAGCATACAACTATTCCCCTAGTATACATGGAAATATTGGGAAGGGAATACGGATCTCCAGCAATTGAAAGTGGCAGTTTGCACCAGCCATTTTATTTAAATAATATGGGAAAGATGATCCTAGAATGCTAGTCTTGAAGATACAGCAGTTGTGCTTTGGTGACCACAAAGAGTTAATCATTTATAGTATTTAAATCCAGAAATGTCACTTGATTAATAAAATTTCCTTGTGTTGGAGACTGAGTCAACCTCCCTGCCCCCCACCCCCAAACGGCACATTCAGGTCCCAATTCCTAGTCCTGTGGATGTGAATCCATTTGTAAATAGGACCTTGAAGAAGTTATTAGTTAATGTGTTCCAGTATTAGTCAGGGTTCTCTGGGGAAATAATATCAAGAAGAGGTATCTATAAATAGTATGCGATTTTATGTGTCTCTCCATGACTGTGGGGATGCACAAGTCCAGGTTCCACAGGCAGGCTGCAACCAGGGTCTCCAATGAAAGTGCACTGAAGGTTCTTCATGAGTTCTGGGAGATGTTGGCTGTTCAAAAATGAGCTGGAAAATTCTCTCCCAATGCTGGAATCACTTTCCCTTTTAAGGCATTCAACTGATTGGGTTAAGCATCACTCTTGCTGATGGCAGTCTCCCTGATTGATGTAATTATAACCAGCTATGTATGATTTACCACTGCAGTAAATTCAATGGTTGCTACATTGTATTACAGTTAGCCCTGTGCTTCCTTGACCAAATAACTGGGCACAATTACCTAGCTGAGTTGACACATTAGCCTAACCATCACAGTCCACCCCTTGTCAACTTGGCAACCATAAACATTACTTTAAACCATACTTAGTGTTTAAGTAAAAATGATAACAGGCATGCATATATATATATTTCTGCCTAAGAATGTTTAACTCTCCTGTGTACAACCTGAAACACATTCATTCTATACAGAATAGAGTGGAAGTTCTTGGGTAATATCACCCTTAAACTTGGCATCCTCAAATATTATGACATGAAACAGATATGACTTATTATATGGTAGAAGGAAAAGTTTGGGGAAGAAGACAAAGAAATTAATTTTGTATACATATACAATCATCATCATAATGAAACAAGGAAGAAAGATTCATGACCATTACAGTCCTCATTTCTGTAACCAGTCAAATGGTCGAAGTTCATATTTATCACTACCTTCTTTCACTACCCATTCCATGTTTCATTACCCTCAGCAAACACTTCAGCTGGCCATGGTTCTTTCCCTGGTGGGGTGACACAAACTTTCATTCCTGAAGATTCTGGGCCATTGGGTTGTTGTAATTTTCCAAAGACTTTAATTGTAGTACATGGCAGTACTAGGAGATGCCCTAGAGGATCTCCTGTATTCCAGGCAAATGCTTCTTTACCCCCATTACGTTGATGCACTCCTATTTTCACCTTGTAGTCAGAATCAATCACCCCAGCCAGCACAATAATTCTCTTCTTTGACTGTTGATTCAGAGGTAAGAGGATCCCAAATTGGGCAGGTGGCAGTTTTAACTTCCAGTTCAATGGAATTATTGTTGTGTTCCCTGGTGACAGCACTCCTCCTTTTGAGACTAAAACCTGTAGACCAGCTGAGTTTGAGATTGCAGGAACAGGAAGCAAAAATTTTCCTAGTAGATCATTAGGGATAATAGTGAGTGATTTCTGGACCCATGGATCCTGGTTATGGGAGAAACAGCACCATAGAGTGTATGCTAATTTAGAGTTTAATAGTCTCCTGGAGAACATAGCCCCAACCCTGCAAGGTATTGCCACCTAGTTGGCACCACCATTGAGTCTTCAAAAGGCCATTCCACAATTCTATCAATCCAGCTCCTTCAGGGTGATGGGGAACATGGTAAGACCAGTAATTCCATGAGAATGTGTCCATTCCCACACATCATTCGCTGTGAAATGGGTTCCTTGATCAGAAGTAATGCTGTGTGGAATGCCATGGTGGTAGATAAGATATTTGGTAAGTCCACAGATAGTAGTTTTGGAAGAAGCAGTGCATGCAGGAAATGGAAAACTATACCCAGAGTATGTATCTATTCCAGTTAAAACAAATCACTGCCTCTTCCATGGTAGAAGTGGTCCAATGTAGTCAACCTGTCACCAGGTATGAGGCTGGTCACCTCAAAGAATGGTGCCATATCGGGGGCTGAGTGTGGGTCTCTGCTGCTGGCAGATAGGGCACTCAGTAGTTGCAGTAGCCAAGTCATCATTGGTAAGGGGAAGTCCATGTTGGAGGTATACCATGCTGGAGGTATGCATAATCTCCATCCCTACCTCCATGGCCACATTGTTCATGAGCCCATTGGGCAATGACAGGAGTGGCTGGGGAAAGAGGTTGAGCATTAGCCATGGAGCAGGTCTTCTTATCCACTTGATTATTAAAATCTTTCTCTGCTGAAGTCACCCTCTGGTGAGCATTCATATGGACACAAATATTTTGATGTTTTTTGCCCACTCAATAAGGCCTATCCACATACCTCTTCCCCAGATCCCTTTGTTACCAATTTTCCAACCATGTTCCTTCCAATTCCCTGACCATCCAGTCAAACCATTGTCAACAGCCCATGAATCAGTGTACAAACACACCTCTGGCCATTTCTTATTCCAAGCAAAATGAACAACCAGATGCACAGCTCGCAGTTCTGCCTGCTGGCAGAATTTGCCCTCACCACTGTCCTTCAGGGATGTCCCAGAAAGAGGCTGCAGTGTTGCAGCTGTCTATTTTTTGTGTGGCACCTGCATATCATGCAGAACCATCTGTAAACCAGGCCTAAGTTTTCTCTTCTTCAGTCAACTGATTATAAGGGACTCCCCAAGAGGCCAAAGTTGTGAACTGGGAAAGAGAAGGTAACATGGCAGGGATGGTGACCATGGGCATTTGGACTACTTTCTCATGTAACTTACTTGTGCCTTCAGTACCTGCTTTAGCCCTATCTCAGACATACCATTTCCATTTTATTATGGAGTGCAGCTGTGCATACCCAACTTTATGATTTTGTGGGTCAGACAATACCCTGCTCATGATAGCACCTCAGGTCTCCTAGTAACTTGATGGCCCATGGTTAAGCATTCAGTCTCCACTAAAGCCCAGTAGCAGACCAAAAGCTATTTTTCAAAAGGAGAGTGGTTATCTGCAGAGGATGGCAGGGCTTTGCTCCAAAATCCTAAGAGTCTGCATTGTGATTCTCCGACAGGGGCCTACCTAAGTCTCCAGACGGTATCTCTATTTGCTACTGAAACTTCCAGCACCATTGAATCTGCTGGGTCATATAGCCCAAGTGGTAGTGAGCTTGCAGTAGCCAGGACCTGATGCAGAGCCTCTTTTCGTTCCAGTCCCCAATTAAAACTAGCAGCTTTTCTGGTCACCCAGTAAATGGGCCAGAGTAGCACACCCAAATGAGGAATATGTTGTCTCAAAAATCCAAAGAAACCTACTAAGCATTGTGCTTCATTTTTGGTTGTAGGAGGGGCCAGATGCAACAGCTTATCCTTTACTTTAGAAGGGATATCTCAACATGCCCCACACCACTGGACACCTAGAAATTTCACTGAGGTGGAAGGAAGGACCTTGTATTTCAGTTGGATTTATCTCCCATCTTCTCTCATGCAAATGCCTTACTAATAAGTCTAGAGTCTTTGCTACTTCTTGCTCAATAGGTCCTATCAACATGATATCAACAATATAATGTATAATGGACCAGTGTGATGTCTTGTGGAGGGAGAGATGATCAAGATCCCTGCGAACAATATTATGACAGGGGGCTGGATAGTTGATATACCCCTGAGGCAGACAATGAAGGTATACTGCTGGCCTTGCCTGCTGAAAGCAAATTGTTTCTGATAGTCCTTATTAATAGTAATTGAAAAAAAAGAATTCACCAAATCAACAGCTGTATACCAGGTACCAGGGGACATGTTGGTTTGCTCAAACAATGATACCACATCTGGGACAGCAGCTGCAATTGGAGTCACCATCTGGTTAAGTTTATGATAATCTACTGTCATCCTCCAAGATCTATCTGTTTTCTTTACAGACTGAATAGGAGAGTTGAATGGGGATGTGGTGGGAATCACCACCCTTGCATCCTTCAAACCTTTGATGGTGGTACTAATTTATGCAATCCCTCCAGGAATCCAGTATTGCTTTTGGTTTACTATTTTGCTAGTTAGGGGCAGTTCTAGTTGCTTCCACTTGGCCTTTCCAACCATAATACCCCTCACTCCACAAGTCAGGGATCCAATGTGGGGATTCTGCCAGTTACTGAGTATGTCTATTCCAATTATGCATTCTAAAACTGGTGAAATAATCACAGAATGGGTCCAGAGACCCACTGGACCAATTGTGAGGTGGCCCTGAGCTAAAACTCCATTAATGACCAGACCTGCATAAGCCCCTGCTCTGACTTGTGGACCACAGTGACAATTTGGGTCTCCTGGAATTAATGTCACTTCTGAGCCAGTATCTAATAATTCCCCAAAGTCTGGTCATTTCCTTTTCCCCAGTGCACAGTTACTATGGTAAAAGGTTGTAGATCTTCGTGGGAAAAATTGGGAGGAAGATTAACAGTATAAATTTTGGGCAGTTTAATAGGATCCTTCCCCAAGCAGAATTGGCCTTCTCCTCATTCAAGGAGCTTTGGGTCTCTAAACTGACTCAAGTCTGGGAATTGATTAAGGGGATGTGATTCTCTATGTCTGTAATTTGAGTTAGGATTTTATTCACTTGACCTAGAACTCTTCTGTTTATACAGATCCAGAAGAAATTTAGTAGACTGTGCATCTGTTTCACTTCTAGTACCCCACGATGTATCAGCCAATGTCATAACTCTACACGACTCAGACTATTTTGAGTTCTTTTCTGAATCTGCCTTTCATTGCAGTAGCCATGCCCAACTTGACTTTGGCGATTAACTGCTGATACTTGACTTTTACCAGACCGACATCCAATCATCCCCATAATGTTTAAGGATTCTAATTCCATCACAGCCCTCCCTACACTAATATCTGGACTACAGAGAAGAGCAACCACAGAGCTCTTCAGGTAAGATGGAGTTAGTCTTACGAATTTATTCCTCACAGTCCTGGTTAAAGGTGTATCCTCTGGACATTCCTGGGGTGGGTGGGCACCTCTCAAATGGTAAATCCATTTTAGCATTTCGATCTCCCTAACCTTTGAATTCCTTCTGTATACCAGGGCAAATCAGGCATCTCAACCTCAGACATGATAGGCCATACTCCAACAAACTGTTAGAGCCCTTTTTAATCTCTTGAGCTGTAGTGTTGAATCCAGAATTTCTGTTTAGTGAGCCCATATCAATAAATTAAGCCTGATCCAACTTTAGATTCTCCCACCATTATCCCATACCCTTAGTATCCATTCCCACACATATTTCCCTGATTTCTGTCTATGTAAGTTGGAAAATTCATGCAGTTCTTTCTGAGTATACCTTACTTCCTCATGGGTAACACTTTGGCTTGTATTTCACCTTTGGCTTATTGTGACTTTAGTCTAGTAATAGGTCTCAAAGATAAGAGAGATGAGGGGGGTGAGTAAGGAGAAGGATCAGAAAAGCCTTGCAAGCTACTGCCCTCAGGGCATTCCCTTGCATTTTCTTTTGGTGAGACAGGATTAATCTCTCCAGGCAGGGGATGGAAGACAGTTTCCTCAGGGCAGACTGGAGGCTTAGCAGTGCATACTAGAATTTGGTTGGTACATGCCTCAGGTCTGGGAGAAGGTCTAGACTCCCTGGGGCAGGCCAGAGGCTGAATAGGGCAGGCTTCAGTTTGGCTGGTATCCACCTCAGGTCCGGAAGTTGTTTCAGATTCCCTGGGGCAGGCTGGAGGTTGACAAGGTGTGGTCTGGACAGGGCAGGCCATGGCAGGCTCATCTGGTAAAGTTTCACCTGAATTCAGGGTTCCAGTATCTCCATCAATATCATCATCATCCCATATGTCTCCATCCCAATTCCCTGGATTCTATTATTTTCCAAACAATGCCTTCACTTGAACTGCAGAAACTCTGCTACTCGTACAATGAGAGTTTGAGCTTGGTTCTCAGATATTTCAAACCTGTGGCTTCAGGAGACAAGATTTTCTTTCAGAGCACACATAGAAACTTTTGCATTATTCATGCCATGTTTAAGTTTCAAATTTGCAGCCTTTAACTCATCTCTCTCTTTTGTAACAGTATCCAGGGTATCTAGGAGGAGCCAGCCAACATTACACCGTTTGACTTCACAAAACTCTGTTGAAGTGTTGAAAACACTCTCATCCAGATCCTTTCTTCTTATAAGTATGGAAGTAGGGGAATCCAGTGATGCTATTTTGCGTATCTCGATTGCCAACTCACACCATGGACTGTTAGCAGCCTCTTTGTTATTGGAAAGGGATACAGTTGAATACAATTAGCATGGAGAGTCAATTGCAAAACTCTCAGAGCCACTTCAGAACCCCATGTTTAAGACTCTGTTCCTCAATAACCACCCCACTCTAAGTACCAAGCTGTATTGGTCAGGGTTCTCTAGGGAAACAGAATCAACAAGAGCAGTGCTCAAAAATGTATTCACCAAATGCAATGAATGTGCCACAATGATGAAAGAGGTTGTGGGAAGAGTGGGAGTGGGGTGGAGTGTGGGGTATATGGGAACATAATATTTTTTAATGTAACATTTTTTGTTATCTATGTATCTTTTTTAAAAAGACAATTAAAAATAAATTTTTAAAAAAGATATCTGTCAGTAGTATGGAATTTTATAAGAGTCTCTCACATGACCATGAGGATGCACAAGTCCAGGTTCCACAGGCTGTCTGCAACCAAGGACTCCAATGAAAGTCCAGTGCAGATTCTTTGTGAGTTCTGGGTGACATTGGCTGTCCAAAGACAAGCTGGGAAATTCTCACTAAATGCTGGATTCACTTCTCCTTTTAAGGCATTCAGCTGATTGGATAAAGAGTTACTCATTGCTGATGGAACTATCCCTGATTGATGTAACTGTAATCAGCTATGTATGATTTACCACTGCAGTAAAGTCAATGGTGACTAAAGTCCATAAATTCCCTTGTTTTACAGTTAGCCCAGTGCTTGTTTGACCAAACAACTGGGCACAATTACCTGGCTGAGGTGAAACAGCCTAACTGAATGAGGGTGGGCCTTAATGCAGCATGGCTGAAGTCCTTATAAGCAAAGAAAATTGGACATAGAAAGAGAAGCCATGGGGAACAGTCAGAAGCTGGAGTCAGTGGAACACTGAATAGAAAGAAGATGCCTCCATGTGCATTGTATTGTGATGGCAATCTAAGGAATCCCACCAATTGCCAGCTAGCCAGACTTCTGAAACTGTAAACCAATAAAGACCAGTTGTTAAGCTAACTCATTGTATAGGTATTTGTTTTAGCAGCTAGGAAAATGACACATTTTGGATTACAGAAAGTATTTGACTGATTTGTTTCCTGGAGGAGAAAACAGCTCATATTAAAGGGATAACTTTGTTAACAAAAATATTGATTAAGTAATTATGCAGAAAAGACATTCAATTCCAGTTTTCATTTTCTATATGTTCTCCTAAACGTGTTAGTAGAATATGAGCTGATCAATATATTTTTTAAAATTAGGCATTAAAATGAGGTTTTCTTGTGTTAATTAGACATTAAAATCGAGGTTTTCTTGTGTTTGAAGAAAAACTGTCACAGGAGTTCAAAACATGAGTAAACATAATGAAACAATGGATACAAAAGCATTAGCCTTAAATTCATTCCTTTCTATATTGAGAATGAATGAATCAATAATGAAAGAATAAAAAAATCAAAAAGAAAAAATAATAGACTATGGATATATAATGTTTCCATTTTGTGAAATTTCCATTCTTCTATTAACTGAAGCTTAGGAATTAAGTAACCTCAGCATTTATATATATTGGAAAATTGGGGTGATATCATAAATTGCTTTTCTTTTTAAAAAAGCCATGTAAATTATGTATTTGAATGGAGTAGAAAAATCTAAATAATGAATGAATAAAAAGAGAAATTTACATGTGACAGTGACATTTTTACAACACATCAGTTGCCTAACATACCTAATACTCTGAGATGTATTAATTAAGGGCCCTAATATAAATTAAGTTGTCAGCACTGAAAGGCTAGATAACATTAGTGCACTTAAGACCTACTATCATATTTGCAAGATTTTCACTAGTCCAATATTTTTTCTTTTAAATTGCTGTATCATATGATTTTTTTAAAACTTTTGATCTTAAAGCAAGTGGCGCTTGCTTCACCTTTCCATAAGATGTTAATGAGAAGCTAACTAATTCCTGGTGTTTTAAGCATGATTAGTGGTAGGTTATTTGGGGTCTTTTATGCTATTTTGCAGGTAGTAGCCAGAAGCTAGAAGTCGGTGGAATCCATAACAGAGAGGAGAAGATGCCATCATGTGACAGGAAAATCAAGTAGCAAAAATAGCTGGCACCCAGCCCTCAAATGCCACCATTTTCTAGGAGAAAGCATTGCCTTGCTGATGCCTCAATTTTTTACTTTTCCTAGCTTCAAAACTGTGATCCAGTAAATTCACATTGTTAAAGCCAACCCATTGTATTGGTTTTATCCATAGTATTTGTTTTAGCAGCTCAGAAACCAAAAGAAAGGCCATATAAATTATTTGAAGAGAGAAATAACCATTTTATATTCTCACTGAGTTCCACTTCTAACACATATTACAGTAGCGGTACTATGACAAGATAAAAGAATAGTGTTATAGTAACATTTAGAAGGAAAAATGTACAACAGAAAACTGAAGAGATGATGTATTTACCTGTTCAGACTGATGTTTACTATAAGCCCTGAAATTTTGATTATTTTGATTTTTTAATACATTGATATTCCATGTTGCCTAATTGGCCCCAGTATCATGTGATTCTTTACTCTCCATCATCACCTTTTGAACTGTATTTTCCATATACTCTCAGTAAACCCTCCAGCCCAGCAGTTTTGTGGCCACAGCCCCATAGCATCACACACTCTTTTCTCCAATGATCCTCTTTCACTAAAATCTTCTTATATGGTAAAGTTCACTATAAGTACTTCCTGTTGGAAACTTCTCTCATTACTGAAACTGGATCATTGTCTTTTTGGTCTTCTCTAATTCATAATGTTTAAATGAGCTCAAAGAAACAGGTGCTACCATGTAAGTAATCATTGTGTGAATGTTTATCTGTTCATTCCTTACAACAAGAGTAGGAAAGAACAAACAGATAGAAATAATGACTTTGCAAGGCCAACACCATCACAATCAAAGCTCTTTCAGCATCATGATTCAATTCTGCTTGATTCCCATTCCTACCAAACCTCATCTGTCTATCTCAACTACATGTTGTATCATACACTGTACAAATACTTCTTGGATATGAAGGATGCTGCTTCCTTTGCTTTGACTTCTCTTATATTCCACTTTGTTCATGCCCCAGGCACTATCACTAATTTCAAAATTCCTATTATATTCCACAAGTGCTATCAAACAAACTCCATGCTTTTCAGAAATTTCAACCATTCATTGCTACTTGACCATATCCATCTTTTCACAGTATTGGGCTTGCATCATCATAAATCCTAATTATGTGAGTGTTTGGGGGCTTTTCCCTCAGTTCATAATACCAGGAGATTATACTTCCCATACCCTCAAAAGGAGGGAATTTCCACCCTGCAATCAATCTCAGTCCTACCTTCATCTTGACTCTCATTTCTCAGTTATTTGCTTCCTTATTTTCAAACTTACATTCTCTACCTCAGTTCATTTTACTTGAGCTCCTGCCCTAACATATGCTTTTCCTTATCACCTGCTCCTCTGGAAAAGACAGATACAGAATTTCTACTCAAAGCTTGTGATGTTAGGGTCTTTTATCATGCAATACATCTTTAAATCTTGTGAAATATTTCTCAACATGGGGGAAAGTACACTGTGTTCCATGGTAGTTTGGGAATCTTAGATTAAGAGCATGCTGAAAGACTTTAATTTTCAAAATTATGCACTTATGTAATACTGTATCTGAAAATTATGATTTTACTTGTATAAAGTTATGAGTGTTGGTATGAGAATTGTTTAAGTAGCTGCTTAGATCATGGAGTGACTGTGAAGATTGTAAAGAGGATGTTAAGCATGATCCTCATCTCAGCTTAGCAGAAGGATAATAAATGAGATTGGACTACTGGATTTAGTAGTCAACCTGGACTGGACTAGGCTACTGATGTTCTATATATGTTAGTTTTTGCACTCTTTTCTTCTTGACTGTGACTTCCCATTCTCCCCAACTAGGAGTGTCCATATTACACTGTATTGTGCAGTAAGACATGAGAAGAAGTTGGCTGGAAGCTCTACTGGGAATGTATTTGTTCTACCAATTAGAGAGACAGAGATTCCCATAACCCATATCTTCCTGCCTTACGTGGAGATATGATCCTGGATCTGAAACAGCTATTTAATGACCCTGAGAAATCAGCTAGGCAAGGAGAATCACAGAAATACTTCTTTTAGCATTGCTGAGCCAATGCTATATTAACAGAATCTCCTATACCCCATGCCAATATTTTATATAAGAAATATGAAATAGCACTTCCATTTTTTGTACTTTCCTTAATGATAATGAGTATAACTGTCAAATATACTAAGAAAAGATTTTTCCTTGGACGAAAGTTAGTACAGCGTTTTGGACTTTACACTGGAGAAGGATAGGCACATTTCTGTCTGAGTCTTGTGGCCCTTGAGTCTGGAGACAAATGACGAAATATCTTTGGAGCTTTCTCAGTGGTAAAGGAGTCAGTGTGTGATAAACAGGATCAAATGAGAGACTCAGTAGATTATTATCCTACAGGTGATCTTGGAAAGAGCCTGTAGGCTTTGAACATAGCTCAGTGTAACAATATGGAGTTTCCTGATGCTCTTCCTCTCTTCCCTTACCCAAATGAGGGGATAAGAAAACAGTGTCCAAGTTTGATTTGGAAGAAAGAGGAAGAATGCATCAGCTGCCAGTCAATCCAAGGTGGTCACCAACAGATAGTAGTGGTGCCTACATTGTGACAATCTCATTATTAGAGGAAATGCTATGTCTGCTTAAAGGAGAGTTCAGAGAAGAACAGCATATGGTACATGTTCCTGAGCACATGTGAGATAGTATGCAATGGGGCCTTCAAAAGCAACTGGGGACACTGTCTGAGATGCGCTAAGGATTGCTAAGGGGCCCTACATCATCATGCTTTGAGTGTTCATGGAAATGCAACTTATTCTTTTTATCATTAGATTAAATGCTGTGACTTTCAGTATCCCCTTTCTGGGGGAAAGTGACTTAATCAAAGTGTGCAGATATGGCCTACCAAGTCCTGCACCCAAGGAATTTCTTCTTTCTGTTTTGTTTTCATGCTATTTTATGAAACAAGAAATCATAAAATAGTGGATAAAGTGAAAACTTACTTTTACAAGTTTGCCAGGTTACTGAGGAGACATATCCAGAATGATGCTAATGAGGTGGTTTAAGACATTATTTGTCATCTTGATTTGTCCTCCTGAGAAAATCAGTTACTTGCAAAGTGTAGTAAACTAAAAGTGACCCTGATACACTGGTCAATCTGTTTTTCTCCTGTAGGGACATTTTTAGTGACAAAACATGATTGATGATTTTTAACAAATCATCGATTCTTTGATTTTCATCACATATAAGAGGTTTCAGGTAACTCATGGTCTTGAAGACCCTATCAGTCTGTCTGACTATGCAACTTTTCTCATTGTCACAATTTTGTCAAGGAGAATAAAAATATTCACATTGTTCCTTGCGGTTGTTAATTGAGAGAGGTCAGAAATAAGAGAAAATCCACTAAATAAATTGCTCATATCAGTAAGAAAACAATAGATTAATTCACATATCCAGTTATTCACCATTGGTTTTGAAGAAATTTTTTCTTCATTAGAGAAACTTGACAACGAAATACTGAATTTGGAATCTACAACTAGGGCTCTTTCCAACAAAGCAAGCTTATCTCTGTGTGTTGTGAAATAAATCAAGTTTTCAAATTCCTGCTCCATTTCTTTACCAGTTTGACTAAAAGATATCTGTTTGAACCATTGATTTTAGAAACATTGGTCATTATTTCATTTCATTAATATTTCAAGATTCAGGGACAAATCTTTGGAGGAGAGATATTCACAGGAAATAATGGAATAGCTTGCGGTGCCGCTTGAGTATGCCAGTTGAGAAAGTAGACAGACTGTCAATTTCCCCATTTTGATTGTTGAAGACTGGGCTCCATATGCCCATTTATTCATATTTTTTTCTCTATTGATATAAGGCACATTGATAAATTCTTAGACTGTTTACAACATGTTTCAATCATAATAATTTTAGCTAAAATTTCTGAACATATTTGCTAGGCATTGTGCTTGAACATTTCATTTGTTTTAACTCATCTGATCCTCTCTCCCTCAAACATACACAAACAAAAACAAACAAAATAATGGTAACACAAAACATCCTATGATCTGATATTTAGTAAGTATCAGGATATTTCCAATTTTCTACCAAGTGCTTTAGTAACATTCTCAACTTTTCTGTTAAGCAGAACAGATGGCCCCTGAAACAATAGTCAGTTGGTTGTCAGGGAATTGGAAAATTATCTCATAGATAATGATTTTTATAAATACAGTAATAAAAGATCAATAATCTTGCCGAAGCACTGATTTCTACTATTACAAAGAAATCTTCTATTACAAAGAAGATTAAATTGTAAACCTTAATAAATGGTAAAATTGATTGGAGAATCTGCTTACATTTGGCTACTAATTTATCTAAAATTTAGTTAACCTAGGGTTGACCTAAAATTAATTAGGCTAGTGTTATCAATCACTTCACCTCCATCCCCACTAAATACATATTTTGCTTTCCAAGATAATTCCTTTTCAAAAAATATATTTTTATTTATTTTTAAAAGATACATAGATTACACAAAATGTTACATCAAAAAATAAAAGAGGTTCCCATATACCCCACTCCCGACACACACCTCCCCTCTGACATCAACAACTTATTTCATTAGAGGTATGTTCATTGCATTTGATGAATACATTTTGGAGCACGGCTACACCACATCGATTATAGGTTACATTGTAGTTTACACACTCTCCCCATCCATTCAGTGGTTATGGAAGGATATATAATGTCCTTCATCTGTCCCTCCAATATCATTCAGGCCAACTCCAAGTCCCAAAAGTGCCCCTGTATCACACCTCTTTTTCCCTCTCCCTGCCTTCAGCAACTCCTATGGCCGCTGTCTCCACATCAATGATATAATCTCTTCCATTGCTCGAGTCACAATCATTCTATAGCAGAAAGCAAGTAAATCCACTCTAGTCCATAATTTACTTCCTAATCCTAAAGACTCTTTGATAGTGATGCCCTCTCCACCTCTAAATCAAGAGGGGGCTTGGATCCCACATAGTTAATGGATGGGATTCTCCTGCTTGCAGTTGTAGACTCTCTTGGTTCCTTGGTGTGGTGGCTGACCATCCTCACCTCCATGTTAACTAACCTGGGTAAGTCCAATGAACAGGAGAGTAGGTGCTGAAACTCTGCAAAGGCTCAGGGCCCAGCTGTCACATGGACAGTCCAGAGATTCAAGTATCCTGGGCATACACTAGCCCCACACCAGCCACAGGTTCAGTAAAGGGACAGAAGAGGCATGTGTAGAGAAGTCACATCTGAGTTCAACTCCATCACACTAAGGAGCACAAATTCAAAAGTAGGACCCACTGGCAAGGAATCAAACTCCAGAGCCATTTGCCGTGACCCTAGGGTCATGTCTCAGTAGTCCTCAGGAGCACCACTACCTGGGGTTGTATCTACTTTGGCTGTCTATGACATCCTGCTGAGACATTCATAAGCATTAACTTTCTGATAACCTTCAGACTCATTTTGAAGTTTCTTAGCCATTTAAACTCATTCGTCTTTACTATTTCCCCCTTTTATTCAAGATCTTTTTCCAGTTGCATCACCAGGTGGTGCTTGGTAGTAATCCCTTGGTGCCAGGGAGGCTCAACCCAGAAGTCATATCCCATGATGGGAGGAAGGTAATGCATTTATATGCTGTGTTTGGCTTAGAGAGTGGCTACATTTGAGCAACATGGAAGCTCTCAGGAGATAACTCCTAGGCACTCTGTAGCTCTGGGCCAAGTTGAAATTTCAAGCACATAGGCTCAAAAGCATAGCCATCAGTATCAAGGGCCTATCATTGGACCATCTTTCTTCACTAGTCATTGCCCTTGCACTTGGGGGATTGTTGCTGTTCAATTGGGGAATGCGACAGAGCTCCCCAGGATGGGAACTCAGTACTACCTCAGTTGTGTGAAACTCTACCCACTATGTTGATACCCAACAAACATCTGAACATATCTATATACCCTATATGCATGCCCTGGAGAACTCCCTCCTACACATGTATCCCCCAGCATTGACACCCCACACCAGTGTTCCTCCACTGCCATAGTTGAACCCCTCTGTGATCCAAAACATCTTCAAAAATGAAGCCTAATATATTGCCAAATTCAATTAATAGGAAAATGAATAGAATGATAGGTTTAAAGATTAGAAATAAAATACATAATAATTTAGATAAACTAAAATAAAGCAAAAAATAAATTGGAGTATTAAAAAAATGAAAAATAATATTAAAAAATTTTTTGATCTTTTGCCTTCATCACTGTAACAGGTGTTGTCCTGTATGTACAGTGTCCTACATATTTTTTCTTAATTATGTCTTCAAAAAAGTTTTAGGTTACAGTAAAATCACATATAGAATATAAGGGATTCCCATATACCCAACATGCTCCCCCTTTTCCCCTTCCCCAACAATGATCTTTTTACATGTGGATGTTACATTGGCTACAACTGGTGTACAAATACCAAAACATAGTTACTAACTATGGTTACATTATGATTTACATTTTAGACTATACACTTTTTTAAAAAAATTATTTATTTATTTTAAAAAATTACATTAAAAAAATATGAGGTCCCATTCAACCCCACTGCCCCCCCCCACTCCCCCCACAGCAACACTCTCTCCCATCATCGTGACACATCCATTGCACCTGGTAAGTACATCTCTGAGCATCACTGCACCCCATAGTCAATGGTCCACATCATAGCCCACACTCTCCCACATTCCATCCAGTGGGCCCTGGGGGGATCTACAATGTCTCGTAATTGTCCGTGAAGCACCACCCAGGACAACTCCACCTCCTGAAAACGCCTCCACATCTCATCTCTTCCTCCCATTCCCCAAACCCAGCAGCCACCATGGCTACCCTTCCCACACCCATTCCACATTTTCTCTGTGGACATTGGATTGGTTGTGTCCATTGCACATCTATGACAAGTGGGGGCTTAGGTTCCATATGGATACTGGATGCACTCCTCCTGCTTTCAGTTGTAGACACTCTAGGCTCCATGGTGTGGTGGCTGACCTTCTTCAACTCCATGTTAGCTGAGTGGGGTAAGTCCAATAAATCAAAGTGTAGGAGCTGAAGTCTGTTGAGGCTCTGGGCCTGGGTGTCATATTATCAGTCCAGAGATTCAAATCCCCTAAATATATCTTAAACCCCAGCACCAACTACCCCAGCACCATCCAATAAAGTAGCATGCAAGTCTTGTGAAAAGAGATCCCTTCTGAGTCCAATTCCATCACGCAGAAACACCAGCTCCAAAGAAGGGCCATCTGCCATGGCTGTGAACCCCATCTGCCATGACCATAGAACCCGTGGGTCTCTTTATCCCTCAAAAGAACCAATACTTGGGGTTGTGTCTACTTTATCTGTCTCTTAGACTCTGCTCAGTTGTGCATAAGGGCATTCCTTCTGACAACCTCCAGACTCTTTTTTAGAGACTCATAGCCTTATAATCTCATTTCTCCTTTCCATTTCCCCCTTACATCAGGTCAAACAGCATTTTGAAGTCATGCTATTATATGTAGACAGGGATATTCTGCTGATCCGTATTGAACCTTTAATTCAAGGTCATTTTCTAGTTGCATCTTCAGCTGGTATGTGGTAGTGATCCCTCGGTGCCAGGGAGGCTCATCCCCGGGTGTCATGTCCCATGCTGGGGGGAATGCACTGCATCTACATGCTGAGTTTGGCTGTGAGAGTGGCCACATTTGAGTAACATGAAGGCTGTCAGGAGGAAACTCCCAGGCATAGTGCTACTCTAGGCCTTGTTCTTATTGCAGGTGTATAGGCTCAAAAGCATAGCCATTAGTATCAGGAGCCCACTGTTGGGCCCTCCTTCCTTCCTGGTTCTTGCCGTTGCACCTGGGGGACTGCCGCTGCTCCCCCAGGGTCCACGACAGTGACCCCCCAGCCAGGAGCCCAGCACCCCCCCCAGCTGTTGTTTTTAATTGTTTCCACTATGAGTATATCTAGACATTACTATACACCCTGGGCTTATGCCCTGTATAACTCCCTGTCAACCATATATATCCTGTCAATAACATCCTATATCAGTATTCCTCCACTGCCATTGTTGAACCACTCTGTGATCCAAAACTTCCTATAAAGTGAATCCCAACATAATGTCAGCTTCACAAGAGTCTTAGATCACTGAAATTCATATATACAATATACAGTACTTCCCCAGATCCACCATAAAACCTTTTCCCTTCCACAGCGATAATCTTTTAACTTATTGATATCATATTTCCTGAAACTGATGTACAGATTCCGAAACAATAGCTTTCAAACAAGGTGACATCTGTGCTTACTATGTGGTCCATACTTTAGGTTGTACAGTTTTCTAAATTTTTTAGTTATCCTATAAATTTTTGGTGAAATTTAACATGGCCTGTATCTGTCATTGCACTATCATGCAGAATACTTCTATTGCCCCCCAATTACCCACTCTTTCATCTATTCTATTCCTCTCTCCCCATCCCCTCAGGACCGACAGTTGACAACTAAGCTTCACTGGTTGAAAGACAAGATTCATAGATAGTTGCAGCAATGCTGAGGGCTTGACACACTAGTCTGTCCTCCCCCTATGGGAACTGACCATGCTCTTGAGAAATACTCTCTCCTCTGTTTGATAACATCAGGCCTCCCCAGGATGTGGGTACAACACATTCCTGCTCATGGTATGGTCTCCACCCACTGATATAACATTCTATGACAAGATGAGCACTCACACACTGCCTTGAAGCCTGCCCCAGGTGCACCCTGTGCCAAATGTCCCCCATCTAACACCCTAATTAACCCTTCCTTATTATATTTTCTAAAGAGTTTTCTTAACATTATAGTTTCAACCATGTGCCCATCAACATCCCATCCCTGCTCCTCCAACCCTCCCCCTGATTCCATGGACCATCTGACTCATCCTCTCAACCCTAGCCCCATCAAGCCTGCAAAACCCTAAACTATCCCTATACCTCCATCACATCCCTTCATGGCGCAATTACTTACCTCCACTTTATCATAGATTTTGCCCATTTGGACATTGGCTCACAATCTTCCTCTGTCCCCTCACTTCCTGTAAGTCTCTCTTCCAGGTTCTAGCACTCTGAGACAGTTTGATTTGCTTAATTCATATCAGAGAGGTCATGTAGTAGTTGTCCTTCAATGCCTAGCTTGCTTCACTCAACATAAGGTCCTCAAGATCCATCCATGTTATCCTGTGTGTTAGTACTGTATCCCTTCCTACAGCTGAGTAGTATTCCATTGTATGTATATATCACATTTTGCTCATCCATTCATCTGTTGATGGGCATTTGGATTGATTCCAACTTTTGGCAATAATGAATACTGCTGCTCTGAACATTGGTCTGCATATATGGTTTCCTGTCCTTGTTTTAGTTATTCTTGGTATCACACTCAAAAATGGAATTGCTGGAACACCAAACTGTCTCTCACAATGGCTATATACTCCTACATCCCCACTAGCAGTGGATAAGGGGTCCCATTCCTCCACATCTTTTCCAACACTTGAAGTCCTCTGTTTTTTAATAGCTGCCAGTCTAATAGGTATAAGATTGTATCTCATAGTAGTTTTGATTTGCATTTCCTTAATAGCTGGTGATGTTGAGCATCTTTTAATGTGCTTTTTAGCCATTTGTATTTCTTCTTTGAAGAAGCATCTGTTGAAATCTCTTGCCCATTTTTTAAATGAACTGTTTGTCTTTTTATTTCAGAGATGTAGAATTTCTTTACATATGCTGGATATTAGTCTCCTATCAGATAAATGTTTGCCAAGTATTTTCTCCCATTGGGTATACTGTTTTTTCACTTTCTTGACAAACTTCTTTGAGGTGCAAAAGGTTTTAATTTTGATGTTGTCCCATTTATCTATTTTTTCTTTTGCTGCTTGTGCTTTGTGTGTGAATTTCATGATGCCATTTCCTATTATAAGGTCCTGTAGCTGCTCCCCTACAAGGTCTTTATGATGTTGACTCTCTTTTTTAGATCTTTGATCCATTTTGAGTTCATTTTTATATAAGGTATGAGATGGTGTTCCTCTCTCATTCATTTGCATGTGGATATCCAGCTTGCCAAGGATCATTTGTTGAAGAGGCGAATCTCTCCCAGTTGAGTGGGTTTGGTGACCTTGTCAATATCAGATGACTGTATATTTGAGGATCTATATCAGACCTCTCAATTTGGTTCCATTGGTCAGTGTGTCTATCCTTGTGTCAATACCATGCCGCTTTGACCACAATAGCTTTGTAGTATGTTTTAAAGTCAGGTAGTGTGATTCCTCTGATTTCATTTTTCTATTTCAGTATGTCTTTGACTATTTGGGGCCTTTTTACCTTCCAAATAAATTTCATAATTAGTTTTCCAGTTCATTAAAAGATGTTGTGTTGATTTTTATTGGAATTGCATTAAATGTGTAGATTAGTTTGGGTAGGGTAGACATCTTAATGATATTTAGTCTTCCTATCCATAAACAGGGAATATTCTTCCATTTATTTAAGTCTTCTTTTATTTCCTTTACCAGTGTTGTGTAGTTTTCTGTGTATAAGTCTTTTACATCTTTAGTTAAATTTATTCCTAGGTATTTGATTTTTTTATTTACTATTGTAAATGGTATTTTTTCCTTTATTTCTTCCTCATATTGCTCATTATTGGTGTACAGAAATGCTACTGATTTTTGTGCATTGATCTTATAACCTGAGACTTTAATGAACTCAGTTATAAGTTCTAGAAGTTTTGGTGTAGATTTCTCAGGGTTTTCTATGCATAAGATCATGTCATCTGCAAATAGTGAAATGTTGACTTCTTCCTTTCCAATTTTGGATGCATTTCATATCTTTTTCTTGCCTCAGTTCTTGAGCAAGTACTTCTAACACAATGTTAAAAAGGAGGGATGATAGTTGACCTCCTTGTCTTGTTCCTGATCTTAGAGGGAAATACTTTAGGTTTTAAGATTGTATATGACATTATCTGAGGGTTTATTATTTATAACCATTATCAAGTTCAGAAAGTTTCCTTCTACTCCATCTTTTGCAGTATTATTATCAGGAAAGGGTACTGTACTTTGTTGAATGCTTTTTCCGCATCTATAGACACGATCATGTGATATTTTTCTTTTGATCTCTTTACATTGTGTATTACTTTGATTTTCTTATGTTGAACCATCCTTGCATACCAGGAATGAAACCCACTTGGTCATGGTGTATAATTCATTTAATGTGTTGTTGAATATGGTTAGCAAGTATTTTGTTGAGGATTTTAGCATCTAGGTTCATTAGAGAGATAGGTCTGTAATTTTCCTTTCTTGTGGTGTCTTTGTTTGGCTTTGGTGTTAGGGTAATGTTGGCATCATAGAATGAATTAGGCACTGTTCCTTGTATTTCAATTTTTTGAAGAGTTTAAGCAAGACTGGTGTTAGTTCTTTCCAGAATTTTTGTGTAGAATTCACTTGTGAAGCCATCTGGCCCTGAGCTCTTCTTAGTTGGGATGTTTTTAATGACTGATTCTATCTCCTTACTTGTGATTGGCTTGTTTATATCATCAACTTCTAATTTTGTCAATGCAGCCTGCTTATGTGTTTTGAGGAATTTGTTAATTTCTTCTAAGTTGTCCTTCTTGCTAGCATATAGGTTTTTAAAGTATCCTCCTATAATACTCTTCATTTCTGTGGGGTCATTGGTGATATCTCCTTTCTCATTTCTTATTTTGTGTATTTGCATCTTCTCCCTTTTTAATTTTTTTCTTCTTAAAGAACCAGTTCTGGGTTTTGTTTATTTTTTCTTATTTCTTTTTCTTATTCTTTCTTTTTCACTTAGTTCAGCTCTGATGTTTGCTATTTCTTTCTTTCTTCTTTCTTTGGGGTTAGTTTGCTGTTTTTTACTAATTTACCCAAGTGTGCAGTTTGGTCTTCAATTTTAGCTCCTTCTTCTTTGTGATACATGAATTTATGACTATGAATTTCCATCTCTGTACATCTTCTGTTACACCCCATAAGCTTGATATGTTGTGTTGTCATTTTTATTAGTTTCAAGGTCATTACTGATTTCTTTTGAGATGCCCTCCTTGACCCACTGATGTCTAAGAGTGTTATGCTTAATTTCCATATCTTTGTGCCTAATCTGGTTCTTTGGCCCTTTCAAATTCCCAGCTTCATTTAATTGTGGTCAGAGAAATTACATTGCATGATATAACTTTCTGAGACTTTCTCTGTGGCCTAGCATGTGCTCTGTCTTAGAGAATGACTTATGTGCACTTTAGAAGAATGTATATCCTGCTGTATTTTGTTGTAGTGTTCTGTACATGTGTATTAGGTCTAGATCTTCTAATATAATTTTCAAAGTATTTGTTTCTTTATTGGTTCTTTATTGAGATGTTCTGTCTAATGGTAATAATGGTGTAAAAGTCCCCCACTATAATTGTAGAGGGATCTATTTCTCCACTTAATTTTTCCAGTGTTTGCTTCATTTATTTTGAGGTGCCCTAGTTAGGCATATACATGTTTATGATTGTTCTTTCTTCTTGAAAGAGTACCCCTTTTACTAATATATAGTGTCCATATTTTTCTCTCACAATAGTTTTGCATATGAAGTTTATTTTATCTGATATTAGTATAGCTAATCCTGACTTTTTTGGTTATTGTTTGCTTGCAAGATTGTTTTCCAGTCATTCACTTTCAACCTTCCTGGATCCTTGGGTCTAAGGTGGGTTTCTTATAGATAGCATCTAGATGGGTCATATTTCCTTATCCATTCTTCCAGTCTGTGTCTCTTGACAAGTGAGTTTAATCCATTAACATTCAGTGTTATTACTCTCAAGGAATTACTTACATTAGCCATATTTTCTTTGGATTTGTGTATGTCATATATTGGTTTTTCTCTCTTTTTGTCTTTTTAGTTGTTCTTACACTCTCCTCCAACTCTATCTCTCCTGTTTTTTTGTTTTTGTTTTTTTTCCTTTCAACCAGCAGAACTCCCTTTAGTATTTCTTGAAGGGCTGGTTGCTTATTGGTATACTCTCTTAGTTTCTGTTTATCTGTGAATATTTTAAACTCTCTGTTATTTTTGAATGCCAGCTTTGCGGGATAGAGTATTCTTGGCTGGAATTTTTTTTCTTTTAGTACCTTGACTATGTCATACTACTGCCTTCTCGTCTCCATGATTTCAGATGAGAAATCAACACTTAATCTTATCAAGCTTCCCTTACATGTGATGGTTCTCTTTTCTCTTGCTGCCTTCAGTATTTTCTCTTTGTCTTGAGCACTTGATAATTTGACAAGTACATGTCTTGGAGTAGGTCTATTGGGATTTATACTGTTTGGAGTGCACTGTGCTTCCTAGACATCTACACCCATCTCCCTCAATAGGGTTGGGAAATTTTCAGCCATTTATTTGTCCAACATGACTTTTGTCTCCTTTCCCTTCTGTTCTCCTCCTGGGATGCCTATAATGCACATGTTTGTGTGTTTTGTGCTATCATTCAAATCTCTACGTCCCTGCTGGATTTTTTCTACCTTTTTTTTCTATCTATTCACTATTTGTTTGATTTCAGATGTACTGTCTTCCACATCACTAATTTTTTCCTCTGCCTGTTCAAATCTGCTATTATTTGCTGAGGGTATTTTTGGTTTCTTGAATTGTGCCATTCATCACCACCATATCCTTTATCTTTTCCTGTATATTTATCATTTCTTCTGTATGTTCTCCCACTGTTTTCTTAAGATCCTTTATCTCTTCCTTCACTGCATTAAGTTGGTCCATGATATTTGTTTGCACAGCTTTGATTAGTTGTTCAATGTTCTTCTCCTCTTCCTCATTTTTAGTTTGTTCATTGGACTGGGCCATGTTTTCCTGTTTCTTGGTATGGTTTTGTAATTTATTTTTGCTGTCTGTTCATTTATATCTTGATTGGTTTGTTCAGTTGATTAGCTTCTCCCTCTAGTCTAGGGTTTTATTTATTTGCTGTTTGTGTGTTTTTGTTAAGTTTTGTTTTTGATACTTTGTTTTCTTATTCTATTTCCTTGTTGTTGTCTAAGGTCCTTTGAAAGAAAAAGATTAGGGCCAAGGAAAGCAAAAGAGGCAAGAAAAGAAAAAGCATAATAGTAATATTGATACTAAAAGTTAGCAGAAGAATTGTCTAAGACCTAGGAAAGTGAACATTTAACACATATAAGTAGTGTAGATTTATAGGGATAAAAAGTGGAGTACCTTGAACAATCACTCCTTTTGTCATGCTCTCTCCAGATCGATGCCCTAAAGCCTCCTGCTTTGTGGGCTCCCAAAACAGCTCACTTAGGCAGGATCTTGGCCCTACTCAGCTGCTCCCTGTAGGAGAGATGATATGGGTGCACTCAATCCAATTCCATCTCTTGCCCCTCCTCCACCAAGATAATTCTTAAATAGAGTTTGAAGGTAGCTTCTAGCAATATTTATTACTTGCTTGAGTTTTGTATATTTGTTGCTTATTGATAGGTTTTGTAGTTTTAAAGTCAAATTAGTTCAGTAGATTTTTATAAATATTTGCATAATTGATTTTTAAATTTAAATCATGTAAGCTGCTTGATCATTCCACTGAATTATCAAAAAAAAAGAGAAACCAATTGTTAGGCTCAATAATAAAGCTGATATTTTATGGAAGGTTGTAAGTAGTGTCTGTACTTTAACAGATTGACTGCTGCAACTTAATTCTAATTGACTGATGTGGTGTGGTGCTATTTTCATCCTGAACAATGCCTTGTCTTTAATGATCATCGACGATATGGTGTTATTACAAATATCCCTCATTATCTTCAGCACTTTTAGTGTGCTTCAGGCTCACAAATCAAATTTCTCTCTTTTAATAATTAATGCATGCTCTCAGTTGAAAATACAATTTTAAAAGGTAACATTTTATAAGGATGAGGGCAGGATTCTATTTTATTGGATGGTTGTTAGTTATTAGTAGTCTACCATAAATTACCTGTTCCTCAGTGAAGGCTAATTTCTTTTAGGGACTATGCAGTGTTTGCCTTCCTACAGAGAAGGCTGATGATCACAGCCTTTTCTTTTCCTTCCCTTGCTATTCTAAGGAGCAGGTTCATGGCCTGAACTTGCAATCAGACTGTGGCTGAATGATTGCCTGGAGGGTTTAACCTGAAATTTAGCCAGCTTTTGAGAATCTCTACAACCTGCCTTCACAGTTCTCTACAAATTTGTCTCTAAATAAGCTTTGACATATTCTTGCAATACAACAAGTCCTATTTTCTCATTTTCTTTTGCAAATATTCCACTTATTTTTACCTCCCTGTTTTGTCTGTTCTGTTCTCTTCTGCCAAAGTTTTGCTTGCAAAATATCCTTTCCCTCTTTCAACATCAACATATACCCAAACATAATTCATTCTTCATTTCACTCCCAAAATTCCTCCCTGATTTTTCCATTCCATGATAATCTCTTGTGTTTTAGAACTTACACAGCCTTTATATTTGTAGTTATTCCTCTGGCCACTAGATTATACTCTGTTTTGCATTGCTTTTTGGCTATTTTCTGGGCAGAACATGTCTCAATGAATTTATTGACTCTTAAAGACAAAGACATCTCACAGCAGCCAGGATTTTGTGGCCCATACAAAATAAGTGTTCAGAATATTTTTATTGAATTGAATACTGCGATATGTTTTTGATAATTTTGAAAATCCATAGAGAAGTACTTCAAATACTTAAATTTTATGGTTTAATTCTTTTTGAAAGTTTAAGATGCTAAGTTTTTCTGGTCCATAACAAAGATTGAGATGCCAAAATACATCTGAACACTTCATATACATGCATTTAAATCCAAGTCTATGATGGCTTAGTGTCTTAACTTGAAAATATACAAATATATAGCCCAATCTGTAAATATTACACATCTTATTTGACAAGAAGGTAAAGTCTGTGAGTCTTTTGATCCAATTAAGTAAATTTTGGGTGTGAGGCTATATTATGCCATGATAATTACTACTTATGGGATCTAACAAACATATTTATTGAGCAACTACTCTATTCCAGCCTTCGTGCAAGTTTCCAGGGATACAAAGATGAATAAGGTAGAATTACTGTCTGGAGAAATATGTGAGAGAAATAATCTCATAGATATATAATTTAAACATAATGAGAGACATACAATAATAGAGATTTGTAGAGAATTCTATGAGGTCAAGGATGAAAGTATATTGCTTGTTTATGAAATATTTAGCATTATATTTTTAAAAATTTAAATATCTTTCACCTTTAGTGCAACCATCCACTAAAACTGTATTTTGACTGTCACACTCTGAAGAGAAGATATTCATGGTATTAGAAGGCCAGTAGAATAGAAATGTTCCAACCCAGGTCTTGAAGGCATGGGTGGTGGCAACAAAACAAAAGAATGCACCTATACAGTATTAGACATATACTTTATTTATTGGGACTTATGGACAGGAGAGGATTTCTGAAGGCAGCATTCAAATAATGAAGTTAATGCTCCCCAGAGGCAGGAAAATGAGGGAAATATATATATGGTCTTAGAACAAAGACATTTCATAACAGAGTTTCTGAAGTATCACAAGAAGCACATAAAGGGGGTCTGGTGATGTTACTGTAGGAAAGAATTGTACAACCTGGAGAATATTACAGTCTATGATATCATCTGTACATTGTTCTTCTTGAAGAGGTTTGTTACATTTTAACCTGTGTCCTGGGACATGCAGGCAGTTGTGTACTGTGGGCTGAGTTTCCCTTAAGCAGGGGAGTACTGGACCCCCACAATTCACCCTGCATTGCCAATAGGACACACACTGCATTCAAATTTCACAACAGTGCAGCATACAACAGAATACTAAGAGTCTTCCACTAAAAGTTATATAGTAAACTTGTAAAGACATGTTGCTAAGGTTAATAGAGAGAGTTAAAACAATGAGACAGGGAATTAATAGCTAATTAATCATAGGACTTATGTGCTCTCGCATATGATTTAAACTTTGCGAGATGTTATGAGAGAATCAAGAATATATACACAACTGCATTAGTGAGCCAAAGAGGTGCTGATGCAAAGTACCAGAAATCTGTTGACTTTTATAAATTTATTTGAGGTAGCAGCTTACAGTTACAAGGCATAAAGAGTCCAACTCAACATACCATAAGAGATACTTCCTCACCCAAAGTCTGTTGTCACGTGTTGAAGCAAGATGGGGGGTGATTCTGTGAGAGTTCAGCCTTTCTCCTCCCTCTTAAGGTTCCATGGTCCCAGTTCCTTCTGATCTTTGTTGTAGGCTGGATGGCTCATTTCTTTCCCAGCTCAACTTTCAACACCATACATTTTCCCCTTATAAATTCTTTGAGTTTTCTGTGGTGACATTAAAAATTAGTTTAGGCATAAAGAGAGTCTGCATAGACACAGAGAGCCCCAGCTATTTACTCTCCTGATTGTTGCCTTTCTACCTTCACCTGTCAACTTCCAGGGAACCAGTGGGGAAGACGTTTTGTTTGGAGTTATCCAAGACTTCTTTTGAGTCTGGGACTTCCAAGCTGGACCTTGTGACTATGGTTTTGGGGGGCTTTATTGTTACCAGCCTCCTTCCCTGTTTCCTGTACTAACCTGCCTTTACTTTCCCCTCATAGAGTTTACATCCTTATTTTTAAGGGGAAGCTGATTGATAATGGCCATTCTTCTGTAGCTGCTTCCTGCTGGTTAGGGGCAGTAATCTAGTCCTTGCCAGACAGGATGTGAAAATCTCCGGCTATTCTATTGAGTTTGAGGGAATGTAGGTTGTCATCATGGTTGGAACTGGATGAAATCCCTGAATGCATGACTAATACCTTATTCTGGAAGGCATTGATTCTGGAAGAAATAAACTTAGAAAATTAACTAAGTTTACAAACACTTTTAATATGTTTAATAGTCTTCTGCATATGACTTATAATAGAAGAGAAATTATATTCATCAAGTATATAGGTACACCACTTAATACTAATTAATGCACAAGTTCCTCTTTAAGCTGCCATTAATAGATCTAAGCTTCAGGTTTGTAATATCATACATGTTGCCTTTCCACAGAAGTAGGCTATAATGCCCATTGCATTTCTTTAAATTCTCCTCACATTACTCTGGTAATTATTGCTCCACTTGATATGCAGCCAACATGCTGCAGTACTGTTGGTCCTAGGGAGGCTTCACTGTTTCACTGGTCTGGTGCACGGCACATTTTGGCACTAAGGAACAGAGCCAATCTGGAAGCAATGTCCATAGTAAATCTGGCCATACTGAGCCATTGCCAGCTGCTGCAGAAGTCCAAAACAGAAACATACTCTCCATACACTTTAGGAGCATGGTCGACAATAGAGTAGACACTTGCATTGTTTTAGGGGTTGTAGTGACTGACCTACTCAATAAACCAAATGGAGAGGCAGCATGCAGGGTACTGGGGAGACAAGAGAGTTTGACAATACTGAAGTTTATCTCTTTTTTTAAAATATACTTTCTGAAGCCTTCCAACGCAGTTTATAACATATTAAATGAACTTAACTATTATTAGTAGTTTACCTTTTACTTTTACGCCTTTATCATAATTACATTAATTAACAGATATTTTATTTTAGCTTATGGGAAAGAAAAAAATACCTTCTTCAATATTTTATGAAAACCTAAGAATCCCAGTGGAATTAAGATTATTTTCCCCTTACCAACTCTTTAATATGCATAGCGAAGTGACTTTTGACAAGTTTTCCTGTTATGAAGTTACTTTCGTTATCAATATCTATTCAAGTTTTTACTAACTAATGACTTCCTAGAATTAGCCATTTAAATATTTCAGTTAGGAAATGCTTTTACAAATTTCCTATAACCATAAGCTACATTTTCCTTTAAATGAGCTTAGTAAATTACAATTAGCAACCAATGAATTTTACTTTTATCCATTTAAGTTTTCTCTTAGATTCTTCATTTTTTTCTGTTAAAACTTGTTATTTCACTTTAGGACAGACTTATATTTCATTAAACACAAACTTACAATTTTCATGATCTTAAAGATTTAACACATAAAATGCTAATTTATTTTATTAGCATCCTATAAACCTTAGGAGATTATACCCAAGTCAAATAAAGCCAGAAAAATTATAGTTTATGCAAGAAATGCTCTTATTTTCTCTCCCTTCATAGGAGGCTAAAACCTCTTTTATTTTTTTAATAAAATTCTAAAATTGTGAATAACCTTATAAGTTTACAGACTGCTAGGTTCTGGAATATATTATTATTGTTTAATTTGTTTTAACCATAATTTAGAAAAGATTTTTTATAGCCTTTAAGGACGTTTTCTTTATTTACTGAAATTTGGTAATTGGATCAATTTACCATCATATTAAGGCTGTTCAAAGGTTTAAATTGAGGAATTGCAAGATAAACTATGATTTTTAATTCCCTGACCTAGTAGATAAGAATTTTAAACTAAACTTACATTTTTCTATATTGTCACAATTAGCCCTTTTCCCATTCTTCCTCTTTTTCTTATCTGAGAAGGAGTCCGTAAGGTCCCATATCTTAGAGTCTCACCCAGGGGTGGTTAATATCCTCCCAACCTGGATTTGAGGCTGTCTGTGGCCTCTAGGCTAAGCATATCTATAAGCCAGGGGTCTAACAGATCATTAACTTGGTACAGGCTATTGGTAAAATAATCTTTCATCTTTGCCTGTGCCAGGTAAATGTGCCTTTTTAACTGGAACTCTTTTGCTAAGCAGTGCACAGAGGCCTTTGCCACTTATTCTGCTTCAGTAACCACCTGCAAGACTCCTAACAGGGGTGGTCCTGTAGCCATTGCTGTCATTCTCCCTTTTCTTATTTAAATGCAGCTGCTGTGCTACATACTGTAGCACAGCCAGTATATCTGTTGGAATTCTTTGAGTGTCCTCATTCTTTCTTAGCAGTCCCACTCATCTTGGAGGGCAGCCACTGCTTCCCACATGGACCTTATAGGCCAACTCGGGATTAACCCTGTGGATTCTCCTTTCCTCGAGCTCATGCCTACTACTGCCAGTGGTCCTTCGGTTTCCTGGCTAGCAGCTTGCCAACTGCTCCAACCCAGCTCCTGAAGGGCAGGGGTTGGGGCAGCACCAAGACTGAAGAACACACCTGGTACAATATTAGACATAAGCTTTATCTATTGTGACTTATGGACAAGAGAGTGTCTCCAAAGGCAGCAGTTCAGAGAATGAAGTTAGTGCTCCACAAAGAGGCAGAAAAATATAGGGCAATATATAGGGTCTCAGAACAGAGACATTTCATAACAGAGTTTCTGCTAGGGTTACATGAAGCACACAAATGGGGTCTGGTGATATTACTATTAGAAGAAATTATACAACCTGGAGAACATTACAGTCTATGATAACCATCTCTACCTTGTTCTCCTAAGAAGAGGTTTGTTGCATTTTAACTTGTGCCCTGGGGAATGCAGGCAGCTGTGTACTGTGGGCTGAGTTTCCCTTAGCCATGGCTGGGGGCCCACTGGACTCCCACAAGAAGAAGGTCCACAGAATTTAGAATCATAATGCAGATAGATATTCTGCTTCTTGTTATCTAACTCTGGTTCAGATAAGAAAAAAATGAAGGAAGTATTATGTCCGTGATTGGGGTATTTTTCACTCTACATAATATAGTTATGTTCACTTCTGCTATCTTTTTAGTATTTGTTCACCCAAGCCTTGAAAATGGGAGTTATAGTGATATTATATAGTGGGATCAGATAATATGTTTCGACTTGAAGTGTGGGAGAAAGAGCAGACCATTATGTATTAGTCTTTGTGATCAGGATAGAGAAAGACTTCATTTTTAGTAATGTTAAATCTCATCTGCTTTCACTCCTAGTCACAGTGAGAATAACCTTGCTCTGATGCATATGGGAGGGACAGATTATAGAAGATTTGTATCACCCCTACAAATTTTAAACAGCATTTCTGAAAATATTATGAGCCAGCAACTGAAAACAGGGGTCCATATGCAACCAAATCCAGATCTGGTAGGATCATAAACATTGATTCCATTGTTAATTCCATCTTTCCTGAATAGGAATGCAAGAGCATGAAATTCTTTCATCTTGGGATATGGGGTATGGGTCTAATGATGGGAACACTGAAAACAGGCTTCTTTTCTGATTGCCTGCTCTTTTTTTCAGTGTTTTGAGTTCGATGGCTCCTACTTGGTTAAATCTGGCAGAAAGACTGGAAGTGACTGCAAGTGTGTGTTTTTAAATTTCTGAGGTTGTGAGGGAGACATTTTGCATGAAAGGAAATATATGAATTTTACCCTTGTAAAGTATAAATACTGTTAGAATTATCACTGTTACTCTTCCAAATGGTAAAATATTATTTAAAAACTACTGGTTTATTTTTTAAAATTAGTGAAATGCAAATTTTCTCTTTATTTTACCTCCTAGCTCTTCTGCTCAGCACATCTTAACAGGGAGTTACTAAATGTGCATATAATGAACGATTCTAATGTAAAGAAAATAAGCATGAGATGATTTCATGGCTTGTGCTAATCTCCTCAACATACTTACTTTGCTTCTAAATTAGCAAACCCTGTCATAATTGGTCATTTAAATTGTGCCAAGTATATTTAATTTAGTTTTAAATGTTTCTGGAGGTTTTAAGTTACTGGTCGTGCTATTTTTCCTATAGTTTTCCTTTTAGTTTCTTTTTGTGGAATTGACTATTGTTTAGAAATAGGATGAATCAGTGACATATCCTCAGGATGCTGAGAGAACCCAGAACAAAAATATATAATGAAACATTTTAAGAACTCTGGAATTAAGTGGGCTTAGATTCATTTCTCAGTTTTGACCTTCACTATTCATGTAACATTGGGAAGGCCAACTCCTTTGAGTTTCAATTTCCCCATCTATGGAACAAGAAAAAGAAGTTTCATCTTGAATCCTTACTGTGATAATTAAATTGAGAGAACCAAGCCTAGTGACTGGCAAATTGCAAACATTCAATGGTTATTAAATATACAGGTCTTCCTATATATCAGGCATTACTAAGTATTTTGCAAATTTTAATCACAACACCAATATGATAAAGACATCATTATCACAATTTTATAAATTAGAAAATAGAGGTTCAGAATGTTTACACGACTTCTTCCAGGTCATATAGCTAAAAAATCAGAGCAGTATTCAAAGCTATGCCTGTGAGAGTTAACCAGCATATGGACTTTCCAGAGGGGTGGTCTAGCATTGATTGACAGATGTGCATTAATTTATAATAACTAGCAGTAAATTAATATTGCCTACCCTCTCCCATTAGAATCTAATTAACATCTCAAAAACTGAGTGAAAATTAAAATGGAATGATGTATGGGGTATGTCATGAGTCTGAGGTGAATATCAAGGGAAATAGAAATGAATGAAGTTGGGCAAGAGGAATATGAGAGGAACAGAAACCAAGGAAGTCCTATCATAAGTTCATCTTTTTTGTTGTACTGTTCTTTTTTGACCAATATGCATTAAACAATGAGAAAAACCTCAAAAACATTAAACAATTTCTAAGCAGAAATTACTGCAGAAAGCAGTTGCCTAGTAGTGAAAATACACTGTTTGAGATTATAGGGATGTGGGGAAACATTAAAATGTTTCTTTTTAAAAGCTTCAGGTTGCTTTGGAAAATGTAACATGTTCCTTTTCTAGAAGAGTTTAAAGAGGCTTTATATTAGTTCTCCATGCTGAGTAACAAATTACCACAAACAGCAGTTAAAAACAATGCCCATTTTTTCCCCTCATAGTTTCTATAGTTTAGAAGTCTGGGCACAGCTTAGCTGAGTTCTAAACACAGGATTTTACAAGGTGTCATTTGGAGGCTAGTTAAGAGGCCTTTTCCTAGCTCTCTCAGATTGTTGTCAGAATTTGTTTCCCTGAGACTGTAGAATTCATGGAAGCTTGCTTCTACAAAGCCAGATAGACTTTCTGCCTCTTGTAGTCTCTGTTTTCAAGGAAGGTCTACATCATCTTTTAAAGAGTTCATCTCTTTAGGTCAGTCTTTTCCAGGATAATCTCTTAATTCAAAGTCAACCAAATAAGAAGCATAATTTTATCTGTAAAATTCTTTCACCTCTGCTGTACAATTTCAGATAACCACAGGAGTAATTTCCATCACCATTACCATATTCTAAGGGTTAGAAGTAGGTCACAGGCTTTACCCACACTGAAAGAACCAATACTGAGGGACAAAGAGGTAGAGTATTATGAGAGCCATCCTAGGGTGTGTCCACCACAGCATGAACTGACAGCTCCATTTTCACCTTTCGTACCATGACTGGAACAAAGAGATAAACAAGAAATTTAAAAATTGTTTCCCATGGGTTGGGAGTCTTTCAATGGACAAATATTCATAGTAATTATTTAAGAATGATTATTTGTGAGTTGCATGGAAGAAATTTTCCAATTCTTAAATTAAGATGGTTTTTCTTTAGTAGTATATAAATAAGAAATAATTAAGCAATGATTATTTTTAAAAGTGATGGAAAGCAGCGCTCTGCAGAAAATGCAGGCAGGGCAGCGCTCTGCAATGTGTGGGTGAGCCTGCCTTCAAAAGGAGGGCCTGGGAGGTGAACCCAGGGCCTCCCATATGATAGACAGGAGCTCAACTGCTTGAGCCACAGCTGCAGAGTGCTGCCTGGCCTGCAAGTATCGTGGAGAGCCAACTCACCAAGGTGACACAACAATAAAAGGGAGACAAGCAAAAACACAGAAGACACGCGGTGAATGGACACAGAGAGCAGACAGCAAGGAAGCCACAAGTGGGGAGGGGAAATAAAATAAATAAATATTGACACAGAAGAACGTACAGCAATGGACACAGAGAGCAGACAGCACGCAAAAAGCCACAGAGAGGGGGTAGAAAAAAAACTAATGGAAAGAAGTTTTAAAACTTTAAAGCAAGGAGAGTAAAGGCATTTTACTTATCTAATATGTTTTATTTATGATCAACTTGTGTTCTTAGAAAAGGAATTTGTTTTGTTAGATTTTGAAGTGCATTTAATTGGCAATATACAAAAAGAAAATGGCTAAATAAGAAGCAAGTAGGAACTCATTATTTATACAATAAAATAAAATTGATGGTTATCTAAACTATCTTTATTAAACAGCAACATGTTTATCTTAAAAGGATTTAAAATTGACATGTCACCTTAATGATATTCATATCTCAATTTTTGTACACAAAGTATTTTAATGAATTTAACATTTCGTATTCCTTTCTCAAGTGGAACTATTTCCTAATACTGCACAAATTCTTTCCCATAAAGGGATTTTGGATAGTTTGGTGAATTAAGCTCATCTGAATAGATATAAGAGTAAAAAAAAAAACCTAATTCTGCCTCCAGTTTAAAATGGAGTAAAAAGCACTTAAGCATCTCTGAAACTGGTTAAATCAGTCTAATTGCATTACTTTAGTTTGTTTTTTATTCATCATTACAGTCTCTTCTATTCATAATACTTTGGTTTTTTGGGTACTTGGTTTTAAACTTTAAAAATATGAATAATAAAAAGTATAACAACTTTAAGCTGTTCATAAATCACTTTATTTTTAAAAATCATCTAACTTTGATGATAGGTTATTTAGAATCTATATACATTCTGACTTTTTTTGTTGCCAATAGAAATGAAAACTGAGCAAATGCAGCCCAAATTCTATAGCCTTCTGGGATTATCTTTCTTTTAATAAATACAATAAATTAATTTGCTCATTCCATGTGAGAAATCAATATCACTATTAATATTTTGAGGAAAACCAAGAATAATGTGTATTTTCTCATGGGGTTTACCTCCTGTTCTGATTCACTGCTTTGCTCCTCAATTTTCAGTCCACTGGCTTTCTCTCCTTTAAAACAATCGAAGTTATTTATGCCAATAGTTTAATGACACAAAGCATTTAACAAAGGATTTACAAAAAATTAGTAATCCCTATATATTCACACCCATTTACTACTACATTATCAGAGCTTCTTTCAAGATTTCTAAATGATATTTTTGATACTTATCCACCATGTTTAGGGGAATATATAAAAAATGAAAACTGGAATTTAATGTCTTTTTTCATAATGATTTGCTCAATATTTTTGCTAACACAGTTATCCTTTCTGTATGAGCTGTGAATGTTTCCTTCAGGAAACCCATGAGTCAAAATATTTCTGTAATCCAAGAATATCAGTTTCCTAGCTGCTAAAACAAATACCCATACAATGAGTTAGCTTAACAACAGGAACTTTTCGATTTACAGTTTGCAATGCACATGGAGGTATATTTTCTTTCTAGTCAGTGTTCCACTGACTTCCAGCTTCTGATTGCTCTCCAAAGCTTCTCTCTCCATGTCCAATTTCCTTTGCTTATTTAGACTTTAGCCATGCTGTATTAAGACCCACCCTCATTCAGTCTGGGCACACATTAACTAATAACTTCTTCAAAGGTCCTATTTACAAATAGATTCACATCCATAGGACAGAGATGTGAATGTACCTTTTGGGAGGGGGCATGGAAAGATTGACTCAATCTCCAACCAAGGAACTTTTATCAGTCAAGTGACATTTCAGGATTTAAATACTGTAAATAACTTTAATATTTTTTGACATTTGTATTAGTCAGTCAAAGGGGTGCTGACACAAAGCAACAGATATATGTTGTTTTTTATAAAGGGTATTTATTTGGGGTAAAAGATTACAGTTATAAAGCCTTAATGAGTCCATCTCAAGGTACCATAAGAGGTACTTTCTCACCCAAGTCAGTTCTCACATGTTGAAATAAGGTGGTGGGCCTTATCTCTCCTTCCTTCTTCTTCTTAAGACTCCATGCATCCAGCTTCTTCTGATCTCAGCTGTAGGTTGGCATAGGGTTTGTTTCTTTCAGGGCTTCTCAGCTGCTCTGGTCTCCTCACAAGGTCAGCTGTAAACTATCAGGTGAATGATTCATCTCTCCCCAGGACTCCAGGACCAAAACGGACAAAGTTTTTCTTCTTCTTCTGTACCTTTTCCTGTGTGTCTTCTTGAGTGAATGCCCATTTATATAGCTCACCAAGGGGATGGGGACTTAAACTGAGTTATACCCTACTGATGTGGTAGAATCAAAGCCCAAATCTTAACATAATTTAATCAAAGACATCTCAGCTGAAACTAATAGAGTCAAATGGGATTATGCCTGGAGAAACAGACCAGTTTACAAATATAACCTCTCTTTTTGGAATTCAGAAATAATCGCAATCCTGCCATAACATTATAATTTTATAGTAACCAGATAGACATCCCAAAATATGGACAATTATAATTGTAGAACATCTATTGTGTGTTAAGCATTGCTGTAAACACTTTACATAGTTTATCTCTAATCCTTGTAAATATTGACTCAGAGAATACATTGGTTAGGATTAGCTGCAAGTTACAGAAACCAGCATGATCTTAAGTAATTTAGGGCTGAGATTATAGGGCAAGAATAACTAATGGAGCCCACAGATATAGGTATATAATCAGAACACAAGAAGGAAATGTAATCAGGAACTGGACATTTCTCAGAAATTCTGTTTCTTTTTTTATCTTCCTTTTCCTTATATACTTCCAACCCACACTAAGACTGAGGATGCTGGCTCTTGTCAGTTTAGTAATGCTCCAGCGGAGACTGGAAATAGTGTGTTTTATAATAATATGTATTGTAATTGGTCATAAAATCTTATTGACTTTGGTGTCCAAATGAGAGTCAGAGAAAATGACTTTTGTTCTAGAAATGTCATACAAGAGATCATCATTGTAATTTAAAGCAATGATAAATAATTAGCACACCTTCAGTTAGAGAGAAGCAGTTTTATTATTGTTATTATTGTTATTATTATATCTAATATGACTGGAGCTGTTTAGTCAAATCCAATCACGATTCTCTTCTAGCAGCTAAAATAATAGATATGGCCATTTAAAAATGTGTCTAGTCCTGCATTTATTCTCTGAGAGCTCAAATGGAAGTAAAAAGGCCAATTTTCAATCTTGAGGTTTTGTGATATTTCTCCTCTTACTAATGTGGGGAGCAATCTTAATTATTGTTGCCCTGAGAATTCCACTAATGTTGTAGCACAGAAAATCCTCTGGGTACTGCTGCTTATAATTTGATAAGTATATTGAATTTTGTTAGAGACTTTTAAAGTGTATTAATTATGAAATCAAGCAATATTATCATATCATGAAATCAAATAAAATATTATAGACTAACATTCTAGAAAGTTTTTTAATATAAATAATACATGGATGAACATAAGAACATATTTTTCAAAAGTTTAAAAAATTTTAGAGTAGAGATTTGAAGAACAGATAAACACTGCTGGAACCATATTTTTTTTTTTAAGATTTATTTTATGTATTTATCTCCCCCTTGCCGCTTGCTTGCTGTCTGCTCTCTGTGTCCATTCGCTGCATGTTCTTCTGTGTCTGCTTGTCTCCCTTTGTTGTGTCATCTTGCTGTGCCAGCTCTCCATGGGTGCAGGCTGTCAGCTCTCTGTGGGCGTGGGCCAACTTGCTTTCACAAGGAGACCCTGGGTTCACTTCCCATATGGTAGACAGGAGCCCAATCAATTGAGCCACATCCGCTTCCCTGGAGCCATATTTTTTAAAAGTACATTTTAAAGTTTACCTAATATAAATGAATTTAGGATTTATCAATGAAATATTTTAACTATTTTCATCTAGGTGTTTATCAATATGTACTGGTATTTTGATTGAATGAATTACCTAATATCATTCATTTATAATTGCACCAGAATTTATTAAATATCTGCTGTGTGACTTAGATATTGAACATTTTTTAAAACTGTAAGATATAAATTTTCTTCACAATATATCCAGTGGAGGGAAAAAAATAAATAACTGGTTACAAAATACAATCTCTGAGACAGAACTTATAGAAGAGATATATACTAAAAACCTTAAAGACAGAAGGGAGTAATTTGCTCTCACTTGAGCACTTCCATGATGGTAAATGAAATTAACATTTATTTAAGATAACTAGGTTTCTGGTTTTCTATGTCCATTTTACATACAAGATTCAAAAGAATCTTTCCAGATTTAAGTAGAGGTAAAAAGAACCTGAAATCAAAATAGGTAGCATTTCTATACACTGCTAATGAGCAATCTAAGGAGGAAGTTAGGGGGGGAAAATCCCATTTACAATAGCAACTAAAAGAATCAAATATTTAGGAATAAACTTAATTAAGGATATAAAGGACTTATATTCAGGAAAATGTAAAATATTGCTAAAAGAAACCAAAGACCTAAATAAATGGAAGAACATTCTGTGTTCATGGACTGGAGACTAAATATCACTAAAATGTCATTTCTAGGTAAACTGACCTACAGATTCATTGCATTCCCAACAAAATTCCAACAGCCTTTTTTTGTGGAATTGGAAAAACCAATTACCAAATTTATTTGGAAAGGTAAGTGGCCCCAAATAGCCAAAAAAATCTTTAAAAAAGAAGACTGAAGTTCAAGGACTCTCATTTTCTGACTTTTAAACGTATTACTTAGCTGCAGTGGTAAAAACATCATGGTACTGACATAAATATAGATACGTTGATCAATGAAATCAAATCGAGAGTTCAGAAATAGATCCTCACATTTACAGTCAAGTGATTTTTTATAAGACTGTCAAGCCCACCCAACTGGGTCAGAACAATTTATTCAGCAAATGGAGCCGAAAGAACTGAATATCCATATCCAAAAGAAATAAAGAGGGCCCTTACATCACACCTTTACAAAAATTAATTCAAAATGGATCAAAGATCTAAATATAAAAGGTACAATCATGAAGCTCCTAGAAGAAAATGTAGAGAAACAGTTTTAAGATCTTATGGCAGGTGGTGGTTTCATAAACCTTACACACAAAGCACAAACAATGAAAGAGAAAATAGATAAATGGGGCATCCTCAAAATTAAGCACTTGTGCTTCGAAGGATTTTGTCAAGAAAGTAAAAAGGCAGCCTTCTCAATGGAAGAAAATATTTGGAAATTACATATCTGCTAAGAGTTTTATATCCATGCTATAAAGAGACCATACAACTCAATGACAAAAAAGACAAGCACCAAATTTAAAAATGAGCAAAAGTCTTGAATAAACATTTTTTCAAAAGAAGAACAACAAATGGCCAAAAGCACGGGAAAAATAGTTCAACATCACTAGTTCTTAGGGAAGTGCAGATCAAAACTACAATGACATATCTTTTCACACCTTATAGAATGGTCATTATTTTTTAAAAAAAACAAGCAAAAAAAAAAAAAAAAAAAACCCAGAAAATTGCAAGTGCTGGAGAGGATGATGTGGAGAAATAGGAACACTCCTTCACTGTTGATGGGAATGAAGAATAGTGAAGACTCTGTGGAAGACATTTTGGTGGTTATTCCCATTACTAGAAATATATTCAAAAGAACTGAAAGCAAGTACATAAACTCACATTTGCGCACTAATGTTTGTGGCAGTATTATTCACAATTCCTAAAATATGGAAACAGCCTAAGTTTCCACAGCTGATGAATAGATAAATAAAATGTAGTATATACACACAGTGGAATATTATTCATTAGTAGGAAGAAATGAAACTGGTATGTTTATGACAACATGTATGAATCTTGAAGACATTATGTTCAGTGAAATAAGGCAGACACAAAAGGACAAATATTGTATGGTCTCACTAATATGAACTAAATACAATGAGTAACCTCATGGAGGTAGACTTTAGAGTGTAGCTTACCAGGAAATAGAAAGTGGGTTGAGAATCAGAGCTGATGTTTAATGTTGCAGCATTATTAATAAGCTTACTTGTAAAAGTGTGGAAATGAATAGAGTTGAGAGTAATATATAATGAGTATAACTAACACTGCTGATTTATAAACGTGATTGTTGCTGAAAGGGGTAGTAAGTGGAAGTAAATGTCAACTGAAAGGAAACTAGAGAATAATCTAAGAAACATATAACATAGTGATTTCAATGGTCTATGAAGATTGTGTTTAATAGTATAAATATAAGAATGATCTTTTATAAAGTGTTAAGAATATGCTGATATATGGGGAAAATATAGCTAATGTAACTTAGGGCAATAGTTAACTAATGTAATATTTTGCAGCAATAGCAGAAAAGATATATCAATAATAAGGGTCAAGAATAGGGGGATATAAGATGTCAGATTTTTTCCTTTTTTAGTAATGAAAACACTCTAAAATTCACTGAGGTGATGACAGCACAACTCTGTGATGAAAATAAGAGCCACTGAGTGTGCACATTGATGGCTTGTACAAAGCATAGGACTGTATAACAAAATGAATCCTATGGTGGATGATGGACTGTGGTTAACAGAATGAATATGAGAACATTCTCTCATGAACTATAGCAAATATTTAATACTAATACAAGGTATAAGGTGTTAATAAGAGGATGGGTTGGGAGAAAATACACCGAATATAAGATGTGAAATATAGCTAGTAGTAATACTTTGGCCATGCTGTTCCATCATTTGTGACAAAGGTTGTAAACAATGCAGGGTATTGGTGGTGGGGTGATATATGAGAGCCCTTTATATTATGCATGCTTGTTCTGTAAGTTCACAACTTTTACTGTATTCTTATTGTTTGTGTATGTTGAATTATGAATGATCTACTTCAATACAATTTTTAAAAGAAAAATTTTGTCATCTGATTCTTGCTTTTTTGTTTCTATCATTTGTTGCTCTATCGAAATATTCAATGAAGAAATAACATTAAATTGAGTAGGGGTAAGAAGAAGTTTTTAAAATGGATAAAGTCAAGGGAGAAAGAATAGTTATGGCAGAAGGAAGAAAATGTGGAAAACGTAAAGGATTGAGTACAGCTAAAATGTAGCATATGAAACCTACAAGAGAGTGAAGTGGAGTAAAAATGTTTCAGGACAAAATTATGATTGGTCTTTAAACCATTCCAAGTATGAACTTCATAATGAATCCCAGGCAAGTCAGGAGCAAGTGATGAGGAGATATACATATTATGAAAATACCTCCAGCATCATTAAAGAGAATTAAATGAATTAGGATGAAAGTATAGATGAGACCAGAAAGCCAGAATGGGGAAGGCAAGAAATGAATGAATGAAAGAACCAATAAGGAGATTGAATCAACAATACATAAAACCCAATGGGTAAGTGCAAGGAGAAAAAAAAAAAAGCCAAAAAAGGAAGTGTGGGGTCAATAATGAGTTTCATTTATTTATAAAATTTTAAATTGACAGGTTGTTTTTATAATATAGCTATCCAGCATTTATTTGTCTTTGGTATTAAGGGTTCTGGAACATTAAATATTAATATTAGAAAATATGTCTATTGCAGTTTCATGGGATAAAGAATGTGTTTGCATCATCACAAAGGCACAAATTTAAAAAACTAAAAATACTCTTTTTCATTTAATCTTTTATTGGTTCATACAAAAGATTCCTTGGGGACATTCACTTATTTCATATTAAGCTGTATGATAGTGAACGGGAATTTAACAATAAGCATATTAGCCATGATGCCTGTCTTCAGGGTGCTCAAAGTTTAGTGGGAAAAACAGATTTCAATCAAACAATTGTATAAGCAGTGGAGTAAATGCTGGGGAGAAGGGGTAAATGGTTCTTTAAGGTATTTCAATAGGGGCAGTCAAGCTAGTCAAGAGGAGAAAGGTGGTAAGAAATGTGAAGGTTGGTAAGGCTTGACCAAGGTGAACCAAGAGGAGAAAAGCTTCCCCAGCAGAACACATTTTTCTTTATTATCTTTAGTGTCAATATAATACCATTGCAATAATGACCTAAAAACTCTATTGGTGACTAGCCATCCTCTCAAGTTAGATACCTTTGACACGTCTTAGTTACTTTGACTTGGTTATAGCATTTATTAACACTGAATAAATAAAGAACTAAAAATTAAAAAAATAAAGAACTTATTTTAAAAGCCCTGTTTAAAATACATCATGCACACGTACACACTCTGTGTAAGAAAAGATAGGCTATAAATAAGGGTAGCAATTTTCACTTAACTATATATCTTGTTGTATTTTTAATTTCAAATTATAATGGAGGTGATCATGTGTTAAATATGTACTTTTCCTATATGTCATTATAAGTATGATTAATCAGTCATAGCTTAAAGTTATACTTTGTTCTTTTGGAAACTGGGACAATATTCTGAATTTGAAAATAACAGGTTTTTTTTTTCATTTCTTACAGTAAAGTTTTTTAATTCACTGAAATCAATGGGACTGATATCACATTGTATTTTAAAATATAAAGCATGAATCATCTACTAAAAGTAAATTCCAAAATTAACTTGAAAAGCTTTTCCAGATAGAATAAAAGAACAGAAAACATAATGTTCATTCTTGCTTTTAAACAGACCTACTCACATGGAAACATCAACACTTGCACGTGAAAGAGAACAGACATCATTTGATCCAAATTCCACATTTTACACATGAGTAGTTGTTCTATTTTTGAAGATTTGGGTCTATTTTTTTTCATTGTTTTATGGACTATGATCTCCAGCAATGGAGATCTAATGAATGGTGTGGAAGAATGTTCATAGTTATTTTTTATTTTAAAGAAACTTATTGTTGTTGCTGTAACATTCAATAACATTCAAAGTAGTCTAAAATCTCTAACAAGACAAGAAATAACCCATGCTCCAACATGACCACAAACTACCCTCATACAATACTTTCAGTTTTCCTTTCATTCAAGCAACTTGGAAAGGGGAGTATTAATAAGGAGGTTGTTGTCCAAATTTTCTCGCTTTTTTACTTGAGGAGTGAAAATCAACAATTAATGTAAAAAATGAATTTAGATAAGTTGGAAGAGACAAGATAATTGTCACTCTGCTGAAGAAGAGAGATAAAAATCATCTCAGTATTTTGTTCTATTTACACCTCTGTACTGACTCCAAATCAAATTTCATAATGACTCTTCAGTGAAGTTTGAACTTCAAGCTATGGACTTTGAGTGTCTCCAACAGTCTGTTCCTCACCTTATTTCTTATTTCTCATCTGTAACTGGTTACTCATGGCCCAGAAATGATGGCTTGAGGGTGCAGATAGAAACATACATGGAGATATTTATCTCCTTAATTTAATAAAGCTTATTGTAGTTGACAAAAGTGTAGTCCTTATTGTGCAATAATTATTAATTATTTGAAGCCTTATGGATATTCATCCACATATCTCGATGTATATAAGGGAAAATTGTGAGGGAATGCTCCTACTTATTTTGCCTCCCCAGTACCTGTTTCTTATATTCCTTGCCTCCAAAACTCCAGATTTGTTCAGTTATCCACTCTTCATGAATCAACCATTTGTCTTAGAGAACTCATCAACAACCCACACTAAACAGCTTCCTGGTCTAAAGGCAACTCATTCCCCTTGCCAGGTCTTGGGTCACTAAAGAGCATGTGACCCAGTTTTGACCAGTGATATTTGAGGGAAAATTTGCTGGTGGGGTGTTGGTGATGAGGGGATGTTTAGAAAAACTTCTCTCACTACTAAGATACAAAAAATGTGATGGTCTTTTTTACTCTAGATCTTGTCATGTAAGGAACTGATGCAGCCATCTCATTACTGACTGAGGAAGGATTCTAGCATATCTGAGAGATGAAGGTAAACCACATATTTTATAACATCATCAATTTTTTTTATCAATCACCCTATAACTTGTGTTATAAGTTAATGGCTTTCTGTTATGTGAGATAATGAATTTCTCTGTAGTTTAAGCAAGTTTCAGTGACGTTTTCATTTCTTGAAGTAAAAATTATCCTGATTCAAATGGGATAATTATTACTTAGCTGAGAGTTAAGAATGTTTACTTAGCATAAAATTTTCCATATGAATTGCCTATCTCAAATGAACTATTTCTTTATATGAAAAAATTAATTTGTATTGGTATTACCTATACTGTGTATGGTGATTTCAAAGACACATATGGGGGGGGTGTAACCCTTATACACTGATCACTATACTGATTCTTCTGCCTATGCATTTGATGTATGAGAAAAATCTTATCAGCACCAAAAAATAGCTTATTCAAAGTTTTACTATATTCTTGGAAAAGGAGATCTTTGTAAAGCTCTTTTGTAAAAATATTATTGTGATTTATGAAATAAAAATAGGTAAATTAAATTGCCCATAAATTAGAGTTTAATGAAAAAATTGGAGAATATTTTACCAATAGACATCCAAAAAATATCACTGACATTATCCCCCCAAACAACTTTTTTTCTAGTCCCAGCCAATATGTTATTAAAATATAAAAAAGTGTCCTAAATAGCTAAAATCAAGGTCACAAATGTGTGTGAAAAATCTTGGCAAGTCACTTCAAAACAGAGAATGAACACCATGGGTTGAGAGAAGAATACTATTTATTTTCATGCTCAGAACTAAAATTAACCAAATTGACTCATAAATCTGGAATGCAGCTTTTTTGAAAATGTTTATACAAAAAGAAAGACTAATTGTTTTAACTTTTAAATAATAAGGTACATGCATGATTTCTCTTGGGACTTATTCCATACAGAACAATAGTTAGAGATAAGTATTGCTCTCAGGATATCCTCCCAGTGTAAACTGGCATTTTGCAGTTTATAATCTATACTCAACAGTATGAACAAGACAAAATTTAGCCATCGAGTTACACCTTTTCTCTTTATTACTGCCATTTTTACATTTTTCATTAAATCTTTCTTTAACTTTTTAAAAAATTTTCTTCAACACATGTTTGAAATGATTCATCCTTAGGTGTCTTTCTTAGGAAAAATAATTTGATTTTTTTAATACTATGCAGGGAAGAGATCAAAATTTCACTTTTAATTGATTCAGTCCTTTGGCATTTATTTTTAAACCCCTAATGTGTGACAAACAGCTTATTTGATGTAGAGTGCATGATGCTAAAAGACAGATGCTGCAGCTGCCCTCCCTGCCCTTCTAGTCTTTGGGGAAGGCAGAAAACTAAATAAATAATAACATAATATATATGTTAGCTGTTGTAATATGGGAAGTGCATGGTTCAATGAATAATATAGCAATAGTATCAGGTAGTTTAAAGCAGGTCAAGGAAGACCATTAGAGGAGACAGTATTAGGGGTTGTAAAATGAATTTAGTAAATTGAGTGGAGTAGAAAAGAAGAGAAACCATGAAACTGCATTGCACATATAAGAGGTGAGTATTCTTTTAAAAAGCTTTCTTTTTTTCCTGTTGGTTCTGTGTATGTATGACCTGTTTTTTTAAAGTTTTATTGTGCTGTTATGTATACAACATAAAATTTCCTTTTTTTTAACCACTTTCAAGTTTGGTAATATTAATTACATGCACAATGTTGTGGTACAATCACCGTGATCCAAAATGTTTTCAACACACCAACAAAAACCCTGTACCTATTAACACTTCAACCTACAGCTTTCCATCCTTGGAAGCCTGTATTCTTCTTCCAGTGTCTATGAATTTGCATATTCTAGATATTTCCTACATGTGAAACCATACAATATTAGTCTTTTTACTCCTGGCCTGTTTCTCTCAACATATCTTTGAGTTTCATCCATGTTATTGCATGTATCAAAACTTAATTCTTTTTTATGGCTAAATAATATTCCATGGTATGTATTTACTACATTTTATTTATCCGTCCATCTCTTGGTGGACAAATGTGTTGCTCTTACCTTTTGGCTATTGTTAATAATGCTGCTATGAACATTGTGTATAGAAATCTTTTTGAGTCCCTGCGTTCAATACTTTCGTATATATTCCTAAAGTGCAATTGCAGGGTTATATGGTAAATTTATATTTAACTTTCTGAAGACTCACCAAACTGTATTCCACAGCAGCTACATCATTTTACATTCCCTCCCACAATATGCAATATTTATATTAAATTTATTTTTAAGATGGGTCATATCCAAGCATGTGTTTGAAATCTACTAGCTTAAAAGATGAATGAAAATTAGATGGCCAAAGATGAGGAAGAAGAATTTTCCTGGCAGGTCTAAGGGTTTCTCTGGCAGAGAAAAGAATGTGCAAATGTTCAGAGGTATGAGATTTTGTGCAGTTCTAGAAATTGAAGGGAGTCAGAATAGCTGGAAGAGTAGGATGTGTCAAGGGGTGTCAAATGGGGGTAGAGGTGGGACTTGGTGGCTGCCTAGGTCATCAGGCACAAGGATGGAGTCAGGGTAAGAAGTCATTTGAAGCATCTAATAATCCATGCCAGGAGGTTTGGATTTTATTTTCCAAGCAATAGATAGCCACTGAATTATCTTAAGCAGGAGATACAATCACGCTTTCATGGTAGAAGTATATCTCATTTTGCATTTTAAAATTGGGAGAGAGAAAAATTAAGATTGAAGAGAAGGAGAGCAGTCAGGAATCAGAAGACTTCAGTAATAGAGACAGCCTGAGCATGCAGAGTGATGTGGGGGAGTATAGTAAAGTGGATGAATGTGAATAATGTGAAGAAAAAGGAAGAAAAAATAGTAAGACTGGTGACTGGCAATGGGAAGAAAGGGAAATAAAGATGTCAGGAATGCCTGTCAAATTTCAGAACTGGCACTCAGATGTACCGTGATGACTTTCACTGAAATGGGGGACACTGGGGAATGGAGCAGATTTGGTGTTAAAGGCAGGTGCTAAAGATTTCCGTTTGAAAAAAAACTGAGCTGTCAAATCTACTCATCCTCAAATCATTCACACTGAAGAATATTCAAAGGTCATTTGACAAGTGTTAGTTCATTGTAAAGACAAGCATGGCTCTCTGGAACAATTTCTAAGTGAGGAGATAAAATTTCCAACTCCTATACATCTCAATTTAGGTTACATAACCCTGGCTATCTTAACATGCATTCAAAAAATAACTTTCAACAAATATCATTCAATCTACTAGTCTGTTGAACTTTAAATTAGATTTTATTTTCAAATGAAAATTCATTTCTATAGAAAACACATAACTAATAATCACTATGCTAAAATAGTTTTACTGAAACCGATAAAACTTCAATAAATTATCCAACTCCCCCAAACATGATGGTACTGAGGCTTATTTTTATAGCTGTATACTTGAAATGAAGATCAATTCTTGTTCAAGCTTGTTTGTGCAGTTTAAAAGAGAGAAACTACATTGTAGTTTACACTCTCTCCCACAGATTTTTGCAGATTATTGCAAGATACACAATGGCCTGTATCTGTCATTGCAATGTCCTGCAAGTCCAGAAAATGCCCCCAAATTACATCTATTTTTCCTGTTCCCTCTCCTCAGAACCTCCAGTGGCCACTGCATCCACATCCATGATAAAAGTTCTTTCATTGCTAGGATAACAACAAGTCTACAGCAGAACAACTGTAAGTCTACAGTGTAAACTATAGTCATCTTTTAGTGGCAGTGACCCAAGATGTGTTCATCAGTTGTGACAAATGTACCACACATATGAAGGATGTTGTTGATATGGGAAATGTGGGAGGGCTAGAGAGTGGAGCATGTGGGAATCCCTGATAATTTTTGTGTAACATTTATGTAATCTAAGTTTCTTTTATAAAAAATAAAAAGTATACTAAAAAACCGATATTTAAAATTAAAAAAAAAGATAGAGAGAAACTATACTGTATAAAGATATAAACTCCTCATTTTGAAAGTATACTTTGAGTTCAATTTAGACATAGAAGAAACTTTGTGGATATGGACATTTATTTTTAAATTCAACAAATTTACATTTATACCACATCTTTGCAATAAAGAGGATTTTCAACCTGACAGTTGTAATTTTCTGCTGGTTGAACACTCACAATGTAGCAGAATTGTAGAGCCCAAATAGAAATGCTGTCCCTGTCTCTACCAATTCAGGGGGAAATGTTCATGGAAAGTTTTTATTAAATCAATTCCCCTTTCTGTTATTTTGGGATGCATACCTACTGACTGTCTGATGCCAGTTACCCATATCAAAGAATGCTATTAAATTCAATAATAAATATAATTACTAGATAATTATCTATAAGCAAGGCACTTCATATCATAGATATGACATATGTCTAAATAGGTGAGGTAATCAATGAAAATACCCCTGTGAGCCACTCTCACTGTTCCTTAAATAATTAGATTAAATTACATACATATAGAATGTGGAGGAAAATAATTGCTTATAAAAGACATTCAATGAATAATCTGCCTAGACTTCAAAAAACTTTAAACCATATAACAATAGGATAGGTTTTTCAAACTAAGAAAATTCAGGTTGGGTCCATCTTCATTTATTTGCCAGAATTCCTTATCAATATTAAGATGCCTGTTGCTATGGTTTCTATTATTAGCTTGTGTTTGATGCTACCATTTGGCAGGGGAAACCATCTTTGCAAGAGTGAAATGTAATGCAGTAATATAATTGCAATCCATTTTCTATCTCTAAATTCAACTATATGGTCCTGGAAATTTAATAGGCAGATTAAAATCTGGATCTAAACATGCACAATAATAAATGTTTCCATATCTAGATCTAATATATAAGGTGGTTGAGATAAAAAGGCACCAAGTGGTGTTGAAAACAATTAATCTGTGCATTTTATATCCTGGATGTTACTTTGCTCCTACGCTGAAGAAGTAGTATATAATCTTTGTATATAATCATTGCTCTTTTGTTTTCTTAGCATGAAGCCTGCTTTTCTGTCTCCAAAGCTGCAATCCAATCATACACATAGAGTAACTCCCTGTTTCTTCCCTTAGTCTAATTCAGAAAACAAACACTGACAATATTGCATTCCCAGAGGCAAGCTAGGAAATTTTTTTTTTTCTGTAATAGAGGCAGAGAATAAACATTCAAGACTGAAACCCACTCATCTGTAAACAGAAATGACATGGCTGACATTTGCTGGGAATAAAAATAGTCCAAGATTATCACTTCATAGCCTGCAGTAGATTGAAACTAGTTGCAAAGCAAATACTTCTTTCAGCACACCATTTCCTCTCTCTGATAATGGGTGTTGATCTTTACGTTTCAGTCCTTCTGATTGCTTTGCTTTTATTTTTAATGAACACCCATTTCACTTACTCATCAGCTGCATATGGGTGAAAATAGATGGTGATGCACAGTCATTTACAGGTGCACTTTCATTAAAGATAAAAAGCTTCTGGGCACTGTGTTCTTAAGAAGCAGTTAAAGTGTTTCGTTTTTCCTTCCATCTTCTTTGAGCAGTATCATTCAAACTTTCTATGCTCTCAAAGAAAAGGTGTCCACAATGTGCAGAAAATAAGAGCTACCCTAAATGATAATTACACACTTTATATGTTTACTCTTGGGAACGGAGTAAACTGATTTATGTCTCTGCCCCATGCCCTGAAAAACTGAGGAATGTACAATCTAAAGAGAAATGTGACATTTTTCACACTCTGTCAACTTCCTGAGTTCTCTGACATAAAAAGTTATCTGAGATTAATTACTTTCAAGAGGGGAAGTAAAACCACTTTGTTTATATCTTGAACCTGTTTAAAATCCACACTGAGGTAAGAGATGAGAAAAACATGGAAATTCAAGTCCAAAGTCTGCTCAGTTTCTTGAATGCTGCTTAATCTTATGTAAACAATTCTGACCCTCACTTTCTTCACATAGTAAAGGTAGGCATCTACTTACTTTGCTCTTAACCTCACAGAATCATGGTGTGGATAAACTGAGAGAACATAAATGAAAACACTTCAAAATCGTGCAAATGTCTATGCAGATATTGCATAAATAAAGGGGGCATTCCAAATCAGTGAAGAAAGGATGGCTTACTCAATTAATTTAATTGAGACAATAGCCTATACATTTGAAGAAAAATAAGATTTAGAAGCTTATCTCATATTTCTCACAAAAATAAGATGTATTCCAGATTAAAATATGTAAATCTATGTCCTATAAGTACTAGAAGAAAAAATGTTTATAAACTTTCAGTAAAAAAAAAGACCTCCTTATTCAGACACAAAAAGTGAAACTCTGACTAAAATACTTGTAGTATTTAACAATTTCCACACACACATATTTAGAAATATATAAATATAAATAAATATGCAAAAATATATATACACATATTTTTAGGTGATACCAGGGATAGAACCCAAGACCTCATACATGCAAAACAGGCACTCAACCACTAAGCTATGTCTACTCCCCAATGCAAAATATATTTTTATAATTATTTTATGTCTATGTAAAATAGGTAAGAGAACAAACAAACATCCCAATTGAAAATGAGAAAATATATGAACTGAAATTTTATTGAGGAGGAAATCCAAATAGCCAATTGATATGGCTTGAGTTGTGTCCCCCTCAAAAGATACTTTCAAAAGATACTTTGGAATCTTCAGGACCTATGAATGTGACATGATCTTATTTGGAAATAGGGTCGTTGCAGATGTAATCAAGTTATGATGAGGCTGCCCTGAATTAGGACAATCCCTAGTCCAATATGACTGGTGTCCTTACAGGAAGAGAAGGAATGTGGTAACCACCAGAATCTACTTAATAGAAAGAGCCAGGAGAGGATACTCACCTACAACCTTTGAAGAGAGCGTGGCTCTGCTAACCACTTAAATTCAGATATCTGACCTCCAGAATTGTGAGAGGATAAACTTCTATTGTTTTAAGTCACCTAGTTTGTGGTACTTTGCTTTGGAAACCCTAGGAAACACACACCAATTATGTTTTATACCTAAATTTCCCCAAAGTTTTAATACTTGATTATATCAATTAGGGAAGAAGCTGTGAGAAAATGATGCTCTTACATTCTGCTGGGAGAGTTTAATTGTACAGTCACATGAAGGGTAATTCAACTCTATAAAATTTGCATGTCACTCATTATCTACCCTAGAGAAATACCCACATATTTACATAAGGAAGCATGTAAATAGGTATTCATTGCACCTAGCTTATAATAGCAAAATTTGAGGGGAAAAAACAAAACATTCATTCCAAAGAAGAATAGCAAAATAAACTATTACATTTAAAGTAGTTGGAATATTAGGTAGTGACTAAAAAAAATGAGTTAGTTCCACACAGATCAACATAGAAAGAACTGAAAGATATTTTATGGAGTAAGAAAAGCAAATTAAAAAATGATATCTCCTGCATGACACCATTATATAAGAACAAAATAAGACAATTGAAGTGAACTGTACACTTGCCTCCCAGATTACTGCCTTGAGCATTTCCAGGTAAGGCTCAGTGAGAGGGAACTCAGACAGACCCAGGGAGACTGGCTGAGTTTAGGAGACAGACCCAAATCTGTGGACTCCCAGGAAGTTAGAATTCACAAGAGAGAGTACTGGAAAGGAGAAAGTTGGCCAGGGAGAAAACTCTAGAAATCTACAGAGGGTCCTCTCAAGTTTTCAGGTGAATACTGATCAGTACGTGCATTTGAGATATTACCCTATGCAGAGGAAAGAACCATCCAAAAGAATTAGAGGAAACATTACCCAGTAATCAAAAGGGTAAACCTCAGTAATAATTCATGGCCGTTAGTTAGAAAACTCAGCAGGGGTTTGCCTCTATAGTGGGGAATAATTCAGCCTAAATTAAAAGCTTCTCTAGTCCCACCTAACCAATATTAAAAGGAAGACCCAAAGGATCAAACTGTTAACACTTAAATGTGTCCTAAAATGAAAGCCAAGACTATTTATAGGAATACAAAAATATCTAACACCCAACAAGGTAGAGTTTACAATACCTGGCATCCAATCAAAGTTGATTAAACATACTAGAAGCAGGAAAATATGACCCATCCTGAGGAAAATAAGTCAATCAAAACTGACATAGAACTGACACATATGAAAGAATTAACAAAGATGGATATGAAAATAGTTCTTATAACTAAATTTAATATGTTCATAAATGGGTCCATCAAATGTGTCAAAATATGTTATGAAGAACAGCACAAAATAATATTAATTTAAAAATAAAAATATTTTCTCTTCATTCATTCTTTTATTACTTTACCTCCAAAATATTTATGGGCATTTTTTTTCATATTATGCTATATGCTAGGCAATGGGTATTGAATAGTAAGCACAATAGATGTAGTGCCTGACATTACAGTGCTTATAGTTTAGTTAATAGTAATAATAATAATAATAATGTAGCATAGAGTTTATATCATAGGTAGAAATAAAAAGTATGATTGAGAAAAAATATAGATGTATGCTCTTTAGAGATTCCTAGATTCTACATGATATGGAATAATGTCTCTTGAAGGTTTACCATGATAAATAAAAAATGTATAACCCCTAAACCAAATACTACAATAACAAAACAGAGTTCTAACTGATAAGCCAACAAAGGAGATAATATGTATAATAATATATTCTTAATCCAAAAGATGGTGAAAAAATAAGGAAAAAAACAAATGGGACAAATAGAAAACAAAAAGTAAAATAGCAGACATAAACCTAATAACCATTTTAATAATCATGTTAAATGTAAATATTTTAAACATCAAATTTGTAAAAAAAGGTTGGGATAGTGGATATAAGCAAGCAAGATCCAACTATATGCTACAAGTAGAAAACGCAATTTAAATGTAAACACATAGGATAAAAGTATTTGAATAGAGAAAGATAAGCCCTCTCATCAAAAGAAATTCGGAGAGGCCATATTAATATCAAAGTAGAGATCACAGAAAAGAATATTACTAGGGATAAAGAACATCATTTCCTAATAATAATGGGGTCAATTCACCAAGAGGATACAACAATCCTAAACACACATGCACTTATTACAGAGTTTCAAAATATTTGAAGCAAAAATGGATAAAACTTCAAGGTAAAGTCCACAAATCTACACTATTCAGAGGTTTAAATAGTCTTCAATAATTGATAAAACAAGTAAGCAGAATCAACAAAAATATAGTAAGCTTGAAAAAAACTATGAATCAATTTAAATTTATTAACATTTCTAGAACATTCCACTGAGCAATAATATAATATACAGTCTTCTCAAATGCACCTAGAATATTTACCAAGACAGAGTATATTTTTAGTTAAGGTTGGTATATTTAACAATGACAAATAAAGACACCCAGTTATATTTGAATTTCAGATAAACATCAAATAATATTTTTAACCAACGTATGCTCCCTGTAATATATAAAACCTGCTTATAAAAAATATTTATCTGATGTTTACCTGATATTCAGATTTAACTGGGCAGCCTATATTTTAACTGGTAATCTTAATCCTAGGTCAGAAAATCACAGCAGAATAAAATTAGTAATCAATAACCAAAAATTTTCTAAAAATCCTAAAATATGAGTAATCTGTATAACACAATTCTAAATAGCCAATAGGTCAAAGGAAATATTCAAAAGAGAAATTGGAAAGTATTTTGAATTGTATCAAAATGAAATCACACTGTAACAGTGACCCATATTGTTAATGAACATAGATGCAACATTTCTAAACAAAATATTGGCTAACCAAATCCAATCATGCACAACACTGATAATATATTATGACCAAGTATGGTTTATCCAGAAATGCAAGATTGTTTTAAAATTTACAAAATTAATCAATTTAATTCATTATATTAAGAAGATGATAAAATCTTATGATCAGCCAAATAGACACAGGAAAAAAATTAATAAAACCTAACATAATTCCTAACAAAAAAAAAAAAAAAGAAAAACTTCTACACCAACAATGAATAGAAGGAAACTTCCACAGACTGATAAAGTGGCATCTATAAATAAACTACAGCTAATTTCACAATAAGGGTAAAAGACTGAATGATTTTGCCCCTATGATCAGAATCAAGACAAAGATGTTTGTTCCCATCACTTCTACTCACCATTGTACTAGAGGATTTTGTCTGTGCAATGAAACAAGGAACAACCACAACGTCCAGATTAGAACAGAAGCAGTAAAATTGCCTTTATTTACATACAATGTGATCACCTAGGTATAAAATCTGGCAGAATTTATATAAGCTATTAGAACCAATAAGTGAATTTAATAAATTTGCAGAATACAGGATTGATATACAAAATCATTTTATATCTCTTTACTAGCAATGAACAATCAAAAATTTAAATTAAAGAAGCAATTTATTTTAACCTGATACACAGATGAATGAAATTCTTAGGGATAAATCCCACAAATACATGAAAAACATATACATTGGAAACTGCAAAGCATTGTTAAGAAATATTAAAGATGACCTCAATAAATGGAGAGATATACCTGGTTGTCAATTCCTCAACTGACCTATAAATTCAACACAATCCCAATTAAAATCCCAGTGGGTTTTTAAATGGAAATTGACAAGCTACTCCTAAAATTCCTGCAGAAAAGCAAAGGATGTAGAATAGAAAAAGCAATTTTGGAATGGAATATATTTTCAATATTTTCTCTGTATTGCTATTTTAAACATGTTTTAAATGTTTAAGTGCTTAAAAATTTAAATACTTAACGTAAAACTTTGGTTTACTTTCTTTTTAAGAGTTGATACTATTCCTAGAGGAGAGTAGAAACTGTTGGTAATATTTTATCAGAACAGATATGTTAGTACAAAGGAGTAAAGTGGATCAAGGTCAATTAAGAACTATGCTTGAAAAAATATTTGAAAAAAAATTAAGGCCATGTTGAGTAGGATACACTATTATAAATGCCAGTCTTAGGAAAATATTCAATGTGCAAAAAGGCCCAAAGAGCTTTTTTCTGTCCTGTGTATCATCTTTCCAGTTCTACTTTTTGTGCTTACTTCTGAACATAACAGGAGAAAACAGGTAAGGCAGATTTTTATTTACTTAATGCTTCATTTTGTAGCTTCTTCTGAATATGAACTTCCAATTTTCGAAAATCATCAACTGAATGACATAATTAATCTGTCAAAAAATAATTAGTATTTTTATTAATTTAATAAAATTTTGTGATATATGATGTCATGAAGGTCCTAGTTGGCTTATTATAACCCATTTTCATTTTAGGCAATAAGTTGGAGCTCTTCTCTCTCACTCTCTTGAACGCTCTCTCATTTTCAGCTTAGCAGTCATAATTTCCTAGAAGAGTCCCTGGGCCCCCACCCTGACTATGATGAATTAAACTCCCTTCTTTCTGCTCCCCCAGAATTCTGTCTACTGTTCTTGCATTTATCTCATTGCACTGAAAAACAAGTCTATTTGTGTATCTAATCTATGAGTAACTCAATGACCATCCCCTTGTCACATTTGTATCATCTACCTAAATGAAGGTTTGATTCTTAATAGATATTCAATTTGTGTTTACTGAATACATATACTTTCTCTAGTATTTTCTAATAATGTTGCATTTGTTTCATGGTACAAAATAAGACACTATGGAATTTATATTTGTAAGATGTGTCATGGAAGTAGAGAGAGATGAAAGGGGTGTGTGAAATAAAATAAATTTTAAAAACTCCCCCAAGAAACAATTTTTCTTCAACAGAAACATCCCTCTGGCAAAGGAATGTTAGCAAAGTTAACACAGTAGGGGAAATAAAGTGCTGATAGTTCTAGAGGGTCATGAAAGAAGGATTTTTATTAACCCTGCTGGGATAAAGCAATGCAAATATCCTCTCCAATTTCCCATTAGATATTGTTTCCTTTCTTTAATAAGGATTGCCCATAATTTAAAGGTGTTTTAACAACCCATTAGAAAACATTATTAAATTTTAACTTAATGAATTATTTTATGCAAATTACATTTTTTAAAGCAGATATGCATCTGCTTGTTTTACTTCTACAAAAAGGAAAAAAAACTAGACACTATTAACTATGGTTAGTGAATGTTAAATATTGATTTTGGCTCTGTTCTTCTTGCAAATGAAAAACACATGCAGAATTGACCCCTTTTTATTTGTTCTTTGGAGGGGAGAGTAAAGGGGGTAGAAGGAGAAGTTGTTTAGAAGAGAATAAAAACAGAATTTCCTGGTGTTTGGCAATCAAGGGATTAAAGAGAAAATGTAAAATCAACATAAAACTTCAGCCCTGGAAAGGCTTCTTTGATTATATAAACAATTCTTGCATTGTCCAAATGATTAAAAAAATGAATCCATGAGAGATACAGTTCTTTACTGTACCTACTCTGTGACAGGAGGCAGGGCCAAAATGAGAGCTCAAATCCTAGATGACTCCTCTTTGCCCTCCACAGTGCTGTTGCCTAAATAAAATAAATGTGCCTGGATAGGGCTTTTTAAAGTAATGCTTCCATAATTTGTTAAGCTGCCTTTTGTCTGTTATTTTATTTTTTGAAGTGAAAATAAAGTTTCAAAGATGAAAATCTCTAACTACAGGGCTGTTGTGTTGTAAGCCCTCTATATATGTTAATAATAATAATAATAATAATAATAATAATATATGTTCAAGAATAATCTCGGGAGGTAAGAAAAAGGCCCACTCAGGAAGAACTCCTTGAAGGTAAGTTATGTGCTGGAGAAAGTCCCAGTGGAAAGACTAATTATAAAATAATAGTACTGAATATGTGCCAGGTGCTGTATTAGGCTCAGTCTTCTAAAGGGGTATTTTTATGCCTATTTTAAATTGGAGAAATTGAAGAGCATAACAGATAAGTTATTTGCCTTCCCCTAACTCTTGCAGCTATCATATGGCAGAGTCAGAATTTTTCTCTATTAATAACAATGTGCAGGCATTTTCTAGTGGAATAGGCATTCTTTATACCTAAAACTTGGAAATATGTGACAGAAGATGAAACGAGCAAAGAAGAGAGGGGGCACTCAGCAATTGAACTGAATTTTATATTAAGCAAATGTATGAGTGTAAGTATCATGAAAGTATGCCACACTGCTGTCATTGGTCCTGCCTGGCTCTCAGAGATAGTTGAACTTGGCCTGACACCATCTGCAAAGCCTGTGCCTATCCAAAGTACTGCCTGAGATTTCTATAATAATAGACTCAATACTTAGGTGACACTTAACTAAATATGAGGCATAGTTCTAAGCACTTTATAGATATGAGTTAATTTATTCTTCGTAGCATAAGAAAGAAATCTTTTGGAAGAAAATAAGGCTCACCTGATAGTGAAGAAGAAAAGAATTTGTTCTCAATCTTGCAAGAAGGGGTGCACAACCAGAAAACATGGCTGGCACCCTGAATAAAGAAAATGACACAATTTATATCCCGAAGCCTAGCACACAAGTCCTTCCTCTGTTTCTCCATAGATTGGATACTTCAGAGGTTATTGCCTATCTGAGAATTCTAACTTTCCTGTGTAAAAGTTTTTGATTTACTGTTTCCACCATCACATTATAACCATTTTAGCTTTTACCTGCTCCTTTTGCCAAATAAGGAATGGAATTTAGTGCTGAATTGGTATTGACTTACCTCTTTCTTGTACATCCTTTTTACTAGCTATAGGGCAGGCTTAAGCTGGTTTCCTTTGTTCCTGCTTAACCCAGAAGTGGGAGACTAAGGCAGTAGGCTGCCAGATTACATTAATTTTTTCTTCCTTTATGTGAAAACTAATCTCTGTTTCTTACAATTGCCCCTCTTTCTTTTAAACTCTTTTTAGTTTCCACATTTCCATTCTTCAAATTTTCTAAGAGCTATTTCACTCTCTTCATCATAGGGATCTCCTTCTTTAAGGGGGTACAGATTATTTTGCCTATACTGTATGGGCATTTGTTTAGTTAGGGTGGTTTCAACGAGTCTTTGAACTAACCCTCAGACCTATGGAATGATACAACATCTGACTGTGGTAAGCACCCCAGCTGAGGTAATGAGGGAAGTTAAGATGGACAGTGCAACCCCTTTCCATTTTCCAAACCAATTTTCCAAGCCATTCTGTCAGTGAATTGCTAATGCCAGAATTCTCTGCTAATTCCTCAGATAGGGCTGTTAGGCCTTGTAAAGCTTTAGTGGTAGTTCCAGCAGGGGCAGTGTTATTGGGACTGAATATACAGTAACTACCTCCAATCATAACACAGACTCCCCCTTTCTCAGCAAGCGTCATATCTAAGGCCATTCTATTTTCCCATGCCATTCTGCTAGGAGCATCTAACTGTTCTGCAATTCCCTTAACTGCATTCCTGGTGTAATTAATAAATCTCAGTTGATTATAACAAACGTAATTAATCCAATCTACATTTTTATTAACGGTGACCACCAGAACAAGAATGACTCAAACCCAGCTGCTACCTGATTTCTAGCCTTGAATTCATCTGGGACTCCTTGGGAGACTCCTATATTGTTTAGATAGATCTGCTCGTCAAAAGAACCAAGTAGATTTCTCTTTTCTCTCCCTCCCTGGGATGTTATTTTCGCTTTTTTTCCAAATGCCAAGGTGAATGGGATAGTCACTTGGACCAGAGCACAGGTATTGCACCACCTCTCAGGCAGTATTGGTCAGAGAACACCCTTTCCACAGTACAACCACAGGTATGCTTGAGATCTGATCAAATTGGAAAAATTGTCGGTACGATCACTGCTCACATTCCACACCTGTGTGCATGAGGCCATAGTTCTAAGGTCTTGGAATCCTTCCCCCTGTCTAGAAAGACAAGCAGAGTGATTCCCTGGGCCTAGATGGGAGGCAGGTATGGCCTTGATGTTTCTGTTTTTGAGGAGTGGGAAGAGAAGGGACAATGTACTACAATTTTCTCCGGGAGTAGCATTCTGTAAGAGGAGTATTATGCACTTAAACTCCCTTTCATGTTTTTCCATACCTAGTGGAAGGGATACAATATGAGCTGTGGGCTGGCCTGTTGCACAAGCATAACAGTTGCTTTTGTTCGGACTCTGAACTGTATATTTGATCCAAGCATTTGTGTCCCCATACCCTGTCTCTAGTTCTATGGTTTGCTTTAAATCTTCTGCCTCAAGTATCCTGACTGCTTTGGGATTTTGAATTGGGGAACTGGCTTTTGGTTGGTTTTCCTGTGGTATTTCTGAAGGGTTATCTGGAAAGGGTGTTGTTAATGCCGTATCTACAGGGAGAAGAAAGACTCTGATACAGAACCTCCACAGAGGATTTTTACCTGTAACATCTGCTTCCATTCCATATACTCTATCAACTACTTGGTCCCTGGTGCTGCTTCTAGTTTCTAATTTGTGTGCCTTCTTAATAGTTATTACTACTGGATTGCACTGAAGACTTTTGCAGTCTGGAGATGTATTACCTTTATAAAAGGTTATCTTACCCTTTAATGGCCTCGAACTTGGTGAAACCTATCCCACATTCATGGTCCATCCCTTATACTGGGTAGTCCACCATACATCATCCCAGGAGGGGCAAGGGGGGTCAACATTCCCCAAGGCTCTGGGCATAGGTATTTATTTTCCTCACTCAGCCATTACTGGTGGTCTAAAACCCCACCATCTAACTGCGCCATCTGGGACTCCATACCTTCGGTTATGTTTATAACTAATTTGATGGGGTTAATTGCTTCTCAGGTTTGAAACATTATGGCTAGTAAAATTATTTTCACCTGTAACTTAAGGTCTGAATTCTCCCTTCGTTATTTCAATAGGACTAGGGCCATTGTTGACTAGGATGATACACAGCTTAACCCCTCCTCTCCCCTCCCCCCCCCCCAATTATTGTCTTTTCTGTGGGATCTTTAAGGGATCTGGGGCTGAAATTATTTTCCAGGACTCAAACGAAGTTATTGGGTACTTATCGTCCAGTTCAAGTATTGGTCCTTTTACTCAAGTGTAGTGAATCCAGCCTTTTTCTGCCAATTGGACTGCTGTTTCAGTTGTCAGCAAGACTTGATAACGTCCTTCCCAAGTCAGTTGGAGTTTGGATTATTTTCACGACTTGATTAGGACCCAGGTGCCAGGTTGGTATTGGTGGACTGCAAATTCAAAAGGCAGTCTGAGTCAGCAAACCCCGATGTCTGAGGAATGACAAAGTAGAAGACAAGGCCTTATATAATTTTGAAGAAAGAGATCCTTCAATTCAAAGGAGGGGAGTTCTCCAGTCTTCCCAGGGAAGGGCAGACCAAAAAGCATTTCATAAGGAGAAATTCCCAATTACCTCCTAGGGGCAGTTCGGATTCTTAACAGAGCTGCAGGTAAACATTTAACCCATGGTAATTTGGTTTCTAATACCAACTTAGAGAGATTTTTTTTAAGGTTTGGTTCATTCTTTCCACTTTCCCAGAGGATGGTGGGTACCAGGGTGTATGGAAGTTCCATGTGACACCTAGACCTTGCATAATATTTTGCAACACTCTGGATGTGAAGTGACTATCATTGTCTGAATCTATATTTTCTACTAACCCATATCAGGGAATGATTTGTTCAAGGATCATTTTTGAAGTCCCTGATGCTGTAGCTGAAGTAAGAGGGTATGCTTCTACCTACCCTGTCAGGGATCCACAATAACCAGAACATACTTCAGTTGACCTACAGGGGGCATTTCAGTATAACCAACTTGAATGCTCCTGAATGGTCTGAGTCTGGGCTCCCTCCCCCCTGGCACTTGCTTTCTTAAAACTTTCTTATTAACTGTCTGTCAGATTATGCACTGTTCACTTATTTGTATGGCTATAGTATAAAGGCCCACACACTAGAAATGCTTGAGGACCAGGTCACACATGGTCTGTACTCCCCAATGACTCCCTTGGTGCAAAACCACTAATACTTCCTTCATTATTTGCTTATTCAACATCTGCCAGCTGCTTGGGAGGAGCCACTTTCCTTGGCTATCTAAGGTTACTCCCAATTGTTCTGGTTCTTTTACTTCCTTTTCAGAGAATACAGGGATTCCAATTTCTTTGGGAATGGAGGGTATCAGGACCATCAGTTCCAGAGGGGAACAGAGGGAAGCCTCTTTGCCCTTTTTATCAGCCAATCTGTTGCCTTTTGCTTCAAAAGTGTGACATTTCTGATGCTCATTTATATGTACAACGGATATTTCTCTCGGTAAGAGCAGACTGGCTAACACTTGTTTTACTAGTTCCACATGGGTTAATTCTTTCCCTCTGCTACTGATCAATCTTCCCAAATTTTTCCAAAGATGTGGACCATGCCAAAGTCAAATTCTGAATCTGTGTAGACTGTACCATCTTTTTCCTCTAACAATTTAAGGGCTTGATTTAATGCATACAGCTCACAAGTTTGAGATGACCAATCATTGGGCAGTGAGTCAGCTTCTTTTACCTCACAAGTTAGCCCATCAACAACAGCATAGCCATTGAGACTTTTTTCTTCTGGGATCCTAGAAGGCCCATCTATAAACAATTTTTCCCCTGAATGTAAGAGAAGTTCCCCTAGGTTGGACTGGACTCGGGTTTGGTATTCAATTAAGTCTAAACAATCATGTTCAGGAGTTTCTACCTAGTTGGATCCTTTCCAAAGGAAAGAGGCTGGGTTCAGACTATGATCAGTTGTCAGTATTAGATCATCCTTTTCCATTAGAATTGCCTCATATTTCAGAATTCGGGAATCCATAAACCACCTTCCTGCTTTTTGAGACAAAATGGTCCTGACCTGATGAGGGGTGCTAACAACTAAGGCTCCTCCAAAGGTCAATTTCCTGCTTTCTTCTACTAAGAGAGCAGTTGCTGCCATGGCCTGAACACACCTTGGCCATTCCCTGGAGACAGTGTCCAGGATTCTGGAAAGGAAGGCCACGGACTTCCTTTGGCCTCCCCAGATCTGAGCTAGGATTCCTAAGGCTGTCCCCTTATCTACTGTAACAAATAGATGGAAAGGTTTTTTAAGAGAGGGGAGGGCTAGAACAGGGGCTTGCACTGATGTCCATTTGAGCCCCTCTAAGGCCTTTTCATCCCCCTCTTCCACTCTAACTTGTTAGGCTCCTCCTCCAACAGTATTTGATATAACTCTTTGGTTTGGGATGCATAAGAATCTACCCATAATCTACAACATCCTACCAATCCCAAAAATCTTCTTAGTTCTCTTTTTGCCCAGGGAAGAGGTAATTCAGTAATGGCCTGAAATTTTTTTGGATTTATCTTCCTCCTTCCCTCACTAATGAGATGATCCAGGTATTTGACTTCCTTTTCTATAAATTATAGCTTACTTTTTGACACTCTTAGCCCTTGATCTCCCAGGAAATTTAATAAGCTCTTTTAGTTCAGGCCATTATCTGCCTTTCTTCACCTGATATTAGCATATCATCTACGTATTATAAAAGGGAAATTTCAGATGGGACTGCAAATTTCTCCAATACTTTCTCCAGTACCTGCCCAAAGAGGTTGGGGGATTCTGTAAAGCCTTGGGGTAAAACTGTCCACCTATATTGCTGCTTTCTTCCTGTAGAGGGATCCTCCCACTCAAAGGTAAACAAGTCTCTACTCTCTGGATCAAGGAGACAGACCCAAAAGGCATTCTTTAGGTGTATTACACTAAACCATTTATGATGGTATGGGATATTACTAAGGATAGTGTATGGGTTTGGGACTACTGAGTGTTGACATGAACGATTTGATTAATGGCCCTTAGATCCTGTACCATCCTCCAACTACTGTCCAATTTCTGAATGGGCAAGATAGGAGAACTGAAGGGGTACATGCAGGACTCCAAGAGCCCATCCTGAAGGAGGCCTTCAATGATGGGTCCAATGATGGCATATTGTCTTTGACAAATAATTTCCCCTTCCTTTTTCAATTTGCTTTCAATAGGGGGTACCTGCAAACCCCCTCTTTTCTATTCTCTCACCCACTCTTCCTCTCTGATATCTTTTTTCATCTTCTTCAATGAGCATGGCTAAGACTACTTTTATCTGCCCATCCCTTACTTCCAAATCCAGACCCACAAATACCATTAAGTCCCTTCCCAACAAATTACTCCCAGCTTCTGGGATGTACAACAAATGTCCTACAGTTTGATTATCCTCCCAACAAATATTAGTGGGAGAAAGAATGGGGACCTCAAATCCTTCTCCTTTTACCCCTGAGACTGTAAAGGAACTGCCAAAGAGTTTGGTTCCTTTGGGAAAATAAATCACAGAGGATCCGGCTGCCTTGGTGTCCACTGAAAATGTAATTTCTTCTTGATGTGGGTCCACCCTTAGATTTACTAAAGGTTCCTGGTGGGCTTTAGATGTGAGGAGCCTCAGACCCCCTTAATCCTCAAAATTTATGACTGGGATTACCCGATCCTCTTTCTTTAAACTCTCAGGCATTCCCTTTTGAAATGACCAGGCTTTCCACAGTGATAGCACCCTGCAGAGCCAGTGTATTCCCCTTGCCCTCTTATCTAAATAAGCTCATTTTGCACCTTTATCTCACCTCTGCCTATTGCCTCCCAGATTCATCTCCAATCTTAACTGTTTGGTCAACTGTGCTTATCATAACCTTTGCTTTCTGTTTCTGCTTTTCTCCTCTCTCCTTACAAACACTTTCTGGGACCCTCAATAAGTCTTCCAATGGCTTATCCATCCATTCTTCTATTTTCTAAATCTTCTTCTGACTATCAGGCCAAGACCCCTTCACATAGCTGACTTTTAACATTCCCTGAGCCACAGGATCATAAGGGTCCATCCCTGAGTATTTCCTCACTTGGTTCCTCAATTGTTGTAGGTAAGCAGAGGGAGTTTCATCCTTCTTCTGGGCCACTTCAAGGGCCTTATTCAAATTTTGAGAGTTGGGTATGGCCATTTGATCCCCTTTATAATGAGGTCTCTAAGATCTTCCATTTGTGCTTTGCTCCCCAGGTCATTATTATCCCAAATAGGGTCTGTGTTTGGGAACTTCTGTTCTGCTGCCATTGCCCTCTGGCTGGGCAGATCCTACCTTTCCCACTCCTTCACAGCTGCCCTCTGTACCATTCCTCTTTCTTCTCCCATAAGGAGGATATTCAGTGTGGACATAAGTTCAGGCCAGGTATATAAACTAGCATATAGGAATTGATCTCCTTGTTCAGCCCATCCTGCTGGATCTTCCATTAGTGATTTCATCTCCTTTTCAAAGTTCCTTACTTCAGTACTCATCAGTGGGACATTTACATAGCCAATCTCGCCTGGTCCCATTGGTGCTTCTCTCAGTAGATACAAAGGCTCAATGGAGTTTTGCTCTTTTTTACTCTCTTCTCTTCAGGTGCTCTGGGGAATGGAAAATTTTGTACATCTTTCTGAAACTGTTCCAATTCTTTACTCAGCCATTGGTGGATTGTAACTGGTGAGGTGCTGGCCGTGCTTGATTCTCTGGTTCCCCAGGGTTTAGAATGGGTTATATTGGGTCCTTCAATCTAATGGCCCTTATCCCAGGAGGGGAGAGTGAATGTAAGAAGGAGGGAGATTTGACAGGGGGTCCCAGGGTTTAGTTTCTGCAGCTTTTGTTTCTGCAGCCTTAGTTTCTGCAGTGTTAGTTTCTGTAGCCTTAGTTTCTGCAAGCTTAGTCTTGGGGTTTCAATTTTCAGCTTTCATAGGATAGAAAGTGGCCCCCTTTCCTTTTATCAGCACATGGCACAGTTAGACTCTTCTTTGGAAAAGGGTGTTTTCCCATTAAAATACAGTACAAGGTCAGCACAAAGTCAATCCTCATCTGCCCCGTATTTTGGCCAGAATACATCAGATGGTAAAATACTTTCCTTGGTCCAGATAAAACAGCAGTATTTAATCATTTTCTTCTTGTCTTTTCCCCTTGTCCAATCACTATTGGTCCAATGCCTATTGTCCAACCACTATTGGTCCAATGCCTCCCTAATGTACTATCTGGAGGAATATCTCTGGGGGGTCCTACAGATACCCCTTTCCCCTTTTTCCCAGTTGACTGACTGCCTCTATTTCATATTCTGAATCTTATCTGGGTCTCTTTCTCTTGAATCTTTCACTTCATCCTTCTCCGGCCCTTTCCCTCATGGGGGAAGGGAAATGTGAATTGGGACTCCATATTCACTTCTCACAGTATGGCATGTGCCTCATGCATTCACAATCAATCAGACTAATGAGAATTTCTGACCACCAAGGTAATATATAATAGCCTTTCTTCTTACCTTGATCCATGCATGGAATCACCTGGTCGATGAGTGGCAGTTTTTCCCTTCCCTTTTTCTTGTCCACAATCACCAGATCTAAGCATCTGTTCTTGGGTCTGACAGAGGTGAGACTCCCCACCAGTGGAGTCCAAGACTGCTTAAACAGTCGGGCACACCTCCCAATTGTCCACTCTCGGTGTCCGCTTTCTAAAGCTTCAGAATCCTGGATGAGGCCCCAAAGCAGTAAGAAAAAAATCTTCTTCTGGAAGAAAATAAGGCTCATCCAATTGTGGAAAATAAAAGAATTTATTCTCAGTCTTGCAAGAAGGGGTACACAACCAGAAAATGTGGCTGGCACCCTGAACAAAGAAAAATGACACAATTTATACCCCTAAGCAAGCCCTTCATCTGTTTCTCCATAGATTGGGTACTTCAGACTTTACAATCTATCCTAGAAGTCAAAATTTCCCATGCAAAAGTTTTTGATTAACTGCTTCCCCCATCATATTCCAACCATTTTAGCTTTTACCTGTTCCTTTTGCCAAATAAGGAATGGAACTTAGTGCTGAATTGGTATTGACTCATTTCCTTCTTGTGCATCCTTTTTACTGGCTATAGGACTGGCTTAAACTGTTTTCCTTTGTTCCTGCTTAACCCGGAAGTGGGAGACAGAGGCAGTAAGCTTCCAGGTTACTTTAATTAATATTTTCTTCCTTTATGTGAAAACTAAACTAATCTCCATTTCTTACAATAGCAACCTTATAAGGGAAGTACTTTTATTGTCCCCAATTTATAGATGAGAAAGCCAAGGAAGAGAGAGGTAAAATAACTTGCCTGCCATTACACAGTAATAACTTGTAACTTTGGGATGGCCACCCAGGTCATTTGGCTCAGGATATAAGGTTACTACAACTCACCAAGAAGGTTCTACATCTTATTTTCTTGTGTTTTTCTTCTCCTCCAAAATCCTGTTTCTCAGCTACCTATGAGCTACATGGGCATGTGAATACAGAAGCCTCTCTCGCTCTTTTCTGGCTTCCAAAGGAAATGTAATCATATCAGACATACCTTAGTTTGGTGTTCTGGGATGAAGTTTGCCTTATGAAAGTATATTGGGAAGTGCTCTCAGGAGCAATCAGTATAGAGGAGTGAAAGAAGAGAGGTGGGCATGGGGAGAAGTTACACTGCTGTGCAGCTGCCACAGTCCTCATCTGCTTATCCATAGGGAAGCCCTGCAATAAGGAGGGCCCTTCAGAGCAGTCCCTGATTGAAGCTTTTCTTTCCCTGCATTGACCAGATAGTGGGTGCAGGATGCTCCCTGGAAGGCAGTGCAACCTTGGACAGAGCAGCTCCACAGGAAAGGTCTGTGCCATAAACCAAGAGCAGGAAGCATTCCTGGCAGCTGAGGACAAAGAGGGATCTGGGTGGCATCCTACAGCATTTGTCACAAAGCCTTTCATGAATTTTGTAAAATGTCCTAAAGATTTGGGGGCTGGACAAAAGCAAAGATCACCTCATATCCTGCCTGCCACTCCCTTCATCCTTTGTCCCCTCTTCTTTTCCTTCTACTCCCTTCCTCACTGCCACCTCTCCTCTCTGTGCCTCCAAGGAAGTGTCTACTTTTTCTAGTGAGTTATTTCCATACTCAGAAAAAAAGCCCCAGAGAAAAAAGCATGTTGAATTAAAATGAGTTCTCCCGTTTGACTGTATGTATTGGAATGTGTTTCAATGGAATACAATGGAAATTAGAAATTAAGAAATTAGCATTTAATGAGTCTCTGTTAGCAGACAAACCACAGTTTAGACAGAATAGTCCAAGCTTGAGAAATTTCTCATGGATCACTCACCAAGGAAGGGTGATGCTGGAAGTAGCCTTTTATCTGTTTTCTGTCTACTTGCTATCATACTTATCAGGGTTCCATAGCCCCTATTATCCCTGAAAATGAAGAAAGGAATGCAGATACCTCCCAGAGATGTATAGTCTAATTCTATTAATGGATGTTTTGTGTAGGAATGTGGAAATTCTTTCTGGTGTATCTTTGCTACTGTAGCCTTTTTTAACTGCTTCCATAGACTGAAAACTAGAGAGTGGCCTTTCAGGTCAATATATCATTTAATAGTCTAACAGTTGATTCATTTTTCTCCTAATTGATGTTGTTCTGATTTCCTCAAGAGATAGAATTTTAAAATCTGCTAAGAAAATTATAGCACCTGTGTTTTAAGAGGTGTTTAGTCATTATTTAATATTCTCATTAATTTTTGCTTAATTCCTCTCCTGTTTGGTTTCTGGGCACAGTTGTTTAAATTTAGTACCTTTAGCAGTGATAAAATGAGACCAAGTTTAGATTTTATATTTATGATGAAAACTACTATATTATTAACAGACTCAGAATTTAATTACAGTTTGCCATTTGAAAATAAATAGATTAAATGAGGACAAATTTGATGTTTGTCATCTCTAGAAAATGTCTTTTTATTGTTTGGAGCCTATGGACTACAACTTCTAAATGCCCTGGCTGCTGTACAGTTATATTCATCCTTTACCTGCAATTACTCCACTCTAACCCATTGATACAACTTGTGTATTTCCACTTCTTTTCAAAACTGCTCCTTACTTTACTAAAGAAAACATAGAACCATGACTTGGAGGTAGCAGGGCTCTACTACCAGGTCTTGGTCTTCAGCCTCAACTGAGCACCTCTTTTGACTCCACAATATTTTGCCATCACTGTTTAACTGCTTATTGCATTCTCTACTGACAGGGTTTTCAGAATTCTTCTCACTCTGAAACCCTCAAATCCACACTACCCTCTTCATATTGGTAAATAACAGCAAATAGAAAGCATTTGAACTAAGGTCTTTTGTTTCCATCCCTCCTACCTCAGAATTTCTGTCTCCATCTTTATTTTATCTCTCCATCTTTGTTTCTATATACCTATATATTTCTTGAGAAATAAGTGTCTTTACTTCCCAGAGATGACCCATCCATTTGTGCTCTTTTATTATTATTATTATTCTGTTTTTCTTTTCTCCTGCATCTTCAATTTCTTACTCTTGACTGGATACCTCTTTCCTACCTAAGAACATGTTTAAATCTATCCTATTCTAAAACTCTAAGCTCTTTCTCAACATATTACTGTTTGCTAAATTTATCATATATTTAATGTACACTAAATACATTAGACATTATCATCAGCTTATTCTTTAACTCTTCACTGTTTGTCCCCCACCTTCCTTAAACTACAGAAATTCTGTTCTCAAAATCATTATGTCCAACCTAATCACTGTCACCAAAGGCAACGATCTCCACTCTGTCATCTTTCTACCACATGGTGTCAGTTAGTATTCTTTCCTTGAAATATCCTTTTTTCTTCCCTTCATTGGCTCTGCACTCACACAGTTCATCTCTCTTGAGCTGTAATTTTCTGGATGTCTCCATTCTTGACTTCTATTCCTCCTACTACTCATAACTATTCAGTTAGCTTTCTCTTCCTGTCTTTCTCTTTTTTTAAATTATGTTTTGTTAGCCTTGCCTATTCCTTTTTTAATTAATGCATATCTCTCTTTTATGTATTTACTATTATATAAATATAACCTGAACATATGGTGAAAAACAAAAACCACAGGAAACAGAAAAGATTAAAATGAAAAATACAATTTGCCTTTCTCGACCCTGCCTAGTCTTAGTCCTTCTACCTAAAGTTGTCACCTACTTCTGATAATATTGTCTTGTATTGCCTCCACAAAATATACTAATGCCTTTGTAGATAGATGGAAAGAAGAAGGAAGGAAGGAAGGAAGGAAGGAAGGAAGGAAGGAAGGAAGGAAGGAAGGAAGGAAGGAAGGGAGGGAGGGAGGGAGGGAGGGAGGGAGGGAGGGAGGGAGGAAAGAAGGGCTAGTGAAAGGGCTGACATTTACATAAATATAAATCAGGAAGGCAGGAAGTCCTGGGTATTAACAAACAGAAATACTTCCAAGAGAGTTATTAACATAGCTGCTGGCCTGAGCAACAAGCCTTCCTTACTCTTTGCCCTGGAAGTTCCATCCAGACCTGAAAACCCCAAGGACTTTCACACAATCTAGCAAATAAAGGGCATATACCTGGCTCAGCAGAGTATTTTTAGGACACTACTCTAGCCCTATTGCTGGCATTTGTTCTAATTGGTTAGTGCCCATGCTGAACCAGTTATTCAATAATTTGAAAATTGTCAACAAATGAACAAATGTAAAGATAGATAGAAAACAATTTCAGGAAGTAGGGCCTAGAATACATATATCTTTATTTTTCATAATTGCTGTAACTACATTTAGATGGTAAATTCCCATTTTAGCCAACAGTGAGGAAAAGTTAATCTTGCCATTTTAAGTTAATATTCTTTTCTAGTTTGGGGTAGTCAGTCAAATTCAGAGTTTCTCCATATCCCATTTTCCTGGTCTTAATTCTAAGTATGTCTTGAATTTCTACAGTTCTTATGCATTGATTTGGTAAAAAAGAAAGCAGTGTTGGATTCCTGCTGCTCTCCAGTTGGGCTGTCTAATTGTGCCCTGCTGGATTAGCTTAAGTTCCTTTCTTTCCACTATGATAATTGTTCTTGAAGGAGGGAAATTGTCTACTTTCTGACCTATCTCTGTTTTAATTCCTGCTGGCACTGCTAAATCTATGGGACCAAATCTCTTCCCCTCTGTATGGTTTCTTGTCTTGCATTATTTGTCATGACATAATTTTTAGGAAGAACCATATCTCTGTAATGCCGGACAACATGGCACGAACATTGACTTTAGTAGCTAGATGTCTTCTTCTTTCCTTAGATGGGCCACAAGAACTTTTCTCAATCTCCTCTATGATCTAGCAAACTAAGGGGACTTCAGAATTTTAGGTGTTCCATCTCAAACCTTCTGTAACCAAATTCTAGACATCACCAATTCTACTCTATTCAACGTATCTGCAGTTACTTTCTCTTACCTCATATTTGAGGAGAAACCCAAGGAATGGTGTTTCTGGGTAATTTCTCAAGGATTCAAACAGCATCATTAACCTAGACGTTTCTTCCCTGAATCTTCCTTCAGAGAGAAAAGTTGGTCCCCATGTCCTTGTTTTTCAACTACCATGAACTAAAAAACTGTTTTGAGAACCTAAGAGTGGTCAATACAGTTAAATGTTGCTGAGATATCAACTGTAAACAGGAGGCCAGATATATTAACATTTTAAACAAAATCTATCTTTTTGTACAGTATGAGCCCTATCCCTTTTAGGTGACTTTATATTTAAATTTTTGTGATGCTTTGATAATTTAAAATTTTAGGTTAGTTATCTCAATTCTGCAGATGAGGAAATTAAAACTCAGAGAAGTTATGTCACTTGATACAGCTCGTATAGCTAGAATGGAATGGTAGATAGAATTTTGTAACCAAATTTTGACCTGCTCTTAAACTTAGTTTGTGTTTTCATGGGTGTGAATCCATTGTAAATAGGACTGAATAAGGGTGGCACTTAATTAATATTACTGGAAGCCTTGTGAGAGAAGGTCACAGGAAGAAGCTAGAAGTTAGTGGGAACCTGGAAGAGAAAGAAAAGGGCATCGCCATGTGACACCAAGTAGGGATACAAACCCCAAGCATTGCTGGCAAGCCAGCCACAAAAAGTCAGTCTTTAGAGAGGAAGCAAGCCTTCCAGCCTCTGAAACTGTGGAATAACAAGCTCGCTGTTGAAGGCAACCCATTGTGTGGTATTTGTCAGAGAAGTCTAACAAACTAACACGGATGGCATCATTAACACTCTCTGGCACCAGAGCTTGCCTGCTTTTTCAACTCTACATCACTATTATAGGTTGAAGTGTGTACTCCAGAAAGATATGTTCAAGTCCTAAACTCTGTCCCATGAATGTGACCTGATTTGAGAAACAAAATCTAATAACAGATATTATTAGATAAGATGAGGCCAAACTGATCTGATATAATCCATGCCCTTATAGAAGGGGAAATTTTGACAGAGATCCACAAATATAAGGGAGAATGCTATTTAACAATAGAAGCAGAGTTTGAAGTGCTACAGCTGAAAGTCAAGAAATGTCAAGGAACCGGCAAACCACCGGAAGCTAAGAAAAGGAAAGGAAGAATCTCCCCCATAGATTTTGGAAGGTGCATGGCCCTGAAACACCTTGATTTCAGACCTCTGGTCTCCAGAACTGTGAGAGAATAAATTTCTGTTGTTTTAAGACACGTTGTTTGCGGTATTTTATAATTGGAACCCTGGAAAATTAAGGCAATTGTCTAGGTTGACAAGCTGTTATCTTATTCTATGCTATGCTATACTGTGCTGTGCTATGCTATGCTTCGCTATGCTATGTTACAGCTGTAAAACCTTTACATTTTCAGAATCTTAATCTCACTTCCCCTCTTATTCAATAGAGACCTGTTAAATTAAGTGTCTAACTTACCTGGTCCCTAGAAGCATTTCATTCATTTTTTCATTTAAACAATACATTTTTAATGGAACACCATAGCAGACACTGTCTGTATCATTCCTATGTCACCTCTGGACTCACCCACTAAAGGCTGCTTACCTGCACTATAAGGATCTTTTTGTCTTTTTTTGCTTTTTAGTTTTTATTTTTTGTTTTTCCTGGCCTCAATAGCATATTCAGACGGCACCCATGACTAACTAGATACAAAAGTGAGTTAACTCTTGGAAGCAGTTCTCAATCAGTGACAGGAAGTTGGTGAATAAATACCCAAAGGCTTACCTTATTTCTTTGGAATAACTCTGAGTCACATTCTGCACTGTACCACAGAGTTGCACCATGGGGCCGAATTCCCATGTTACCTCTTGGTAACTTGCTTCATTTAACTTCTTATTTGACTTCCTTCCCTTTTCTATCTACTTCCTTGCTTCCTGATCAGTTTTCTTAGGTCATCTCTCAAATTCTGTGCATTCAAACCCTTGCCTCAGGGTCTGCTTTTTGGAGAACCTACACTAAGACAAATGTATACTCGATGATGCTTATCTCTGTTGAAAGATCTGGGGATATAGCAATGACAAAAAAATCAAATTCCATGACCTTGCAAGTGTAAGAAATTATTTGCAACACAGATGTAGGCAAAAAGAATTCTGAGTGCCTTTTCAATGCAGTCCTGAGCTTGATTTGCCATTGAGTGGTCTATTTTATAACTCTGCTGGGGCAGAGGCTAACTTGCAGACTTTTGTCCAGTTGAAATACAAGTAATTTCTGTCCAGTGGAATAGATAGTGCCAAAGGTTACACTTTATTATCCTATAAAAACTAATCAGTACTGTATCTAGCTCAGCAATTCTATCTTAACCTTTTTTTTATTAGGGCCTAGCTTCAACCAATGTTCTTTGATCCAGTTTTAACATTTTACTGGTTGCCTTATTAATTAAGAAATAGGGAAATATTTTTGATGTCTTCCTTTTATATATTTCTGAGAGTCATATTTTATAATCTTTTGAAAATTACACTTTAACACAAGGGAGATATGGGAACAAACTAAACAAATAACTAAAATATATATATATATATATATATATATATATATATATATAATGTCATATCATGATAAATATTATTAAGAAGAATGTGACAGTTTGAAGCTTTTGTGGACCTCAGAAAATCAAGTCCTTACAGCTAATCCATCCCTGTGCATGTAAACCCATGTAGGTGGGAACTTTTGATTAAATTCCTTCAGTAAGGGTCTTTGATTAGACTGTATCACCCAGGGAGGACCTTAATCCTTTTACTGGAGTCATTTATAAACAGAAGAATAAAAAGCCACAGAAACAGAAAAGAGCTGCAGAGATAGAGAGGAACCGAGACACTTCCATTAACAGAACACAGAAGCTAATAGAAAGCCATTTTAGCCAGAAACTGAAAGCATAAGACCCAGAGGAGAGGTGAGAGGCAAGAGGGTGCTGTCATGTGCCTGACAGCCCACAACTGCAGCTCAGGAAAAGAGCATTACTGATGTCACCTTGATTGGGACACTTCTATGGCCTCAGAACTGTAAGCTCATTATAAAAGCCAACTCATTTCTGGTATATTTCTTTGGCATCATTTAGCAAACAGAAACAAAGAATAAAGCAGGATAAATGTGGCGATCAGTTTGGCATAGGGTACAATGTATTTTACTAAGCGTGGCTGAGACCTAAAGGAAGGGAGATCCTGAGCCATGTGGATATCTGGAGAACAAGCCTTCCAAGTAAAGGGAACAGCAAGCTGAGGATAAAGAATTGATGTGGGCCCATCACATATGGCTTTGTAAGCCTCTTGAAGGACTCTAGGTGAGATAGAAAGAAAACATTAGAGGAGCATGAGCAAGAAGTAATATCATATGATCTGTTCCTAAAGTATCGTGCAGGCTACTAATAATATATTGAGACCACTCTATAGTTAGGCAAGAGCAAATGCATTGACCATTTAAGACTCTGTTTCTTCAGTGTAGGCTAGAGATGTTGGTGGTTTGGAGCAGGTGATAGTGGAAATGACAAGGGCTCAGATCCTGAATAAATTTTTAAGGTAGAGCCAACATAATTTTAGCTATGATTGGATGTGACTTATAATGCATTCATTTCTTTCATTTATTTATTCTTCATTTCATCAAGTATTTAGTGCAAAGTACTGGGTTAATCAGCTCCTAAGATTCAGGACTTGCCACTTGAGAGTCATTTTAATACTTAAAGCTGTCAGTTCCATAAATGGTGATAAATACATGAGCAAAAATATTCATGACTATGACTTAAGCATAGGTGATTTTGACTTGGTCAATACTGAGACACACTCCACTTAGGGGGCAAGATATTCTTATGAAGCAAGTCAGGTTTACTTTCTACTAGCAGAACAAAAATAAGCAAAAGTTAAACCAGGCATATGGATATATTTACATGAACCCTAGAATGGGAAAATAGGGTTGTAAAGTTTTTTACATTGGTAAAACTCCTTTTTAAAGATGACATTGATTTCACAAAAGGGCAAAAAGTCTCTCAAGAAACCTGAATCATTTACTTTAGTGCTTTTGTTTGGCATTAATTGTGATAATATTATTACTAAACCTAATGAATCATGCATTTCCTGCTAATAATAGCCCAGTACATTTTCCTTTCAACTAATCCTTTTATTTTTAAATAACAAGATGTTTGTTTTAGCTGTAATGGTCTGTTTCTTAATGAATTAATCTCTAAAACAAGGTGTACAAATCAGGGATGGTATGAAAGATGATCAACTAAGTATAGGAAAATATTAGATTTTTATATCTTCTACTAATTTTTATTTTTATCTCCTTTTTCAATGCAAAATATAAGCATCTATTATTATAACATTCCTGTTAGCTATATGCTATACATTATATTAATTGTCTTTTCCATACATTATTAGCTATATATTCTAGTATATATACCTTGTAACAGAACATTTTTGTGTTTGTACTATTAACCATAACCATCATCCTCCACTGAAATTACCATGTTGTACAATCCCAAAATTATCCTCTGGTTTTCTTTCTATTGACATTTATGACCCTAGACTACCCCTTTCACCCACAACCCCATTTATATGTCAGTGGTGTTAGTTATAATTGTTATAATGTGTTACCATCATGTCTATCCATTTCCAAATATTTACAATCAACCTAATTAAAAATTCTACAGACATTAAGCATCAGCTCCCCATTCTTAACCTTCAATCTAAATCCTAGTAACCGCATTGCATAACTTTAATTATTGTATTTAGTTCATAATTAGTGAGATCATTCAATATTTGTTCTTTTGTGTCTGGCTTATTTCACTTAAATAACGTCCTTGATGATTGTGATTTATTTTTGTTGTTATTCACTTACGTATCCCAAGCGCAAGAAACAGTTCCTAACATAAAATATGCACACACTCAAAAAGTAAGTGTTAATTTAAAAGTTGGACTGGTGTTTATAATCATGTCTTACAATATTTCTTGAAATGAAGAAATCTGAGGAAGAAAATTCCATAATCTGGAACATTGCAGAAGACACAAATGAAGATCAAAAGAGAGATAATGATTTTCCAAGATTTACATTGGTATTGCCAAGATAGACTCTAATAGATTAGACAATTTAGTGAAATGAATATAATCTGGGGGAAGCTATAAACCCATGGTGGTTATGATAAGGAAAAACAAATAAAAATGAAACAAAGGAATATGCAAAGCAAGGCAATGTGATGTGTCACTGTGTCACCCATGGCTTCACAATAAGCTGGGAAAAGACAGAACAGAAGTCTCAGGAGGCTTGCTTGGTCAGAATGAGAATTTTCTCCAAAATGGTTGGAAAAAAGAACTGTTGTTCAGACTAGTCAACCAGAGTAAGAAAGAGAAATTTATCTGCCCAACCCCTTCTTATCTTTCATTTCTCATTGGTCAAAGTGCAGCCTCTAAACATCTGGGCAGTATCATCCAGCTCCTTTGTGGGCATTTAAAAAGCAAAAAACTACACCATGCGTACATGAGAAGTTGAGAAGTCATACAAGGTTTATTTGGCCCAATAAAATGGAAGGTGGTTAAAAGAATATACTGCTTCTTATTTCTCTTTATGCCTATCTCACATAATGCCAGAATTAAAAGTGGGCAGCCCCCCAAAAGAAGGAAGTAGAGTAATATAGGACAAAAAAAAAAGAGAGTGTAGGGAATAGCTACAAAAGTAAGAGTCCAATCCAAGCAAGGTTATGGAGAATCCAGGCCAGATATAGGTGAATATTTGTATTCTGAAAGTTGGATCCAAGGAGAAACTGGTAGACAAACTTGAGAAGTGCAAGCTAAAGCTAATAGAAACTATGACAGATAGTAATTGAATGATCTAGGGAAGTGGAATCTCAAATAGGGGAAGATAAAAATAGGCTCCCAGACCCTAGGAACAAAGACTAGTTGGACTGACAATGGGCACCCATGAATCCATGGATATGAGTAGAAGAAAGCTAAGAATCGGACATGACCTCTCAATAAAATATTTAAGTTTAATAATAATAATAATAACTGACATTTATTCCATGATTATGGGCCAGGTTATAATGGATATTTGTCTGTGTTAACTCATTTTATTCTCATTGATTTTTATGAAGCAAATGTAGTTTTTGTGCCATTTTATAAATGAAAAAACTGAAATACAGAGAAGACAAGTAAATTACCCAGTTATAGAGCTAATGTAAGAAATAAAGCCAGAATATTAACCCAGTCAGACATGCTCTAGAGTGTGCAAGGAGGACGGGTGCTGACTGCCACCAGTGTCATGGAAGGAATATAATAGCCTAGTATGCTATTCCTAGAAAGCCCCTTAGAGAGTCCAGGAAAAGAGCCTTGGATTGTAGTCTACAGAATGAGTTGAGAATGGACTAGGATTTTGAATTTTTCTCTCCAGTTTATTTAACTTAAATTGAATACATGGATGTCCAAACTGACCAAATTAATAAGATAGAATGCCAATTTATTTTAACAACCATGAATTTTCAATGGAAATTTTCACATGGAAGTATATCATATATTAGTTGAAATTACCTATTGACAAAATGTCCAGTACTGTTAACAATCTCAAATGTTGGTAATAAGGAGAGAAGAAAATGAACAAAGTTAAGATAAAAACCTCCAGTTAACTTAGAACTTTTATTATTCAAGGAAGGACGTAATCAACAGTCAAAGAGAATGTGAAAATTACAGCATGACAGTATTCGGGGTATCATTTTATTTTTAAGTTAAATTGATATGTTATTTATTTTTTAAATTGTCTTCTTTAAGATACATAGATCACACAAAAAATGTTACATTAAAAAATATAAGAGGTTCCTATTACCCCACACCCCAACACCCCCATTCCTCCCATATCATCAACTTTTTTCATCATTGTGGCACCTTCATTGCATTTGGTGAAAACATTTTGAAGCACTGCTGCACCTCATGGATTATAGTTTACTTTGCAGTTTACACTCTCCCCCATCCATTCAGTGGGTTATCACAGGATATATAATGTCCAGCATCTATTCCTGCGATATCATTCAGGACAACTCCAAGTCCCAAAAATTCCCCCACATCACATCTCTTCTTCTCTCTCCCTGCCCTCAGCAACTATGATGGCCACTGTGTCCACATCAATAATACAATTTCTTCCATTACTAGAGACACAATAGTTCTATAGTAGAAAACCTGTAAGTCTACTCTAATCCATACTTTGTTCCTCCATCCTGTGGACCCTGCAATGGTGATGTCCATTCCACCTCTATATCAAGAAGGGACTTACATACCACATGGCCGATGGATGTGATTCTCCTGCTTGCAGTTTTAGGCACTCTCAGTTCCCTAGTGTGGTGGTTGACCATCTTCACCTGTTCACCTATTAGCTGACCCTACATAAGTCCAACAAACCAGAGAGTAGGTATTGCAACTCTGCTAAAGCTCAGGGCCCAGCTGGCACATGGACAGTCCAGAGATTCAAGTCTCTTGAGTATATACCAACTTTAGCACCACCCACAGTTTCTGTAAAAGGACAGAGGAGGCATATGTAGAAAGGTCACATCTGAGTCCATCCCCATCATACTCAGGAGCACAAATTCCAAAGTAGGGCTCACTAACAAGGCACTGAATTCCAGAACCATCTGCCATGACCACGAACCTGTGTGTCTCTGGAGCCTTCATGACCACCAGTACCTGGGGCTGTATCTACTTTGGCTGTCTCTGGGGTCCTACTGACATATGCATAAGTATGACCCCTCTGATGATCTCTCAATTCATTTTGAAGTCTCTTAGCCATATATCCTCATGTTTTTACCATTTCCCCCTTTTATTCAAGGTATTTTTCTAGTTGCATCACCAGCTGGTACTTGGTAGTAATTCCACAGTGCCAGGGAGGCTTATCCCTGGGAGTCATGTCCCATGCTGGGGGGAAGGTAATGCATTTACATGCTGAGTTTGGCTTAGAGAGTGGACACATTTAAGCACCGTGGATGCTGTAAGGAGGTAAATTCTTAGTCACCCTGCAGCTCTAGGCATAGTTGAAATTTCAAGCACACGGGCTCATAAGCATAGTCATCTGTATCAAGGGCTCATCATTGGACTGACAACAGTCTAGAGTGTCAAGCCTTTAGCATTGTTGCAATTATCTATGAATCTGGTCCTTCCAGCAGTGAAACTTGCTTGTCACTGTGGGCCCTGATGGGAGGGGGGGAAAACAGTAGAATAGATGGAAGTGGGGGTAACTGAGGGGCAATGGAAGTATTCCACAAGATCATACAATGATGGATATAGGACTTGTTAAATTTCACCAAAAATTTATAAAAGTGTCTAGTCTAAAATGTAAATTATAATGTAAAACATAATATAACTAAAAATTTAGAAAAGTGTACAGTCTAAAATATAAACCATAATGTAAAGCAAAATGGAACTATGGTTGGTAGCTATAATTCAATATCAGTACATCAGCTGTAGCAAATATAACATGAACATGTAAAAAGATCATTACTGGGGGAGGGGGAGAAAAGGGTTTGATGTTGAATATATGGGAGTCCCCTATGTTGTATATGTGACTTTACTGTGATCTAAAACTTTTTTGAAGACAAAATTAAAAATTAAAAAAAAAAGGATGTAGACACTGAGGAAGAATGAAAGAGATTGCCTTGCCACTGTACATGCAGGGCAACATCTATTACAGTGATGAAAGGCAAACTGTCAAGAACAAAGTTTTATGATATTTTTCATTTTTTAATACCTCAATTTATTTTCTACTTTATTATAGTTTTTCTAAATTAATATGTATTCTATTTCTAATCTTTAAACCTATCATTACTATTTCATTTTCTTATTAATTGAATTTGGCAATAGATTAGGCTTCATTTTTTAAGAAGTTTTGGATCACAGAGGGGTTCAACTATGGCAGAGGAGGAACACTGGTGTGCGGTGTTATTGATGGGGGACACATAGTTGGGAGGGAGTTCTCCAGGGCATGTATATAGGGTATATAAAAATGTTCAGATATTCGTTGGGTATTTTCATACTAGGTAGAGTTACAAACAACAACTGAAGCAGAGCTGAGTTCCTAGCCAGGAGAGCTCTATCACATTTCCCAATGGAACAGCAACAATCCCCCAAATGCAAGGGCAAAGACAATAAAGAAGAATGGTTCAATGATGAGCCCTTGCTACGGATGACTATGCCTATGAGCTTGTGTGCCTGAACTTTCAACTAGGCCTAGAGCTACAAGGTGCCTAAGAGTTATTGCCTGAGAGCCTCCAAATTGCTCAAATGTGGCCACTCTCTAAGCCAAAATCAGGGCTACCATTTTAAGGCCTTACTTCTGGAAAGTTTCACTATTTCTAAGTTTTTGCCATGAGACGCCATCTTCTATTTTTATAGCGGGAGAGATCAGTGGAGATTATACTATATTTCAGATGATGTCACTGAAATTTTGCTGGCTGTGAAGAATGTCCAGGCATCTCTATAGAGTGAGAGAGTAGAGACACCTATGCTATATTTAAGATTTTGCTCTCTTTGGGGTACTATGCTGAGATCTGCTATTTTTTTATGTTTCTTGCATAAATTTAAAATACAATAGGAGTAAGTTTTACAAGGACCTTGATTTTGATAGCAATTAAATATAAATGAGCTTTATCACATTCACAGTATTATTAGGAGGCAGTCTGCAATTTAAACTTCATCAAGGGTTTATCTGAATATTTTAACGTCAAAGCAGTAATCACTTGTAAAAATCTTTATATGACACCTTTTTCTTTTACACTTTGACAGAAAGAACATTTTCTCTTTTTGAAGAAAATGCTTTAAGACAAAGTAAGAACGTCTATTTCATGTTGAAAATAAAAGCAATAAAGGAATCCATAGCCACTATGAAACCACAAGTTTATTTGAAGAAAAAGAAAAGGTGGGTGGGAGAAATTTTATGTGTGTTTCTGACCTCTCTCTCTTAATTTGACAGAATGATAATAGAGACCTGTCTTCGTGGGAGGAAAATCATATTGAGCTCAAATCTTTGAAATACCCACAGATCTTTTACCACCCATTAATATTTATTTAGATGCCTTTGAGAAGGAGTCACCCAGTGGAATTGCAAATGAGCACGTCATGTGAAATATGACACCATTTTTGTAAAGCAAATACAAAGTTAAGGTGTCTTGCCAATATTGAAGGCAAGTTCCAATTTCATTTTTGTAAGAAATATCTACAGCATCATTGAAAATAGTCGAAAATGGTGCCCAGTTGGTAGGATTTTTTTCTTTGCCAACATTTCTGCAAACTTTTTCTTGCTTCCTTCATTCATCTTCTTTATTCTCTTTATTTTTCCACCCTACAATTTCATCCATGGGTTTCTTCTTTGTGTTTCTCTCACTTCTTGGACTAATGACACATAGCACCTAGTCTCTTTGATAACTGCCAGAACTAAAACTATCTGACAAAAAACAGCTATTTTTCCTCTCGCACATTCCAGAAAATTAAGTAAGTACTTCCAGTAATGAATCAAGTAGCACATTTAAGGAGGGTCGGAACTTACGTTTATCTCCTTTCCCTAGCTCCCTCTTCCATTCCATCTGGGGAAGTTTTTGTGAATGAAATTTTTAATCCCCTAATAAAGAAATATGTCACCCTCAAAACCATTGAAACTTCCCTTTAATATTAAAGAAAACATTTAATTGAGACAATAGTCAATGAGCACTTACTATGGGTAACAAAATGTTTTAAGTGTTTTATATGTGTAAACACACTTAATCTTTGCAACAACCTTAGGGGGTAAGTACTATCATTTTCCTTATTTTACAAATAATGATAGTAAGAAACAGAAGATTAAGTAAAATGCCCAAGTTACCCACTCCTAAGTGGTTAAGCAAGATTCATACCTGTACCGTTTGGCTCAAAATCCTGAGCTCTTAACTACCATACTATATTGCCACTTATCCATTTGTTCTTAGCTAGGACCATACAGAAAAATTAATATTGAAAATAAATGCTTCAAATATGGTTGTAGAACAGTTCTGCAGACCTAAAAGGAAGTGTCTATTGTTATGTTGTTCACAGACATGAATGATGCTCCTTTTATTGAGATTGATGTTTAAATAAACATTTTGTCACTTTATATTTCCTTATGAGTATGAAGTAGAATCATCCCTGCTTGTGTTTAAAATCATTCCAGTTTCCTCTGTATAAGTCTCTATATAAGAAAATGATGATTTGTGTGTCTGGAAGAGCTGTACTCTAGCCAGGTAATTTTTATGGTTGGGCTTCACATTAAGAAAACATTTGCCATAGAAACATCTGGAAAACAGATCAAGCAGACAACATTTTACACAAGGGAATCTACTTAATTCAGTTACTCTTTTTTTACGTGGGCCACCCTGTTCATGCCAACTGTATGCATTTAAAATCATATGAACTATAAAAATGTCACATGCTTAAACAATCAGCTTCTCATTATTTTCAAATAGTTTTTCTGCTGACTAGATTATACTCCACAACCAAGAACTTCCTTTTCTCTATCAGAAAAAATCTTGATTAGGAGTCCCCTTCTTACCAATTCTTTTGTTATGAAAGAAGTAGTTAATGCCAGGGAGAAACTGATAAATGCTAAGTAATAAGCTAAAGAGAAAAAACTTTTATGTGGAAATATCTTGGTGAATAATAACATGTGAAGACTAAGGAAATTTGGTCCCAAACAATGGGAATTGGTATAAGAAGCAGTTGGCTGACTTTACCCAATTTCTGGAACACATCTCTTCTGATCCATAAATTTGGGAGGGACTGAGAAAATGTGTATTTTCAGGTGATTCTGGTATATACCCTTGTAACAAAGTATCTCTATAAACCAGTGTGTCCAAAATTGCTTGTAACAGTCCCCTGGACTGCTAATTAAAAATACAGATTGTGAGTGCCTTTCCCTGGAAAATGTGAATTAAGTAAATTTAGGGAGGGAAAGGCAGTTTGCATTCTCATTAGACGATCTTGGGAACATTGGAGTAAATCAATATTTCACTACAGTACTCTTTAAGTGAAGGAATTGGTTATTTGGCCAACTACTGCATAGAATAATCCCTCAGTTAGAGATTCCCTAACATGTATTAACATTATAAAAATTCTTAAAACTATTACTGAAAGCAAAGAAACTGTTAATATTGCTTAACTTTCCTTTCTTCTATGAAACAGTCTGATATCGCTTAATATTTCTGAAGAATTAATGTTCTCAAGTCTTTGGGAAATTATTGTAGTTCATAAGATGCACATGTATAATACCACCTAACTAAAGCTGTCACTAGCACATTTAGTCCATTTGTGCAAATTGGAAAAAGACATTGCATCTGGATGAAAAAATTATAGTAAGAGTGGCTTTTCTGATCATTGGAATTATAAAAAGGAGCTCCTTTGTTTGGGATTTTAGACACAGAGTCAAAGCTATAAGCAGGAGTCACGTTGTAAACATGTGAGTCCATTGTGGGGACAGACAGAATAGAGTTGAAGTATAATATACTAAGTGTGAGCCCATTGTGAGGACAAGCCAAAGGGAAGTTGTCAATTTGGGTATAATGGGTGTACAGAGACTGCCAGTTGCCCCCAAATAGTTTCTGCCCCTCTTCTATAGTGATAGAACTCGATGAATGTGAGCATCTGCAATAATTCCACATTTTCCAAACTCCCTTGCTTGAACTTTTGATCCCAACACTCAGTGCTGGCCAATATATAAATATCCCAACACTCAGTGCTGGCCAATATATAAATGGAAACTGTGTGTGCTAGTTACAGGCAGTGGTTTTAGAGGGAATCAGTGCACCTTATCCTTCTTCTCCCTTCTTTTTGTTAGTTAAAATGCAGATCAATGGCTCTACCAAGTGTGGCCACCTTGGAAAAATAAAAGAATTTGGGAATAGAGGCTATGCATAAAGGACTAAAAAGAGAAAGTGCCTCATGTTTGCACCGTGAAAGGCCAAATCATCTGTCCCTGGACCACACACCTCCAGAATTTGCCACTAGAGAGAAATAAATGTTTATAGTACTTAAGACACTGGTATTTGGGTTTCTTTGTTTTTGTTTTTTTTCTGTCACTCACCATCCCACTTAAACTTAAAAATTCAATATGTATGACTGATAGGTGAATTCCTAAGCCAAATTATTGCAATTTTTTAAAGGTTATCTATGATGCTTTCTGCTTCAATAGGCAGCACTAATTGAAACTTGATTTTGCTTTTATAATTCTGTATACGTTTAAAAGATCTTTTATATTTTCATCTTCACCAATAGTTAAGTTCCAGGAAAAGGCAATGTCAACCTGAGCAGCTATCTAAGATGCATAGAGGACCCTAATTTGAGAAAAAACAAAAACTTATCTTCAGTATGAACATGATTTCAATGTTGAAATTGACAGTGAAGTTTAAGACATCCTTATGATAAGATTTTTTCTAGGTTATTAATTTATACCTTTATAGTAAGAATTAAGACACTGTTGTCACATTTAACAAACATACAATGTTGAGGAAACAGCCAAGTAGAAAGAATCACATACAATGAAATGTGATAAGCTCTATGATAAATGGAATTAAATATATATTAGTAAATAATAAACACTGGTTGTTTTAGTCAGCCAAAGGGGTGCTGATACAAAATGCCAGAAATCTGTGGGTTTTATAAAGGGTATTTATTTGGGGTAGAAGCTTGCAGTTACCAGGCCATAAGGCATAAGTTACTTGCCTCACCAAAGTCTGTTGCCACATGTTAGAGTGAGATGGCTTCTGACATCAACAAGGGTCCAGCCTTCCTCTTCCTCTTAAGGATCTATGGTCTCACCTTCTTCCAATATCAGCTATAGTTTGGAATAAGTCTTACTTCTCTCCTGGGGATCATTTCTGTGCTGTCTCAGCTGCTCTGGTCTCTCCACAAAGTCAGCTGTAGACTATTAGGCTATCTCTCTTCCTGGAGCTCTGCCGTGTCTATAGAGCATCTCTATTCCTCTGTGTTCTTCTCCTGCATGTGTACTTCCCAGGGTTCCAGCATCCAAAAAACTCCTCCTAACTCCTCTGTTGTGTATTTTTCTCTGTAGTCCCTACCTACCAAGGGGTTGGGGACTCAACGTCCTACTGACATGGCCCAGTCAAAGCTTTAATCATAATTTAATCAAGTAAAAGTGAAACCCCTGAATCCAATCCTATCAAATATGCCCAGACCAGTTTACAAACATAATCTGATATCTATTTTTTGGAATTCATAAATAATGCCAAAGAGCTACACTGGTAAAGATTGGTGTGTGTGTGTGTGTGTATATATACTATATTAGAAAGAAACATATAACAATTAATGTTTCATGTTTCTTACAAATTGTGAACAAATTTTCAATCTTGCCAAGTAATATAGACCTCTAGCACAATTCACTTATCTACTTCCCTCTCTGTTGCTCATTTTTTATTTGATATATCATATTCCATATTAAAGAATCTAACTATTTTATATAGTCTAACAGAATCCTACTGCAAATTCTTGGAAATCAATTTTTCTATGATTTTATGATTGAACAAATATATTTACAATTCTATTCATAAGACACTGCATTTTTTAAATTCTGCTCTTTAACATTTATGAACTATTCATCTTACACGTCCCTCTTCTCTTAAGAATGTTTCTTCTGCTCCATCTACATAGCTGTTATGCCATGGTATTCTAGGACTCCATGTTCCTGAACACAGCTAGTTAAATGTTACCCATGGTGGGTCAAGCAGAGACATTTACTGGAAATGTTAGAATTTGGGAGCAGAGAGATTGTTAGTCATTTTCCCCTGTTAGCTGAAGCTGTGAGTTAAAAAACTCAGAGACCACCAGTGCTCATATTTCTTTCCATGTAAAGAGGGCCAGTTTGCAATGAGAGGAAATAATGTTAAATAGACCGAGAGAAGTATAGTCAAGAGGGAAAGAGAGAAGAGTTCTACGGCATTCCATTCCTGGCTTCAGCTCTTTCTGAGGCCCAGATGAGTCACATTCCTCCTGTCGCTTGATCATTCAAAAATTCCTTGGAATCAGGGGACTAATCCATGTGGCCTTCTGCTAAGGCTCCCTTGAATTGGGCTTGAACTCTTCCAAATAGGTTCAAAAATGATTATGCTCTGATAACAACAACAAAATGAAAGGCATATAAACAAAGACGTATCTGTCTCTCATCACATGACAATCAAGGTTGTCAGGGGTAGCTCTGCTTATCACAGCCATGTGGGAATGCAAGGAAATAGTAAAGTCAGTTGTCATACCAGAGAGAAGAAAGAAAGATTTAGAGGGTCTTATAGTAACAATTATATAGCCCAAACCACAAAGTGACACTTGATACTAATTCCCAACTCTTTGTCCAGAACTGATAACACGACCACAACTAACCATAAAAAAGAGCAAGAAGATTACCCCTGCCATGTGTGAAGAAAGGGAAAGAATGGGAAATAATAAATTAACAGCAAGAGTCATAATTAATATCACCCCATAAAGGTTTTCCTTTGTCAGTTTAAGTCAAAGAAAGGACACAGGTGTTTAAAATGGAATCTGCTGCAATGGTCACATTTGGTGTGAAGGTTTAGTTATAATTCTAAAATTTGTTATTGGGCAGGTGGAATTTTGAACTCCTTATAGTTCTTGGTAGTCACCTAGAATCACAGAAAAGTAGGACAGAGTTGAGTTTGTCATGTTCTTGGAGGTGCTGAGATAGGACCATTAATTGCAAAAGAAAGATTTCTCAGTTGGGGCTTCTATCTGGGCCCTTGTCTAGGTCTAGGTCTAATTAATTAGTCTCCTGTCTAAGTCTAATTAAAGCATGAGAGGAGAGAGGGGAAATGGGGAGTTAATGCATAATGGGTGATGGGAAATTCTGGTAATGGATAGTGATGAGGATAGCGTAACATTGTGAATGTGATTAATCCCAGAATTGCATGTCTAGGGTGCTTGAAATGGGAAAATTTATGTAGTATATATACTTCCAACATTTTTAAAAAGGGACTAAAAAGACAACAACAATTAAATGCAAGCCATGATCCTGGACTAGAACTAATAGCAGTGGAAAAAAGGCCCAAAAGGACATTACTGGGACATATGGAAAAAAAAAATAGATTGTAAGCTTTAGATCAATGTTACATTGCTTGAAGTGATAACTACACTTAAGGTGGCTATATAGTGAATATCTGTTCTCAGGATATGTACATGGAAGTATTAAGAGTTCACAGAAAATGATATATACAACCTACTCTCAAACATTTAGAAAATAGATAGCCAGATAAAAAGATAGACAGACAGATGGATAGACAGACATATAGTTAGAATAAGACAGCAAATGTAGCAAAACGTTAAAAGTTCATGGATCTGGGTATCTGGGTGGAGGGTGTGTTAGATTTCCCTGCATGGATTTTGCATTATTTTTGTAACTGTTCTGTAAGTTTGAACTATTTCAAAATAAAAAAAAAAAGTTTAAAACATAACAACTTCATATTGAGTGATGCAAGCCAGACACAAAAGAACAAATATGGTATGACTCTGCTGTTATGAACTAAAGATATTGTGTAAACTAAAGGAGTTAATAATTAGAATACAGACCACCAGAAAATAGAATAAGAGTGGAGAATGGATATCTGAGGGTTAATCTGTGCAGAATTGGTAAAAACGTTGTTTGAAAATCTTTGGAAATGAATAGAAATAGTGAAAGCATATTGCAGTGTTTATAACTAGCAGGGCTATTACATGAGAATGACAGTGGTTGAGAGGGAAATTGTAAGGTGATGTATATTACTAGAAGGAAAGCTAAAAAATATAACATGGGACTGTATAACATAGTGAAACCTCATGTAAAATAAGAATATGGGTGATATTGCACATATATGACTGTTTTTACAAAATATAAATACTAATAAACTAGAGAGATGGAAACAGAACAGCAGCTATATATGGCAGGGGAAGCACAGAGAGATTGAGAGGTGATGAGTTTTTTTTTTAATTTGTGTTTCTTTTTTGTTTATTATTATTATTAATATTAATAGAATTATGAAAATGCTCTAAAAATGATAGAAATGATGAATGCACAGCTATGTGATTGCACCAAATTCCATTGATTGTACATTTTGGATGGATTTATGCTTTATTAACATGTATCAATAAAATTGATTTCTTTAAAAACAAAAACAAAACCTCCAGTCACCAAAGTTCCATAGAGCTTCCCTGGTTAGCAATACTCTGTGCATATTGTCATACATTACACAGAGTAATAAGTCCATGACTCCAAGAGGCAAAAGGAGGCTCCACATTTGCAACCTTTCTAGACTCTACCCTATGCACTTCTTCTCTTGGCTGATTTTAATCTATATTCTTCCCCTCTAATAAACAGTAACTGTAAAGTATAATATTAAAATAAAAGTATGGGAGGAGACAAGCAAAATTAAATCTTGAGACAGCAATGAGTGACTGCTGTAGCAGCTTCCCAGTGTCATGAATGCCAGCCTCATTTAGCCTACCTGCTTGGTCATCCTTTTATGTGTGACTTCATTTCCTCATTGTCACTCCAAGCATTGTGACATGGGACAGGTAGGGAGATGGGCCAAAAAGGTTATGTCAGCTGAGTATTCCTTTTTAACAATTTCTCTTGAAAGTTCCTTCCAGCAGATGTCACGTTTCTTGGCCAAATCTTTGCCACAAGATAACCTCAGAAACAGAAAATTTTAGTTTTTCAGCCTTTAGAAATCCAAACCACCTCAACGTCCACAAGTTTTTCTGTGAAAACATTAGACATTTACTTTCACATTGGGAAAAGGGAAGAGCAAGGAAATTTTGTTTATGTAAATATAATTAATCTGTGGGAGAAGAAAAGAATGAACTTAAAATAATAAAATACATTTGTAACACATTGACTTTTTAGGTGCTCAAATTGTTACATTTTTTTATTCCTGGTTATTTGCAGATTTTATCAAATGGATTGTATTTTCTGGGGCATATAACACAACTTTACTGGTCTGGTGCTGACTGGGCATTTTAAACATAATTTAAGATGAAAAAGTAATGCAAATGTTGATTTCTTGGCCTAGTAAATGGTAAAACTTTAGGGAAAACCGACTCAATGCATTTTATTAGCTTCTGGGTGATACGAAAAATGAAAGGCCTTTAGTGATTAAATTGCTTGAAGAATATTGTATTGTTTCTTCTGTCCTTCCCTGGCTTGCTCGGGATCACTGTGGGTGATATATAATTCCTTACCCATTCCCTTTGGGCTTGGCTATGTGAGAGGGAATGACACCATGTTGGTTCCGTGCAGAGTCAGTTAGAAGTATTGCATGTTTCAGTTGATCCCTCTTGTGCTTCTTCCACCCATCACCAAAACAGCAAGCCCTAAATAGTGACTGCTCCTTCAGTCTGTGTCCAAAATGAGAGACATGTGGACCAGAACTGAACCAAGCCCAGTCATATCCAGCCAAGTCCAGTTGAGCTGCATTTGATATATGGAACCATATTTCCTACTGTAAGGCATTAAGATTTGGAGGTTTTTTATTGAGACAGAAATAGCTGACTAATATGTGTCCTATTTTACGTGTCCAGATGAATTCACAGAAGCAGTTGTTAGTATTGGAGTAGTGAACCCAAAATATACAGATAGTTCTTTTGGGTTTTGCACCTGACTTCTTGAAAGGGATACCATCATCCCTGAGTAAGTATACACCTGATTGTTAAATGTACTCGGTTAAGACATGGCAAGAACCATATACGTATAAGTGTGGACCTCATACTCTAACATCAAGGGAATCCAAGACTTCTATATCCACTTTACCCTAAAGGAAAAAAGAACTTTATCATGAGGAATAAACAAAATGGAGATTCACTGATGAAGTGAACAGATAAGTATTTGTACCCAAAGCCTCACCGAGTTATAGTGAGCATGCATATGCTTATACTAAAATAGAGTATTTCTTTGCATGTGTTGATGGAGGACATATCGGAAGTGGCAGGAATTTTGGATCCTGATCATTCATATTTTTCTTTAGGCACAACTAGAACAACTCTATATGTAGGTGTTAGTGCTGTAATCACTACCTGTGTAGTAAAGGGTTAAGTCAGCAGACCTGGGTTGCTCAACACTGAACATTCCTAAGAAAGTCTTTTTTTTAAAAAAAAGATTTATTTATTTATTTATTTTTCTCGCCTTCCCCGCCCTGGTTGTCTGTTCTCTGTGTCTATTTGCGTCTTCTTCTTTGTCCGCTTCTGTTGTTGTCAGCGGCATGGGAATCTGTGTTTCTTTTTGTTGAGTCATCTTGTTGTGTCAGCTCTCCATGTGGGAGGCGCCATTCCTGGGCAGGCTGCACTTTCTTTCGCGCTGGGCAGCTTTCCTTATGGAGAGCACACCTTGCACATGGGGCTCTCCTACACGGAGGGCACCCCTGCGTGGCACGGCATTCCTTGCGCGCATCAGCACCATGCATGGGCCAGCTCCACACGGGTCAAGGAGGCCCGGGGTTTGAACCACGGAATTCCAATGTGAGGGATGGATGCCCTAACCACTGGGCCAAGTCCACTTCCCGTAAGAAAATCTTAAAGTCAGTCCTTAACCAGTTCTGGATCATGAGCTCTGAGCCATTGGAATATTTCTGCCTGATAGGAATGTTTTCATGTGCCTGAGACTTTGAGTCACACAGTACCAGTTTAATCAGACAGTTTATGCTAACAGTGGCATGTATGATGAATGCCTGTCTTTGCTCTGGGACTGGAATCTGAGTAGTGCAGGCCAGTCATGCACTTGCTTCATGCCTTTGCAACTGAACCCCAATAAAAATCCTAGACACCAACATTTGGGTGAGCTTCCCTGATTAGCAGCATTTCACCTGTGTTTTCCTACATTGTTCCTGGAAAAATAAAGCACATCTGTATGACACTAGTGGTAGAATAGACCTGGAAGCTTGTACCTGAGTTCTCCTGGGTTTTGCCCCATGCTTTTTTCTTTTGGATGATTTAAATCTCTATGGTTTCACTTTAATACAACATAACTCTGAGCATTACAGGTTTTCCTAGTCCTGTGAGTCCTTCTGGCGAATCATTGAGCTTGAGACCCATCACAGTACCGAATAAGTGATGACATTCATCAAAGTATTCAGAGCTGAAGCACATGTATTGCTTGGTGTGAGACAACTAGACTCCCAACTGTAGAGTATGTGCACTCCATGAAGAGAGAACCTACCCTGATTTCTTTCACCACAGAATAGGCAGGGCTCAGTGCAATGCCTGGCTGATCACAGGTCCTCAATAAATAACTGCTGAAGGAACGAGAGTTCAGGGAAACTTTGTGAGTTATTTAGTCTCTAAAATTCAGCTTCTTCTCTGTAAAATGGAGATAATAAGGATTGAGAGGATTTTATAAGATATAAAATTTTAATACAGAGCCTCACATATAAAGAGCATTCAATATATGACAGTGTTTCACATTTTCCCCATTATTATAAAATTAATTGTGTTTAGGCCCAGTCTAGAGAATGTTTTTATTCACTTACTGACATGAGGGAAAACAAAACCAGATTTCTTCTTTTATTCAACAGAATATTTCCTGAGCACTAGAGTGGACCCTGTGGAGTTAGGGTCCACAGATAGTTCCAATGGCATGTAGAATTTATCATAACTATTATTATACTAAATTTAAATGCAGACTCTTTATGTGAACAGGAAATTTATTAAAGAAAATTATAATTTTATGTCCATTCTTTCACCTTTTTGTTAATGTAGAAACGTCATGATTATTCTGAACTCCATTTTGCCAAGTATGAAAATAATCCCTTCACGTTTTTAACCTTATCTGAAAAGCGCATTTTGATTAGGAGCAATAACTTAGTATAAAGCTTAAACTTAAATAATTTGACCCAAGAGGCCCTTCCTGTCCTTTGGTCTAACACTCTATTCATGTAAAAACATTGCTCCTGTTGGTAAAAACATAGTTAATGGAATTAAGAGACATAGATTCTGTACCCCTCATTTGTCTATGGATATAGAAGCAAGTGCATTAACTTGGTAAGGTCTGCCACATTTAACAAAATAATGTTGTTTATTTAGTTTTTGTTCAGTTTTGAGGAAACAGATACTATCGTATTTCAACAAATCTAAGCAGCATTGATTTTTTTTAAGAAAATGATGTATCCCCATAAGTCATTAAAAACCATTTCTAATTAAACCATTAATTTAATATAATGATTCATGTTAAAATGTGAAAAAATGGAGGTCTCTAAACTCAATATTGTGTTTCACTAATTTGGAAAACGAAACTTAACCTGAACACAAAGAAAACATCTGCATTGTCATGGAAGTTGTTGAGTGGGGAAAATGCCATATTTAGATATCAGATGAATTTGGATTCGAATTCATAAATTGTTATTTTATTAGTCACATGGCCTTCCCTATGTCTCTTAACTTTTTACTGAGCCTCAGATTTCCTTTTCTGTAAAGTACAATTTCAATCTACATTCTATGGTTGCTCTGAAAATTGGATAAAACAATATTTGAACACAATGCATGGCACATAGGAAAACAACAACAGCAACAACAGTAACAGAGCATTCTTTTCTATTGCACAAAGGCCAAAATGAATTGCAGAACAAAGATCAGAAGACAGAATGACTTAGTGATAAAGTAGGCATATAAACCAAGACACAAACTATGAAAGAACACTGTCAAAATCTTACTACTAATCATAGTCCTTATCTTACATTTAGTGTGTTTTTCCCCCAACCCACTCTATTATTATTTTCTAAATATATTTTTTTATGACAGAAGTTGTAAACTTATAAAGCAATCATGCAAATGTGCACAATTCCCAAACAACACCCCTCCATCAATAAAACAAAATAAAACAAAAAACAAGACACAGCAGACCTGGCTCCTCCTTGCTCATAGGCCAATATTCCACAATCATATTTCTCATATTTCTGCATTTATGTGGCTCCTCTTTTGCCATGAACATGTTCTCCATTTATTTTTGCTTAACATTACTATTTTATGTATATTCTTTTCTATCATTTTTTTCCCTCCAGTTTTGAACTAATACAGCTTTGTTTGCTTCACAGGTTTTCTCTGTTTTGTCCCTTCAGAGCTTGATAATATTTATACAGCGTCTGTTCAAATTTGCTTTCCTGCCCAGTGACTATCTACATTTTACCTGTGCTGTTATGAATTTCCTCCAAAGCAATGGTGAGGTTAAATTCTCTGGGAGTTTTTATCCCTGCCACATATGTATTAGGTAGTCTACAACTTTAGTATCTGCAGTAATGAGCAAGAAGTTTCAGCATCTCTTAATTGTCATAGAATCACTTAATTTTAGTTGCACCCTGAATTTCACTGGGCAATCAAATGATTGCCACACATGATTATTGACCATCAAGTCTCCTCATTCAACTGATAAGGAAACAAATCCAAAATGATTATGTCTTATCACCATCATATAGGTAGGTGGCCTATCTCTTATCCCTTAAGATTATTAAAGAAGTATGTCAAAATACGAAAAACTAGACCAACACACATGGCTTGGAGCAGTAACAAAAGCCTATGATCTTGGAGAAGAAACTAATGCATCCTGGAGCATTTCTACACGGGCTTCCGAAAGGTAACTCCTTTGTATAATATATAGCCCTTCATTTTTAAAAGGGATGGTTTGGTCTTCTGGAGAAAAAAAAAAAGTGTATTGGAAAACATGAAATCCGAATCCTTTTCTTAGTACAATTTTCATCTGTTTCCAGGCAGCAGCAGCTGTTTACTCCTCAAACTATTTCTGCCAGCAGAATTCTTCAGAGAGTATATGCACACTTCCTTTTGGATTTTCTTTCCCCAATTCTCAAAGAATTCCCTCTGAGACTATTAACAAAACAATGAAGGTTTAGGAGAAGAGGGCAGTTTAAATTTTTGAGTTCATGAAGACTTTGTGCAAGTAAGTTTTTTTTCAATATAACTGAAGTTTTCTTTTTTTTGTTTGTTTCTTTTTAAAGAGTCAAGCTTTTACAATACCAGACTAAGTCCAGAACATAAATGTAGGAATAATTCAACAAATCTCAGATAGAAGTACAAGGAGAAATTGCAGAAGAATCCAAAATAAAAAATAGGTGACTGCAAGGAGGCAAGGCTATAGAAATTATTGGATTACAACAATTTGCTGCTCCAAACCAATTACTAAGCATTTGTCTAAATGCAAGCAGTTAATTTTGAATAGATTTTTATATGGAGACACATTCATGTAACCTTTGGGAACATGTCTTTGCCAAATTTTTGCTTCAGTTTATTCAAATAGTAGAGTTCCTAAAATGAAAAATATATATACACATATATGTATATATGTGTATATAAATTTGTGGTTGATGTTACAGAAAGTTTCTGAGGTTGTTTGAAGCTTTATATACCCCAGAAAAACATGTTCCTAAATCTAATCCATTCTTGTGGTTATGAGCACATTGCAATTAGGACTTTTGATGAGGCTACTTCAGTAAAGAAGAAATATCTCATCTCATTCAGAACAAGTATTATTCCTATTACTGGAGTCCTTTATAAGCAGAGTGAAATTCAGACAGAGAGCAAGAAAGCCACTGAAAGGAAAAGGCTGACATTGATAGAATCCAGAAGAGAAGGAGAGACCAAGAGATGCTGCCAGGTGACTTGCCATGTGACAGAGAAGCCAAACATCATGGCAGCACAGCCAGTCTTCAGCAAGAAAGCATCACCTTGAAGACACCATGATTTGGACTTTTTCCCAGCCTCAAACCATGAGTAAATAAATTCCCATTGTTTAACCTGACCCATTTAATGGTATTTGTTTGAGCATCCTAGGAAATGAAAACAGTTGCCATTTTAAATTTGTAACTCTTCCTGTGCTAAGAGACCAAAAGAACAAATTAATTGTGAGCAATTGCTTTTGTTTTGGGAGGAATTACTCCTTTGGTTCTGGAATATAAAATTAGTACCTCCATCCTAGGGAAAGATTACAATAAAGAAAGTGTTTTGGCTAAACAGTGAAATTCCCATCTTTTATCAAAAGGTAGGCAAGACTCTAAAGCTGTGGAGAAGATATTAATCCAAACCACAAAGGAATGGGGAAATATCCTATTATAAAATAAAATAAAATTCCTTTCAGGAGATAGGGGTGTATTAGCCAGGGTTCTCTAGGGAAACAGAATCAACAGGAGATATCTGTCAATAGTATGAGATTTCATGAATCTCTCATGTGATCGTGGGAATGCACAAGTCCAGGTTCTGCAGGCAGGCTGCAAAACAGGGGCTCTGATGGAAGTCCAGTGAAAGTCCTTGATGAGTTTCTGGGAGACACTGGCTGTCCAAAGATGAGCTGGGAAATTTCTCTGAATGCTGATGCTGATGCTCTCATTATTGTTGATGGGAATCTCCCTGATTGATGTAGATATAAGCAGTTATCTACACAGTAAACTTACTGGTAACTAAAGTCCACAAATGTCCTTGTGTTACAATTAGCCCAGTGCTTGCTTGACAATCAATTGGGCACAATTATCTGGCCAGTTTGACACATTGGCCTAAGCATCACAGTCCACCCTTTGTCAACTTGGCAACCATACACATTACTTTAAACCATATATAGTCTCTAACAAAAACAATAATAGACATGCATGTATATATATTTCTACCTAACAATACTCAACTCCCCTGTGTACAACCAGAAATACATTAATTCCCCATAGAATAGGGTACAAATCCTTGGGTAATAGTTACTCTTAAACTTGATATCCTTAAATATTATGATATGAAACTAATACAGCTTGTCATATGATGGGGGAAAAGGTTGGGGAAGAAAACAAAGAAATTCATTTGCTATACAGATACAATCATACTCATAACAAAACCATGAAGAAAGATTCATGACTATTACAGTCCTCATTTCCGTAACTGGTCACATGGTCAAAGTTGATATTTATCACTACCTTCTTCCACTACAAATTCCATTGTACCAAGGAGTGGGGTAGTCTTTCACAATTACCAAAATGCTAGAATGGTTTTATAAATGGGTAAGGGGTATTTTTGGAGGAATTGTGAAATGCTTGGTGAAAAAGGCCTAGATCACTTTGAAGATACTCTTGATAGCAATATGGATGCTAAAGCAACTTTTCATGATGCCTTAGAAATAAATGATGAAACTATTCTTGGAAACTGGAGGAAAGGTGATCTGTGTGGTAAAGTTGCAGGGAACTTAGCATGATTAACTCCAGGTGTTTTATGGAAGGCAGAATTTGAAAATGGCAAGTCTGGGCATTTAACTGAAGAAATTTCTAAAGTAAACTCAGAGAATGTGGTTTGGCTTTCCCTTGCAGCTTACAGCAAAATGCTAGATGAGAGAGATAAGCTGAAGACTGAACTGTCAGGCACACACTCACCCACAAAAAAACAGAAACTAATTCTGGAAATTCCGAGTTTCTGTAAATCAAGCTCCCAGGTGATAGTGCCTCATTTGAGGATTTACTAAACTTGGAACTTGTAAATCAGGATTGAAGATGCAATTATCTTGGAAAAACTTGTGGAAAATCTTACTGTCTGATGGCTTGGACCCCTGCTTCTTGTGTGCTAAACCAACAAGCTTTTTGAGAGAGCTGTATGAACAAAACCACTGTCAGCTTAGACTAAAAGGAACATGGAAAGGAGAGAATGAAGGATAAACAGCTTTAAGAGGAAAACCATGGAAGCAGAGATCTGAAATTAAGACATCACCTTGGGCCAAGAGAGGAACCCACCCATGTGTACATAAAGAGTGAGTTTGCCCCAGCAATTGAAGAGGGTAGATGTTCCCACCTGATATATGAGGAGAGTTTTGTTGCCCCCAGGTATAGAGAGGGTGAAGCACATTCCTCAAGGATTAGGACAGTTAAAGTCTGAGAGAGGTTCTCATTCCCCCAAGGATTAGGGAAGACTAGGTCATCAACTCTTTGCCCTGAAAGGTTTGAGTCTGTATGCCAAAGGTTAGGGGGAATGTTGTCTTCACACCACTGTACTAGAGGCATTAAGATTCTAACCCAAAGATGCGGTAACTTGTGGCCATCACCCCACCATTCTTGGAAGGTGAGGTCTGGGGCTTGGTTGCCACCCAGATGCTTAGAGAGGGTGGAATCAAGAAAATGGCCATTGGACAAGCCTGTGGAAAGAGTGGGTTCCTGTAAAGCCCCATGAAGAAGAAACCATCTTCTTAAGAATGACTCTCAGTCTTTGACATCTAATGTAGTATGTCCTGCAAGTTTACTGAACTGTGGAGGACCCATGACTCATGTTTCCCTCCCAATTTCTTCTTATGATAACAAAAATGTTTATCCTTTGCCTGTCCATTTGTTTATTGGAAGCAGATTAATGGTTTTGTGAGTTTCAGAGGTCTACAGTAGATCGGACTTTGCCCCAAGACAAACTAGTTCTTTAAATGGATTATGATATGATTTTGTACTTAGTATTGCTACTGATTTAAGGTTTTTTGAATATTAATGTCTTTTTGGAATTCAGATGGAGGAGTGTAGTAGTTTGGCATTGTTTATGAATTCCAAAAATAGTTTTTGCATTATGTTTGTAAACTGGTTTGTCAGAGGTGTCACTTTTATTGATTAAATTATGATTAGGACTTTGGGCCATGTCAGTAGTCCCCTTGGTGGGTGGGGACTCACAGAGAAAAGACACAGCAAAGGACAGAGTTGGGAGTTTTGAGCTAGAGCCCAGGAAGTGAACACACAGGAGAAGAACATAAAGGAATAGAGATGGCTCCTTAGACTCGGCAGACACCCTGGGAAACAGAAAGACCCATTCAACAAATAGACTACAGCTGGCCTTGTGGAGAGAGCATAGCAGCTGAGCGTGGAGAGAAACGGAGCCCCAGGAAAAGAGGAACCCAAGAAGCCTTGAACTCTTGGCAGATGTCGGCAACCATCTTGCCCCAATAAGTGGCAACAGACTTTCGTGAGGAAAGTAACTTATACTTTATGGCCTGGTAATTGTAAGCTTCTACCCTACATAAATACCCTTGATAAAAGCAAATAGATTTCTAGTATTTTGCATCAGTACCCATTTGACTGACTAATACAAAGGATAAATGGAATGTTTCTGATGGATTACAATTTGTCCTATAATTGGTCATATGGCAGAAAATAAAACCAAGTGTCCCCCAAAAGATAAGTCAATATGAGGAAGTGCAGTGTCTAAACTTATGACCATAAAAGTCTAGACTTTTATGGGAGAAGACAATAATGGGCATAGCATGTGGGTGATTCTGAACACTTTACTAACATAGCTGTCATAGTATTGTTAGTTTGCTGAGAGAAAAGATAGCATATGACTGTAAACAAAGAGCCATGACCTTGGAAATTCAGGCCTTTGCTGGCTAGAGTGAGCTGAAGGAAAAGTCCAGTTTCTTTATTGCCCATACCTAAAAATATAAGGTCTGACCAGCATGGTGGCAGAATGGGGTCAGTGGAGCAGTACAAGAAACAGCTTTGGACCATGTTCCAACTGGTAATAAAAGCAGATTCCCCATGCTTCCTCCGTAAGGTGCTTGGAACCAGGATTGACACTTTAGACCACAGGTGGTGTCTAATGAAGCTCAGATGAGGAGTCCATGGTCTAACAGGTTTGTCACAGTTTAGGGAGTAGGGGTGAGGTGTGGGTTACAGACAGGGCTAATTCTCAGGTATTTCCATTGGCTTTATATGCCAATGTTAGTGGCGATTATGATGACAGTAGTGACGGCATTGGTGCATAGAGAATCTCTTTGGATTGAACAGATGACTCCTGCTTATATCATTCTAAGAGGGATACCAGAGTAGTGGTTCATTCTGGAGCAACCAATTTCCTGTGGTGCTTTTGGCATCTAAAAGTTTCCATGTGAATTCTGGTTCCATCTGTGAGTTTGAGTGATGAGGATGAACTGATGTGAATAATTATCCTGGACACAGGGATTACTATAGTATGTTGACTCATCAGAGAAGAGAAAGATAAAGGGGTGTCAAATTATTTTTTATTTAGATGATGAAATAATTTGATTTGAATAATCAAAATAAGCCTTGTCTTAGTTTTCCAGGGCTGTTATAACAAAGTACCACATAGACTAGTTAGCTTAAACTACAGAAATTTGTCTCATGGTGCTGGAGGCTAGAAGTATGAACCAATGTGTTAGCAAGGTCATGTTTCCTTATAAATGGGATAGTCAGCCCATGTCTTTCCTCTGGTTTCAAGTGGGTGGCTGACAATCAATGGTATTCCTTGGCTTATGGTGTAACTCAGTATCTGTCACTCTCACATGGCCATCTCTCTCTATATCTCCATTTGTCCATGTCCAACTATTCTCTGCTTATAAGGATAACAGTCATATTGGATTAGGGCACATCCTAATTCAGTTTAGCCTCATGTTTACTAATAACTTCCTCAAAGGTCCTATTTATGAATAACTTCACTTTCACAGTTGTGAGGGTTGGGACTTGACCATGTCTTTTCTTTGGAGAGGATACATATTTCAATCAATAGCAGACCTCATTTTCTATGAATTGGAGAAATTAGGTCATTATCAATTACTTATAAAAAGAAGATGAAAGCACTTCCTTATTTTAGGAAAAATGTGTGGAAAGGAAAACATAGGTGGAATTAGTTTGAGTTAATTGGGGAAAGAACATATGAAGATGGGGAATCACTTGTACGATTTCTGGGCCACAAGATCTCTGTCATAATTACTAAACTCTGATTTCAGCTCAAAAACTGTCATAGACAATATGGCTCATAGAGGTCCATAGCTTGCTGACCTCTGTCTCTGATTAATAATGCACATTATGACAACTATTTGCTTAACTTTCAAAGCTTGCCTTATGCTAAGCCAGTTTTGTTTAAAAAAGTAAACTTCTATGTTCAAATAAGATCAGCATCTTTTCCCTCAACAAGAGAATAGTCATTGATATACTTAGTATAGATTCTAATTCCAAAAGCAATTATGTGGATTATATAACTTTAAATGTCCTTTAAACACTCCTAAAAAGGCTAGATTAAATATAACAGTAATAAAACTCTTTCACACCCATCTTATCTGTAAAATATATTATATTTCTGCCTAGAGATAAAAGAAGGATAAGACATTGTTGCTTCTAAAGTTCCACCAATTTAAAGAGGAAGACAGAAACACAAAACCACAAAATTCTAGTATGATGCTATAAGTAGAATTATAAAACATATACAGAGTAGAAATTCAGAAGAGGGAGAAATAAACTGTCCCCAAGGATTTCAGGGAATTTCAGAAGGTGACAGGAGCTGAGAAATTTGAATGAGTTACTATTTAACAAGATGATTAAACAATCAACTCTCATAGAGCAAAAGGCATGAAGAAAGGGACTGGCAAAGGAAGTATATGGAAGATTGGAGAAATCATCACTGTATGTCTGTGTGCTATCCCAATGCACTTAGACTATCTCCTATGGCTAATAATGATAATGATAATAATAAAAATGATGATGATGGTAAACATTTATTGAACACTAACAAGGTCAATTCACAAAATATCAATTTCCTGCAATGTATTTTGTTACATGATCAATTTTCTGAGTTTGTGATTACTAATTTATTCAAAACAGTTATAAGTGCTTTAACACGAATGGTCAATTTCAGATACTGATAGTGAATATACTCAATATTTATTGTTGTACAAGGGATATTACAGGTATACTAATTGTTTTAAATATTTTTAGGACTTTGTCAATCAATTGTTATCTAAGCACTTTTAGATGTTTAACTAAAGTTTTATATATGTTCATTCAATTTTGTATTTATCATCATAAACAAAGACTATCATAATTAAATAAAGGTCTGGAAGTCAAAGGGAAGAAAACAGAGATGGGGATTTAGAAATTAACAACAGAAGTCATAGGTTTGTGTATTATCATCCCAGGATGACAGGTTGAGCATGAAGTCAGGACCATCTTGAGACTGGTCAAATATTTATGTTTAGTTTTGTTAAGAAACCTACATAATTGTTGTCAGTGAAAGGTCAATTTAATTATTGGGAATAAGTTATTATGGTTGTTATACATTCTTCCTGCAAAATTAGGGACATTTGACCTATATCTCAAGGAAAAAAATGAATTTCCTCTATGGAAGAAGAATATAGAGAGGCAGAGAAGCAGAAATGAAATTATGTTCAATTATCAAAAGCTATATTATAAGAAAAAGACAAGTAACAGATGAGAGCAAACTTCCTTTTGCTTACACTATCCTGCCAACATGGAGAATGTGATAGTTATGTCTACAGGATTGAAGACAATCTTTTTTAGCATGTTTATAAATGGTGTGACAGGGATTCATTGGAATGTACTAAGTGATATCTTATGGGCTACATTAGCCCCATCATTTCAAAAATCCAATATAATCAAGGACCTTAAGGAATGTGTCTATCACTGCTTCAGTCTAATAAAAACCATATTGAGAGCCTGAGTTTTAACAAGTTTTCTTGAGTTACTTAATTTAAAACTATAATGTGATGTAATCTAATTAAAGATTGTTTATTTTTGTCTTTTTTTTTTAAATGTTACATTAAAAAAATATGAGGTCCCTATATACCCCCCACCTCCCTCACCCCAATCCTTCCGCAACAACAACCTCCTCCATCATCATGGGACATTCATTGCACTTGATGAATACATCTCTGAGCACTGCTGCACCACATGGTCAATGTCCACATTATAGTCCACATTCTCCCCCAGTCCACCCAGCAGGCCATAGGAGGACATACAATGTCCAGTAACTGTCCCTGCAGTACCACCCAGGACAACACTAAGTCCTGAAAAGGCCCCCACACCACATCTCTTCTTTCCACTCCCTACCCTCAGCAGCTACCGTGGTCACTCTTTCCACATCAGCGCTACATTTACTTCTATTACTAATCACAATAGTTCCAGAATAGAATATCAGGAAGTCCACTCTAATCCATACCCTATTCCTCCATTCTGTGGACCCTGGGATGGTTATGTCCATTTCACCTCTATATCAAGAGGGTGCTTAGATTCTACTTGGATGATGGATGCAATTCTCCTGCTTTCAGTTGTAGGCACTCTTGGCTCCCTGGTGTGGTGGTTGACTTTCTTCACCTCCCTATTAGCTGGCTGAGTAAGTCCAATAAACCAGAGGGTAGGAGTTGCAAGTCTGTTGAGACTCAGGGCCTGGCTATCACATGGACAGTCCAGAGATTCAGGTCCTGAGTATACACTAAACCACAGTGCCAACCACAGGTCTGGTAAAAGTAACAGGAGAGGCTTGTGAACAAAACCTTAATCAATAATATTTATTTTAAGGCTGTGAAAGCATTTTACATGGTAACTCACCACTATTTCTTGCATTTTTGTAGTCTATACTTTCTTTGGGAATAATCAACATATGTACACATGCCAAATAAATGTATGTTTTGGTGGAATGGGTAAGGGCTTTTCTCTAGTTATTTTTTTGTATTTGGCCATCCTCACCAAATAATATTCCAGAGTCATCCATTTGTTTCATAAAGGATTAAAATTGTCCAGCATAAATGCAATGAAGAATAGGGAATCAAATTCTGGTTTTGACACCTGGAGTAGAAATTCTTGAGTCCTTATCAAAACAATAATTTTTAAAGTCAGGGGAGGTTGGGGGAAAAGAAGGAATTTTGCAGTTTATTCCAAAGGCCTGTCCACCAGATCATAGATCTTACTATAAATGAGAGATAAAGAAAATCTAGAATATTATGAAAAGAAAATTGGTGGGGGGAACACATTTTTTCAGGCTTAAGGCTTTGTGAGAATAAGAAAGAAGAGAGTGACATGGGAACCAGATGACTAAAATTCTGTCTTGACTTTCCTAAGCATGTTAGATAGGTTGATAGGAAACCTTAGAGCAAAAGGCTTCTTAGCTTTCCACTTGAAACCCTAGAAGAAAACCACCATGTGTGGCAGCATAACCCAAAGCTAGAGCATGATGCTTCAGTCAAGACAGATGTTTAGATTAGTATGTCATCATATCTGTATCCATTGTCTTCATGTAGCATGATGAGGTCCTGAGAAATCCAGTGGATCAGGACAGGAATAATGGTGCAGGGACTTTGTGTCAGAGATCAACAACAGAGACCACAAACTCCACTAAGAAGTTGCCTGGGAAGCTCAAACAGAAGCAAATGGAGCTCAGTGGTCATCAGTCCAAACTAGATTATTTCACCTCAGGGAGGAGCAAGAATCAAGAAGGTAGGGCACAGTTCTTGTGTTAGTTTCCTATTGCTATCATAACAAATGACCACAAACTTAATGGCAACAACACAAATTTATTATTTTAAATTTCTGGAGGTCAAAAATCTAAAATGGGTCTCACCAAGCTAAAACAAAGATGTCAACAAGGGTGCATTCCTCTGGAGATTTTGGAAAAGAATCCATTTCCTTGCCCATTCCAGCTTTTGGAGACTGCCTGTATGAACCCGTTCCACCTTCAAAAGCCTTTTTCATACTACATCCCCTTGACCCTGATTCTTGCCTTTCTCTTTTACTTTTTTTTTACTTTTTTTATCCCCCCCTCCTTGCGACTTGCTTGCTGTCTACTCTCTGTATCCATTTGCTGTGCATTCTTCTGTGTCTGCTTGTCTCCCTTTGTTGCGTCATCTTGCTGAGCCAGCTTTCCAAGGGAACGGGCTATTAGCTTTCCGCCGGTGCAGGCCCTCAGCTCTCCGCAGGTGAGGGCCAGTTTGCCATCACAAGGAGGCCCTGGGACGCCAACGCAGGGCCTCCCCTATGGTAGACAGGAGCCCAATCAATTGAGCCACAACCACTTCCCTTTCTCTTTTTTTTTTAAGAACCCTTGTGACCCATCCAGATAGTCCAGGATAATCTTTCTATTTCAAGGTCAGCTGGTGAGCAACTTTAATTCCATGTGCAAACTTATCTCCCCCTTGCTTTGTAAATTAACATATCACTAAATTTCAAGGATTGTGATGGATATATCTGGTTGCTCATTATTTTACCTACCACATATCTAATAAATTCTTTTTCTCTTTAAGCCAATCTACACACTTGGACAACATCTTGGAACAGAACAGAAAAAGGAGGAGGCAATAGAAAAGACAGACTTTTTCAGAAAGAGAGAGAGTTATCCAAAAACACTATTTAAAGCTTGAGAGAGAAATATCATTTATTGACTTGTTTAGTATTTATCTCTCCTTTGCTCCTCACTACACCCACTTCCACTTTCCAGTCACTTTCCAACAGGATAAAAGCTCTTGGGGGAGCTTAATTCTGTTACAAAGAAGCCTCTTTTCCTTGCACATTGGAGGAGTGTGTAAGTTAATTTTGTTAATCTGCCACATAACTGCTACTCATAATAATGACCTCTAATAATGAAATTTAGAAACATAACAGATTTACTTAACATCACATAGACCCTTTAAGAAGAAGTTTTAGCATTGTTATCTGACAAATGAGATACACACATGCTAACAGACTTACTTATAAAACTATTTAAATAACAGACAAATCTGCAGGAGCCTGGAATTAGGACAAGAACCCTGCGTTCCTGGCCTCTAGCTTAGTGTTACCATTCTGAGCCAAGGATTTAAATAAATTAAATTTTCTAAGAACTCATTAGATCTCTCTCTCTCTCTTTCTCTCTTTCTCTCTTTCTTTCTTTCTTTCTTTCAATAGGCGTTCCTTTTATATTTTTTAAGCAATATCAGTGTGTTTACCAGAAAATCAAATTGAAGATGGAAAATTGAATATTGCTAACTTGTAGCACATCACCCAGGATCTCAGTAGATAAAGCACTTAAACACGTGAATGAAACCATTACCAGAGAAAAGCAATTTAAGAGCTAAGCATATCCTGAGACAATACCAGAAGAAAAGAGCACATTTTTAAAAAATTTGATTTTAGAGGTGTTGGCAGTTTTATGAAGCTATTGTGGATGCAAAGTAAGAAAACATTTCAGAAAACAAACTGGAGAGAAAATTTCAAAGTACTAAAGCCAAAGAATGGCACCGGACTGTGAAATTAAGGAGAAAATTCTCCAAACACAAGTAAAGGAGACAAAGTGCTAATAATGGGAGTTTATCATTACCCAGGTGTGTACCTGAGTACATTAAATTGATGGAAAGGTAGCTGCAGAATATCTGTGATGCTGATACAGCAGAAAAGATAGATTGCCTTTTTCTTTAACTGGCAAATCAACAAGGAAGAAAAATGTGCCATCCATTTATAATCACTTTCTGTCATTGACACAAAGGACTTTTACTCAAAAGTGGTGATGTATCAAGGGATATAATAACAGGACTCAAAATTTTTAAAAACTATTATATGAATCAGGGCTCAGAAGAGAAACAGAACCAGCAAGTATATATATATGCAGCAAGATATACTGCATATATATATAAACTAAATATGAATATATATATAAAGAGATGTATTTTAAGGAATTGGACTCAATGATTGTGGGGCCTGGCAAGTTCCAGATCCGTAGGACAGGTCAGCAGGTAGGAAATTGCAAGGGGAGTCGAAGTTGTAGTCTTAGAGCAGAATTTCTTCTCTTCTCTGCAACCCTCCATTCTTTCCCTTAAGGCCTCCAACTGCTTGGGTGAGTCTCACTCAACCCTGTCGAGGAGGGTAAGCTGCCTTATTTAAAGTCAACTGTTTGTAGATGCTAATTCCACTTCTAAAATACCTCCACAGCAACATCGTGACTAAATTACTGGATACCATAACCTACCTAATTCGATACAAAAAAGTAACTGTCACAACTTCCAAGGCAAATAACAGCCAGAGAAAAAGATATAGCACACCATAATACTGAGCTGATGATCCCTAAACCAAAGAAGCAAAAACGAATCAATGACTATTCTTTACTAAGTGAGTCTCGCCTGTCAATAATACTCAATTACCATTCTGTTTCTGAGGTTTTTCTTTTCCCCAGTAATTAATAAACATAGCCACACTCTGTGGAAGACCACCAATTTGCCCAAGACCTTTTGTGGAAGTCATTGCTGAAAGCCCCACCTTGTCTTAATGAAGTGGCTCTCTGAACACATATGGTTTATGAGCTTTCCAGAACTTTCCCGGGCCTGAGTTCTTATTCAGGACCATATTTTACTTACACAAAGTTCAGGCCCAGTGGTTTTATTCATATATCATTTTGTTCTAATTTTTGCTTATACAGCTACCCTTTAATTTTTTTTTATTAATACAATTTGACCTTGTGAAGGAAATAACATATTCTAGAAGCTCAAGGGTTTTTTTCTTAGAAACAATAATATACCTATATAAAGCCGTCAGAGATTTTTTCATCAATATAATTAGAGCCATTATATATGAAAGATATTCATAATGAAATTGTAATGAATATAAACAAAATGATTTTATGTGTTGCTTATTTTTAAAACTTCCTATTGCCTTTTATTCTGATATTTGCAATTACAAATGGATATCTAATATTTTATATTAAATCATTGAGTATATTGTCACATGCACCCAAACACACACACACATATGGAATGTGTGTTGTCAGGGAAGTTCCATGAGATATGAGCATTTGCACAAAGACTTGAAGAAAGTGACTGAGTCATATGGATATGTGTGGCAAGAGTCCTCTAGGCAGAGGAAAAGGCTTTGTTCATACTTCATAGCTGGTGTTGAAGAAATAATTAACTTCTTAGATGGCTAGCTGGATCATTTCACTCAGTAGGAATCTTTCGGCAAGTTCCTCAAACTTTGTTTACCAAGTTTGTTAGTTATACATAATAAGAATTTCTCTTCTCTATTTCATACAAAGATTATGAGAAATAGGTCTACAATATATAAGCCATATGCGGTGGGAGCAATCAGAAATAAAAACATGCCACCCACTCCCCACAAACTTCTCCTAGAAGTATTCTTTTAAATACATTTAAATAAAATCTGCATCTTTTCCCTCAACAAGAGAATAGTCATTGATATACTTAGTATAGATTCTAATTCCAAAAGCAATTATGTGGGTTATATAACTTGAACTGTTCTTTAAACACGCCTAAAAAGGCTAGATTAAATATAAAAGTAATAAAACTCTTTCACACCCATCTTATCTGTCAAAAGAAAGAAAGAAAGAAAGAAAGAAAGAAAGAAAGAAAGAAAGAAAGAAAGAAAGAAAGAAAGAAAGAAAGAAAGAAAGAAAGAAAGAAAGAAAGAAAGAAAGAGAAAAGGAAAGAAAAGAAAGAGAAAGAGAAAGAAAAATACTATACTGTATATTGGCAAGGATGTGAAATAATAAAGAATTTTGCACAATGATGGCATGAATATAAATCACCACAACTACTTTGGAAAGCAATTTGGCATTACCTAACAAGGTAGAAGATACGTGAAATTTTCAACCAAGTCTAATATAGGCATCTAAGTTCCAGAGGAATTCTTATATATTTGATTAAAGAGACATATATGTTCATTGCAACATTTTTTCTGAGTTAATCTGGAAAGATAAAAGTCCATAAACTAAAGAAGAATAGATAAAGGAATTATGTTATTGTCACACAATGTGAAACTGATAAATTAGTATGCTATCTAATAATATGGATAAATACAAAAAAAATATTTTGTGAATAACGGGAAGTTGAGGGTATACATATATGTATAGTATACTATTATATAAAGTTGTTGAAACCTAGCAAAATAATATGTTTCTGTATATGCACATGTGTAGAATGACATAAAACTATGCATGATAATGATAAACACTAAAAGAGAGTAGAGAGAGTAGCTCTCTCTAGGCAATATGGCAAACGCTAAGATTTGAGAAAGCTGCTTGATACATACATACTTGGATCTTTACTATACTAATTCGTGTCTCTATTAACAACCTGTAAACTAAAGTATTTCTAAAATAAAACTAACACTATAAATTTGTAAAGATGGAAGTCACCGTAGTAGAATAAGTAAAAATCCAGAAAAAAGTAGGCACAGAGTTCAAAGTGTCCTGCTACTTGAGGATGTACTCTTATCTCAATGTTGGTTGGGACAGAATTGTAGTGGTTTAGGGAATAAAAAAGCAAAAACGAAACAAGCCCTGCTAATACTTGTATTGTACTCACCATGTGCCAGATATTGTTCTAAGTGCTTTGTACGTTGTATCTCATTTGATCCTTGTAACAAATAGTGGAAGTTACTATTATTTACCATCTTTTAAAGATAAGGAACTGAATCCCAGAAATGTTAAATAACCTGGCACAGCAAATAAGTGGTGGCATCATAATTTAAATCAGTCTGAACTCTTAACCACTGCCTAAACTTCCTTAGTAGATGTGCTTACGTTAAAGCACTTAACGTGTAGTGCAGCGTCCAGTAGCATCAGCAGCACCTGGGAAGAAGCTACAAATACAAACCTTGAGCCTCACCACAGACCTCTTGAATCACAAACTCTCAGGCTGAGATACAGCAAACTGTAGTTTAACAAACTCTAGGTGACTCTGATACATGCTAACATTTAAGAACCCTTGGCCTAACACAACCTACAGGCCTACAGATTTCACCAATCAGAAAACTAAAACAGAATTGGGTGGGAGAGAGTGTAACCCACAATGTAAACTTCAATCCATGCTTAGTGGCAAAGCTCCAAAATGTGTTCATCAATTGCAATTAATCTACATCATTAATGAAGGATGTTGTTAATATAGGAAAATGTGAGAAGTGTGGGCAGCGAGACATATAGGAATCCCCTGTATTTTTTATGTGATATTTGTGTAATCTAAGTACCTTAATATATATATAAAAAATGGAAATCATATATATATGGAAATCAGCATCTCTCTTTGTTAATTGTTGCCATTCTCGCTGAAATATGATGCTACTTGACACTATTAAATTGCATGTGAGCTGTAGAAAGTTTCCAAGACTTAATAAATCTATGTGGTGATGGGCGGGGTGTCAGAGGGAGGACTTGAAGATGGGGATGCTTGGAGACTATGTTATGCTAAAGATAGGAGACTCAGAAGATTCTGCTTGGGAGACTCCTCTCTACAAATTTCAATCTGTAGTTTCCTTCCTTAGGACATTTAAGGAAAGCCAAAGTAATTCAAGCATTAATACATTTCTGCTACATACATTCTGAAATTAAATTTATCTTTTTCAATAAAGATATTTTCTAGCTGAATCTAATGTGGTAAACTTGTAAATTCTGTAGATACAATGTGGTAAATGGGAAGAGGTATTGGGGCTGCTTCAATCCATCCCCTCACCAGTCAGATATAGAGGAGACACCCCATCGTGAATCTGGAAGAACATTCTGCAGAGGATATACATCAGGGAATAAGACCCACCCTTTATATTCCCTGATGGGAAATATTGAAATGGAGTATTGTTCTCTTTGAGAGGAGAGATGATTTAGCACAAGCATTCATGTGTTAAAGGAAAATGAAAGGGATGTGTTTCACTGGAGACTGTTTATTTTACTATCAAACAAAATTATAAAACTTTTTCCTGGGTGCTCACAGCTTAAATTATTCCTCTGCCTCTTGTCCTATTAACTTTTTTATTTGCTTTTGTTTCTGCTTTAAAAAAAAAAAAAAAGCTACATGTGAAAGAGAGGGTGAGAGACTTTTCATCACCGTGACCCCTCTTTATACCACTTAGAGAAATGCATTTAAAATAGGTTTACAGTGGAAATATTCAGCATATATTTCGGGCCAGTACCGGAGTTCTTTCCCTCCTGTAACCATAGCAAATACTAAAATAAATTAACAGAGGATGGATAAGACTCTATATGGCTTCACAGAGATAGTGACAGAACAAAAAGACTTCCTCCTGGAATCAGTCCCACTTTTCTTTAGGCACCCCTGGCTCTAATCTGTGCTCCCTGCAGTCCCTTGAGTAGCACAGAGTGTTCAGATTTATATGACTATTTAATGTGATTGAAGTTGTTGTATCTTGTAAAAAAATATTCTACATATTTTTACACCAAATTTATATGAAAACCTTGGTCTAGGGTTGATTTGGCAACTCTACCTGGGTTTTTATTCTCTCCTGATCAATCATGCTAAAAGGAACATTTTATATCTTCGTTCACTGATTAAAATTATCCCTTGCCCCTATACAATTTTCTTATCTCTTAAGAGTACTCCTTTACCTTTCTTCTGAATACTAACTGCTATTTATTGAGTTACTATTAAGAGTCTGTTTTTTTTTTTTTTCTTTAAAGGAGTTACTGGGGATTGAACCCAGGACCTCTGATGTGGGAAGCAGGCGTTAAAGCACTGAGCTACAACTGCTCCCCAAGAATCAGGCATTTTAAAAACATTCCTTTCCTTTCCTAAGATAGGTAGATAATATGATCTTTAATTCATAGATGAAGAAACTGAGGATCTAAAAGTCTAAAGGACTAGCTGAAGAACACACAGGGAGTAAATTGTTGAATTATATTTTGGAACCAAGGTGAAGATGGCACATTCTGCAGCCCTTTCTACTATATAATACTACCTCTCAAATAGCAAACCTAATAATGATCTCCAAGTACATTCTTGAGAATCAAGAATAAGGTATATTGACCTTTGTGTCATGGAGGTAAACTATAACTGTCCCAGATCTGATATGTTATTGGAGAGGCAGGTATCTACATTGAATCCTAAGCAGGGTTAAACATGTTCTACACTGAAGAATCCTGTGACTCTGCCTACCTGATAGGAGAAAGTTGTAAACCTAGAAGAGAAGATAAGTTGATTTATGAAGTCCCATGTTTCTATCTCAGTAGAATTACTTTATCTAATGGCTATATTCTGTAACTGATTACTTTTGCAGTAGTATTGTCAATTGGAAGACGACCATTAGTAAAGAAGAAAATATAGAGTGAGACACTGTTTCCTCATGTTGGTGGAGGGTTCTGGGTTCTGGGCTTCTTGGTTCTTGGCTTAAGTCGCATAAAAGTTTTAAGGACACGCCATAGTGTAGGCAAGGGAGTAAAGTGTTTATTAAGAAATATGAAAATGATAAAAGTTCACTGTCCCAGGCATGGCCGTGGGTGTGCTGCAGAGTGAGATGCTCACATGGGACCCCAGATGAGACCTTTTAAAACCTTCACTCTTTCCTCTTCATAATGTTGGGGAGGGGCCCAGCTGTTTGCTGTTCTGTATGATTACCCAACCTGTGAGTTCTCAGGGGTCAATGGTGAGGCCTTTTGAAGGTATCCAGAATTTTTCCTTGACCCCGAATGGGATTCTTGTTCCAAATGGTATTCTCATGGCCAGTGTCTCAAGGGATCTTTCTGGCTTTATTCTTGGCAGCAGTATTTCCCTCATGGGGTTTCCAGGTGTGATTTCATGGCCAAGTGTCTTGCTGTGTTTTCTCCCAGGTCTCAGCTTCAACTCGTTTTCCCTTTCCCTAAACTAACCTGCCTCACTCAAACAAGTAAACTTAGATTAAAATTCTGACTCAATTTACTAGCTATGTGAATCTGAATAAGGTCCTCAGATTCTACATTTGTAAAATGACTATAAAAAGATGTTCTTATTTGCCTATATTACATGGTTGAAATAGGGATTATATGAAATAGATATTAGGGTTCTAACAGCTGAAAAATACAGTGTACATTAAGGAATTATTAAATATAATACCACTCTGCCACGATGCTTTGGATGAGTAGGTCCTTTTTGCTACTTTATTTTTAAATTGTGTAATATCTTAGGTATATAAAACTGGTGAGGAAAATGTATCAAAGATCCGTGTATTCACCGTCCAGCTAAAAAAATAATTTCACATATAATTACAGAATCCTGCATATCCCTCCTCATCTAATTCCAGTCTCTGACCCTCCAGAGTTAACCATTGTGCTGACACTGGGGATATCATTCCCATCCATGCTCTTAAACCATTATTTCATATGTACATATGTAATTTCCAATTTCTTGCTAGTACCATTAAGATCGCAATGAGTTTCCTGTGCAATTTCCCCTGTGCATATGAGCAAGAGATTCGCTAAGTCTTGCTAAATGCACTAGCAGCATTGGCACATTAGGAAGCAGAGCACTAGATCAAAATGCAGAACTCTAGGCTCCACTCAGGCCTTCTAAACAGAATCTGCTTTTAAACAAGATCCCTAGGGGGGTAGAAGAACAAAAGAATTTGAGAAGCACTGTTCTAATGCATACAAAAAGGAATAGAATTGCTGAGAAGAAGTATACACACTCAATTTTATTAGATACTGCCAAATTGCTCTCCAAAGTGGTTTATCAATATGCAATCCCACCAGAAGTAAGATTTTTAAAATTTTGCCAGTCAGTTGAATGTGAAATGTTATATCACTACTGTAATGTTTTCAGTTGCATTTCCCTTATTCATAATAAGATTCACAAATTCATTGTCCATTTGTTCTTAGGTAAATTCTCTGATCATATCCTGTGCCAGACTTTCTGATGGTTTCGATTGTTTGCATTCTGCATCCGGGTTCTTTGTGCCATTTCTAAGCATCCTAAAGAGGTCCTCTTATCTTTATTCCACCCCCCTTATCTTTCATTCTTCCTTCTTTCTCCCTGTCTTCGCTAGCAGGGATTGCAGGATGTAATAGTTATTCAGAAATTCCAGTCGTCATGACATTAGATGTGTACAGTCTTTACCAAAGCCATTTCTTTTTCTTTTCTTTGTCTCTTTGGATCAAGACAAAATAACAGCGACAACTATAATAGCTTGCTCCTAAGTGAAAAGGGCAGGATTTGAACCCAGGTTTACCTGATTCCAGGCCCTATGCTCGAAGGTCCCTTCAATAGTTTTGGGGGATCAAAACATTAATTTTACCTCAAGGCTAAATGCTATCACTCTGATTCTTCTCACTATTTAATATAGAGTATATTAACATATATATTTAATACCATCTAGTATGCTTTACACATGTATAATATATAATCGTATATATAACGTGTAATGTATATTGCATTTAGATTAATGTAGTCCAATCTTTTTATGGCATTGGTGTGTTGGGGTTCAGGGCTAGCCTCCAAATACAGTCTTCAGTAATGAGTAGATAAGAGAGATGAAATGGTTCTAAAGTAATTCACTAGTTTTTTTCACAGTTACTTCCGTTAATGTGTATTTTAATTGTTATAAGAATCTGTGATACCCACTAAATAAATAAATAAACAAGATTATTTATTTGTTCATGTAAGTTTTACAAAGCTTCTTCCCTGGAAACTCTGATTCTGTAGCCTTGGTTGGAACACAGATATCTTCAGATTATCTGTATTTTCACAGGCACACAAGTTGAGTATCTTTTTATAAGCAAATTTGGGACACAGCTTCCTACATCTTAAGGAATAATTAGATACATCTACTCCCTCTTACCTGAATACTGACTGTATTAGTCAGGGTTCTCTAGGGAAACAGAATCAGCAAGAGGTATCTGTAAATAGTATGGGGTTTTACAAGAGTCTCTCACACAGCCGTGGGGATGCACAAGTCCAGGTTCCGCAGGCAGGCCGCAACCAGGGACTCCGAGGAAAGTCCAGTGAAGGTTCTTGACGAGTTCTGGGAGATGCTGGCTGTCCAATGACGAACTGGGAAATTCTCTCTCAGTGCTGGAATCACTTCCCCTTTTAAGGCATTCAAATGATTGGGTTAAACGTCACGCATTGCTGATGGCAGTCTCCCTGATTGATGTAATTGTAGTCAGCTATCTATGATTTACCACTGCAGTAAAGGCAGTGGTGACTAAAGTCCACAAATGCCCTGGTATTACAGTTAGCCCAGTGCTTGCTTGACCAAACAATTGGGCACAATTACCTGGCCGAGATGACACAATAGTCTGACCATCACACTGACCCAGCATAATTCAAAACATCTGGTAGTAGCAACAGAGTGATGCATGCATTTTTGAAAGAACACTTTGGTCAGTCTTGCTCATGGAGGAAATATCCTCCCACAGCCCAAGGGGGTATCTACTGAGCAAATGTCAAGGCAATTGTAATTTGGACCCATTTAAACACTGTACAGCTTACTGCCCTGTCTCAAAACACCAATAATGTATGGAGTCCAAGTGCTGACTTCTTTTCTGAGTCACCCCCTCTCCCAGCACAGCTGCTTCCTTGGTTATCTCTATGTGACCTCCAAGCAGGCTGCAGAGAAAAAAAAGGTTTCAGGACAGCAGCAGCTCAGGGCTCTACCAGGTCTCCTGGCAACTAGCCAGAGCTGGGTTTCTACCTTCTGTTAAATTAATCTCAGTCTGTACAGCCCTTTCACTTCCAACATCTTGACTAAATTCTCTATACATCTGTAAACTTGTGCCTTATTCTTCATTGCAAAGTTATGAGATGCCTATTTTGGAAAATAAGAATAATTTAAGAAACAGTGAGTCTGATTTGATGTGACAGATGAAAGCAATTGAAGAGGCTATTATAACTATTCAAGTTTGCAGGAACTTTTTTATTACCAATAAAGAACTTTCTCAATTTGGACAACAGAAGCATGAGGTGTGCTTGATAAGTACTTTTCTTTTCAGAAACTAAAAATAGTTTATAAATGGCTCAGCAAGCATTTGTAATGGTGCTGTTAAACGCCACCATTCCTTCAGGAAAGGGAAAGGGTGGTAAGAGTGAAGAGTTTTTTGTTTTATTTTCAGAAAAAAATAACAAAATAGTAAAAAGAAAAAAAAAAAGGATTTCCAGGCACAGATTTTTTTCCCCCCATCAATCAGGTGATAAAGATCCTTTGAGTAACAAACAAAATAGTGGACTAGGGGCTGAGAGAAATAATGAAGGATAGTAAATATAAAATAGTAATAGCACTATCCTATAAGGTTGTCATAAGAATTAAATGAATTAATGCATCTGAAAGAACTTAATGCAGAGTTGGATATGTAGAAGAAGCTCAGTGAATATCTGTTGTTTTCATTTAATATTTTCCTGTAAGAATCTCAAGGCATACACATGCAAAGAAGCCCAATAATCTCCACTCCAATACTGAAAGCAGGTATTGCATATTTTTAATTCCTTTTTACTTCCCCAGCTAATAGCTCAGAAAGTGGTCAATAAATATCACTTGAATTCAATTGAAGTTGGCATATACTAGTTTCCAAATCAATGACAGAGACAGTAAATGCTGGGGAACATTGGTTCTCCACTAAGGCTATTTAGCCCTCTATCCCCAAGGGGACATTTGACAATGTTTGGAAACATTTTGGTTGTCACAACTGGGGAGGAGGTTGTTACAGCATTTAGTGGCGATAGACCAGGGATGCTGTTAAATATCCTACAATGTGGAGGACAACCCCCCACCACACAGAATGATCAGGCTCAAAATGTCAATAATGTCAAAAGTGAGAAATTCCCTACTACATTTTCATTTATAGGGTTTTCTTTTAAGGAAGTTGGAGTGGAAGCTTTACATTTCAAGGATGGGAGATGCGAATTACAAACACAAGAGAAAATATCAAAGAAATAAAAGAGAAAAAAAAAGGTAACATCACAAACAATAAAGAAACAGTAAAGAAATAAAAGTCCCAGAAGGGGTGTTCAGGGAAGAGTGAAAAGATCGCTTGGGTTTTTTCCTCCCATCTCTGCAATTACCCAGTCTGCATTTCTTGTTCTCATTACTCTTGCATCCCGATTAAAGAATCTGGTCATGTAACTCTGACCCAGAAATCAGGCCCCACCCTTAACTCCATTTACCCCTGAGGAAATTGATATTTCTCCCTCTGGTTTATTTGTCTGTACACATACCATAGCTCCAGATTCCTTAAAAACATTTCCATTCCCACTTTGCTTCAAGTGGACTATTGAAAAATTCCTTTCTCTCTTTAAATTCCTGTTTCAATGGACAAGGGAAGCATAAGTTTGCATTTCTCTGAGATGTTCAGAACTGCCCATTATACCAATCATAATCAATCATTTGCAACTAAGTGCTGAATGGGAATGATTGCCTCAAACTTAAGAAATCTTCATCTTCAGTCATCAGTACTAACATGAAGCAGAATAGTATTAGACACGTGTCATCCAAGTTATTAAGTAACCACACATTTCTTCTCTAATCAACCATTTCTTCCATTATGTATGTTTTCTCTATGCAAATGGTGAAAATTGTGAGACTTTGTTCCCACATTTTGGGTTCCTTACATGTAAGTGTTTCATCCAAAAGGAAACTAAGTGACTGAGTACATTTCTTGCATTACTAGGATCCTACTTTATTTTCTCACTGGAATACCCATATTAAAGAACAAATACTTTAAAGATAGTCAGCAAGGACAGTGTTTTGGGAAAAAAAAGTCTTTATGAATTCATAAAACTTAAGGAATGGTGATTGGAGGGTAATTTCATAATTGCCACACTTTAATATTTTCTTTCCTTTTTGATTTTCTCTTCACTGAAAGATAAACAATGACTTTATCTCTGCATCTTGTTATTTTAAATATCCTAGTAATTTTGTGTAAATCAGATAGAAAAGACAAAACCAAGGATATGAAAAAATATCTAGCAGCTCCCTGATTATAACAACCTGTAGGCAAAGAAGTTGGTAAGGAGTGCAATTCTTTTGTTTATTTTTAATTTCCTTCTGGCTCATAAAAATATAAGTGTTCATATAAAGGTTACATCAAAGCAGACATAATAAATAATTAGAGTGTTATCAAAGACTGTTTTGTTCTTCCAGCTGCTAGAACTGTTTTATTTACATAATATTGTGAAGTGACTCAAAAACAGCTGCTACTTTATGTGAGCCATTTCATGATTTGATTTGAAATGATTTCCTCTAGTGTATCCAATGGCATTTTAAGAGCAATGACAGACTTAAGACAGTTAGACTTCCTTGTATCTTGGAAGGAAAATAGCTTTGATTGGTATATATATATTTATTGTTTTTATTATTATTTTTAGGAAGTAACTCAGGGATTGGACTCAGTAGCTCATCATGGGAAGCAGGTGCTTAGCCACAAAGCTGTATCCACTCCCCAGAAATACATTCTTTTAAAGGTGAAATAAGTGCAGATCGCATGCTTTCAGAATGAGCATGTAAATGATACAACTGTGGGATGTATGCACAGCTCAAACACCTAGAGGACCTTCCCAGAAATGCAACCTGCTAAGGAGCAAACAATTCACTTGCTAATTAAATTTACCTCACCTCATGAGTCAGCCATCTGTTGGCACTGCATTAATAACAGAAATAGAAAGATTCTCATGTAAATTCTCCTAGGTAGAAGTAAGCATAAACTAACTGGGCATAGCAAAAATAGGAAGAAAAAAAAAATAGCTATGGAGAGGAAGAGAACGGGCAGGGGAAGTAAGGAGACTCTTAAAGATCCCCTGGTTCTTTGTCTGGCACAGCGAATAGAACTCAACACCAAGGTGTATCAATCAGGGAAAGAGCTTTATTAAGCCAGTGGAGGCCAGGGAGTAAGTCTCACACTTGCCTCACCAAACAATGGAAGTAGCAGCATTATACTGGCTCGTGCTAGGGATGGGTGTTTTGGTTTGGGAGGAAAGATCGACAGGTAGGGGTTTTTGCAGGTGGGTTCGTAACTGTGCATGTTCTGTGCTCTAACATGCTCTAACACACTTGGTCATACATCACATGTACAGAAAATGGCGTCTAAATCCCACCTAGAGAAGGGGACTTTACTATTATAATGAGTTAGTTTAGTTAACTATGGTACTGAGCTTGTGCTAAAAGCTAGAGAGTTCCAGTTTGCGGTTGACTATGTTCTGCAATCAGCTACTGACCACAGGTATAAGCCATACTCTACCATGATTGGCTGTGTCTTAAGAGGGTCATGAATTGGGGAGGATAGGATATAGGTAGGCTGCAGGTGAGGGACAGGATGTATGTGGGTAGGGTCTGGCACTGCTTCCTATGCAAGACCCATCCTTACAAAGGAATTTTCAGGGCTTTCTTAGAGGGAGGTGGGGGGCCACTCCAAAAGGAGACAAATAAGAATTAAATGAAGATAAAGAAGAGAGGAAAGGGAAAAATAATACCGAAACTACCTCATTTATTTTATACTCATTGTAGCAAATCCCTTTTAATTGTTATGATTATAAAATTGACCAGTGCCTGGGTTTTTCAGAGTTCCCTAACCCACTTCACTTTCACCCCAGCCACAAACAAGTAGAAATTCTTCTTTGTTTTCTCAGAGAAAGGCATGCACAATGGGTGATGATTTCAGTAGTTGGTCACAGCTAAAACCTGCTAGTGTGGAACCTCAGGATAGAAATAAGTTGTTTGTTTATATATTGACACCCCAAGTTAAACTCATTATGCACTTAGTGATGGGAAATCAAAGCCAATATTCCCATAATCTGATTATTTTTGAAGTAGTTTGTCCCAAATGATTATTATTGAGACCATTTGTGAAATTACAGCTTTTACCACATCAACAACTTCTTGCCAACAATTTATTTCTTCAAACTTTTAAAAAATATTTTACCTTTGGAAGATAAAGAATACAAATATATAAACTATTAATTTCACCTGTGTTATAACATTGTTTTGGGAAAATCATATAATGTAACCTTAAAAGTATGAGTCTGAAAGAAATAAATTAGCCATGATTATTTCAGTTTATAATTTAAGATTAAATTTGTGTTTGACTTTCACACTTAGTTTTTATGGATTTTCTTTTTACATATAATCCATGTTTCTTTAAGATAAGTATATAAATGTTAATAAAGAAAGGGATATCTTTGTGTATGAGGGAGGTATATGGGCATTCTGTACTTTCTGTATGATCTTTCTATAATCTACAGCTTCTCTAATTAAAATAAATAAATAATATGAAGTCTTGGATGATTTTTTAAAATACATTTTTAATTTTTTTTTAAAGATAGATTACATAAATGTTAAATAAAAAATAAGGGGGAGATTCAGCAAGATGGTGGCAGACTAAGGAGCTCCTAGAGCTCCTATAATCAGCTCCTGCTACAGCTCTCTGGAGCTAGCTGAAGCACCTGTTTGGGGGCTTCAGGAGGCAAGAAGAGCATCCTGCAACATCCTTGAAGGAGTGGAAGGAAAAGACTACCCATCTGCAGAGAAGTCTCATAAGTAGAGCACTCCATACCCCAGAGGCCAGTGCCCGTCCTCCACTGGAGGCACACGCTGCCTTGGGAGATGTTCTGCAGCTGGAATTGGAAGCTCCACTTCCCCAAAATGGGGGAGGAAGAGATGGTTGGGCACCAACTTCAGCTAATGATGAGTAAAATTCAGTGGGCTACAGTATAATCCTGAGAACAGCTAAAATTTGAGCCTGTCCAAGTCAGAAAGAGGTCAGGAGCTGCCATCTTGACTCTGCGCCTGGCATGAGGGCAAGTAGGCAGACTGAGAATCTCAGTGCTGGTGGAGACCAGCTTCTTTCCATCCAGGTCAGATTGCAGTTCTAACCTAAGTCCCAGTGCCACCTCCAGCAGGGAGGAAGCTGCAGGGACCTGTGCCAGCCTCTCCAGGAAATTACCAGCCAAGAAGTGGAGTCCAGTGATTGTCCTACTCTGGTGGTTCAAGCCACCCCAGGGGCTGTTCTATGACCAGACTTGGAAGCTCCATTTCCCAGAAACAGGGGAGGAGGAGATGGTTGGCTGATGATTTCAGCTACTGATTGATAGACTTGGATGGCTAAGGAATAATCCTGGGAACAGCTGGGGTGTGAATCTGTCCAAGTCGGAAAGGGACCAGTGGCCACCATTTTGACTCTGCCTGAGGGGAAGCTGGGCTGACCAAATATCACAGTGATGGTAGGAAGCAGTTTCTTTCACTCGGATCAGCCTGCAGCCCTAGCCTAGGCTTCAGTCCCACCCCTGCCAGGGACGAGGCTGGCTATCTCAGCACCAGTCTATCCAGGTAACTGAGGGTACCATTGGCTGGCACAAACTGAATAATTAAAAGTCTACTGGGGCAACTGCAGTCATTTAGACCTGCACTGCATAGATAGCTGCCCATACCTGCAGCTCCATCCATGCCCCAGGTAGGGAAGAAAGGGGCATGAAGCTTCACCAGTCTCTCTGGGTAACAACTACAGTCTAGGCCTGCATGACTTGGATTATGCCACACAACTGTGATTCTGTCCCTACCTCTGGGAAAGGAGAAAGTTGGGAGAAGTTTCATCAATCCCTGGGGCAATGAGGGCAGCTTGAGCTTCCACAGTTTATAGCACCAATTACATCCTTGGCTCCTACTGCAAAACCAGCAAGGGAGAAAGGGCAAGAAGTCCTAAACTAAAGAGAAAAACTGCAGCTAAAATAAATACTCTAGTAAGCCAGATGCCAAGACACCAACAAAAAATTACAATCCATACCAAGAAACAGGAAGCTATGGCCCAGTTAAAGGAACAAGATAAGGCTCCAGATGACATAAAGGAGTTGAGATAACTAATGATAGATGTTCAAACAAATCTCCTTAATATATTCAATGAGATGGCCAAGAAGATTAAGGATATTAAGAAGACACTGGATGAGCACAAAGAAGAATTTGAGTGTACATAGAAAAATAGCAGTGCTTATGGGAATGAAAGGCACAATAAATGAAATTTTAAAAAATTGGATTCATATAATAGCAGATTTGAGGAGGCAGAAGAAAGGATTGGCTAGTTTGAAAAAATGGCCTCTGAAAGTGAACATACAGAAGAACAAATGAAGAAAAGAATGGAAAAAATTGAACAAGATCTCAGGGAACTAAACGACAGTCAGAGATGTGCAAACATATGTGTCATGGGTGTCCCAAAAGAAGAGAAGGGAAAAGAGGTGGAAGGAATATTTAAAGAAATGATGTTAGAAAATTTCCCAAATCTGTTGAAGGACATAGATATCCATGTCCAAGAAGCACAAGGTACTCCCTTCTGAAAAAATCTGAATAGACCAATTCTGATACACACACTAATCAGAATGTCAAATGCCAAAGATGAAGAGAGAATTCTGAGAACAGCAAGAGAAAAGCAATGCATAACATATAAAGGATACCCAGTAAGATTAAGTGCTGATTTCTCACCAGAAACCATGGAGGCAAGAAGACAGTGGTCTGATATATTTAAGATACTATGAGAGAAAAACTTCCAGCCAAGAATCTTATATCCAACAAGACTGTCTTCAAAAATGAGGGCAAGATTAGAATATTCACAGATGAACAGAAACTGAGAGAATTTCTAAGCAAGAGACCAGATTTTCAGGAAATACTAAAGGATATGTGAGAGCCTGAAAAGAAAAGATAGGAGACAGAGGCCTGGAAGAAAGTCTAGAAATGAAGACTATATCAATAAAAGTAACTAAAAGTGCCAAAAGAGTGGTGAAAATAAAATATGACAGATAAAATTCAAGTGGTCAAGAATAAACTTAACTAATCATGTAAAGCACTTGTATTCAGAAAACTGCAACCCAATGTTAAAAGAAATTTAAAAAATCCTAAATAACTGGAAGAACATTCCATGCTCATGGATTGGAAGACTAAATATCATTAAAATGTCAATTCTACTCAAATTGATATACAGATTCAATGCAATCCTGATAAAAATTCCACCAGCATTTTAAAAAAACCCTGAAAAAACAATTAGCACATTTATTTGGAAGGGTGAGGGGACCTGAATAGCCAGAAACATCATAAAAGAAAAAGCAAACCTTCAACTCTGGACTTTAAATCATATTACCAAGCTATAGTGGTAAAAACAGCATGGTACTGGCATAAAGACAGATACATAGACCATTGGAACCAAATTGATGGCTCAGAAACAGACCCTCACATATATGGTCAAGTGAGTTTTGACTAGCCTGTCAAACCCACACAGCTAGGGCAGAACAGTTCATTCAGCAAAATGGTGCTGAAAGAACTGGATATTTATAGCCAAAAGAGGGAAAGAGGACCTCCATCTCACACCTTATCTAAAAATTAACTAAACGGGGAAAACCATAAAACTTCTAGAAGAAATTGTAGGAAAATATATTCAAGACATGACGGTAAGTGGTGGATTCTTAATGGACATAAGAGAAGGCCTGAGATGGACTACTGATGTTTAATGTGTGTAGAGTTTTAATTAGTTTTACTGTAAATGTGTAGAAATGTATAGAATGGATGGTAAAAATAGTAATAGTTAGTTTATAAATAGGGATGTGGCTGAAAATGGTAGTCTAGGGATGTAAATGCCAATTGACAGAATGCTAGAAAATAATCTAGGAGCTGAATAGCACAGTAAACCAAGAGGTGGATGAGAATTGTGGTTGATGGTACAGATGCAAGAGGGTCCTTTGTGAGCTAGAGCAAATGTGTATCACTACTGTAGGATGTCAGAAACTCATGGGGAAAATACAACTGGAATGACCTATGGACTGTGGTTAACAATAATATAATATTCTTGCATCTATGCCAAAGATGTACTGTGTTGATAATGGGGCAGTATGGAAAAATGTGAGCCAAATGTATACCATGGACATAGTAACAATCAGATGATATTATCTTATCTGTAACAAATGTTCCACCACAGTGTGGTGTGTTTATAGAGGGGTGTTGCTTGGGAATTCTGCATATATGCATGATTGTTTTATAAGTTTACAACTTCTATTCATAAAAAAATATATTAAAAAAAAATAAGGTATGTTGGAGGAAAAACACACCAAATGTAAGATAAAGACTATAATTAGTAGTAAGAGTGTGACAATATTCTTTCATAATTTGTAACAAACATCTCATGACAATACAAGATGTTGATGGAGGGTTGATGTATGGGACCCCTGTATGATGTTATTCATGTTTGCTTTGTAAGTTCACAACTTTTACTATACACTTAATTGTTCATGTATGTTCATAAATAAATGGCATAAACATAATAATAATAGGGAGGGTTGGGGAAAATACTTTGGTTGGTAATAATGCTTTGACAATGCTCTTTAATCCTTAGTTAAAAAGGTTTAACAACAATGTAAGTTATTGGCAATAGGGTGAGTTATGAGAGTCCTGTATGATGTTATATAGGTTTGTTTCATAAGTTCACAACTATTACTATATACTTATTGTTAATGTATGTTTGCATGTGGGTGATATATTTCAATACATTAATTTAAAAACAAATAAATAAGTGGATTCACATATGCCCTGCTCCCTACATCTCCCATATTTTCCTACATTAACAATATCCTTCATTACTGTAGTACATTTGTTACAATTGATCAACACATTCTAGAGCATTGCCACTAAGCATGGATTGTAGTTTACATTGTAATTTACACTCTCTCCCACACAATTTTGTAGGTTATGGCAAGATATATAATGGCCTATATCTGTTGTTGCAAAGTCACTGGACAATTCCCAAGTCCGGGAATGCCCCAATATTACACCTGTTTTCCCCTCTCACTACCTTTAGAACCCCAATGGCTACTGCCTCCACCTCAAAGATATAAGATCTTACATTGCTTGAATCAGAAAAAGTCTATAGTAAAATACCAGAAAGTCTACTTTGGTCCATAGTTCATTCTCCAATCCTGAGTCTTCTGGGATGATGATGCCCACTTCTCCTCTAACTGAGAGGGCGTTTCAATCCCATAGGGCAGATGGATGGGACTCTCTTGCTTGCAGTTGTAGACTCTCTCAGTTCCTTGTGATGGTCATTGTCCATCATCATCTCCTTGTTAGCTGTCCTGGGTGAATCCAATGAACTGGAGTGTAGGTGTTGCAACTTGGTTGAGATTCAGAGCCCAGTTGTTACATAGACAACCCAAAGATTTAAATTTCTTGGACATATACCGATCAACTCTAGTACTAATTGTAGGTTCAAATAGAAGGGTCAGAAGAGCCATGTGTAGGGAAACCATAACTGAGTCCAGCTCTGTCATACTGAGAGAATAAATTCCAAAGTAGGGCCCTCTGGCAAGACACCACACTCCTGAGCTATCTGCCCAAACTATAATGTCTGGATGTCTCCAGAGCCGTCAGAAGCCCTGCTATTTGAGGTAGTATTTACTCTGGCAGACAATGAGATCCTGCTAAGATAGGCATAAGCATAACCTCTGGAATGACCTCCTGACTACTTTGAAGTCTCTTTGCCATATAAACTCATTTGTCTTTACCATTTTCTGTTGGGTGATTTTGAAGGAGAAATTCATCCCACAGTTTTACAAATTCCCCATGCTTGCTTTATCTTATCCATTTTGGACCCCTCTGCATAGGAAAGAAAATAAGTGACATTTGACAATGAGAAACAAAGAATTATAACAAAATGTAATCCAAGAGCTCTCTTTTTCATGCATTCTAGACATAAAATTATCAGCAGAGTTTATTATATCTCTAGAAAGGAGGATTCTATCCATATGTGGCGAGGTAAGACCTTGGTTAGCTCTTCAGATGGACTTTGGTGACTTACTTTTTTTTTAATTTGTGGAGTTGTAAGTTTACAAAACAGCCATGCATACCACACAGGATTCCAATATATTGTCAACCACCAACACCTTACATTGTTGTGACATTAAAGAACATTGTCATAATGTTATTGCTATCTATAGCACATAACTTATATTTGGTGTATTTTCCCACAAACCATTCTGTTATTATTACTATATATTACTATTATATATCTGTTATCATTCATGAGAGAACATTCTCATAATTGTACTGTTAACCACAGTCCATTACTCACCTCAGGCTTTGCTATGTTATATGGTGCCTGGCATGTAGAATCCATTCAAGGCTCTCAATGGCTCTCAATTTTATCCAGAGTTGTGCTGTCATCAGCTTACTCCATTTCAGAACATTTTAATTACTCCAAAAGGAAAAATCCCATTTCTCCTATAAGAATCTCATTTCTCCTCATCATTGACCTTTAGCAATGATATAGTACTTTCTTGGCCAATACTGTAAAACTATTACAATATTACTGTTAACTACAGACTCTACATTAAATTAGTTGTGATTTTCCATGTATCTCCATATTCTTAACACCTTAAAATAGAAGAACATTCTTGTGTTTGTGCTATTAGCCATGTTCATCATCCACCACCAAAATCACTGTTACACTAGATTATCCTCTAGTTTTCTTTCAATTGACTTTAACCTCCCTAGAGGTTATACTAACTATAATGTGTTACCACCACTTCTATCCATTTCCCCACATTTACAATCTACCTTATTAAACATTCTACATAATATTCAGGATCAGCTCTCCTTTACAACTCACATTTTATCTCCAGGAACCTATGCTTTAGAGTTTAACTCCATGAGTTTATTAATCATATTTGGTTCAAATTAGTGAGACCATACAATATTTGTCCCTTTCTGTCTGACTTACTCCACTCAACATAATGTCATTAAGTTTCATCCATGTTGTAATATGCATCCTGATTTCATATCATCTTAACTTACAGCTCAGTAGTATTCCATTGTATGAATATACTACATGTTGCTATCTATTCATCAGCTGATGGACACTTGGGTTGTTTCCATCTTTTAGTGATTGTGAATAATACTGCTATGAAGGTCAATGTGTAAATGTCTGTTCCCATCCTTGCTTTCACTTCTTCTGAATATATTCCTAGTAGTGAGGTTGAAGGATCATATGGCAATACTATATTTAGCTTCCTGAGGAACTGTCAAACTGTCCTCCATAGAGGTTGTGCCATTTTACATTCCCACCAACAGTGAAGGAATGTTCTGATTCGACAGCATCCTCTCCAGCACTTGTAATTTCTGTTTTGATTTGTTTTAAATAATGGCTATTCTGTAAGATGTGAAATATCTCACTGTAATTTTGGTCTGCATTTCTCTAATAGCTAATGATGTTGAGAATCTTTTCATGTGAGTTTTGGCCATTTGTATTTCTTCTTCAAAAAATTTTCTGTTCAAGTCTTTAGCCTATTTTTTAACTGGGTTGCTTGTCTTTTTATCATTGAATTGTATGATCTCTTTTTATAACATGGAGATCAAACCCTTATCAGATATGTGATTTCTGAAAATTTTCTCCCATGGAGTAGGCTGCCTTTTGACCACATTATCAAAGTTATTTAAAGCACAAAAGTGTTTAATTTTGAGGAGGTCCCATTTATCTATTTTTCCTTTTGTGTTTTATGCTTTGAGTGTAAGTTTTAAGAAACTAGCACCTACCCTAAGATCTTAAAGATTTTTCCCTATATTTTCTTCTAAGAGTTTTATGGTTCTAGTTTTTATATTTAGGCCCTTGATCAATTTTGAGTTAATTTTTATATAAAATATAAAATAGGGGTTCTCTTTCTTTCTTTTAGCTATTGATATTATTTTAACTATGTATGTTATTTTTCTTCTTCAAATTCTTAATGTGATTTACTACACTAATAGATTTTCTTATGTTAAACCATGCTTGCATACCTGGGATTTATAAAACCCACATGACTATGGTGTATAATTCCTTTAATGTGCTTTTGGATTTGGTTGCAAGTATTTTGTTGAGGATTTTTGCATCAATATTATTTAGCGAAATTAGTCTGTAATTTTCTTTTTTTTATGATATAATCTCTGGCTTTGGTATTAGAATGATATTGGCTTGATAGAATGAGTTTGGTAGCATTCCTTCCTGTTCAGTATTTTGGAAGTACTTGAGCAAGATTGGTATTAGACCATCTTTGAATGATTGGTGGACTCCACCTGTGATGTCATCTGGCTTTTCATCTTTGGGAGGTTTTTTATGACCATCTCAATTATCTTTATTTGTGACTAGTTTGTTGAAATCTTCTATTTCTCCTTAGGATCAGTGTGAGTGTTCATGTGTCTCTAGGAATTTGTCCATTTTGTCAATACTTTCTATTTTGTTGGCATATAGAAAATTTCATTGTATCTTTTTATGATCTCGCTTATTTCCGTGGGATCAATAATGATGGCCCCCTCTCTCATTTCTGATTTTATTTATTTGCATCTTCGTTCTCTTTTTCTTTTTCAGTATACCTAAGGGTTTGTCAATTTCATTGACCTTTTCAAAGTACCAGCTTTTGATTTTGTTGTTTCTTTCTATTGTTTTTTTGTTACCAATTTCATTTATTTCTGCTCTGATCTTTTCTATTTCTTTCCTTCATCTTGGTTTGGGATTAACTTGCTTTTCTTTTCCTAGTTCCTACAGGTGTGCAGTTAGGTCTTCAATTTTAGGTCTTTCTTTTATTTTTTAATGTAAGCATTCAGAGCTTCCAGCACTGCCTTTGCTGTAGCCCATAGGTTTTGACATGTTGTGTTCTTGTATTCATTTTTCTTGAAATATTTACTATTTTCTTTTGCAATTTCTTCTTTGACCCACTGATTATTTAAGCACTTGTTTAATCTCCAAATATTTGTGAGTTTCCCCTTTGTCCATTATTGACTTTCAGCTGCATTCTTTTATGATCAGAGTCTTTTTAAATTTATTGAGACCTGTCTTGTGACCCAGCATATGATTTATCTTGGAGAAAGCCCCGTAAGCACTTGAGAAGAATATATATCCTGCTGTCTTGGGATGTCTTGCTCTATAAATATCTATTAAATCTAGTTCATTTATCATATTATTCAAGGTCTTGGTTTCTTTATTTATCCTTTGTCCAGATGTTCTATCCAATATTGAGAGTGGTGTATTGAAATCTCCAACTGTTATTATAGAGATGTCTATTTCTCCCCTCAGTTTTGCCAGTGTGTGCCTCATGTATCTTGGGACATCCAGGTTAGGTGCATAAATATTTTTATAGTTATTTCTTCTTGGAAAATTGCCATTTTTATTAATATATAATGATCTTACTCATCCTTCCTGAGAATTTTGCATTTAAGTCTATTTTGTCAGTTTTTTGTATCGCTACTCCAGATCTTTTTTCATTTACTATTTGTATGGAATATTTTTCTTTACAATTTTTCACTTTCAAAGTGGTTGTGTCCTTATGTTTAAGGTGAGGCTCTTGTTTACAATCTATAGATGGCTCATCTTTTTCATCCATTCTTTCAATCTACATCTTTTAATTGGGGAGTTCAATTCATTAACATTCAATGTTATTACTGTAAAGGCATTACTTACTTTGTCCATTTTATCTTTTGACTTTCTGTTGTCTTATCTCACTATTGTCTGACTTTTTATTGTGTAAATTACTAGTAATCTTAATTTCTACACTCTTCTCCAAGTATCTCACCCTTGTCTTTTCTTTTCAGGCTGTACCACTCCCTTTAGTATCTTTTGTAATTGATTTTTTGGTAACATACACTTTTTGTTTTCTGTGAAGACTTTAAATTTATCCTCATTTTTGAAAGACAGTTTTGCCAAATAAAAAAATCTTGGCTTGCAGTTTTTCTCTTTCAGTACCTTCAATACATCATACCATTGCCTTTTCATCTAAATGGCTCTTATAAGAAATCAGCACTTAGTCTTATTGAGCTTCCCTTCTATGTGATGCACTGCTTTTCTCTTGCTGCTTTCAGAATCCTCTCTGTATCTCTGGTGTTTGTCATTCTGTATAGTAGATATTTTTAGAGAAAGTCTATTCGAATTTATTCTGTTTGGGGTGTGTTGTCCTCAATACTGATATTATATCTTTAATAAGCATTGGGAATTTTTCTGTCATTTCCTCAAATATCTTTTCTGCCCCTATAACACATCTGTTTGTGCATTTCATGTTGTCATTCAACTCCCTAAGACCTGTTCAATATTTTTTCCATTTTTTTTCTATCTGTTCTCTTGTCTTTTCAAGTATAGATATCCTCCCTTGATTCAATTACTCATTCTTATGCCACTTCAAATCTGCTGTAATGTGCCTCTAAAATATTTTTAATATTAGCCATTGTGCCTTTCATTCCTATAAACTCTGTTACTTTTTTTTTGGAAGCTTTCAAATTGTTCTTTATGCTCACTCATTTTCATCTTGATACACTTTATCTGTTTAGCCATATTTTCCTTCAACTTCTCAAATTGATTTAAAAGATTTGTATGATTATAACTGATTAGTTGCCTTAAACCCTGTGTCTCTTCAGCATTTTCGGTTTGTTCCTTTGGCTGGGCCATCTCTTCCTGTTTCTTAGTATGGCTTGAAATTGTTTGCTAATGTCTAGGCATCTGATTATATTGGTGGATTTACTCTGACAACCAATTTTTCTCCCTTGCCTAATGGTTTTGGTTCATGGCTCTTCTTGATTTTTGTTCCTACTTATTCTAAATATTTAAAATTGCCTAGCTTAAATTATCAAAATAGAACCAGGGATGTCTACTGGTGCACAGATCTGATCTAAGGGCTCTGGGATATGAGAGATTGCCAAAAAGTGGTTTTTCTTCCTGAAGTTTCCCAGGCTGCCAGCAAATAGCTCTTTTTGGTGAATATTTCCATTAACATGTCTCTTTCAACCTCCACTTGCCCATGATTCTGGTTGGGCCAGGCCAAGATTCAAAGCAGGCTTTGCCAGCCAAACTTACTGAAGAGAAACTACTCTCTGCCTTCCACCACACCGTCCCTTTTCCCAGAGAGAAAGATGTCTGTTCTCCTCTCCATTGGCTATAATGAGCCATGGGTTCTACCCACGCTGTTCACTTTGAGGGTGGGAGATGGGTGACATTCCCGGCCATGAGGGCTAGTAGTTCATGGTTACCATTTTGGCATCTTCATCATCTTCATCTCTCTGTCCCTCACCCTTCTGGATGATGTGCAGAATTCTTCTGGTCTGCAGATCACCAAAGCAGCTCCCTTGAAAAGTTTTTTTTTGCCTTTCATCTTTTTTGTTGTTGTTAGAGAGTTAAGTCCTGCCTACCTACTCCAGTGCCATCTTATTGGATGTTATTAGTGACTTCCTTAAAAAATGTTAGCTTTATAGGAATTGCCTTTGGAATATTTTTGGTTGAAGACTTCAGATACACAGTTGAACTAGGAACTACTCAATTCAATAAATACAAAGTCAACACTTACTGTGTGGTAGACCTGTGAAGGACCTTAAGAAGAACACAGACATGACTGAAAGTCAGTCTCTACCAACAGGAATGTACAATCTAGAAGCCAGAAAAAGGCAAGTGCAAAATGACTGTAATAAAAAGGAAGAATGTGGCAAATGCTCTGAATGTGCTGTGTCCACTAATGGAGTCTATAGTATGTGTTTAAATGTATTATACAGCTTATTGTTCAAGAAATTATTCTAAATATTTCCATTTTATATTTATAGTAATGACTATTGTTAGGTCCCCTAGCAAAGAAAAACAATGTGTTTTAGATACTATCTCATTAGCTATTAATAACAAATAAAAAAGAAAGGTTATTAATCACAATAGATATATGAGTAAATGAAGGTGCAGAGGAGTGAATTAACTTGTCTAAACTAGCAAGTGACATAACTGAGATTGAAACTGGTTCTGTCTGATTCCAATATCTATGCTCTTTCCTCTCTACCTCACTGCCTCAATTATCTGTTTTGCTGATCCATAAGTATGCAAAGATATGGGTTTGCACACACACAGACATTCAAAGAGAGACTAGAGTAATATATGTTTAAGAGCAATATTATATTGTTTAATTACTTTGTTTGACGGTAAGCATTCCCTTGCCCCAGAGATGCCTAGATGATAAAAAAAATGTGTTTCAGACATGAAGGAATATGAAAATGTGAGTAGTATATGCCTCAGTCATAAATGTGTATTGTCACACACTGTCTGACCCTCCAAAACAGCTTAGAAATTTGTTGGCTTAGGTATGCCTGGGTTTTAAGATTAGAGCTTGACACTTTGTAGCTTTTGCAACACTAAAGATCTCCATGCCTTTCTACATCCCTTTCTCCTTGATTTTCTATACTGCATGAGGATTTAGACCAACACATATACCCAGTTTTCATTTAATTACATATTTACATGCTTTTCCAATTCCAATAGTAATTCTGATGTTTCAACAAATAGCTTCATTTTGCTTTAAACATTTGACAAATTTAATTTATCTATTCAGACCTATAACCTACTATAAATGCAAATTTGACTGAAATATTGATTTTCTACTTGAAGTTCACTACATCATTTTTAAATGTTGAATTAAAACAAACACAAATTTCTGTATTAAAAATTGGATTCCTTAAATATCATAAGCAAGTATTGTTTGATATAATGAAAGGACAGTTTAATTAGATAATACCTCTTTGTCCAAGTATAGATCTTATCAATTTCAATGTGATTTTTTCCCTAAAAATCTTAGACTCCCATGATTACATGGTGTTTTTATATGCTGGTCTCTAATATTTGACCAATGAGAAAAATTTAAACTCTTTATTTTATATATAATGATACTATTAGCTAACTGTCAATCTCTGAAAAATTATAATTAAAATTTTAAATGAGTTAGAGTTGGGGTAATATTAGAACACTCCATTTGTAAAACTTGCTGATATCTGTATGATAATAATGAAACAAACAGATAATGATGTTAAATATTCATTTATTAAAACATTTTTCTATAGTATTAGACATTGCTGCATAATAAAAGTTTATATTCATGCAAACTTTATTGTTACTCTGAAAACATGAAATATTTGCAGCAATCCTAACTCCTGGGTTGCCTATTGAAGTGACCCTGAATGAGCTGGCTCATGGTGATGAAAGTCAACTTCTCTGACCATGATAATCACCATGAGATGCACCAGGGCATAATGACAAGCCCATAGGATTTAGAATCTTATGGATCTTGACGTAGGTTCAAACTCTCTAACATCCTTTGTGAACTTGGCACACTGCTATCCTCTTTGAACTTTGCTTTTCCTATGTTTACAAATGAGAATAAGGATGCCAGATCGTATGTTTATTATAATGTTAAAAATATATTTTACACAAAATACAGTTTCATGCACCCTTTGGCATATTAATTGTTCACTGATTGCCAGTAATAGTAGTAACAGTAATAGTAGCAGCCATAGTAGCAGTAGTAATAGTTGCAGTGGTAGTACCAATGGTTGTAGAGGGAGTGGTAGTGGAAGTAGTAGAAATAATTGTGGTAATGGTATCAATAGTAAGAGTAGTAATGGTAATAGAATTGGTAGCAGCAGTAGCAGAAAGTAATAGTACCAGTAGCAATAATAATAGTAATAAATAAAATTATTAAGAGAGAATGCTTCTATATCTGAAGATATCTCTCTAATTAAGCTTAGACTTCATATCTTCATCATGTGATACTATTAAGCATCCATTTGACTCTGAGAGTGATATTATACTTGGTAAGTAAAGTCCCCATGTTAACTACATAGTTTTATTTCACTTTAGAAACTTTTACTATCCAAGAGCCAATGACTTCTGCCGAAGCCTTATTTTAGTTCTGATTAATTTTTACGACAAACATGAGAACTTATACAATTTTAATGACTTATAAATTCTTGTTTGATGCCGCTTTTCAACCTGGGCAATTTGTCTTAAAAATAAGTGAAAACCAAAATTTATAATTTTGTGTTTTTGTGTCCATCAGTGCCAGATCATACAGAACAATTCCAATGCCTTAAAAATATCTTATGTTTCGGGAGGTCATTCCAGAGGTTCTGCTTATATATGTCTCAGTGGGATCTCATTGACTGCCACAATAAACAGTGCCTCCAGCGGGGGTGCTCCTGAGGGTTCTAGAGACATCTAGACAATAGGCAGGTCAGAAAACCTCAGGAAATTGGTACCGTATTGGTGGGCCTTACCTTGGAATATATGTTCCCCAAAGAAATAGAGTTAGACTCATTTATAATTTCCCTACATATGGCTCAAATAAAAATAACTTTTATTTGAACATACAATTAGCATTATACTCAATTAAATATATGTCCCAGATACTTAAGTCTTCACTCTGTTCATAGGATGGTTGAGCTCTGAATGTTAGCAGAGTTGCAACACTTACTCTCCAATTAATCAAACTCACCCAGGACAACTAACAAAAGGATGATGATGGACAATGCCTATCCCAAAAAACAGAAAGTATCTATAGCTACAAGCAAGACAGTTCCATCCATCTGCCCCATGGGATCTAAGCCCCCTCTCAATTAGAAACAGGGTAGTCATCACCATCCTAATATCCTCAAGATGGAAGGATGAGTAAATAAAAGGAGGAAATGCAACTGTAGACTAAAGTAGACTTATTATTCTAGCTACTGAAGAACTTGTAACATTGATAAAAAGGCAGTGGTCAAAAGAGGTTTTGAGGGGATGGAAAGGGAAGAATAGGTGTAACATGGGGCGTTTTGGGGACATTGGGATTGTTCTGCAAAACACTGTAATGATGGATACGGGCCATTATACATTTTGTCAAAACTGGTAAAAATGTACAGTGCAAAGTGTAGTCTATGATGTAAGCTATTGATCGTGGTTGGTAGCAATGCTTCAATATGTGTTCATCAATTGTAGCAAATGTACCACACTGAGGAAAGATATTGTCAGTGATGAAAAGTGTGGAGGGGGAGGGGGTGGGGTATATTGGAATACCCCTATATTTTCAATGTAACATTTATGTAATCTAAAGCTTCTTTAAAAATAAAATAAAACAATAAATGAAAATCAAACCATAAGAGAAATAAAAGGAAATAAAATAATTACTGGAGACATAGAGAAATAAAAAAAAAACTATAGAATTGGATGACTCTGCTATTCTGTTCTTCCGGTTTGGTGGACAAGGACATGGGCAGGATTTAACACTGGTGTGTGAAAGGTATATCTGCCTAGGAATGGGCCTTATTCAGGCATAATTCAGTCAATGGACTTACTTAGCTGTACTATTTCACCAGAGTATTGTTAGAGTGACTTCAATTACAGAGGAAGACATACTTTATTCAAGGTGCTTCTCTTCACAAGTAACAGAAGACACTCTTAAAAGTCAAAAGTTCATAAGAAGAATTGATAATTAGATATGAGAAACCAAGGCCACACTTCAAAATGAATTGTATATAATTAACTATCTTGACTAAAAACTATGTGAAATCAATTTACCCAAGTATAATATAGCAGGATAAGGCAAAGGTGGTTGTCTGCATAAAAAAAAAAATTATATTTTGTATTGTCATTAGTAAACACTAATTTTTAATTAATAAATTAATCTTGATTATGATTTGTTTTTGACTTATAGCCTAAAGGAGTTAAGACGTCTTCTGTCTTGGTTTTGATTCTCTTTTTTAGTTGTTTTCTTTCTGTGTCTCCAATTATACTCTGTTATCAAATTGACCCTCAATTCAAACTAGTCCATACTATACTGGTCTCCCTTGAATATTAATAATGTATTAGTTATGGAGATTTCTCAGTGTTTCTGTTTTAAAATAGTTCTATATTAAACATCCAAAGTGAAAAATCCTTCTATTTCAGATATGTAAATATAACTGCATAAAGCTATCTATCTCCATGTGCTACTGTACAAATGCATGAAATGCATCATGACCTAGAGGGAATATATTCCCCAATTTGATTGTGATCTGCTAAATTTTGCAAAAAAAACCTTATGGGCTTGCAGTCTAAAGGGCTTTCATAAACTTTCTTAGCATTAGAAGGAAAACAGTTTTTCTTACAAACTGAGTGTACCTTCACATTTCCTTTTGTTACGTAATTATATGCAGACCCTTAACTCAAAAATTTATCAAACTTCATCATACTTGGAGCTATTGGATTTAAGCTCATTGTTGCATGGCCACCACTCATTTCCATTAGCATTCCCAATCTCGGCTTTATTTATTTTTCCATAGCCTTATCGCTTTTAGAAGAATGTATCAATTACCTATTTATTACATTGATTTTTGAATATTTGCCTCTTCCCAATAGAACATAACTCCTCAAGGGAAGGGATTTTGTCTAACTTGTTTATTGATAAATCCCAAGCGGTTAGAACAGAGGATCAATAAATATTTGTTAAATAAATGTGTATCATTTTTGGTAATGTGTTGCACATTGTCAGCTTTACTGCTTTTTAAAGTTTCTATGTTCTGCAAGTGAGATTTGAGGATGTCCCCCAAACCCAGTCCTACAGTCGCTGCCTACAGAAATTTCAGTTTTCTTGGACTGTGGTCCTTCTTGGTAGACAGAGGAACACAAAATGTTTGACAAACATTTTCTAATTAATTCAATACATATTTATCGATCACCTACTATGCTAGTATGTTCTGGAGGGATAAAGATGATCAACAATTATCCTCAATGAACTTACAGCAGGAGAGGTGAATTTAATATATAAGCACACAACTACATTGAAATTCATTCAGTCAACCCATTTTTTGAGTTTCTACTACTTCTCATGTACTATTGCTAGGGATACAGCAGTGAAAAATATTCCCCTCTCTGTTGGAGATAATCTAATTGGGAGCTGGTTTTGTTTCCTAGTAAATGTCATGAAATGGGTTGGGTTAAACAATGGGAATTTATTCGCTCATGGTTTGAAAGCTGGGAAAATTTTCAAATCAAGGCATCACCAAGGTCATGCTTTTTTCCTAAAGACCAATTACTGATGATCCTTGGCTCCTTTGTCACATGAAAGGCACATAGCAGCATTTGATGGTCTCTCCCTTCTTTTCCATGCTTTTTTGATTTCAGCTTCTTGCTTCCCTGGCTTATTCTCTCTCTCTATTTGAATTTCATGCTGCTTATAAAGACTCAAGTAATAGGATTGAGACCCATTCTGACTGAACTGGTTTATACCTTAACTGAAATAACCTTGTCAAAAGGTCCTGCTTACAATGGGTTCACACCCACAGAAGAGGATTATATTTAAGAACATGGTTTCTTGGGGTACATACAGCTTCAGACCTTCACAGGAGCATAGCTATTAAACAAACATACAAGGAAATATGCATATGTGAAATAGTGATGTGTAATGGAGAAAAATATTAAGTTAATGAAAACTAACAGGAAATGCAAGTGATGGGAAGTGGTGGCTATTTTAACTAGGGTAGTTAAGGAAGATCTCATTGATAAGGTGATATGTGAGCAGAGATCTGGAAGGTTTGAGAAGTGGGCCATTTGCTATCTGGAAGAAGAGGATTTCAGGCAAGAAATACAGTAAGTTCAAAGCCCCAGCAACAAGAGTATTGTGAGTATGTTGAAGCATCAGCAAGGAGATCATTGTGACTGAAGCAGAAAGAATAAGGGGAGGGGGAGTGGTAGATGAGTTAAATAATCAGGACCATTGCATGAAGGACCTTGTAGCTCACTGAAAGTTGAATGAGAAATAGAGTAGAGAAATCTCAAGATAACAGAATGATGCCAAACCCAAAATTGTTTTAACTTCTAAAACTATATTTGAGGAAAGAGAAAAACATTGTTGAAGGGAAAGAGCATAGAGCATGTAGAATGAGAGATGCTTGAGATTCAGGAAAAAATATGTGGAAAGAGATATTATCAAAGTATAGGATAGGATTTGGCCTTGAACAGGATCCATTATTCTACAAGCCTGGACAGCAAAGTGTCAGTATGTATATGATTGACTGCAAATTAATATAGAGAGAGGGTGATATGAAATTTAAAAGAATAAAATGGTCTCCTAATGAACTAGGAGGCAGATTTATTCAACTGAGTAATCTGGAAGTTAAGCAGAAGGCTGAAAGAGAGTGTTGCCATCTTGTAATGGGTAAAGTAGATGACAAATTTAGATAACAGAACTGAAGTACAAACTGAGTTTGATTACTATGAATATATAGTTTTTTATCAAAGAAATTATATAGGAAAGCCAATAATAAAAATAAATAACCAGTAATAGAACTTAATCACATAAAAAATCAATAAGGAAAAGAAGTAGAGGCCACTTTTGTTTTCTAACATTTTGCCAAATAATTTTTCAGGCTATCTTTGCAACTGGCATAATATTTTAATAAATGTTGAGTAGGATGCATATATTTTTCTTAAGAATTTTTAGATAAAACATCTCTGAGTCCCAAATATAAAAGATTTGCTCCAGCCTTTCACCATCATCACCATAATCATTATCAAGAATAACCACAGCAACTTTAGTATGTAATGTATGTGACCTTCACAAATGGAGAAGGGAAATTAGAATAAAACGTAGTTCCATCGTAAACATATTTCCAAGGTCTATCGGAAATTCTTTTATCTGGTGTCTAGTCCAAGTAATGATTGTTTTTCTCTGAAGATCCTTTAATCGGGCTTGACTTTTGCTGCAAACATCATTCTGTGTTTTTTTCCAAGTAACTTTCTATAATTATCCTCCAATGAATTAGCAAAACCAAAAGGAATCTATTCTATTTTGTCTTTTAGTTTAATAGGTTCTTCTTTCTTGCTTTTTCTATGAAAGAGGGCTTTTTCCAGGTGCCAAATACACTCAATTTGTGACACACTAATGATTTTGTCATTCTGAAGATATAAAAGGAAAATACCTGAGGTTCCTTTTAATTTTCCTGTCATCCTTCTTGGTGAAAACCTTCAATGTCATAAATTTAGAGTTTATCTCATGGATAATTCTGTTCAGCTTTTTTTTTCTTTGAATTTCTAATTTCTATCTCTACTTTTAATCTGTATGATTCAGAATTTGGCAACACAAAGTGAATAGTATGCCAGGAAAATCATCCCTTTAGACCAATACGATTTTCACAAAATTTTAATGTATAAATTATACATTCTTTCCCAATTAAGAAATCTTGAGCAATGTATATCATAGTAAGTGGTATTAAATGAATTGGCATCCATTAATCATTGACAAAATAAAACATTATGTTCACATTGATACTTCCCTGTTACAAATGGCCATATTGCTATATATAGCTACTGTCTTTGGATGCCCTTAGAACATCAACACATTGCTAAAAATAATTATCCTTGAGTATAATATTCTAACAGCAAAAGCCTAGACATCAGCTAACTTAATGTCATTAGGTTAAAAACAAAAATGGTGATATTAGAACAACTCACTCATTTGTTAATTGTTGATGGACTGTGAAACATTGATGTGGCAAGTCCAACAAAATGCATACCTACAGCCTTATCAAGGTATTGTTAATTATATATTGATCATTTAATTCACTCTAGTATAGGTTATGAATTTCTAATTCTAGCACTGTTCACTAACAAAAATGCCCATTTGCCAGGCATTATTAAAATATTTGATTATTTTATTCCTATGTCCTCTGAATTCTCAAATTCTGTAAAATAATAGTGTTATAACTTTCAGTTGCAACAAACAGTGGCATAGGATTTTTTTCAAAAATCATATTTGAAATGCCACAAAGTTCTCAAAAAGACTCTTAGGTAAAAGAATGTCATCAAGCTTTAATGAGTATTGAGTTATTTCTGGTTGGAACAATCTAGGACATAGCCAAGCTTTAATTGTTTTAATAACTTATACTCTGTAAAACCACAATGTTTTTATATAGTACTTTCATATACATCAACTCATTTTATATCCATGACAACAGCAAAATAGGCTGGCATTTTCAGTCCTGTCTTTGCAAAAGAAAAAAATAATGGCCTTTAGAAAGGGTAAGTAACTTGCTAAAGTGACACAGTAAATGAATATTTGAAACCCAGCTCTCCTAAAAAGATGATGCATCAAATATAATAAATGTAGAATGAGAGTGCAAGTGTCCCTATTCCAGATAAAATGCACATTACATTCTAAGACAATAGTTTTAAGTTTGACATTTACTCAGCCTGTCCCTAAAGTTCACAATGTGTGCTAAACTCTAGGGGATAAAATAGAGTACAACAAACAAGATTCTTATTTTAATGGAATTTGCATTAAAAGAGCCAGATACTACTTAAATAACTACATTATAAAATGTCAACATGATATAAGTATTAAGGAGGAAAGGAAGAGGCTTCCCTGAGAAAGTATAAGAAATACTACTGAGCTTGACGGAGGCAGGTAGGTTGTTGAGGACAATTTGTCCTCAATTCTGTAGTTACCGGGAGGAATGCTCAGGAGCTCAAGCTGAGAAACTGGAATGAAGAGACAGCCAGAGGGGTTGCCGAATCCAGAGCCTCTGTGGGCTTGGCTGTGGAAATGCCTCACAAAGGCGATATAGAAACATTATTTTGGATATTCTAGGGGAACTGGGGGCTACCTTCACATGTGGGGGAGGCCCCAAACTCAAAGGAGCACGGCAGGAAGGCTCTGTCCACCTGGGTGACCCAACAACACACCATACTCTGCTAAGCTTGAGGACGAATTCTTGTTCAGCTTAACTAAAAGCTTTGACACAAACCGGCTCTCCCCATCCTACCTCCTGTGCCCCCAGTCTCCTAAGCAAACGCTGCTTTTTGCTCCTGAATGGTGGAATGCTGCCACACCTCCTCCCTCCTGCTGCCTGGAGGCTTTGGGAATCTCTCTAGTGCTTCTTGGGGCATGGTAAGGAGGCGCTGAATGGGTCAGTGGTCTGAGCACAGCTGCTAGAACTCGTAATTTCATTGTTCAAACTAACGCTTGTACCTTTTTCTTTCTTTTTTTTTCCTTCAAGAAAATAGTTTCATTTTAATATAACACTGCCTTTAAAAAAAGTTTAATAACTTGCTCAGTAAGTGGTGGAGCTGGAATTTTAAATCAGGCACACAGATTCAAAATCTATCTTTTTAAGCACTATATACACTACATTTGTGCAGTAACTGCATTTTCAGAATAATTTATTCCCATTGCCAATTTCTGATATCAGTTGCAAAGTTAGATAAGCACTGTTCTTCCAATAAAACAGGGTGTTGTATTCAAAAAGACTGTACTGATGTCAACATAGAAAGTAGACTTACCCTAGTGCTATTTTAGGCCTAATGAACCTGAGAGAACAAATACCACTTTTTAAACAGCAAAGGTAAGCTTTATACAAATTGAATTTGTTGGTGCCATTTAGTCTATATCAAGCCATTCAATTTGAGTCACTTTAGTTCAAGTTCCTTTGACATAAATTATAGTGAATGCAAATCTTCAATTACAGCCTCACATTATAGTTATAATTTCAAATTACGTTTTCTAAGCATAAGACAATATTCTGCAGATATCTTGTTAAATTATGCAATACGTCTAGTAATGTATCTGCACATTCTGTTGGTGGCATTGTACCAATAATCAACAAGCAAGGGACTCCCTGTTTATTTGCTCCTTGATAAATTATCTGTAATGACCTATAAATAAAACTTGTAAAATCCAAGGTTGAAAAATTTGACATATTAATTTAGAATCACGATTTTTAAAACTATTTTCTGGGGTATTCTCCCATCTCCTCCTCCTCACCCCATCCTAGTCCCTATCCCTATCTTTTTGTACCGTCTCTTTTTCTCTTCCTCCTTCTTCTTCCCCTTCTTCTTCTCCTCCTCCTTATTTCCCTTTTTCTTTAGAGAGATTTTTAAACTTCAGTTAAAAAAAAAAGAAAGAAAGAAACTTTCAGCATTACCAATCACTCATCCTCTTGAAAGTGGCAATATCCTATTTTACTTTTTTGCCAAAAATAAATGTTATATTCCCAGAAGAAGCTGTATTGGGCAAAGAAGCAATATGTGACTATGGATCATGATCACAGGAGCTATGAATTTATCTCTGGGAATAAAAAAGTAGCCTTTACCTGATTTTTTTCCAATGCAAAATTCTAAGGTTTTAAGAAATTCTTACAACTTTTTAAACAGAGAATTATTTTTTAAAAGCTTCTCTTAAAATAAATTTTGAAAATTATAAGAATATAGTTCTTGATTTATATGCTATTAGGTGCTAAATGCTTTGTCAAACTGTTTACATATATTGTTTTACTAAATCCTCAGAATATATTACTATCCTCAATTTTACAAATGAAACAATTGAAGCCCCAAAAAAGGTTAATTATCTAGTGCACAGATGGAGAGCAACGGAGCCAGAAATCAAATCAGTGTCCTGAATTCTCCCAGGTCATTACTTATAACAAAAATACCATAAGATCAAAGAGTCAAAAATTCACCATGTGTACTCAGTGCTAAATTGGATATTTTTACACTTTAACAATTTTGAAAGGTTTTAGAATTTTTGAAATTAAGATGTATTTTATAATTGATTTCAAAAGGAATATTACAGTCACCAATTTTAGGGGATTGCTGTTCCTTTCAAGTGATTGCCTATCCAAGAACTTGGCACTGTATCACTTGTTCAATTTAATTGGATTATTTGTACTAACAGAATTATGTAAGATTATAACTTAGCTTGTGGATCCTTAACCACTAATTAAAATGTCTTTTGAAAGATTACATTAGGATGCAGTGCTTAAGTAAGAAGTTACTGGTTACACAGAAGATTGCCTGCCATGACTTCTGGCAAAGTAATTAACGGCAACAGAAAATTTTAAAAACCTGAACAGATTATAGAATATTCAAATCTCAGAGGGATTCTTATGACTGACTCATACATCAGGAGCACTATGCATTGACTATCTATCTGCCAAAACTTGATTTCTAAGGGAAGCTGCTGTCTTGCAGGGTAGCTAACTCCGTTAATGAAAATAAAATAAAAGTATAAATTTACCATATAAGATGGTAAATTTTTTAACATGACTTGAAAGTATAATCTACTCTTGTGGGTTACGCAGAGAAGGATATGAGCATCTCATTAGGGGACAATTAATTAAACAGATCATTAATGAACGGTATAGTATGGATAGGCTCTAAAGAGGCAAAGAGAGTAAGAATTGTAAACCAAGTGAATGAAGCAAGAGCAAAAGGGAAGAAGCAGGAATCAGTGTGGAAAGCTGAAAAACCAAAGCAGGTAAATGTTTAAACAAATAACTTGAAAGCCAAGAAGCCCTCCTTGAAGTTTAACTGCAGTGATCTTAAGTTTGCTTCAGATTTCTGTTAGATTTTTTGAATTTGAGAAAAAATAATAATATAAAACTTAATTTTTTACTACTTTAGATCCATAGAAATTTGTCATTTACATGAATGACTTTAAGAACTCAATAATCTTCATAATCCCACTAAATTTAAAATGCTCAGAGCTTCATGTTTCTTCCTTTGGCTTAAACCAGTGATCTGGGGAAAGAACATAAATAGTAAAGCTAAAGATGTTATCTTTTTCTAAGTCTCTTGTACTTCCATAAGAATGAGTATTTTACAAAATAGTCTTGGTATATGGTGGAGGATCACAAAATTTAGTGATTTTTTAGGTACCGAACAGATACATGAATGAGTATAATGGGTAGATAGTAGACAAGAGGAAATAATGAGGACTATGTTGAACTGGCTAAGTAAAAAGAGTAGAAACTCTCAGCATGATATAATTTTTGCTAAATCTGAGAATGAGGCACAGTGATAATAGGTTTTTGTTTTATTCTTTGTTTGTTTGCTCTCCAACTCCACTACCTAAAAGAAATCAGAAATCTTTTTGTTAACTATTCTGATGTTCAATTGTTGGCAGATTTAAAAAAAAAATAAAGAAAAGAAACATGGTCGACACACCTGCCCAGCCAAATATGAACCTCCTGCCGTTTAGCCACAGATAGCATAGAATTTGGAGGCAAAATTAGACAGTTAATGGGTATTAGGGAGGCAAAAGAGATGTGAGCATATTAAAAGATAAAGCTGGGAAACTTTGCACTAAAAAAATTCTGGGGAAACGGACTTTGGCCCAGTGGTTAGGGCGTCCGTCTACCACATGGGAGGTCCGCGGTTCAAACCCCGGGCCTCCTTGACCCGTGTGGAGCTGGCCCACGTGCAGTGCTGATGCGCGCAAGGAGTGCCGTGCCAAGCAAGGGTGTCCCCCCCGTGGGGGAGCCCCACGCGCAAGGAGTACGCCCCATAAGGAGAGCCGCCCAGCGTGAAAGAAAGTGCAGCCTGCCCAGGAATGGCGCCGCCCACACTTCCCGTGCCGCTGACGACAACAGAAGCGGACAAAGAAACAAGACGCAGCAAATAGACACCGAGAACAGACAACCAGGGGAGGGGGGGAAATTAAATAAATAAATAAATCTTTAAAAAAAAAAAATTCTGATAACCTCACACCTTGGATTAGGGTTTTCGGTGTTTTAGGGCTTGGAGGAGGATTGTGTCAATGTTTGCAGGAGCAGAGAAAGAAAGGAAGGAAAAAGCAGAACCTAGTTAGAGCTTATAGAGTTCAGGGTCAAGTCTTTGGTAGGGGGATGATGGGAGAGTCTTTACATTCTTAAGAAAAAGTCTGAGAAGGCAATGAGTGAAAAATGTTGTCATGGTGTCTAGAACAAAGAAAGTGAAGAACATGAATCATCTTCAGTATTAAACTTCCTCAATTTTTTCAAACCCAAAGCTTAGAAAGTTCTTCTGAACTGTAAGTAAAATTATGTGAGACAGACGGTTAAGTAAAGAAACATGTCAACTAACTACATTAAATTGAGCAGGACTGGCTGCCTGCCTTTGAGGATAGTAAATCATGAATCCCACTTAATTCTGTCTTTCCCTCAGAGAAAACCACATTTCATTCTGTTCTATTGTGAGTAATTTTAGCCTCTTCAAGAAGACCCTGTCTCCAACGTGTCCTAGTGCCCCTGACACACCTTCGAAAATAGGCAACAAATATCAATTCCATGTGACTCTGATTCCTCTGATTACCTTGAATTGCATTCAGAATCACTTAATTAATATTATTTCAAACAGTAGCTAAAGAGCATGTCACATTAGTAACTTTTCAATATAAGTTGGTTCAGACACTGGGATTACAGACACTGGAAATGTGTCTAATGCTTGGAAAGCTAAAATAAACATCCTCTATTCCAGTTTTCTCTCCTAAAATGAAAAGTGTTGATTATAAAAGTAATGCTTATTCATTTTAAAGTATTAAAATTACAACTAACTATATGAAGTAGTAAATGAGTGTCCCCCTTGCAGATTTCTGCCACTCCAATCTTCACCTAAATGACCGCTAACACCTTGCTATATCTCCCTCCAGGATGTACTTTTTTCTCTTCATATATATTCCATTTATATAGCAGATAGATATGTCAGAAAACTTGATAGAATGATAGGTAGATGTTTGTAAACTAAAATTATATCATATGTTATTCTTATCATTTACTTCAATAACATTGGCATAAGCATTCCCTTCTAATTTTTAAGGTCTGTATAGTATTCTATTATGTGGATGTTCCATTACTGATTTAACTAATCTAATGACAGACAAATGTCAAAACAGGAAATGAAAAGAAGGAACTTTGAGATATAACTGAGTTTAGACCTCCATTTTAAAAGGAGAGCTATATTTTTAAAGCATTTGTTTTTAAGATTATTTCTGTACTCTCAATTGAATGGTTTTCTATATGGTGAGTGCCTTGAAAGGCATCAGTGTTCTCTAGTGCAGATTATTTGGCATTGAAGTCTGATTTCCTTGGTATAAATTAATGAGCCTATTTGTTCAATTATTCTTCATTATTAATGTTATAAAATCCAACTAGAGTCTATATAAATTATGAATCAATGAATGAATAGTTTGATCACAGATAAAAAGGAAATTGCTAATAATACTGTGTTTCCTTGCTGAAAAGTAATTTATGAAAAAATAATGGCTGGCCTCCAACTATTATAGTGGGAAAACAGATAAGTAACTGGATAATTATAATCTTAAAATTAACTCTATTAATTGTCTATGGGAATTTAAGGTATTTCTTGTTTTGGAAATAAATAGCACAGTGTTACTTGATTTTCATTAATTGTAATTAGAGCTTATTACTCTTTTAACTGAAATTCAAAACTGTTTAAAAAATAACAAAGCTCATTTGCCCTCTCAACTGCTGTCAGAGTGGATTGCTTAGCTCAATACTTTGCATTTGTAAGTGTTGCATTAATCTTGCTTGATTTGTAACATCTGTAATTGACCACCATAAAGGGAAGGAGAGTAAAAGAAATAAAACAACTTTCTTAAAATATACTTGGGTTAGCATTCAATATCTATGGAACTTTTAAAAAAATATCTTCAAAGTTAATTGACCAAGGAGAAATGGACAGCACCTACAGAGGAAAAAAATTCTATCAGCCATGTTTCAAAACAATTTTACAAATGAAGCTCAAATACAAATTTAAATCAGGGTAAACCAATTATATTACAAAAATTGTATGACCTATTTCAGATGATCTGAAATATTTTTAAAAATTTTCCCTGAGAAGCAATTATATTTGCCATAAAGCTTTTCAATTATTTATTTAACGATCCTTTTCCATAGCATTTGTGACATTACTATTATTCTTATCTTAAAGAGAAAAGCAGCTTAGGAATCGAAAACAAAGATATGAACAAAACATATGCAGAGGAAAGAGAATCTGCTGATTATTAAAGTATAAGGTATAAGGGAGAAAAACTGAACTTTCACCTGTTAATTCAAATGTAGTTTCAGTAGTCTCTCTGGTAGAGAGGCAGCTATGGTCAATGAATTGAGTTCTGGACTGAAAAATCAGAGACCACTTCGAATTACCTAACATCTCTGAGTCTCAGTTTCTTCTTAAAATTTAAAGGAACTTGAAAAGAATGTCTAACTATAAAAAGCATTGATTCAGAAATAAATTTGAAAATGACTTTTAAATTATGAAATGCTATGTAATTTGTAAACAATATACAAACATTCCAACTATTTTACAGTCTCAGTATTCTCATCTTCTTCCTTAAACATGCCTCCAATCTTAATTATATGACACTATTCTAATGATTATATGAGGATCATTATTTTACTCATTTATTTCCATACACTATCAGCCATGATCATTTCATTCTGCTTTCATTCATTCCTTCATTCATTCAATAATAAAAAATATAGAGTGCCTGTAGACACTGGGCTAAATCTTTGTTACACAAAGGTGAAACTCACAGTCCAAAAAGAGGAGTAATGCATCGAATAAAACCTACATAAACATTTCAATGATGGATAAAAAGAGGGAACTATGCAATACTTACACTTAAGCAAGACATTATAGACCCTCTCTACATCCTTTGGAGATTTCTGTGAAACGAGGGTGGTAATAAACTCAGAGTTGGGAGAATTTATTGTAACAATAATTTACTCCCCTTTAGTTTCTGAATGACCTGGCAAAACGAAGAGGGGAATTACAAAGGAAGACAGAAGTTGCAAAGAAGTAGGAAGAGAAAACAACTTTCAGAAACATACTGTGGAAGGCATTCTTCTTAATTACTCTCTCTCAGTCTCTTTTTCTTTTAATGGGCTGCTAAGAAGATTATCCTTTGGTTAAAAATATGAAATTAACAGAGAACTCTTAGTAATGTTTCCAGAGGAAGATGGACAGGTGTTAACCCAAATACAATGAAGCTTTTGATTCCTGGCCAGTTCTAACCAGGTTTGGAATCAGCATTCTAATAGAAACGAAACTGATGGAAACAGAAATATGTTATTAACTATCTACCTCATACATTCTCTGTTCAAACTTTATCTGATGCATATGCCAATTGCCATAAAAGATATATTAGTCTGGTATTTTTTCCAAATATATATTTATCCAATACATGTTTATATTATATATATATATATATATATATATATATATATATATATATATATATACACACACACATAATCTGAAGTTCTTTCTCAAGAAGCATTTTAGGAAACTTAAACCATTTGTTAGCTCTCTTTATAGTGAAACAGTACACATTTTACTTATTGCACATAAAAAGTAAACCAGTTTGGAAAAGGGTTCCAATTTTCCCAATATGACAAGTCATAAAAGGAAGTTATGTGAAAAGGATGGAATTCTATTTCATGTATCCTTCATTTAACCTTATGGTTATAGGCTGAACCAACATTTATACTTAGCAAATCACTGATTATTTTACTGACTGTTCTTTTTATCTGATAAGCAAATTAATGTAAGTCACTATGTGTATATGAGAAGTCATATTAGAACTGAATATTTCATTCTCTTTAACAACACATTTGTAATTTTGTCCTTAAAGATTAAAAATTATGCTTCTAAAATCCACAGTTATGTTTGGTGACTGCACCATTCCTCACTAAATAATTGACAGCTGTTCAGTCTAGAGCAACCAGACAGAAAATCAGCAAGGATAGAGAAGTCAACAACACTATCAACCAACAAGATCTAATTGACAGTTGTGGAACAACCCACCCTCTAACAGGAGAAAAAAAAAATTCTTTTCAAGTGTCAACTGAACAGTTACCTACTTAGACCACATAGTGCGCCATGAATACAAGTCTCCACAAATTTAAAAAGACTAAAATCCTACAGAGTATGTTCTTTGATCTCAATGGAATCTAACTATAAAGCAATTAAAGAAAGATAATAGGAAACTCTCTAAACACCTGGAAAATAAACAACACACTTCTTAGTAATGCAAATAGAATGTCTCAAAGGAAATTTTAAAAATATTGAATTAAAAAGAAAATACAACATATCAAAATGTGTAGAATACACCTAAAACGGTGATGAGAGAGAAATTTATAGCACTAAATGCAAACATTAAAAAACAGAAAAAGTCTTAAATCAACAATTTAAGCTACTACCTCAGGAAATTAAGAAAAACAAAGTTCAAAAGAAACACAAAGCAAAAAGAAGGAGGCAATAATAGCTATGTCTTCAAAAACCATGAAAATAGACAGAAATATCCTAAAGAAAATATTAGCAAATAGACTTCAGATGTACAGAAAAATAATTATACACCATGACCAAAGGGCTTTTTTTCCCATAGCTGATTCAATATTTGAAAATCTATTTAATCCACTATATTAATGAACTAAGAAGAAAACACGTGTGTCCACATATTTGATGCAGAAAAAGTATATGATAAATTCAACATCCATTTAAGATAAAAATTCTCAGAAAAAATAGGACTAGAAAAGAACATTTTCAATTAGATAAAGAATATCGACAAAGAGCTTACAGGTAATATTATACTTCATTAATTAAAGATTGAATGTTTTCTTCCTAATACTGGGAACAAGGTTCTCAACATTCTTTATCCACACAGTGCTGGAAGTCTGATCCATTGCAATAAGGCAAAAAAAAAAAAAAAAAAAAAGATAAAAGGATGTAGATATAAAGAAGAAATAAAACTGAATATTTGGAGATGACATGATTGGCAGGAATATACCAAGGAATCTATAAAATATTCCTAAAACTAATAGGTGAGTTCAGCAATGTCACAGGATATAAGATAAACATACAAAAATCAATTGTACCTCTCCATATTACCAATGAACATGGGGCTACAAAAATTAAAAACACAATACCATTAATTTCTCACACACAAAAAGAATATTTCAGATTGAGCCAGCAAGATGGCGGCATAGTAAGGAGCTCCTAGAGTCAGCTCCTGCTACAGAGCAGTTAGTAAATACCCAGAGCTATCTGAAGCTAGCAGAAGTATGTGTTTGGGGGCTTCAGGAGGCCAGAAGAACATCGTGCAACATACTTGAAGGAATGGAAGGAGGACACTAGCTTATCTGCAGAGAAGATTCTTAAGTAGAGCACCCCACACCACAAATGCTGGTGCCCAACGGAGGCCCAAGCCGCCTCAGGAGCTGTTCTGTGGCTGGAATTGAAAGCCTCACTTCCCAAAAACGGGAGAGGAAGAGATAGTTGGGCACCAACTTCAGCTACTGATGAGTAAATTCAGTGGGCTAAAGTATAATCCTAAGAACAGCCAAAGTTTGAGCCTCTCCAAGTCAGAAAGAGACTGGTAGCCACCATCTTAACATCACGCCTGGCATGAGGGGAAGCAGGGAGGACTGAAAATCACAGTGTTGTTGGAGACCAGCTTCTTTCCATCCACATCTGACTGCAGCTCTAGCCTAGGCTCCTGCACCACCTCCAACAGGGAGGATGCTGAGGGGACCAGTGCTAGCCACTCTGGGAAACTATCAGCCAAGCCATGGAGGTTGGTGATTATCTTACTTTGGCAGTGCAAGCTGCCCCAGGAGCTATTCTGTAATTGAAATTGGAAGCTCCATTTCTCAAAAACAGGGGAGGAGGTGACTGTTGGCTACCCATTTTGGCTACTGATTAGTAGACTCGGCTGACTAAGGTATAACCCTGGGAGGAGCTGGGATGTGAATTTGTCCAAGATGGAAAGAGGCCAGTGACTGCCACTTTGACTCCACCCCCAGCATGAGGGGAAGCCAGGCCAACTGAAAACCACAGTGATGGTAGGAACCGTTTTCTTTCACCCAGGTAGGCATGCAGCCCTAGACTAGGCCCCACCTCTGGCAGGGAGGAGGCTGGCAGGCCCTGCACCAGCCTGTCCAGGTAACTACAGTTACCTTTGACTGGCACAGACTGAATAATCAGAAGTCTATCAAGACAACTGCTGTCATCTTGGACCTGCACTGCATAGATTGCTGCTCACCCCTGCCTGGGGAGAAAGGGGCATGACGCTTCATCATCTCTCTGGGCAACTACAGTCTAAGCTTGCATGACTTGGATTATTCCACACAGCTGTGACTTTGTCACTACCCCGGCTAAGGAAGAAGTTGGGAGAGGCTTCATTGGTCCCTGGAGCAAAGAGGGCAGCTTGAGCCTCCACACCTTATAACACCAATTGTATTCTAGGCTCCTACTGCACAACCAGCAAGGGAGAAAGGGCAGGAAGTCCTAAACTAAAGAGAAAAACTGCAGCTAGAATAAATATAGTAAGCCAGATGCCAAGACACCAACAAAAAATTACAATCCACACCAAGAAACAGGAAGCTATGGCACAATTAAAGGAAGACAATAAGCCTCCAGATGACATAAAGGAGTTGAGACAACTAATTATAGATGTTCAAACAAATTTCCTTAATAAATTCAATGAGATGGCCAAGGAGATTAAGGATATTAAGAAGACACTGGATGAGCACAAAGAAGAATTTGAAACCATACATGGAAAATAGCTGATCTTATGGGAATGAAAGGCACAATAAATGAAATTTAAAAAACATTGGAATCATATAATAACAGATTTGAAGAGGCAGAAGAAAGGATTGATGAACTTGAAGAAATGGCTTCTGAAAGTGAACATACAAAAGAACAGATGAAGAAAAGAATAAAAAAATTGAATAAGGTCTCAGGGAACTAAATGACAGTAAAAGGAATGCAAACATACATGTCATGGGTGTTCCAGAAGGAGAAGAGAAAGGAAAAGAGGCACAAAGAATATCTGAAGAAATAAGGGTAGAAAATTTCCCAACCCTATTGAAGGACATAGATATCCATGTCCAAGAAGTACAACATACTCCCACCCAAAAAAATCCAAATAGACCAACTCAGAGACACATCCTCCTCAGAATGTCAAATGCCAAAGACAAAGAGAGAATTTTGAGAGCAGCAAGAGAAAAGCAATGCATAACATATAAAGGATACCCAATAAGATTAAGTGCTGATTTCTCACCAGAAACCATGGAGGCAAGAAGACAGTGGTCTGATATATGTAAGATACTATGAGAGACAACTTCCAGCCAAGACTCTTATATCTGGCAAGACTGTCTTTCAAAAATGAGGGCAAGATTAGAATATTCACAGATAAACAGAAACTGAGAGAATTTCTAAGCAAGAGACCAGATTTTCAGAAATTCTAAAGGGTGTGCTAGAGCCTGTAAAGAAAAGACAAGAGAGAGAGGACTAGAAGAGAGTCTAGAAATGAAGATTTTATCAATAAAAGTAACTAAAATTGTCAAGAGAGTCATGCAAATAAGATATGATAGATAAAACTCCAATAGTCAGATGTACAGCACTTGTATTCAGAAAACTGCAATTCAATGTTAAAAAAAAAATCAAAAAAGCCCTAAATAACTGGAAGAGCATTCCATACTCATGGATTGGAAGACTAAACATAATTAAGATGTCAATTTTACTCAAATTGATATACAGATTCAATGCAATCCTGATTAAAATTCCACCAGCACTTTTTAAATTGAAAACATTATTATTACACTTATTTGGAAGGGTAAGGGGAATAGCCGGAAACATCACAAAAAGGAAAAGCAAACCCTCATCTCCAAATTTTAAATCATATTACCTAGCTATAGTGGTAAATACAGCATAGTACTCGCATAAAGACGTATACATAGACCAATGGAACCAAATTGATGGTTCAGGAACAGACCCTCACATGTATGGTCAAGTGAGTTTTGACTAGCCAGTGCAACCCACACAGCTTGGGTAGAGCAGTCCATTCAAGAAATAGTGCTGAAAGAACTGGATATCCATAGCCAAAAGAAAGAAAAAGGACCCCTATCTCACACCTTATCCAAAAATTAACTCAAAATGGATTAAAACTTAAAAATAAAAGCAAAAACCATAAAACTTCTAGAAGTGTTCTGGGAAAATATCTTCAAGAACTGGTGATAGGTGGTGGATTCTTAAAGGAGATAGGAGGACTGACACAGACTACTGATGTTTAATGTATGTAGAAGTTTTAATTAGCTTTACTGTAAAAGTGTGGAGATGTATAGAGTGGATCATAACAAAAAGTGAGTTATAGCTAGTTTATAAATGGGGATGTGGCTGAAAATGGTAACCTATTGCCTATTGAAAATGCCTATTGACAGAATGTTAAAGAATAATCTAGGAACTGAATAGCACAATAAACCAAGAGGTGGATGAGAATTGTGGTTGATAGAACTGATGCAAGGGTGTCCTTTGTGAACTAGAGCAAATGTACATCACTACTGCGGGGTCTGGAGAATGTGGAGAAGTATGGGAAAAATATAACTGAAGTGACCTATGGACTGTGGTTAGCAGCAACAATATAATATTTTTGCATCCATGCCAAAGATGTACTGTGTTGATAATGAGGCAGTATGGAAAATGTGAGTCAAATGTATACCATGGATGTGGTAACAATCATATGTTATTAATTTATCTATAACAAATGTTCCACCACCATGTGGTATGTTGTAAGAGGGGTGTTGTATGGGAATTCTACACATGTGGATGATTGTTGTATAAGTTTACAACTTCTGTTATAAAAAATACATTTAAAAAATAATAATAGGGTGGTAAGATAAGGACTATAATTAGTAGAAAGAGCTTGACAATATTCTTTCCTAATTTGTAACAAACCTCTCATTACAATGCAAGGTGTTCGTGGAGGGTTGATGTAAGGGATCCCTGTATGAAGTTATGCATGTTTGTTTTGTAAGTTCACAACTTTTACTATACACTTATTTGTTTACATATATTCATATATAAATAATATAAAGATAATAATATTAGGGTGGGTTGGGGGAAAATACTTTGGTTAGTAGTAATATTTTGACAATGCTCTTTAATCATTAGTTAAAAAAGGTTTAACAACAATGCAAGGTATTGGTGGTAGGGTGAGTTATGAGAGTTCCGTATGATGTTATATATGTTTGTTTTGTAAATTCACAACTATTACTATACACTTATTGTTTATGTATGTTTATGTATGAGTGATATACTTCAATAAATTAATTTAAAAATGAAAAAAGAATACTTCAGTGAAAGTAAGTCAACAAATATATACAGTATCAATTTACCGAAGCACTGTGCAATATTGATGAAAGAAATTTTAAACATCTAAATATAGGAAGAGACATGCCATGTTCATGAATTTGAAGAGTCAACATTGTATAGATGTAAATTCTCCTCAAATTCATATAAAGGTTGAATTCAATTTTTATCAAAGCCCCCTAAATTTTTTGCATATATAAATATGATTATTCTAAAATTTATAGGGAAAGACAGAGAACTAACATAACTAAATAATTTTGAAAAGATATGACCTAAGAGGAATCAGTCTACTTGATTTCAAGCCTCATTTTGTAGATACAGTAATCATGACTGTGTAATGTTGGTGGAGGAATAGACACATAGATCAATGGGAAAACTGAGAAACTATAAATAGACTCATCCAAATATGCCAAACTAATTTATAGTAGAAACACAAAAGAAATTCAATGGAGGAACCTTTTCAACATTTATACATCCATAGGCAAAACAAGTTTCATCCCTTATATATGAATTAACTCAAAATGAATCACAGACCTGGATGTCATCAACATGGTGATGCAAGACATCTGCTGGATAAGTCTTCCCTTAGAATGAGCTAATAAAAGGAGAAATACCACTTGCTTAGTACCCAGGAGCATGAAAGTGACTAAAGAAGGGCTCCATAAAAGTTGAATAAGGAAAAGAAGAATAATTTCCAAGATCAGGTGGGAAATTTCTGTCCCAGACCTTATCAAAACCTCCAAACAAAGAACAACCCAGGGCCAAATGGCTTCACAGGTGAATTCTACCAATCATACCAAGAAGAATTAATACCAATACTGCTTATATTCTTCCAAAACTTTGAACATATCAGACTACTCTATAACTCACTGAAGCCAACATCACCTTAATACTAAAGCCAGGCAAAGATACTACAAGAAAAGAAAATTACAGACCAATTTCTTTTATGAATAAAGGTGTAAAAATCCTCAACAAGATGCATGCGAGTTGTGTCTCTTTTAATAGTTCATTAATAGAATTATATACCTTGATCAAGTAGATTTTATCCCAGATATGTAAGGGTAGTTCAACACAAGAAAATAAATTAATATAATATAGCACATTAACAAAATGAAGAGAAAAAGTTACATGGTCATCTCAACTGACACAAGAAAGGCAGCTGACAAAATCCAGCATCCTTTCTTGATAAAAACCCTTAGAAAAATAACAATTGAAGGAAACTTGATTCACATGATGAAGAGCATCAATGAAAACCTCACAGTTAACATCATATTCTATGGTAAAAGACTGAAAGCTTTACATCTAAGATCTGAACCAAAACAAGGATGCCCACTGTTAACCACTGTTATTCAACATTATACTGTAAATTCTAGCCAGAGCAGTTAGGCAAGGAAAGGAAGTAAAAGTCATCCAAATTGGAAAGTAAGAATTAAAATTTTCACTATTTGTAGATGACATGATCCTATATAAAGAAAATTCCAAAATACCTACAAAAAAGTTACCATAGCTATTAAACAAATTCAGCAATTGTTGAAACAAATTCAACATGCAAAAATCAGTACTGTTTCTACACACTAGTAATGCGCAATCTGAGGAGGAAATCAAGAAAAAGTTCCAATTATAATAGCAACTAAAAGAATCAAATATCTAATATCAATAATGTAAAAGACTTGTACACAAAAAACTACAACACATTACTAAAATAAATCAAAGAAGTTCTAAATAAATGAAGGACATCACCTTTCACAGATTGGAAGAGAAAGTACAAAGATGTTAATAGTACCCAAAATGATTACAGAGGCACATCAAAATTTTACTGAAGGGAAAAGCCAATTATCAAATTTATTTGGAAGTGTCAGGGCCCTGACACTTTGAAACAGAAGAATGAAGCAGGAGGACTCACACTTCCTGACTTTAAAGCTTCTTATAAGGCTGTTGGGTTCAAAACAATACGTTACTGGTACAAGGAGAGAGCTATCTACTGATCTAATTGCCCTGAGTGTTCAGAAATAGACTCACTCAACGGCCAGTTGATTTTTGACAAGACTGCCAAGAACCCTCAATTGGTAAAGAATAGTCTTTTCAACAAACGGTTCTTTGAAAATTGGATATCCATATGCAGAAGAAAGAAGGGGCCTTATCTCATACTATATACACAAATTAACTCAAAATGGATCAAATATTGAAATATAATAACCAAGACTATAAAACTCCCAGAAAAAAAATTCAGGAAAGTATCTTCAGGAACTTGTTTTAGGCAATGGTTTCTTAGGCTTTACACACAAAGCACAAGCAAGAAAAGAAAAAATAGATAAATGAAACTTCCTCAAAATTAAAAGCTTTTGTGCCTCAAGGGACTTTATCCTGAAGGTGAAAGAATAACCTACTCAATAGGAGAAAATATTTGGAAACCACATATCCAGTAAGGATTTACTATCCAGAACATATAAAAAATCCTACAACTCAGCTCAATAAAAGACTAGCAACCCAATCAAAAAATAGACAAAAGACTTGAATAGACATTTTCCCAAATAGAATATTTAAAAAGCACATGAAAAAATGCTGAACATCACCAGTTATTAGAGTAATGCAAATCAAAACCACAATGAAATACTATTTCCTACTCACTAGTACTATTACTACCAAAAAAAAAAAAGAAACCAAAACAGAAAATTACAACTCTTGGAGAGGATGTGGAGAAATACGAATACTCATTCATTGCTGGTGGGACTGTAAAATGGTGCAGCCCCTGTGGAAGATTGTTTGGCAGTTCCTCAGAGACCTAAGTATAGAAATACCATATAATCCATCCATCCCTTTACTAGGTATAATACCCAAAAGAATTGAAAGCAGGAAATGAGACAGATATTCGCACACTGATGCTCAAAGGGGCATGATTTACAATTGCCAACAAATGGAAGCAACCCAAGGGTCTATCAATTAATGGATGGATAAACAAAATGTGGTATGCACATATTTAGAATATTATTCAACCATAATAAGGAACAAAGTCCTGATATATGTGACAACAGAGATGCACTTTGAAGACATTGTGCTGAGTAAAATAAGCCAGACACAAAAGCACAAATATTGTATGATCTCACTGATAAGAACTAATTAGAATAAGAAATTCATAGAGGTAGAATCTAGGAAATACGTTACTAGAGTCAGGGTTAGGGGTAGAGAATGGGGAGATAATGCTTAATTTGTTCAGAATTTTTATTTGGGCTGATTATTAAATTTTGGACATGGATGGTAGTAATGGTAGCACATTATTGTTGAGTGTAATTAGCAGTCCTGAATTATAGATGTGAAAGTGATTAAAAGGAGAAATTTTAAGTTATATATATATGTTACTAGACAAAAAATTGAAAGGTAAAACATAGGACTGTATAACACAGTGAACCCTATTGCAAAAGATGGACTATAGTTAAAAGTACAAAAATAAAAATGGTCTTTCATGGATTATAACAAAAGTACCATACTAATAAAAGGTGTTAATAATAGGGGTATATTGGAAAAATAATATACCTAGTGAAAACTAAAAATAATAGATCATAGACTTAAAAGTAAAATATAAAATTATAAAACCTAAAGGAATATATAACAGTAAATATTTGGAATTGAGTTCTAGGAAAATATTTCTTAGACACCAAAGCATGGTCCATGAAAGGAAAAGTTGCTAACTTAGATTTATTCAAAATTAAAACCTTTTTCTCTGTGAAAGACCCTGTTTGGGGGTGAAAAAATAAGCTATAGATTGGAAGAAAATATTTGCAAACCACATATCCAACGAAGATTTAGCTTTGAGACTAAAGAATTCTCAAAACTAAGTTGTAAGAAATCAAACAATCTAATTGGGATATAGGCAAAGACATGAAGAGACATTTCACTGAAAAAGACATAGACGGCATGTAAGCACATGAAAAAGTATACAATATTATTAATGATTAGGACAATGCAAATTAAACCACATTGAGTTATTTTACTCATGTATCACAATGACTAAAATAAAAAATAGGGACAATAGAATACTGAGAAAATAGATCGTTCATTTACACATTGCTGGTAAGAATATAAAATGATAAAAAAAAAAAACTGGAAAACTCTAGTCTCTTAAAAATGAAATATACAACTATCCTATCATCTAGCAATTGCACTACTGGACAACTTAACCCAGAAAAATTAAAGCTTATATTCACACAAAAACTTATACAGAAATGTTTGTAGCAACTTTACTCATAATAGTTACAAACTGGAAACAATTCAGGTATCCTTCAATAGGTGAACTGTTAAATTGTGGTACATGCATGCCTCTGAATACTATTCTGCAATAAAAGAATGAAATACATGTAACAACCTGGATGAACCTCCAGTGAATTATGCTGAAGTAAAAGCACCAATCCCAAACAATTATATACTACATGGTTCCATTTCTTTAACATTCTTGATATGAAAAAAATTATAGAAATGGAGAACAGATTACTGGTTATGAGGTTTAGGAAAAGATAGGGTGGGAGGAAAGTGAGTACATCTATAAAAGAACAGCATAAGGGATCCTTGTGTTGATGGAAATATTCTGCTCTGTGACCAATGTCAATATCTGAGTGGTGATGTTTTTCTGCAGTTTCGTAAGATGCAAACACTGGGGTAAACTGGATAATGTTTTATTATTTCTTTCAATTGTGAATCTACAATAATCTCAAAATAAAAAGTTTTATTTAAATAAATGATGATCCTAGAAGAATCACTATGCCTGGCGCGTGTCTTTGTTACTTCCTGGCTTACTAGTTCCTAAGTTGAGAGGGCTACTCTAAACAACTGTAAACTAAATTTATCAGGCTGTCAACTGTTGATCCAGTTGGTTGCCCTTGGAATTGCGACTATTATTGTCATTAGAAATAACAGTAATTCATCTTTTTTTTTTTTTTCAGAACAGTCCTACATGAACTAAGATTAATATTGGAAAAGTTTTCATCGGTTTTAATTTAAACAAGAATAATTGCCATTTGAAATAGACTATTCTTTTCTTCACATTCTATCAAAATGATTCTTTTTCTAAAAGGAACACAATTTTGACATGATCTTTATGCTTTTTGGTCAAGTGTGGACTCATGCAGGGTACAATGAAGACTTCTGAGTCATTGAACAACAGAACAACTCCAACTGGCCAACTCCTGTGCTCTTTAAGTACAGATCCTAATTATTACCAGTTTTCTCACAAGACCAAAAAATCAATGCAATAAAATAAAGTTTATTTTTTTTTTGTTGTATCCTTGAGTAAACAAGAAATGGTATGCTCTTAGAAAAAAATATTATACACACATGTTTAAATACCAGTATGCATGCACACAGCACACACATGCACACATATTAAAGAAACTCAACTAGAACAGTTTTAGAACCATAAAATTAAATATCAATAATAAAATTCATCATAAGTGTTTTATAAAAAGTAAAGTATTCATTAATGCATACTCTGGATCAAATTGCATTATTAGTTCACATACATTTATCTCTCTTCCACAGAGATAATAAAGTGGGGGTATTTATTCTTATTTTAAAGATAAGAAAATGGAGTTAAAGAGGTTAAGTGATTTACCTGCCCAAGGTAGCCTAGTTAGCAGTCATAAAAATAATCATTAAAATTACTGATAAATTAAAACATGCCACTGGTATAAATCTTTTCGGTGTGTTTTTCACTTAAGTACTCAAAAAATTCTTATGTGGTCAGAACCATTATTATCATCCCATTTCAACAGATGAGGAACTTTCAATAACTTGTATATGATCTTGCAATTGGTGTATGATAATAACAGGATTCAAACCAGGCAGCCAAACTCTAGAGAACACTTACTTAACCAATATTCTCTGCTGAAAACTGGAAAATCCAGAATTTAGAATTTAGAATTTGGTGGGAAATTTGTATGCTTTAGATCTGCTCAACTAACTTCAATCATGTTCTTGATGGGAAAAATGAATTTTAATGGTCTCTACATAAATTTTTGTATTAATAGTTCATTCTTACTAGTTGGGAAATACATAGACTTAAAAGTGTACAAATAAGACAAACTATTAAAACTTTATTTTTCCACATTTTTCTTCTAAGAAAAAAAATTTCTCTTTAATCAGATAAAATATATAGGCTCCAGATTAAAAATCATATGGAATGCATTCATATATTACATCAAGTTCCAGAAAAACAATTCTTCAATTGAAAATGAAAATAAATATGTCCCAAATAGAGAACTTTGCTTCTAGCTAAAATGTAGTAACAGGTACCAGATTTACACTCCTCCCTTGAACAATTAGTAAAATGGACTTAGTATTTAAAACAGTGGTTTTTTATACATTTGGCAACAGACAACTCAGGTTCCTGAGAAAAATTAAACAAATAAGGTGATCCATGTGATTGCAGCTTCTTATTATTTATATGCATATTTCCAGGATGCAGCACAAGGAGAAGTAAGGAAATCAGACCCAGGGTTAGTTGCTGAGTTGAAGAGACACAGTTCAAAATTCAGAGAAGTCAAATGTTTAAAAGGAGGATGCTGTCAGAGGAGGGCTATAGAGATAGGCAGAGAAGTCCTGTCAGGTCTTTGGCTGAGTACTTATCTGTACACATTTGAAAACGAAAAGACCAGAGGCCAGAAAAAAGAATCCCCCAAAAGTGGTAGATGAACATTTCCCCAAGCTCACAAAATGTTAAGGAGTGTTCACATTCCCAACAGGCAGAGTGGAAATATCTCCTAATACACAGTGCAGCTGGAGTCCTAGAAAAATATTGCCGTAGCAGTTTGGTTAAGTTAGCCCTAGACTAACTTATGTTCTGGGCCCATGCTAAAAAGAAAACAAACAAAAAACATAAACTAAGCCTCAAAAAGATCCTTTGATTCCAGGTAATTTAACTGTGCTCCATAACACAATGTAATACCATATAAAGAAATACAACAAAATCTAGCAACCAATTGTGTACAATTAAAAATGTCCTTCATTCAATAAAAAAAATTAGTAGGCAAGAAATTAACCAGGAAAATGTAACCCATAACTTTAAGAGAAATCAATTAATAGAAAAAGACGATGGAATTAATGGACAGCAAAACTAAAACATCTGTTATTAATATAGTGTACATATTCAAGAAAGTAGAGAAAAATATGTGCATGGTGAGGAGAAAACTGAGAGATAAAAAAATAATTTAAATGAAACTTTTAAATACGGAAAATACCATCTCTGAAAGGAAAAATACACTGGATGACCGATCAAATACTGCAAAAGAAAAGATCAGTGGACCTAAGATATATAAATAGAAACTGTCTGAAATGAAGCAGAGAAAAAAGGTCTTCAGTTACCTGTGAGACAACACCAAATAGTCTAGTGTGTATATATATATATATGTATATATACACACACACACATATATATAATTGAAGTCACAGGGGAAAAAAACAAGGGAATAGAAAAATTATTTGAGGAAATGATGGCCAAATTTTTTCCAAATTTGCTCAAAATTTCAAAGCAACAGCTCTAAGAAAATGAAGAAATCTAGAGAAAATCATGCCAAAACATATCATAATCAAATTTCTGAAAAGCTCTGATAAAGAGAAAATTGTAAAAGCCTCCAGAGAAAATAGACATCAAATGTCTTAAAGAGGAACAATGTTCAGAATGAGTGCAAATTTATCAGAAACAATGCAAACCAGGAAACAATGGAGAAGAATCTTTAAAGTGTTGGGTAGGGGATAGTAATGACAACTTAGAATTCTTCACCAAGCCAAACTACTAAAGATGAAATACATAATTAGAGAGAGAGAGAGAATTCATTTCCTGAGGACTTTGCTCTTTGCTCTACAAGAAATAAGAAAGGTATTCAGGCAGGAGAAAACTGATACAAATATAAAATATGGATCAATATAAAATGAAATAAACTGCAGGTAAATTTAAAAGATATTTTTCTCCATTTTTAATTTCTTTCAAATATAATTGTTGAAGAGAAAATAATAACCATATCTTATGGAATTATAATACTACAGAAGTAAAATGTATGTTAAGAATAGCATTAAAAAATAGGGGAGACAAATGAAATATACCATTGAAAGGTTCTTACATTATAAATAAAAGTATACAGTAGTACTTAAAAATAAAATGTGTTAAGTTAAAGATGTATATTGTTAACTCTAGACTACCATATTAAAAAAAAGACATATGCTTAATAATCTAGTATTGAAGATATAATGGAAAAAAGGAACAAAAATATCAATCAATCAATCCTAAGGTCATAAGAAAAAGAGAAAAAGAACAAAGACCAGAAGGCAAACATAGTAAGAGAATTGAAATGAATCTTAATGCGTTAATAATTATATTTCATGGTCTATGCAATTCAACAAAAGGGCTGAGTTTGTCCCATTGGATTTTTTAAAAAAATTAACACCCATATAAGCAGTCTACCAGAAGTATATTTTAAATTTTGTTTTAAAAAAGCAAAGATGGGTTGAAAGTAAAATAATGGAACAGATGAAGCATATAAGTAAAATTCAAAAAATGCTGGAGTAGTGATAGTTATATCAAAGTAGATTTCAGAATAAGGAATATTACCAGAAACAAATGGTAACATTTCATTATGTTCAAAGATATCAAATCATGAGGAAGGCATAATAATTCTAAAGGTTTTTGAATATAATAACAGAGCATAAAGAAGAAAACTGACAGATCTGGACAGAAAAATTCACAGTTATAATTGATTTCAAAACTGCTCTCTCAGGAACTGACAGAACAAGTAGACAAAAAATCAGAAATATTGCAACAGAATTAAAAAGCAGATTAAACTAACTTGTCCTAGTTGACATTTATAGAGCACTCCATATAACAACAGCAGAATACAATGCTTTGTTATGTTTTTTTTTAAGAATACACGAGATATTCACCAAGATAAAACATATTTTTGGCCGCATAATGGTTACCAACAAACTTAAAAGGATTAAATTGACTCAGAATATATTCTCAAACCAAAAGGAAAACAGACCAGAAATTAATAACAGAAATATATCAGGGCTTTTCTACATTTTGGAAATTAAACAACATTCTTTAAATAAAATGAACAAAAATTCTTACTTCACACAACACCCAAATTATGGGGTTTCTAATACTTGCCATGTGATTTTGAGCAAGTAATTTTACCTCTCAATATCTGCTTTCTCATCTGTTTAAATAAATAACTCAATTGAGTCACTGTGAATATCAAATGAGATAATGAATGTAAAATATAATACTCATGTCTAGCCTTGCCTCTTTGGTGATCATATGGAGTATAGTTCCACTAGTTGGTGTATTGGGTTCTCCACAGAAACAGAACCAACAGGTTTTATATATATATTTATTTATTTTACATATATATGCAATTTATATATTAATAATATGTAAGTATTAAGAGATTTATTATAAGAATTGACTCACATTACCATGGATATGGATAAGTCTGAATTCCATAACAAGCCTCAAGTTGGAAATTCCAGTGAAGGTTTAGTCAAATTTCCCAGGAGAAGCTGATTGGCAGAAGTAGAAGCAAGAATTCTTCTTTCTGACTTCTTTTTTTAATTTTTTTATTTCTTCTATGTAAGTTCTGTTAATAATTGGGAAAACATACAATAAGCAAAGGATTGTATACAAACAGGAGGTCAACTGCCATATCACAATCCCTCACAACATATGTACATATAGATATAGGCTCATCAAACCAAGGAACACACCAGGTTTCCTGGCCCACATCTGTCCAGAGTCCTGATAGGATGCAATATAGCTCTGGTTCTAAGACCTTCTACTGACAGGATGAGAGTTCAATCTCTTTTGTTGATTGTAGATAATGTCAACTATAGATGCAATCAACCAAATATAAATGTGAATCCATCTATGAAATACCCTAACAGTAGCAATCAGACCAGCACATGCTTGACCAAGCAAATGGATATTATAACCTAATGAAGTTGACACATGAAATTAACCATCACATTCAGTTAGTACCTTATTAGGTTAATTTTCAAGAAACTGTTGAAAGAGTGTGCCTCTTCAATAGAAGTCACTTAGCCATGATGGACAAAGACTGGTCTCAACATAAACAGCAATATCCCTTTTTGGAGTACAGTTGCTTTCTCAAAGGATAGTAAGCATTTATATGTTGTGACTGCTTTATCTCTTTCTTTTTTCCTTGCTGTATTTTGTCCCTAGCAGATGCCTACACCAAACTTCAATACCAAGTACACTCACCATTCAGAATGGTGCTCACTATATCACCTAAGTCTACTGTCCTGACCTCCTAGGCTGTTTCTGTTCTCTCTCTTTGCCATACTACATATACTGCAGTTGGTAATATCACAATCCAATCTATCACACAAGAAACCTAAGCTGTTGCCTTAAGATAAGGATACTCCATAATTGAGACAAGGAATTTCAGGATATTTATTGCTAAAGCCAGAAGGTTCTGTATATTTCTTATAAGAAGAGGTAGCAAAGAGCTGTAGTAACAGAGAATGCTTGAATAATACACTATACAAGAGAATACATTACCTCTCTAAATAATGGAAATGGTATCTGCAAACAGTAATTCAAAATTATCCACTGTCCTTTGCTATAGGGCAACATGATTTTACGCAGTCTGCAACTAGACAATCTAAAATTGATGTCAAGTAAGAATAAGGATGACAACCCCCAAAATTTAATTCAAGAATTGTCAAAAAAAAAACCATGACTCTGAGATTTTACCTGTCAAAGTAATGTTTGTAAATCATATTTTATGTGCTAATGCTCTAAATTATGTTGTTATGATTTAGTTATAAAAGGTGCTTGATCCTGTAAAAGGACGGGAATAATGATTAGTTTTTTCTAAGCAGGACAAGAGTATATTCCTAATTGTAAAAAATAATATTTGCTAAAGAAACTTTATTGGCCAGTTTGCTTTGCATGCATGTATGCTATTTTAAGGGTTTTTAACTAGATTAGACATTTTTTACTTAGTTTCATGAAGCCACTATTAAAGTAGTTGAAATGTATATGAAAAAGAGTACATTTTCAGCAAATTAAGATTGGGTGCAAGGAATGGCAACCCTAAGTAAATATGCAGATAAGTTACAAAAATAATATTAGTAGTGTTATCCATTTCTCATATTTTGGAATAGACTCTAATTATGCAAACTAGAAATTTACTATTATTTTTAATGTATGTATATTTCTATCTCTCAGTCTCTGATGACCAAAAGAGGGTTAACTATTCATATATTGTACCAATTGAACTCTGTTAATCTTAAATTGATTTATTCCTCAGTTTGCATACTGAGGAGTTCATTTTACCATAAATCCCCTACATAATTCAAAATCATATTTTTTGCTGTGGAAGGGAAAAGGGTTTTATGTTGGATATGTGGGAGTACTGTAAATTGTATATATGAATTACTTTGATCTAAAACTTTCATGAAGATAAGCTTAATAATTAGGAAAAAATAAAAAGACAGGACGTAGACACTGAGGAAAAGACGGAAGTAGTGGCCTTGCCAATTTACATAAAGGGCAACACTTATTGCAGTGATGGAAGGCAAAATACCAAAAAGAAAGCTTTTGCATTTTTAAATTTTTTGATATGCCAATTTATTTTTACCTTAATTTTTCTAATTTAATATATATTCTATATCTAACCTTTAAACTCATCACTATATTCCATTTTACTATTAATGGAACCTGGCAATATATTGGGCTCCACTTTTGAAGAAGTTTTGGATCACAGAGAGGTTCAACAATGGCAGGGGAGGAATACTGGTGTGGGATGTTATTGACAGGGGACACATGGTTGGAAGGGAGTCCTACAGGGCACATATCCAAGGTACATAAAAATGTTTGGATATTTTTATAGTGGTTACAATTAAAAACAACAACTGAGGGAGGGCTGAGTTCCTAGCTAGGGGAGCTTTATCACAGTCCCTAAAGGAACAGCAACAATCCTGTAAATGCAACGGAAAAGACAAAAAAAGAATGAAGGTCCAACAATGAGCCCTTGATACTAATGACTATGCTTGTAAGCCTGTGCACCTGAAATAAGAACAAGGCCTAGAGCTGCAGGGTGCCTAAGAGTTCCCTCCTGAGAGCCTCCATGTTGCTCAAATGTGGCCAGTCTCGAAGCCAAACTCAGCATGTAAATGTGTTGCCTTCCCCCCAGCGTGGGACATGACTCCTGGGGATGAGCCTCCCTGGTGCCAAGGGATTACTACCAAGTACCAGCTGATGATGTAACTAGAAAATGACCTTGAAAAAAAGGGTCAACTCAGACCAGCAGAGTATTTCAATCTACATAAAATGCCAGGAGTTAAAAATGCTTTTTGACCTGAATAAAAGGGGGAAATGGAAATGACAAATGAGTTTATATGGCTATGAGTCTCCAAAAAGAGCCGGGAGGTTATCAGAGGGGTTGCCCTTATGCACACCTCAGCAGAGTCCCAGAGACAGACAAAGTAGATACAACCCCAGGTATTGGTTCTGCTCAGGGCTACAGAGACCCACAGATTCTATGGTCATGGCAGATGGAGTTCAGTACCATATCAGTTGGCCCTACTTCGGAGTTTATGTTTCTATGCGATGGAGCTGGACTTAGATGTGATCTTTGTCCTGTTACTTTTACCAGAACTGTAGTTGGTACTGGGGTTTAATGTATACCCAGGGGACCTGAATCTCTGGACTGACCATGTGATAACCAGGCCCTGAGCCTCAACAGACTTGCAGCTCCTACACTCTGGTTTATTGGACTTACCCCACTCAGCTAACATGGAGTTGAAGAAGGTCAACCACCACACCAGGGAGCCAAAACTGCCTGCAACTGAAAGCAGGTGAATTGCATCCAGCATCCATCTGGAATCTAAGCCCCCTCTTGATATAGATGTGGAGTGGACACAACCATTCTAAGTTCCACAGGATAGAGGAATAGAGTATGGATTAGAGTGAACTTACTGATATTCTATTCATGAACTATTGTGATTAGTAATCGAAGAAAATGTGGCATTGGTATGGAGAAAGTAGCCTTGGTGACTGCTGAGGGTAGGGAGAGGGAGGAAGAGATGAGATGTGGAGGCATTTTCGGGACTTGGAGTTGTCCTGGGTGGTGCTGGGGGGACAGTTACTGGACATTGTATGTCCTCCCATGGCCCACTGGGTGGAATGTGGGAGAGTGAGTGCTATGATGTGGACCATTGACCATGAGGTGCAGTGGTGCTCAGAGATGTATTCACCAAATGCAATGAATGTCTCATGATGGCGGAGGAGATTGTTGTTATGGGGGGAGGAGTGGGGTGAGAGGGATGGGGGGTATATGGGGACCTCATATTTTTGGAATGTAATATTAAAAAAATAAAGACAAAATATTAAAAAATTAAAAAATAAAAAAAATCATTTTTTGTTGTATCCATCCAAAGGAAGATGAAAGGCAATGTGACAAAACTGCTTATTTCTAAATGTAAGTGGAAAGCACCTTTTAGTTTCTCTCATGTTTTAGTTTCACATGCTTTAAAAATATGTAATTTTAATTTAAAAAGCAGTACTTTCAATTGCCACAGAAAATTCAGAAAGCACAGAAATATGTAAAGAGAAAGTTAAAATGTCACTTCAAAATTAAGAAAAATTTGCTATTTATATTTTTCTGTACTTACTGTTTGCCTTTTGCACATACATATATATGTACACATCATAAACCATAATAGTCCACATATTTGTGTACAAAAATGTAAACTGATTTATTTTTCCTTCCTTTAATTCAATTTAATTTATTGGTCTTCAACTTTTCCCCGAAGCATTTTGTCCTACATTGGGAGGAAATGGATCATACAGTGTTAAGGTGTTCAGGAAATTGAAAGCAGTGGGGGAAAGGTCAGAGCAATCAAGATGATCTTGGCTTCATGGGATACTCTGAGACCTGATAGGTCTAGTCCCCTCTCTCTTCTTGGTGTGCTTTTTTTCTTTTTCTTTTTCTCTCTGTTTTTATTGCTGTTTTTCCTAAGAAATATGGAATCAACTTGCCCGTTAGTAATTTATTAGGATTAAGTTAAATTTATAAATCTTAAATAAGTATGTATTTATATGCTATAAAATTTAATAGGTACATACTTTGAGATACAGATTTTGATTTTCCTGTTCACCATGTGGACTCCTGAGGCTTATGTCAGTGCCCTGGCAGAAAGAAGGTGCTCAAGGATGTATTGAGTATTCTCAAGTATTCTCACATATTAATTGAAGGACAAATTGAATATACTCTTTTGTCTTCAGTGGTACTTTGTAAGATACAGCATAGAGAATTCAGATGTTCATGAAGTTTTGGGCAGTTTTTCCAGATTGGTGTTTCAGATGAAGAAGGTAGCAAGGAAGAAAAATAGTATTTGCAAGGGAGTACTTACCATTATTGATGATGAATGTAAGTAGACACACCCACACGAACACACAGGTAAGGAAAATACAAAGAGAATGTGCTGGACTGGAGGTCACGTTAAGAATGATAAATTCCTGATGAGGAGGTACTCAAACAACTAAGGAATGGAGAGAGTAGTGTTAGGTGAATGGCTAATTAGATTGAAATTAACCAAGAATTGGGTAGAGATTTGGGTAGAAAGAAAGACTGAGTATGAGAAGAATTTTGTGAGACTGATATTAATGTCTTTATTAAATAAAAGATAATAATTAGGAGGCCAGCAAATTATTATGACAAGAAGGAAGAATGATGGGAACTCTGATAAGGGGGGGAGGAGGCGTGAACCACAAAGATGCAAAAGACAAACAAACAAAAGAGGTTGTAATAGAGGGCAAGCCTCAGGAAAAAGCCAAATTTTCTATTGCTATAAAGACAGTGCTCTTTCAAAATGGGATTGAAGATATTGGAGAATTAACTGATCTCAAATTAGGAATTTGTTTTATTTTATTCTTCTGAAATGATTTAAAAATCTTTTTCACTTGATAGAGGAAAAGTGATAAAAAATTATGGCATAGAAAACATGGATGGTATTTCTATTCTTCATTAATATGTAATTATTTTTCATAATGTTTCACATATAGAAGTCCATAAAATAAACTGATGTGAATGTAAACATAAGGCCTTCTAAAACAGCAGTGATTTAACATGCTGAGACATTTACTGCTGAAGGAATTCACACCATCATCTAAACTCGTCTGCCAGAAAAAATGGTTTGGCTGAGCAGGAAGGGGTTATTTGCCATTGGTGTGGAATTAGCCAGTAGGAAACCAAATTACCTAAATGCTACCTTGGCCCTTCACGGAGCTACTGTGTCTCTCATGTTTACTTTCTTACTTCCTCTTTCCTATCTTTAAAGTAAACAAAAACTGCACTCTAATTTGCATAGTTAATAATGCAACTTGGAAGTATTCTTGTAATTACAGTAAAATAACAAGAAATAAATAGAAACCCCCCCAAATTTAAGAATAACAAAGCTATATTCTCAGACAAAATGTCTATTTAGAAAACTCAAAGGGCTCTAAATCCAAATTATTGAAATTAATAAAAGGTTATTGTTATAAGAAAACTATTTTTAAAATTATATTTTATCTACCAACATCTAGCAACTCTAAAATATAATCATAAAAAGATAACCTTCTTGATAGCAACAAAACTGAGAGAAAAATAGGTTATTGGGCTTTGATAATTAAGTTAAATATCATAAATATGACAGTTCTCCCTCAATTGATATGAAAATTCATGAATTCCAAGCAAAATCCAAAAGTTTTAATGGAACTTGAGAAAGGGATTCTAAAAGTAAAATGTAAATGCAAAGGTCCAAAGATTTAAGACATTTAAGACATTACTGAAGAAATGGAAAATGAGGCAGTTATTTACTTAACCAGATATCAAGATTTTTATAAAGCTATATTGATAAAAGACAGTGTGGTATTTCACAGAGATAGAAAAATGGACCACTGGGACCAAATAGAGAGCTCAAACAAACCCACATGTGTTTGAAAACTTGACTAGAGACGTCGCTGTAGAGAAGTGGGGCAAGGTAAGGCTCTTTAGTAACAACTTTCCATTTAGGAAAATTCAGTGCCGGTGGATTACTGTCCCAGACATGAAAAGCAATATTGAAAATATGTTTCTCTCAGTCATTTTTAGGCAAACACATAAGTCATAAAAGAACAGGCTAATTCCAATAGTTTAAAATTAAATACTTTGGCCATCAAGAGACCCTATTCGAAAAGTGAAAAGCCAAGCCACAGGCTAAGAGGAGACATTTGTAAGACATTTAATATAAGGGAATCTGTATTCAGAATATATGAGTTATAACTACAAGTCAATAAGAAAAAGGAAAGCAACCAACTAGAAAATGAGCAAAGACTATAAATAGGCAATTCACTGAAGAAATCTTAGTGGCTAAAGAACCTTTAAAGAAACTTCATCTTATTAGTTAACAAGAAAATGCATATAGAATCCAGATGAATAATTCAAAATTTCAATGTTTTGTAAAAATTAAGAAGTCAGCAATACCTAGCATTGCAGGGAATGCAGAGGAGAAAGCACACAGTTTCTGCTGGTATAGGTATAAAATGTTACAGCCTCTTTGCAGAGAATAATGGCTAAAGATACAATATGCTTGAATCCACCAACTCCAATCTTAAGTACATAACCTAAAGAAGTCACGTATGTTACCCAAGAAGGCAGGTAAAAGAATGTTCATAGCAGATTTAATTATAATAGGGAAAACGAAAGTAACCTAATTATCCATTAAGGAAAGATTAGATAAATAAACTATGATATAATCACACCAAGGGGTACATTATGTCAAGATAAATAAATCAAATCCTCCCAAATCAACATGGAAAACTCAAAAAAAAAAAAACAGCAACAACTTTGAGTGAGATATACAAGTTAGAAGAATACAGAATAAATAGCTTGTATTTAAAATGTTAAACACATGGGAAATAACACTATATGTTCTTTAGAATAGGAAAGTGTATGGTCTATGTATGTGAGCATATGTATACATATATATGTATATTAAAAGTGTGAAAAATGCATGGAAATAATGAACATAAAATTCAAAATAGAGGCTACCTCTGTGGCACTTAAGACAGTCCAAAGGAGGTAGTCAGGGAGTCCAAGGACATGGAGGGCTTCACCTGTGTGGAGATTGTTTTATTTCTTAAACTGGGTAGTGTTTACTAGATGCATGTGATTTTTTATTCTTTATCCTTTCTGTTATATCCATAATGTTTTATAATTCCTCTTAAGAGTCTACTGCACTGGTATACTTGAGAGATGCAAAGGGCCTAAACTGCAGTGTAGACAATTGGAGTGCACCAATGTAGGGACTATTAGGAGTGGGGACTATTAGATCAACTCATTGCAACTTATTGATTAAATCTGTAGAGCAAGGAGAGGTTTCTGACTCAGGATCTCCAGCTGATGGTTTCACTAAACAAGACAGGGAGTTATAGCCTAGCCCTCTGCCTTTCCATATAGATTGTGCATATAGATTGGATGGCTGTCCTTACTGAGCCATGTCTCTTGTTCATGTCCTTGAGAAAGAAACCACAGTTTCTGGGACATCTTTTCTTAAGGACTAGTTTCCACATGTATTTATATTACTGCATAGTAAAAATCTCTGCATTATGTTTAAGTGGAGTGCAGAAATCAAATGCATAAAATGTGGGGTTGGGTTATTACAAGGTTAAAGAAATAACCATGGTGACCCTGCAGGGGGGACAGGAGCCAAACTCAAATCGAGTTATAAAGGGATTCCAGTTATTGCACAGTTTTACTCAATCTCATGTTCCAACATGGATTTAGAGAATCATTGTCCATCTGAGCTTCAAGAAACACTGCCCAAGACCAGCTCTACCCTCATGTGAGTAAGGAAGCCATTCCAAACAGACGCTTTTTTACGGCTGGCTTCTGAATCTTCTCCAAGTCCTCCATGTTCTAATTAGCATTATCTTGCTTTTCAGTTGGGAAGAATTTTATTTTTTGACCTGGAATTTCAAATAATAATTTTAAAAATCCTTTTCTTTCTATGTACCATTTAGCCTTCATATATAGACTTGTCATTGATTTAATACAATTTGATTGATACAGACTAGGAAACAATATAATTTGTCCTTTTTAATGAATAACAATCCTTTAGTATTTTAATAATTTAAAATTAGGCTTAACAAAGCATTTGATTGTGGTGGGTAATCATGCAGCGGCAGGGGGCTAGACAAGATAATAATGAGGAAGGAAGAAATAATGCTTCTCTGTATTTACAACCAACCCAAGCCTTGTGGATTCTTAGTTTTAGACCAAATTCAAATTGCTTTTTGCAGTTTGTTTACTCTTGGGCAGACATGACTTCCTGTTTCTCCAGGGGAGGAAAACAAGCTTTGCACCATCCTAAAATAAGCTCATAAAGACTTTCTTTTGCTCTTATGAATCCTTTTGGTGAGTTAAGGAAATCAGAATCATCACTATAAATATTAAATTTTGTGACCAACAACATAAATATTACAAGAATTTTGTATTTATACAATATTTGTGCCATCTCAAAAACTGATTGGAAGGTTCTGATATGATTAGTTGGCATTTGCATGCTACAGCTTTAACATATGTTAGAGGATTGCAATAATTAACAAACTGTAACTCAGTTTCCCTGATATTCACTGGACAAAGGCTAACCCCATTCCCCATAAGCCTATGTGTCCAAGGGCATGGCACTTACCCCACAGGTTAATTAAAGAAACCACATAGAGATGGGAGTAAAGATTAATGGAAACCTTCCCTACTACATATTGGAGAGAAATAAAATTCCTACAAAACAAAGAAACATCTGCTCCTGCAGCATTCCAAGACACCGTAACTGCCTAACCCACTATCTTCTAGTCACTGTCAGGGAAAGTTTTCATCTCTAGGGCTTCCTATTGGCCCCTGCACTTCACTCAGACCCTCAACTCTCTCCAACAACTATCATTCCCCTGCCTAGGAAAGTTCTATATAAATTCAAGTCCCCCTTTCCAGGAGTGGGCTGAAGTCTCTCCTCAGACCCCCACCACGCTGGTGGGGGAGCTGAAGTCTGTTCTTCAGACCCCCTCCACTGGGAGAGCTTCTCAATAAATACATTTTCTGCCTGTGGTCAGTCAGTTTCCGTGTCCCAGTAAGTGCCGTATTTTCTCTACAACATATTTATTTATTGGATTTTAAAAGCAGTATAGTTTTTTAAAACATCCAATACCAGTGCCTAGAACTGGACAACAGCTCCGTGAGAAAAGTGATGTCTGTCTTATCCGTCAGTCCAAATCAAGGTTTAGCATTATACTTGTCCATTATTAGAAATCATTGCCTTCCTCACTATTATGAAAATCACAGGCTATTTTTATCTGAACCCATACAGCATGCACTCAGGTTTTACCTACATAGGGGATGGAAGCAAAACAATGAAAGACTCTCAGCTTCCCCTCAAGATAATAGGCCCAGGAATGAGAAGTTTTGAAAGGAGAGAAAGTTTATGTTAACAAGGGCAAAAACATGTGTGATATCCTTAAATAAGTACATTTATTTAAATGAATAAACCTTGGAGTCAAAGTCACTGTTAAATGCTAAGTATACAAAAACATAACTTCTCTACCACAAAGAAAGGTAAATTAAATTAATGATTTTTAAATTTTAATTAAAAAATTTTTATGCAATACATTTTATAATTATAATTATAAATAGTAACAAGGAAAAATTAGGACTTATAAGGTCTGTTGAGACAGAATTTAATAACAGTTATGTCCATTGTGGGAACAAGATAATCAAAATTGTTTTGTAACTTGAAATTTTATATAGACTCACATGAAGTTTTTTTGAATAATCTACATACTAGCATGTAAGTAAAATAAGTACCATATATATTTATGAAGCATATTTTAACGGAAAGCAATATATATCAGCCCTTAGAAAGAGCAATTTCAGTTTTCAAATCTCAGATTCATCACTTTATTTTGTATATTATTCAACATCCCTTCAAGAAAAGCACACCCACATCAGGTAATTTCATGAAAGGAATTTCATACAGGAGCTCGTCACGAAGGTGATAGAAAAGCTGAAGGAGCAAATAACGAAAGTGAGGCAGGCCAGAGTTCAGCAAGAGCGAGAAGCTACTACCATCCCTAGGACTGAGGAATGGAGGAGGTGACATTAGGGCCCTGGAACTGGGAGAGTAACTAAAAATTGGAACCATAGAGGAGGGGCCACAAGAAGAAAGAAAAACCTGAAGTTAGGTCTTCCACCAGAAAATGAAATATCAGGGAAACTTGGTGTGAGCTGCGGCCCCAGAAGAGATGCAGCTGCTGCCAGACTAATTGAAGCAAAGAAATAGAAGGTTCTGCTCTCAAGGCTTCTACTCTCCTTCCATTCTCCAATCTTCTGAGTATCTCCCATTGTTCAAGTAATGGGAAGTCATTTGGCAAAGGAGCCTAGGAAATGTAGTTTAGAGGAATTGTCCTCTCTTAAGATAGAGTAGAGAACTTGTAGGGCAAGGACCAGATCTTGAGGGCAAGCTGGCAATTAACTGACACTTTGTGACCTTGAGCAAGCCACTTAACCTTTCTTCAGTTTATGCACCTATTCTCCCCTAAAGGATAGTAGAAAAGATGACATATAGTGGATATAAACATTCATAGTTTCAAATGCTATTTTACAAGTGTTAGAGTGATTAATGAACACATGCTATGATGAACACACATTACATACCCAATAAGAACATAGGTACATGCATAGAGCAAACTTTGGTTCTTTTATGAATACATTTCTGCATCAGTAATTCACATAGAATTTTTTTTTCCAGTATGTTCTGGATACCTTTCTTCACTTCTTTTCATTATGCAAAGACCTGCTTGCTAAACTCTCAAAAATACTAAGATCAATAAAACACTGATTCTGCACCTGAAGCACTCATTTCCTGTTAGACTAGTGTTCTCTTTGCCTTTCTTTATAGTTGTGAACAGAGTGTAGTAGGATTGCAGAAGGGAGGAAACTAACTACATCTGAGAGAGATATCAAGGAGGATTTCACAGAGGAGGTGTTTCATGAAATGAATCTTGAAGGGTAACTAGGAATTTGATAGTTTGGAAAGTCAAGAGAGCGAACAGGAATATGTATGAAGGTGTGAAAGACAGGGAAGATTTCCAGATTATCAGATAACTAGACCAGATTGTAGCACCCAGCAATTGCTGAGGAGAGGTGGCAGACAACACTAAAAGGGTTAGTAGAGATCAGACCTCACGGGACTAAAGTCTGATTAATGGTTGGATAATTAATTTATCCTTTTCTCAGTCTCCAAGAGAGTTTAAAACCTATACATTAAACACATCAGAGGCCTGCAGACACAAAGAAATATAAATCACTAAATTGTGAGGAAAGACGATACTTCTGAGGTAAGCAAAGATTGACAGATGCTAAAGGAATACAGTATGTCAAATCTGTCTCAGATGTAGGGAAGATGGGGCTTGCCAGATGTGGAGAAAAATCAGCTGGATTTGTAAGGGCTTCTAATTAGAATAACATTACCTGACTTCAAAATGTATTATAAAACTATAAGTTCAATAAACCTTGCTCAGTAATAACCATAGGATCTTTATTCTTAATATTCATCCAAACTAGAAAAATCTCATATCTATCAATAGGAAAATGCATAAATAAATGGTGGTACACTTATCCAATAAAGTTCTACACAGAAAAAGAAATCTATAAATAAATGAACTACCACAACATTCAATGACTTCGTTGAATCTCATAAATATATAAGTATAAAAATATGCATAAAAGAATGCATGCTTAATGATTCCATGGACATGAATTTCAGGTACCAGGAAAACTTACTGATGGTTATAGAAATTAAAATAGTGATATTCTCTGTAGTTGGTTTTTGAAAGGCAATAGGGCTCAAAAAAACTATTTCAGGTCATGGGGACATTTTCATCTCTTTATATTGCTTTTATTACACAAGTGTACATATATGTAAAATGTTTTCAGTTGTTTCAGTTTGCTATAGGCTGCCAAGGCAATATACCAGAAATGGGATGGTTTTTATAACGGAAATTTATTAAAGTAAAAGTTTACAGTGCCAAGATTATAAAAATGTCCAAATCAAGGCATCAACAGAGATATTACCTCACTGAATTGTAGCTGAGGGCGATCAGGCCCAGGGCAGCATCATCTAAAGATGTGTTCTCTTGGACCTCAGCTGTGGGTGATCAGGCCCATGGCAGGGCATAATGGCAACCTTCTCATCTCTCCCCTCTCCTCCAGGCCTCTTTCAGGTTCATGCTGCTCTTTGGACCTCACTTCTTGGGGGCTCCTTTCCATGCCTCTGTGCTCTGCCTCCAGCCTTCAGGAACTCTCCTTCTTTATCTTAAGTTTTTTTTCCTCTGTCTGCGGTCCTTTTACTTCTTCATTTATAAAGGACTCCAGTAAGAGGATTAAGGTCCTCCCTGAATGAGGTGGGTCACATCTCAAGCTAAGAGCCTATTTGCCAAAAGATCCTACTCACAATGGGTTTACACCTACAGGAATAGATGAACATCAAGAACATACTTTTCTTGGGTCCATACAAATTCAAACCAGCATACTAGTTGAACTTTTAAATTAGAGTAGTTTACAGAATGTATGTTGTGCTTGAATTTTAAAAATATTTTGATGAAAAGACAACTGACTATACTATATAAAAGGACTGGCAGGAAGCATTGAAATCTATTTTAGTTGATAAAATTTGAATAAAATAGATATCATGTCTTCAATTTAAAATATCTTGCTAAAATCCTCAATATTTCTAAGCACTCTTTTAAAAGGTCCAAGAAGACACCAGAAAAAGATGAGAATTCAGGTGAAACGACAGCAGGTAATATCATTAGACAATGAATTAGAAGAGATGGAGAAAATTTATAACAGCTCAAAATGAATGATGCTGAATTTACAAAATCCATTTATATTTTATCAAAGCTCATGTCCTAAAATAATAACAGTAATGACTGCCTAAAACATCACTATTTTTTCCCTGAATACTTAACAATTTTGCTCAAAAATCAAAGGGTTGTTGTCAAACAGGATACTGGATATTTGTAAAGGAACAATAAATTGATTGGTATTCCACTATTCTTCCATTCTTCTTCCACTATAATATAATTTTAGAGGTGGAAAGTCTGTAAGTTTTCATCTGAGCCAAATTAGAATTTTATGGAATGTTAAGAAAAATAAAATCTAAAATGCAAATCACTTGGATTGTACACTCAATTTTGAAAAAATGACTGTATGACACCCAACAAATTGATAAATGAGTCCCAAGTAAGAACTTGAGAGAAAAGTTTTAATTGGGACTAGTGGTATACAAACTAATAAATCAGATAACTAGAGAGTAATTTTTAAAAAAAAAAAAAGAATGATTATGTCATTACAAAGCCAAAGGCATGCAAAGTAATTCTTTATAAATTTCAGGGAAAAGTCATAATTTAAAAATGATTATATAGTTTGTAGATAACTGCAATATTAGAAAGAGGAGTATGTATTGCATGGCAGATATTTGTATGTGTGTGTTGTAGCCAACGGGAGAGGTAAAAGTAGGTTTCAAGAGAAGAGAAAGTTAAAAAAGATAAATTTATCAATTTAAACAGGCAGAACACTAGCAAACTTGAATATGAAAATTCGATAAGTCCATTCATAAAAATAAAATTTTCTTTAAGAGAAACTATAAGAAAAATTTCCCTTGAAGAAGAAAGCTTTTGATTAAAGAGAAATTATAAAGCAATCCACAGACCTTTTTTTTTTTCAGGTGTGCATAATTACAAAGTCTTTTATCCTGAAGATTAAAATTGTCAATTCAGAATGCATTTTGCTTTGTTCTATTTCTTAATTGATTATATCTTCTCTATATTTTTTAAAAATACAAGATGCAGGAAAATAAAAGTTTTCTCATGTTTGCTAATATCCTGTCATTATCATTCTGAAGCATAAATATAAAGCTAGGCTTTCTCTAACTGTCCAGTTTTGTGAAATCTGTTTTTTGTAGTTCATGAAGTCATAAAACATGGGTAATGTAAGATATAATGAATCTTTCATAAATTGTTCTTTATCTTTTATCATAAATTTATAGACAATCATGGATATTTTCCCTTTCTTTATTATTTTCCCTTAAGTATTTTCTCCCTATCCATATTAATCAAGTGCAAACTCAAACTCTGAAGTTAAGAAGGCGTTTAGTCCACTGGTTCACCCTTCTCAGCAGAACAAATTGAATTAAAAATTGCCTCCATTTCAATATTGGCTATAAAAGGGTAACTGATAAGGGACTTGACTTCCTACCATACACAAGTATAAATTTTTATGAGGCAACTCTTTTCAAGCATTAGACAACTGGTAGTAAAAGACTGCATTCCCTTAGAAAAAGTCACCTCAAGAAGTTAGCATGGTAGTCGCTTCAGATATTGCATATGATCAATTTCCTAATGATTGCACAGAAAGCTAAAGACCGAGCAAGAGACAGTGAGCTAGAGCATCAGAGTTGGTACTGATGAACCAGCTAAAATCTTTGGGAAAGTGCACCAGAGAAAAATAGAGCAATATATAAATAGAGTAATATATCATGATAAAACGGAGTTTATCCAAAAATGCAAGGTTGGTTTAATAATCCAAAATAACATAGATTATTGTATTAACAGTATAAAAGAGAAAAAAGTAAAGCACTTGGTGGAATAAATGAAAGAAAATGTCACTGTACATACAAGACAACAGACCTGATATACATGAAAGGCAAAACATTAAAAAAAATTAAAAATGCTTTTCATTATTTTTTAATATCCCAATTCTTTTATTTTATTTTAGTTTTAGTTTTTTAAAACTTTTCTGTATTTTATTTCTTATGTTTAAAACTATCATTATTATTTCATTTTCTTGTTAAATGTATTTAGCTGTTTTATTGGCTTTGTATTTTAAGAAGTTTTGGATCACAGAATGGTTACAACTGTGGCAAGGGAGGACAATTGGTGTGGGAGTGTCAGTGATGGGGGATACATAGGAGGAAGATCATCTGGGCATTCATATAAAGCATATAAATGTGTTCAATTGTTCATGGAGCATTGCCATGGTGGGTGGAGATTCACACAATAATTGAAAGAATACTAAATTCCCATCCTGGGGAGTTCAGCTATATTCTCTAATGGAACAGCAACAATCCTCCAAGTACTGGGGCAATGACTAGTGAAGGAGGATGGTCCACTGATGGGCCCTTGATACTGATGAGTATGCTTATGAGCCTTTGCTCTTGAAATTGAAACTTAGCCTAGTGTTGTAGGGTGCCTAAGAGTTACCTCTGGGAGCCTCCTTGTTGCTAAATGTGCTCTCTCTCTAAGCTGAATTCAGCGTATAAATATATTATCTTCCCCCCACTGTAGGGCATAGTTCCTGGGGATGAGCTTCCCTGGCACTGAGGGATTGCTACCAAGTACCAACAACCAGTGCAACTGGAAAAAAAATAAAACAAAACACCTTGACCAAAAGGGGGGAAGGTAAAGATAAATGAGTCTACATGACTAAGAGACTGCCAAATGAGTAGGGAGGTCATTCCAGATATAACACTTTTGCATGTTTCAGCAAGATCTCATTGACAGCCAAAATAGATACTAGCCCAAATAGCAGGGCAACTGAGGGCTCTGGAAACATCCAGATACTATAGTCCAGGCAGATAGCTCAGGAGTTTGGTTCCTTGCCAGTGGGCCCTACCTTGATATTTATGCTCCATGGTGTGGCAGAACTGGACTCAGTTGTGGTTTCCTTATACATAGCTCTTCTGTCCTTTTATTTGTATTTATAATTAGTACTAAAATTGTTAAGTGTACATCCAAAGACAAATCTTTTGTCTGTCCATGTGCCAGCTTGGCCCTGTATCTCAACTGAGTTGCAACACCTACTCTCCAGTTCATTAGACTCACCCAAGACAACTAACAAGGAAGAGATGACAGATAACCAACATACCAAGAAACCAAGAGTGTCTTCAACAGCAAACAAGAGTTCCACCCATCAGCTGAATGGGATTGAAGCCACCCCTCAATTAAAGGTGCAGCGGTTTCCACCATCCCAGTATCCTCAAAATTGGGGAATGAACTATGGACTATAATAGGCTTACTAATATTCTGCTGTAGACTTACCGTGATTCTGGCAATGGAAGAAATATAACTGATATGGAGGCAGTGGCCACTGGAGGTTCTAAGTGTAGAGAGAGGGAAATACAGGTGTAATACAGAAACATTTTGAGACTTGGGAATTATCCTGAATGGCATTACAGTGACAGATACAGGCCATTATATATCTTGCCATAACCTACAGAATTGAGTGAGAGATAGTGTAAACTACAATGTAAACTATAATTCATGCTTAGTGGCAATGCTCCAAAATGTGTTTATCAATTGCAATGAATGTTCCACACTAATATAAGCTGTTGCTAATGTGGGAAAATGTGGGAGGTATGGGGAGCAGGGCATATGGAAATCCCCTATATATTCTCTGTAACATTTATACAATCCAAGTATCTTTTAAGAAATAAAAAAAAAATGAAAAGATTAAAAAATTAATATATATTGGAAAGGAAGAAATAAAACCATTCACAGAAAATGCAATTTTCTATATGGAAAATCATAATATAATTGAGGAAAAATACTTCTATATATTTAAAAAATCAATTTAGTATTTCAGGAGACAAGATCAATATAAATTTTTATACTTTACATACTACAATAAGCTGATAATTTGAAATTTTAAATAATGCCATTTAAAATAGCATGAAAAAAGAAAAACTTAGGAGCAAACAACAGAAGATTTTCAAAATCCTACATTATATCTTACAAAATATTTCTAAGAGAACATAAAAATACCTCAATAAATTGAAAGGTATACCATGTTCAGGGGTTTGAAGGTATAAAAATTATTAAATATTCTAATGATTAAATGCAATGCCAATAAAAATACCCATAGAATTTTTGTAGCAACTTATTTTGACGGAAATGTATGAAAAAATGAACAGGAATTTATAAACCTAATAGCATTTCCAAAAAAAGACCAAAGTTGGAAGACATATGTTACCTGTCTATAAGATTTTGTAAGTTATATTATTTAAAGCAATCTAGTATTGGCTTAATAAAATAGAACAGAGACTCAAAATAGACCTATAAATATGTGTTGAACTGCATTTTCACAAAATTGCCAAGGTAATTCAATAAGAAAATTATGGTCCTTTTAACAATTAATATGAAAACAACTAGATAATCATATTCATATAGAAAGAAATATAATTCACAAAAATTATGTCAAAATGAATTATAGGGTTAAACATAAAAAAATAAATTAAATAGCTTTCTAAAGATATATAGGAAAAACCCCATGAAACATTGGGATAGGCAAAGATTTCTTACATCACACACAAAAAAGTCAAAATTAAAACATTAATAATTTATAAAAGTTATTTGGACAAATTTAAATTTTAAGTATTTGCTCTACAAAGAATATCAATAAGAAAATTAAAAGAAAAGCCACAAACTGGAATAAAGCATTCACAGTACATATGTTTGATAAATGACTTAGAATTTTTAAAGAACTCTTACCATTCAATAATAAAAAGACAACCCAATTGAAAATGAGTAAAAGATTTAGACATTTCATGAAGAAAGGACATAGAAATGGCCAAAAAGCCCCTCAAAATATGATCAACATTATTTTTCATGTGGGAAGTAATTGAAACCATGATTTCAACATGACTACACATCCATTTAAATGGCTAAATTTTTTTAATGACAATAATTTTTTAATGACAAGCATTGACAAGCACATGGAACAACTGGAACTCATGTTTTGCTAGTGGTGGAAACAACATGCTAGTCATTTGAAAAACACCTTGTGAACCTCTTAAATAATTCAACATACAACTACCATATGACCCAGCAATCCTACTCCTCAACCTTTACTCAAGAAAAATAAAAAGTGAGGTCCACAAAAACTTATGAACAACAATGGAAACTTTATTCATAATAGACCAAACTTTAAATAACCCGAATATCCGTCAATAGGGAAATGGATTTTTTTAAAATGTTGTATACTCATAAAGTGGCACTATTATCAATAAAAAGAAATGAATTACTGATTCAGCATCAAAAATGGACCTCAAAAACATTATTTTAAGCAAAAAAATCTGCATACAGGTGGATTGCGGAAAATGGCAAAGTGGGAAGCTCCAGGAATCAGTTATTTCATCAGAATAACTATTAAACAGGCAGGAAAGATCAGAAAAAAAAACTATTTTGAAAATCCAGAGGCCTATAGAGCACTGTACAGCATCGAGAAAAAAGCAAAAGAGATAGGCTGGTAATTTACAGTAAAAATCAGTAATTTGCTCTTTCCATGTGATGGTTACCAGTACCCACACCATACTATCACTGTAGGCCACCCTGGGGCCCAAATCCTGTCTAGCTTGCTGGTGACAGAAAGGGACATAAAAATCCTCTTCACCAAGATCAGAGTTGGGCACCACTGATTACTGATCATAGCCTTTGATTAGTGACTTCGGATTACCTGGAGTCCCAACTCTGAGGGTGGCCATTGTTCTAACCCATCTAGACAAAGGCAGTAGTGGAAGAGACTTAAAAATGGCACGTCCCTCAGGGCTGCAGGGGATAGCTAAATGGCTGCATTTGCTAGGCAGAGCAGGAGAGCTCAGTTATGAGATCGTGGAAGAAGATCCTGGTACCCTTCCTGATCCACTCCACAGGGCAGTTTGAAGCCAGTTTATGCCCCTTCATGGGTTCCTGCCCTGTTTTGACTAGTAAAGTCTGACTTTGGAAATTCCTCCCCATAGTGCCCTTTCCCAGAGTTTCCTCTCCAGAAAAAAAGCAGCTTGAGATAACCATAGGAGTGTAAGAAGCTACCATGGGGGTAAGACTTGCCTGCTCTAAAAAGTCAGGAGATAGAGGTATATGTCCTAGGAAATAGAACAGCCAAACTACTATAAAAAAGAGAACTCAAAAATAAAAAAATCCAACAAGCACAAGCCAGGACGAGACACAAGTCTAAAAAAGACAGAGGCCACTGTCCTCTGCATTCACCTTAGGCAGACCTTAAGACTGAGGGCTGAAGCTCAAGAAAATCTGCTTTATCACCAGCTGATAACAAAATCAAGAACCAGTCATGTCAGGGAATAAATCCCAGAGTTAATATTTACAAATTTTAAATGTACTGACTGCAAGAAGAGTACTTTTGGATGGCCCATCCAAAAGTAGAAAATGTTGTTCAGAAAATACCAATGAAGATGACCAAGATATGGACATACTAAACAAAGGTTAAAAAGCAAAGGATTTAAAAAATGCTCAAGGAGATGAAGGAAAATAGAGAAAGAGCTAAAGGATATCAGGGAAAAAATATTTTCTTAGAGAATCTTAGTAAAGAATCATAGTAAAAAAATTAGAAAATTTAAATAGGAACCAAACAAAATCATTGGAGTTGAAGACCACAATAAACGACATGAAAAATTCCCAGGAGGGTTTCAAAAGCAGATTGGAGCAGGCAGAAGAAAGACTCTACAAACTCCAAGACAAGAACATTATAATGAGTCAGGCTGAGGAGCAGAAAGTACAAAAAAATTCTAAAAAGCAAAAATAACCTAAGAGATCTCTGGGACACCATCAAGCAGAAAAATATATGCATTTTGGTAGTCCCAGAAGGAGAAGAAAGAGAGAAAGGGGCAAAAGGAATATTCAAAGAAGTAATGCCAAAGAACTGCACAAATTTAGAGAGGGACAGAGAGACAAGGGCCCAAAATGAAAACCATGAGTAACTCACACCCATGAATGGGAATGGAGCCCACCCCATACCCTCAAGCCCATCAGAACAATCAGTGACTGAAGGTGTACAACTGAGAAGGAAACAAATATTTCTTCCCTGGGAAGAGGGAGTATGCAGTAGAGGGTTGAGTGTGGTTTCTCTTCAGTGAGTTTAGACATTTTGAATCACCATCCAGAAACACAAGCCTGTCAAGGTTGAGAGAGCACCTCCATGGAAAGGTTCACTAAACAGCACAATCTGCTGGCAGGCTGGGAAAGGGAAATATATTTGGAGTTTCTCATGTCCCTATTTCCATATCTCCTTAGATTTGATCTGTATGCCATTAGTGGGTCCCTGGCCTTATTTTGATAACTTAAGCTGGGCAATTTTAAAGATTTAGAAAAAGTTGAACCAAAAATCAAAGAAGAGTGATGAAACAAACCCACTAAGCAAGGTAATGAAATTGATCAACAGAGTAAATTTACCAACATAGTCAGATGGCTAGACATTACTGAAAAATAACAGGCCATACTAAAACAAGAAGATGTGAATTCAGGAACAAATTGAAAATCCTGATGAAACACAGTATTTAAGATAAAAATCAATGTTGCTCTCACAGATCTTCTTAACCAATTCAAGGAGCTGAAGGAAAATATGGCTAAAGAAATAAAGGGTATTAAGAAGACATTGGATGAGCATAAAGAACAATTTGAAAACTTGCAAAGAAAAATTAACAGCTCCTATGGAAATGAAAGACACAAAAGATATTATTTATAACACATGAGAGGCAAATGCCAGTAGATTTGAAATGGCTGAGGAATGAATAAGTGAGATAGAGGAAAGATCATGTGAACTTGAAATGACAGCAGAACAGACAGAAAAGAACAGAAAAAAAAAATGAACAGATCTCAGGGAATTAAATAACAGTGCAAAATGCACCAACATATGTGTTATGGGTGTCTTGGAAGGAGACAAGAATGGAAAAGGAGCAGAAAGAACATTTGAGGATATAATAGCTGAAAATTTCCTAACCCTTATGAAAAACATAAATAGCAGTGTCCAAAAAGGACAGCAGGCTCCAAACAGAATAAATCCATATAGACCTACTTCCTACTATTCAGAATAGCAAGTGATGAGATAGAGAATTCTGAAAGCAGCAAGAGAAAAGCAATTCATCACATATAAGTGATGGTCATCAAGACTAATTGCTGATTTCTCATTGGAAACAATAGAGGGGGAGAAGGCAGTGGTATGATAGTTAAGGTACTGAAAGAAAAACCTTCCAATCAAGAATTCCTTGTCCAGAAAAAGTGTCCTTCAGAAATGAGGGTGAGGAGTTTAAAGACTTCACAGAATAAACAGAAACAGAGAGTTTGCCACCAAGAAACTGGACTTACAAGATATTCTAAAGGGAGTGCTGTAGATTGATAGGAAAAGACAGAAGAGTGAGCCCTGGAGAAGAGTGTAGAAATGAAGAATATTAGTATGAGTAAATAAAAGTGTAAAAAGACTGACAATAGTAAAATACAACAAAAGAAAGCCATAGCTAAAAGTGACAAAGTAATACCTTTACTATAGTAACACTGAATGTTAATGGATTGAACTCTCCAATCAAAAGACATGTGGCAGAATGAACAAAAAATATTATCCATCTATTGCTGTCTACAAAAGACTCACCTTAGACACAAGGATACTAATAGGCTGGCGGTGTGATGTACTATAAGAAAATTATTAAGAATTGTGAATTCATAAGCTTTCTAATCAATAGTCTCTGCTGTTTTTTAGCCTAGAATTGTGAATGATTGACGTCCTTTGGAATACTGTAATGCTGCTATGCAGGCAATCCCCTCACCTATTAACCAAAAACAAAAACAAATATTTAAAAGGAACAGGTTATCAGATGTTGCATTTGCACATCCTGTTCATATACCCTATAAAACTAAAAGCTGAAAACCTTTATGTTCCTGTTCAGTGTACCATAATTAGAACAGAACAAAGACCCCTTGAGACACTGAGTCTCTCCTGTGGAGGGCTGACTATGCCCACCCCACCTGCCTACTGGATGGATTCAGTTACCTTCAATGAAGTCATTCCATAAGTTGCAAGACTCATTGGAGTTCTGAGATTCTGAACCCCTTATAAGGGATGGTCACCAAGCTGCCAGTTGAAGTCTCACTTAGGAGAGGATGCTCTGCCTGGGACCATTTTTCCAATTGGAACTTTGATTGGCTGCAAAGGGACTTTCCAGCCTTGTGTGAGAGCTGATGTTGTGTTTTCCCCAATTTGGTGAGTGGTTGTATATACTTTCATTCTTTCCTATGCCCTTATTTAATTACTCTTCTTTTCTGTGATTGCTCAATTGTTATAATCATTTGATATAACCTGAAACTCACTTGATTGAATAAAGGCGCTTTGCATAGCATTTAGAGTTTCTGCCTCTTCCTTATTAAAACATTTTGGTGTAGTTGTCAGGATTCATTAGATATTAAGCTTCCGTTATTGTTAACCTTTATTTAGCAGAACAAGGTGAAAGGCTGGAAAAATATACTCCATGCAAATAGTAACTAAAAAGAGCCAGATTAGCTAGACTATTTTCAGACAAAATAGATTTTAAATGCAAAACTACTATATAAGGTGAAAAAGTTGATCATATATTAATGAAAGGGCCAATTCACCAAGAAGAAAATAACTATAATAACCTAACCTTTGTTCTCCAAAATACATGTGGCACACTGGCAAAACTGAAGGGAGAAATACAAAAATATTTCTCTACAAAAATAGTTGGGAACATCAGTATACCACTCTCATCATTGGATAGAACATCTGGAGAGAGGATCAATAAGGAAACAGAGAGTTTCAATAATATGATAAATGAACTAGACCTAACAGACATATAAAGAACATTCTACCCCAAAACAGCAGGTTATACGTTCTTCTCAAGTGCTCATGGATCTCTCTCCAGGATAGAGCATATGATGGATCACAAAACAGGTCTCAATTATTATCATTTTGAAAGACTGAAGTTATGCAAACCACCTTCTCTGATTATAATGGAATGAAGCTGAAAAAAGGAAAATTTTGCAAATATATGGAGATTAAACAACACACCCTTTAACAACCAATTGATCAAATAAGAAATTGCAAGAGAAATCATTACCTATCTTGAGGTGAATATTCTACAATTACTGACTTCTGAGAATGCTTTCACAGCATGTTTGGTCCATGTCTGAGTCCACCTGAAGTATGGAAGAAAATGTACTGCATGCTGAAATCTTCCCACCTTGGTTCCTTTTTGCTTCTCTGCATGAAGGTATTCTCTGACATCAGGGGTGCAAATTGGAAAGTCCAAAATTGACATAATTGACGAGCCTGAGGGCAACCCTAACCCAATCTTCCAGTTTCCTTTAACTCCCATGGGACAATTTTGAATTTGTTCCACCTGATTTCTCAGTATCCATCTGCACGCCAATGCAGGTTTAATGGCTTTTCCTCTTTCCCTCACATTTTCCCCACTGCCTCCCTTCTGCTTTTTGGGAGTACCTCTTAAATAAACAGCTTGCTCAAGTCTGACTCAGGTCTGGTTTGGAGGTACTCAAACAAACTTTTTTGTATTATTTTGTTTTGTTTTGTTTGTTTTTTGTTTTTTTATTTTTTGGATTAAGGGAACTTTTTCATTTTTCAGAAGATTAGACTTCTTTTTTGCATTTACTTCAATCATGTTCCAGTGAGTTCTGTGAGTTCATCTTGCCTCTTTTGTCCTTTAAAGTCCTTTTTGCCACCTTAGTCTTTGATTCTTTTTCCTCTCTGTAGTACTCACTTGTTCAGTATTCACATGAAAATAATGAGAGCACAGATAGTATAAAAAGGAATATTAAAATTTTTAAATGTAGAGGAAATAGTCGAAGGGGAAGATATAAGCCAGAGAAGTCTCTATGCATACTCTTTCTTACTCTTTTTAAAGATACATAGTTTTCAGTATTTTCACCACAAAGATGTCCTTGAATATAAGTTTACTTTTTAAAAGCATAATTTGAATGTGTTACATTAAATTCACTGAAAATGTAAAGTAGAACAGTATACACTGTTAGCCACCCTTCTGTAATTTTTTGCAGTTATATAGCTTCAAGAGAGATTATAATTTTTACATTCTTCCTTCTTGTGAACCATATTTGTTGAGTTTTTAGTTTTATAGCCTCCCCCAAAATATGACAAATAAAATGTCACCCTAAGTTATGAACGCTTTTATCATTAACAATATTTTCTATGTAATTCCTAACAAAGGAGCTTTTAAATATATGATATGAAAAGTTAAAACTCAGCAGACATTACAAACACAACTGTACTAAGGAGATTATCTTTTGGCTTTCTCTTAAATCACTTATCATTCATGTGAACTTTTCTTTTTGCTGGCTCTTCTCTTGGGCCTCCTCATTTTTCATTCATCGTGCTGGGTCTGAAGATGAAGAAAGGCTGGATGATGCTGTCCATCCTAGAAGGTCCAGCTAGGCCAGAATACTCTGTGAAGAAAGAACTATATTTCGAGACAAATTGAATTGAAATTCTATTTTTCTCATTAAAGAGAGGACTCTCCTTTTCCCCCATTCTTTGTTTTCATCCTTTTTCTAAAGGTAATGTACTGTATGACATATAGGAGGTCAAGACCAGGGAATGGGCTTAAGAAACAAGCAAGGTTGAAGTATGTTAATCAATCTGTGTCTATTCCCAGGCTTTAAGTGAAAGCTGTAAAAGGAGTCCAGCCTAGATCACCAAAGCAGGAAACCACACAGAAGTTTGGAAGTCATTACCCTAGGGCAATGATTATAAAACAAGCTATTTATCAGATTCACCTATGGACCTTTTTTAAAAACCCAGAATCTTGGGCTACCATTGACTTAGTGAATCTGGCTCTCTGAGAATTGGACTCAGGCAGCTGAAATATTAAAATTTCTATACATGATTCAGATATCTAGCCAGGATGAAGATTAATGGTCTGCTTAAGATTTTTTTAAAATGTGCATTTTAATGAAACCACTTATTCCCATGAAATGCTCATGTTTTTTCCTACCTAGAACTTCCATGAGCCAGATATGATGGCAGATATCTAACAGAGTTTCCATGACAAAAATGAATCTGATTCCAACAAATTTTTGTACAATTGATTGACTTTTTATCTCTGTCTAGAATTAAACCAGGTATGATGCATCCATAAGGTTAGGATTCTAAACAATGTTTTCAACATCTTTATTCTAACTGCAAACTGAAGAAGATAAATAAATGAACTCTAAGGTCATAGCTTGTTTTAAATTATACTCCATTATTTAGGTGTACTTTTTATATGCAAGAGTTGCATTAATTTTCAACACTAAATTAATTTTTTAGAAATTTAATTCAGACTAGTGTCAAGTCAAATGTATGTTATCCCTTTATTCTTGTTTAGCAGGGATCCTTGTTTTTAGTGGTGCACCATACTTGCATTTAAGTTTTTTTAATCTAATGACTACTTATTCAGATCAATGGTAAGGGTGACATTATTTATTGTCCAAACTGTGCATTATAATATTCCTGCTAGGACCACAAGTACAAACCTTGTCCGTGCTGATCAGGTATATATGCATCACTGATGGGTGGCTCTAAACAAATGTCTACATTTCTTATGAAAATATCTACTTTAAAAAAATGTTTTTAATTGAATAGAAAATAATTGCATATTTTTATTGCTATGAATTTTCTCAGATTGTTTTCTTGAATCTTATTCAATGTATACTGGTTTAAGTCTGCCACAGGATTTTGTAAATAGATAATAGAAGCAAAAATATGTGCAAGTTTGACATAACCTTTCCTGGTGTTATCATTCTCAATGTATCTTTTGTTAGTAGTTTTTATTACTGACAGTGGCCAGAAAGGCCTATACCTATAATAAGTCTCTTTACCCTTACTGGGTGAAGGTGTGTTACACATCCACTCAGTGCAGTCACATCATAGGTTTATTGCCATCCATCTTTTAGCGGAGAACCATGACAAATTTACCATTCCAATTCAAAGGCAAACTTGTGATGACCTCTGAAATAGTTGGTCAAATCTGGCTAGGATTTTATAGACCACTCTAAGCAATCCTGATCTGAAAATGATTTTATCCAGTGTAGTCAAGGGAAGCAAATCACATTTAAAGTTGTTTATTGTTTTCATTTCCAGAAGTCAGGCATAAAGAATCTATGTCAGACACAGGAATAGACACATGGTTTCTCATGGATTCCACTTTGGAATTGGCAATACCTGTAAAAATGTGAATTATATTCTTGGATATCTTAAGCACTATGTCAGTTTTTTAAATAACTTACTAGAATAAATAGTTGAGTCTATTCTCTCTACTGATCTCCATGACCTTAAAAAATAAGTATAATGTTTATTTCTATTTCAAGCAGTTTGGGGACCCAAAGGGGTCTGATAACATTCAAACAAATTCCCCCTGCAGGGCTGGGAAAAAAATGCTTAAGAGCTGAGGGACATTGAGGGAGAGAAAGCAATTGAAAAGTGATAAGCAGAGAATTTTCACAAAAGGAACGTCTGGTTTGTGTAGCTTAAGTATTAGAGACAGGGTTAGAAGGAAAAATGAAGAGAAAAAAGTTAATATAACTTTGAATCTGAAAGGGGACACACAAAGAACAGAATAGAAATGAACAATTTCCAACAAGTCAAGTACCTGAAGAATTTTTGGAACCTTGTCAAGCTGTAATCTGACAAACTATATTTTCTTTGGCCCATCAATATTTTCATTCATTTCATTTTGAAGGATTAAGAATTACATAATTCTAGAACACTTGACCCCATGTTCAACCAGTCAAATAATTCTTTTCTTCAAAAGTCAATTAATGAATTTTAAAACAAAGGTTTTAAATTAAATGAGAAATATATATTTTGTACAAATTAAAGAGAAGAAAAAGAAAAGTCATTTTAATTCCAGAACTAACCATATATGTAACTAAGAAGAATGGGCAAAACCTCAACATATTATATATAGCCATTTTCATTCTGATAAAACTACATATCATGAAGAGCTTCTGTTGTTAATCAGTTTAATTTAAAATGGTACATCCTAAAAAATAGCATAAGTCACTTAACCAATATTAACTTTTTGGACTGTTTCCAATTTTTAAAAAAATAATATAAATAGAATTCTGAAATCCATTTCATTTTTTACCTTTAGCTTCAATATAGTGCAATCTTTGCCTTTATTACAAAAATGTAGTCCATTTTTAAAGCAGTTCTGAATAAACAAAATATAATTCCAAACATGGGCTATTTGTAGCAAGCTACCTTCCTTTCTCTCTTTTGTGACTCTGTTTAAGCTTTCTCTTGAATGTGAGCAGTTGGGATTGGTAGCATGGAGGAGCCTTGTGTGAAACCTCCAAGCAGGACAAGACTGTTGTCCATGTCTATGGAGGGGTTTAGTGGTGGTAGCAGCACAGCCAGGGTACAGGAGTTTTAGTTGGGGTTAGAGAGCATCTGTACACTGTGTGTGCATGGGGGTAGGCAGATGATACTGATGGCAACTTGCAGCACACAGCACAGTGTGTCAAATTTTGAGCACACATACACACATTGAAGCACACTTAAAAGGCAGTCTGATGGGAATGGGGGCACAAGATAGGGATTATTTACATTGGAGATTTGTTACATACAGGAAGAGTGATGAGATAAGTGAACATTTAGAAAACACTAAGAACCAAGTTTCTCATCAGAATAATAAGTTACAGACATGGAAAGAAAATACAAGTAAACAACAACAACAACAAAAAGCCTGGAATGAAACCTGTGTGTTGGAGTGGAATTACAAGCAACAGTGTAAACATAGTTTTCAATACTTGGATGAATGGAGAATAGATATAGAGGTATCTCTGACCACTGAGAGAACCTGGAAACAGCAACACAAACAGCAATAAGCACATCTACTGTTCAGACCTTGGGTGCTAAATACAGTTTTCTACTAAAAGGAACCAGGTCTTCTTGGAAAAATGACAGATTATAAGGCTGGGGCAGAGATGGTACAAGATAAAACTAGAATGAACATCTTGCTGTGCCAGAAAGTAAGGAAATATTCATTGCATATTGGGACATACTCAAAGAATACAGGAAAATCCCACTTCCATAATGACCAAGCTGCTTCTATTGGACCAACAGCTCCACAGGTGACAGCTATATTGTGGGTAAGCTATTAAAAAAAAAAAACAACTTGAAGAGAATGGCGTGAGAATGGGGTCCTAGGAACCATTGTTTGAGATGACTAAAAACTTGGATAGAAAGTCCTTATTTCAATTTGCTTAAATAAACAGATTTTGGAGCAAACACAGCAACTAGGAATAGTAAAACCCGAGAAAGGAGTGATGTAAAAGTGTGATGCTGATGCTGCTGGTCTGGGGACCACATTTTGAGAACCCCCACTTTTGAAGAGCTATTGAACAATAATGTACAGTGCATACATTAAAACTGAGTCTTAAAAATTCAATTTATCTATAGGGAAGAAGGAAAGAAGGAGTAGAACAGTAGAAAGAAAGACAAGGAAGCAAAATAGTAAAATATGTACTTAAATCCAACTATATAAAAAATTACTTTTCAGTAGAATAAATATCCCAATTAAAAGGCAGATGTAGTCAGAATAGATTTGAAAAAAGAAAGATATAACCACATGCTGCATGTAAGAGAAGCACTTTAAATATAAAGAAACAAATATGTCAGAAGTAAATGGATTGAAAAAATACCATTCATACAGTTAAGTACAAGAAGGCTGAATGGCTATATATATATTTTTTTCAAGATTAATTTTTATGTATTTCTCCTCCCCACCCCGCACCCCGAGTTGTCTGCTCTCTGTATCCATTTGCTGTGTGTTCTTCTGTGTCCACTTGTATTCTTGTTAGTGGCACCTGAACACTGTGTCTTGTTTTGTTGCATCATCTTGTGGTGTCAGCTCTCTGTGTATGCAGTGCCATTCCTGGGCAGGCTGCACTTTTTTCATGCTGGGCGATTCTCCTGACAGGGCACATTTCTTGCGTGCGGAGCTCCCCTACACAGGGGACACCTCTGTGTGGCACGGCACTCCTTGCGTGCATCAGCACTGCATGTCGGCCAGCTCATCACACGGGTCAGGTAGCCTTTAAGACTAAGAGATATTATCAGAAATAGAGGGGAACATTTCATAATGATTAATGAATAAATTCATTAGAATGACATAAAAATCACAAATGTGCATTTACTTAAAACCAGAACTTCAAAATACATAAAGCAAAAATTGATAGAAGTAAGGGAGAATCAGACAATTCCACAGTCATAGCTGGAGATTTTGACACTTCTTTCTCAGGAATTAATATAACTAGGAAAAAAGTCTGTAAAAATCTAAATGATCTGAATAACACTAATGACTACCTTGACGTAATTTGTATTTACATTTTTTCATGTGCACATATATGTTTACAGAGACAAACCATATGCTGGTCCATAAAACAGGTTCTCAATAAATTTGTATGCATGAAAATTATATAGACAATGCCCTCTAACCATAATGATATTAAATAGCAAGTCAATAAAAATAATATATCTAGGGAAATATCTAAATATTTGGTAATTAAACAACATACTGCTAAATATCCATGAATTAAAGAAAAAAACCCAAAAGTTAAATTAGAAAGCATTTTGAACCAAATAATAAAAATGCAACACACCAAATTTTCTGGAATGCAGTCACAGAAGGACTCAAAAGAAAATTTATAGATTTAAATGCTATATCAAATGCAGTTTGATATTATTGATGCATTCCAAAATGAAATATTGGATTAGGCTTGTAAACTGATCTTTTCCTCTGGGCATATTAGACATAATTGGATTAATAGGTTTACTTGATTAAGTAATTATGTAAACCTCTTGTGCTAGTGGGGCATTGAGTCCCTACCCTTTTGTGGATGGGGACTCATAGATAAATGGCATGGCAAAGGACAGAGTTAAGGGTTTTTGATGTTGGAGTCTGATGCTGAAGCCTTAAGCTGGGGCCCCAGGAGGAGAGAAGCCCTAACCCTGAAAAGAAGCAAGTCCCAGGAAGAGAGGAACCCAGGAAGCCTGAACTCTCACAGATGCTGGCAGCCATCTTGCCCCAACACGTGAAAATAGACTTTGATGAGGGAAGTGATTTATGCTCTATGGCCTGGTATCTGTAAGCTCCTACCCCAAATAAATGCCCTTTATAAAACCAACCAATTTCTGGTATTTTGCATCAGCACCCCTTTGCCTGACTAATACATCAAAAGAAAAGAAAGTTCTAAAGTCAATAACCCAAGTCTCCATCTTAAAGCAAAAATTTGAAAAAGAGAAGCAGAGTGGAATAGCTTCTGTTACAGAGCATGTCAAACTATTTCCAGGACAAAACATTAGTTGGTTTTAACTTTTTACTTATTTAGGAAATAATAACAAATTAGAGTCATCCAGCATTGCTTGCAATTTTATTGGTCATAAATATTGCTTTAAATTTTTCAAATGAAGAATAAAGACTTCCAACTTTCAATATATTCATCTTGTTACCTTTGTCATTTAACACTGATATATCGATTTCTATTTTTTCAATGAAATATTAAAGAGCACTAAAATTTGATCTTCCCACTCGACTGTTAGCTCTGATTTATTGGGCATAACACCTCCAAAAGAGTGTATGATATGTACTAGTCCTCAAAAAACTGTCGAACTGAAATGAGTTCATAAACCTAGGCCAAGTCAACTGATAGTATGAATTAAATGCAAAGTATAAAATATATAGAATAACTTAGAAATATATTGAGAATGAAAGTTTTTAATATAAACACACACACACATATACATATATATATAATTTTAAGATTTTTACCAATGCAATGGTTTACTTCAAATTAAAATCTTGGACTTTTTATAGCTAGAAAAATTTTTATGTTTTTTAAATACTGGCCTCTTATTAGAAATATAGTTCTTATACCCTTTCCTCTGAATCTTCCAGCTAGAAAGCCCACAAGATTTAAATGTAAAGATCCTATGAGCTCTTACTAATTCAGATATGATGAACATGTTAAAAATGAAAGTGACCACATTTGGAAGACGGTACATTTCATCTCCATTGTTTTTGAGCTTGAGTCAAGGGACAGATTATTACTGGAGTTAAAACAACGTAATTAAGAAACTTTTACTTAAAATAAAAATTAAGGCATTTAGTCTTACTTAATTTTATGTTTGGATATGTAAAATGAGTAATTTTGTATAATATGCAAAAAACAATTACCATCTAAGTATGTTAACAGTTGGACGTTGTTTTGAGTGAGGCTATCATTTTATTTTATTTTTTTAAATCCCAGGTATAAGAAGAGTCTTACATAACAAACTTATTTTCTCTGGGGCAATATGTAAAATAGTCCTTTATCAAAAAAGATTGGAAAGCCTGAAAAGGATACAAAAGAGAATGGGAGAGGACAGCATGTTCCTGCCCATGAAGCAAACCCTCCTTACTTTTCACCCGCACCCCCCACACGTTTACTCTTACTGTAATACAAGCTGGGAATCTTTCTTTAATTAACTCTCCAGCAGCATCCATCTCAGTCTGGTGCTACAGGTGGGTCCAAGGCCAGGGATGAACCTTCCACTGGATCAAATATGAGGTATTTCAGAGGGAAATGGAAACCTAAGACTTTTCATTATCTTTAAAGTCAGGATTTTAAACATCCATGTCCTATTTGGTTAGGACAAAACCTGTTCTTGCTTTGTTAAGAATTAAGACTCTATACAAAATTGTCTGGTATGTTTTCCAATTTTATGCTGAGAACCATGCTATTTTCATTTTGGAAATTCTTAATGACTTCTGAAAGGTATTTTGAACTCATATAGATAATTTTAAAGCCACATAATTTGTATTGCTGAGGTTCAAAAGAATCAAAGAAAGAAATTATTTAAAGCTGAAAGCTTAACTACCATGTTTCAACATGAAGGTACTTTTAATCAGAAGCTCTAATGGATCTTTGACAATAATGTTAGGAGCAAAGTTGCTTTAACTCAGGAGGGTACCTAGTAAATGAAAGAGAACACAGCTAATTGCATGGTAATTGCTTTATATAGAGTACCTCAAACATGGCATTAGTCGTTATGGATGATGGCAGATGATAGGTCATGAAGCTTTTGCTCACTTTAGCATTGAAATTGGCAAACAGCATTCAATTAATTTTAACATTTCCATATGAATGGTCTGATCTATAGCATTTAATAAGCTTTTCCTTTTTATACTATTTTATAAGTTGTTTGCCTCCAGCAAATGTTGGTTTTGGGTAGTGATGACCAATTGAAAATCAATGCTAAAAATATTCTGAAAAATTTGCTTTTCTACTCGAGAGAAGTGATACATGGATGGAGATTAGCTCTTCTCTATTCTACTTAAAGTTAACTATTCCATGATCACAAAGTCCATTAAAGTGGATCGTTCATATTATTCCATTATAATTCTAATTTGGTGAACTCCACAATCCCAATTGATAGATAGCAACGTTCTAATGAGTTATTTCTAGAAAGGTACATATTAATGTCCTATGGAGGCCTTTAAATGACTTATTCTGTGGTGTATTCTCTAGCAAATAAAGTACAATAAGAATTAGGAATGTTTTAAATATTTTGATATATATACAAACTTCCATTTGAAAAGCATCTGTACGGTTGACAAGGTGTTCGCAAAGAGATGATACTGTTCCTCACAACAGAACTACAAAGCAAATAAGGAAACTATCATTATCATCACTATCCTAATGTTATCACAACAATCACTGAAGCTCAGAAAAGTGGTGACTTGACTTGGTCAAAGTCATTGAACCCTCAAGTGAGTGAAATAAGACCAGAATGCAGATCTTTTGGCTTCTAATTCAGGAATATTTCTACTATGCAATATTGAATCTTAATTAATTTCTTAATTGTGCTTTATAGTTTTAACAATAATCTGAGAGAAAGAGGGAAAGGACATGAGCAGCTAATGTTTGTTCTAGGCAGTATAGCAAGCTGAATGCAGGTATACCTCTTTAGATTTATTTATTTTTTATTCAAGGAATTGTAGATTTACAGAAAAATCATGCAGAAAATACAGAGTCCTATATACCCCATGCACTCACTCAGTTTTCCCTATTAATACTTGCTTTAGTATGGTATCATTGTTAAATTGAAGAAACAGTATTATTATAATTATAATATTAATTGTAGCCTGTACTTCACATTAGGGTTCACTGTTATGTTGTCCATTCTATGGGTTATTTTTTTTTTAATTTTTTTAGTAACATAAATACAACCTAAAATTTCACCATTTAACCTTTTTAATTCAAATTTAAATTTCTCCTTTTAATTCAAATATGTAATTCAGCAGCATTAATTACATTTACAATGTTGTGCTGCCATCATCACCAACCATTATAAAAATTTTTCAATCACCCTAAATAGAAACTCTAATAATTAAGTATTAACTTTCTATTCTCCACCTCTATCCTGGTCCCTGGTAACCTGTATATTCTAGTTTCTAACTCTACAAATTTGCTTATTCTAATTATTTCATATTAGTGATATCATAAAATATTTGTCCTTATGTGTCTGACTTATTTCAATCAATATGATGTCTTCAAGACTCATCCATGTTGTTGCTCTATGTATCAGAACTTCATTCCTTTCACTGCTAAATAATCTTCCATTATAAATGAGTATGTGTGTGTATAAAAAACATTTTGTTTATCCATTCATCTGTTGATGGACACTTGGGTTACTTCCATCTTTTGGCAGTTGTAAATAATGTTGTTATGAACACTGGTACACAAATATCTCTTTGAGTCCCTGCTTTCAATTCTTCTGGATATATACATAGATATGGCAATTCTATACTTACTTTCTGAGAAACTGTCAAATTGTTTTCTACTGCAGTGGCACCAATTTACATTTCCTTTTATAAGGGTTCTCCACATCCTCTCCAACACTTGTAATTTTCCAGTTTTTTAATGTAGCGGGTATGAAATGGTATTTCATTGTAGTTCTGATGCTGAGTATCTTTTCCTATGCTTATTCTAAATTTGTATGTCTTCTTTGGAGAAATGTCTATTCAAGCCTTTGCCCATTTTTAATTGGGTCCTTTTTGTTTTTTGTTGTTGAATTGTAAGATTTCTTTATATTTTCTGTATATTAAAATCTTATTGGATAAGAGGCTTCCAAATTCCAAACATTTTCTTCTGTTCTGTAGATTGTCTTTTTACTTTCATGATAAAGTCCTTTAATTTAGATAAAATTACTATGTTTTAAAATCAATTGGGAAATCATCTCTGTGAGGTTATGCCACCAATCCAGTAAATATTTAGAATTATATGTTTATTTTACATTTGAATTTTAGATTTTTTCATTATTTACTTTTGGTTTATGATTACCTAAAATAGTCATATTGTTCCAAAGTAAAATCTTCAAAGCAAGTTATATTCAATGAAGTTAATATATTATTTCCTAGAGTTAGAATTTTCTTTTCCCTTTATGGTTGATCTTTACATTTTTCAAAAATTTATAAGTATATAATATACCATGTGTGTTAGTATCCTAGTTGCTAAAGCTAATATTTTACAGCAGGTTGCCTTGACAACAAGAATTTATGGACTCATGATTTCAGAGGTAGAAAGTTTTGCTTCTTCCATTGTTGGTATCTTTCTGCTGGCTGGCAGTCTCTGTCACATGGCAATGCATATGGAGGTGTTTTTACTTTTATCTTCCAAGTTCTGTTGAATTCCAGCTTTTGGCTGTTCCCCATGGACTCTCTCTCTGTGGCTTTCTCTATAAGGCTACCAGAAATATGATGAAGACACATTGTGAATCAATTGGGCCACTGAATAACCTCATCAAAGGTCCTGTTTAAAATGGGGTCATGCCCACAGGAATGGATTACGATTAATAACATGCTTTTTATGTGTACATAACCCCAAGCCACCACAAGATGATTGACACACAGAAGATGATATATTAGACAGATAGATAAAGATAAAAATATTTGTATCACTCACTCTCTTAGGTAAGTAGTAGCATAGAATACACATTTTTTTTTACATCTTAATTCATTTACTTAAAAATATGTCCTAGCTATTATTTAGAGATATTCCTCACTCCTTTTTAAAGTGGTATATTAGTCCGTTGTGTGGATCTATCATAATTTATTCAACTAGTCCACTATTGATGAAGATTTGGATTGGTACCAAACTTTTGTTATTAGGCGTAGTGTTACAATGAATTATTCAAAGAAACATCTTTGCATATTTTTTTCAGTGCACTCTTTGGAATAAATTATCAGAAGTAGTCCATTGAGTTAAAGAGCAAAAGAATACATAATTTCTCTATATATTTTCACATTCTTCTAAAACGAATTTTTAAAAAATTTTTCCATGCCTACAAGGAATGAATGAGAATGTGTAAACAGTGTATGTTGTCAAACTTTTTGTTTTTTTGTCAATCTTATCAGTAAGAAATGGCAAAGTGGTAAAATTTTATTTTGTATTTTTCTTTCATGGAAATGGTTGAGCATTGTTACACTTAATTAAAAGCCATTTGCATTAATTTTTCTGTGAACTACCAATTCATATCTTTAGCCCATTTTTATATAGAATTATTGGTCTTTTTCATCATTGTTTTATAAAAGTGTCTATATATTATGTATATTACTCTTCATTGGTGATATACATTGCATATATTTTCTCAATTTCTCATTTATCTTTCGCTAATGGTTTTGCTTATGATTTTGGCATGTCCCAAAATATTAATTTTTATGTAATATTTTGATTTTTATGCAAATCAAAATTTTCAATCTCTTTTCTTTTGGGGAAGGATTTGGAATTTTATTTAGAGAAATATTTTCCTTTCGCAGGTTATGGAGAAATTCAGCCACGTTTTTCTCTGGTACTTGCATAATTTAATTTTTATACCTATACATTTCTCATCAATTTGAACTTTTTCATGGATTGTGATGTGAGAAATAGATTCAGTTTTATCTTTTTCCATATGGTTTTCCAATGATCCTAAAACTACTTGTGAAGAAAGACTATTATTTCCCTATGATAGAAGATATTCTCATATCGCATGCTCAATTTCTTTTGTAATTGGGTCTATTTCTGAATTTTCTATTTTGTTTCTTTGATATAGCTGTCTATTCAGTCACCAATACCACAGCACATCTGTTATTTTAATTCCTGTGGTTAGAAACTCAACCATTTAGAATACGACCAATAATTAAAAGTTTCTGAGAAATGAAAATATAAAAAGAGACAGGTAAGCCTGTGATAATTAAGGTTCTGTCAGAGTCCCTCACCTCTTGCTGGAGAAAAAACTTGAGCAAATATCTCATCATGAAAAACAAAAATGCTAGGTAAAAATAGAGTGCCTCCTATTAATCAGGGAAATTCCTATAATAAAAATAGAATTTTCAAGGTAAGTAAAGTCTTTGCACATTTAAATTTAAAATATTTGCCAAAATATAAAAAAATTTATTTCATTAAAAATCATAAAAAATAGATCCATATTTTAATTTAGCAATCTATGTTTAAAGATCACTTAAAATGTACTTGCTGCCTTGATGATTATTATTATGAATGAGAAGCACAAGCTAGTGAGTTCCAGATTACTAGCATTGTTCAAATAGAGACTTAAGGTCTATTTTTCATTTTTATTGATTTATTGATTCATACATTAGCATGGCCATATTGTACCAGGAGATCTTTTACATGCTTTACACATACTAATTCACTTAAATCTTACAAGTACTCTGGAAGAGAGTCATCATTGTTTTTCCCATTTTACAGATAAAGAAACTGTGGCATACTAGATTATATAGCTAGTAAGAGCTAAAGTTAATAGTCACATGCAGGAGAGCTCATTAGTTTGTGCTTTTGGCTATAACATTAAAATAAATATCTTTCCAATAAAAATATACTGAGTACCTCTAGGTTCCTACTAATATTCTAAGCATGAGATTAATAAAAACAAAAAGACAACTTCAATCATCGTGCTTACAGTTTAGTCAGGAATCTGTCAATAAACAAGTACACAAACAACTGGTATGAAGGAAATAAACTGATGATGCAATAGTAAGAAACTAACATGGAGTATAGTGTGGGGGAATCTCCTTTATATACATGGTAAAAGAATATCTTTTTGAAAGGTAAGTTTTACACTAAAAACTGACAGATGAGAATGAGATTGCAATGTGAAGAGTTAGGGTTAGGGTGCCCTGTACAGAGACCAGCAAGTGCTTAGGGCATACAGTTGGAGAGAGTTGGTATGCTCCAGGGGCAGAGAGGAATGGCATAAGATTGTAAGAGCAGGCTGATAAGCAGGTAGATTGATAGATGTGAGGGTCTTGCAAACAATGGGAAGTAGAGTGGATTTTTATCTAACAAGAGGCTAGCATAGAAAGGATATTAAGAAAGACAGTGACAAAGAACAAGTCATGTTTTTAAAGAGCTCTCTAATTACTCTATGGAGAATAAATATTTATGGGATAAGAGTAGAAGTAAAATGAAAAGAGAGGGCACAGTTTTTGCAGTCTGAACAATGTATAATGGTTTAAATATGGGATTGGTATTGGAAATAAAAAAGAACGGAATGGAATAAAGATACATTTTGATAACATCATCCACAAAGTAGATTCTTCAGCTATTGGCTTGAACTGCTGGGAGGGTGGTGATGCTATATATTGAGTTGGACACTCTTTAGAAACTGATTAAACTAGAAATCAGCAGTTCTGTTTCAGACATGGAATATTTGACAATTTATTAAATATCCATATCAATCCAGAGTGCTAATAAGTGGCCCAATGAGTAGCAAGGGCTAGATATATAAATTTTAGAGTCATCAGATGATATATAATTTGGGGAAGGCTGAAAACCTCTGAAAGATATTCACATTCTCATTCCTGGAACTTGTGAATGCTACCTTATATGGCAAAAAAGGGTCTTCGCAGATTGATTAATTTAAGGATCTTCAGATAGTGAGATTATTTTAGTGGGTCCTAAAACAATCACATGTATCCTTATAAGAGGGAGGGAAAGGAATATTCTGTACACACACAGATGAGAAATGATGTGAAGATAGAGCAAAGAGTAATTTAAAGATGCCAGTCTTGAAGATTGGCATGATGTAGCCACAAGCGAAGAAATGTTGGCAGTCACCAGAAACTAGAAGCAGCAAGGGAAAGATTCTCACCTAGAGCCTCCTGAGGGAATGTGGCTTTGCCAACACTTTGGGTTCAGTCATACTGATTTTGGACCTCTACCCTCTAGAACCATCTGTGATAGAAAAAAATTTCTGTTATTTTAAGCCACTAATTTTGTTACAGCTGCCAAAGGAAACTAAAATCATATTTTTTAAAAGGACTAGATAGACTTATATAGAAGGAAAGTGAAGAGAGAGAAGCGTGCCTAGGACCAATGTGTGGTATAATGCAATAGTTGGTGGTCAAGTAGAAGAGGAGGAAATAGCAAAAAAAAAAAAAAAGATGAAAGAGGAATGGTAAATGAGATTTGGAAGATAAAGAAATTGTGGAGACATAGTACCAGAGAAATAAAGTTATTTTAAGAAAAGGGTAGCAATCACATGCACAGCATCTACTGAGGTATGGTATCATGAGGACAAAAAAAAGAGCTCATTGGTTTTGACAAAGTGGAAATCATTGATGACTTTACAAAGATCCATTTTAAGGTGGTGGAGGGAATAAAAGGGAGATTGAAGTGGTTTAAAGTGAATGGGAAATAAGCAAGTGAAGGCACCATTTTAGAAGTTTTGTTGTGAAAGAACAGCAGGTAAAGGAGCCTTAAATAAGGAAAAATGAGGAAAAGGAAGTGAATTAAAGGAGCCAGCAGATTTCTATTCATTTCTTTTTGGGCAGAATAGTACCCCACGGCTGCTCCTGGCTGGAAGTTGCTTTGAAAGAAGTACTTGGGGGTTAAAATGTGGGACAATCATCCAAGGGTGTCTTTCTCAAGAAACTGAATCTTGAATTGGATATTTCTATAGATAATGATGTCATCAAGAGTAAAAACTGAAATAAGAGTGGAAAGGAAAACCAAACGCCAGGACCTAAAGTCTTTCAAACAATGAAGACAATAAAGGTAATGAGGAGGGGTAGCAGTATGCCATAAAGTTATATACCATGAGCATCCAAAGAAATTTCAAAGGTGCAGGCACAGAAGATCTAAAGGAAATTCAAGCATCAGAGAAATGATTGAACTGAATAACCTTAAGATCTCTTTGAAATCTGAAAGTCTATTATCCTTGAAATAGCAACTATTTAAAGACAAAGTGATGCTTCTAGAGGATACAAAGTAGATGAGAGCCATTTGCTTCTAGCCTGAACCCTCCCTGACTTGACTGAGAGGTGGTAACTTTTTTTGTTCATTTGTTTTTGTTTATTATTATTATTATTGGAATAATGAAAGTGCTCTAGTAATGATTGGGGTGATGAATGCACAAATATATGATTATACAAAATACCATTGCTTGTGCACTTTGTATGAATTTATACTTTGTTAATACATATCAATAAAATTGACTTATTAAAAATACTTTTGAGGCACATAAAAGCAGATTTGAATTGATGAAGACGGAATTAGTGATATCAAGGAGAGAACATCTGAACTTGAAAAGATAGGAGAACAGAGAGACAACAAAATGAAAAAAATAAAACAGGGTCTCAGGAAACTGGATGACAATGAGAACCCATCAAACATACATTTATTGATGTCCCAGAAGAGGAAGAGAATGGAAAAGAGGCAGAAAAAATATTTGAGGAAATAATGACTGAAAATTTCCCCACCCTTATGGAAAACATGAATATAAATATCCAAGAAGGACAACATACCCCAAACAGAATAAATCCGAATAGACTAACTGAAAGACACCTAGTACTTAGAATGACAAATATCAGAGATAAAGAGAGGATTCTGAAAGCAGCAAGAAAAAAGCAAAGAGTCACATGCAAGGGAACCACAATAACAGTAACTGGTGACCTTCTCATCAGAAACCATGCAAGCAAAAAGATGGTGGTATGATGTATTGAAGGTACTAAAAGAGAAAAACTGCCAGCCAAGAATTCCAGATCCAGCAAAATGGTCCTTCAAAAATTAGGGTGAATTTAAAGTCTTCACAGATAAACATACATACACACACAAACTGAGAGAATATGTTACGAGAAGACCAAAATTTTAAGAGATATTAAAGGTAGTGCTGCAGCCTGAAAGAAAAAAACAAAAAATAAAAAAACAAGGACAGGCAATTTGGAGTACAGTGCAGAAATGAAGATTATTAGGAAGGGTAAATAACACGATAGAAAGACAGACAATAATAAGATATGACAACAGAAAGCCAAAAGATAAAATGAATGAAGTAAGTAATGCCTTTACAAAAATAATGTTGACTGTTAATGATTTGAACTCCCCAACCAAAAGACATAGACTGATTTTTAAAAAGTGAGCCATCTATATGATCTATACAAGAGAATCAGCTTAGATATAAGGACACAACCAGGCTGAAAGTGAAAGGTAGGAAAAAGATATTACATGAAAATAGTAACCAAAAAACATTTGGAGTAACAATACTAATATCAGACAAAATAGATTTTATATGCAAAACTTTTATAAGGGATGAAGAAGGTCATTATATATTAATAAAAGTGGCAATTCACCAAGAAGAAATAACTATAATAAATATTTATGCATCTAACTTTCATGCCCCAAGATAAATGAGGCACACACTGGCAAAACTGAAGGAAGAAATAGATGTCTCTACAATAATAGTTGGAGACTTCAATACACTACTCTCAGCATTGAGTAGAACATATGAACAGATGATAAATAAAGTAACAGAGAACATGAATAATATGATAAATGAATGATACCTAGTGGATACTTGAAGAGCGTGACATCCCAAAACAGGATGATACACATGCTTCTCAAGTGCTCATGGAGTCTTCTCCAATATAGGCCATATGATGGGTAACAAGATATGTCCCAGTAAATTTAAAAAAGATTGAAATTATACAAAATACCTTCTCTGAACATAATAGAATTAAGCTGGATATTAATAATGGATAGGAAAGGAAAATTTCATAACTATATGGAGATCAGTGTAAAAAACACATTAATAAATTGAAGAACAAAAATCACATGATCCCCTCCATCAATGCAGAAAGACATTTAACAAAATAGAGCATCCTTTCCTGATAAAAAAAATACTCCAAAAATAAGAAAAGAAGGGAGCTTACTCAATATAGTAATGTATTTATATGAAAAATCTATAGCTAGAATTGTACTAACTGGTGAAAGATGAAAGCTTTCCCACTGAGATCAGGAACAAGATAAGAATGCCCACTATCACCAATGTTATTCAATACTGTACTAGAAGTTCTGGCTAGATAAAGAAATAAAAGGCACCAATAAGAAAGGAAGAGATAAAACTTTGCTAATGATATTATCCTATATCTAGAAAATTGTGAAAAATCTACAACAAAGCTACTAGAACTAATACACAACGTCAACAAAGTGGCAGGATAAAAGATTAATATGCAAGTTAAATAGTGTTTTTATACACTGCTTATGAGAAATCTGCAGAGGAAATCAGAAAAAAAAATCCACTTATAATAGTGACTAAAAGAATAAAATATTTAGGAATAAGCTTAACCAATAATGTAAAGGACCTGTATTTAGAAAACCACAAAACATTGTTAAAGGAACTGAAGGAGAAAAATAAATGAGAGAACATTCTGTGTTCATGAACTGGAAGATTAAATATCATTGACATTAATTCTAGCCAAATTGACCTACATATTCAACACAAGCCCAATAAAAGTCCCAACAGCATTTTTTTTCAGAAATGAAAGCCAATTATCAAATTTATTTGGAAGGGTAAGGGACCCCAAATAGCCAAAAATGTCTTAAAATGGAGAACAAATTTGGAGAACTCTCCTGACTTTAAAGCATATTACTTGCAGTGATTAAAAAAAAAAAAGTGCCTGGTACAGACATAAAGATAAACAACTAGACCAATGGAACTAAATCAAGAACTCAGAAATAGAACCTCACATCTATGGTCAAATGATTTTTTACAAGGCTGTTAAGCTGACCAAGCTGGGTCAGAATATTATACTCAATAAATGGTGCTGGGAGAACTGCACATCCATATACAAAAGAAAGAAAGAGGTCCCCTATCTCACACCTTATACAAAAATCAACTCAAAATGAATGAAGGATGTAAATATAAAGGCTAGAACCATAAAAACTCCTAGGAGAAAATGTAGGAAAACATCTTCAAGATCTTGTGGTAGGTGGTAATTTCTTAAACTCTACACCCAAAGCACAAGCTGCACAAGAAAAATTAGATATATAGGGCCTCCTCAAAATTAGACACATTTTTTTCATCAAAAGATTTTGTCAAGAAAGTAAAAAGGCAACCTACTCAATGAGAGGAAACATTTGCAAACCACATATCCAATAAGGGTTTGAGATCCATGTTATATAAAGAGATCATACAACTTAACATTAAAAAGACAAGCAACCCAATTTAAAAATGGGCAAAATTCTTGAATAGACATTGCTCCAAAGAGGAAATACAAATGATCAAAAAACAAATGAAAATATCCTCAACACTACTAGCTATTAGGAAAATGCAGATCAAACCTGCAATGAGATACCATTTCATACCTTATAGAATGGCCATTATTAAACAATTAGAAAACTACAAGTGCTGGAAAGGATGTGAAGAAACAGGAACACTCCTTCACTGTGGTGGGTATGTAGAATGGTGCAGTGTCTGTGGGTAATGGTTTGGCAGTACCTCAAGAAGCTGAATATAGAACTGCCTTATGATCCAGGAGTCCTGTTACTAGGGACATATTCAGGGGAAAGGAAAGCAAGTACGCAAACTGACCTTTTTACAATGTTGTTCACAGCAGCATTATTCACTCTTGCTAAAATATGGAACTAGCCCAACTTTCCATCAATTGATAAATGAATAAACAAAATGTCATATATTCACACAATGGAATACTATTCACCTGTAAGAAGAAATTAAATGTCAGGATGCATATGACAACATGGATGAACCTAGAGGATATTATATTGAGTGAAATAAGCCAGACACAAAAGGAAAAATATTGTATGGTCTCACTAATATGAACTAAGTGCAGTGAGTAAACTTACATAGATAAACATAGATAACCAGGAAATAGAAGGTGTTTTGAGAATTGAAGCTGATGCTTAATTTATGCAGCATTATTAATAAGCTTAATTGTAAAAGTGGAAATGAATAGAGTTCAGATTAACACATAATGAATATAACTAACACTGCTGATTTATAAAAGTGATTGCTACTGAAAAGGGTGGTATGTGGGAGTAAATGTCAATTGAAAGGAAAATAGAGAATAATCTAGGGAATGTATAACCGTGATTTCAGTGGTGGATGAAGGTTGTGGTTAATAGTACAAATACAAGAATTTTCTTTTACAAAGTGCTAAGAATATGGTAATACATGGGAAAATTATAACTAATGTAACTTAAGGGTGGCAGTTAACAGTAATATTGTGTAGCAGTTTGATATTATTGATGAATTCCAAAATGAAATATTGGATTAGATTTATAAACTGAAATTTTCCTCTGGTCATATTAGATTAAATTGGATTCATGGGTTTACTTGATTAAGAAATTATGTAAACCTCTTGTGCTAGTAGGGTATTGAGTCCCTATCCTTTGGTGGGTGGGGGCTTGCAGATAAAAGGCATGGCAAAGGACAGAGTTAAGGGTTTTTGATGTTGGAGTTTTGATGTTGGAACTTGATGCTGAAGCCTTAAACTGGAACCCTGGAAAGTAAGCTCATAGAGAAAAGAGAAGCAAGCCCCTGAAGCCTGAACCCTTGCAGACTTTGGCAGCCATCTTGCTCCAACATGCAAAACAGACTTTGATGAGGGAAGTAGCTTATGCATTATGGTCTAGTATGTAAGCTCCTACCCCAAATAAATACCCTTTATAAAAACCAACCTATTTCTGGTATTTTGCATCAGCACTCCTTTGGCTGATTAATACATATTATAATATTTTCCAGCAATGGCAAGAAGATATTCTTTTAATATTAAGGGAAAACAATATCTGGGTATAAGGGGGTATGGGTTTTTTTCCTTTTGCAGTGATGAAAACTATCTAAAAATGACTGAGGTGATGACAGCACAACTCTCTGATGAAAATGAAAGCCCCTGAATGTACACTTTGAATTACTTGTATAAAGCACAAGACTGTACAACAGAGGAAATCCAGTGGTGGATGATGGACTGTGGTTAATAGGACAAACATTCTCCTGAATGATAACAAATATATAATACTAATACAGTGTGTTAATCATTAGGTGACTTGAGGGAAGAATATACCAAATGGAAGATATGGGCTATAGTTAGAGGTAATATTTTAATGATGCTATTTCATAGTTTTTTACAAATTTTTCACAACAATACAAGATATTGGGAGTATGGGGGCCTAATTTCAAAGTATGGAGTCTATAGACAAGGATCTCTATCACTACTCTCCTCACTCTACTTGGACCCTGAAGGAATTCTTTTTGCAAATGGATTCACCTCTTCTCCAGGAACTATGGAGACTATTTCCACCAAGCCACTTGAAAAATAAAACAAATGAGCAATATTCATCCTACTTCCCTCACCTAAGACAATGTCTATGTTTCATATATTTGCAAAAATAAAAATGATTTTTCAGTATATGAAACTCCAAATTCTCTTTATTAAATAAAAAACTCCAAATCAAAACACTGTATTCTGTTAGATATTGAATATTTTCACTTTTGGTTTTGAGATTTATGAGCCTCCAGTCATGTTTTTAATCATAGTTATTGTAGTGGAAATTGTTATTATCAAACTTATTAATATCATTTTTCAAAACATGATCAGATTGTTTCCCGGTTAAAAGTGGTATGGTATATTATTAATATATACTATATTACCTATTATCAACCATCTATTACTAGTGACAGTGAAAGTAATAGTTATCATTTACTTACTATGCCAGATACTATTTAAGGATATATCACGTACTATGCGTAGTTAAGCAACTACTCTCCCAATAATGTATTGAATATCTTAATTTCTGTTTTTTATTTGAGTTCTAATCCTGGCTCAACCTCTTACCAATTATAAGATATTAATATTGGGCAAGTAATTTAATTCTTGGGCAATTCTGAAAGCATCAATTATCTCATTAAGAAAAACAGAATGAAATAATTCCTTCACAGAGTTATTGTGAGAATATATGTGAATTAAGGTATTCAAACAACTCAAAATATAATAATTCTATTAGTCAGTCAAAAGGGATGCTTTTGCAAAGTACCAGAAATCTGTTAGCTTTTGTAAAGGGTATTAATTTGGGGTAGAAGCTTACAGTTACAAGGTCCAAAGAATCGAACTCAAGTTACCGTAAGAGGTACTTTCTCACCCAAAGTCATTTCCCACTAGTTAAAGCAAGATGGTGGGAGATGTCTGCAAGGGTTCAGCCTTTCTTCTTCCTTTTAAGGCTCTGTGGTCCCAGCTTCTGTGATCTCAGCTGTAGGCTGGTGTAAGGCTTGTCTCTCTTCCTGGGGCTCATTTCTTTCTGGGCTCAGCTGCTCTTGTCTCTTCACAAGATCAGCTGTAAACTATCAGGTGAATGGCTCATCTCTTCCTGGGGCCTCTGCGTGTCTATGGAGCTGTCTCTCTTCCTCTGTGTTTTTTTTTTGTTTGTTTTTTTTGTTTTTTTTTTTTTATTTAATTCCCCCCCCTTCCCCGGTTGTCTGTTCTCTGTGTCTATTTGCTGCGTCTTGTTTCTTTGTCCGCTTCTGTTGTCAGCGGCATGGGAAGTGTGGGCAGCGCCATTCCTGGGCAGGCTGCACTTTCTTTCGTGCTGGGCAGCTCTCCTTACCGGGCGCACTCCTTGCGCGTGGGGTTCCCCTACGCGGGGGACACCCCTGCATGGCGTGGCACTCCTTGCGCAGTGCGGGGTTCCCCTACGCGGGGGACACCCCTGCATGGGGCGGCACTCCTTGCGCGCATCAGCACTGCGCATGGGCCAGCTCCACACGGGTCAAGGAGGCCCGGGGTTTGAACCGCGGACCTCCCATGTGGTAGGCGGACGCCCTAACCACTGGACCAAGTCCGTTTCCCCCTCTGTGTTCTTTTGTTTAGTCTGCTTTCTTAACTGAGTGTCTGCTTATATAGCCCACCAAGAAGGCGGGGACTCAAACTGTCACCATAATGACGTGGTCTAATCAAAGCCATAATCTTGATTTAATAAAGTAAAAGTGAAACCTCAGACTTTAATACAAATCAAAGGAGTATCATGCCCAGAGGAACAAACCAGTTTACAAACATAATCAAATATCTCTTTTTAGAATTCAGAAGTAATATTAAGCTGTCACACTGGTGATCCATTTTTGGTATTATTATTATTATAGAGTAAATATTTTTTCTTTTTTTTAAAATTCCCCCACCCTTGCAGCTTTTGCCTTCTGCCTGCTCTCTGTGTCCATTCACTTTGTGTTCTTCTGTGTGTCTATATTTATTTTTACTTATACCCCTCCTTGCAGCCTGCTTGTTGTTGTTTTTGCTCTCTGTGTCCATTCGCTGCATGCTTTTCTGTGTTTTTACTTGTCTCCCTTTCTTTTTTCTTTTTTGTTGCATCACCTTGCTAAGTTGGCTCTCTGCAGAGCTTGTGGAAGGGGCAGCCCTCTACGGCACTTGTAGGCTGGCAGCTCTCCACAGCATGTGGGCAAGCCTGCCTTCACAAGGAGGCCCTGGGATGCAAACTCAGGGCCTCTCATATGGTAGATGGGAGCCCAACTGATTGAGCCACAGCTGCTTCCCTATAGAGTATATTTTTAAGTAACCCAGAAATCTAAGTGTTGCTGTCAAATCTCAGGTAGTGAGTTCCTGAATATCTGAACAAAAATCTTATACACCTGATCAACTATATTGCATTGCTCTAATCTGAGTTGTACAATTATTTTCCCTAAAGATAATTTTTTGTAGAAATTTGGCACAACATGGGTAAGGATAGAAAATTATAGAGAATTCATTTGAATTATTAAAAGAAAATAGTAATTGAAGATAATTTCCTTTTGAACTTCTGTTCACTGAGTGTACTCTATCATTTCAAGAACAACTTTGGTTTCAGTTATGAAATAGGAAATATTTGTCCAGTGGTGGACTGGGATATTTTTACAAAGTGGGAGAAGTCTGCCCAAGATATAGCAATAAGGTGATACTTTGTCTGTAGTGATTATAAAAATAATAATAAATTAAACTAGAGTTAAGTATTTTTATAATCACCATGCACTGACTATTTTAAACATTGTCAGGGGTGAAATATCTCCCCCTGCCCCCCCGCCCTTAGTGGCCTGTTTCCTCCACATGGTCACTGTATCTGTCTACCTTAAAGCATCTTAGGTAAAGTAACAGGAGGATGAAATGAAAAACTATATCAGTGGAGGATGGAGTGGACATCTCGTCTTCAATTTAGTGTATCTGGGCATGCCTCAGGTTGCCAGAAGTCACTCATCCTGAGTGAAGAGCATCAGGACACATAAGGAACTTAAAAGACCATGAATAGAGGAGACCAAGTAAAGGAGTTTCTAGTAGAGTAGTTAACATATCAGGGGTCAGATAAATTGGGTTTTGACCCTGACTTCACTTATAGGTTTCATGCTCTTAGGGAAATTACTAAACCTATACAAGTGTTAATTATTTCTTCCATAAAGTAAAGGTATGTGTAGTACCTCCCTCATAGGACAATGTGATAAATTCGTAAATTAAGTGAAATATCTAATTTAGTGCACAGCCCCCAGTAAGTGCTCCAAAAGTATGAGCAATCATTATCATTATTTATATTATGTGTTCTCTCTTTACCTTCCTACCACTTAAATTCTCTACCACCCCCACCTACAAAAACTTCCCTCCAACCCACTCACTGATCTCTTAGCAAAACCTCAGGAAGCAGAGATTATAATTAAATAGAAGCAAACAAATGAAAACAACAAAAAGTTTCCCAAATGTCTCTATGCCATTGGAAGCAAAGGACAGAATTGTTTTAGCTTTCCATCTACAGTGACCTTTTCTCATTACCTTGAACATGGCATGCTCCTTATCACATCAGGGCTTTGCACAAGTTATCCTTTTTGTCTGAATGCACTTTTATATTAACAATTTCAGTTTTAACAGAGATTCAATATAAAGAAGTGTGATTGGGATAAAATTGTGTCTTAATTTCCCTGCCATGATCACAAATACCACAAAATGTATTGGCTTAAATAGCAGGAATTTACTGGTTCACACTTTTGAGGGAAGAAGTTGAAAACTGAGGCATCAGCAAGGTGATGCTTTCCCCTTGAAGACTGTGGTCTGTGGCTGGCTGCCTGAGATCCTTGTCCTTGGCTTTTCCACCTCATGGCAATGTACGTGGCAGCATCTTCTCTTTTCTTTTCAGTAGTGTTTCCTTGACTTTCAACTTCCGTCTCTTCTTGTAGCTTTCTTCCTTCATGCCTGAATTTCATTTTGCTTTAAAGGACTCCAGTAATCCGGATAAAAGCCTAAACTGATTCATTGGACCACACTGTAACTAAAAATAGCATCTTCAAAAGATCCTATTATCAATGCTTAAGAACATATTTTTCCTAGGACATAATTCAACTTACCACATGTTGTTGTTGCTGGATAACTCAAAAAGTAAAGTAAACTTTAAGATCTCATGAAGACAACAAATGCAGGAAGCAACTATGATTTGGGGAACAAAGGTAAGAAATTTTAAAACTTTGTCTCATAAAGGGAGATCCCACAGACATGAAACTCAGATCTTTGAGAAGAAGCAATTTTCATCTGGTGCTGCCATCTCAGAGTTGGGGGGGGGGGGGGGAGAGGGAGGAGGAAGAACGGGTGCTATAATGTTGGTTGTGCAAGTGCTGGAAAAACTTCAAATTGGATTTAGTAGCTGCTACGGAAGAAACACTTGTTACTAACAAGAAGAAGTTTCCCTGGGGTGATGCCCATAGAAATAAGAATCAGAAAGCCCACAGGAAGCAAAGAGAAAGGAGCAAGCCCTGTCTTCCTTGTCAGCTTTGCAGTCTCCCCTTATTGTCAGAGCCTACCACCAGCAGCCAACTGGTAAACTGGTAGACTAGGTTGCAGAGTTCTGTTTCAGCATCACAAATCAGAGTTTAGAAGGGAGTTTTGAAGCTGAAAGACAATGACCTTATAATCAGCCCAGTCTACCATTTTGGAGAATCAGTGACTATACATATTTACCAGTACAGATGTGAAAATCCATAAAAACAATGAAAACAACTTTATGTTGCCTTGTTACCTCCTCTACTGCTCTCAGGATTCTGTAGAACAGCCTTTCCTTAGAGAAGCTTATATAGCTTAGTTTCGCCTTGTTGCTGCTACACTAACTCCCTGTATTTCCCCCACAAGACACTCATCACATTGTAAATAGGTAATTGTGTAATTCATTGTATCATGTTGATCTTCTCTGGTAGAATGTGGTTTTTCCTCCATGACTTAAAGAACTACATCTATTTTGAGTGCTGGAGACTGTAACTTAAACATTGTCAATGCATTTGTAGAGTAGGTGTATAGAGATTTTTTGAAGAAAAAAAGCAATTGTGCCACACATAGCGGTACATACAAATGGAGCTCTTGAAGGAATGGTGTAGGTAGCCCCACTATCTGCTTGGTCAGAGGATTCAGCTCTATTATTTCTGCAACCATGTGTCTTCTGCACTGTGAAAACACACAACTGCCAGGACACAATGGCCTCAGTGTGGTCATCACCACCATCCTCTCTGGACATCATGTCAGTCCTTCTGATCAGCAAGCAGCTGCATAAAAGATGTCAAAAGCCTTGGAAGCTAGTTATTCCAGGGACCCAGAGTAGCAGAGAGAAAAAATGGTGACAATGGTATGATACCTGAGAGAATTACATTCCTGGCTACTTCCATCACCTATGGCAGAGGAGAGAACTTTGAAGGAGAGTGTGGATTTCTCAATAATATGTAGGAGGATAGGTCAAAGAAATACTTTATTGATAATTACTTAAATCCCAATTTATGCAGTGCTGGTGTGTCATGGGAATAGACGACGTAACTTGCTCAGTAGGCTCCTACAGGAATTAATTCTTCCATTGCCATAAATTAGATGAAATTCTGCTTTTTAATAATCATTTTTAAAATGCAAATGATTACCTATCATTTTAGTGGTACTTATTTTTCATCATTTCTTCTCATTAAACAAGATTATTCTTTAGTGCTAATTATAGGAAGTATTTTTTCTATATTGGTTCATTTATAGGAAATCAAGATGTCACAAATAAAAATGACTAAGTTATTTTCAAATAATTGTAAAATTATTCAAAATTACTTTTTGAAAAGGAAGGAATGGTGATTGTGATGTTTTCTAATAAATAATTTCTTCTATGAAGAAAAAGGGGCTCTGATATTTGAAATATATTAAAGTTCAAAGTATTAGTACATTTCTTTCCACAAATTATGCATTGCTCTATTTTGGTTAAATTTTACAATCCTATATCTTGTATAAAAACAGGTTCGATTTTTTTAAGTTAAGTAGGAATTTGTTTCTAGGCCAAGATCACAGCAAAGATGATCTTCCTTTGGCTTTTTTCAAAGGCCATCTATTTTTTTTAGATAAATTTTTCAAAATTATAATTTTCTTTTAAAATTCAGGTAATGATATCTACTTCAAGGGAGTTGTGAGGATTTAATATGATAATAAATATGAAAGAACTTGACATACTGCCTGGACCTAAGATGTCAGTAAGTATATAAATGTTCAAATCTCAATTCTATAATGGGAAATCAGTGAAACTAAGGAAAGAGAGCAGAACATTTTCATTTGACAATATTGCTTTAAAAAAGAAAACCAAGATAAAACTGAAGTGAACAAATTTTTTAAGTATAATAAAGATTTATCAAGAAAGATTTTGGGACAAGTTGATTACATAGCTTATTCTTGGAGAAACACAGATGTGTTTCTAAATGCTTCATTTATTAAAGTGCTAGACTTTTAAACTTGAAAAGGATCTTACTGTCTTAATGATATTCTAGTCCAAATTTCCTTGTTTTACAAATAAAAATACTGAGATCCAGATACGTTAAGTGACTTACCCAAGATTATGAACTTTTTTGTTTTTATAAAGAAAACTACAAAATAGTAACCAGTTTTTCTGAATTCTAGTCTAGGAGATCCTAGAGATGGGAATGGCTTGGCTTCTCAACATCTCCCAAGAAGCATTTTCTAATTCTTTGTACTGACTTTGATGCAGAGATTCAGATAAAGCCATTGGATTAGCTGGGGTAAAAATTAAGTGAGGGTGGTAGATCCCAGAATACTGTGACTTGAAGAAGATAAATACACAACAAGTACAGGGAAGCAGTCTCCTTTCAAGCCATGAGAGTGGATGTTGCCATACCAAACTGTAAGAGAGACCAAGAAATGTGTCTCTAGTTGAGCAATCATGCACCCAACTTAAACTTTAATACTATGGATGAAAGGAGCATGAATTTTCATGGACTTCCAACTCTCACCAGCATAGCCTCTGAAGTATAAGGGGTGGGAATAAGGATGAGGGGTATTATGCCCTAAGAAATGTAAGATGCATATGCTGAAAGAGTTTTCTTAGGCTATTCTGATATGAGATAATGAACTTCCCTGTTACCTTACCATAAGATTCATTGTTTTAGTCCAAAAGTCTTCCCAACTAGCATACCTAGGTGGAATCAGACTTTTTATATATATATTTTTGGAGGATTTGCAAAATTTCTTTTCATTTCTAACAACAATAGGTTGGGTAGAAAAAAACATTTTCCACGAACAATGTGTGATTTCATAATACATTGTCAATAATACAGTCATTTATATTCTGTCATCTTCTCTTACATGCGTTACATACTTTTGCTGTTGTTATGCATTTCTGGCAGGGTTTTTCAATTTTGATCTCAAGATCACCGATTCATTTTCTGGAAATACAAATTCTGATATTGTCCTCTTTGATTTTTGTTAATATTCCTTCTTCTCAGTCTGCTCCATTTTCAACCCATTTATATCATGATTTTTACATCTTGGAGCAGAGTTCTTTGGGGCCAGTTATCTAACTACTCCCTGTCTCAGTGTCAGCACTGGAAATTGGAGCATGAGAACTAAATTGTAAGGCCATTGACAGAATTAGATATATAGATATATGTAAATATATAGAGAGAGTAAGGTAGGCAGCAAGGTGTCAAAGATAATTGACTGTCAATCTATATTAGCTTCATTTGCAGTCCTTAAACTCAGTAACAAGGCAAAAATGAGTACATGTTTATATATATATTTAATAAAAGTATTTCTAGAATAATCAGAAAGTTCCAGTGAATCAGGACACGTCATTCTATTTTTAATGCTTCTTTTAATTTTTGTATTTCACTTTTAGAATAAAGAAGGAGAAAGGGGCTGGTATGACTTTATTATTAATAGTAAATTAGGATTTACTTAGCATTTAAAAAGATAAATTGCCAAATACTTCAATTCCATATTTCTAAATTATTATGATTAATAATAAAAACTAAATGTGCAAGGCACTTTATAAATTACTTTTCCTTAAATTATCTCATTTTATTCTTAAAATAACCTCTGGGCTCATTACATAGACTGCTTGGCAAAAAGTCTCCATTTTATAAATGGAAAAAATGAATCTCAGAGCTATAATCTGATTTGTATGAACACACCAGTAGGAGGCGGCTCTGGAATTCTAATCTGAGTGTTTTGACTCTAAATCCTATGCTCTTTCAAGTACATCTTGTAATTTTAAATTATTCTGTATAATTTCAGGACTTTTGCATCTAGAGAGGCAATTTGTTTTGTTTTCTCACACTCTCTTTTGACTTGAAAATGACTCTAGGTGTGGAGAGAATCACTAGGCCCTGTCCAGGGAAACCAGTTCCGTTTTGCCGCTTCCCAGTCACATTCCCTCTAGTTCACCAGACTTCCAAATGCTCTAAGCCCTCTGCCTTGGGGTCACTTCGGATTATTTTCTCTGTGTTTTTAATCATTGTTTAACAAGTTTTACAGATAATTTCACTTGACCTTCGTATTTCAGTTTGATCTCCAAAGACCTGCCCTGACACCTTTGTCTTGTTCTGACTTCCCTATGGCTTCTCCTCAGACTTCAAAAATTATGCAATGTATTCCTGTTGATGCAAATGACCAAAAGTGTCATTCACTATCATAGGCAGCTGCGAAGTCATGGATTGATCAATTTACAGGCCTAATAAAGTAAAACAGAAAAAAATTATAATTGAGCAACTTGAAACCGGTATTGATAAAAAAGCAAATATCTCATCACTTTCAGATATTTCACTCCACTTTAAAGGTTCCTACCATTAAAAAAGTAAGAGTTTATAGTATAGGAGTGAGTGTTCTAACAAGCCACCATTGCAACTTTTAGATTTGCAAAGGGTGCCTAAAAAAGGTAAAATTCATAAGTTAGGATCTGCCAGTGGTGCTAACAGTCTGGAATGATACTTCCCTCACACTTCATTATCCCCAAGGCTTTTTGAGTATGTTCCTGTAGAACTAGCTCTTAGAGATGCATCTGAATCGTCATTGGTTTTTTTTCACCTTTCACAGTGTTTCCCAGTAATTCTCGATATATAGCATAAGTGATGGTCAATGTAAAATGTCACAATCTGCTCCTCTTGATTTGATCCAAAGGTACCCCCCACCATGCACATACCTCTACTGCACCATTTAAGGAGTATACTTTTTTAAATTACTATTATGGTTAAGGAGTATTCTTGCTTTTAAAAATCTTCAAATATTTTAACTGAAAAAAATTGGAAAATTGGTAGCTAAAGCTCATAGGTAAAAACCTGAAAATTCAGAACAGTTTTAAAGATGTATTGACTATTGACACAAAAATGTGAAACTATCTTCACTTATGGTAGCACACACCACATACACATACACACACACACACACAGCTTTGCCACGTCTGGGTTAAGGACTGTTAAATAAACTGGTAGAATATTTAAGATTCTCCTGCATGTTGCTTAAAATTGTCCCTCTTGCCTGACCAAACACCAAAAAAGGCATCTGTTCCTTCCAGGAGTGCTACAGTATATTAAAAGAAATGTTCTAGTATAATTTAGAGTGGAAAAAAATTTGGCACACCTGCTTGAAATCATCTAAAGTCAATTGGAGGACAATGGACTTTGTTTATTAAGTAAATAATTTTGAAATATGCAGAGTTAACAATAGAGTAAAGGTGGGAAGTGGACTTGGCTCAATGGATAGAGTGTCCATCTACCACATGGGAGGTCCACGGTTCAAACCAAGGGCCTCCTGGCCCATGTGGTGAACTGGCCCATGCACACTGCTGATGTGTGCAAGGAGTGCTGTGCCATGGAGGGGTATCCCCCACATAGGGGAGTCCCACGTGCAAGGAGTGAACCCCATAAGGAGAGCTGTCCCGTGCGAAAGAAAGTCCAGCATACCCAAGAGTGGCACCGCACACACACAGAGCTGACGCAGCAAGATGATGCAACAAAAAGAGACACAGATTCCCGGTGCTGCTGACAAGAATACAAGTGGACACAGAAGAACACACAGCGAATGGACACAGAGAGCAGACAACTGGGGAGCAGGAGGGGCAGGAGGGACGGGGAAGGGGAGAGAAATAAATAAAAATAAACCTTAAAAAATTTGAATAAAAGAAGGCTTTTGGGCACTCTTTGATTTGTGTGTTTAAACTCAAATAGTTATGGTTTAAATATTATTTAAAAGTATTCTTTACTCTTTATTGCAATGTGAGCAAGAAGATTGCATTTCATCTTTTCCTTACTCTGACCCTACAATCTTTTATTAAGGAAATTTATCGTTGGTATCATGCTACCACCTCTTGCTGAAATCTGACTAATATGTGAGGATTGAAACCCACACATTGAAATGACCTCTAGTGAAAACTTTATTTTCACTTCATGCCAGTGTTTGAAGCAGAACAAGCTGGAATTTCCACTTATTTTGGAGAATCCACTCATACTCAAGGAACTGTGAGCAATGCATTATTATTCAATATTTCAAAGGGAATAAAGGAAACTATACAGCATACATTGTACTTTGAAATAATTCCCCAAATATACAGTCATTCCAAATCTCTTTTCTCAGCTGCACAGTCATCTACAGACCTCCTCAGACAATAGCCTGTTGTTCCAACATTTGGAGTCTTTCTCATCTTTCCTTTTCAAAATAATTTTTCTTTTCAAGTTTTAATTCTATTCTTATGTGGCTTGAACCTACTATGTTATACAGTCTTGAAAGATGCAACTGAACTTAATAAAGATTTTGTTTGCACAAAGCAAACAAAATATGATCCATTTATTATACAAAAAAAGGACATGAATGGTTGCTTATATTATGTTTTCAGCTATATAACATACATAAAAAGGATGAATGATCCTATTAGAGGTAGACTGCTGATTAGGTACTGACAATGCAAATGTATAGCAAAATAAGGTCTGGCTCTATGTAAAATTCTCAGCATATTTTTGGACATCTATATATGCTAGGACTAGCATCCCATCTTCCAAACAACTTGATTCCCCACTCCATTGCATTTTTCAGATAATACAGCTCCACAAATATAGCAGGACAAACATTGAAAAAATGTAGAATAATAACCATGGGTTCCATGGTTATTTTGAGGATTAAATAAGGTGGTATCTGGCATGAAGTAATTACTCAATAAATGTTAGCTGTTCTTATTACTTCTGAGGTCCAGCTTACTTTCCTGCATGCACAGGTAGGGGGTGGTGGGGATTTGTAGGCATTCTATCTTTCTCTGTAAGCTCATCTTCAAACTTAGATACACAACTAATTTTACCCCCCAATATGAAGGACAATGCAGGGAGAATCGCCTAACCCAACTATAATTTAGGATGGATTGAGGATAGCAGTGCATCACTCTTGACCAAAACCCATAGACAAAAATATCATTAATGCCAAGGAAGCAACAAGTCCAAAAACAAAGCCCAGAAGCCAGAGCTCTGGATCTTAAGTTTACTGGAAAGCAGAACCCAAGTCCAAATGGGTAATTGGACACAAAGCAAGGTTGTCATGGAAGTCATTGCTGAAGGAAAGAATTGAGGTTGAATCAGAATCAATTCAGGAAACAAGTGACCCACTGCTTCCAGTTTATATTAACTATCTGTAGATGGGGGGCTCCTGCATGGAAAATGTGGCAGGGGAATTAGTCAGCATTTAGTAACTTTCAGATTCAGTCTCACGTTCTAGTGTTCAACACAAAATCTATTTTGCTAAGGTGATATATTTTCAGTAACCGTGATCCATCTTATTTCAAAAACCTAGTTGAGCATCACTACTCCCTTCTTCCTGCCCCACTGTGGCCATATTTGCCAATCACTAATCCTGAAGTTTGGTTATGGTAATCTTTCCATTGCCTGGAGTCCTAGAAGTTTGGTTATGGTAATCTTTCCATTGCCTGGGGTCCAGGAGCTTGCCCATGAATGCTGCCCTGGGATACTCATCATCATAGACAAAGTTACATGATGCTGCATATTTTATATAGGACTTCAAGTATGGCCCAAACTATATTTCTTGTCACTTTGCTGCTACTCCCTAATGCGACATGAAATGTTACTGACTGACTTGAATATGTCCCAAAAAGCAGCATCCACAGGGGTACTGCTCTGTGTGTATATTATTCCCTCCGGGCCCATATTAAAATCAGACCTCCTCACTAGTGTTCTGCCTTGATGGGTGGATATAGTTCTAAGTTAGTTATTTACCCTGATATTTTGTCCTGTGGCTAAGTTTTCCCAAACAGTTCCTTTATAAAGGAGTTGAAGTTCTTAATGCTGGACCTAGATGAGGTTGTGAGAGCTGGACTGTACAACTAGAGTGGTTTGGAATCATCCTGATTAAAGAGGATACAGATGAGGAAAATTCATAATACACTATCCACAGATAACCTGGAAATGGGAAGACAAGTACATAGCCCAAATACACTTTCCAATGTAGCAATTGGGAAGAGATGAAGAATTCAAGTGAGCAACTAGGTTAAGAGCGTAGGTTTGAAAGACTGAACTTCAAAATTTTTCTGAATCCAGAAGGACAAAGCTTAAGTTCTCAGTCATAATTTGAAAGGCAGCTGTAAATTTGAGAAAATGATTCATTGGGCATCTAGATAATTAAGGCCGCCAAATATAAACTTTTCACATTTCATAGCTTGACAATATTCGATTTTTCTACTTCCCTAAGAATAAATTTCCATCCTACTTAGTATGCCCTTTTATGTTCTCCCTAATGACTATACCATAAATAAAGCAGATACAACAGTTAAAAGGTCAATATCCCATGGTGCCTCATAAAAACATCTACATCACACATCCCCCTATCATCTCTTGAAAGTAGAAAGACTCAGAATGATGATGATCTGCTAAGATGCTCCACTCAAGATTCTGTCATGCAATACTTCTCACCCGATATAGATGTATTACACAAAACAATCAGAGGAGCAATTTTTTACAAATGGTTTATAAATGTTTTAAATACCCTGTGAGGAAAACAACAAAAACTTTTCATATTCTTAAATAAAGTTTCAAGTTATTCAAAATGCTAAAGAAAGTGATAATGAAATGACAATTTGGAGCATTCTTTCTTCAAAACTGTCCTTTCCTGTCACCACACATTTTATCGTATATATAAAACCCATGTTCAAGAGCCAGCCTATTTATCCAACACACACATAAAAAACACACACTTTGGAAAAACTTATAGATAAGCAACACAGCAACTTATTTATGGGGTTGACAAACAGTGACATTCTCATTTGTGGAGATGAAAAAGACAATAATCAATGATGAGTTTCAAAAAGAAGCAAATTTTGCGTTCTTAGAGGACTGGGTAATTCTAGAACTGGAAGAGAGTTTGAGGTTATCTGTCCATCCCCCCTGGTCTCTTCTATAACATTCCTGTCAGGTAATAGCTCTGCAGTGTAGTGGACAGTTTTCAGCTTTCCCAGGATCCATTCTATGCGTCCCCTTCCCTAAGAGTTCTCTGAATGTCCCCACCATATGACACAAACAATTTCTGCATATATTCCCTTAGAAGCATTTAGATGTTTGCACCAACAAATTCCCTTGGTTGCTTAACTGCCTTTTTTGAGGTCTCTACCTGACTCATGCAAACTGTTTTCAAACACAGTGACATGGATCTGTTTCCCTGACAAAAGTGTCCATTCCATTTTTTTCTTTAATAAAGAATTTGTGGATTTACATAATAATCATGCATAAAATACAGAATTCCCATATAACACTCTGTTGGTTATACTTTGCTTTGGTGGGAATATTTATTACAATTGATGATAGCATATTTTATAATTAATTAATTAATTTACTTTAGACAATTTATGAGCATACAGAGCAATCATGCATAATGTGCAGAATTTCCATATATTACCCCTTCACCAGCACTTTATGTTGTTCTGGAATATTTATTACAGATTATGAAAGAACGTGATAAGACAATTACTACTAACTATGGTCCATAGTGTACACTTGGTATAATTTTTTCCATCTACCTCCTATTATCAATGCCATATATTACATTTGTTATAGTTCATGAGAGAACACTCTCACATTTGTACTGTTTAAAACAGTCATCTTCCACCACATGGTTCACAGTGTTATCCAACCCCATGTCTTGTACATTCTATACAAAGTGTACACTAAGAGGCTCTCACTTTCATTACAGAGTTGTGCAGCCATCGCCCCAGGAAACCGTCATGGTTGCTGCCCACGTCCAGGTGGATTGAAGCAGTGGCTGCCCTCAGAGCCAGTTCCCAGTGATTCGAAGTGACTAATCAAAAGCCGTGATCAGTGATTGACTGTGCCCATCCTTGGTCTTGGGGATGAGGATTTTCACAAATCTTTATGTCAGCAGTGAGCTAACCAGGGGCTGGACCCTGTGGTATCCTGATGGCAGAGAGGGGATGGGGGATAGATGCTACACAGGGAGAGCAATTTACTGTTCATTATCATAATTTATCAGCCTCTTCCTTCCAGTGTGCTTTCCTGGATGCTGTGCCATGTTCTTCTGAGCTCTGTGCCATAATAGTTGTTTCAGACAGTTCTGCCTATTTAATAGTTCTTTTTGTGGATGAACTGAGTCTGGTAGCTCCCTACTTTACCATCTTCTACAATCCTCCCCATTCCACTTTTAAAAATCATTATAACTCTAGAGAATAAAACCCCCTTTCTTTTATTAAACCAACATCTTTACTCTTGTTTTTAACTTCCACAGGTTGAAACTACTATTGCTCTCCCATCTGTAGAATGAAAAAAAAAAAAAAGAGAAAGTTTTCTTATTTCATTCTAGTTAAAATCATTACAAAATGTAGAAGCAAATTTCCTTAATTCATATTTCACATACTTTTATAAAATCAATAGATATTTTTTTCTTTTTATAATTCAATGTGCTCTAAAACTCCAAATAAACTTTTTCTTCAAATTTGGACAGATCATAGTTACCAATTTGCATTTAGGCTGGTTCACTTAAAAATAGTTTTCATGCTACCTATGAACCACAACATATGGAGCAGAGTGCTATATCCTGATTGATTTTCCTATAGGGCTTACAGAATTTTCAGTAATTACAGAATTTTATTTTGCAGTAAATAATTATATATATATATATATATCAGTTAGGATATAAATATGAGCACACATGTCCAAAATATTTAGTCATAAAGTTTGTAGGAAAATTCCTTTACTATATATCCAGAGGTATTTACACATTTATAAACAAAGTGGAAGAGTCCTTGCATTTTGTGCTCTGTCTTTGTTATGGGATACAAAAGAGACATAAAATCTATACTTTTTTTAGGCACTTGTACAATGAATGCTAATGTAGCATGTACAACACACATTCAAGAAAAATCTTGCCTAAGGAATGCTGCTTATCTGATCTGGTCCCCCTAGGCACTAGAATTTTACCAGCAGTTTTCACTTGTGAGTCACCTAGTTCAGATATTAATCTATATACTTTTCAGTGAGTTCTGGATCCTTTTTGTCTGTCTGTTTCATTTACAGGCACTCTCCATTTCTACTCTCAGGCCCACACAACAACTCTTCTTTCTGCTTCTATAGATACAATTTTTCTGGGCATTTCGTATAAATGTAATAATATACTATGTGGCACTTTTCATCTGGCTCTTGATGGGTTCATTAACAGATGACTTTAAAATGAAAGTAAAATAATTAATTGTGAATGACTCACAAGTCTTCCCAATCCTGAGTTCCACCCATTTGAAAAATATGCAGTACACCAATAGCCAAGTCAAGATAAAAACACATTATTAGCGAAAGGATTTTAGCTTGGGTACCAGAATAGAATTAGTGCTCTTTTATCAGTGTTATGGCTTTGGCTGTTTCCCCATTCCCACCCACTGGAATGGATTTAGATCCTTTCGTTGAACGAACCAAACTCTGACACTCTCATATTTTGTTTTTCCTGAAGATTCCAAAATATCAAAAAGGATACAAGACAGTACCTGCAACACACACAATATTTGAAATGTACAGTCAATAATTTAGTCTATGGGGACTAGCCCACAGAAAAATCATGTCTTCAGAACCCAGCATTTTGTCCAAACCAGACTCATATTTCTGATGCAAGACAAAATCAGGATGTTGCAAAAAAAAAAAAAAAAAGGTAGAAAGTACAAAAAGAAATATAAAATCTTTATTTCATCCAAATTTTCAAAATTCATGATCTGAGAAATTGATCTCATTTAGAAAAAGTTTTTGAACACTGTAGCTAAAACATTAAGGGTAGAAACTCATTTACACATCTGCCTGTGTTTCAGATAGTAGCATTTGACTCTCTTCAATCTTCTTTGCAAACTATAAATAATCTACAGGACTTACTGTCTTGCTTTGCTATTCCCCATGTATGCAGTACATCATCATTTCCATAGTAATCTTTGAGTCTTGCATTTCCAGCCTTCCAGATTAAACTGAACCTGAACTGTATCTAGAAAGCAAAAATTCTGTGACCATAACAGGAATATTAAAAAATGAATGCCTTAAATGCTATTTTCTACTTGCATCTCCATTGAAATAACAAATAACTTTTAGCTTTGCATATATTGGCTATTACCATAGAGCTTCTCTCATAAGCCCATCAAGGAGTTAATTATCCAAGTAGGTGCTTTTATTTAAATGACCACATGTTTCTTTGGTCCTGTTTTGATGTTGGCTTTCATTGAGCCTATGCCTTCAGAGAAATTAAACTATTTGCTATATTTTTTCTCCTAAAAACTCTTCTCTTCCTCAATTAATTCTCTTGACTTTTCATGTTACTGAATGAATCATGTACCCCATAAAAGACATTTTCAAGTTTTATTCCATGTATCTGTGGGTGTGAACCCATTTGTAGTAGGACCTTTGAAAACGTCATTAAAGTGTAGACTCATGGGTGAATAAGATCTTCAAAGATCCTGTTTAGATGAGAGCAAACTGAATCATGGTGGTCCTCAATTCATATGGCCAAAGTCCTTATAAGGCAGAAGAAATTTACAGTCAGTCAGAGAAAACCCCAAGAGGATACTAAGGAGAGACAGACTGCCACTTAATGGAGGTAGAGATGCAAACCAAGTTACCCCAAAGATTGAGGCAAGCCAGCATCAGAAATACTGTAGACTCCAGGAGAAAGCATGACCTATTGAGACCTTGGTTTTAGCTGTGAGACAATAAATTCCTGTTGCTAAAGCCAACCCTTTGTGTGGTATTTCTCATAGCACCTCTGGGAAACTAAGATGCTTTATAACTTTCAACAATTGTTTTGTTATGACAAATTCTAGCCTCTGTTAGAAACTAACAAGAAGGGTGCATTGGAAATAACAGAAAAATAAACTAGGAGACTAGATACATTTAAAAAAGCCTTCCAATCATTTCTCCCTAGCTTTAATGGCCAGAAATGGCTCTGGTAAGTCCTTGCAGTAATGAAACTGCCTTTCCAAACTAAGTTCCCTGAAAAAAGTGCCCACTGTCAGAAAAGAAATCGTTATATCTGTCTCTGCCCCAAATCAGATTTCTTCTACCTTAAGGTTCTGGACTAAGCCTTTCTTAACTCTTGGAAAGAATTCTCTTGCTAAATCTAGCCTTGGATCTGTGTATGAAGTCATACTAAAACCTGCATTCCAGTAGCCTAACCTTTAAAAGCAAATATGTACAGATTGTTAAATACAGCCTCTGACTGGTGGGCATCAACTACTAGAGCTATACGAAGCCTATCCAACTTCTTTTGGGATGCTACTTTCCTCAATTGTTAATCCTTATTCTATTCTAAACAATTATTACCATATGAACCACATGTTATAGTAGAAGGTACTAATTCTAGTCAATTGAGAAACCACAGAAGGATTGGAGAATATTTTCTTCTTTATGGATCAAAGTTGAAATATGGAGAAAAGAGAAAAAGGGGGATATTTTCTACAATCTAGAGCCATTCTGTGGAAAACTTTGTGTCATTCATTTTACTTTGTGAATAATGAATTGGGATGTTTAAGGGTAAAATGGGATTATGAAGGCAGGTTCTGAACTATCACGTGCAAAGTCTACTGCTGCCACCTACTAGATGAGTTACCCTAGGCAGAACATGTAACTGTTCTAAACCTAAATTTTCTGTGTAAAAATACAATGATATTAGCTAATCCATAGCTAGTATAGTTTACATAAAGTCTTTAGCAAAATTTTGAAAGTATTAGCTATTAGTATTATCATATGTGACAGTCATAAAATGATATAATATTAATAATTAATCTTTCATCTTTAACGAGTTAGTGTAACTTTGCTGTATCTGTCATCCAGGACAAATATGCTTCCTCTCTCTCTCTCTTTTTTTTTAATAGATTTATTTATTTATTTATTTCTCTCCCCTTCCCTGCACCCCCCACCTCCGGTTGTCTGTTCTCTGTGTCTATTTGCTGCGTCTTCTTTGTCCGCTTCTGTTGTTGTCAGCGGCACGGGAATCTATGATCCTTTTTGCTGCATCATCTTGTTGTGTCAGCTCTCCGTGTGTGTGGCACCATTCCTGGGCAGGCTGCACTTTCTTTCATGCTGGGTGGCTCTCCTTACAGAGTGCGCTCCTTGCGCATGGGGCTCCCCTACACGGGGGACACCCCTGCGTGGCACGGCACTCCTTGTGCACATCAGCACTGCGAATGGGCCAGCTGCACATGGGTCAAGGAGGCCCAGAGTTTGAATCGTGGACCTCCCATGTGGTGGACGGATGCCCTAATCACTGGGCCAAGTTTGCCGCCATGCTTCCTCTCTTATCTGCTACTCTTGGTAAGGCATTGATGTCATTTACTGACAATCTTCAGCCTTTGAATCTCCAATTGGCCCATGTCATTGCTAAAAATACTTCTTCCAAATGCTCTGCAAAATATCTGTTCTGAGGTACCCAAGAAATAGACTTACAGCTCTATTTCTTAGAAAGTTTCTATATTTCTACCATGTTGGGGTGCCAAAGGGGTTTTGTTAACCATGATTCTTTTGTCAGGAAAAATAGCTTCCAGATTAACACACTTGAGAAAAGGATTCCCAGTTAGGTCAAGGTTTCCATGATTTTTCCTGCCTACCTCTATCAAATATATCTTTCTTCTATAGGTATGCAAATTTTTGTGCTTAACTATTACATGTCTGTCACATAAGCCAGGGGATCTCAAACACTGCCATACACCAGTTACATTAGAATCACTTGGGAAAGTTTTCCAAAATGTTAGGTTCCTAGCTAGGTCTAACTTCCAAAGATAGAATGGATCAAGGTTGGATTGAAAAGGGGAAATGTCTGTGCTCTGAATGTTTAAATTACTCTCCCCAAATGATTATTGGGAGTAATATTTGCAAAGCATGTTTTTAAAATATGATTTTCTTATTAGACTAGTGCTGCTAAAAAAATATAGAAAATACTAACACATGAAAGAAAAAATAGACTAAGAAAAGGAACAGATGGTATCCATATACACTCATACTCAAATGGTCAATAAATATATGAAGAGTTGCTCAACCTCATTCATAATTCAAATAAGACATAAATGAGATACCAATCTGTGCAATCAGGATTGGCCAAGATTAAAGTGGGATATTACCTCTGTAGGCAAACACGTGGTGTATCAGTAACTCTCAATCCCCCTTGGCAGGAATTCAAAATAATTAAATTTTTGAAACCTTTGCAATATTCATCAACATTTTTAAAGGCATATATCTTAGGACCCAGAAATACACCTATAGTAACATACTCTTTAAATTACTCAGAAAAGTAATTTAGTAAAGATTTATACACTTGTATGATCATAGATTTCTTGGTAAGACCAAAAAAAAAAAAAAATAGACAAGTACCACAACACTCACTTACAGGAAAATAAAAAAAAAAAACAAATAGAGCTCTTGTTAAATAAATTGTGCATCCATATATTGGTATGCTCCAAAGCCACGGGAAATAATGATATATATCTATATTTGATAGTATTCAATGCCATCTCCAAAATATTACTGGTTAGGAATGAAGAAATTATAAAATAAAATGCATAGTCTTGTCTTATTTGTGGCAGTGTATATCCAATATACCCCTCTGTACCTCCTTGTATATTATGCCATGTGGATATTTTATTTTAATTTCATTTAGCTTTTAATTTGTAAGAATTCTCTCCTGGTGAGTTTGATAAGTTGCCAGGTTTAAAAATTACTATTACACTATCCAACATGATTAAATACTACATTGTTCAGTTAATCACACATTGGGTTAACATAAAGCTACCTCACTGGGTTGCCTGAAAGATTAAATAAGATAATATGAGAAAGCACATTTTTAAACTCTAAATGTTCTGTAAATTAATGTTATTACATTCAAGAGTCATTCAACATTCTCTACTATAGTAGCAAAATGTTAGAAATAGGTACATGGGTAAATAAGGCAGTACCAGTATATGACTTTGAGATTTTTACACTCAAGTAAGAAAAATACATGTGTAATAAACAAAGCAAAATACATTATAGCTAACACTTCTAAAGATATATGCAAAAATTACCACGAGAATATAGTTTGACCACAAAGGGGATATTTAACACAGAAATTGTTAGGAGTTCCTCAAGCATATAAGGGAAAAGAAGAAATTTATGGTAAAGGAAAGATCCCCTTCAATGGATGGATGGATGTATAAGAGAACATGGCTTACTCAGGGAAATGCAAATAGTTCTATGCAGTTGACACATGGAGGGGACTATTAATTTTTATTTATGTGTATTCAATAAAGTACACTTACCACTACTGGCCATATTTTAATCTTTTTCAATAAAGCTGAAAATGCTTTCATATCCTGTGATGCCTCAGTATCATCTTATGCATGTTGATATAATTGTATCGAAGCAACAGATCAGCTTGTGGTGAGGATGATGGGTAAATCAGCATTTCATGAAATCACTGAGACAGAGTTTTTGAAGGGCTTTTTATTTTTTTTCCATACAGATCTATTAGGGAAAAACCAATGACTAAATTTTGTCTCATGCTGATGCTTACATTATTAATATACATGTAGTCATCTGGACACAATGACAGTAGAAAATAATTAGTAATAAACAGAAGCAACATTGTGGGAAGACACAATACTAATGTGTGGAATGTTTGTGAGTCTAATTATGTTTGCAAGCAAAAAGTATTTTCCACCTTTTTTTGGTCCATTAAAATATTTTGACATTTTAAAAATTATTTTCAAAATGTAACTAATTTTTGCTTGGGACATTTTGTATTTCCACTTCATATAAATTATTTTCTTCCTTTCCCTGCCCTGTCCCCTCCTCTTTATCTTGGCATTGTTAATGTAGCTGGTCAGGAATATGTGCTTTGTGGTTGGTGTCAACAGGGGTGCTATTTTTCCATTTAACACAGTTACGTATAAATGTGAAAATTCATTGAAGAATTTTTAGTTTAGGTTGCTTGATCAAAAACATACCTGGTGTCTTCAGATTTTGCAGTTTGGTGCTTTGGATCCAAATCGGCAGGTCAAGTCTTGTAACTATTTCTTTTTTCTTGAGTAAAACAATCAGCTGGTTCTTGGCCAAAACAAAATAAATTTCCAAAATACAGTTTCAAATTAACACTACAACAAATCTTAATAAAATATGTTATCCCATTGCTGTTTCCCAATATTTCTTGTTCTTTTTTACATGCGAAAGAATAAGAAATACTCTACAATAGCTCCATAATAGAGCAATGCTTAGTCGTGTTGACCAAACAATTACTATTACCTTGAAAGTAAGGCTACATTTAAAAGAACTAGAGCTATTTGGTATTGACATTTGATTCTGTGTATTTTTTCCCACTATTTACTCTTTTCCTATCTCAAAAGTAGCTTTAAGTTGGTTTTTTTTTTTAACTGCCCTCCTGGATTTTGAGAAACAAAAAAAATGAACAAAAGTTTAATAAAATCTTTCCAGAGTGTTTTAATAAAGAGTTCTGTTTTAACTTATATATTCTCCTCTACTCTCTCTTGCATATCACTCTTCAGTAACCAAACTCAAATAATGTTATAATAGAGTTTCCCCACTTAATATTTGCATACTTTTGAAACAATCCTCACATAGAGATTATGACAGGAGATGTAATTGGCTATAATATCTGGGTTTTCTCAGAATCTCTTAAAACTTCATGTTTTGCTTGAGGTAGAGAATTTTGTGTTAGTAAAATGGGGTTTGTTTCTCTTATTTTAATATAGTGACTGAAGGTTCTAAAACATAGAAGAAAGAAAAATGCAGTTAACTTTGAGATCTGAGCATGCTTCTTATAAGGTATCCTACATTATAGAAGGTAGGGTATTGGCTGATTTGGAACTAAATTCTGCTTTTTATAAAAAGTATAAATTCTATACTTAAATTCCATCCCTAATATTAAGATATCTGTTAGGGAAGTCACAGACATCTGTTAAGGGGCTGTTGTCCAGACATCACCTATCTCTACCTCCTTCTCTGGAGAAGTCACAAATACAAACTATGTGTCCTTCCTTTGGCCATCTACTACCCCCATCTCCTTTTCTATTGTGTGTCATAACACAACCTGGGGGAGATGTTAAGTCTAATGAAAAGCCCTGACAGACCTTTATCCCAAACTGGGAACAAGTAGTACCACATGCTTGGAAGAAAAAAAATTCTCAGTGATAGGGCCTCAGCCCCTCAAGATGAATAAATACCAAATGGTATAGATTTGTCTCTCTTCTCCAATGCCAAGAGAGGACTGCAAAGCTACCATCTATGGATCCTGGCTTGAAGTAGTTTTCGGCCATCCAGGGAAACCCCTGGTGATGGAACCTCTTTACCTGCTCTCTAAAGAGAAGAATTACAAAGACTCAATATTTGTTTGATGAACTGAATTGAATATCAAAGTTTAAAACAACCAGGAAAGAATGTCTTTGCTTATTCCTATTATCAAGAAAGCAAGTTTTAAAAGGTATTTTTCTGATAACCATGAAAAAAAAACGCATTAAATTTTAAAATAATGAAATAATTTTTTTAAATTTTAAAGTGCTGAATCTTCAGATGAGTTCATTCTGGTTCATTAAATATGTATTATATAACGGGTTTTCATTTCCATTATTCCAAGTGTTTTGTATGTGTGTTTTTGGTTCTGAAACAAAATTGATTTTCTGTTCAAGCTATTTTTTGATTATAGGTGGATATGCTTTTGCTTTCCTTCACAACTGTATAGTGATGATATATTTTCCACCATACCTGGATTGTGCTGATGTTTTTTTCCAAAATGTAACATCCTCCTGTCAAATGTTCACTAAGGCAAAAACATAACCCTCATTTTACTTTTTATGAAACATAAAAAAGTACCATAAAGAAGACATAACAGGTGGAAAATTTACAATGTTCTTCTGTATTGATTATTCATTCTTTATTTTATGTAATTCATTTGAATTCTATTTAATTATTTTTCACACTTACTCATACATTTCTCATATTAAGAACAAGAAAAGTCCAGACTGGGAGTTATGAATTCTGAATTCTAAGTTCAACTAATTTACAGGGTAATGTTACTGGGTAAAATCATATAGACTGCAAGCTTCAGTTTCCTTACCTGTAAAATGAGGAATTGTATTAGTTTTCTGTTGATGTCGAACAAATTCTACACACAGTACATGTTTATTATCTCGTATTTTCTGTGTTTCAAGAATCTGACTACAGCTTAGCTGAGTCCTCTGCTCAGGATCTCAACAGACCACAGTTAAGGAGTTGGCAGGGTTGCAGTCCCATTTGCAGGCTCAAAAATAGGAAACAATCTTCTTTCAAACTCATTCAGATGATTGGTTGAATTCATTTCCTTGTGGCTGTAGACTGAGGGCCCCAGCTTCTTCATGTCTGTTAACTGGAGGCCACCCCTAGTTCCTAGAGGCCACCTCTACCTCCTAGAGGCAACCTACAGTTCCTTGTGATGTGGCCCACCCCATAGATAGTTTACAACATGGCAGGTGACTTCTTCAGAGCCAGCAAGAGAATCTCTCTCTTCAGTCTGCTAAGATGGAGACTTTCATCACCAAACATAATCCTGGAAAGAAAAGCATCACATAACCTTTGTTATGTTTTATTGGTTAGAAGTCACAGGTTCAAAACAAATTCAAAAGGAAGGAATTATAAAAGGATGCTATTGGAAGTCAACTTAGAGTGTGCCTGAGACAAGGTATTGATGAGATAACCTGTAAGTTTTCTTCCAGTTATGATTATTTTTAATGATTTTATGACCATTTCACCATTTTATGATTTTTTTGTGGATTTTATCATTTGATGATGTTTTATGATTACTGCGGAAATAATGTGAATCTTCCAATTCTTATTTTTATATCATAGTCTGAATTCGAAATTCAGGAAGGTCTTCCTACTTCTTTACAGTAGATCTAGAACTGGTAAAGCTGCCATATTTAGTATATTCCATGTGACCAAATTGTAAGCAAGGGATTCCTACTAATGAAATCTCTAGAACCCAGAGGAAAAGAAAACCCCAGACTTTAGAACATAAGAAGTCAAATGGAAGACCATGAACAAAAACTGAGATCAAGGTCATAGACAAGGTTGAAGCTGAGTACAAGGAGTAAGGGTTTTGAGAGGGAGAGGGTGTTTTGAGGTAAGTTCCCTGAAAGCCATTGATTTTTTGCTTGAATGAAATCAAGATACAGGGCTTATATTGGTTTAATACAGGTTTCTCAATTTTGGCTGCACATTACAATTACTTGAGGAGTTTGTGAATATCCAAATACCCAGGTCACATGGTAATCCTGTGGAGTCAGAATCTCCAAAGAGGGACCCAGGCAGACCCCAGTTTGTTTTAAAACTCCCCAAGTAATCTCAATTGGCAGCCAAGGTTGAGAACAAATAGGACCCTCACTACTCAAAGTGGCCTGAGGATCAAGTTGCAAGAGTGGCATTGCCTGGAAGCCTGTTAGAAATGCAGGTCCGCGTGCCCCTCCCCAGACCTATTGAAACAGAATCAACATTTTAACAAGATCACTATGTGATTCCCATACTCAGTAAAATGTGAGATTTCCCGGTTTAAAGACCTAGGCAAAGACAACAGCACCTAGTAGTGTGCTTGGCATAAAATTGTTTTTCCATAAGCACAAACCCTAATAGAGCTTTCCAGCCCGTATTTCTATAATTTCAGTAAATAATAAGCCAAAATGTGCTAGTAAATAGATGGCAAAATGTACTTTACCTTTTTAAAAATCATAGTTAAGATTTTGCTAATCTGTTTAGACCTTAGAAGACAAAACATTTGCTATTCTTATGCCAAATTTGATTGATTGATAGTGGCTGTCTGGAGAATTGCATTGAGAAACAGCTTTGGCTGGCAAGTGTACCCTGATAGATTAACCATGTCTCAGGGAATGACAGTTTTGTGCTGCATATTTGCTGGACTTTCTTGTCCAATAGTACCTTTCATGACAGAGGGCGGCCATTCTGTAGACAGCTGACTGGGATTAAGGATACATGATCCTGCAACATGCCCATACTTCCTAACTCATTCATTCTTTCATACATTTATTCATTTGTTGCTTCAATAAATGAATACCAGTTTTCTATCCCAGACACCCACTGTACTGCATGTCAGATTTCTATAGAATGAGAATGACTTCAGCTTCCACATAAACATGCCACAGCTCCCTGAGACTCCATGTCGCAAGACCACGAGCAAAGCAGCGCACATCCCTATCAATCATGTTCAAGGCCAATGAGGGAAAGGTTTCAGCAAAGGGTCTCAATTGGTCTGTGTCAGAGATTCTTAACAGGAACCAAAGGCATGATGTTTCAGTTCAAACAGCTTCTTGATGGATTTTAAAGAACTTCAGCCCTAGAATAGCTTTCTTACGACCTACAGGATAAACTTTCCATGAAAATTCAGGTGAAGAACAGGTTAGAAATAGTTAATCTGTAAGAAAAGTACCAAATTATTCAGCTGTTCTATAACATTTTATAGGAACTATTTAAAAGATCCATGATTTAATCTTTCGAATACTATGAAACTAAAATGCCTGTAGGTGGTTATCTTTGAATCCCCAAGTGAGGGAGATTTTCCACTTATATTCCTTTCAGAAATAAATCACTGCTGGAAGCACTATAGAAATGTTGTTTTTTAGTGGCTCTGCCAAGATACCTGGGCTTTCTTTCAAGCAATGAGTGATTCCTTTGACTTACATTTCAGTCAAAAATAGGGTTACTCATAAATTGCATGAATATCTTCCAGTTCATAATTGCCAGGTTCTAGTTTTAGATTTTAGTCATCATGCTTAAGCTCTTTTTATTTTCTCTAAATCTCAAATTGATACAGCCTTCTTTCCATTCCTCCTCTCCCCTGCACCACCACCACCTTCTTTTATCACCCTTGGATAACAAACACAAACACAAACACACACACACAGAGCAAGGAATTGTCTCATCCATCACAGTGGGTTACACAAAAAGATTGTCTCATGCTGATGAGCCATTGCTGACCGTAAGGCTTCGATTTGAATGAAATGCTTTCTCACCACATTAAAAAAAATCCATTAACAGTTACTGATAAGCTCAGGATTATTTCTATAGAAAAAGTAACTTTGGGTTCAAGGTAAATACATGGAAACTGACAAGCAATTAAGCAAGAAATATTTTTGGTGTTACTTGTCAGATAACTGAGGAAGATATTTTAGGGAAATTGCCTTCAGTAAACAGAAAAATTACACTGACATTTTCCTGTGCTCTCTACTTCTGAGCTTTATTAAAATGGCTTGTATTTCTTCTGAAACAAACAATGCAGTCACTGAATATCAGAAATTAAGGAATATTTTAATACAAATAATAAGTAAATAAATATTCTGTCCATAGTTGAATAAGATTAATTTTAATTTACAAAAATAATATTCAGCTCACCTGGAAAAAGAGAGAAAGCTGATCTCCATAATAAAAATGCTACATTCTTTTCAGGTAAAACAAAGAGCTCAGTCACTATTCAGATAAGTTTCTATTTCCATGTACAAGATTAATGAAATTCAAAATTGAAGAAAATGTCCATCTACCTTCGTTCATTTACAGAATATTCCATTTTGACCACCAAAAAAATCTGTGCCTTCCAGATTTAAATCTATATGGATTACCATACTGGAAGAATATCGGTGTTAAATATTGGACCATGCAGAATATTGCAAGGCTATAAAATATGCAGGTGAAGGTGAAAATGAACTTGAATGTCATCAGCTATGCATTTTTCTCCAAAGCTGATTCTGAGTTACATGCACTTAACATTTGGTGTATGTAAAGTAAGAAATAAAATAAATTTAGAATAAAGAATACTTATGGCAGTACAGATTAATTTTGTAGTTATGTAATTAACCTATAGAAGTGTATGGTTTCCTTGAAAATGCTATATTGCCAAGTCAATTGCAATAGAAAAATAACAGGGAGTTATGTTTTCTCCAGACATTTGGCCTTCTGAATATTCAACTCTATTTAAATGTCAAAGTGTTTGTTACAATTATAATATTTAAGATGAAAAATGTATTTTCTTCTTCTTAGCCATATTGAGATGGAAAGATGTCTATACCTATGTTCTACTGTTCAGTTTCTGCAAGGAGCTAGTCAAAGGCAAATACACACTTTTTATTACTATGGAACCTTGACCCAAACTCTGATATAAAGCCCCTAGCTGCAGTGAGACCATAGATAGAGTATTTTTTGTCTCCTGTCTAAAAACCTAGTCTGAGGGAATCTGCTATCTCTCCTAAACTTGTCTCTTTGTCTAGGTTCTCCAGGTCTTAACATTGATTTTAAGAGAAACATAGAAAGAGGCAAACTCAAAGAAAAATCAGCAAGGAAAAGAAAGGTATTCCTAACACCTAAAAAAGGTTTCCCTAAATTCTTCACATTTTGGTCTTAGGGAAAGTAATACAATAGACTGGAACTATAATGAACTTAAGAAAGAGAGAGAAAAAAAAAAGGTTAGTGTTGTTTTTTTTTTTAAAGAGATAGTGAGCTAGAGAGAGAATAATTCAAAAGCATCAGATTTCTTCCAGAGAGGAATAGGAGATCTAGTCTAAGATATTTTAATCTGTTACTTAATGGTATCCTTGATCTTGACCCACATTGGAGATTGTAGTTTGGAGCTGTAGTACCCCAGAAAAATATGTTCTTCAAGTTAATCCATTCCTGTATAAACCTATTTTAAGTTGGATCTCTTGATAAGGCAACTTCAGTTAAGGTGAGGCCCATCTCATTCAGGATAGGTCTTAATCCTATATTGAGTCCTTTATAAATGAAAGAAAGGGAAACTCAGGAGGCAAGAAGCTTCAAATAGTATCTGGAAAAGAAGGGAGAGACCAGGAGACCCTGCCATGTGCCTTGCCTTGTGATAAAGGAAAGACCGAGAAAGGCAAGCAGCCAACCCCAAAATGTCACAGTCTTTAGGAAGAAAGCATAGCCTTGATGTTGCCTTGATTTGGGCTTTTTCCAGTCTTAAAAATGTAAGCAAATAAATTTCCATTGTCTAAACCAACTCTGGTAACAGTATTTGTTTTTAGCAGCCTATGAAACTAAAACAGAGATCTTTACCTGGAGGGCTTGATTTCTCACAGAAATTAGAGTATGTCGTCATTAACATCTCTACAATGAGCTGTCCATATCCCCAGACAATTGGGACAATAGTCTAAGAATGAGACTGTCTTTTTAAAAATAGAGCTACCATAGATAAATTAGCACATGTGGTCACCAAACCTAACAATAAAACAGCCTTTATAATACTACTAAATATGTAACTTGTCTTTCTTACATCCTTACCTTGTACATCAGGAAGATTATTCTTCTCTTTTGGATGGATAGATGGCTGACTAACTGCATAGATGAAGCAAATATTATAGATTAGAATGAGCTGATCTACCCAAACCTGGGTCCAGGTTGAACTCAAGGAAATTGAATCTACACTGGACTAACTTAGAAGCCTCTACCAATTTCAGGTCACTCAGAGTCCTAAAAATCCCAAAGAATTCAGAAAGATTATGTATCAGATTTGATTAGAACAGCTAGGACATATCCTACCTTTACCAAATAGTTCCCCAAATCAGACCCATTCCAAAGCAATTTGGTAGTAACGTGATTGAAGCAAAACCTACAGTAACATCCTGGACCACTTATTTTCAATGAGGTTTTTACTGAACATTAGAAGAAGAGAAGAATAATTTTTACTTTAATATAATGTTTGACTCCAATTCTTTTCGGGGACTTTTGATTCATTTCATCTAGATCCCACTAGTTTAAGTAGCATTACTTTTTGGCATGGTGCCAAAACAGTGACTACACTAACCAGACTTTTAAATTCACATTTTGAAATAATCAATTTGGCATAATGTACTCAATAATACAAGTAATTCTACATTTCAAAATAACCACTTAATATTAATGGAGGGTTTTTTTCTTGTTTGTTTGTTTGCTTGCTTTTTGGTTTTATAGCCCTTCCTGTCACATCTACGCAGCATGAATAAGGATGCTGATAATAACAAAAGAAATGGAGCCACTAATCCAATACAGCATATCATTATACTCTTTGGAGATTAAGGAGAAGGATTAGGCTCTCAAGAAGGATAGATAAAATATAAGAGTGGATGTCAGGTTGTGAGACAGGAACATTTTGGAGATATTTCACTGGTTGTGAGTTCTGACAAGACAGGAAGTTTAAAATATATAAAGTATACAGATTCCAAATCCTTATATAACCAAATTAGGATACAGTGCTTTCATTCAACAAAATTTTATGTATTTTCTACTCAGTGTAAGATACAATTCTAAAGAAACAATAGTGGTCAAGTATTACTTGATGTACAATGTATTTTCATTCAAAATTTTAATTTGATGAATATTTATTAAACACCTAGTACATTAAACATGACTTAAATTAAACAAGCCAGAACAGAAGCCAAGTTTCTGTTGTACTATAACTTCTACTTTAAGAATAGTATTGCTTTCTGAGTCATCTCTTCAGCAGTCTTACTGGAAAATATATTTAGATACATAACGATTGTTCATTATTTCTCAGATATTATTTCATTAAATTGAATTATTTAGCCTTTTTAGAATGTGCTGAATTACTGATGGAGAAGAGATTTTGCAAGTGTAACACATTGCCTTTTCTTCCAACCATTATCTTGTCCACATCACAAATTCTACCATTCCTACAACACTGTAAAATATTGGTTTTATTTGAAGTTTCCTTTGATCATTTCAACCATATGTCCCCTTCACTCTTCTGAAAACCTATATGTTATAAAACTATGTCATCCAGTCATTCAATCTTGCATACATTTTCTTTATTCATTTCAGAATTATTTTCTCAACATATTTCAGGTCATGTTTGAGGTTATGTGCTCCAGGAACTAACAATTGCTTTAGAAACACGCCTGAGTTTTTCACTAAACTCTAATAATCTTGAATGCAGAGACCATGATCTATATGCCCTTTATACTCCTATGCCATTAAACTTTTGATGAACACATAATAAATTACTAATAAAAAATCTGATTTGGAATTTTGGAAAAGTTAATTTTATTGTGTTGTTTTTAATTTACCTTAAAATCATTTTAAGTATTAACCTTACTAAAAAAATATATTTCTACTCTAATTTAATGTTCCAAAATAAAAATATCTAGAGAAGGAAAATATTTAGGACTGCAAAAAAGAAATTCCCTCCCTTTTACTCTCATAACAACACACATACTTCAATAAATTTATATTAAATAGATAAAATTTTAATTTTTAGTCTTTTCTTCTTCCTAAAAATTGAAATGTGTGAATCACAATTAAAATAACAAGAAATGTGTAAGGCTAAAACAATCATAAATCGTATGTCTAAGTCTACCAACTTCATACTTAAATAAGCAGTGAGAAAACAATTAGAAAAATCTATCACCTTAATATGTCAAAAGAGAAAAGCATGTGACACCTTCAATAAATGATAAAAATTTGTCAATTAAATTTTCATTCTTTTAAAAAATATTATATAATTAGTAAACTAATATATTTTTCTAAAACCAATCTATTTCATGCTTAATGTTGGGATGAAAGAGCAGAGTGGTCAAATGTTGCTAATTAATCATGTAATTATTTTTCCATTGATCACAGGGATATGCAAGGTGAAACAACATGAATTCTGATATTAAATCATTCTTATTAATACCAGAACAAGACAAAATTTCTTCAATTATCAGTATTACCAAATATTGCTCTGGTTCTTTTTGTAAATTAAATAACACAGGAGGAAAAGAGTATATGTAAATTCTATCAGACTTTATATATTTGGGATTATAGTAGCTCTAATTGTTATAACTATTTCCATCATGTTGTTTTTTTACTGAACTTGTAAAATAATATTTTTTCAGATGTTAAGATTGCTTTGATTTTTCACTCGCTCATATTTGCCTACTGTCTCTTTTTCCATAATTTACATTCAATCTTTTGGTTTCTTTTTCATTAAATGGGTCTCATATAAATAAGATACTGTTTAATTATATTTTTAATCCAATATGAGTCTTTTTCTTTACTCTGTAATTTGAATTCATTTATATTTATTATAATTATAGTTATATTAGTGCTTATTTTTATAAATATTTATTTCATATATGTTTTAAAATTTATTATGCTTTACTTTTATTTCTTCCAATGCATAGGTACTTTTCTTCCACTTACGCTTAAAGATTCTGAAGATATTCTTTCATTCTTTACTAAGTATTTGCTGAACAATTATCACATACCAAATGTTGTTCTAAGAAATAGAGATACATCAGTGAACCAGTCGGCCAAGCTTTCTGACAAGAATGAGAAGACAGGAAACAATAAATAAATAAACAAAATTGAAAAATATTGTATGTAAGAACTAATCATTGCTATGGGAGAAAAATTAAGTAGATAATGAGGTTATAGTATGTTGAGAAAGGAGGTGCTACTAATTTACATATGGTGATCTGTCTTTCCAATGATGTAATATTTGAGTAGAGAAAGTATGAGAGTAAACCACTCAGATGCATGGGGAAGAGGAAATATCACAGACAGCAAGGAGCCAGTGTAGCTGGTGTGATGTGTGAGAGGGGATGACAATGGGAGATGAAGCCAGAGAGGAAGTGAAAGGCTAAACCAGTAATTCTCCTGGACTCATTCCTCTCCTTGTCAGAGTACACCTGACAAGAGTTCGGTATAAAAGTACCTATGTTTGGTAAATGTTTAGAACTAGATGCTTTCCATCTCCTCAGTTTATGTTTTATCTCAACCATTGCAGCAGCACAAAGTTATTTAGAGGTGAAACTAGACAGCAGCTCACCTCAACCACACCATCTATCTCTCACTTTCTTGCTCAGGGTTTCTCTGGCACACAGTGTACAATGTGTTTAGATACCCACCTGACACCCCTGCATGTGCAACTTGGAAGTGACAGGTTGTTGACTCATTGGACAGTCCTTAATGAATGAAGGAAGAAAGCCAGTATTTAAATGTTTCCTTCAAGCTACTATTAGGAGAAAAGTTTCAAAGCACATTCTACACAGATTATCTGAAGGTCCTGGTAATATCCATCCCAGTTGCCCACAGAGATGACCAACTCCAGAGTACACTCTCCTATTGGATTTCCCTCCTCCCCTGTTCCCTCTTACCAGTCTCTCTTTTTTCCTGGATCACTGTTCTGAATAAACAACTTTCATGCAAACTTTATTTTCCTGAGGGAATCTTGATTAAGATACTTCTGGACACCTTATATATCTGAATATATTTTAATTTCCTTCACAATTAAGATTTTCTTTTTTTACCTGTGTAGAGTATTTCAGGTAAAGGGCATTTTTTTTCTTTCTTTCAGTTCTTTAAAGAAAATTCTCCATTGCTTTCTTGTACCCTTTGTTACTAACGGGAAATGTGATGTCAAACTGATTCTTAAATCATTTGTAGGTCATCTACTTTGTGTATCTGGATAATTTTTGAATGTTTTGTTTGCCTTTGATGTTCCTAAATTTAACATTAATGAATGTAAGTTTTCTTAGCTGATGCTGCCTGGCACTTTGAGCTCTTGCAGCCTGAAGTCTTATGGATCACTGTATTTCTGGGAAATACTTGGACATCATTAATCCAAATTTGTCATACCCTTGGTTTTTTTCTTCTCTTTACTTCTGAGGCTCTTACCAAGAGATTCTGGTTCTTCCACATCTATTCTCCCCATCTCAAAGCCTGTCTCAATCTTCTTCTTTCTTTCACTTTTCCTATTTTTTTTTTTTTTGGAGAATTCCTTCCTCAACTAGAATTTCAAGTTTATTTCATTTGTCTTTTATTTGTATCTACCCTGCTTTTTAAATATATACACTGACTTCTTTACTTGAAAATTTCTATTTTTATGCACTTGCAATTTATTCTTTACCCTAAATGTACTTTTACTTTTTTTCATGCTTCTAGAAAACTATTAATAATTTCATTCTACATGTATCTATTAGGTTTGTTTTAATGTTCTATATATTCCATTAATCTGCTTCCTCTGATTTAGGTTCAGTTTATTTTCTCTTAGTTATTATTGTTAAATTTATCATATTAACCTGCAATATTTTCCTGTGAGCTCATCTAACTTTCCTTTGTTTTATCAGCCTCCCACCCCCACACCATGGAATGGAGGTAGGGCAAAAAATCAACATCTGCATTTCAGGGACTTAACTGGCTTTGATTACAACTCTGGGATTGTACTCAACTAGGATCACATGGATACAGAAGAGAGTTCAATAGTATGCTTCATCCCATGTTATCTCTACTACTCAGTCTGTGCCTTATACAAGGAACTCTCTCCGCTCTACATCATTACTGTCTCTCCAAATTCTCTTACAAGTTCTTCTTTTTAATTTATTGAGTTCAATCTACCTGCTTTATTTCCTCCACAATCTCTAAGATTGGGTGAGCAAGATGAGTACAGTAGTCCTCACAATGAATGCAACTGTCAGAGTGGCTATTAAAATGAGTACATCGGCTAGAGGGACAGAGTTAGGAATTGGTTGGCCATTCCAGAGATTAACAAGAAAAAAGGAAAACCTGAATGTGATTAGGTCCTAGAGCAAGAGCTAGACATTCCAGCATAATAGTCTGTGCTATATGGGACAGAAAAGATTATAAGATAAAAGAGATGTTTCATACCACATTAGTTGAGGGGCAGGACCCTATCTTCTCTAGAGAGGTAAGCCTACACATTCAATGAATACTTTTGTTGGCTTCATAAAGTCCTATGTTAAAAAATAACAAAAATTTTGAGAATGATTTTATAGACTTATACCTAGATTAGACAATGACAAGCTGAAAATTACATGAAAGATTCTGGTGCCCAGAACTATAGAAATCAGGTGAGCAATCTCCCTTAACAAATTTGGCCTATGTTTACCACATTCTTTCCAAAAGGCTCTTTTGGTTGCAAGATAATAAAGATACATGTAAGGTACTTTAAGAAAAGGATAATAATTTTTGTTTGTCTTCTCATATTTTTATTACTTCTTTATATGGGCCACATAATCTCATTTATCTAGCATTTTCACTTCTTTGTGCATATCAAATATCGGTTGATTGAACACTTACTATGTGTCAGGCAGCTCTACCCATTACCCAGTTTAGCAATGCAGAATATAAGGGCTTGTCTTAATTTTTTTACTTGCCTGTAGAGTCTAGTCACTCATAATTTGTCTTGCATTGAATTTCATAGTTATTCTGCTGATGAATCAGTCTCTTGCTCTCGCTATCTCTCTCTCTATATGTATAGAGAGAGATAAAAACATGGCTATCAATGGACTTTTTCTATAACAAAGGCTGTAGGTGGAACAGGTCCCCAAGAAAGAAGTTAAATATGGGCAGGTGGCATGAATATCTAAAGTATATTTACACTATAAAATGTTCTACCTAAAAAAATTATATGGAGACTAAGGACATGACTTAAGTTGCTATTCTCCTTTAACAATTGATTAAGGATTCATATCCATGAATTTATTAACATTTAACTTGAATTCACATATTTTTTAATATAGAATTACTGCTTTGTAAAACAAAGGCATCATTTTGATCATGTCAGTACAGAATGATCTGATCCTCAGAATGAGGAAAATTATAGTAGTATACTCAAATATGTTTCTATGGATCACAAATGTACATTGCTTTATTCAAGAAAAAAATGACTAAAACAGGTTTGTATTATATTTTAAATCATAGAAATATCAAGAATCAAAATATCAAGAACAATTCATGTCTACTTTGTCAGGGCAGTCAAAAGAGCAAATACTGCAGAACAAATTTCAAAAGATAAGGATTCCTGTGAAGAGAGAAGTAATTCATTTTCTTAACTGACTTCAAACACAAAACTTCCTCTCCCAACTTTCCCCCCAGACACCACTGTTAGCATATTAAGACTATAACCAATCATAAAATCTACATCACATAGAATAACATGAATAAAAATGAAAGCAACATAAATCATATTTCAAGCTGTTGTTTGATTTGTTACATGTTTTTATTAGGCCTTTTAAAAATATTTTTCTTATATTCATTTTGGGGTGGTCTTTGTCCTTCAGTTGATTTTTATACTATGCCAAATCAAGAGGAAAAAAGCAGCCATTTAAAAGATGGAAAAAATTGGTTAAAACATTTCTCAATTAACAAATTTACTTACTCTCATTAGAAAAGTTGTAAGTTTGCAGAAAGATCATGCAGAAATACAGAGTCCCTATATACCTGCCCCCATTTTAAAGACTTTTCCATTAGCATGGTACTGGGTTACAACTGATGAGAGAATATTGATTGCACTATTAGTTACAGTCCATAGTTTACATTAGAATTCACTGTGGACAGTCATATAGATCTTTACATTTTTATTCTAGCAAAAAATATTTACCACTTAAAATTTTCCTTTTTAACCACATTCAGATATACAATTCAGCAGTGTTAATTACATTCACGCTGCTGTATTACCACTACTAAAACTGTTCTACAATTAAGAATTAACTCTCAATTCCCCACTCCTATCTCAACCCCTCATAACCTGTGTTCTAGTTATTGTCTCTAGCAATTTCCTTGTTCTAATTATTTCAAATAGTGAGATCATACAATATTTGTCCTTTTGCGTCTGATTTATTTCACTCAATGTGGTATCTTCAAGGTTCATCCGTGTGGTTGTGTTTATCAGAACTTCATTCTTTTTCACAGCTGAATGATATTCCATTGTGTATATAGGTCACATTTTGTTTATCTTTTTACCTGTTGATACACACTTGGATAATTACTAACTTTTTATTAGGCTTTAAACTACTAATTTAGCAGAAGCAAAGACAGATAAGCTACAATCGTTCTTCGAATTCTTCCAGAAATGTCATTTTTCAGTCTGGGTAATATTTTCCCCTCTAAAGTTTCGAATCAATTCAATTTTAACACATTAAAATTAAGTTAATCCCTTAAAGAAATAGCAGGAGTCAGTTGTAGGATTTTTCTCTGTCCATTATGTAAAGTGATCATAGCAGTTTCCAGCAAGGGAAAACTAGGTTATTCCATGCTTATAGTTGCTTAACTTTGTATTTAAGGTATAAAGAGCATTGAGATATCTGCAGTTCAGTCTGACTCTAGGCATCACAGCACAGCAGCACCTACACATACACACCAATTAATCATCATCATTTAACTATAGACATCACTATAATTTCATTGTGTGCTACTGTGAGACTAGAAATCAGGTGAAAGATCTACTTTAGGGGCAGTAGTAGGAGCAGGAGTGATAAAATACAGATTGAAGGAAAGAGAAGGAAATAACTAAAACAACAAAGAGTGTGGCTTGGGGGAAAAAGTGTGTAGAGCAGAGTATCTAAATTCAAAGAAAATGACTAAGGGAGAAATGGAGTACTCAGGGCCAATAGTCCTGGAATAAGGCAGTCGCACAATAATCCACACTGGAATGCTGCAGCATGAAAGAACAGGCCTGTCCTTTGTTCCATTCTGAGCCGTAAGATGTTGATGGGGGTAAAAATGCTTAAATGCCACTTGCTTGAGAGCAGAATTGTTTTGGGGACCTAAGAATAAATTTAAATACTCCCAGCTGTGGGGAGAGAAGTGTGGAACCTGGGAAATTGGTATGTCCTGACATTTGTAAATTTAAAGATACACACCGTCAAGACTCTGTTCTTGGATAACTACTCACGATACTTAGGTTTAATGTGTCAGTGTGCCTTAATTCCTTGTAAAAGGAAGCTAACAAAAAAAATTGGACAGTCTGCTAAAGGTAATTCACCAACTCATATTTTGAATTCAGCCAAAGGAGAATTCATAATGCAGTCTAAATGGAAGTAAAACTTGAGTCTGGTATGGTAAAACATTCTTTTTATGTATAAACTGTATGTAATAACTGGTATTAAAATTTCCTGCACTGGAGATGATTGGAAAAAATAATGTCTAAAAAGTTCCTTATGTGGGTAACAAAGAGAAAATATTGAGACACATTGACTTATATAAATTAATTCCAGGATTTATATACCTGAATAAATTCAGTAAGATCATATCATAAATTATAATGCAATAGTATTCACTCAATTAGTAAATTTTAAAAATAAATTAAGTTGAGATAATAGACCATTTTACATATCTTTTCATTAAATGATATATTTAGAACTAAAACTACCTAATAAAAATTCTGTTGATAAAGAAGAATGATTTGTATTTTATATGTCATAACATCAGCTTAAATAAGTGCCATTCTCTCTTTACTCAGAAAAAAATTTTAATATATAAATGTGCTTTTCTAAAGGACTTAATATTTACTCTTAAGGGAAAGATCCTTTTATATATTAATTAACCCTTCTATTCAAAGACAATATAAAGATGTCTGTATCTCTTGAAATATTAACAAACTAATACTTTTTAATTAATGAAGCTGTATTTTATTTTAAAACCTTCCACGTTTAGCTATTAGTTTTCTATTATGTACGTCCCAGCCCTTTCAACTCACTAACCTAGGCCTGCTGTTCCTTTTATTGTAATTGCTCTCATTTATGCTTTAAAAGAAATAAGCATTCTTTGGTGGGGGAGGAAGTATTAGAACAAGGAAGTATAATATCTCAGAAAAGCTAATGACATAATGATATCTTGTTGCTCTACCTGTCTTTGCTGGTTGGCCTTCTCTAAAGAATCAGTAGAGGAAAATAAATTTCTGTCTTGCATGTTTTGTGAATAGATGTCTGACAACAGTGCTTGGTAAGCTTCTCTTCATCTCACAAAGAAAAGAAGACTTTCTAAAGTGTTTTATGTAAGTAAAAATTGATTGCATTGAAGATTGGTTCACAAAAAAAGATTAAAGATCAATTGCCTTCCTAATTAAAAGAGTAGGAAAGTCAATGAAAAGATGACATTTAAATTATCTGTATTTACTAGGAGTGGCTATTCCAAATGTCTTCATCTGCTCCTGTGGAATAAAACTGAATTGTTTTCTTGGAAGGCAGGGAAAAAGGAGAAAGGGAGAGAAGAATGCATTTTCTAGAAGATTGCTGTAATCTGCAGATTGTGAATAGCTGTAAAATTTTCTTTAAGAAGTTCCTTAAATTAATTAAAGGATAATTTAATTAAAGACCATACTAGGAAACCAAATTTGATTCAAATCCACAACGTTAAATAATGAACATACAACTTTTCCCATTTATAATGTATTCCTAAATGCACATGTATTCCCAACTTGGCCAATTTGACTCATATCATTACAAAATTACCAACCAAATGTGGAGGGAAATAAGAAAAATATAGTTAAGAGAAGGTTTCAATAAAAAAAGAGCAATGTGTTATTCACTTTATTATGTTGGTTTAATTTGGAATTATCTGGGATTAAATTCTAAAAATTTTCACCTAAAATGGGCTTTCTAAAATGTAAAGTCATAGTTATTTGTGAGTCATCACTACAAGATGAAAGTTATTTTTAAACAAGGAAGAAAGAAGAAAATAACTAATTTGGGGGAAAGAGTTGTTGTAACATGAGTCTGGCTTTTATTGAGGCACTCCTCTCCAGTATATTAAGTTTACTGACCACAAAATAACATGGTGACTGCATCAGAGTTTCCTAAGCAATAATTCTAAGTCAAGACTAGATATTTTACAGAATTTACTCTTTTATGAGTTTTATTTTAGAAGTATGTTTTGCCAAGGAATTTGACATCCCTAAGTTCATTCACATGGCATTGAGTCTTAAAGGAGGGTATGCAAAAGCAACCTAAATTTCATTTCATCCCCAAGGTTCCTCTCACTTGTTGGGGGTAGGTGGAGGTACGATAGAAGAAAGCAAAAAGACAAAGAAAAAACTGTTTCTTGATCTATTTCCCTGAAGTTTGGTGAATATAAAGGAAGGCCTGGCCAGATTGAGCCAAGAAGGGAAAATGGATTCCTGTTTTAATAGACAAGTATCTAACTTACTATATTCATAAACATATAGTAAGCTTATATTTTTCTCTTGACTTGGCTTAGAATAAAAATCAATGGAATAATAAAGATCACCCCAAAGTGAACTAAGAAAAGTATTCTTTAAAAGATCTAATAAATGCAGGTAATAAATCAAGCTCTGTCTTCTGATCATCATTAACCTGAATCTCTTATGGCCGTCATCTTCCAGTACTTCCAGCACATCTTTATTTTACATTTCCACAATTGGTTTTTCTTCCTTATCTACCATTTTTTACTTGCTCTACTGTCAAAGTATGGATTTCCTGCTTAAGTATCTTTCATTTCAATTCTTGCTTTTGTTAATGTGCCTGGAGCTAAACTAGGGTGGTCAGCAGATCAAGGTCCTTTTTTTCTTGTCACACCCAGGTTGTACTTGAAACAAGCACTGGACCCAGGCTCCAGGTATAATGAGGTTAAAAGCATCCAAATGATCAATAAATGTGTGTAAAAATGCTTAATATCACCAGTAAGAAAAACATGGAAATTAAAAGATATTGAAAATGTTCTTTTGAATGACAAAAAATGGAGAAGAAAAGAGTCAACACAAAATCTCTATATTAGCTTTCTTCTTTTTCATTTTCCCTATCTTCCAAATTTTCTAAAAACATGTGCTAGTTAAATAACCCAAAACTGTAAATGTTATCAAATAAATATAATATATACCTACTATGCAAAATTAGAACAGTAAATAGACTATCCCAAGTCCTATTTATCATTCAAAGTCATCTACTGATTAATTTTTTTACTTCCTTCCAATCATTTTTCTAACCATAATTCTAAAAACATTCTTGGGTTTTCACTACAGTCTCAATAATATGTATTTTTGTAATTTAATATTATAGTATAAATACCTTGCTGAATAGTTTTAAGTACACTTTCTTCCCAGAGTATGTCATGCAAGTATTTGGGTTGAACCATATGACACTGCCATTTTTGTAAGTTCAAAACAGTCAAGCATCAACAATTTCATGAGGTTCAAATGAACAGTTATAACCTAAATCATAGTGGCAATGAAAGTGAAATAAAAGTAAAACAAGTGAAATGGAAATAACAGCCTTTTCTATGTCAACAAATATTTTCTCCTTCATGTTTACCAATAGGAACATCATACAAGATATTTAAAACATGAAAACTTAAGACAAACAGAGGCTTGAAATTATATGAGTAGGTAAAATATCATCAATTTATCTAATTCATTCATTTCTAGAGAATAGTTGCTCTGGAGGGAAGATGGAGAGATCAGTCTCACCACAGAAGTAGGTCCTTGTTCAATGACCATAACTGCTTGATTCCTTGCCAAAATCGTAAGTTCAAATGCTTGTCAGGGATATGGCAAAGGTTCAAGCTAGAGTGAGGATGTGACGTTCAGTCACTGTTATGACCAAATGATTGGGTTCAACCACAAACAGTCTACACTCTGTAAATGAACTAAACTAAGGTTATGGGCAGAACTAACTAGAAACATAGTAGAGTACTCCGTAGCTAGCTGATCCCTTTAGTGTAATTTAAGGGGTTCTAAAAAGCACCAGTACTCAATAACAATTTTCCCACAGTAGTGTGAATGTGTCATTGTTGTTGATTAATTCTTTTTTTGTTAAGTTTTGCACTATCTAATCTATGGTATTTAAAAATGAAAATCCTGTAGATAATAACACTTTAAGACACAAGCCAACTGATACCGCTTTTCTTTATAATAGTTAAACGTGAGAACATTATGTAGCCAAAAAAAGTGACTGCAAAAAAGTTCAGTGGCAGACAGACCACCGATGATATATTTGTTTCCTTTTCCCATAAGGACTGCTTGGCTTATATTTTAACCAATAATGATAAAACATTTAACATTAACATTCACAAGTCCAGACAAAATCCAAAGAATAAGTGGGTAATATCACAGAAGTATATTTTATGAAAATACTGAATCATGCCTTACTTCAATAACATTGAAAAATCCCCCATCCCATGATGGATACCCTTAAGGTAGCTGCCCAGGACACAACTTTCCTTGTTTTAGAACTTCCCACACACATGCATTTGAGACCTAGGTGCTAGCAATCTTTCCGATCCTCCACACAGGTCCACAGCCAGTTGAAATAAAGGTATATAACCAACTGACCCAAGATCATCAATCATTATCTTTCTTCCAGGAATATGAAAAGGAGACAGAATAGGGTTAGTCTTTTACAAATGGGAGAGTTATTGTAGATGCAGGAGATGTGTCCTGTACTCAGTTCTTTGCAGGAAGTATAGGCAATCAGCAAAGACAGAGAGCAACATGAAGCAGACATACAGAGAGAAATAAAGATGAGAGACTATGTGGTTTCTAAGAAAGGCTAAGACAGAGCTGCTTTCTGTGGATTTCCAGGTCCTGACTCCTGTACTTCAGGAATGGCATGTGAGTTTACTTTGAGATTGTGGGTTACTTGGTCACCTCTGATCCATTACAGTATTTTTCCCTTTATTATGCTAATTTGAGGATGTGGCTAATAATAGCAGAGTTACAACAAAAACAACAACAAAAAAAAGCAGCAATAACAATACTAGATAACTCTTATGGAGCACCTGTAAATGTCAGGTACTGTCTTAAGGCTTTGTAAGATTGTCTCCTTTATCTTCACAATGACCAGTGCAATAGGTGTCATGATTACTCCCAAGCCCACATTTGGCAGAGCCAGAAAATGAGCACAAGCAGCTGACTAGCATTTCGGTACACAGTGATGCAGTTTCATATAATATTATGTCATCTCCATTAGATTCACCTTGAGTCACTGAAGAGCAAAACAAAAGGAAAGGGAAAAACTGGTGTAACATGGGGCATTTTTAAGACACAGGAATCGTTTTGCATGATATTGCAATAACAGATATCAACCATTATGCATTTTGTCAAAACCTATAAAATTCTGTGTTGCAAAGTGTCAAGCATAATGTAAACTATAGATTATGCTTAGTAACATTGCTTCAGTATGTGTTCATAAATTGTAACAAAGGCACCACTCTAATGAAAGATGTTGTTAATGGGGGACAATGTGGGAGGGAAGAGGGAGTGGGGTATATGGGAATCCCCTATATTTTTGACGTAACATTTATGTAATGTAAAGTAAAATGTAATTAAAAATAAAGAAGAGGAAAAAAAGTCAAAACAAAATAAAACTGTAGCTTCACATGATCACAGAATCATCATTTCTAAAGGACAGAGGTTTTTCCTGTCACCCAGGATGCACACTTTGAGAAGCATTGCTTGATAGTCTAGGTAGAATACATGGACTATGCTGGGGTTAGGGTATAGTATCAGTATGTTGTTGGGATGAAGTGGGGGCCTGTGGGACAGGTGATGATGTCAAGTGAAAGAAGTGTCTCCCTTTCATTACTGTCCCTGGGTTCCATTAGCTCCATTTGTCCTGCCACCATGGAGCCTAACTTGATGGGATTCAGAGTCAGGGTGAGAAATAGTGAGCTCATTAATGGGAACATTTTCAATTATTCTGTGAGCCAAAATGTGTTAAATAGATTTCCAATTCCAATCAGAAGCATAAATACCAGTTTTGAGAAATCTTAACATATAAAAGCAAGGCACTATATAATAAATGATTTCCCAAACCATAACTTTTCATTCTTCACATGAACATCATGCACATTTTATTTCTTGAGTAGAAATATATAATTGTATTTTTATTCCTTTTTACAAGTGCAGGGATTTTCCAACCCATTATCTTTTGTGCAGATGGATTCATTCCATTCCTAAAGAGTGGGAAATCATTCTTATCATATTTTATTGGCTCTTTTGGTCATTAAATTTGACAGACTATAAATCCTCTGTTTACCATTAAACAGATTGTGAATGACAAGATACTATTAAGCATTTTTGGCACTTAGATTGCAGTTCTGCAATCAATAGCACCATCATTCTAGGAAAATTATTGCTGTAATTGAAAGGGGAATGATCGTCAAGGAGAATTGTATGTTCTCTTTGTCTGTGGATTTGGCAAAGAAAAACTAAAAATAAAAACTAGGACATTTCACAGTTGTAAACTTTCTGATGAATAATAATGATGAAGAAAGGCAGAAAATAAATGGTTGGGTTAAGGCAGAAGATATGGCCTTCCTTTGGGATGGAATCTTCTTAGGAGTAAGAGCATGGGAAATATGAGAGGATATCATCTAAATGTAATGGCACTGCCCAATCTCATGGCTAAGTGCACCAGCCATCCATTAATTTTTTTAAAAGTTGCATGTTGCGCTGTTTCTCTACTAATGAGTTCATTATATTTTTAGAAATCATGGAAAATGTGTAGACGCTGATGTCACTGGACTTTGACTTTACTGAGAATGCCTATTGTGTACAATGCTGTTTCTTCCCTTGGCTCTGGGCCACTTGCCTGCCTTTCCCTCCCTCCCCACCCACCCTCCCTTCTCTACTCACAAACCCTCCAGATCATAGGGAAAATATGTCTCTAAAGGTCTAAATTTGCTTTCTCCACTTCTGGCTAAGTTAGTTTCCCACTATGTAATTTCGAAGTCCTCTGTATTTTTCCTTCACGGCTTTTCTTATGAATGTAATGAAAACTTATTTGTAATTACTAACTTCACATCTCTCTCTTCTGCTTTAATTTTGCTTGTTGTTTCACTTCAGCCACCCTGGCACCATGAACAGGGCCAGGCATGTAGGAAATGTACACACACACACACACACACACAAACACACACACATTGAACGATGAATACTGATCTCCCAGTTAACTTTATACCTATGGTTATAGAATGCTTTTGACTGAAAAAAATGTGTTGTAACCCTTTATTATTTGCTCATTGATTCAGCTTATCTAAAGAAAAAAATGATCCACAGGAGACAAGGGACTTCTACTTTCTTTCCAATACACAAAAATATACAAATTTAACCCTACCGAAGAGCTTATTAGGATAACTTTTCCCTTATCCACATCTCACTAAAGCATTCTAAAGATCCTCCTGTTATTTTTGTTTGTTTGTTTTAAATTATTTTTCTTTCAACTAAGAAATATCACTTTTTTAATGACACTGTCTTTTTGTAAAATCATTTTAGCTCCTAGGTCTCTGTCCCTCTAAAAAATCATACCTCAAGAATGGAAACTTTAGCAACAATCCCAGGAAATACTTACACACTTTCTTAGAACCATAGCCAAATATTCAGGCAGAATGCATGGAATGAGGACTGTGTTAACATTTCTAATTACAATTTCCAGTTCCAGTAGTCTATTGTGTTGTTTTCTTCTTTGATTTCTTTTGATAGTGACAAAGTAGCTTAACAAAGCTGTTTTTCCTTCTCTTCTTCAGAAGCTTTAATTTCTGGTAAGCCATATGCAGTTTCATTAAGTCATGCAGGGACACTCAAAGGGTATACCCTGGGATATCCTTTTGTTAGGGGCAAAGTTGTAAACTACAGGCTGGTCACTTGGTTTGAATTATATGGCATAGCCAGGCTTATGGAAGAGGAACACAGCCATTTATCAGAAATGTCAAATTTTACTTTGGTAACTACCTAAGATATAAAGAGTTTTGCAGAGAATATAATAAAGTTAATCATCTCACAAGCATATTTCTTTAACTTATAATATGGACTCTATTTGAAAAGCAAAAACTTAAAAATTATTTTATTACTCTTTGCCAAGAAATTCAATATCTTTCTCTTGCAGCATGGAGGAAATAAAGAAGAAAAATTAAACTGAAAAGTGTTAAGAAAGTTTAACCATAAGGGAAAAGAGAGGTGGGATACAATGAGGAAAATGAATGAATAAGAAACACACTATATTGTATGACTGAGAGAAAACAGAGAAATAGAAAATGTAATCCCAATTTTATGAGAAAATCAAATCTCCACAAAACTTTGGCATAACATTAGAGTCATGGAGCATTTTAATTAAAAACTGCATAAGTACAGACTAGGGCCTTATTTCACCTTGATAATCCAAGGACAAGTAACAATACATCATGCTTCTGCTTCTTGGATTTTCCAACACTAAAACTGATGATTCCAAGGTATCTAGTCTTGAAATAATCATGAAAGAAAGAAATAATAATTCTTACTTTTCTTGGTCTGAAGAAGTTTACAGATTCTCATTGTCTGAAAATGGAAGTACTCCCTTTGTTTCTAGAACTGTCACAATATATTACACATGCTCATACACACCCCCATTCAAAAAAATCCACTGTTGTTCACTGCTGTTTTATAATCTATTTTAGTGTGTAGAAAGACATTTGGTTCTTTAGTGAGGTTAAGGAAGAACCATTTTCTACTGTGCATTTAGCTAATAGAGAGTAAATAATATCTATTTATTGTATCAAGTTATAAATAAAATTTAGTTCAAATGGACTCCATTCTCTATGACTTCACATCATTTATTCCCTCAGAATTTAAAAAATCTGAGGTCAACCATTCTCTTGTTATTCCCAATATTGCTGACCTGGAGAGACATCTACTTATACTTCTCTCTTCAGAACCCACAAGTCAAAACAATTTCCTGAGAAAGATGTCCAGATTCCATTTCTCTAGTATGGAGTATTTCACTTTTGGACAATCTGTGCCAATGGGCTTAGGTTCTATACCAATTCATAAGCATCTGCCAATTTGTAATGACTTTCTTTGGAAATCACCTTATTTCACATTATTTGCTGAATGAGGCTATGATTCTATACCCAAAATGTGCAGAAAACCCAATGCTGCACCTTTTATGTACTTCAACTTAGCGCATACTCAAAAAAAATCTTGAAAGTCAATATTGGTATCCTTTGTTTTCAGGTAGAGCAACTGAAGCTCAGAGTTGTCAAGTTAGGCAAAATTTTCCAGTAGCATCTCCAGGAAACATCCTTCCCTACTTCTTTATTTGATAGGGTGCCAATTTTGCTGAGGTTGGCTAACTTCCCACCTAAAAAGCATTTCTCAGAATCCTTTGCAGATAAGGGTAGCCATGTGATGGTATTTTTGGACAATGAGATATAAGTGAGTTTGTTGGAAAGTGTTTCTGGGAAAGCACCTTCAACAAGAGACAGACTCATCTATTGCCACAAGTACCCTTTTGGCTTTGGCACTTTTCTTCTTTCCAGAAATACAGAGCTTAGGACTCCAATTCCAGCAGTCATCTTTAGTAGATGAAAAGAAGAAAGCTAAGATAATCAGCTTTTGACACCAGCTGCCAACTTCTGAATATGCTATAAGGGCATAACATAGCACCTCCCTTAGCTTAAGCCATTTTCCCTAGAATTACCCATTAGGTGAAGCTAAATGCTGCTGAAACTTAGACTTTTACATCCTATGACAAACCCATTGTGCTATGAGTATAACATTAACATCTTCTGATTATACATTCAATAAATCATGTTAAGAGAAGAAATCTTCAAGGTTAAATAGACTAACTAAAGTAGGATTTAAGAGCTTCCTTCCAGGGCTAGAATTATCCCTTAGGCCCATTTGCATCCTAAATTGCAAAAAATAATTCGTTACCATTGTTCAATGTATTTATGCATTCATCAAATGTTCTTGAAAGCTAACTGTCAACAGACAATGTATTGTCTGGAGACCAAGGACAAGAATTGTGACAGCTGCCAAGAAGTATACAGTTAAGCAGGTAAATATTTCAAATATTTCAACTAAGCAAAGAAGTATTATAAGTGTGATAAATGCTATGAAAATGTTATAAATGCTTTAAATGTGTTATTATAACATTGCATAAATAAATATTTTATGGTAGTGATGGAAACAAGTGCCAGCCCATCCTAAACTAAGCCAAATACTGTAATCAAATCTTCCAGATGTGTTTGAGAGTGTCGAGCTTCTTTCCTTAGGAAAGATATGTTCAGAGATAAGACATCAGTGGGGTTCAGAATGCAGCCAAGAGACCAGCTCATATTTACTCCCTTCATTTACTTTTCTAAGGGAAATGAACTTTATAAGCTAATATGTCAGAGTAGGCCTCAAAAAATTTCATTTATTTTAATAAAGATTTCAGTAAGAAATTAATTTAGAGTAGTTTTGATGAATTATAACTTAATGTCTACAGAAATATACGCTGTTAATAGTAGGACAACAGATTCTGATTCAGTACTTATTGTACTTTTTTTTTCTTGTGATATCTTTATTTGGCTTTGGTATTAGGGTAATGAATTGACCTCACAGATTGGATTAGGGAGTGTTATCTCTTCTTCAATTTTTATAAAGAGGTCGAGTAGGATTGCTGTTAAATCTTCTTGCAGTGTTTGATAAAATTTAACCATGATACAATCTGGTCCCAGGTTTTTTATTTTTTGGGAGGTTTTGATTACTGACGCACTCTTACTTGTTATTGGTTCTGCTGAGATCTGTTTCTTCTTGAGCCAGGGTAGGTAGTTTGTGTGTTTCTAGGAATTTGTCCATTTCTTCTGGGTTCTCTAATTTCTTGGTGTATGAATAATCTTTTTTTATTTTATTTTATTTTATTTATTTCTCTCCCCGCTCCCGTTCGCCCCATTGTCTGCTCTCTGTGTCCATTTGCTGTGTGTTCTTTTGTGTCTGCTTGTATTCTCATTAGTCTCTGGGAACCAATCCTGGGATCTTCAGGAGTGGGAGAGAGGCAATTACTCTCTTGCACCGCCTCAACTCCCTGTTCTGCTATGTCTTCTTATTTTCTCTCCTTTGTGTCTCTTATTGCATCATCTTGCTGCACCAGCTCTCCATGTTGGCTGGCACTCCTGCATGGGGCAGTTTTCCTGTGCTGAGTAGCATTCCCATGCAGGGTGGCACTCCTGCATGGAGCAGCATTCCTGCATGGGCTGGCACTCCGTATGGGCCAGCTCACTGAGTGGGCCAGCTCGCCCTCACCAGGAAGCCCTGGGCATCGAACCCTGGACCTCCTATATGGTAGATGGGAGCCCAATTGGTTGAGCCACATCTGTTTCCCAGTCGTTACTGCTAACGAGAATTTGGCACAAGAATAAGATGGGTAGATGAGTTAATTTACCTTTTTTTTCCCCCTCAAAGCCTTACTCTTTCCGATTTTGCTCATTTTGAGCAAGTGATAAGGCTTAAGGTGAATTTAATCGTCCTTAGTATCTCCTTTTTCTATAAAAGGATACGAGTAATGATGAAAACTCTGTGTGTGTGTATGTGTGTGCTCTAAATATTGAGGAAAGAAACCAGAAATATCATCATATGCCTTACACATATCCATTTTCAAAAAAGTTTTTGGCAAATTATTTTCTCTCTCTGTTAAAAGAGATCTTCAAAGATAATCACTTTTAGATTTTTAAAAAACATATTTTAATACTTTTCCCAGTATAGAAATAATAAATGTTCATTATAAAAATTTGGAAGACACAGAAACAGATTAAAAAATTAGCATTTTTACAATATTTCCTACCAGACTTTTTTTCCTTGCATAACTGCAATTGGAAGCTTCATTTCAATGATATTATGATTGGGAAATGTTCCAAATGACATCATGAATCAGCTTTGCAACTTCTTATCAGTTCAACACAAATATCATGGCAAATCCATAACATATGAACTTGAAACTAAAAGAACAACAATTTGATCCAAAAGCCATGGACATTAGTATTATGATAGCAGCCACATCTTTTGCAGACAAAAGGTATAGCTCTAAGTGTTCAGCCCCATCAACCCTCTTTATTCCCATAAACATTTTTCCTTTGTGATACCTTCAGATATCTTCCATTCTATCTTCATCACAATAATTACAACAAATTCACATAACATATGTCTTGTGCTAAATTATTACAGAGTACCCTATTGTTGTAGGCAGAATAATGCTCTTCCAAAAATGTCTAGGCCCTAATTTCCAGAATCTGTGACTCTTACATGCAAAAAAGACTTTGCATTTGTAAGTAGGACACAAATCCTGAGAGAGATGGTGAGATTATCCTGGATATTTAGGTAGGTTTAATCAAATCACATGAGTTCTTAAAAGTAGAGAACCTTTCCTGGCTGGATTCTACATGTGAGATAGAAGAAGAAGGAGGAGAGGCTTGAAGCATGAAAGGACCTCAACTCATCCCTGGTGGCTTTAAAGATAGGAGAATGGGCTGTCATGGGTTGGATGGTGTCTGACCAAAGATATGTTGAAATCCTAACCCCTGGTATTTGTGAATATGACTTTATTTGGAAATAGGTCTTTATAGAAGTACCCAAGTTAATGTGCGGTCATACTGGGTTAGGGTGGGTCCTCAATCCAATGACTGTTGCACTTAAAGTGAGACAGATTTGGAGACAGGCACAGAGGCACTCAGAGGGAAGAAGGCCATATGACAATGGAAACAGAGATTGAAGTGACACAGCTACAAGCCACAGAATACCAAGAATGATGGCAAACAGCAGAAACTAGGAAGAGGCAAGGACAAATTCTTCCCTAGAACCTTTGGAAAGAAGACTGTTGACACTTTGATTTCAGACTTCCTGCCTTCATAACTATAGGAGAATAAACTGCTGTTTAGCCATCCAGTTTGTCATACATTGTTAAGGCAGCTCTAGGAAACTAATACAGGGAATGTGAACCGAGGAATCTAGGTGGCCTCCAGGAGCTGGGATTGGCCCGCACCTGACAGCCAGCAAGGAAGTTGAGACCTCAGTCTTGCAATCACAAGGAATTGAATTATGCCAACAACCTGAATGAGCAAGGAAACTGATTCTTCCATAGGATGTCCAGAAAAGAATGGAGTCCTAACGACACCATGATTTTAGCCTAGTAAACCATGGTGGACTTCTAATCTACAGAACTATAAGATAATAAATTTGTGTTTTTGAATCCACTATGTCTGTGATAATTTGTTATGGCATCAATAGAAAACTAATATACCCATGAGCCACCTAAAGTTGATTTAGTCTCTCTCATTCACTGGTTACATCTATTCTTTGTCTTGTAAAGGCACAGCATAGTACAAACATTACTGCACATAATTCTAGTAATACTTTCACATGTATTTACTATTTCCTAGTGCCTTTAAATACTTTTATGCCTCTGTTTTTTCATATTACTATATAATTCATCATGATGTAATGTATTTAGTAAATATCCCTCCATGATTAGATAGGATTTTCATGGTGGAAGGGAGGGGGCAGTTAAAGGGAGGAGGATTATAATGATGGTAGGGGACACTTCTAGGAAATACAAAGAAGTTTACCAGAAAGGTTAATAATTCAGATTCCTTGGGCTAGTGTGGCAAATATGGGATATTAAACAGGAAAGTACTTGGTAAACTCTAAACCAAATACAAAGACTAGGTATTATTGCATAATTTGGCCTCTTTTGCATTTACTTATCTCAAATAAACAGATATAATACAGCCAGTTATAAAGAGTTCTTTATTCCATTGTATTGCTTCTCTCTTAACTTGAAGGCTTAGTCTATTCACGTCTCTTCTGTGGTATCTCAAGTTGCCTTGTCATTGAGGATTTGCCATGCAAACAGGGAGAGTATACTTAACTTTTCCCAAGACATTCAACTTATTTCCCACCATGCCGAACATCATAAAGCATTTGAAATTTCAAGATGGACTTGCATGACTTCATTTATTTAAAGTAGCACAGAGTAAAGACTTTATCCTTACCTGTATCAGTTAGTGTTTGGTCTGGATATTGTCCTCGACATAGAAGGGTTTTAATATATGGAATTAGAGACTTAGGAAAATATTGAAAATGTTGAGGGAGCAAAAGTGAGGAAAGCCATTACCAATGACATTGACTTGCAGTAACATAGTAGACAGTTTTCAAAAATCCCAGAAGTTGCTGCAAATCTCAGGGATCTGAAGGAATCTTCCACCAACTATCTCAGCCTGTAGAACTAAGTCACTAAGTGACTCTTACAATGCTGTAGTCTTCATGTCCAGTTGCCTATAGCCTGAAGCAGTTGATTACTGGAGATCCACTGAAGTGCTGCAACTTAAATTCCATTGTACTTCCAAGAATCTGCACTAAGTGGCTCCAGATCCTAATGGCCTCTCCTTCTATTTTACCTCAAGTGAGTGACCCTCATTATCAGGGAATGAAATTCAGGGAAATAGATTCCAGAAAACATAGTTCTATGCAACCATCTAAGGGGGTGGTGTGATGCCCAGTTGACAACAGAAAATGTAACAAATTGTCTTATAGAGGAATTGAAGAGGCTGAAGACCTCTAATGTTCCTTATTTAATGCTTTTCATTAAAAGTTCATTATAGCTTCTTTCTGCTCTAGGTACTCTGAGTGCTCTAAAATTCTTAAAGAAAGAAATCTTACCGTTGTTTCCACCTAAATTATTGAATTTGCTGAAGAGCAAATACAAACTTACTAGTTCTGGACCTCTTCATTTTGTGATCTAAATTTACTCCTTAGGCATTTTAATGCAGTGACAATTTGAGATATCCTTCATATACCCCCAATCCCAAATCTATATCTCCAGACTTGATATCTCCAAAATCCAATTAATCTTCACTATCTATCTCCACGTCTGCCACCAAAATCTAAGCTAACATCATTTTTTGCCTGCTCTTAACCAGACTCCCTGCTTTAACTCTTAGCCTCTTATTCTCAACAAAGTAGTAGTATTTTGTAAACACTGGATAAGTAATTCATGAATGAATATATGAATGAAAGCTGAGGACATTAGAGAAATGATGTAGTGGACTGAATTGTGTCTGTGAATATTCTCTTATATATCATCAGATTGATTATTATATGACAATAGTTGTGATTAAGTTAAGGGTTTTTGAAGAGGAGTTTATCCTGGATTATCCAGGTAAACCATAAATGTAATCACATGTATCCTTAAAGAGAGAGGTAGAGGGTGTTTTGACACATGCACAGAAGAGAAAGCAATGTGAAGATGGAACAGAGAAAACTGCAGCTACAGCCAAAAAATGTTAAGACTCAAAAAGTTAGAAGAATTATGGGACAGATTCTATCTTAAAGCCTTCATAGTGAGTACAGCTCTGCCAACAACTTGATTTTGGACTTCTGGCCTCAAAACTGTGAGAGAATAAATTTCTGTTGTTTTAAGTTACCAATTTGTGATAATTTATTACAGTGGCCACAGGAAATTAAAACAAATGATGACAAGCAGGTGCAAATGAATGAATAAGTGCATTGTATTCTCCAAGAAAGAGGGTGGCTATGCAGAACACAACTCATTATCTAAAGTGAATACCGAGGGAGTGGGGCAAGATGGCGTCAGAGTAAGAGCACCCATATCATCGCTCCTACAATAAACGGGCTGAGTGGGGGCAAAATCCTGCCAGAGTGAGTTGTTTTGGGAACCCACAAAGCAGAAGGCTACTGGACATCGATCCAGCGAGAGTGCTCAAGGTAATAGTGTGAGTTTCTGCCTATCCCCCAGGGCAACCCGAACCACCCAGGTCACACAGTAAGAGAATAAAAACTCTGAGAGTAGGAGGATTGTGGTGAAGGGTGCAGAGGAGTCTTATGAGTCAATTGTCTACACCCCCTTTTTTGTGCTTTTAGGAGCGTAACAGTTGGGTCTAGGAGAAACCAGGAAGAAGGGAGAGGCAAATCTGCCGAGGCAGCATGATTTACCTATCCTCTGTGGGTTATGTTTGGGAGAAGGTGGAGCCAGGCAATTAACTAATCCTGTGCAACACACCCCAGGGAGGGGGACAGTAGGAAGTGCTTGGTAGGATTCCAAGAGCATATTTAGGGTTCCCAGCAAGATGTGGGTGCTCTCTCTCAAAGAGACTGAGAGCCATTATTTTCCATGGTGATTTGCTTCACCAGAGTCCCATTTGAATGTCAGAGGGGAACTCTCACACCAGCTTCCTACTGCCCTGGGAGAGAGGGAAGTGAGAAAAGGAGAAAGTGGGGAGGGCAGATTCCCAATCAGTTTATTCAATTGCAAAGAGTCTATCCTGCCCGTGGAAGGGGACTTTTTTTGAGGTGCAGGTTGACCCTGAAGGAGGGTTTGTTACAATAAAGGAGTTTCAGCCTTGAAAGTGCAAGATCTCTGGCTCAGTTCATAGCTGCTCTTAGAGTAGTGACCAATGGGGATATTAGCTGATACTTTGAGACAGGAAAAACATAGATAATATCCTTGTATTAGCTTCCCTTGGGTCTCTTATTTTCCCTAAATAAGAGCTTAAGAGGGAAGTCTAGTTTTTTTATTGTTTGGTTGACTCCTTGTTTGAGGGCTTGTGGGTTTTTTCCTTATTATCTTGTCTTTCCTTCATCTTTAGCCCCCACCCCTTTTTTTGCTTTGTTTTGTTTCTTTCTGTCTTTTTACTTTTTTTCTTTTTTTTTCCTTTTTTCAGTTAAGCACTGCCAGCTTGTTTATTGTTTGCTGTGCTTCCTCATCCTCAATCTCCTCTTTACTGTGTGTACTGATTTAAGCTACCAGTGCTACCTCCTTTCCTTCCTACATCTTTCTACATTCTACCTTCTGTTGTTGCTCTTACATTCCCTCTCTTTGTTTATCCCTCAACTTGTCTGGCTTTTTATTTCTGACACTTCTATTCTGTTTTCTATCTTTTATTAACTCTTTATATTATTGTCTTTTCTTCTCTCTTTCCCTCTCTCCTGATCACACTAGCCCTTTAATTCATACTATATTCTTCTCCATATTCAGTTTCCCATTTCACTGTAAGTACTCCACTTTCTTGTTCCTATAACTATACACTCCTTACATGCGTTTAATATTTATGCTCCTATGTCCTATACAGTTCTTCTGCTAACATTCACTACCAATACTACTATTATATTTTTTCTTTCCTTACCTCTATTGTTTTCCCTGGCCTAATCTTTTTCCTTCAAGGTGACTTAGAAAACAACAAGGTAATAGAATATGAAGAACAAAGAATCAAATGGAAAAATTAACACACTCAAAAAAACAGCACCTAAAAATACCCAAGACTAGAGGGAGAAGCTAAAAATACCTGAGACTGAATGAACCCATGAAGATAAAATGATGACAGACAGCAACAAAAAAGTACAAACCAACCAAATCAGGAAGACATGGCTCAGTTAAAGGAAGAAATTAGAAACCAGGAAGAGGAGCAGAACATTGAGCAATAATCAAAGCTCTCTAATCAAATATCATGGACCAACTTAGTGAAGTGAAGGAAGAGATTAAAGATATTAAAAAAACACTTGGAGCGCATACTGAAGAAATTGTAAACATATGCAAAAAGATAAAGGATATGATGGTGATGAATGAAACCATTCATGAAATCAAAAATACACTCTCAGAAAATAACAGCAGATTTGAAGAAGCAGAGGAAAGAATTAATGATGTGCAAGACAGTATATCTGAAATCAAACAGATTTTAGAATTGATAGATAAAAAGATAGGAAAAATCCAGAAGATGGCATCCAAATGAGTGCACCCTCATCATCCCTCCTGCAAAAAACTGGCTGAGTGGGACAGAATGCTGCCTGAGTAGCAGTTTTAGGAACATACAAAGCAGGAGGTATCTGGGCATCAGTCTGGAGAGAGTGCTACAAGAAGAGTGCTTGCTCAAGGTAAAAATGCAGGTTTGTGACACTGGAGCCTGAGGCTGTGGGAAGGCATAAAAGCCCTTCCCCAAGAGCTGATAGCCACAGCTTTCCCTGAACACCTCTGGTCACATGGCGGCATTCCTGAGCTCTGTGTTCCCCAAACATGCAATCCTCGGACCCATTTTCCCTGAACCTCACATTCCCTGAACCCTGCATTCCCTGTAACTCACGTTCCCAAAATCTGCATGCCCTGAGTCCGCATTCTCCCAAGCCCATGTTTCCCAAACTCAGCACTGCCTGAACTCTGGCATTCCCCTAGTCCTTTGGTCTCAGACAAACTCTGAGAGTGGGAGGATTCTGGTGAGTGGTGCAGAGGGGCCTAAGGATTGCAGGTTCAATTGCCTGGTCCCCTCTTTTTTCTTCAAGCTTGGAAGAGCATGCCATCTGGCTTGGGGAGAGGCTAGGAAGAGAGGAGAGGTGAATCTGTTGAGAGAGCCCAATTTACCTAAAAGCTCTGGGATAGGGAAACTTAGTCTGGGAGAAGGTGGAGTCAGACAATTGGCTAGTCCACCATAGCACACCCAAGGGTGGGGGACAGTAGGATATGCTTTGTAGGCTTCCAGTAGCATATTTAGGGTTCCTGGCAGGGTGTAGGTTTTCTCTCTCGAAGAGACTAAGAGTCATTATTTTCTGTGGTAAGTTGATTCACTAGGGTCCCATTTGGATCTCCAAGGGGAGCTCTCACATAGCCTTCCTGCTGCCCTGGGAGAGAAGGAAGTGAGGAAGGGAGAAAAGGGGAAGGAAATACTCCTATGCAGTGTATTCAATAGCAAGGAGGATTCCTTGCTTGAGGCCTTGTCTGGTCTTTTTTGTTGGTTTGTTTTCTTGTCTTTTCTTCCTCTTTATACCCCAAAGACCCCCCCTTTTTTTTCTTGCTTGCTTTTTTGTTTTCTTTTTTTCCCTTTTCTTTCCCTTCTTTTTTCTCTATTTCCATTAGGTGCTGCAGGCAAAGTTTCTTATTTACTGTGCTTTCTCATCCTTGAATTCCTCTTTTCTGTGTGTACCGATTTTGGCTACAAACACTATTCCCTTTCCTTTACATCTTTCTATCTTCCCTCATCTATTGTTTCTCTTACATTCCATCTCTGTTTAATCCACAATTTTCCTGACTTTTTATTTCTACTTTCTCCATTCTGTTTTCTTTTAGTCACTCTTTATGTTATCGTCCATTCTTTTCTATTTCCCTCTATCCTGACCACACTGGCCTTTTAATTCATACTATATTTTTCCCTATATGCAGTTGACCATCTCATTATAGGTACTCCACTTTTTTGCTGTTTTAACTCTACACACCTTACATGAGTTTAATATCCATTTTCCTAGATCTCACATGGTTCTTCTGCTGACATTTGCTTTCAATACTACTATTATACTTTTTCTTTTATTACCTCTTTTGCTTTCCCTGGCCCTAATATTTTCCAACAAGAGAACTTAGACAACAACAAGGAAATAGAATAAGAAGAACAAAATGTCAAAGAGAAGACTTAACATGCACACAAAAACAGCACTTAAATAAACCCCGAGACTAGACCAAGAAGCCAATCAACTGAATAAATCCATCAAGATAAAATGATGACCAGACAGCAACAAAAAATTACAAACCATACCAATAATCAGGAAAACATGGCCCAATCCAATGAACAAACTAAAAACCAGGAAGAGGAGCAGATCATCAAACAACTAATCAAAGTGCTCAAAACATATATCATGGACCAATTCAATAAAGTGAAGGAAGATATTAAGGATATTAATATGCAGTTGGAGAGCATACAGAAGAAATTAGAAACATACACAAAAAGATAATGGATATGATGGTGGTGAAAAGCAGAATTCAAGAAATCAAAAATATGTTCTCAACAAATAACAGCAGATTTGAAGAGGCACAGGAAAGAATTAGTGATGTGGAAGACAGTATATCTAAAATCAAACAGATAGTAGAATTGATCAAAAAAAGATAGGAAAAACCCAGCAGGACCTAGGGACCTGAATGACAGTGCAAAATGCACAAATATAGTCATTACAGGCTTCACAGAAGGAGGAGAGAAGGGAAAGGGGACAGAACATGTGTTGGAGGAAATAATGGCTGAAAACTTCCCAAAACTATTGAGGGAGATGGGTGTACATGTCCAGGAAGAACAGCATGAATCCCAACAGGCCTACCCCAAGACATATATTTATCAAATTTTCCAATGCTCAAGACAAAGAGAAAATACTGAAAGCAGAAAGAGAAAAGGGAACCATCACATACAAGGGAAGCTCCAAAATATTAAATGCTGATTTCTCTTTTGAAACCATGGAGGCAAGAAGGTAGAGTTCTGACATAGTCAAGGTACTAAAAGGAAAAAATTTCCAACCAAGAATACTCTATCCAGCAAAAATGGCATTCAGAAATGATGGAGAATTCAAAATATTCACAGACAAACAGAAACTAAGAGAGTATGCCAAGAACCCTGCCCTTCAAGGAATACTAAAGGGAGTTCTGCAGGAAGAAAGAAAAAAACAGGAGAGGCAGAGTTGGAGGAGAGTGTAAGAGCAACTAAAAAGACAAAAAGAGAAGAAAACAAATAAGCAAAATATGACAAATGCAAGTCCAAAGAAAATATGGCCAACATAAATAATTCCTTGAAAGTAATAACACTGAATGCCAGTGGATTAAACTCACCTGTCTAAAGACTAAGACTGGAAGATTGGATAAGGAAATGTGACTCATCTACATGCTGTCTACAAGAAACACATCTTAGACCCAGGGATTCAAGCAGGTTGAAAGTGAATGACTAGAAAGCAATCTTACAAGCAAACAATAACCAAAAAAGGGCAGGAGTAGCTATATTAATATCAGACAAAATAGACTTTAAATGCAAAACAATTGTGAGAGAAAAGATGGACACTACATATTAGTGAAAGGGATAATCTTTCAAGAGAAAAGAACAATCATTACCATTTATGCTCTTAACTAGGGTACCTCCAAATATGTGAGAAAAAAACACTGGAAAAACTAAGTGAAGTAAAAGATGCCTCTACAACTATAGTAGGAGACTTTAATACACCACTATCACAATTGGACAGAACATCTCAACAGAGAATCAATGAAGAAACAAAGACTTTGAACAACATTTTAGAGGAGGCGGACCTAATAGACATATACAGAACATTACACCAAAATTCAGCAGGATATACATTCTTCTCAAGCACACATGGATCATTCTCCAATATAACCATATGCTAGGCCACAAAGAATGTGTCAGTGAATTTAGAAAGATTGAAATCATACAAAATAATTTCTCTGACCACAGTGAAATGAAGCAGGAAATCTGCAAGGGCCAGAGGCCCAGATTTGGCACCAAGATACAGAAGTTAAACAAAACACTCTTAGACAAACAGTGGGTTAAGGAGAAAATCTCAAAAGAAATCAGTAACTACCTTGAAACAAATGAAAATGACATCATAACATATCAAAACTTATGGGATGCAGCAAAAGCTGTACTAGAGGGAAATTCATAGCCATAAATTTGTACATCAAGAAAGGAGAAGGAGCTAAAATTGAAGTCCTAACTGCACGATTGGAGGAATTAGTAAAAAATCAACAAACTAATCCCAAAGGAAAAAGAAAGAAATAAATAACAAAGATCAGAGCAGAGCTAAATGAATTAGAAAATAAGAAAGCACTAGAAAATATAAACAAAACAAAGAGCTGATTTTTAAGATGATCAATAAAATAGACAAACCCTTAGCTAGATCAGCAAAGAAAAGCAGAGAGAAGATGTACATACACAAAATAAGAAATGAAAAGAACAATATCACCACTGATCCCACAGAAATAAAGACTATCATAAGAGGGTATTCTGAAAAACTATATGCCATCAAGGACAATTTAGAGGAAATGGACAAACACCTAGAAACACATAAGCAGCCTACATCGACAAAAGAAGAAATTGACTATATCAACAAACCAATCACAGGTAAAGAGATATCCATTGGGTATTTTCATAGTAGTTACAGATACAAATGACAGCTGAGGGAGTGCTGAGTTCCCATCCTGGGGAACTTGGTCACATTCCTGAATGAAATGACAACAATCCCTCAAGTGCAAGGGCAAAGACCAGTGAAGAAGGATGGTCCAGAGCGTGTGTGCCTGAAATTTCAACTAGGCCTAGAGCTGCAGGGTGCCCAACTTCTGAGAACCTCCCTGTTGCTCTAATGTAACCACTCTCTAAGCCAAACTCATAATGTAAGTGCATTACGTTCCTCTCAACATGGGATGTGACTCCCAGGGATAAGCCTCCCTGGCACCAAGGGATTACTACTAATCACTAACTGGTTATTCAACCAGGAAAAGACTTTGAGTTAAAAGGGGTAATGGTAAAGACAAATGAGTTTATATGGCTAAGAGTCTTCAAAAAAGAGCCAGGAGGTCATCAGAGTGGTCATGCTTATGCACACCTCAGGAGGATCCCAGAGGCAGTGAAAATAGATACATCCCCAGGTACTGGTGCTCCTGAGATGCACAGGTTCTATGATCATGGCAGATGGCTCTGGAGTTCAGTGCATAGACAGTGGGCCTTACTTTGTAATTTGTGCTCCTGGTTGTGATGGAGTTCAACCCAGATGTGACCTCTCTACACATGTCTATTCTGTCACTTTTACTGAATCTGTGGTTGGTGCTGGGGTAGGTGTATACTCAGGAGACTTGAAAGTCTGGACTGACCATATGCCAACTGGCCTCTGAGCCACAGTGGAGTCATAACTTCTACTCGCCCGTTCATTGGTCTTACCCAGGTTAGCTAAGAAGGAAGTGAAGATAGTCAATCACCACAGCAGGGAACCAAGAGTGCCTACAACTCCAAACAAGAATATCACATCCACCAACCATATGGGATCTAAGCCCCCTCTCCATATATAGCTGGAGTGAACATCACCATTCCAGGGTCCACAGGAAGAAGCAATAAAATATGGATTAGAGTGGACTAAGTGGTATTCTACTATAGTATTATTGTGCATCTAGTAATGGAAGACACTGTAGCATTGATGTGGAGAAAGTGGCCATGGCAGTTGCTGAGGGAAGGAAACGGGAAAGAGGTGTGATGTGGGGGCATTTTCAGAACTTGGGAGTTGTAAATGGTATTGTAGGGACAGATGCTGGACATTATATATCCTGCCATAACTCACTGAAATTAGTGGGGAGAATGTATACTACAATGTCAACTATAATCCATGCAATGCAGCAGTGCTCCAAAATGTATTCACCAAATGAAATGAATGTGTCACCATGATAAAAGAAGTGGTTGATTTGAGAGGAGTGGGGTGGTGGGGTGTGGGGTATGGGAACCTCTTATATTTTTTATTGTAACATTTTTTGTGATGTGTGTAGCTTAAAAAAACAATAAAAAATTTTAAGAAATAAGATTGAAAAAAAAATTTTAAGGTAAAAGAATTTTTTTAAAAAAAATAGGAAAAATCCAGCAGGGACTTAGAGATTTGAATGACGACACAAAATGCATAAATATAAAATTTATAGGCAATCCAGAAGGAGAAGAGAAGGGAAAGGGGACAGAAGGGATGTTGGAGGAAGAAATGGCTGAAAACTTCCCAAAGCTATTAAAGGCTATGGATGTACATGTCCAGGAAGTGAAAACAGTATAAATCCCAAAAGGCCCACCCCAAGACATATACTTGTCAAATTATCCAATGCTCAAGACAAAGGGAAAATACTGAAAGGAGCAAGAGAAAAGAGAACCATCACATACAAGGGAAGCTCCATAAGATTAAATGCTGATTTCTCATCTGAAACCATGGAGGCAAGAAGGCAGTGGTATGACATAGCCAAGGTATGAAAAGAAAAATATTTCCAGCCAAGAATACTCTATCCAGCAAAGCTGAAATTTAAAAATAATGGAGAGTTCAAAATATTCACAGACAAACAGAAACTAGGAGAGTATGCCAATGAGAAACCTGCCCTTCAAGAAATATTAAGGGAGTTCTGTAGGAGGGAAGAAAATAAAGCAGGAGAGACAGAGTTGGAGGAGAGTGTAAGAACAACCAAAAAGTCAAAAAGAGAAATAAAAACAACATGTTGCGTACACAAATCCAATGAAAATATGGCTGGGAAGTGGTTTGGCTCAATGGATAGAGTGTCTGCCTACCACATGGGAGGTCCAGGGTTCAAACCCAGGGCATCCTGGCCAATGTGGTGAGCTGGTCCATGTGCAGTGCTGATGCACACAAGGAGTGCTATGCCATGCAGGGGTGTCCCCCACATAGGGGAGCCCCACACACAAGGAGTGCACCCTGTAAGGAGAGCTACCCAGCACAAAAGCAAATACAGCCTGCCCAGGACTGGTGCTACACACACGGAGAGCTGATGCAGCAAGATGATGCAACAAAAAGAGACACAGATTCCCAATGCCACTGACAAGAATACAAGCAGACACAGACGAACACACAGCAAATGGACACAGAAAGCAGACAATGGGGGGGAGGGAAGGGGAGAGAAATAATTTTTTAAAAAATCTTTAAAAAAAACAAAGAAAATATAGCTAATGTAAGTAATTTCTTTTTTTTTTTTTAAAGATTTATTTATTTATTTAATTCCCTCCCCTCCCCTGGTTGTCTGTTCTCTATTTGCTGCTTCTTGTTTCTTTGTCCGCTTCTGTTGTCGTCAGTGGCACAGGAAGTGTGGGCGGCACCATTCCTGGGCAGGCTGCACTTTCTTTCGCACTGGACGGCTCTCCTTACGGGTGCACTCTTTGCGCGTGGGGCTCCCCTACGCGGGGGACACCCTTACGCGGGGGACACCCCTGCATGGTGCGGCACTCCTTGCGCGCATCAGCACTGCGCATGGGTCAGCTCCACACGGGTCAAGGAGGCCCGGGGTTTGAAGCACGGACCTCCCATGTGGTAGATGGACGCCCTAACCACTGGGCCAAGTCCGTTTCCCTATAAGTAATTTCTTGAGAGTGATAACACTGAATGTTAGTAGATTAAACTCACCTGTCAAGAGACACAGATTGGAAGAATGGATAAGTAAATATGACCTATCTATATGTTGTCTACAAGAAACCCACCTTAAGCCATGGGATTCAAGGAGGTTGAAAGTGAATGGCTTGAAAACAATCTTACAAGCAAACAACAACCAAAAAGAGGCAGAAGTAGCCATACTAATATCAGACAAAGTAGACTTCAACTGCAAAACTCTTTTGAGAGCCAGAAATGGACACTACATATTAATAAAAGTGGTAATCTTTCAAGAAGCAGGAGCAATTGTAAACATTTATGCACCTAATCAGGGCACTTCAAAATACATGAGGCAAACATTGGAAAAACTAAGTGGAGGAATAGATGCCTCTCCAATTATACTGGGGCACTTTAACACACCATTATCACCATTACACAGAATGTCTTAACAGATAATCAAAAGAAAAAAAGACTTTAATAATATATTACAGGATCTGGACCTAAAAGACATACAGAACACTACACCCAAATACAGCAGGATATACATTCTTTTTTTTTTTTAATCTCTTTCCATATCCTTTATTTTATTTTAATTTTTTTATTTTGTTTTTTAATGTGACATTCAAAAAATATGAGGTCCATATATACCCCCACCCCCCTCACACCTCTCCTCCTATAACAACAACTTCCTCCATCATCATGGGACATTCATTGCACTTGGTGAGTACATCTCTGGGCACTGCTGTACCACATGGTCAATGGTCCACATTATAGTTTACACTCTCCCCCCAGTCCACCCAGTGGGCCATGGGAGGACATACAATGTACAGTAACTATCCCTGCAGTACCACCCAGGACAACTCCAAGTCCTGAAAATGCCCCCACATCACATCTCTTCTTCCCACTCCCTACCCTCAGCAGCTACCATGGCCACTTTCTCCACATTAATGCTACATTTTTTTTGATTACTAATCACAATAGTTCATGAATAGAATATCAGTAAGTCCACTCTAATCCACACTCTATTCCTCCATCTTGTGGACCCTGGAATGATTATGTCCACTCCACATCTATATCAAGAGGGGCCTTAGATTCCACATGGATGATGGATGCAATTCTCCTGCTTTCAGTTGTAGGCACTCTTGGCTCCCTGATGTGGTATTTGACCTTCTTCACCTCCATGTTAGCTGACTGGGTTAAGTCCAATTAACCAGCGCATAGGAGTTGCAAGTCTGTTGAGGCCCAGGGCCTGGCTGTCACATGGACAGTCCAGAGATTCGGGTCCCCTGAGTATACACTAAACCCCAGCACCAACCACAGGTCTGGTAAAAGTAACAGGAGAGGCTTGTGAACATAGATCACATCTGAGTCCAACTCCATCACACTCAGAAAACAAACTCAAAAGTAGGGCCAACTGACATGGCACTGAACTCCATCTGCCATGACCGTAGAAGTTGTGGATCTCTGTAGCCCTTAGAAGAACCAATATCTGGGGTTGTATCTACTTTAGTTGTCTCTGGGACTCTCCTGAGGTGTGCATAAGGGCAACAGCTCTGATGAACACCTTACTCTTTTTTGGAGGGTCATAGCCATGTAAACTCATTTGCCCTTTCCATTTCCCCCTTTTATTCAAGGTCAAAAAGCATCTTTAACTCTTGATATTATATGTAGGCTGAGATATTCTCCTGATCTGAGTTGACCCTTTTATTCAAGGTCATTTTCTAGTTACATCATCAGCTGGTACTTGGTAGTAATCCCTTCACATAAGGAAGGCTCATTCCTGGGAGTCATGTCCCATGCTGGGCAGAAGGCAATGCATTTACATGCTGAGTTTGGCTTCGAGACTGGCCACATTTGAGCAACATGGAGGCTCTCAGTAGGTAACTCTTAGGCACCCTGCAGCTCTAGGCCTAGTTCTTATTTCAGGTGTACCATCTCATAAGCATAGTCATTAGTATCAAGGGCTCATTGTTGGACCATCCTTCTTTTTTTGGTCTTTGACATTGCACTTGGGGGATTGTTGGTGTTACATTAGGGAATGTGATAGTCCTCCCCTGGCTAGGAACTCATCACTCCCTCAGTTGTCATTTTTAACTGTAACCACTATGATAATATCCAAACATTTTTATGTACCCTGTATATATGCCCTGGAGAACTCCCTCCCAACCATGTGCCCCCTATCAATAACATCCCACACCAGTATTCTTTCCCTGCCATTGTTGAAACTCTTTGTGATCCAAAACTTCTTTAAAAATGAAGCCTAATACATTTCCAGGCTCCATTAATAGTAAAATGGACTATAGTGATGGATTTAAAGGTTAGATATAGAATACATACTAATTTAGAAAAATTAAAGTAAAAATAAATTGGGGTATCAAAAAATTAAAAAATGAAGAAGCTTTATTTTTGATATTTTTGCCTTCCATCGCTGCAATGTGTTGTCCTGTATGCACATTGGCAAGGCAAGATTTCCATCTCTTCCTCAGTGTCTACGTCCTTTCTTTTTCTTTTTCTTTTTTTCTTCTTCTAATTATTAAGCTTGTCTTCACAAAAATTTTAGATCACAGTAATTCATACATACATTATATGGTACTCCCACATATCCAACACCAGACACTTTGTCCCTTCATTAGCAATAATCTTTTTACATGTTCATACTATATTTACTGCAACTGATGTACAGTTATGGAGACAATAGCTTTCAAACTAGGTTACACTTGGGCTTACATTATGGGTTATATTTTAGACTATACAATTGTCTAAAGTTTTAGATATCTTATGTTTTACATTATGATTTACATTTTTGCCTATAGGCCCCTATACATTTTTGGTGTAATTTAACATGTCCTATATCCATACTAGCATAATCTTGTGGAAAACTTCCATTGCCCCACAGTTACCTTGATTCCATATATTCAATACCTCTTTCCCCCTCCTCTCAAGGCCAACAGTGACAATCAATCTTCATTGCTTGAAGGGCCATGTTCAGAGATACTTGCAACAATGTTGAGGGCTTGACATGCTCAACTGCCCTAACACATTGGGAGCCACCATTTCTCTCAAGAAATACAATTCCCTCTATTTGAGAACATAGTTCTCCCCAGGATGTAGGTATACCTTCACTCTCATTGTCTGGGTCTCCATCCAATGATATAACCCACTACCACAAAATGAGCACTCGCATACTCCCTAGAAGCCTGTCCTGTGTCATATTCTCCCTTTTATGCATCTTAAACAGGTAACCTTCCTTATTATATTTTTGAAAAAGTTAACTCAACATTATACTCTCAACCACATACCTGACAATTTCCTACGTTCATATGTTCCCCCACCCTCCCCCCAATTTTTTGGGCCATATTACCCATCCTTCCACCCCTAATCCCCCTCCAGCCCACAAAGCCCCCCCAAAGGTATCCTTATGCCCCCATTTTATCCCTTCCTTGTACAAATACTTACCTCCAGCTTTTCATAGATTTCACCCAGGTAGGTGTCAGCTCGCAACCTTCCTCTATTCCCCAAATTCCTTTAAGCCTATCATCCAGTCTCTAGCTCTCTGAGGCAGCTTGGTTTACTTATTTCATATCATTGAGCTCATGTCCTTCAATGCCTGGGTTGCTTCACTCAACATAAGGTTCTCAAGATTCACCCATGTTATCATATATGTTTGTACTATATTCATTCTTAAAGCTGAGTAATATTCCATTGTATGTATATACCACATTTTATTTATCCACTCATCTGTTGATGGGCATTTGGGTTGATTCCAACTTTTGGCAATGGTGAACAATGCTGCTATGAACATTGGTGTGCATATATTGGTTTGTGTCCTTGTTTTCAGTTCTTCTGGGTATATACCCAATAGTGGAATTACTAGGTCATATGGCAAATCTATAGCTAGTTTTTTGAGAAACTGCCAAACTATCTTCCAGAATGGCTGGATCCTTCTGCATTCCCACCAGCAGTGGATGAGAGTTCCCATTCCTCCACGTCCTCTCCACGTCCTCTTCTTTTTTTTTCATAGTTGCCAATCTTCTGGGAGTAAGATGGTGCGGGACCCCTCGGGCTGAAGTGTGGTTTGCTGGCCTGGCAGGGGAGCGGCCGCGGTAGGCCTAATTCCGCTGCCCCCATAATAGGGTGGCTGATCGGACTCACCGCCACCCCTGAAGGAAGCTCGGCATGGGCGCAGAGTGCCCTCGGGTCTCCCCTTCTCGGCAGCCATGCTTCCGCGGCCGCCCCTCCTCCCAGATGGCACCACCCGATGCCTTGTGGGGCGGCACCCTTCTTCTTCCTTCTCCCTGCGCAGGCGCAGGGCAGAAAATTCCAGTCTGCCCTTTTCCCCTCCCCCGACAGCAGCAACAGCCAGGTGTGGGCAGAAAAATCCAGCCCGCCCTTTTCCCCTCCCCTGACAGCAGCAACAGCCAGGCGTGGGCGGAAAAATCCAGCCCGCCCTTTTCCCTTCCCCCGACAGCAGCAATAGCCAGGCGTGGGCGGGAAACTCAAGTCTGCCTCCACCCCAGCAACAGCAGCCACCAATCCCTAAACCCTGCCCCTTCCCCCAGCAACAGCGACAGCCAATCCCTAACCACCACCCCTCCCCCGTCCAGTACCGCCCACTGACCTTTCGCCGGCAACCAATCAGAACAGGGCGTGGCTTCGACCAATCAGCCTTCCCCAGCCCCTATAAAACTGTTGCCTCTCCCTCAGTAAAGTGGACTTGCGTGTTTACCTTGTCTCCGCGGTAGTTCTTCTGCCGTGCGCCCTCCAGTCCTGAGAGCCCCCGACAAGGGCCTGGCCTCCCTTGTCCCCAGTTCGTTGCCTGCTTCTCCGGGCGACCCCTTCGTCGCCGGCTTCTCCGGGCGACCCCTTCGTCGCCGGCTTCGCCGGGCGACCCCGTCAGCCGAACCGCGCAACCCCTTGTGAGACCGATCCCTCGTCTGCTGCCGGACCGACCCCTCGTCCCAAGTGGGACCGACCCCTCGTCCCAAGCGGGACCGACCCCTCGTCCAGAGCTGGACCGACCCCTCGTCCGCAGCCAGACCCCACCTCTACCGACCGAGCAAGCCGCCGCAGTTGGCGCCCAACGTGGGGCAGAGCACCCCCACCGCCACCGACTGAGCAAGCCGCCGCAGTTGGCGCCCAACGTGGGGCAAAGCAACCCCACCACAGCACAACGTGGGGCAAAGCAACCCCACCACAGCCCAACGTGGGGCAAGGCAACCCCACCACAGCCTCACTCCATAACCTGGCAGCCCTACCCCCTCCTCTCTTCTCACCTTGGGACTTCTCTCATGCAACATTGCTGCTACCTGAGCCTTGGCTACCTCATACGATCCACGGCGGTCTGGGAGAATCGCTGGATGGCTTTCTCCTTCCATGTCGGGGGCTTATACCGACCCGCTATGATTAAGAGGAGCCTTGGATTTCTCGGGAGCGCACGCTTGCACGTCTGAAGTAATCCTACCACAGCCCTATGCCCTCCTCTCTTCTCACCTTGGGACTTCTCTCATGCAACATTGCTGCTACCTGAGCCTTGGCTACCTCATACGATCCACGGCGGTCTGGGAGAATCGCTGGATGGCTTTCTCCTTCCATGTTGGGGGCTTATACCGACCCGCTATGATTAAGAGGAGCCTTGGATTTCTCGGGAGCACGCACTTGCACGTCTGAAGTAACCCTACCATAGCCCTACGCTCTCCTCTCTTCTCACCCCTATCTTTTCGCTCTGCATTGCTGCTCCTGAACCTTGGTGATCTCATATGATCCACGGCGGTCTGGGAGAATCGCTGGATGGCTTTCTCCTTCCATGTCGGGGGCTTATACCGACCCGCTATGATTAAGAGGCGCCAATAAAACTCTCAGGAGCGCGTGCCTGAGCACCTCCACCCCTGCCTTCACCTCTGCCTCCTCCCCTCCACGCTTGCTCCCCTTTGCCTTGCTCCACTGCTCGTCGTCCCGCCCTCCCCTCGTCGGGGCCTTCTCTTGGCCCGCGACCACCGTCGGAGCCCCACCAGCTCCAACCCCTCGTCTCACCGCGCACCTCGGCTCCCATCGCCGCGCTCTCAAGGTAAGGACCCCTTTTCTTATCGGCTCCAAAAGGCCATTAGCAATGGGTAACATCCTATCTGCTAAGCAAGCCCCACAAGTTCGGGCTCTCGCCGGTCTCCTAGACACTCACCGGTGTAAGATCTCTCTGAAACAGCCCCAAGTCTTCTGTAACCGCGGCCCCCCATGCCGCCATCGCTCTCAAGCAGCACCAGGCCCGCAAAACGGCCCACAACCCACTTTCCCCGGCCTGCGGCCTGCTTTCTAGCATCTAATAACGTTTCTGCTTTTGCCTCCCCATACTTCTGCGGAGCTTCCTCCTGTCTCAACCTCACTCCTCTTCTCAGCCATCCAAAGCGTCCCTTCTCATCCCCCGCCCCCCTCCTTTTTTGCTTGAACCCCCATTACATTGCAGATTGGGCCGCCCCATGTCGGCCCGCCCCATTAACATTGGCCTCTCTCGCACCCGTGAAGACCTTGGCCTTCTTGTCCTCGCCTACGTCTCCACCACTCCCGACGCTGCCGCCACCACCGTCGCTGGTGCCCTGACGCAACTTGTCCTCACCACTGCGATCCTCCAGACCATCACATAGTCTACCTCTGCCGCTCTTTGCCACCAAGAAGAGATCAACCACCTGTAACGCGCTATCATCCTAGACTTTTAACAGCACATGGACCTTATAGCCACCGAGATAAATGAGAATTGGACATTGGCCACCCTTGCTTGCAACGGCAAGATACTGCCCCCCAAATTGTACAATTGTATCCCCGTCATACTCACCTCCCTCTTCAGCCCCGCTTCCCTCATTGCTTACTGCCTCTTGGGCCTCAGCTACTTGTTGCTGCTGCCATCCTGGCCCTTATTTGAAAAGAAGGGGGGAATGCGGGACCCCTCGGGCTGAAGTGTGGTTTGCTGGCCTGGCAGGGGAGCGGCCGCGGTAGGCCTAATTCCGCTGCCCCCATAATAGGGTGGCTGGTTGGACTCACCGCCACCCCTGAAGGAAGCTCGGCATGGGCGCAGAGTGCCCTCGGGTCTCCCCTTCTCGGCAGCCATGCTTCCGCGGCCGCCCCTCCTCCCAGATGGCGCCACCCGATGCCTTGTGGGGCGGCACCCTTCTTCTTCCTTCTCCCTGCGCAGGCGCAGGGCAGAAAATTCCAGTCTGCCCTTTTCCCCTCCCCCGACAGCAGCAACAGCCAGGTGTGGGCAGAAAAATCCAGCCCGCCCTTTTCCCCTCCCCCGACAGCAGCAACAGCCAGGCGTGGGCGGAAAAATCCAGCCCGCCCTTTTCCCTTCCCCCGACAGCAGCAATAGCCAGGCGTGGGCGGGAAACTCAAGTCTGCCTCCACCCCAGCAACAGCAGCCACCAATCCCTAAACCCTGCCCCTTCCCCCAGCAACAGCGACAGCCAATCCCTAACCACCACCCCTCCCCCGTCCAGTACCGCCCACTGACCTTTCGCCGGCAACCAATCAGAACAGGGCGTGGCTTCGACCAATCAGCCTTCCCCAGCCCCTATAAAACTGTTGCCTCTCCCTCAGTAAAGTGGACTTGCGTGTTTACCTTGTCTCCGCGGTAGTTCTTCTGCCATGCGCCCTCCAGTCCTGAGAGCCCCCGACAAGGGCCTGGCCTCCCTTGTCCCCAGTTCGTCGCCTGCTTCTCCGGGCGACCCCTTCGTCACCTGCTTCTCCGGGCAACCCCTTCATCGCCTGCTTCTCCGGGCGACCCCTTCGTCGCCGGCTTCGCCGGGCGACCCCGTCAGCCGAACCGCGCAAACCCTTGTGAGACCGATCCCTCGTCTGCTGCCGGACCGACCCCTCGTCCCAGGTGGGACCGACCCCTCGTCCCAAGCGGGACCGACCCCTCGTCCAGAGCTGGACCGACCCCTCGTCCGCAGCCAGACCCCACCTCTACCGACCGAGCAAGCCGCCGCAAGATGGTATCTCATTGTAGTTTTGATTTGCATTTCCCTAATAGGTAGAAATTTGGAGCATTTTTTCATGTGCTTTTTAGCCATTTGTATTTCTTCTTTGGAGAAGTGCCTGTTTGAATCTTTTTCCCATTTTTTAAATGGGTTGTTTGTCTTTTTATTTTCAATATATAGGAGTACTTTATATATGCAGGATATGTCTCCTATCAGATATATGGTTAGCAAATATTTTCTCCCATTGTGTAGGCTCTCTTTTCACTTTCTTGACAAACTCCTTTGAGATGCAGAAGGCTTTAATTTTGAAGAAGTCCCATTTGTCTATTTGTTCTTTTGCTGCTCATGCTTTGGATGTGAAGTTCATGAAGCCATTTCCTATTACAAGGTCCTGTAGATGGTTCCTTATATTGCTTTCCAAAGCCTTTATGGTCTTGACTCTTATATTTAGGTCTTTGATCCATCTTGAGTTGAGTTTTGTATAAGGTGTGAGTTGGTAATCCTCTTTCATTTTTTTACATATGGATATCCAGTTCTCCAGGAACCATTTGTTGAATAGGCCATTCTCTCCCAGTTGAGAGGGTTTGGTGGCCTTATCGAATATTATATGACTGTATATATGAGGATCTATATCAGCTCTCAATTCAGTTCCATTGGTCAGTATGTCTATCCTTGTGCCAATACCATGCTGTTTTCACTACTGTAGCTTTGTAGTATATTTTGAAGTCAGGTAGTGTGAATCCTCCAATTTCACTTTTCTTTTTCAATATGCCTTTGGCTATTCAGGGCCCCTTTCCTTTCCAAATAAGTTTCATAGCAAGTTTTTCTAGTTCATTAAAGAATGCTGTGTTTATTTTTATTGGGATTGTATTGAATGTGTAGATCAGTTTTGGTAGGATAGACATCTTAATAATATTTAGTCTTCCTATCCGTGAACAGGGGATATTCTTCCATTTATTTAGGTCTTCTTTGATTTCCTTGAACAGTGTTGTGTAGTTTCCTGTGTATAAGTTTTTTACATCTTTAGTTAAATTATTCCTAGGTATTTTATTTTTTTATTTCTTATTGTAAATGGTATTTGTTTTTTGATTTCCCCCTAAGATTGCTCATTATTGGTGTACAGAAATGCTACTGGTTTTTGTGCATTGATCTTATAACCTGCTACCTTACTGAATTCATTTATGAGTTCTAGAAGCTTTCTTGTGGACTTCTCCGGGTTTTCTATGTATAGGATCATGTCATCTGCAAATAATGAAATTTGGACTTCTTCCTTTCCAATTTGGATGCCTTTTATATCTGGTTTTTGCCTCAGTGCTTGAACAAGTACTTCTAAGACAATGTTATATAGAAGGGGTGATAGTGGGCATCCTTGTCTTCTTCCTGATCTTAGAGGGAAAGATTTTAGGATTTCACCATTGTAAATGATGTTGGCTGTAGGTTTTTCATATATACACTTTATCATGTTCAGAAAATTTCCTTGTATTCCATTCTTTTGCAGTGTTTTTATTAAGAAAGGGTGCTGTATTTTGTCAAATGCTTTTTCTGCATCTATAGATATGATCATGTGATTTTTTTCCTTCAATCTGTTTATATGGTGTATTACATTGATTGATTTTCTAATGTTGAACCATCCTTGCATACACAGAATGAATCCTACTTGGTCATGGTGTATAATTTGTTTAATGTGCTGTTGAATACGATTAGCAAGTATTTTGTTGAGGATGTTTGCATCTAGGTTCATTAGACAAATCAGTCTATAATTTTCCTTTCTTGTGGTGTCTTTGTTTGGCTTTGTTACTAGGGTAATTTTGGCATCATAGAATGGGTTAGGCAATGTTCCTTCTGTTTTGAATTTTTGGAAGAGTTTCAGTAAGATTGGCTTTAGTTCTTTCAGTAATGTTTTCTAGAATTCACCTGAGAAACCGTCTGGCCCAGGGCTCTTCTTAGTTGGGAGGTTTTTAATGACTGATTGTATCTCTTTACTTGTAATTGCTTTGTTGAGATCATCAATTTCTTCTTTCATCAATATGGGCTGTGTATGTGTTTCTAGGAATTTGTACATTTCCTCTAAATTGTCCTTTTTGGAATATAGTTTTTCAAAGTATCCTCTTTTGGTAGTCTTTATTTCTCTGGAGTCAGTGGTGTTATCTCCTCTATTATTTCTTATTTTGTGTATTTTCATCTTCTATCTTCTTTTCTTTGTTAGTCTAGCTAAGGGTTTGGCAATTTTATTGATCTTCTCAAAGAACTAGCTCTTAGTTTTATCTTTTCAAGTGCTTTCTTATTTTCTCTTTTATTTAGTTCTGCTCTTATCTTTGTTATTTCTTTCTTTCTTATACCTGTGGGGTTACTTTGTTGTTTTTTTACTAATCCCTCCAAGTGTGCAGTTTGTTCTTCAATTTTAACTCTTTCTTATTTGATGTATGATTTATGGCTATAAATTTTTCTCTCTGTACTGCTTTTGCTGCATCCCATAAGTTTTGGTATGTTGTGTTATCATTTTCCTTAGATTCAAGGTAGTTATTAATTTCTTTTGAGATTTCCTCCTTGATGCACTGTTTTTCTAAGAGTGTGGTGTTTAATTTCTGTATCTTGGTACAAAAACTGGGCCTCTACCCCTTGCAGATTTCCAGCTTCACTCCAGTGTGGTCGGAGAAATTATATTGTATGATTTTGATTTTTCTGAATTCATTGAGATTTTCTTTGTGGCCTAGCATATGGTCTATCTTGGAGAATGATCCATGTGCACTTGAGAAAAATGTATATCCTGCAGTATTCATGTGTAATGTTCTGTATATGTCTATTAGGTCCAGCTCCTCTAATATACTGTTCAAAGTTTTTGTTTCTTTATTGATTCTCTATTGAAATGTTCTGTCCAAAGTTGATAGTGGTGTATTAAAATCTCCCACTATAATTGTAGAGGCATCTACTCTTTCACTTAGTTTTTTCCAGTTTGCATCACATATTTGGAGGTACCCTTGTTAGGAGCATAAATGTTTATGATTGCTCTTTTCTCTTGAAAGATTATCCTTTTCACTAATATGTAGTATCCATCTTTGTTTCTCACAATTGTTTTGCATTTAAAGTCTATTTTGTCTGATATTAATATAGCTACTCCTGCCCTTTTTTGGTTATTGTTTGCTTGTAAGATTGTTTTCCAGTCATTCACTTTCAACCTGCTTGAATCACTGGGTCTGCGACGTGTTTCTTGTAGACAGCATATAGATGGGTCACATTTCCTTATCCAATCTTCCAGTCTGAGTCTTTTGACAAGTGAGTTTAATCCATTGACATTCAGTGTTATTACTTTCAAGGAATTATTTATGTTGGCCATATTTTCTTTGGACTTGCGTTTGTCATATTTTGTTTATTTGTTTTCTTCTCTTTTTGTCTTTTTAGTTGCTCTTACACTCTCCTCCAACTCTACCTCTCCTGTTTTTTTCTTTCTTCCTGTAGAACTCCCTTTAGTATTTCTTGAAGGGCAGGATTCTTGTTGGCATATTTTCCTAGTCTCTGTTTCTCTGTGAATATTTTGAACTCTACTTCATTTATGAATGCTAGCTTAGCTGGATAGAGTATTCTTGGTTGGAAATTTTTTTTCTTTTAATACCTTGACTGTGTCATACCACTGCCTTCTTGCCTCCATGGTTTCAGATGAGAAATCCACACTTAATCTTATGGAACCTCCTTTGTATGTGATGGTTCTCTTTTCTCTTGCTGCTTTTAGTATTTTCTCTTTGTCTTGTGCATTGGATATTTTGACAGGGATATGTCTTGGGGTAGGCCTGTTGGGATTTATGCTGTTTGGGGTGTGTTGTGCTTCCTGGGCATGTACATCCATCTCCCTCAGTAGATTTGGGAAGTTTTCAGCCATTATTTCCTCAACACCATTCTGTCCCCTTTCCCTTCTTTTCTCCTTCTGGGATGCCTAAAATGTGTATGTTTGTGCATTTTACATTGTCATTCAGGTCCCTAAGTTCCAGCTGGAGTTTTTCTCTCTTTTTATGGATCAGTTCTACTATGTGTTTGATTTCAGATGTACTGTGTCTTCCACATCACTAATTCTCTCCTCTGCCTCTTCTAATCTGCTGTTATTTGCTGAGAATGTATTTTTTATTTCTTGAATTGTGCTGTTCATCACCATCATATCTGTTATCTTTTTGTGTATGACTGCAATTTCTTCTGTATTCTCTCCAAATGTTTTCTTCATATTGTTAATCTCTTCCTTTACTTCATTAAGTTGGTCTTTAATATATGTTTTGAGAGCTTTAATTACTTGTCCAATGTTCTGCTCTTCTTTCTGGTTTCTAGTTTGTTCACTGGATTGGACCATGTTTTCCTGATTATTGGTTTGGTTTGTAGATTTTTTATTTCTGTCTGGTTATGATTTTATCTTGATGGGTTTACTCAGTTCCTTAGCTTTTTTGTCTAGTCTTGGGGTTTAATTAGTTATTGTTTTTGTGTAAGTGTTATGTCTTCTCTTTGTCACTTTGTTCTTCTTATTCTATATTCTTGTTGCTGGCTAAGTTCATTTTGAAGGAAATATTAGGGCCAGGGAAAGCAAAATGAGTAAGAAAAGAAAATGTATAAAGTAGTATTGATAATAAATGTTAACAGAGGAATGATGTGAAATCCAGGAGAATGGATATTAGACTCATATAAGCTGTGTAGAGTTATTACAGTAAGTAGAGTACCTATAATGAGACATTCAACTGAATATGGGGAGGAATATAGTATGAATTAAAAGCCCAGTGTTTTCATGAGAGAGGGAAAGAGAAAAGAAAGACAATAATATAAAGAGTGAATAAAAGATAGAAAACAGAACAAAGTTATTAGACATAAAAAGTCAGACAATTTGGGGCCAAACAAAAGGAGGAGGAATGTAAGAGAGACAATATATGATGGAGGATAGAAAGATGTAGAGGAAATGGGATAGTGTTGGTGGTCAAAATCAATACACACAGAAAAGAGTAAATGGAGGAGGAGGAAACACAGCAAACATGAAGTGCTCCCTACAGCACCTATTATATAAAATAAAATAAAAAAGAAGAAAAAAGGGGGGACAAAAAGAGGGGGAAGCAAGCAAGAAAAAGTAATGAGTATAAAACTGAAGAAAAGAAAAAGGGCCTTGGGAGGATAAATAGGAAGAAAAATAAACAGGAGACAATGCAGCAATAACAATAACAACATTAAAAAAAAAAAACACCAAAGTTTCAATCTAGGAATCCTCTTTTCAGTTAAATAAAATTCTTGGGGATCTGACATTCCTCCATTCTCCCTTCCTCACTTCCCTCTCTCCCATGGCAGCAGGAAAGCTGCATGAGGGGTCCAGTAGGAGATTCAAGTAAGTCCTTGACTCAACACAGAAGACAATGATTCTTTATTTCCAGCAAGAGAGTACCTACACCTCACCAGAAACCCCAAATATGTTATTGGAAACTTGGAAATCACATCCTACATTCCCTTCCCCTTAGGTGTGCTAGTGGAGGGCTAATTGATTTTCTGACTCAACCTTCTCCCAGACCAAGTTTCCTACCCCAGGGCATTTAGGTAAATTGGGCTTTCTCAGCAGATCTGCCTCTCCTTTCTTCCCAGGCTCTCCCCAAGCCAGCTGGTATTCTCCTCCAAACTCAAAAAAAAAAAAAAAAAAAAAAAAGAAGCAGAGGGCTATGGTAATCATTGACCTCAGATGGACCTCAGGGCATGCTGGATTTGGGAATGGGAAGTCTGGGATATTGTGGACTCAAGGTATGTGATTCTGTGGAGAATGTGCTATGGGTGTTTAGGGGATATGGACCTGGGAACCACTCATCCATTAAACATGGGGTTTGGGAGTGCTGCAGCACAACATACAGTTTTCAGGATTGCCACAGCCACCATTCCTATGGGGAAGGCTCCCACCCACAACTTCTGACCACTGCATCGGAAACCCAAAATTCTACCCATTGCAAGAACCTCTTCTGTCACTGTTTCACTAAATCGATGTTCAGACACCTCCTGCCCTGCAAGCCCACAAAACAGTCCACTCTGACAGGACTCCGACCCTAACCAGCTGCTTCTTTGTAAGAGAGATTATGAGGTGCACTCACTCAGACACCATTTTGCCCCACCTCCAGGATATACATTCTTCTCAAGTGCACATGGATCATTCTCCAAGATAGAACACATGCTAGGCCACAGAGAGAGTCTCAATGAATTCAGAAAGATTAAATCATACAAAATAATTTCGCTGACCATTGTGGAATAAAACTGGAAATATACAAGGGTCAGAGACCCAGACTAGGCACAAAGATATGGAAGTTAAGCAAAACACACTCTGTCAAACAGTGGGTCAAGAAGAAAATCTCAGAAGAAATCAGTAACTATCTTGAAACTAATGAAAATGACATCATAACATATCAAAACTTAGGGGATGCAACAAAAGTTGTACTGAGAGGGAAATTCATAGACATAAATTCATACATCAAAAAAGAAGAAAGAGCTAAAATCAAAGACCTAACTGCATACTTGGAGGAATTAGTAAAAAAACAACAACAAACTAACCCCAAAAGAAGAATAAAGAAAGCAAGACCAAAGATCAGAGCAGAATTGAATGAAATAGAAAATAGAGAGCACTAGAAAAAAAAAACTAAACAAAGAGATTGTTCTTTGAGGAGATCAATAAAATTGACAAACCCTTAGCTAGACTAACAAAGAAAAAAAGAGAGAAGATGCAAATACACAAAATAAGAAATGAGAAAGTGTATATCACCACTGATCCTACAGAAATAAAGACTGTCATAAGAGGATACTTTATGCAACCTATATGCAATCAAGTACAATTTAGAGGAAATGGACAAATTCCTAGAAACACATAAGGAGCCTACATTGATGAAAGAAGAAATTGATGATCTCAACAAACCAATCACAAGTAAAGAGACAGAAACTGTCATTATAAACCTCCCAACTAAGAAGAGCCCTGGGCCGATGGATTCACATGTGAATTCTAGAAAACATTCTGGAAAGAATTAAGACCTATCTTGCTTAAATTCTTCCAATAAATTGAAATAGTGGGAATATTGCCTAACTCATTCTATGATGCCATTACCCTAATATCAAACCCAAAAAGACAACACAAAAAAGGAAAATTACAGAACAATCTCTCTAATGAATATAGATGGTAAAGTCCTCAATAAAATACTTGCTAATTGTATTCAACAACACATCAAATGAAATATACACCATGACCAAGTGAGTTTCATCCCTGGTATGCAAGGATGTTTCAACATAAGAAAATCAATCAATGTAATACACCACATAAACAGATGAAAAGAAAAAAAAAATCATGTGATCATATCTATAGATGCAGAAAAAGCATTTGACAGCACTGTTTCCTGATCAAAATACTGCAAAAGATAGGAATAGAAAGAAACTTTATGAACATGATCAAGGGTATATATGAAAAACCCACAGCTAACATCATTTACAATGATGAAATACTAAAATCCTTCCCTCTAAGATCAGGAACAAGACAAGGATGATCACTCTCACCACTTCTATTTAACATTGTATGAGAAGTACTTGCTCAAGCACTGAGGCAAGAACCAGATATAAAAGGAATCCAAATTGGAAAGGAAGTAGTCAAAATTTCACTATTTACAGATGACATGATCCTGTACCAAAAAAAGCCCTGAGAAATCTACAACGAAGCTTCTAGAACTTATGAAAGAGTTTACTAAAGTCACAGGTTATAAGATCAATGCACAAAAATCAGTAGCATTTCTCTACATCAGTAATGAAAAATCTGAGGAGGAAATCAAGAACAAAAATACCATTTACAATAGTTAATAAAAAAAACTAATACCTAGGAATAAGTTTAACTAAAGATGTAAAAGACTTACATACAGAAAACTACACAACACTGTTAAAGGATATCAAAGAAGGCTTAAATAAATGGAAGAATATTCCCTGGTCATGGATAGGAAGAGTAAATATTTTTAAGATGTCTATCCTACCCAAACTGATCTACAGATTAAATGCAATTCCAATAAAAATCAACACAGCATTCTTCAATGAACTAGAAAAACTATGAAATTTATTTGGAAAGGTATGGGGCCCCGAATAACCAAAGACTTATTGAAAAAGAAAAATGAAATCAGAGAAATCACACTACCTGACTTTAAAGCATACTACAAAGCTATAGTGGTCAAAACAACCTGGCATTGCCGTAAGGATAGACACACTGAACAATGGAGCCAGATTGAGAGTTTGGATGTAGATCCTTGCATATACAGTCATCTGATATTTGAAAATGCCACCAAGCCCACTCAACTGGGAGTGAATGGTCTCTTCAACAAATTGTCCTTGGACAACTGTATAGCCAAATGCAAAAGAATGAAAGAGGATTACCATCTCACACCTTATATAAAAATCAACTCAAGATGGATCAAAGATCTAAATATAAGAGTCAAGACCATAACAACCTTGGAAGACAATGTGGAAAAGCATCTACAGGACCTTGTAATGGGAAATGGCTTCATGAACTTCCCATCCAAAGCATGAGCAGCAAAAGAACAAAATGTAAATAGGACCTCCTCAAAATTAAAGCATTGTTCACCTCAAAAGAGTTTATTAAGAAAGTGGAAAGACAGCCTACCCAGTGGGAGAAAATAGTTGATAACCATATATCTGATATGAGCCTAATATTCAACATATAAATATAAATCTTATATCTCATAAATAAAAAGACAAACAACCCATTCAAAAACTGGACAAAAGATTTGAACAGATGCTTCTCCAAAGAAGAAATACAAATGGCTAAAAGACTCATGAGAAGATGCTCAACATCACTAGCTATTAGGGAAATGTAAATCAAAACTACAATGAGATGTCATCTTACACCCATTAGACTGGCAGCTATTAAAAAAACAGGACTATAAGTGTGGGAAAGGAAGCAGAGGAATGGGAACTCTGATCCACTGCTGGTGGGAATGTAAAAGGATCCAGCCATTCTGAAGAACAGTTCAGTAGTTCCTCAAAAAACTAGCTGTGGATTTGCCATATGGCCCAAAAATTCCACTGCTGGATATATACCCAGAAGAACTGAAAACAAGGACAAGAACTGATATTTACACATCAATGTTCATAGCAGCATTGTTTACTATTGCCAAAAGTTGGAATCAACCTAAATACCCATCAACAGATGAATGGATTAACAAAATGTGGAATATACACACAATGGAATACTACTCAGCTGTAAGAAAGAATACATTACTAACACATGGGATAACATGGATGAATCTTGACAACCTTATGTTGAGTGAAGCAAGCCAGGCATTGAAGGAGAAATATTACATGATCTCTCTGATATAAATTAAGCAGACCAAGCTGTCTCAGAGAGCTAGAGACTGGACAATGGGCTCACAGGAAATAGGGAGGGAGAGGAAATTTTTGAGCTGATGCCACCATGGGCAAAATCTATGATAAAGTAGAGGTAAGTAGTTGTGCAGTGAAGGGATAAGACACGGATGTAGGGATACTATTGGATGGGTCTTTGCAAGCCTGAGGGTGGCTAGGATTAGAAGGATCAATCAGATGGTCCATGGGATTGGAGGGGGGGTCTGAGGTGAGCAGGTGAACATGGGAGTGTGTCAGGTACATGGTTGAAACTGTAATGTTGAGAAAACTCTTTAGAAAATATAATAAGAAAAGTTTATTTGTTTGGGGTGTTTGATGGGGGGCATCTGGCACAGGGTTCATCTGGGGCAGGCTAATATGGAGTGTGTGAGTGCTCATCTTGTCATATTGTGTTATATCACTGGGTGGAGACACATACAATGAGTGGGAAAGTGTTATACCCTCATTCTGGGGCAGATTGATGTTCTCAAACAGAGGACAGGCTGTCTCTCAAAAGCCTGGGTGGCTCACAGTGGGGGAGGACAGACTAGAGTGTAAAGCCCTCAACATTATTGTAAGTATCTATGAATCTTGCCCTTCTAGCAGTGAAGCTTGGTTATCACTGTGGGCCCTGAGGGGAGGGGTTGAGAGGTCCCTGAGGGGAGGGGGAGAATGGATAGGAGTGGGGGTAATTGGGGGGCAATGCAAGTGTTCCACAAGTTGGTGCAACAATGGATATAAGCCATGTTAAATTTCACCAAAAATTTAAACCATAATGTAAACCATAATGTAAGCCATAATGGAACCATGGTTGGTAGCTATGTTTCAATATCTGTACATCATCTGTAGCAAATATAACATCCACATGTAAAAAGATCATTGCTGGGGAAGTGGGAAAAGGGTTTGATGTTGGGTATATGGGAGTCCCCTATATTATATATGTGACTTTACTGTGATCTAAAGCTTTTTAGAAGACAAAAAAGAAATTAAATAAAGAATGTAGACACTGAGGAAGGAATGGAGGAGATTGCCTTGCCACTGCACATGCAGGGCAATGCCTATTATTGTGATGAAAGGCAAAACATCAAAAACAAAGTTTTATGAAATTTTTTTCATTTTTTATTACCCCTACTTATTTTTTACTTTATTTTAGTAAATTATTATGTATTGTATTTCTAATCTTTAAGGCTGTCAATGCTACTTCATTTTCCTACTAGAGTTCAGCACTATATTAGGCTTCATTTTTTAAGAAGTTTTGGATCACAGAGGGGTTAAACTAGGAGCGCTGGTGTGGGGTGTCACTGATGGGGGATGCATGGGTGGGAGGGAGTTCTCCAGGGCATGCATATAGGGTATATAGATATGTTCAGATGTTCATTGGGTATTGTCATAGTGGATAGAGTTACACATGAAAACTGAGGGAGGGAGTGCTGAGTTCCCATCCTTGGGAGCTCTATTGCATTCCCCAATGGAACAGCAACAAACCCCCAAGTGCAAGGACAAAGACCAGTGAAGAAGGATTGTCAAATGATGGGCCCTTGTTATTGATGACTATGTTTATGAGACTGTGTGCTTGAAATTTCAACTAGGCCTAGAGTTACAGGGTGCCTGTGAGTTACCTTCTCAGAGCCTCCATGTTGCTCAAATGTGACCACTCTCTAAGCCAAACTCAGCATGTAAATGCATTACCTTCCCCCCTAGTGTGGGACATGACTCCCAGGGATAAGCCTCTCTGGTGCAGAGGGATTACTACCATCACCAGCTGGTGATGCAACTAGAAAAAGACCTTGAATAAAAGGAGGAAACTGTAAAAATAAATGAATTTATATGGCTAAGATACTTCAAAATGAGTTGGGATTTCAGCAGAGGGGTCATGCTTATGCACATCTGAGCAGAATCCCAGAGACAGCCAAATTAGATACAACCCCAAGTACTGGTGCTCTTGAGGCCCAGAGGGAAACACAGTTTCTATGGTCATGACAGATGGCTCTGGAGTTCACTGCCTTGCCAGTGAACCCTACTTTGGAATTTGTGCTCCTGGTTGTGATGGAGTTGGACTCAGATGTGACCTCTCTACACATGCCTCTTCTGTCACTTTTACTGCACCTGTGATTGGTGCTGGCATTTGTGTATGGTCAGAAGACTTGAATCTCTGGACTGTCCATGTGCCAACTGGCCCTGAGCCTCAGCAGAGTTGCAACACCTACTCTCTGGTTCATTGGACATACTCAGGTCAGCTGACAAGGAGGTGAGAATGGTCAGCCACCATGCTAGGGAACTGAGAGTATCTACTACTGCAAGAAGGAGAATCATATCCATCAGCCATGTGGGATCTAAGCCCCCTCTTGATTTAGAAGTAGAATGGAATCACCATCCTAGGGTCTACAAGATGGATGAATATAATATGGATTGGAGAGGACTTGCTGGTATTCTACTATAGAACAGTTGTATCTCTAGCAATGAAAGAAATGGTATCATTGACATGGAATCGGTGGCCACAGGAGTTGCTGAGGGTTGGGAGAGGCAGGAAGAGGTGTGATATGGGCTATTTTTGGAACTTGGCGTTGTCCTGAATGATATTGCAGGGACAGATGCAGAACATTGTTTAACCTGCCATAACCCACTGGATGGACTGGAGGAGAGGTGTGAATTACAATGTAAACTATGGTCCATGCAGTGTGGCAGAGCTCTAGGGTGTATTCACCAAATGCAATGAATATGCTTTACTGATGAAAGGGGATGTTGATGAGGGAGGAGCGGGAGGTGGGGGTGGGGAGTGGGGTATATGGGAGCATCTTATTTTTTTTTAAATTTCTCTCCCCTTCCCCACCCCCCAGTTGTCTGCTCTTTGTGCCCATTCACTGTGTGTTCTTCTGTGACCACTTCTATCCTTATCAGTGGCACCTGGAATCTGTGTTTCTTTTTGTTACATCATCTTGTTGTGTCAGCTTTCCATGTGTGCAGCACCATTCTTGGGTAAGCTGCACTTTCTTTTGCACTGGGCAGCTGTCCTTACGGGGCACACTCCTTGCACATGGGGGTCCCCTAGGTGGGGGACACCCCTGCATGGCATGGCACTCCTTGCATGCATCAGCACTGCATATGGGCCAGCTCCACACAGGTCAAGGAGGCCCAGGGTTTGAACTGCAGACCTCCCTTGTGGTAGGCGGATGCCCTATCCATTGGACCAAGTCCACTTCCCTCTTATGTTTTTTAATGTAATGTTTTGTGTGATCTACTTATCTTTAAAAATAAGAGAATAAAATTTTAAAAAATAAAGTGAATGTCAACAACTGTTACTCAATATAGTATTTATTTGTGTAGTTCTTATTTGATGTGTCTCTACATTGATGTAATATGCTGAGAGCTTTGGACCAGCCCTTCTTCATAGAATAGCAACTCTGGAGTCCATAGAAAAGTAAGGCTTATTTGCCCTTTTTTGGCATTTTTAAAGGAGCATCATTAAAACAAAAAAATTACTGCTGTTTTTATATTCAGAGACTTACTGTGACCTCAACTTCTACTTGAGTTTCCTCTTCTCTTCCTTCTCCACAATTTTGCATTTTCTTTCCTCTGTCTGAAGTGCTAGTTCCCTGAGCAACCCATTTACTATTCACCCAAGCAGAGCAAGGTCCTTCTTCTTATGCCCTTTTCCACCATGAACACAGTTCTTTGAAGGAAGAAACTGTATTCCTAATGCTCCACACACAACCCTACCCAGATTAGGTACTTATCAAATATTTTCCAAGTGTATGAATGAATAAATGAATATAGGTGAATCAAACAAATGTCCCAAAACTGAGTAGGAGCTCCTGAATTCTCACATTTAGTGTTGAAGTTAGACTGTTTTATATTCTAGGTACACTAAGTTCTGCTCTGAGGAAAAAAAAATATTCATTAATTTTTGTAATGTCATATACCTTGAACTCAGAGGAACAGAAAATACTTAATTTTCTAATATGAAAATAAGGTTTAGAGTCATTAAACTAGAAAGTTCCTCACTCAGTTAATATGCTTTATTTTCACCCAATGAATATGTTTATAGAATATTTTAATAGCTATAAATTTCTCTTCCATGAAAACTGATGGATCTAGCATTTATACTCATATTTAGGAATTCATTTATGTACATGCAAGGCTTTTTAGAATTAAAAATGAGGTATATGTTGCTATAGCTAGAAAAATTATAAAACAACTCTTGTTCCTAACTTCAAGCATCTCTTGAAACCACATTCCCTCCCAATTCTCACTGGCAAGTGAACTTGTCTCCCCTGCCAAGTGAGTCACTTGAAATGGGAACATTACTTTATTGGAATTACTTGGGTCAAGTTAATCCTGAAGAAAATACAATAAAGAAAAAACTCACCATGCCATACAAATGCACAGAAAAGCATAGCTGACATATGAATAGTAAGGGAGAAAAGTTTGCAGATAATAAAACATTTTTGCTGAACTTCAATCTCAGTAATTTTGGAAATTAAAATGCATCCTCAAAATGGTTGCTTCTCCAAGATCTATATAACATTCAAGGAGCTTAAGAGATAAACATGAATAAAGCTGCTATGAACATTGGTGTGCGATATCTGTTTCTGTCCCTGCTTTCAATTCTTCGGGATATATACCCAGCAGTGGGATTGCTGGATCATATGGCAGTTCTGTAGTTAGCTTCCTGAGGAACCTGCCACACTGTCCTCCACAATGGCACCAGCAGTTGATAAGGTTTCCCTTTCCTCCTTTCCTCTCCAACACTTACTGTCCTCTGTTTTTTTAATAGCTATCATTTTAATGGGTCTAAGATGATATCTCATTGTAGTTTTGAGCTGCATTTCCCTAATAACAAGTCATTATATATTTTGTCATAACTTACAAAATTGTGTGGGACAGAACATAAACTATAATCCACAGCGGCAATGCTTCAATATGTGTTCATCAATTGTAACAAATGTACCACACTAATGAAGAATACTGTTAATATGAGAAAGTGTGAAAGGGACAGGGAGTGGGGCATGTCGGAATCTTCTATATTTTTTATGCAGCACATATGTAATCTAAAGTACTTAAACATTTTTTTAAGTATTAAAGAATTTTTTTAATTAAAAAAAGAGCTAAAAGTGAGTGTGGTAGTTTTAAAATTATGTCCACAAATTCTTTCTTTCAATTCAAACTTTATTTTTAAATTCAAAAATAAAACAGACAAAGGCAGCTCAACAAGTTATGGAAGCATTACTCCAAAAAAGTACTGTCCAGGAACTTTTGTCTCATCTAATCCCAAAAACAAACTCAATTGTTCTTCCCACGTTCAGAAAGATACACAGATGAATGCAGATTAGTTAGATGATTAGAAAAGGTCTTCTTGTTAAGAAGGAAAATGAAGAAGAGAAAAAATACTTAATCATATTCAGATCTCAGAAAACCAAACCCCATATTCCTTAGGATTAATAGAGTACCTCCTTTACTTTTGTTACAAAAATATAACATTATCATTGTTAACTATGTTGTAAATTACATTAGTTATATTTTCCCATGTATACCAGATCCTTAACCCCTTGTAGTAGAACATTCCTGTGTTTATATTATTAACCACAATTCTCATCTACCACCACAATTGTTATGCATTCCCCAAATTATCCTCCAGCTGTCCTCCAACTAACATTAACCTCCCTAGACTACTCTTTGCAGCCACAATCACTCAATGATCTTTGTTATAATCATAGTTCGCTAACATCAACTGCATCCATTACCACACATTTACAATTGACCTTACTAAATATTCTACATACATCCAGCATCAGCTCCCCCTTCTCAACCCACATTCCTTCTCTCACTAGTCTACCCTCCACAGTCCAACTCCATCAATTTACTCATCATATTTAGTTCTTATCAATGAGATCATAAAACATTCATCCTTTTGTTTCTGGCTTATTTCCCTCAACATAATGTCCTCAAAGTTTGTCCATGTTCTCGTGTGCTTCCTCAATTGATTTCTTCTTACAGCTAAATAGCATTCCAATGTATGTATATATCATATTTTATTTATCCATTCATTGGTTGATTGACACGTGGATTGTGTCCATCTTTTAGCAATTGTGATTAATGCTGCTATGAATATTACCATGTAAATATCTGTAATATATATTGTTAGGCTAATATCCATGTGCCCTACATGAAAAAATAGGACAAAGTGTACTAGAAATTGCAGCATATAATACCAATACTCAAAATTTAACTTCAGAAATTGACATTCACAGAATTTACACAAATTCTTACATCAGAGTTGTGCTTTTAAGAAGCGCTTCAGTTCCAGCATAATAACATATAGGGATCAAAGTAAAGTAGAAATTTAGAGGTAGAATTATTTTAGCATGAAATCAGGTCAACAAATATTTCTTGTTGACACACTAAATTTTTTCAAATTGAGTATGAAAATGAATGCCCACTAAATGAAATTCTGCTCTGTAACAAATAGGTTAAGGTAATTTCCATTTGGTGCATTATGTAAACTTTCCTTATTACTTAGCAATGATAGTAATTAAGGGTAGTGACACTTTATTTATGTAAAAAGATCACTTTATTGTAAATGAAACTAAAAAGTGAGTGAAAATAACTCTAGTCTTTAAATTCTCAAAGAAATTTCCTATATAACCTCTCTTTTCTCCATATATATTGTGGCTTTTATTGAGAATATTAGTCAGGGTTCTCTAGGGAAACAGAACTGACAGGAGATATCTGTAAATAGTATGAGATTTTATAAAATTATTTCATGTGACCATGCGGATGCCTAAGTCCAAATTCCATAAGGCAGACTTCAAGCCAGGGACTCAGATGAAGGTCCTTGATGAGTTCTCCAGGAGACTCTGGCTGGATGAAGTAGACATGGGAATTCTCTTTCTGAATGCTGAAATCACTTCTCCTTTAAGTCCTTCATCTGGTTGGCTAAGATGTCACTCATTAATGATGGCAGTCTCCTCAGTAGATTGTAGATGTAATCAGCCATCTATGCAATCAATTCACTGATGATTAAAGTTCATGAAATGCCCTTGTATTACAATTACCCTAGTGCTTGCTTTGACCAAACATCCGGGCACTATTACCTGGCCAAACTGACACTTATATCTAACCATCACAGTCCACCCCTTGTCAACTTGACAGCCATACACCTCACCTTAAACCAGACTTAATTTCTGAATAAAAACAATAGCGTGTATATATATATATATTTCCACCTAACAATACTCAACTGTCCTGCATATAGGCATAAACACATTAAATCCTTCCAGAATAGGGTACATCCTTGGATGATATTCACTCTTAAACTTGACATCCTTAAATATTATGTCATGAAACTAGTACAATTAATGTTATATGATAAGGAAAAAGGATAGGGAAGAAAACCAAGATATTCATTTTATGTACATATACAAACATACTCATAACAATACAAGGAAGAAATATTCAAAACTATTATAATCTTTGATTCTGTAACTGGTTATATGGTCAAAGTTCATATTTATCACTACCTTCTTCCACTACTCATTCCATGTTTCCATTACCCTCAGTGAGCACTTCAGGGACCATGGTTCTTTGGCTGATGGAGTGACCCAAACCTTCATTCCTGAAGATTCTGGACCATTCTTAGTCCTGCCTGCATTGGGTTATTACAATTTTTCATTGACTTTAATCACAGGGCATGATAGTACTAAGAGATGTCCTAGAGGATCTCCTGTATTCTAGGCAAACTCTTCCTTACCTCCACTCTTTAGGTGCAGTTCTATTTCTCCTTGATGGTCAGGATCAATCACATAAGCCAATATAGTAATTCCTTTCTTTGCCTGTTGATCAGGCATGAAGACCCCAAAGTGGCCAGGTGGCAGTCAGTAAAGGTACTCCTCCTTTTGGAACTAAAATCTGTAGACCACAGAACATAAGTTTGCAGGGACAGAAAGCAAAAATTTCCCTAGTGGATCACTAGAGGTAATAGTAAGTGATGTCATTCCCATTTCCACCCCTTGATTCCTGGACCTATGAATTGTTGGTACAGGAAAAACAGCACCAAAGAGTCAATGCTGATTTAGAGTATTCACATCCTCCTGGAGAACACTGCCCCAGATTTACAAGGTATTGCCACCTAGTTGGTGCCATAACTGAGTTTTCAAAAGGCTATTCTATCAATCCAGCTGTTTCAGGATGATGGGGAACATGGTAAGATGAGCTAATTCATGAGCATATACTCATTCCTGCACATAATTTGCTGCAAAGTGAGCTCCTTGATTAGAAGCAATGCTGTGTGGAATACCATAGTAGTGGGTAAAACATTTGGTGAGTACATGTATGGTAGGCAAACTATATCTGGAGTATGTGTCTATTCCAGTTTAAAAAAATTTTAAAAATCACTGCCCTTTCCATGATGAAAGTGGTCAAATTTAACCAACCTGACACCAGGTAGCAGGCCAATCATGTTGGGGTATGGTGCCACATCAAGGGCTGAGTGTAAATCTCTACTGTTGGCAGATTGGGTACTCAGCAGTGGCTGTAGCCAGGTTGGCCTTGGTGAGAGGAAGCCCATGTTGCTGAACCCATACATAACCTCCATCCTGTTACAATGGTCATTTTGTTCACAAACTCATTGGGCAATGGCAGGAGTGGCTAGGGAAAGAGGCTGAGGAAAGAGCTATCCATAGAACAGGTCATCTTATCCATTTGATTATTAAAATCTTCCTCTGCTGAAGTCACCCTTTGTTGTGCACTCATGAGAAACAAATATGTTCATGTTTTTGCCCAGTCAGAAAGGTCTATCCACATACCTCTTCCTCATACCTCTTTGTCACCAATTTTCCAATTATGTTCCTTACAAGTCCCTGACCATCCAGCCAAACAATTGGCAAGAGCCCATGAAGCAGTGCACAATTGCATCTCTGGCCATTTCTCCTTCTCAGCAAAATAAACAACCAGGTACATTGCTCAAAGTTCTGCACACTAGGAGGATTTCCCCTCACCACTGTCCTTCAGGAACATCCCAGAAAGGGTCTACAGTACTGCTGCTGTCCACTTTTGGGTGGTACTTGCATGTCATGCAGAATCATTTGTAAACCAGGCCCAAGATTGTTTTTGCTCAGTTGACTGATTGTAAGGAAGTCCACAATAGGGTAATGCTGTGGTTTGGGAAAGAGAAGGTAATATGGCAGGGGTGGTGACCATGGTCATTTGGGCTACTTCCTCATGTATCTTGCTTGTGCCTTCAGGACCTGTCCAAATCCTATCTCATATATAACATTTCCATTTTATAATGGAGTGCTGCTGTGCATACTCAACTTTATGGTTTGCTGTGTCAGACAATTCCCAGTTCATAATAGGCAACTCAGGTCTCATAGTAACTTCATTTTATGGTTAAGTGTTCTGTCTCTACAAGACCTAATAGCAGGCCAAAAACTGTCTTCAGAAGGAGAGTAGTTACCTGCAGAGGATGGCAGGGCTTTGCTCCAAAATCTTAAGGGTCTGTGCCATGATTCTCCTATAAGACCTGCCAAAGACTCCAGCTGGCATCTCTGTTTGTTACTGACACTTCCAGCACCAATGGATCTCCTGCATCATGTGGCCCAAGTGCCAGTGCAGCTTTCATAGCAGACTGGAACTATCACAGAACCTCCTCTTATTCTGGTCCCAACTCAAAACAAGCAGCTTTCTGATCACTTGGTAGCACACCAAAATGAAAAGTATGTGGTCTCCAAATTCTGAAGAGGCCAACTAAGACTGATGTCTCTTTTTTGGTTGTAGGAGGGGTCAGGTACAACAGGTTATCCATCATTTAAGAAGGGATATCTCAACATGCTCCATACCACTAGACACCTAGAAATTTCACCAAGGTGGAAGGCCCCTGTATTTTTGTTGGATTTATCTCCCATCCTTTCTCATGCAAATACCCTACCAGCTCTAGAGTAGTTCCTATTTCTTTCTCACTAGGTCAAATCAGCATGATATAATTAATGTAATGGAATAGTGTATGTCTTGTAGGAGAGAGAGACAATTAAGTTCCCTGTAGACAGTATTATGACATAAAGATGGAAAGTTGATATGCCCCTGAGATAGGACAGTGAAGGTATATTCCTAGCTTTATTAACTGAAAGGAAACTGTTTATGGTGGTCCTATTGAAAAAACGTTCTGATTGAGAAAAATGTTTTTGCCCAATGAAGAGCTGCATACCAGATACCAGGGGATGTGTTGATTTACTCAAGCAATGACACTACACCTGAAACAGCAGCTGCAATTGGAGTCACCACTTGGTTAAGTTTTCATTAATTCACTGATGTCCTCCCAGAGCCATCTGTTTTCTGTAGAGGCCATACAGAAAAGTTGAATGGAACTGTGATAGGAATCACCATCCCTGACTCCTTCAAATTCTTGATGGTACCAGTGAGCTCTGCAATCCCTCCAAGATTCACTGTTTTGATTTACTATTTTGCTAGGTAGAGGCACTTCTATTGGCTTCCATCTGGTCTTTCTTACCATAATAGCCCACACTCCACAGTTCAGGGAATCAGTGTGGGGATTTTGCCAGTTGCTGAGTATGTCTATTCCAATTATGCATCCTGGAAATGGGAAAATAACCACAGGATGAGTCTGGGAACCCACTGGACCCACTGTGAGATGAACCTGAGCTAAAACTCCATCAATCACTGACCTTCATAAGCCCCTACTCTGACTGATAGACCACAGTGATGATTTGGTTCTCCTGGAATTAATCTCACTTCTGAGCTGGTGTCTAATAATCCTCAAAATGTCTGGTCATCTCCTTTTCCCAGTGCAAGTTACCCTGGTAAAAAGCCATAGATCTCTTCAGAGAAAGCTGGGAAGAAGATTGACAGTATAAATTTCTGGCAGTGTAACAGGATCTTTCCCCAAGGAGACCTGGTCTTCCCCTCATTCAAGGGGTCTGTAAACTGTCTCAAGTCTAGGAATTGATTAAGGAGGATGTGACTCTCTTTTTCTTTAATTCAAGTTAGGGTTTTGTTCACTAGACCTAGATCTCTTCTGCTTGTTCAGATCAAGTAAGAATTAGGTGGCTGCCCATCTATTTTACTTCTAGTTACTCCATGATCTATTAGCCAGTGCCACAGGACTATGGAACTCAGACTATTTTGATTGCTACTTTGAGTCTGCTTTTCATTGTGGTAGCCATGCCCACCTTATATTTAGCCATTAAGTGCTCCCACATGGATTCTGCTGCCCTAATTGGATCATCCCATAGTGTTTAAAGATCCTAGCTCCATTAAAGCATTTCCCACAGTAATATCTGACCAACAGAGAAGAACAATCACAGAGCTCTTCAGGGAAGATGGAGTTAGTCTCACTAATTTACTCCTTACAGTCCTGGTGAAAGATGTGCCCTCTGGACATTGTTGGGGTGAGCTGGTCTTGGGTGGTAAATCCATTCTAACATTCCAATCTCTCTAAGCCTTAGGACTCCCTTATCTACAGTGTAGCAGGGTAATTCTGGTATCTTGACCTCAGGCAGTGTCAGTCATCATTTGGTCCATGTTTCAGTCAGCCAACCAAACAACTGTTAGAGCCATTTCTAATCCTTCAAGCTACAACATTGAATCCAGAATCTCTGCTTAGTAGGTCCATTTCAATAAATTCAGCCTGATTCAACTTCGTTTTCCTTCTACTGTTTTCCCATACCTTTACTATCCATCCCCACTCATATTTCTCTGATTTTTGTCTGTATAAATTAGAAAACTCATGGAGTTCTTTTGGTGTATAGTGTACTTTCTCATGAGTCACACTTTGTACTTCACCCTTGGGAGCTTGTTGTGACTTTAGTTCAGTTATATGTCTGAAAGAGAAGGGGGAAGTGGGGAGAGGTTAGAGAAGAATTAGAAGTATCTTGCAAGCAAATTGCTTCAGGACATTCCTTTGCAGTTTGAGCTGGTGAGGCAGGATTAATCTCTTCATGTGGGGGTGGGATGGAAGACATTTAGGGGCATGCTGGAGGTTGGGTGGTGCAGGCTTGAGGTTGGCTGGTCCTCTCCTCAGGGCTGGGGTGTGGTCAGGTGGCTGACTTCTTAAGCAGACCATTACTAGGTTTATCTAGCCAAGGCTCAGAAGGATTTAGGGTTTCAGTGTTCTTACTGCCATCATCATCAACCCATACGTCTCCATCACAATCCTCTGGATTCCATTCCTTTCCAATCAATGTCCTCACCCCTTTAGCAGCAGACAACCTGCAAGGTTGAGATTTTAATTTCTTTTATAACTCTTCTACTTGCATAATGAGACTCTCTGTGTCTGATTTTCAGAGAAATCAAGTCTGTGGCTTTCAGGACACACATAGAAACTTACACATAATTCATGTGGCACTTAAGTCCCAAATTTGAAGCCATAAACTCATCCCTTTCTTTTGTAACTGTATCAAGCATATTTAGGGATAACTAGCCAACATTATTGTAAGTTTTAACTTCACAAAACTTTGTTAAGGCGTTAAAAATCACTCTTATCCAGAGCCTTGCCATTTATAAGCATGGAAGTCACACACAGTGATATTTTGTGTATCTCTATCACCAATTCAGGCCTTAGACTGTCATTGACCTCTTGATTATTGGAAACAGAGTTATTAGTGCCCTTGAATCTAATCAGTGTAGACAGCCAATTGCAAAACTCCCAGAATCAATTCAAAAATCCCATTTTTAACATTCCGTTTCTCAAAAACCACTCCCAGTACCAAGCTATATTAGTCAGGGTTCTTTAGGAAAACAGACTAACAGGAGATATCTGTAAATAGTATGAGATTTTATAAAGTTATCTCATGTGACCATGGGGATGCACAAGTACAAATTCCAAAGGGCAGGTTGCAAGGCAGGGACTCAGATGAAGGTCCTAGATGAGTTCCCCTAGAGACACTGGCTGCATGGTGTAGACATGGAAATTCTCTCTCTGAATGCTGAAATTGCATCTCCTTTTAAGGTATTCAACTGATTAGATGAGACATCACTCACTGCTGACAGCAGTCTCCTCAGTTGATTGTAGATGTAATCAGCCACCTATGCAATCAACTGACTGATGATTAAAGTCCATGAAATGTCCTTGTAGTACAATTAGCCCAGTGCTTGCTTTGACCAAATAACTAGGAACTATTTCCTTGCCAGCTGACATGTTAGCCTAATCATCACAGTGGTCATAAACTTTTCACATGTGTAAGTTAATTAAACATTATGCATTACCCCAAATCATGAATTATCTATAGGTCAAGTTGCTTTCAAATTTTTGATAGTATCTTAATCTGCATCTTATGTAATTTGTTGAGCAGAATAGAAAATTTATTTTAACAAAATAATGAATTTGAAGAGATAATATTTTAACCAAAAAAGTTATTACCTCAGTCAGGGGGGGAAAAAAAGCTAGAGAAGATAACTCTGCTTTTGGTGAGATCCTTTGCATGAATCATATAGATGATGGAATTTATCTGTAGTATCAAAAGAGAGGGACAGATGAAGAACTAAGTATAGCTATTCAGGAATATAGATAGCAAGTTCATTATAATCTGTCTTTATTATTTTGTAGAATCTCCAATGTAGAGGTTATATGTTTTTTTCATATATAAGTATGAATATAATTTTAAAGTCAAATATAAAGCAGGTTTAGACTCTGCCTTTTTGCATATTACATGTTACCATTTTTTCCACCATTGAGAAAAATGAAGAGTTGGTCTTATTTGTAATCCTACATCTTATCTTCATGGCCAGTGGCACAACTTCAAAGTAGAAATGATGAAAACAAGAGCAGGAGGAAATAATAAGCAATCAAAATTCTTTTCCTGGGGAGAAAGTAGCCTCTAATACAATAACTGGTGATAAAACAACTTATGAATACAAGGATTCCAGAAATTAATTTTATTATATTGCCTTAAATATAATAAAACTCTAAAAACAGGGGATTCAGGGCAATGCTGTATGAATGGACATTGGAAAAGGACCTCTATACCCATTATTTTATTTCACCTTCACAAGTTCCCAGTGAATGACTAAAGGTAGGAAATAGTATCTCTGCCTTTGACTGGTAAGAAACTGAGTCTCAAAAATGTTATTGTTCCAAGTTTGCATAATTATTTATTGGTAGAGCTGGAAATGAGACTCAAGTCTTCTGACTAGTTTTCTGAAGCTCTTTTCACTAAGGAATATTGCTTTGATTCATCCATACAAGATGTCTTTAAAATTAGATCTCCATGAATCCATAAGAGCCAAAGAATCTTAACTTTAAAATGAGAATGGTAGAATTTTATAAATCTCAGACACAGAGAAGTCATTCTAGAGAGTTAAAATGATTTCACCTGGGTCCTACAGTCAAAAAGCTTTATATGATATATATTACCATTTTACTGAGTCTTAATTGTTTCAGATTAAATGGCTAATAAACACTAGAACCATATTATCCAGAAGCACAAATTCTGGATTCTGGTGCAACTCAAGGATATATAGGCCCATTACTTTCATTGGAGTGTTTATACTCCAGAACCATCATATAATGGAGTGTTTAAGACTGCAGGATATGGGAAGCAGACATGGCTCCACTGATAGAGCATCCGCCTACCATACAAAGGACACAGGGTTTGATCCCCAGGGCCTCCTGGCCTATGTGGCGAGCTGGTCCATGCGCAGTGCTGCCACACGCAAGGAGTGCTGTGCCATGCAGGGTGCTCCCGTGTAGGGGTGCCCCATACGCCAGGAGTGCACGCTGTGTGAAAAAAAAGTGCAGCCTGCCCAGGTGTGATGCCCCACACATGGAGAGCTGACGCAGAAAGATGATGCAACAAAAAGGAGACACAGTTTCCCAGTGCCGCCTGATAATGCAAGCGGATGCAGAAGAACACACAGCAAATGAACACAGAGAGCAGACAACGGGGGGACAGGGAGAGAAATAAATAAAAATAAATCTTTAAAAAAGAAAAAAAGACTGCAGGATAAACTGGATACATCTTTCCAGAGTGTCAATTTTAGTCATTACAGAACACTATAGAACAGTTTTCTTTTACTAAAGCAATAGCAAATCCACTGAACAATAAATATTTTAAATAGCAAATATTGTAAAAATCAAATGAATTATTAAAATAAAAGAGGAGACTTAAAAGATATTTCTCATGTTAGTGGCTTCTGAGATTCTGCCCTCAAGCTCCATGGGAGTTTGCTAACTCTCAAGTTAGGGTGCTCTTTAGGAAAAGTTAGGATATCACTGCTTTAGGACATAAAGCCCCTTCCTTTCTCTTCATCTCCTCCATAATGCAACCCCCTAGAATGAGCCCAGACTGCAATTCACACTTTTTTTGTTAAAATCCAAGGTCATACATTTTCATAAATAGCCTACAACTTAAGCATTCCTTATGCATCATAAAACATATTTTAAGCCCTCTGATTGGAATAAAACAGTCTCCTTTCAAAAGCTTAATACTGAACACTGTGTGCTCTTCAATTTACCACTTAAATTCTAAATTACTGTAATACTGCCAGTTTCATACCGTCTTCTCATTGTTGGATAGACCTGTGCTTTGCTTTTAGCACTACTCCATTTGGCATGCCTCCAGGGCTTCCATGTTGGATTTATTTTGGAACTTTCTGTTTTAATGTTCAATGTGCCTGCTAGTCCCTCCACTTTCCCTGCCATCCATCCAGACTCCATATGCTAAAACCCTACTTTTTACCACACCAGGTCTATAGCACTCTACAATTAAATAAAGAACAATATTTCACTTAAAAATTGAGACAGAAACTGAATGAATAAATAAATTTAATTCACAGAATTCTTTGACCTGCTTCAAGTATCATAAGCAAAATACTTTGCTATCCACATTAGGCTGTGATTGAACTTCTACCCTTTGTTCTTCCTCATTCTCACCTATAGGATTCTAAGAATAAAAATCAGGATATTTGAGCTGTCAGCGTTAGCATATTAGATAATTTGTATTCAAAGGTTTTAAAAATTATTTTATTTCTTATTATTTGTTTCTCTTCAAGGTTGACAGTCCTTCCTATCCTCATAAAATGGATAATCAGGTGTATCGCCCAAACCCAGCCACTTGGGATGAAACTTCCCTTCCTACTGTCTTTCAGCACCACCTCTGAGAAAGGCTATAATGCAGCTGTTGCCTATTTTTGGCTTATACCCACATATCAAACTGACCCAATTGTAAACCAAACTCTGGGTTTTTCTTCCTTTATCAGTTGGTCATAAGGGATCATTATACTGCAGTTGCGGGAAGCGGACTTCACCCAATGGATAAGGCGTCCACCTACCACATGGGAGGTCCGTGGTTCAAACCCTGGGCCTCCTTGGCCGTGTGGAGCTGGCCCATGCGCAGTGCTGATGCGTGCAAGGAGTGCCCTGCCACGCAGGGGTGTCCCCCGTAGGGGAGCCCCACGCGCAAGGAGTGCTCCCCGTAAGGAGAGCCGCCCAGCGTGAAAGAAAGTGCAGCCTGCCTAAGAATGGCACTGCACACACGGAAAGTTGACACAGCAATATGATGCAACAACAACACCAAAAAGAAACACAGATTCCTGATGCCACTGATAAGGACAGAAGTGGTCACAGAAGAACACATAGCGAATGGACAGAGAGAAGACAACTTTGGGGGGGAGGGGGAAAGGGGAGAGAAATAAATAAAAAATAAATCTTAAAAAAAAACAACTGCAATTGCTATCAACTACAGGAGGGGTGCTGGTTCAACAGTGGTAGATGATATGGGTTTAAGCTACCTGCTCAGGCACTTGCTTGTGCTTTCTGGTCCTGCTCATATGTGATCTTAGATGTACCACTTTCATTGACATTGGCTTGTTGTTGGACCTATTAGCAGGTTGAACAAAATATAATGCAAGATAGGTAGTTCTGAACTCATGGTCACTTAACGTCCCATGGTCAAACATTCCATTTCTACCAGAGTCCAAAATGTATTATTGTGTTGAAGATGGCATATCCTTGCTCCGGAACCCTTATGCCATCATTGTGATTCCCCCACTGCTGTTTATTATAAACTCAATATGGCATCTTTTCCCATCTCTAATACTTCTAAATACCATAGGTTAATGTATCTGATGGCCAAATGACAGGGTTGCTTGCACTGCAGCTTAGAATTGCTGAAGGACCCTTTCTTACTATACGTCACACTCAAATCAAGCAATTTCTCATATCACCTGGTATATAGGCCAACACAGTATTCCTAAGAATATGCTAATTCTAGAGCCCCAAGAGGTCTACCTAAGATTTTGTGCCATTCTTCACTGTGGGGAGTGCAAGATACAATAATTTGCCTTGTGCTTTGGATCATTGTCACAGAAAGCCACTAACCACTGAACCTCTAAATTTTTTACTGATGTGCACATTCCTAAATTTTCATAGGGTTTATTGCCCGCTGCTTAAGGATATAACCAACTAAACTTTTAATATGCTAGCCACTTCCAGCTCATGAAGCCTAATGATAATTAGCAAAGATGTCATTAATCTGGTGAAGCAAAATGATGTTCTGCCGAATGTCTAGCTGTTCCAGATATCTTTGTGGCATATCATGGCAAAAGGTAGAATAGTTAACATACACGTAGCACAAACCTGTGAATAGATAGTATTTCTATTGCCTGTGAATTACCTGCTTTCATCTTTTTTTCTGATAGGGATAGTAAACAAGACATTTGCCAAGTTAATAGTCATACATCTGAGTTCGTATTAATATGCACTAGAAAAGATACCATATTTGACTATTGAGACTACTACTTGATTGAATTTCCGGTAGTTTCACATTATTCTCCAGAATCCATCTAGTTTTTTCAGGGTGGGGAATGATGGATTAAATGCAGAGGTGATGGGAACCATCACCACTGCACCTAATAGATCTTTAAAGGCAGCACTAACTTCTGCCATTCCCTGGGATGTGATTATTTTTTTTCTCTATCTTGGTTGGGCAAGACAGTTTCAAAACTTTCCATTTAATCTTTGTCACTACAATTGCTCTTATTCCACAAGCCAAAGACCAGTTGAGGAATTCTGCCATCTTCTAAGTATGTCCATTCCAATTACATATTTAAGAACTGGGGAAATAACCACCAGGCAATGCTGTAGAACTATGGACCTACTGAGCACTGGTCATTGGCAAGGACTCCATTTATCATTTGGATCCCATATTGCCTTACTCTAAAAGGAGAGTGTTTGATGACATTTTAGGTCTCCAGATATTGGTGTCAACTGGATCTTGAAATGTTTGCCTAGTATACAGTTACCTGAATAAGTGGCTATAGGCCTTTTTATACACTCTCTCCAACAATCAGTGGGTTTCTGGTCAGAGAATAGGGTTAAGTTTGGGAGCCAGACAAGGGATCATCATTTTATATTAGGGAGACTGCTTTTACCTCCTGATCATCCAACCTTAATTTATTTTAATATAAATAAGTTGATATTAAAGTATAAGTTGAATAGTACTCAGGTTGGTTGCCCATCTATCTGCCTTCAGTTATACCTCATTCTACTAACCCTCTTCATAACTCTGAGAGTCATGTCCTTTAACTGCCACTCTAGACTTTCCATTTGTTTTAATTATATCTACTTGGATTCTGATGGTCTAATGCTGCCACTTGACCCCTTATGTCACAGGGTTCTATTTTGCCCACTGACTTTGACATAGCAGATCAGCCTTGCTGGAGAGTTTAACCACTTTTTGAACTATTAAGTGCTAGGACTATACCTCATATTTCTCTGCCCTCCTATTGCAAGACAAGAGAACTTTTTTTGTAGGCTACTCAGGAGGCACAGTTAACATTTCATTATCTATTAAGCATTTCCATATCTTTGCAAAAGCCATCTGATTTTATCATCCTCATAGTCACAATTTCTCCCCTAATTTACAAATACCTTTTATTTTGCACCAGCTTACTGCAGTGGTGCTCAAACTTTAGTTTGCATCAAAGTAACTGGAAGGGTTGTTAAAACAGATTTTGAGATCCTATCACCAAAATTTCTAATTCAGTAAGCCTGAGGTGAAGCTCAAGAATTAGTCAATAATGTAGATTCAGGGACCACACTTTGAAAACCACTAAGATAATATATTATCTCTCATTACCATCAACTGGACTGTCACCTTGTTCCCAGGCTGTCTCTGTTCCACCTACCACCAGTGATAGGGTACTCACTGCAGCCAGGCTGTGAATGACGTGTGTCTAAAAACTCATCCTATCTCCTGGTTTCTGGACCATTCTTGGCACCAACAGTCATAGATGTGTTCTTTGGGAAGCAACCTTTGAGATGGAGTTTAATATGCAGGATATTTACTAAAGTAGTGCCATATGGATCAGCATCTGTAGAAGTAAAGGGACAGAAGCAGAACTGGATCAAGGGAAGGGTTAAAGTGTAATGCAGGCTTGATAGCCTCATCAGACTCCATCAGGAGGTCTGGAGGTAAAAAGGCTCATCAGTGTTACGTTGTTAAGCTGTGTTAAGTTGACATGGCTGGACCCTTATTTTTCTGCCTTGATCAGTTACTGAAAGTGGAAAACACAAAAGATATAGCTACTGGTGAGGTAGCTCTTTACAGGTAAGGTAGTATATGAAGAGGGTGACAGTTGAAAACTGTCTGCTGACAGCACTCCCAGCAACTGGAGGAATATACAAATCCATCTCACATGAGAAAGAGAAAAAATTGGGCTGGTGTGAAAGGAGAAGTAATTAAACTTTTCTCCAATCCCATAAATATCAATACTTTGCTCCCAGTTGCCAAAGCAACCTGTTCCAAATTAGTTGTGAAAGAAATGAGATGATGTTATCAATTAAGAAGTGTAACTAGTGATGGATCACTAAGCAGAGACTCCCCATGCACATACAGACTAATTTATGAAAATGGTGGGACACTACTAAGCCAGGGGTAGGGTAGAGGAGAAGACAAGGGGAATGTTTTTTCCTTTTCAAAATACACCTTTTAATTTTTTTAGGATTTTATCATTTTAAACATTTACAAGTAATAAAATATGTTCTTTTGTGTATTTGACAAATGCAGAGCTATACACCACTATAATTAAGATAAAGAACAGTTTCATCATCCCCAAAATATTCCCTCATGCTGCCCCTTCTTGGTCAACCCCTTGATCAACCTTTATTCCCTGGAAACCTATTCTTCATCCCTATAGTTTTGTCTTTGTCATAGAAATAATCTTTTGTATGCAAGAATATCATGTACATGAAATTATATAGTTGATAGCCTTTGGGGTCTAGCTTTTATCTCTTTGAAAAATGCATTTGAGAGTCAACATATTGTGTTATCTATCAATAATTCATTTCTCTTTATTGATGAGCTGCATTGTATTTAATGGATTTACCACAATCTTTTTTTACCCACTATCTCAAAGAATATTATATTTGTTTCCAGTTTTTGGAGACTGTGAATAAATTTGCTATAAACATCCTTGTGCATCTGTTTGTGTGAACACAAGTTTTTGTCTTGAGTAAAAAGCTGTCTTTTTAATATTTGGTGCTACAGAAACTGGACTGCTATAGGGAAAAAATAAAACTCTTTTACTTTTACCAAGGACAAAAATGGATTACCTAATGGATTGTCAATCTGTAGTGAAAATTTTCTTAAATAGGGCACAAAAATCATTAACTATAAATGCAAATTTTGTTAATTGAATCACATTAAAATGAAGGACTTTTTTTTAAAAAATCAAAGATACTACAAGAGAATGGGGAAAAAAAGTCCTAGAATGAGAGAGGACATATGCAATGCATCTAACCAAAAGCTCATATCTAGACTACATGTTCTTTGAATAATCAATGAGAAAAATCCAGACAGCCCAAGAAAAAAAATGGTCAAGAGACAAGAGACTTGAACAGGCAACCTAGAAATGATGATCTCCCATGATGATTAAACCTACAAAAATATGTTCAACCTCTTTAGTCATCGATTAATGCAAATTAAAACTACAATAAAATGCAATAATAACCCAACACATGCACCAGAATGTTTAAATTCAAAAGACTGATAACACCAAGTGTAGAAAAGGATGTCGAACAACGCTGTACAACAATTTCACCACTTGTTTATAATCTACAGAAATGAATACACATGTACAATAAAAGACAAACACAAAAATGTGTTAGAATTATAATAGCCTCAAATTGGAAACTTCCGAATGTACATAAGCCATACAATGGAGCAATAAAACAGTGGTATAGTCATCTAAAGGAGCACCATCTAGTAAGGAAATACATTCACAAGCATGCTAAGTGAAGGAAAAACCAGACATCAATGTACTTATAGGGTAATTTAAAAATAGACTGAAAGTCAAAACTTTACTATATTATTAGAAAGTAGTGTTCTGGTTAATTAGGGGAAGGATAGGGCAAGAAATATGGTACCTTTATATTCTTTATTGACCTTGGTTGTAGGTATAACATTGGTATCATTGTGAAATTTAGTTAGCTGAATATTTAAGTTCTATTCGAATATTATATATTAATTTTAAAAACTTAAAAAATATTAGAGGTACTTATATTTCTGTATGTATACTATGTATTATTTTTTAAAACTTAAAAAATATTAGTGGTACTTATAAGTTCCCCAATTACTCTGAGATCAGCCTAATCAATAGTAACTGGAATATTAATATAGTGCTTTAATTGAAAAAAAAAAAAACAGCTATCATTCCAGAGGTTACATTTATGCACGTCTCAGGAGGATCTCACTGACTGCCACAGTAAACAGTACCTCAAGGAGGGATGCTCCTGAGGGCTCTAGAGACATCTAAACCCTATAGGCAGGGCAGACAATTTAAGGAATCAATATCCTGTCAGTGGGCCTTTCTTTGGAATATATGCTCCCCAAAGTAACAGAGTTAGACTCCTTTATAATTTCCTTACACATGGCTCTTCAGCCCTTTTTATTTGAAGTTATAATTAGCACTATACTCATTAAATATAGAGCCCAGATACTTAAATCTTTAGTCTGTTCATATGCCTGTTGAGCCCTGAATCTCAACAGTTGCAACACTTACTTTCCAATTCACTGGACTCATCCAGGACAACTAACAAAAGGAATATGATGGACAACACCCATCCCCAAAACAGAAAGTATACAAAATTGCAAGCAAGACAGTTCCATCCATTTGCCCCATAGAATCTAAGCCCCTCTCAGTCAGAAACAGAGTGGGCATCACCATCCCAAAATCCTCAATATTGAGGAATGAACAAGCGTAAGGGGGGAATGCAACGACAGACTAAAGTAGAGGCATGCTGGGGGGGTGGGGGGGTGGGGTTGAATGGGACCTCACATATATATTTTTAATGTAATATTATTACAAAGTCAATAAAAAAAAATAAAGTAGAGGCATGATTATTCTAACAATGGAAAAACTTGTATCATTGATATAAAGGCAGTGGCCACCAGAGGTACTGAGGGGAGGAAGAGGGAAAAATAGGTGCAAAATGGGGCAAAATGGGGCATTTTGGGGACATTGGAATTATCCTGCAATGACAGATACAAGCCATTATTATTTTGTCAAACCCTCTAAAATTGTGTGGTGCAAAGTGTAAACTATAATGTCAAGTATAGACCATGATTAGTAAAAATGCTTCAATATGTGTTCATCAATTGTACCAAATGTATCATACTGATGAAAGATGTTGTTAATGGGGAAAGTGGGGGTGGGGTGGGGGTCTGGTGTATATGGGAAATAAAAATAATTTAAATCAACCAAAAAAAACCTGTTGAATTGTCCACATGGTTGCACAAGGAAATGAAAACAATTATTTAGAGGGAGACTTAGCATCTTATATTTGATATTCTCTCCCTTACGGCTCATCTGACTTTCCTTTCTTTGTCTCTAGATGGTCTCCCATAATAGCAGGGCAGTTCTCCATTGTACCTTTGGTTGCCTGAATGTGTCCATGCAGCTCCTTGCTATCTTCAGTGTACCTGCATGTGTGTATGTGTGTGTGCACGTGGTTTAAGTATACTTCTTCCATAATCCCCTGATTTCCATAAGGAAGAATATTTCCTAAAACACTCTGTCCTCTTGCTATTCCCTTTACCTCTCCCACTACATTGGAGGGAGTTATCTGACTGATGAATTTGGAATAGGATCAAGGCATGCACCACCAGCCCTTCCCTCTCTTCTCTTCCTCTCTGGGGATTCCCTGCCCACACAGAGCATGACTATTAATTTTCCTGAGTCACACCATGAGCTCAGCACTAGAAGCTGTCCCTGCAGTAGGGGCTAGCCTGCCTTCTCCTAAACTACCATGACTAAGTGGGGGAGTCGGTTTTCTTTGAAGGTTTAGGTGGTGAGGCAGTTTGATATTTATGAATTCCAAAAGAGATATTGATTATGTTTGTAAACTGGTCTGTTTCTCTGTGCATGATCCCCTTTGATTGTATTAGATTCAGCTGAGACATCTGGTTAAATTATGTTAATATTAGGGCTTTCATTCAACCACATCATTGGAGTGCAACTCAGCAGTTGAGTCCTAGCCCCACTGGGTTGATAAAACAGACTCTCCCATGGAAGTAAACACACAGAGAAGGAGAACACAGAGAGTTGTGTTTTGACTCAGGAGCCACAGGGAAAGAGCCTAGCCATTCAACTGATGTGGAGAAAGCAGAGCAATAAAGCCCAGAAAGAGATGAGCCTTATGCTAGCCTACAGCTAAGATCAGAAGAGGCTGGGACCATGGAGCCTTACAAGGAAGAGGAAGGTTGAACTCTTGCAGAGACTGGCAGCCATCTTGCTCCAACACTTGGCAACAGACTTGGTGAGGGAAATAACTGACCCTTTATGACCTTGTGACTGTAAGTTTCTACACCAAATAAATATGTTTTATAAAAGCCAACAGATTTCTGGTACTTTACATCAGACCTCTTAGGCTGACTGATACTAGTGACAAGCCCACCTTGGCTCTTATACAGAATGAATCTTTCAGTCCAACTTTCCCATTAACAAAGTCAGTAGCAAAGATCTTCTTCTGTAATGTTGCCTTTTCTCCCTCCCTCCCTTCTTTCTTCCTTCCTTTCTTCCTTCCCTCCCTCCCTCCTCCTCCTTTCTCTTTCTTTCTTTCTTTCTTTCTTTCTTTCTTTCTTTCTTTCTTTCTTTCTTTCTTTCTTTCTTTCTTTCTTTCTTTCTTTCTTCCTTCCTTCCTTCCTTCCTTCCTTCCTCCTTCCTTCCTTTCCTCCTTCCTTCCTTCCTTTCCTCCTTCCTTCCTTCCTTTCTTGTTTTTGCTTGTTTTCATTTTGTTTTATCCTCTCCCTTAGTTAAAGAGATAGAGAGGAAGAAGGTAAGGAAAGAAAGGTGCTAGTTATTGGACATTCTTGAAACCCAAAGAACATCCATGAAATCTAGTATGGAATATGTTCATAAAGTTTTATATAAATTAAGTCATTGTCTCAGATGTTCTTATTATATCCTAAATTTGAGATTAGAAATACATCCACTTGCCAAATTCCCTGTGTCAAAAACTACTTCCCCACGAGTTTTCACTTTTCCTTGGAGACTCACTGGAGCCTTTAGTCTGAGAGCTCAGTAAAGATGCAGAAATGAAGGAAAGGGAAAGGAAAAGGAGAAGCAGGAAGAGGAAGAAGAATAGAAAATACTAATAATAATTTCTGTCTATTAAATGCTCCTGTGTGCCAGGCACTTGGTGCTTTATGTGTACTATCTGATTGAATTCTCACAACACACTCACTTTAGAGATGAGGACATTAATATGAGGAAAAATTAAGTAAGTTACCTAAGACCACAAAACTTCATAAAAACTAATTTCTCTGAATTCCACGTCTTTTGTGATTGTAGTTTATCTAGTACTTGCCATTGCTTGCATCATGGCTGTACTTTTTTTTCCTATAGTTCTGGTCTCACAAAATCATTAGCCCCTTTTAATTTATATCTACAGCCTCTAACATAGTACCCTGGACACAATAGATGCTCAGTAAATGTTAGTTGGCAATGACAGAAAAGTTTATGACAAATGTGACTGTAAGATAGATTTATTAAAAATGTGAAATAAACACAATGTCTAAATTTTTTTAAGTTATTTTTATTATTTCAATGTTTTAAGTTGTATTTTGTTATCTTTGAAATTATGATTTCATTGTCTCAGTAAATGTATTTAATCATTTTATTGGCTTCATTTTTGGAGAAGTTTTAAATCAGAGAAGGGTCACAATTTGGCAGGGGAAGGTCATTGGTGCAGAGTGTCAGTGGAGGATGCATGGGAAAGACTTCACCTGGGACACCCCTCTAAGAATATGAATATGTTCAAATATTCAAAGGGATTGTCTCAGAGGGTGGTGATCCACACAATAACTAAAGGAATATTGAATTCTCATCCTGGGGTGTTCTGCTGCATTCTCTAATGGGACAGCAAAAATCTCCCGAGTGCGAAGTCAGTGACTAGTGAAGGAAAACATGCCATTATTCCAGGCCTTTGATATTCATGATTGTATTTATGAACCGTTTCTTGTGAAATTGAAACTTACCTTAGTATTATATCCTGCCTAAAAGTTACCTCCTGAAAGCCTCCTTTTGCTCAAATGTGGCCTCTCTCTAAGCCAAATTCAGCATATAAATATACTAACTTGCTCCTTACTCCCCTGTGGGACATGACTCCTGACATGAGTCTGCCTGACACCAAGGGTTTATTACCAAGTGCCAATTAGCAATGCGTCTGTATAAAGACCTTGACCAAAATTGGAAATGGTAAATACAAATGAGTTTTTATGGCTAAGTGATGGCAAAGTGAGTCCGGAGGTCATTCCAGAGGTTACGCTTATGGAAGTCTCAGCAGGACCTCATTGACTGCCACAATATACAGGGCTTCAAATTAATGGGGCTCCTGAGGACTCTGGAGACATCCAGAAACTATAAGCAGGGCAGACAGCTCAGTAATTTGACACTCTGTTGGTGGGTCTTACTTTGGAATTTATGGTCCCCCGTGTAACAGAGTTAGACTCATTTATAGGTTCTCTACTCATAGCTCTTCTGCCCCTTGTATTTGAACCTATAGTTAGCACTATATTTGATAAATATATGTCCCAGAGACTTAAATCTTTGGTTCTTCCATGTGTCAGTTGAACCCTGAATTTCAGCAGAGTTGCTGAAATTCCAGTTCATTGGAGTCACCCAGGACAACTAACAAGGATATGAAGGACAATGCACATTGCAATGATCAGGAGTATCTGCAACTGCAAGAAAGATAGTTCCATATATCTGCCCCATGGATCTAAGCTCCCTCTAAATTAGAAGCAAAGAGTCATCACCATCCCAAAATCCTCGAGATTGGGGAATGAACAATGGACTAATGTAGACTTATTATTATTCTAGCAATGGAAGAACTCTTATCATTGATATAAAGGCAGTGGCCACCAGAGGTCCTGAGAGATGGGAGAGGGAAGAATAGGTGTAATATGGGGGCATTTTTGGGACACTGGAGTTGTCCTTCATGACACTGTAGTGATGGATAAAGGCCATTGCATATTTTGTCATAACCTACAAAATTGTGTGGGACAGTGTGTAAACTATAATGTAAACTGTAATCCATGGTTAGTAGCAATGCTTCAATATGGGTTCATCAATTGTAATAAATATGCCACACTAATGAGGGATGTTATTGATTGGGAAATTGTGGGAGGGGGAGAGAGGGGGGCATATGAGAATCCCTTATTTTTTTATGTAACATTTATGTAATTCAAAGCTTCTTTAAAAATAAAAATATTAATAAAAATAAAAATATGACAGGATGGAATTTGTATTTATTGTATAAGTTCAGTGGATGTAATTGGGAAATAGGTCTTTTTGTCATATAAGTAGTAAAATATATATTGGCCATAAGAAAAATGTGTAGAGAAATTACTAAGAGCATTGGGAAATCCGATATCCATCTCTAGCACTTACAAGCTTTGAGAACATGATCAAGTCCTCAAACTCTTTGAGATTTAGTGTCCTTGTCTTAAAACAGGAATCACATCCCCTGAGAGGGCTTTTAAGAGGTCATAAGTGGTTGGGCACATTGAGAACTGTAATAGTATGAAATTAGCAATTTATGTGTTCTATGTAATAAGAATACAATGTTATTCAATAGGATATATAACATATAACATATACACATATCATATAGTGATATGATCTGATATGTGATATAATATTGTAGTATAAAATGTGATACTATCATTTTATAATGCCTATCAATGAAGGTCTATTAATTTTGCCATAGTCCATGGTGAGCTCTCCTATTTCAGGTGAGCTCTTATATCTCATACGTATTAGGCATTATTGTTGAGACTGAGAAAATGTGGAAGCTTCACTAGGGTAAAAGTTACTGCTTCTTTCCTCTGGCTTCTTTATTTTCTGTCTGGTTCCATCCTCCTGCCTGTCACTTCTGTTCCCAGACATTAGTTCTGTCAGAACTATGAAATATTAATCAGTTCCCTGAGGGGCGGTCTTTCCTTGAACTTTTCTTTTACCTGATTTCCCAAGCTATAGCAAATCCCTCTTTCCTCACCCTCAACCTATTCTTGCTGAAAACTTGGCCTAAGGACACTCGAGCTCATACTGGCAAATCATTGGGTTAATAATGTCAATATTAGGTCATCTTTGGGTCCCCAAAGCGGCACAAGTACAGACATTGCACTCTGTATGTGCTTAGATATGCTTAGTAGTAGGAATTTAACTTTATCATATGAAAACCCACCTGTATTTTAAATTTCATGCTCCTCTAAGAAGCACTTTGCATATAATGTAATTGTGTCAAAAATAATCTTTACATTATTTTTTGAGTTACACAAAGAATGTTAAAATTTTATTAATCAAAGTAATAAATTATGGTTTAAAAAATCCAAAAAGGATAAATAGATGTAAAATAAAAAGCAAAAAGTCCCCATGCTCATGACTACTCCTTTATTGTAGCTACAGATCATCTTTCTTCATTTGTTCTTGTGTGTCCTTCCAGAAAAATAGATATACACTCACATATAACACAGTATCATACATTATCACACTGACAGCATACACACTTACTCATGTATTGTACATGTATTGTGTATATATACATATATACAGTGTGTGTGTGTGTGCGTGTGTGGTACCTAGGGCCAAAAATTGAACCCAGGACCTCTTATATGTGAAGCCAGTGCTCAGCCACTGAGCCACAACCCCTGACTTGGTTTTCTTCATTTGTTTTGTTTTTTCAGAAGGCACCAGAACCAAATCCAGGACCTCCCATGTGGGATGCAGGCACTCAACCACTTGAGCCACATTCACTCCCTATTTCTTCTTTTTAATGCACATATTATCACCCCACACATATCATTCCTTAACTTAGACATCTAAAATACAATAATGACAAAAATAATTATAATACTTTATCTTGGGCAGTTTTCTAAACCAGTATCCATAGAATCTACATCATTCATTATAAATGCTTTCATAGTATTCCATTGCATGGGCATTCCATAACATTGTGGAATTCTTCTGTTTATGAACTTTGTTTCCAGGTTTTTGTGATTACAAAGAAGCTGCAATGAAGACAGCCAACTTGAATTATTATTGATATATTCATAGACCACATACCAAAAGTGCCATGATTCAGTCAAAAGGTATGTGATTTTTGTATTTTGGTAGGTATTGTGTCCCAGAACTTTGACCAGTTTATATTCCCAATAATAACAGTGTATAAGAATGCCGATCTTGTAATTGAAAAAAGTAGTATCAAATTGCATTGATATCTCACCTGGCATGTCTTTTGTTGTAAGTAAGGCTTATATGGCATTTAAATGCAAGTGTACTTTGCATTCCCAGCTTCTCTTTGCTATAAAACATGCCCTCCAAAACAGTGACTGCCTTGTACACCTGGGGAGAGCATAAAACACTAGTGTCTGAGTAGTAGTTTTCTAGCATTTTGTCTAAGGAACACTTTACACTCTTAAAGTTTTTTGAAACCCTAAAAAGCTTTGGTTTATGTAGATTATATTTATCCATATTTAACACATTAGAAATTAGCTAAAAATTTAAAATTTACTAGTGTTGTTTTAATATAACAATAATAAACCCATTATGTTAACATATATAATATTTTATAAAAAATTACTATTTTTTAAAATTGGAAGACAGATAAATTCTGGTATCTGTTTCTGCATTCAATCCATTTAGATAGAAAATATCACATAGCTTCTGGAAAATTCCACAGTATTCCTGTGAGAGAATGAGAGTTAATAGGACAGATAATGAATTGGCATTGTTACAAATGAAGTGTTTGATGTTGTTCACTCTCTGAAAGGGTCTTGGGATTTCTATGGATACTTGGACCACACTTTGAGAACCTTTTCGTTAGAGCAAGAACTGTTGTCTATAGAATTTCTGTAAGCAGGAATACCCCGTTTGCCTTTAATGCCCTTTGGGCTAAGGTGCTACACCTTCAAAAATCAATTAATCACTACAACTTTATAACGCCAACATGGCCTATTTAATGAGAAGGAAAACATCAAGAATCGATTAATTTAAGCATTTTTTTTTCTCTTTGACAAGATAGTTATAGAAAAACTGTGGGAATTCATTCTAGAAAATTTTGAGCCCTAGGAAGTTTCAAAATTGAAACTAACTCCATGTATTTCATTATATGATTTTGTATCTTTGATTATGTCTAGTGATTAAACCTGATGTCAACTGAGTCTGAGTGAAATTTATTAAATTATTAATTCTTATCCTTTAACAAGAAGGGGGAAGTGAATGTGGCTCAAGCAGTTGGGTTCCCGTCTACCATATAGGAGGTCCAGGGTTCAATGCCCAGGGCCTCCTGGTGAAGGCAAGCTGGCTCATGTGGCGAGCTGGCCCATACAGAGTGCCAGCCCATGTAGGAATGCTTTCCCACACAGGAGTGCTGCCCTGTGCAGGAATGCCACCCCTTGCAGGAGTGCCAGCCAATGCAGCAAGATGACACAACAACAATAACCAAAAAAAAGAGACACAGAGGAGAGACAATAAGAGACAGAAAACCAGGGAACTGACGTGGCATAAGAGAATGATCGCCTCTCTCCCACTCCGTAAGTTCCCAGGATTGTTTCCTGGAGCTGCCAAATGAGAATACAAGTAGACACAGAAGAATACACAGTGAATGGACACAGAGCAGAAATAGGGAGGGGGAGGGGAGGAAAGGGAGCAGGAATAAATAAATAAATCTTTTTAAAAAATGAGGGAAATTCAATTTCTGCATGAGAATATGAGTTAATAAGCTTCTTCCCAAAATGCCTCTGGATTCAGTTTAATCTGTTTCCTTGTTGAAATTCAAAGTTATGTCCTATTATTTTTCTTTAATTATCTTGATTTATTATACAGACATATATCATTTTATATAAATACATAAATGTGATATCATGCATGTGTTTTTCTTTGCTCACCTTCTCCAACTTTCTTTCTCCTTACTTTATTCATACCATTTCCCTCCCTACTCCAAATAACACGTTAGCAGCTTAATATCCATCTTTCCTATTTGCTTCCCCTCTCTCATAATAATATGCCTCCTACGCACACACATAAATGTCTGCAACATAGTCTGAGTTTCCCTATACTAAAACAAATACTGTTCAAAATGTTGCCATAACAACAGGAATGCATTGGTTCATGGTTTCAGAGGCTAGGAAGCTTGCTTTCTCTCAGGGGAGGTATCGTCTGGCTGGAAGGCAAAGTTTGGGGTTTCTTGGCTTTTCTGTCACATGGCAATGCACATGGCACCTTGTTCACCTTTCTCTTCTGGATTCTGTTCATTTCCCAGCTTCTGGTTGTTCCAGGTGGCTTCTCCTATCTTCAATTTATTTTGTTTCTGAGGACCTCAGCGATATTGGATTAACACCCACCCTCATTCAGTTCGGGCACACCTTAACTAAACACATCTTCAAAGATTCTGTTTACAAATGGGTTCACACACACAGGTCCAGGGGTTGGGACCTGAGCTTGTCTTTTGTGTGCAGCATAATTCAATCTGTAATAATCATGTGAAGTCACACATAATTTTTTTCACAAGCTATGATTCAATATATACATTTTTCTTAATTTGCTTTATCCACTCAATAATCATCCCTTGGACTATCAATAAAGGTGTTAGTATACTTATTTTTTAAATACAGTAAACTTTATTTTTAAGGAGGTTTTAGATTACAGAAAAGTTACATTGAAAGTATAAGGGCTTCCCATGCACCCCACCACATCATCTTCTATATTTTTTTGATGTAACAGTACAAATTATTATGATGTATCTATAAAAGTCATTCATTAGAAAAATGCACATTTAAAAAATGATTCACTTGTAGTAATGACTAACCTACCTACAGTAATAATCTAAAAAATAAAGCCATTATTTTGACATTTATCAATACATCACACATCTCACAAAAACTGAAGGAGGTATCTACCATTGTTATAACTTCTTTAAAGCCAAAAAGTTAAGCACAAATGAGAATTAAGAGAAATTTCAGAATGTTCACATGTGCATGCAGTTTTGGCTTACTTTTTCAATGATTCTACATATAACACATCCACAACATTGAATCAAAATGAATATTAAAAACATCTAAGGGAAAGGCGGGAGAGGGGGCAAGATGGCGGCTGAGTGAACATCCCTGTTAGGGTCTTCTGCAGGGAATTGGCTGGACGGCGTTGGAGACTCTTTGGGACCGGATTGTTTCGGGATTTTTGCTGGTCCGGAGGTGTCTGGACATCGATTTGGAGGGAAGGTAACAGAGAGGATCCGTCTGTGAAATATACACGGAGATCCCAGCTACCTGTAGAGGATTCCCTCCTTGGGTAGGCGGAGACGAGGCATCTAGCCCCGCTCGGTGGGGCTGAGCCAGGCCGGGCCGCAGCGGCGGACGCCGGAGCCGGGCCGGGCTGCGCCGGCGGCGAGCGGGGCCGGGCGGGGCCGAGCCGGGCCGAGCCGGGCCGAGCCGGGCCGCGGCGGCGTGTGGAGCCGGGCGGGGCCGGTTCAGGCCGCGGCGGCGGGCGGCGGACTCCGGAGCCGGGCCGGGCCGCTGTAGCGAGCGGAGCCGGGCGTAGCCGGGCCGGGCCGTGGCGGCATACGGAGCCGGGCGGGGCCGGTGCAGGCCGCAGCGGCGAGAGGCAGATGCCGGAGCTGGGCCGGGCCACTGTAGTGAGCGGAGCCAGGCAGAGCCGGGTCAGGCCGCGGCGGCGTACGGAGCCAGGCGGGGCCGGTCCAGGCCGCGGCGGCGGGAGGTGGACGCGGGAGCCAGCTGGGCCGCTGTAGCGAGCGGAGCCGGGTGGAGCCAGGCCAGGCCGCGGCAGCGTGAGGAGCCGGGCAGAGCCGGTCCAGGCCTCCGCGGCGGGCAGCGGCGGGCGGAGCCGGGCCTGCGGAGGGGTTTCTGTTCTTTGTTTTTTTTTTAATTTATTTAATTTAATTTTTTTTTTTTTTTTTTTTTTGGAGCATCTGCAGTACTGGGGAGTTCGTGGGCCCTGGGCGGCCTATTGGGGGTTTGTGGGAAGGGAGGTGCTTGCAGACCCATTTGGGCAGACAGACGGGGGGTTTTAGGGCAAAGCGGGGGGAAGTTGTTGTTTTAGATAGTGTTGCAATTGTGACACGTGTATACCTGTATCTCTCTTCCCCCTATCCGTTCCCCACCGTTTGCCCATCCTCTTTTTCTTTCTTCCTTTCTTATTGTCTTTCTTTTTTTCTTTATTATAATTAGTTTTTTTTTTTCGGTTTTCTCTTTCCCTCTTGTCCCTCATCTTCCACTTATTTTATTTTAATTCAAGTATACAATAGGTGCTACAGGGAACACCTCACATTTGCTGGGTTTTCCCATCCTCCACTGCCTCATTTCTGTGTGAACTGATTTAGGCTACCTACACTATCCCCCTTCCCCTGCATCTTGATATCCACTATCATCTACTGTCTCTTCTATATTCCACCCCCCACCTCCCGTTCTTTGATCCACAAAGTGTCTAACTCTTAATTTCTAATACCTTTGTTCTGTTTTCTGTCTGTTATCCACTCTTGAAACTACTACCTTTCTTTTCTTTTTCCCTCTCTCATGAAAACAATAGCTTTGTAATTCATACCATATTCCTCCCATATTCAGTCATCTACTTCATAAAAGGTACTCTACCTACAGCTATAACTCTATACAATCTACACGAATCTAACCTCCATCCTCCCAGATCTCATATTCTTGCTTTGTTAACATACATCACCAATACTACTTTACACTTTTCCCTTGCTTACACAATTGCCTTTCCCCAACACTAATACTTTCCTCTAAAGTGAACTTAACCAACAACAAGTAACTAGAATAAGAAGAAAAAAGTGACAAAGAGAAGATATAACACCTATGCAAAAATAACAACTAATTAACCTCCAAGAGCAGACAAAGAAGCTAAGGAACTGATTAAATTCGTCAAAATAAAGAGATGACCAGAAAGCAACAAAAATCTACAAACCAAACCAATAATCAGGAAAACATGGCTGAATCCAATCAACAAACCAATAATCACGAAGGGGAGCAAAACTTGGCACAAGCAATGAAAGATCTCAGAACATTTATCACCGACAAATTTGATGCAGTAATGAAAGAGGTTAACAACATGAAGACATCACTTGGAGGGGAAATTGCAGACATACGCAAAAACATAACAGATATGATGGGAATGAACACCACAGTTCAAGAAATCAAAAATACACTTGCAGCAAATATCAGCAGACTAGAAGAGACAGAGCAGAGAATTAGTGATGTGGAAGACAGTATATCAGAAATCAAACAGATAGTAGAAGGGGTCAATAAGAAGATAGAAAAAATACAATTAGGATTTAGGGACCTGAATGACAATGCAAAACGCTCAAACATACGTATTATAGGCATTCCAGAAGGTGAAGAGAAGGGAAAGGGGTCAGAAGGAGTGTTGCAGGAAATAATGGCTGAAAACTTCCCAAATCTACTGAAAGAGACAGATGTACATATCCAAGAAGCACAGCGCACTCCACAAGTCATAAACCCCAACAGGCCCACCCCAAGACATATACTTGTCAAATTATCCAATGCTCAAGACAAAGAGAAAATCCTAAAAGCAGCAAGAGAAAAGAAAACCATCACATACAAGGGAAGCTCAATTAGATTAAGTGCTGATTTCTCTTCTGAAACCATGGAGGCAAGAAGACAGTGGTATGATATAGTCAAGGTACTAAAGGAAAAAAATTTCCAACCAAGAATACTCTATCCAGCTAAACTAGCATTCAAACATGATGGAGAGTTCAAAATATTTGCAGACAAACAGAAACTGAAAGAGTATACCAACAAGAAACCTCCCCTTCAAGAAATTCTAAAGGGAGTTCTGCAGGAAGAAAGGAAAAAACAGGAAAGGCAAAGTTGGAGGAGAATATAAGACCAACAACAACAACAAAAAAGACAAAAAATATATACAAACAAAATATGACAAACACAAATCCAATCAAAATATGGCTAACACAAATAACTCCTTGATAGTAATAACACTGAATGTCAACGGATTAAATTCACCTATCAAAAGATTCAGACTGGGACATTGGATAAGGAAATATGACCCATCCATATGCTGTCTACAAGAGACACATCTTAGACCCAGAGACGCATGGAGATTGAAAGTGAATGGCTGGAAAACAATCATACAAGCTAACAATAACCAAAAAAAGGCAGGAGTAGCTATATTAATATCAGACAAAATAGACTTTAAATGTGAAACAATTGTGAGAGACAAAGAAGGATACTACATTTTAGTCAAAGGGAAAATCTGTCAAGAAGATCGAACAATCATAAATATCTATGCCCCTAACAAGGGTGCCTCTAAATACGTCAGGCAAACGCTGGAAAAACTAAGTGAAAGAATAGATACATCTACAATTATAGTGGGGGATTTTAATACACCACTATCAACTCTGGACAGAACATCTCAAAAGAGAATCACCAAAGAAACAAAACATCTGAATAGTATATTAGAGGAGCTCGATCTAATAGACATATATAGATTGCTACACCCAAACACAGCAGGATATACATTTTTCTCAAGCGCACATGGATCATTCTCCAAGATAGATCATATGCTAGGCCACAAAGAAAGGCTGAACGAATTCAGAAAGATTGAAATCATACAAAACATTATCTCTGACCACAGTGGAGTCAAGCTGGAGATTTGCAAGGGACAGAAGCCCAGATTTCACACCACGATTTGGAAATTAAACAGCACACTCTTAGAAAAACAGTGGGTCAAAGAGGAAATCTCAAAAGAAATCAATGACTACCTTGAAACAAATGATAATGATAACACAACATACCAAAATTTATGGGATGCAGCAAAAGCAGTACTGAGAGGGAAGTTTATAGCCATAAATTCATATATCAAAAAAGAAGAAAGAGCAAAAATTGAAGAACTAACTGCACATTTGAAGGAATTAGAAAAACAACAACAAAGTAACCCAACAGGAAGAAGAAGGAAGGAAATAACAAAGATAAGAGCAGAACTAAATGAAATAGAAAATAAGAAAGCACTTGAACAGATAAACAAGACCAAGAGCTGGTTTTTTGAGAAGATTAACAAAATTGACAAACTTTTAGCAACACTAACAAAGAAAAAAAGAGAGAAGATGCAAATACACAAAATAAGAAATGAGAAAGGCGATATCACCACTGACCCCACAGAAATAAAGACTATCATAAGAGGATATTTTGAAAAACTATATTCCAACAAAAATGACAATCTAGAAGAAACGGACAAATTCCTAGAAACACATAAGCAGCCCATATTGACAAAAGAAGAAATTGATGATCTTAACAAACCAATCACAAGCAGAGAGATAGAATCAGTTATTAAAAATCTCCCAACTAAGAAGAGCCCAGGGCCAGATGGCTTCACAGGTGAATTCTACAAAACATTCCGGAAAGAACGGACACCAATCCTGCTGAAACTATTCCAAAACATCGAAACAGAAAGAACATTACCCAACTCCTTCTATGATGCCAACATTACCCTAGGACCAAAGCCAAACAAAGACATCACAAGAAAGGAAAATTACAGACCAATTTCTCTAATGAAACTAGACGCAAAAATACTTAACAAAATACTTGCTAATCGTATTCAACAACACATTAAACGAATTATACACCACGACCAAGTGGGATTCATCCCAGGTATGCAAGGATGGTTCAACATAAGAAAATCAATCAACGTAATACACCATATAAACAGATTGAAGGAAAAAAATCACATGATTATATCTATTGATGCAGAAAAAGCATTTGACAAAATACAGCACCCTTTCTTGATAAAAACACTCCAAAAGATTGGAATACAAGGAAATTTTTTGAACATGATAAAGAGTATATATGAAAAACCTAAAGCCAATATTGTTTACAATGGAGAAATCCTAGACTCCTTCCCTCTAAACTCAGGAACAAGACAAGGATGCCCACTGTCTCCGCTCCTATTTAACATTGTCTTAGAAGTACTTGCTCGAGCACTGAGGCAAGAACCAGAAATAAAAGGCATTCAAATTGGAAAGGAAGAAGTCAAAATTTCATTATTTGCAGATGACATGATCCTATACATAGAAAACCCTGAGAGATCTACAACGAAGATTCTAGAACTCATAAATGAGTTTAGTAAAGTCGCAAGTTATAAGATCAATGCGCAAAAATCAGTAGCATTTCTGTACACCAATAATGAGCAAGATCAGGAGGAAATCAAGAAACAAATACCATTCACAATAGTAAATAAAAAAATCAAATACTTAGGAATAAATTTAACTAAAGAGGTAAAAAACTTATACATTGAGAACTATACAAGATTGTTCAAGGAAATCAAAGAAGACCTAAATAAATGGAAGAATATTCCCTGTTCATGGATAGGAAGACTGAATATTATTAAGATGTCTATCCTACCAAAACTGATCTACACATTCAATGCAATCCCAATAAAAATCAACGCAGCCTTCTTTAAGGAACTAGAAAAACTAACTATGAAATTTATTTGGAAAGGAAAGAGACCCCGAATAGCCAAAGACATACTGAAAAAGTAAAACGAAATTGGAGGAATCACACTACCTGACTTCAAAACATACTATAAAGCTACGGTGGTGAAAACAGCATGGTATTGGCATAAGGAGAGACACATAGACCAATGGAATCGAATTGAAAACTCTGATATAGAACCTCACATATACAACCACATAATATTCGATAAAGCCACCAAACCCTCTCAACTGGGAGAGAGTGGCCTATTCAACAAATGGTGTCTGGAGAACTGGATAACCATATGTAGAAGAATGAAAGAGGATTACCATCTCACACCTTATACAAAGATCAACTCAAGATGGATCAAAGACCTAAATATAAGAGCCAAGACCATAAAAACCTTAGAAAGCAGTGTAGGGAAACATCTACAGGACCTTGTAATAGGAAATGGATTTATGAATATCTCACCAAAAGCACGAGCAGCAAAAGAACTAATAGATAAATGGGACTTCCTCAAAATTAAAGCCTTCTGCACCTCAAAGGAGTTTGTCAAGAAAGTAAAAAGGGAGCCCACACAGTGGGAGAAAATATTTGGCAATCATATATCTGATAAGAAACTTATAACTTGCATATATAAAGAACTCCTATATCTTGAAAATAAAAAGATAAACAACCCATTTAAAAAATGGGAAAAAGACTTAAACAGACACTTCTCCGAAGAAGAAATACAAATGGCAAGAAAGCACATGAAAAAATGTTCCAAATCTCTAGCTATCAGGGAAATGCAAATCAAAACTACAATGAGATACCATCTTACACCCATAAGATTGGCAGCTATGAAAAAAACAGAAGAATACAAGTGCTGGAGAGGATGTGAAGGAAGGGGAACACTCATCCACTGCTGGTGGGAATGCAGAAGGATCCAACCATTATGGAGGACAGTATGGCGGTTTCTCAAAAAACTAGCCATAGATTTGCCATATGACCCAGCAATACCACTGCTGGGTATATACCCAGCAGAACTGAAAACAAGGACACAAACCGATATATGTACACCAATGTTCATAGCAGCATTGTTCACTATTGCCAAAAGTTGGAATCAACCCAAATGCCCATCAACAGATGAGTGGATCAATAAAATGTGGTATATACACACAATGGAATACTACTCGGCTGTAAGAACAAACACACTACAAACACATGTGATAACATGGATGAATCTTGAGAACCTTATGTTGAGTGAAGCAACCCAGACATTGAAGGACAAATACTACATGACCTCAATGATATGAAATAAACAAGCTGCCCTAGATAGCAAGAGACTGAACGATAGGCTTACAGGAAATTGGAGGGTGGAGGAAGGATATGAGCCGATGTCTTCAGGGGTGGAATTTAAGATGAGATGGTGGTAAGTATGAACACAAAGAAGAGATAAAAGGGGGGCAAGGGGTTGCCTTTGGTTGGGGCTTTGCGTGTTTGAGGGTGGCTGGGGAGGGACGGATGGGTAACGTTGCCCAAAAGTGGGGGGAGGGAGGGGTAGCATACGAACACAGGAGAGGGTCAGGTGTTGGTGGAGAGTAAAATGCTTAGAAAATCATATCAAAATATAATAAAGAGGGTTACCTGTTTAGAATGCTCGGAGGGGAGGGTCTGATGCAGGACGGGCTCCTGGGGAATGTCTAAATGCTCATTCTGCCAGAGTGGGTGACACCATGGGGTAGAAACCCAAGTAGTGAGAGTAGGGGTGGACCCACATCCTGGGGAGGACTAATGCCATCAAATAGAGAGAACTGTATCCCTCGAGAGAAAGGGTGGCTCCCAGGGCATTGGGGCAGTTGAGCAAGTTAGGCCCTGAACACTATTCCATCTATCTCTGGAAGTGGCTCCTCAGGAAACGGAGGTTGGCTGTCACTGTGGGCACCAAGGTGGAAGGGAAAATGGACGTTAAATGTGTGGAACCAAAGTAAATAGGGGGTAAGAGAGGAGTTTCTTGAGAGTACACAAGGATGGATATAAAACATGTAATATTAACACCATAACATATAGGAGATGACAGACTGATAATGTAAACCATAATGTAAAACATAGGATAAATAAAAATGTAAAGAACTGTGTAACCTAAAGTATGCACCACAATGTAAGCACAGATGTCACCTTGTTAGAAAGCTAATGTCTCAGACTCTGTACATCACTTTAAGTAAATATGATATGAATAGGGCGTAAGAGTATCACTGTGGAAGGGAAAAGGTTTTCTGGTGGATGTGTGGGAGTGCTGTATATTATATATATACATTGCTGTGGTCTAGGACTCCTGTGAAGAAAAGCTGAATAATTAGGGGGGGGGGGGGGGGAAAAAAAGAAAAAGATAGGATGTGGAATTTTTTCAAGTCAACATTCTTTATCTAAGTTCTTTAACTTTATCCAAGTTCTGTATCTATCCTTTAAACCCGTCACTATATGCCATTCCCTAGTAAGGGACCATGACATTATATTGGGCTTCAAATTTCGGGGAGTTCTGGATCACAGAGTGTTTCAACAATGGCAATGGAGGGATACTGGTATGGGATACCAATGACAGGTGATATGTGGCTAACAGGGAGCTGTACAGAACATATGTCCAGGATGCATGGTAATGTTTGGATATACTCATAGTGGCAACAATTAAAAACCACAGCAGGGGGGGTACTGGGTTCCTGGCCAGTGGTGCTCTGTCATGGTCCCTAGGGGAGCAGCGACAGTCGCCCAGGTACAGTGGCGGGGACTGGGAGGGAGGGAGGGTTCAACAGTGAGCCCCTGATGCTAATGACTATGCTTGTGAGCTGATAAACCTAAAATAAGAACAAGGCCTAGAGCAACATTGTGCCTGGGAATTTCCTCCTGTCAGCCTTCATGTTACTCAAATGTGGCCAGTCTCGAAGCCAAACTCAGCATGTAAATGCAATGCCTTCCCCCCAGCGTGGGACATGACACCCGGGGATGAGCCTCCCTGGCAACGAGGGACCACTATCAACTACCAACTGATGATGCAACTGGAAAATGACCTTATACGGAAGGTTCAATGCAGATCAGCAGAATATCCATGTCTACATAAAATACCATGACTTTAAAATGCTGTTTGACCTAAAGTAAGGGGGAAATGGAAAGGAGAAATGAGTTTATATGGCTACGAGTTTCTAAAAAAGAGTCTGGAGGCTGGCAGAAGGATTGCCCTCATGCACAACTGAGCAGAGTCAGAGAGACAGATAAAGCAGATACAACCCCCAGATATTGGTTCCTTTGAGGGCTAAAGAGACCCATGGGAGTTATGGTCATGGCCGATGGGGTTAACTACCAGGGCAGATGGCCCCTCTTTGGAAATGGTGTTTATGTGTGATGAATCTGGACTCAGATGGGATCTCCCTTCATAAGACTTTCATGCTAATGTGCTGGAGGTGCAGTTAATGTTGGGGTTTAAGATATATTTAGGGGATTTGAATCTCTGGACTGACAATGTGATAGCCAGGTCCTGAGCCTCAACAGACTCCAGCACCTACAATCTGATCTATTGGACTTACCACACTCAGCTAAGATGGAGTTGAAGAAGGACAACCACCACACCATGGAGCCTAGAGTGATTACAACTGAAAATGGGAGGATTGCATCCAGCATCCATGTGGAATCTGAGCCTCCTCTTGACATAGAGGTGCAATGGACACAACCAATCCAATGTCCACATAGAAGAGGTGGCATTGGATTGGGAAAAGTGGACATGGTGGCTGATGGGTATGGGGAAAGGCAGGAAGAGATGAGAGGTGGAGGCGTCTTTGGGACATGGAGCTGCCCTGGATGGTGCTTCAGAGGTAATCACCGGACATTGTAAATCCTCACAGGGCCCACTGGATGGAATGGAGGAGAGTATGGGCCATGATGTGAACCATTGTCTATGAGGTGCAGAGGTGCCCAAAGATGTACTTACCAAATCCAATGGATGTGTCATGATGATGGGAACGAGTGTTGTTGGGGGGGGGGGAGAGGGGGGGTGGGGGGGGTTGAATGGGACCTCACATATATATTTTTAATGTAATATTATTACAAAGTCAATTAAAAAAAAATTAAAAAAAAAAAAAAAAACAAAAAAAAATCTAAGTCTTGTGACAAATTTACTCTACAGAAGCAAGGAAAAGAATGAATAGTAATAGCAGTATAATTCTAGGAGAGAAAGCAATCTTTTCTTTCCTTTATCATAAAACAAAAGTCAATGAGTCAATGTTTTAATAACATTGAGCAAGTTATTTACTATTCAAGAATTTGCTTTTCAAGTTGTATCTTTAAATTTATCCATCCATTTACTTGGATAAAATTAAATTTATACATCAAAAACATTTTGCTCAGAATGCTAATATTAAGCCATAACTTACCAAAGCATAATTCAAACACTATGCAATAATGCTACTATTTAGAGTTATATGTATCATCTGAAAAACTTACCTTACAAACAGGAGTTTTGCCCTGTTTCTCCAGGATAAATTTTCTTATATCTAAAACGGTAATTGATAATGAAAAAAGACATATTCAAATAATTCATGCAATGCCCTTTTCTTCATCAGGCTTTGATAAAAACAGAGTTATCTGGTGTTAGAGCACCATCTTCCTTCTCAGTTACAGTCTTTACAGTCCCAAAGGCAGACACATTAACCATTGTCTTATTTGTTGAAACTGTCTTCTGTTTCTCAGCAATAGTTACACAAACAGCAACAATCTCATCGTTTTCAAAGTCATAGTCAGGAGCTGACTTTGATGAGAAATCTGTTACTTCTGCTGATGATTCTCTCTTTTGAATCCTCTGTGCCAATTTCTTATACTCCTGGAGTGTTCTTGCCCAAGTAAGTTCTTCTTTCTGTATTTCAGGGTTCATTGGGTAGATGTGTAGGGCTACTTGAAAACTTCGAATTGCTTCATTCATTTTGTCCTTTGGCTCTCTGTTGTCATATTTTTCTATTGTCTGTCTGCTTGTCCTTTAGTTTACCCTCCTTAATAATGTTCATGTCTAAATTCTTCTCCAAATCTCTCACACTTAATTTTTCCTTTCAAGCTGCAGCACACCCTTTAGTATCTCTTAAAAATCCTATCTTTTGTTAACTAAATATCAAAGAAGAACTGTGGGGGGAAAAAAAGAAACAATAGGCAAGAGAGAAAAATTAGCCATCAGAGTAAATACACCAACATCATCAAAAAATTACAAGTCCATACTAGGAAACAGGAAGAGATTGCCCAGTCAATAGAACAAATCAAATATCCTAAAGAGATCAGAATTTAATACAATTTATCAGTGATAATCACACAACTCTCCTGGATCACTTCAAAGAATTTAAAGAAAATATAACTAAAGCAATAAAGGATATTAAGAAGACACTGGGAGAGCATAAAGAACAATTTGAAAGCCTACAATGAAAAGTAACAGACCTGATGGAATGAAAGACACAATAGACAAGATTAAAAATACATTAGAGGCACATAGGAGCAGACTTGAATTGCTTGAAGACAGAATTAGTGACTTCAAAGGCAAAAGATCTGAACTGGAAAAGATAGGAAAACAGAAAGAAAAGAGATTGTAGAATGGAGCAGAGTCTCAGGGAATTGAATGACAACTTGAAATACACAAACATTTGCATTATTGGTGTCCCAGAAGGAGAAGAGAATGGAAAGGGTCAGAAAGGAAATTTGATGAAATAATGATCAAAACTTTTCAACCCTTAAGGACATAAACATCAATATCCAAAAAGGAGAACACACCCCAAACAGAATAAATCCTAATAGACCTACCCCAAGACACCTAATATTCAGAATGACAAATAAAGAGAGGCTTCTGTAAGCAACAAGAGAAAAACAAAGCATCACATTCAAGGGAAACTCGATAAGATTAAGTGTTGACCTCTCATCAGAAATCATGGAGAAGAGAAGAAAAGGGTATGATGTATTTAAAGTATGAAAAGAGAAAACCTGCCAGCCAAGAATTCTGTATCTGACAAAGTTATCCTTTAAAAATGAGGGTGAGTTCAAAGTCTTCACAGTTATACTCCTAATTCATTAATGTTAGGGGATGCATAGCATTCCAAAATTTATTCAGTCATTATTCTACTATTTCTATTGTTGCTAGTTGTTTTTTCATCAATCAGTTAATTGCAATTATTATATTATATTGCTGCCAATCTGAACAATGCTGAAATATACACCATTGATGTCTTATATTCATACTTGCACTTCCATTCTTATAGGATAGAAGGAAGGATTCCTAAAGTAGAGCCGCTGGATCAATGGATATATAAGTTTAAAAAAAAAAACTAAAAAAATTCATCAGATTGCTTCTCAGATGGGATTTAGGAACTCATGTTTTTACCAGAAATGCATAAGAATACCTTTCTAAGTGTTTATTAGATGTGTTCTATTTTAACAGTCTGCCTAGTACAAAATAACACCTCCTATTCTTTGTGGATTTGAATATTGTTTCATTCTTCTGTTGAATTTTTATTTTCTCTTCTGCAAATTGTCTATGAAAATTTTTTGCACATTTTATATTAACTAGTTTCACAGAATGCTTACATTGGGACTCTTCCCTGCTTGTAATTTTGACTGAGATCACAATGCTGAAAAGATTAGATATTACTCGCACACTCTAAATCAAATGCCAGTCCTTCTATTCAGGACTTAAAAATAGGTACCACAAAATGATCTGATAAACATTAGTTCATCATCCACATCCAGGATCTATAAGAGAAGGCTAAGAATGCATTAAAAGTTGAAAGAGGCCAATACAAATGGAGGCCAGTTCCATGGGAGAGGGAAGGAAGTGTTTCCCCTTCATTTAAAGTCAAATGAAGAAGCTTTGATAATACCATGGAGAACTTGATCTATCTTCCCAGAAATTTGGGGGAATGCAGGACCTGGAATGTAACTTACACCTAAAATCCTAAAGCAGAGAGATTGGGTGGTATGGCATGCCTCTACAGGGCAGAGTAAAGAATTAACAAGGGGAATAGCTACTCTCCTGGAGCTTGGCAAGGCATGGTACATGTGCATTTCTTATAAGCTAGATGAGATCCCTGTATTAGAAAATCAGTCTTGAGTCATTTTTAAAGGGATCCCATTAAAAAGAACGTCCTCAAAATGTCAATTTAAAGAAAGCTGAAGAATAATCTAGGGACAGAATAACATAGTGAACTCAGAGGTGGATGAGAATGGTGGTTAAGGGTACAACTGCAAGAGAGTCCTGTGAGCTAGAGCAGATGTACATCACTATTGCAGAGCGATAGAAATATGGAGAAGCAGGGGAAAACTACAACTGGTGTAACCTATAGACTGTGGCTAGCAGCAATACTATAATAATCTTGCATCAATGGAGAGCTGTACTGTGTTGATAATGGAGATGTATGGAAAAACTGTGCCAAATGTGTGCTATGGATCATGATTGGTGGTTAATAGTCTGATGATATTATCTCATAGTCTGTAACAAATATTCTACAATGGTATGGTGTTGTATGGGAAATTTATACATCTGTATGAAGTTGTAAATTGTTACAGAAGTTTACAACATCTGTAACAAAACTATATTTTTTAAAAAATAGTGTGAGTTGGGGGAAAAATACACCAAATGTAAGATAAGAACTATAGTTGGTAGTAATATTTTGAAGATGCTTTTGCGCAATTTGTAGCAAATGTATCACAACAATGAGAATCGTTTGTGGAGGGGTGATGTATGAGACCCTTGGGTGATGTTATACATGTTTATTTTGTAAGTTCACAATCTTTACTATACACTTATTGTTTATGTATGCTCATGTATGAATGATATACTTCAATAAAAATATTAAAAAGAGAAAAAAAGAACTTCCTGGAAGGGGATCCAGAGTGGGGGAGGAGAGAAGAACGGTGTTGAAGGGGCTTGAACTGAGAAAGGTCCATGAGGAGCCACTGTCTGAGATGGGGAAGCTGCCTTCGTGGGATATCCCCACCTTCTACCCTGTACTCTAATCCTGGAGGACTTTAAAGGTGCCTAGTATGTGCAGGAAGGGAAGTAGAAGAGGATGGTCAGGAAAGAGAGAGGAAGATGGCTACACCCATTCATCATTTCTTTGGAAATATTTTTTTTTAATCTTTTCAGATTTCTTAGTATAGGTACTGATTTACTTTACTTTTCACTTCTCTTCTCTGATAACTAAGGTCATAAATAATATGAGTATCGCTTTCACTATTTCCCATCGATTTTCAGTATTCTTTTGAACAGTGAATTTGTCACTTTCCTTTGATCTAAGTGTTATCTATAAGGGTGTTTCTTAACTAGTGTTTACGATTTTTGAGTTATAGTTAGAAATGTATTTCTAATTTTATTGAACTTTTTTTTTCTTTTTTTTTTTTTTACTGAACTCTTAAGTGAAACTATTGTTGGAGTATTGGGGAGTTTATAAATAATGCCCTCCCCGCTCCTATCATTCCCTATACAGAGTGAGCCAATTCGGAGTTGTAACCAGAGGTCAAATATAATGAGATGAAAGTGTCAGATTTAACACTGATAAAGAGTCAGTCCAAGGCAATAGACTGGCAGCCAAGTGGGCTTGTTAACTTTCAGCAAAGGGGCAAGATCATGCCTCAAAGCTTAACCACTTGAGGATGCTGAGAATTTGTGACTCTTTCAGGCAGGTTGGCTCCAAAGCAGAATTTTGCAGAGGATCTTCAGGCAAACACTTCTACCTTCCAAACCAATGTATCAGGTATTTTATTCTTCTTTCCTTAGAAAGAATTGTGCAGGGAATGGGGGAAAAGCCAAGAGACTTGTTCTGCCAGATGTCATTCCTCAGAGATGACTGAAGTGAAAGAAGGAAACATTGTACCTGATATCTATGGCAGTATATCTCTAAATTTTTACATTTGTTACCAATAATGCATAATCATTTTTTATTTCCATGGATATCATAGGAAAAAAGTACTATGCTTTGTAGGATCTGAGGTTCTGTATGCATACTATAAATCAAAATTTTAAAAAAATTATATTCAATTCTTCTTTTTCCATATTCATATTGTCTGTTAGAACTATCCAGTTTTGAAAGAAGCATACTAAATTTTTCCACTGCAGTTTTACTTTTATCAAGATATCCTTGATTTTTAAATATTTTTACTTCATATATTTATCTAGCCTATCATTTTATATGTGCATTTTATTGCTGTTAAATTCTCTCAAATATTGTATTTTTAGGCCATATAAAATACTCTCCACATCCTGCTTTAAACTTAACCTTAACCCATTTCCCATGGCTCCAGTTTCTAGGACTTGCCAAGAGGGTTTAGCACTTTTGTTAGGTTTAGCACCATTATTAGAATTACTTTTGTGTTATATTTGTTATTTCAAGAATATTGAACATGTTCAGTCAATCCATTAAGATTTAATTATGTAACACACACATTCTTGCCAAGTTCATTTTTGTTCTTGTTTCATTTCCTCTTTACTAATGTTCCTTATATTTAGGACTCTATTTGAATTCATACATGTTTGCATGCAGTCATTTTTTAATATCCCCTCAGATGGGGCACATGAACCATATATTCCCTGAATCAATTTATCTCCAACTTATCTTTCTTTTACTTCTATAGGTGAATGATATTTTAGCAATGACTGTAAACATTCCATTCCTCCCTCAGCTATTGAAATTTTTAGTACAAAAATTATGAATTTTATTTCTCAAGGTTTTTTAAGCCATACATTAATTTTTTAACATTTCTTCTGATTTTTCAAGTTTTTGCCTGTTCCTCCCAAAATCCTATTCACTGGATACTGCTTTGGTTTGACTTTTCCCTCCCTTTACTGCTGACCCCATTAGATATGCTGAAGCTCAAGTTTGAGAGTTTGCCCACTCCAAATGAGCACATTGATGTCCTATAAACTATTCTTTAAGTGTATAGTCCAGGAATGTTATAGATGTCAAGCTGCTGTCTCCTAAAAATATACAAGAAGAATGTCTTCCTGTTTTCACCTTCCTTTGATTATTGGATATTCTGAATACCAACTTCAGAATACCAACTCATCTCCTCCTAAACCAAGACCTTAAAAAACAAGAAGGAGGCATCAGTGTGGAAGACTGATGTAGAACTTGCTCCCAGGGGTCATGAATCTCAGCAGTGGTCTGCTGTTGATGCTGTTGCCTGGACATGAAAGACTGAGAGAAAACTGCTCTATCAGCTGTCTACTGGAATTCTCTTGGCCAACAGTTTACTTGACCTTAGCTGTTGCACAGCCCCAGCAGATGATTAGTTTAGGAAAGGCAGAAAACTAGGAATGGGAGTATAAGGGATACAAGTGAAATTTATGTGGACCTCTTTCCATTATCCTCTACCATGATGCCATTTTAAATAACATGCAATATTTACTTTTCTATTTATAAAAGTAAGACATTTTCATTACAGAAATTGAAATATTTGAAAAATCACTGAAAAATAGGAACTATCGATATTTGGGAATATTTCCTTTCAGTCATTGTTCTCAGCTTATCTTTCAGTTCTTTTTAATGAAATTATGTTTGTGTATGTAATATGCATATATTAAAAGAATGCATTTATATTTACTTTGTAACTAGAAAAATTTCCTCCTACTCTTACTCTTTTGATAAATATAGAGGTAAGTATCTGTAAATATTTTCCCAGTTCTTTTATAATTTTAAGTTAATTATTTAAATATTTAGTCTGCTTAGGATGAATACTGGTGCAGGATGTAAAATATGTAACCATTATACATTTTCTCCCAAGGTTTATCAGTTGGACAAATTTTATTCATTAGTATGTAATTTGTTCTCCACACTTTGAAGATGTATATTTAGAACAGAATAAAGGGGAAAATTATTCTCTTAATAGATACATAAAAGACATTTGATAAAAATGTACCATTCGGGTTAAAAAACAATTCTTCCTAATCTAGGCATAGAAAAAAATCTGATAAACAGTATCTACAAAAAACATACCTCAAATATTCTTAATGGAGAAATACTGAAAGCACTTTCTTTAACATCAAAATGATAAAGAAACTGTTGTCACTTCTGCTAACTCATTGGAGTGAGAGTCCTAGCCTGTGCAATAAGGTTTTTTTTTTTCATTAAAAGAAGAAAAATTGGAAAGAAGTAAATAAACCTGTCATCATATGACAATAACATGATGGTATTACTAAAATAAATCTGCAGAAAAATTACAAAATAATAATATAATTTAGCAAATTATGTAGATGTAAGATTAATAAGTAAAAATCAATTGCACTTCAATATACTCACAAAGGTGATTTAAAATTTACTATTTACAATCACAATAAAATAATAATATACAATGCAAAACAATTAAATACCATGAAATAAATAATTTTTCAAAAGTACTTCTGAATTTGTATGCAGAAAATTATAAAAATTCATTAAATGATCATAAAGACAAGTAACTATAAGGATACCCCATGTAAGCAAATGCAATTGACTCTAAATGTTAATTCTCCCAAGACTGACTATTAAGTCAATGAATATTAATATTCAAAAATTCACAACAGGGTATTTTGTTGATAAAGAGCATCTAAAATTTCTATGGAATAGAAGAGGGCCAAGGGTAGTCAATACACTGCAAAAGAAGAATAAGAAGGAAAAAATTCTTCCCAAATACAAAGACTTAATATTAAAAACCCTACTATTAAGTTATGGTAATTAAAGCCATGTGGCATTGGTGTAAGGATAAACAAAGAAACAAATGGAACAGAATTGAGAGCTCAGAAACAACTCATGTGTACCTGGAACTTTAACATAAGCAGAGGTTGCATGGGAGCTCACAGGAGATAGGTAGGCCTATTTAGTGATGGAGCTGGAAATATTTGTTCCACATAGGGACAAAAAAATGAAATCAGATTTCAACTTCACAACACACATTGGAATGGACTGTAGATGGATTAAGAGCCTACACTTTGTGATAAACTCTTACATTACACATGTTCACATGGAGATGTGTATATTTATAACTCATTGGCAGCCCTGTCCTTAATAGCAAAGAAATTGGTAATAATCCAGTGCCCTTCATCAAAAGAATATGTAAATAACCTGTGTTCTTTTTCACACAAAAGAAATTATACAGCAGTGAAGTATATGAGCAATAAATGCAGCATTAATAATATGTTAAGTAAAAAGGAAGCCCAGATGATTATAAATGGCATCTTTTTTTATAAAGATCAAAATCAAGCTGAAACTAGATAAAACAGGTTTTAGAAACTTGTATACTGTGAACAATTAAAATAAACATAAGAAAGAATTGTAGGAGCATATCAGAAAAGTTTCAGCTCTCACAAAACAATGGAGAAAGAGCCAAAGTCTGCCTAAGGGACCTACTTTAGGGGTCATCAGACCAGGACAGTGCCTTACGACTCCCAGAAAGGTGAGGGACAGAGCGACTGAAGAAGCTATAACAACAAAGTGTGAGTTCCTAAACCTCCCAGCTGCCAAGAAGGGGCCCCCTCGCCCACCTGGAGATATTCAATGAGGGTAAAACCTCTGCATATTTCAGCTGAATGAAAAGGGAGCAAAGGTCTTTCTCCCTGCCAGCTGTTACAAGGGAAAAGGGAAGGGAAGTAGGAGGGAGCAGGGATGCTTTTCTTCAGTGAATTCAGCCAGCAGAGCCTGCTTTGAATCTCCACTTGGTCAGATGCAAACAAAGGAAATTAAGAGAGCTATACCCCTGCAGAAAGTGCACCAATGAGTGCCATCTGTTGGCCCGTCTGGAAATTACATGGACAGAAACTGCTTTTAGAGCTCTTTTTAACCCTTCCCTGGGAGTAAGTCTGTGACCAACTAGTGAGTCCCTAGCATAGTTTTGGTAACTTAGTCTGGGCAATTTTAAAGACTTAGGATAAGTCAAACCAAATATCAAAGAGCTGTGAAAAAATAACAATAGGCAAGAAAGAAATTGGCAATCAGAGTTAATTTACCAACATATGTGATACCTAGACTTCAGCAAAAAATTACGAGCTATACAAGGAAACAGGAAGAGATGGACCAGCCAAAGAAACAAGGTAAATATCCTGAAGAGACTCAGGATTTGAGACAATTAATCAATGATAATCACACAACTCTCCTAAATCATTTTAAAGAATTGAAAGAAAATATGACTAAAAGATAAAGATATTAAGTCACTGGGTGAGCATAAAGGACAATTCAAAAGTCTGCAAAGAAAAGTAACTGATCTTATGGGAATGAAAGACCAAATGAATGAAATTAAAAACATATTAGGGGCACATAAGAACAAATTTCAACTGCTTGAAGACAGAATTAGTGATTTAAAAACAGAACATCTGAACTGGAAAAGACAGGAAAACAGAGAAGAGAATGGTAAAAATAGAATGGAGCCTCAGGGAATTGAATGGCAATGTGTAATGCACAAACATACATATTATCAGTGTCCCAGAAGGAGAAGAAAATGGAAAAGGGCCAGAAAGAATATTGGGGAAATAATGACTGAAAACTTCCCTACCCTTATGAAAGATAAAAATATTAATATCCAAGGACAATACATCCGAACAGAATAAAGATGAACAAACCTACCCCAAGACAACTACTGTTCATAATGACAAACATCAGAGATAAAAAGAAGATTTTGAAAGCAGCAAGAGAAAAAGCAGAGTATCACATACAAGGGAGACTCAATAAGATTAAGTGCCAACCTCTTATCAGAAACCATGGAGGGGAGAAGAAAGTGGCATGATGTGTTTAAAGTAATGAAAGAGAAAACTGCCAACCAAGAATTCTGTATCTGACAAAGCTGCCCTTCAAAAATGAAGGGAAGTTCAAAGCATTCACAGACAAACAAAAACTGATAGAATATGATACCAAAAAAACAGAAATACAAGAGATACTAAAGGAAGTGCTGCAGCCTACAAGGAAAAAACAAGGGCAGGAGACTTGGAGAAGAGTGGAGAAAGGAAGAATATTAGAAAGGGCAAAAAGTTAAACTATAGTATGATATGACAACAGAAAGTCAAAGGTCCAAATGGATGAAGTAAATAATGCCTTTACAGTCATAACATTAAATGTGAATGGCTTGAACTCCCCAATCAAAAGACACGGATTGATAGAATGAATTTTAAAAAATGAGCCATTTATGTTGTCTACAAGAAACTAACCTCAGATGTAAGGCCACAACCAGGTTAAAAGTGAAGGGTTGGAAAAAGATATTCTATGCAAATAGTAACAATAACAACAAAAAAAGCTGGAGTAGTGATACTAATATCAGACAAAATAGATTTTAAACTCAAATTGTTATAAGTGATGAAGAAAGTCATTATATATTAATAAAAGGGTAATTCACCAAAAAGAAATAACTATACTAAATATTTATGCACCTAAACTGAGTGCCTCAAGATACATGAGGCACACACTGGCAAAGCAGAAGGGAGAAATACATGTCTCTACAATAATGGTTGGAGACTTCAATGCACTACTCTCAGTATTGGATAGAAAATCTGGACAGAGTATATATAGAGAACTTGAATAATATGATAAACGAAGTAGACCTAACAGACATCTATAGAACACTGCACCCCAAAACAGCAGGATATACATTCTTCTCAGGTGCTCATGGATCCTTCTCCAAAATAGATCATATGTTGGGTCACAAGACAAGTCTCAATAAATTTTAAATGATTAAAATTATACAAAACACTTTCTCTGATCATAACGGAATAAAGCTAGAAATCAATAGTACACAGAAAAAGGGAAAATTCATAAATATATGATTAAACAAAACACTCAAACAATTAGTGGGTCCAAGAAGAAATTGCAAGTGAATTCAGCAAATATCTTAAAATGAATGAAAGTGAGAACACAACATATCAAAACCTATGGGATACTGCAAAGGTAGTGCTAAGAGGGAAAGTTATAGCCCTCATTGCTTACATGAAAAAGAAGAAAGAGCTAAAATTGATGATCTAAATTGATGATCTAACTGCACACCCATAAGAACTAGAAAAAGAGCAGCAAACTAATGTCAAACAAAGCTGAAGGAAAGAAATAGTAAAGATCAGAGCAGAAATAAATGAGATCGAGAACAAAAAGACAATTGAGCCAACAAAACCAAAATTTGATTCTTTGAGAAGAGCAACAAAAAATAAAAAACCCTTAGCTAGACTGACAAAGACAAGAAGATAGATGACACAAAAAAATAAAATCAGAAATGAGAGAGGGGACATTACCACCAACACCAGAGAAATAAAAGAGATCCTAAGAGGATACTATGAACAACTGTATGCCAAAAAACTAGAAAATGTAGATGAGATGAGCAAATTCCTGGAAAAACATGAACCAGCTGCACTGACTTTAGAAGAAATAGAAGACCTCAACAAACTAATTACAAGTGAAGAAACTGAAACAGTCATCAAAATCCCCCCAAAGATAAAAAGCCTAGAAGCAGATGGCTTCACAGGTGAATTTTACCAATCATTCAAAGATGAAATAATACTGATCATGCTCAAGCTTTCCAAAAAATTGAACAGGAAAGAATGTTACCAAATCCACTCTATGAAGGCAACATCACCCTAATACCAAAACCAGGTAAAGATACTTCAAAGAAAGAAAATTACAGACCAATATCTCTAATGAATATAGATGCAAAAATCCTCAACCAAATACTTGCAAACAGAATCCAAAAGAACATTAAAAGAGTTACACACAATTGAGTGGATTTTATACCAGGTATGTAAGGGTGGTTCTACAAAAGAAAATCAATTAGCATAATAACCACATTGTTAAGTTGAAGAAGAAAAATCACATGATCCTCTCAATTGATGCAGAAAAGGCATTTGACAAAATACAACAGCTTTTCTTAAGAAAAACATCCAAAAGATAGGAATAGAAGAAAGCTTTCTCAATATGGTGAAATGCATATAGGAAAAATCTACAACTAGCATTGTATTCAATGGTGAAAGAGAAAGCTTTCCCACTGAGATGAGCAACAAGAAAAGGATGCCCCCTGTCACTATTATTATTCAATATTTTGCTAGAAGGTCTAGCTAGAGCAGTTAGGCTAGACAAAGAAATAAAAGGCACCTAAATAGAAAAAGAAGTAAAACTTTCAATAGTCACTGATGACATGATCCTATATCTGGAACGTCCTGAAAAATCTACAACAAAGCTCTGAGAATTAATAGATGAGTTCAGCAAAGTGACAAGATACAAGGTTAATACACAAAAAAATCAATGACATTTTTATTCTCTACTGATGTGCAATCTGAGGAGGAAATCAGAAAAAAATTTCCATTTATAATAGTGACTAAAATAGTCAAATATTTAGGAATAAAGTTAAGCAAGGACATAAAAGACTTGTATACAGAAAACTACAAAATATTGCTAAAAGAAACTGAAGAAGACTTAAGTAAATGGAAGGACATTCCATGTTCATGAACTGGAAGACTAAATATCCCTAAATATCAGTTCTACTCAAACTGATTTACAGATTCAATGCAATCCTAATAAAAATTCCAACAGTTTTTTTTTTGCAGAAAAGAAAAAGTCAATAATCAAATTTATTTGGAAGGATAAGGGACCCCAAATAGCAAAAAAAAAAAAAAGTTTTAATAAGAAAGAAATTGAAGGATTCTCACTTCCTGACTTTAAAGCAAATTACTTAGCTACGGTGGCTAAAAAAAAGTGTATGGTACTGGCATAAGAACAGACAGATTGGCCAATGGAACCAAATCAAGAACTCAGAAATTGACCCTCACATCAAGCAATTTTTGGCAAGAATTTTAAGCCCAACCAGCTGGGCCAGAACAATCTATTCAATAAATTGTGCTGGGAGAACTGGATAGCCATATACAAAACAAAGAAAGAAAACCCTTATCTCATACTTTATGCAAAAATTAACTAAAAATGGATCAAGGACTTAAATATAAAAACAAAAACCATAAAACTCCTAGAAGAAAATGTAGGAAAACATCTTCAAGATCTTGTGGTACATGGTAATTTTTACACCCAACTTTACACCCAAAGCATGAGCAACAAAAGATAAAATAGATAAATGGGACCTCCTCAAATTTCAACACTTTTGCATCTCAAAGGACTTTGCCAAAAGGGTGAAAAGGCAGCTGACTCAATGAGAGAAAGTATTTGGCAGTTATCTCTGTGATAAGGGTTTAACCTCCAGGATTTATAAGGAGGTCATACGACTTAACAATAAAGACATATTATCTGATTAAAAACTGGGCAAAAGACTTGAAAAGACAACTTCCCAAAGAAGAAATACAAATAGCAAAGAAACACAGGAAAAAACATCAATAGCAATTAGGGAATTGCAAATTAAAACTACAATGAGATACCTATTAGACTGGCTGCTATTAAAAAGTCAGAAAACTATAAATGTTGGAGCGGATGTGGAGAGAAAGGAACACTTATTCACTGTTAGTGGGAATGTAGAATGGCACAGTTACTGTGGAGGACTGTTAGGCAGTTTTTAAGGAAGTTGAGTTGCCATGTTATCCAACAATATGATTGCTAGGTATATACCCAGAAGAACTGAGAGCAGTGTCACAAACAAATATCTGCACCTGCACACTGATGTTCATAGCAGTGTTATTCACGATAGCCAAAAGTTGGAAACAACCCAGGTGTCCATTAACAGATAAATAGACAAATTGTGGACTATACACATGATGGAATATTACTCAGCAGTAAGAGGAAATGAAGTCGTGAAACATATGACAATATGAATGAACCTGGAGGACATTATGCTGAATGAAGCAAGCCAGACAGAAAACAACAAATATGCTATGATTGCCCTATTGTGAACTAAATATATTCTGTGAAATATGAATATGTGTAGAACTGCATATATAATACCATTTTCTTTGAAGCTGAACAAATGTAAGTTAATAGTACAAAACGTTGCTATTAGACATAAAAAACATTTTCCTAAGTGAAGGAGACCAGACACAGAGTACTACATATTTTATAATTCCATTTATATATGTAGCAGTTTGATATGTTTCATGAATTCTAAAAATAGATATTGGATTATGTTTGTAAACTGGTCTGTATCTGGGTGTGATTAAATTATGATTAGGGCTTTGATTGGACCCTGTCAGTAGGATGTTGAGTCCCTGGGCGGGGACTTGCAGATAGCACTACAAGGCAGAGCACAAGAGTTTCTTGGAGTTTTGATGTTGGAGTTTTGGGCTGGAGCCTGAGAAGTAAGCACACAGAAAAGCAGAGGAGCAGAGCAGCTAAGCCTGGAGAGAGACAGAGCCAGTTGCCTGATAGTTTATAGCTGGCCTTGTGGAGAGAGGCAAAGCCTAGAGAGCCTCATAGTCTACAGCTGGCCTTGTGGAGAAAACAGAGAAAAACCTTATGGTGAACCCTGAGAGAAATGAACCCTGGGAAGAAAGCAACCCAGGAAGACTGAACCTGGCAGATGTCAGCAGCCATCTTGCTCCAACATGTAGCAAAAGACTTTGGTGAGGAAGTAACTTATGCTTTATGGCCTGGTAACTGTAAACTTCTATCCCAAATAAATACCCTTTATAAAAACCAACAGATTTCTGGTATTTTCATCTGCACCCCTTTGGCTGACTAATACAATATAAAATGTAAATATAAATCAATTTATAAAGATGAACATAGATTACTGGTTATGTAGTTCTGAGGAAGTAATGCTAAAGGGTGTGAAGTCTTTCTTTTTGGAGTTATGAATTTGTTCTGATATTTTTGAGTGATAAATGTACAATATTGTGATTATACTAAAAGCCATTTATTATACACTTTCGATAGAATAGCCAGAAACAGCAGCTATATATAATGGGAGAAACATAGAGCAATTAAGAGGTAAGGAATTTTCTTGTTTGTTTGTTTGTCTGGGTTATTATTAATATTGAAATAATGAAAATGCTCTAATAAAGACTGAAGTGATGAACACATAATATGATTATAGCAAATACCATTGATTGTACACTTTGGATGAATAGTATGCTTTATTAATATGTATCAATAAAATTGATTTGTTAAAAAATAAGTAAACATGGCAAAATGTATCATTTTGGTTACCTCTGGACAGTGAAAGGGAGGAAGGAGGGATAATTTAAGTAAATGTAAGATTTTACACGGTTTTTGTTCTTGGTTTGGGTCATGGTTTCTTGGGTATTTATTATATTATGAATGAATACATATATTATAAAGTAAGTAGTTAGAATAAAAGAGGGCCATGCATGAAATTAATGAAGATAACATCCTATGAAACAGGGAGTATTAATAATTAAATTCTGTGTCTCTGAGGTCCAGAAAGAAAAAATCTGTATGCTTATCATAAACTAAATTTGATTTTCACTATGATGCCCATCTATTATTTGCCTTCTACACTAGCTATTTATACTAATACCAGAACTATTCTGTATAATTGTCCTATTATATAGAAATTCTATATCATTTCTAACAATTTATAACACATTTAATATGTAGTAGAACAATTCCTCCTTTATTATTCTTGTTCAATACGTGGCAGCCCTGACTTTGCACAGTCCTGTGCTAACTGTATAACATGTACATGAAAACCATGTTCTCTATTTGCACAGTTCCTCAGTTATGGCAACACCGTGCAAAGCCAGGACACTGTTCTGATAAGCACAAGTTTCCATTAACACCATGCTATGCAATGTAAGGGCTGCCTGTATTCCTAAATCTTTCTTCTATACATACTGCTAGATATATTGATAAATGTGCTCAAGTTTAAAATTAATTTTGAGTTTTTATAAAAATCTGAGATTACTTTGGAGATAAAATAGTGATATTTTTAATATTGCATTGTCACACACTTAGAGCTATGATTTTGAAGTCTCATTTATTACAATGTAGATGTTAATATACCTCAAAATGTTCTGGAAATAATGTAAATAATATAAACAAACAAATAAAGCAATAAGGAGAAATAAGAGCTACAGCTACTAGAAAGTAGAAAACATGATTATTATTTGTAGGTGAAATTATTTTTCTTGGGAAAATAAAAGTAAACAAATAGACTGAAGCTCTTCTAACAAATAAAAGTGTTCAATAAAGTTGTCATCTGTGAAATAGAAATACAAATAGAATATTTGAGACTATGTCAGGTGTAAAACTCTATTAGATGGAATGGGGAAATAAAATCTCAGTCCATGGAGACCCTTTCTGTACTCTTGGGCAGTGTAGCCATCATAATTTGATGAGCAGCCTTGTAATATTCTAGGGCATAGAAACAGATTTCCCAATTAGAGATCTTGATTTGTGAGATGATGGAGTCTAAGAAAAAATATCTGTGATAGGCTGAAGATTTTGTGAATCTCAGAAAAGATCATGTTCTTGGAACTAAACCATTCCTGTGCATATGGGATCCTTCTATTGCATTAGAGTCAATTGAGGGAACTTTTGATTAGATCACATTTTATCAGTTCATTTTAGGGCATTTCATTACATCAGTGAGGCATGACCCAGGTTAAGCCTCCGCCCTCTTGATAGAATCTTAAAGAAACAGAACTGAAAGCAGAAGCACACAGGGAAAGGCTGCTGCCATTTTACTTTGTCATGAGCAAGGGGACTCCAGGATCACCTATAGCTGCAGAAGGAAACCCCAAAAGACTGAGAAAGAGACTGGAGGATGGAATAGCAGAGAAGCTGAAGTAACAAGACTCCCAAGAAGTTAGGGTCACAGAGTAGCTCAAAGCTGAAAGACAAGTTAAGCCAGGAGGAGAAGTCAGTGAGAGGCCAGCAGACCTGCCATTGTGCCTTGCCATGTGGCAGGACTCCAGGATCTGCCACCAACCAGCCTTTGGTAAAACAGCATCTCTAATGATGCCATGATTTGTACGTTTTCACAGCCTCAGAACTGTAAGTTTTTACCTTAATAAATGCCTATTGTAAAAGCCAACTCACTGTAGTATTTTGCTCCCAGCAGCTTTAGCAAACTATGACAGTTTGGTATTATTTATAAATTCCAAAAAGAAATGTAGATTACATTCTTATAAACTACTACTCTGTTCCTCTTGGTGTGATACCCTTTGATTGTATTAAATTCAGAGGTTTCACTTTACTTTATTAAATTAAGATGAAGGGTTTTGATTTGACCACTTGATTAGGGTGACTCAGAGTTTAGTCCCCACCCCTTGTGGGCTATAAAGGCAGAAGTTCAGTCAGGGACACAGATACGCAGAAGAACACAGAGGAAGAGAAATAGCTCCATACACACAGCAGAGGCCCCAGGAAGAAAGATGAGTCCGATAGTCTACAGCTGACCTTGTGAAGAGAAAACAGCAACCCAACCTGGAAAGAAAGTGAGGCCCTGGAAGAGAGACAAGCCTTATGTTGACCTACAGCTAAGATCAGAAGAAGCTGGGACCATGGAGCCTTAAGAGGAAGAAGGAAGGCTAAGCCCTCACAGACATCACCCACCATCTTGCTTCAACATGTGGCAAATGATTTGGGGTGAGAAAGTACCTCCGATGGTACCTTGAACTCTTTAGAGTCTTGTGACTGTAAGCCTCTATCCCAAATAAATATCCTATATAAAAGCCAACAGATTTCTGGTACTTTGCATCAGCACCCCTTTGGCTGACTAATAAACAGATTTCTAAAAATCCAAGTTAAGAAAAAAAAAAGGTCTGTTTATATACTTATTATATAGAGTGTGTAATGTCTTATGAAGAACTGGACCCTGGAGAGAGTAATGTTTAAAGGAAGTGGATAAGATTGGGCCTTATCATCCTGTAATTTTACCTCTTGGGATGCCTGTTTTCTCTAGGAAAGAGAATGGAGCAGAACAAAGGAAGACTCTACCAGGCGCCCAACATATCTGCTATGAGAAAAGCTTAGTCATGTGAAGAACAGTTTTTTCTTATTGTCAGAGGGAGACAACATCCACAATGTACATTATCTGGGGCAACATTGGCAATGCTATGAGGAATAACCTTTGAGCAGAATGTCAGATCAAGCATGAGCAGAGGAATGGACACTGGAGCAGAAGGACTCCAGGACTATAAGAAATATTCTGTCCATGTAAGAATTATGCCTCTCTAAGGACTCCTAAATGGGATAACTGAGAAAATTTTCTGAGAAATATTTGCCTTCCTGTGAAACAAGAATTTATTTATTTAGAGAGTTGAGGTTTGGGGTATTGCTGCAACTGTAGTAGTGGCTAGGGGACATGTGGGAAACATAAAAAATTCCACAGCTTCCCTAGATGTGTTATGATAATATTTTGATATATTAATCAAAGTGTACGCCCCCCACCCCCCACTGCCTTTAACTCCATGACACTTCAATCAATGAGGTAGTCTATTGTTTTGCCTCAAGGAATTAATAGCAGAGCAGAAGGAAAGGCACACAGGGCATTTTCCTGGCTCTGGAATTTTAAATTTCCACACTCCCAGGAAAAACAGAAAAGGCTCAGGTATACAGACTACATAGGAGATAGGGAAATGTGGATTATTTAAGAAATACATTCCTACCACCTCCTATTCTTCAATTTCCACATCAATAAAGAGAGCTCAGAGAAAGGGGAAGAAGTTGATTGGAAAGGGTAACAAAAGGTAAGTCATGTGAAAAAGACCTTTATCCTGTAGAACAATAGAGCAGTAGGAATCCTTGCGTCCTTTCTTTATTCAATGCCAATGAAGCAGCAATAAGCTAGATAATAAATTGTTTTATTGGGTGATGAGGCAGATGAAGCCTATCAAGCCATAAAGAGTTGTATTATGACCCTGAAATGCAAGAGCAAAGAAGCACAAAAAGTAGGAGAGCTAAAAAGGACTCTGGAGGCTGTCAGAAGGATTGCCCTTATGCACAAGTGAGCAGAGTCTAAGAGACAGATAAAGTAGATACAATCCCCAAGTATTGGTTCCTTGGAGGGCTAAAGGGACCCACGGGTTCTATGGTCATGGCAGATGGGGTTCACTGCCATGTCAGATGGCCGTTCTTTGGAGCTGGTGTTTCTGCGTGATGAAACTGGACTCAGATGGGATCTCTTTTCATAAGACCTTCATGCTACTTTACTGGAATTGTAGATGGTGTTGGGGTTTAAGATATATTTAGGGGATTTGAATCTCTGGACTGACAATATGATAGCCAGGCCCTGAGCCTCAACAGACTCCAACTCCTACAATCTGATTTATTGGACTCACCTCACTCAGCTAAGATGGAGTTGAAGAAGGACAACCACCACACCGTGGAGCCTAGAGTGCCTATAACTGAAAGCAGGAGGATTGCATCCACTATCCATGTGGAATCTGAGCCTCCTCTTGACATAGAGGTGCAAAGGACACAACCAATCCAAGGTCCACAGAGAAAAGGTGGCATTGGAGTGGGAAAAGTGGACATGGTGGCTGATGGGTATGGGGAATGGCAGGAAGAGGTGAGATGTGGAGGCACCTTTGGGACTTGGAGTTGCCCTGGATGGTGCTTCAGGGGCAATCACCAGACATTGTAAATCCTCCCAGGGCCCATTGGATGGAATGGGGGAGAATATGGGCCATGATGTGGACCAGTGACCATGAGGTGCAGAGATGCCCAGAGATGTACTTACCAAATGCAATGGATGTGTCACGATGATGGGAGTGAATGTTGCTGGGGAGGGGAGTGGTGAGGTGGGGGTGGTGGGGTTGAATGGGACCTCATATTTTTTTTAATGTAATATTTTTACAAAATCAATTAAAAAAAAAAGTAGGAGAGGGACAGACAACAAAACACAGAGGTGGTCTGTGTGGACTGAGCACCATCTTGTTCCAATTCCCACATGGTATTTTTAGGAAAAATTTTATCAATTCATATCAAAAACATAAAAGATATGTATCCTGTGACCCAGTCAACACCTCTAGAACTTGTACTAAGAAACTGCTAAGAAAGAGTACTGGTCCCAAGAATACCATGGAATAAATAACCTTAAAATTTATCCCACTATAAACACTAAAAAATATTTTATAACTTAATTTTGTTTTGAAAGTATGACTTTTTTAGAGAAAAAAATGACAAATATCACATGCCATAAATGAAAAGGGAATTGAAGTTAAAAGTTTCAGCTGATAGTAAGGCTACTCTAGGCAGGAACAGTAAGAAGTCCTTCTCTGTGTGACTTAACACCTTGGATTTTACCAAAAAGATAGGGATATAAAACAGACTTGGCATAAATCCAGATTCCTCAGAGTAGAGCACCCTCAGTGAAAGAGAAAAAAATTTTTAAAAAGTCTCCTCACTTGTACATGGAAATAAAAAGGGAAAGTGTATCTGTATTGTTGTGGGCTCTAGAGGGGAAAAATATATCCTCAGAGGATTCACTGGCCTGTACCTCACATTGGTTTGGGGTTCAAATAGCCTATGAGATCCAGGAACAATCAAGTAAAGAAATTAATAGAAAATTTGGTAAAGTTTCTGAGGGTCCTGGCAGAGCACAATGTAATCCACAAAACTTCCTCAGAGGGGTAAAAAAAATCAATCCTTACTAATATGTGAGCTAACAATAAAAAATTAAAAACATACAAGGAAATAAGCTATCATGGATAAGACACAACACTCGAAACATCTGATTTATAACCCCATAGCTTGATATAATATCCAGGCAATCTGAATAAGAATATAAAATGTTTATTTAAAATTAATCAAAATTTAAAAGAAAAATTGAAACCCTAAAGAAAGAACAACATGTAAAGAAAAATGCATTCCTGAAAATAACAAAATAAACTGTGTAGAAATGAAGCATCATTGAAATGTATGTATGTGTGTTTATGTGTGGATAGGTAAGTTAAAAAGCAGGTTAGATTCAATTAAAGAGAGACTAATTGAATTAGAAGAGAGAGCTGAGGATACCATACAGGATCTAACAGAAGAAGTCAGGATATAAAATAAGAAATAAATTTAATAGAATGAAAAGTGCCTAAAATATTTAAATAATAGATCCAAGGAAAATGGAAGAAAATAAATTATTAAAATGATAATTACTGACAATAGCCTGGAATTTTTACTTTGATATATTGTAATGAAATAGAAATGCAGAGAAGATGGAGAGAAAAAGAGAGACAGAGAAAGAGAAAATAGTAAAGCTATGAGAGAGAAAAGATACATTTCCTGAAAAGAAATGGCATCTCTCTTATAGAAAATATCTTGCTGGTGTTCTGATAAGTTGAACCAAGTCCAGCTATATACTTTTATGAAAAGTAAAAATACAACATAAAATCAGAGAGTTTTAAAGTAAAAGCATGAAAAGAACATTTATCAGCAAAATTCAATGCAAAGGAAAACTGAGGTGACTATATTAATATCTAAAAAAACAGACATACATGATATGGCAAATTTTTTAAAAATTTTGTATTCTTTTTGGAAAATCATTTCATGATATAATGCTAAAAGGAGCAATTTACTGCCTATCAATTTTGAATACAGAAGTAGGTAACAATATCACCACAAAATATATGTCAAAATGTATGGGAATTTCTAGAAGAATTGGTAATCTTAGATTATTGATGAATCATGTAGATAAAATATATTAAAGCTGAAATATACTACAATTAAAAGACATGATCTAAGAGAATGCATATGAAATCCTTTTCTTAGCATTAGCAAATAAATATTCTCAAACACACATTAGAAAATATATAAAAATTGATGATGCAAATTCACAGAGAAAATTTCAATAAATTTTAATTAATTGATACTTCATAGACCATATTCTGTAATCCAAATAAATTTTAAAATTGTAAATTAAAACCTAAACCTCTAAATAATTTACGGATTTAAAAAAGAAAACTGATTTATCTTAGAACTGGATATTCTAGTCAGAGAAATGAAGTAAGAAAAAGAAATAAAAGTCATCCAGATTTAAAAAGACAAAAAGTAAAACTCTGCAAAACATCTATGTAAAACAACCAAGACAATATACAAAAAAGCTACAAGAACTAATAACTGAGTTTATCAAGTTTAGAGGATATGAGATCAATATACAAATGCAATTGCATTTCTACATATTAGCAAATATCAAAAACTGACATTTTAAAAATTATAATTTACAATGGTAGAAAAAATATGAGATAGGTAAGAATACATCTGACAAAAAAAAAATGCAAGACCTGTTTGCTTAAAACTATAAAACATTGATGAGAGAAATTAAAGATATAAGTAAATGGAGAGAAATACTGTGTTCATGGATAGGGAAACTCAATATTGCTAACTTGCCAGTTATCCTCAAATTGATCTATAGAGCTTTTGTTTTTTATTTTGTTTTTGGTAGAAATCAACAAGCTGGTTCTGAAATTTATAGAAAAGAGCAAAGGATCTAGACTATGTTAAGCTACTTTGAAAAAGAAGAACAAAGAGAATATATAAATATATTATGTCAGCTGAAGATGTTTTAAAATCTGTAGTAATCAACAGAGTGTGGTATTAGCCTAAAGACAGACAGACAGGCATACTGATTTTTGACAGAAGTGTAAATGTTATTCACTGGAGAAAAGATTGTTTTTTCAACAAATAGCACTAGAAAAATTGGATATTCTTGGGGGAAAAAATTAAACCTTGATCCATATCCCTCACTATATTAAAAGAAAATAACACTAATATGATTATAGGCCTAAATATAAAATCAAAATGTATAAAGTTTCTAGAAGGATACATATGAGAAGATCTTTGTGACTTCGCATTAGGCAAATATTTCTTACAAATAACAAAAATATGGTAATTCAGAAAAAGAAAAAAGTGATAAATTGGACTTCTTTGAAATGAATGATTTCTGCTCTTTGAGCAATAGTGCTAAGAGAATGAAAAGATAGCCCATGGCCTGGAAGAAAATATCTGAAAATCACATATCTGATAAAATACTTATATGTATGATATGTAAAAAAAATCATTAAATATCAATAATAAGAAAATAACCCAATAAAAAATTGAGCAAAAAATTTTAAAAGACACTTCATCAAAGAATATATACAAATGATAAATATGCACATGAAATAATGCTCAACATCATTAGTCATTAGGGAAATGTAAATAAACACCATAATGAGATATCAATAAACAACTCTTAGAATATCTAAAGGTAAATAGGTGGTCTACAGCATAATAACAAGTCTGTAGAACAACTGAAACTCTCACGCAATGCTTGCGAGAATGAAAAATGATAAAGCCACTATGGAAAGCAATTTGGCAATTTCTTACATAGTTAAACATATACTTAGCATATCACCCAGCCATTTCACTTCTAGGTATTTATCCACAATTAATAAAAATATGTTTAATACAACATCTTGCACATAAATATTCACAGAAATTTTACTTATAATAGCTGGAACCTGGAAACAACTCAAACGTCAATTAACAGAAGAATCATTAAACAAATAGTAGTATATCCCTGTAATGGAATACTACTCAGCAATAAAAATAATGGACTATTGATACAACAATAACAAGGATAAATCTCATAATAATTATGCTAAGTTAAAGAAGCCTGACAAAAGGGGAACGCCACGCGCAAGGAGTGCGCCCGTAAGGAGAGTTGCCCAGCACGAAAGAAAGTGCAGCCTGCCCAGGAATGGTGCCGCCCACACTTCCCCTGCCGCTGACGACAACAGAAGCGGACAAAGAAACAAGACAACAAGATGCAGCAAAATAGACACAGAGAACAGACAACCGGGGCAGGGAGCGGGGGGGAGGGGGGGGGGATTAAATAAATAAATAAATAATTTTTTTAAAAAAAAAGAGTACATATTTGTATTAGTCAGGATTCTCCAGAGAAACAGAACCAACAGGATATTTGCGTATTCAATATTACAAAATTTATTATAGGAATTGACTCACACTGACTATGGGGACTGGCAAGACCAAATTCCATAGGATAGGCCACAAGTTGGCAACTCCAGTGAGGGTTTAGATGAATTCCCCAGGAGAAGCTGGTTTGCTGACATAGAGCTAGAAACTCTTTCTGACAGCTGAAATTATTACATCTCCCTTTAAGCCTTCAACTCACAGGATGAGACTTCTCTCATTGCTGAACACAATCTCTCTTGCTTGTTATAGATATAACCAGCCATAGATGCAATCAACTAACTAATGATTTAAACTACAAAATACCCTCACAGTAACAATCAGGTCAGTGCTTGTTTGACCAAAACTGGACACCATAATCTAGCCAAGTAGACACATTGAACTAGCCATCGCAATACTATATGATTCCATATATTATAGTCTAGAAAGTGCAAAGCCTATCTAGAAAATGTAATCTATGATGACAGCAGATCAGTAGATACCTGGGAATGGGGGTCAGGAGACATGGAGAGATAGAAGGAACAAAAAACAAAAGAGAGTGAGGAAATTTTGGAGGGTTATGGATATGTTGATTTTCTTGATAGTGCTATTAATTTTAGGGTATATAAATATATCGAAACTTAGAAAGTATGCACTTTAAAGATGTGAAGTTTATAAAACATCAATTTTACAATAAAGCTGCTAAAAACTTAGAACTGATTAGTACTAAAACTTTATCAATCAAAATTGTGCCAAATCCAGCTAAAATACTTTTTAAATGGAAATTCATATCTTCAAAGGTAAAATTGAAATAGGAGAGAGATTTAAAATTAGTAAGAAAACCTGCTGAAGAATATAGGAAAATAAACAATATAACCCAAAAAGAATAAGACAGTATTATATGACAAGGTATGAATTCAAAGTAGAAAGAAAGAATTAAGGGCCAGATAATACTAAGTTTTGACAAAACAGTGAGAAGCAGGAATTCTCTTTGCTATCAGAAGTATTAATTGATCCTACAATTCAGAAGAAAGGTATTTGAAGTTAAAGATGTACAACCTAGAAACCAGTAATTTTTTTTCTAGGTTCTTATCCTTCAGAATTCTTGCACTGTGCACATGCACAGATGCTTAGTGCAACATTGTAATGATAAAGGGTGAAAAATGTAACCATCTTTGAATACAGGAGTGGTAAAATAAAAGGCCACTAAGGTAAAATGTTATAACCGATAGTATAAATGTGTCAACATGGATGAATCTCAAAAGATAATATTAGGTAAAAATTCAGGCTGAAAAAGATGTGTACAGTGTGCCTAATGAGTCATCTTTGTTTTTTTTGGATGATTACATGCATGGTAAATATTCAAGGGCATGCATGGGAATAATATACCCAAATTCAAGGTTAGTGGATGCAGAAGGAGAAGAAGTAGTTTTTTAAGGTATAATGAACATCAAATAGGACAAAATGTTAACATCTACTTAACCTTAGTGTGGGTACATATGTGCCATTTTTGTTATATTTCTATTATGTTTTAGATGATTTATAACTAAATTTAAAAAGGTTTTAGAAGTTGTGCCTAAATGTTAACTAATTTATATATTGGTGCATTAGTTTCTACTTAAAAAGGAAGTAGAAATAACATAAATGCCTACCCATGTGGAAATTATTTAGTAAACCAAAATATATGACAGAATGGAATAATATACATATACTGAAATTATATGATTAAATAATAGCAAACATGAAAAGATGTATAAAATAAAAAATTTAGATTATGATAAATAAATACTATGTTATGCCTTCCTCATGATTGTCTTAGTTTGCAAGGGCTACTTTCACAAAGAACCATAGGCTAGCAAGCTTTAAACAACAGAATTTTATTATCTCATGGTTTAGGAGACTAGCAGTCCAAAATCAAGGTATCAGTAGGCCATTCTTCCTCTTAAAGGGAAGAAATTTTCCATGCCTCTCCCTGGGCTTCTGGAAGTGGCCAGCAATCCATGATGCACCTTGGCTTGTGGCATAACTCCAGCTCTGCTTCAGTCATGTGACCATCTCTCTCCCTCTCTCTCTCTCTGGTCTGTCTTATTATGTTCAATTTTTCTCTGGTTTTCAGGACAAGAGTCATATTGGATTAGGGCCTATCCTAATTCAGATTGGCCTCATCTACTAAAATAATAACATGTTTAAAGATTATATTTATAAATATTTTCATATTCACAAGACCATGTCTTTTTGGGAAACACATTCAACCCGTAACAGTGATATATGTGAATGTGTGTGTATCTACACACACACAACTACATAGAACAGATTCTAGAAGGAATGCAGCCAATCATCCTGGTTTGCCCAGGTCTGAGGGCTTTCAGTGCAAATGCCAGGAAGGTCCAGAGCAACTGGAAGGGTTATTCACCCCCTTGAGAAAACTTTATCTAACTGAAGAATGAAGATGAGAAAAGTGATTTTTTCACTCAAAAATATGGCATACCATGAAGTTGGATATCCCCTATTGTGTGTGCGGACACGATAACTTCTGAAAGTTGAGGAGTGAGTCAAAAGAGCTAAGTTCTGGTATGATCCAATAAGAGCAGTTATAGTTCATAAAAGATTTGGTGAGCATAACTGGACAGGTCAGAGAAAATTAGAATGAAAAGGAACACATCTAACCTCAACTCTTCTCTTTATAAATTAAAGAACTAAAACTCAAAGTAACTAAGACAGTGGTTCTACCAGTTGCAGTTTTGCCCTCTGAGAACATTTGGCCATGTCTGGAGACATTTTGATTGTCACCATTGGAGGTGTGAAAATATGTGCTGCTAGTGTCTAGTGGCAGGGGTCAGGGATGCTGCTAAATATCCTGCAATGCACAGGGCAGCCTGGTTTGAGAGATTTTCCCCCAGTAACACAAAGTCATTTCCAATGACCCAACCTCCTGCCTATCAGTCCAGTATTCTCAGTGTATGATCTTGATGGGCTATTCTCTAAGTGTAAACATGGAATGGAATTTTTAATTATTTAATTTCTTCTTACATATATTTTTTCCAATGCATGCCATTTCATGCTTTTTACTGTATTTGTATCATTCTCTTGTGTTAATCCATGCCAGATAAATATTATCTTTAAAAATATGTCCCTCCATCCACTCTGGAAATAAAAGTCTCATTTAAAAAACAAATTGCTTGCAATTATAGTTTCTTCTAGTTTTTTTTATACATCTGTAATGCTGATTTAGTACTTTTGATAAGTGTTTCCCCAACTGCTTCTCTTTAGCATCATTATCAATAATGGCTGAAAGAAAGGAATATTTTCAGTTGCAGTAACTATAGTGAGAACACTTTAAAACAAATTTATTGCCAGGACATTTGTAAATTCCAAACATTTGGTTGGTATTTTTTCCAGCTATGTGCCTTGCTGAAAAGTAGTAACACATAGAGGCATGCCACTGAAAGTTTTATTTCTGTTTTTCTGAAGCTGCCATTAATGCAGAGAAGTAATTAAACAGCTGTCAAGAGAAGTTGCCAGGGATATATTGGTATATTTATCCAATGCTATAGAACTACTGCCCCATTGCCAACTTTATCTTCACCTATATGTTGTTATTCAGTTTGAAGCTTTGCGAAAACAGAATTTTTAATAGTGTTAATATCTCAAGTATCTTTCTGGTGAGGGAGGAAGCATCTTCGTTTCCTCTTAAGAGGAAAGAATAATCTGGAGAGAGATCAAGAGTATGACCTTGGAGCATTTTTGTCCATGCCTCAAGACTCAGTTCGTGCATGAACATGCTGAAGGAGTAATCAAGGTAGCTGTTTCTGTCTTTCCTGATGCTGGGTTTTATTACCCAATTCAGGCACATTAAAGGCATTGTAGAGCAGATAGAAAAGGAAATGAGCCTCTAAGCAAGTTTTTAAAAGGTATTTTTAACTTAGTCTGTCTAATAGAGAATCTCTTTTCTTTTAAAATGCAAAGGATGGTTAGTATGTGTTATTTGTCAGAATGTAAGTTGAAAAGAGCAAATTCTATAATAAACGATTTTGAAAACAATTTTGCTTTTGAAAAATAAAAATCATTTTATAATGAAAACCTTTTACACTATAGACAAGATTGTTCTATTGTTCCAGTACTGGATGATGGTAAAGCATGCCAAGGATTACTGGAATTTAGGGAAGAAATGCAACAGTTTGTGAGCAGGTAATAAAAACCCTTGGCTTAAGTAATAAAGAAATAAAAGAAACAGCATCTTATGAGCTTGGCAGAATCAACGCCTTTAATCTTATCTTGGTACTCAAAATTATTTGGCACAATGTCAATTTAATCATTCTGTTTACAGGAAGATGATGTTTTTAGTACAAGAGTAATTTTTTCCCTTCTTAATAAAAAGCAAGACAAGGGAACAATCTTTCTTTTGTGCTTCAATGGAATGATTGGAATAAAGAAATATATATTCCCACTGAAAAAGATTCTGACTTTTATTTTCTGAGAAGAATAAACAAAAATGGTGCCACCAGTTCTCCCAAAGTTTATCTCTCTTGATGACTTGAGATTTCAATTGTGAACCACAAAAACTTGACCGTGGCCTTGGATTTTGGCTCACATCCAGATTCTTTCCTACTGTTAAGAAATCTCATGAGAGAGTACAAACTAAAATGAATATTAAATTTGTTTCCACTTTGCAATTGCAGTACCATTAATTAATTGCTGATTTCATAACCATTCACTGCCTTCAGAGACAGGTACATTTTTCTATCAAGGACCATTCAAAAACAATTAGTCACAACATACATATAAATACAAAGTAACTTCTTTGTAATAGTAGGAACAATTTTTATGCAACAAAACCCTCTTTATTTTCAAGCAACCTGTAGAAACATGATGAATATATTCAGAATGAATAAATTATTAAAAGGAATTTATTGCTTTTCAGATGTCAAAATTTTTCCAGAAATTATTTATTAAACTTCACAACTTTGCTTTAGACAAGATAAATATAAGGCCCTATAATGGATGAGGAAACTGAAGTTCTGATCCATTATGTGTTTTGCATAGGGCTACAGATTTAGCAAAACGTGATTGAGCCAATAAAAAAAAGTGATGCCCTTTGTTCTAAAGAAAGTATTCTGCCTGACACTTGAAAATTTCACTGTCTCTGGAGGAAGATAATATCATCCAGAGCCTCTAAATTTTTCTTCCACCATTGAGACATCTAATAAAAAACTACACATCATAATAAAAGAGAAGACCAATATACAAGAAATCAAGAAAACAATAGTTGAAAGAAAGACACCCATGGATAGTGGCTTTAAAATAACTATAATATATTCAATAAAATAGAGAAAATTATTAAGAGTTTCAGCAGAGAATTAGAATGCATTAAAAAAATCAATTCTAGAACTGTGCTGCCCAATATGGTAACCACTAGCCACTTATGTCTATTTAAATTTAAATTAATTGAAATTAAATAACATTAAATTGTCAGTCCCTTAGCTTCATTAGCAACATTTCAAATGAGCAATAACCACACATTGCTCGTGGCTACCATATTAACCAGCACAGATTATAGCATACTTGTATTACCCCAGAAAGTTCTTTTGAGCAACACTATTCTAGGACTAAAAATTATAATGCTTCCTTTCCCCACTCAGCTGTTAGTAGGAGGGTGAAAGCTCTACTCCAGCTGTGGCCCTGAATGCCCCATCTCAGCTCAACCCTGTGATGGAGATTCCATACATGATGGGCAAACCAGGAGCACCAGGGCCACCACTGCTACTCCAGGGTTCGCTCATTGAACTGGGATGTGACTCTGGGAGACGCAGGCCTCTGTTCCCATCCTAGCTCCTGTGCAGGAGAACGGAGATTCTGTCCAAGGGAGAGGCAGGTTTTAAAGATGAAGTGTTCTACAGCATTGCCTGAGGGGACAAAGTGTATTTGGAATAGAGTTTGGAGACGTTCATTATTTCGTGAAAACAATGGAGATCTTGGTGGAAAGTAATTAAAAGGGTGCACATAGGCCCATAACACTGGAATCAACAAGTGATACGGCACAGAAACCAGAAGTTTAATAGAGACACAGAGAGTGAGACAGCCAAGCAAAGCTCTCTTGGAATGGCAGTCAACCCCTTGGATTTGGAAATGCTGTGCACATGCTCTAGGTTAACACCCACTGAGAACAATAAGAGCAAGATGTGGGGCAGATTTGAAAACATTTCCCAAGACAGACAGAGATCCATTAACACAGGTCTGAAGCCTTCCTGCACAAGGCTTAAGGGGCTTAAGCACAACCTCTAATGAAACACTAGCTAAAAAATTAGGTATTATTCTGACCTAAGGGAAACTTCTAGGATACCAGACTTAAGAGTAAAATCACACTCATATTTCTTGCAATCAGGAAGACTGTTCATGCCCAAGATAATGTCCTATCAAGAATGATTAGAGAAGAAAGCAGAAGAAATTCAGACATGATCAAAGAATCACAAAAAGAGATAGAAGCCAGAAAGCAGGAAAAACTGTAAAAGAAGATTTAAAAAAACAAGGACACTGCCATGTGATGGCAGGCAGAGATGTAAACCTAGGAACCCCAACAATTGCAGCATGTCTATACCAGGGTGCTACCAATCCCAGGAAAAAGAATAGCCTTGATTTTGGATCCCTTGCCTTTAAAACCATGAGGCAATGAATGCTTGTTGTTTAAGCCAACACATTGTGTGGTATTTGTGATAGCAGTCTAGCAAAATAAGAACCCCAGAGACCTGAAGTATTATCAGGACTTTACTAAATGTTAGAATTAGTTATAGTGGGGTCATAAAAGGGGCAAATAAAATAAGAAGTCCTGGTCAACACCTGACTTTCAGTGAGTCCAAGGGATCTGCCAACCCACCCAGTGCTTATTTCACCAGTTATTGAAATTAAATTAACCTTGATATTGAGTACTTGGACTGTGTAGTAAAAGCTAAAAAGAGAGAGGAGCAAAGGGAAGCAGCTGAAACTGCCTCTATCCTTCAGCCAAAATAGTAAACTAAAAAAAAATCATACTTCAAGTGATATTGAGCCATCATATTCCCTACATAAATTGGATGAATCTTGGAGAAAATATTTAGACTGTAGCAAGTTGAACCAAACAGTAGCACTGATCACAACTTCCATGTCAGATATAACATTTTTGTGATAGCAGAATAATATGACCTCAGGTACTGGTATATGATATATGGCCATTGAATTGGTGACTGTATTCTTCTCTATCCCAACATTAAAAAAAAAGATCACATGCAGTTTGCATTCAAATGGAATAGACACTAACAACAATTCACAAATTAGTCTGAGGGTTCTGTTAACTCTCAGGATCTGTCATAAGACAGTTCACAGAGATGTAGACATCCCATGGAACTTCACACTGATCTATTACATTAATAGCATCATATTGAACTGGCAGGATTAGCAAGTGGTGGCCAGGATGCTGAGGGTTTGGAAAGACACATGCACTCCAGAAAGTGGGACATAAATGTTAAAGATTCAAGGACCTATGACTTTAGTATTTACATGTAGAGACAGGTGTATATGAAGACATTTTCCTCCAGAGTAAAAGACAGATTGCCACATCCTGTACCCTCTAGTACAAAGAAAGAAGCTGGTTATCTGGCAGATCTCTTTGGGTTCTGAAGACGACACATTATATCCCTTAGAATGCTCCTCCTGCTCATAAGATGGACAACATGGAAATTTGCTAAATTTGAATGGTGTCGAGTATGGAAGAGCTCCACGGCAGGTCCAGGCTGGTGTGATAATCATATGCTTTGCCCATAAACCTGATGAACACTCTGCATCAAAATTGTCAGTGGTGGAAAAAGGTGAAGTGCAGATTTTATCCCAAGCCGTAGATGGGTGAATCAAAATGTAGGCTTGGGGGTTGAAGAGCAAGGCCATTCCCTCTGAAGCAGATAATTATACACTTTTTTATAAACCACTCTTAGTATGCTTCTGGGGCATGGTAGAGATGAGATGAAATCTTGACCTTGGAATTCCAAGTAAGCATGCAACCAGATCAGTCTATTATGTGCTGTTTCTGTTCAATCTAGAGAGTCATAAAGTTGGACAAGCCCAGTAACCTCCATTATATGGTAGATATAGTACAGCTAGGATAAAAATATCAGCAGTATCAGAGAGCACAGACACCCACCATAAGTATCCTAGCACTTTCTCCATTTACACATGCAGCCATATGGAGGTATAATTATTTGAAAAAGTTTGATGGTCTTAGTATGTTATTGAGATCCAGGGATGGGGCCTTAAATGACAGTGAGAAGGAAAATAGTCACAGTGGGCAGAGCTCTACCTTGTATAACAGGCTTATCCTCTGTGTGGAAGGAGAAGTGGCCTGAGGTGAGAATATATATATAGACTTGAGGGCAATAGCTAATGACCTGACTTTTCTGAAAGGAAAAGAATAGATGATTGGAGACAAGAAGCTCCAGCAAAGAGGCATGTGGATGGATATATGGGAGGGACCACATACTAATGGTCACCAGAAAACATTGCCTGTGGAAGAAGCACTGAAAAATCAAGTAGACAAAATGATTTGACAAGCTGACAATAGAGCTTTTTTCATTGGTCACTCCAGATATGACTCAATGGGTGCTTGGAAGAAGTGGCCAGAGTGGCAGAGATGGAAGCTGTTCATGGGCCCTATAGCATGGGCTCCCACTTACCAAGGCTACACTAGCAATTTTTGCTTCTGCATGACTAACTTTCCAGCAACCAAGAGCAATGCTAAGCCCCTGATATAGAACTATTCCTTTAGGGAATCATTTGATAACAAGTTAATTATATTGGACACTTTGTATCTTGGAAAGACCAAGACATTCTTGGGTTTGCATGTCTTACCCACAGAGCCTTAGCCAGCACTACTATTGTAGGGATTTACAGAATACCAGAGCCCACAGAAATCCCATCTGAACATGGACCCCACTTTAAAGCAGGGAAGGTGGAGAAATGAGACCATGATCATTCTTAATTCTTACCACATCATCCAGAAGTTTCTATTCTAACAGCATTATATCAAATTGTAGAAGGTATACCCTTAGTGACACTTAAAGACAATCCTCTGCACATATGGAATAATACCTCTTTTCAGCATGCAGTATGTACACAGAATCATAGACCTCAATAAGATGCTATTTTTCTGATATAAACAATATATTGGTCCAGAAACCAAAGTTTAGAAGAAATGAGACTCCACATACCATCATTCCCAGTGGCACAGTGAGAGATTTTGTACTTCCTTCCCCTGAAGGATTTGAGGTCTTGATTTAAAAGGAGGTGAACTCTTACCAGCAGACATGGTAAAGCTCCTCTTGGAATGACAAGCTATGTCTGCCACCTGAGGACCTAGGACTCCTTTTGTTCAGAGACCAACAGACAAGAAGAGGAGTCAGATATTGTCACGGGTAAACTGACCCTATTCAGAAAGACAAGGTGAGATTTAGATATATATATGTGGACCTCGGTTGATTTGCTTGGATACCTCTTTGTATTCCCTTGTCCAATTACGACTGTGACTGCCCAAGTCACAGTACTCCCACCTGAGAAGAGTATGGTCACCAGGAACTCGAATACCTCAAGAAACTGTTTGGGCCACATCATCAGTTCCACTGCCAGAGACAATATCTGAGAGCTAAAGGAAATTAGAATGGATAGTAAAGATGGGAGAGTAGTGCCAGATGTGGTCCTGAGTACAGCAGCATCAATGAGGCTGTGGTTCATCCCACTAATCTTTTAAGTTTCCTGTGAGGAAGATAGGCCCACTGGAACCTTTGAGGAATTCCTCTTCGAACATGTAGGGACAAGTGTATCTGTATGGTACTAGAGGGAGACTGTAGCAGCCACAAAGGAGCATCACTCAAATTCCTTTCAAGAAAGAATTTGCTATTTTGTGATAAGTAGTGCAGTTCGATGACAACTTCCTATTTTAACCCTTTCAGGATCTGCCTGAACTCTCAAGTTGAACCTATGATTTTCCTGAGCAACTCTTCACCAAGGCTGAGCATGACACCTGGCCTTTTTTGCCCCACATGGGACTCCGCTAAGAATGAATCTGTCTTAGTTTTGGCACAGGACTGTCGATGCAAAGTACCAGAAATGGATTGGTTTTTATAATGGAAATTTTGTTAGAAGAAAATCTTACAGTTCTGAGACAGTGAAACATCCAAACCAAAGCACCATTAGAGATACTTTCTCCACCATGGGTAGCTACTGGTGATCCTGGTGTCCTGTTATGTGGTGAAACAAGATGGCAGCTGATCTCTGCCAGAATCTCTTCCTTCCCCTCAGGGCTCACTGTCTTTTAGAGCCTAGGTGTGGTGATCAGGCATATGGCATAGCTCTTCAGCCTTGAACTGTTCCATAGGTCCAGTCTCTCGGGAGCTTCATGCTTCAGCTTTGGTTGCTAGCAATCCTTGTGTCCTCTCTCACATGGCAGGATCAAAGTGGCAGCTTCCTTTTTCTGTGTTTCTCTCTGTGTATCTCTGTTTATATCAGACCCAGCAAGAGGGAGGATACTTAGTCTGTGTCACACCTCACTGGCATAGACCAATCAAAAGCAATCTTAATCAAGTGATCCAATCAAAGTATCTTAACAGAATCGAACACAGTCAAAGGCTCTCATACGCACTGTAATAGACCAGTTCAAAGGTATAATAATTTTGGGGATTCACCAAATTCATACTCTCACAGAATCTTTGCTCCACAATTTCCCCTTTAGCTTGGCTGATACTTATTCATATTTATTTCATGGTTTGAGGTTCTTCCTGACCCTTTTTGCTTTCTCCCCCTTTTCTTTTCACAGAGTCAGTTCTGAGGGTTTTTTTGCCCAATTCTCCTTGTCCACTCTTTTATCTTTTATAGGAGGTAGCCCCCAATGAACTGTTTTCATATTTAAGTCTCTCTCAGTGTCTGTTTCCCAATGGTCCCAGCAGAGAGAACTCCACAGTGTGTTACAAGTATGTTTGTTAATGTTTATTCAGCATCAGAGTAAATTTTACCTGAAGGATTTTGAAAAATATCTAGCCTGTCATATGTAGAAAGTGGAAAAGGAAGTGGAAGAAAAGCTCTTTTCTCAGTCCTTTCCTCCATATTCCCTATATGGAATTGATTTTTGGGATAGTTTTATTTTTATCTTCCCAGTCTTGACATGCTCCTATTTTATCTCCTTTTGTCTTTCACCATTTTTTATTTAAGACTTGTTCCTTGTTTTGAGGTTTTGTTCATAAAAGCATATCTTCACTAACTTATTCTAGTTTATGGTGATATAGCTGGTAACAATTTTTATCTGCTCAATATCCACATATTTATGGTAATTGCTCTCTAAAGAAGGATTCCTCTTCCTTTTCTCCTATTTATATTTTTGTATAGAACCTATTTCATTTCTATTATTCATCTCTGAATGAGGAGTCAGAGAAAATACAAGCCTTATTCCAAGCTAGAAAGAACTTTTCCTGGTTCAGGTAAAGTTCCTTATGACACAAGTTTGCATGAATAAGTGACTTTGTTTCTTCCTGGTCAAAAGCGATTGACAGCTACAGTATTGCTCACCTCTGTTTCACTCACATCTATTTATCTGCTGAACATAAGGTGTATCTTGTACTTCTTCATTTGGCAGCTCCTCTTTTCCTTCCTTCTTTAACCACAACTAAGCCCAGAGAAGCTGCTGTCAGTAGACACATCCTGTTCACATTGTTCAAAATCAAGAATATCTGATTTTCCCTTCTAGGAGATGTCATCTGCTGTACTCCACAGTGCCCTGCCAGCCTTTCCTGAAATCTGCATCTCTGTTAAATTTTCATGGTTTTTGGAAACCCATCTTCTTATATTGTAGTGTGTTTTAGGATGACTTCTAAGTTTATCAAAGATTAAGATTGCATTTCTGTTTTTCTTTCTCATTATTGTTGGAGTGCAATTTCCAAAAAAAGAAAGAGACAGGGCTGTAATCTTTAACCTTTTAAAACCAGAAGTGTTGCTATATAAATTTTACATATACTATAAGGGGAATAAGATATTTTAAACTATTAAGTCAATGTATTTTTCACTTGTACTCTTTCTTAATCATCTTTTCTGATTATCTGTAAACACTTCATCAATGACATATATCATTTCAGTGGGAGAAAAGTACCTCCTAGAATATTTTTAGAAGTACTGCTCAGATTCATGTCTCAAATAGGACTTTTGAGTGTCTTATGAGACAAAAGACAAAATTTATGCTTGGTTACAAAAGAAATTACTAAATATTAAAAGCCTTTTCTAACATACAACAAACAAATTTGGTGCTCTATTATTTTTACTGTTTATAGGGGTATTAGAACTTACAGCCAGAAGAATTTACATGACAGAAGGTATGACATAAGAAAGGATCCTTCATGGTGGGGACATAGAATTAATATAAGAAGAAGTTGGAGGAAGAACGAATAGTGGGATTTCAGGTTGTGATCCAGGCTCTCCCTATTGGGATTAAAATGTGGGAAAAGTCAGCAATAGATAATAGAAATACCACAATAAGTATTATTTGTAGCTGTGTAGCTATTCCATACATTCTAGGGCATATCTCAGCAAAATAGCAAGCTCTTTGGAGAGCAATATTTACAATATAGCATCGTAACAATGTGGAAAAAATCCAGAACACTAAATAAAAATGTTTAAGTCCATGCCTAGCATGTGGGTCTGAGAGAGGTCCCCCACCTCCCCATGAACAGTGCAGGTCAAGGGGGAGATTGAGAAGATTCTAGATGCCCCGTACAACAGAGCTGACAATTGGTGTACCAGCACAATCCTGATCTTGGGCCAAGGAAGTCTCATAGTGTGATGACCTTGATATCAAAGACTACTGAAAGTAAGAAAAATTTCAGGATTGTTTACCATTACAACAACCACCCCAATTTAGCTAAATTCTCAAATATAAGCATGTAGATTAATGGATTAGCACAAATCTGCTAGACTGCAGTTGAAATCAGCAGAGAAATATAGGACAGCAGGTATATCAAAGTTCCAGCTCTCTGCAGCCAGAAAATATTTAACTGTTCCCTGTACCCAATGTCCTTTTAGAAAGGACATAAGAAAGGCAGAGATGAATGCTGAAGGGAAAGGAAGAGGTCCGATGTAGAGTAAGCTCTAAGGTTACTTAAAGCTGTCCTTTCAAACCTTAAAAAACTGAGTTACACTTAATTGGCAAATTTTTAACTTTTCATCACTAAGCAGATAAAATGAATTCCCAGGAACACAATGATACCAGTTGTAGAAAAACCAACTATTCGATTTGTTTTTACATAGAATGGGAGGCAAAATTGAAATTGTTTTATATGTAAAACTTTATTCTGCTTTCTTAACTTAATGATATAAAATCATTTTCCATTTCATCAAGCTAATTGTAAACATGTTTTTTTTTAAACCTTTTATTTTGAAATACTTTCAAACTTTAAGGACAGTCACCAAAATAACACTAAACCCATGCAGAGTACTCCAAATATCTCTCTCCCTGCAAATATCTGTTTTAATGGCTAGATAATATTACCTTATATAAAGACTGTAATTTCAAAATTAACTTCATTAATGCTAGGTATTTAAATTTCCCTATTTTATTACAAAAGTAACCACATAATAATTGGGGCATTTCCCTCTGACCTAGAATGGTAATGCCAAAAGCTAATTGCTACGTGTTCTAAAGAAAACCACCAGTGAGCAGTCAACAAATGGAAGCAGACGTCATCCCTCATAGCTCATCAGAGGTGATGGAGTGTTGGCTACTTATGATACACACTCACATATATAATCCCTCAGACATAAGGATAGGCCAGGAGAGAAGTAAGTCAAGGGTCATAGTCCTTGCTGGTGGTCTGCTAGTCAGTGAGAAGTTAGTCATTCTCTTCACCATAGTGGACATGAGAGGAGTGATCCCTTCACACCCTAGACCAGGTAAAGGGGCAGCTCCAAGGCCTGATAGAGACAATAGTCCTGAAAGGTGAATGATAGTCCTCAACTGAGCTCTGGCTGCACTGCAGTGCTTGCAGACCTCCTCAGTACTCTCAGTGGACTGGAGCCAGTCACAGAAAGGTAGCTAGGAGAACAGGCCTGTGCTCCCTGTTGTTTGATAATTCATTGAGAAAAGCTGGTCTAGAGATTTCTGAAGAAGGAAGTCCACTGGAGGAGCTTGTGTCAGCAGGGCTTAAAGGGGTGTTGGTGAAGAAGGTCCCATGCATTTCCTTCAGCCCCCAAAGACCGTAAATAATGGCTGTGTGCTCTCTGTTGGTTCAAGTGAAGGAGCAGAGATGTCACCAGCAGGAAAAGAGAAAGTTACCACAATGGCCCCTGGGCTAAGTAAAAGGCCTTCCCACTGGGAAGGTTGTAAGGAAATTAGGTTGTCATTCTCTGAGGGAATCCTCAACTGCGGTTGGGGGTATGATAAAGCTGAACATTGCCCCCACAGAAATCATGTCCATCATCAGTTCAGGGAGCAAAACGACAGCAGAGGATATGCCCAAACTCCTTGGTCATAAACCTAGCTGGGCAGACGCTGGCTTGGGCTGGGGAAAGGCTTTAAATCAGATGCAAAACTGAAGTCTTAATCTGTATAGGACTAGGTTTTCATAATGTAAAGTGTTTGGAAGTTCATGGATTCTGCTGAAGATAGTAAAGCATATAAAAGAGGAGTTTAATATGACAGAATTCAATTAGTTACTAGAAAAATAAAACTACTGCAAGTTAATACATCCAATAGGCTGGAAACTCCTCAGTGGACCAATTACATGAACAGAACTGAAATAAAAATTTGGTGCATACAGCTTTTAATTTTTTCCCAGTTATTTCTTTAGGATAGATTTCCAGAAGCAGAATTACTATGTTTACTAGAACTTTTTTGATTGTGAGAAATAGATGACTACTCAGAGTACCTGACGCTAATGAGGATGGGGAGTTACAATAAAATCACAGAAGTATGTCATGAAAGGAAGAGCAGGGAGGGATTCAGCCAGGCCTTGGGGACAGATGATATTGAGGGACTAGAACACCATGAAACTTTTCTTTTTGCCTTTCTTCCTTTCTACATTTCTGCTTATAATTCTAGCTCTTGGCAAAGCACTTTCTTCTTCCTTCCTAATCTAATTTTATACTTTAGAATCCTTACGTAATCCACAATCAGTTTTGTTGTCTTATTTGAGAAACCCTAACATTGTTTTTCCAAATACTTAACCAATTGTCCCAGTGCCTTCTACTGAATCATTCATTTTTGTCTCACTGATTTATGTTTCTCCTTTATTAAATATTAAATTGTGTAATAGAATTTATTTCTAGTTGGACTAATTTTTCCCAGTGTGTACAAGTTCTGTACTGATTTAATCATTCTAGTTTCAAAATAAGTTTTAGTAACTGATAGGGCTAGTCTCTTTCAACCTTGTTTTTCATTGATCTTACTATGCTCCCTTCTTTTAGTCATATAAGTCAGGTTGGTTTTCATCTTAATATTTAAAAGGAAAATTTTCATTGATATTTTGACTGGGATTGAGTTAAATATGCACATTGTTTCTTCTCATCTGAAATATATATCTCTACTTTTATGTATTTATTTGCATGTATTAGAGTAATATTTTTGTTGATTGGTTGGTTTTGTTTTATTTTTATTTGTTTTTACATACCAGTCACACATGCTTCTTTTTTAAGGTAAGAGTCATAGTTTATGTTGCTAATATTAATAAGTTATTGCTTCTCAGTTATTTTCTAATGTTTCTTGTTAATGTAGGGAAACTATATTAATTTGTTCTATGTTTTTATTGCTCACAATCCTTTACAGAACTCCGACCAATTCCAACAGTTTGATGAGTGTATTGTTTTTGTTTTGAGGTGCCCATTTTAGTTAGGATCACTTCCTAGTTTGCATTAGACTTTCCATGCTTCCTTTTCATCCCTGAGCATGTGGATCAGTGCTTCTGTTCCTGCCTGCTCTAATGATACGGTGCATTTTTTAGTTGGTAGTCATAGTACTTTTTCCACATGGGACCCAAGAATGACAGCGTACACTAGGACAAAATAAACAATCCCATAAATAAGCATTACTCATAGTGTATTGATTAGCAATATCTGTACTCACAAAAATCAATTAACCAAGATTACATATTGCTACAAATACCAAACAGTGCCCTATAACTGTTAACTATAATTTGTAGTATATAGCCCAAGAGGCAAAATGTAACAGCCTGTGGCCCTGGTGAAACTCTCTAATGCATCCACCAGATGAGCAATTACTTAGTTTGAAGACTAAAGATGTTATGTCTCCCTTCTAGAGTAAACACAGGTATGGGTCTTCTGGGCAGCCTCTGGCATTGGGGAAGGATCCAGCCATTATCCTCTTCTCTGGGTCTACACAAATGGGGATGGGAGCTCTGGGATAACGCCACCCTTTTAACATAGTTTTCTTGAGTTTGTAATTTACCAAAACAGATATTTTTAGCTGGATAAAGATTCCTTCTGACAGAACAGATGAATGTGGGGAAAGACCACTCAGAATCAAACAGAGGTGGGGAAGTTTATTCTCATTTTTCCTGTGAAGTTTCCCTAGAATCAGCGGTAAGAACTCTGTCCTATGTAGGTTAGAACTCGTCTTCACTCTGCCAGAGGAATGAGGGGCCACCATTCCCAGGATGCTCATTGTTCTCAGAGCCCACAACCCCCCAAGGCTTGCTGTTTGGGGCACTTCCTTTGTTCATATGCCGTTTATCTCAGAGTCACTGACCCGATGCTGCTTTAGCTGAGATGAAATAATGATATCTGTTGATATTCAAAGCTTTCTGAGTGGGAGGCATGACATCACAGTAACTCAGAAAAAGATAAAAAGGTGGAGCTACCAAACAGCAGCTCACACAAGCTGCAACTTTATTTGGATTTGCTATAGTTGAACAACAAAGGAAACAGGTTGACTCATTTGGTTTCTATTGTACTGGAGTGATGGGGTTATTTTCGTATGTGTCCTAGCTATTCCTTCCACAGTGCCAAACAGAAATGGATGAGTCCAAGCCATAGCGAATACATTTAGCTCATAATATAGTTTTCATTTAAATCAAATTTATAGTTGCCTAAAATAGATACCCCGACTGTGCAGAAGTCATATAAGCAGCAGTCAGAATGATAAGGGTGTTTTGTGTGTGTGTGTGTTTTTTTACTTCAATTCAAAACACAGAAGTTGCTAAAGATACACTCTTCAATTGTTATCTTTCCCACTGAGACTATTGCAAGTGTTCAGTTTCTCCTCAATTACCCAGAAATGATGTACTTTTGTCTGATGTTGTTTTAAATCCCTATTGACTCTAAACCTGTTTCCCTGCCATTCTAAAAGGTGTTGAGTAAAATGACAGGAGGCTCAAGGTGGTTGTTCCTTTTTTTCTGTCTTTCATTCCTTCTTTCCTTTTATTCTTTCTTTAATGAGGATTCACAGATATAGTTTAGCTTTATTCTTCTAAAGCAGTGATTCTCAGCAGGGGCCAACTTTGTTCCCCAGGGAACATTTGGCAATATTTGCAGACATTTTTGGTTGTCACAACTAGAGCGGTATTACTGACTAGGAGGTAGAAATCAGAGCTACTGCTACAGATTCTACCTTGACAGGACAGCCTCCTACCACAAAGACCCTGTTCAATAGAAACAAACAGGTTTGATTAGGCTTAAATTTACTGGTGATTTGTAGAGAAGGTGAATTGACATGTTTTTGTATTTACAAAAGGGATTAGTGCCGTGTAGGGCTCCTACAGATGGAGCTTTCCATGAAGTTACCAAGGAGTCACTAAAATTCCTGTTTTTAAAAAATATCATTCATTAGATTTGAACCCTTTATTCCAAGGTTTGATGTCACCTTTCTTATTTCATACTGGCCTCTTCTATAATGCTGATATATTTAATTGAAAGTATTTTTCTGTGATGGACAGAGCATTAGAATTTGCAATTATGTTTACTGGTAAAGGTGAGATTTAAAACACTGCAATTTTAATTTGCCTTTTTAATGTTTCTGAGAAGGTTACACTTTTACGTATATCTTGATTCTATCCAAGGTAAAAAGGAGGACCCTGATGAAGCCTAGTTTTCTAGTTAAAGTTATATATTTACATTTTCTCAATTATTCTTGAGTTTCATTCTTAATTTTAACAACAAGTTGCAAAGTGCCTAACAGAAAATGTCAGTCTTTGAACTTTTCCGTATAATTTTCTCTATAAAACATTGAAAACTAGAAGGCATACTGGCAGTTCAGCAAAACACTTGACCTGAAGCCCAAGGTGATGAAGGCCAAACAAAAAAACCCCAATGTGTGGAATGACTGGAGCTGATCGTTACACAAACAAGGGGGGAATTAAGGAGATAAGCCTTATGTTACTTATATTTTCCATCTGGTATGAAGTTCTTAGGTAAATAAACACAGAAAGACCCTTTTTGGAGGTCTTTTCTCAGGCCTCCAAGATCGGTTAAAATTCCTTTTTAAAAAAGCTCCAATATAGAAAGAAAATGTGCTTCTTGCAGAGAGCTCTACTGTTTAATCTATTTTATTTCTAAACCTACCAACAGAAAGAAAAGCATCAATATTTAAAGCAATGCTTCCCAACGAGGACTGATTTTAACAGCCCCCCTCAGGAGACATTTGGCAAGACATTTTTGGTTGTCAAAACTTGAGGAGGGTGAGGGGGTAGTGGTATTGACATCTAGTGGGTAGGGGCCGGGATCTGCTAAGTACCCTACACAGGACAATCTTCCACAACAAAGAATTATCCAGCCCAAAACATCAACAGTATCCAGACTGAGAAAACCAGATTTAAACGATCCACAATTACCTCCAGAATAAAGAAATCAGAATAGAAAGGATTTTTCCAAACAATAACGTTTTTTTTCCTTCAAGAGGAAGAACTTTGGGACTTCTTATAGTGAAAGCATATGTTTAGCAACCTTAAAAGCAAATAAATGGCTGCATTGGAATTATTATTTTCATTTTCTCCCTGTTTTTAAGGCATCATCCTTTAGTTTACAGGCTCATAAAGCAAAAGAGTCTTTTGGGTACTTGGGCGTGCAGAACACTCCAGACGTAAACCTTAGACAAATCTGATTCATAATTATCTGGACAGATTCTCCTGAGACTGACTCATTCTTGGACTGTACCCATAGATGAGAAAATACTCTTTTTTTCTTTAACTACAGTAGAGCCATCTATCATAAACAGGTAAAGCTATATAAAGCAGCACTCTCCAAACTTTTATGATTGCATATCCTACAAAGGAAAATTATTTGAGCACAAACCAACAATTTATGTATAATTATTTGTTTATATATTATATGTATATTCTACAGTACCAATAGATTATATATATTACAATATACCAAAAAAAAAAGGAAAAGTTGAAAAAAGATAAAATAAGCAATATATTTCAAATGCACTTCTAATATTAATAGCCATTATTTTTAATGCTTCACTAATATTAGTTATTATTTCAAAGTATACTGTACACTTAGGGTAAAGTTCATCTTGATGGTAATTGACATTAATCCATATTTTAAATAGATTTTGATGAGTCAGATTTTTCCAGCCTACTTTTTGGATACAATTTAGACTGTTACTGCTCTTAACTCTTAATATGCCCAATTAAGAGCTCATACAAGGAATGGAAGTGTGAGATTTGTAGTGCAAAATTCAGGACATAGCAATAAACTGAACAGAAATACAGAAACAGCAAAGTGTTGTGAATCTCACTCTTTTCTCAGGATTCATCATTTGACATAACATATGACCTTCTGACATATGGACTAAGTGAGGTTCCAATGTCAATGAGAATATGTATATTAGTAAAAATGGAGTTGGAAATTATAGCATTTTCTTCACACATCATAGTGGATCATATGGAGAATTATGGCCTTAGGATATTACCTTTTTCTGAAATGTTATATGCTGAAGTGAGATTTCCATGGGTTAAAAAGAGAATAGAAGGAGTAGAAATTGAAATATTCAAGTTAATTTGTGTTTCTAGTGAGCCAGCTAAGAAAGGGAGGAAAGAATTCTACCTAAAAGGGTACAAATGTCAAGGAAGATTATTTTGGTTTGTTTGTCCTTAAAATGGCACAGAGTTAAGTATATTTATCTATCAAGTATATGGTGGTAAGAAAAGAGCCAGAAAAGAAGGAAAGGGGAGAATACAAGAAAATAGAGTGATTGATGGAGAGAAGTTGAAAGCTGTACCCAGCTATGGCAACATGCCAACATAGCTTTCTATAATTAACTTAGTAGGAGTGATACATGAAAACACAGCACCTAGAAAGGTGTACCCTGACTCATGGTGTGTCAGGGCCCAGTAATGACTGCAGAAATAGATGAGTGGACAATAGTCAGCATGATAATGCAGAACCAGCAAAGCAAAAGAGTTGATGATCCAGAAATGAATCACATGATTATTTTCTGAATCATTTTGAACCAAGAAACCCAGTAAGAAGGAATTGTTGGTTAAACCAGAGCCATTTCATTTATCCATCATGCATTATCAATTAATATTTAAATTTACAAATTATCTACTGGGTGGCTAACATATTCTAAGCAAGATGCTGGTGCTGAGGATACAAAACAGAACAAACAGATAAGCATGGTTCTTGCCTCCTAGTTTACATTTGTCTTTTAATTGCATCTGTCAAACATGAATTATTTAACAAATTGGATATAGTTTATCTCATGGTGAGAGATGTCATTCTAATTAAATTTGGTGTATATGCCATAAAAAGAAAAAAACCAACCCTTTAGTTATGGCAAGGAGAAAATGTGAATAGGATATGTCTTGCTGATATTTTTTTAGTCACTATACGTATGCCCTAACTGGTCCAAATTACACAGAGTAGTACCTAAAAGTGTATCATCTCATTAGGGTATGTCAACGCCTTTAAGGACACACCCACATCTTGGTTTTCAGAAGAATCTTTTTGCTCCTGAAGCACTACAATCATGAAAATGAAAGCATCTGAATAACTGAATACCTGAAATAGAAATAAAGTCTTGCTTTGTAATGCCAGTATGTACATAAGAGAAAAAAAGAAAGAGAATATGTGAAGATAACTAAGTTATTGACAGTATTATTAAATGATTTTTAAAAAATTTTTTCTTTCCTTTCAAGATTCAGTTTTAAGGCTTAAACAACTTAGAATTGGAAACCAAAAGAGCTTGTAGATACTTCAGGCCCAAGCTAATGCACTATATTGAAATGAAAGTTTATTTCAAATAATACCTCAGGGATAGCACTGCCCTCCCAGGATTAATAGTTCAATACCAAACAATAGTAGACAGCAAAAAAAAAGAAAAAAAAGGAGCTGGAAAAGTTGAAGATAGGAACAGGTAAGAGGCTGGACAGTGGTCAAGCAAGGAAGACCACCCCTCTCTCATCTTATCAATCTTCCCATCCATAGGCTCTGCACGTAGCTTCCTTCACTTAATTATAGTTCACTGAGTTGAAGAAGCCAAGCCCACTGAATGCTGAGTAATAATTATTCCTTAATTGAAGAAGTTCTTTAATGTAAAAGAAATATGAATTAAGCTCTGCAATTAATTAACATTCTTGAAACCATCAGGAGACTTTGCTGGAAACCATCACTGATTCTATATAACTAGGGGGAGGGAAATAAGGAAGGATCAAGAATTTGTAAAAAATAACAACTATAATTTGAAGTAAATATAATAAATTGAGCAATAAATAACAATTCTTGAATTTTCATTCAAAAGGAGATTGGGAATGCTCAAGCAGGAGGGAAAGAGTTGATAAAAATTCACAGAAAGTACTTCAATAATTTCATTATTCTCTTCCTACTGTATTATTGGCAGTCATAAGTATGTGGACTCTGAAAATGAGAGAGAAATAATTCAGTTCAGCAAATCTATACTGATTGAAAGGGATATATAACAACCGTATAACTACATTTTGTAGGAAGCATGCCTTTGTTTGTATGGGGATTATGAAGAGTTTATATAAATAAAACTGTTAGAAAGGTCTGTATAAGATATTCACAACTCTTCTATAAAAGGGCTTCCATGCTTGGAAGCTTAACCCAGAGCACTGTATTCTTTCAATAATTCACAATCTCTAGAACACAATTTCTAGGACAAATGAAGGCACAGGATTTGGATAAAAACCCAGATTCTCTTTTTAGTTGTGCCTCCTTGACTCCTCTGGAAAATAAGAAAACTGTCCTTTATAAAGCCCTCTGCAACCAGACCCTTCTACGTCTTTTTGTATCTCAGCATCAGGAAATCCAGCCCAGTCACAAACTGGTGGACTACAAGACCTTTAAGAAGTAAATAGTGAGCTCAGAAATAATTAAGATCATGGAAATTTATGACGCAATGAGAATGATGTCTTCAAATCATCCCAAAGAAAAATTTTCATTACTTCCCACTACAGTTGCATACTTTTTGGCTGACCTCTTTTCCTAGGAAGGCGGGGTGCCTAGACTCAGCATAGCCTAGGAAGTCTTCCAGGAGCTAAGACTGAGTTTGGAAGTGTGGGACAGGAAAATAAGCTTTAGGCTGACAAAAAAAGGGGATGGATGCCCAGGTCCCAGATGAGTGTATAAGCAAGTAGCATTGAAAGATCAGGTCTAAATGGAAGATGAAGTCCAGAGACAGATATCAAGAAAAGTTTTAGGAATGAAGAATGAGCAAGGTAGCTAGCAGGTTTGGGAGGCAAACACAGACCAATTCCAGGACATATTGGAACCTATTTGCTGGGCCTCAGGCGAGGAGGGAGCCATAAAGCTGAGCTATTCCTACAATATTAAGCATTCAATTGCCTCTTTAGTTATGAAAGATTTAGAAATATGAAGTAATGATAAAACAATGGTTTGGCAGATAAGAGAACTATGAAAAGAAATCTAATTCTATAACACTAAAATAGGCAATTTGCATCTTTAGATGCTAAAAATAAAATTTGTCCCAGAAATAGCCCCAATTTAATAGATTAAAAATCTTGCTTTAATTCCTTCCATGTTTTATAGGCATGAGGATACTGTTTGTGTTATATTCTGGGGAATCCTATATCTTTTCTCCTAATTGAAATGAGGCCTATTATTGGTAAAGATTGTTCAAGGTATGGCAATTTTATTAATCAGGATAGATTAGGTTATAGCATGGTAACAAATTAATCCTGAAACATTGGTGTGGCAGTTTGAAATTATTTTATGAATCCCTAAAAAGAGAAAGATTATGTTTGTGGGCTTGTCCACTCCTGTGGCCATGAGACCTTTTTCAACTGGACTACCTCAGTGAGGCTTAACTCAGGTTGAACCTCCGTCCTCTTGCTGAGTCTGATAAAAAATGGAGACACACAGGAAAAGAGACCTCTGCCATTTTTTATCTTGTCATGTGACAGTTCCCAAGGAACTGAGGCCTCAGGGAGAGATGAGCCATATTTGCTTGATAGCTTGTAGCTGAAATTGGGAAGAAAGCTGAGAAGCCGAACTTGAGAGAGAGGCCAATAAAATACAAGCCCTGTGCCTGGTTGCCCTCAGTTGAGCTCTGGGAGATGGTACAGCCTGGAGGGGAACACAGAGATGAGGCAGAGTCACCCACCATCCTGCTTCAGCATGTGACAACTGACTTGAGTGAGAAAGCATCTTTTATGGTGCTTTGAATTGGGCTTTTCCCAATTGTCCCTTTTAACAGCCTTTGAACTGTAAGTTTTTATCCAAAATAATACTCTTTATAAAAGCCAACAGCTCTGGTACTTTGCATTGACAACCCTCTGGCAAACTAAAACAATCAGTTACTTAACACAAGAAAAGTTTATTTCTCATTCATACTACACATCCAATATGGGCCAAAAGAACCACAGTTCTATTTCATGTAATCATATTAGGATAGTCTAATGAAGGATCCTCCATCTGAAGCAGAGCTGGTAGTCATGACAGGTGATGGAACAGATTAGCAAAAAAGAGCTTTTCATTGTCTTCTCTAGAATTTCATGCATCAAGCACAGGCATATTTTATTGGCCAGAACTGGTCATATGGCCCTGTCTACCTCCAAAGGGAATTAGGAAGAATAATTTGCCCTAAACAGACATAGAAAGGAGAATCAGATAAATGTGGGTACTAGTAATGGCTATCACATTTGCCATTTTAAAATAATCAAGAAAAGATCCTGGAAAATCACTTTCAGGAGGAAAGAAAGGAACATAAGAAAACTGGGAAATGGATAAAAACAAGAAAAAACACCCGAAGACACCTGGAATTAGGGTATTTCAGTTAGTTACTTCAGCCCCATAAATGAATTGCACATTAAAGATTCCCTCAACTATGGAAACAATTAGGTCCTAGGGTGATGGCAGATAGCTCCAGAGTTTGGTGCCTTGACAGTGGGCCATATTTTGGAGTCTGTGCTCCAGTGTATGACAGAGTTGGACTCAGATGTGAATGCTCTACACATGCCTCATCTGTCCATTTTATTGAACCTATAGTTGGCGCAGGAGTTGGTTGGCATATGTCCAAGAGACTTGAATATCTGAACAGTCCATGTGCCAGCTGGGCTCTGAGCCTCAGTAAAGTTATAACACCTACTCTCCAGTTCATTGGACTCACCCAGGACAGCTAACAAGGAGGTGAGGATGGACAACCACCACACCAAGGAACCAAGAGAGTCTACAACTGCAAACAAGAGAGTCTCTTCCATCATCCATATTGGATCAAAGCCCGTTCTCAATTAGAGGTGGAGTGCACATCACCAACCCAGAATCCTCAGGATTGGGGAATAAAATACAGACTAGAGTGGACTTACTGGTATTCTACTATAGAATTATTGTGATTCTAGCAATGGAAGAAATTATATCATTGATGTGGAGACAGTGGCCACTGGAGTTGCTGAAAGCAGGGAGAGGGAAAAAGAGGTACAATATGGGGTCATTTTCGGGACTTGAAATTGTCCTGAATGATATTGCAAAGACAGATATAGGACATTATATATCCTGCTATAACCTACCAAATGGGGTGGAAGAGAGTATAAACTACAATGTAAACTACAATCCATGCTGTGTGGCAATGCCCCAAAATGTGTTCATCAATTTCAATGAATGTACCACACTAATGAAGGTGTCAATGAGGGAAAAGTGGGAGGTGTGGCGAGTGGAACATATGGGAATCCCCTATATTTTTTAATGTAACATTTTATGTAATCTATGTATCTTTTAATATATACGTATATATTTTTTTAAAAAAGTTTTCCCTTAAATAAGAAAAAAGAACAGTGATTTGCATATCGAAGATAGGATTTTTTAAAAAACAAAGTAGGATAGAGCTCTGCTTTCTGGAAAATAATGAGACTAGAGATAAAACAAAGGGCTGACATCTAGGTAGAACCTGCCATTGAAGTCACATGCCCATTAGAGAATTAAACCTGGACATGAGTTTAAAGCACTATAAGAAGAAACTGAAAGAATGAGCTTCAGTGAATATGCTAGTGAACAAGACCACTAAGCAAACCAAATAAATGATAGTAGAGGAGATAAGCAAGAATGGATCATTTATAGATCAATATAGGACTTAAGAGTAAGGGAAGGGGCCTTTGAAGGTCTTTCCCTTTCAAGTTTCCAGAAAGTAGGAGAGAATCCAAGAATAATTCTGGTGGAAGGATAATAGATTTAGGATCCAGATGAGAAGACCAATGATACACAGAGAAGATGAAGAAGCCTAATCTAAAAAGGACTAGCTGTCCCACTGGACCAGTAGGAAACTACTGAAATTGGAATCTGAATAGTTTGGTCTAGACTCTAGACTTGGCAGTTCTCTTATTCACATTCAGATTGAGACAAAGCAAATGTGTCATGATAAAGATTCTTAGATTTAGCTCCATTTCATTTTAATATAGCCAGAAAAAAAACACAATTATTAATACTAGTTTTAAGAGTTTGTCTAGCCTTTATTCATCCCTATTATTTGGAATTTTAAAACAATCTTCTATTTCCTTGTATGTTTGTAGTAAAATCCTTAACAAATCCCTCAATGGGGCTGTTTGTTCCAGAAAAGAAAGCTGCAGAGGTGTTGAAAACCCAGGCTGAGTTGCAGACAGTGGCAACTGGGAATGAAAGCAAGCAATTAAGGTGCTTAGTCCCACAAAGAGAAGACAAAAGAACTAATGTAGCTTGGAGGTAGAAACTGATGGGACGCCTTTGCCTACCTTAAAATGATTCAATCAAGTAGGCAAAGGCAATTGTGGCCCAGATTTCCATTTCTTCATATAAAATCATTCATAGTTTCTCATACCATGGCCAGATTATAAAGGAGAGAGAGCTCAGGTTAGGGATGGCTTCTATCCCCATCTTGAACTTTAGTGCCCATTACAGAATTTCTAAGCATATTCTCTACTCCAGCATCCGAGCCACTGATTAAAAAATTATCTGACCTAAGAACTGATCCTGTGGAACACCAGTTTTTTGTGTCTCCACAGGCTACACTGAACCATTGGTAATAGTTGTCAAAACCTGACACTTGAACCAGCTGTTTCTTCTCAATTACACATGCATGCACAGTTGTTAAGGAATTAAGACTCTAATGGCAGGGACATCAGGGATGAGGCTCAACAGTTCAGTAAGAAGAATGCATTGTTTAGCCTGGTTCAAGTCAGGATGCCTTTCTATTTTAGAAGAAAAATTAATTTGAAAAGAGCTGAAGATAAAGAAATGTAGAAGGCATATTGAATAACAACACAGGAAAACATTCAGAATAGTTGGTCATTGCTTTTCAATCAAAAAGCACAACAGAAATAAAGTTTTAGTGATTATCACAGGATTAGATGGTAGATAAATTAATTCTTGGAAAAACAAAAAGGTATGCTTTTGCCACGGTTCAAAAGAGTTTTTGATAGACACAATAGCTTCTCTATGTAACTGTAGTCTTAGAAAAAGGAATGTTAGAATGGAAAGAGGCAGATACCTTCTTTTACAATCTCAATGGAATTTTATTAAAATTACCACTGGGATTTTCTACAACAGAATGCTGTGTTTTTCCTACTTCCTAGAAATATGGTTCTGTGATTGGAACAGATGTGCTGTTTAGCTTATTCTCCTTGACCTTTTCGCAATGCCATTATTCCAACCAGGTAATGAACAGCTGTTAAAATAAATCTGCCCTTGAGGTTTTTGGAAGAAGATGAGATCTCAGACACTGCAGATTCTGATTTCGTTTCTGGTTTAGATCAGAGATTATAAACTCAGTAATCCAGAGAATACTATAAATACAGCTTGATCTTGTTGAGAAAAGCCAGTCTTATTCTCTTGTTTCTGTCAGGAGTGGGAGAGCAGGGATGTGGTAGGGGAACATGTAAGGAGGTGGTAGGCTGAGATCTCTAACTAGATGGTGCAGCAAGCTCGTCAAATCTTTAGGCTATCTTCAGCAAGCAGATTTGGTGTTTGGGGATTGATCCAAGCCTTTTCCAGCTCAAGAGAGACTTGTACACAGCTTCTACCACTTTATGATGTTTTTGGTGATCTACGAAATCTTGACATAATGAAGAAAGAAATCCTGGATGTAAAGCGAGTCAAGCCTTAGTTTTCAGGTCAAAAACACTTTATTGAGCTCAATAAGCAGCTGCACAATCCCAAAGAGCCTGCACTTGTGCAGTGGAATGGAACCCAGCCCAGGCTGATTTCCAAGCCACAGCACTTCTGCTATAGACAGCACACACTTTAGTGAAAAAAGACAGAAGGAATGGTCAGGACAGCCACTGAGACCCTCTGATAAAGCATCCTCTCTAAAAGCTGATATGTCTCTAGATCAGGGGTACATTTACAGCATGGGATCTACTTTATAATGCCCCATGATGCAGAAAAAGAAAATGGAGCTTAGGTTAATATTTTATCTCTTTATTTTAAGTTGATATTTTATATGTGTTTTAAAATGTGCATAATGAATTGGAACAACAAATTGATATGAAATAATAAATATAGATCTATAGAGGCATGTATAATTTTTTATTGGTAGGGACACATATAATAAAAAAATTTTAGAGACCACAGTTCTAGATTAGTCTCCTCCCCTAGTCAAAGACCATAAGAAGAGGACAAGGTAGATGGGGAAAGCATTACCACACCATTAAGTTCCAAACAGTGTAGTAAGATGAGATAGAGAGGGTCTTGGAAGCTACTTCAGATCAGAGGTCAAGAAAAGCCTCTCTTAGGACGTGACAATTAAGCTTAGATGTGAAGAATACAACCATGCAAAAACTGGGAGAAGGGGGTAATAGACAAATGAAGGATTAATACAAAGGCCCAAAGTTGGAAAGAGTTTGGCTTATTCAGGAATTGAAATGAGGTGACCAGTGTGGCTATAACTTGAGGGAGAACAAGAGTGATGATTAGAGAGGGAGGGAATGATGGATTGAGATTGAAGAGCAGAGTCAATGTTCTGTCCAGGCTTTGTAAATTAGGGTATAGAATTTAGATATTATCTCATTTAGAAACCTGCCTTAGTTTGCCAGGGCTACTATGAAAACTCCACACATACATTAGCTTAAACAACAAGAGTTTATGATCTCACGGTTTTAGAGACTAGAAGTCCAAAATCAAGGTATTGGCAAGGCTTGCTTTCTTTGGGAGTTTGTAGCATTCTGGTAATCTTCCATCTCCTGGTGGTTTCTCTTTCTGGCTTCTCTTAATTCTGACTTCGTCTGACTTCTATTTACTGACTGCATCTGAATTTCCTTTGCTTAGGAAGAATCCAATCTTATCAATTAACATCTAGCCTGATTCGATTTGGCCATCTATATAGGATCTTTGAAGATCCTATTCACAAATGAGTCAATACCTCACGTAATAATAACATTTTCAATGGTCCTGTTTACAAAAGGGTTCACACCCACAGGAATGCAAATTAAGATTTGAACCCATCTTTTCTGGGGTACATGTTTCAATGTCCAACAGAATCTTTGGAGAATTTTAGGTAAAGGGGTGATCTAATCTGCTTTGGATTGCAAAAACATGATATGCTCATATTTACCTGGGTCTACAAGGCTCTTTATAAATGAGTATTAATTTGTGTCTTTAGCTTCATCCCCCTCCATTTCTCCTTTACCCACTTTCTGCCTCCAGCTCTAGTGTTCTAGTACCTAGCATTGTGGTCTAAAGCAGCTCTCAGTACTAAAAAAAGTTCATATTTGTAGCATCTGCCAATTTTTGTGGTGTAAATACTTTGTTACAGCCAATTTCAAGCTTTCAACAGTTTAACAACCAGCTTGTAGAGTTCCTGAATATCTAACAATCATCTCTTGTGAATCAGCTCCAGGTGACTTCAATACAACTTTATTCCAATTAGTTTGACCTGTTTGAACTTTTTGAAATTCACCAGTCCTCACATTGCATGCCCTTCTCTCTACTTGTAAAATTTAGCCACTGTAGAGCTGTTGTCAAGAGCAGAAGCTTTGGCTTCAGTTGAGCTTGGACTTAAGTCCCAGCTTTGTAAAACATGAGCCATGAGATCTTAGAAAATTAAATTATCTAAACATCTGTAATTCTATTTATAACACAGGAGTGACAAAAGACCGCACTTCACTGAATTTTTACAAGGATCAAATGAAAAAAATGTAACTAAAGTCAATTAGCGGAATGTCTGGAATATTATTTACTTCATATGCAATTTTATTATTACTCATGTCCTCACCCTTAATAACCTGTACCTAGGTGCTCAGGAAAGCTATACAGTTTTAAAATTTGTTCTGCAATACCCTGTCTTTTGAGAGTTAGGACTCCTGCCTGTTTCTCCCTATTTCTAAGCTACCCTCCACAGGATCCACACTTTTCTCTTATGCAATAAAGGAATTACTCAATGACATAAGAATGAACAGTGGCTTAATCTATTAGCATCTATTTTACAATGGAATTTCTTGATGAATGGAAGGACTTAAAGACTTTAATTGTGGAAGTTTCTTAACATATTTTATCTTGATAGTGGAGATTTTCTGAATTTTCCTTTATAGGCAAACACTATGCTTCTAACTGTGCCTTAGCCTCATCCTGACAGTTTTTATTCACTAGAATCCTGTGCATACCTAATTTTAAACTTTTGTTTAAAACAAAATAGCTAATCCATTGAATATTAATGAAATGGATTCTGGCAATAGCTGTGTCCTAGCTTTGAGATTTTGTGTAAGTTTCAATACTCCCTGAAATCAAAGTTTACCATGTCAGAATGAAGTCAGAGTCTATATCTGCTATAAAATTCAACGATTGTACATTTAAAAATATTTATGAACCCCAAAAGCACTTCCAAAGTCAACAGAAACAAAACAATAAAGCATCAAACATTTGGCACTATTCTTGTGTGATTAGCATAAATAAACATAGGTCTCTATAACAAATCAAAGCAGAGTATTGAGGCAATTGTGTGACTATTTCAGAAACAAAATAAAATAAATGTAAAACAATAACTTAAAAGGTTCTAAAGGTATGAGTTTACTTAATTTATAGACCAGTTCAAAATTCACTTAACATTTAAGATGTTTCCTGTGCTCTGTATGTACATTTAAGAAATCATCAGAGTTGCATTTTTCCTTTAAATCCAGGATTTTGTAATATAAAATCTTGATTAAATGAATTTTCTATGCCAGTACCAAGCCAAATATGTGTAAAAGCAACCCAGGTGCACTTGCTAGTTTCCTAGTAAACTTTCAAAATTCATTTAAGCATCACTACAGATAAAGAAATCATCCATCATTTGAGATGACCCTGAGCTATCATTCCTTTAAGAGTATTATTCACTAATCAATAATTTGTAGGCTTAAACGTCAGAAAAATGTCTGCCTTAAAGTATGTTTCAATGGATCCCAATTTTTTTTAAGTGAAAGATTGACATTGATATGTCCTAAATCATCTTGATACACTGTGAACACATTCAAGGCAGCTATTTGTTTCTTTCCTGAAAGTTAATACGCAGACCATAATGTACCCGGATCAGTGTAACCAGTGAGGCCAGTGCTACTTGTATTGCTAAAGTAGTTGTGTGTCATTCTTCAGCAATGCAGAGACTGAGCCCAGGACAGGATTGCTACTTGCTCTTAAGCATTTTATATCAGTTGGTGAAATAGCCATCATGACCAGGATTAAAGAAATTTTATCCTTATCACATATGTCTGGTGGTTATAAATAATAAATCACCGACATTTCTTGTTATCTCTATTTCCTTACTCAGGGACAAATCATAAAAGATCTTTCCTGGTATATTTTATAGCTCTGATAGTAGAAAATTTGCATTATGGAACATGTGCAGTTTCAATTATCAATCATTTTTTGACTGGGTTGTGCACATCTATGATCAGTTCAGGATTATGAGCTATCAAAATTGAAAGAGAACATTTTAAAAATTAAAAATCTAAAACCTTACATGCTCAAATATATGTGCCCTCAGTCATTATTTCACTCACATTATTTCCTTTATTTATTTTGTAAATTCCTATGCAAGAAAGGTCATCTTTTAGATGTTTTGAAATTTCCAGCATCTCCAGAACAGTGTCTTCTCAGTTCCACTGCCTCATGGATGATTTTTAAATGGCTTAGTTCCTAAATTAAGTACTAGACTCATCCTAGATGTACAGCAATTAGTTTATCAATGACTACTTTGTAGAAATCCAAATGCCTGATTGCATCTATTAGGAATTCCCACCTGGATTCCTGAAAAGTGAGATCTCCCACTAAAAGAAAATTCAATTTTGCCTTGATGTTCTATTGATGATCCAAGGAAGTAAAGACTTGTTGCTGGAAAACCTGCTAAATATGGCTGGCTGTTTTTCTATCCAGAGACCAAGAAATGCTGCTCTTAAGTCCCTAGCGACTTTTCCACAAGAGGGTGAGAAAACCCCACCCATCTCAAGTAATGCTCAAGTTGGCCCTGGGATGGCACTGGACTCCAGACGGATTTAACACTCAGACCATAATATCTACCACATGTCTTTGAAGAGGCCCAGCTGTGCCTGTTGCTGTGGATGAATCGGAAAGCCCACATTACTGAGGGCTTCCGGTGGTTTGACATTCTCTGCTCAGGAGTTACTGGAGCGGTGGCTGCAGGGTGACTCAGCCATGAGCCAAGGTCAGGCCTTCCTCAGTCTTAAGGAAAGAATCAATGGGAGAGTGCTAAAGCTAATGCCATCTGCCACCGTTAAATCTTATGGTGACAGAGTGCACATTACTGCCAGATAGGCTGAGAACACTCACCATCTGTTCATTGCCCTGAAATAAAATTAACCCGGTCATCTGGATTGGGAAGCCTATTTGGAATTGTTGACATCTATTACCAAACTTGAGATGGAAGTTGTCCCCCCATCTTATATCATTCAGATTACATAAAGAAACTTCTTCACTCTAATTTTTCTAGTAGAGACAGTACAGTTAATTGATAAATACATTAATAGCATGTTATGTGTTAACAATGAGTAAAGGATTTTCTAGATCCTACATTATTACACATGTAAGCGATCATAGTACAAATTGTTGTCTGACACCTTCTGAGGGGAAAAAATGTGCAATAAATTTAATTTCAAGAAGAATGTGTAAAATCTATGTGTATTCCAGTCATTGTTGACCAGCTAATGAAATGGAAATTCCTTGATTTCCAGGCCTGCAAACTGGAAAATAGCAATAAAGATCTGCAAGATATTTTACTCAAGCTAACTATTTAAAAAGAGTTAGCAACATGGCAATTGAAGCTAGGATATAACTGGATGAGTGGTGACATATTTTTCCCAAGGGAAGGTGAGGAGAAGGCTTTAATTCAACTTCAGTAGAGGAAAACCTGCCCCTGAGCTCCCTTCTCAGTATCTCTCACTTTCCAATCACCTCCTCTTATCATCTATTCTTATTTCCCTCAGTCTAGTATTGGTTTTGGTAAGCACTGGTTTAGGTGTGAATTTCAACTGGATAGTTGACACAGGATAGAAGGAAAGGAATTAGAATAAATGATTATTTTCAGTTCTTCATATCCACCCTCATCTAAAATATAGATCTCCTAAAGAATGCTCTTTAAACAATTCTATTAAAATCTATTGAAAAAGTCAATTTAAATTAATTTGAGAGAAGTTATTGTTCTTAAGAGTTTATGGACATCAATAACAAGAAATAATGTATTTCATTTAGACAACCTGTAAAATGCTGACTTGAAGTAAATCTAGAATTCTATCTGTAAATTCAGAGGGAGTCCAGTTTTAAACTGACCTTTCATGAGTTGGACTATTGACCAAGTGTTGTTATTTGCAATATCTGGCAGTTCCAATTTCTCTAGCCTTTTACTTAAATTTTTAATTTGAACAGAATCATCCAAATACTAAGTAAATAAGTTCAGCATTGATTTTAGAGCTCTGTTTTTCCTTGGGTTCAGATCTAGTTAGATAAGATATCAAAGCATGCATAAAAATATGACAAAAATATCAATCAGTTGAAACATGCTGAAGAAAAGTCACCTCGTTTTTCCTCACAGCTAACCTTATTCTTTTTTTTATAGCTCCAATCCCTGTCTGTAGAGTATTTATTTCTAAATTTGCATAATATTTGTGTCCTTACCCACCCCAGGCTTATCAGCTCCACAGGACAAGGACTATATTTGGCCATATTCATTGCTTTGTTCTTAAACCTAAAACAGGGTCTGAAACATAGTGGATGCTCACTAAATATTTGTTAGATTAAATTTTATATTAAAATTATATTAATTGTTTATTAGAGAAGTTATAGGTTTACAGAAAAGCATGCTGAAAATATGGGTCCCATATACCTCCCCTATTATTAATACATTGCATTCATGTGGTACATTTGTTATATTTCATGAAAGAATATTATTATAATAATACTATTAATTATAGTCCATGGTTTACATTAGGGTTCGCTGTTTGTGTTGTACAGTCATAAGGTTTTTAAAAAATGTTTATTCTAGTAACATATACAACCTAAACTTTCCCCTTTTAACTACATTGAAATACATAATCCAGTGATGTTAACTGCATTCACAATGTTGTGCTACCAGAAACACCATCTATTATCAAAACATTTCCATTACCCCAAACAGAAACTTTGGGCCAATTAAACATTAATGATCCATTCTCTATCCATACCCCAGTCACTGGTAAATTTTATTCTAGTTTCTGACTCCATTAATTTGCATATTCTAATTCTGTCATATCAATGAAGTCACACAATATTTGTCCTTTTGTGTCTAGCTTATTTGACTCAAATGATGTCTTCAAGTTTCATCCATGTTGTCACTTATATCAGAGCTTCATTCTTTTTTATTGTTGAGTAATATTCCATTGTTTGTATGGAATACATGGAATACACGTTTTATTTATATAGTCATCTGGTGATGGACACTTGGGTTGCTTCCTTCTTTTGGCTATTGTGAATAATGCTTCTGTGAACATGGGTATGCAAATATCTGTTTGAGTCCTTTGCTTTCTATTGTTTGGGGTATATATCTAAAAGTGGAATTGCTGAGTCGTACAGAAATTCTATACTCAACTTTCTGAAGAAATGCCAAATTGTCTTCCACATCAGCTCTGCCATTTTACATTCCCATCAACAATTAATGAGTGTTCTTTTTTCTCCAAATCCTTTCCAAAACTTGTTATTTTCCTTTTTTAACAAAATAAAATAAAAGCCATTCTAGTGGGTGTGAAAAGGTATCTCATGGTAGTTTTTATTTGCATTTCCCTAATGATATTGAGCATATTTTCATGTGCTTTTTTGGCCATTTTTATATCTTCCTTGGAGAAATGTCTATTCAAGTCCTTTACCTGTTTTTAAATTTGTCTTTAATCTTTTTGTTGTTGAGTTAAAGATTTCTTTTATACTCTAGATATTAAACCCTTATCAGGTATGTGATTTCCAAATACTTTCTCCTATTCTGTAGGCTGCGTTTTTACCTTCATGATTAAGTCCTTGGATGTACAAAAGTTTTTGTTTGTTTTTAAATTTCAGTGAAGTCCCATTTACCTAATTTTAATTTTATTGCTCATGCTTTTGATTTAGTCTAAGATACCATGGCCTAAAACTTGGTCCTGACAATGTTTTTCTATATTTTCTTTTAGAAGTTTTTTAGTTCTTGTTATACTTAGTTCTTTGATCCATTTTGAGTTGATTCTTCCATATGATGTGAGGTAGAGGTCCATTTTCGTTCTTTTTCATGTGGATATCTAGTTTTTCCAGCACCATTTGTTAAAGAAACTATAGTTTCCCCATTAAGTAGACTTGGCACTCTTGTAGATCTGAAGGCTTATTTCTGAATCTTACAATTCAATTCCATTGATCTATATTCTTGTCTTGGTGCCAATACAATGCTGTTTTGACTACTGTGGCTTTATAATAATTTTAAAATGAGGAAGCATGGGTCCTCCAACATCATTCTTTTGCAAGATGGATTTGACTATTTGGGGTTACTTTTTCATATAAATGGAATATATAATCTGGTGTTTAGCTTTCTTCATTTCTGCTGTTGGAATTTTGATTGAGATTTCATTAAATGCGTAAATTGCTTTGGATAGAATTGTCATCATAACAATATTTAGCCTTCTAGTCCATGCACACGGAATGTTCTTCCATTTATTTATGTCTTCTTTGATTTCTTTTAACAATGTTTTGTAGTTCTCCATGCGTAAATCCTTTACTTTTGGTTAAATTTACTCCTAGATATTTGATTACTTCAGAGTATTGTGAATGTTTGAATTAATTTTTGAGAGACACAGTCATTAAGTTATTCAAGGTCCAGTGAGAGATAATGAAATATAAACAGGTCACAGTGATATTCTTTCCTCAACTAGTTAATAAATCTATTTATTCAGCAAATGTTTACAGTCAACTTAGGATGCCATGACTATCTTAAGAACTGGGTATATATCAGCAAATAAAATGCCCATTATTACTGAGAATATGGTACTTAATTTCTAGTGGAAGAGACTTTATTAGGGGAAAAAACTGTAATAAATAAAAATTATAGGTAAATTGATGCATAATTGCAAAGTGTAATGATACTATGAAGGAAAAGTAATAATAAAGAGATGTGACTTACTCTGTGGGGTCAGGAAGTGAAGAAGAAATAAAAGTATGTAAATAAGAGGGGGCTTTATGATATTAGAAATGAAGGAGATCATTGAACCCAGGTGGGAAGAAACAAAAAAAAGTCTGTCAGGGAAAAGTAGAACTAGTACAAGGTATTAATCCTCCTTATCCTTTAAGGCCCAATTATGTGTCCCAAACAGCTAATGGTGCTTACAGTTACTAGGTAACTTATGTTTGTATGATATACTTCTCAAGTTTATTTTGTCTTCAAATAACTAAGGTATTAAACCTTTCAAAGTTGAAATTTCACTAAATTTTATTTGTTGCTTTTCAAATTAAATATATTCATATCATGTCTTCTTCATTTTCCTAACTTCAATATGTGACAAAGTGTTGTACCTTGGTAAAGAGGAATCAATCATCAGAATTTCTTTTTCAGCAAATTTTCAGCTCTCTTAAGAAAATGCCAGAAATAACAGCAACAAGAACAATAAGACAGACTGGAAGAAGATAAGTGCAATTAATTAAACTAAATTGTTTCCAAAAGAACTACTTTTTAAAAATGTTTTTCAGAAGAGAATATTGTTCTTTACACAAATTAGCACTTAGATATGGCTGATGGCAGATTCACTATTCCATTAATATGTTTCTTTAGTACAGATTCATTAAATATTTTGTTTGGCATTAAATTGGAATATATTTCCAATTTGTAAGAGCTACATATTTAATGAGTTATTATAATTTTAAAAGGCAGCATGTCATAAATTACTAATACAGTCAAAGGCTGGTATGTTTTGTTGGAAGCCAGGTCCACACCCTATCAAAGCCAATAAAATTAGGCAATGCCCATGAACTAGTTTCAAAGCAGAGACTCCGAGTGCTTGGGTTATGGCAGTTATTATTTCCTGAATAAGACTTTGTGCTGGATCCAACATTCACTCTCTCTGACCTTCAGCCAAGAAAGGAAGTAGCGTGGGTGACCAAGTTTAACACTCGCCCTGGGGATTTCACTCAAGCCAAAAAGCTAAAAGGAGACTATAATCGGGTACCCGGGCCAGTCCTTAGCACATTCTGTATTTGGATGGCCTACCTAAGCCCATTAGACAGCAATATTACTCTGTCCTATGCCTCTATAGACTTCAAAAAGAAAACCATCCATCGTGAGTGGGGGGTTAACAGTGGTGCCAAGACAAAGGCGATTAGAATCAGGAAAAGGGAAGGAAGGAAAAGGTGCACTGTCTGTGTCTCTAGGTTAAGGAGTCAAACAGATCAGAGTTAAAACCTCAGCTCTACCATTTATTAGTTGTTTACCATTAGTTAAATTATATCCCCAATCTGAACCTCAGGAGGATCCTTAGCTGCAGAATGAGTATAACTTCTTAAGAGAATGGGGTTTTCACTGCTTGGCACGTATGAATATTCATATTCAAACATTGTGTCCTGCCATGTGATGAGTCCAGAACTGCTGGCAGCCGTGTCTTTGTGGAGAAAGTTTTACCTGATACCTTGCGTTGGATATTTTTCTCATCCTCAAGACTGTAAGGTTATAAGGTAATAAATCCCCTTGGCAGGTAGGTCCTTTACTCAGTAGGCAGTTGGATAAATGACTAAGAAGCTTATAAGAGGGTCAGGGTTAGAGGGATAAATTTGGAGGTCATTTACCTATAGATTGTATGAAAGGAAGAAATACAATCATCCAAGTAGAAAATTTCGAGAGGGAATTGAGAAGGATCCATAACTGAGTCCTGGAACATGCCAACATTAAGAGAAAAGGGATGTAGCAAATAAGAATAAGAAAAAGGAGATTGTGAAATAGGTAGACAACCAAGAATATGGTGACCCAGAAAACATATTGAACAAAATGTGTCAAGGGGTTAACTGTCAATACTTACTACTGAGAGGTAGACAGACTTGACCATTGGATGTCATTGGATTTGAAAAGATAGAAGTTGCTGGAGATCTTGAGAAAAGTGACTTGTTGGAGTGGCTCATATCTCTAAATAAAGTCATTCATTATCTTTGTACAAATTATCCCATGAGTGCATGGAATGAAGGGAAATCTTATTCATCTCTTTATTCCCAGAGCTTGTGCTGAATGATATTATCAATCCTCAATAACTATTTTTTATGTTAAATATTGGCCTCAATTAATGCTATATTTTGTGTTGTTTGCCACAGATGGTGCACCTCTAAAAGCCAGAAATGGCACCTATGCATATTCTGTGAGCTGTGCCTTACAGTTCCTGGAACATTTACATGTACAAATTGATACTTAATATATTTTGTAATGAAGGTGAAGAAATGTGATGGTTGTAGTGGTGCATAAGAAAAATAATTTTAACATTCCTATGAAGAATCAGCAGGAGATCAGACTGTTCCTGAGGATGATTAGTTTTAACAAAAGTTCATAATTCTTTGACAATCCTCTTTCAAGCGGCAGTCTAATGTACCTCCTAGTGAATGCTTTGCCTTAGTTATTTGTTTCTAACAAATTGATTGCAGCAGAAATATTTGACTTCTGAGACTAGGTTATATAAGGTAGTATGGCTCCTCCTGCCTGCCTCTCTTTCAGGACACGCATCTTTGAGCCTTGACCTGCCATAGCTATCTTCCTGCTACCTAATAGAGAAACTACAGGGAGAGAGAGACACCCAAGGAGGAGAGGTTACAAAGAAGCCCCTCTTCCTTGGGCCAAAGGTGCCAAATACGCAAGAGGGAAAGCCTTCAAGGTGAGTCCAGCCCCAGCTACTGCCTGATTGCAATCAAACTTGAGACTCTGAGCAAGAACTTCCCGGCTAAACCCAATCAAATTCCAGAGTTATAAATAGTAATAATAATAAATTATGGGTTTTTTTTTGATTCTGCAAAGTTTAGGGTGGTTTGTTATACAGCAGAGAATAACTGGAACAAAGACTATTACACTTACTCTGCTAGGGGAAAATGGGTCCAAATGCAAAATAGCAGAAATTACTTTGGCCACAAAAAGGTTTATGAAAGAGGTAGGATTAAAAAAGAACTGCTTGAATGATCCCTATTGCTTGTGACTGAGAAAGTACATTCTTGACCTGACAAAAGGCCCTGTGATATTTTGAGATAGACCAGTTGGTGATTGAGGACTGGCATGAATAGCATCTCAGACTGGAGGAATAGTTCTTTTATCTCATTTTACTCCAAAGGTAGCCAACAAGCATGGGAGATCAAGAAAATATGATGATATGGTAGTTGCCATTTCTCTTGCATACTTTAAGATCCCTGGTCCAAGCAGTCACAGAGTAAGGAATGCATCAGGTCACTGGGGCACAGAACCGTGGGCTTGCCGCTTTTCATTCTTCTTTAGTCTGGAGGAACAATAAGTAGGGGAAATGCTAACATGTGAGTATCTTCAATATTGTCAGCACAAAGTGTCACTTTAAAAGATGTTACCTGGAACCAAGACTGAATTCCAGATTTATGATTTCTTATTTTGCCAGTTAAATAACCAATTATAAAGCATTTTATTTTTAAAAAGCCTACTTCTAATTTTCCCTCTTCAGTATACCACTGAGTTTACTAGATAGAGGCTTCAGTGCAGTGGTCTCTGATACAATCTACCACATCTTTCTCCAATAATTGCTCACATTTCTCAGTTGGAAAGTAATTCCTCCCATTTTCACAGGCCAGAAAGCTCTCCTTCCTCCTTTCCCATGTATATAGAAGTCAAAATGGTTCTCTCTTCAGTTGAGTTACACCCCAACATTTAAATTTTATTGTTCCATATTTTCCAATGTCTTGAATACAATGAGCAAGGCTCTAATGTGGTAGTCTGCTTTCCCTATTTTATATTATTTGATGGCTTTAGATTATAAACTAAAGGTCAGTTGAATTTGTTTTTGAGATCAAGTAATACCATATTAACACCACATTAAAATGAGAATTTAATAAAAACAATTATTTAGGAATAATAATGTTTATCTGTCGTTTTTAATTTAAAAAAAATTAATCACTAATATTGAACTTTTCCCCACACAGTTTTACAATCCTCCTCCTCTTCAATATTTATATTTCATGGATAAATTTTGAATCTTATAACCCTAAGTCTGCTTTTAAAGAGAGATTCGTTTCTGTGTAAAGTATTAGTCTGTTAAACTGTTCCTCCTTTGTTTTCTTCTACAGAATAAAGGCAACAATATAGGAATAAATAAAACTCCTCAGATAACCAAAGAAAAGTAATCAGCCATACATAATGACTTAAAGCAAAAAACAACAACAACAAAATAAAACAATTTAAGGCTTCCCTGCAGGTACACTCATATACTGCATCATACTAGCTGTTGGGAAATGGCACCCATTCGATTTAAAAGCAGTAATATGGGGAATCCATTTTACACTTTGTGTTGTTATAAAATCTTCTGCTGTTCCTCATTCCTGAGACTCAGCTGCTGAACCCACTGGCCTTTACTAGGGGCATTTGATGGCTTTGAGCAGGTCTCTGGACATCTTTGTTTGAATCTTAATATGGCTCCTAAGATTGCTTGGTGAACTATGGCTAGCAAACAGAATTGTTTTCCACCAATTCCATTTTCAGTGAAAAAAAAAAATTCTTTTTTATTCCCCTGTCCTGCATGTTGCCAAAATTCTTAAAATACAGTTCTAGGGGATTTTTTTGTTACCCGCCTTAGAGCCCAGATGTAGGAACCAAGCCAGTGCAGCTGGTGTAACTTGGCTGGGCCTCACAGATAATTCAATGTTTGAATGATCTTCCTATTTTATATTGTTATTATTTTGGAAAATTTTTTGAGTGAACGCTTTTGGATTTGAACTAAAGATGTGTTAAGGGACTAGCAGCAATATAGGCTAAAAGTTCTCTATCACTCTTTCATGTAGGAACTTCATCAAAAATCACAGCTCTGGGAAGTGGACTTGGCCCAATGGATAGGGTGTCTGCCTACCACATGGGAGGTCCACAGTTCAAACCCCAGGCCTTCTTGACCCATGTGGAGCTGGCCCATGCGCAGTGCTGATGCACTCAAGGAGTGCCCTGCCACTGCATAGGGGAGCCCCACGTGCAAGGAGTGTACCCTGTAAGGAGAGCTGCCCAACACAAAAGAAAGTGCAGCCTGCCCAAGAATGGCACCACACACACTGAGAGCTGACACAACAAGATGATGCAACAAAAAGAAACACAAATTCCCGGTGCTGCTGATAAAGATAGAAGTGGTCAAAGAAGAACATACAGTGAATGGACACAGAGAGCAGACAATGGTGGGGTTGGAGGGGAGAAGGGAAGAGAAATTAAAAAAGAAGAAAAAATCACAGCTCCTTTTTGCTCAGAAATTATACTAACTTTGCCCCTGAACTAAAGAGATACCCTGGGGGGGCAGGGTAGCAGGCAGGTGAAAGGGGAGACATTCCTTTTATCTTTTTTTTCAAGATTCTGCAGGTCTTGTGTATAAACATGATGTACCCACTAGAGAAATTTTAAAAAGCAAGAGAATTTGAGAAGTGAAAAATTCTATTTCAGAAATTCCAATGTAAAACTTCATGATGCTTAGGGCAATGAGAGTGATTTTACACTACACTTGACTTAAGCTAAATTTTGGCTCTGCATTTACTACTTATAAAGCAATTGCATTTCGCAGCTGAAGCCATATAATACTGATATGGTATGAGCATAATTGTATTACTCTCCCTGACTTACATTCCAATTTGAATTCTTTCATGGAAGATGACAGTATTAGCAACTATTGATTGAGGGTTTCCTGAATTGTGCTGTGTGTTACATGGATTAACTCATTTGATTCTCTCAATAAGCCTATGGGAAAGGTGTAGTTACCATGCCCATTTTACAAATAAGGAATCTGCAACCTAAAGAGTTTAAGTGATTAATCCAAAATTTCACAGCTAGTAAGTGGCAGGGTTGGGGTTTGAGCCTAAGCCATCTAATTCCAGAGACTGGATTAGAGATTCTACATTCTGCCATCTTCCCAAAGAGTGGGTGAATTCACTGCTAAAATGCAAAGAACAGCAAATAATCCTGGATATGCACAAGGTTTGACTTTTGGACCTTATCCATAAAGTATGTTCCAGTAGAAAAAAGAGCTTAAGAACTGACTCTCAGTTATGTCCTGAATTCCTCAAAGAAGTTTGCCTATATATTTTTTGTTCTTTTTCTGTAGACTAACTAGCTAATCTATTAGATAAATATAAGAAAGTATTAATAATTAGTAATTATTTGCTATACATCATTTCCTGATTCTTGTATATTTATCAGAAGTCTTCATTGCCTTCATCTCGATAACTGAGTAATGGGAGAAACTCTTATAATAGGATGCATTGCAGACCTAATTCTCAGGAGGTATTTCACAACCCTTCAAACAGATACCTCTCTGTAGTACTACCTACTCGACTTATACCAACCATTAGCCAACCTTTTAGACAACCAAATCTTCCTTGTGACTGGAATTTTTTTTCCAACATTTTCCTTTCTATTATGTTTAATAATTCAATCACAGCATTAAATATAGCATAAGTTTGAGCATGCCATACCTTTTTTTTCCAGAGCTACTTAATGCTTCCTCTTAATGTTCCCTAAATTTTAACATCCTGCTTTCACAAATAAAGTTGTTTTCAAAACTTAAAAAGCTATAAGCTCCATATAGATAAAAGTCAGCATTATAATAGCAATATCTTATAAACACCTAATTCAGTACATGTCCATACTATCTAGAGGTTCAGTACTGCCCTAAATTTTCTAGAAGTTATAAGAAAAGCATATGAAAATGACATTGCCAATGTAAAGTAGCTTTTCTGATGGGAAAAATAATGATGGACTCTAACCTGAGGATCTTAAAAGTATTTAGAAATAGCATTGGCAGGTATTACCCTTAAATGAATTAAGCATGGTCCCAACTGAAGGCAAGCTGCCTTTGAACCTTATGACTATAACTTGTGCAAACACAACACAAAATCAAAGGAAAGAGAAGGGAAAAATAAGGAATTTTAGAAAAGAAAAAATACAAACCAATTTGCCAAATATGTAACCTCTTCCAATATGGACTATTTTGCACATTATTGCAAAAGTCATTAATGTTATGGTATATCCTGGAATTTAAGTGTCAGATAATAAACACTCAGTTTGGAACTTGAAATAATGATATCACATTATGAAATCATCATAATATGGCATTAAAACATTACTGAACACATCATGAAATACTAATGATTTGCAAGTGAATCTTTCATTCTGCAAAGGAGTTGACAAATGCTGGCTCTGATCGCAGCACTATTTTTCAGGGAGAACTTGGGAAAACAGCTGGAGTAAGCAATAGAGCATGTTCACAGCATTTGTTTAAATGCATGTGGAGTTTCTTTAGATCATAATTAGTATCCCACATCTTTCTGGCTTTCAGTCAATAACTTAGTGCTCATGTAATATAAAACATAAATGGAAAAATGTCACCCATGTTCATAAAAAGCAAATAACTTGAAGTACTGGAAGAACTCAATCACCACATATTAATACAGGCATGTTTCAAAAATAATCACTGAACCAATCAAGAGGACTGCTATACTCTACAATGATATTTGAACAGGTTTTCAGATCCTTTCTTTTCCAAATTATCTAAATTTGAGTGAAACCCATATCTTGAAAATTTATTTTTAAAAAATGAATCTGCTTTTCTGAGGTATCAAACCTGATTTTTCATAAGCATAAACTCTGGTAGGCATAAAAAATAAACTTTTGGAAGAAAGAATGCTTTAAGAATTTATCTTCAGAACATATATGCTGTCATACAAGAATAAGGCTAAATAATGATAAATTGGAAAAGTTTCTCTGTTAGCACTGATGTTCTCAACCTGAGGGTTATTTGTTTAACAAATGTCTAGTATCTTAAGCAAAGATTCATCCATCTAACATTTGGGAAATTGCCACATAACAGTGCAGTTCAGGGGGTCCCAACACTTCTCCCATGTTCAGTAATTCACTAGACTTACACAATTTGGAAAAGTTGTTATATTCATACAGTGTATTACAGTGAAAGAATACAGATTAAAATTAGAAATGGAAAAAGGTGCATATGGAAGGATTTAGGAGAGACCATGCATAGAGCTCCCAGCTGTCTTCTCCCAGGGAAGTTGTGTGAACAGTGCCTATTTCTTCTAGCAACAATGTGTGACGATACACATAAAGTATTGCCAATGAGGTAAGCTCACCCAAGCCATGGTGTCCAGAGTTTTTGGCAGGTTGGTCACTTAGACCCTGCTGACCACCCACGTGGCTGATCTTAATTTTCAGCTCCTCCTCACCATAAATCACATGATTAGGACAGACAATTTGTCATGGTCCACGCCAGTGGGTAAACAAAGACATGCCTATCTAACAGGAATCCCAAGGGCACAGGCAGACACTGTGCAAACCACTGCAACTGCAAAAATGCAAAAGATAGTTTCTCATCCTTGGAGAGCTTCTAGTCTATTGGAGAGATCTATGCATAAACAATGTAGCAGAATGTGGTGTTGTGCATATTACTCATCAAGATGGTATTTTTAAAACTTGGTGAGATAATAAATCATAATTGCTTACAATATCATCCTCAAAGTTAATAGCCTGTATATACTCTTTCTGCATCCCATAAGTTAAAGTTTAATTGCCTTCATTTTGTGAAAACCGTTACTTATTCATCAGCCAATAATTGATAAAATCTTCCTACTTCACATGTATCCATGGATCTTAGAGATGATTACCTCTGTTGTAGAAACAGAAAAATTCAGATTTTAAGTACTGCTCCCTTTAACAGGTATTGTTCATCTGTAGGCAGAAGCAGTAGAAATAAAGGCATTAAAATGATATATGGAAAGTAGGGAGGAATGAGAAGGTAATATCCAAGAATGTCACAAACTAATACACACACAATTCATCTCATAAGCTGTGTGGTGAGAAACAACAACAAAACAATAAACAATATCACATTTACAAATGAAATTTACATTTCACAAATGAAAATATACTATATATCAGGGTCTGTACTTCAGATCAGATCGTGATTTCTCCATCTGCATACTTCATTGGAGGTTAGTATTTTGTTCTTTTTAACTATGCTGTCCTTTCTTTATATGTCTACATTTTATTATTCTAGCCAGAGCATTGCAAAGGTGTCCAATTACTTATTACATATGTTTTAGGTAAACTGACTTAGATTTACTTCTTACATTTTATTTTCCTTTTCCTCGGGGATATATAATATAAATACACTTATTTTATGTATATAATTTAGTTTTGATGTCTATGAAAAAATCATTATATTCACACTAGAAACAAAGAAAGGAGAGCAAATAATTCCCACATATTTGTCATATTTGAGGCCATATGAAAAAGAAATGCATCATTGTCAGTTCATGCTGATAATTATCATTAATTGAGTAGTGAAGGCTTCTTCCCCACCTCTGACGTTTCCTTCCTCCCCAAGAGAGCTCAATGTACCTAATCCCTTGTCTCTCTCCCCAGCCCCTTTATCACTCTGCTCCAGGGAAGAGGGATGCACTTTTGAGACTGTCACCTTGGGAGGAATAACCACACCCTTTCTTCCTCTGCCTTCTTTCTCTGGGGGCAGAGAGCATGTAATTGCCTTGACACAGTGAGTACTGCCAGAGGTTGAATGGCTAAATCTGCCTTATCTTGGAATTTAGTTGGAAGACTTATTTGTCTCTCACATGTCTTCAAACCTGGCCTCTATAATTAACATAGGGGCTACTTTGACCTGTAGCTTTACTCTTTGGGGTTGTTTTTTTTTTTTTTTTTTTTCCTCTATGTTCTCAACCAAGATAACAAGTGATGTCTCTGAACACATGGCCCAATAATAGTCCCCTTCCCTGGCAGGGTTCAAAACAGATTGAGAAGTCCATACCAGACACTGAGCTAAATGTGTTCTGCACATGATCCCATTTATTCCTCACAAAAATGCTGTTACAATAATGGATATGCAATAATTATTCCCATGTTGGAGAGGAGGAAACTCAAGTTTAATGAGACTAACTCTCTTGTCCGAAGTTGCAATATCTGACTCTGAAGTCATGAATCTTAACCACTACGCTACATGGTTATACTGAAATCCTATGATGAAATTAATTGAAACTGCAATCAGAACCAGGGAATGAATATACACCTGCCTGTTTTTTATCAGTCCTCACAAAATAAGAGCATTATTAAGGAGGTCTTCATCACAAAGAAGCAGGGATTTCAAGGAGAATGACTGATAACTACTTTGATTATGTACTCAGCAATTTGTCTTGCCTTCTAGGTCAAAACTCAGAAGTTAGGCTACTTCTTCCTAGATTTAAAACCAGCAAATCCAAAATGTTACCTATTCTGTAAACCCTAAAGCACAGCAGAGGTGGAAAGGAGAAATAAATTGATTGCCAATGCACCTCAGTCAGAGTGTAACAGCATTTGAATCTGCACATCATTTCATATGAGTCTTCTTTTGCCAGGTTATTTTTTATGAAATATATTCTAATCAAATAAAGGGATCTGACTTTAAATGGGTGACCTAATGCCTCTTTGTTCTGGTCACTGCTAAAATGGCAAAACTCTAGCTTCACTACTTTATCCTGAATAAACAAAAACATGTTTGACAAAGAAAAATGAATTTAAATCACTTCTATTCTCAAAAAAGATTGATGCCATTTTATTTCTCTTCTTTCCTTTTACCTAATTAAATTTTACCTCAAGGACTCAGAGAGATTGCTCTTTCCCAAAGTAATTGTCCTTCATTAGAAAGGAAAAAAAATGGACTTCTTAATCCCACTCCCATCTTTTCTTGGTAATTTCTCAATAATTTTGCATCATCTTAAATAAGAAGAGAGATAGTTGTGGAAAAAAGTCCTTTTGATCCTGATAGTCTCAGTTACCCAAAATCACTTTTTAACTTCTTTTAAAGATTTGTTAAACTGGTCACACTAACTTCCTATGCCCTAGAAGCAAATAAGAGTTGAACTGGTATCGATGGAAAAGTATTCATGTGTGTAATTTGCTAGAGGAAATGATGCATGGTTAAGATGACTAAAATAAGTCACAAGGAAACTGGCACAGCATTAGGCAGTACTATTAAAAATAACTACATAGTAATAAGTGACTCTTGTTGAGAGGTAAAAATATTTCTTGGATTTTTTTTTCACTTGGTATCCTTAGACCCCAAACCTTTTATGAAAATAAGATAGTATTGTTTGATCAATTGATAGATTGCAAATAGTTCAAATGCATTATCAATTTTTTTTTTTAATGTATATTTTAGTTTCTCTGCTGATAAAACAAACACCAAACAAGAGGCTGGGCTTTAACAATGGGAATTTATTGGCTCACGATCTAGAGGCTGGGAGAAGTCCAACACTGAGGGATCAGCAAGGCAATTACTAGAAATTTTGGTGTTCTGGGGCTGGCTGTCAGTGATCCTTGGGGCTCCATGGCTTTTCTGTCACTCAGCAATGTCTTCTCCTTTCTCTTCTGGGGGTCTTTGACTTCTGGTTTCTAGCTTCTCTCATAGGTCCTTTGATGATAAGGACTTCAGCCTTTTTGGATTAAGACCAACTCTCATTCAGTTTGGGCACACCCTAACTAATAAAATATTCAAAGATCCATTTATAAATGGGTTCACACCTACAGGACCAGGGATTAGGAGTTGAACATGTCTTTTGTGGGGGACATGATTTAGTCCCCAATATCCTTCATCTTTGTTTTTAAAATAAGATATGTCAACTCCTAAAAAGACTGTTTTACTGTGAAACATAACTAGAATGAAATAATTTTCTCTTGAGAATGCAACATTGATTTTTCTAAATAACTTCTTATAAAATGTCAACAAATTTTGGAGAATGTGGACGAGAGGGAAAAAAATCAGTGTGAATATGATGCCTAAGAATACATATTATTGATTACAAGAGTCTAGTCTTCTGCAAAAATGTGAAGTTTAATGATACATTGTGTAAAGCAGTTTCCAAATATTTATTTCACATCTATAATTATGCCTCTTTTTATTTTACAAGTGAGTGTCTTAGGTTGGCTTTGCCAGAAAATCAGAGTTTTCCCAGATTGAGACTAACATTTGCATGCAGGTGTTCTTGGGGGAAGATTCTCAGGAACAACACTTAAAAAGGAAAGAGGGAAGCAAGGTTAGGCAGAGGGAGATGACCTGTGATGCAGTTGACACAGAAACCTCAGTCAATCTCATCAGGAGCTGTAGTGGGAGTGGCTCTTCAGAGATGTTTCATAAGGAGAAAAAGAGTTGGGTCTTTTTACTCACCACAATCAGTTCTGCCCTTAAAGTCATTGGATGCATACAGAGCCTGGGAACTGACATAATTTTTTGAGAGGCAGTTCCTTTTGGTCTAGGGTAATTCTCAGAGTCTCATTTGTGAACTTTCAGTGGCTGACACTCTAGGTATCTGAGGGACTTGAGGATCTCATCACTGAAAGGGGAACTGGAAAGGGTATACAACATTGAGCCAAGAGAGAATTGTTTGCTAAAAATAACAATTACATATTTAAAGTAATATAATAGGTTATTTTCTTTCAGTTTTTGTCTGAAATAATGTTCAGCATTTTAATAGGGGAATTATTTATAGCATAAGGACCAGAAATTGGGTTTGTGCTATTCTTTTATACATAGAACATTGTTTATTAACTCCAGGGATTTTTTCAAAGATTCCTATTACTTTTATTGAGTTATGTGAGCTTTGAAAGAACACTATTGTATATTCTCTTTGCATGTGCCAACTTTACGATACTCACCTAAAAGACACAATAATGAAGATGTAAATTAGAGTTAATATTTGACCCTTTAATTATAAAGTGAGACATGGATGTAAGACATCAGTATTATTATTAGGATAAAATTCTTGTTCTCTTCAGTTGAATGCCTTGTAACTTTTCCAGAATATTTACTGATGTCAGTTGCAATATTGTACAATAATGCCTAATAGAGAACAACTAAAATGTATAGATTAACATTCAGTTATTTTACTAGGAAAGAGTATTGTGACAACCCATATTTGAATTCCATATTAAAATGAAAAGCTCTTTGCTGTTATAGAAACAAAGAATGCCAGTGGCAAAACTGTCGAAAGTTGACAGGGTCACTTCCTACCCCAAATACAGCTAAACCATAGTTTTTATCTTTTATTTCTTTTTATCCATTGATATTAATTTCCTCCAAGACGTGGACTTCTCTCTCTCCTTCTACCTCTATCTTCTAAAATCTAAATCTTTATCACGAATTCTGATCCTGTGTCAGAAATGTACCTGGTATCCTGAAAAACAATGTGATAGGGACCATGTGACAGGCTTTCTCCATCATGCACCTTGGCCATGGCAGAGTAGAAGAGTATATGTGCATGGAGCAAAGTTTTTTTTAAATAACCAGTGGTAGAGTCTTTAAAACACTTTGTAATGATTTGGGGGTTTGGGGGATGGGGGGTGTTGTAAATTATATATACTATATCAAGGTTTGTTGGTTATTTCTTGTCAAAATATTTAAAAGAGGTACAAAATTTAAAGAAGGCATATGCCTTTTTTCTTTTATAAAGAAGGTAGTGTTCCAAATACACCATGATTTTTTTCTATAACAATGAGTGTTTTTCAGAGGTATGTTACCCAACAGTCGTTGAAAGAATAAATACACTTAATGCACCCTCCTTCAAGGTAAATTTATGAATCAACAATAGGTTAAAAAATAACTACTGCTCAAAAGAACTCATGCTACATAGAAGGCATTTTAAGTCTGTCCACATGTGATTTTATTGCTGATAACTTTTATTTGCAAACTTTAAAAAGTAGGAAAAGGATTATCTAATTTGTTAAAATATCTTCCACATTCAGAATTTTTTTAGGTTCGGAGAATACTTTTTAATAAAATAAAAATATAATACCTTTTGATAAATTTGAAAGGGCAAGCAATTGTCATCATGAAAGAGAAATTTAGTACTATACAAATTTTTTTAAAAAACCTTTACAAAATAAATAGCCAGGATTTAAAAATTAATATTATGATTTCATAAATGTAGCAAATGAAACATTTTTTCCATTTGTATCCATATTACTTGGATATGTTAGTTCCTATGCACTGTAGGATGTTTACCAGTATCCCTGGCTTCTACCCAGTAGCTTATAGTAGCATCCCCAAGTTGTTACAATCCAAATGTTTTCAAACATTGTAACATTGTCAAATGTCGTCTATGACATAATGAGGTGCCTGCCCACCCCATTTGAGAATCCTTAGCTTACAGAATGCAATTCCGACGCCTAAACTTAACATTATATTCTTGCATTATCTAAACCCAATTGATATTTTTCATTTTATCTTCTAAAATCTAAATCTTTATCTCCTGCAGCTCTGCTCCCTAATTATCCTCCTTTCCTACCACATCTGCACTCATCACTTATCCAACAGTTACATCAAGCCTGCCCATCATTATTTGCGCTATGCTTTTGCGCATACCTAGAATGTTTTATTTTTCTCCATTTCTTTCTGGCACCATATTTCCTATTGTTAAGATCTATCTAACATTATATCGCATTTCTAAGGTTTCCTTCAAATTTCCTTATTAGAATCAACCTACCTTCCAGGAGCAGAACACATCTTTAGTTTTGTTTTTGTCATAGGCTGCCTTGGCTTCTTGTGTCTTAGGTATTTTTTCTGCCTTCTTAAACCCACAATAAAATTTCATGTAAAAACTATGTACAAATTAAAATGATCCATAAAGAAGGGGCAATGTATTATAATGCAGGTTTTGAGAAGAAAGTGGTAGACTTGAACTATTTACATGGAAAGATTTTCAAAGTATATAGTAATCGAAATATATAAGGCATGGAATATTACATATATTATGATGTCTTTGGGGAAATATTTATATAAATATTATGTTTATGTATGCAAAGAAAATTTATGGAAATATATACATAAGAAACAGTGGTTGCTTCTAGGAAGTGAGAAAGGAGAGAAGGAATGGAACGCTTTTCCTTCTAACTTTATATCTGTCTGTGCAGTTCGGATTTTTATTATAAATTTATTAATTTTATCATTTAAAAAGTAATTTTAGGAAGTGGATGTGGCTCAAGCATTTGAGCACCTGCTTCCCACATAGGCAGTTCCCAGTGACTCCTAAAACAAACAACAAGCAAACAATGAGCAAAACAACAAGCAAACAGACAAGGATGCCAACTCAGGGGAGCCAATGGGGTACAGTGACTGAGCATCCGCCTCCCTTATACAAGGTCCCAGTACCTTAAAAAAAAAGTAGTTTTAAAAGTTACAAAATAGAACGTACTTTTCATGGTCTACCTGCATTTTCTTGTTAGAAATCAGCTTTTTTGTAGACTGCAAACTCCTCAAGGGGTAGCCTCTGGCCTCAGCCTTTGCACGGACTATGCTGTTCTCTGTAGTACTATAGCTTAGTTTGCTAGAGATTCTATCACAACTACCACAAACTGGCTTTGGCTTCTACAATAGGAATTTATTTGGCAAAATCAAGATATCAGCAAGGCTTGCTTTCCTGTAGACTGTGTAGCATACTGGTACCGGCTGCCTCCCATCACATGGCGATCTCTGTCTCCTGTCTTCTCTTCAGTTTCTGCTGATTTCTGATTTCTTCCTGTGAGGTTCTCTGACTAGCTTCCAGTTTCTTCTTTCCTAAAGCCTCCATTCATATAGATTACCAACAAACCTGAATCAGCTGGCCATACCTTAGCTAATAATAGTAACTTCAAGAGGTCCTATTTACTATAGGTTCATACCCACAGAGACGTAGATTAAGATGAAGAACATGTGTTCATAGGGATACATAATTCAGTAGTATATACTACAATAACTCTCTCAGGCCCATATGTTAACTGAGTCTTGTTAGTTCAACAGAAGCTGTTTCTAAATTATTACCTGTTAGTAGTCAACAGTAGTAATAAATTCCCTTTGTAAGTATTTCTGTATTCAGAAAGGTAAACTGACATTATCAAAGAGAAACAAGGATAGTTCTTCAAAGCAATGATTAAAAGTTAATATTTGACTTGAGAAGTTCCATTTGTTTTCTGATTTTACTGATAAGCAGAGAAAAAAATTGGTCAAAAAGATGGGTTAGTTTTTCAAAGATCTTTCACCATTCCTACACTAAGCACCTCATGCCATATCAGCTGGCTTTTTAATTTAATCACAAGGGCATTAGATATATTTGCCTTAATTTTCTACAGGAAAAGAAAAGGTAACAATCATGAATGTCTGCTTTGGGGATGAAACTGGTGCCTAACTCCTGTTTTTCTGTGGCACGGCTAATTAAGTTTGTCAATGATTTCATAGTTTTAGTTGCAAACTGTACTCAATAGGCTTCTTCTATTGGGGGTGGGGAGCTATTATTTACATTTTTTTAAAAGGATTAGTAATGGAAATGTTGAATCCCATGCCCAGAAGAGTCTTAAATGAAAATTTCAAGGAGTATGGAAAATAAATTTCAGAAGAACTTTTCTTTTCTGAAAAATCACTCAAAGATACCATTTTGGGAGCAAGAATAATTTTGGCTGATTTTTACCATGAATTGCCACAGATAACATGGTAATTATGTATGTTGAAAATAGTCCAATTCTGAGTCATTCAGTTAGGATTAAAGAAAAATGACAGTGAATAAAAGTCTATTAGAAAATCTCATGTACAAATCCTTTCATAAATAGTCCAACGTTCCCCTTCTGTTCAAGGGTCATTTGACTGAAAAGATGATTTCTCTGAGTGACTTTTTTATTTCTTGGAGGAATCACAAATTTTTAACTCATTAAAGAAACAAGTTTAAAACAAATAAAATAAGTTATGAGATAAATTACTTAGGGAAGATAAGTGTAACATTTTCTTTAAAAATGAAATTGTGATTAAGAACATGTAAACATAGGTATTTGTGGAGAAACAAACAAAATGTGGAGTCATCAGGAAGATTTTTAATTCATAATTAAGAGACCATCTTCTTAGGGGGTAGAATTTTCTGACTCAAAGACTTTTCCTTTTATTCAGGACCAAGGTGAAAAGAAAATCTGAGACCTGAGTTCTATTGCCCATAATCCTACCAAGATTTATGAGCATTGTTTATTGCTTGGCATTTATTACTTTTTGAGCTATCAGTACTTATTGCATTTCAGCAATGCAGGCTGATACAAGCTGTTATTGGAAACATCCTGGAATTCCAGGAATTTCCTAGCCTTGGGTGTACAGGGCTTCATCTTATTTTGATCCCCTTGACTAAAACAAGCTTTGCTTCCGTAGCAGAGGTAGAAAAATGGAAAGTGACCTCTCTGATAGCTTCTTTCTCCTTCCCAACAGGAAAAAAGAACAATAAAAAGAGGAGGTCCTTTCAGAGTTCAGTTATGAATTCTAAGAAAGTATAATGTTCTACTCAGCAAGAAATCTTAACTGCCTGCCAACCCTCAAAAGAACTAGGAAAATATCTGCCTATTTATTTCTCTACCTCCACTGCAGTAAGCACTGAGAAGGCAGAACTCTTCCTGTCTATTCACTGTTATACTTTCAAAATTTTAGAACATAGGCAACAAATAGCTATTTGCTGAATGAATGGAAGAGCATTTAGGCATTGCAATAATCATCACTAATACTGGAATGCCAAGCTATGCAAAAAGTAAAAAAAAAAAGTTGCCATGGAAGTTAAAACATTGACTCATATTCAAAATCAAGTGCTATCTTATTGTAGATTTTGACTGATGAGATAAGTTTAAGATCTTTATAAAGACCTTACCAAAAGTCAAATCTTTGCAGAATTATAAGTTGTCATATAGGCATTGCTTTATTGGGGCTTGTTCAATTTATTTTAATATCCAATACCAAACAATACCAAAATCCTCATATTCATTCTGAGCCAACAAACATTAATAAAAGGCGTAGAATATGCAGGGAACCTGTGAGTATCAGACATGGTTCAAACAGTTAAACAGAAATATATATTAAAAGATTTGTTATAAGGAGTTGCCTGACATGATTGTAGAGGCCTGGCAAGGCAAGTCTGAAATTTTCAGGAAGGGCAGGCCATCAAGAATGGCATGCTAGAATTCTTAGCTATGAACTGAAGCTGCTATACACAGGCAGAATTTCTTCTTCTTCACCGAAGCCTTGGTTCTGTTCTTAAAGCCCTCCAAGCAATTGAACTGATTAGGGGCTTTAATCACAACTACAAAAATGCCTTCGTAGCAGTACCTAGATTAGTGTTCGATTTACTACCCGGAGATGATAACCTGGCCACTTTGACACATAACACTGTCCATTACACTGTGGTAAATAAATTATGGAATGGAAAGAAAGAGTTAAGACACATTTCTTTTTCTCGAATAGTTCCTTAGAAAAATAATATTTTCCTTGAAACTCAAGGAAGTATGTGATTGCTTCCCCTGGAAAATTTTAACTCAGTTATTGCGAGGAAAGTTAGAAAGGAAAGATGGCTTCCATCACAAAGCTCTCAGGGCAGTAATGGCACTTGAGAAGCAGGTTCCATTAGAAGAATAATAGCCCTCAGTGCTAACTTCTCTGACAACTATGAAACGTTGAAAAACCCTTTTAAGTTCTCTGAATCTCAATATGATTTCCAAATGGGATTAACATGCATGTCCTGCCTAACACAATTTTTGAAAATGAAAGCCGAAAATGTAAGTGAAAACGCTGGCCAAATTATAAAAAAAATTTTATAATATTGATGTTAGTATTTTCTTTAAAATAGGCTGAACAAGGGCCTCCACAAAGACATCCACATCCTAATCCCTGGAACCTGGAAATATGTTATTTTACATGGCAAAAGGGACTTGGCAGATATGCTTAAATTACGTACCTTGAGACAGAAAGGTTGATCCATGCAGACCCATGGATCTTATAAGGACCCTTATAAAAATCTTAAAAGGGTCCTTACAAGGAAGAGGCAGGAGGATCTGAGTCAGAGAGAAGGTAATATGATGATAAAAGCAGAAAAAGAGAAAGACATGTGATGACGGAAGCCGAGGTCAGAGTGATGTGATTTCTGGCTGGAAGAGGAGTAGGGGAACAGAAATATGAGTAGCCTCTAGAAGCTGGGCAAAATAAGGAAATGGAATCTCCCCTTGAACCTCTGGGAGCTAACCTAACTCTGCCAACACATTATTTCACTTCAGGGAAACTCATTTCTGACTTCTGACCTCCAGAACTGTAATATAATAAATTTGTGTTTTTTATTTATTTATTTATTTTTTTATTATTGATTCTGTAAAAATATTACATTAAAAAAAATATATGAGGACCCATTCAACCCCAACACCCCCACCCCACAACTCCCCCCGCCAGCAACACTCATACCCATCATCATGACACATCCATTGCATTTGGTAAGTACGTCTCTGGGCATCTCTGCACCTCATGGTCAATGGTCCACATCATGGCCCATACTCTTCCCCATTCCATCCAGTGGGCCCTGTGAGGATTTACAATGTCCGGTGATTGCCCCTGAAGCACCATCCAGGGCAGCTCCAAGTCCCAAAGACGCCTCCACATCTCGTCTCTTCCTGCCATTCCCCATACCCATTAGCCACCATGTCCACTTTTCTCACTCCAATGCCACCTTTTCTCTGTGGACATTGGATTGGTTGTGTCCATTGCACCTCTATGTCAAGAGGAGGCTCAGATTCCACATGGATACTGGATGCAATCCTCCTGCTTTCAGTTGTAGGCACTCTAGGCTCCATGGTGTGGTGGTTGTCCTTCTTCAACTCCATCTTAGCTGAGTGAGATGAGTCCAATAAATCAGATTGTAGGTGCTGGAGTCTGTTGAGGCTCAGGGCCTGGCTATCACATTATCAGTCCAGAGATTCAGATCCCCTAAATATATCTTAAACCCCAACACCAACTACAACTCCAGCACAGTAGCATGAAAGTCTTATGAAGAGAGATCCCACCTGAGTCCAGATTCATCATGCATAAACACCAGCTCCAAAGAAGGGCCATCTGACATGGCAGTTAACTCCATCTGCCATGACCATAGCACCCATGGGTCTCTTTAGCCCTCAAAGGAACCAATACCTGGGGGTTGTATCTACTTTATCTGTCTCTTAGACTCTGCTCAGTTGTGCATAAGGGCAACCCTTCTGACAGCCTCCAGACTCTTTTTCAGAGACTCGTAGCCATATAAACTCATTTCTCCTTTCCATTTCCCCCTTACATTAGGTCAAACAGCATTTTAAAGTCATGTTATTTTATGTAGACAGGGATATTCTGCTGATCCGCATTGAACCTTCCTTTCCAGGTCATTTTCCAGTTGCATCATCAGTTGGTAGTTGATAGTGATCCCTCGGTGCCAGGGAGGCTCATCCCCGGGTGTCATGTCCCATGCTGGGGGGAAGGCATTACATTTACATGCTGAGTTTGGCTTCAAGACTGGCCACATTTGAGTAACATGAAGGCTGTCAGGAGGAAATTCCCAGGCACAATGCTGCTCTAGGCCTTGTTCTTATTTCAGGCATATCAGCTCACAAGCATAGTCATTAGCGTCAGGGGCTCACTGTTGGACCCTCATTCCTTCCCAGTCCTTGCTGCTGCACCTGGGAGACTGTTGCTGCTCCCCTAGTGTTTTAAGCCACTACGTTTGTGATCATTTGTTACAGCACCAATTAGAAGCTAATACAGGTTTACTATGTCAGAGAGTGCTGTTTGTTTCCAATATCCAATCCCCTGTTCCTTCTTTAACTGAACACATCAAGAATAAGGACTAAATTTTCCAGCCTTTTTCACAGGTAGGATGGACAGATAACTGAGTTTCTGCCTGTGGGAGGTAAAGAAAAGGTGTACATGTAAATTTGCAAAATATCTTGAAGGGAATGGGTCTTTTCTTTGTCTTTCCCATTCTCCTTCTTGCTGATGGGAATTAAGACATAATGAATAGAGCTAGTGCAGCCAACTTTGACCATTAGATGGAAACTCATGTTGAGAACTGCAGACCAAAAATAGAAAGAGTCAGGGTCCCTGATGATTGTGGAATCACTAGATTTGCTCCCAATTAAGTTACCCAGACTTTTGTCTGAGAATTTAACTTTTGTCTTGCTTAAAACATGACTTTTTCAAAATTACAGCTACTCACAGGTAGACTTAATTTTAACTAATATATTTTTATTTCACAATATAACTAGGCATTATCTTTGGATGCATAATGGAAACAAGTATAAAGTGAAATTCTACTCCTGAAGGCTAGATGGGGTTTCATCAAATGAAGATACTAGAGAAGGGAATGCTAGAAGGAGTGCTATAAGTAAAACGAAGAATCCAAATCCTTATACTCTCTTTTTTGTAAAATATAAATAGGCTGGTTATTCTAAATAAAACAGAATTGTATTGATCCTAACTACTGACAATGTGCACAACATAATCTATGATTATGTCCCCAAACAACCACCATCCATCATCTATCCTAGGTTTAACACTGGAAGTACATTCAGCCTAATGAGTGTTTTAAGAAGTCGTCTATCTGGCAAGAATTGCATTTTGAAACTCAAAGGTTAACATGCAGATATGCTAATAAAGAATATTTGACTGTTTCACCCCAGCATCATGCTATACAATAAGGGTACTTTCACAAGTAAGGATAGCCAATAAAAATAGAAAATTTTAAACTGAGATATCATAATATGCAGAATTAATTAAACTCTATGGGAAGAGATCCATCAGATTTATGTAAAGTTATATGCTTCAACTTATTGATCTTGACATGCCATTTCATACTGATTTTCTCATTAAAATGTGTTTTTTCACTACTCTGAGTAATAGAGGAATATTCATCCTGTCAATAAAGCTCTTTTTAACAAAATCTGTGAATTTAATTTAATAGTTGCTAGGAAAAATTATAGTTCCTACTGGTGATTGACCCCTGTAATCAGTTATATCATTCCATAAATGGAGCACAAGGACCAGTCACTTATTAGCTGATTTCAAAATATCAGAATTAGTTCATTTTCTATAGAAGAAGCTCTCATTATTTTAAAATAATCAAGAGTATCAACAACAGTGACATACATGGTCCCAAGACTCTAAACACAAAATTTGGGAAATGTATCTGAATACAAGACAAATCTGAAAGAAAATGTGGGAAACTGACATAGAATTTCCCTTCCAGGCAAAGCAGTGCAGTTTGGGAAAGAAAAAATATATAGATACGATTCTGGAAATGTTTACTTTGCTAATATACTCAAAATTTAGTGAGATGATGACTGGAAGTGGAGGAGCTAGATAAAGAACTATGAATTTTCAAATTCTCCTTTGGTTGAGAATTTCCAAAAAAATTATGGACAATGAAAACTGTCATCTACACTATGGATACCCAAGATCTTAACCATATCCTAACATACTGAGCTAACTGATTCAATAATAAATTCTAACCCTGATCCCTCAAGTCTGTGCTTTAGGAAAAATATTCTAGTATTCCCCCTAAAACAAATTGAAGGGACAAAGAAGATCTATCTCTATTAACATAAATTGTGTTTTAGGAATTTTTAAAAGCCACCTTGGATATAACATCCACTGAGACAAAGGTAAATAAAGAATGGAGAAAAATAAAATATGATTTTTGCAAAATTTATATAAGTAAAATGAACAGTCAAACCCCACCCCCAAACAAGATGGTAGAGTGAGACATTTCAGGGATCTGTTCCCCCACCTAAGCTTTTGAAAACCAACAACAACTAGCAGAATCACCTTTCTCAAAGTTCTGGAAAACAAAGGACTCTATTAACAGGGTAAGTGCTGAATCAAAAAAAAAAAAGACTTCTTAAAAGGAACAGGATCTTGTAGTGCCCTGGCACCCCACCCCTCACTGTTGAGGAGCCAGCCCATATTCCCAGTGCAAATCTCTGGTCTCAGTCCCAGAAGGAGCAAAGCAACCCTTATGCACATACTGGGGACTTGTATGTTTGACACAATCTAAGTGGTACTGGCCTGAGAAACTACCTGTCTCAGAAGATACACTGCTTGGAGAAGGTGGCTTACAGAGCTCTCCTACAGAATGCTGTAGCAGAGCAGTGAAATTCTGCTGCCTGATGCAAGGGAACACTGACTATAGAGCATACGGTATGGTGCCCCAGACTATGAAGAAACTATTTCCCAGTTTGTATTTGTGTAAGACAGGAAGTTCCTAGGGACATATGTTCATGCCCAAGATAAATTGCATACACAGGAAGGATCAGGGAGTCCCCTATCCATTGGTCTGGAGATATTCTGTAAACTCATTTCATGGCTAAGCCCTGAACTAGAGCACTTGCACAGGGCAATATGCAAAGACCCTCCCACTTTGTTAGTTCCTGGCTATAGAAGTTTGATATGGTTATGAATTCCAAAATAGATATTGGATTAAGTTTGTAATCTGGTCCGTACCTGGGCTTTGATTGGGCCTTGACATTAGGGCATTGAGTCCCTATCCCTTAGTGGGTGGGGACTCACAGATAAAAGACATGGCAAAGGACAGAGAGGAAGGTTTTTGATTTTGGAATAAGGACAGAGAGGAAGGTTTTTTTTGTTGGAGTTTAATGCTGAAGCCTTAAGCTGGAGCCCCAGGAAGTAAGCACACAGAGGAGAAAGAAGCAAGACCCAGGAAGAGAGTTACCCTGAGCCAAAGAAGAGGCAAGCCCTGGGAAGAGAGGAACCCTGAACCCAGGGAGAAGCAAGACCCTGGAAGGGAGGAAACCAGGAAGCCTGAACCCTTACAGACATCAGCAGCCATTTTGCTCCAACATGTGAAAATAGACTTTGGGGAGGGAAGCAATTTATGTTTTATGGCCTGGTATCTGTTAAGCTTCTACTTCAAATAAATACCCTTTGTAAAAGTCAATGAATTTCTGATATTTTGCATCAGCACCCCTTTGACTGACTAATACACTGGCATTCAAGGAAACTCTGTCATAGTTTTAGTTAGATTCAAACTTAAGGAACAGACACCAGACATCTCAGAGTCTAAGTTCCAGAAATTACACATTAAAATATCAAAATGTACAGATTTCAACAAAAGCCCACAAAACATAAAAAGAAATAGGAAATGATCATCCAGGCAGGGGAAAAGATTAAAGCATTGGTAACCAACAAGAAGAGGTCCAGACAAAAACTTAACAAAAACTTAAAACTTAAAAAACTTAAAATCTTAAAAAAAAATCCTAACTATGCTCTATAAGCTACAGGAAAACAAGGACAAAGAACTAAAGGAAATCAGTTAAAATGATAAATGAACACAAAGATAATATTAGTAGAAAGATGGAAATAATGAATAGGAACCAAACAAAGATGAAAACCATAGTAACAGAAAATAAAAATTCTGTTGTTATATTCAAAATCAGATTTGAGTTGGCAGAGAAAGAATCACTAAACTTGAAGATAAGATAATTAAAGTAATTTAATCTACGAAGCATAAAGAAGAAAGAATGAAGAAAAGTTGGCAGTGCCTGAGGACCGTGGGGAACACCATCAAGCATACCAATATATGCATTTTAGAAGTTTAGGAGGATAAAAAATGAGAGAAAGGATCAAGGAAGATATTCAAAGAAACAATGGCCCAAAACTTTCCAAATCTAATGAAAGACATGAAAATACACATGCCAAGATGTTCAGTAAACTCCCAGCAGGATAAACCATATAGACATATACTGCAACATATCAAAATCAAACTCTCTAATGCCAAAGACAGATAACAAGGGAATTCTGATAGCCACAGGACAGAAGTAACCTGTGAAGTTAAAGGAAGCCTCAGCAAAGTTAAATCCTTTCTCATAAGAAACTATGGAGACAAGAAGGCAGTAGGGCAACATATTTAAAATGTTGAAAGGAAAAAAAATTGCCAAGTAAGAATTCTGCATCTGGCAAAACCGTCTTTAAAAATGAAACAGTGATTAAGACATTCCCAGATAAACAAAAGCAAAGGGAGTTCATCGTCACTAGATTTGTCCTACAAGAGATGCTAAAGATTTCTGCATGTTGAAAAGGAAAGGACAATAGGGAATAGATTAAAGCCACATGAAGGAATAAAGATCTCCAGTGAGGGTAATGACACGGATAAATATTAGTGCCAGCACTATTGTATTTATGGTTTGTAACTTCATTTTTTATTTCTCACAGGATCTAAAAGACAAATGCATAAAACACAATGATAAATCAGTGCTTTAGGTCTCATAATATATAAATATGTATAATTTGTGACAAGAATTGCATAAAGATGGAGAGATAGGGATATAGGAACACAATTGATGTGTACTAGTGAAGTTAATTGGCTAGCAAATAGCAGAACCAAGACATTAACCTAGATGAGTACCAAAGTAAACGAGAGAGTTATAGATTTAGAAATATTAAATTTAAGCACTATTGTAACTACAAAGAAAATACTGGAGGATATTCAAGTTCATAGAGACAGAAATTAGAGTAAAGGTTTCTAGGTATGGAGGACAGAGGGGAGTTAATGCATAATGGGTACAGGGTTTCTCTTTGGGGTGATGGGAAAGTTTAGGAATGGAAGGAGGTAAGGGTAATGCAACATTGTGACTGTGATTAATCTCACTGAATGCTTTGTTTGGGAGTAGTTGAGATGGGAAAGTTTATGTTGCATATATATTTCTACAATTAAAAACAAAATGAAAGAATGAACAACTAAAGAGACAATGCCAATTAAAATGTAATACATGATCATGAATTGATTGGTTGGATCTAACAAAAGAAGAAAATACTCTAAGCAACATTATTGGGTATATGAGAAATTGAAATGTAGACTGCAACATTTATATCAATGTTAAATTTTTTGACATTGATAACTGCACTTAATGTGCTTACATGGGTGAATATCCTTGTTCTTAAGAAATGTACATTGCAGTAATAAGTATTCCAGAAGTATGATATACAGAACCTACACTCAGTTTTCAGCAATTGAATTGATGATAGGTAGGTAGGTAGGCAGGTAGGTAGGTAGATAGAAAGATAGATAGTGATAATAGAGATAGGGATAGAGAGAGAAATGGAGAGAATAATACAGCAAATGTGGCAAAATGTTAGAATTGGTGACTGGGTATCTAGAGTATTAGGGATTGGTTTAATTTCTCCGTATGGGGTTTTTATTATTTTTATAACTGACTTGTAAGTTTGAAATTATTTCAAAATAAAATGTTAACAAATAATCAAAAACAGAAGGAAAAATATGACCATATACGTTTTATTGTGCATAATGTAATCAGGAAATATCAAACACTTCAAAAGAAATATAATATAAAGTTGAAATTATGGCAAGAATGACCAAATTCATAGAGTCAGAAACTAGAATGCAGGGAATAGGGAATTGGGAGTTGGCGGTTAATGCTTAATTCACAATATTGTGAATGTAATTAACACCACTGAATTGTACATCTGAATGTGAGTAAAAAGGAAAATATTAGGTGGTATGTATGTCGCTACAAAAAATAAATAAACCATCGTAGGATGGTACAACACAAGGAGCCCTAATGTAAACTATAGACTACAGCTAATAGTACATTATAATAATATTCTTTTATCAATTGTGACATTTGTTATAACTGATGAAATAATATTAAAAATGTTAAAAAAAGAGCAGGTATATGGGAACTCTGTATTTTGTACATCATCTTTCTGTAAAACTACTATAACTATCTCTCCAATAAAAGAAAAGAAAAAAAGATGAGATTATGAAAAAGAAAATCAAATAGTAGGAAAATAATAAAGATAATGGAAAATTAATGAAAGAATAAAAGAGCAGTGCAAAATATTAACAAAACTAAAATCCAATCCTTGGTAAATAGTAACATAATAGACAAAATATGGAAATTTTTATTTAGAGAAAAGAATACATGTGACTAAAAATCAGGACTTTCAGTTAATTCAATTGCATTTTCAAAAATAATAAAATAACACTATGAACAACTATAACCCAACATATTTAAAAACATATATGGAATGGATAATGTTAGGAAATATTTAAGTGCCAAATTTTTGCAAGGAAATATAGGAAACAAATAAATCAATAACCACTAAAAAACTGAAGAGGTTTTTATCAGTATTATCTCCTCAAAAAAATTATGAATCTGATATTTTTATGAGATTGTTATTCCAAGCTATATGGAAAGAGATAATCTATGTCTAATACACATTTTTTCCAAAAAATTAAAAGAGTGAAATTTGTCTGATTTATTTTAGAAGTCTGCGAAATCATTGATACTAGTCAAAAGATAGTACAAGAAAAGAAAATTATAAGACCTTTTATGCTTATGTCCCCAAAAATGGTATGTTGAAATCTTAATCCCTGGTACTTTGAAATGCTACCTTATCTGTAAATAGGGTCATTAGAGATTTAATGAGACAAGTTAAAATGAGGTCCTACTGGAGTAATGTGGGCCCCCAAGTCAAAGTGGCTCGTGTCCTTGTTAGAAGGCGAGAAGAGACACAGGGAGGAGTTGGCCATGTGACAATGGAGGCAGAGAATGAGTTATGCCACAACTCAAGAAATGCCAAGAATTGCAGGCATCTATCCAAAACCAGGAGAGACATGTGGAGCAGATCCTTCCTGCAGTCCTTGAAGAATGAAAGGTCCCGTGGAGACCTTGATTCAGACCTCTAGCCTCCAGAACTGAGCCAATACATTCCTGTTGTTGCAAGCCACCTATTTTGTAGTACTTTGGTTACAGCAGCCCTAGGAAACTAAGACTGGGCCGTTTTATCCACAAACACAAATGCGAAAGACTTAAATTAAATTTGAGCTAACCAAATCCAACAATGTGCTTTTAAAAAATACAGCATGATCAAGTAAGTTTTATTACAGGAAGGAAGAGAGTTTAACCTCACTACTGTAAGAGACTACAGGGGAAAAAATCACACAATTGTCTTACTGCATGTAGGAAAAAATCGATCGAGATTTTATCATTTATGAAACAAAAGAAAATTTCAGGAAGGGAAGCATAAAAGGAAATTTGCCTAACTTGATAAAGGAGGTGTTCTGAAAGCACGCAGCATGCATTATTCTTGGTGATGAAATATTAGATGCCTTTCTTTTCGTATGGAAAACAAGATCACAATCCCTGCTGGCACCACTGCTGTTCAAAATGGTGAAGACATGGAGAAAAATAAGGGTTATCAGGCACAGAGAAAGAGGATTAAACCATCATTATATAAAAATCATTAACAAATTATTTATGAGAATTTAGTATGTGTGAAAGATGTAAAATCAGTCTAAAAAATAAGTGGGTTTTTTCCTCCATAAACAATAAATAATCAGATAATACAATAAAAATAGGGTGCCCCTCAAAATAATAATAATAGTAATAATAATTTGTAGTATTTAAGATTTTAAAATTTTAACACTAAAATGTATAAGACTTTTATGGCTTTAATTTTAAAACTCTAATAAGTGATGTAATTATTAAAGAAAATGAAATGTTAATCACTGAACTCTTCAGTCACAAACAACTTTATAGGTGTATTCTACCAAACCTGTAAGTATAGAAAATTTCCTATTCCAAGTAAGTTTCCCCAGGAATGAAACTCTGAGACAGACATTAGCATGAAGGGAGTTTATACAAGTGTTCTCTCAGGATTAAAATCTATGGGGGAAAGGAAGAAATGGAAATAGAACCCCCAAAGTGGGTAGTAACCCTGAGAAAGCTGGTCCTTTTCAGTTCAGTACCATTCCCAGAAACTACTGAAATTGAAGGCTGGCAACTGGCAGTGCTCTAAGCAGCAAAGGAAATGCGTCCTACGGCCTGAAAAGTGGGTTTGGGTGGCACTGAAAAGAGTCCTGACCCATTTCTCTGTATGAACTCTGGAAGCAGGATTCTGGTGGGCCTCTGTCTTGCTTCCATGGCTGCTAGGACAAATACCACAAAATGGGTTGGTTTAAACAACAAAACTTTATTGACTCACAGTCCAAAATCAAGATGTCGGCAAGGCCATGCTTTCTTTCACAGTCGATAGGGCTCTAGTGATGGCCATCCTCTTTCATGTGGTGGTCTGTCTCTCCTTCTGGCTTCTTCTAATTTCAGGCTTTTTCTACATTGGTTGTGTGCAAATGTTGTCTCTTTATAAAGTCTCCTGTCATAGAGATTATGACCCTCCTTAATTCGGGTTTGACCACACCTTAACTAATAATAATATTTTCAAAAGGTCCTATTTACAAATGAGTTTACACCCACAGGAACATGGATTAAAATTCTTACATGTCTTTTGTGGAGTACATGATTCAATCCGTATTAGCCTCTTTCCTGGAAAAATCATCTCCCTTCCAACTAGTAATCATTGTCTCCCTCTCAGTTACTGACTTCAGTTTCCCCGCACCAAAAGCCAGCACTTCTACTTGTCTTGGTGGCTTATCAGGTGGCATTTTCCATACAATCATTCCTGGGGAGTCTGAATTCTGGTCACAGTAACTTCTCAGCTTGTGGCTACTGCCGACGACCATGTACAGTAGCCTACTTTCTCCCAGTTAATAAGGTAAATTTCCCCCACCAGAAAGATTAGTACATTTTTATCCATTGATCTCTCATCCAAAGTGCCTGAGCAGCAAATATAACTTAAATTTAATGAGAATCTTACTGTTTCCCCTGGTGAAAATCATCCTGTTTTAGGAACTACTACCTTAAAGTCCAGTTGTGGAGATGGGAAGCACAAATTCCTCTAAGTGAATACCTAGGAATGATGGTACGTGAGGCTACTCTTAAATCCATCCCTTGTTTCCCAAACTTAGGCAACACATATTCAAAAAGTAGTGCCACAAAATGGCCATTGATATGAAGTGTATACTTTACTGTGAACTTTCTCTCAGTTGGCCCCTCATCTGCGCTTTCAACAGACATCTGATCACTCTATCAGTCTGGCCACTTATGCGTGATACAGTATATGAGAGTGCCCAATGGCAGAATTCAAAAGCAATAAGACACACAAAAAAGTAAATATGAGAAAATATGCTCTCCCCTCCCCCTATATAGTTTACAATCTAGTGATGGAAAAGAAAATATTTTAATAATCAATGTAGACTTCTATCTTCAAAAAAAGTGACAGAACAAAAAGAAAAATAGACAAATTGTCCATCATAGTGAGAGATTTGAACATACCTCTCTAAGAAATGAACTGACCTAACAAAAAAACAAAGAGTAAGAGTATAGAATATTTTAACAATGCAAATAGTGACCTGATATAAAGTCAGTATAAAGAATATCTGCAAATAACTTTCATTTCTTACAAACCTGGAACATTTCTATATATTGTCCACATACCAGCTCATAAAGCTTATCTCAATAATCATAAAAAGATTGGAATTTTAAAAAAAGCATTCCCTCCGTCTGGATTACAAAATGTTAAAAATCAATATTCAAAAGTTGACTAAAAAATCCCATGTGTCTGTAAATTAGGAAATTCCTTCTAAATTCATGGATCAAAGAACTCAATGAAATTTAATATATATACATATATATATATAACTAGATGGTATTGAAAATATTACAAATCAAAATTCTGACCTGCAGCTATAGCAGTTCATAGAAGAATAAAAGATAATTTGAAGGAAGTAAATAAGTAGAGTAGCCAAAAATAATGAAATAGAAAACAAAAATAAAATAAAAGGCACAATAAAGAAAAAAAATCAAGATTAATAAAATTAACAATATTCTAGCAAGAGTAATCAAGGAAAAGAAAGGGGATGCACAAACAATAATATGAATAAAAAAAGTAATATTTGAACAATTGAATGTAATAGCCAATTCCTAAGAAAAACCATTACTTACCAAAACTAACTCAAAAAAATATGGAAAACTTGCTTTCTTATACCCATTAAATAAATTTCCCCTCAAATAAAACATTAGGCTATATATGTTTCTAGCAACTTATTCCAAATATTTAAGGAGCAAATAGTTCCAGTTTTACCCAAACTAAAGAAAGGGAGAGAGAAAAGGAACATATCTTTAAACTAAAATATAATAATAATATTAGAGAAGAAAATTCTAGAACAAATTCATTTATAAACATGATTCAAAACTCCTAAACTCAATAATATAGGACTGAATCCAGCATTGTAAAATATATACATAATACCAAATAATTAAATTTGGTTCAGTCAAGGAAAGCAAAGATTTTTAACATTAGAAAATAAATTAAAATACTTTACCACATTTAAGGATTAACCAAAAATGTGATCTCAATAGCTGATAAAATTCAATGTCCTTCTGTCTGTCCTGGCCTGCCAAAGGCTGCCAATGCAAAGTGCCAGAAATGGATTGGCTTTAAAATGGGAAGTTTATTAGGGTAAAAGCTTACAATTCTGAGGTGAAAATTTCTAAATCAAGGCTTCATCGGGGATGCTTTCTTACCAAAGTCAGTTACTGGTGATCCTGGCATCCTGCCATGTGGCAAATGGCAGCCCAGCTCTGCCTAGATCTCCGTCTCCCCCTCAAGGCTGACTGTCTCCTGAAGCTCAGTGTGGGTGATCAGGCATATGGCCTTTTACAGAGCCTCCTCTCTCAGCCTCAGCTGCTCTGCTTTCTCCCTGAGCCCCTGTGTGGGCATCAGATATATGGCTTCTTCTCCTCAGCCTTGAGTGTCACAATGGGATCAGACTTTTGGAGGCTTCATGTTTTAGCTTTGACTTCAGATGCTAGGAATCCTTGAATCTTGTCTCACATGGCAGGTTCAAAATTGGCAGCTTCCTTTTTCTGTGTCTGTTTATTCTCAATTTATATAAAATCCAGCAAGAGGGTAGAAACCCAACCTGAGTTATGCTTCATTGACATAGTCCAATCAAAATCACTCTAATCAAGTGATCCCTTAACTGAATCTGATTAAGTCTCCATCTGCACTGCATTTACAGGCACAGGGTAGGTTAGCTTAAGAACATAATTTTCTGGGGTCCACAAAAGGCAAACAAGGACACCCTCCATAGTTTAAAAGAACCTAATGATTTGCTCATAAGTATATTTCTTCCCAATAGATTAAAACATTCTTCTATCTCTTCTATTTTGCTAGTATTTTTAGGGACCTATTTGGATTCCAGACCATGCTTGGTCAATGTTGTCTTTGGATTCCAGATGAAAAAGAGCTACTTAAACCCATGATTTTTAAAAGAAGAGTATTTGATTCTAAATGCCCATGAAAAAATTTCTCCTTATCATTAATAGCATTGCTAAGCAAATGTTTGAACATCCAGGAAAAACCAACAAACAAAACTGACCTGTGGATTGGACAAGTGTCATAACCCACACAGGCCTTCTTGTTCTCTCCCCAGGGAACACCCACTCTAAGCTTCAGACATGAACAGGGATAGACTAGCTGTCATTTTAAATTAACCATCAGCTCATTCTTATCCATCAGAAGTAAGGATCAAGTTGATAAGTGTAATGCAAAGGACCAAGGATAGAACCAAATGAGGGTACAGGGGAATAGGTCTACATTATTATGATAAGAAATGAGATGTTTGTACTTGTTCCTTTGCAGTTTCTAAAATATCCATGAACCTGGATGACAAGACACACTCCAAAACCACAATAGGTTTCTTCTGGTTTTCTTGAATTATTTAGAGAGGAACATTATGTAGTTGACATAAGCCTAGCTCTTTATTAAAGAAAAGGACACAAGGGTATCCTCAGGAACAATTTTCTACTTTATTACTTTGGCTGGTCATTTACCTCTGAGCAAGTGGCTCAAGACCTACATTTTAAAAAATTATCATAAGCAACAATTAATTGACATTGCTCCAACTTTTGTAATTAATTGGTAATCTTTTTACAAATATGCATTATAACTACCAACTTTAATGTGCTAATAAATTATTTGCAATTGTATAAAATGTGGAACCCCGTGATGTGGGAAGTTTGTCCTCTGGCCTACTCTATTGAGTGACCTCTCTTCTGTGCTTAGTGTTCTCTTGTGCCTTCTGGCCAGAGTTCCCCTAGACTCCTACCAAAACCTGACTACCAGGGCACACCTCTTGCTTTAGATCCCCTCTACCCAATCTAAAGGAAGAAGACAGAGGGTAGACAAAGGGATAGATAGAGGTTTCAATTCGATTAAATTAGATAGTTATAAGATGAAAAGATAGATATGGATAAGACAGGAATATTATTTGAGTGATACATATATAAAATCATAGGCAATGGTTATTTTTAAAAATTCATTCAAGCCTTTATTAATTGCCAGGAAGGTAGAATAGAGATATATAAATAAATTTGTTTCCATGAGATTATAGTAGGAATGACAGATGTGTGCATAATTGCAATTTAGTGTGTTACATACTGTAACAGAAGTGTGTCTTAGGTATAGAAGTATCAAAAGAGGTAAAAGCCAATTCTACATGAAACAGAAAGAAAAGAAGCAAGGAGATTTAAAGAGGAGATAGGTAAGTTGTACATGCAAAGAAGGATGGAACTTGTCAGGGTCAATTCTAGAGATTCTCAAATCTTTAACTTAGCACATATTTATTAAACAACTTTAAGGTACAGAACACTATATTAAATATCTGAAATGTAAAAGAAATGAAAACAAAAACAGTTCCTGATCTCAAAAAATTTGTCATCTGACTTGGGAAACTCTTGCATAAATAAATAATTAAAAGATTTAAATGTACAACAATAATTTTTATAAATGTAAATGAGTCAGTAGCACAAAAGTACCAGAGAAAAGTATTGATTGCCCAATGGAATTGGGGAATATTTTCCAGAGAAGATGACATGTGGGACTGTGAAATTTCTCATAAATGCTTTCTGTTCATATCCTTTTCATTAACACAATTTGAAGATAATACTGGATATACAGTATCACACATTCACTACCTCAACATCACCAAAATGTAATTATAATCCTGAGTGTTTTCAAAAATAAAAATATCTTTATTTTAATCTTTTTCCTAGACCATGTCAGTTGCTTTAAAGAACATTTTAAAAGTAGTTTCTATAGAAGTTGTGATAGTTATTAAAAGTCTATAGATTTCCTAAAATCCATTCTTTTTAAAAACAAATCTGGCCTTTCTGTAGCAAAAGGTAATTATGTCAAATTTTTAATTTTTTCCTGAAGATTCCTTGTGAACAGTACCCCACTTCTCTAGAAATAAATGTTGTTAAAAGACTATGGAACAATTTAATCAGTACAAACATCTTTTATGGAATTTAAATAACATAAGCTTTATTTTTTATTTACTTCTCTCCCCTTCCCCACCCCTCCCATTGTCTGTTCTCTGGGTCCATTCACTGTGTGCTTTTCTTCTGTGTCTGCTTGCATTCTTGTCAGAGGCACTGGGAATCTGTCTCTTTTTGTTGTGTCATCTTGCCGTATAAGCGTCAGCTTTCCATGTGTGCAGTGCCACTCCTGTATGGGCTGCACTTTTTTTTCCTGTGGGGCGACTCTACTTGCAGGGTGCTCTCCTACGCAAGGGACACCCCTGCATGGCACGGCACTCCTTGCGTGCATCATCACTGCACGTGGGCCAGCTCCACACGGGTCAAGGAGGCCCTGCGTTTGAACCCTGGAACTCCTGTGTAGTAGGCAGACGCTCTATCAGTTGAGTCAAATCTGCTTCCCTGCATAACCTTTATTTTAAAATGCCAATGATAGGCATGCTTGATTTAAAGTTCTAGATATTAGCTTTTTCTTGGCATTTCTATGCACAAAGCCGATTATATTTTAATTCAAGTATTGACTGGTCATCCATTACAAGCAAGGCACCATAAGTGATAAAAACTATGAGCCATAAGATATGATTGCTTCTTAAAATGCTTGCCACCATGTTGAAATAAGGCAACAAAATCAGCCTGTATTACTAGAAATACCTGAAAATGACTGCAGAGTGGAAATGAGGAAATGTACATTACAACTTAGAGGATGGTCAGGCTTCATGGAGGAGCAGACTTTACTGCCAGGATCCAATGGAGACCTAGAAGGGGTAGTGTCTTCCAGGTAGAAGGAAAACATTAATGTAGCAGTTTGATTTATTACTGATGAATTCCAAAAAGAAATATTGGATTATGTTTGTAATCTGATTTGTACCTGGGCATGATTGAGTTATGATCAGGGTGCTGAGTTCCCACCCCTTGGTGGGTGGGGACTCACAGTTAAAAGGCATGGCAAAGAACAGAGTTGGGTTCTTTTTTTTTTTGTAAGATTTATTTATTTATTTACTTTTCTCCCCTCCCGAGATGTTGGAGTTTTGATGCTGGAGTTTGATACTGAAGCTGGAGCCCTGGGAAGTGAGGAACCCTGGACCCAGAGAGAAGAAACACCCTGGAAGGAAGAAACCAGGAAGCTTGAACCCTCACAGACATCTACAGCCATCTTTGTTCAACACATGAAAATAGACTTTGGTGGGGGAAGTAACTTATGCTTTATGGCCTGGTGTCTGTAAGGTCCTATACCAAATAAATACCCTTTAGTAAAAACCAACCAATTTCTGGTATTTTGCATCAGTACCCCTTGGCTGATTAATATAAGTGAAACTGAGGTAAAAAAAAAGAACAGGGTATGCTCAGGAAACACTGACGAGTTCAATCTGATTAAATTATAAATCTAAGTTAGCAAACTTTCTATCTCCCATGACCAGTTGGTAATGTAGGCCTGGGAGTTATAAATAATTATATGGCTATATGCAGGATCAATAAGAAAAATTGACAAAAGCAATTAGCCATGGCTGCCATGGATGAGGAAGAAGGAATGACAGTTTATGGCCCATTAATTTGATAATTTGGGAATAAGATATCTCAGATATAGTGAGAAGTTAGACTAGATAGTGAGGATCTTGAGTTCTAACCTGGTGCGTGTTTTATTCTCCTTTTACATTTTAATTATGAAAGTAATACAATGCTTGCTTTAAAAGTTTTTAAAAAGCTCAATAATATGTATAGAAAAGTAATAACTTCTTCCCCAACACTATCTAATGCAGGAATAATTGTGTATTCTTCTAACTTTATATATATATATATATAGAGAGAGACAAATGTATATAAAATGTGCACTGTATATAAAGTGTATACTATATATAAATATTTATTCAATATAAAAATAAGTTGTCATTACATATAGTGTTCTACAACTCATTTTTATGTAAGCATCTTTTTATGAAAGTACATAGAGTCCACCTAATCTTTTTTTAATCTGTAAGATAATATTTTGTTGCATAGTATTTTTTTTATCTATTCTTTAGTTCATTGGGAACTATTGAAACATTTCAATGGGAAGAAAAAAATTATTGCAATTTTTTTTAAACCTGAAAAATTTTTAGAAGAGATGGAGATAAAGAAAACACTTAGAATATCATTACAGTAGTCTAAGTAAACCCTGATGAGAGTTTGAATTAAGATTAACTGTAAGAGATGTTCAGATAATGTAATAAAAGCAGTCTATGGATATCCTAATTCACCAGGTGTGAACAAGAAAGAAAAATAGGAGGAAAAAGTGATTAGCGTGATGAAGAAGCTACCTAAGAGAAAAGGAACAAAGGGATACAAAAATAGTTTGGTAACTCAGGAATCTTGCCCCTTTTGTTTTTTGGTCCCCCACTGTCTTATCAGGTGCCAAGTTCTATCAACTTGATCGCAATAATATTTCTTGAACCCACCCTATATTATTGATTCTTACTATCACTACTCCGTTCACCCCTTTAATATCTCCCACTCAGTACAGCGCTCTCACCTCAAATTTATTCAACACACTATTGTAGGATTTATTTTAACTACAGCACAAAAGTTAAGGCAGTTCAGGTGGCAGGTGCTACCTCATGTGTACTTAGCATCTGCCTTGTGCCAAGTGCTGTGTTTGACTTTAACATATGTGGTTATGTTATTGAATCATCAACAGTAAGTTACCTTTTGGTTACATGATTTTGGTGAAATTATTCAACCATGCCCTAAGAATTAATTTCCTTACCTGTAAAATGGGATAATGGTATCTGCTTCATGCATCTGTTGCATAGAAAGTATTAATGAATGTTAATCACTTAGCACATGGTAAGCATGTTGAGAATTTTCATTAGATGAGCAGTAAACTACCCAAAACTGCCTCTGCAACCTGCCAGCCTTCCCAACTCTCTTTCCCGTAATATACTTCTACATATGCTCCATATTTTCACATCTCACTGTCTTATCCCACGTTGCTTTCTCTGACTAGAATGTCCTTCCTGTCATCTCGATCTGTAAATTCTCTTCTCTCATAGATCTCATTGTCTCATGAAAATATTCCCTGATTTTCCTATCCAGTGGTAATCTCTCACCACCCTTAATTGCCAGAGCATTTTGTATGTAGCTACCTTATAACATCTTTCTCTATCTTGAATTGTAATTTAAATGTCCATTCAATTATATGTCTTCTACATCTTGTTTATATACTGGTAGTTTTAGAATACACATATTCATTCCTAGGCTCTGAGAGGCCAAGACTGATTCTTTATCCATTATGGGATCTAAGGTAGGGTTTTTTATTTAATAGAGACAACAAAACATTTCTTGAGATTTGTCCTAGATATTTTCCATTTGCCGCTCCAAAAGCACATGCCCTCTCACTGTCTCTCCTGGCGAGCTGATCTACATGAATCTCATCAGCAGGCAATGGAGAGGAACAGGCAAGAAAGATATCAGAGGAACAGAGGAGAATGAAGTCAGATTCTGCGCCTTGGCTCAGGGTCACCTTGCGCTGTCTGCCTTCCTCATCTGACCACTGTTCCAATCAAGGTGGCCAACCTGCAGGACTCTCTACTTTCAAAACCCAGTAGGCCTGAATAAGCCTGTTCTGTTGGGCTTAGAAGTTATCAGTCCTAAGGTACTACACATCTCCCACCTTCGTGAATAGTTCCTTTAATAACTCAGCCCCCTTGAATTTTCCTAATTTGAGGATACCATCTTCTTGTTAGAATCACCTGGTAAAAGTTTACAGATAATTATTACAATGGAGAGGATTTGGGGAAAAAAACAACAAACAAACAAGAAACAACTCCATAAGATTTGTCTTATCAATCAAGCAAGAAGAAAGACCTTTTGTTAGATTGAAGAAGACAATAGTGTGGCTGGAGGCTGAAGGAAACTGAAAAAGGATTAAAACAACTGCAGAAGAAAATACCTTAAGAAGTTGGTTAAGGATGAATAAGAGCATGGCAGGATAGCATAAAGGGCCTAATTGCACAGTTCTCAATTGGCCAGTTCATCTCTCTTTCTCCAGTCACACTTAGCAGAACTAGATAGAGTGTTGTTAAAAAGGAAACAAACAAGTGATAGTGTTTAACCAAGCTGGGAAAGGGATCCAAAGGTGCAAAGGAAAAGAGCAATTGGGACTTAAGAAGTCTGAAGGGAGGAAAGGGAAGTCAAGAAGGAGTTAATGGTTAGTCTTTCACTTTTAGTCCATTTAGAGGAAATATCTCTGGGACTGATGATTGATTGTGCACCACAAGGCCCAGTGATTGCATTTTTATATTTACAACCATACATGGCTCTGCTTACTTGCAGCTCAGTATAGTTTAGGTGCCAATCATTAGACTTTTTATAATGTCTTTCAATAATTAAGATTTGGATAAGGTGTTTTTATTCCTCAAAGATTCCTCTGTGGGGTTCCACAGTATAATGAAAATTTCAGCTGATCTTTGTTCCCAGTTCTTGGGGAAGTCTATATCTGTGTACTTTCCTATGAATAGGATTGTCTTTTCTTATTCCTGGTGGATCCAGACAAGACCACTCCTGATATTCATTTGCTAATGAGATGTCAGGGAGGAGCTGGGCATATCTGCAGTCTTGGGGTGGCAGCTGGTCACACAAGGAAGATCAACTATGTGATCAGGGGTTGGGGTTTTGAGTCTTTTCATGTCAACCCAACATCCCCTACCTCTGGGAGAGGAGAGTTGCTGTGGACTGAAACCAGCCGTGTGGGCATTGGCTCCACCAATCATACCTATGTAAGGAAATCCCATATAAACTCAGGATGAGCGCCCATGAGCTTATATGATGGATGATGACATCGTTGTGGTTGCAGAGTGACACATTCTGACTCCAGATGGAGAGTTCACAGAACCTTGTGTTTGAGACCTCCCAGGCATTACCTTATGCATCCTTTCTTGTGGCTCATATTTGTATCCTTTTACTGTAATAAAACTACAGTAGTAAGTATAGCAATTTTAGTGAGTTCTGTGAGTGGTTCTAGTGAATGATCAACACAAGGGGGTGGTGCGAACCCTCAAATTTGTAGCCTAGTGGGTCAGAGGTGCATGGGTTCTAGGCCCCTGAACCTGAGGCTGTTGCCTGAAGGACAGTCTTGAAGAGCATTGCCTTTAACCTGTGAGGTCTGGCCTAAATTGAGGTAGTCTAGCATTGGCATTGAATTGACTTGAGTCACTGTAGTAGTCGCGGATACTGATTGAACCGTACCCACAGAGTTGGTGTCAGAAGCTGTGGGAAGCTGTAGTAGTTTTTGCAAAACTTTACAGGTCCTTTTGAAATTTTGATTTTACAAATAGGTATTTCCCTTTCTGGAACCTAAGTCTTTAAAACTTTCTTTTCTTTCACCTCATTTCTTCTTGCTTTGCTCCCAAGAATTTGTATTTCTGACAAATTAAGGACAAACAGATTTTAGACCTTGATTTTTAAAAAAGCACAAAGGAATAGAAAAAAGAAAAGAAATGCAAAATAATCACATTAATGAATCAGTCAGGTTCTTGATTGCAATATAAAAACAGAAGGAAATGTTGTGCTAATTCATACACTCTACACAAAAGTTACCAGGGGAACCATACTTGTACATTTCCTGGTTCTCAAAAATGCACCAATGTAATATTTGTGTCTGTCGCCTTTCTTTTCCTTTTGGAAATCGCAACTGAAAATCTCCTCTAAACTTGTGAGCTCTTTGTTATTCACCCTGTAAATTTATTCTTTATTGCTCACATCACAGAATCCACTAAGCTGGCAATATATAAAAAGGCATTGATTTTTTTCTCCACAAGTTTTGAGTGCAGCTCCCAATGAAAACTGCTTTCCCTGGAGCCTCTAAAAATAGGAAAGCACAAATTGGTTTTCCTTCTAAATACCTTTCATTTTTGCTTACTCTCTTTTTATCTGTAGATTATAAGTTCCTCCAGGGCAGGCTCTATATCTACAACTTCTCATATAATCAATCCCCTTCTCCTCCACCACCACCTCTACCAAATTAGGCCAAGGTTAAACTCACAAAGAAAGGAAATAACTCTTTCAGCTGTTATTACATATAAGGTTAAAGAGTAAGTTTGGAAAAATGTATTGGCTTTTCAATTTGTTAAAATGAAGTTGGGACTTAGATATTTTTGCCATGAAAAAAAAAATCTAAGAGAAAAGGCAACAGAGAGAGGCAGCAAGGGAAAAAGTATTTTTATTCTGAATCTGTAATCCTCCCATCCAGGTTTGAAAGGTGTGGAGGCAAATTGAAAGGGAATCTTCTCTAGTGAAATCATGCAGGCTGGTGGTTAGTGCTGCCTTGTTGTCCTTCATTTGCATAACAGAAGAAATCAGGTGTATTAGACATAAATAATTTGAAGACTACAGTTAGGGATCTATGAAAACTGACATGAAATCATTAAGGTTACCAAGTTCAAGACGAACTGTGTAGGAAAAGAAAATGAATTTATTAAAGACAAATTAAAATAAAAATATAAATTAGTTAATTAATTCACCTTTCAAACATAAACACATGGATTCACCAAATACATATTGAACATTTATGTGAAGCTGCTGTATTAACTATAGTGTGTATATATTTTTAAGTAAGAAGACAATATTTTTATTCCCAAAATGCTGAATGCATTAATATGTTTACATGGAAGCATCATATGTATCCTTTCTATTTTATCTTAGTCTCAGCTGGCCTGTAAGCAGATTTACAATGTTTTGCTAAATTATTGTGTTAGAGTATCTTAAACTCAATGTATATAATTTGTAAAGGTAGTGTGCCTGTGCGGTGTACACCATTTGTGTAGTGTACCAGGAAGCTGTCTAATGGGATGAGATCCATCCCTTCCATTTAACTGCTTGGATGACTTAGGTAAGTTATTTTTCTGCTCAGGGACTGTTCATCATCTGAAAAACAGGGCAATACCTGCATTAACAGACTCTTTGGGTAGCACCTAAGACAATGTATTGAAAAATGCCTGGAAAATGCCAATGTGCTATATAAATGATAGGTGCATTTTTGTTAGGAATACCTATCCCTTCCTGTTCATCCAGTGACACAAAGCAACCACTCACCATTCTCATGCCTTCTGGACAACAGACAGAAGCAGACATTCATTACCTCTTGTAACTACTGCTGCTTTTTATTAATGTCTCTATTGCAGCTTTAATGACTTTGTATTGCAATTATCTAGTTATACTGCTGTCATTCCATTATGCTTTTCTCAAAGTAAGCAGATTTTCTCATTCTTCTGTCTTCCCAGGATCCATGGCACATATTTAGAGCTCAGTAAGTATTTGTTGAAAAGATGAAAAATTACTTTTTGACTACATGAATATCTAATGAGAAGAGTTCTCTGTCTCTCTAGTTTTCCTGAAGCAACATCCTCCAGCAATGAAAGAATTCCTCTCTTTCCCTGGTTCTCCACTTGCCTTTTATGATAGTAGTCTAGAGCAAAGTCACATGTTGCACAGAGTTTATGTTCAAGAGCATGTGAGGCAAAAATCACATGTAAGCAAAATTACCTTTAGAAAAAAGCCTTAATTAGGCCTTAAATCTTTTCTGTAGGTTTTCTTACATTGGGGCAATAAAAGCAAAAATTATAGTTGAAAGAGGGTTCTCCACACCATCTTTTAGATCATTAGAAACAATTTATTTCAGTAAGTTAAATATGTTTGATAGTGTTACTTTGTATTGTCATGTCCTACCTAATTTTCACCTGATTTTCTTCTTTCCCATACCTTTCAACTCTTGTTCAAAGGTCAAACCTACATTAATCTCTATCAAACCCAATACAAGGTTTGATACATGATTCACATTTGGGCAATGGGCATAAATTTATTGCCCCAGCTAGTTTGGCCTGACACCAATTTAGGGTCCTAATCACCATCAGTGGATGGTCTTCCCAAGGTTTATTCCCTGCCTCATGCCCACGCAAATTTACTGTGTTCCTTCCTTTCTTGTTGTATTGGTGTCTATTTTAGTCATCTGCCAGGTACTCTGTTTCTCTAGGATTTGAGGGTGGGCTTACAATTGCTAATCTGCTTCCTCTCAAAGACATAGGTTTTTAACATCTTTCTCTTGTTCTCATACTCCACTTACCTTCTTGTTGTATTTTCAGATAATATTTCCTATCAACACTTTGTACACTTTGAAAGAAAAATAAATAACAACAAAAAAGGAATATCCCAAAACTACTCTGCAGAGCATTACTTTTATGAGTCGTGAAGAGGTAATATAATTAGGCAACTGATTCCAACAGTGGCGTTAGCTCAACCTGGAACTGTACTCAAAAAGGCAGAGAAGGATGATTTCTCCATCAAGAAAAAGCAAGGAGGAAGGAGATCCAGATAATAGTGACTATGAGATCTGGAGAAGAATGTGATTTATTTCAAAGTCTGACTTGATGTGCGGGGCCCAGGTATTCTTCAGTTTAGAAATCTTGTGTGATGCATCTCTGTTTGTAGAAGAAGCCTACACATGAAAACAATGATTTGTCACAGAGTTTATTTTTTTTATTTCTTTGAAGAATATCCAACAGGATATATAACTTCAAAAAAATTTTATATACACATACTTATATATGTATTGTATAGATACATATGCATGTATTAATAGGTATATGTATATGTATCTACATACATAAATATATTTAGATAGATGATAGCTAGCTACCTGGGTAGGTAATCATGTTCTGTACCTTATATTAGATTTAGAAATTGCTGGAAATGAGTTATAATTCAGATCCAGGATTTAAGTGATGATGAAAATCTATACTTTCCTTATAAAACTCTAAGAAGCTCTGAGAACTGGCATGTCTATGCAGACTAAGTCTTCAAACACCTTGGCTGAAATGTGATAAGAAATATGGCTTATTTCACACAGTAACATAATTTAAATTAATTCTTTCTTACTGCTCATTCTCCTGCCAGCAATTGCAGTACCTTTGACCCAGCTGCACAAACATCAGAAATTCACTGATTCTTTATAGGCTCTTTGTTGTGTAAAGGAATAGCAATAAAAATCAAAGTGAATTTCAGAAGTATCATGTGAAAAGCTGGCCACATGTTGAAAGGTACTTGCTGTTAGCTTGAAAGCCCTTTTTTCTAAAGGAAAAAGAAAAGAAACAAACAACTTCAAAACTCAAATAATATAATTGGATTTCTATTTATGTCTCATTATTACTGGAAGTCTTGTGTGGAACTTTCTTTTGGTGTTTTCTAATAGGAGTAAATGAAACAATATAAACACCAAGGTCTCTCATCAACCATATAGCACGCCTTTTGTAACCTGGAATTTGGTTCTGCCATCTACATAAAAATTGAAAAGACAAGATTCAACAACCATATTTAATTATCTATCAGGTATGGTCAAAGTAGGTATAGTTAGAGCTATAATGTAGTACTTTCTGTGTGTGTACTTTATAAAAACAGAAAAACTAACATTATACAAAGAATTAAAATGTTGAACAATGTGTTTCTTGGGTCAATGGTTCAAATGGGCCTGACTCAGAGGAGAAAAATTAAAAAGGATAAAGATTATTTACAATATGGTTTTTCCTTGAAACCCCTTTCAACTTCTTATAAAACATGACAATACTTTACTAATTTGCCTTCCTGACTGTGACCTCAGGTTTTAAGTCATACACTTAGAAAAACATTCTCAGTCCTGAGATAAACTCTATTACAAGTTTACTCAAGGAATTTGGCGTTTTGATGGGGATATAAGACAACATATTCCTCACAGATGAAAAGTATAAGAATGCTGCATATGTGAACTCGTATTATGAAACAATTATGGATAATCTGTAGAAAACTGAGCTTTCATACTCATCAAAATAGGTCGAGATTAGTATAAAAATAATTAAAGTCAAACAAGTTTACCAGAGAAAATACCTTCCATTGTTACCACTATCAGCCACTAGAATTAACAACAAAAAATGTTTTTGCTATGAGTGTTGCTGACAATGGGAAAAAAGCTTTCTCAATTTGTCAGAGATTAGGTTTTTCCTTTGTATTTTAATTGCCCAGCAATCAACTACCATTTCATTTCTGTGTTCTTTCTACTAATAGCCTAGAAGCATATAAGGGGGTTAATTCATAGAGAATTAACCTAACCTCCAATCTGACCTCTCAACCTGATTATTATATTAATAATTCCTCCAGTGGTGAGGGCAGAGAAAAGACAACTGTTACCTCTTAAATTCCATAATTTTATGTCTATAAATCTTCTTCAGATTTCTGACACTGTTTAGTAAATTATAAATAACTCCTAAATTGGCTTATAATTTGCCTTGCTCTTGCAAATAAAGCCATTTGCTAAAGTTTCAGAAAATGATATATGTTGGATCAGTTGTAAAGAATGTTACAAAGAAGAGGCAAGGCTGGAGTCATACTGGAGCTGTTTTAAGTAACCTCTATCTTGCGTGAAATGATAGAAAAGCAAAATATAATATACAACACTACCCAGAGAGAGAGAAATCAAGACTCTAGGTACTTTTTTTTTCTTTCAGTGATATTATCCTTATGATTATCTTCTACACAAATATACAACCTTTGACAAAATCAGACTATTCATGGCATTCATGGGTCCTTCAATAGCAGAGTCCCCCATCCCACCCTTATAACTCGTGAACTTTAAACTCCATTTTTCCCTTTGAGAAATATCCCAGATTTGAAAGTTATGACTAATACACCCTTATAATTCTCAAAAAAATTTCAATTTCAAAGTATTTCCTTAAAGCATAAGCCATCCATCCAGGAAAAGAATCTATACAAAGGATCCAAATCAATTTTTTTGTGTGTCTGTTGTTATTGTTGTTTTAGGAGGTACCAGGAATGGAAATTGGGACCTCATACATGGAAAGCAGGAGTTCACCCACTGAGCTATTCCTGCTTCGCATCATTTATGTGTGTATACCTGTGTGTGTATATACCTACAAAAATATATAGTTTATATATATAAAACTATTAGTTCTCTAATACTTTAGAGAACAGAGAACTAGGATTTCCTAGTCCCCATCTTTGTGGTCCTTCCTAACTATCCTGGATTTTCTGATGCTTTATTTTAAAGCAGTAAAATTATAAGATAGTACATATGTACAAATGTACAAAGTATAAAATGATAATTTTATACCATAAATTTTCCAAAGTTTATAAATTGAAATAGATTATTACTACAGTTAGTATTGCAAAGATCCCACAATTCAGCTGATATATGGTTCCCATTGATTATAGCTCATATTATGTCAATAAAGAATGAAATTGGGAAGTGGACTTGGCCCAGTGGTTAGGGGGTCCGTCTACCACATTGGAGGTCCACGGTTCAAACCCTGGGCCTCCTTGACCCGTGTGGGGCTGGCCTATGCGCAGTGCTGATGCACGTAAGGAGTGCCATGAGATGCATGGGTGTCCCCCGTGTAGGGGAACCCCATGCACAAGGAGTGCACCCCGTAAGGAGAGCTGCCCAGTGCAAAAGAAATTTTAGCCTGGCCAGGAATGGTGCCACACACACAGAGAGTTGATGCAGCAAGATGACACAACAGAAAGAAACACAGATTCATGTGCCGCTGACAACAGAAGCAGACGAAAAGCAGAACACAACACGCAGCAAATGGACACAGAGAACAGACAACCAGGGCAGGGGGGAGGGGGGAAGGGGAGAGAAATAAATAAAATAAGTCTTTAAAAAAAAGAATGAAATTCATTTAGCAGAAACTCATTGACAATTCATATGTCTATATTAGACTCAAATTTGCATAGTTAATTTAACCCTGGACAAATGGAAGAAAAAAAATGACTTGAGTTTCCTTATTGGAACATAGCTTTTGGTCTTTTATACACATGAAACTGAACACAATGCTGAATAAAAATTTATAAAAATACATGTTCATTTAATGCTGTTCATATAGCTCCTCATTGCAAGGAATAGAACCTACAAATTTATATCTACACTACCACAGACATTTTTTTGAAAGCATTTGTCTTAGTTTTCCTGAGGTGCTACCACAAATACTAAACAATGGGGTGATATAAACAAAAGGAATTTATTGGCATAGCAGTTTGGTGTTATTTATGAATTCCAAAAATAGATATTGGATTATATGTGAAATTGGTCTGTTCTTCTGGTTACATTAGATTGTATTGGATTCAGACATTTCACTTTTACTTGGCTACATTATGATTAAGGTTTTGATTGGGCCACATCAATAGGACAGTAGGACATGACGGTGGCTTTAGGAATTATTGTTGAGTCCCAAGGGAGAAGGGACTCACAGAGAAAATGACAAGGCAAAAGAGTTAGTTGGAGTTTTGATCCTGGTGCCTGGGAAGTAAACACACAGAGAAGCAGATATGTGAGGAAAGACAGAAGGCTACAATAGAAATGGCAGAGGCCCCAGGAAAAGAGATGAGCCATTGCCTGACAGTTTACAGCTGGCCTTGTGGAGAGAGGAGAGCAGCTAAGCTCAGATAGAAACGAGCCCCAGGAGAAAGACAAGACTTGTCCCAGCCTGTGGTTGGAAGAAGCTGGGACCATGGAGCCTTGGGAGGAAGAAGACTGAACCCACACAGACATTGTCCACAATCTTGCATAAACACGTGGCAACAGACTTTGGGTGAGAAAGTACCTCTTATGGTACCTTGAGTTGGACTCTTTAGGGCCTTGTTACTATAAGCCTCTACCCCAAATAAATACCCTTTATAAACCCAACAGAGTTCTGGTACTTTGCATCAGCACACCTTTGGCAGGCTAATACAATTGGCTATCTGTTTTGGAGGCTAGAAAGCTTGCATCATGGAGGGTTCAGTAAACTTAGTCCAGCAAACCTAGGATTACTTGGCTTTACCGTCATGTGACAATATCTTTTCCTTTCTTTTCCTATTCCCTCTGATTTCTGATTTCTCTCTCCTCCCCATGTCTTTCTCTTACTATGTCTGAGTTTCTTCTGCTTATAATCTTCTGCTTATAATCTTCTGCTTATATCTATTATCTGGATTAAGAACTACCCTCATCCAGTTGAACCACAGCCTAACTAAAAATAACATATCTGAAATGGAATCAGACCTCCAGGAATGCAGATAAAGATGATGTTTTTCTGCAGTGCAGAGCTCAACCACAGTAACCCTATTTCCCTAGCCAAAGTTAATACTAAATCATCCTATTATTGAAATGGAAGCTGCAGTAAGATTCTCCAGGGAAACAGAACCAACAGGAGATATATATTAAGTAAGTATTATGGGGCTTACTATAGGAAATGTCTCACATGACTATGGATATGGGCAAGTCCAGATTCCATTCAGCAGGCCACAAATTGGGAAATCCAATGAAGGTTTTCAATGAATTCACCAGAAAAAGCTGGTTGGCTGAAGTAAAAATGTAAATTCTCACTTCTGACTGCTGAAATAATCAGTTCTCCCTTTAAGACCTTCAAGTGATTGAATGAGACCCATCCACATTAAAGTCAACTGATTGTACATACTAATCATATCTCCAAAATACCTTCACAACAACATTTAGGCTAGTGGTTGACCAAATAACAGCACACCATACCCTAGCCAAGTTGATCATTTGTAGTTACAAAATCAATAACTTCCAGATTTGGAAGACTTGGGGGAGGAGCCTTCCTGAGTTTAGCAGTGGCAGTGGAGCTCTGGAGCTGAGAGTCGTAGAGGTGGTCTCTCAATTCAATAAGAAGCATCCTGCTCATACAGAGCAGCAGCTCCCATAGTGGTCCTGTTCTGTAGTCTATAGTTTCTACCATAGAGCTTTCCTTCCCAGGGAACACAGAGTAATATATCAGAGCATGATCAAAAAAAGTTTGAGGTCTTACCTGGAATCGAAATTCCTTCAACAATATATTGACTAATTGCATTGATTACTCCCATTAAAGCTACCTCTGTGTCTACCTTCTTGGCCCTGAAACTTGTGATCCTATCTCACACATTTTTCTTATTTTGATTTTCTTTAATCTTTATGAGTCCAGGACTAAGATATCCTGAGAACATGCCTGGGCTCATATACATGGAACATAACTAAGTAATCTTACTGGGGCTATGATAGACCTGCCAGCCTTAGTTAACCTCCCCACAAATGACTGCAGAGACATAAAAGAAGCCAGCCAAGATCATCTGCACTCGGTTCAGACAAGCAAAAATGCCCAGCCACACCACAGATTTGTAATAAATTATAAATGACTATTGTTTTAAGTCAATATAGATTTTGGAGTGGTTTATTTTAATACTTTGATTTGGAATAAATGCAGGTATTGATACAAAAAATAGGGTGCTGCCATAACAAAAGTCTAAAATATGTGCATGGCTTTGATATCAGCAGATGCACAAAGGCTGAAAAAGTGACAAAGAAATGGCTAGGAGAGGCTGGAAACGTGTAACTAATATTATGTCTTAGTTTTCTAGCATTGTTATGACACATACCGCAAAATGGATTGGCTTAAACAATAAAAAGTTATTGGCTCATGGTTTGAGAGGCTAGAAATCCAAAATCAAGGCATCAATAAGGCCTATCATTACCCCCGAAATTTCAAACTTTCTGGTCCTGGCTTACCACAGTCCTCAGGGTTTCTTGATTTGCATCTCTGCCTCCCATCACATGACGATCTCTCTCTCTTTCTTTGTGTATGCTATTCTGGTTTTTATTGACCTTTGACTTCTTACATTGGGCCTCTAATGTGTGACTGTCTGATTTTCCTTTTTTTGTATGTCCTCCAACCTTGTGGATTAAGACCCACCCTGATCCAATTTGGCCACACCTAAACTAAGAAAATGTTCAAAAAGCTCTATTTACAAATGGGTTCATAATCACAAGAATAAAGTTTAAGATTTTATCACATCCCCATCACACAATTTTAAAACAATTGGGCAAATCATCATCAGTAGTAACTTGGATGATACAAAACGTATCCAAAGAACTTTGGATTTGAGCAAGAAAATTGTCAGACAGAACATTGAAAATGTCAGCTGTCTAGTATTAGAGGCATAAATAAGGTGCTACAAGTAAAAGAAAGTACTGTCTAATTTGCCAGCAGAATATAGAGAGGCTATTAAAAAGTCAACATTTGAGAGGTTGGAAAATAAAATGATCTCACCTCCAGTCTCATAGGCAATAAAAGATTATCAATGTAATGAGTGGCTTCAATATAAAGATCAAGTCATGAATGCCTCTATAAGAAATTGTTAAGACTGCTGAATGAATTAAGGCAATATTTAGTAAAATCACACAGCTAGACAGAAGAACTTCTAGGAATCTTATGGACATTGTCTCACAGTAGCCTAATATGCCTTAAATGGCACTAATTTAGCCTAGACAGAGAGGCCTGTCTCAAAAAGCATTGTGGGTATTGCTTGTGATTTTTGGTGAATGGAATCAACTCAAATAAGCTTCATAAGATGTCCCCAATGATTTAAAAGGAATTATATTGGCAAAAGCACTGCCACCCTCAAGGATACTGGGACTAAAATGAAAAAATAAAAACAGTGTTGGAGAAAATATGGCTCTTACTGGGACATGGAGACTGACTGACCACAAGCAAAGAATTTATTTGTTGAGAAGCTCTCCCAATGGAGGAGGTTTGAAGAACAGACTTCAATCCCCTACAAGCATGGTGGGGGTCTGAAGAGAGACTTCAGCCCACTCCTGGAAGGGGGGGACTTGAATATACACAGAACTTTCCTAGGCGGGGGAGTGATAGTTAGTGGGGGGGGGGTGAGGGTCTGAGTGAGACAGTGGGAGGGGTTGAGGGAATTTATGATTTCTTGGAATTCTGCAGGAGCAGATGTTTCTTTTCATCTGTAGGGATTAAAGGATATTTAAATAGTGAAGGTTTCTATCTCCATCTCCCTCTGATATGCAGGAAGAGGTAGTAAAGATCTCCATCTCCCTCTGATATGCAGATGGTGAAGCTCTCTATCTCCCTTTATTCCTGTCTCTATGAGGTTTCTTTGTTTAACCTGTGGGAAAGTTCCATGCCATGTCCTTAGACACAGGGGAGGGGGTTTGCTTTTTCCCATTGCATATCAGGAGAAACTGAGCTATAGCTTGTTAATTATTGCAAACCTCTAACAAACAGTATCTGGATTAACAACTTTCAATCTAAAGGAAGCAGGCAAAGAAAACTATTCAGCTGCCAACAAGGTCATTTCTTTGAAGCAGGCAAAGAGTGTAGCAGGCAAAGAGGAAGGGTATCTTAGAGAGGCACAAAATATTGAGGAGCCACTCCAAGACAGCAGAACTGGTACCTAATCAAGGAAATTCCCAACCTCTGAAATAGAAGGACTAGGCAAGTTTTGCCCATGTGGATTTTAGAATTGCTATGGGTTGACTGCTATGTGCCTACCATTTATCTACTTTTTGAATGAAAATGTCTAGTAATTCTTTCTCTATTAGACTTATATTGTCCCTGCCTGAACATCATATTTTGGTGTGTAAAGGGAAGTTAACTTATCTTTCCAGTTCATAGGTCTTTGCCTCAAAAGGAGTCTAATCCGGAGAGCTGCTGCCAGCCCTGATGTAGATCATGAAACTCTATTCATTGAGCCAAATAACATGATTGAAATAAATGTTGGGGGTGGTGCGGCGGCTTGCTCGGTCGGTAGAGGTGGGGTCTGGCTGCGGACGAGGGGTCGGTCCAGCTCAGGACAAGGGGTCGGTCCCGCTTGGGACGAGGGATCGGTCCCGCTTGGGACGAGGGGTCGGTCCGGCAGCAGACAAGGGGTCGGTCTCACAGGGGTTGTGCGGTTTGGCTGACGGGGTCGCCCGGCGAAGCCGGCGACGAGGGGGTCACCCGGAGAAGCAGGCGACGAACTGGGGACAAGGGAGGCCAGGCCCTTGTCGGGGGCTCTCAGGACTGGAGGGCGCACGGCAGAAGAACTACCGTGGAGACGAGGTAAACACGCAGGTCCACTTTATTGAGGGAGAGGCAACAGTTTTATAGGGGCTGGGGAAGGCTGATTGGTCGAAGCCACGCCCTGTTCTGATTGGTTGCCGGAAAAAGGTCAGTGGGCAGTACTGGACGGGGGGAGGGGTGGTGATTAGGGATTGGCTGTTGCTGTTGCTGGGGGAAGGGGCAGGGTTTAGTGATTGGTGGCTGCTGTTGCTGGGGTAGAGGGCAGACTGGAGTTTCCCGCCCATGCCTGGCTGTTGCTGCTGTCGGGGGCAGGGAAAAGGGCAGACTGGATTTTTCCGCCCTGCGCCTGCGCAGGGAGAAAGAAGAAGAAGGGTGCCGCCCCACAAGGCATCCTGTGGCGCCATCCGGGAGGAGGGGCGGCCATGGAAGCATGGCTGCTGAGAAGGGGAGACCGGAGGGCACTCTGCGCCCATGCCGAGCTTCCTTCAGGGGTGGTGGTGGGCCCGACCAACCACCCTATTATGGGGGCAGCGGAGTTAGGCCTACCGCGGCCGCTCCCCCCCCAGGCCAGCAAACCACACTTCAGCCTGAGGGGTGACCGCAGGGTGGAGTGGGGTTCTTGGGTGGGAGGGTTGCATTTTGCATGCAGCAAATAGGACAGTAACAAACTTGATCCAAGAAGAAGCTTGGAAATGCACATGGGGTTTCTACTGTTTCTCTTGCTTCTCTGAAAATTCCACAGGATATATCCAGCCTAAACTCCTGGAGGATTGTGAGAGGCATATGGAAAATAGCTAAATCATCCTGGCCAGCCCATTTTTCTAACTGCATATATGTAAGTGAATCTAGTTGAGATCAGTTGAACTGTCCAGCTCATACATAGAACTAACAAAAGATAGTGGCTTTAAGCTACTAAATTTTAGGAGTAGTTTGTTAAGCTGTATTATTGTGGCAATGTATACCTAATACATATATGATACTCAACTTTTAAGTGATATGATTCAATGGGATTTCAGGCGCTCTTGGGAGAAATACATGTATTTTACATATGGAAAGAATGCAAATAATTATAGCCACAGGATAAGGTGTGATAGTTTAATGGAAAAAATATGGCCCCAGATTTCCACCCCTTGCTGTATCCATGTAGAACTTGTGACCTTGCAGCCCCTCTACTAAGAGGCAAGGTCTATTTCCTCAACTTCAAATATGGGCTGGCTTTGTAAATTGCTTTAGCCAATAGAAGAAATAAGAAGTTTCCATGTGATAGTTCTGAATCTAGGTCTCAAGAGCCCTTGTTCAATTTCACTTTCTTTTTTACTCATCAACATTTCTTTTAAGACCATCTCCAGGTTAGCCTGTAGCAGGAGAGTATATATGGAACAGAGTCAAGTCAGCTTAATTTTTCCTGCTTAGGCCTCAGACATGCAGTACAGCCAACCTAGATCAACAAAGATTCTTACTTAACCCAATAGTTGACTGCTAACATAATACCACTGAGCCCATCTCATATCATTAGCACCACTCAGCAAACCAATGACATGTGACCCCAAATAAACATTTATTGCTATATGCCAGTAAGGTTTTGTCATTGCATGTTATGCAGCATTATTGTGGCAATACATAAATACCTTATATAAACACCCATTCACTTCTGTATCACACACATTCATGTAACTATTTCTTTCAATTATAATAATATTTTTTCAGGATCTCATTAAGTTCCCAAATCTGGCTTCCACTGGGATTCTCCCAGTTTGACAGACATGACTTTAAATATCTCAGTAAGGAAGCAGACTTGGCCCAGTGGTTAGGGTGTCCGTCTACCACATGGGAGGTCTGCGGTTCAAACCCTGGGCCTCCTTGACCCGAGTGGAGCTGGCCTATGCACAGTGCTGATGCGTGCAAGGGGTGCCCTGCCAGGCAGGGGTGTCCCCCGCGTAGGGGAGCCCCATGCGCAAGGAGTGCGCTCCATAAGGAGAGCCGCCCAGCGTGAAAGAAAGTGCAGCCTGCCTAAGAATGGTGCCTCTCACACGGAGAGCTGACACAACAAGATGACGCAACAAAAAGAAACACAGATTCCCGTGCCACTGACAACAACAGAAGCGGACAAAGAAGAAGACACAGCAAACAGACACAGAGAACAGACAACTGGGGCGGGAGGAGGGGGGGAGGGAAAGAAAGAAATAAATAAATAAATCTTTTAAATTTTTAAAATAAATAAATAAATATCTCAATAAACCCCAATTTGTGTCAGGTTTAATTATTTTCCTGGGATACCTGGGCTTCATTAAATTGTCTGGATTCATGTTTGTGTCGCTGATTGTTTAGTATTGGTTTAGGGAGTCTTTGTCTGCCCAAGATGTGCCTAGAAAATCTGGACAGGAGTTGCAAAATGAGTATAAGAGCTACAGATCAGCAAAGGAAACCTGTTACAAATAAATGAAGAAACACTGGTACGAGTTTCCACGAAGAAATTCAAATTTAGTATGACTCAGACTGCTATTCAGTCAGAAGGCAGTAGTACCCCAATTCTAGTTAAGACGCTGAAATATTTCTTCATTGTTTGGGAAATAGCTGCAACTATGTGTCCTTTGTTTTCCCTTGGCCCCTCCCTAAGGGAGGCGGACCTTCATGCCCTCTAGAAACTAATAAACAACACCTGGTACACTAAGGGGATGTCAATGATCTAGTCATTGTCCATTTTCTTTCTATGTTCTGTGCTATCTAATTGTTAAAATATTTCTATTTTCACCCTTGGGTATGGCTCTACAGGCTGGCACTTTCCACCACCACAAGTTATGGCTTTGCTTAATAAATTCTTTATTGAATTCAACAGAATACTTAGACTTAAACAGAAGTAGGATAATTTCTTTGTCACCTTAGAACAATAATGTAATTACTGTCAGTGGAGGAGGGAAGCAATGCTAGAAATGCAGCAAATCACTGTCATCAGAGGGAACTCATCAAAGATGTCAACTTATAAAATTTAATTTTGACAGGTGGGTAGCATCCTTATGGCACTGGTGAAACTCTTAACAAACCAAAAAATGTATCTGAGAAGATGAAAGGCATTTATCTGCAGCAATAATAATGGATACAAGGAACAGTCTTGAATGCATAACATTTTATAATTTTCCTATTTAAAATTTATAACAGAAGTTACCATTCAGTAAGGAGCCAAGAGAAAGTAAGCCAAAGAACCATTAAACTACACAGTGCTATGCAACTGAATTATTTTATTTCAGGAAACATTAGGTGTAATGGCAAAATTCTTCACATTTATACCTCTTGGCATCTGGATTTGACAGCCGCATTTTAGCAATAAACATACAGAATAATTATCTTTCCATTAATGCTTGATATCATAAGTTACTCTCAAATTCTAAAAATGCAAAATTCCCCAGACTTTCTAGACCCTTGATCAATAATAAGTGAGTCATTACACAAATGCTGCTGGGATGATCAGCCTTTATCCGAGAAATGGAAGATAGATTTCTGATCTTTCCTGGCACCTAATCCTTCTGTAAAATAATTGTGTCATAATTTATTTAAAGTTCAGGGAAAGCAGAAATCCCAAGAGCTCCTGAAGTTTCATGTACTTACCTTATGGAAAAAATTTTAAGTGGTCAGATAACTGCTGTTTCTGAATTTAAAAAATAATAATAAATATAGTAGTATAGTGGATATGGGCAGAAGTTAGAGAAGCCACAACATTCTCAGAACAAAAATAAATTGGCTCCATATCTAGACCTCCTAATTTTACTGGGGGAATTCTAAAAAGAATGAAAAGAAAGATTCTTTTTAAAAATATTAAAACAGTTTAATATTATTATTTATTGAAAAATAAAGCTTTCTATTCAAGTAAGTATGGTAGAATGAAAACACATTTATTTCACTCTGTTCTAAAACCTCACTAAAATAAGTACATATAAAAGACTTGAAAAACATGGGATAGTTCCACATTATCAAAAAGAATGGATGAAGTTAGAAGACACAATAAAATTTTAGAAGATGGAAATGGATGGATGAACAGTAACTGACTAGCAGAGTGATGAAAGCTAAAACTAAGCACTTTTTTAAAAAAAGTATTTTATTCTTGTACACATACACAATCCCAAATTTCCTCTTCTAACCACATTCAAATATATAATTCAGTGCTGCTCACTATGTTTTCAATGTTGTGCTGCCATCACCACCATCCATTACCAATAATACCAATTACTTGCATTTATCTATTCACTAAATATTTAGCTATAGGCACTGCTCTAGAGAGAGGCAGTACAGCAGGAAAAAAAAAAGAGGCAAAACATCAATGACAAGAAATTTCATTTATGCCACACAATCATAGAAAGGCTAAAACCAAATGCAAGATAGTTTTGAAATGGTGAGTGAGGGAAGGAGCTAAAAAGAAGAGAGTGAAAGTTTGTTTAAGGGGCAGTTGGACCACAAAATCTCTTCTAATTAGCACTGCTGAGTGACCACTCCTCCCTCACTCATGGAGAATAATGTAATTTACTCCCTGGGGAAATTGAAACATAGAAGCTCTGGATTTGAGGCATAAGAAGCAGAGTGAAGGGGAGAGATGAGATGCTTACAGAAATCAAAGGAATTAAGTAAATGGCCACATCTTTAGCTGTGATACCCACTCTCCCCTGACTCCACATCCCCTTGTGGTGTCTTGTCCTGATTATTTCACAGAACACTGAAGATGCACTACTTTTGAGAAACTGAAGACATATGGGGACTCTACAAAATGGTTACATACAAAACCAACAAGCAATACAGAACACTCAGAATCCAATCAGGCTATACCCTCTTCTTAAATATGAACAAAGAGTCAAGGATCACTGTAGTTTTAGAAAAAAGACGTTATCACAAAGACATAAACTCAAAGCAAAAAAAAAGAGAAAAAGGAACCTTAGAGAAAACAATGATAATGCAGTTTTAAAAAATTATAACCAATGTCCTAAAAGAAGAGAAGATGTTGTGGCTTTTAAACAACAAAATCAAATATGTAAAACATATTCCAAGGAGAAGGAAAAACCCTTGGAAACTAAAGACATAAATGTATAATTACAAAATTGAGAGGAAGAGATGAAGAGACAAAATAGGAAAGTACTTGAAGAAATCTAGGAAGTAGTACTAAAAAAGAGAACTACAAAATCAATCTAGGAACTCTAACATTCTAAGAGGAGGCCAGAAAAAACTGATAAAGAAATCAATAAAATAATAGAAGAATACTTTCCAGAATAAAAAACATGAACTACAAAGGATTGCCAAGTACTATAGTGAATGAAAATAGAAACACCTCAAAGCATATTATTTCAGAAATAAATTTCAGAGATAAAAAGAACATCCTAAAAACTTTCAGAGATGAAAAATGTCATATACTAAAGGTCAAAAATAAGAGTGACATTAAATTTCTCAATAGAAAAGATATTTCCAACCTAATAATCTATATCCAATGATCTATTTATGAAGCTGTTGCCTCTGCATCTAGTTTTGAAATTACTGTAGGTTAACCAAATAAGCAGTGGGGAAGTGTAGAAGTTTAAATGTATTGTACCCCCAGAAAAATATGTTCTTAATTTAATCCGTTCTTATGGGTATGAACCCATTGTAAGTAGGAACTTTTGATGAGGTTACTTCACATGGTGATATGAAGTAGTGTGCACCCAAGAAAACATGTTCTTAAATTTAATTCATTTCTGTGGGTGTAAACCCATTTTAAGTAGAATCTTGTGATGAGGCTACTTCAGTTAAGGTGTTACCGACCTCATTCAGGATGGATCTTAATCCTCTTACTGGAGTCCTTTATAAACAGAATGAAGGTGGGTGGAGGGAGGGAGGGAAGAAAGGAGGAAAGGAGAGAGAGAGAGAGAGAGAGAGAAAGAAAGCCATGGAAGCAAGAAACCCAGAAGAGACAGGAGAGACCAGCAGATGCTACCATGTGCCTTGCCATGTGTCGGAGGAGTCAAGGATCTATCAACTTGGTGATGCCTTGATTTGGAATTTTCCCAGCTAAGTAAGTAAGCCTTACTTATTCTGTAAGCAAATAAGTTCCATTTTTAAAGTCTAACCCATTTCATGGTATCTGCTTTAAGCCATCTAGGGAATGAAAACAGATTTTGGTTCCAGGAGAGTGGAGTGCTGCTATTGCAATACCAAAAAATGTGGAAATGACTTTGGACTTGGATAATGAGTAGACATAGGAACTCTTATGAGGCACTTAATAGAAAAGGCCTAGGTTGCATTGAAGAGACTGTTAATAGAAATATGAATGCTAAAGATACTTCTGATAAGACCTTAGACAGATGCGAAGACTGAGTTATCAGAATCTGGAGGAATAAGGGTGATCCTTGTTTTAAAATGTCAGAGAACTTGGCAAAATTGAGTTCTGATATTGGGTGGAAGGCAAAATTTGAAAGTGATAAGCTTGCATATTTAGCTGAGGAGATTTCAACCCTAAATTTGGAAAGTGTAGCCTCGATTCTACTTTGCAGCTTATAGTAAAATGAGAAAGGAAAGGGATACACTGGGCACAAAGAAACCAGAAATTGGAAAATTCTAAGCTTCCAGAAAGTGAGTCCCCAGAGAACAGTGCCCCATGTGAAGATTTAATTAAATATGCCCTGCAGGGTTACAGAATTACTTGGGACCTGTGACCCTTGTTTTCCTTCCAATTTCTCCCTATGGGAATGTTTATCCTATGCCTGCTCCTCCTTTGTTTATTAGATGCATATAACTTGTTTTCCAGGTTTCTCCAGTCCACAGACAGAGGGATATTGTGCCTAGGATTGACCACATCTATAACTGACGTTAATGAAATTTTGTACTTAATATTGTTACTGAAATGACTTAAGGCTTTTGGGATGTTGTGATGGAATGAATGTATTTTTTGTATAGAAAGTAAATATCTTTTTGGAATCCAGAGGGTATAGTACGGTGGTTAGAAGCTGTATGTATCCCAGAAAAACATGTTCTTAAATCTAATCCAACCCTATAGATGTAAACTCATTTTAAGTAGGATCTTGTGATGAGGCTACTTTAGTTAAAGTGTAACCCACCTCATTTAAAATGAGTCTTAATCCTCTTACTGGAGCGCTTTATAAGTAGAATGAATTCAGGCATAAGAGAGAGAGAAAGCGACAGGAAGCCAAAAGTGGAAATGGAACCCAGAAGAGAAGGAAGAGACCAAGAGACACCACCACATGACAGAAGAACCAAGGATCACTGGCAGCCAGCCCCAGAATACCACAGTCTTCAGGGAGAAAGCATTGTCTTGATGATACTTTTATTTGGACATTTTCATGGTCTCAAAACCATGAGTAAATAAATTCTCATTGTTTAAGCAGAACCATTACATGGTATTTGTTTGAACACCTTAGGAAACAAAAACGGTAAGGAAAACTGGACAAGGACAAGAGGACAAACTGAAGCAAATAAGGTAAACCAGGGCCCATGACGACATCTGGATCTTTAAAGAGAAACTGGAACCCACATCTGTCTGTTGGCATCTCTAACCCCAATGCCTTGGGTGAACTGCAGGAGAGGCTGGCACTGTTTGCTGTGGAGTTGGACCATAAAGACATGCTCAAATCCTAATTGACAGTCCTGTGGGTGATTCCATTTGTAAATAGAACCTTTGAAAACATTATTAGATAAGGACTGGACTCATTCATGAATAGGCTCTTCCAAGATATATTTATATGAGGCCAAATTGAATCAGGGTGGGATTTAATTCACGTTACTAGAGTTCTTATAACACTCCAGAGGAAATTCAAATGCAGTCAGTTAGAAGAAGCCAGAAGCCAGAAGAAACAAGAAGTCAGTGGAAATCAGAGGAGTAGATGCAAGGAGAGAGAGAGAGCCATTGGAGGGAGAATTGCTGGGATACTGCAGACTTGGAAAGAAAGCAAACCCTGCCAAAACTTGGATGTTGGACTTCTTGCCTCAAAAACCATGAGACAATAACTTCTTGTTACTTATTGGCAAATAGTGTGGTATTTGCCAAAGCAGTGCTGGTAAACTAAGAAAAGCCAGAATTCAGAGAGGTTGAACAGGAGGTTTGGGAAGAGATAGAGGATCTGTGGTACCAGCTTCTGTCTCATAACAACTAGGTGAACCAGAAAATCAGCAACAACATGTGGAGCTTCCACCATATCTGGCAACCTGCAACAACCTTAATAGAAATAAAAATATGGTTCCTGTTTTGCTTCCACTCTCCAAACATGACCAAGAAAAGAGAGAGGTGAGTAATAAAAAGGGAAGACCAAATTAAAATAAATCAGGCAAAATACATAGAAAGAAGTCAATTCAGATTGGAACAAGAGGGCAAAATGTTCCAAGAAATATGGGTTCAAGGAAAATATGACTGATGGACTATTTGGTGTGTTTGATTATAAAAGAGGTGTTTTTCATTTCTTGTTGGAGGGCAATTAAAACTACAGAAAAAAATGAATAGCTATGCAAGAAAGTGTAATCACAGTATCCTACATAGCTCAGTATTTAACAATATTTACATAGTTGCAATCATCTCTACATTGAATCATGATTCAACAAAAATAAAGAAGAAATATATGGAGGGAGGAGAAAGGGTAGTATGAGAAAACTAAAACAACTTCTTTACGGTTAGAAGTCAGAATGGAACTTGTAATTTTTAATAGAATTTACTTTTCAGCACAGTTTTACATTTACAGAAAAATTGAACAGATACTACAGGGAGTTTTCATATACTTCTTCCCCAAACACAAACACACAGTTTCCTCTATTATTAATATCTTACATCAATATGGTATATTTGTTATAAGTAATGAACTCATATTAATGCATTATTATTAACTAAAGTCCATAGCTGACATTAAGGTTCACTCTTGTATTATTTTATGGTTTTTGTTGTTGATGTTGTTTAGGTTAAAATGGTGAAGTCATTTTTACTTCAGTAATTGACAATATAACCTGTTAAATTTAAAACTCTTATTATTTTACAAAAATTGGTCTTTACAAGTGATATTTTCTGTCTGCATCATCAACAGCAAATATACCAGGCAGAAACACATAACTTCAAAAACCTTGTAAGAAAAGTACAGGACACCTCAAGCTACATATTTAGCAGTATCATAGTATACAAACATGTAATCTTTTCACCAGTTTGATAAATACACAAACTTTTATAATTTAATCATTTAAGTTAGCATTCCACAAATATACATTTAGGTCAATGATTATTTTAATGATTATTGTGGGTGCTGTGATTATTGTAAGTACTTTGAAGTACTTACATATAACAATCCCAGTTTGTTTTCCTGTGCTGGCAAGGTATTATATACAATCATAAGCTGTGTTTGTATTTGTCCATTGAATATTTACAATGCAAAAACACAAACACTGATTTACAAAAGGAAATTTGTTTAAAATCATTTCAATTGAGGATGTTTCAAAGGATTATCCTCTCATGTCAGCATGGAAGCAGTAGTTGAATCTGAAGTTCTATGGGTTTTGACAAATGCATAATGTCAGATGCTCACCATTATAATATCATACAGAATAAATCCTCTGTGCTTCACTTATTTATACCTCAACCTTACCAAACCACTGGCAACCACTGATCTTTTTACTGTCGCTATAGTTTTGCCTTTTCCAGAATGTCATATAGTTAAAATCATTTAGTATCCAGCCTTCAGGCAGGCTTTTTTCACATAGCAATATGCATTTAAGGCTCCTTCTTAATTTTTCCTGGCTAATAGCTCATTTTGTCTTATTTCTGAATAATATTCCACTGTATGGATGTACCACAGTTTGATTATCCATTCACCTTTGGAGGGGCATTTTATTTGCTTCCAGTTTTGGATGATTTTGAATAAAACTTCTGTAAGCATTCTGTATGCAGATTTTTGTGTGGACATAAGGTTTCAACTCATTTGGGTAAATACCATTGAGTGTGATTTCTGGATCATATGGCAAGCCTATGTTCAGATTTGTTAGAAACTGCCAAACTGTCTTCCAAAATGGCTGTATCATTTTGCATTCCCACCATAACAATTCCTGCTGTTCTAAATCCTTGTCGGCATTTGCTATAGTCACTTTTTTGGATGTTAGCCATTCTAATAGATGTGTGATGGTATCTTATTGTTTTAATTTATAATTTTCTAATGATAGATGATGTTAAGCATCTTTTCATATGCTTACTTACCATCTGTATATCTTTTTAAGTGAGATGTCCACTCGGATCTTACGTATATTTTTAGCAGGATTGTTTCCTTATTTTCAAGTTTTAACATTTATTTATATAGTTTGGTTACCAGCCATTTATCAGAGATGAGCTTTGCAAATATTTTCTCCCAGTATGTGGCTGGTCTTTTTATTCTCTCAACAGTGTCTTTTGCAGAAGGCTTTAATTTTAATGAAGTCCAGTTGTTTAAGTTTTGTTTTTTTTTTTTCATTAATTGTGCTTTCATTTTGTATCAAAAAATTCATTGCAAATCCAAGGTCTTAGTTTATTAAAAGCAGATGGGAGCAATATATCAGAAACTGGTTGCTTTTATAATGGGAAATTATTAGGTGAAAGATTAAGGTTCCAAGACAGTGAAAATATTCAAATCAAGTCATCACCTGAGGTTCTATCTAACTGAAGGTTGGCTGTGGGTGATCAGGCAGGACATACTGGCAGCTCTGCCCAATCAAGGCATCAAGCGAAGCTCTCTCCCTAAGCTCATCTGTAGGCCATCAGGCATATGGCTTGTCTCTCCTCTCCTCCAGGTCACTCTCTCAGCCTCTTGGGGCCTCTTTTTTGTGCATCTGTGCTCCACTGATTCCAGTCTCTGAACTCTGGAACCTCTTTTTCAACCTCTAGGGGTTTTTCAGTATCTGCCACTTTTTCTATATGTCTGCTGTTTCAATACTCCATTTATAAAGGACTCCATCAAGAGGAACAAGACCTACCTGGGTCATGCCTCACAGAAGCAATCTAATCAAAGTCCCCCTAACTGAATCCTATTCAAGCAAGGGGTTCCACAGCCACAGGAAAGGATTAGCTCCAAGAATATGACCTTTTCTGGGATTCACAAAAAGCTTCAAACTGTCACAGTCACTTAGAGTTTCTGTTATGGTATATTCTAGAAATTTTATTGTTTTGTGTTTTATATTTAGCTATATTGTTCATTTTAAATTAATTATTGTGAAAGGTATAAAGAATATGCTCAGATTCATTTTTACTTTTTTTATTTATTGAAATATATCACTCATACATAAACATGCATAAACAATAAATGTATAATAGTTGTGAACCTACAAAACAAACACATAACATCAAACAAACATATATAACATCTCACCCTACCACCAATAACTTGCATTGTTTTTAAACCTTTTTAACTAATGATTAAAGAGCATTGTCAAAATATTACTACTAAACAAAGTATTTTTCCCCTAACCAATTCGATTATTATCTTTATATCACTTATATATGAACATACATAAACAATTAAGTGTGTAGTAAAAGTTGTGAACTTACAAAGCAAACATGCGTAACATCATACAGGGTCCCATACATCAACCCTCCACCAACACCTTACATTGTCATGAGATGTTTGTTACAAACTATGAAAGAACACTGTCAAAATCTTACTACTAATCATTGTTCTTTTCTTACATTTGGTGTGTTTTTTCCCCAACCCACCCTATTATTATTTTTTAATATATATTTTTTATGACAGAAGTTGTAAACTTCTAAAGCAATCATGCATACATACAGAATTCCCAAACAACACCCCTCCATCAACACACCACAATGTGGTGTGTCATTTGCTATAGATAAAATAATATCATCTGATTATTGCCATGTCCATAATGTACATTTGGCTCATATTTTCATACTGCCACAGTATCAACACAGTACATCTTTTGCATAGATGCAAGAATATTATATTATTACTACTAACCACAGTCATAGGTCACTCCAGCTGTATTTTTCTCACACTTTCTCCACGTTCCCAACACCCTGCAGTAGTGATATACATTTGTTCTAGCTCACAGAAGATACTCTTGCATCTGTACTATCAACCATGATTCTCACCCACCTCTTGGTTTACAGTGCTATTCAGTTCCTAGATTATTCTCTAGCATTCTGTCAATTAGCTAGACTACCATTTTCAGTCACATCCCCATTTATAAAGTAGCTGTTACTCGTTGTGTTACCATCTGCTCTATACATTTTCACAATTTCACAGTAAAGCTAATTAAAACTTCTACATACATTAAACATCAGTAGTCCACTCAGTCCTTCTCTTATCTCCTTTAAGAATCTACCACCTACCACCAGGTCTTGAAGATATTTTCCAATAATTTCTTCTAAAAGTTTTATGGTTCTTACTTTTATTTTTAGTTTTTTGATCCATTTTGAGTTAGTTTTTGGATAAGGTGTGAGATAGGGTCCTCTTCCTTCTTTCAACTTTAGATGTCTAATTCTTTCAGCACTATTTGTTGGATGGATTGTTCTGCCTAAGCTGTGTGATTTTGACAGGCTAGTCAAAAATCACTAGGTCATACCTGTGAGGGTCTGTTTCTGAACCATAAATTTGGTTCCATTGGTCTATTGTGTCTATCTTTAGGCCAGTACCATGTTGTTTTTTATTTAAAGTCTGGAAATGAGGGCTCACTTTTCCTTTTTATGATGTTTGTGGATATTCAGGACTTATTACCCTTCCAAATAAATTTAATGATCATGTTCAATTTTTTCTTTAATGCTGGTGGAATTTTTATCGGTATTGCATTAAATCTGTATATCAATTTGAGTAGAATTGACATCTTAATGATATTTAGTCTTCTAATCCATGAGCATGGAATATTCTTCCAATTATTTAGGGCTTTTTAAATTTGTTTTAAAAACAAATCTCCTTAAAATCTCTTTTAAAAACAAGTCTCTTGCTTTGAAATTCTCCCAGATTCTGTTTATCTATGAATATTCTAATTTCGCCCTCATTTTTACTTTTTTTAAAGATTTATTTATTTTATTTCTCTACCCTTCCCCCTATCCCCCACCCCAGTTGCAGTTGTCTGTTCTCTGAGTCTATTTGCTGTGTATTCTTTGTTCACTTCTGTTGTTATCAGCGACATGGGAATCTGTTTCTTTTTGTTGCGTCATCTTGTGTCAGCTCTCCATGTGTGCAGCGCCATTCCTGAGCAGGCTGAACTTTCTTTTGCACTGGGCGGCTCTCCTTATGGGGCACCCTCCTTGTGTGTGGGGCTCCCCTGCACGGGGACACCCCTGCATGGCAAGGCACTCCTTGTGCGCATCAGCACTGTGCGTGGACCAGCTCCACACAGGTCAAGGAGGTCCGGGGTTTGAACCAATTGGTAGATGGATGCCCTAACAACTGGGCCAAGTCCGCTTCCATCGCCCTCATTTTTGAAAGACGGTCTTGTTGGATATAAGATTCTTGGCTGGAAGTTTTTCTCTTGCAGTATCTTAAATATATCAGACCACTATCTTCTTGCCTCCATGGTTTCTGGTGAGACATCAGCACTTAAGCTTATTGGATATCCCTTATATATTATGCATTTCTTTTCTCTTGCTGCTCTCAGAATTCTCTCTTTGTCTTTGGCCTTTGACCTTCTGATGAGTATGTGTCTTGGAGTTGGTCTATTTGGATTTTTTCAGATGGGAGTACATTGTGCTTCTTGGACAGGGATATCTATATCCTTCAATAGGGTTGGGCAATTTTCTACCAGTATTTTTTTAAATATTCCTTCTGCCCCTTTTTCCTTCTCCTTCTGGGACACCCATGACATACGTTTGCATGCCTTTTGCTGTCATTTAGTTCTCTGAGACCTTGTTCAATTTTTTCCATTCTTTTCTTCACATATTCTTTTGTATGTTCACTTTCAGAAACCATTTCTTCAAGCTCACTGATTCTTTCTTCTGCCTCCTCAAATCTGCTATTATATGATTCCAATGTTTTTTTAATTTCATTGATTGCAACTTTCATCCCCATAAGATCTGCTATTTATCTATGTATGCTTTCAAATTCTTCTTTGTGCTCATCCAATGTCTTCTTTTTTTTTTTTTTTAAGATTTATTTATTTAATTAATTCCTCCCCCTCCCTTGGTTGTCTGTTCTTGGTGTCTATTTGCTGCGTCTTGTTTCTTTGTCCGCTTCTGTTGTCGTCAGCGGCACAGGAAGTGTGGGCGGCGCCATTCCTGGGCAGGCTGCTCTTTCTTTTCACGCTGGGCGGCTTTCCTCACGGGCGCACTCCTTGCGCGTGGGGCTCCCCCACGCGGGGGACACCCTTGCGTGGCACGGCACTCCTTGCGCGCATCAGCGCTGCGCATGGCCAGCTCCACACGGGTCAAGGAGGCCCGGGGTTTGAACTGCGGACCTCCCATATGGTAGACGGATGCCCTAACCACTGGGCCAAAGTCCGTTTCCCCCAATGTCTTCTTAATATCCTTAATCTCTTTAGTCATCTCATTGAATTTATTAAGGAAATTTGTTTGAACATCTATAATTAGTAGTCTCAACTCCTTTATGTAATCCAGAGGCTTATCTTTTCCTTAAACTGGGCCATAGCTTCCTGTTTCTTGGTGTGGATTGGAATTTTTTGTTGGTGTCTTTGCATCTGGTTTACTTGAGTATTTTTTCTGGGTGCAGTTTTTCTCTCTAGTTTAGGGCTTCCTATCATTTCTTCCTAGCAGGTTATGCAACAAGCATGTAGTTGGTGCTATAAATTGTGGAGGCTCAAGCTGCCCTCATTGCACCAGAGGCCAATGAAGCTTCTTCCAAGTTTCTCCTTGCCAGGGGTAGGGACAGAGTCAGAGCTATGTGGAATAATCCATGTGCAGGCCTAGACTGTATTTGCCCAGAGAGACTGATGGAGCTTCACATCCTTTTCCCCCCTACCTGGGGCATGGATGGAGCTGCAGGTGTGGGCATTAATCTATTCAGTGCAGTTGCCCTGGTAGACTTCTGTTTTTCAGTCTATGCCAGCCGAAGTTCCCTGCATTTACCTTATAAGCTGGTGCAAGGCTCCTCAGCCTCCTCCCTGCCAAAGGTGGGGCTGAAGCCTAAGCAGGCTACAGGCTGATCTGCATGAAAGAAGCTGGCAGCCCGGCTTCCCCTCAGGCTAGGGGCAGAGTCAGAATGGCTGGAGGCTACTGGCCTCTTTCTGACTTGGGCTGGTTCTCACCCTAGCTCTTCCCAGGGTTATCTCTTAACCAGCTATGTCTTCCAATCAGTAGCTGAAATCGGCAGCCAACCATCTCCTCCTCCCCTGTTTCTGAGAAATGGAGCTTCCAAGTCCCATCACAGAGCAGCTCCTGGGGCGGCTTGTGCTGCCAGAGTAAGACAATCACCATTCTCCATGGCTTGGCCAGTAATTTCCTGGAGAGGCTGGTGCAGGTCCCCACAGCTTCCCTTCTGCTGGAGGTGGCACTGGGACCTAGCCTAGACTTGCAGTATGATCTGGATGGGAAGAAGCTGCTCTCCACCAGCACTGGGATTTTCAGTCCACCCTGTTTCCCCTTGTGCCAGGCGTGGAGTTAAGATGGACTTGGACAGACTTTCTGACTTGGACAGAATCAAACCTTAGCTGTTCTCAGGATCATCCTGTAGCCCACTGAATTTCCTCATCAAAGCTGAAATTGGTGCCCAACCGTCTCTCCCTTCCCCATTTTGGGGAAGTGGAACTTTCAATTCCAGCTGTGGACAGCTCCCTAGGCAGCTTGTGCCTCCAGTGGAGGATTGGCACTGGCCTCTGTGGTGTGGAACTCTCTACTAACAAGTCTTCTCAGCAGACGGGCAGTCTCCTCCTTCCTCTAACCCAAGGATGTTGCAGGATGCTCTTCTGGTCTCCTGGAGCCCCCAAACTGGTGTTTCAGCTAGCTCCAGAGAGCTCTGGGTGTTTATGAACTGCCCTGTGCAGAAGCTGACTCTAGGAGTACCTTACTCTACTGCCATCTTGCTCTGAACCTAGATTCTTTTTTTTTTTTTTTGCTTAAGCATGTCCAATTTTTCAGTACTAGATCTTGTAAAGACTACCATTTCTCTACTGAATTGTGTTTCCTTCTTTGTCAAATACCAGTTGATCTTATTTGTATGGGCCTATTTCAAGGCTCTTTATCATATTCCTTTGATCTCTTGGTTTATTCTTTCTCCAATGTCATGCTGCATTGATTACTGAAGCTTTATAGTAAATCATGAAGTGGGATAGTGTTAGTTCTGTGAATTTGTTCTTCTTTTTCAGTTTTGTGCTGGTCATCCGGCTCTTTTGTCTTTCCATATAAATTCTACAATCATTTTTTGATATCAACAAAACAAGTTGTTGCTTTTGTTTGAGATCGTGTTGAATTTATAGATCAATTTGGGAAGTATTGATATCTTAACAGTATTAGTCTTCCCCCCCATGAACATGGAATATCTCTCCATGTGTTTTGATTTTCTGTGATATATTTAGTGAGTTTTGTAGTTTTTCTCATATATATCTTGTACATATTTTCTTGAATTTAAACCTAAGTATCTCATTTTTGGGAGCACCAATGCAAATGATACTGTGTTTTTAATTTCAAATTCCAGTGGTTCATTGCTGGTACACAAGAAAGCAATTAGCTTTTCTATATTAACCTTATGCCCTATAGCCTTCCCACCCCTTTTGGCAAAAAAAAAAAAATCAGCCAAAAATAGGGCAGGGACATGTAAGTCATCAAAAGAGGATTTCTTTGAGGAAAAATAGTAATGCCAGGCACATGTTAGTTTTATACACTTCAAACAAATTACTACGAACTTAGTGACATAAAGCAAAACATTTATTATCTCATAGTTGTATGGTTTAGGAGGTATAGTTTGGATGTGAACTCCATAAGGCTGCAGTCAAGGACTCATAAAGGACTGGTACACATCAACAGGCTCAACTGGGGAATGATCAACTTCCAAGCTCTCTCAGGTTTTATACAGGATTCATTCCCTTACAGTTTTTGAAATTATGGCAGCTTCCTTCTTCAAAGCCAGCAAGGAAAGCAAGACTGTAGAGCAACTCTACAAGGATGATGACATCTTATATAACATTACACAATGATAGAAATGACATCCTGTCTTCTTTACCATATTGATTACAAGCAAGTCCCACTTGGGGTGAGGGGAATTTACAATGGTATGAATACCTAGATGGGGGGATCAAAAAGGCCTTTTTAAAGTAAATCCACCACAAGGATGTAATTGGTTAGGGCTCAAAGGACAGTGCAGTGGAAGGAGGCAGAACTCAAGATTGCTGCACTAAGGCAGCACTTTAAAGGGACCCACTTTCCATAGCACCATCTTGTTTCTGGTAGAAGGAAGTCAGTCTTACAGATGTTCAACTATATATGTAAGATAATGTCAAATGTTTCCTAAGTGCTTGTACCAATTTATATTTCAAAATATTCTCTAGATTACATAATTCTCAAGTTAGGTTCTCCAAACTCCCATATATTAAGATAAAATTTGAGTTCATAATAAAAACATCAAACACACAAGGACATAAAATAAAATGAATGACAGTTGCAAAAATAACAAAAACAAAATTATTCCATCAAGGCACTCATGTATTAAAACTGTCAGAAACAGTTTATAAAATAACTATGAATTCAATGTTTAAAAATCAAATTTTTAATGTGTCCTTTATTCTGCAATATTGTCTCATTTGAGTTTTAATATTTTTACACCAGAAATGTTAAATGCTTAAGATACAAATTAGTAAATATAATAAAAAAGGAATTTAGTACAGAAAATACATTTAATAAATTAAGGCAAAAATCAAAGATCAGGACAAATCTTAAAAAGCAAGACAGGATTTTATTTTAAAGACAAGTAAAGTAAAAATGACATGCTGAAAAGTAAAAGCACAGATTTTTAAAAGAAACAAATACATGTTTCAAAAATGAAAATTTTCAGAGACTCACTGCAAATGATAAATACCAGATCAGATATAGCTGGAAGGAGAATTAGTAACTGGAAGATAGGTCTAAAGAAGATACACAGATTTCTGCATGAAGAGACAGGAAGGTAGAAAATACAAAGGAAGGAATTAAAAGTCATGACAATAGAATGAGAGTGTTGAACATATAGATTGCCAGGATCCTAGGAAGAAAGTATATATTGTATGAAATATAAATGATATTTGAAGAGATAATGGCTGAAACTTTTCCAAAACTGATGAGAGAAATATCAATTTGCAAACTCAAGAAACAAAATTAATCCCAAATGTTAAAAAATAAGAAAACTATCAATAAATTCAAGAGAAAAAATTAATCTTAAATAGAATAAACAAAAAAGTTAACACCTAGATTCCCCGTAGTCAAACCTCAGAACACCAATTTAAAAATTTACATAGAAGAGCAAAGGCCTGTGAGTAGCTGAGACAATCATATCAAGGAATAAAGAGGGGCTACCTGCTGTACCAGATATCAAGTCTTATGGTAATGTTTCTGTAATTAAGACAGTGTTGTGGTACGACAGGAATAGATAATTTGACCTGTGGAGCTACATATGTGCAAATATAAAAGTATGACAGAGATAAATCTTCAGATTATTAGGGAAGGAAAGAACAATTGCTGGGGAAATGAAGGGGCATATTTAGCTGTCCATCTCCGAGCCCTTGCCTATCCCTCCTAATTTTCTATTGTGGGCAGATATTTCAATATGTTTCCATTCCATAGCCTGGGAGAGATCTTAGGTCTAATGGAGCAACTTGACCATATCTTAAACCTGAACCTCAGAAAAAGCAGTACCAGCTGCTTATAAGGGTAGGAACCCTTAATGGCAGTGGTCCCCCTCTATGGTTGTATATTATGCCTTCAGGCAGCTCAGATTTGTGCTCCGCCAACCCTAACCTGAGCAGATGGACTCCCTGGGAAAAGCCATGATGGTATTTCTTTCCTTGTTCTTTTGGACCCTACGCATTATGTAATAAAACTGTCATTTCCTAAAATTTTTATTGTGCCTGAGTCTGTGTTCCCATGACACACTATATAGCAAACTGTTCTGCAACAATTTAATGTGATGCATTTATCCATATGTAAAAATGAAATTGAATCTCTACCATACACCATACACAAAAATACATGCCAGATGGCTAAATCCTTAAATGAAAGAGGCAGAATTTTAAAAATTTTGTTAGAAATTATATGAGAAAAATTTTCAACTTTGAATAACAGAATATTTTAACATACTAGTCATAAGAGATAAGGTTGATAAATTTGATTATATTAAAAGTAAGAGATTCTATTTATAAAAAGGCACCATGAAGAAAGTGAATATCAACTAATCCTGGGAGACAGTATTTTTAGCATGCAAACCAACAGTGTATTGGTAATAAAGAACCACTACACTTCAATAGAAAAAATAAAAATTGGCAAAAAGCAAGAATAGACATTTCACAAAGGAGGAAACACAAAGAATCGCTACATGTATAATAATATATTCAATATTATAACCACAGAAATGCAAAGACCACAGTGAATTATCATTTTATACCTACTAATTTGGCCACAACAAAGAGGTCTGACAAAATCAAGGAACAATGGATTGAACTATAAATTGGCACAGGCACATTAGAAATGCTTTGGCATTATTTTATATAGTTGAATGTCTTAAAGTACCCACAACCCAGCATTTGATTCCAAGGAATGTACCTGGGAATTAGCAAGAATGCAAGGTGAAAGACACAGGCCTCCAAAAAACCAAGTATGCCCAAGACTTCTGATCCCTACTCCAAGGAGATAGGATCCAACTACAAATTTAGAAGGAAAGGTCCATACAAGACCACCCTCATTTATGGCATGAATTGAAAGTTCAGATTATTTCTCCAAAACCACCATCAGTTTTGATAATTCACTAGAAAGATTAATAGAACTTATGAAAGCTATTGTAGTCACAGACACAATTTACTTCAGGGAAAGGATATAGATTAGAACTAGCCAAAAGAAGGGACACATAGGGCAGAGGATTCCAAATAGGAAGCTTCTGTTGTTCACGAGATGCGTTACCATCCTAGAATCAATGTGTTACAATACACATGGAGTATTATCAGTCTGACAAGTTCGTTCAAATTTCAATGTCCAGAGGTTTTATTGGGTTTTCATCAGATTGGCAGATTTATTGATTAATTGCCCACCTGATTGAAATTAATCTCCAGTTTCTCTCCTTCTATTCCCAGAGGTTGGGAGACCATGAGTTACCTCAGAGCATAAGCTATCAGGTGTGGTCCAAATTGTCCGTCATGAATAACGAAAACTTCCTATCACTTGGGGAATTCCAAGGGTTAGAGGTTACCTATCAGGAGCTGAAGACAAAAGTCAGACCTCTCTTGGGTAAGGCCAAAATTACAGGGTAATTTTTACTATACTGTAAATACTTGGGAAATTCTTGCACATGTGTGCCAGTAGGCATATACATAGATGATCACAGCAGTATATTTCATATTAGAAAAATTATATAAATGGAAACAATACAAATATCCTTGAACAAGTAAATGAATAAATTATAGTATATTCACTCAATGGAAAATTATTCAACAATACGTAGATGATGCACAGAAATTGAGTTAAAAAGTTATAAATATACACATATATAATGATTCCATTTTTATAAAGCTCAAAAACAAACAAAGCTAAACCCTATATCGCTTATTATTCTCATCATTCATGGTAGTTATTTTCAACAAAGTCACTGCAAACACTGATTTAGCAAATACTGAACCACTGCTCCTAGGGGAAAGGCAGGGTTAGGTTTCTGTGAGCCTCTGGGTCACAACATTTTCATTAATGTTCAGTAGACAACCTGTTCATTTCTATTTGTCCCCTGTGCCTTTGTGCCCTGTTATGACAAATATCACAAAACGAGTTTGCTTAGAAAACATTTATTGTCTCATGGTTCCAAAGGCTTAAAATCCAAACTCAGAGTGTCAGCAAGGCTATCCTTTCTCCTGGGAGTCGGCCGTGTTCTGGTGATGGCTTGCTGAAATTGTTGGGATTCCTTGACTTGCATCACTTCCTCTGTCACATGGTGGTCTCGCACCATTTGTGTGCCGGTTTCTGCCGACTTCCAGCTTCTGGTTCTTCTCTGACTTTGACTAACAGTGTCTGGATTTCTTCTGTTTATAAAGGGCTCTGGTAATATGGATTAAGGTCGAACTTTATTCAGTTGGGCCACACCTTAACTTAAAAAAAAATCTTTAAAAGGTCCTATTTTATAAATGTGTTCACACCCATAGGAATATTGATCAAAATTAAGAACATATTTTTTGTTAGAATATATAATTCAACTTACCACACTCTATTAGAAGACTCCTGGTTTAATACATATTGTTGATTCATTAACAGTGAACTCATAATTAATAGTACTATAATTCATGTTTGAATGAAGCATATCTGACACATGTATTTTCTCCATGTCACATCACAGCCTGCTGTTCTTAGGAACATAAGCCAAGCATGTCAGCACTATATTTGGGAACCATTTTGAATAGTGAAATCACCAACAAAATACAAAAATGCAAAAAAGTAGCACTAAACATACCATGGAAAGGACAGTGGTTTAGTATGAGGGTTGAAAAAAAGGCAGCACATGGTCTTGTTCAACTGCTGCTGACAATATGCACATTGGGCAAATCAAATTTTTCATCACTCTGGGCAGGTCTGTAAATGACTACAAAAAGTCTAATTACTGATTGTTGGGTTACAAATAAATTTTAGTGTGTAGGAAAATTTGAAAACACAGAATCTATGAATAATGAGGATCAACAGTATGTGTGTGTACATGACTAATGACAATGATAAAAATAATTAACAATTAAAACTTGTACAGTGCTTGCCATTTGTGAAGCATCTTTCTGCATACTACACATGCATTAACCAATTTAATTCTTATGTGAGATAGGAATTATAATTATTCCCAACATACTGATTTGGAAACTAAGGAAAAGAGAGGTTAAATAATTTATGCAAGGAAATTGCTTTGGTTTCAGAGTCTGTATTCTAAACACATTTAGGTTATATGATAAAAAAATTATGGTTACAGGATATGTATGAGGTAGGGAGGAACAACCTACCTATGAGGTAGGTTGATACAAAGGTTTTGGAAATATTCGAAGTTCTTAGGTATGATTTTTTTGTGTGTCTTAACTTGCATAAATGTTATATACGTATTATTTTGTGCTTTTAAGTTAAATATAAATATTTTTAAAGAATATAAATTTGATCATAATTACACTGATATCTGAATGTCTCTGCCAACAGAAAGATTAAATTTGCTTCTCCCTGCCATTCTACTTAATAATGGGCCTCCTGTAGTCATCATCAATTGGGTATTTGCCTATATACCAGGCATTGTCCTAAACATTCTCTATGCCTTCATTCTCTTATTACACACAACAACCCCATGATATAGTTGTTTTTTATTATTCCCATTTTACAGGTGATTAAAAGGAAAGCATAGAGAGAGCTTAAGTAACTTGCTTAGGGTTACGCACCTAGAAAATACCCAAGCCAGATCTTGATCTACTCTGCCATACTTCTGACTTTACAGAGCACAAATGAATCTAATCCACTGAATGCAGAAGATGGCATACTTATATGAATTATTTTTTATTAGCATTAATAATCTATGCCAGTCATTTCTAAGCATTATTTTATCTATATTTTGTTTAAAGTAAATTTTTTTACAGAAATCCAATATATAAAGCTTTTAAAAGCAAACTCTGGTTGGGATGAAGAAGATTCACCTACACAGACAACCCAGAGGTTCTACTGAGCATATCTGGAAAATCTACAAACATTTTTTGAATAATTAAGGGGTGTCTGTAGTAGACAGGATTATTTCATTCATTCTTCTGTCTCTCTCTATTACAGGAATATGGACCCATGACCTTTGCTAGGACTGCTGACCTGATGGAGTTTGAGAGATAGGAGGGTGGGAAGAAAATGAATTTCCAATCAGTGAAGGGAAGAAAGATGAGAATGCTGAAAAAAAACCTTGCCTAACTCACACTTTGTTTATAACCCAGTCTTGATCCCAGAAACACAGTGAGGTGATAGGAAAAACCCAGAATTATGTCCCAGTGACTCGAGAGCCACTTCCTCTTGCTTATTTTTCAGACAGTAGCACAAATAGAGGAGATAGCCTTGCATATTAAATGGTGATCCTACAGTGGCTATTTGATGATGAACGATTTTCTATGCCTTTCTTGTTTAAGATTCTGAAGATGCTTGACATTTCATGTAAAAACTTACTCATCTTTTGTGCACCACTAAATCAGCGAGGTGTCCTACATTTCAACTTATCTTCAATAACACAGACTCTATTGACAAATGTCTATTTTTCATTTTTTTCCCCATGGCCTTCATTATAGAATGACTCATTCCCTTGTGGGTTGTAGGTAACTCTGCCCTTGGTCACTAAATGAATGATGTGGAAAACTTCTATGGATGAACATATTTGAGCAAAATGATGCAGTGGTAAAGATGGGGTCATAGAAAGCACAGAGCACTGCAGATTGCCAAATGGTCCGAGGCAGACATCAGGAATGTTGTGCAGATGGAGAGGCTGTGAATACATTTCAGGTACCACAGCAATTAGAGTAGGCAGAAATCCACACAGGTTTCCCTTGGATATTGGAATATGGTGTCAGTGTTCTCAAAAATACAGATGGTGTTTCAACACATATAATAGCCTTAGCTCTTACCATCTGGACCCCAAAGAGAATTTTCTTGCTTGGATTCCCTAATTGGTGACCATGTTTTACTGCATTGGTAGCAATTAGAGGTGACATTTATTTTCTTTTTTTCCCTACTGATAGCATAGCATTTCTATTTCCTTACTCTTAGTGGTTCTCTCTGACCCTGTTACTTACACAGATATTCAGTCCTCTCTGCTCTTAGCTGATTAGGACACCTGATTCCAAGCAATTCTACTGTCTCTTATTCATCATGCATGAACAAATTAATAGATGGGGTTTGAGCAGCACCCATTCTCTAAGGAAAAGTGACATAAGCATGAACAATGTAGCTCTGTCAAGAAGCAGAAGAAGAAATATCTAGCATAACTTTTATGTTGTCTATGTTGCATGGCTTTTTTAAATGGAGACACCATTTCTCAGAGCAGCAATGAAGGTGGTACAAAGCAATTACTACCATCCTATCCAGGATGACAGGATAATTCTTTGTGTTTTGCCTTTCTTCCCATTTTAACAAAGTAGCCAGACCCATTAGGCATACCCTTGCTTCAGGGAGGTTCATATTGCCTAGCTGATAGCAGAGGTTACCTATTGGTACCTACCACTGAGGTTTTTTTGGAAAAATTACTAGTAAGCAACTTAAAGAACAACAGGAAATAAAAACAATTCCTTTGGTATAAAAGGAGAGATTTTCTTGAGGTTAAAATTAAGTCATGATTGGAAGGGGAGGGAAAATAAAGAACAGAAACTCTAGATAGTTCTACCACTTATTTAATTCTGTGATAACAGGTAACTTACAGGATGTCTCTAAGGTTCATTTTCCTCTTCTACAGAAGGGGGAAGGTAGTTCATCTGAGGCTAGAACAGTGCTCAATATATGATAATTCTTATTCTTACAATCAATTTCATCATCATTATCATCATCCATACCAAAGCTGCTAGCTGACCATGGTCCTGAGTTAGTGTGGTGTCCCTGAAATAGTAGTTAAAAATTTAGTCCAGCTAAACCGTGAAGCTACCTTGGAAAAACAAAGCAGTCTCAACCCAGTTGAAGCATGCCTTTCTACTGTAAGGGAAGATAATATTCCTCAGGCAGTGTGGTTATCTTCCATCAAATTCTGTTGAGGTAAGAAGTGCAAGTCGCCTTGGGAGGAGAAACTGGAAGGATTTCTTATAACATATTCCCATAACTGACTTCATTTTGACCTTTATAGAACAGTAACAATGCTCTATAAGACAAGGAGGCAAAATGAAGAACATACTTCATATTTCCAGATATGTGCATTTTTCCAGCACATTTATTATATTATCCTCAATTCACAGAATTGTCCTGTTGTAAGTCTCTAAGGGGTCTGAATTGATTAGGGTTGAATTTTTAGATTTGATTCCCTGAGTTGGCTCCTTGTCTTAACAACAACAATAACAAAAGCAGCTCCAGTTCATGGTTCTACCTAGACCCTCTCAAGTCAACCATCTCACAGACATGAGACATTACAAGGTGTCTGAGACCACACTGCCATCTTCATAATACTATTTCATAAAGGAGTATTTGTATTGCTTTTGTAGTACACACTCTGGTTTATTGATTATTCCATACCGTCACAGAAAGTAAAGGCATGGTGACAGAATTATTCCCTCCGGAGGTGTCAATGGCTTCAAAAACCCAATCAAGTCACACATTGATATTATCCTAGTATCTCTGATCCCTTCTTATGATGTCTACTTTCTTTTACTTATGATGACATTTTGAAGGGCTGTAAGCCAGAATAGAGGTTTTCAACTTTCCTTAAAATCTATTGAATCCTCTTTTACAGCTGATAACTATAAAAGGAATTAATGCAAAGCAGGGGCAACCTAAATTACCAGAAATTTTTAAAAATTGTTTTATCATTTCCTTTTGCCCAGTTATCATGAACTAGCTGAAATCATGTAGGAATGCTTTACATATCTTATTTACATAATCTAATATATTACTACGTGAAGCTGTCTATCAGAACTCTTACTATGGGAAACAGTGGGCAAAAATATATTTGATAATTGTTGTACTTGAAAAAAATTAACCACTGAATGTTCTTATTTCTGGGTTTTTGGGGTTTTTTTTCTATTTTAAAACTGAGTTTTTTACCAGCATATTTAAACCAAGTTTCCTTGGCTTTGAGTCTTAGACCTGGAGATACAACCTACGCATCATCTTTCAAGCTCACTTTCTTCTTGGCTTGCAGACTGAATAGCAGTCAGATTTTCTAGGATAACATGATTTGGTTTACTTAGATGGACTCTGTGACTTACAGCCAAAATATGATCATTCAACAGAGAGAGAAAGAAGTCTGTAAAAAACTGGGAGAACCATGGCTAATCCTGGCTAACAAGGTTGCATAAAATAGCACAGCAAGGTTATTTGCATGTAGGCAGGGAGAATGGATATTAGGAGAAATATTGGGTATCCAAGGTTGCTGCACAAATGCCAGAAAGTTACAAGTGAATAAGTCCTGGCCAGACAAGTCTGAGAAATAAACAATGTGTAGGTTGGGTTAGATGCAATTGCTGTTAAATCCATGTATTCTACCTAGTGCCACTTCTGCATTCAACCATTAGGTCTAGTTTGTGAAGAATCTATGATATGGAAGGCAGAAACTCATTAAAAAGACCATGCTAGCTCAATAAATAAGGCTTTGGAAAGATATGCCATTCAATTATATAAAAAGTTTTTCTATTTCAACTGAAGTTACCTTCTTGAATCTTTGCAGGTGCAAATGATATTAGAACGTACATTGTGCACTCATTAGTGGCACAGAGGCCCTATTTTTAGTAATGTAGCTCCCCAGAATACTTTTTAGCACCTACACACAGCAAGAAATCTACATCTCAAAAAATACAGCGAGGCTGTCAATTTAAACATGCAATTGCGTAATAAACTATTAAAAACTTATTGAAGGAAGCAGGCCTGTACACTAACAACTTTCCTATGGTGCTTTTTTATCATACTTTTTAAGAAGTCAATTCTCTTCAAAGACATCTATGTGAATATTTAGGAAATTAATCATTTCTAGGTATTTACTTTACATCTTTTACAATGATGTATGGGGAATTTGATGGTTAGAGCACTTTTTTTCCACAGAAGAAAACTGCAACTGTTAGAAATTTTTAAGATGTGATTTTTTTTTCATTATTTATTGTGGCAAAATAACATAATTTTAACCACTTTAGTACACAATTCTTTGACATTAAGTACATTAAAAATAATGTTATTTTCATCACTCTTTCCAGAATATTTTCATTATCCCAAACAGAACCTTGTATCCATTCAGCAATAACTCCTCATTCTCCCTCCTCTCAGCCCCTAGTAACCACCATGTTCCTTTTTGTCTCCATGAATTTATATATTTTGAATATTTTATGTTAGAGAAGTCATACAATATTTTTCTTTCTGTGCCTAGTTTATTGCACCCACCATGATGTCTTCAAGGTTCATACATGTGGCATATAGCAGCACTTCATTTCAATGGAATAACATTCCTTCATATGTATATAACACATTTTGTTTATCCATTCATCTCTTTGTAGACAAGGGTTGCTTCCATCTTTGGGTATTTGGATATTGCTACTATGAATATTGGTGTACAAACCAGGGGTTTGAATCCCTGGTTTTAATTCTTATGTATAGATACCTAAAAATAAGATTTCTGGGTCATATGGTAGTTCTATGTTCAACTTTCTCAGGTACCGTGAAACTGTTTTCCACAGTAGTTGCACCATTTTACATTCCTACTAACAATGCATGAGGGTTCATGTTTCTCTGCATCTTAACCAACACTTACTTTTTTCAAATTATAGCCATCCTAGTGAGTGTGAAGTGGTCTATCACTGTAGTTTTGATTTGAATTTCTCTAATGCATAATGATGCTGAGCATCTTTTCATGTGCTTACCAGTCATTTGTCTATCTTCTTTGAAGAAATGTCTTTTCAAATCCTCTATCTATTTTTTAATTGGTATGTTGTCTTTGTGTTGTTGAGTTACAGGAGTTATTTATTAAGAACTGGATATTAAACTATTATTAAATATATTATTTCTAAATATTTTCTCCCATTCCATAGGTGGTCTTTTCACTTTCTTGAGAATGTCATTTGATGCACAAAGATTTTAATTTTGATGAATCCAATTTATTTATTTTTTTCCTTAGTTTCTTAGGCTTTTGGTGTAAAATTGAGAATCTATTGTCTGAAGATATTTCCCTATATTTCTTCTAAGAATTTCATAGCTTTGGTTCTTATGTTTAGGCCATTGATCCATTCTGAATTAATTTTTATGTATGAGAAGAATGGTCCAAATTCATTCATTTGAATATGGATTTCCAGTTGCTCCAGCCTCATTTTTTGAAGACACTATTCTTTCCTAATTTAATGAACCTGCTGCCATCATCAAAAGCCAACTAGCCATAGATGTGATGGTTTATTTCTGGACTCTCAAATCTATTCCATTGGTCTTTGTGTCTATCCTTATACCAGTACTGACCTATTTTAATTATTGTGTCTTTGTAGAAAGTTTTGAAATCAGGAAGTGTGAGTCCACCAACTTTGTTCTTATTTTTCAAGATTGTTTTGGCTATATGGGACTCCTTGCAAATCTATATGAATTTGAGAATTGGCTTTTACATTTCTGCAAAAAAGCCTGCTGAGATTTTGATAGGGATAGAATTAAATTTGTAAATTGCTTTAGGTAGAGTGGTTATCTTAACAACATTAAGTCTTCCAATCCATGAACATGGAATATCCTGACTTTGAGAAATATATAATATAATCAGGACAAAAAATGTAAGCACAAATGCAAAAAAAAAAACAACTGAACTTGCTTAAAGCCATATTGGTCCTTCATCTCTTGAGATTTATTGGATTGACTTGATGCTTTAAACTTTGCAAATAAATGGACTGTGAGAGCACAACAAATAATGACTCTATACAGTTTTAGCATCCTTTTCAGTAACCTACATCCTACACCAACCTCTTCATCATTAACAAAGACACCTGGAAAATATTACATTCTCTGGACTACATTTGTTCAGCTTGTACAATAATCTGTTTCAAACATACCTACAGAATTTGTATCTTCCTTCTTCTGATTTGAAACACTCTACAAAAACTAAATTCTAAAGGAGTCTTTCCTGACTTTCTCTGAAATGAAAATCTGGCTCTTAAGAGAGAACCCAACCTACTTTTCCATTCTTATATTTTCATAAAACACACTTTGGCTTTATCATAGATACTTCTTATGACTCCTCTTGATATTTCCAGAATTCGTGTCCTTACACATTTAGGAAGGTGTCAGATTCTCCTGATTTTAATGCTTAACATTTGGAGGCTTTAAAGTTCAGTTCATTTCCATTTGTTTCAAGCTTTCTGGTTGAAGTGAGGTCAATGTCTTTGTAGTTAGGAAGAATGGTTTTCAATTAACTTTCATTCAGGGTATTATGAGGATAAAGTCTAATGTGCTAGAATAAAAACTCCACCAAATACAGTAATTCAAACAAGATAGAAATTTATTTCTCCATGTGCCAACAGTTCAAGGGCATAACTGAGTTCTGTTCTATAAGGTTATTCAGGCTGGTGCAGCAGCTCTGCCATCTTCTATGAGTGAGGGCTCCGAGTTTGTTTTGATTATGGTTCTTTCCAGTATGAAGGTCAATATGAATCCAGTCTTTTTTTGCCCAGTACAAAGCATGGAAGAGAGAATGTCTAGGGCAAGCAATTCCTTTTCGCAAAATGATTTGGAATTTGTGTACATGGCTTACATTCACTTTCACTGATGGAAATTCACTCATCTGGCCATACCTAGTTGCTAGGAGGCTGTTAAATAACCTTATAGGACAGTCATGTGCCCAAATAGGAGAGAACATATTACCAGGAAACAACTAACAGTGTGCACACTCAGAGATCATTAATCATATGGCTCATTTTTTAAAACCGTTTTTTTTTTTTCCTCATGAATTGCCAATAGAAGAGGCAGGCTGTTTTATTAGTTTTTCTTATTGAAAGAGAGAAATACACAGTGTGACAATCATAATCTTAATATCGAAGAAACCATAGCTCATAAGAGAGTAAGCCATTTATCTTGGCACTGGTTTTGTTCCTTTGCCATTCTGCATATCCTGAGCCAAACAGAAATATTTCATATAGCAGGATATGTTTTGAGTGCCATAAAGTTATTTGGCTGAAGAAAATGGCAGAGATTTCTTTGTCAAAGGTCATATTTTTGTACTGTAGAGACCAATGGGCTTTCTCTTATTCTCTGCTGAATACTCAATGTTCTTGCTCAACTCAAAGAATCAAATGGTACTTGTTTGGCAGACCTAAAAATATATTAGATAGAAGTGGAAAGCTTCACACGTCTCAAACTTCTAAATATGTGATACAAGAAAACTGTTGTACTAATAGGAGATAATATTCTTGGAATTTTCAGAGGAATAGGAGATGCTGTCCTGGAGAGAAAGAAGAAAGTTATTTGAGCAAATGGTTAGATATACAGAGAGAGAGGATTTTTTGAGAGAGAAGCATGAGTAGCAGTATGAATCCAGTCCTGTTTTCTCTGGCTTATTCTACCAAGAACAGTATAAAAACTTGAGAGGAATGTTCTCAAGCCACCCAGCTAGGGAGTCTTCTTTATCCAAAGTTCAAGTCTTGATTTCCAACCATTTCTAGTGCCTCAAGTTGCTCCTGCCAGCAACGGTCCTGAACTTCTAAATGTAGCCAGCATTTCTACCCAAAGTGTAGTGAACACTTAAAATCCAGTTTCTGGCAACATTTACATAAATTGCATGAGTTCACCTTGAAACAATCTTCAATTTAATTTCTGGACCCATGACTTCACACTTGGATCTCTATCCTGTGGTGCCAGGCTTTTATTACATATATGTTGCCCTTGTTCTCTGTTTGGCCATTATAGACTTCTGTCTCTGGCATGCCATTTTGTGTCTTCACAAAGCCCAGGCCTGAGGAAATATCACTTCCTAGATTACCAGCCACCTGAACATCTTTCTTCTGCATTTACGACCAGGAGAGTTTGGTCCTGACATTTCTAGGTTCTGCAATGGCAGAATGGAGGAAAAGATGTTTGGGAAGGGTCTGGAAATCTGATAGCAATTAACATTCTATAAATAGTTATAGAGGAATTTCTATCAGCACTGTATTCTGTCAGGCAATATAAAGAATATGAAGAAGTATCCTCCTTCCTTAGATGCATGAGAAACATATAACCTACTTGGAAAGACAACAGAACTGTCCAAAACACCTATAAAGTAAATTAAATGTTTACCTGGTTCTCCAGAGAGCAACAGGGAAAAAAATCTCTGTAATTTAAAACAACAACTTCTTCCCAGAATTGTGAATAATTAAATCAGAAGTGTATTTTGGGATCTGAATAATTCAGATAATGGTTTGGTTTAAATGACTTATTTCTGATGTATATAACAGTTTTCTAAAAGAATTAATTTTCCATGGTTACTGTCAGACAAAATATTGACTTACCTTTTTGTTGTTACTGAGGACTGTAAATAAATATAGCATGGATAAAATGCTAAAAGTGCATAGTAGCACATGCATTGGTATTGATCTCTATTCAATCTTACACCAACTCATTAGTTTAGGTAATGAGGGCAACATATTGAGACATGTGTTTGATTCCCAGGAAGGTCAGCATTTGAGAACCAGATTTTGGTTATAACTTGGTAATATATGCCACTCAATATGATGACCAGGGTGTTTTTCTCTGTGCATTAATTTATACTTTCAGAAAAACAATAAAAGAATACAGCCTATGATGGTGAGTCAGTATTTTACCTTAAATCACTATACTGAACTTCATGCGGATAGAAGGGATGGGGTCTAGTTCTTGTTTGTACCCCTGAACCTGTCATAGTGAAACCACTATTAACTAATCTGCTTTTCAGAGTAGCCCTTCCCTTATTAGTTTGCAGAAGTTTTTACAAATTTCTACTTCCCTTTCATTCAAAGGCCCACCTCTCATGTTTATTCATAGAAGACTTGCTTGCTCAGTATATAAATTACTGTTTCTTTTCCCCCTTGCAGTACTGCTAAAGCCGGCTCCAACTGGCTCTCATCACTGAGCCCCCAAAGCCTCCATTTTAAGACCAAGCATAACTTGCAACTGAGCATGCTCTGATCAACCCTGCCTTTCTCAAACTGGGCTGGCCCATGCCATCTCACCCCATCCTTAGCCACTCCCTTAAGCCCCCTTCCCCAGATGGTATAAAACCCTATTGCTCATTTTGTTTGGGGAGACTGATCTGAGACTTGCTTCAGTACACTTGCTGGTCACAATGCAATAAACTCTTTTTGAAATCCTAGTGACTGCTTCTGTGTGTACTGGGCAAACGGACCCATTTGACAGTCACAGTAGTACCCAGTACAACATAAGTGCTCTAAAAGAATTTTTTAAACTGAGCTGATTCATGGTAATTGTGGTAGGCAGAAAAATGTCTCCAACTCTCCAAAGATGTCCACACCCTAATTTCCAGAATCTGGGATTATGTTAGGTTACATGGTAAAGGGGAATCAAGGTGCTAATCAGATGACCTTAAAATAAAGAGAGTAAGTACCCTGGATTACCCATGTGGTCCTAATTTAATCACAACGGTCCTTAAGGAGGGAAGAGAAGGCAGAAGAGTCAGAACCACAAAGATGGCATCCTGACAAAGACAATGCCATTACTGGATTTGAGATGAAGAAGGGCCATGAAATAAGGAATACAAGTAGCACTAGAAGCTGGAAAAGGCAAGAAAAATGGATTCTCCCCTAGAGCTTCCAAAAGGAAATACAGTCCTGCTGACATCTTGATTTTAGGTCAATGAGACCCATGTTGGGTTTCTGACCTCCACACTGTAAGGCAATAAAGCCGTGTTGTTTTAATTAACTTTTTTTTTTTGTAATTTGTTGAAACAGGAGTAGGAAACAAATATATTAGTAGAGTGTGAAAGGACTATCCTTTAAAGCTGTGGTACCTACCTTTAAATACTAGGTCAATCATTAAAACACTCCAAGAACGTTGGAATGACTTAACTCTCCATGTCTTGGTTTTCCCATGTATATATAGGATAATAATAGTCCTTTAATTCATAGGACTTTCATGAGGATTAAATGAAGCTCTTAGAAGAGTGCCTGACATGTACAACCTATTTTTAAAAAGTGTTTGTAATTGTTCTATAAATAATCAATTACAGCTATATTAGCTCCCCATCACCTCTTCTCCCACCTTATTCCATCAAGAATTTGAAGAGATTTGTAGAAAATATATATGAGAGTTTAATAGTATATAAATATTAAGACCTACTATAATACAAATTATAAGTATCAGGAAGAAAAATGAAACCCATGAACTGAAATAATCTAATCCAATTGTTGTAGCTGGGTTTGTATCCCTTTGAGAGAAAGATGTGTACATAAATTACCAGAATGCACAAAAAATGACATCAGTCATTTAAGTCTTCAGCAATATGTTATAAAAAATAAGAGGAGGGGTGGTTAATTCAGCTAGATAGTTCAAAGGAAGGATTCAGGACAGTGAAAGTAATTAGAGCGGAACTTTGGAAATGAGCAGGATTTAAATAAGTGGAGAATGGAAAGGAAGAATGTTTACAACTAAGAAAAAACATAAACAAAATCCCTCTCCCCATTCTGTAGAGGCCATCAACTGAGTACCTCATTCAAGACATAGAACCCAGCATGCTTACCCTTCTCTAAATTAAATAACCCACACTGCACTCTTTCAAATATCCTCCCAAAGAATCCTCTTTGAAATATCTTCCCAAAGAATGCTCAGATATTCAGGATGATTCTTATCTAAATTTCTTCCATTCTCCCCAACTGTACATAATATTTACTCAGCTATAATGTTTCCTGTTGAGTCTTGCTTCTGCTTAGGCATGCTTTACTTGAAGGACTGAATGCTAGCCTACCTAGAGAAATCAATCAACTTTGAGCTAAGAAATCTTGATTGCTACAAACCTTGTAGTAAGTGACAACAAAAGACCTTTTAACCGTAATTCTTATCAGGAAAGTGACAACACTTTTGAAATTCAAGGCTATAACATATATATCTCTCTCCAAAGTACTGAGAATCCCCTTTCATAATGTGAAAAAAAAAGGGTTTCTAAATTCTAGATGCAGAAATCCTGATCGTTTAACTGTTTTTGGTTTCTTTGTTTGTTTGTTTTTGAGGTACCATCATCCAAGCCATTACTCTGACGCTTTAGATATTCTAGATTCCAGAAATGGAGTAGGAAGCCCCTCTTGTTCTAGGTCATTTGCTTTATCACTGCTTACCAGAGATGGTGATCAATGGAAGGTGATTTCTCCCAATTAAGGTAGTCATGTTTTCCCATTTTGCTATAATTTCTTGTTTATAAACCTCCTTCACTTTTTAATAGGGAACTTCAAAGAGGAGGATGAGTGGGTGTTTGAATTCAGGGACCAAAACCACATTTCCAAAACTCTATTGTCAAAAACAGTTTGAGCTGAATCTTAAATGGTAAGTAGGATTCTCTAAGCTAGGGGTAGGGGGTGGGTGTGGGAGGTAGCTGGAACAGGCAACATGAGGCGAGCATTTGGGAACAGAGCAAAACAGCATTGACAAATCTGTGGTACAATGGTAGCATAGATAGATTCCATGGAGGAAAAGAAAAGATTGAATGGCTGGGTAGTAATCCTGGGTTTAGGTCAAGAAAAACCTGGCTGTGAGGCTAATATGTTTCAATTTCATTCTGCAGTCTACAGGAAGCAATAGAAGGATTTTCAAGAAATGAAGTAAAAAAAAAAGTATCTTGGAAAGATACCTTTGCAAGTAGTGAAATAATGTGGATAATCAATAGGAAAAAGATGCGAGCCACTAGAATATAATTGTAGTGATCCGGGTAAAAGATAACTGGGGCAAAGGAGGAAAGAATGAAATTAATATTTCTATTGTTTGATAGGCACCACTGCTCTAAGCACTTTACACCCATTCTCTTTTTATTCCTCAAAATAACACTTAGAGGATAGAATTATCTAATTTCGCAATTGGCTCAGAGGGATGGCATAGACCTTAGCCCCAGGCTTTAACAACCATGAAATAAGAAAATTAGGATTGGAGTCCATGTCTGCCTCATTTCAAATTTCATTCTCTTTTTCCAAAAAATGCGCCTTTCATGCCAGAGAGAATGAAGAGAAGAATACAGACACAGAGAAACTAAGAGAAAGAAATGACATGATGCAAAACCTGAATGGATAGAAAAGGATTGTAGAGGATGAAGGAGGAGCCATTTGATTTATGGTTGTGACAACAACTGAGTGCAGGTTCCTATGGAGTAATCAAGAAGAGATGCCCAGTGTCACTGGATGTACATATACAGAGTGGGAGAGTGCCTGTTGCTAGAGATAGACATGAGTGTTGCCATCATAAAGAATAATGTTACCTATGAAAAAGCATATAGAATAAGAAGAGAATAAGAGTAAAGATGGTGGATCTGTCGTGGTCCACAGAGAAGACAAAAACCACCTGAGGTTTTTGCATGTGTTTTTTTTTGTTTGTTTTTTTTAACAGAGAGAAGTTAATATAGAGAGGTTTTAATTAGTGTGGAAGGCCCAAGAATGCTAAAAAGAAAGTCAATGACAATGTGGAAGTAGCAACAGCACAGAAGAGCTACCATCCCTAAGGCAAAGAGAACAGAAGAAATGGGATTATGAAAATTTAGAAGCTTGAAGAACTGCAACTCAGATCTCTGAAGAGAGTTGTGTCAAGTGTGCCTAAGATCAGCCTCAAGCCTAAAAATTTGCTAAGACTTACAGGACTCAGCAAAACTATTATACTCACAGTTATGATTCATTTCAGTGAAGGAATACATATTAAATTCAGTAAAGGGGAAATACAGATGGGGCAAAATCTAGGAGGAGCCAAGCACAAGCATCCAGATGTTCTTTCTAGGTGGAGATGCAGAGAAGTGCTTAATTCTACCAGCAACAATGTATGACTAATGTGCAAAATGTTGCCAACCAGGGAAGCTCATCAAGCTTGGTGATCAGTTTTCACTAGGAGACAGTCATGTAGGCATGCAGTCCCTGTGTAACTGTCCTCAGTTCCTCAGACTCTAGACTGCTCAGAACAAAAACAGGCATTCGCCATAAATCACATTATTAGCATACACTATCTGATCAGACTGATACTGTGTGGCCCAGGGCCTCAGAAATAGTCCAAGGGCTTAGAATTCATCTCTAAGGAGCCAGCCAAAGGTCAATTCTGAAGACAAGTCTTTCTTAGGAATGTACAGGGTTTGAGCAACCCAGGCCGGTTGAGTTAACTCTTTCCTGCACAAAGGGGCACTACTTGGTCACTGCTAGTGTCTTGAGTTTGAAGAAGAGTTCCAGATTTCTGAGGAGAAGGCAATAACTGGTCAGTGCTAGAATTTCCAAGGGGCATGCAAAAGATGGTGTTTTAGTATGCTCTTGTTGCATAACAAATTACCACAAGCTTAGCAATTTTGAAACAGTATCCATTAGTTAGTTTATATTTCTATGGATCAGAAGTCTCTGCTCAGGAGGAAATCAAGGTGTCACCTGGGCTGCAATCTCATCTGAGGCTCAGGGCTCCCTTTCAAGCTCAATGTTTATTGGCAGAATTCAGTTTCTTGAAGTTTTAGGACTGATGACCCTGTTTCCTTGTTGGCTGTCAACTAGAGACCATTCTCAGCTGATAGGCCATTCTCAGGCTTCCCTCATTCTTGCCAGATGGATCACTTCAAATTCAAAGTCAGCAGTAAAGAATCTCCCTTGTATTGAATCCCTCTTATGCCTCAAATCTCTCTTGCCATGAAGCACCATGTTATTTTTAAAGGTTCATCTGCATGGGGCAGACCCACTAGTCTATAGGCTACAGAGAGGGTTGAGTACATTCCCTAGTGGTTGGAGAGTCAGGCCACTATCCCACTGCTCTGAAGGGAGTGGGCCTATTCCCCATAATTGGGGAGAGTTAGATTGCCACCCTACTGCCTTGATGTTATTGGGTCTGTATGCCAGAGATTTGGGAGAATGATGCCACCACTTCACTATACTAAAGAAGTTAAGACTATCCCCTAGAGTTTAGGGAAATTGTAACCATTACCACAATCTCCTGGGAGAGTAGGATCTGGAGCTCAGTTGCCACCCAGATGTTTGATGTGAGGGGAACCAAGAAAATGGCTGTTGGGCAAGGCTGTGGAAAGGGTGGGCCCCTGTGAAGTCATGAGGAGAAGAAAACATCTTCTAATGATGACTGTTAGATTTTGAAATCTGATGGAGTATGCCCTGCAGGCTTTTGGAACTGATAGGGATCCTTAACGTGTATTTCCCTTCCAAATTATTCTTATGGTAATGCATATGTTTATTCTATGTATATTGGAAGCAGATAATGTGTTTTCTAAGTTTCACAGGTCTACAGCCAGAGGGGAATTTTGACCGAAGACGAACTGTATTCCTATAACTTTTTGATGCTATTTTGTATTTGGCATTACTACTGAAATGATTTAAGTTTTTTGGAATATTGTAATGTGTTTTTGGGATTCAGAGGGTAGGGTGTGGAAGTTTAAGATTATTTCATGAATTCCAAAAGGAGAAAGATTATGTTTGTAAACTAATCCAATCCTCTAGTTTCGATACCCTTTGATTGGATTATGTCAGTGGGGCATGATTCATGTTTAGTCTCCACCCTTTTGGTGGGTCTGTTATAAAGGGAGACACAGAAACTGGCACAGACAAAGGAAAAAGGGAGCTGGCATATTTGATTCTGCATGTGAGAGAAAGGATTGCTTAAGCACAAAGCTCTCAAGAGCCAGGGTCCATGGAGCAGCTGAAGAGGAGACCAGCCCTGCCATATGCCTGATAGTTTACAGCTGAATTTAGGAAGAGAGCAGAACAGCCAAGACTGATAAAGGGGACCCAGAAAGAAACAAACCCTAAGCCTGGTTGCTCAAAGCTGAACCCCAAGAGATGGTAAATTCTTGAGGGGAAGGCAGAGACCTCTGTGGAGATTGACAGGCATCTTGCTTCACCATGTGGCAACAAACCAGGATCAACAGTAGCTGACTTTGCTGAGAAAGCACCTCTTATGGTGCTTTGAGGTGGACTTTTCTTGGTCTTGGAATTGTGAGCTTTTACCCCAAATTTTAAATACCGTCTATTAAAGCCAACACATTTCTAGTACTTTGTATAGGCAACCCTTTGGCAAACTAAAACACTCACCAAAGATAATCTATCAAGTGATTTGGGACATTAATTATACCTGTAAGATCCCTTCACAACACCACTTATATTACTGTTTGTCTGAATAACTGAGAGATGGTTTATATACACCAGAACCTGGAATTTAGGGGCCAATTTATGTGTCCACCTACCATAATGAGAGTGTTAGAAAAGCTGCAAGCAATTACTATTGGATGGAACAACCACTGCTTAAGTGAAAAAGGTGTATAGCCAGGAGACTGACAAAGACAAAGAAAAAACCGGAAAGAGTAGTAAATCAAAATAGGAAGCAAACAAGCAGAAGTAAACAAAAGAGTAATCCTCTTTCCTCTCCTCTAATTTTCCAGTCTCTCTTCATGCTCCTTAATGGCAGATCCTAACCATGGAACCCCTGGCAGAGCAGGAATGTGGTTTTCAAAGTCTCTATCCCAGCAACACAAAGCAGGGCATAACAGAAGGGGTTTGAAGCTAAAAGACAGTGGTTTAAAAACTGCCCCAGACAGCACCCTGTGGAACAGCAGCATTACTGGCAGGGTTGGAGAGGAGATTCAGAACAGGATGGGCAGGATGTGCATGGCAGGCAGGTATGGAAGGAGAGTTCACAAAGAGCCAAAGGAACATTTAGAGAGCTGGAGGATGAACCAAGGTGACTGGGGGAATCACTGTTCTCCTAATAAAATTGGGAAATTCTGTTGCTGTGGATGTATTTTAGCTATTTTTCTATTGCTCTAATGCTCCAAAGTAACCTCAATTATCATATAAATATAGAAACAATTTGGGATGCTTTCCTTAGATTTCCTACTTGACTTCTAGGTAAAAGGATAACATGTTTGTTTATTGTTCCTATATGAGACTCAAATGACACAGATGTCCTCTGAATGATCTGTACAAAACTGAAGACTATAAAAAGTTGTGACAAAGATTAAAATGCCACTAGAAGCAGAAAGAAATGTTCATTCCCAAATTCATTAGGAGGTAATGGAGCTCACTTTTTTGGGAGGAAGACAAATTGATTTAATTTTGTTATTTTATATAACAATTTAAGGCAATAGTTTTTGAAGTTCAGACAAATTGTGATTTACAGAGGTTACTACACTTCCAAAACACAATAAAAGCAGACAGCAGATATGAAAAGGAAATTGAGAGACATAGAACAATGTCTTGTGAAAAATACCAACTTTTAACACTTCTTCATATTCAATTTTTAAAAACATTTTATGTTTAAACTTCCTTTGATCAAAGCACAAGCTAGAGTAAAATTCCACAGACTACTTTTAGCTCTAGGAATTAAACTTAAAATATGCAAATCATGACAATATCACATTTACCTGAAGACTAAAGAATTCTTACTTGCAAGAATGTTTGCATACATGGAAGTAGAAACTCTTGAATTTGTATCCATCAGTCATCATTTAAATTGAAGAAGAGGTGATTTTCGAAGTAGCAATATGGCCTTCCATTATTCCATCTGCCCTACCAAGAACCAGTGCTTTAGAATTAAAACACTCATTAGATGATGACTGATTCAAAAGAAAATTATTTAGAGCAAAGTCAACAGTAATATCTGCAACAGACTAACCAATAGTGTGATTGGCATCTTAGTTTTCTAGGGTAGATTCTTAAAAATTAAATATTATCATACTGCTCACCTGACCTGATACTCACCAGTGCATCACTGCTCTCCTTCCTAAGAAGGCACAATTGGTCCCAGCCACAGTAGCTTCCCTGATATTCCCAAATACATCTGGCAATCTCTATTGTTAAGGATACTTGGAATTCTACCTAAATTCAAGTCTCTTCTTAAATGTCTTCTCTATATATAGCACTTGCTCATAATCCTATATAAAATATCAACCTCACTTTCATGCCCATCCCCTAATTCTTTATCCCTTCATTTGCTTTATTTTTCTCCATGGTGCTTAACACTACTTAGCTCATAGCATAAGTTTGTTTATTTATTTGTTATTCACTCCAGAATGTAAGGTTTACAAAGAGAGGGACTTTTCTGTTCAGTTTATGGTTGTAACCCTAGAACATAAAGCAATACCTGGCCCTGAAAACCTCTCAGAACTAATGATTGAAAATCATTCACCTGATCTTATTTATTTATTTTGCAGTCCTTTTCAGACTTGTGTTTCCCCAGGACCAAATTCAATGCCTTGATAATTATAGAAAGAATAGCTCACCTTAGTCCTAAGGTAATGTGAGAGAGGCAGAGACTGATTGTCATCAAGCTATCACAAGAATGCTACAGACTTCAGAGAAGGCATGGCCTGCTAATAACTTCACTTGGGATTTCTAGCCTCCAAACTGTGAGCCAATAAATTTCTATTGCTTAAGCCAACCAGTCTGTAGTATTTACTTTTTGGTTTTTTGTGATTTTTTTTGTCCTTATTTATTTTTTTTAATGTTACATTAAAAAAATATGAGGTCCCCATATACACCCCACCCCCTTTACCCCACTCCTCCCCACATAACAACAACCTCCTCCATCAAAAAGAGACATTCATTGCACTTGGTGAATACATCTCTGAGCACCGCTGCACCTCATGGTCAATGGTCCACACCATAGCCCACACTCTCGCACAGTCCATCCAGTGGGCCATGGGAGGACATAAAATGTCCGGTAACTGTCCCTGCAGCACCACCCAGGACAATACCAAGTCCCGAAAACACCCCCACATCACATCTCTTCCTTCCACTCCCTACCCCCAGCAGCCACCATGGCCACTTTCTCCACACCAATGCCACATTTTCTTTGATTACTAATCACAATAGTTCATGAATAGAATATCAGTAGGTACACACTAATCCATACTCTATTCCTCCATCCTGTGGACCTTAGAATGGTTGTGTCCACTCCACATCTGTATCAAGAGGCGGCTTAGATTCCACATGGATGCTGGATGCAATTCTCCTGCTTTCAGTTGTAGGCACTCTTGGCTCCCTGGTGTGGTCGTTGACCTTTTTCAGCTCCATGTTAGATGAGTGGGGTAAGTCCAATAAACCAGAGTGTAGGAGTTGCAAGTCTGTTGAGGCTCAGGGTCTGGCTATCACATGGTCAGTCCAGAGATTCAGGTCCCCTGGGTATACATTAAACCCCAGCACCAACTACAGTTCTGGTAAAAGTAACAGGAGAGACTTGTGGACAAAGATCACATCTGAGTCCAGCTCCATCACACAGAAACACAAACTCCAAAGTAGGGCCAACTGACATGGCACTGAACTCCATCTGCCATGACCATAGAACCTGTGGGTCTCTGTTACCCTCAGAAGAACCAATACCTGGGGTGGTATCTACTTTATCTGTCTCTGGGACTCTGTTCAGGTGTGCATAAGGGCAATCCCTATGATAACCTCCCTGCTCTTTTTGGAGACTCATAACCAAATAAACTCATTTGTCCTTTCCATTTCCCCCTTTTATTCAGGTCAAAAAGCATTTTTAACTCCTGGTATTATATGTAGACTGAGATATTCTGCTGGTCCAAGTTGACCCTTTTATTCAAGGTCATTTTCTAGTTACATCATCAGTTGGTACTTGGTAGTAACCCCTCGGCTCCAGGGAGGCTCATCCCTGGGAGTCATGTCCCATGCAGGGGGGAAGGCAACACATTTACATGCTGAGTTTGGTTTCGAGACTGGCCACATTTGAGCAACACGGAGACTCTCAGGAGGTAACTCTTAGGCACCCTGCAGCTCTAGGCCTTGTTCTTATTTCAGGTGCACAGGCTCACAAGCATAGTCATTAGTATCAAGGGCTCATTGTTGGACCTTCCTTCTTTTTTGGTCTTTGCCGTAGTACTTGGGGGATTGTTGTTGTTCTTAAGGGACTGTGATAGAGCTCCCCTGGCTAGGAACTCAGCACTCCCTCAGTTGTTTTTAATTGTAACCACTATAAAAATATCCGAACATTTTTATGTACCCTGGATTTATGCCCTGTAGAACTCCCTGCCAATCATGTGTCCCCTGTCAATAACATCCCACACCAGTATTCGCTTCTCGGCCTTTTGGTTAAGATCAAGTGTAGTATTTGTTATAGCAGCCTGAGCAAACTAAGATACTATGTCTAGGATGCACAAATGCCTCTGTGCAAGGTAAAAGGTGCCCCTTTCCTCCTGGCTGATCTAACCCCATTATAAGAAATGTGACTTGGTTAATGGTACATAGCCTGGATTTCAGTGCCCGTTGCCTCCAGACCTGAGGCTTATTTACAAGACACAGATAATGCACAACTTCCTATCATCTTCTACACCCTTTTCCCTTTGCTTATTCTGTTCTATCTCTATTTGCTTTTTTGTGCTTTCCTGAACCTAAGAATGGTCTCACCAAGGGCCTTTGCATTTGCTACCTCCTTTGCCTGTAAATCTCTTTCTTCAGATATTCATGTGCCTCATTCATACTCTGCAAATATCACTTTTCAGAGACGCCTTTTGATCTTATTATATAAAAATAACACCCTATGATTATTTTTTGCCTTATGCTACTATATTTTCCCTTCATATCAAGCACCACTATAGACATAAGTTGTATATTAGATATTTATTTGTTTACACACCCATTCTGTTTCTCCCCCATCCAAATGAACTTCCTTCATGTGAGGAAATATTGTCTCTTTGTTTTAGCATTTTCTTTAACTGAAATAGTGCTTAGCATAAGAGTGAACTATCAGTAAATATTTATTGAATGAATGATTGGACGAAGGGATTGGAGTTATAAAACCACTTCAGTATGACTAACATTTATTTTCCTAATATGCCAGTGGCACTAAAGCATGTATTAATACTACAAGCATGTGGCCTTTTTGTGTGGGGGTTATTTTATAGCTAATTTAAAAATCATCTGTAATATTACTCTTATGTAAAACCAATAAAGAAAACTTTAAAATGTCAACCTGGTGTCTTTATATGCTTAATTATCAGAAAAATCAGCACTGCAGGGAAAAATTCTAAAAATGGAAAAGTGAACAAGGGTAAATTGGACAGATGGACATTAAGTTAGACAGATGGAGTTTAAATGATAAATAATGCCTACTAATATCCTAGCTGAAGATCTTTCTCCTGTCACAAAGGCAGAAAAACAAACCAAAAACAATAAAAACAGAAATACTAATCAGCCTGTTGCTTGTTCATTAAGAAAAATGGGTACAGAACTTTGTGAGCTCTAAACAAATAGTTTTTCTGTGCCCAGCAAAGTTCACCCAGAAGGAAAGAGAAGGTATGGGCAGGTCTAAGTTCTTACAGAAAAGATTGCTTGGGCTTCTCTCTCTGAAAAGCTCAGTCCCAAGAGGACGAAAATGGTCAGGACTGAATCAAAATGAAATTGAGCAGAACTCATGCAACCTTCAAGCTCTTAGAAAACAGAGCCCAAGGCAGACTGACAGCTGGGGAAGTCAAGTTCTGGGCAGGCTTCTGATTTGTGCAGTTTATCTGTGACATGGGGATTACAATAACATTTTGTTTGCTATAAGAATTAAATGAAATAATGTCCTCCATAAGGTACTACAGAAAAGTCAATTACAATGATTATGTTTTTAAAAGTGTGACTGAGCCACTTTCTGTGATAGTTTATGATAGGTTTCTTCCAAATGAATGTTTTAGAAACTTTTTATTTCTTAGCCTGAAAGTAACCAATTCTATAATTTTCAATCAATTAGTCAATTGCTAGCATCTTTAATGCATTGTTTCTAGGTTTTTCCAGTAAGCACACAAAAGTAGGTCATTTGCAATATCATAAATCCATTACTTAGTGCTTATGTAAGAGTAGACAGAATTTAAAGGTAGTTTAAAATAATTTTAAAAGGTAGAAAATATCTGATAATAAATTTGCTGCATAGCATATATTTATTTCCACTGTACTGAGAAATATAAAAATTATATTTTCATAATTTGTAACTGTAACAAATAGGGCCAGCTTCTTTATGTTTTTTCTTTTCAGTTACATGTAGACTTTCCATGATTTAAAATTAATTTTAAAAATGTGCACAATGAAGAACATTTGAGAAAACTCCTGGAAAAACAGAAAATATTATCCTAAGAGCTCAGAATGTTTTGAATCTAGTGATGGACATTAAAAGATATTATTTAACATATGTTGTCTGCAACAAAAATGTCTTTGAGTAGGTGATTCTGAAATAGATGCCAATTAGGCAAAGCTTTCATGATCTTTTATTTATTTTTAATTAATTAGAGATAAATGGGTTTATGACTTCTGATGCATCCAGTATACACTATAATTTTCCACAGTTTTTGCTGTAATTCTAATGTATTTCAGTCCACAAACATGTTTTATGAAGAAGTAACCTGGGGAAAGAGAAGTAATAAATGGAAAGAAGCATTGTTCACAGTAAAATATAATTACCTAATCTTCATTTAGTCCCTAATTTAAAATTCATTCTACCTTTAATTTAGGAAAACAAATCTCCATGAAAAGTTTCCCTGTGCACTTAAAGTGGATTTCCATTTTATAACATGCTTTATTATCATGACTAGTAAAGTCAAACTTACAAAGTTCTGACTCGGTAGACCAGAGTTGAAATCTATTATAGTAAATATTGTACAGGATCTGTCAAAACTAATTAGGGATGAAGATAGAGGGTTTGGCACCCTATACTACAAATGTAAAACAAACCAGATATTTATCTGTCTGCTCCCTTAACAAAAACAATACTACCTTTTTGTTTCTGGATAAAAAAGAGAAGAAAAGTTGCATTCCATTCCAGACAGCCAAAAATTAAGCTCTTATTTTAATGACTAAGAATTGCGTATGTATTATAAACTTCCATAGCATAAGACACCCCAAAATACAGTAGCTTAACTATGGTAGACATTTATCTTTCCCATACATGATAGTCCAGAGGTGACCAAGACTGCCAAGGGAGCTCAGTTCCACAAAGTTCTTCAGGGACACAAATTCCTTCTATCTTTTGACTCTTCATCATCAAGAAAATTGTTCTTATCTACATGGTCAAGGTAACTTCCTCCATATTTCTACTCTAGCCTATGAGAAGGGAAAAAAGAAGACCTGGAAAAAGACCTTCTTCTTTAGGTAGTAGAAAGTGTAAGCATCACTTATACATGCACATGCTAAATGCAGTTATATGGTGTGGTAATTTGAATTATGAAATCCAAAGAAAGACATGTTCTAAAACTTAATCTAGGTCCTTGTGGATGTAAAACCATTTGTAAGTTTTATCTTTGAGTATATTAAAGTGAGTCAGAGTATAGATTTGAGGGTCCTATTTAGGTTTAGTCATCTGAACCTGGGTGGATCTTAATCCATGTTCCTCGAGGGGTCAGAAGCTGGAAGTCAGTTGTATTAATATTCTCCAGGTAAACAGAATCAACAGGAGATATCTGTCAATAATATGCAATTTTATAAGAGTCCCTCATGTGGCTGTGGGGATATGCAAGTTCAGGTTCCACAGGCAGGCTGCAAAACAGGGGCTGTGATGAAAGTGCAATGAAGGTCCTTGTCGAGTTTCTGGGAGACGCTGGCTGTCAAAATACAGGCTGGGAAATTTTCTCTGAATGCTGAAATCATTTCCCCTTTTAAGGCATTCAACTGGTTGGACAAAGCATCACTCATTGCTGATGGCAATCTCCCTGATGGTGTAGATGTAATCAGCCATCTATGCAGTAAAGTCACTGGTGACTAAAGTCTATAAATGTCCTTGTATTACAATTAGCCTGCTATGTGCTTGACCAAACACTGGGCACAATTACCTGGCCGAGCTGACACATTAGCATAACCACCACATCAGTGAAAACAAGAAGAGAAGATACAAGGAGGGAGAGATGGCCATATTATAGGAGGCACAAACACAAGGAACCCCAAGGATTGCAGCAAGTGAATACCAGAACACTACAGACTCTGGAAAGGAAAAAATGGCCTTGCTGACACCTTGATTTTGAACATCCAGCCTTCCAAACCATGAGCCAATGAATTCCTATTGTTAAGCGAAACAACACGGTGTTTGTCATAGCAGCCTGGCAAATTAAGACACATGACTTTACCTAGTTGCAAAGCAGGCTGGAAAATGTGGTCTACAGCTGGGTAGCCACGGGTCCACTGTAACTCAAATATTTTATTTCCAGAACAAAAGAGGTAATGGAGACTGTTGAACTATCTAATATATATATGTCCTAAATCAATCTCAAGAATTAACCAGTGAGATGTAACAAGAACTTCAACTACCTAGTGAAGCAAAATCAGTTTTGAATAAAAGACATGCATTTTAAACTAAACCCAGAATGTATAGATTTCATTCCAAAAAAAAATCTTAAAATAGAAATAGACAAAAGTTAGGAGCAAGGACCTGAAATTGTTGAGAGACCAAACAATCCTGTAACACTTATTTTCTATAACACTTATTCAAGCCATCTTTCATGAAGCAGCATGGCAGAGTAGATAGCACTTTGGTTTGTTTATCTAAAATATATGACACTGATACTGTAGGATTTTGTGAGGATTAGCTAAACTGACTTAGAAAAACACATGACTATATGTGTAATATGTATTTGCCCAACAAAATGTCTGACCATACTAAATATGAACAATAAAGACTATCACTGGTATTATTTCTAAACAAACATTTATTTATGCATCACATTACCACTTATTGGTATTTGGTGGTGATGCACAGCAAAATAAACATCCCAGTCCCAAAAAGCACTCAGAGTCTATGGGTAAAACTAATAAGCAAACAATTTTAATAATCCATAATAAAATTTTCAATAAACTTAAGCACATGATGATATAAAGTCTCATAGAAAATTATACAACTCAGTGAAATTTTTTGCATGTGTAAAATTGACCAGCTCTATCAGTGCCATATGATTTCTTAAAATTTATTTTATTTTAAGAGAACATTTTTGGGTAGCAAATGTGGCTCAAACAATTGGGCTCCCATCTACTGTATAGAGGTTCAGGATTTGATTCCTGGGGTCTCCTGGTGAAGGCAAACTGTCCCATGTGACATGCCGGCCCAAACAGAGAGCTGGTCCTTGTGGAGGGCTGGCCCGCACAGCAAGCTGGCCCAAGTGGAGAGCTGGCATAGCAAGATAATGCAACAAAAAGAGACACAGAGGAGAGACAATAAAAGTTGCAGCAGACCAGGAAGCTGAGGTGGCACAAGAGATTTAGCGCCTGTCTCCCACTCCAGAAGGTCCCAGAATTGGTTCCTGGTGCCACCTAAAGAGAAGACAAGCAGATACAGAAGAACGTGCAGTGAACGGACACAGAGAGCAGAGAGAGTAAACAATGTGTGTGTGGGGGGGAGGGGGATAAATAAACCTTTTAAAAAGAGAGAGAACATTTTATTGATGTATCGTTTTGGTACAACATAGGTGGAAGGTATAATAGATGGAAGAGGGAGTCTTTTTGGTCTTCGTGCCATCTGACAGGGCTGTGGATTAAGAGATTTTTCAGAAATAACCACTTTAGAAATACTTAAGATTGGTGGTTTTCAACACTGACTGCACTTTTTTATTTTTTATTTTTTATTTTTGAAGAAGCTTTAGATTACATAGATGTCACATAAAAATATAGGGGATTCCCATATGTTCCACACCCTCCCCCCTTACATTTCCCCCACATTAACCTCTTTCATTACTGTGGTACATTTGACAACTGATGAACACATATTGAAACATTGCTACTAACCATGGACAATAGTTTACTTTATATTTTATACTCTGCCCCACACAATTTTATAGGTTATTTGATAAAAATGTAAAATAACCTGTATCCATCATTGCAACTTCATGCAGGACAATTCCAATGTCCAGAAAATGCCCCCATGTTACATCTACTCTCTCTCCCCTCAGAATCTCTAGTGACCAGTGCCTTTATATCAATGATAAAAGTTCTTCCATTGCTAGAATAATAAGTCTCTAATAGAATAATAATAAGTCTACTTTAGTCCATTGTTCATTCCACAATCACAAGGATTTGGGGATGGGAATGACTACTCTGTTTCTTTTATTTTCTTTTATTATTTTCATTATTTTATTTTTTAAGCTACTTAGATTATACAAATGTCACATAAAAAATATAGGGGATTCCCATATGCCCTGCTCCCCATACCTCCCACATTTTCCCACCTTAACAACATCCTTCTTTAGTGAGGTATATTCATTGCAATCAATGAACCCACTTTGGAGCATTGCCGTTAAGTGTAGATTAAAGTTTACATTGTAGTTTATACTCTCTCCCACACAATTCTGTAGGTTATGGCAAGATTTATAAAGCCAGTGCCATACTATTTTAAGTACTTATTTGAATATTTTGAAAATTTTAAATTATTGTGGGAAAGTAAATGGACTGACAGTAATCATAATACTATTGTGGTAAAGATTAAAATGATCTGCATCTCAATTTACTAGCCTTTCATTTTAATCATATAATCATTATAATACAATGTGTTAACTATAAATGAAAAGAACTTTAAAATATATATAAAATGCTGGACATGAACTGTAAAAAATGGTTGCTGAAATATGAACTCTCATGATGGAGGGAAAAAGATGTCCAGAAACTAAAGTATCATGATGGAAAAAATGGAGAGAAAGCTAAAATATTAGGTGGAATATTATCCAAGTTAGAAAACAAAGAAGTTCACAGATTCATGAAAATTTAATAGAAATGTGACATATCACTGATTTCTATATATCAAAAAATAAAGGCTTTTATTCAAGAGTCTCTGCCCAGATCAGTACTGATAATAAAACACTCTTGAATCAGCTTCAAAATAACCTGCTCTATCTCCTGCAAAAGTTCCTTCCAGATTTCTTGCAGCAAAACTTTCTGCCTAATGTCAAAACCATTTTCTTCTGTCAGCTAAATGTCATTTCAAGAAACCCAAGTGAACTAAACTACAATTACTTTTGACAAACATTTTATTGTGTATATTCAATACTTAGACTATTTATTATATTAATGATATATAATATTCAGTAGTTAAGCATATTTACATTAACTAGGTATTTTGAAAATACCTATTTAAGAGAAAAGGTTTCTCCCTCACCAAATGAAACCTGTGGCATAGAAAGGGACAGAGAAAATGAGAACATACTGGCAAAGGGTAGATCTTATTCCTAGTTACACGGAGCTAATTTTCATCTGTAAAAATTGCTATTCTTTGCCTAGAACAGCTGAAGGCACTGAAAACCTTAGACTGGCATGTGCACGCCACCCAGACAACCATCTAATTCTGCCTTAGCCTGGCAAGATACTCAGGGTAGATGGGGTGTGAATGCACTGAGCTGCCCTTCCTGAGGGTGACCTTGTATCCTTGTGTCCACAGAGTTGCAGTCTCAGTCTTAATCCCTGCCATGTTTGTCCACACCATACAATGAAGCCTGTCTTGATTTCCCAATTACATTTTCCTCTCCCTACTGAGACAGAAGTCTTGCTGCAAATTCCAGACCGCAAGGAAGGACTGTGGTCCCTACTTTCTCTTCTCAGAGGACTGGAATCTGCAGATAAATACCCCAAGTTTGCCTGAAGCCCTGTTTCAGAAACCATTAGAAATCACTGCTCTGTCTGACAGCAACTATGTATTTACTGTCTGAACACGAGAGTTACTTTGAATTCTTCAAACTAAAATCAACCAATTTATACTGCTCTGTATAACAGTAAGCATCCCACCCTCATTCCCCACTGCTTACCTGTGAGTTCCCAGGATTTTAAATAGCAATGCCACTCAGTCTATTACAGTCAACTGATAGCTTTGGGGAGTAAAATTCTAAGGAAGATCAAATCCTTTTCCTTTAACCTGGAACTTATTCCATTCCTGAACATTTTATGTATTTTAGGTACTTCATACTTTATTATTGCAGTTCATGTTGATACACTTTAAAATAATCAACATCTCTTCTATGAACCATGAGAGAAAACACCAGACCCACCCCAACTAAAGAACATTCTACAAAATCCCTGATCGATACTCCTCAAAACTGTCAAAGTCATTAAAAAATGAGGACAGTATTAGAAACTGTCAGAACAAAGAGAAGCCTAAGGAGATTTGACAATTAAATGTAACGTGATATCCTGGATAGGATTCTGAAACAGAAAAAGGACATTAGGGGAAAACTGAGTAAATCTGAATAAAATATAAGCTTTAGTTAATAGTAATTACCAATATTGGTTCATTAATTGTGACAAATGTGCCATTCTAATAATAATATTAATAATAGGTGAAATTCAGTATGGGGTATAAAGAAACTCTGTACTAACCTCACAGTAATTCTGTAAAACTAAAACTGCCTTAAAATAAAACATTTATGAAAAACTAATCAGCATAATATGAGTATATATTTTATTTATAAATTATTCTCCTTGCTGTACTATTCCAAACTTCATTTATTGAAACTCAACTCCCTTATTTCTTTTAAAAAGACATAAATATCTCTCCCTTTTCTTGAGCACATTGATGAGGTTATTTAAGGTAAAGTTACCTATAACTATTAGGACTGACTTCATTTGGAGTTGAAAGAACACTTAAAGTCATTTTTAGTTAATTATTTATTCCTGAAGGTTCTGATTCTTCCTTTTGTGTATTGATTTACATGAGCACAGGCAAACATCTTGACTGCTTTATAAAGGTTTGATTATCCTTCCTTTCTCTATTCTCAAAATGCATCTTCCTAATTGACCCATTTTTCCATCACCCAAATACCTGTAGAATAAAGATAGTGACCTCATCTTCAGAAATGATGATAATGGAGCATATTGCAGACCCAGGAAAGTGCTACCATTTAGTAGCTTTGTGACCTTGGGCAAGCTCTGAGACTTAGTTTCTTCCATCCCTAAAACAGAAAAAATAGTAGTAACTAGTTCACATTTGTTGTAAGGATTAAATGAGATACTGTATTTAAAATGCTTAGCATGGGTCTTGATAAATATTAGCTATTATTTTTAGTGCTATGGCCTGTGAACCCAGGAGTGACAGAGAAGGCAAACTACCTGTAGTAAAGCAGGAGAAGCATAAAACTCTCTCAAGGGCCTGGTACTCCTAAATCTGGGAGATAGAAGAAAATGAGAAAAATAGAGAAAAGGCCATACATCAGGGGTTCTTAACCTTTTTTGTTCCACGGACCCCTTTGCCATTCAGGTTAAAACCACGGACTCCTCCTCAGAATGTAGAGGCAAATAGTTTATAACACTCAACATCAATAAGTCTTTAAATCAAATTTTAGGATTATTCAAAATTACGTTTTATGACTTTCAATACCTGATAACCTAACACGGTTCAACATTTATTCAAATGGTCAATTTTGGCAAACATTTAGAAATTCAAGTTTCTCCACAGCGTCATAAAACCATCTCCGCCATCCTCACCAAACTTTTTGTAGTCAATTATCCACTGCACTCAGAACACGCTGCACCAAAATAAAAAGCATACTAAGTCCACACTGGACTGCGTATTATTTAATAAATATCTCACACCCACACAGAGTCCCACAAGAATGTTTTTAAATGCATAAAATAAAATTACAAAGGAAATCAGTTAAATATATAGAAATACAGTTACTAAAATAAAAAACATATGATATAATAATATACATATATGCTTCTTTCCTAACACATTAAATAATAATCCAACACATTAAAAATATAGGATAAAATAAAAAACATATGATATAATAATATACATATATGCTTCTTTCTTAACACATTAAATAATAATCCAACACATTAAAAATATAGGAGAGTTAAAGTTTATTTTTTAAAGACATGTCAATGTGCAGACTGTGGTTGTTTATCTTGAACAAGAACTGAGGTATAGTATTTGACAAGGCAACACTCATATCACGTTGGACGTCTAATTGAGTTGATTTTTTTCAATTCAAGTTCACAGACTCCTTTCCATAGACCCCTGGTTAAGAACCCCTGCCATGCATGGATAAGGGAAAGATAGTGAGGTTGCAAAGTCAAGAAGTTTATAGAAGGGTGGAGCAGCCTCCCTTCTCTATGGCTTTATAATGTCTATGCAATGCATAATGGCTACTGCCATGTTTATTATTTCTTCGTATGTGTAAAGAGGCCACAAAAGTTGGGGTTTTGAATGAGAGTTATGGTCATGGCCGATGGGGTTTACTACCAGGGCAGATGGCCCCTCTCTGGAAATGGTGTTTATGTGTGATGAATCTGGACTCAGATGGGATCTCCCTTCATAAGACTTTCATACTAATCTGCTGGAGGTGCAGTTAACGTTGGGGTTTAAGATATAGTTAGGGGATTTGAATCTCTGGACTGATAATGTGATAGCCAGGTCCTGAGCCTCAACAGACTCCAGCACCTACAATCTGATTTATTGGACTTACCACACTCAGCTAAGATGGAGTTGAAGAAGGACAATCACCACACCATGGAGCCTAGAGTGATTACAACTGAAAATGGGAGGATGGCAGCCAGCATCCATGTGGAATCTGAGCCTCCTCTTGACATAGAGGTGCAATGGACACAACCAATCCAATGTCCACATAGAAGAGGTGGCATTGGATTGGGAAAAGTGGACATGGTGGACGATGGGTATGGGGAAGGGCAGGAAGAGATGAGAGGTGGGGGCGTATTTGGGACGTGGAGCTGCCCTGGATGATGCCTCGGGGGTGATCACCGGACATCGTGGATCCTCACAGGGCCCACTGGATGGAATGGAGGAGAGTATGGGCCATGATATGGACCATTGTCTATGAGGTGCAGAGGTGCCCAAAGATGTACTTACCAAATCCAATGGATGTGTCATGATGATGGGAACGAGTGTTGTTGGGGGGGGAGAGGGGGGGTGGGGGGGTGGGGTTGAATGGGACCTCACATATATATTTTTAATGTAATATTATTACAAAGTCAATAAAAAAAAAAAAAAGTTGGGGTTTTGAATTTAAGAGAATACAGATTATTGTTGACGCTGCTCCAACATCTGGGGGAGACAAAAAGAAGGGGGGCACAAAATGTAATTAACTTGTTTATTAGGTATCTCTGGAGACCACATAAAAATAAATATTGTATGATATTATTTATAAATGTTTGCTGACAGAATTTATCCTCATGAGGCCACCAATGGCTATTTTTTTGGACATTTTATATGAGGTAAGCATTCTACATTTCACTGTCTTTAACTGCTCACTACAAACCAGTGCTATAATTTGTATTCTCATTTTAGGGAGGTAAAGTAAAGCAAAAGGCTCAGTAACAGAAGGAATCAAGGAAAGTAAAGCATAATATGGGAAATAGAGCTGAGATAAGACCCATCCAAATTTCACAGTCTCATTAGAATTGCAAGTGACAGAAGACTGAGAAATTACTTACAAGATCAGTTCCCAAAAGTCCCTATTTAAATACCTTCCTCTGTGAATTTGAATAGACAGTGAAATAAAAATCCAGAAGTTTCCAAATGAATCTAGAAGTAAAAAACAAAGTCAGAAATTCATAAATGTTATTTTTCCAAGGGAAAAAAAATGTTTTCCTTTTCTAGAATGACCTAAACTGTAATTTCATGCCTGAGGTTCATAAAACTAATCACAATGAATTCATTTAGCATGATTATGGGGTGCAGTACAGCTCTTCAGATGGAATTTTGCTCTATTGTAATTTCATTCCAGAGCACTATATTATTAAAGTGAAATATTAATGATATTTTTATTACAATTGTCAAGAAAATTATGGACAGCATTCAAAAAACATAAAAGCTTGAAATTGTTTCAGAAACCTACTTTTAAAAAATGTACTATTCAGACATTCAACTTGTTAAGAAAATAATGTAAAATGATTCTCATTTATCATGGGCATTTATTATTCCAAAATTATATAAATGCTTAGTTGAACCAAAAAGCAGCAGTAAAAGAATTTATATGAAAGAGTAATTAGAACAGAATATTTCCCCTTAGAACAATTCTAAAGGAACTCAGTGTGTTGGTGTTCATTTTAATTAGAATTTTCACTTCTTACAAAAAAATGTAATACTTTGTTCACAAGTATATCTGCTCTGAGAAAAAGAATACTTTCAAATCACAGTTCTTTGGAGGATATTAAAGTAGTATTTTTGGCTCCCAAAATGGTTATGTGTAACCTAAACCGCGAAAATGTGTCTTATTTTAAATTCCCATAGACAAAATTAGTATGAGTCCTGAACCTCTGTTTCCTGTGGAAAATACTAGCCCACTACTGGGAATAAATTTTGCCCAAAAGCCTTGGTGGTACTGTAGAACCATTTGACAAAAACACTGCTGAGAGCAAAGTTTGTTTGTATTATCATTTTTTATTATTCTTTAGCACTCTGAAACTCAATAAAGTCTCCTAATATTAGATTCTTTTTTGCTCTTTTAAAAAATGTATTGAAATATATCACTCATACATAAACATACATAAACAATAAATGTATAATAGTTGTGAACCTACAAAACAAACATATAACATCAAACAAACATATAAAATACCACCAATAACTTGCATTGTTTTTAAACCTTTTTAACTAATGATTAAAGAGCATTGTCAAAATATTACTACTAAACAAAGTATTTTTCCCTAACCAATTCGATTATTATTATCTTTATATCATTTATATATGAGCATACATAAACAATTAAGTGTGTAGTAAAAGTTGTGAACTTACAAAGCAAACATGCATAACATCATACAGGGGTCCCATACATCAACCCTCCACTGACACCTTGCATTGTCATGAGATGTTTATTACAAACTATGAAAGAACACTGTCAAAATCTTACTACTAATCATAGTTCTTTTCTTACATTTGGGTGTGTTTTTCCCCCAACTTACTCTATTATTATTTTTAATTTTTTTTTTTATGACAGAAGTTGCAAACTTATAAAACAATCATGCGCACATGCAGAATTCCCAAATACCCCTCCATCAACACACCACAATGTGATGTGTCATTTGCTATAGATTAAATAATATAATCTGATTATTGCCATATCCACTGGTACATTTGGCTCACATTTTCATACTGCCACAGTATCAACACAGTACATCTTTTGCATAGATGCAAGAATATTATATTATTACTGCTAACCACAGTCCATAGGTCATTCCAGCTGTATTTTTCCCATGCTTCTCCACATTCCCAACACCCTGCAGTAGTGATATACATTTGTTCTAGCTCACAGAGGACACTCTTGCATCTGTATCATCAACCACAATTCTCACCCACCTCTTGGTTTACTGTGCTATTCAGTTCCTAGATTATTCTCTAGCATTCTGTCAATTGGCATTTACATAACTAGACTACCATTTTCAGTCACATCCCATTTATAATGTAGCTGTTACTCGTTGTGTTATCATCTGCTCTATACATTTTCACAATTTCACAGTAAAGCTAATTAAAACTTCTACATACATTAAACATCAGTAGTCCACTCAGTCCTTCTCTTATCTCCTTTAAGAATCCACCACCTACCACCAAGTCTTGAAGATATTTTCCAATAATTTCTTCTAAAAGTTTTATGGTTCTTACTTTTATTTTTAGTTTTTTGATCCATTTTGAATTAGTTTTTGAATAAAGTGGGAGATAGGAGTCCTCTTTCCTTCTTTCAGCTATGGATGTCTAATCCTTTCAGCACCATTTGTTGAATGGATTGTTCTGCCTAAGCTGTGTGACTTTGACAGGCTAGTCAAAAATCACTTAACCATACCTGTGAAAGTCTGTTTCTGAACCATAAATTTGGTTCCATTGGTCTGTTGTGTCTGTCTTTAGGCCAGTTCCATGCTGTTTTTACCACTATAGGTAGGTATTATGATTTAAAGTCTAGAGATGAGGGTTCACTTTTCCTTTTTATGTTTGCGGCTATTCAGGATTCCTTACCATTCCAAATAAATTTAATGATCATGTTTTCAATTTTTTCTTTAATGCTGGTGGAATTTCTATCATTGTTGCATTAAATCTGTGTATCAATTTGAGTAGAATTGACATCTTATTTAGTCTTCCAATCCATGAGCATGGGATATTCTTCCAGTTATTTTTGATTTGTTTTAACATTGAGTTGTAGTTTTCTGAATACAAGTGCTTTACATCATTGGTTAAGTTTATTCCTGACTATTTGAGTTTTATCTTTAATATTTTATTTTTTCCACTTTTTTGACACTTTTAGTTACTTTATTGATATAATCTTCATTTCTAGACTCTTTTCCAGGCACCTCTCTCCTGTCTTTTCTTTTCAGCCTCTAGCATACCCTTTAGTATTTCCTGAAAATCTGGTCTCTTGCTTAGAAATTCTCTCAGTTTCTGTTTATCTGTGAATATTCTAATTTTGCCCTCATTTTTGAAAGACAGTTTTGCTGGATATAAGATTCTTGACTGGAAGTTTTTCTCTTGTAGTATCTTAAATATATCAGATCATTGTCTTCTTGCCTCCATGGTTTCTGGTGTGAAACGAGCACTTAAGGTTATTGGATATCCCTTACATGTTATACATTGCTTTTGTCTTTGGCCTTTGACCTTTTGATGAGTATGTGTCTTGGAGTTGGTCTATTTGGATTTTTTTGGATGGGAGTACGTTGTGCTTCTTGGATAGGGATATCTATGTCCTTCAATAGGGTTGGGAAATTTTCTACCATTATTTCTTTAAATATCTCTATGCCCCTTTTTCCTTCTCTTCTCCTTCTAGGACACCCATGACATACGTTTGCACGCCTTTTGCTGTCATTTAGTTCCCTGAGACCTTGTTCAATTTTTTCCATTCTTTTCTTCATCTATTCTTTTGTATGTTCACTTTCAAAAGCCATTTCTTGAAGCTCACCGATCCTTCCTTCTACCTCCTCAAATCTGCTATTTTATGATTCCAATGTTCTTTTTAAATTTCATTGACTGCACCTTTCATTCCCATAAGATCTGCTATTTTTCCATGTATGCCTTCAAATTCTTCTTTGTGCTCATCCAATGTCTTCTTAATATCCTTAATCTCTTTAGCCATCTCATTGAATTTACTAAGATTTGTTTGAACATTTATAATTAGTTGTCTCAGCTCCTTTATGTCATCCAGAGGCTTATCTTGTTCCTTTAACTGGGTCATAGCTCCTGTTTCTTGGTGTGGATTGGAATTTTTTGTTGGTGTCTTCACATCTGGTTTACTAGAGTATTTTTTCTGAGTGTAGTTTTTCTCTCTAGTTTAGGGCTTCCTATCATTTCTTCCTTGCTGGTTATGCAGTAGGAGCCAAACATGTAGTTGGTGCTGTAAGTTGTGGAGGCTCAAGCTGCCCTCATTGCACCAGGACCAATGAAGATTCTTCCAACTTTCTCCTTTGCCAGGGGTAGGGACAGAGTCACAGCTATGTGGAATAATCCATGTGCAGGCCTAGATTGTAGTTGCCCAGAGAGACTGATGGAGCTTCACATCCCTTTCCCCCTACCTGGGGCATGGATGTAGCTGCAGGTGTGGGCAGTAATCTATGCAGTGCGGGTCCTAAAATGACCGCAGTTGCCCTGGTAGACTTCTGTTTTTCAGTCTATGCCAGGCAAAGCTCCCTGCATTTACCTTATAGGCTGGTGCAAGGCTCCTCAGCCTCCTCCCTGCCAAAGGCGAGGTTGAAGCCTAGGCGGGCTACAGGCTGATCTGCATGAAAGAAACTGGCAGCCCGGCTTCCCCTCAGGCTGGGGGTGGAGTCAGAATGGCTGGAGGCTACTGGCCTCTTTCTGACTTGGGCTGGTTCTCACCCCAGCTCTTCCCGGGGTTATCTCTTAGCCAGCTATGTCTTCCAATCAGTAGCTGAAATCGGCAGCCAACCGTCTCCTCCTCCCTGTTTCTGAGAAATGGAGCTTCCAAGTCTCATCACAGAGCAGCTACTAGGGCAGCCTGTGCTGCCAGAGTAGGACAATCACCATCCTCCATGGGTTGGCCAGTAATTTCCTGGAGAGGCTGGTGCAGGTCCCCACAGCTTCCCTCCTGCTGGAGGTGGCACTGGGGCCTAGGCTAGACCTGCAATATGAACTGGCTGGGAAGAAGCTGGTCTCCACCAGTCTGCCCCGCTTGCTCTGGTGCCAGGCACAGAGTTAAGATAGTGGCTCCCAACCTCTTTCTGACCTGGACAGGCTCAAACTTTAGCTGTTCTTAGGATCATACTGTAGCCCACTGAATTTCCTCATCATAGCTGAAATTGGTGCCCAACTCTCTTCCTCCCCCATTTTGGGGAAGTGGAGCTTTCAATTCCAGGCGCAGAACAGCTCCCGAGGCAGCTTGTGCCTCCGGTGAAGGATGAGCACTGGCCTCCATGGCATGGAGCACACTACTTACAAGTCTTCTTTGCAGATGAGCAGTCTCCTCCTTCCATTCCTTCAAGGATGTTGCAGGATGCTCTTCTGGTCTCCTGGAGCCCCCAAACAGGTGCTTCAGCTAGCTCCAGAGAGCTCTGTGTGTTTTAAGTGCCTGTAGCAGGAGCTGACTCTAGGAGCTCCTTACTCCACCGCCATCTTGCTGGTTCTCCCTCATATTAGATTTTGAATGAAATTTTTTCAAAATATATTTCAATAAGAATCAACTATGGAAAATTTTTGAATTTTCCATTTTTCTTTCCCTTTATATTTCTTTTGTTTTTCTTTCTCAGAGTATATCTAACAGGTTAATATAGTAAATAGAGTCAAAAGGTAGGCCTTACTAACTGAAAAAATTTCTCTTTGGGGGATTAAGTTTGTGTAGAACCTAAAAGACTTGTCAATAAAGTCAAAGTGTGTTAATTTACATATACCTGACTCATTCAGAGTATATTTAACTAATAGCATAAAGTGCAGAATAGTCAGAATCAGTAAGAAAAGAAGTATATGAGTTGTAGCAAAATTCTTTTATTTTAATCTCACATGTATTCAAAGGCGACAATGAATTCTTTTCCTATGATATTTTTTTACTCATTTTCAAACACAGGTAACATCATCTTGGTTATCTTGTTTTCCAGGCTTCATAGAATTCAAAGAATGATTAGTGACAGCTGTCCTGTTTTCCAGGGCATTAGAAAAGAGAAAAACTACAAAAAATGTATTCCAAAGCTAAAAAAGGGGTAAAAGAAATTTGGTCCCACTTAATGGATGATGCAGGTACTAAAGACCTTCTCAGTTCAGGAAAACATCAATCTTCTGTTGAATTACGTAATTGGGTATCAGAATACTGTCAAGAAATCTTGCTCAATATCTCAGTTGAAGAGTATGTAAGGTAATATCCTAATATGGCAGAGTGAGTTCCTATGTGACTTGACCCTCCTGATGATAACAACTCTAAACCATAGACAAAATTATTTTTTAAAAATAACTTGCAAAGCTTTGGAGAGTATTTAAAAAAGGCAGGTCCTGGACAAAGTTGAGACTTGGAAGAATGGATGGCAAGATCTGAGTTGCCTGTTTTTATAACATTAAGGATTAAAACCCCATAGAGAATCTGCATTCTTTCTGATCTGAAGAGTTATAAGATAGAGCATGGGCAAATGAACCTGCTGGAAAATGAGAAATAAGATCTCTAGAGAGGTAGGACTTCAAATTCTATGTATAAATTTACCCATTATCTGACTGGCCAATGAACTATGCATGCACAGGGAGGAGTCAAAGCAGTCCAGTTAAATTTTTTTTTGAATGAACTGAGACTTGAGCTACCACCCACAAAATAGGGTTTGTGCTTGGGAGTCTAAGCAGGTTAACTACCTAAGACAAAAACCTCAATAATCTTTGGAGGGAAAAAACAATCCAAAGACACTGTAATATAATATTCACAATACCCAGAATATAATCCAAAATTATATGACATATGTAAACATAGGAAAATGAGATCCAGTCTCAAGAAGAAAGGCAATTAGACTGCTATGGTCAGTCATCATTGTGGAATTTTCAGGCAAGGAATTTTAAGTAGCTTTTATAACCATGTTAAATGAGATGAAAGTAAAAATGCTTGTAATGAAAGATTTCTGCAGAGAAATAGAAACTATATTAAAAGTGAAAATTCTAGAACAGAAAATCATGATACTGAAATAAAATATTAACTGGGTGAATTTAATAACAGAATGAAGACTGCAGAAGAAAACAGTTAATATGAAGATGGATCAATGGAAAATAGTCAACCTGGAGAATACAGAGAGAAACATTTTTAAAAAGAAAATTAAGAAAACCTCAGTGACCTGTGGAGCAATAAATAAAAGTCCAATATATGTGTAAATGTGGTCACAATATAAAAGAAAGAGAATGAGAAAAATGGCCAAAATTTCCCCAAATTTGGTGGAAAAATTATAGTTACAGATTTAGAAACTCAGCAAATCACAAGCAGAAAAAATACAAAGAAAACCACACCCAAACACAAGATTATCAAATCACTGAAAGCCAAAGATACAAATTCCTAAAAGTAGCCAGAATATCACTGTATGTGCAAAGAAGCAACCATGTGAAACTTCGTTGACTTCTAATAAAAAACACTGAAGGTATTAATAACTAAAAGAACCGAATATATAGGAATAAATTTAACCAAAGGTGTAAAGGATTTGCACATGGAAAAAACAAAACAAAACACTGCTATAAGAAATTAAAGACAACCTAAATAAATGTAAGGTTATTCCACCTTCATGGCTTGGAAGACTAATTATTATTTAAATACCAAGTCTACCCAAAGCAAGTTACAGATTCACCAGAACCCCAATCAGAATTCCAACAGCCTTCTTTGCACAAATGGAAAAGCCAGTCATCAAATTCTGAATAGTCAGAACTACCTTGAAAAAGAAAAACAAACTTGGAGGATTCATACTTCCCGATTTTAAAATTTAGTACAAAGCTACAGTAATCAAAACAATTCTGGCATTGGGAAAGTCATATAGACCAATGGAATTGAATTGAGAGTGCAGAAATAAATTCTCATATCTATGGTCAATTGATTTTTGACAAGGTTGCTAAGTCAACCTAGTGGAATAGTGCCTTCAACAAATGGTACCAGGAAAATTGGAAATCCCCATGCAAAATATTGAAAGTAAATACCTGCCTCACACTATGTACAAACTGTTAACTCAAAATGGAACAAAAACCTAAATATGAGAGTTAAACTGTAAAACTCCTAAATAAAAACCTAGGGAAAAATCTTCAGGACCTTGTATTAGGCAATGATTTCTTAGACTTTAAACCAAAAGCATGAACAACAAAACAAAAATAGATAAATGGGATTTTATCTATACAAACTATGTAGCATGTCCTTATACATGCTATAACATGTATGAATCTTGAAGACATCATGTTGAGTGAACTAAGCCAGATATAAAAGGACAAATATTGAATGATCTCACTTACATGAAATAATTAGAATACATGTGTTGCGGTGCCGTCTAGCGGATCCACTCCCGAAGAGGTAAGGACGAACAGAGCAAGACAAAACACAGTAACCGCTCTGGAGACGCAGGCTGGTGGTGCAGGTCTAGTTTATTGAGGAAGTGCAACAACTTTTATGGGTGGCTGGGGGGAAGCTAGGCATCCTGCAAGCACCCGATTGGTTATGCTAATTCAGCGAGGCTGGTTGGCTCATGGGATCTTGTTGCTGAGGGCTGGGGAAGAATTAGGAGTGGCTCACAGTTGTCTACTGCGAGGCTCGGTGCCATCTTTAAGGAGTGGAGCCTGCAGCTCACTCTCATATATGAACTCATAAATCAGAAATTAGATTACAGGCTATCAGGGGCAAGGGTAGAGATCGGGAATGAGTTAATGCTCAATTGGTACAGAGTTTCTGTTTGGTGTGATGGAAAAAATTTGGTAATAGATGGTGGTAACAGTAGAATAACAGTTTGTATTTAACACTACCAAATTATATACTTAAAAATGGCTAAAATAATTAATTTTAGATTTTATATATATGATATCAGAAAAGAACTATACAAAACAAAGGATGAAAACTAAAGTAATCTATGGACTGTAGTTAATAATATTAAGTATAATAATAATAATGTTTCAACAATTGTAGCAAAGGTATCATACTAACGCAAAATGCTAATATTAGGGAAAACTGTGTGGAAGGAGAAAAAGAGAACTCTGTTCTTTTGGCATAATTTTTCTGTAAACCTATGATATTCTAACCAAAAACAAAACTAAAACAAAAGGTCAAAAAATAGGAACAAATATCTTTAAAGTGCTAAAAGATAAAAATAAAAGTCAACTCAGGACTCTATATTAAGTGAAATTATTACTTAAAGAATGATAGTAAATAAAGGCATTTTCTTAAAAAATAAAGCAAAGAGGGAAGCCACTGTGGCTCAGTCAGATGAGCTTCCATCTACCACATGGGAGGCCCTCAGTTCATGTCCCGGGGCTTCCTTGTGAAGGCAGGCTCACCTGTATGCTGTGGAGCACTGCCCTGACCACAGGTGCCTCATAGTGCCATCCAGCAGGCAGAGGCCATGGAGAACTGACTCAGCAAGGGTGACGCAACAAAGGAAGGGAGACAAGCAAGAACACAGAAGAGCATGCAGCAAATGGACACAGAGAACAGACAGCAAGCAAACCACAAGGGGGGAGGGGAAAATAAATAAATATACAGACACAGAAGAACGTACAGCGAAATGGACACAGAGAGCAGACAGCACACAAAAAGTTGCAAGAGGGGGCTAAAAAAAATTTTTAATAAAAAATAAAATAAAGCAAATAAAAAATGTTACCAGGATATGTTCACTATAAGAAATTCCACAAGGAGATATTCAAACTGAAAGGAAATTATATAAAATGGAAATTTTGATGCTCAGGAAGGAATGAAAAGCATTCGAAGTGCTAAATATCTAGAAAATATGAAAGAATATTTTTTCTCTTAACTTATTTGAAATATGTAGCACCATTTATAACATTATATTGTATATAATTACTATAATATAAACAATAATAGGAAAAATTGAACTTAAAATGTTGTAAGTTTTATACATTGCCCGGATAGTGTATTAGTCAGCCAAAGGGGTGCTGATGCAAAATACCAGAAATTGGTTGGCTTTTATAAAGGGTATTTATTTGACTTAGGAGCTTACAGATACCAGGCCATAAACATAAGTTACTTCCCTCACCAAAGTGTATTTTCACATGTTGGAGCAAGATGGCTGCTGATGTCTGTGAGAGTTCAGGTTTCCTGGGTCCCTCCCTTCTAGGGTCTTGCTTCTCTCTGTGTTCAGGGTTCCTCTTTTTCCTGGGGCTTACTTTTATTTCCTCTGTGAGCTTACTTCCCAGGGCTCCTGCTTAAGGCTTCAGCATCAAACTCCAACATCAAAACCCCAACATCAAAAACCCTCGCAACAAAAGCTCCAACTCTGTCCTTGGCATGCCTTTTATCTGTGAGTCCCCACCCCTTGGTGCCCTAATGACATGGCCCAATTAAAGCCCTAATCATAACACAATCATGCCCAGTAATAGACCAGATTACAAACATAATCCAATATCTATTTTTGGAATTCATAATTATATCAAACTGCCACAGATAGTATTACTTTTGAAGCAATTTTGAAAATTTAGAATGTATATTGCAACTATTAGAGTATCAAAAAATAAGTAATGCAAATTGTAATTGTTATAGCTTAAGGAGACTACAGATACATTGAAATGAAATTCTTAAAAAATCCAAATAGCCCAAAAGGGGGCAGTATAGTAGATAGAGATGGATTTACAATGGAGAGAACAAATGGAGAATAAATAATAAATAAATATAACAAACCCCAATAATATCAATAATCACATTAAATGTTAATAGACTAATATTTCAATTAAAAGGCAAAGGTTGTTGGAAAAGATTGAAAAGCAAGAGCCAAAAAAATGTTGTCAAAAAGAGATAGACTCTAAATATACATACAGGTAAGTTGAAAGTAAATAGAAGACAAACCATAAAATAATAAGCATAAGATATCTCATTTAGCTAAAATATCATCAGATAATGTGAGCATCAATCACAGAATTGCTAAAGAAAAAGAGGACCATATCTTAATGCTAAAATGGTCAATTCATCAAGAAAATATAACAATCATAAATGTCAGTTTCCTAATAACAGATCTTTAGAATATACAGAGATAATTGACAGAATTAAGAGGTAAAATAAACAATTCAACAATTATAAAATGGATTTTAACAGCCATCTTTCAGAAATTGATAGAACAACAAAAAAAAATCGGAAAACAAATTGCAGATCTAAACAAGTCTATTAAACATCATGATCCAATTGATATTACTAGAATGCTGTACCTTAATACATAATATATCTTCTTTTCAGGTACACATGATACATTCACCAAGATAGAACATATGCTGTGTCATACAGCAAGTTTCAATAAATTCAAAAAGATTTAACATGCAGAATTTATAGTGTTTGTTTTCTGATCACAATGTAATTCAATGAAAAATGAATTTAAAAAATATCTAGAATAACCTTGAATATTTTTAAATTGTAAAACATACTTCTAAACAATCTGTTGGTCAATGAAGTAATTTAAATGAAAATTATACACTATTTTGGAATTAAGAATAACAAAAATATAACCTATCAAAAATTGAAGGAGGTAGCTAATGCAGTGAGTAAAGGGAAATTTATAACTCTATAAATAAGTTTTAAACCATTTCTCCCTTGAAAGATACAAAAATACTCAGCAAACATTAGCAAATTGAACCTAGCAACATATGAAAGGATAATACAACATGGTTAAGCAGAGTTTATTCCAGGATTACAAGCTTAGTTTAACATTTAGAAATAAATTTAATTTGTCATATTAATGAACTGGAAAAGAAAATCATATAATTATCTCAATAATACAGAAAACGCATTTGATAAAATTCAACATGCATTTGTGATCTGAGAAAAATCAAGGAAGACCTAAATAGACAAAGTGCAAAAGGTTCATAAAATGTAATACTAAATAATGTTAAGACTAGATATTGCAATCTTGCTGCCTCCCCAAAAACAAAAAGAAAACAAAATCCCTGCAGGATTTCCTGTAGAAATTGACAAACTGATTTTATAATACAAATATAAAGGCTCTAAAATTCCCAAAGCAAACTTGTAAATGTAAAATACAATCTGATTGTAAGATTTACTGTAAAGGTAAATTATCGAGACAATGTAGTATGGGCATAAAAATCAACAAATAGATCAATGAATTAGAATCTAGAGCTCAGAAATAGATTCACACGTATATGGTCCCTCACTTTTGAGAAATATACAAAAACCATCAATGGGGAAAGAAATATTTTCAATAATTGGTGTGAATATTCATATGAATAAAAGAGAATAGTGATCCTTACCTCGAAACATATGCAAATATTAATTTGAGATGACTCAAAAACCAAGACGCAAAAACTAAGATCATGAAGCTTGTAAAGGAAACCAAAAGCAAATGTACTCATGACTTGCAGGAGTCAAAGGTATCTCAGATTCAGGACAAAAAATAATAACCATATTTTCAGAGAAAAATTTTTTATGACTTTTTTGTCTTTATTTTTTTAATGTTACATAAAAAAATATGAGGTCCCCATGTACCCACCCCCACCCCACTCCTTCCCCTATAACAACAACCTCCTGCATCATCATGAGACATTCATTGCAATTGGTGAATACATCTCTGAGCACCGCTGCACCTCACGGTCAATGGTCCACACCATAGCCCATACTCTCCCACAGTTCACTCAGTGGGCCATGGGAAGACATGCAATGTCTGGTAACTTTCACTGCAGCACCACCCAGGACAACTCCAACCCTCGAAAATGCCCCTACATCACATCTTTTCCTCCCACTCTCTACCCCCAGCAGCCACCATGGCCACTTTCTCCACACCAATGTCACATTTTCTTTAATTACTAATCACAATAGTTCATGAATAGAATATCAGTAGGTCCACTCTAATCCATACTCTATTCCTCCAGCCTGTGGACCTTAGAATGATTGTGTCCACTCCACATCTATATCAAGAGGGGGCTTAGATTCCACATGGATGCCGGATGCAATTCTCCTGCTTTCAGTTGTAGGCACAGTTGGCTCCCTGGTGTGGTGGTTGACCTTCTTCATCTCCATCTTAGCTGAGTGGGGTAAGTCCAGTAAACCAGAGTGTAGGAGTTGCAAGTCTGTTGAGGCTCAGGGTCTGGCTATCCCATGGTCAGTCCAGAGATTCAGGTTCCCTGGGTATACATTAAACCCCAGCACCAACTACAGTTCTGGTAAAAGTAACAGGAGAAGCTTGTGGGCAAAGATCACATCTAAAAGAAAATTTTATTTGCATACTTAGACTTTGTATCCTCACTCATTTGTGTCAGTGTGGTTCCTAACAGCTTGGACCCTGCTTCTGCGACGTGAAGTGTCATATAGCACCTGTACAGAAAGGCTGGCTAAGCCCCTCCTCCTGTCACCTGGGCCTCTCCTCAACTTCCTAACACTTAATAATTTTTGCAACTGTTTATCCCAGTGCAGTTTTGTTTTGTGTGCCCATTGGATTACAAATGTTATTTAAAAATACAAAACAAACAAAATAACCATAAAAGAAAAAATGAATAAAATTTGACTTCACAAAAATTAAAACTTCTTTTCACCAAAAAACCCCAATAAACACTGACAGATGGGAGGAAATATTTGGAAAATGAGAAATCCCTACACTCCCACCAGGATGGCTAAAATTAAAGAGCCTGACCACTCCAAAAGTTGGTGAGGTTTCCAAGAAATAAAACTGTCATATACTGTTGATACAAAATGTTACAACTATTATAGAAAAAGGTCTGGTATAAAACTAAACACATATTTAACCTATGACCCAGCAAGTCCAAACCTAAAAGAAATGAAATGAAGATGTGTTCACAAAATGATGTGTCCAAAATGTTCCCATCAGCTTAATTAATTATAGCCAAAACACTGGATTATATGATAGAAAAAAAATTTTAATTTTACTTCTGGTTGGGTGAGGCAGTCTAGGAAAGGGCATGAGGAAATTTTGAGGGTGATAATACTGTTCTGTATCTTAGTAAGAGTTTGAGTCATGCAATACACACATCACTTAAAACTCAGATAATGTACTCTTGAGATTTGTATATTCTGTTGTATATAAATTTTACCTCAAAAGGAAAACTGTATACTGTAGATAATGATATGTTGGGTGAAGTATTTCATAGGAAATATACTGATGCCTGCAATTTATTTTGAAAAGAACCAAAAATAAGATGATGATAGTTAGATGGAGGGAGGAATACATGGATGGATATATATTAAATTGTCTCTCATAAAATGCTTGTAAGATACTCTAAGTGGTGGGTACAGGGTGTGGGTATTGAATTCTTGTAAAATTCTTTCAATGTTGTTGCATATTTGAAAATTTTCATAAAATTTTGGAGAGCAAGGAGGACTTGAAATAGAGTAATACATTTTTGAATGTTTCAAATAAAAGAAAGAAAATATTAATTTTGGCACTTGAAGGAGAAATTTTACATATCTGAAAATTCAACTAAGAGGAATAATTTCCCTTTATTGATGGATAAATGTAGCTCTTCTTTCTGAAAAAGAGACTATTTATATTTACAAGAAAACAATTCAAAATTTCTTACTTTCCCCTATTGAAACATTTTCTAAAATAGATTTTATCCCAAAACAGCCTTCAGTGCAAAACAGCATATATAATTCGATATATTTTCCTTCAATGCACATATTCAAACCAAACTGTTTATCTTTTAATGCCTATTAATCTGTTCTGATATCTTCCTTTATCCATAACTGATATTGGATATTTTTGCCAACAATATTTTTGGTAAGTCTTGCTTGGATTTTAGCAATTTTATTTATCTTTACAAAGAACCAAATATTTGCTTTTTGTTGTCTCTATTGTACCTTGATTTTTATTTTATTAATTTATACTTTCATTGTTACTATTTTCTTTTTTTGAGGGGGGGCATTTTGCTGTTCATTTCTGCTTCTTGAGATATATGCCTAGGTAATTAATTTGTGGTCATTCTTCTATTTTAACTGTATTTAGGATGGTAAGTTTTACTCTGAGCTATAGCGCTCATTTTCTGATGCCATATTTTCATTTCTTTCAGTTCAAAATATTCCACTGTGATTTTCTCTTTGCAAAATAGGTTATTTTAAAGTACGTTGCTTGATTTCCAAATCATCCACTGTGGTCTAAGCACATACTTTGTTTTATTTCAAAACTTCAAAAATTGTTGAGACTCTCATTTTATTGCTCAGCTAATTTTTTTAACCATAAATATTTGGCAAAATTAAAAGTTAAATACTATTCTTTCCCATGCTACAAAATCTATAAAGATCTTATAATACTTTAACTCTGATCAACATAATACTGTTTTTCATTATTTTAGTGTTCCTTTCTACCCGACAGATTAGAGGTTGTTCTTTATTATGCAGCAATGTCTGGTTACATACATATTAATCATTTTATTTGTTCACTTATTCCTACATTTCTCTCATTCTAGTTTTTTGCTCTTTCTTCCTGAAGTTATATTCTTTAAAATCCTTTAAGGCAAATGATTAGGAGATAACTCTCTGTTTTTAATCATCTGAATACTTAATACCCACAGTATTTTGGGCATGCAAACATTTCTTATACAGAAGAAAAAAGCACTAACCATAAAGGAAAAATTGATAAATTTAATTTCATTAAAATCAGAAACTTATGTTCATCAAAAGATACCATTAAATGAGCGAACACATGAGCAACACAATGTTTGAGAAAACTTATTTGCCTTATGTGCAATCAACAGAAACCTCATATCCAAAATATGTTTTTTTAAAGGCCTACAAGTCAGGGAGACATAGTCTATCCCCAAAGATACAAAAGCATGTCCCCAGAGAAGATGTCTAAATGAACAGTAAACACATGAAAAATTGCTCAATCTTATATGGTATCAGGGAAGTATAAGTTAAAATCAGAAAGAGATTTCATTATACTCCACAAGAATAGTAAAAATTTTAAAACTAATATCTATAGTTGGAAACAATTTGAAGAAATTAGACCACTCCCACAAGCTTTTGATTTGTATACTTTTCTATATGTATGTTTTATTCTAATACAGCTGTTTTTTTAAATAATGCATGATAAAATTTTAAGATAATTACTAAAAGATAAAAATATTATGTATATTTTATATTTAAAATACATATGCACACACAAATCATGTGTGGTGGCTTGGACCTATGTACCCCAGAAATATATGTCCTTAATTAATACTTGTGGGTGTGAACCCATAGTAAATATGACTTTTTGATGAAGTTAAAGGGTAGCTCAATTGAATCAAGATGGGTCATAATCCTATTACTGAAGTCCTTTAAAAGCAAAATGAAATTCAGCCACAAAGAGAAAGCCATGGGACAAAGCTAGAAGTCAATGAAAGCTGAAGAAGGCAGAAGAGACTGTGCGCATTGTCATGTGACAGAAAAGCCAAGGACAAGGCTCACCAGCAGCCCCAGAATACCACAGTCTTCTGAGAGAAAGCATCACCTTGATGATGCCTTGATTTAGACTTCTCCTAGCCTCAAAACTGTGAGTCAATAACTTCCCATTGTTTAAGCTAACCTATTGCATGGTATTTGCTTTAGCAGCTGAGGTGGTTTTGAAGCTGTATTGTACCTCAGGAAAACATGTTCTTAAATTTATTTCATTCCTGTGTGTGTGAATCCATTGTAAGTAGGACAATTCTTATGAGGCTACTTCAGTTAAGACATGACCCACCTCAATCAGGATGGGTCTTAAATCTTATTATTGGACTCCTTTATAAATGGAATGAATTCAGGCATGAGAGACAGAAAGCTACAGGAAGCAAGAAACTGAAACGGAACACAAAAGAGAAGGAAGAGCCCATGAGATGCTGCCATGAGCCTTGCCATGTGAAGGAGGAGCCAAGGATCACCAGCAGCCAGCCCAAAAATACTGGACGTTGGGAAGAAAGCATTGCCCTGATGATACCTTGATTTGGACTTTTTCCCAGCCTCAAATCATGAGCAAATAAATCCCCATTGCTTAACCCAAATTGTTTCATGGTGTTTGTTTGAGTAGCCTAGGAAACTAAAATAGCAGCCAAGAAATTAACATAATTTTTGTGTACATATTCTGATATAATAGTGAGAGGAATGTAAGTAACTTTTTAAAAAGTAAAGAATAAAGAAAATGAATCAACTAGATAGCATGGGGATGAGATAAATTTAAATCAATATTTAACCCTAAATATAAAGATTGATTCCAATTGGATTAGAGATTTGATGATTACAAAATAAGAAACCAAATAAGTTCTCAAAAAAAAAATGGTCAATTTCTTCTATAACCTGATATATTATGTTTTAAAATCTATAAGTCATTTTTATTGCCCTTATAGGAAAAAATATAAACAAAATAATGGGGAAAATATTTGCAACTTTTGTCATAAAAAAAGGTTATGATCTCATATAAAGAGATACTAAATATCAAGAAGAAATGAAAAAAAAAAAAGAAAAGAAATGAACAACCTAAAATGTACATGAAAAAGATAACAGCAAGTTTAAAGAAGAAAAAAATGTAGATCTTATACATCTGAAAAGATAGTCAACTAATAATAGGAAATACAAACTGTATTGTGTTTAAGTTCCCATTTGTCACCATAAGACTGGCAGAAATCCAGGTCTAACATCTACAATGGCTATGGGAAAACATATTCACTGTTATGTATTTCAGATACAACCCCTGTAGAAATGAATTTCATAATATTTAGCTTGAACCCTTTAGCTTGAACCCTTGAACCCTTTGATCCAACAATCCTATTACTAGGTAATAAGCCAAACTGTCCTTACCAAAAATAACAACAACAAAAACAATAAAACACCATGAAAAAACTTTTGCACATGATTATTCATTCTGGCATTATTCGTAGTATTAAAATATTAGAAACAATTCAAATGCTCACCTATAGAGAACTGGCTGAAGAATCTATAGTACATCCACACAATATTATTCTATTCCACTGTAAAAACATAATAAGGACAATCTCATTCCCTAAGATGAAGTGATACTCAGGGTGCTTTGTTTTGTTTTTTAAGATTTTTGTTTTATTTATTTATCAGCCCTACCACTTGCTTGCTGTCTGCTCTCTGTATCCATTCACTGTGCATTCTCATGTGTCTGCTTGTCTCCCTTTGTTGCATCATCTTGCTGCACCAGCTCTCCACCGGTGCAGGCTGTCAGCTCTCCATGGGCATGGGCCAGCTTGCATTCACAAGGAGACCCTGAGATGTGAACTCAGGGCCTCCCATATGGTAGATGGGAGCCCAATCAGTTGAGCCACATCTGCTTCCCCTCAGGGTGTATTTTTAAGTGAAACAGGCTTTAAAAAGCAGGGGAGGAACACTGGTGTGGGGTGTTATTGATAGGGGCACATGGTTGGGAAGGAATTCTCCAGGGCATGTACACAGGGTACATAAAAATGTTTGGATATTTTCATACTGGTTTCAGTTAAAAATGACAACTGAGAGAGTGCTGAGTTCCTAGCCAGGGGAGCTCTATTACATTCCCCAATGGAACAGCAACAATCCCCCAAGTGCAATGTCAAAGACCAATAAAGATGGATGGTCCAACAATGAGCCCTTGATACTGATGGCTATGATTATAAGCCTGTGTACCTGAAATATGAACTAGGCCTAGAGCTGCAGGATGCCTAAGAGTTAACTCCTGAGAGCCTCCATGTTGCTCAAATGTGGCCAATCTCTAAGCCAAACTCAGCATGTAATTGCATTACCTCCCCACCAGCAAGGGACATGACTCCCGGGGATGAGCCTCCCTGGCACCAGCTGATGATGTAACTAGAAAAAGACCTTGAATAAAAGGGTCAACTCAGACCAGCAGAATAGCTCAGGCTTCATGTAATATCAGGTGTTAAAAACTGCTTTTTGACCTTGAGTAAAAGGGGGAAATGGAAAGGACAAATGAGTTTATATGGCTATGTGTCTCAAAAAAAGAGTCGGGAGGTCATCAGAGGGGTTGCACTTACACATGCCTCAGCAAGTTACCAGAGACAGCCCAAGTAGATAGAAACCCAGGTACTGGTTCTCCTGAGGGCTACGGAAACCCACAGGTTCTATGGTCATTGCAGATAGCTCTGGAGTTCAGGGCCATGTCAGTTGACCCTACTTTGGAGTTTGTGTTCCTGAGTGTGGTGGAGTTGGACTCAGATATGACATTTCTACACATGCCTCTTCTGTTACTTTTACTGGACCTGTGGTTGGCGTTTGGGTTAATGTATACTCAGGAGACCTGAATCTCTGGACTGTCCATGTGACAGCCAGGCCCTGAGCCTCAGCAGACTTGCAACACCCTCCAGTTTACTGGACTTACCTTGGCCAGGTAACAGGGAGGTGAAGAAGGTCAACCACCACATCAGGGAGCCAAGAGTGCCTACAACTGCAAGCAGAAGAATTGCATCCATCATCCAACCTGATGTAGAGGGGGACTGGACATAACCATCCCAGAGTCCACAGGAAGGAGGAATAGAGTATGGATTAGAGTGGACTTACTGGTATTCTTCTGGGGAACTATTGTGATTAGCAAGGGAAGAAATTATAGTATTGATTTGGAGAAAGTGGCCAAGGTAGCTGCTGATGGCAGGGAGACAGAGGAAGAGATACAATGTGGGGCATTTTCAGGATTTGAAGTTGTCCTGGGTGGTGCTGCAGGGACAGATGCTGGACATTGTGTGTCCTGCCATGGCCCACTGGGTAGACTGGGGGAGAGTGTGACTACAGTGTGGACCACTGTCCATGTGATGCAGCAGTGCTCCAAAATGTATTCACCAGGTGCAGTGAATGTGCCATGATGATGGAAGAGGTTGTTGATGTGGGAGGAGTGGGGTAGATGGGGTGGGGGTAAATGGGGACCTCATATTTTTTTAATGTAACATTTAAAAGAAAATTTAAAAAAAAATTTTTTTTTAAAAAGTCAGGTACATAAGAGTATATACAGTATGCTATCTTTTTGACAGAAAGAGAGGGAATACAAATGTGTCTGCGTGTGTGTGTGTGTGTTTGTATGATTGCTTAAATTTGTGAATGGACACCTTGGTAGGTAAAACCAAAGCTAATATAGTTATCTTCAAAGGCAGGTAGGAAAAAAACTGAGGATACAAGATAGAAGGAAGATTTATCTGAAAATACCTGTTTTACTTTTGGAATTATAAAAATGCTTACTTCTTCACAATAATATTAAAAGAAAAAAACAAACCCTAAAGACTGAAAACAAATGGAAACAAATGAGCTTAACGGTCTATCAAATTGTTGTTGTAACCATACATAGAAAATGTTAATTTCATATGACTTGGGAGCACAAAATTTGGACTGGATATCCTTGATGTAATAAATTCTGAGGACAAATAAACTATAAGAAATCTTAAATCTCACTAGTTTTGTTACAACTTCGTATGTAGTAGGACAAAGTCAATAAGTAATTAAGCTAAGGTTAAAGAAATTAGGAACATGATTTTCAGTGTAAGAATTTCAGTGTAATTTTCACAGTAGTAAAAATTAGTGAATTATAATTACATATAAAATATAGATGGATCTTAGAAACATAATAGTGAATGATGAAAACCTGAAGTTCCAAAAGACTACATATAATATAATGCCATTTTTATAACACTCAAAAACAATGACAATCAAACATGATATTATACGCAGGCTCTGAGATGGCTTCCAATGCTCTCCTCCTAGTATTCCCCCCACCTTGAGTGTGGGTTGGTTACTTGGTAACCTGCATCTAGCAAATAGAGTGCAGCAGAGATAATAGTTACAACAGGATTTCATTTTTCAGATTAGGTTGCACAAGGGCTGTGGCCCCTGTCTTACATGTTCTCTCTCACTCTCCCACTTGCTTGCTCTGAGGGAAGCCAACTGCCATGTTGTAAACTGCTGTTTGGAAAGGCCAATGTCAATGCATATATCCAGTGCACAGACAGTGAGCAGCTGAGGTCTTCAGTCCAATAGCCTGGGAGAAACTGAATCCTGCCAACTACTGAGCAGAGTGAGCCTGGAAAATCTTCTTCCAGTTGGACCTTCAGGCAAACAGTTTGAATAGCTTCGTCACAGATATTGAGCTGGAGGTATCAAGTTAAGTAGCGCCTGGATTTTTGATGTACAGAAACTGAGATAACAAATGTTTTCTGGGTGGTGGACTTGGCCGAGTGGTTAGGGCGTCCATCTACCACATGGGAGGTCCGCGGTTCAAACCCCAGGCCTCCTTTACCCATGTGGAGCTGGCCCATGAGCAGTGCTGATGCGCGCAAGGAGTGCCCTGCCAAGCAGGGGTGTCCCCCATGTAAGGGAGCCCCATGCGCAAGGAGTGCGCCCTGTAAGGAGAGCCACCCAGCACGAAAGAAAGTGCAGCCTGCCCAGGAATGGTGCCGCTCACATGGAGAGCTGACACAACAAGATGACGTAACAAAGAGAAACACAGATTCCCTTGCCACTGACAACAACAGAAGTGGACAAAGAAGACACAGCAAATAGACACAGAGAACAGACAACCGGGGTGGGGGTGGGGGGAAGGTAGAGAAAGAAAGAAATAAAATCTTTAAAAAATAAATAAATAAAAATAACTGTTTTCTGCTTTAATCTGTTACATTTTAGAGTGATTTATTACACAATAATGGCTAACTAATACAAAATATATTGCTTAGGGCTATATAAATATATAATGGTTCTAAAAAAATACAAGGGAATGATAAACACAAAAGTCATGGTGGTGTTTACTTTGAGGGAGAAAGGCATAGAGCTGGAATAAAAGAAGAGCATGAAAATATATTCAAATATAATGGAAAAATTCTAGTTCTTAAATTGGGTAGCAGTTCAAGGTGTCCATTTTAATGTTTTGCTTTATAACGCAGATGTGATAATCAATAATATCTTATTATATCAATATCAAGTACAAAGAGAATAGTAACACTCATATTTAAAAGTAGTGGAAATAAATGGAAAAAACACAAACCTCTCTATCCATATCCTCTCTTTGTAAAGGCAGGGAAACTGCTACATCTCTCAATTGGTCATTAGTGTCAATTGTGAGTGCCCACAGACGTTAGCAAATAACTTCTTATTTACCATGTGCTGGCCTCTCTGAATTCCAGGTTCTTTAAATATAATATGTAGAATAATTAGCAAGGTAAGATTAACCAATAATCATCATTAGCCCACATTTTATAGACAAAGACCCTGATGCTCAAAGTTGGATTTGCCCAAACCACACAGCTATCAATGGGCCTGGGATTCCAGCTTAGCTGTCTTGTCATCAAAGTCGAAGGTCTCCATAGGGCTCCATTCAGGAGCACATATTTAGATTCGACAGTGCCAAAGGCATGACATTTCCACCTTAGCTTTTACTGTATTTTGTGTCCTTAGTATTTGGAAACATGAAACATCATTGTAAAAAATTTCGGTCCAAGCATGAGGGCACTTATGGAATTAGTTGAATGTTAAGTGTAATTGATTGTTTCTGACTCCTTCAACAAGACCTAGCTTCATGGGTACTCATCCAGGAGAGCCACACAAGACTGAGCTCAGAAAGGGGCCCTAAATTTGAAATTTAATACTCTGACACTCTCTTGAAATTCTTAGTAAGTTTTCTTTGAAAATTTGTTTTGTAGGTGACATTAATGAGACAGTAGAGCGTGTATTAGGAACCTGGAGTCTTACCTCACACACAGTCTTGCATGTTTTCTTCCACCTCTCTGGAAGAGGTTCTCAGATATCACTCCCCCACTTCACCCTCTATCCTGGGAGGGTCTTAGAAAGGGTTGAGGACATATGTACATGCGCTAAACAGTAAGTTATGGGACAGAGTGTTCTGGGTGGGTATAATGTCTGCATGCACCCTGCAAGTACCCCTGTGCCCAAGGGAGTTTGACATAAAATAGCAAACAAACAAAAAAAACCATGACAGGTCAAAAGATCACAGAAGAAAGAATAAAACTTTTTATTGCTTTTTGTATAAGGAGCTGTGCATTTCTTTTGCATTTAAGATTCTATGCATCTCTGATGCAGTTACTCTAGTGCTAAAGAAGATTTGTTTTTGTCATACAGGGAATATTCAAGTCCAACACAGCAGATTGCATTCTTATGGTCTGCTTTGAAACTCTTTTGTCTGTAGATATGAGTTTCAACCCCATCATTTGAAGCTTACAATGTCCTCATGAGCACCAAGAGGGATGCTTGTCAATACTAGGTGTATTCCCACTATTTTGATTAGTGCTGGTTTCCAAAGGTTTCACATTGTTTATCAGTTCTAGGCCAGGGTAGTATACTTTCTGGCCTCCTTATAGATCAACAGGTGCATGTTACTCCTCCTAGCAATAAACAGAGAGTAAAAATGAAGTGCCACTTTTAGGCTAAGTATGTCAGTGTGAAAGTTCTTTTCCCTCTGGCATGGCAACCAGCAACAATTAAGACTGCGTGTGGTAAGTCCAATAAATCAGATTGTTGGAGCCTAGAGTGATTACAACTGAAAATGGGAGGACTGCATCCAGCATCCATGTGGAATCTGAGCCTCCTCTTGACATAGAGGTGCAATGGACACAACCAATCCAATGTCCACATAGAAGAGGTGGCATGGAATTGGGAAAAGTGGACATGGTGGACGATGGGTATGGGGAAGGGCAGGAGAAGATGAGAGATGGAGGCGTCTTTGGGACATGGAGCTGCCCTGGATGGTGCCTCAGAGGTAATCACCGGACATTGTAAATCCTCACAGGGCCCACTGGATGGAATGGAGGAGAGTGGGGGCCATGATGTGGACCATTGTCTATAAGGTGCAGAGGTGCCCAAAGATGTACTTACCAAATCCAATGGATGTGTCATGATGATGGAAACGAGTGTTGTTGGGGGGGGAGAGGGGGGGTGGGGGGGGTGGGGATGAATGGGACCTCACATATATATTTTTAATGTAACATTATTACAAAGTCAATAAAAAAAAATTTAATTAAAAAAAAAAAAAAAAAAGACTGCGTGTGGTAAATTGTATGATTGTAAAAATAATTGTTGCCCCTCTTGTACAGTGCTTCCTAAAGACCCATGCCTTCCGGAAGATTTTGTCTTCCTAACTACATCAAGCTTGACAGTATAACTTTGTTCTAAGGAAACATATGTGGAAGTGATAAGCTTTCCTTCTGTGCAATATCATTAAGAGCCATTGCTTTTTTCAGCCATTCTTTCTTTCTCTTCCATGAGATCAGCATGTCCCAGATGTGGACTGCTCTCTCAAACTCAGTCCTGGAATAAAGTGAATGTAGAACAGAGTTGGCCCAAAAATGACCTTAATGTGAGCAATAAATAAACTTTTGCTTTTGTAGTCACAGATTTGGAGGGTGATTGTTATTACAACCTAACTTAGTCTAAACTATCTGATGCAGAGATGGGAGCTGTTCCTTCAGTCTAGGCTTCATAGGAGCTGGGGCTTCCTGGTAGCTCAGATAGGCAGAACATAAACAAGTAATGAGTCTGTTATTTTATGTCACTGGGATGTGGGGTTCTTTATAACTTCAGCATAATCTAGCCAATCCAATTCACATACCATCCAAAATATCAAGGGCAATACCTCTATTTTGAAAGCATTTCTCAGTGGGAAATTAGTAAAGCTGTATAAGCCTAATTCTATGCAGGATTTTCAAGAAACTAGCCTTCCCCCATTCCACAGAGTCATATGGCATTTTCTCAGTGATTTTAAACTGTGAGACATGATAAATGAACAATTTTCTTTTCTACATGAAAGTTAAAAAGAAGAAGAGAGGACCAGAGAGGAGAGGTAAAGAGAGCAGAGGAAGGAAGAAAGCAAAGTACATCACACATAGAAAGATAAGCAAATATTATTTTATGAAACTTTGTTTTAATTATATATATATATATAAAATTAAATATGTATGTGTGGGGTTAGAAATGTAAAATATATATTTTACTGGGAATCATGGTTTAAAAAATTTGAAATACTTGATATGCGTCAGACTTAGTTAAGCTTTTATCACTGGGAAGTGGAATTACAAACTTATTTTAACTTCCAAATATTCTAGAGTAAATATGTACAATATTATCAGAAAATAAGCACTGTACATGTGTGTGTGCATAAGTCTCTGAATACTGCATTGTCATTCATGTACCATCTTTTTTTCTCTCCAGACCTCAACTCTTCTGAAACTATTAAGAAGTAACACTCTTATTTTTTCTTTTATGAATGAGATACTGCAAAATGTATTTTACTTCTTTCCATGATGTTACCTTCTATTTTACTAGGTTTAATCTCTACACTTTGGTAGAAAAGTTGCAGAACCAGCTCCCTAAAGTAACAGTTCTCAGACTAGGTATGTTAAGTCTACCTCTTGTGTTCAGATAAATGAGAAAGAATGATTTGGAGTTACAACTCACTTGCCCACAATAACACACATCTCTCAGTCTATATTATCCTTGCATTGGTGCTGTAATTTATCCTTCATTTAGTCACAACAACAATTGCTTTTACTATTATCATTATCATTATTATTTTGCTTGACTTGGTAGGCATCATTTTCATGAACTAGATGATGGGGGGAAAAAACCTAACCCTGTTCCTTTTTGTATAAGGTAGTTAGAGATTTATTCGTACCACGTAATCTGAAATCCAGATATTAAGGTATCAATACCTAATAAATAACAACTTAATTGGTCTCCAATGAAAACTACCCAGTGAAGCACTAATGTTATGTGTCCACCAGACTTTGGAGGATAGGGTTTGCAAATTTTTAATGGGAGAAACCTGCAAAACACATAAAAGACACTTAGCTAAAAAAACAAGTGACTCTGTTAACCTGTATACTATTGAGAGATATGTTGTAGATTTAAATACAGGGTGAAAGAACAAAGTGTCATTCCTTAGAGAAAAGAGAGATGGGCAAAACTAATACTTTTGAAGCATTTTGTAACATTTTTCCTGTGCTGGAACTAGTAAAGGAGATGGGCAATAAACTGCTGGAAATTATACTCCCAGTTGGGAATCCACATAGGGAAGAATAACCCAGATATACAGTATTGCAACAGAACCATTCCATTTGGAGCCAATAAGGCCTTCATCACCTTTATTTCCTTCATACCCTATAATTTTGAGATAGCTAAAACAAATTTCCTATGGAGCTTATTCTTTCCTTTGGTGGGGACCATGCAGTGTGGTAACTCATTGGTCCATATTCATAACTATAATTCATGGGAAGTTCTTTGTTGTACCTCTCATCTGCCCACCCTATAAATCAGCACTCCATTTAACCAACCTCTATTCCTCCCCACTTAGAGCTAATGTCTACATCTTAGATTTGTCCTATAAATTTTCAGTTAAGTGATAGAGAGAAAACAGCTAAGAATATGGTAAGGAGATAACACTGGGAAGAGTCACAGAGATCAAAATCAATGACAAATATATGATGGGCTCTATATTAACCAGGACCATTTTGATTATAAAAATCAGAAACTTGGGAAGCAGACTTGACTCAATGGATAGAGTGTCTGTCCACCTACCACATGGGAGGTCCAGAGTTCAAACCCAGGGCCTCCTTGACCCATGTGGAGCTGGCCCATGCTCAGTGCTTATGCGCGCAGGAGTGCTGTGCCACACAGGGGTATCCCCCACATAGGGGAGCCCCATGTGCAAGGAGTGCAACCCTTAAGGAGAGCCACCCAGCACAAAAGAAAGTCCAGCCTGCCCAGGAGTGGCACCACACACACAGAGAGCTGACACAGCAAGATGACGCAACAACAACAAAAAAAGAGACACAGATTCCTGGTGCCATTGACAAGGATACAAGAGGACACAGAAGAAAAAACACAGCAAATGGGCACAGGGAACAGACAACTGGGGCAGGGATAGGGGAGGGAAAGGGAGAGAAAATAAATTTAAAAATAATTTTTTTTTTTAAATAGTCCTTAAAAAAAATCAGAAACTCAACTTACTCTGGTTGCGGATGTATGGGGGAGTAGTAGGTACTTACTCACTCTTGTATCTATAAAGTTCAAGGTTTGATTCAGACCAGAATCTGACACAGTTTGATCCAGTACTTCAAACAATCTGTCCTTTTTTTCCTCTGGCTCTGCTTTCCACGTGGCAGACTTTCCTTGCACAGGATGACTCTTAGCAGCCCTGGATTAGATTTGACCAGTTTAGTAATAACTCTCAGAAAGAGTTCATTTTTTTTCTTTGATAATCCTGCAAGTATGGCCTGGTTTGAGTTCAATATGCTCCTAAACCAATTACGTGACTAAAAGGATGTGATATTCTTATTTGCCAGGCCAGATCATATGTTCATCCCTTGACTGAATAGAGTCAGTCTCTCCTAAAGAACATGGACCAACAATGGGAGTCAGCAAAGGAAAATCATAGTGCTCTTACCAGAAAAAGGACAACAAAAATAATTGATGCCTTCACAAGTTCTTACAATGTTTGGACCCTTGTTTCAACTCTTGATTTCCCTATTCCACTGTCTTGAGACTGACAATCATACTCTGCGTGGAAATCAATACGAATTTGGTCTGTAATCCAAAGACTCATAGAATCAAAGAGTTCAACTAGAATTTACTCTAATCCAATCCTTTCTATTACAGATATTAGGACTCAAAGTTATAAAGATAATTTCCCAGAAATGGACATAAGCTTTTACATCTTTGATTTCAAATCCTCAGGTATCATCTTCACATTCTCTGCAGTTGGCACAGAAGTATAAGACATGCTAATTAAGGGTTACTTGGTTGCAAAATCACTGGCTAATTTGAGGGGATACTTTGAAAGGGCAGCTGACAATTGAGAGGTCCAGAGAATTGATAAGAGACCAAATAAATACGGGACTTGGGAATTGTTAGGACTTGGGCAGTTCTGGGAAACAAGGCAGCGTGAAGCACACAAATAACCATGGAGCAAGAATAGTTTGGTCCATATATTGTCACTGAGGTATGTCAAATATTTCTTGTGTCCTTGTATCATGTGCTCAGCATTCACAATCCTGAAAGAAAATTTCTAGTCGGGCAAGTTTGTATCATTTGACCACCTCTAACTATACCAAGGAAGTAGAGAAAGGATCTTGGCCTTTGAACTTCCAAGGCAGTTTAGAGGGTTTCATCTGGAATCACCATTCTATAAAAGCCATACATACTGAGGATGACTTAATTCCCCAAAAGGAAACTGAGGTGTATTGGAATGGAGCAAAGTTACTGGAGCCCCTCAATCTAGCACATAAATGTCCCTAAAAGAATGTGTTTGAAGAAATAAAAAAGATGGCTTTGATATCATTATAGATGAAGAACTTGACACTGCCAAACAAAACAAGGAAGTACCCCTTCATGAATTGATAACCTCCAAGAAATTGTCCTGTTTGGAATTCTTCCTCTAAATCCTTTCATTGGAATTTTAGGTGTGGCATTCAGCAATTCAAGTCTAAACAAAGAGGAATGGCAAAAAGCAATGCTTAAATCAACCATCCTGTGCACTCTTTTATTTATTTTTTATGAGTCTTAACATGTTTAGCTACTGCAAAATTTAACTAAGCCCTACTTTTAATCACGTACACATACATCACCACCATCAGAGAGAAAATGGATTGCACCAACAGCCGCAAGCAAAAGAGTAATCAGATTGATAATATACCACTCCCATCTTAAAAAAATAAACCGTTCATTCAAGCACATTATAAATCTTTTGTTTTCATTCTATTTTGCAAAGAGAAGACAGTGCACATCAGGATTTTGCTCACCTCATTACAGGAGAGTGAATCTTTTCTTATCTTAGACAATTTCCACTTCAAGGTTGCTATGTTTTTGGTTTTTTGGTTTTGTTTTTTTTTCATGCAGTGGATGAGTGTATGTGTGTGTGGAGGACACGCCTGTGAGCTTTTTATAAAATTTAAAGAGCTAAGCAATTAAGCAGCTAAATAAATAATAGAAAAGGAGGAGGGCATCGCTAAGCCATTCTCATAAAATTATACTGATTACTTTTCTGAAGTTAAATAATATTTAATGTACCACAGCCACATGCTTACATATTCGTGACACATCACAGAAAATGGCATTCTAATGAGGCTCCATACATCCCACACTGGTATGTTCCGGGGAGAGCTGCTGGCTTGCAATTTTGTAACTGGCTGATGTTAATATCTCAAGTCAGTCTTTAAAGGCTTATTTGCTTGCCTGTCACCTGCCATCTCAGGGAACAGGCAGAGTCCAGTGCCCTGGCAGTATAAGCGGATTTGTCAGTGCCAGCAAGTGCTGCGTTCTGCCACTCGCTCTTGCAGTCTGTGTACACCTTTGTTCTTTCTGCACGTTTCGCTCTGAGTCTTCGATCCTTTAAAGGCTACCAAGGCTCTGATCACTACCAGACAGAGTACTCAGGGAATGAACACAACCTTCTGGAAATGCAAATACCTAACAAGTTAATATGTCCCAGAGAACTGCTTGTTGAAGAGATAGGGTATAAAATCCAAAGTCTGAGAATTTAACTGATAAAGCATATTATTTCCAACCCTTTATTCACTCGACCTCTCATTTTTATTCTGCACATCTAAATTTGTTCTCTATTTATAGAGAACATATATAACTGTAAAAAAGCAAAATATTCACTTTAAGATGTTTCAAGGAGAAATTCCAAAAAATTCTATGAAGCAATCCAAAGCAAAGAATGCAATGGGAAACATGTCTCAAGGAATGTATTTATTTCAGGGACAAAAACCTCATTGAAATATTTCAAACTTAGATTGAATGAATATCTATTCAGTTCAGCTGAACAGAGAACCTATTTCCAATATCTTTGAAGCAGAACAGATAATACACATTGATTTTTTTCCCATCTCATATATAGTAGTCTCTTTAAAATCAACATACCCAAAACAAAATCAGCATCTCCTCCATGTTTGCCCAAATCTGTTTGTTCTATTGACTACCTATCTCTGTTGAAGAATTGCTATCCCCTCAGTTATCCAAACTGGGAACTTCAAATCTAGAAATTCATCAAGAAAAAATTTCCTTGAGCTCCCCATCAAAAAGGTCACCAAAGTTTGTCTGTTCTACTTCCTTTGAGCTTCTCTTTCTCTCTCCATCTTTCACTGTCAGTGCTTTAATTCAGACCCCTCTTATATGTTGGCTGGATTATAACAATCACCACTACCACCTTAAAAAAGTATCACCCTCCCTATAGTCTCTTCTCTCTACAATAATCCATCCTTCACACTGCCTCAGGGTCACTTTTTCTAAAACACATGCAAACTTGTCACTGCTTTTGCCCTGTATTAATCACAGTCAATCAAGAGACAGAAATGTGAATTGGGAAACTCGAATATAAAGAATTATAAACTATATCTGGGGAATAGAGTAACAAAGGATAGGTTAGAAAGAAGTCAAGAGAACTCTAAAAAATATAGTAATAGCAGAAGTAAGGAGCAGCCACCATCTCAAGGGCTGAGAAAAAGCATATGAGGAAGACACTCCCTTCCCACAATGGCTGGGATCCAGACCTGACTGGAGAGAACCATAACCATGGCTCATCAAAGGGCAAAGAAATTGCTGGGATGACATGCTAAAAGAACTTGCTGGAAACTCATCCTCTAGAGCTGGCCATTTCAGGGGGGGATACCTCACCAGAGACACTCTTCTGTGAAATGACCCAGGAAAATTGCTGTGGGAAGCTGCTAGTTGCTGAGTGCTGCTGGCAGCTGAGCACTGCAGGAGCTAGGAACAGGGGAAGCTGCCTGCACTACAAGAACAAAAAGCTAAAGAAACCATTAAAGCACCTGTTCAGTAAACACACCAGAACTAGAAGGCAAAATTCTTTTCCTCTTGAAAGATCTTTCCAACACCCTCTACTAACAAAGCATAAACATCCTTCCAGCCAGCAAAGGAAAACTATTTAAGGGGCCCATCTTAATTTTGCAGAGCAGGCAATGAAGGGTAAACTTGAAACCAAGGGAGATTGATAACTGTACACATGTCCATACCACTTTCTCAGTATGGAATACCCTTCTTTTATGGTCCAGTTCAAATGTTTCCTCGACTCTGAAGAATTCCCACTATCACATCCTTCCCTGATCCCACATGAAATTAAACTCTTCTTCAGAATATCGTTGACATTGTTATAGCAAACTAATCCTAATGTTTCATAATTTATTTCTTTGCCTCCCTATGTTCTTTCTTTCTGTGAGATCTGTAAGGATAGAAACCATAACTTATATATCTTGGTATTGTAACACCTAAAACAAGACCTGAAATCAAAGCAAGCTAGTGATTTTCAGAGTACAAAAGAAAATAGACTGGAAATTGCCAGAGAATGACAACGCTTATGGTTGCTATCCACAACTTGTTTTGAGTTTGATGGAGCCCTAGATCTCATCCAGTCTAGTTCTTTATCAGATGAGGCCTAGAGAGATCAAGTAGCAAGGCAAACATTACATAACTAGTCAATGATAGAGACTGCAACAAAATTGACAGGAATGATTTCAATTCCAGTGCTTTCTCTACTTTTTCATACAGTTTAATGCTAGGAAATATAATTCATCCATTATTTTGTACATACATTTTTATTTTTCATAACTGGAAGCTTAAGGCATAGATTTCTGTCTATAACTTATTCATCTTCTTGGTATTCAAAAATGGAATCAGTGAATAGGAAAGCATGAAGATGACATCTCCACAGACCCTATGCTCTCTATGTATTGGCTCATCATTTTTCCTCTGTTTGTATTTTCCTTCCTTTCCTTGTCATCTGTCTCTCTTAAGTTGAAACAACAGAAGCATTTTAACTCTCTCTCTCTCTCTCCTTTCTAATCTGCCTCTTTCATATTCTTCATTCTACTCTTGATTTGACCAGCCCTCCCTGCCTCTTTATGTACATGGCAAAAAAAAGTGGTCACCCATAAAAGCAATATAGTCATCCTGAACTCCAAGGTAGCTTATCATAACAGGTCTAGGAGTATCAACTAACTTCCAGGAGTTTTGAAATCTCAATTTCAAATTCCAGGGAGTGAAAAATTAATTGGATTTTGTGTGAGGATATCTATTAGAATTCGAGCAACTGTGGTTGGGGGACTGAAGCAGACAGTTGTTCGTTTGTTTGTTTTTTTCCCAGTAAAGTGCTCTTCCTGACAAAATAGAGAACAAATCACCTTACCAGAAGAAGGTTATGACCTAAGGCAAAAATCTGAAATTTACTATACTCTGCTGTGAAATCCTATACATATTTTAAATTAGCTTAAGTGTACCTCCAATGACTAGTCTTGTCTAGATCTGTGAGTAATTCTTTCTGGTTGTAAAAACTCCCCATCATTGCGTCAATGTTATAGATTTTTTTACTTAACTATTTGTCTTTTCCAACCATGTGAATTATTAGATATTATCTAGGAATTATTAGATATTATCTGTGGCATACATAGTATGCCATATTAAAATAACTAGAAGGAAAATAATCTTTCTCCTTTGTCTTAGTTTTTGATGTCTCCCAACACCTATGATGCATTCATTCAATCTTCCAACAAATATTTATTGAGCACATACTACATTACGGGCACTGTTAGTCATTACATATCCCTGATGAACATGTTCTCTATTGTAGAATTTAAATCATCAAACAAGTCAATATAAACCTACAGTTATGACTAACACTATCACGAAAATATAGGTTACCATGTTGGTTTATTGAGGGAATCTAATTTACACTGGATAATCCAAGAAGTTCTCCGTGAGAGTGTGACCTGTCACCTGGGATTTGAGGGCTGACCAGAAATTTGCCAGAGGAGTAGTGGTAGGGAGGAGGGGGAGGAGCACAGAGGGAAGTTTTCCCAGGAGAGGACTCTGTAAGTGAAGGCCTCAAGGTAGAAAGGAATTTGTTGTGACAAAAGATCATTGTGCCTACAGAGTAAATGGAGCAAAGTGAGGCCAAAGAGGTAAGCCAAAATCAGCTGGTACATAACAATGAGTGGGACTTGATACTGAAGTGCTTTAAATAGGGCATTGTCATAATTCAAATTTGAATTTTTACAAGAATATTCCAAATTCAGATTGGAATGGATTGGAAATTGGGAGCAGAGCAAAAACAGAAGCAAAATTTGAAAAACTATAAAGGAAGTGGCACAAATTCTCTGCAGAGCTCTTTCTCTAATCCAACAGCTAAATTTCTCTTTCTACCTTCACCTTTAGGACTCCTATCACCCTCAATGACTTCCTTTCTACTTTTGCTTATGGCTCAACTATTGAGTCCTCTTCTTGCCATTCCTGTCTTTCTTCTCTCAGACTAACCTGCTCTGTACTTTTGAATATCAATTCCTGTATTTATCTCTTTAGCTCTGGAATTTCCCAGCCTCAATGTAGTTGCAAACTTCATTATTGATTGATATTTTTTAAATGAATTGTGACAGTTCCCAAATATAACTGGTAGTTGGAATCATTTGGGTAGCTTTTCCAAAATACAGATGTCTTAGCTCTACTTCCAGAGATTTCCAATCAGGAGGCCTGTGGTGGATCTTAGACATTTATATTTTTAAATAGCTCCACAAATAAAATTGATGATCATCTATGTTTGAGTACCTTTGTTATTAGAAAATTATCAAATTCATATCACAATAATTAGGTTCTAAGAATTTTCTAACACTGGAGGCCACTTAAGAGGCATGTTGCCAACAGAAGTTTAGAAATCACAATCCACTGGAAGCTTTGTCAATGATTTGCCTAAGACAGGCAACATCTTTTCCTACAGTGACCACAGCTAATGAAAAAGAACTCAATGAAAGAGAACAGTCTTTAGATCTGCAATTACATTTTGGATATTTCTAGATCCTGCAGCCACATTTTATTAACAATTTGATACCATTTGCACATAATCTCAGTAGCAGCAATAAGCATTTTGATGCTATTTCGTACTGGGGGAAAGTATTGCCTGATTTCTTATTACTCACTCACTTATAAGGCTAAGATATCAGGTCATGTGAGAAAAATGAAGTATATAAGCTATGTGATCTGCCTCCAGACAAAATAAATAAATAAATAATTAAGAGCAGATTCAAAAACTCTGAGCTCTCAAATTTCCAGTCTTCTGTTTCTCGCCCTGAGCCATACTACCTCCCACACTGCACATGTTGTAAACTTTATGTGGCCCATCTGTTAAGGAGTTTGTTTTCCAGATTTGCAGGGGCTTGGCACTTCTGGACTGAGTACCAGAACTAAATGTGACACAGATTTTTACTTTTTAGATCATTTTTAATTGCAAGGGCACTGGTGTTGGAAAGGGTCAGGGGAAAGGAAGAAGTCGCCCTTCAAAACTAAAGCAGAAGCTGTATAGCAATGGTTAAATGTCATGGCTTGGGCAAACATGTACTTAACACCCGTCAAGATGACAGTGCCAGCAATACTAAGGGTATATTGAGTTTCCAGGTTTGGTGGTGGGCTGAATGTGGGCACAGCTTGGCATTTGAAATTAGGCAGAGTCAGACTATGATGTTTTCTTCGAGTTAATGCAGAGACCATAGATAATAATTATGTTGCTGAGCCTACAGAGAATCTTTACGACTGATCCCCTATTAAAGTGGAAAATAAGAGGATAATGTCTCCAGCACTAACAAGTTGGCAGGGAAGTAGCTGGCAACTCCTCCCACTAATGTTCCATCTGCAAGAACCTTCACTATGATCCAGGATATTGTTTCCCCACACAGGTTGTGCCCGCAGGGTAATCAAGAAAGAGATTGAGTGGAGAGATCTTTATTGTGTTTGAAAGTCACTGCCATTGGAGGGTGAGCAGTGCATGTGATTGAAGACTCATTATGCCATGCCATTCTAATGGAGAAGTATCCACGCAGTGATGCCTACAGGAAAACAACCATTTCTGAGCACCGACTTGTTGTCCAACTGGCATAAAAGTCACAGAACAAGAACAATTTCTAACCAGGATTCATTTTAGAAAAGCCTTTTGTTTCTTTTCATGGAAGCTTGGAAAACTGCATTTGTTTAAAAATATCTTTTCTGTTGATTGCTAACACAGCATACAGCACTTTCCCAGAACTGACTTTCCTCCAGCATCCCAGGTTGACTGGCTGATTTTTCTCTAGAAGCAAGGGGTGGGAAGGAAGAAAGACTTGTGAATGCAAAAGGAGTGTACAGACCAGCTGAGGCAAAACCAGACTCTGATCCCTAAAGTGATGGCTGTCATTGTACACTTCTGATGCCACCCAGGAAGCATTCCCTGGTTGTTCCAGGCAGACATAACATCTGCCTCCTCTGAATTTGATATTTAAAATGTACTGCCTTGTGTTGTAATCATTGCACTATGTGGCTTTTTGCTCCTTTTATATGTCCCACAGTGCTTAGAACAGTGTCTCATTTAACATATTTTTGTACCATGACTAAATAAATGGACTCTAAGGCATCCACATTGAAAGCTATGGACAGGCAAGCATTGTGAGGTTACTCATCAATGTAAGGAGCATACAGATCACCAATGACACATTGTGCCTTCGTGGCGGACACTCTATGAAGTAACAGGTATTAGTAGCTAATGCTTCAATGTGTCAGGCACTGTTTTAAGCATTTTATGTTTAATCCATCTCTTTCTCCCAATATAAATAAATGAAGTAGTTATGTTATTAGTTCCACTTTACAGATGGAAAGAGAAAGGCACAAAAGAGTTTAACTTGCATAGGATCTCACAAATAGTAAGGGGGGTTATTGACACATGAACTTGGGCAACCTTTCCTCAAAGCCTAAATTCTTAAGCTTCACACAGTCTCTGAGTATATAGGACTCCTAAGTGTTTATAAGGGACATGAATTTCCTTATCTCATTTTGCAGCATTCCTAAGACCTTGCATAAGATAGAAATGTAGAGAAGACACGGGAAGTTTTAAATATCTGCTTCTTTTGGGCGTTCTCCTTTATGACATTTACTTTGAATACATTTTTGTGTTTGAAGAAGCCCAGGAAATTACTTCCTTCTATCTTCTCTTCATTAATTCATATCCATACTCCTACCATATATTGCTCACTCCCTTTTCCCTCCATCAAACAAGGCAGAAGCAAAGAAGCATAAAATATTAATGCTGCAAGAGACATTAGAAAAGACCTTCCCTCCCTCTGGACTGTTTCTTCATTACCTGATTGACTTAGCAACTCGCATTCATCCAAACATGGTCTCAGTGGAGTTTCTCTTGACCTGTAGACAGCACAGTTGCTCCCACAGTCCTCCATTCATACCTACATCACAGTGATTATCCTTTTAGAGCAGGGGTTCTTAACCTTTTTTGTTCCACGGAGCCTTACTAAGTCCACACTATACTGTGTATTATTTAATAAATAGATCTCACCTGTACCAACACATCCCCATGAGAATAATGTTTTTCTGAGTTTCAATTCAAGCTCATGGACCTTTTATTAAGAACCCCTGTTTTAGAGGATTTTTGTTCAATTACATTTAGGTCTCCCCTTCTAGGGTGTAAATTCCTTTGAGAACAAAAACCATGCTTTTTATTTTTTACTATTCCTCATGCTGGGCAAAACAGTGGGTACTTAAAACATATGTTCTGAATGAATTAATGAATCCAATGCTTAAAATGTTTGTTCTAAATGAATTAATGAGTCCAATACAATGCCCTCATTTTATAGAAGAGGAAATTGGTAGAAAGGTAAAGAGACTGCTCAAGATCACATAACTAGTCACCTGAAAAATCTAACCTGAAGTATACTTTTCTTCCCATTATGAATGCCAGCCAGGCCATCCTCCATTGCCCAAGTCAGACCCAACTTCTTTAATACCTGAAAATTGTATTCCAACATGATTAGCTCTCTCCCTTTTGAATTTTATAATGCTTGCAATCTATAAAATTGATTTAGCTCTTATTTTGCTGACCTGTCTTCTAACCTAGACTTGCATGTATTTATATTATTTCTCTTTGTCTAGCTTAAAATTATTTTAAAGCTGAAGAATATACACTACTTCTTTTTCCTTGTTATGGAGCTTTAATTTTTTTTTAAGTTTGTAAGCATGGGAAAATTAGGAATTGATCATCTTACTCATTTTACCATTTCTATCATAACTTCTAACTCCAGCTCCAAGAACAACCTCAAGTGTCAGACTTTTGTTCTAGCTATTGCAAAATCCCCAATCTCTCTGGCCACTAGCACCTTCGAAACACTCTTCTGAACCTCTAGCAACTGTCCCAACACTAAAATCAGACTGTTCCAGATTGGGTTATATAAATTGTGCTTTTCCCTGAGAAGATTCCTCTGTGGAACTGCAGAAGACAATTATCTTAGACAAAGTTCTTTTGTTGTTGTGCAAGTTATAGGAGTCCCTCAGAATATTTTGCTTCAGTGGAGGTGCCTCATCTAAACTAGAGATGAGAAGTGCAGGCAGGACGCTAAAGGGCCTGGAAAAAGATCAAGAAATCCGTTAGAAAGTAAAACAGCTACTCCATCAGTCTTTCTCTCTCTCTTCCTCTCTCTTTCCCTCTCTCAACATATGATCTCTCTTTCCTGTTTCTTCTGCTTTGCTGCTTTATCATTTTTTCTTTCCAGATCCACTGTCCTTGCTGAAAGTTTCCTTAAGCTCCCAAGTTGTTCATTCAAGTAGCAGGTATCTCTAAACTCCAATTCTAAGTTCCTGAGAAAGACAACCCAATTAGCCCAACTTGGGTCAGGTGTCCCAATAATCCGAATAGCTATGCCCCAGGAGTCAGGGACATGTAGAATGCATGTGAACTTGTACCATCTGACATGCCCTCTACTTGACACCAAGTAGAAATACAAAGATGAAAAAAATGGAAACCCTACTTTCATAAACTTAGCAATAGGCTACAGAGTAAGAGCCAAAACTTTTCTGGTTTAGGGTCTATATTACCTTTCCTGCAATCAAGAACAGGATGAATCATTATTTGGTCAGAAAAATGGACGAAAGTCTATCATTTTCTCCCTTTATAGATCACTATTCTCCACACCTCAAAATTTCTGTTTGTGCACTTATATCTCTTGCCCAAAGCTAAGCTCTTCACTTGGCATGGAAAAAGTAGGGAAAAGATGGTGGACTTTTTAAGCTACTGGCAAAGCCTAGGATATGATCCCCAGCCTCTAGGGTCTAATATGATTGAAAGATTCCCAAGCATCTCACGAACATTCTAAGAAATCAGGTGAATGAAAGGAGGAAGAAAAGAATACTCTCTCCTTTTAAGAGTACCTACCAAAGATTCCACTCAACTGTACTGCTTTATCTCATTAGCCAAACTAATTACATGGTCACTTTTAGATGTAAAAGATGTGACAGTATGTAATCCTTTAACTAGGTGACACTGTGCCCAGCTACTAATCAGGGACCATTCCCCTTTAGAAAAGAAGAGCAGGATGGCTATTTTGTAGGTCATTAATAGTTTCTGCCAAACCCTTTAATTCCTATTTTGAAATTGTTATATGGTTCATAGCTTTTGACCCTGGTGTCAAATCTTTCCTGCCACATTTAAACCCTGTCCTGTCTTGAATATTTCAATACTGGATTATGCTTGCATATTTTCCTTTTTAATTACTTTTCTAACTCCTTTACTTTCCTCATTTCCTCCTACTTTCCAGTTATAGGTGTTCCTTTACTCTTTGTATCTATCTCATCCACCCTCATCATTTCCATGATCTACCCCTACTTCATAGTTCTTTCTTTCACCTTTCAGAAAACATATTTTAGAAAACTTTCTGTCTTTTATAGTGGGCTGACCCACCAGTTAAAAACTCAACATCTAGAAAAAAAATTCTATAAAGGTCTAGGAAAAGAGTGTTTATTCAAAATGCAATGCAGAGACATTTCAAAAAGTAAATTCTCTCAGCCTCTCCATACCAGGTAAGAATAGCTCATTATACGCTTCCATTGTGCCTTGCAATTCTTCATTAGGTTTTCAACAATTGGAATAAATTAATTACTTGTATAATGATTTGTTCAATGTTTATGTTTCCTTCTGATGTACTATGTCTATAAGGATAAGTACCATATCCATTTTGCTACAGCACTGTATTTTCAGTGACTCGTACAGTGCCTGGCACATAACAGTCGTTTAATAACAAATGGACAAGAGATAGACTGAATAAAAATATCACTTGATTGCCCTTCCAAAGCTCTCATGGAGTGATATTACTTTGGTAAAAACAGGCCAGCTTCAAGTCCTGAACACATTATCTGGTTTTGAAAACAGGGTAGAAAGTGTTTACTCTCATGTGTGGAATCCTTTCCTGAAATTATAAGGACAAGTCTGTGCACTGAATGATTTTCAGAGAGAGATACAAACACCATTGTTATAGAAGAATTGTATCAGTCTAACTAGTGCTGGGAGACCTACATAAGAAATCAATTTTTATTCAGAAGATGACTTAGAACAAGGGGGCATAGCCAGAAGATTTATGTATCCAGGTCCAGTATGTTAACTTACTCTTGAAAGAATTTGGCTAATTCTCCCTTTCTCTTTTGCAGTCCTTATGAATAAGATAGATTTGGGTTTAAAGTCTAGCTATGAATGAAGTTTAGCAAGTTTCTTAGCTTTTCTGCCCTCTATTTCCTCATATGAAAGAAATGGAATATTAAAACTGACCTTTGGGGGGCCTGTAGTAAGGATTAATAAAACAATTATGTAGAATAATTAGCAGTTATTGGCATTTTGTAAAAATTTAGTAAATGGAAGCTATTACAGTTTATCCCCCTCTATTTTCCATGGATGATCAATTTCTTTTCTAATTGACATTTGTTTTTAGATTTGTCAAGTTGCACCCAAGTCCTCTTGGTCAGGGGATATCATGTTTTTATCTCTATTCAGATCCATTGTGTACTAAATTTACTGTTTAATTCTTAGAGGCTATAGCTCAGATGTCTTTGGGCCTCACTGACCTTTTGTACAAACAAAAGTTCCACTAAAAATAACAATAATTTATAGTTTTCAGTTCCTGTCCCTATCCACTAACAGATAATCCCCAGCTCCCAACCAAGGACTCTGCTACCCAAATATTTCTGAGAGTCCCTAAGATCAGTCTCGCATATACTGAACCATTATGAGCTTCTCCCCCTCTCCCACTATCCTCTTCCTGCTTCTCTTTATTGATGGTCTCTGCCAGGCCTCTTCCTATTATAGAACTACTTAGATCCAAGAACACCACTGAAGAATAGATTTTATGTTGTCTTCCATTTCTCCATCCAAGTATACTCTCACTAACCTCTCTTCCTCTTCAGCCAAAATCTTGAAAATCCCACACGCTTATCAACACATGCCCTGTAGACCAGGTGGGCAGAGAGGTGGGTCCTTGACTCCACAATCCCTATGTAGACTCAGCCAGGATGTATGTGCTGATTCCTTTACATTCTTTTTACGTTGCTAAGGCACATACCATTGTAGTTCCTATCTCTATAGTTTATTTTCCTGAAATAGCTCCTCATTCTGCCATCTATATTCCTGGTCATCGTATTAGACTCAAAAATCTCTGCATAGTCTTGTGTCCTCTCTCTCCTTTGTTTCTCATAATCAATTCCAATTACTGCAGATTTTACCTCTGCAATCTCTCTTGTTCTTATCTCCTTTCTCTATTTTCACAGATGCCAATCAAGGTGAATCATTAATTACTCTTGCTTGGCTTGCTGAAAAGTCCTCCTAATTAATCTCTTTGCTTCCAATCTCCTTGTTTTCCATATACAAATCGGTTGTCTGATCTACAAAATTAGGACACTAGACTAAAGCTTGCAATTTTAAATACCATCAAATCCATGAAAATCAAGTTCAACTGACCAGACATTTGCCTACAGATCTACATCAGTGTTTCCTTCCATATTAGGTAAATCTGATCAACTAGGTCATTTTTCTCCAGCTCTTTTTGAAAACAAGTTATTAAAAGTCAAGCTATATTTTTTTTAGAAAACTGAAAGTAAATGTCCTAGATTTCATATGTAGAAGTTGCAGAGAGTTACAACAATCAAGGCAGTTGGTACGGGACCATTTTTATCTTAATCAGGAAAACGTTAAATCTGAGAAATAGTTGCAATTATCTGTAGACACTTGTGGCAGAGTGGGTAGCTGCCATAGTGTGGGAGCAAAAGTAGTATTTGTCACCTCAAGATACCTGAGTATTTGTCTTGTTCTACTACATTCTTGCTGTGTGACCTTGGACATATCACTTTTCTTAACTAATATTTAATCTCTGCATTCTTGAGAAAGTCAAGTATTTCTGCATGCTCCTGTAGCACTGCATGTCCTCCCCTCCCAACATTTGTCAGACATTAATATAATTTCTCCTCTAAACTATAAGCCTCATGAGAACAGTGTTGACTGTCTAATATCCCCAGCACCTAGCACAAGGTGGTTATCAGTTAATTATTTACTGAAGAGATGAATGAAAGAGTATCTTTCCAAAGCACAGTTCCAATACTTTATATTACTTGTAAATGGAAAATTCCTTGGAGGCAGGGGTAGTGTCCTACTTACCTTAATACACTCTGTAGAGCTCTGTATGATGCCTTGCACAGATGAGTGCATTGCATTCAAATGGATTGGATTGATTGATTAAAAAAAAAATCTACACCTGCATTCCTACGTGTCACCAAAGGAAGAAATACTCTCAGCATGGTAAGGGAAAGAAAAAAGAATCTGGAAATGGAAGAAGAAGCTGTAGAAGTCAGAAAGACTTTAATGTTAGGGCTTCTCCATGAATTCCTTCACAGTCTGGTGAGGAAACTCAATCTGTGATGTCATTCCTGGGAAACCAACAAGCCCTCTTCATAGGGATTGCTCTTAATGAGAACCCCAGTCCTGCCCTGCTATTAGACAACGGAACAAAGAAAAGTAACTCTTCTCTCAAAATGAACAGGGGGATGTTTAATTCAAGGATTTTTGCCAGAATGGGATTCAGACGATACAAATTAAATTGCTATCCCCACCACTCACTAGCTGAGTACCTTGGGGGGAAGTTTCATGACATTTCAGAGCTCACATACCACACCTGTCAAAAACATAGACAGGATACCAACTCTGTCTTCCAAACACTGTTGTCAAGGAATAAAAGATCATGAAAGCTAAAGTGCCTTTTAAAACATGGGAAAAACTGTATGTTGGGCATCACTATTGCCACTATTGCCACAGCTGTTGCTATTTTGTATGGTGGGGACCCTGATTTGAGTTAGGAAGGTATGTGAATATCAATGATCTGCGGAACACATACGCCAAAGGTGTGGCTGCTCAATATGGTCACAAAGAATGCTGTAAATAATAAGATTCCCGAAATAAAACTTAGTTTGAGGCACACTACATCCAAAGGATTCCAGGTGCAGTATTAAAATCATCTCAAGGGAATAACAGTAATTTTAGTGAAGCAAGGGGGAAATATCAAGACAAGATCATTGCTATTACACAGTAGGAAAAAAATAGTAAGAGAAATGAGTAGCACTCTGTTTTTTTAATTAAAAAAAAATACTCAAAGCCCCTTCTCCAAGACTAATTTCTAAGTTTATTCACTTTCTTTCATCTGTCTTTCTTTCTTTATCTCTATTGATCTCTTCCTCTGTCGTTTTATGTTTGGTGATTTCATAATTTCGCAAATAGTTCAAAGTTTTATTATGTCCTATTTCTTGCTTAGTTTAAAAAAATCCATTTTCCTTCATGCTGTCTTCTCTTATGTTTGCATCAATTTTTCCATTTTTTCTTATGATCAGTCATTTTTAATTTCTACTGCTTTTGATCTCTTCTTTCCTTCTCTCCATCTCATTTACACAATTGTTCTTTAATTTCTTATATTTATGTCTTCTCTATTGTTCTTTCCCCTCTCCTCTCATTCCCAATTCTACCCGTCTGTCTTCCCTTTATATTATTTTTTAAAACATGGGTGGGTGGCCTTAAAATGTTACAGGAACAATTTGTTACTAGGATATTTGGCTGGAGGGGGGCACACAAACTTATTTATTCTGAGTATGTTTCTGTGAGAGTATGTGGGCAGATGGTTGATCAAATCACTAGGTGGCAGTATTCCAGATGGGATGCTAATTAGGTGTCTATGCCCCTCCCCCCTCTTCCTAATGTTTAAGTCTTAGATACGGATTTTTATTAAAAAAATACATTCAGTCCTCTGCAGCATATACATTTGAAATCTAGGACATATCACATCAGTTCTCAAAAATAACACAGCATTTAAAGATTCATGACTACTGATTCGAGCCTGAACTGGGGAGGAAATGGTTTGGTTGACTTGCTTTTCCTGTGTGGGAAAAGAAAGCAAATTTGAACAAATGTGCTAATGAATGAAATTTCAAATACCAGTCCAAACATCCAGTTTGTGAAATAGAGTACATTAATGAGTATTTCATTCACACACTCCTTTCACAATCTCTAAACCTTAATTATTAGACGATTTGAGTAATCCATAGTGTATTCTATAAAATGTAGCGGACACCTGCTAGTTTTTGTGTACCCAGCACCCTTTCCTTTCAGGAACTGATGTTGTTCTGCCATATACTTGCTAGAAAACCTTGGACAAGTTATGAAATCTCTATGTGCATTAGTTTCCTCATCTGTAAAATATTAATATTAATAATGCATACCTAAAGGATTTAATATGAGTTAGCATATGTAAAACATTTAAAAAAGTAAATGGCATGTATAAGCTCTGAATGTTAATATTTGTTTAAAACAGCATTAGCCCCTCTGTTATTTTTTATTATGATGAAGGTTCAAAGTGGAACAGCCTTTAAAACTTATAAATTAAGGATTCAGATAAGTCACCAGGTTAATTACAATGCATTAAGTGTGATGGGGATGGAGAGTACAAAATCCTATGCTATGAAGTAGGGAAGGAAATAGAGAAAAAGTTCTATCTCAATTGAAGCCTAAGGATGAGAAGATTTGGATGGATGAATTTGGTGGAGAGGTTTGGGGAAGACGTTCCTGGAAAAGGGATGAGCATTTCCTCTTCCTGCAGATATAACTAAGAAGGCAACACTGGCTTTACTCAGGAATTGGGCTGTTTTTTCTTAATGCTCACAAGTATCTGTGAATAATTCATTTTGATTTTCTATAAAACAGAAGCAAAGGCATCATTTTGAGAGCCAAGAAGAAACTATTATAGCCTAGCCTACTGAAGTGTGACTGTGCAGTAACGAAACAGATTTATAAACAAAATGTGGCACAAATCTTTTCTCAGGTACTGTGCTGATATCATCCTTATAAAATAGCATTAAATATTTTTTTTAATAATGAATGCATTCTTGGATTATATTCTCCATGAGTGGTGAGGGGTTTCTACTGAATTATCAGTTATTGTCTCCTTGGGGCCAATGACATGAATTTGCAAATCAGGTCAATGTGGGATAGGAGAAGAGCACAATCTTCAGCAGGTCACAAAATAGAGACACTGAACACAAGATCCACAAAAGCCTAGATTAAGGTTTTTCTGAAATACATTTACAAGCACATGACCTCAGGTTTTACTCACTGGAATAAGATCACTAGAGGTGGAAGAGTTGTGGTGTGGGATGAAGGAATGAGTTGTCATCTAGTCCCATAAAGATGTAGTCTTGATTTCCCAAATGGGTAAAACAAATTTCCTATAGTACACAAAACCTGAGCTGTCCTTGCCATTTTAAGAGCTGCAGCAGAAATACAGAACAATGAGTTTAACGGTCCAGATCACTGAATAAGAAAGCCACCTACAAATCCTTGCAGGAAATATATATTCCTGACAGGCAAAGAACTATAGACACTTTGTGTGATGAAATATGCAAGGGAAGCCCCATGGGTCTGTATATGGTTGCAAAGTGATGAATTTGAGCACTTACTGTAATTGCTTTTTACCATTTAGTCAAGTAGTGATTAAAATGACAGCCTAGTGGTTTGGGCAGCCAAAGGGTCAAGTGTACCCCCAGCTATGGGTATGTCCTTCAATTTCTCTTTTTATGATCTTTCTTATATGCATCTCCATTTTTGTTTTAACATTGTCAAACTCAAAGGCACCAGGATGTCTTTCTGTCTCTCTCTCTCTCTCTCATGCTCAAGATCCAGACATAGGGATTAAGCATAGTTAGGGGCCCTGTGTTACTCCTCCCTGACTTTGAGCAATGAAGTGTTTCAATAAGAGTGGACAGTTTGAGATGAACCTTACAGTACTGTTTCCCAAGGCCTTGTCTGCCAGAAGGTATATGATTCCCACAAAGCAAGTCATATCACGAAGGTTAGCTATTGGCAAATACTTTAGAATTCTCCCCATATGAAGTTTACCAACCAAAGGTCCCACCCAAAGGACAGCCTAATCTTTCAGTGACTCTTAACTCAGTAATTACTCCCACACTTCATATTTCTCCCCCTGTGTGGATGATGAAAATCCCTTTCACCTCTTCTGAGCCAACTGTGCCACCTTGGTTTTTAGGGATTTCCAGAACCTGAGAGCAAGTAGCCAGTGATGCTTAGTTTGGTTTTTGTTTTTGTTTTTGTTTTCTACTTGTTCCTGGTTTCACCATTAGAAAATATGGAGTCACAAGTTTCTGGTACTGTTAGCATAAATGTCTTCTCTCATTTGCTGAACCTGATTGCAGTGTCTCTACTTGAAAATAGAAACCTTTTCAACAACAATCACTATCCCTTTATGAGTTTTTCTTTTTCACTTCAGATGGTAGCAAACATGCATTTATTAAAATATCCCATAAAGCATCAAATATTCAATGTGTCTACAACACCCACCTGCAGCATACTGACATGCTTAACATATTTTCTCATTTTTTTTTTCCACTTTGCCATTCAATTCTACCCTTACTATTTAAATCAAATCCATTCCCCTCTTCCTGGTCACTTTCCCATTTGGGTTACTGACCTTGAGGTGCTGTTGGTTCCCTTACATGCAAGGTATTGCACAGTTGGATTTTTTACTTTTTTCCTGTTTCTCTTTGGATAACTCATAGCTCCATCAATGATTGTCTGTCTTTACTTTGTTTTTCATTATGTTAGAACACTCCTTTAGCATCTACTAACATGTCAGCAGTATCCCATCCACTGCCCTCCACACCAACACCATTTATAAAATTTGCTCACAAGGGCAACTCAAAAGCCTGTGTAGTGAATTAAAGGAAAAACTTGAAATATGTATTGTACAAGGACATTTACTTTTAGATATAATCTTAGCATCTCTAAAACTTCAGGTATTAGAGTTAGAAATGCAGAGACAGACAGCAAAGGCTAATGTGAATTTGCCATGTATGTGCACATTTTGCAGAATCTTGGATACTAAAGCCTAACCTATCTGTACCCAATGTATTGGAGAGACTTCTCAATAGTAGAACTTCACCATCTAAAAGTTACTCTTCTGTCTGGGAAAAATGAATGTCCATTCTCAAGTATTCTGTTACACTGGTATTAGCTATTCTACTCCAAGGAAGCTTAAACTTGGATATTTGATCTTTTTGTCCCACTCTAGATTTTAAGAAATGACACATTTTGTCATCATGATTTCTGTTCCCCTCTCCTCATATCATTTAAGAACATGAAGCTTTTAGTATGACTCATAGAATAGCAAATATAGCATCTTAGAGAACTACAGGTTACTCCAGTAAGAACATAAATCTTGTTCTGTACCATCAGACTGAGATGGATAAAAACAACAAAAAAGGGCCTTGGGCTTACACTGGGATCTGAAGGGAAGGTGTCAGTGTAGTTTTCGAGAATCATATTAAATTCCCTTAATAATTTCATTATTATTGGGCCAATTATAACCTTTCAATTGTTATTCCAGGCCCTAGGTGAACTGAGAAAATGTTTTTCTTTTATTCCAAACTATCAGAATCTTTTCAAGTAAAAACTTCAGGAAACATATTATTCTTTAAGTGGTCTCCATATTTCCTGGTAGAAAATGGTACAGAAGAATAACCAAGCATCAAATGTAGAGCGGGCTTCCAGGAACTCAGCAGGATTCTGGAAAAGAAATAAAGCTGGGCAGCTATTCTGGGACTGAATTCCAAGCACCTTTCCTGTCATCCTCCTCTCTGCCCAGCAGTTGTCCTTTCCCTCTCAATCAGCATCAGGGATTCTAAAACCTGACCAAGCAGTTCCAGTCAGAACTAGCTTGGCCTTTGGGTATGGGAGGAAAGGTTAAGCTTCTCTGGGCCTTGACCTATGGCATTTGCCTGGCAGCAGGATTTCCAAGAATAGCTATTTTCTGTGGTTTTTCAATCCTTAAGTCCCTAGGGAAACTAGGGAGTATAAACGTTTTTGGTTCTAAGGTTGTTTCAAGCATAAGAAAATGTTTGTCTTGAATTTTAGCCAGCAGCTTATTTTATCTAAATGAATTTCCAAATCTCGACTTACACAAACCAAAATTCTCACCAGACAGACCAGTAAGTTTCTATTCTGTAACAATAATGGAAAAGGAAATAGTTTAAAGGAGGCTAACTGACCTCCAGAAAGTATATTTGGATGAGTGGCAGGTGGGACAATTTAAAACTGAAAGTCAGTGCTTCAGTCATGGATTTAAAATACTACTTCAAGTCAGAATTGATGTTAATTATTAGCGAAGGGAGCTCTTTCAACATACTCCTTTGACTAACTTACATAGAAATTTAAGAAGGAAAACAGAGGATCTCTGAAAATTCATTTGCAGTGGAAAATGAAATGCAGGGCAGGACACTAAGCAATAAATCCATGACATCTTTCAACTGCCAACACATAAATGTTTTCAAGGGAATCATTTGGTCATGAGTCAAAATGAGAATTTTAAATGAAACCTTTATGCATACATCCACAAACTTGGGGTGCATGTCATATATCTTATTTCCTAATTAATCAACCTATGCCCCCAACTGCCAAATTAGCAGGAAGCTCCCTAGGGAGTCAGTATCCTGTAGCCAAAAAGGGCACAGAATCTTTTGGAGGGCCATTTTTCATCCTACCACAAAGGGATTACGTACCTTCCTCTTAAACATTTCCTCCAAAGATCCACACACTCTCAGGAATCAGCAGGTTTTCCTTTTCAAACTTAAATTACAAGGCTTTTGTTTATTTTTAACTATATCCGCTTTCTGAAAACAAAACAAAGTTACCAACCAGCCTCCTGAGTGCCATTCTCTGTATTGCTTCCAGAATGTCTTAGACCCTCAAAACACAAAAGGCATAAAATCATTGTTCTCTTTTCCCAGCAAGAGACCTGCCTACCTATCCTACTAGTTACGGACACAAGATTCATACCCTGGGGGAAATCTTCATCCCCCTATACCCTAACCTTGGGAAAATGGGAATATCCCCAGTGCTTCAAGCATGATTAACCCATCTAGGGACATCCAAGATGACTCTCCAGCTCCTCCGTCACAAGAGCAAAACAAGTCAAAAAGCAACGTTGTTAATGAAATATGGAAACAAACAAATAAATTCTAATCTGTGCAATTGAGGTGGTATGAAAATCAGAGTGCTAAGGACACTGCTCTTCCTTTCACTCTAATATATTTTAAGATAATTTTCCTTTTGATTCCCATTGTAATTTACAGAAGCTGGATCACCTGTCTTCATAGTCAGTGTTCTCTCTCTTCTAGATTTGTTCATTTATTTTATAGTATGGAGGGCACAGATCATGAGGATGTGAACTCAGGTCTCAGAAAGCTTGAAGTTCTGCTCTACTTTTGTCCTAGATATGTAGTCATGAGCAAGTTACTAAATATCTCTATACTTGTTTCTATATTTTTAAAATGAAAGCTCATGCTCATAATTTATTCTAAAGATTAAATAAATTAATAAAATGCTTATAATAGTCCCTGGCATATACTAAACATAGACTAGACATTAACTATTATTGTCTTCTTTCTCTTCCTTGTTCTTTTCATGTAGAGAACAAACATTCATTCATTCTTCTTATTCACTGAAGACTTTAGCACAAGGTTCACTTTTCCTTTCTGCTTCAAGTACTGGAATCATCATAGAGTCCATCCAAGACTCTACATATTGCCTCAGAAGTGTAAGTTTAGGTGGAGTAATTCCCTCATCAAATGTTTATGGAACGGTATGGAACAGTGATAATTAGAATAAAGAAGTATTAATAAAAATTTATATCATCATGAGCTTATAGTCCATGAAGAGAGAAAGACAACTAAACATACCTTCATAACACTGTGAAAAGTGCTATGATAGATGAATATATAAGGCTTTAGAGTACTTAAGATTAAAGTTTCTCATAATTACAAATAAATAACTCTCTACAAGACCGCACTACCCATACTGATAAGTATATTTGTTCTGCCATAACTCCTATCACAAATACCGTACAACAGTTTGACTTAAATATTTGACAGGAATTTATTGGCTCACAGTTTTGAGGCTAAGAGAACTCCAAAACTTAGGCATGGTAATGTTTTCTTCCCAAAAGTCTGTAACATTCTAGCGCTGGCTGCTGGTGATAGTTGTCGTTCTTTGGCTTGTAGCCTTGCCTTGGGTTACAGATGTCCTCTATTTTCTCCTCTGGGTTCCATTGACTTCCTGATTCTGGCTCATCCCCATTGCTTTCTCTCCTTATGCCGGAATATCTTCCATTTATAAAGGATTCCAGTAATCCCAATTAAGGCACTACCTCATTCAGTTAGCCCATATCTTAACTAAAATAATATCTTCAAGAGATCCCATTTACAATGAGTTGACACCCACAGGAATGTGAATCAAGACCATGAACATGTCTAAATTGGGGTACATAATTCAATCCACCACAAAGAGTTTTGCTCTTTGTTTTCATGGTTATCTTCATTTTAGACTCTTCCTTTACTAATGAATCTATCATTCTGCCATCACTACTACCACCTGAAGCCATGCAAACATGTTCTGATATTTTCCCTTGATGCAGATTTGATGTCAATAAGAAAAGGTTAAGATTATAGGTTCATTTGATCCATTAAAGAAATCAAATATAGAACCATTCACTATTATTCGATGTAGATACATACCACAAGTCCCTTAAAACAGCATAATTAGATTCACTTAGCTTTTTCCTTATGAAATCTATGCCCAGGAAGAAAAGAAATTTCTTTAAGTGTACATTTAAATCAAATGTTTAAATCCTGCATCCAAGATAGGGCTTCCATTTCAAGCAAAGTACAGTGTCTTGCATTTTGACACCAGATGAAGAAAATCAGTTAGGCCTCCGAATGCTCATATTCTTAGTAATTGAAAGAAGGCTGCTGGCAGAAGTAGAAATGTCTTGTCTGAGTCATTCCACTTTACTGTGTGGAGAAATTGAGGACTTTCTTCAAGGTACTAAAGCATGTGGAAGTCATTCTCCAACCAACCAGGTGTGGATATGATGCCTGTGTGGCTGATGCATCACTGGGTGTGGCTGGAATTATGGTGCAGCATAAGCAAAATCCAGTAATGAAATTGCTTGGGGTGGGCCAAATTCAGCCTGCTTCAGAGTCACAGTATGCAGCAGTGGTTCTTTCCATCTTCCAAGCTCAGGAATAAAAGAGGGGTCTAGGAGACAGCTGCTTGTGAAAGGAATTAAAGGTCTCAACTCCTTCACTGTTATCTGGAAGTGAATAGAATGCTTTGTCATACAACTGCCTGAGGCTAATCCTCTAAACTCCCACAATCTTCTCAGTCTACTACCCCAGTACCTTTGAAGCCAGGGTTTAAATTCCTAAAAATAGAAGCAGGATTATGCTGTGCAGACTGCTGGGAAGGACTTTAAATGCTTCCTGGAAACTGGGGGAAAGGCTGTAGGATGGCCTTGAGAAGGGGTGAGTGGGGAGGAAGAAATATCAATTGTTAAGAGAAATAGTAAACTGCAATTTAGCACAGTATTTTAAAAAATCTAACTTTTCTTTTTCTGACTGTCAAGGATTTTGTAGATTTTCACAATTTGAAATTGCATCCAGTCAATTTGAACCTTTATTTGTAAAATGTGCTGTTCTCTTCCACTAATCAAAATGCATCTCTTTGAGAATGTCTTCACTTCCATTAAGGCTGGCGTAAGAAATTCACCCACCAATTCTGCTGACTCACCTCCTGCTGGAATTCCTTGTCCACAGCCCTACTCTTTGCCCACCTTTAGTGATTGCATCATTGAGAGGGGCAATCACTGCCCTAGAGGCAGGACCTGTGAAAGTACCATCTCCTAGACAGCTCTTGGACAGACCAGCTCGTTGAATAACTGAACTTTATAATAAAAATCAAGACCTTCTTAGTTAGTGCTACTAAATATATTTTAATTATTATAAGTAAATGCTAACTATACTTGACACTGTATTTGGAATTAATGGTAAATGAAACTCTACTTGAGGTCTTTGGGCTATTCAGAAATATTTATTTCCCACACTCCTTCTAGGTATTGATAAGATGGCACTTCCTCATCGTATTGATCTGAAGTGTTGACATATGATTTACTTTGGCCAATGAACAGATATAATGAGTATCATTTACAAGCAGGATCTTTAGGAGACCCTGTGCATTTTAACAAATTCTCTTTTGCCTCTCCCCTAATATATGACAATGTTCCAGAGAATGGCTCAGTCACCAAGAAAGGACAACAGTGATGTGGGAATGGAAAGCACAATGGAAACTTTCATTGGACAACAAACCTTTGTGGTTTTAAAAGACTGATATATGGGGCATGTTTTTACTGAAACCTAACCTAACCTGTGTCAACTAATACATACCATGAAATGTTTCCTGGGGTTCATTAAGTTATCGAACATCATGATTTTCCACTTTTAAACAAGTCTTTTAAGAAGACTTACTTTCACTGAAAATCTTCAAGGCAAATTTATGCAATGTAAAACAGTCAAGGGAAGTTAGTATTCTATTTATAATTACTAAAATTTACGTCTGAACCTAATGAAATTCTGACAGAATACGTATAGAACCCAAAGCCCAGCTATCCTCTAGATTCTGTTGTATCAAAATTATCATAGGAAAAAGAATTTTTAGGCAAAACTAAGGATATTCACTCTTCCAACTGTTCATCAAGGTAGAAGCAATTTCATTATTTTATTTCAATCCACTAAGAGTTGAGAAAGAGTTTATACTTTACTTACCAATAACAGCCTAAATAATTTTATTTATCCAATAAATAAGCACAAATGCTCAAATATTTTTGAAAGCAGGGAAGGTAAATAGGTAGAGATTTCCAGCTCCACCATAATGAGATAATCCCACAGACAATTCAGCACTTGAAGACATTCTAATGTGACATTTTATTAATATCTAACAACTCTTCTTTTAATCACAACAGGATTTCTTTTGTCATTAATTGAAATATTTTTACCACTTTGTAATTTTTCCCCTGGGTTTAATTTAGTTTAAAATCCATCATATTGTAATTTACTTCTCAAGGCTTTAATAGAGTAAAACAAATGCCATCTGTTCATTTGCCAGGTTTGAAGTAGAACTTGATATTAATAAATGGCAAACATAGGATTTCTCCAGAAGCAGAAGGCTAACTCCAAAGTTTCCTTAAAAATTACATGACTAAGTCATTGCATTTGGCCTCTACTCATTTTAGTAAATTAAGAATAATAATTGTTTACCTAATCAAGGTTCCCTAGTGATAGGGCCAAGGATGAAAAAATTACCTTCAGCAGAGCAGAACTTTCTACTATTGCCCCATAGAGGTTCTCTCAGAAATGCACAGAGAAGGAGTAAGACTGGAGAGGCCTTGGTGACTCTGAATAAAGCCAGCTATTTCATAATAGTAAACACAAAATTGAAGTCAGAATCACTCTGTAGGTCACCTGCACACCAGCGTCCTAGTCTCTGTAGAGCATATTAACCAAACATTTTTACAATAATGGGACTTCTCTGTTTGTGGGTCTGAAACAACTAGCATGATCTTCCACTCTTTTAAAAACTTTTTTCCAGCTAAGATTACTACAAACAATGATACACTCATTATCCTTACCATTCTACCATTTCTTTCTACATTTTCCAAATATTTAATGTATGCTTCTTATGTGGTAAATGTCATGCTGGTCTTCAGGAATGTAGTGGCAAGCAGCACTTATGCTGGCTCTATCCTGGAGGAACACACATTATGGTGAGAAAGACAGATATTCAAGTCAGCATCAGTATAAAGATGGTAATGGGGGAATTCCAGGGTTACAAGCACACACAGCACAAGCACCTACTTTGGTGCAGAGTAAGAAAAGAGGGAGATCCAAGAAGACTTCTAATGTATCACCACCAGAAAGGAAATAAACCATGCCAAAATATACATGAAAAGTGCAAAGCAGAAGTAGCTCAAACAACTGAGCTCCCACCTACCACACAGGTTTGGTACCTGGTCCCTCCTGAAAAGAAGATCAGCAGCACAGTAAGCAGACACAGCAAATTCCCTGGGATAGGGCACAGACATCAGCATTTTTTAAGCCTACCCGGTAGCTCTAATGTATAGCAAAAACTGAATACCTCTATGATCTCTGCTATTAAGACTTTAGAGGACTTTAGGAAAAAAAAATGTTATTTTCCCACTTAGGTCCTTATCAGTAAATTGAAGAGCTAAGACTAAATAATTCCTGAAGTCTCTTCCAGGTCAAACATTCGACAGTCTACCCAAGGAAATTTCTATTAAAATGAATGTTTCCAAAAGACGTGAAAATAGTTAAGGGAACTGATGGTCTAAGCAAGTCATGGATCACATAGATCTCATCTTGTCAATAGTTAGAACCTTTACTTATATTTATGAATCACCAAGATCCATGTCTTCCATTAACAAAATAAGTCTACTATTGGAATCCAATAAGTAAGTGACAATCATTCCAGTGCTATCTTATGCGATGAATTAGAGAAGACAGGGAGAACCGAAAGTCAATTCCAATTAGTGATCTTAGGTGATCTCTAAGCCAATGCGGTAAACATTATGTAAAATTATTGCGTTTATTATTGCTAGAAACAGTATTTAGCTTATATGTGTTTTCTTCCTAGAAGATCCCTCTAATATAGAGTTTCTGAAAGCTGCTGGATTGCCGTAGCTGTGGAATAGGACTGTATGTGACGAGAGAGAGATAGAACTGGAACCTCACAGTTAATAGGGTTCTACTAAGACCATAGGTCATTTTTCATATTTAGCAGAGAAAGCCACAGAATGGAAAAAGAGAGCAGATAGGCTAGAGGTAAGTGAGCCATTAATATATTGTTTTTCAAATTAATTTCTGTCTCATTTACCTTTAGCCTATCTGCTCTCTTTTTCCATTCTGTGGCCTGCTCTGCTAAACATGAAAAAAAGAAAAAAAAAAAGGAAGGAAGGAAGATCATTTCTGGTTGAAAGATGAGAGGAATGCAGAAGTTATGCAATTTTTTTTAAATAACAAAAGTTATAGATTTACAGAAAAATCATGCAGAAAATACAGAGCTCCCATATACCATATACCTCCCTATTATTCCCTATTACTAACACTTGGCTGTAGTGTGGTATCTTTATTAAAAGGGATGAAACAATGGTATTACAATTATACTATTAGCTATAGTCCATCTTTTACATTAGGGGTCACTATGTTGTAGTCTGTTTTTTATCTTGAATTTTTATGCTAGTAATACATATACAATCTAAAATTTCCCCTATTAGCCACATTCAAATACATAATTTAGTGCTGTTAATCACATTCACAATGTTATGCTACCATCACCTCCATCCACCACCAAAACTTTTCCATCATCCCAAACAGAAACTCTCTGCCAATAAGTATTAACAACCATTCTCTACTTCCAGATGTTAGCTGTGCCTTTTTCATACATGTCCTTTATCATGTTGAGGAAGCTTCCTTCTATTCTTAGTTTTCTAAAAGTTTTTATTAAGAAGGGGTACTGGATTCTGTCAAATGCCTTTTCTGCATCAATTGAAATGGTTTTATGGTTTTTTCTTTCATTTTATGAATGTGGTGTATTCTTAGGTTGAACACCCTTTTATACCTGGGATATATTCAATTTGATCATGGTATATAATTCTATTAATATGTTGTTAGATTCAGTTTGCTATTATTTTGTTGAGGATTTTGTGTCTATATTCATAAGGGATATTGACCTGTAATTTTCTTTATCTGGTTTTGGCATTATGGTAATGCTGGCCTCATACAATGAGTTAGTCATTTTTTGGGAAGAGTTTGAGAAAATTTGGTGTTAATTATTTTTGTAATATTTAGTAAAATTCACCAGTAAAGACCATTTGGTCCTGGGCTTTTCATTGTTGGGAGGTTTTTGATTACTTATTCAATCTCTTTACTAGTTATTGGTCAGTTGAGATCTTCTATTTCTTCTTGAGTCAATGTATGTTTCTAGAAATATGTCCATATCATCTGCATGATCTAATTTGTTAGCATATGAGTGTTCATAATATCCTCTTACAATCCTCTTTATTTCTGTGAGGTTGGTAGTAATGCCCCCTGTGGCAGTTTGATATTATTTATGTATTTTAAGAAGAGATACTGATTATGTTTGTAAACTGGTCTGATATCCTTTGATTATATTAGATTCAGCTAATATATTCAGATTCAGAGATGTCTGATTAAATTATGTTAAGATTAGGTCTTTGATTCAACTATGCCATTAGAGTGCAACTCAGTGTTGAGTCCCAGGCCCCTTGGACTGATAAAACAGACTATCGGAAGTTCTTGGAAGTAGAAGAACACAGAGGAAGAGAGACAGCTCATTAGACACAGTAGAGGCCCAGCAAGAGAGCTGAGCCTGATAGTCTATAGCTGACCTTCTGAACAGAACAGAGCAGCTAAGCCTGAAAAGAAATGAGTCCTCAAGCCTACAGCTGAGATCAGAAGAAGCTGGACCACAAAGTCTTAAGAGGAAGAAGGAAGACTGAACCCTCGCAGACATTGCTATCTTGCTTCAATACATGGCAAATGACTTTGGGTAAGAAAGTACCTCTTATGGTTAGGACATTGTGACTATAAACTTCTACCCCAAATAGATCCCCATTATAAAAGCCAAGAGATTTCTGATGCTTTATATAAGCACCCCTTTGGGTGACTAATAGACCCTTTTATTTCTGATTTATTTATTTGCATCTTTTTTTTTTGTAAGTCTAGCTAAAGGCTTGTCTATTTTATTTATCTCTTCAAATAACCAACTTTTGGTTTTGTTAATTTTCCCTATTTTTTTTATTTTCTATTTCATTTATCTTTGTTATTTTCTTCCATCTGCTCACTTTGGGATTAGTTTTCTCTTCTTTTCCTAGGTCCTCCTGTTGAGAGGTTAGATCTCAGATTTGAGATCTTTCTCCATTTTAACATAAGCAGTTAGAAGTATAAATTTCCCTCTCAGCACTGCCTTTGAGGCATGCTGTAAATTCTGGTATGCTGAACACATCTCCTAACTTCCCTTGTGATCTCTTCTTTGACCCAATAATTGTTTAATAGTGTTTTGTTTAATTTCCACATGCTTTGAATTTGCCATATGTCCCTCTCTTAATGATTCTAACTTCATTCCATTGTAATAGGAAAAGATATTGGTTTACAGTATTGCTCAGGTCTTCTATTTCCTTCTTGATCTTCTGTTTAGGCCGTCTATCATTTTTTTAAAGTGGTTAAAGTACAACTATTTTTTAAAAGTACAACATTTTTTTAAAGTGGTTAAAGTACAACTATTTTTCCCTTAAAATCTGTCATTATTTGCTTCCTTTATTTTGGGGCTTTGCCAATAAGTGCATACATATTTATAATTGTTATGTCTTCTTATTGAATTGACAAAAGAAAGCTTTCAGAGATTCCTCCTTGTCCTTTGCATTCAAAACTCTGACTACTACATATTTGGCATGGTTCTCTACGATTTTATACCATTTCAGGTTTGTTTGCCTTCTTGAATGTGCACATTCATGTCTTTCATTAAATTTGGGGTGTTTTCTTCCGTTATTTCTTTGAATATTCCTTCTATCCTTTCTCTCTTTCTTCTCTTTCTGGTATGCTTGGTGATATTTCAGAGGCCTCTTAGGCTCTGTTCACTTTTGTTATTTTTTTTTTTTTTCCTTTTTTGTTCTTCAGCCTGTATCATTTCAATTGCCTTGTCTTCAAACTACTGATTCTTTTTTTCTGCCTGTTCCAATTTTCTGTTGAAATCCTCTAGGCAATTTTTCATTTCTATGATTGTAGCTTTCATCTCCTATATTCCTGTTTGGTTTCTTTTTCAAATTTCTATTACTTTATTGAGATTCTCATATTTATCAATCATTGTTTTCCTGATATCCTTTAGTTCTTTCCCTGTATTTCCTTTATCTTTTCAAGCATATTAAGGGTAATTTTTTGGAAGCCTTTATCTGATATGTCCAATTGCTCATTATTGGTATCTGGATTTTTATCTTCTTCCTTTGGATGGACAATTGCTTCCTATTTCTTTATTTTCCTTGTAGTCTTTTTTTTTTTTTTTTTTGCACACTATGCATTTTAATATTTTTAAAGGTTTACCACTAAATCCCTGAGCTGTCTGTTTCTTAAGTTTGTATCTAGCTAGTGATATGAAAAAGATTTTCTTGAGTACCAAAAGTTAACAAAAACAAACAAACCAAGCAAAAATCACCTTTCACTGCTTTACAAATTGGCTCTGTGGTGTTTAGTGCTCTTCTTCAGGTTTAGCTCTCCTATCAAGAATATCAGCTCTAGGCAAATGTGAAGCACAAGGTCCTATCCATCTTTTCTGAGCATGTATCTTCTTCTAGGTTTATGGCTGCTCATGGCCTTAGAAATTATCTCATTTACAAGAATTCAAATATCCATTTACTCTCTATGAAGTAGAATTTCTTTCCCTCCTGAGTATCCTTCTTTATGACTTATGGCAGGTAATCCTTTGTCTCAACCCACTTTAACTTAATATATTTTATACTAATTAACTGTCCACAAACTGTTTCTCCAGCAGGTTAAGTTCTGGTTGTGTGAGCCAGAGAAGAGTTTTTAGGGTCAACCTTTAAGGCTGCAACCAGATAGATTGTCATTGACATACAGGCACTGTAGTATGCACATATGGGGTTACTCTATTCCCTCAGGAACAGGACAAGGACCCAAAATGGGAGTGCAGGGTGGCCCCACTCCATGCTGGGAAGGGGTCAAAGAAAAGGCCAGCAAGAACACCAGGAGCTTCTCCTATCATATTTTAAAGCCATATTTTCTTGATTTGGCACTTACCCAGTTACTGAAATCTCTGAATGAACTGCTTTCCAGAGATCTGAAGAAGATAGCTCTGCTAGTTTTTGTTAGTTATTCAAAGATTCTGTGGGGAATGGCACCCTGGAAAATCTTATATCACCATCTTCACCAATTGGAAGTCACTTATGCAATTTTTCCCCCTGATATGGTTTCCTTATCTGTTTGCTCTTTGTGTGCTTATTGTCTGTTTGCCTTTTTCTTTAGGAGGAGGAACTGGGAACCAAACCTAGGACATCCCATGTGGGAGGTGGGAGCTCAATTGCTTGAGTCACATCTGCTCCCTACTTATGCAATTTGTAAGTTTCCACATTCATTCTAAGTTTGTAATAGAGCCATGCTCATAGCACTATATTCAAATGTGTGGTGTTAGGCAGAATCTTTCATCAATTCAGTTTCCTTTCATCCCAACAAAACAATAATTGGACTTTAGGCATAATAGATACAATCTCACTAGTTAAAAAATAGTCACAATGGTGCATGAGGCCTATTCATACAAAAAATAATCAGGTGGAGAGAGGGAAATTTTGAATACTCATACCTTAATCATGGGAATTAGCACTAATAAGTAGTATCTGGTACTTTGACTTTTTGTCATGAATGTTGCTTTCACAACCAGGAATTAAAAATTGAGAGGCATTAAAAAGTTAACAATGTTCCTCATCACTTATCCCAAGTCTGTAGGCCATTATACCTCTTGCTTCTTAAACAACACTACATACATATGACATGTGTAAACTCCAGTTTAAAGCTCATCATATCTCACTTTATAGAAACCGCATAACTCAGCGTGGTGGGATTTGTCCAGAGACATTGTTCTCAGGATAATAAACAAATAGAAGAGGCATGGAAGTGAAAAAACGTAAAGGTTATTGTACTGAAGTGGTGGAAAAAGGAAAAGAAGACAAAAGAAAAGAGAGCAGCAAAGAAAGGGAGGAGAAATAGGACAGACATAGAAGTACAAGGAGGGATTTAGGGTGATGAGAGACAAACAGCCATGAGCTACATTTGGTAGGAATCTAGTTCAATTCAAAAAAAATATTTGTTCTGTATCAACTCTATGTCAGACACTGTACAAAGATCTGGGACAATTCTTTATGGAGCTCATAGTCTCTTAGAGTAGGTTGACACATATACATGCATTCAAATATTCATTTCATAAACTAATTTTTGAGTGACAGCTATGTACCAGGCATTAAGCTGGAGGTTTATGAATTTTTAAAAATCAATATAATTTCTTAAGTACTTAATTTCTTAAGTATTTTGCTAGTAGCAAAAATATAATGCCATGGGAAAATGGAGAGAGTGGTGACTTCCATGATGAGGTCATGGAGGGTTTCAGAAAGTTTTAACATCAGAAACCTGTATGATTTTGACCAGGTTTCAAAATCACTATCACCCATTGCAATACTGTTAGAAAATGAGTGTCATCAGATGTTAAAGATTTCTTTATCCTATCACAATTCTAATAGCTCCTGTGAATCTAAATGTACAGATTCAAACAATTGGAAGAACAATGCTTCTCACTCAACTACCCACAAGGGTGACTCAATCAGATATTCCAAATTTAAGACAATCTGCACTTGTGCATCTACTCTATGCCGATCTCATTTCTAGATAAACAGGGTTGAGGACCAAGGGGAATGTCTAAAAGAAATAGAATACCTTCTTCATGTTTATCAGCTATGGTGATGACAGGCCAAGGAACATAATTATGCTTGATCCAGTACTTTAATGGGTACTCTCAGTTGTCTACTGCTACAACTGTCCATGGTACATTTAAGAGTGAATTCAAAATTTGTCATCTCTTAAAGTCATAGAATGCAGAAACTGCTTACATATTGTCTAATCTAATTCCATCTTTCAACATGTAAGAAAATTGAGGGGAAAATAAATTTAATAATATGTTTTGGCATATAAGGACAAACTCCTCACTAGAGAACTACAAGTGATGGCAGAAGGGAGAATCAAAGGGAAATTAAGGAATCTATTATTTCTGTTGGAATTCAATGTATTGCTTATATAAAGGTCACAATGACTCACCTGTTAGTTAATATGGTTGGTCATGTCTCCTATCATGTAATATTCAAAAATGATGTGTTTGTGTGAGTGAGTGCATATGTATATGTATGTGTTGGAAACTAGAAGAAAGGGGGAGAAAATAGGTAGTCACGGTAGAATCTAGTGATAATATCTTAATGGGTATGTCTCACTCCATAAAAGTTATAGAGGTTGGCCACTTTTTGCCCATTAACAAATGGGTTGAATGAAGCCTAGAAACCACAGTGACTTACCCAGCCAGAACAAAATAGACAAAGAGTGAACTGGTGAAAATTAATGCTTATGACCTCCAAGAATGTCAACCTCCTTATACCTAATGTTTTATCAATTTTGTATTTAATCAATGGCTTTCGAAGTGTTCTTTATTTAAATTTGGAAGTGTTTTATTCCCCAAATAGATCATGAGCTCCTCCAAGTCACAGACTGTTTCTGCTCTGTCTTAGCTATGTCTTCTATGTTTCCAATTTCCCCTCTGCCCCTTGCGCACTTTCCACACCACCCAGACTCAGGATGCTAGAAAATGGGCATGTGCAATAACTAGTCATGATGTTTGTCCAAGTTGTAGCACTTTTCCGGTATACCATATGTATAAGGCCAATGCTTCCTAAACTTTTATAATCACAACCTGCTCCTTATTTTTATATTCATGTTTTCTTGCTTCATTTCTCAGAGTCTCACAGCTATTAATCCAAACTTTGTTTTCTCAACAAATAACTGTTTTGAATGTCTCCTTTTTTATCAGAATATGCTATTAGAAAATTCATTATTTTTCATCAATTATAAAATTCTAATTAACTTCTAAATTTCCAAATTACTTTTTATACCCAGACTTAGAGAGTTTTTGGTTTGGGGAATATATTGAGAAATCACTGGACTACAAATGAGGAAAAGTAGGTTAACTCCTACTTCTATCTGCTTGGTTGCTGTAGCCATCTCAGTTAAGTGTGTGCCATATTCACGAACTGTTGCTGTAAATAAATAAATAAGTGAATGAGCATCACAATTTCCTAATCTACTTTGGGCAGATCACTTGGTCTTTTGAAAATACAATTTGTTCATGTGTAAATCAAGAGAACACATCACGTAAAACATCTTTGGAACAAGAATGCTGCAATCTATACTTTCAAAACTAAAAGGATTGGATACTTAAAATGTGCTAAGTACTTTAAAAGACGTAGATATAAATATACAGTTATAATATAGATAATACAATTTAGTAATTACAATAACCCCCATTAACCCTATTTTACATAGGAGGAAAACTGAAATTCATAGACTCTGTAACCAGCCCAAGGTCACACAGAAGGTGGCAGAACAGGTTTTCACTCCCAGGTCTGTGTGTCTCCAATGTCAGGGTTCTGACCCCTCTATCACACTACTTCTCATTATCCTTCCAGTCCTTTATCTCTGTATGAACTGCCACAATGGCTATATGCACTTTGCTTGGGTGAAGAATGCACTAAATCTTAGCAGCATTAAATACTTTTCACTGTCTTTAAAGAAAGTACGCAGAATATAGAAGTGGTGGAAGCTATTTCTTACAATTAACAGACGAAAAGGATGGCTGTGCTTCAGAGGACACAGAGAGGTATCTAGATTTTTAAAGATGAAAGAAAAGAAAATACCACATCTCTGCATTCCCTTTCCAGGTTCATTCATGGTAGACACTTCGGGGTCCCTCGCTGAAAGGCTTTTAAAACACTGTGTAGGGAAGTGGATTTGGTTCAATGGATAGAGCGTCCACCTACCACATGGGAAGTCGAGGGTTCAAACCCAGGGCCTCCTGACCTGTGTGGTGAGCAGCCCATGCGCAGCGCTGATGCACGCCAAGGAGTGCCATGCCACATACGGGTGTCCCCCGCGCAGAGGAGCCCCACACAAGGAGTGTGCCCTGCCCCATAAGGAAAGCCAACCTGCGTGAAAAAAGTGCAGCCTGCCCAGGCTGCACACACGGAGAGCTGAAACAGTAAGATGACACAACAAAAAGAGGCACAGATTCCTGGTGCCACTGACAAGAATACAAGTGGACACAGAAGAACACACAGCAAATGGGTACAGAGAGCAGACAACTGGAGGGACAGGGGAGGAGGGGAGATAAATAAATCTTTAGGAAAAACAAACAAACAAACCACTATGTAGAGTTATATACCAAGCTTCAAGAAATGCAAACAGAGGCTTCCCTTCTTCTTTCCTTGGTTCCCTGAAAGTATAATCATTCTAATAGTTTGACATATATGTGGATTTACAAATATTCCCTTAAGAAAACCCTCCATCCTTTATGCTGTTCCTGAAGTTACTCATTTCTGGCTGCTAAGAGGGCAGTTCAGCGGCTATGTTTATGTTAATGTTTCTTTCAACCTACAAACCAAAGGTTATTGGCAAGAGGGTAACTCAGACTGCAGATTGCTTAATCTTTTCTGCCTCTGCCCAATAAAATGTGGTTTTAAAATATGATGGCATTTTCTACTTTTAGGAAATTGCTCTGAAGTTCCCAAATTGAGATAATTTCATAATCCATTTTCTAGATACTTTTCGCTTCGTTTGCATATGGTTTTCTTTTATCAAAATTAGTTTAGAAGAAGGAGATAATTTATTTTGGAATTTTTTAAGAGGTGATCTTATTCAAAATTATGACAAATTCTTCAGGGTTTCTTTTAAATTTTAGTTTAAATGGAAGCAGGGTATATTATTGAAAGCTTTGGGCCAGTTGTCAGGAATTTTACCTGCAGTATAATCCCTGTTAACTAAAACTAAACTGTTTATTGCCCATACCACACCATTCCTTTGCATCAAGTCTGAACTTCAAATGACTAGTGTTAGTTCCCTTCTACATTAATACTAGTATATTTAGATTGCTGATGTTTAGAATGATGATCCCATGACATCACAAGATCAGAATTATCCAGAAAGATGAAGATGCATTTAATAATCATACTTCCAATGATAAGAAAGCTGACTAATGAATTTTAGAAGGTCTATTCAATAACAAAGATTAAAACAAAACTAGTCATAGAACACACTCTTAAATAACCAGAAGTCTAATTTAATAGAACAACCCATATACCAAGAAATTTGGTTAATTACATATTCTAGTACATTTCATACTTGAATTCACAAGGTCAGGAATATCCTGCTGTCCCTGAAGTTAATTTTGGGTTGATTCATGTATAAACAGGTATTAAAGGGAAACCAGGCCAAGTGTTCCTGCAGAAAGTCAGGGGATTTTTATGGTTGTTCCTCCCACATGGTGGGAGGCAGGAGGGGATAGAGGATTAAAAGAGGCACAAAGGCCCCTGGGGTCAAGATGTCAAGTTCTATCGAAGTTCAGTTCACGCTGCTCCACTTATTCGACTGACTTCATCACAGCAGAGAGCACGATGCCATGAGCCAGATGTAAATATTCCCTTTTAGAGCTGTCAGACAATTTTGGTGGTTCACCAGCCTGACCTTCAAAATCATGTTCATGACATTTATCTGAAGACTAAAAGTTCTATGCCAGAGAATTTAAACTGTGTAAGCATAGAAATAGCAAGCTTTTACATCAAAGTTCAAGTCCCTACTTAAAAAAAAAAAAAAAAAAAAAGAATTTTGTCCCACCTCTTAATTTTAAAGTCCTGTCATTTCTATAGTCAGGGGGAAAAAAAAGTAAAACCCACCCAGAAGAAACCCTTTTGTTATGTCATGACCTCAGTTAAAACAATGGAAATTTAAAATTGGAAGGGAGGACACTAAATATACTTTTTTACATATGAATGGATTTTCAAGAAAAATCATATTATGTTTAGTTTTTCAATGCTGACCATTCTGTACGAGGCAGATAATTTTTTTCTATATCAATTTTCTAAGTATTTTATAATCTTGAAAGCGTCTGAAAAACTTAGTCATAAAAGTAAGGTATATGGTGGATTTTTTTCTAAATACTGAAGTATTTAAAATATTAAATGTTTTTATAGCCAAAGCTGTCTGCTGTTTTTCCTTTGTAGAACCATGAACCCTGAGTTACCCTCCAAATAAGACAGACAATTATCTCTCTTCAGTGTTGTCCTTCATGGGATAACAGTTTACATTTTGTAAAAGTAGATATTCTTACACATCTGGGGAGAAAAAAACAAGGTCTCCTGGGGATTTCTACAACTCTTTGTCCTTCTGTAGTTTGATTACACTTCCAAACAGGTCAGTGGTAAACATGTGTGCTCCATCTAATGGTTCATATGCCTCAAACCCCTGAGCAGCCACACCTTAAGGAAGAGAACTTATCCTTTTATAAACCCCTCAGGGTTTGGCCAGTAGATATTCAATAAGCATTTGCTGATTTATTGTTTCTTCAAAACCACAATGCTACAGAGAGAGAGAGAGAAAGTATAGAAAATTGCCCTACAAATACATAATAGAAAGGAGGTTATTTTTATAATATGGCAAAGATGATCCAACTACAAAAAGGAAGTTCAAGGACTGAAAGTGAATTTTAGGTGTACTTCTTATACAGTCCTATGCCTTGTATAATCCATCCAAAGTGTATATTCAGTGGGACTGATTCACACAGTGAACCATGTAGGAGAAGATGGACTGTAGTTAACAGTACAATTATGAGAGTTTTCTCTGATGAACTATAACAAATGTACAGTACTTATACATGGTGTTAATAATAAGGGGATATGGAAAAATAGACTACATGTATGCTGTGGACCACAGTTACTGGTAATAGTCCAATGACGTTCTTCATATCTGTAACAAATATTCCATAATAACGTAAGGTGTTGATGGAGGGGTGTAAGTGTGGGAACTCTGCATATTATACATGATTGTTTTGTAAGCTCACAACTTCCCTACTAAAAACATATATATTAAAATATAAATAAATGTTTTTAAATGTACCATCTTAAGGCATTAAGAAATTATCACAGTGCTCTCCATAGAGTTGAAAGCAATGAGGTCCTTACTGCACTTGCATTTAACACCTGCTGGCCCACCCCACTAAGTGGGCCAGGAGAGTTAGGCAATTATTCAGGTGACTCATGGATATAAGCCATTTTTAGCTGAAATACCAATGTAGTTCAAGCTAAAGTAGGCTGTTACCTGGGTCATTCAGGCAAAAGCGAGTTGTTTTGTTTAAATGTTCTAGAGTAAAGGGGAAGGCTGGAGGCCAGCTGAACAAAAAGGTCAGCCAGAGGTTCTCCAAAATCATGGAATTACTGCTTTGCCACATCAGATGAGCTTCATGACCAACTGAAAAAGAAAAGGCATTAATATTTGGTTATCTCTGAATCTACTGCATGCATACATAGAAATGGTCTTAATCTGAAACCAGGAGATTTTGATCTTAAGAAATTGCCTTTTACAATCAGTGATCAGTGGAGAAAGAGATCCTGATTTCCCAATTACTGAGCAAACACATCACATACATCAGTTCATTTGGAAATAGATCCTAAAACTAAATCCATAGAAAAGTCCCTTATCCTTGTGGAAATAAGCATTTAATATCTAGGTTGTTCATGTTGGATATAGTACTGATTCATGGCTATGAGAGCTGATACCCATGAGCTCTTAATACCTTCTACCAAAAGGATGGTTGATGGCTGCCATTGGCTAGCTCAGGGTTGCAGCTGATCTTCTCTAGCTTATGGGCTGCCCAAGAGCTTAAGTTGAAAATCTGCTTCCCTATATGTCAATGCTACTTCCTGCTAGGACACAGGTAACACTTTGCTTTGTCTGTGCTCTGCAGCAGCATTGCTTGGACTTATGTCTCAGTAGGACGTTCTGTGTTTTATCAGCATGCTTTATTTTCTACAGCTCCAAAACCACAGGTCCTGCCAAAGAAGCTATTTTAACCTACTGTATTTTTCCAGGGCACAGCAAGCTCACCTTCAGTGAAAGGAGGGTAGGGAGGGATACAATAGAGTAAAACAGAATGGAGAAGATGTTCCAAGGAATGAGGAGACTCATGCAACACTCAGGATCCTCTTGATAAAAAAACTGATTCTTCTGTTAACCCCTTGATTATTGGTTCACTAGAGTCAGACTGGACAGGTGTAAAATCCTAGTTTTTCCATTTACTAATGGAACAACTTTAGGCAATTTGCTTTAACTTCTCTAAACCTCAGTCTCCTCATCTGAAATGTGAGAATAAATATTAATAAGGCCTTATAGAATTATTGGAAAGATTGAATGAGATAATGCCTTGGAAGCACTTAGCACAGGAATGATACATAGTAAGTCTTCTAAAATAGTAGCTCTTTTCCTTATTGTTATTATGATCTCTATCATTGTCCTTTCCTTCCTAATGCCTTAGGGATTGTCCAGTTTATTGCTTCTTTCCAGTGAAATCTCTTCCCAGGAATATCACAAAACAAAACATAGATTAATAACTTTTCCTTTTCTTTTGTGTCCCAAAATTAGTTTCACTTATGATGGACATTTTCTAAAACATTTAAATAATAGTTGTGTTAAATCAGGAATGAAATACATCCTATTATGAGTCTCTCTCTCTTTTTTTTCTTTTTTTACCCTCAGACACAATTACAGTCTTGTGTGAATTTGTATAGCTGTACTTAGAGGAACTGGGAAATTAAAGAAAGAGTCATCTTCAAAGAGAGAAAAAAAACAGAGGCACCTGGCAGTAGACATTTAATTCATGGATTGGGGTCATGGAGATTTTAGTTCAGGTTTTCAGGATGAAAGAAGACAGGAAATTCTAGGTGGTGATAGCAGGAAGGAAAGAATTCCTGATGCCACTAGACATAATGGCTGTATTTCTTAAACCTGAATTGGTTCACGTGGCTGTCTTATAAGTGTCAGAATACTAAAAGGCAACAATATTTTATAACAAAACTGCCCTAGAAAATCTTCTGTTTGAGGTTACTCCCAGCTGGGACAACAAATCCTGGAGAGTTCATCATATATTTTAGTTTGGACTGCCTGTGTTTAATCTAAGAGGAAGATTCTTTCCATGGGACCTCATTATTCAATGACATTTGAGTCCTCATCTGCATTTAGATGAATAAGATGTTCAGATAGCATCATCAGATTTCAGAAATCTCACTTCTCTTTTGGAATGGACAAATCTGTGGTATATTTTCCTACTTTTTGTAGGTATTTGCACTCAAGTTTTGATACTCACCTTAGTTCCATCACATCTACACTTTGTTTGTTTGTTTGTTAAAAAACCTCTCTGGTTGCTTTTTCTGTTTTATGGAATTTGGTCAGTGATAAGAGGTCTGTCACCACTTCTAATTCCCCATATGGCAGATAACTAAATCCAGTGAAATATTTCTATTTATAAATCTTATCTACCACAATGACTTCAAGCTAAGAAGAATGTGGTTTTTTGAAACATACAAGTTATCTTCTTTACTATGTGCAAAGTAAATTAAAATAGAAATTAAATTGAAAATTGTCTTCAGTAGGAAAAAAACTGAAGGGAAATTACTACAACAATAGTATGCTTTTTAAATATTCCATTAAAACGCACTATTTATCATGCTGCTTCCCTGCTTGAAGCCTCTCAATGACCTAACTTTCTTTCTCCCATGTCCATGATGCCAAGCACGATTTAATCCCTTTCTATTTCTGCAAATTCACCTTGTGCTCCTCTCCCCACTTGCTTTCCTTTCTCCAGCCACACAAGTCTTCATTCAGCTCTCCCTAAAAGGCTAAATCTATTCCTACCACAGAGCCTTTGCACATGGGGACACCTTTACTTGGAAGGTCTTGCCCTTCACCCCATACACACCCCATACTACTTTTCTTTACTGTGCTTGCCCCTACTACTCCTTATTTATCATTTATAGTGCATATTCATAAGATCCATTAATTCATTATTGAAGTGCTGTCTGTCTCTCTGCTGGGCTCAGATTTTCATGAGAACAGACACTTTATGCTTTGTATTCATTGCTGTATACTCTGCTTCAAACGGAGTAAACAGTGGATGCTCAATAAGAGTTGATTGGCTGATGGAATAAATACTATAGAGATTAGTGAAAACTATAAAGTTATCAAACCATCCATTTTACAGCTTCTTCCTTGCTCACCAAACAGTACTGGCATTCTTCTGTGAACCTGGCACTCTTTTTAGGTAGTCAGAGTAGTTAATGCCAAAAGTCACGTTTTTTTGGTCCCAAAGGAAATGATTACTTTAACAGGTTCTAGTAGGCAGAACTAACTAGTCTCTTATTTGCCTAAGATGAAAGTATACACTCTTTTCATTTAAATCCCTTGCTTCTCTGTCAATTCCAAGTGCAATTCTCTCCTCACCACCTAACAAAGTCTGTGGTGGATAAAATATCTTCTTGCCAAGAGTTGAGTGTTATAGCTTTTCTTCTCTTTAAAGATGAAAATACTATCAACTGAAAAACTTTTACCTTATCAAATCCTTATCCATATTCCCTCTTTTATTCTGGTAAGTAGCTTCGATGTCCCAAATGCAACTCTAGTGTCCCACCAAATGCTGGTAGACCAAGAACTGAAACTACTCTGCAATTGTCCAAATTATAGTGAACAGTAGATAAAAGGTTTGCTATCTCCTGCTCTCTATTTTCAAGCACCATAAATAACCCAGCACTAGCAGAGCCACCCACTGCAAGGAAAAAAAAAAAAAAAACGCATTCTGAAAGTTTGAATAGGGGGAGAACGGTCTTGTAGGTTTGGTAATATAAGTGGAAGTCACATAAATCATCTTCTTAGCAATCCAAGTTGACCAGAGCATTATGATGAGCCAAGTCTCCACTTCTGCTCAGAACTTCCCCCCAAATATTTACTCTATAATTCTGCTATCATTTGTTCTCCATGTATGGTTAGCACTAAAATAGAGAGGTAAATGAATCATTTCTGTGTTTGTGAAAGTTTTTTTTTTAATAATTCACATGATAATCAGATAACTCTCAAACTGTCCTACCCTTTCAAATAAATAAAATGGAAAAGTTATGTCTGCCTGCCCAAAGAAAGATATGCTGGTATTTGTTCCCTTTGAGTTGTCCTGTGATCAAATCAAGTAAATAACACAAGTGCCTTGGAGATAGTTAGCTCAGGAAGCAACACAATTTACACAGGGTCAGTCACCAAAATGTGACTGACTTGGCTCTGCTTCCCTTAGAAAAGCATGGAAAGTCTTGTCACTGTGGAGATTCAGTTAAACTTGATTCAATAATTTAGGGTCTGACCACCCAGGATAAAGTAGAGTTGAACAGTGCATTTGATCAATGTTACCTCTTGTCCCCCAGCCCGAGTCCCCTGCCACTCCCTAACACACACACATACACACATGGACACAATGACCTCATGCATTAATATTAAAAGGCACAGCTCAGATCTTTCCTTCCTCTGACTCTTTCCTGACTCACCTCATTCCACCAACTGTGATTAGATGTCCCTCCTCTGTGTTCCTGTATTACCTCTATCATAACACTTACAATTTCTGTTTAATCATCTAGGTGTTTGCCTTTTACCCTAAAAAAACAAGCAAACAAACAAACAAACAAAACACAGCTACTTAATGGCAGGATTGTTGTTTTACTCAGCCTTGTACCCCAGCACCCAGTTCTGCTCCTGCTTAATAGTTATTTGATAAAAGAATGAACTAAGGAATTATACTAAAAGATTCACTTTGGCATAACAAAGTAGCTGTTGAGGGAACTATCTTCCAAGTGAAGATATGCACCCTTACTTTTATCTTGAAATCTAGAGCCTGAGAGTACAAACTCTGAAATTTCCACGACTGCCCTCAGAGATAACAAGTTGCCTGAGGAGCACTGCAGTTGGCTTGAACAATGGTGACTTAAAAATTAAGGGGCAAAATCTTTTATTCACAATATTCCGTCCACTTCAATTTAAGGTTTTTCTGATTCTATCACTTCCCTCTAATCCTCCCATGGCAGGGCTGCTCCCTTGTATCCATTCAACTTCTCATATCAGGACAGCAGAGCCTGCAGTTCTCCTGCCTCTCCACTGCTGTTTCCAGGCCCCTGATCTTCCATCTTTATTCCTTCCTGGAAACTTTTCATCCACTGAGATCCTTTCTTACCCACTCTCTGTACTATCTACCAATATCCAGTGCATCTACCTATATTCTCTGTGGACTTTAGCACGTGGTTTTTAGCTTTTCTTCTCCTCTAGTCTCCATCCACGGCCATAAACAATTCCACTACCCACACTGAGAAGTCACCTAAGCCTCAGACTCCTTGACCTCCTCTGTTTCAGTGTCTTAAATCTATCACCAGACTTGATTCTTCAGTCTATTTGTCTCCTTCGGCTTTTTCTCCTGAGCAGGGTGTGCCAATGAGTAAAGAGGGAGCATGGTGGAGGCAAGGGTTTGGCTTAAGCTTGGGACCTTGGACAAGAAGGTAGCAGTAGACCATGTGACAAGGGCAAACCGGGAACTGCTCTGGGTAAAGGGGAAGTAAGAATGGTAAGTAAGTACATTGGAGGACGGTAAAATAAATTTGATAGGTAAAAATGTAGAAAAGTGTTAAGATTGAAGTAGTCACCATCTTTAGCTCTCTCTTAGATGTCCAAAAGGACCCTGTAATTGTCAGCTTTTTTTTTTTTTTCTCCTCTCATTCCCCTTCTCATCTTCACCCCACTTTTGGAGACCAGTCTGGATCTTAAAACAGATTTTTTTTCCTACAATTTTGTGATGCAGAAAGGAAAGAAAGGACCGGTGGTCCAGGAGAGACAACGGAACCAGTCAAAAGCTGGAGGTAAATAGGGGAAGGGATAAGAACAGGCTGGCTGCCTTGGAGGCCTGTAGTGACAGAAGGGAGTGGTGGAGGTGGGAAATGAGATGCTTCAACCGCAGTTTAAAAGGGAATTGGGGGAAAAAAAGAATGAAAAGGTAATTCAAATATTGGATCCATTTATGTCTTTCAAGGGATAAAAATGGAATTGCTAATTGTACGCATGTGTGTTTGTACGTGTGTACGTGCATTCATGTATTTATCTGTACTTTCTTCTGGGCCTGAACCACATAGGCTGCAGCCTCAGTTGAACCATCTGGAATCCAATGTGAAGAGCTGATATCAGACAGTAAACCAGACTGAGCGAGCACTTTTGGGATGCAGAGCTCTCCATGGAGTGAGTGCTAGCAGCCCACCCCTGAGTGAACAAAGAACTGAAGAGGCACTGAATCAAGTTGGGCAGACTTGACCTCCAACTCCTGCTAGTTTGCAGAGTACCAATCCCTAACCCTGGATCAACCCAACCATATTGTTTCTGTGGGACTGCTCCCAAACTACCAAATGCAATGGAAGAAAATTGGCTCTAAAACAAATTTATGATTTTCAAACTCAGCTGGATCATCAGTGTGCTCAGCAATTCTTTTAGCTACCCTTGGTTGGTTCTGAAGCAGGCTGGTAAGATACGGGATCAATAGATGGATCTGGACCCTGGCAAGAAGTCCATGTGGGCATCAATAACCCCAAGATGGCTGCTGGAAGACTCTGGCGAGAAATCCGATTTGGAATGAAATTTCCTCCGGAAGCCAGGAGAAGCCCCAGATATTCCCCAAGGTCTTTACCATTGGGCCCTCCTAGGGGAATGATGGGTAGTGTAATCAATCAAAAGAGCAAACAGCTGGGACTCCTCCCATGCCATTATCAAAGAAGCAGAATAATTAATGGTTTAAAGGCAAGCAAGAAAGCAAACTGGCCCTGTTCCTGTGCCTGTTCCTGCCCTCTGCATCCTGTTCTCACCATATCCCCCACATAGACCAACATTCAGGTAAAACCTGGGCATTTATAATCTATAATGGGGAATTGTAGTCTGAAAATCAGTCTTCTTCTCTCTACCTGGGACCCATGATCTGTTATTTTCTCCCATTTCTCTTCCCTCCCTACCTGAATAAATTACTGGCCTAACTAACCTCACGTGCTCTTGAAATTCATTTCTGCAGCGTAGCCAAGAACCTAGACAAAATCCAGTTACACTTCCCTTTCCTTTGCCTAACAGTTGTGCCAATATTTGATCCTTTTTTTTTTAAAGTTCCAACTCCACTCACACTATTTAACAACTAGTGGGTTGGGAAGCGGACTTGGCCCAGTGGTTAGGGCATCTGTCTACCACATGGGAGGTCCATGGTTCAAACCCCGGACCTCCCTGACCCTTGTGGAGCTGGCCCACGCGCAGTGCTGATGCACGCAAGGAGTGCCATGCCACACAGGGGTATCCCCGCGTAAAGGAGCCCCACATGCAAGGAATGCACCCCATAAGGAGAGCCGCCCAGCACGAAAGAAAGTTCAGCCTGCCCAGGAATGGTGCCGCATACATGGAGAGCTGACACAACAAGATGATGCAACAAAAAGAAACACAGATTACTGTGCCGCTGACAACAACAGAAGCGGACAAAGAAGAACACTGATCAAATAGACACAGAGAACAGACAACTGGGGCAGGGGTGGAGGGGCGAAATAAATAAATAAATAAATAAATCTTTAAAAAAACAAAACAAAACAAAACAAAAACAACTAGTGGGTAAGCCTCTATTAAATTCCAGGCACATTTTGCAACAGTTTCTAGAAGATTAAAAAATAGTCACAATTTATTGATGTTCTTCTCCTAAAAAAGATGGAGCCTATTTCCCTGACACTTGAATCTGGTTTGACTATCTGATTTGCCTGGGCAATAAAGCAGAAATAATGCACAACTTCAAGGGAGGCCTTAAGAGTCCCTGCAGCTTCCTCTCACCTTGTTGGAAAGCTAAGATCACTATGCTCTGAAAAGCCCCAATTTAGCCTCCTCGAGAATTAAAGAATGATAGCGACACCCAGCTAATTCAGCCATCACAGCTCAGTCCAACTACAAGCCAACTTCCCAGACACTTGGGAGAGTCCAAGTGTGACTGGAGGACAACCTCATAATTAACTATGTCAGATTTATTATGTACGATGTACCTCCTGGCTTGTGAGCTGTTTTTCTAGCTCATTAGACATGTATTCCCTCAACTTTCCTACCCTTCACTTCTTTGTATGTACTGGTCAAGGTAACTTCTACTATAACAGAAAAACACTGAAGTATTAGTGGCTTTACACGATAGCATTTTATTTTTTACTATTGTAAATCTAATCAACTGCTGATTGGATTTTCAAGACTTGAATTTAATCTTTTAGAGATTCAGCCTTCTTCCATTTTGCATCTCTATATCATCTAAGTCTTCAAAGTCCCTTTCATTCAGTCTGCCAATTGGGGTGTGGGAGGTGGGTAGGGAGTGGTGGGGGCAGGCAGTGGGATAACAAAATCATGTGAAAAGTTGTTAAGGACTAGGAAGTAGAATACAATACTACTGCCCACCTTTTTTGTCTAAAATTCAATCAAATGGCCACACCTAACTGCAAGGGAACATGGGAAATTAATATTGATCTACAGAGGAAGAAGAAAAAACAGGTTTTAGTGAACACCTAGTGGTCTTTGGAGGTGTCTACACTCTGGTCACCAGATGGATGTTTCACTCTTTCTCCCACACATTAACTCTCTCCCTAGAAGAGATAACCCACCAGTTCATCATCTCTCCTCCTTAAAGTCAGGAGATGGATGATGGCAATTCTCAGGTCTGGATAGGACTTTTCATGAATCAGCAATTTATACAGTAAAAAGCCAATCACTGACTGGTGTAATAGGTAGTTTGAGTTTTTTATGGACCCTAGGAAATTACGATCTTAAATTAATACATTCCTGTGGGTGTGAACCTATTGTAGGTGAACCCTTTAGTTGCTTCAGTAAGATGTGACCCAGGGTTGGTCTTAATCCTCATAATAGAATCTTTTATAAATGGAATATATATAGGGAGAGAAAGATGTCGAGACAGGGAGAAAAGACCCAGGGGCTCAGAACAGAGGCCACAGAAGCTGAGAGAGAAAGCCAGAAGAGCATGAAGCTGAAATCAATAGAACCCAGGAGAAAGAAAGCCACAGAAAGAGAAGTCAGAAGCTGAAAGCAATGGAGCCAGAGGACAAGGCAGAAACAGAAGATCCCACCATGTGCCTGGACACCTACAGCTGCAGCTCAGGGCAAAAGCATCTCCTGATGATGCCTTAATTTGGATACTTTCATAGATAATTTAATAAATCCCCATTGTAAAAGCGAACCCATATCTGTTATATTGCCTTGGCAGCTTTTAGCAAATTAAAACAGGATGGTTGCAGTAAAAGTTCATATTTGGAAAAGGAAAGAGTGGGAAGCACACAAAGGTCACTGGTCTGTAGAAATTCTTAAATTCTACTGGGTGGGGATGAAAGCTCCTTACCCTGGGAGAAGGGAGAGAACTTCCTAAATTAACTGCTGACTCTACTCTGAGAATTCTTATCCATTCAACTCCACTGATCCTGGCTCTACTTGCTCTACAAGGTTCCTCCTTGGCATCATCCTCCATGGCTAAATCCAGAACGAGCCTTTGGAAATATATCTTCTTTGAGGATTTTACATCTTTTGTAGGCATTTCCTACTGAGGCAAACTTTGGGAAGCAACATTTGTATTAAGGCTTGAAAACTCAACAGCTTTTATTTTTCACTCAGTCTCATGGAATTTCAGCAATACAATTCCTTCATAAACTTAGTAGACTTCTGACCTATTTGCTTCCAGTCAGTTGCAGTTACCATAACACAATTTTTTCTTCCATATAATTTTCCACCCTATGAATTTCTTAGCTTCTGTGTTGTTACTATTTTTGCTTTTTGCTACTTTGCTCTATTATTATTCTCTCTCTACATTAATTGTAACTGCCTTAAGGTTACCTGAACCAAAAGTTCCTTAAGCTGTGTTACTACAAGGCTGAGTTGTTTATTTAATTGAGAAGTCTTATTGGACCACTGCTACTCAACTCTTTCTCAATCATCTCTCTCACTGTTTGAGATCTCAAAGCACATGGCTTTCCAAATTCACATAAGATCTCTGATCTTTCTTCATTTCTTTCTATCTCTGCTTGAAAAGCACCTAATTTTTGTTTGATCTCACCTTCTTAGGGAAGCCAATAGTAGCCAACACACACTCTCATTCAGACCCTTTTCAACAACTTACTCTAGTCAAAATAAAGTCAAAGCCCTTCCAAGTCTGACTCCAACATGTTTTTCTTTCTCACTATACTCTGGCATTCATCACATCCATCAGTTCCAGCTATGGTGCAGTCCTCTGGACTGCTCACCAGTTCCCAAAAATGACATGCTCTTTAACACTATGCCTTTGCATTTGCTTATCTCTGATCATTAAAAATCCTGTGTCTTCAAGGATCTGTTTAAATATGCCTTCTCTGAAGTTGTTCACAACTTATCCATTTCAATAGCCTCATTAATTTCTAAAGAACAGGAATTTGGGGCAATAGATCTTTGTATTCCTGGCATTTAACATGGAAATATAGTGGTATCTCAATTAATGTTTTCTAAAATTAAATATGTGCATACAAAACTAATAGTATTACAGTTAATTGAATAATTCTGTCCACTCACACCTCATCTGTCACCCTGGACAAATCAGGATGCACCAATCTACCCCAATACTTAACTTAGCAAAAATTATCAAGGAAGCAAGTAGGTCATTTTACACTGAGAGAACCATTCTTCTAATTTTCTCAGATCCTTAAAAGAAAGAAGTTCCTAACAATACACAGATGGCCTAAAAGAGCTAATACAGTCTGCCTCCAAAGAGCAGGCACTTTATTTTCTTCTTGCCACCAAGACAAGTCTCATTATCTAATTTTGTGCATCTGTCTTCAAGTTATTTATAAAAACAGACTGTTACTTTAAAAGAACAATATTTGGTAGCTGTTTAGAACTACTTCATTTAAATGCATTAAATCCTGAAAATGGTATGTATTTTAAATGCATGAAATCATTGAAAATGCAGAGAAGCATAGAATAATTGATATCTTTAGAAGACTCTAGTTCACATTGCTTTGTATTCCTGTTCAAAGCATAAGATTCTTGAAGAACATATAAGCTTAATTTGTGATGGTTACAGATATTTATTGACATATTCTAGTGTGCATTTTAAAAATTTTAATGATATTTCTTTTGATGATTTCTTAAATTTAAAAAAATTTTACATATGTTTTCATGGTGCTGTATTTTTCTTAAAGCCATTAGCTTATTAGAGCTAAAAGGAACTTCAATAGCTTACAGCTCTACTGCTTTATTTTACTAACTTACTCAAGTTTAAACAATCAGAAAATAATAAGACTAACAACCAAGTTTCCTGAGTTCACTAAAGATGGAAGTGGCTGGTAAAACTAAAATTTTTCAAAGAGTTAAGATCTCTGAATTCCACTCCCAGCTCAATTCAATTAAGCAATTTTTCACTTTCTAGGAAATGGGCAGAAAATAAAACCTTGCTTTCCTAAACTACATAAAATAAATACCTATCATAATTCTACCAAAGAATCTACCACTTAAAATTTCCTGTTCTTAATTAATGAAACTAGAGATCAATCTTACATTTCAACACCATCTGTTTTCAAATATTTGAATATGTATTCAGTAGTCCAGGTTAACTGGAAGATGCCTACTTAACTAATGTGAATGCCAAACCAACAATGGAAATCTTACTATCCCTGATACATGCCTCAGATGCAGCAGTCAGTTTTTTCTTGGTGATTTAATCGCTTCCTTCATTTAATTACTTTGAGGATTAACTGTGGGCAAATGCATTTCAATAATAAGCCAATGTACAAAGAACAGGAAGCTTTCCTTGTGGTCCCATGGGAAATTTAGCACTTCCGACTATAACCTTCTGCATTACAGCTCTCGTGTTTCTTTTAGCCCTTAAGCCATGTGTGTCACCTTGCTTATTTGGGTGTAAAAATTGTCATGGGATACTCTGTTTACATGCTAGTATTTGTACACTATTTCTGGCAGGAGTAAAGATGGCTCTTCTTAATCCAGGCTATACAGGAAGCTATTTCTTTTCAAATCAAGTCATTAATGCTTAAACAAGCAAATGCTACAGCCAAGACAAAAATCAATTTGCAAAAGGGGAGGCTTTTTTCCAAATGCTCCAACAGTCACTGGGGAAAGATGCTTTAACAAATCTAATGCTTTAGAGTATTACAGTATTAAGTTAGGTTGATCCTATTTTTCTAGTTGGATTTATTTTATTTGAGAGTCAAGGTGATTAAGAGTATTGAATACTATTAGCAAGGTTTTCTCTACTGGAAGAAATATTTTTTCTTCTAAATAACAAGCATAGAAATCTGTCCAGTGACCTTCAGTTGACCTCTTAGCCACTTGATTCTGGGTATCTTCCAAGACAGTGGTTTCCAAATTTTGCTGCATATTAGAATCACCTGGTGAGCTTTTCAAAATCCCAGTGCCCAAATTGTACCCCATCCCAATTAAATCAGAATATCTGGGGGTGGGAGTGCTCAGAATTTTTAGGTAATTGCAATGTGCAGCAAAATTGGGCACCACCATTCTACAATATTTTCCGTTTCATGCTGCATTCCAGTAGATTCTCAGAATTAAGAATAGGAAGGGAACTCCCATCTCTGTTTTCTGATTTACAGATTTTTTAAATCAAGAAATCTTAAAGACATGGATTTATTTTTGTGATATGTTTATTAAAATACAGGCAAATTAACTTTATAGTAAAAGTTATGAAATAACATACATGCCTTGATCTACCTATTCCAATCCTATCCATCTTTACTAAAGAGATAATCCAAGATATGGAGAAGTATGTGCAAAGATGTCCATAGTAGTGTTAATTATAATTATAAAATAATTAAACAAATTGTTCTACCAAGAGATTACAATTTAATAAACTATGAAATGCTATATGAAAGACGTTTATGTTTTCATTTCATAGGAACATCCTATCCATCCATCTATCCACCTATATTGCTATTCTAAATTTGTTGGAATTATATACAAGGGCACATATATTTTAATGTAAAAGGACAGGTCTGAGAGTTCATACCTCATATTAGAAATAGTGTTTACTCTAGACAGGTAATAGGGCTGGGTGAATTGAAGGGAGAATTTCTCTTTGAATTGCATTTACTTTATTGTTTACGTTTTTGCAATGTTAGTATTTGTATTATTAAATTTTTAAAATAAACCCAATTAAAACAAACCAGAAAAGTAAACACTTGTATGGAGAGAAAAAAGCTCACTAAATGTTCCCAAAATTGAAGCATAAATGTTCTTCACATGGGGAAAACATAAATAAGATAAGTACCTACCAAAATTGTTAAGTGTGTGTGTAAATTATACCAGTGCTTTAATAAGGAAAATAAATGGGAAGCAATCCCTATATGATTTCAAAGAGGAAAGTTAAGGGGAAAGCAACAAACAAGAAAAGGGGGTGGGAGAAACGGACAGAAAAATTTCTAGAAACATTCAGACAAATAAAGAAATCCAGTGGGAGCTTATTGGCATAACATCTATCAAGACGCATGATTTTGAAAGTTTTCAGCAAGGCTTGCCTTAAACCTGCAAAGATCCTTTGGTTTATTTGTGAATTTACTTAAAATTTGAAAATGAGCAACTGATAAAATTAGCTGATAAGTCAAACCCAGCAGTCGGTAGTAGAGATTTGGAAGCCCTTGTAAGTTAGTAAAAATAAAGATGAGGTTTAGGGAGAAACATGTAAACAAACAAGATTGATGGAGAAAAGACTTATAAGAAGGCAGGTGGACATTTCAAGCTTTTCATTTTTGCTCAGCTAGAAATTTCAAGAAAATTGATTGTTTAACTCTTTGGTCCTACATAACCTTTATTTTTTCTGGTGAGCTGAAGTCAAAGAAAAATAATTAAACATAGAGGGCATCCTCCACCAATATAATGGCTGCAATACACAATGCCCCAAAATTTAGAAATTATTTCCCTGCTCACGCAAGAGTTCAACACAAGTAGCCTTCCATACAATGATTTTGGGCCCCAGACTCCTCACATCTCATAGCTACACTATCCTTTGGGACATGAGAGTCTTTTCCTTCCAGCCTGCAGATGATGAAAGATGAGGTGCAAAAGGTTCACAGCTTTCTTATCCACTTCTCCTAGAAGGGAAATATTGTTTCTGTTCACATTCCATTGGCAAGAACTGGACTTAAGGATCCACCTAGATGCAGCTCCTGAATCAGCAGTCATGCCCCAGAAACAATACACTAAAGAAGGAGAGCATGAATCTTTGAGAAGCCGATTACATTTGTCACAAATTGCACCTCAGATATCATTGGGTGATAGAAGTGGTCAAAAGGTCCTTTCCTAATGGTTTATCCTAAATATAATTCTACATGTACCTAACTGCAGTGACTTATGGTTATTCTGAGAAAAATTGAACATGTATGTGTGCTTTCAGTTCCCAGTTGGACTATCAGAGTAGATACTACCTCTTCTCTAATTTTTGTAAAAATTTTCCCTGGCTCAGAGTTTGCATGTATCTTACTTTAGTTTGAAAGGCATAGAATAGCTTCTGTATTATCTCTTCTTTTCCTGCAAATCCTGAACTTGGGAAGTTAATGTCACTTTGTAAAACAAACAAATGGCTCCTAAATAAGTCAACCTATTATCAAGGTAGGCAAATATAAGCTTTAATTTAGATGCTCCTCATATTCCATTTATTTCTCACTTTCTTCCTCCTATTTCTTTTTCTTTATTGACTAAAGACTTATTCCTTTCAATATTTGATCCTCCTTCCCACCAATTTGCAAAAGACTCTCTATTCTTTTTTATCTCCTGTGTGGCAGAATCACACAACATCTGGGCTAATTGTTACACTTAACAAATATTTCGCAGCCAATAATACGTGGTTAGTGGAAAGGTTATTTACTTGGTATCAAGAGTTCTGCTATTATAGTGATGTCATCAACATGGTGATAAAGGACATCCCTTGAAAAAGTCTTTCCTCAGAATCAGTAAATAAAAGAACAAACCCGCTTGATTAGAGCTCTGGAGGACAATAGAGACTGGAGGACTCCACAACTGCTGAATCAAAAAATAAGAAAAATAATCTTCAGGATCAGGTAGGAGACGTCCCTCCTGCACTCACCAGTCAAGACTCCTCCCCCTCACTCAGTCCACACAGTTTGGGAGTTGCACAGAGGAAATAAGGTCCTGGTCTCTTCTGCCAGGGATGAACACTCTAGGGCCACTCACAGCAGCATTAGAATCCCACACATAAATCTATACATGGGGACCCAAGTCTGCAGAGACCCAGGGCAGAACACAAGCCTCTGAGTAGTTCCACATACAAAAGGGCACTCGGCATAAAAGAGAGAGAGTGAGAAAGAGTGAGCAAGAGAGAGAGACTGTAGAAGAACTGTGGTAAGAGGCATGTAGACTCAATCCAGTCTCTGTCCACTGGACCACCTAAATGAAAAATGGACTTTTCTTATTTGAACAACTTTCTGGAATGATCCCATCTGGGTCCCTGGGTTGGGATACCCTAACAAGGAAGGTACCAGAGGCAGAACATCTTCATGGAAAAAAATATATGAGGAAGGAATTGAGTTGTTATAAGACAGGGTGGGTCCCAGAAATGAGAAGAATAAGGAAAAGGTGGCACAGAATGAAGGAGAGAATTAAACAAATCAGAGGAACTGGGGATAAAATTCTGTACAAAAACAAATAAAACCAATCAAGATTTTCATAGAAGGAAAAGAGGAAAGGAAATTCCTCCTTGAGGTGAAACAATTGCACAAAAAGGAAAATCTTAAAAACTGTACCATATATCCAGGGCAAGAAACAGATGAAGAAGACCTGAAAATATCTGAACATGGTCTCCTCTAAAGTTCCAGAATAAGTTGGACCAAGCATCAAAGAAGAGCCTTAACACAGACAATAAAACCCTAGAGAAGAGGGAGAAAATGACCATCAGAATTGACACATAAAAATAATTACATGCTCTGACATCAGCAAAAAATTGCAAGCCATACTAAGAAATAGGAATATATAGCTCAGTAAAGGGAACAAATGAAAACTTCAGAGGACATAGAATTTGTAACAACTAATCAAAGAAGTTCAAACAAATCTAAATCAACTCAAGATAAAGGAAAACATGGGCATAGAGCTAAAGAATATTAACAACACAATGTGTGAGCATAAAGAAGAATTTGAAAGTTTAAAAAATAGATAGACATTATGGGGATGAAAGGCACAAAAATTTAGATAAAAGTACACAGTCAACAGTGACTCAAATAGGGTGGCTCATGAGGGTTCTAGCAATATCCACAAACTTTAAGCAGAGCAGATAGCCTAGGAACTTGGCACCCTGTCAGTGGGCCTTACTCTGGAATTTATGCTCCGCAGTATAACAGAGTTAGACTCATTTATAGGTTCTCTACACATGGCTCTTCTGCACTTTTTACTTGAACCCATAATTAGTGCTATGCTTGATAAATATATGTCCCAGAGACTTAAATCTTTGGTCCACCCAGGTGCCAGTTGAGCCTTGAATTTCAGCAGCATCACAACATCTGCTCACCAGTTCATTAGACTCATTCTGGACAACTAACAAGGAGAAGATGATGGATACCATCCATCCCAAGGAGCAGAGAGTGTCTGCCACAGCAAACAAGATAGCTCTATCCATCTGCCCAATGGGATCTAAGCCCCCTCAATTAGAAGCAGAGTGGGCATCACCATCCCAAAATCCTCAAGACTGGAGAATGAACAATGGACTAAAGTAGATTTACTATTATTCTACTACAGGCTTATTATTATTCAAGCAATGGAAGAACACTTATCACTGATGTAAAGGCAGTGGCCACCAGAGGTTCTGAGAGATGGAAGTGGGAAGAATAGTTGTAATATGGGGACATTTTCAGGACATTGGATTTGTTCTGCATGACATTGCAGTGACAGATACAGGTCATTGTATATTTTGTCATAACTTACAAAATGGGGCAGGACAAAGTGTAAGTATAGTGTGAATTGTAGTCCATGGTTAGTAGCACTGTTTCACTGTGAGTTCATCAATTGTAACAAATTGAAGGATGTTGTTAATATGGAAAAGTATGGGAGGGGGTTGCAATGGGGCCTATGGAATCCCTTATGTTTTTTATTTAACATTTATGTAATCTAAAACTTCTTTAAAAATAAAAAAAAAATTAATTATTAAAAAAAGTACATTTGAGGCAATACAACAGTAGATTTGAACAGACAGAAGAATCAGTGACAAGAAGACAGGACAATCAAAATCATACAGTCAGAAGAGCAGATGGAGAAAAGAATAGAAAAAAATTGAAAAGGGTCTCATGAACTTGAGTGACTGCATGAAATAATAAAGCACAGCTGTCCCAAATAGAGAAGATAAGGCAAAGGGGCAGAAAAATTATTTGAGGAAATAATGGCCAAAAAGTTTCCCAAATCTTATGAAACACATAAATATAGATGTGCAAGAAGTGCAACACACTCCAAATATAATGAAAACTAATAGACCTACTCCAAGAGACATACTAATCAAAATGCCAAATGCCAAAGATAAAGAGATAATTCTGAAAGCAGCAAGACAAAAGCAAATTGTCACATACAAGGTATACTTAATAAGACTAAGTGCCAATTTCTAATCAGGAACCATGGAGGCAAGAAGGCAATGGTATAATATATTTAAGGTATTGAAAAAGAAAAACTGCCAGCCAAAAAACCCTTACCTGACAAAACTGTCCTTTTAAAATGAGGGCAAATTTAAATGTTCAAAGGTAAACATAAACTGAGAGAGTTAATCAACAAAAGACCTGCTTTACAAGAATTACTAAAAGGAAATCTGCTGGTTGAAAGGAAAAGACAGGAAAGAGTAACCTGGAGTATTATGAAGAAATGAAGATTTTCAGTAAATCCAAAACCCACTAATACTGTATCCTCAATATACAACTCTATTTTTAATTCCTGTAAGAGTCAGAATACAAACAAGAAGGAGGCATATTTCCTGATAATGGACATTCAAAATATAAAGAGGCAATAGTGGGCAAAAGCAATATAGAGAGGGGAAACAGAGAAATATGGGAGCAAAGAAATGACAAGCTGTTAAAGTTAAGGTGGTATCTCTTCAAATTAGCAGCTTATAGATTTATGTTGTCTAATACAAACCCAAGGGTAACCACAAAAAAAAGTATTTTTTAATATTCTGAAAAAAAGAATGAGAAGATATCAGTCAGGTACATCAAAAAAGACCAAATATACAGAAAAGCAGTTTATGATAAAGAAAGACAAAAATATATATATGACATATATACCAAAGAACAAAATGGCAGAAGTAAGCACTGCCTTTACAGTAAGAACACTGAAGAGTAATGGATTAAACTTCCCAATCAAAAGACACACACTGGATGAAAGGATTAAAAAGCATAATTCAAATATACATTATTTGTTAGAGATTTGCCTTAGATCCAAAGACACAAACAGATTCAAAGTGAAAAGATGGAAAAAGATATTCCATGCAAATAGTAACCAAAAAGAGCTGGAGTAGCTATACTAATATCAGAAAAAATAAATTTACAGTCAAAAGCTGTTCCAAAAGACAAAGAAGGACACACTATGTTAATAAAGTGGTCAATCCACCAAGAAGAAATAACTATCACAAATATTTATGCACATAGCCATGGTGCCCCAAAATACATGAGGCAAAAACTGAAGAGAGAAATATACATTTTTAAAATAAGAGCTGGAGACTTCATTATGCAACTCTCATCCACAGATAAAACATCTAGACAGAAGATCAATATGGAGAGAACTTGAATAATATAATAAATGAACTACACCTAATAGACATGTACAGAACATTGCACCCCAAAACAGTAGGGTATACATTCTTCTCAACTGAACATAGATCATTCTCCAGGATAGAACACATGTTTGGGTCACAAAATAAGTCTCCATAAATTAAAAAATATCAAAATATATAAAGCATCTTCTCTGAATATAATGGAATGAAGCTGGTAATTAATAACATGTAGAGAACTGGAAAATCCACAAATATATGGAAGTTAAATAATACACAAACAATCAGTGGGTCAAACAAATTACAAGGGAAATCAATAAATATCTTGAAAAGAATGAAAACAAGAAGACATATCAAAACTTATGGAGTACAATGAAGTCAGGGTTAAGAGGCTAATAAATAATATCAGAAATGGAAGGAAGGACATTATTACTGATTCCACAGAAATAAAAATGATAATTAGAGGATACTCTGAACAACTGTATGCCAACAAATAAAACAACCTAGATTAAATTTACAAATTCCTAGAAACACACAAACAACCTACACTGACTCTTGAAGAAATAGAAGATCTCAAGAGAAAAATTATAAGGAAAGATATTAAATCAGTCATCAGAAACCTCCCAACAAGAAAAACCCAAAACCAGATGGTTCCACAGGTGAATTCTATCAAACATTCCAAGAAGACTTGATTCCAATTCTACTTAAATTCTTAAAAAAAAAAGAAAAAAGAAAAAATTGAACAGGAGCAAATACTCCCTAACTCATTCTATGAGTCCAACATCACCTTAATAACAAAGCCAGAAAAAAGATACTATGAGAAAGAAAAATTAAAGACTAATTTATCATATGAGTATAGATGCAAATATTCTCAATAAAGTACTTGCAAATTGAACCCAACAGCACATTAAAAGAATTGTACACCATGACCAAGTGGGTTTTATCCTAGGTATGCAAGGGTGGTTCAACATAAGAAAATCATTAATGTTATACACATATTAACAAAACAAAGGGGAAAACACACAATCATCTAGATTGATACAGAATATGCATTTACCAAATCCAGCAGAAACATTTAGAAAAATGGGAATAGAAGGAAGCTTCCTCAACATGATAAAGGACGTATATGAAAAGCATGCTAACATTATACTCAATGGTGTAAGACTGAACTATTTCCTTCTAAGGTCTAGAAAAAGATAAGGATGCCTGCTGTGAACATTGTTATTCAACATTGTGCTATATGTTCCAGCTAGAGAATTTAGTCAAGAAAAAGAAATGAAAGGCATCTAAATTGGAAAGGAGTAAGGAAAACTTCACTACTTGCAGAAGACATGAACTTATAAGCAGACGGTCCCCCCAAAAAACTACAACACAGCTATTACAGCTAATGAACAAATTCAGCAAAATGCTGGGGTATGAAATCAACTAAAAAATGAGTAGTCTTTCTACACACTAGTAATGAGCAATCTGAGGAGCAAATCAATTTTTAAAATTCCATTTCAATAGCAACTAAAAGAATCAAATATCTTGAAATAAGTTTAACCAAGGATATAAAGGACTTGTACACAGAAAACTATAAAATATTGCTGGAAGAAACCAAAAAAGGCCTAAAACTAGAAGGAAATTCAGTTTTCATGGATTGGAAGACTCAATTTCATTAAGATGTCAATTCTTCCCAAAATGATTTACAGAGTCAAAGCAATCCCAATAAAAATTCCAACAGCCTACTTTGCAGAAATGGAAAAGCCAATTATAAAATTTATTTGGAAGGATAAATGGCTCCAATTAGTCAAAACTGTCCTTAAAAAGAAGATTGAAGTTGGAGGACTCACACTTCTTAACTTCAAAGCTTATTACAAATCTACATTGGTCAAAATGGCATTGTACTGGCACAAGGATAGATATAAAGCAATGGAATTGAACTGAGAATTCAGAAATCGACCCTCACATGTATGGTCAACTGTTTTTTGACAAGACTGTCAAGTCCACTCAATTGGGAAAGAAGTGTCTCTTCAAAAATGGTGCTGGGAGAACCAAATATTCATATGCAAAAGAATAAAGGAGGACCCCTATCTCACATCTTATATAAAAATCAATTCAAAATGAATCAAAGACCTAAATATAAGAACTAAAACTATCAAACTCTTAGAAGAAAACATAATGAAGTATTTTAAGACCTCATATTAGGCAATGGTTTCTTAAACTTTACACCCAAACACAAGCAACAGAAGAAAAAAATAATTAAATGGATCTCATCAAAATTTAAAAGTTTTGTGCATCAAAGATCTTTATAACAAAAGTGAAAAGACAAACTACTCAGTGGGAGAAAATATTTGGAAACCATATATTTGATAGGGACTTGATATTCAGAATATATAAAGAAATCCTACAAGTCAACAATAAAGAGGTAAACAAACAATTAAAAAATAGGTCAAAGACTTGAAAGGACATTTTTTCCAAAGAAGGTATACCAATGGCTAAAAAGCCCATGAAAAGATCCCCATCATCATTAGCTGTTAGGGAAATGCAAATCAAAACCACAATGAGTTATCATTTCACACCTACTAGAATGGTTACTATTACAAAAACAGAAAATTACAAGTGTTAGAGAGGATGTGGATAAATAGAAATACTCATTCATTGCTAGTGACAATGTAAAATGGTGCAGCCACTGTGGAAGACAGTTTGGTGGTTCCTCAGAAAGTTAACTATAGAATTACTACATGTCCCAGCAATCTCTCTACTAGATATACATGCAAACAATTTGAAAGCAGGGACTCAAGAAGATATCTGCTTACTAATGTTCATGGTAGCACTATTCACAATTGTCAAAAGATGGAAGCAACCTAAATGCCCAGCAACTGATGAATGGGTAAATAATGTTTTATACAGATAAAGTGGAATATTATTTAGCATTTAAAAGGAATGAAGTTCTGACTTCAAGCAACAACAAGGATGAAATTGAAGACATTATATTGAGTGAAAAGCCAGTCATTAAAGGACAAATATTGTATGATCTCACTAATATGAAATAATAAGAATAAGGAAATGCATGGAGTTAGAACCCAGATTACCAGGGGCTGGGCTGGGCTTAATGCTTAATTTTTCCATAATTTCTATTTGGGTTGATTGTAAAATTTTGGAAATAGACAGTGGTAATGGTAGCACAACATTGTGAGTGTATTTAATAGCACTTTATATATTGTTATGTGGTTTAAAGGGAAAATTTTAGATCATATATATGTTGTAAGAATAAAATTTAAAAGATAAAGTATAGGACTATATAGCACAGCAAACCCTATTGCAAATTATGGATTACAGTTGATAGTACAATTATAAAAATATTCTTTCATGAGTTATAACAAATGTACTGCACTAGTGCAAGGTTTTAATAATAGTGTGGCATATTGGAAAAAATACATCCTAATGTAAACTATAGACAATAGGTTTTTTTTTTAAAGATTTATTTATTTCTCTCCCCTTCACCCCCACCCCTACCCCGGTTGTCTGTTCTCTGTATCTATTTGCTGCATCTTCTTTGTCCGCTTGTTTTGTTGTCAGCGGCATGGGAATCTGTGTTTCTTTTTGTTGCGTCATATTGTGTGTCAGCTCTCCGTGTGTGCGGCACCATTCCTGGGCAGGCTACACTTTCTTTCGTGCTGGGCGGCTCTCCTCACGGGGCGCACTCCGTGCACATGGGGCTCCCCTACGCAGCGTACACCCCTGCGTGGCAGAGCACTCCTTGCTTGCATCAGCACTGATGCATGGGCCAGTTCCACATGAGCCAAGGAAGCCCGGGGTTTGAACCGCGGACCTCCCATGTGGTAGACGGACACTCTAACCACTGGGCCCAGCCCGCCACCAATAGACAATAGTTCATAGTACAATTATAGTGTTCTTTCATCAATGGTAACAAAGGTACCAAACTACAGCAAACTCTTGATAATAGAAGGGTGAGGTATATGGGAATGATGTATCTTTGACATGATTTTTCTGAAAACCTACAATTTCACTAATTAAGAGAATTTAAATAACATAAAATTAATTTCTGCTATCACAACTATATATACTGTTTTACAGATTTTTTTATCATAGCATATATGTACTCACATTCCTTGTAGTTTAATAAAGGTAACATCTGCATTTAAGATTCTCCTTAATTGTAACAATCTCGTCATTCATCCCGAACCTGTAGAAACAGGCCTTATATCTGGTATTTCCTCACCCAGAACCATCTATAAATCAGTTAGACTCTGCCTGCTGACATCCCCAATGAATGCCAGTGCCACTAGGGACTCATAATGGATAAAAGAGTAGAAATGGATCCGGACAGACCCATTACTGATCCTGGAAATGCACATGCCCTACTTATGGTGAGTCACATATTAAGACCAGTCTATTTTTATAGCCCAGATGAATCACATGTAACTTTATTATAATAATATGAACCCTGTTGTCTAAGTCCATTACCATACACTCTTGGTAATGGACCAACAATGTCCGTACCTTGGTGGTATGGACAATATCTAAAAGTACTGTCTTTGAATTGTGACTAGACAGACAGATATAAAAATAGTTTTTTCTTTCTGTAAGACAGCCAACTTCTCTCTATTACAGTATCCCATTCCATACTTGTGGCTAAGAAAATACAGTACCTAGGTGTTTCTTAGATTTATATTTGTCTCATATCTTTTACCAAAGGTGCATGCATTTCTCAGTAATAGTTGTGTGTATCGTGAATGTGTATGTGTGTGAGAGAGAGAGACTGTGAGAAACCTCTTAAGTGGCACAATTATATCAGAGCTCTGATATTGCTGTACATAAGTTCATCACAGAACTCAGTAGCAGGACTGTTAAATGTTTTATTTTGCCTCTATCCCAGGCCATGTTATGATTATTATTTTCTAAAATATTCTTAAATATGTATCCTCGTTAAAAAATAGGTAATGATCACCTATTACATGTAAGTCACTGTGTGAGATAACAGAGTTATTTCTTCTCTACAAAGAAAAGTAAAAGCTTCATTATTTTAAAAATATGAAATTTAGGGTGAATTGCTAGCATGTGATGTAAGTGTTGCCCTGCCCGTAACTAAGCTGGGGCTGCACAGTACCTTGATTCTCCAGGTCCATGTCCATTTTACTGTCTACCCCTTACCACCAGGCATTAACTTTGGTCTCCTTGATTACATAGTTGTATTTTAAGTTAAAATTGTCAAGTTGAGCCACCTGAATAAGACTTCTCAGTTTCACTAAACAACTCACCTTATTTTAGTTTCAAATCATTGGTAGCTTCATCTATATAATCTCATTCAGACTGCAATAAATGTTCCTTCTTTGTTCCTGTTTTCCAACTTCAGAATATACCATGGAGAGCTTTTGTTAGTCTGACTCAATTGCTTTAGCGTAAGAATGCCATCATCTTTTCTGACCTATTTATATAGACCACAATGAGACTGCTATAGAACTCTATTTTTAGCAACAGTAGAGTATTATCTCCTCACAATAATACAAATAAATAATTTTTAAAATGTAAAATCAGTTCCATTCTCATGCCGGTGGAGCTATCACATTATAGATTAATTTGCTGGGTAGAACGTTTCTAGAGGCTGCTGTTTGTGACTGATAAATATAGCTTGCTTATTTAAGCTCTTTACCTTGTGCTAACCCTGCTGAGAGAGCTTCTGAAGCAAGAAGCTTTAGAATGACATAGGCAGGCAATGTGCTGAAAGCATTGGACAAACTCTCATTGGAGGCACCCTGATCAGATAATAAAGCAACCATTGTAGCTCAAGGTCAAATAATCCTTAATCTAAAAACAATCTCTAAATGACATAAGAAGGGCTTTAACCTTAGCATCCACTGCATTTGAAGCCCTATTTCATCTCTCTGCAGAGTAGAGTCAATAATGTGATAATCATAAACCGAAAAGGATTGCAAATCCTCTTATCTGACCTGCTGGAAATCAAGTGAGTGGGGAAAAAGCATTGTTCTGAAATTTCACTAATGCAAAGAAAAGAGAAAATAGTTCAGAAGGTGATAAGGTGATTGCTCTGTTTAAACAGTGGCCAAATAATGTTATTTGATGGGAATTTTTTTCTCTGCTTGCTTCCTGAATCCTCCATTTAACATTCTTAAAGGGATTTATCTTTTTAAAAGGTTAACCACATAATCTTTAGGTTGTTTTTTTTTTAAGTTAGATTTCTCTATGCATGTAAACGGAAGTAGAAATTGAGGGAATAAGTTCAGAAAAGCTATTTTCTCACTTTCCCTATATGCAAAAATAAAATTAGGCATATTTATCATAGTTTTTCATCTGAAAATTTGAAAATATTTCAAGTTAGCTTCCTAACTCTAATCCATACCTCTGATTACTCAGAATCTAAAACAGAAATCATCCTACAAATAAAGGACAGAGGAAGTCATTTTCATGATTTAAAGAAAAATAGAAATTAAACTTTTGTTAGAAATAAAGCATTTGTATAGCAATGCTTCTCGAACTTAAATGTATACACAAATTTCTCAGGCATCTTGCTAACGTGCGGTTCCGTTTCGGTAGATCTTGGGTGGGGCCTGAGATCTTGCATTTCTAACAAGCATTCAAATCAGTTGAGGCTGATTCTGCTGGTCCAAGCCCTGCCATATTGAGTGGTAAGATCATGGAATTTTGTGTTGTATCTTCAGGGTATTTTTAAGAGAGAGTGATAATAGGGAAAATTGATTATCGAATTTATTGCCTCATTCGCCACTTTCAGTTGCTTGCAAAGATATAGCTAACTTTTTTAAAAGCAATCCGAAGAATAGATGGTTTGTCTTTTTAAAAATGCAAAACAAAATGCAAATGTAAAATGAGAACACTTATGATCTGTACTAAGCTTTGCATTAGCACTTAATGCACCTTTTATTAATTCATGGACTGCTAATTTAATATTCTTCTATGATCAGTCAACAAACTGCTTTCAGGTTGTTGAAGAAATGTAAATTTAAGTGTTACCAATCAAATATTCAGTTAGGTTCTATTGAATATACTATAAGTTATGGAATAAAAAGTTTGCTTTAAATTGGAAATGCAGTAACATTTTTCTTTGTTGAACATAGAAATTAGCTTATTTACTTGAAATGCTGACTAAGATCTTGGACAGGCCCACTGACTTCACTGAGAAGTTCAAACTCCTTTAATGCATTTAATAAAACTCTGAGGGAAATTCCACTGACATACAGTGAAATTCCATTACGTATGACATATTTTGGGCTCCCTGATTGATAATAAACACACCAACTGGCATTTCCTATAAATTTTTTCCTGAGGCTTAGTTATCATACCACTATTTATGAATTCTTTGGGGAGTTGTTTTTCTTTTTACTTAAAAATATTTTTAATTTTGTTCTTCAAGAAGTTCTAAAAATATGTAAATTTTGTTATCATAATGATGTCACAGTATATTAAAATTTATGTATTAGCAATAACCCTGTTTAATGATTTCCATAATTCCCCCATTTGTGGTATTAAAACACCAAGCAATAACTTTATCATAGAAAAGATTTATTTTTTCTCCAAAGTTCTGCACATAGTAAGCATCCAATAAATATTTATGTGTGAACTGTGACCTGATTCTTCAATAGTTGACAGAGGACCTCTGCAATAGGTCTGGAAGGATAAAGAAATAAATACATTACAAGAATAGATAACATACATTAAAGAAAAAACAGGGCTCCATATTTTCATTTATGTAAGAAACTGCCATACAGTGAGCCTTTAATAAACGTTTGGCGATCATGCTATTGATTAAAATTTGTAGAAAGTTTTTCAGTTAAAATAATTTCTTTTATTGAACCTTGTTAAATGGGTATAAAATACACAGGGATACATTGCCCAGATCCCCTTTCAAGGAATGACTTTTTGCTCCCTGCTGCTGGGAGGGCTGTTAGCTTCAGCTGGTAACTGCTTCAGGGATCTCATCAGTCATATCCTTCCCAGAGTAGCCCACATTCAATAACTGATCGAGGCAGGGGTCCAGTCAGTTCTGCCCAATACAAGACAACCCTCAGCTTGATTTTTCTATCTAATCCTGAGTCCTTCCTTCTTCATTTTCCCAGGTGTTGATGCCAAGAACCTTCCCTAATAATCCTGCGTACTAACTTTGTTTAATCATTTTTCCAGAGACCCAACCAGGGACAATAAGCATTTTTCTCCTTGTCTTACAGACAAGGAAATAAAGCCTCAAATATGATAGTGGCTTGCCTAAGATTTTGCAGCTTGGTCCAGTCTTGGGCTGAGTTCTACTCATTGCACATCTTAGTTCCTGTGCCACCGAACTTTAATCTCTATGGCCCATCAGAACCTTGAAATGAGTTTTATCTGTACTTCAGGAGATGCCTTCAGCTAAAGCAGCTTGAGGCCTCCTTAATTATTTTTGATATGTTTAGTGCCAGTTATTTTCTCTTCTCCTTCTCCACCTCCACCTAGGAGGTGCAAAGGAAACTGGTAAATGCTTAACAATGACTGTCCTCAGACATGCTGCTGCAAACCTTATGCATCAAATACAGAATGCCATTGATTCTAGGACTGTAGGGAGAAGGCAGGCACAGAAGTAGGAGAGGAGTAAGGGATGGGGCCAAAGGTAGATATTAGAAGTTAGTCTGGGAATCACAGCTTCTGGGGCAGAAGCAAACATAGAGGGAAAGCAGGTCAGGAATGAAAGAGGCAGAGTCAAGAGAAGGCATAGACAGAGGCCCTCCCTTGGGTTTCTGAAGCTTCTCTATCACCTGAACTGCAGATCAATAATGATGCTTTGAGCCTTCCAACCAGCAGGCACTGGTCATGCTGACAAAAGAGAGCTAACTTTTGTATTACTGAGCCAGTTTTTATTTTTTATTTTTTGTTTAGGAGGTACCGGGGATTAAACCCAGGACATCACACATGGGAAGCAGGCATTCTACCACTCAGCTACATCTGCTCCCCAATAAGAGTCGGTTTTTTCATTTGTTTGTTTTTAGGAGGTACTAGGGATCAAACATAGGACCTCATACATGGGAAGCAGGTGCTTAACCATTTGAGCTACATCTGTTCCCCAAACCAGTTTTAACTTCTCCTAAAAAGCTCGACATGGAACATGTTCTCTGGATATGAATAGCTTTGAAGATGCTGTGGTTTATTGAGTCAAAGCAAACACCTTCCACAATCCAAATATATTATGAATCCCCATTACAAGAATCATTATTAAAGATGAAATTTTTGGAAACCCAATCTAATACTTGTTTTAAGCATTATTTTATAGTAAACATTCCTAATACATCAAGAAAAAAAGGGAGTTTCCTTTGCATTTATTGTAATAAGATTTGACCTATTTTTCAGAAGAAAAGTACGTATTCATTAGGATAAACGTTGATCTGTTCTAGGGGATTTTACATTGAAACTTGGCAAGTTGGAGGTAGAGAAAGTCAGGTAAAACCATAATCCTGGAACCATTATATAATATACCTATTAATCCACAGTGGGAAATAATTCAGGAGACAGGATATAGCACTGAGGTTCCTAGTTGCTTAAATACAAATATACCACATATACATATAACTTGACATTTATACCAAAAAAATCAACATTTCTCCTAGACCTTATTGCATTTAAACAAAATAGTCTTCACAAGTGGCACCTCTCATGAAATACACCACATTGTACAAAAGGAAAGCACTCTATGTCAAGAAAACATAGTCTTTTGCAAAAACCCCAAAATCAGGCATCGTAGGATAATAAAAATAAAGCATCTGGGTGGAGGTAAAAGGAAAGAGCATCAAATGATATTACTGTGGAGGAGGGAGATGGTAAAACAGCCATCCCAGGCAGAAAGGAAGAATGGACAATCACATCCTGACATTGATCACAAATCTGGCACAGATATAAAAGCAAGATACAGAAGCAAAGAAGGATTGTGCTTATCTAAATATCTCCAGGAAGTCATACTCAGCTAAAAGTGAAGCATTAGATACATCTTGCCTTCCTGACAACTTCATCTTTTAGAAGGCAGAAAATGTATTGAGGGGAGTGACTTCTTAGGTCTTAATTCTGGCCAACAAAGAAAGTACTTGTTTGGCAAGAAGTGATCATAATCTTGAGGGGGAAAACCAGTAATTTTACCCTACAGTCTGTGATAGTCAAAGACTTGAGCTCTAAGCAAAGGTAGATATTTCTAGACGTTCAGAGAGAAAATAGACATGATTTCATGGCTAAAGACTCTGGAAGCAAAGAAGGGCTCTAGGCTTTTAGACACAGTTCTGAGGATCTAATCATGGAAGGTAAGGAAAAGGCAGATAAGGAAACTATTGTGGCAGCTCAACTGGCTCTTGGGTGAACAGAGATATATTAAAGATGTCATTTATAAAGAATGGAAGGAGTAATGTGCAACCAAAGACAAATGAAATCTAACACCAAGGAAAGTAAACCTTGTGACAATTGCCAAGGAAGATAAAAATAGGTTTTCTAAAGGTGTGCTGGGAAAAGCAGAAAGATCAAGTAAAACCTGCTTGGGAACAATACTGTAAAGTCTATAGAAGAGAGGCAGAAAGCACAATCATTCTTTTCTTTTATCATGGTCTTTTCTCCATGAGAGCAGGACTCTGTTTCTTTCCCACATTACATGAAGTTGTAATGGGCCTGTCAGCCACAGCACCCAGCCTTTCCTGGCCATGTCTACATGATCAAACAGGGCCATCAAATAATTCCCATGAGATATGATACATTGATGCTGAGAGGGAACAGGTTACTCTTCACCTTGGATTTGAACCAAATCCAGTAGCTATCTTCCCTACCATGTAGGGAGCCTATCCACTTAAGGAATCAGAATCAGGTATGGCAAGGAACACAGGCTTCTTGTGACATCTTCTAAATCCCTGAAAAAAGCCTTACCCTGATTCCCCCTCCCCCTGATATACTAGTCAAGGTATTCCTTTATTTCCCAGAGAGTTAAAAATTGGGTTCCTTGCACTTGCAATCAAGAGAGTCCTGTCTATTACATTGGTTAAAAAGGTTTTTTGTTGGTGGTGGTGGTTTTATGTTTTGTTTGTTTGTTATATGAGAAAGATAATGCAAATACTAGGAGGAAGAAATTAAAGTCCGAGATAGGTAAGGACATTGCAAAGAATGCTTATTTCAAAGTACTTTGGTTCCATTCCATAGGACCAACAGAAGGCTAAGATGACATAAATGAACTGTAAATAGGCAACTTTGAAGAAATATGGCAAACAGAAGTCTTGCTGCCAAGTGGGAAAAGGGCAAACAAATGTTTCCATTTTCAAAAAGGCAAAAGAAGTTGGATTCTTTTAACGGTATGTCAAAGAGATTGAACGGCTCCCTAGCAAAATGTTAGCATACAAAAGTTGGTAAATACTTAGGAAGTAAAGTGGTTATCACTGAGGGCCAGCACACGTTCATGAAGTTCAAATCATAGAGGATTATATCATTTCTTTTTTTGGATACATTTACCAGAGAGGTAAATTTGGGGAATAGTCACTGTGCCAGGTGATGTGTGCTGCCCTATTCTTTTATAACAGAATGTTGTGTGTGATGGTTATCTTAGTAATTGTATCTACCATGAATTAGCAATTTAATATGTTCCAGAATATACATACACACAATTCACACAGGCATAAAAATATACACCCACATGCACACATGCATATAAATAAACATACACATAATACATACATAGAAACACATATACACACAAATACACCCACCAGCATAATGCTCTAACATGTGCAAACAATCATCTCCAGGATATAGAGGAGAAAACTGGGGCAAGGCAGTTAGTCCAAGGTCAAGCAAATAGTAATAGCAAAACAAGGATTTGAACCCAGGATTTTCTGATTCTTAAACTAATATACTTTGTTTTTTCAACAGTGTGTCTTTGTGCACTTACACAAGCACTGCCAAGAGATGGATGGCATGCTAAAGAGAGGTCTGATGTATCTTTCACCTGTACAACTTTTAAAAACTTGAATGACGACAAAGAAAGCATTGCAATCACTTCTAAAAATAATTCATGAATATATGTTATATTTTGCTGAAAGAATTAGAATCTAAGTTGAAAATAATAAGAGGAGATGTACTAGGGGATAAAATGAATTCTCAGACACAGGCTATACAACAACACAGGTACTTTAAGGAGAGTTTTATTTAACTGTGAGCTCAGGGAATTAGTGAGAAGTTGGTGCTAAAAGAATGATCTCATCCTTGGGTAGCATTAACAGCATTATGAAGTTCAAGAGAAGAGAGGGAATTACCCTTCTTAAGCCTAAATGGACTAATTTAATACACTGGCACTAGTCCAGAGGGGAATGACCATGATGAGGAAGAATCAAACCTTGTCATAGACAGAGGAGGGAAAAATGACCACACGTTTGACAAGGGAAGTAAATACTCACACTGTGGGTATGTGAGGAGGGTTCATTACGAATTTATTCTATTATCCAGAGAGCTTTAAGAGCCACAATAAGAAGTAATAGAAGAAGTTACTCAGTCAGATTTGAATACAATATAAATGTGAGTGTTTGTAAAGGCAGTGATAAAATGCAGTACACAATGTGAAGTAGAGATTAAGTATTTTAGTAAGATGATGCTTCTCTGACAGGAAGTTAAAGCATCATCTTGTAAGACATCTTCTTGGTCTTGAATGGTCAGTTGAATGGTCTCCAATAGTCATGTAAACATAGGTAGAGTAGGTATCCATTACCCTAACAGATCCCCCAAGAAAATCCCTTAAATAATCCCTGTATAAGGAAGTAGAAGTGCAACTTTCTCTGGGAGAAAAGAGACTCAGATCCTGGCCTGCGTGCCCCAAGATTTGAAGTTAGAGAAATCCATACTTGAGGATTGAAATGACCTTGACTGAGCTCTTCTGGTAAACAAGTGTCCCAAAGGGAAATTTTACCAAAAGGACAGGGGAGAACTATTTAAGTTCAGCACATGGGAATAAGTGTTTGTAGAGAAGAGCTTATTTCTACACAATGATTTGCTGAGACTGCAAACCACTTGGAATGTGATGTTGTGAGAGCTTTGTGAGGACCCAGACCAACAAGAAGCATAAGCAAGATGAAGCAAACATCGGTTCAACTGTGAGGACCAGTCTTTAGCTTAATACATTAGACCTTGCCTAGGAGAAAGTTTCAGGAAAATCCTTAAACAAAGACACAAATCTTGCCAACTAGATGAAGGAGAAGGGTACAGAGAGTCAACAGGCAAGAATTTCTACCCTAAGTGCAAATGTGCAAGCATCCTAGGGGAAGATAACAATGATCATTGGCTTACCTTGCTTTGGAAACAGTTTTAATTTAATATTTTCTATCCCCTAGAGAAATTAAAAGCATTAATTGGCAGGGCATCAGGTGGTTCAGGCTCTTGTGGGAGAATTTTTCCCTTAATCACCCATGCAGATGCTCAAGACTTAATTTGGTGAAATAAAGAGGAAGTAGCCTTACTTGAAGCCTGACTTGGTGAAACAGGCCACAGAAATTATATTAAGAAAAACCTTAAGTACAATTTCTCAAAATACCTACCTTTTGACACAATTCTCATTTCTTTTTCTGCAAACATCAGGTGGTAGCCTGTCCCAGATATTGTTCACTTTATAATGATGCCAAAAGACCAGCGAATAGTGACTCTTCTCCTCCCTGGCCCAACTTGCTTGTTAGAAATTGAAGTTAAAATATTCTATGACCAGACCAACCCAACTCTGAAAGTTGGGTAACATTTGACTATAAGTCATAGCAACCATAAAACAGCACATGTAAGGTTTTTAGTTGTGGTCATCTTTGGTGAGGCAAGAGTTCTACATGTTCTTCAACCAGTGAAGGCCAATTGTTAACTCCTTTTCTGGAGGCAATTCAGGTGGAATGTTTGTTATTGATGGCCACTTAGAATGGATGCTTATCAAGATCAAAATAACTGCCTGGGAATGCCCTATCTAAACAAAATGCAGTATTTCTATTACTACTATCTTGTTCCGGTGAATCTAAGATATTTCTCTTTTTTTAGCAGAAAGAAGTTGAGATTATTATTTTCAATTTTTGCAATTATAAAATGGGGAAGACAAATGTAACAAGGATCCACTACAATGCTCAATAAGTGTTAGCTATTACTTTTATCATTATTAATGTTGATATTGATGTTATTATTTAGATGAATGGGAAATAATAGGAGAATGGGATAAGAAAGCAATTGAGAATTATCATTAACCCTAAGCTTAAAAAAAATACTTAGCAGAATGGTCTGCCATTTATTGTTTGAAGAATGAGGTTAATATACCCTCCATCTTTGAGAAATAGTAATAGGACATGTATTAATGGCAAATAGATGCAGAAACTATCTAGCTCCCCTAGGACAGTTTTGATAAGAATTGAAGGTTACCAAAAGGCCAAATGGGAACCTGACAGAAACAAAGGTTATTCTAAGAAGGAAAATAATTTTTAAAAAAACAAGGATATTACAAAGGTAGAAATTAATCAAGGAGGCAATTCGATGACATCAATAAACTGATCTAACCACTATTTACAAAACAATGATCAAAATGATTCCCCATCATTGCCAAGAAGCATGTTTACATTTTCTGAAATAACACAGTGGAGGAAATTGTGATAAAAGCTTTTAGGTAATTTTTCTCAGATCAAATCAGGTAGGACTAGATCTAGTGCCATTTTAGACTGCTATGAAAATGAAGCAATAATTGAACCTTTAATATAAAAATAGTAAGGCTATGCGTATGGTTCTTGTGATCAAGAATAAACCAACAAGGTTTCAAACATAATTTCTCCAGCACGGACTTGGGTATACATATCACTTATATGGTGTCTTCCAGGGAAGCACAGGGATGGAAAAGATATGAGTCATGTATGTAAAAAGGACTTCTGTTTTGTTTTAAGAAGTGACATGTATCTTAAAAACTAAAGTTAAAACAGGCATTTCCCCCCTAATTGGTTAGCATGAATTACACTTGGTACTATTCATATTTTGTGCTACATAATTCTTTCTTGTAAGGGGCTGTTCAGTGTATTAAAGGATGTTCAGCAGCTTCATCTAATCTCTACCCATTAGATATCAGTAGCAACTACCCAGTTGTGACAACCAAAAATGTCTCCAGACAATCAAATATTTTCTGGGGGCCAAAATCACCCCAGGTGAGAACTACTCATTTAGGTAAATTGCTGATTGTGACTATTAAAAAGCCCATGTTGTTCAAAGCTTTTGGTGTTAGTGCTTTTTGGTTTTGTTTTGTTTTGTTTTAATGCTACCTACTAATTTTTGAGACACTTTGAATAGCTAGATTACAGGACTTTTATTGTCAGGCTGTTTTGAAAGCCAGAGCCCAAGGAAGAAAAAGTCTAATAGTACTAAATGTTCCTTTAACTTTCACTTTTTGATTTGAAAAGAACCATGGTATATTACCATAGAAAGTTTGTCATTATATCAAAAGATTTCACAAATACACACAGTCACTCACAAGATCAAAACTCACAATTTTTTAGTTTAGAGTTCTTCAAGTACTACCTATGATTAATTTAATTTTACTTTGTCCCATTCCCCCAAAAATGCAACACAATGATACATATCTTTTAGGAAAAAAAAATTTCTTAACATACTTGCTAAAACTTACACAAAAAACAATTTATAAAAGAATTTTCCATTTTTAGGTATGGAATATTTGATTTTGAAGTACATACCTACATTGTTATACAAGTTGATGTGCAGCTGCCATAGATTAATTGTCAGTCATACTGAATTCTTTTGCAATGCTTCTATCTACAGGTAAAAGATTATTCTCATGAGACTACTTACCACAAGCAAGCAGAATAAATCTGTTTATCCATCTGGCTTACTAGCTTCGTAAATAAACATCAACCTCCGCATTGCCTGAAGAATAGCATTAAACCTTGCAATCTACTGTTTAAAAGATGTTAGGTCTACGTTTATTGATCTCTAATAATGTCTAAAAGATGTTAAGTAAAAGGAGCAAGTTCCCAAGTTATATATGTGTGTATATAACTTTTTGCTTGTGTGTTTGTTTAGAAAAAAATAATTGTCAGTACATCTGGGGATAAGTGTGTATAAGTGTGCAAGGATACAAATCAAAATGAATTATGATAAGAGCTAGAGGTTTGGGAGCGAACACAGTAATTTGGACAAAAGGAAAATTTGTTAAAAATTAGTATTCAAAGTTTTTTCATAAGTATTTGTTACTTATGTGCAATTATTTAAAGCCAATTATTCATTCTCTTCCATATTTATGGCAAGGAAATTTGCAACAATCGAATTGGCCAAAAACTATTAGATTGGGTTAGGGAAGTTGGTTCTAAGAACACTTAAAATGTGGTTTCTATGTATAGATTAATATGCATAAAAAGGATATTTGAAAATTTTTCACTGTAGTCTGTATACCATGAGATAAAACAAACAGGGGAATAAAGGGCATGCTTAATTTTATTTTGTTTGCGTACATTTTATTTTTTTAATGCATATATATTGCTTGTATAATGAGAGGCTAAAAACAAAGGAAAAAGATCTGGGGAATGGGTGGGTGAGATGAAGAAGCAGTTGACTTTCCAGAACATAGATAAGTGTATCAGAAAATGCTGTGTGAATAAGTGTTCTTAAAATGTGTAAGATGGTTTTGAAATTTGTCTCAGCAATGCTAGTCAAGAGCTGCTGGAGGAACTGAGTCATACTTTCACAGGAATCTTTTAGTAGAGGAGGGAAAATTAATTCCAGGAGATAAAAACAGGTTGGTGGAAAATGTTTCCTGGGTATTTTTTCTCTCCCAGGTATAAATTTTATTTCAGTTTGAGATTTTTTGATTATATATGGATATGGGAATATATCCTCATATGATTAGAAAGTTAATTTACATGGGATTCAATCCAATAATTTATTTTCCATCTATTTGAACTCCCTAAGAACTAGTGTCATCCTATTCTCCACTATGCATAGCCTGAACTGAAATACACTAGAATAGGGTGGTGTGGGTGTGTGTAGCACATGCTTGTGCACCAGCACTAACAAACCTTATTTGGAAAACAATATGAAATAAATAAACAAACAAACAAAAATTTGGAAACAGACCTTGAAACTGTCTTCTCAGAATTGGAGTTTATGTTTCCCCTGTTTGTTTTATCTCATGGTATACATACTACAGTGGTCATTTCCTCTCTTTACCTTTAGTTTAGCTTCCTCCAAGCTTGCAAGGTAGACAGAAAGCCCTAACTTTTAAGACTACATATGAGGCATGGGCCCTCAAGGACCTCAAAAGGGGGTTTCAAAATGCAGTTAATAAATACATAATGCATGCTTAATCATTATTTTTTCCAATTTTTTTTTTTAAAGATTTATTTATTTATTTAATTTCCCCCCCTCCCCTGGTTGTCTGTTCTTGGTGTCTATTTGCTGCATCTTGTTTCTTTGTCCGCTTCTGTTGTCGTCAGCGGCACGGGAAGTGTGGGCGGCGCCATTCCTGGGCAGGCTGCTCTTTCTTTTCACGCTGGGCGGCTCTCCTCACGGGCGCACTCCTTGCGCGTGGGGCTCCCCCACGCGGGGGACACCCTTGTGTGGCACGGCACTCCTTGCGCGCATCAGCACTGCGCATGGCCAGCTCCACACGGATCAAGGAGGCCCGGGGCTTGAACCACGGACCTCCCATATGGTAGACGGACGCCCTAACCACTGGGCCAAAGTCCATTTCCCTTTTTCCAATTTTTAAAATTATCATTTCTTCTGATCACTCTTAATTATGACAAAACTTAAACATGAAGGCATTTGGTCAAGGAGATGCAGAGGTTCATAAGGATGCCAACAATACTCAATCTGATCTTGGGCTTCATTTAAAAGAAGCATAAAGAAGAGGTTAATCTTGAGGTTTCAACTGATGAAAACCCATATGAAAAATGTTAAATTCCAAAATGAGCTGCTAGACCACCAAGCAGAAATCTCTAACCAAGGGACAGGTTAGAAGACTCTAAATCCCATAAGGAAGATATAAAGAGGTATAGGAGTAGTAACTGGGAATAGATTTATAAAGGGATGTTTTGGAGGGAGGTGCTTCAGGACCATGAGTCTCCTGCCCCCATACTCAAGCACAAGGTAGAGTATTGCTCCTTGGGCTCAAGACTGGAGAGCAGGGCTTCAGTAGGATCTGCTTCATGGCTGTCCCCTGGAGGTGGGAAGCACTCTGCTGGTGCCTGAGAAGTCTGGGGATCTATAAGTGAGAGGTCTGAGGGAAGAGCCCAGAGAGAAATACAGCTGCATTGGGATTTGCCTATATTCTGAGTTTTGTCAAGGTAAAGAATAAATGGGTGTGTCTTGCAGACAATCTGTGGGCCGTACCACAAATACACCCTGCCTGGAGCCATTTTCAATGGAATTCTGCTGAAGAGGGCTTCACTCAGAGGATGAGACCAGTATGGAATGAACCATCTTTTGTATTGCAATATGTTTCTCATTATTGATTGTTCAACCTGAGGGTGGGCAACATTGTCATGGTTCTTGCACAGAGGATCCATTAATCATTTAGCTCCAGGTCAAATTGCCAAGGACCAATTTGTTATAAGCCAGTTTGTCAAATAATCAATGGAACAAATGGCCATTTTAAAGAAAACCAAATCATCCAACACCAATTTGCCAAATCTACTTGTTTCCTCTAACAACTTCATTTTAGCTGACTAGATTTCATTTTTGTCTTCATAAGAGAGCACTATAAGTTATATTTAATTAATTTCTGCACTAGTTCTCTGGGTCCAAGAGAGGATGCACTGGATAGCAGAGAAACAAGGCACTTATGACTACGTTCTTGAATATAATCCTGAATTTAATTAACTATTATAATTATATTCATCTTAAAGATGTTATTGCTCCTCTCCCATACACTCTCCTTCTCATTTCTCTGTCTTTTTGCTCCTTAGTCTATAGCTGCAATACCATGGTTCTAGAGCATGGGTATTAAAAACAACATCTCTCCTACCCTTCCAATTTGGAACCAATTGAAAGATAGATACAGAAGACAGCTGAATAGAGATCAAAATATCTCCCTTATTCTTAACAAGCTACAAATGGGGAATATGGCCCAGATCTGGCCAAATCATCTCAAACTGCAGTCATAGACCTTTCCACTAGAAACAAGACTATTCATCTGATTGCCCACAGGCCAACATCAGTCAAGAATCCATCCTCAGGAAAGAAGGATGGCCTGCACCACACATGCTCAGTTTCTTTTTTCCAATTTGATCAGTGACTTTCCAGACTTGAATGAGGGGTGAAGCAAGAGGCCAGAAGTATTGTTATAGCAGAGCTTTCTCTACATAGAAACACAAAATGGACAAGGGGAAGAGGTTTGTCCCATGCACAACCTCCCCTACCTTAGGTGCATTTAACCATTAAGCTGAAGCAATTCATGTCCAAACTCCGTCCTCCCCAATTTCATATGCTGCCCAGAGTCAGCCAAGAGGATAAAGCTAATCTTCTCAGTTTACACCTATGCCACCTCTCACTGAAATGTGTTTAGCTCCCTTGGCATCTCCTAAATTGAATTGATCCAAACCAAAGTGTCTGATAACCCTGAATTTCAAAGAGACCGAGAATAAAGAGGGCTCACACAATTTATACAGCACTGTTCCCATATTCACAAAATTGCTACATGTGAATCCCCAGTCCCTAGAGCATTATCACAGGCAAAACATATATAATTCTACAATGCACACTGTAATACCTAGTGGTGCTACAGTAGAAATTTAGTGGTAACTGAAAGAAAGTATAGATGAAAACAAATTAATTCTTGGTTTATCTTCATAGGATGCCTTCAGTTTTGGCTAGGGATCTGGAACCCAAGACTGTAGTTTTAAACTCTGTTGGGGGAATCTCCCATCAGAGGATTAATCTGGACCTTACATGCAATCCTGCAATAGTGAGCTATTTCATTCAGTGTAAAAATCAAAGACCCTACAAAGACCTGCAAAGCTCCACATGTTAACACTTCTCTAGCCTTATCTCCTCCTGCTTCCCCATCCCTGGCTTGGCAACTCTGCTCCAACTACCTTGCCTTCCTCGCTGCCCTCACCCACCATAAAGCCTTTGCACTCTCTGTTCCTTCTGCCTGAAATGCTCTTTTCCCATTTAGCCGTTTCCTACTTCAACAATTTGCTAAAATGTCACCTTTCTGTGAGGTCAACCCTGAATTCCCTATTGAAAATTCCAACTTGATCCCTCCTTCATTACCACACATACTCAGACCCTTATCCTCTACCACCTTTTATTTTTCCCATAACTTACCTTCTAAATACAATAGAATTTACTTAGTTATGTCTATTGCTGATTGTGTCTCCTCATCCTGAATGTCAATCCACAAGGGCAGGGATTTTTGCTTAACGATGTTTCCTCAATCCTGAAATGATGCCTAAAATATTGTAGGCACTCAAATATTTTTGAATGAATAGTTGAATAAATGAATAAAATTTAACATTTCTCTGAAAATCTCCTCCCTGCTCACCCCCAAAAGCCATAAACAATTAAATGCTTTATTTTAAGAAGGTTTTGGTGACTTTGCTTTCAATAAACTGACTTTTGGTAAATCAACCTGCTGTTACCTCATATAAAGTTCAGACCAGATTTCTAATGATTCAATGCAGTTCCTATGAGGCTAAAGAATTTAACTGTTTAGAAATGTTTTCTCTTGCTTTTCACCACCTATGGGAGCCCCCTCGCTAGTTTATTACAAGCTATTTGAGGGCAAGGACATGTCTATTTTGTTCAGAACAGTATTCTTGGCCCCTGGCATAATCATTCAGAAAAAGCAGTTGTCAATCATTTTGAGCAGAATGAAGGAACACCTACTCTGAACTACTCCAAAATTATACTTTAATAACACTTGGCTGCCACATTTATTAGAACTCTCAGTTATATCTCACACTAACTTAAGTTTAAAAGAACGTTTATTGACTCAGGTAATTGCAAATAGAAAGGTGCGATGGTGTCAGGTATGGCTGGATAGAAAGCCTGTTAAATGTAGTCAGAAGTTCATCTTTCCCCCTCACTTGCTTCATTCTTCATAGACTCTCTCCATTCCCTAGTCAAGATGGCCCCTGCACCTTTGGGCTCACATTCTACCAAACTAGTGATGCCAACAGAAAGAAAATGCTTTTCCAATAGCTCTAACAGCCCTAGATGTGGCTCTTGTTAGTCAAATATGCATTATATGAACAAATCTTAAGTAAAAGAGGACAGTCCCATCTAAAAAATATGGAAGTGACAATGAGGGAAGAGTGGCTCTGCCAATGAAAGTTTGAGATTCAGCCATAAAAAGAAAAGAAAAGATCTGATGGACAGAGAAGTACAATAGATACCCACCACAGGATGTGCATAACAAGGTGAGTTTCCATAAGTGGCATAGTCAATGCATACTGTAAGCCTAGGCCCTGAAGAAAAACGCACAAAAAATATAGGAGTTGGATGGTATGAAAGCAGTCACTCACCAAAACCTCATGTCCTCCCTTCCCAAGGTGTAGACCTGCACTTAGGATGTGGCAACCTAGCCATGGATGGTGTTTCCCACTTTTTTGTGTTTAGCATGTGACTAGTTACTGCCAATGGAATGTGAGCAAAACTGAAATGTGTGATTTTTGAGAAAAAGTGTTGAAAAATGGTTTTCTTTCCTACATATTTTCTTTGCTGCCTACTTACTAGCAAGATACAAATCCCAAGTCACTAGCGAATGGAGAAATAAAATGAGAAAAATCATTGTGTGACTCAGGAGCATTCTTATTAGACTTTTACATGAATCAGACAAAAACAAAAATCCTACTGGTGAAGTTCCTTATTGTGCCAATGCAAGATGGTACACCTTCTTAGTAAGTTCCTGATAGAGGAAAGCAAGTTAGCTTAATTAGCATAACCATACCTTAACACGCAGCCCCACACTCTATGTATTATGTCATCTGCAAATTAGAGTAATGAAGTCAGTTATAGCTTCTACCAAGGGGAAATAACTTCAGGTTACAGGGAATAGAAGAGCCTCTGATTCCTTCTACATTTATTTCTCATGGTCATAGTTTGTATACACATTACAGGGAATGAATTAATATATTTATTAATATGTACATATGTCTGTTTATGATATATATGTATACACATACATACACATATATATTTACATGTTTACAACCTGTGTATATACATACCCCAAGTAGAAAACAAAATCTTCCCATATAAATTTTTAATCTTGCTTTGTTCACCAGATTTGTGAATCTATATCTTTTCTTCCTTTATAAATTTTGTGTATCATTTTATGCTTTTATCAAGATCATTAAAATGCTTCACTCCAGTTATAAATTTTGTTCTTAATGACTTTTCACTCCTGCATTCATTCATTTGAAATTAATTTATTTTCTCTTAAATTTTCCTAATTCTCTACCCTTCCCTGAGCTGTCACTCAAAAATCTATCAGAGATATTTTTTAAAAATTGAAATAAAATTTAAAAAACTGAATCCAGTAGTTCTGACTTCCCCCTGCTTCTCATATATCTCTTTGACAGGATAGTACAGTATATCCTGATAACTACCATTTATGTTGTAATTTACCTCTACATTCATGGAACCATAGAATGTTAGTACTGGCCTCTTACAGAGAGTATAAATCCACCCTTCATCTTACCCAGAAGCAAATGAGGCCCAAAGATATTTTATGACTTTCCACAAGGTCACAAAGCAGATATAGATAAAGCCAAAACTAGAAGCCAGGTAGCTTAAAGACTCAATGCTCTTTCCAGTCCAAAAATGTTGCCTTGCTTAACAAAGGTAAAATATGATTTCTAAGGTTGGAATTCTTCTGGGACATTGTAAGAAGAGCATGTTACTGGGGTCCTTTTGTGGTGCAGGTGGGGCTTTAGGATGCATGTGACAAAACAGTACCATTTGGAGCAAGATTCAAAGATCTCTGTCTATTGCTGCTAAGTTATACTTAAAATGAAAAAATGATTTGGTTCAGTTAAATACTATAAAATATAATTATAGTCCTTGGGAACAGCTCAGCAGAACTAGAGCTATATTTTGCTGTCTTAGCTCACCAAAGCCCTGGAAGATATTCAAGAAGAGATTGTATAACAAGTGGCATACATCATTTCCTTTAGGCTCTGGAGCTCAGTGAACAGTAAGTGTGACCTTTTTAGATTCATCAATAATCAGTGTGTATGACCAAAGTTTAATTGCTTATGTGCCTATATATACTGACTAAAGCTGGGTGCAGGTTATGTCTTTCTGTATACATCAATATTTATGTATGGATCTTTGACTGTGGCCTATATATTCTATCGTAGAGAGATACAACTACTCCTCTGAATCGCCAGCTTTTCCAATTTAATCTGAATCTGACTTTTTGTCCATCTTTATTTTTAGTCTATAAAATGCTTGGGAAGGCCTTTTTTTCTTGGCTCCTGGCTAGAGTTGAAACTGAGATTATGGAAATACCTCAAGAGTGGTTATTTCTATCCACACTGAAAGGAGAAATTTGGGGCTGTTTAGCTGAACATTGAAATGTCTTGGCTTTTACCCTTCACTATTAATAATACCATCATCTGTCTTTCACACAGAAAAATCTTTCTTTAACTTTGCACTTGAGAATTTTTATTCTTCTTCATTTTATTTCTTTATAGAGTCTTCCTGGGGTGAGTCATAACATATTGAGGTCATGTCAGTAACTCTCTGATACATGGGAGGATGTTTCATAGTAAAATGCACCATGAGATCCATTGACATGTGTAACAGTTTTGAAAGGGAACCACTTGGGCTAAAGACTCCAACTGAGGGGTGACTGGGCTCAGGATCTTCTCAATCTACTGTTCCTGTATAGGACAAAAGCATACAAAAGGAGATGGAGGGACTCCTTATAACCTTAGCCTTTAGTCCCTATATCTGCTTATTGTAAGTGGTCTGAATTCCTTTCCCCAGAGTCTAAGGCTCCAAAGTCAGCTTATAATAGTCTTTACTCCCAGAAGCCTTTTCACTCATTTTAGCCAGTTTAAGTTAGGATATGAGCATTTAAAAATGAATTATAAATTATGGATTACATAGTCAATTGGGGTGATCAGTATTCTTTCAAACTATTTCCTATCCACTCATAAAGTAAGGCAGTATCAAGGAGTAGGTATAGCTCAGTGGTTGAGTGCATGTTTCACATATATGTGATGTCCCAGGTTCAATCCCTGGTACCTCCTCAAAAAAAAAAAAAAGTGAGGTGGTATCATTTTCTATGTGGTGTATTTGGATTAGGGTGAGGTTTCATAGTTTCAGGTTCATCCTCTATTTAACATCCCTCCTCCATCATGGACACTTCCATATCACACTCTCCTTGTAGATCTCATCATAGATTCCTGCACATGAAGATTAATCTTACTCCAGGGCTGCCTAAGTTTCTTAATTTTTTAGTAGAATTCTGATTAAAATACTGAGGCATAGCTGAAACTTAATAGTGTACTTTGTTGTATGTAGACATCTCTGTTGGAATAAATGCACTCATTTGTGAGTCTGAAATCTAGGTGAATTCCCAGCCCACTTCGATCCTTGATCTTGTTCTTTGTTACCTTCACTATTGCCAGTAAGTGTCAAAGATGCACAATTTTTGAGCTGTAATGGACTAAAGAGATTGATCATTTCATCTAAGCTGAGGCTCACAAAGTTTTAAGGAATTTCTCTACACAACCCAACTAGCTAGTGGTAGATTTGGCACAAATGCCCCAGATTCTGGACTTCAAATCAATTCTTTTCCTTCACTCCTCCATTCATTATCCCATTGCTTTGGCTGTCACTATGCTCACTCTCTTCTCAGTCTTTTCATCTGTTGCCTTGTACTTTTGGGGTATCTGCCTAGCAAAGCACCAGTCATGGTCAATCCAATGACCAATCTTCTGAGAAAGCAGATTGAAGAAAATCATCTAACTGGCCTAACTGCTGCTATTTTAGTTGTAGGGCCTCCCCCTCATCTGGTACATTAATGCTGCCCAAACATCCTTCCATAGGCCCATAGTTCTATGCATGCCGGCCTTCCATAGTCAGCACTCATTCTGCATAGCAGTGATTTCAAACCTTCTCCACTCTTCATAAACCTCCCACCTGCCAGGTGACCTTGCTCTTACTCCCCAGAGAAAATGCAAGCAATCCAGCTTCTTGCCTTCTGTCCTCCAAACTTACTTTTCTCCTTCCTCCCTTCCTCCCTCCCTTCCTGCCTCCCGGCCTCCTTCCCTCCTGCCCTGCCTTCCTTCCTTCCTTTGCCTCTCATTAAAATAAATGAAGTGTTTCTTGTTTAACCCTAATTCCTGTGTCTATGCTCTGGATCATATCCCCTCCAGCATTTCCAGGATATTTGTTCTATAGTGTTGGGTCTCTATCCCCAGCTTCTTCCCATGAGCATTTAAACACTTTCAAACAACTTAATTTATCTAATGGCTCCCCATTAGTCTCTTTTTAGATTCCTCTCTCTTTGCCCAGGCCATAAAACTCAGCATTCCAAGGAATCTGCCTTAGATAATTCTGTTTGCCCATTCCCTGAATTACCGCCATTGAATCCCATGGTTTTTACTTCACATTTTCATGCTCATGATTTCCAAATCTACTTCTTGTACCCTGCTTGCTCTCTCTCTGGGGCCTTGCTTTTTTCCACTTATAGACCTCAGAGGTGCCACAAAATCAACATGGTAAAACCCAATGCATGATCTTCCCTCAAGACCTGTTCCTTCTCATTTGTTCCTGATCTCATCAAACGACACCACAATCCACTTAGGCATTATCCTTAATTCCCAGTCAGTAAGTAGATGTTTTAAAACATTTTGAACAGTAGTTCATAAAACAGTATTGGGTCTGGCTCTGCAACTTAGTCATTGCATGGTGTTGAACAAGATATCTAAGCTTCCATGTTACCTTTCTGTAAGACAGAGATATTAATAATATCTACTTTATACAGTCATTGATGATTAAATGAAATAAAGCAAATACGATACCCAGCACAGGGTAAGTATTCCATAATTGTATCTATTAATATAAATATTATAGTTATTACTATTATTATCAGTACATATCTTCAATCAGTTCACTTCTCTATTACCTACTGCCACAACCCTAGCCCAGCTTATTACCACCTCTCCTCTGTATCATTCAGAAGTCTCCCTACCAACCTCTTTGCCTCCAGTCTTGCTCCCCACATTGCTCTCCACATGGCAGCCATAAGTGATGGAGCTGCAAGTTTCTAGTTCTTTCTTATTCCAAAGGCATCCATTTAACCCTTGCTTTAGGTTAAATCTCCAAATTTCTTAGAATGCTTTAAAACTTTCTTTAGCCTCTGGCTCCTCTTTTCCTCTCCAGTCTCATCTCTTGGTGTACCCACTGACTTTTCACAACTGAGCCCAAATGATCTTATCTCTCAAACTCTTCATTCCTCCATCGTTAAGGCCTTCACACACGGGGTTTTTTCGACACAGAATTTTCTGTGTATCTACTTGGACTTGCTACCTCCAATTTTTTTTTTCAGATCTCAGTTTATTTGTCACTTTTACAGGAAAGCTTTAGCTAAACGTTACTACTCTGGATGGGCAAATCCCTATACACTCTTATGGCACACTCCTCTTCTTCTATCATAGCAGTCATCACACAGCTCTTTTCCTATTTATCTGTCTGTCTTATTCACTGGACTATGGGTTCCAGGAAGACAGGTGTTAGATCTACACTGGTCATCGCTGAAGTCAGCATGGCACACACTATACACTTAAGAAATAGCTATGGGGTGAATATCCTTCTTCTTCTCATTTTCCCCAGCCTTTCTACCACATGATTATCTCATCCAACAACCTCCATGTTCAACTCCACTAGTCCTTTAAAATTGATTCATGCCTCTCCCTGAAAACTAAATAAGGAATATTGAATTACTCACCTGGAAGCAATCCCTTCTCACATTCGTATTCATGTAGCTCTTTGCTTAAGTTTTTCCTAAGAAACCTGTAACTTCTGCTTGTATTATAGTTGATCTATAATAAGAAATCTTTAATAATTTATGTAAAAACAAGGATTACATCTTTTTTATGTGTATATCCCCACAGAGGACAACTATAGTGGCTTGAAATAGATTTTCAATAAATATTTCTTAATATGCAAAACTGGCTGATTTGCAGACAGTTTCAACCTTGTATTGGGAAGAGGTAGACTCATTCAAAGGTAATAGATTATTGACTCTCTGAATGCATAAAAACAGAAAACGCCAAGTGCTAACTAGTTTTTTTATCCTTTAATTTAAAAATTTTCAAACCTCTGAAGGCCAAAGTCTCTAAATGTCCTACAAGTATTTTTTGTGGGTTGGTTTATTTTCTTTTTCCCATTGAGCTTATCTTCAGATTCAGATAAATGCAGTGATGATATCCCCACAGATATACTCAAAGTGTCTCTTTGATTGTCCAAAACCCTTATTTTTTTCAAGTTGGCATGAAGATAGCCATAACTCTATTTACATATATGTCACAATACATTATCAGAGTTTCATCAGAGAAACAGTATATTCTAGGTATTTTAGGCACAAAGGGATTTAACAAAGGGGATTTGGTGTTTACAAAACTATTGAAAGGGCAAATGCCAGAGAAAGCTACACTAGCACAGGTTTACCATTGGTTTCAGATGATCAGAAAATTGCTACTGTGATCCACTGTGGAATTCCACTTAATGGTCACAGATGTCTGTAGCACTGGACAGGTAATGATAAGCAGGTGACCCTGCAGAGATCCTGAAACCCTCACTGCCATCAATGCCCACATATCTGCCTGTCCCTACTGATAAAGAAATGATATGGTTTCTACCCAGTGGTGTGCTGTATTATTTAATAACTGACTTTTGGGGCAGAAAAATGTTCCTGATTTATAACATTTTCCAATTTCCATGGTGTATAATTCTCCCACTAGCTGATTTCCAGCTACCAACATGATATCATCGAATGCAGAGTTGGAAAAGAATGTACAAAATTGGTTCCCATAAGCTGGTATGAACAGCCCCAACATACCACTGTTTCTGTCTTCCAAATAGTGCACAAGTGTATTTCATTGTCAGAACTTAATTTCAGAACCCTGCTAGCAAAGGAGACTGGGAAATGTAGTTTCCATTTCAGGTCCCTGCAGTACAAGAGCAAGCAAAGAAAGAAATATCAAGAGTAAAGTAGCACTAAGCTAACACAGATAATATCTGGCTTGCATAACAATACAGATTAATGTTAGATGTCATTTTCCCTATTCATGCAGATGAAGACAAAAGCAAACAAACCCTTGGTGATTTCATCTGCATCATGGCTGAATTTCCACATGATATTCAAGCTCTGATGGATCATTAGAAAATTAGTGTTTAAGCATAACACACTGATTCTAGGTAACATTAACTGAGCTGTTGTGATATACTAGGTTTTGTTTTAGGTTTTACATGCATTATCCCATTCAGTCTTCCCAACAACCCTGTGAGGTAGGTTTACTATTACCTCAATTTCTAGGTGAAACTGAAAATTTTTAAGGTTAAGTAAATGCACCAGATCATACCACTCTTTAGTAGCAGCATGTTTCAAACACAAGTTGTCTGTCTCCAAGGCTACTTCATTTACTCCTCCATACTACCTTTAAAACGTGCAATTTTTAAAGGTTTGTTTCTGCTTCTGAGCACCATGCTAGGAATCAAATGCCTGAGAGTATCTAGTATGTCACAATTATTTTTAGGACTGCATTGCATCTTAGCAATCATCTGATCCTATTTGGAAACATTGTAATGAGTATCTGCCTAAAAGTGAAAAGAGGAAAAAAGTCGTAATTTATAGTTCACAATAATTTGACCATAAAGTATCTCCTTTTCTTCTGTTTCCATCATTATCCCTTAAAGGTTGGATTCCTTCCATTCTTCCTGTTTAGTTGTATATCCCCTCTTGTTAATAGTGTTGCTAAATTCAAAGTGCAGGAGAGAACAAACAATCTATAATTTTCAAAAGGGAAAAGTCATAGGAGAGTGACAGGACCCATTCTACCTTTTAGTAAACATACATTTGCCATATTAAAGACTTTTCATGTTTCCAGGTACAGGAACCAGTTATAATGTCTAAATTGTATATTTATACACTGCTTGGAATCACCTCTATAATTTTTCACATGCTTTATCTTGCTTAATCCACCAAAATGTCACTCTGCTTTCATGTCACATTCCCCTCCCTTGTATTCCCTTTTCTAGATTCTGTTTGGAAAGCAAGCAAGCATCTTTCTTCATTATAAGCCATTAAATAATCATCTAGTCACTGTGCTTTTTTACCTGTGTAATTTCAAACTAATTGCATGACTGTGTGTTTGCCCAAACCTAAGCAAGCATGCTTTCTTTATTCTCTAGTCAATCCTTAATTTAAAAATTAATAAATAGAGGTCGTATTTTGTGAGGAAGGGGTTGTCCTTTGAAGAATGGGTGAGTTTTGTTGTTGTTGTTGTTTTAGGAAGTACTGGGGATTGAATCCAAGACCTCATTTGTGGGAAACAGGTGCTCAACCACTGAGCTACATTTGCTCCCCTGGGTGGCTTGATCTTAGGGTCAGGAGCTGTCAGTGTGGGACACCAGATCATGTCTGACAGTGCTTTTGCCAAAGCTGTCTGTATTTGTGCCAACTCATTGCCTCAGAAGCTTTCAGTGCTTGTCAAATACCAGCTGTAAGATGTTTCTCAGCTATGTGATATCTGATTGAGACCAGTTCAGAGTATCAGATGCACCAAAACAGAGCAAGACATTAACAACTTTGAGGTTTGTGTTTCTTCCACAAGCTTCAACCTACTTGCTGATCAACCCAATTGTCCAGTAACAGGCTAAGAAAAAAAGTTTTTTCTGTTGTCATTATATGTTAAAAAAAAAAAGAAAAAGGTTGGTGCTACTGAACAGAACTATTTTCCAGGAGCTATTCAGAATCATAAGAAAGTCCAAATTATAAAAAATCAAAGGCATTCTTCTCCTGGAGCAACAAACTGTTCTTCTCTGCTGAAGGTATAGTCTATAAGATTTGCAGTATCTCAGATACTTGACATACCAGCTCTGCTGAAGACACGACCACTAGTCCCTGTTGATATTAATAAACGCATGAAAATTCAATGGATTTAATGGCTGTAAATACTGTCTCCCATCCCAGCATAAACTGCTGTGTTGGGGAATAAATAAGTATTTGTCATTTCCTGAATTCTGCTCTGGCCAGTGGCCAGCAAAGAATGCACAGCAAAATTAGAAAAGATGGGAGGTGGGACTTGGTTCCAAATTGATCTGAATGACGAAGTCACGCTTAAAAGCTGCCTCCCTGCTTTTAAGGTTCACTGTCTGTTTTCAAGAGTCAAAGAAAACATTCAGGAAAATAACAGGAAGCCAGTTTACAGCTCAGAGACTCTTTCTTGATTTGATTCCTTTACAGCATTGCATTATCATCTACATGAAAGCAGAGCTCACCCCTGCCAAGCCCTGAAATGCATAAAATGGAAATGAGGAGAGAAAATGTCTTTGCTCCTCATCTGTTTCTGTCTTAGGAAATGGCTCCAGTGCATCTGTTAGCTGTCTCACTAAGGGGTTTTATGTGACCACATTAAATCGTGCAGATGCCATGAAGAAACAAACCTGAATGCATGCTGGCTTAACCCATCCCTTAGCAAACTCCAGATGCAATTCATGTGAATGAAACACCCACATAAATCCTTACAAAGGGAATCTCTGGTCTTTCAAATCCAGAAGCCACTAGCTCCCTAATCAAGTAGAGTCTTGTTTGGAATTGTGTGGCATCTTCCTATACTATGCCATCAAGTTTGTTTAATATGGGCTGTCAGGAAAATGCACAGGATAAGGAAATCTGAGTCATTGTCCTAGAAGCAATATGTAGCTAATTACATAGTATACATATTTTATAAATATATATATACCCACACAACCTTGAACAAGGAGATATGATATGTAAGGAGTAGTGTATGTGAAGAATATTTATTTAATAATGTCACTCTTTTCAAAAAAAGTTGTTAGATTGCAGAAATTTAAAGTAATTTCTCTAACCACACCTACACACATATGCATACATTCCAAACACATGGACACATCCAAAAGAAAAATGAGAATAGTGATAAAATATAGGCAAAAACATTATTATAAACATAAATGCCAAAATTTCCTTATACTCTTATAAGCAGGCAAAAAATGTAAGGATCAATATAAAAAGGGAGATGTGATCATTAACACACACGTTCTACAGTGTCTCTGAGACTAAAAATCAAAAAACAAACAAACAAAAAAAACCTCAAGTGCTACTGAAAGGCACAAGTATTGCTGATGCTAACACCAGGAAGAAATAAAGCTTTAATTTAAAAAATATGTATATAGGTGTATTTGCTTCTTGACTACGTACTAAATCATCGTATTTCTAGTTGCATATATATCCTTCGTTTGAAATGAGCTTTAAAGATAGAACTTTGAAGCAGAATAAGGAACCAGAGAGGAAATACATTTTACAAGTCACTTAAGTCAAAGAGTCATATTTAAATGAGAGATGTAGGTGAACATTGAAGAAGTTGAACTTTACTGGAAGTTGCAAGGTCCTGTACAACCTCATAAGGAGAGCTACGACTAGGCAGTTCAGAGATTTCCCAGTCAAGGAGACATTACCATGATTTGGAGAAACTTGAGAGGCGTATAGTGGGAAAACTCTGTGACATTTGGAATGCCACTTTCTGAGAAGGTACAATACTAGGGGAATCGGCATGGCTGTAAGCCAATTTGAAACCAGTTTTCAGTTTGGATGACAAAGGAGATATTTCCACAGATACTGAGTTTCCATTTTATAATAGAAATTCCTAGCAAAATAGGATTTGATTTCTAGGGATTCACTTTAGAGCTAAATGTGTTGGAATAACTTGGAAAGTAAGCAACACTGCAGCTTTTGAATATAACATCATTATTCCAAACCTCCTTCTCACTTTTCTAAATGGTGGTGATTTATTTCAGGTGCTCATCTTTTGGGCTTTCTTTTCCTCAAGTCTGGTAACCAGTTCCCTGACACCTTTCTTCTGCTGTCACTACGCCCTTTCCTCAGCCCACTTCAAGGCAAAGTCAAACTTCTTTTCTGAAGTTTTGCTTTTTAGGCTTTATTTTTCACAAAAATGTCTTGCAAGGTTGAGATGAGTGTGGCAGGCAGAAAAAAATCCAGGATATGTGCCTCCCCCTAAAATACAGTCATTTCCTAATCCCCAGAACCTATGAATATTACTTTATATTTGAAGAAAATGAATATTAACTTATAAGGTCAAAAAAATGTGATTAATTTAAGGCTCCTGAGAAGGGGCACATAACCTGGATTACCCAGGCAGACCCTAAAAGCAATCACATATATCCTTACAGGGGAGAAGCAGAGAGAGATTAGACCATGGACACACAGAGGAGAAAGTGATATGAAGATTGGCAGAAAAAGATGCCGCCACAAGCCAAAGGAAGCTGACAACCACCCAGAAGCTCTAAATGACAGAGAATGGATTCTTCCTTAGAGTCTTGGGAGGGAGCGCACTCTTGCCTCCACTGACCTTGACTTCAGATTTCTGACCCCTGGAACTGTGAGAGAATAAATTTCTGTTGTTTTAAACCACCAAGTTTGTGCTAATTTCTTATAGGAGCCATAGGAAACTAACACAACAGATGAAAACATGGGAAACAAGAAGAGACATGGTAGAAAAACATCCCTCCCCCCAAAAAGAATTTATCTCTTTCTAATAATATCTACTGTTCACCAAGCCCTTACTAGACAGATGCCAGAAAAAGCACACTGTCCTAATTCTTCGAATAGCCCATCAATATATCATTGCCCCCATTTTATAGGTGAAAAAAGTAACTGGCCCACTTCTATTTATTGCACACAACAAATAAACAGAAGTTCCAAGATTTAACCCAGATGGATTCAACTCCAAATTTTCCACTATTTCTACAACACTGTAGGACACCCCTACTTCTCCCTTTAGCCTCACCTTTCTGCCCTCTCTCCATGTAATTTCAGAGTATTTTTATCCTTAACCAGCTACATGTGCCCACAGACTACTCCATGTGCCCACAGACCAAGCAACTGTGTTCCCAGCTTTTATGGAAAATATAAAATTTAAAAAGAATCCATAAAGCAATATGCCTCAGATACCATGGTTTATAATCTATTTTAAACTCCAGAATTCTTAGCTCCTGGCCTTAAATTATCTATACTGGTTGACAGCTCCTCCACAACCAGGTCAGCCCATCTCAGATTAGACCAATCGCCAGAATTCCCTGGTTTCCAGATCTAGTATGTTGTCTGGGTGAATCTGAATCCAATCTTACTGATCATGCCTTATCTGCCCTGCCAAACTCTCTCTCTCTTCCCCATCTGTTCCCCTGAGTCTTTTTCACTCACCTCAATCGCCTTTATCCACTGTGACGTAGGCCTCAGTGTGTTTCTTGAGAGCAGAAAAGCACTAACAAAATCTCTTTCTCTTTGGGATTTATATTTGCACACACTCACAATTCTAGCAAAAATTCACTTCTTGATGCACAAAAAGACAGGTAGGCCAAGACAGAAACTTTTTTATTTCTCCATTGTGAAATGTAACCTAGGTCTCAAGCCCCCATTTCTGCCCATTGGTGGGTTTTCACACGCAGTCTCTTAGCCATTGCTGCTGCTTCCTCTTCTCTTCCAAGCCCTTCCCCTTTCTCCTACGGAGCTCTAAGTGTCCCAGGGTTTACATATCATCCTGGCTTGGGAGCAGGGCCTGAGAGCCCTCCTCTGTTCTGTTCTGCATAGCTCATCCTCCTGGCTTTAGGTGTTAGGGTGATTGCTCTGCTCAGGATGCTCAGGTGAGTGGGGATTTGCCGGTGCGGCTGTGGTAACTCAAACCCTTTCCATTTGAGAGCATCTCACCACCATCTCCACTCTCAAGGCAGCTCCCTGTAGAAAGAGAGCCTGGGAGGTGTTTCCTTCCGGAATTACAGATAGGAAGCAGGACACCTGCGCCTTCTTTCAGAACACTTAACCAACCTGGGGATCCTAAGCTAAAACTACAGGACAAGGAGCAAGACCTTCTCTAGCATCCACTCTGCTGCTCTCCCTGAACGCCTCCCTTACGCCCAGCAAGGGTTTGGCAATCCTCTCCCCATGGGAAGGAAAGCAGGCCTGAGGGCATTGGGAGTCCTCCCTTGTCTCTGAGGCAGGGTATAAAGTCAGCGCCTTCATTCTCTAGGCTTTGCTGCTGGTTTTCCAAGTTGAGTTTTCAGAATCCCAATAAAACCTTTTTTCCTCCCAAATGCCTCATAAAATAGCTTCAGCTTTTAGAGTGTTATGTCTGCTGTGGACTTCAAAGGAGAGACTAAACTTGAAACTAAGGGAGGACTTCTTTGCTCCAGGTGGTTGTGCTCGCCTCCTTCTGAAGCACCAAGTGCCACTATTTCAATGGGTCGAGGGCCTCAGGGCATGAAGAGAAGGACCAGAAATGACAGATGCATCAGTCAGTATTTTAAAGACATTACTTTAAAATATTACGTAAGTACTGTAATCTAGGCTTACAGTATAGTGTACAACTTTATATGATACCATTGTTTTAATGGTGCTATTTATTTAGCCATTTCTTTGAAAGACAGTGTTCAATGACCTTATTTTGTTTCATTTTGCCAATCAATGCATTTATTAGCCCATTTTAATTTCAAAGTTAAACAAAGTAAAGTTTATGCATTTAGAGTCCAATGGAATATGGAATACCAAACTATTAGTACTGTTCACAGAAGGCATGTGATTTTTATAAATTATTATGTTTCTATTTTGCCACATTTTTTCATTGAAATATTGTAATAGCAATATTTAGTAAAAAAAAAAAAAAGGAAAAAGTTTAGAGTCATACTCAGCTCTGCCACTCTGTGACTCAGGGAATATGCTATAAATTACTAAAAACTAATCCCATATTGCTGAATATTAACTTTATTTTTTCTAATTGTGTGCCTATGGGTGAAATAAATAAGTTTGCCTGAATATATATTTTCTCTATTAGATAATTTCCTTGAGATCAAATGCCAAGATTTTGATTATCAAGTCAAGGCTAGAGTAAGCTCCAATCAGCTGTGTCCACGAGACACAAGAATCAGCCCAGTGCCCTCCCTCCTTGTTAAACTCAGTGCCCTCTCATGCTCTCTGTAAGGTTTTTATGAAGCTAAGATAATCGCAATAAAAAGTTACAAAACAAGGCCATGAATTTATTTTACAAGAATGTGACCTTCTACTTTTTGTTCCCCTGTTTACACAATAAATCATAAAATAACCTGAGAAGTAATTAGGTCTAAACTCAGTAACCTATAATGCTAACTGTAGTCATTATTTCTAAGTTTCAGAGTTCAAGTGAACTCATTGACACATAGTACATATCAAAGTGCAAGGTGAGAACAGTGTTACATTTGGCCTTACATGTAGATACAGTTAAATGAAAATAAGCATTATCTTAAAATGGACAGAAAAATTATAAAATTATATAAATTATAAAATTTATTCCATTGAACCTGTATCATCATTATAAATATTAGACCTGAATAACTAAGCAAAGTACTGATGAGCTCTGTGTGTGTGTGTGTGTGTGTGTATGTGTTTGTGTGGGTGTCTTCAAACAGACTTAGAAATTTGAAACTTTGTCCTTTATATCAGCAGCAGGCTTTTCTAGAACTATTTGGAATGTAGTTAAGTTTAACCACATTTTGCAAAACTATTTTCCTAAGTATCTAAATCCATCAAAGGAAAGTAAAGAGTAATGTCACAAACTCACTGATACTGTTATTTCAGAAATTTATTGATTCACAGTAGTCTTTTGAAGAACAAAGCAGGTCAAAGGAGAAAGTTATTAAATTACTATAAATACTATATAGTTCAGGCGCTGAGATGCACATAGTTGAGCTGAACCATGTGAATGAGGTGCCTTTTTTTTTGCCCAATGGAATGAGTTCTCGGAAAATGAGCTCTAGGAAACAAAGTTAACATACGATTTCTGCTCCTTCGACCTAGACCTCACTGTCTTCTGTGCTTCAGTTTGGACATCTACAAAATAAAGCAGGGTGGGGTGCTCAAGCTGATTTCTAAGGCCTTTCAAGCCCTGCAATACTGTTTTTCTATGAAAGGGCATCAACAGTAGCACAAGTCGCCCGCAAAACCATAACCAATATAACAAGATATGATTTCAGTGCACCCTTCTTCACGTTTAGCCGAAGGAGCAAAATACAGAGAAATCCCTTCTTCTTTCTTTCAGAGTATTGCCAGTGTGAGGGTAGCTAAATAATTACATGGAATTTTTTTTTTTTTTTTAGGTAGTGGGGGCCTGGGATTGAACCTGGGACATTGTATGTGGAAAGCCAACGCTAAACACTGAGCCACATCAGCTTCCCTGAGTAGTTTTTTTTCCACTTGTTTTGCGTGTTGTTTGTTTTTGTTTTTTCAGGAGACACTGGGAATCGAACCTGGGACCTCCCATGTGGAAGGTGGGTGTTCAATGGCTTGAGCCACATCCACTCCCCTCATGCAATATTAAAATCTGTATCATGTTTTTATACTTAGTGATCTGAAAAACATTGGAAAGTATTACTGCACAGCACAATTACTGATTTAGAGGCCTCTGGGGAATTTTCTTTGAAATGAAACCATCCCCAGGAATTAAACTCTACTAAGAAATAGAGAAAATAAAGCCAGTTGTAAAATCAGAAGATCACATTACTTGCTTTGCTCACCCTTTTTTTTCCACCTGTGCTTCTGCCTCCTTTGTGGAGCCTTTTCTGATGTTTCTAAGGCAGAAGTGCTCTCTCTCTCTCTCTTCAGCACTTCTATATCTCTACCTTCTTCAAGGAACTCATTTCAACTCCAAAGCACATAACTCTTTCTTGTTGTTGTTGTTGTAGTTGGGTGATTATTTGTCCTATCTCCAACTAGCTTTGAAATTCCTTTTGAGGGCAGGGTTTCTTTTATCACCCATATATTCCTTATAATACTTTGTATATTGGCATTAAGTATTATATTATTTGTTGACTGGAACCAATAAATATTTAATTAATCAGTTCAGTAATATTTTACTTCCTTTAAGAGTATTTATATGATTGAATGGTGATACCAAGCTATCCCAATAGTTCTAAGTGGTATAAATAATACAGGAGCCTAAATAAAAACCATAATTTTTATTTGATTCTTTTGGTACATCTGGACAACATAAGCTGTGGTTGTGAAATCATGGAAACTAGCAAAACACTTGCGTGAATGCATGAAGCTCATCCCCCAAGATGATCCCGTGAAGGGACTCTTGAAGAGCTTTTATTCTCACAGTACTTCTCTCAGACCGTCACCTTGCAGAAGCATAACATCTTTCATAGCTCTGTGAAGTTGGGAAAGAGCCTCTGCCCCATCTGCTGCTCTCACAAGAACAGTTTTGTCCACCCTGAAAGGTGGGGTCTGCCCATTTTAGGCTTCCCTACTCTGTGATAACTGAATGGGCAGGAGCCCTCACAAATTTTTCTCACCAATAGCCCCCCAAAGACCTCAAAGACCACAAATAGCTTGAAGATGGAATCAGGGTCACCATAGTCTAATCACAACACCTCTTTAGGGAATATATTAACTTTATACAAGTCAGCACAAATCAAAGTCACAGAGTATTTTATGTCACTAAAATTAAGCTTAGCCTTTAGCTAGAATGTTAGGCAAGACTGGATTAAGATATTTTGCATAAATCACTCCAATAAAGTCATTGACTTAAAATGCCCAGTTTATGTCTTGCAGATAGAAGCATATAATTAGCCAATGAGATTAAATAGCATTTAGTATGAAATATGGAACTTTGCAAAAATCTCTAACTTTACATAAATAAAAATACAACCTACAGAACATTTTCAGGGAGTCAACCAATCGTTTTATAAAGTCTCTTTTATAAGACTTTGGTTATATATGATGTTTTACATTTGTTTCACTTTCAGTAAATCAAATGAAAGCAAAACTCTCTCAAGCCTACTTGTCAAAACTTTGCCCAAAATTGAATCTGATAAAAGTTTTTGAATTGTCCCAAGCCTTTTTGGCCTACTGAACAAGACTTTCTTTTTCTTTTTTTTTCTTTTAATTTTTTTGTATTTATTTTTTAATTGTCTTTTTTTTAAAGATACATGGATCACAAAAAATATTACATTAAAAAATATAAGAGGTTCCCATATACCCCACACCCCACACACCCCACTCCTCCCACATCAACTACCTCTTTCATCGTGGCACATTCATCGCATTTGGTGAATACATTTTGGAGCATTCCTGCACCATATGGATTATAGTTTACATTATAGTTTACACTATCCCCACTCCATCCAGTGGGTTATGGCAGGGTATATAATGTCCAGCATCTGACCCTGCAATATCATTTAGAACAACTCCAAGTCCAGAAAATGTCCCCACATCACATCTCTTCCTCCCTCTCCCTGCCCTCAGCAACTACCGTGGCCACTGTCTCCACATCAATGATACAATTTCTTCCATTGCTAGAGTCACAAAAGTTCTATAGTAGAATACCAGTTAGTCCACTCTAATCCATATTTTATTCCTCCATCCTGTGGATGCTGGGATGGCAATGTCCACTCCACCTCTAAATCGAGAGGGGGCTTAGATCTCACATGGCCGATGGATGAGGTTCTCCTGCTTGCAGCTGTAAATTCTCTCGGTTCCTTGGTGTGCAGGTTGAACACCCTCACCTCCCTGTTAGCTGACCTGGGTAAGTCCAACAAACCAGAGAATAGGAGTTGCAACTCTGCTGAGGCTCAGGGCCCAGCTGGCACATAGACAGTCCAGAGATTCAAGTCTCCTGAGCATACACCAACCCCAGTGCCAACCACAGGTTCAGTAAAAGTGACAGAAGAGGCATGTGTGGAGAGGTCACATCTAAGTCCAACTCCATCACACTCAGGAGCACAAATTCCAAAGTAGGGCCCACTGACAAGGCACTGAAATCCATAGCCATCTTCCATGACTATCTTGTTATTGTATGACTAGAGAAAATGTTAGGAAGCTTAGAACCCATGCACCCATGGAGTTAAAACAGAGATAAAACAATGAATTTCCTCTTGTATTTTTTATCAGTAACTTGATGAGTCTATATTCTGTTGCTCATTACATGGGTTGGGGACAGTTCCTCTTATTTCTTTTGATTCTTTCAAGCTAAATGGAATTATCTGTACATGTTAGGTAGTGCTAGTTAAATGAGAAAATACAATAAGGATCAGATAATAGAAAGACAATTGAATTAAGACTACGTTACAGAACACCGAAAATCATAAGATATGTTTCTGACACATAACTATCTCTGCCTATATAAATCTCCAAAATTCAGCTCAGGCTATATCCTCTACATATCACTCCTGATCTCTGCTCCCCAAATTCTCTCCAGACTACACATTTTAGGGAAAAATTAGATTGGATATGATTTTTGCTTGCTTCATCTGTTTTGTCTTATCTTCACCACTAGAGTAGATTGTAAGTTTCTTGAAGGAAAAGAGTGCACCTTAGTTTTGTGTGTCCCAGCACAAAACAGCACAATGTGTATCCAACATTAAATGCATTGTAAATGTAAAAGTGATGCATAATCAAGATTTCTCAAAAAATCTTGTTTTGTTGAAAGGTACTCCAAATTATCTCAATACTGACCATTTTTTCATACTGAAAATCCATGCACCCATGGGGTATCTGTGTATTTGTAGTAAATTGTATTAGAATATTCATGTGATTTTAATGACTACCAAAGGTCTACAGTATCTAAGATGATCATGACACAAATGCATACAAGGGATGGGGAGAGAAATGTAATTATAAGCCTCAGGTGTTTTGTATGCTTTTACTTGTGTGCAGCTGCTATTATCTCTACTTTTCATTGACATGTCATTTTACAGTCTGGCAGGAATGATTATTCCTAATTATATACAAGAAAATAAATTGTAATATGTGTTTAATACAAACAGTCTATCATTTGGATAGTTATGTCAAATGGTTAATCATGTTTAAACCTAATTGTAACAGGTTAGGGGGTAGAAAAATACTCTGAAAACACAACTTCTTTACCCTTAATCTTGATTTAAAATTTAATCTGAAGGTCATAAAAATGCTTTCAAGAAATGGATTAGCTTTTATTTAAAAAATGGTTTCTCTTTTTAAGAGAAAGGAATTCTTAGGGATTAGATGACGTATCCTCTGACACTTACTTAGATATTCCTGAAAATGTCTCTTCTCTGTGATTCTCATCTCTCATAACTGGCCACTTAGTTCTGCCATATGGTGAGACAAAGCAAAAGAATTCATCATTTGGACTACTACTCGGCCACGATCTGGCTGATAAGACATTAGGAAGAGTTAATTCCAAAAGGAAAATCAGTTTAGTATTTTGTCTCCAAGCTATCCTTTAAGTATGATTGTTCTGGTTTTATCCAGTTTTAATTCTGCTTCACAAATAAGATTTATTGCTTTGGATAAGCCCAATGAAACCAAATGTTTTTTAAGGTTTTTTATATTAAAATCAACTTAATAGAAAGAACTATTTACCAGGGTGAGTGGGCATGCATATGGTTATTTACAGTATAAGCTTGAGTAGCATTGCTTCTTAGCTAAATACTAACACTTTTAATAACTTGAAAGGAAAACAAAAACCCTCAAAATCTTTTCATACTTGTGTGATATTACTTGCTTCATATGGCAGCTATTAAATTACAGAAGCTTCTTTCTTTCTCAAAGAAATATTAGAATTTCCATCAATGACCCTTCTATTTCTCTATAAAATAAGATTTTCAGCTAGCAAAACTCATAAAGGACTGCTACTTCTCAAAATCTCTCACTGGCTCCTGTGTCAATTGCAAAGATCATTCACAGCCCTCCAATACCTTGCACATCCTGAAGGTCAAATATTTCAAATTATAAGATCCTGAAGTGAAAAATGGGGATCTGCAGCAACCCCACCTGACTGAAAGCTGCTGTTTATGTTAGCCTCAATCTGTGATGGATTAGTGCTCTGCACACCCAAATTGGAGAACACCAAAGAAATAAACATGACTGAATTTTCTAGTGTTTCAAGACAGGGCGTGCAGACAGAGGCTGCTCATGGAAGAACACATGAAAGAAAAGCCAATGTATGTCAGGAAAAAGCAGGGGAAATACGTGACCATGAATTGGGCTGAAGAGAGGGAAATGATAACAGCTGTTCTCAGTGTCTGATCAAAAGGTCACCTCCTATTAATAAGCCAAAAATAGAAGACTAGAGACCACAGTCTTCCTCTCCTATAAGTTGACACAGTTGTTCGTCTTCAGTGAGGTGGAGATTGTAGAAAAACCTGGTTTGGGGGGCAAGAAGAGTCTAGAAATAAATGCTCCTGGTTTTCCACTAGCCATTATGAATAAGGAAGCAAAATTAATTTATTTTAAGGAAATACCCAAGAGGCACATGTTTTTCTTTCTATGTGATTACTAAAATACTTAGTGTCCCCTGAGGAAAGAAGATCTTTTTTAGACTTTAAGAAGAGACAGCCCAATTTTCTCCGAGTTTGTTTTCTCTCCTTCGAGAGCACACTTAATTTGTTAATGCAGTAGTGCATTTGTCACCAATAAAATTCATCTTCACTCTATAAACAGACTGCCTGAAATTAGTTCTGATAAAGGGAAAGCAAGGGGGAGTGCACTTGGTTGCATGTTATGAAAGCATAATTCAGCCATTTAGTTTGTAATAAGCTTTTACATCCAAGTCTTGCACAAGTAACATACAGAAAGATCCCTGTAAACCATGCCTTCATTAAGTTCTACAGAGCATTGGCTTTTATGGCTACTGGTCAAAAAGCAAACTCCGATTTTCCATAGGGACTTCACTGGCATTGAATGGGGCCAAAAGCTGTCAGAATATATTGCTTTCAACATTGTTATTTATCAACAAATGGTGGAATACTGACTATTTGCAAGATACTCTGTGAAGTGTTTTGAAAGAAATAAAAATGGATGGGACGTGGCTGCTGCCTTCAAATTATGCATCACCTAATAAGGACACCCACACTGACATAAATAACTGCCTGGCAAGGCGGGGGATCTCATCAGTGCATTCAGTTAGGATGTTTTTGTCTGCAAATGACAATAACCAAAATTAAACTAACTTACCAATAAGGAAATCTAGTGTTTCTTTATCATTAAGTACTGCGGCAAGAAGTACTGAGGCAGGCCAGGCTTCAGGGGCTCAACATGTCCTCAGGGATCCAGTTTCTTCCATCTCCGCAATCTGCCAAACACACCATTGGTTCATCCTAAGCCTGGTTGCCTATCCTAAAATAGCTTTCCGCAGCTATCAGAGCAACATGTTTCTTTGTTCACATTCAATGAGAGAGAATGACAGGAAGCTTTTTCCAAAGGTGAGGAAGCCTTTCCTTGCATCACACAGGCCCACTGTTAGCTCATCTCTGACAAGGGGGATGGGGTTACCTTGACTGATTCAGACTAATCAATAGGGTAGAACACAGGATGTGGAACCAAACACAATGTCTACGGAAGTATGATAAAGGAACTAAACCTGCAGCAGAGCCTTACATTCCCCAAACTGTGTGACCTCTTTGAGGTCCTCTTTGGAATCCTGGGGTTCAGAATTGCCAATAATATCCTTAGACAATTGGTCGCAGGATGGGAAAAATGTTTTTACAGCCTCTGAGAGATGAGTCATGTGCCTCCATGGTATTTCTAAATTTGGGTAAGAGGAATACCTCAGTATTCTCCCTTTCTCCCTTTCTCCCAGATAATCTTTCTAAAGTGGTTGCCAAGCATTTTTCAAACTGATATTTCTAGCTCCTTCCAAAACAGTCTGTCACTAAACTCACCCACTCTACATGGAAGGGGGAGAAGAAGGAAAAGTTGCAGTGATATTACTTTTTATAGAGATGTTAATTCTTTAGTTTTGTCAGATTTTGAAGGGTAATAATGTGCTTTCAATCTTATGATTATATCTTGTCCGTGGGCACCCTGTTCTATTCTGAGTCCACACCTGATTTTTGGACGTAATTGTAAGATTACCTTTTTTTTCTTTTTTACATATTTAGTGTTTACAACATGCCATGTGCTGCTTATGTTCCTTACAGGTGATAAGCTCAATGCATGTAAAAATTCTTATAATTTTCATCCCTTGAAATAAGAATTATTATTATCCTTACTTTAGTAGTGACAAACTGAGCCACAGAGAGCTTGAGAATCTACCCAAAATCACAGAACTAAGTGGTACAGCAGGCACAGCAATCCTAGATCTAGAGTCTGTACTCTTGCCCACAGCACCACTACTGCTTCTTAGAATGTTCCATAAATTATCAACTTTCTTTATCAAAAATAAAGAAGTAAAGCCTTAATGATTGATCCATATATACCTTAGACATTCTGAAAACTCTCCATTTTTATGTATCTTCAAATTAGGGGATCCCTTATCACATGTCTTTCATTTCTCCCTCCACTTGACACCTATTCATCGATCACCCATGATGTGTGGCTAGTCACTAAGGTGGGTGCCTGAAGTTTGCATTCTACAGGGGGTACAGAAAGTTCCCCCAAATGTGATAAGAGCTATGGTAGGGGAAGTGACAGATGCCAAAGGAGCACAGAAGAGGCACTAAAGTCAAATTGGGGGGTCAGGAAAGGCACACGGACAAGTGACAGCTAAGATACATTTTGAAGAATGAATTTAGCCAGGTGTCGTGGAGATAGGGACAGAAGAAAGTAACTCCAAGTGTAGAGTGTGCCCCAAGAGTCCTAAGAAGGGCTGTACTGATGAGTTTGAACTTTAATCTAAGAGCAGTGGGGAATCCGTTGAGGGATAATCAGAAAACTTAGATAACCAATAATCAAATAAAGAGATAAGGAAGAACAGGATTGTTTCTGAGAAAAGTTGGAGGAAAAAAAGAGTTTATTGAGCTGACAAGAATTTGAACCCATATCTATCTGATTCCAAAACCTTACTGTTTTTCTCCCTCAGTTCATTATAAAGATTCCAAGGACTCCAGAGCAACCCCAAGCCACAAAGAAGAGAAAGAGCTCTTGCCGATGAACCCTCCTTCATCCTATGAAATCTTTAAATAATAAGAAAAATGAAAAATCACTGTGAGAAAATTCTCTTCTCTGTGGCTTTTTAATTAAAGGTACTAGAAAACAAGGGCCTGAATATGTGGGCAGAAAAGACGGAACCTACCTAAAGAAAACAACAATAACTGATAGCCAGCCAGAGTAGAAACATGATCACAGATTCAAAGTATCTTCTCTGCTTTCCCTAGGAAAGGAAGAATGGCAACCTCCATTTACCCAGGGAGGGCATAAAGTTCCCTGGAGCTTCCTTGGGAATCATTTTTGCCAAGTACACTGAGTCTAAAGGATGTGACGAGCATTTCTGCTTCTGACAAAGTGACCTTGCTGGCCTAGGTGCCTAGCTGGGTAGCAAGCTTTGGGAGAAGAAGGCTCATTATTTGGTAATGCTAAGTCTTTGTTTGTTATGTTCACATGAATAACTTATAGCTGTGCAGGCTCATGAACAGTGGCCCTGACACGGCTGATGTGACAGCATCATAGACCGAATCCCGATCCACCCTCCCAGGAGAAAATGGAATATTTGCTCGTTTCGCATTTCACCAAGACAGGCTCTTCAACTATTTATAAGTTGAATAGAAATTTCCACTACTTCAGCTGACACAACTGGCTGTACCTAGCAACTGATAGAAGATCTCCAACTGGAGCCTTTTAGAAAGCAGGACCTGGCAAAATCTGATAGCGGTGAGGAAAGGGACAAGGTCTACACCACAGCCGCTTGTTCCCCTTCTCTTCATTTTGGCTTATTCTCACTTTTATTTTTATTCTTCTTCTGTACGCCCACAATGAAGACCACAAGTTTACAGCTGGTCCAGAGAATGGATTCTGCTAATAACTTTTTGTAAACATGTCTGTTGGTAGGTATCTGTCCCTTATCAGTACCTCCTGAAGTCTCACTAAAATTGACCCTGAGTAATATCACAGAGCCCTCTTTCCTCTGGGATAAGGGCTGTCACTTCTATTTCAGGACTATTCACTTGACGAAAAAAAAAAAAAAGATTGAGGACTTATGATATGCTGGTCCTACAAAACTTAAAGATTAATAAAATTAAGTGCTCACTCTCCAAAGATTTAAAACCTCCTAAGGAAGCAGACACATAAACAGAAAATACCAATTGTCTGAGATAACTGCTAGCCACAGGAAACAGAGAAGGGCACTTAACCCACACTGCAGGACTATTTTATTCCCATCACATGCAGGCCCAGTGCTGAATAGACTCTTCATTTGATCTAATCCCCACAACAACCCTCCCCGCAAGGCTAGTCCTATTATTGACCTAATTTTCCAGGTAAGTAAACCCGAACTCAGAAGAGTTAAGTGATTGGCTCAGTGTGACACAGCAAGAGACAGATATAGAATTCAAATTTAGGCCAGTCTAAGCACGAAGTCCGTGCACTTATTTATAATATTCTATTGCGTCTCAATAGCAGTTCACAAAGTTTAATGCTCACAACAATGCTCAACAAATATTTGCTAAATGTCTGCTGTGTTCAAGGCACTAAAGGAGGACACAGACACATACCAGGGGTGGTTCTGGATTTCTGGTGCTTAACTTGAAGATCATCATGAGTTTGGTATAAGACCATCCAGTCAGACAGTTATTCTGCAAGTATCTGTAGAGTATCACTATGTTAAGTATGAAGCACCATGCTCAGCTCTGAGAATATGGAGCTACTCTCCGTGAAAAAAAACCAAAAAACACAAAAATGTTCCTGTTCCCATGGATCTCATGTTCTAGAGAAATATGTAAATAAATGCACATCACATTGACCATGGAAGGGCAATGACAAAAAGTAAAGTAGAGCAATGGGTTAGAGAGAGTGAGGATGAGGGATTGATGAGGGGAAACTTGGCATTTTGAATGGGATGATCAGTTAAGTTTGTCTGAGAATTTGAAAAGAAACCTGAATCAGGAGAAGAACCGAGTTACCCACTCTGTGGGAAGAGCACGTATGTCCGGACGCAGCAACAACTGCAAAGGCTCCAAGGCAGGAACGTATGTAGAGGGTTCCAAGAATGGCAATAGGTGAGACACAGGTGGTGAGCCTGAGAGTGGGAGGACATGGGCAGAAAGTCAGAGGGCACATTGTCCAGGCCCTGTCTGCTGGGTGAGGCACTCCGTGTTCTTGTATGGGTAAGCGGAAACAACTGGAGAACTTTGAATAGTGGAGTGACACTCTCTGAGTGACTTTTTAACCTCACTCTGGTCACTGTCTGGAGAACTGACTATGCGGGTCACAAGAAGCAGCAGGAGAACCAATTAGGAGACTTTGAGATGATATTGTGTTAAACTAGATCAGAAGCCCCAGAAGTTGTCAGGCCAAGGATATGTTTTTCATGGTGGGGCTGACAGACTAAATGAGGTGTGGGCTGTGAGAGAGAGAGAAGAGATAATGCAATTTAAATTCCTGGAACAGTACCTGCAGCAGAGTTTATACTCAATATGTGGGAATTCTTTCCCTTTCTCTTTGACCCGGACAGTTTACTTATTGCACTGTGTAAGATTGTGTACACAGCTAATCACATGCAGGTCTACAAAGGTGGACTTAACGAAATCAAACAGGGCTGCAGCCGTGAGCAAGTAGAAAATATTCTACTTCAATTGTTTTGGTCAGATTCACAAGTCGCCTTTATTTGTGTTCAGATAAACTAAGTGGAAGGATTACTAAAAGAATACTAATTATATAAAGTGCTAGGAAACTCCTGTTCTAGGCAAAAGTGTCTATTGCTACTATAGGTAGAACATAGTCCTATTTATTGTAAAACTCAAATATTGCTTTTTCAGAGAGGCCTTCCACAAAACTCCCCAGACTAAGTCAGGTCTCCTTGTTACAGTCTCTCAGACTGTCACAGTGCTTGCCAGTTTGAAATGTGATATGTATTATGTAATATTTGATTAATGTCTGTCTCCCCCTCCCTACCCCACCTGCTATCCCACCCTTCTTAAATTCGAAGCAGTGTGCCTGGAACAAAACATAATAAACATTCCACAAGATGTGTTGGAAAAATATGTTTGAAAAATTATTTTTATTCTTGAAGCAAAAAACAAACGATCTATGAAGAAAAATGAAATGGGCACTTAATTCAATTTTATAATCCCTAATTATCCTGCTAGAAATACTCAGGGTTTGCTCCAACAGAACAAGAACCACAAGGGAGAAATTGCCTCTAACCTCTAACAAGTCACGTAGGACTTTAAGCCATGCTAAAAGTTTACATTTTCTTCAGGACTTGTTAGATGCATTGGGATTGATTCAGAATAACTGGGCATATGGAACCAGAAACAAACAAAATATATCTCACCTGGACTACTGCAGTAGCTTCCTAACTGCTCTGCTTGCTTCAACCTTTCTCCCTTCCAGACTACTTTCAACACAGCTGCCAGATTGCATGTTGTCACTCCTATGTACCACCCCTCCCATTGCTTCCCATCTCAGTGAGAATAAATGCCAAAATCCTTGTAATGGTCTACAACACATTTATTAGTCAGGGATCTGGAAGGAAAATAGCTGGGACTGTCCAACCGGTAATTGAGGAGAGTTTAATAAAGGGACTACTTACAAAGGCAAAGGTGGAAGTTAGGGAAATCAGTGATGGATGGTGCATCACCCTGAGGCGAGCAACAGTGGGGGCACTATTATCATCCTAGGCCTAAAAGGGCAAGAGGATAAAGCAGTTAAGGGAGCTCAAGAGAGGAGATTCATGGCCTCTGACTAAGGGTAAAGTTAATGGCAGCAACGCAGCAAAGAGGACGCCAGGAGAATAAATTCCCTGACCTCAATATTCTCCAGTCTCTGATCTCCAGTCTGTAACCCACATCTGCCAGAAACCCCTGGAAAGCTGTGCGCAAGAGAGCTTGTTGATCCAGTCCATACATGTCTGCCTCCTGGGGCATAGAGTGGAGAAGAGAATATACTGGGTCTGGAGAAGCAAATGGAGAACGTTCAGCTTAATGTCCTACATGATCTGCCCCCACCCAACTCTCCTACTACCCTCCCTTTGTTCATTCTGCTGCAGTTACCCCAGCCTCTTTGCCCTGCCTCGAGATTCCAGGCATCATGCAACTGTAGTCTTTGCATTTGCCATTCTCTCTGCTTAGAACACTTTCTCTAATTATCCACAAGGCTCAGACCCTCACTTCCTCCAAAGTCAAATGTCACCTTCTCAAAGCTGCCTACCTGAAACCCTTTTTAAAATGACAAACCACTTCCCCCAAGGTCTTAATCTCCCTAACCCTCTTCTAATTTTTTCTCTTTTCTCTTTCTCCCCTTGCATTTATCACATACTCTATTATAAATATCACATACCTTATGTATAGATCACACTATAGTATTTACTTTTTCATTGTTTACTGTTAATTGTTAGCTTCCCCCACTCTCTCACTAGAATATAAAATCCAAGGTGAGATCTTCATCGTTTTTGTTTAATTAATGTATTCTAATTGCCTAGAATAATGTCAAACAGAGAGTAAGTATTGAATAAATACTTGTTGAGAGAATAAATAAATACATGAATGTTAAAAATTCCAACTTGAAATTGTAGAGAGTTAAAGCTCAGGTAAGGGATCTTATTCCTGTTGAGTACAAGAATGTATTGTATATATTTATGTAAACCACTGAGCAGCTTTTTACAGAGAAATAGGTTTGATTCAGCAACTTCAAGGCAGTCTCGGGGATCAAAGGGACTGCCTTCCACATACTTGCAAATTGTATTGATCTAGAAAAAAACATTCATTTTTGAAGGAAAAGTAAACGAACATGGGGAAATAATCATCTTTAGTGCAGTATTCAAATACTCTCAATAGCATGTTGAAATTTATAAACACACATGGAAGTGAATAGATATATTAAAGCCAAACAAGTATTTGTAATAAAACTAGTTAAAAAAAAAAAAGCAGACCTGCTCCCTACCCCACTTCCAAGAGATTAGAAAGAAATGTCTGACAAAATGCTTAATGAATTTCTGTCCCTCCATTGGTAGTTTCACATAAAACCTTACCTGAGTGGAAGCTCACTCTTTGACATTCCATTATCCTAATCCAGTAAATGACATTGAGCCAATGACTGTGTTCCCATGAATCTGATGCCTTTCAGCATAGATGTTTGGAACCATTTGAAACTCTGAAACCAATTTTGAACTCTACAAACCCTCAATAAAGAACACATTGAAGTCACTACTTGGGAGATTCTTAATTGTACTGAAGGAGAAATAAAATCACATAGAGTGTGTAATTGTATACCTTAGTAACTCCTAAAAGAATGTCGTAGACTCTTGGAGTTAGAGGAGCTTAAACATTCTCACTTCACAAACAAGGATACTGAGGTACAGCACACAACACAATAAACCAGTCTCTGTGTGACACAACAGGCTCCCTGAAAATGATTCTATTTGTTCATGTGTTCATTCTACACTAAACCAGCATGGCAAGACTTGGAACTGAAATAAAATGTTTATCCCCATAAGTGTATGAAGAAATGTATGTTGAACCAAACACAAATTTTTAAACAATGATTATTTTGAAAATTCCTTTATAAGGACAATTATGTGTCTAGTAAACATATGAGGGTAATAAAACTGAGAAAGTAGAGAAGGCCTAGAGTAAGGAAAAGTACTTGCAAATCAGGCTTCTCACAAATTTCAACCAGTATAGAAGCAAGTAATGATCTCATCTTGCCCATCAGTTTCTCCCCCACAAAGCAGGGAACTCTAGAGTTTATGCAGATGTTCAAGTCCTCTAGAGTTCCTAAAATGGAGGCAGTTTTTATAGTGTCATTAGTAGCTGTAAAATCATTGCCAATATTATTTATGTGCATCATGGCAGCATTTTAAAATGTTAATTCGGCCTCTAACAAGAAAGTGTAAATCAGTAGTATTTAAAAGAGAGAATTGGTCTTCTTGAAATATCTGATTTTATTTGCAAGCCAAAGCAAAAAGCTTCTCTTTAGAGACAATATCACAATATTTCTTTTGAACTAATCTAAAATGATAAAGGAAAGATCTAACTAAGGAGTGATTGACCTCATAATAGGAAGGATCTTCCTTTCAACTCCCCTTTAAAGGAATATTTTTAACGTAGGCTCGGTATATCCTTGAAACAAGAAAGTCTCTTTAGATGTCTAGGATTTGTACCCTTTGGGCTATTTTGCCATTCAACACACTTTATCCTATTCAAAGGGTCATGGCTTTTGAGAGATGATGTGGTTAGAAAAAGGACTTCTTTTGTAGATCTTTGCCATTGTACATTTCCACCTCAGGCAGTTGTTCTATGTGCTCACTCCTTGGATTAAAATCTACAGAATCAACCCAGGAAATATAAGGTGCCCTAAAATTGGATGTTTTCTTTCTTTTCTTTTCTTCTAACATCATAAACTAGGAATGATGTTATATGTGTGTATATGTCAAGAGCTACGAGTGGGGCTCATCAAGGTTGGACAATTTAATCTCAGTGAGTCACTAGGTTGGCAAGTAAGTCATGAGGAAAGGAATACTTGCACCTTTGACATACATGCACAGAATCCAGGTAAGTCATAATTTCACTTAATTTGGTGTATATTGGAAAAGAAAGCATAATATCAAATATTTGCTCATAGAAACCCCTAGAAATTAGGGCTTTTTTTTACATTTCTATAATTAGTTCAGTAGGACCATTCCAACATGGGGGAAAATCGATAGATCTCAATATTTGATAGTACTTTTATGAACTATAAAATAAATGTGTTTATTTTGTGGATTCTTTCCAGAGTCTTTTTTTTTTGCCACTTTATTTATTTATAATGCTTTTGGTTTTATAGTATGGGACTTGGGGTCCTTGAATTTGGAAAGCTTTAAACTTTTATAGAAGGTTTAAACCATTCTTCCCAAAAAGTTTTCTATTAGATACAATATTTTGAGAAATATTTATGGAGATAGGCATTGCAAGAAGTAAAGAGAAGCACTATGGAGCCAAAGCAAAGAGAAACTTTAATAATCAATGAGAAAAGTAAATGTAATTTAATAGCTAAGCTATGACAATTAAAAAATAAGTTCTGTGCAGGCATAGATCATGTCTGTATTGTTCATTACTGTATTTCCACTGTCTACCACAATGTTTGGCCCACTGTAGTGGCTCAATAAATAACGTTTAAAAAATAAGTGAAGAGTACAATAGGTAAATGAATTAATGAATAGCAAACAAAATATCCCCAGAAGATCAATCCATCAGAAGACACTTCTAGTTTAATGAAGCCCTCCTTTAAGAACAACTAATTCTCTTTGTTCTTAATCTGCTTTCACCAAGCAAACACATAGATCGTAATTAGTTCTCCTGTTTTGTCATGCTCACAGGGATTGTAATTTATAACTAACTGTAAATTAATAAATTGGCTTTCTGACACAGATTAGTCCCATGATATGTGGATTGTATCAACAAGTTTTCCTAGGGTTTCATCTCTTCAGAAAAACTGACCATGTAAGTTCTTACACTCAAGGAAATTTCACAATTTCAGATAACTCTGACAAATAGCCAGCCCACTGTAGAATATCATATAAAAATTATATTTATGCCTGTGAACACTATTTTCAGCATGTAAGAATATCTGCCATGATTTCATTTCCCTCATACATTGAACACCTCTTATTTCTCTAAATTCCCATGACATAAAGACTCAGTAATGTATAATATACTTGCTCAACAGTAAGATCTATTAAACTATGGATTTTACCTTCATCACTACAATCTCCTCTTTAGTTGGACATTTTCTAGGAAAGAAAGTAAGGGAAGAATGCTTATTCTTCAGAAATCGTAGTTGGAATCTATCCTAATTGCACATATACGTGTACACATTCATTTGTTCTTTTATTCAATGAATATACTTGATGTACCTATAGGCACTTGGTAAACTTCTGTATTGTTATTAAGTCTATCAAGGGGAGGAGAGCGTTGTTGGTGATGGTTTATTTAATAAAGTCTAGCTAACTTAATACTATATTATCATAGGACAATATAAAGCATTTATTGGAATATCAAGCTTGGAGAGAATGATAGAGATTACAAAGCAGGGCTAATAGCTCTATGATTTCTGTAGAAAAGAGGATAAAATTTGATGAATGCAGAAATGGTGGGATGAAAGATTGTTGCAGAAAAGTGACTGCTGAAGGCAGCTCTGTGCTGGAGGGACACTGAATCATTGAGTATAGACGTGTTTCCACCCCAGTCTTGTAAAAACCATTTCATAAGAAGAGGTGAATTCACCATGTATTTAATGAGTTCAGCTGCAGTGTCCACAAGGTTGCCTTGTCAACTTTTATACTCACAGTTTTATATAATTTTTGTTCATGAAGTTCCCTCAAGGATGGCTCCACAAAACCTAGATCTGCCCCTGCTTGCAGGTATTTTTCAGCCATTTTTAGAGGGAAAGCTTGGGGGCATTTCTTGGGCTTAATTCCTAGAATGGCTATTTACATGGAACAAATAAAAACTCTTATTTATTATATAAAATATGACACCCGAATAATAGTCCTTCATTGCAAGAGTGATTACTACAACTCGCATTCTTGTGACTTGGCATCCTTAACTGACTTTCAGACCACAAATGCTCAGAAATGTCCTGATGAATCACTAGTCAGTTTGTCTGTTTGTCTTACATTCTCTCTCTCTTTCTCTCTCTCACACACATACACACACTATATACACCCCACACATTTGTTTTTATGTCAGCAATCAAAACTGGGCAACTAAACTGCATAATTAATTTAAAAAATAAATTATGTTTAAAACCTGTAGTTGAAAATATATTACTTGGAGTCTGCCCAGTTTCCTTTCACAAGGAACCATCCTTCCCCCAACATTCCTCATACAAGTAGGATTAAGTGCCCCCTCTAAGTTCTACATAAATCTAAGCCCAGCTAGAGTGATAGTTTCTTATTTTGACATTAGTCACGAAATGATTCCTTTACTTTCTCTGAAAAAAAAGTAAACCTCTTCAATGATGCAAAATGCTATTACAGAGCAAAACTCCTCAGGCATACTCATGGGGAGAATCCATTTCATTCTTGCTCTCATTAGAAGATTTTCTACATTTCATTTTTGAGTTTTACACATAGCTTCTCCTGGGAACAGCCTTTCAGTTGAAGACAGAAAGGTGACTCTAGGTTGGAAAGCAAAAGAAGGGAGAGAGATGAGGTCGGTGAAGCAAGACAGTTGAAGTCTCCTAACAAAGCAAAATTCCCGAATTGAGTTACTCTAAAACACTGTAATCAGCCACATTTCTTAAAATGCCTGGGTTATATCAAGCCCCACTCACACTCCAGTAATTATCAGCTGCCACAGCGCAGAAGCGCACTATTCCCTGCTACCCCCCCCCCCCCCAAATGTCAGCTTGTAATCTGAAGGAAAATTACAAACCCTACTTTTTTAGGAATGTTTAAAATAAACCCACAAAAGCACCAAGTCTGTTACAATTACTGTCCTGCTTTAAGGGAGAAATAACCCAGGTGGTGTTTTATCTCTGCAGCAGTTATTTCTAAAGTTTTGCCACAATGGAGGAGGCAAGAGTGCCTTATATAAGATCAAACCAATGCAAGTTTTGGAAGAAGCTGAGACAAATTAGTGAGAAGCTTGGGACTTCATCTTAGATAAACATTTAACTACCCTATGACCATGACCACTAGTGCTGCCTTGATAAAAAACTGCTGCATAAAAAAATTGCAATATACTCATTGTTTGTAGGATGTTAATTATAATGCACAGAGGTTTACTCTCTCTTATTTAATGGGAACATAAAACCCATACCAAGTGGAATGTTTTATGTTAATGGCAGCATTTCCAATTAGGTTGGTGATATAAATAGCTTTGACATGCCATCATTCTTTATTTTAACAACTACTTTTACACAATACACCTTAAAGTCCTGTATCATTCAGCTTGTAAAAGGCAAATGAAATAGGCAAAAAGGTTCTTGGCAGAGAAAACTTTTTAGCATAACAAAATCCACATAAGTTCAAGGCAAATGAGGTTTACAAGGAAATTCTCTCCCATAAGCAAAAGAAGCCACTTATATAATAGAAGTCGATTGCTGCGAAATCCATGGATTCACCTTTCTTCATACATCTTAAGGCAGAGCTAGGAAAGGAGACTGAGAACGTGTCCAGGGAAGATTGGGTTGTGGTCCTGGCTCAACCATGAATAGCCTGGATGGTGATGAACAAATTTCCAGCCTCAGTTTCCAGAAAGGAGGTTTCCTAAGGTCTCTTCCAACTCCACTTTCTGCAACCACAAGTCCCATAAAAGGTGGAGAAAAACTAAGTCACTGCATGAATTAATGCAATTCAGGCCACAGTTGACAATAACAGTTACCAACTATTCCTTATAAAATACACACCATCTTAGGTTTGCCACCTATTTATACATCCAAAAGGGGGAAAGAAAGAGTAAGGCAGAGATGGGTGTGAATCCCATCTGCATTCACTCAATAGCTGTGTGTCCTTAGGCAATATACCATTTTAACTTCTAAAACTCCAGTTTCTTCATTTAAAAAATTGGAATAATATTCTCTACCTTGTAAGGCTGGGATGACTATTGTAGATATTATCTCTAATCCACCTTCATAGTGCTTGCAACCTAGTAAGCATTCAGTAATACCATTACATGCACAACTACATATGTACATTAATTCATACATAACACACATTCTACCAGCCTTGGAGAATATTACTTCCATCTTCTACTGGAAATGGGACTCAATATATTTTCTCATGCCATTACAGCAAAATGGGACATGCATATAGAGGTGAGTCCATGCATAGTGGTATGATCAGAATGATGTGCTAGAACACCAATGTAACATTAAAAGGTCTTTGCTATGCTGCTCACTACCACTAGCAGGAGACCAGTGTGGATGCTTTCTGTCTAGTCAAGGTGCAGCATCTTCAGTCCGGTCAAGGTGTAGCCTCTCTAGCAGGTAAAATGAACCACTGTAGAGGTCTGGTAGGCCATTCTACAACCAGTTTTGACACTATAGAAATGCAAGTGGGTCATTTTTCTATGATAAATGGGAATGGCACCAGGTTTGGTACAAATTTGATGGCAGCTGCTCCAATTTCACCTTATAAAGTCACCAACTGAGTTTATTTAATCTAGCCCAACGATAGAGTTATAATGGTGTGATATCTAAAATTTCTGTCCAATGTCCATAGGGCAGAACAAAATTTATCAATCCTATAGAATAATCTGGAGCATGGTCAGTAAGCAGTGAACCATCACTAAACCTTGTACCCAAATAGCCAATGGCTATGCTTCCCTTTTCACCAAAAAGAGGGATATGGAATGTCTACAACAATACGAACATACCCATAATCCTCTTTTCCAGTTCACCATAATTGATTTATCAGTTTTTGAGCAGGCAGGAATTTCAGGATTTAAACAAATTACACATTTTTATTGTGTTGTGAAGAACTCTGGGAGAATGTCTTGGGTACCACCAGGTGCTGGCAGGGATGGTTGCCAAGGGGGACTCTGCTTCCCTGCTGGGGTCTACTTGGGCTGGTTTCACGTTTTAAGTTCTGTGATGGGGAGGGGTGGTGTGGGGTAAGGACTCTCAAAAAGAAAGATCTGAGAAAGAAGGCAATGCTCAAAAGAGCAGACACAAATGAAATAGAAAAATAAGCCCTTCCTAGAAACAAAGTAACAATGCTATAATTCTGTTTTGTTGTCGTTGCTGTTCAAATATATAAATAAAATGAATATGCCACTAGTTAAATTGACGATTATGGTGGGGAGGGGGGAGGAATTAACCACATCAGGAGGTCAAAACAGACACACATTCTCTACAGAGCCTGCAGGCACCAACAGGACACGAAGGAATGTATGAAATAAGGAGACCCACGAAGCTGAGCAGCAGAGATCAAAAGGCATCAAGTCTGAAAACACAGCTTGCAAAGCCAACACACACACAACACACACACCAACCACGACATACCGGAAACTCTTTTCAGTTAAAGAAATTGAAGCCATTATTTAAAAAGAAAAGAAAAGAAATATATCACAACCACCCACCACACAAAAAAGAACTCTATCATCTAATTGCAGTTCTTAAAATGAAAATACTATAGTTAATCTTCTCAGCAATTAAGGTTGAAGATAACACTTTTTGATAATATAAAAATAATGACAAATCTTTCGGTCAAATTTGTTATCCCTGTGAGTCAAGTATATCTGCTCCAATAATAATTGTTAATATTTATTGACATTTTACTTTGTTCCAGACATTCTGCTAAGTTCATTTCATATACTAATTTGTTTAACCCTCAGACAAAAATCATTGGTAGATCTTATTAATAGTACCATTTTATGGATGGGGATACCAAGGCACAAAAAGGCTGCACAATTTCCTCCAAGGTGGCTCAACTGGTAGGTAGTACTTTAAACTATGACACAATATTGCCTTCCAATATACTGGGGGTCAGAAAACTATGGCCTATAATTCATAGTCTGGCCCATTATCTGTTTTTTTGTAAATAAAATTGTATTGGAACACATCCATTCCCATCATTTATGTGTTATCTGTTGGCTGCTATAGCAGTTCATTTTTATTGATGAAATACAAAAAGAAATATTGGGTTATGTTTGTAAAGTGTTCTTTTCCTATTAGAGTGTATTGGATTCAGAAGTTTTACTTTTACTTGATTAAATAATGATTAAGGCTTTGATTGGGCTACATCAGTAGGATGTTCAGTTCCTGCCCTCTTGGTGGGCGGGGACTCATAGAGCAACTGCACCGCAGAGAAGGAAGGTTGGAGTCTTGAGCTGGAGCTCCAGGAAGTAAGCACACAGAGAAGCTTGGTTGTGAGGAAAGAGAGGCAAGCCCCAGAAAGAGAGGAACCCTGAGCCTGGAGAGAAGCAAGCCCTGGGAAGAGAGGAACCCTGAGCTCAGATAGAAGCAAGCCCTGGAAAGAGAAGAACCCAGGAAGCCTGAGCCCTGGCAGACGTCGGCAGCCACCTTTCTCCAACACGTGGCAAAAGACCTTGGTGAGGGTAGTAACTTATGCTTTAAGGCCTGATAACTGTAAGCTTGTACTCCAAATAAATACACTTTATAAAATTTCTGGTATTTTGCATCAGCACCACTTTGGCTGACTAATACAGGGGCTTTCATGCCACTACAGCAGAATTGAGTAGTTGCAACAGGGAAGTTATGCCCTGCAATGCCTAAAATATTTTCTATGTGGTCCTCTGCAGAAAGTTTCCTGTCACCTGTAATATAGTGCACTGACTGCAAGTTATAGGACAACCTGAACCTACAACCCAGGGATGTCCCTTTTGTCCATGTTGATCCATTGCAGTTGCTTTGTCTTCCAATCTTCCAGTAATACATAGTTGGCACTTTCTTTCAACCCACATTAATAAGAGAACCCTCCTTCCTCTCCCATCAATAAGAAGGAACAGTGTTTATCAAACAGCAAAATGTACCATAACAAAGCAAGCAAAATACCTCCTTACCACAAACATAAGATCCTAGCTCAGATCTCTAACACTCTAAGAAAAATTTTCTCCACCCTTGCTACTCCCTCAGGTCAAATGATTATTTTATCTTCATCTTTGATTTTGCCACCCGATATCCCTACAGAGCTGTCTGTGCTCACTACCTTCAGTTCCTGAGTGCTCTGCAAAGCTTTATAATCTGTTGACACCCCCTCCCATACAAATTTTCTAAAGTTTTCTTTATGATGATTACCAATAATCTCCTTTGGCCAAATCTAACTGTCATTCTCATTTCCTTTTCTAGAATGTGAAACTGCAGTTCTCCTGGAATGCCTATCCTCCAAGTCTTCAATAACCCTTCTTATGTTTCTTCTGCCTCTCTGCCCTCCCTTCTCTACCACTTTTTCAGAAGTTTCTTCCTCCCAACCCAAAATGTAGAGGATCCCCAAGGCTCTGTTCCTTTATGGACTTCTGTAGTCTTTCATTGGTAATATAATATATCCCAACAATTTCAACTATTATTGTATACAAGAGACTTCAAAATATAAATCTCCACACCTAATCACTCTCTGAGAACCCCCACCTGGTAATCTCAACATCTCAAATTCAGTGAATAGAAAACATAATTTATTATCCCCCGATGAACCTGCTCCTAATGTTGTGTTCCCAGGTTCTTTCAATATTGCTGATTTCATGATCACCAGTGTTTCAAATTTCTGCATCCCTTTGCCCTCTTTCAAATTAGATTTTCTATGCCAATTTTACCACCATAATACTTTTCATATGTTTCCACCTCTCTCTTCCCACTGAAGATGCCCTAATTTATGACATAAATCGTAAGGATTTGAGAAGAGACTGATTCTTCAGTTCTAGTCACTCTCCACTCTAACTCCACTGACAAATTAATCCCAGATAACCTATTTCTGATCATGCTTATTTCCTTGCTCTGAAACCTTTGGCAGCACCCCATCTCTTATAAATTAAAAGTTAATAATTAAAATAGCTGGCATTTACTATTAAACATTTATTTAGTAGTGCTAGATATATGTCAAACATTATACATCAATTATCTCAATAATTCTTATCACAGATGTAATTTTACAATTATTTGTGTGATTATATTGACTAATATATGTCTCCTCATCCATACCACAAACTTCTATGAGGTCAAGGACCTAAAATAGATACTCATTAACTATCTACTCATTGAATGAATGAATCAATGAATCAATGAAGCCCTTTTTGATCACCACAGCTGAAAACAGTCTCTTTCCCCTCTGAAATCATACACTAATCTCTGTGTCCCTTAGAATAGTATATATTTTATTATAATTACTCACGTTTGTATTAAAAATGGTGAATGAATACAAGTCAATTCTAGCAAAATGACTTCTAGTCCTCCTAAGGACTTGCTAAAATATTTCAAGACCAGCCAAATCACAAATAAAGCTGGCAAAGCTGAAGGTAGGAAGTGAGTACTATATATCAGCACAGGAACAATAATGTAAATACTGTGCCTACATATATAGACTCAATATTTTGTGGAAATCTTTCTCTCAATGTCCTCCTTTAAGATATTTAAGCAAATGTGAGGTAATAAGCTTTGCATTCAGACCCAGGATATGAGGCTCACTAGACTGCAAGAACTGTCACCCATTCATTGTCTGGGTGAACTTATCCTATGGTCCTAACTGGGCAAGAATTCCCATCCCCTGTCACTACTCTTACGCATCTCTTAAATTCCAATCCTCTTTCTTTGGTCAGGACAAAATTAATACATGTCTTCCCCCCTCCCCCGCCTCAGAACCTCCAAGGAGGCTCATTCAACCAACATTTGATTTATTCAGCATTTATTTAATAGGACTAAACCATGCTAGGTCCCAAGAATACAATGATTGGCCTGAAAGGAGTAATGGGTTAGTGAAAAAAGTGAAACATGCTTTCTCCAAGGAGAAAGCTATAGATGGCATAAAAAGCATGCAGCTAAACTCTAGTGGGAACTCAAGGTGGTAGCATAGTAATTTCAGTTGAAAAGATCCCAAAAGACTTCATGGAGAATTTGTATTTCATTTGGGTTACAAAAGACAAGTAGGATTTAGGTGTTCAGATTTGAGACAAAAGTTAGGTATTCAAAGAGGAAGAGCATCAACAAAATGTGGAAATCTGAAAAATCATTGCTGTATATTAGAAATAATGGGTAGTGGTATTAAATGGAAGGGATTAATTGTATTATGACTGTAACATTCCTTTTAAAAGGTGTAAGTATAGTGATTCTATTCCCACATTAGAAGAAAAAATATTTATATAGAGTTGGAATTGAGAATTAAGTGATATTTTTATTATGATAAGCCACTTTCTCATCACTACTCACTGACGATTGTTTTCATTTTCTGTAAATCCACACTCTGTCACAGAAAGAGGCTCAAGGATTTGGAAATGTCAAATTGTATTGAGCAACAAGAGTACTGATTTTGTATAAATGTTTAAATATGAGACACAAATTTATAAGTCTGGGTACTGTAGACAACTGAGGTAATTGGAATCTCTTTAGGTCAATTTCTAGTCCAAGTCTTGATTTTAAAATAGTCTGAGAAAACTTGACTTTGGGACTAAACATCTCTGAGTTGATGTTTTGTTTTGTTTTCCCTATTGGGTGAGTTGTTATTTTAGTTGATTTTGGTTTAAGTTTTCCCCCTTTGGATGTGTGTTGTAAATCAGCCTTATGGCAGCTTTGCATTCCAATGATGTCTTATCTTGGCTGTACAACTGTTATCTCATCTAAATCCCACAGCTGTGTTACTTCCTAACGACCACCATCCCTGCAAGACAGCTGTTGCTCTTAATTGTCAAGAATGAAACAGATGAGCATTTAGAAACTAGCCCAGATCATAAGCTCCACACAGAATCCATTTATATTTTTCCTGAACTATTTGAAATGAGAAAAGGCAGGGCATGAGACTCCTTCAGAAATACCTGCAATCCCTCTTGATCTCCCACCTAGAACTTTACAACTGAAACTGCAGAAAATCAAGCAGCTTCTTGGCCAGTCCAAATGAGAGTCCCACCCACAAAGACATTGAAAAGCAATTTGAAATCTCTAGCAAAGTTTCCTGATGAAATGCCAAAGGAAAATTCCACCATGAATCAGAGGAAAACTTCTTAAAATCCATTTTTTTTCCATCTCACCCACCATTGCACACACATCACAGCAGCCACTACCATATCTAGTGACTTGCTACTCAAAGTGTCAGAATCATCTCTTATACTCTCAAGCCCCACTTGCAAATCTGCTGAATCAGAATCTGCATATTAACAGATTGTAGGCACATAATAGTTGGAAAAATACAGCTTCTTTCTATTGGTTGTCACACTTCAGTGTATACCTAAAGAAACTATTACAATGAAGATTCCTGCGTCCCACTCCAGGAGTTTCTGAATCAGTGATAACCAGAATCTCAGATCATCTAAGAACTATATTTTGAGTAAAACTTTCCTCATTTTATGTCATGAAAACTATAATCTCTTTAACTCTCCTTGCACTATTTTTTTCTCTGTACTTTATAACATAGGTCAATCTAGCATGTCAGAGCTTGTGTGTGTTGCGAGCATTTTTTTATTTTTTCCTGTTTTATGATGATCCCCTAATTAATCTCCCTGTACCTACTGTTCTCTTCCTACGTTGCCATCCTCTGATCTTCTAAGTGTGACGCTCCCTCAGTTGAAATTGCTCAATCATTACATAAAGGAAAATATCTCACAGTTTAAACTAGAATAAGATACTCTTAGATGTGGAATTCTTGTAGGTCACTATTGAGTAAGATTTATCAAAGATGTACAAGCCCAAAAAAATCTGGTTACTAATTTCTTTCAGGAGAATGAGTAGAACAATTTATTTGTTCTGGCCTTCTTTCTGCCATGGCTATTGAATTAGGGTAAAGATCAAAGGGTCAATTCAGGGTTAAGCAAGTGGAAGAGAAGTAAGCAAAGAAAAATGAGAATAAGGGGAGAAGTGAAGACATACCCATGATAACAGAAAAACAGATATATGCAGGGAATTGACATGATTTCAGAAGAAGAGCACTGGACTTGGAGTCACAGAATGCAAATTCAAGTTTTTCATCCAACCCTCATAAGCACTGTGGCCTTGAGTATATGATAGCCTCTAATGACTTCAATTTCTTGCCTGTAAAATGAAAATAATACCTACACTACCTGTCTCATAAGGGACTTGCTAGGTTCAGTGATCATTGAAAGAAACAAGTACCAAATACATTTTTAAAATCTTAATTACATAAATATTTGCTGAATGAATTTGGCTGATATGGAGATCAAGGAATGAACAAGAAATAGCCATGCTTTCAAAGAGCAACTATTCAGTGATAGATACAGATATAAAAACAACACGCTGTACCACTGAATTAAATAATGTTTTACTAAAAGTAGAAGTAAAATGCTGAGGGACCCAAAAGCATGAACTAATTTTCTAGAAGGAGGTGGGGGGCATGAGGGACCATGCCATGAACTTGCAAGTTATCTTTCAAGTGTCAGGCTAGAATTTTCTGTATCGTTATATTAGGATTGATTCTGATGGAATAATGGTAAATAATGATGATGATAATGATGACATTTATAATTAGTACAACAACATTTTTTTGTAGTATTGGTTTGATCAGGAAAAAAAAAAATTCCTAGTAAACGTGAAGTGTTAGAGTTGGATGAGTAAAGTGTAAGGCAAATTCGAAAGTTGTTGAGAGACGTTTTCCTAATCTACAGCACCTACGTTAAAAAATATCAAGGTTATTGAATATTTAGAATTCATTCAGTCTTCGTTCCAAAGTAAGAGAACACTAATCCTCCTATTAAAATATAAAAGAAGAGGAATTGTCTCTTTGATTACTATATAGCCAGTGACAAGACTGCCACCTGGTATGTCAGTGGAACTCAATAAACATTTGTTGAGTGAATGAATGAAAGAATAAGTAAGTTCTGGATGAAGCTAAAAAGAAATTGACCAGTTACTACCTGCATACATATTCTGCTCTGTATGTTAGCAGTGTATTTGAAGTCAATAAATGGTATTCTAGGTTTTGAACATAGGATAACTTTTACAAATTGTGAACATGTCCAGATTATCATTTGTACTTAAAGCAATGATTCATTATCCAGCAATTATTTGAGGTACAGGGAAGCAGAACTTCTCTTGCTAATGGTATTTATTCAACCATTGTGTATTTTAATTGCCTTCACATATACCACTTTCCATTTTGCTCCAGAATACTGGTACTATATGAAGTTAAATAACATTTCAAAGACTGATTTCTGTGACTTTTAATCTTAACACATTTCTCAAAGTAATAGCTTTTCTTGCCTTTTCATATATTACATTATATAATTTCTGGAATCATCTCCCATCTACAGAATAAAAGTGTTAGTTAGGCAAGATGATGATTGGGGCCTTTCTCTCCCAGCTCTAATATTCTGTTATACTGCAGATTTCTCTGCTTTTAAATAAATGGTTTGTTAAAAGCAAATGGTTTGTTACTTTTAAATAAATGGCTTGCTAAAAGCTTTGGAGAACAAATAGCTTAAAGAGGTTCTTGAATAATTGTGCATTTGTTTTATCTATAATCTTTAATTTTATGTAACCATTCCAGTTTTTAAAAACACTGCAAATCAGCTTTCCTTTAAAAGTATATATGACTGCTTTCGGGAGGGATGATAGTTGCATATAATTGCAAAGATGAAATGTAGGTGAGTATGATGCCGTACCTATAATTAATGTCATAGTTGTCCCCCTTTATCAACTATTAAGAGGAACCTCTCTTTGAATCCAAATTTAAAAGATACTTTACTTCATAATCTGACTGCTGCCAAAGGTCCATGGATGTATGTGTAATGGAATAGTCATAACACCAAGGTGGCTATTACTTTCTCTTTCCAGAAACATATTTAACCTAGAAATTTTGTTGTAGGAGATTTTCTTGAAAAATCAAATAACTATAATAACACCTCACACAAACCAAAAAAAAAAAAAATTGCTAATGAAAAATAGTATTTCTAAAATCTTCCACATAACCTCAGCCATTTAACAGGGAAATAATTTAGGAACAAGGGAATAGGTCCTAGTCCTCAGCCTCAGAGGTCAGGTCGTAGATCTGAGAAACCAAGCATGGAGAATGTAATGGTTTGTCTGCAAAGATGGCCACCAATAATTCCTTCCATTCCTTTGGAATCAATTTCCTCCTACCCTTGAATCTGGGCTGGCCTTGTGACTTGTCTGAACAACAGAATGGGGCCAAAGTGACAGTTGTTAGCCTGAAAAGAGGCCTGAGTTCTTCTGCTTTCACCCTCTTAGAATCCTGAACAACCGTGTAAGTTGTTGACCATGTGCCAGAGTGAGAGGTCACATAGGAGAGGCCCTGGAGAGTGGGAAAGAGAGAGAACAACCCAGATCTTAGCCTTTTCCTCCATTCCAGCAGAAGCAACCAGGAGTCTTCCAGCCCTAATAGGGCAATCCCAGCCAACATCACGCGGAGTAGAGAAGAGCTGCCCCACCAAGCCCTGCCCAAATAGTAGAACCATGAGCAAAGAAATAATAGATAAACAAGCAATAAAGAACAAAATAGTGAATATTTCAAATTGTTCATTCACTGAAGTGTAGTAGACAAAACTATATCCCAGTCCTTAAGCTGAGAAAAGAGAACGAACAGAATCCCTGCCTTCAAAGCTCGCTCTGCAATAGGAGTGACATTGTGACACTCATGAGCAAAGCGCTGGCAGGGAATACAGTAGGATCTGTATCAGAAGCACATACTGGTGCTGTGGGAAGGTCTGGGCCTATCAAGCAATGACTCTCCTAGAAGCTGATCGAGAAAAGAACCAAAGAGGAGGTGACATTTCAGCAGTGCTTTGAAAGCTGAGTGGGACTTTCACAATCCAGGATGTGTGGCTGAGAGGGAGGGATTTCTGAGAAACAGATTCATCCCTGCAACAAGTTTAAGACCCTTCTTCTTCAAGCCTTAGCTACGAACATTGGGCCTGTGAACATCATCTGCTAAGAGCTTCATCTTTTTCCAAAGTTACAAATATAGGGGAAAGCATATTCTTCTGTATGGTAAAAACTTGTTGGCCCAAACTGAACTCTTACTTTGTTTCCAACTTTATGGCCTATTAAGTGCCTGAGAGAAAGACAGTTAAAAACAAAAAATGAGTGCACCCTCACTCTCTTTCCTATTGCTCTTATCTTCCTATAGACAATGCTAAATAAAGAACATTATTTTATTTATCTTGTTTTCTAAACCAGTTCTCTGGGTTCTTAATTGGAGAGAGCGAAACATTTTGCCGTCTGTTATGGGAGAAGAAAACTTTTCCACTGGGCTTTGTTATTTTAAAGGTCAAACATACTAAACCTTTTTTATTTGAGTAGATAAGCTGGTTTATGGCTCATTTTCACTGCTAGGTGAGTTGGCAGATGAAGAAAACTACAACTGGGTAAAACGTCGGCCTGATAGGTTGCTGGCATTTTTACAGACATTTGTTCCCACTTTGTATTAATTCTTTGTGGATTTTCAACTGCAAAGTTCAAGTTGTTAAAGGCATCTGCAATCCAGAAGAAGCTACTTAACAATTTAGGCACAAAATCCCACCCCTAGGAGTGAGTACCTTTCCTCCACTTGTCACACCATGCTATTTATGTCCTTTTTCCCACTGGGATTGAGAAACAAAGATCACGTTGCCGATGGAGATTGCCTCGACCTGACCACATGTGCCTCCTATCATGGATTTAGAAGGAAGCAAGCTGTTGGAAGCCTTATGCTAAGTGCCGTATATACATTACCTTGCTTCATCTTCAAAACGCCTTCAGGGTTAGGTATGAATGCCCCCATTTTATAGATGAGGAAGCTAAGGCTTAGAAAGATAATTAGGTAAGTTTCCTAGGGTTGGACAGCTGGTAATCACACGTAACTGATTCTAAATCTGTGCTCTGATGCTTTATGCAGTAGTTTCTCCCAGAGATCTTGTAAGGTTTTTACTTCTAGAATCCTGGTTAAATCTCTGCATTGAAAAAGAAGGGAAGTATTTTTAACAAAGTCAGAAACATCAGCATAAAAGTATGTGCAATGTTTGACCTGTGCTTAAGATAACTTGAGTATGTGAAGAATATAATCAAAAGCATAAATATAGAAGAGTCAGGGAATCAAGTGGAAACAGCATGACATTGGGGCTTTGTGGAACTAGTCTGAATCACAGTTTTGGTAATCGCTACTTTGTGACCTTGGGCAATTTATTTAGGTGCTCTGAGCCACTGTTTCCTGGATTATAAAATAAAAATATCAATATTTGCTATATTTCCCAGATTAGTAAGAATATTAAATAGTATCACATGTCAAAGCACCTAGTCCAATGCTGCCTCATTTTAGGTACTGAGAAATGGCAACTTCTTTCCTTCTTTGCAGAAACTGAGGAAAGGATAAAATTGTAAAATGTCGCCACCTGCAATTAGGTCTCTGGTTCTGAAAGGTGGAAAAACTCAAAGAGCAGGAATTCTTTTTTGTAGACATCAAATATTTTCTAACAATGATTTAAAAAGGACACTTGTTCTCAGTTATGATAAGACCATATTTTGGAACATCTTGTTGAAAGCGCTGAGTTTATTAATGGCTAAGAAAGGTAGATGGATGGGGTTGGCTCAGGCAGGGAGCCTGAGGGGAACATGCAGGCCTGGTCAGAGCTCCAGGCAGTGAAAAGGAGAATGTGCAACCAATTAAAATAACACATTCCTCCCCTCAGCCAGAGTGGGGATCAGCTGCGTCATCACCGCCACCCAGCAGGCCAGAGCAGCTGCCCAGTTATCCAGATGATGCCACTTAGGCAATTATACAATGGATACACATTAGATGTCTACTATGAGTCAAACTTTGTGCTGGGATCATGGTGAACTAAAGGAGCTCAAATACAACAGTGATGATATGGATGATATGGATTGCATTGGGCAGGTAAAAATGAGTCATGAGAAATTGGGTAACCTATGACAATGATTCCTAAAGTACATCACTTCACAAAATGCCTTTCTCAGAATCTAGAAAAGGGAAAATGCCCCCTTTAAGAGATAACAGGTTTTGAGCATTTAAGTGCCACACATTATTCTTTGTGCTTTAGATACAGTCCCTTCTTAAAGTCCCACAACAATCTTATCAGACAGATTTATTTATAGATGTGGAAACCAAGGTTTAGAGACATTCAGTGACTTACCAAAGCCACAAGTTCTGAAGTCCTGGAGCTGGGATCTGATCTCAGAAATATCTGACTTCAAAGTCCAAGCTCATGATAGAGGACCTAAGATTGGTTAAATCATTTGGGGGAGGTTTTTCTGTTTTAATTGTTGTATCTGAATTTCTGATTAAAAGGATTCTTTATCTTTTTATTCAAAAATCAAAAGTTAGCTGCCAATTCTTAAAGTGTTGGTCAACCACAATATCTGTGGTCTTTCTCACAAGTTAATTTATAAAAGGTCTTTTGGCAAGGTCAAGTTTCGTTATTAATGTGCACACTGTTCTTTGCTAATCTGCATAAAGGCATTTGTAAATTATTCTAGTTATCTTTAGAATACTTAAAATTGTTCTCTGGCATTTATATAATCAGCAAGAGATAATCAGATGATCTTTTTTTTAACAATGAGCTACTTCCTGTTCATTATACTTATTATGTTTATTTATGGCATAAAACTCATTTTGTCTGCTGAAGGTCACCTGTGGGTTGGTGTGGAGGATTTCTCCCCTCCAATTTAAACCAACTCACTAGTTTTTGGCATTTGTATGATTGCTAATTAATTATGGTCCTGTCTCAATCATTTATGGAAGAAATAAATAGCCTCTGGTTCCTTTTACCATCCATTGGGTTATTCATAGCTTAAAAAATGGCATCAAGTTCTATACATATTCAGAGGCATGTAGCAGATAATCCACATCTATGATGTGCATACCCACCTATCTCAAAGGAAGACCAAATGTTTAAGCCAGAAGCCACCTTAGGAATCATTCTGGTCTAACACCATAAGCCTCTAGCCACATGTCAATTTGCAGTTGACATTAAAAACTTGAATCTCCCTACATCCCTGCCTCCCCACCTTCATATGCTAAACATGTTGGCTTCTCCTCAGGAGAAACAGCCCTTTCCTTCATTAGCCTATAACAAGAAATCTACGCACACCTAATATAAGAAGCAAAGGTACTGCAGGCACATTCCCATCCCAGTGGGAATAGGCTCATTGCCCATTTCCGAGGATGTTTCCTGGGATTAGATGACCTACATCTACTTCATTTCCATTTCATAATAGTATCCGGCCCAGGTACATGCTCCACCCTCGTTCAGTAAATGTGTTTCAAGGGGAAACTAATCCCTCCCTTGCTTCAGGGTTGGGCCTTGAATGGCTTCAGCCAATTAACAGGTCCTATTACCATGTCCAACCTGATTTATTCAGACATGAGACTGTCACCCAATGCAGTCCAATACTATGTAAAGAGACATTTGATGGAGGCCTTTAGCAAAGAAGATCCCTTGGCTCTATCTTCTTGATAGATGTGAACAAGTGCACTGACAGTCTCCAGGAGTGCTGAAAACCATCTTCCACTGAGAGGCACCAGCTGTGGTAGAGTTGCTGAATCCACCTTATTGACTCAATTTCTTTGCCTTTGCAGTCATATGAGCCAAAAATCCTTTGTTATCAGCCAGTTTGAGTCAAATTCTCTGTTATTTGCAACCAAAAGATTCCCAATTAATACATCCATCACCTTGACACCAATTAAGCAGTAACCAGGCCACAATGTTGTGTTATGGACTCTCCATGCACGCTCCTAATCTGTTTCATCCTCCTATTACATAAACTTTTGCTTGCTCTTCCTTGAGCTCCAAAAACAAATAAAACAAAATGTGCCAAGAAGTTGAAGAAGCTGAGATTGTTCTGTATTCTAAAAGTATCAACTTGTTTTTATTGTCCTCATATGGTTATATCCATATTTCCATCCTATGAACAATAATCTAATAGCATATGGTAGAGGTCTTATCAGCTCCTAGGCAGAAGTGGAGAGAAATGCTTCACCACTGGGCATCTATAGTCTTCCTGATTATTGCTCTCCCTACCTTGTTCTACAGTCCCTTTCCTCCACCTCAGAAGCATTGGCTTTACATGCATTTCCACAAAGGAGGCCATTCTAATCTAAAATTATGGACTGCCAATTCTTTTTTCTGAATTTCAAGGTCAGAACCCAAAGTTGACTGTCAGGATCAGCTCTATATTTGCCTCCCAGTTCCCTTTGAGGCAGCACTCTGATTCTTTTATGATATCTGACTTTCTGAAACCTCACAGCCTTGGTTCTTAGGAATAATTTCTCCATTAAAGACTACTTTCTGTCCTTTTCTCCCCCTAAAAATATTCTTTATCCCCCTGTTGAGCAAACTCCCATCTTTTTCCATTTTTTTCTTACTCTCTCCCACTTCAGTGTCATTTTATCGCCTCTCACTAGCTGAGCATTGTACACATGCATCCATTACCACGACTCTAAAAGCCCATTTACCACAACTTTTTTCAGGGATGTCAAGTTCAAGTTAAATCTCGATGCCATTTTACACTGACTTTTTTGTGGCACTTTGAAGCCTATGCTGTTGAGAGAGACAATAAGCATATTCTAGATTGAGTGGGAGGCTATAAAAATCAATATACAGGCTGCCATCCTCACATAACTCAACTGTGTGTTTTAATAGAAGTGACCTTCACAACCACTATTATTTGATGTTTAGGAGTCTCTTTTATCCTCTTTTAAAAAAAGACCAAAATAATCAACAATCATGTTTGCTTGTGCGATATTCTTGAGCTCCTTGCCATATAGAATTTAGCAAATAATGACAGGAGATTTCCTACAAAATGCAGAGTCAAATCATCTGAAGCATGGGGGGTGGGGTGAAGGTGGTACAGAGCAGCCAGCATCCAAGACAATATAGCAATAAGAGGTCAAATAACACACAAACAAGAATTATTTGCCTAACAAAAAAACTCTTTGAGCATCGGAAGATGGCCTGTTTATTTGTCATATATATATTGTATAGAGAGATAGAAATTTGTATTTTATAGGGAGAGAAATATATAGAGAAATAGACATAGAATAAATATAATAAATACATAATACATATATATATTTCTATTCACTAGTGCCATATTGTCACATTACACTAAGAAATATAGTGGCTGGATAACTTTTAGGGAGAGACTTTTCTCTTTGTTGTTAAGCTTCATGAGAATCATCCCATTCACCATCCTTGGCATAGAAAAGCTTTCTCTAATGGTCAGCCTCCCTCAAAATAGTTCAATATCCCCATGTAATATTCACAAAATACCCTTTCCTTTCATTTCCACATCACTTTTAAGATCATTTGTTCAGTGTCTCTTCCCAACAAATGTTTAAGCCACACGAGAGCAGACAATATCTGTTGTGGCCAGGGCTGCATTTTCAGAGTCTGTCATAGTGCCTGGCACATAGAAGATGCTTTATCAATATTTGTGAAGGGGAGAGCGAAGGAGGGAAGGAGGGTGGGGATAAAAGAGGAAAGCAGGAGGAAGATTGGATCATTGCTTAGTGCATTAGCTGTTGCTGGGTACCAAACTACCCCAAAGCTTCATAGATTAAAACAACACACATGTATTATCTTACAGTTTCAATGAATTACAAATCTGGGTGCAGCTTGGCTAGGTCCTCCAGGTCAGGGTCTCTCTCATAAGAATACAAATCAAGTCAGGGCCATGGTTATCTCAAGGTTCACCTGCTACAGGATCCAATTTCCAAGTTTGCTTGGTTGTTCTTAGCAGGTTTCAGTACTTCAAAGGTTGTTGGACTAAAGACCTCAGTAACTCATTGGCTATTGATCAAACACCACCCACTTTCACTTCCTTGCCACATGGGCCTCTTCATGGAGCAGCTCACAACACCATAGCAGGTTTCATCGGAATGAGTAAAAGACCCAGAGCATGTCAGTGAGACAGATGTCACATTATTTGTAACCAGGTCTCAGAAGGGATATTCCATCATTTTTGCCATATTCTATTCATTAGAAACCAGTCATTAGACCCAGCCCACACTCAAGGGAAGGAGATTACACAAGAGCATGAATTGCCAGCAAAGGGTAAATAGTGGGTCCATGTTAGAAGGCTACTTGGCATGCTTAGTAAGTATGGAATTAGAATAAGAGGAGTTAGTTAAAACAGTAATCTGTTTGAACTAGGCTAAGCTAGACTATCTTTCTGCACAATAGGGAGAATTACTCTCAATATGACAGTAAACATAAATTAATTTTGTTCATGTATTTTTAAAGAAGCCAGTATATACTCAAATGCCACCTGACTCAGTGGTATCCTTTGGAGATGATTATAGCAAGGCCTAACTTGTAATTTCAGGCATGTTTTTTTTTTTATTCATCCAAGAAATAGAGATGGTCAGACTTTGGCAACTGAAGGAAATCTGGAAGGAAGACACATTTTCCATCAGGAAGCAAGCATGCTACTCTCCATATTTCTCCTGACCCACAGGACGTGTGTGTGGTCCATAAGAGAAAAACATGTAAATGTAGGCAAAAGCCCTGAATAAACCAAGGAAAGTATGTGTGGGTGACTGGAAATGAGTGAGTCTCTTTCTGTGAAGGGATGGGTGTGCCACAATCTTGACCAGCAATACATGCTAGTGGATCCATCTGTAGTTCTGTCATCTAATTCCTGCACTCCAAATAAGCAACCAGAACATTATTATTTGCATGCTAGTCTTAAAAACTTTTGAAGACCATTGCTCTTTTTTATTCTTTCTGGAATCTGATGGGGCCAAAATAAGCAGTTATATGGAAATTCTTAAAATCTCTCTGACGTTTGTACCTCTTTAATTATTCATCTTGTCCTGGGGCTATAAGCCAGAAGGAAAGGAATTAGAGCCTTTACTGTATGTCTTTGTGGTCCAGAAACCCCAGCAGCCACTGTAGTGGTGCTTGAGTATCCTGAAAGCTTTATCATAAACCAATCACCCTCCCAAATTCTGAGTTGCTTTTATTCAGGTACATTCAAATGTCAACCGATAAACCAAAGTCATTGCAAAGAGAAGAAGCATGATCTGCTTTCACACCCAAGCTAACCTCCTACCTGGGAATTCATGCAGAACATGAGCACCGTGAGAACTCATGAAGCCAAGGCTAACCTTGCAAACCATCTCTCGGGATTTCCACAAACACGTTTTCCATTAATGAAGCCTAAATTATATTTGAATAGTTTATGCCATGCTATCTGTGAGACAGAATCCTGCCATGTTCTGCAACAGAAAAAAAACAAAAAAGTGTCACTACTTTACAAACGGCTTTGCTTTCTGAAGGGTCTGTCTTATCCATGATCATTGCCGCTATGCAACAGCATGAGTTATGAGCTGGCTGGCCTTTTATATACTCTGCACTCAGAAGAGCAATTTCACCGATAAATCACAAGGTGACAGCCAAACTATTAACTTAATGACTCAGGGAGAAGTTCCTGCAGGACCAAAGCATCTGTAAACAGCTGGACAGCAACTGAACAACAACCTCTCAGGTGAAGTTCTATTTTCAAGTACTGATCTGAGCAGGGAAGAGTCCATTCTATCGGAAGCCATCTATTAGGCACCAGCTTGTTTTCTATTCAAACTTAGATGCTGGTAAGCTATTTCCAATGAAATAGCTTTATTGTCTCATTCTGTTTGATTTTTTTCTCATATTAAAGGCCTAACGCATATTTAAACTAAACAAATAAATAAATAAATACCTGATTTACATTCAGTAATGCACATTCAAGTTTTGAGCTCCCAAGTATTATTTTAGAAGGAGACCTGCCAGCCACTGCCCAACTCCATATTCTTTCTTATTTTGTAAATTCTCTTATACCAGTACACCACGGCTGGAGTATACAATGACTGGAGTAATCAATAGCTATTTAGAAACTATCATCAAGAAAAACCTCAGTACAGAAAGTCAAATACAATTTATTCGTACTTTCTAAATCTTAGCTTATTCTCATAAATGGGAAAGTTAGCACCCATCTTTTATAGCTGTTGAGAGGCATCAAGGAGATCAAGTATAGTACATGACACTCAATAAATGAGTCTCCTGCAGCTCTCCATTCCCTCACCACAAAACAGAGTGGCAGGTTAGAGAACTCATGGGCACTTTTGTCACCAGAACTGAGGAGAATCCTATTTCTGCCACTTACTAGGTCTGCAGATTCAAACAATGCACCTCATCTCTCTGGACTTCAGTATTCTGGTCTGTAGATCAGGGATAACAGTTCCTATCCAGTTAGGTTTTGGGGAGAATTAGAACTAAATGCAGAGGTTCTTCACCTTTTTTTGTTTCATGAACCCCTTTGCTTGTCAGGTGAAAACCACGGGCCCCTTACTAAGTCCACACTATACTGTGTGTTATTTAACAAATATATCATATCCGTACCACATGTCCCCACAAGAATAATGTTTTTTTGAATTTCAGTTGAAGGTCATAGACTCCTTGTTAGGAACCACTGAACTAAAGCAAGGGAAGAGCTTACTCCTTCTGTCTGAAATGTCCTTGTTTACTGCTAATAAATCCTTGTTTACTGCTAATAAGATGACTCCATTTGTCACAGATTGGGATAGAAATTCTGAAACCATGGATGCAGCACTTCCTCTTCACCAAGCTATTCCATTTTTGTTGTTGTCTTTGTTCATATGGTACAGAATACTTCAGGGAAACTGACAAGATGGAAATGTCCAAAATTATAGCTCCATCTGGATTCAAGAAGTGTGAAGCCCCTGAATCCGAAAGCATTGTTTCTGGGGTGATTAAATGCATATGGTAAGAGCTTTTCAGGCAGCAGTGATACTTGCTTATCACCATGAAATTCATAGAGAAAATGTCTCAGTGCTTCTATTTGTTTTGGCATTCCACAGATACATACAAATTGAGTGTGTATCATGTGTTCAACATTATGCTATAGGTTTAAGAGGAGCATTGACTGCCTTGCTTTCTTCTCAAGAAAAGATGAGCAACATCTTTGTTAATTTGTTAATTTGTTGCCTCCTGCCCCCATCATGGCTCTAGCAAGATGATGATAAAATAATAATAATTATTTTGAAAAATTACTTTGGGTTAGAATGCCAAATCATGAGAACCTCTCAGGGAGCCTCAGCATGCAATAGATATGATCTTAAGATGTCTATATGAGAAAAAGCTCAGGGAAAACTCCTGAGTCTGGCTGCATTGCCAAGGGAATGAGAAAAGCCCAAAAGCCCAACTAATCAGTTTTTTGAGTATTCCATCTATTTAGCAATAGTGGGAAAAGAACAGAGAATCTTGGCCTAGTATAATATAAATCAGGTCTCTGGGTTATGATTTGAAGTCCTTAATTTCTATAACTGAATGTCAAAACAGTGTTCTCCAGAATTCCCAAATGCTCAGACAGAGTGCTCCAGGACCTGCTTGAGGCTTCCAAGTGTGGGCTAACATATTTTAGAGCTTGATTTCCTCATGAGAGGGATGGGGATAATAGTTACTCATAAGCTTGTAATGACAAAGTGAATGCTCTTTGTAATTAAAAAAAAAACAATAAAACCACATAGTAGTGTTGGTGTTATTGACATCATTTATTGACACAGAGATAAAAAGTTACTGGAGCTATTTGTCATAACTCATGGAAGTACAGAGTTTTGAATACCAAGTTTAGGAGTTAAGATTATGCTTACTCAATAATAAACTGATTTCTCAACCCAGGTACCCATCAACTGATGAACAGATAAACTGTGATATATACACAATGGAATATTATGTAGCTGTAAGAAGAAATGAAGTTGGGAAGCATGTGACAACATGGATGAACCTGGAGGGCATTATGTTGCGGGAAGCAAGCCAGACCCAAAAGGAAACAAATACTGTACGATTGTGCTATTATGATCTGAATACATTGTGTAAACTCATGAAGTTAGTAACTAGAATATAGGCCACCAGAAAATAGAATGGGTTTAGAGAATGGAGAGCTGAGTGTTAAACTATGCAGAATTGGTTTTAAAAAAAAGGTTGTTTATTAATCTTTAGAAATGAATAGAAAAGGTGAAAGCACATCATAGTGTTTTTAACTAGCAGTGCTATTATATGGGTATAACAATAGTTAAAAGGAAAGTCTAAGGTCATATGTATTACTAGAAGGAAAGCTAAAAATGTAACAAAGACTATAAAGAATAGTGAAACCTCTTGTGAAATATGAATATGTGTAATATTGTATATATGACTGTTTTTCTTTGAAACTGAACAAGTGTATGTTAATGTCACAAGACATTAATATCAGACAAAAAAAACATTATGCTAAGTGAAAGAAACCAGACACAAATACTACATATTGTTTGATTCCATGCATATAAATATAAATCAATTTATAAAGATGGAAATAAATTAGTTGTTATGTAGGACTGGGGGAGGATAGAGGGACTGAGATAACTGTTAAGGAGTGTGGAGTTTTCCTTTTGGAGTAATGAAATTGTTCTAAAAATTTTTGTGGTGATGAATGCACAACACTGTGATTACACTAAAAGCCACTGATTGCAAATTTTGGATGGATAGTACAGTATGTGAATATATCTCAATAAAACTGCTTAAAAAATAATAGACTGGTTTCTATTTTGTTTTGTTTTTTAACAAAATATTGTATTCTTTTGATAATAGTAGGCTGAAAGGATAGGAATGGTGAAAACAGTGAAATGGGATAAAGGCTGGAGATAAAGAAAGAGGCCTTTAAATGAACTGCATTTTTTTTTTAAATCCAGGGAACCCAACCCATAGTGTGGCTTGCAATCATGAAGCCTGTCTATCTTGCAAAAATTACTTGCAACTTACTGAGTAACTTCATGAGCTTCCCTCCATGCCACACTTGTTATTAATCGGGAAACTAACTTCAGCCCCGGTGTTAGAGTGGCTCCGTGGCCAAGAAAAGAGGCAGGGTCAATGTGTCAAGGGTGGGTAGTTCCCTGAAGGCTCATTGTGAATGTGAAATAAATGCTAGCTAATTGCTGAAAAGCAGCAGACTCACCATCCGACCTGGTTTGCAGCAGGCAGAAAAGGAACAGCACCTCTGGTGTAAATGAAGCCTGCAGGTTATGAGGAGAATGGGCAGCATCACAAGCAGGAGGTACAACCAGGAGGGAAAGCAGAGGGTCACTTGAGGACTAGGTGCCCAGCAAGGAGGACAGTGAACCCAGCGTGCACTTCAGTCTTTCCAGCAACACTTATCCACATGGATGCACACACCATCTGAAGCAATGTTTTCTTGCTGTTGTTTGTTTGGGAGATTTTTGTTGCTTTTAATATAAGAAGCAGATATTCACATATAGTGTAGACATAGATATTTAGATAAACACACATGTATAGCAAAATTTTTGCTATTGTAGAATAGGCTTAATACCACCCTGAATGCTGCAAGGATTTTTCTTGAATTTATAGCTCATTCCCTTGGTAAGGAATAATGTGTCCTTATAACTTAGTGGAATATTTTCAAATTACAAGGTATCCTTTTGTTTTAAAGACCACTTTATTATATATATATTATATATATATATATCAGTGAAGTAGCATGTTTTCACTTTCTGTATCCAAGAGAAGCTGAATTTTTAGTAAAGAGAAAATGGGAAAGTAGGGCACGATTAGAATACAGAATTCCTTTCCTGACTTGTTTCAGGTGGTTTCTGAGCCTACACTTGGAATTGTCTTTTGAAAAGGAAAAGATTCTGCTTCCTCCTGGGGGAAACTTAGCAGCTACAGGTTTGCAAAAAACAAATTAATATACGTTCCACAAAAATTAAATGGCATTTTTTACCCTCTTTCCAAAAAGCTCACTTAAGCTGAAATAGTGCACCAGCTTTATATTATACAAACCTTTGGCAAATAGACATGTGACATTTCCTTTGCCAAGTAGACAGTAGTGGCTCTGTCAAATCTTCTAAGGTTTCCCATATTATCATCATAACATACCATGCTTCATTTCTCTGGCCTTTATTATGCAATTGCAACTTCAACTGCTCATTAAATATATGTCACTGCATAAGTTTTATAAGCCTATATATTTGGTTTATAAATAGAAAAATACAAAGAAAATTTTCCAAAACCTCATTTTTTAAAGAAATGCATTTATAATATAAAACAATAATAAAACAATTTCCAGAATAATCCAATCCTATTAATCCAGTTGCCTTCCTTCGCAGACATAGATGATTTTAGGAATATGATTAATGCCTTTGCGTTTGACTGACCTTAATAATTACTGGCTTATTTTGACTATTTTTATCAAGGTTTCTAGTTTTCATCTTGCAGGAAAAGCTCACCAATTTGCTGGGAAATTGTCTTAGCCAATGGTACTAAATCCTGTTTTTCAGTCCCTCTAATCCATTGCCACAATGAGGTAGAATAAGAAGTTTACCTGAGAACCTAAAGGCCAACTACACTTTCTTTCAAGGAAATTTTAGGCTGTCCATTCCAGCCTCAGCCGTGACTCTCTTGTTATCATTGCTATTATTGCTAATAATGATGATAATTGTGCATCAGCTACCATTCTGAAGTAGTAAATGTGTATGCTGATAGCTGTGTTTTTCTTGGCTCTTTCAATCATTAACTTATTCTCCAATCAGCATTTACTGAATGATTGTTACATGCCAGAAATTTTGTTAGATGCCAAGGGTATAGAGATTAATAACATCCCATCCCTTCCCTTGAGTTTCTCATAGTCTATAAAGAAAAAGAAGAATGCCAAGGTTTATAGGATTATAAAGTGTGTATTTCCAAAGCATTGCATTTAAAAGCAAGGGACAAGTGTTTGGCTATGATTTCTGGGAAGGCTTCACAGAAGAGGTGACATGTTCATATTCAAAGTGGGACTTGAAGGAGGAGTGGATGAGGAACATTCATTCTTTCATTCATCAAATATTTACTGAGTGCCTGTTGCAAGCCACGTGGTGTTCTAAACACTGGGGTTGAAACAGTAAACAAATGAAAATGTCCTGCTCTCATAAGACTTTTATTACAGTGGGAGGAGACTGATTTTTTTTAATTAAAGATTTCAGATGATTTATCAGGCTTATGAACAAAAGAAAAGAACAGAAAAAAGAAGAAGAGAAAAGAAAAGAAAAACAGGGAAAGAGTGGTCAAGGAAGCACATCCTAAGAAAATGACATTTGAACCGAGCCATGAAGGAGGTAAAGGAACAAGCTGTGGAGATGGCTAAAGAAAGAATATTCCAGGGAAGATAAATATATGTGCAAAATCACTGAGGCAGGGATATGCCTGGCATTTTTCAGAAGCAACAAGACAGAGTGGCTGGAACTGAGTGAAATGAGATCTGAGAGTTGGCTAGGGCCTTGGAGGTTACTCTAAGTTTTGGGCTTTTCTCTGAATTCATTGGGAAGCCATTGGAGGGTCTAAGCAAAGAGGCATGATCTGTTTTTCATTCTGAAAGTATTGAGGATAGACCATAAGGGGGCAATTGTGGAAGTAAAGAAACCAGTCAGGAGGCTACTTCAATAATGTGGCTGGAAAGGGATCTTGCTCAGGAAAGTATATTAAGGTAGCAAGAACTGGTCAGTTTCTGGATCTATTTTGAAGATAGAACCAACAGATTGAGAGAGTGGATAAGGATTATAAGAAGAGAGTCAAGTGAGATGCCAAGGATTTTAGCCAAAAATAGGATAGAGTTGATGCTATAAGGCTCACCTCAGTTAAGAGAGAGGTGTAAATGTTGAGCATTCACTATTTGTTAGGTTCTGCATGGAGAAGGGAGGGTAATTTCGTGTGACCCAATTTCATTACAAGGAAGCATTTCTCCACAATTTAATGAGAACAAACCTCTGTCCTCAGCAAATGAAAGACAGTGAAAGACCTATTCTTAATGACTCAGAGACATGCAAACGAGAATGCTCAATGACATCAAGTTTTGGATATGGTCCTATTTAATCCTTTGGCCAGGGTCTCCACAAATTTTCAGATGACTCCAAACAAAAATTGGAGAAAATTTTGAAAATTAGACTAACATTTTATAAGAGTAAATTAGAGAAGTCACAAATCAAATAAAGTTAGCATGGAACAGAATGTATACAAAGAAAAATAACAGATTGGCTTAAGTTAATGACAATAGGAGTGCCTAAAATGGCAATGTACAAGAAAAATTCCTCTAGTTGGAATATAACAGTAAGGTATAAATACAGAAGAACATTGTACCTTGAAAGGAAAAGACATCAAATGAGGAGCTCTCATCCTAACTTTGACCTTGGGTCAAATCAGTTAACTCTTAACTTTCAAACAGGAATATTTTTACTCCTAGGATATGTGCTGATGTGTTAAAGAATAAATATTAAGTGCAGCATTTTCAATGACATTTAAACTTAAGTGTCAATTTTGCCAAGAAAAGGTGCTTTTTAAAGTATTTTTAAAAATCATGACTATATTTTGAAGTAGAAAAATAATTCATAGGATTGTTTCCATTCACCCAGCCTTCATTTATAGAGCACCTACTATGTACCAGTCACTATTCATGGCAATGGGTACAGAGCAATAAGAGAGTCACAGACCCTGGCCACATGGGGTATGTTATCTTATCATGAAGACAGATATTGAACAACTGATTATGGGACAAAATATAAGCTTCTAATGTATCTCTTGTTTGTGGCAATCCCCAATTCACCAGAGGTAGAGAAGATCCCTTTCCCTATCTACCTATTTGAGAGTTGGTGGGAAATATTTGATGATAACTAACTTAAGCTATCTGACATCAGATAGCTTGGAGATAAAAGAGTATTTAAACTGTTAGTCTGGGTCCTCCAAGAAATAGATGCCAAGAGTGGATTAAATGTGCAAGCATTTACTTAGGGGCGACACCTATGAGGGAAAAAAAAACAACAGAGAGGGAGTTGGAAGAGTCTGGGAGAGACATTAAATCATGAGGCAATTCTGACCAGTGAAAGAAAGAAAGGCTGGAGGGGAGTTTGGGGGGAAAGCTACTCTAGATTGCCAAGCAGCCTATGGAAGATTAGGCCTTAAGACAAAGTCATTCTGCCTTATTCTCCCTAACACTTCTAGTTACTGGCTTACTGGAGGAATGGCCTCTACATAGAAGTGGAGGTAGATGTCAGAGCACAGCAGCAGGGTCTTGGGCAAGGTAGCTGTGGCTCTTGGTCAGTTACATTCCCTGTAGTGGGAAGTCTTCAAGATGCAGTCTCAGGACTTCTGAAATATTTTTCCTTTTGCCTAATGAGTAGTCTTTGGAATCAGAAATAACCTTGGTTGACTCCAGTCTCAACCACTTACTACTTTTTGACATTGGGCAAATTACCTATGAGTTGACTATAAAAGTCAATGCAATAATATATGTAATGTGCATCATAGTGCCTAGAACATAAAAAGGTGCTTAATAATTATTAAATTTTCTTTTCCCTTTAGCTGTAAAATACATTTATTTGTTCAATATACATTTTTGAGACTACTATATGCAAGGTAAGAGAACAGGGTGGGTATGCAAAGGACCTAAGGCTGTCTCTGCTCTCAAAAATGATTTAGTAAAAAACATAAAACCATAAGCCACTACTAAATGCTGAAATGAAATGAGAAAGAAGCAGTGCCTTTGACAGGGAAAAGGAGCACTAACATTTTCCTACTTGAATTGTTGCTGAAGTTGATGGTTTAGAGATTCTTAGGGACAATTACACTTTCCCAAATGTGATTTTATGATTCTTGGATGAGTTTTTAGGCATACAATGCGTGATTTATAAACTCAACAGTGGGGAGACCCTTAGTGGTGTACTGATAGTGCATCCTCATTTACCCAGCCCTTTACCCTCTGGATGCCAGCGTTTTTCAAACCATCATACTCTGTCTTCCAGCCCTCCTATATGAATTGCCAGCATGTTGTACTACAGAGGTCCCCATATGTCAGTTTGTACCTCAGAATGCTCCTCCAAAGCCCCTTCTAGACCTTCTTATTGGCAGGGCACAGCCCTCACATTATTGCTCCAAGTAGGAGAATTTGTACTTAGAACATCCAGATGGCACCAGTTGAAATCAGTTTAGATAAACTTGATTATATGCCAGTGATGCAAGGATTTTCTTTCTTTCCAAGAATGTAGGCAAGTTGCTGAAATATTCAAGAATAATCTAGGAGAAGAATTATAATATTTAGTTGAATAAGGCTCCATTTGAGCTGAAAGAATCAACGTCAATGCTCAGCAGAGTTACAGACATGCTTTGTGACATTAGGAAAGTCTTTTGTCCCGTCTTTGCCTCATAGCCTCATCTGTGAGTGTGTGTGTATATATGTGTGTGTATGTGTCAGGGGAGGGGGGAGAGTTGTGGGGGATTGGGGAGGGGAGGAAGGGAATTCTCATGTACTGATAATCTAAAATGTGCTAAGTTAGGAGCTTAATATTCATTATCTCAATTAATCATCAAACAACCCTTTGCGGTAGAATCATTCATCCCTTTATGCTTTATACATCGGATTCTTCTTAAGGGCTTACTTTATGCTAGCCACTCTATTAGGGGCAGGGTATTAGATAGTAAAGTGGGTTGTTCACCTCAGTGAATTATGGTCACTGCTTCAAAGATGAAAACACTTGAAAATACCTTCAAATACTTGAAGATGAGTTACACACCAGTAGTGATTGGAGACTCCAAATAAAGTTCTCTGACTCCAAATCCTCTTTTATACCCACCAAAGTTTCTTAACCTTTTTTTTCATAAAAATGGAAGTCTCCCCATCCCCAACCAAGGAGCCTTTCTAGACATTTTTTTCCCCTAATCATCACTCTTATGAAATAAAGACTAAGGAATAAGATTTCATTGGTTGGTTTGAGCCTTGGAGAATCACAAACCATTAAATTATCCAAGATTTTTTCACCTCCTCAAAACCAATTTTCACTCCAATGGGTGATATTGCTCCTGTTGAGAATGCATTCTCTATACCAGAGTCCTTACATCTTTATTGGCACCAACCCCTTCTCAGGCCCTTGGAGTATTCGAGTAAAAAAGAAAAAAATAATGTTTGAGATATGATCTCTCCCCTCAAAGAAATTACCATCAAGCTCATACCATCAGGCTTACTAAAGTACCAGAAGCAGTATCTCATGATTCCACTTCTTGATACATTTAGAATTGCTAAACAGAAAATACAAAAATTAAATGATCATAAACCAATTCAGTATTAAAAAAAAAAAGGTTCCGTAAGCATAGGTTACTGAGGAACCATGTGATGATCTCTGCAAATCTTTAAAAGCAAAGTAGATTCTTACATAACTTGGAAATCCAAGGGAATGGATCTGCTAGTAACCACTCCAAAAGGTTTCCGTTGTCTCCTCTCTCTCTCTTTTATATCCTCATTATCAGTTATCAGTCTTGTTGGAATTCATTTGGCTCACAAAACAGCTCATCATAAATAATAAAGACCCCTCTCATATCACTCACCTCCTCCACATTGATGACACCGAATGGGCACCATTAGGGGCCCTTCTTTTATTTAGAAGAAAGGATTTTGATGAATTCATTGCTTACAGGCAGTAGGAAAAACATGGCAATTTAAAACCACATTTAGAAATTAAACCTTCTGTAGTCTGAACAAGCATGATTGTCAGTTCTTTTATGCATTTCCAACATTGCCACAATTAATATTTTAAAAGGAGCTTCACCAGTGGCATATTTAGAAACAGAAATCTTAATATTCTTTTGCCGGTAGCCACACTCCACTGCTCAACAAAGAGAAGGGAACCCCATCTGAGTGACCCTGCCAGAGCAAAATGGGTACAAGACTACAAGGGAGTTACACTTGAGCCCCTGCAGAGCCCTTCTGCTGTTTGTCTGTTAGAGTGATGCCAAGGGAGATGAGAAAACAGCTCTCCTCTGCCCCTGCAGTAGACTTACGCCTAGCACTCCAGGGGATAACCACAGATTTTTATAGGTAATCCCCTCTTGGAAAGGTCAGATTTTATGATGCTTTTATGACCCTCTCAACCCAAATACCCAAATACGCTCCCTTGCATTGGGTTCTCTGGAAGTGGTTTTAGCCAGACTCAATTAATTTCTAAAGCTCCGTGCCTACTCCAGGCAGGAGAGATTTGGCTCAGTAGTCAGCATCAAAGGTTAAGAAGCTGCTGAAGTTTTACCACTCACCTTCACTCCTCCTACCCCTTCCTTCCTTGCCCTAGAGGGGATTTACCTGTCTCTAACCATAGCTTTTCTTTCAAGCTGAGAGCTCCTGATAAATGGCAATTTGCACACCAGTTATTTACCATGTCTTTCTTGGCCAATGAAGAAGCCCAAGGTCATAATTGACTTACAAATATGGATCTCGGTTAGGCCAGGGCCTTTGGTGGCCAGTCCTTTCTCAGACTGAGTGAAGAATCAGCCTATCGGAATCAACTAACCCCACGCTTTGGTCACAGATGCCCAGCCCCACCTCTCACTCAAGCTCCAGGACCACATTTCCAACCGATTGTTCTATGTTTTTGGCAGCCTCAAACTCTATATGTAAAAACATACCCTCAAGCCCAAACTTCAAGAAACAATTCTGGGCAGTTTTCTATTTCTATTAATGACACCATCAATCCTCTTGTCCCCTAAATTCAAGAAATTGGTTGATTCCCCCTTTGCTTCCCATCACTTCCCACCTCCCTGCTCAGCTAATGGTTTTGCATCCTCCTTTATTTACCCTTAAGTGTCACCCACTCTCTTCTGTACTTTCTCAGGGAACACTTTATAAGACCTTTAGGTGTGTTTTTGACCCAGGCCCTCTTCCATCAGAATCAGGGTTTGACTCCACCCATAACTCTGAACTCTTTAAAATCTCTCTTCCCCCAGAAACTCCCCAACGAATAGGGCTTCACAAGTCTCCTTCTGCATCCTGATTCTGTCCTTTACCATCAGGACCTTTGCATTTTCTCTAGAATTAAAAATAATATCTTCCTGACAGGGCAATGCAAAGATAATTCAAAATAACCAATACAAACTGTCTGGCTCATTGTAGGTACTTAAATTCATTAATTCAATAAAATCCTTATTAGTTTCCAAACACTTAGCTAGGCACTGGGAATCAATAATATTTATTGGCCCTCACTACTGGCCCAGGACTTTTCATACATTAACTCATCTAACAATCGTAAACAGTTACAATTATTATTAACTGTAGAAGCAGTTGCAATGATTAGGCCCAATTTCCAGATGAGGAAACCAAGGCTAAAGGAGGGTAAAGCCAAATGGGAGTCAACTCCATACAGCTCTTAACCACTGCATTAAACTTCATCTAAGAAAGTCAAAGAGTCTGTCCTTCAAGAGTGCACACACTATGGACAAGAAAAAAATGACAATGCAGTTTAACATGTGCTCTGATTCAATGAGTCCCAAGGAAATGATTGAAACATAAAGAAAGGACAATTATTTTCCTGGGAAGGTCAGCAAAGGTAAGCTTCAAAAGACAGATATTAGTTTCCTTTTCATTTTTGGTCTCTTTCCTATTCAAGTGACTCTAGTTTCATTGCCAGAAGAACCTCCCTCAAGTATAGCCCTGATATTATCATTCTCCCACTTAAAAACTTCAGATCTCCATTGCATCCCAGATAAAGTCCAAGCTCATAAAAGTTGGCATTTCTCTCCTTTCCCAACCTGGTCTCCAAATCCTACCTGGGTACATGTGGTTTCTTTGCCCAGGAGATCCTTCCTCCTATCCATCCCTGTGTCCAAATTCTCCAAATTCTTCGATACAACTCAACTGAGACTGTGCCTCTTCTTTTAAACCTTCAAAAATCTTTAAGTATCTCTCTCTCTTCCCTGAAATGTCATGACCTACTTTAAAGACCATTACCTTCAACTTTGTGTTACAGATTTTTATGCACACCTATTATCTCTTTGCAGCACCTTGAAGATAAAGACCATTTTTTTATATCTTTGTACAAGACAAAATGCTAAAACTGAAAAATGGAGATCCAGGAACTAGGACTCTTCACAGACTTGTCTCTTAGCTCTTTGTCCTTCCCTTCAATCCAGGCAGTCACCAAATGCATTTATACCTTTCTCTTAAATAGCACTTACCTCATCTTCTTTCTATTCCCATTGCATGGATTTAGTTTAAGCCATCATTTTCTGTTACCTCTACTCTTGCACTATTTAAATCAGATGTCAGCAAACTGTCACTGTAAATGTTCTGGTAGCAAATATTTTTTATTTTGTGGGCCATAGGGACTGTGTTGCAACTACTCAGCTCTGCCTTGGTACTGCAAAAGCAGCCACAAACAAATGGGCATGGCTGTGTTCCAATAAAACTTTATTTATAACAACAGACACTGGACTAGATGTGGTCCAGGGCAGTAGTTTTCCAAACTCCAATTTACGATTTACATAGATCCCTAATTGTTCCTAGCACTGGCATTCAAATCTATCTCCTACCCTGAGTCAAAGTGGCATTTACAATTACAAATGTGATAATGTTTTCCGACAACCCCATCACAAACTGGGCCTTGCCTTTGCTACCAATCTCATTTCCTTCCATGCCCTTCCCCACCACACAGTTTCTACTTTCCCTATGGTCATTCCCAAGAATTCCTAGTTACCTTCAAACATCTAGCTCAGAGCTCAACTCTTCCAGAAAGTCTTCCCTGTCTACCATCCCCAAAGCTTATTATAGACTCTCCTCCTCTATTCCTATACTTAGTATGAGCTTCTTTTGATTTAAAAGTATCAGAAATTGAAATTATTTGTTTACATGATAGGCTCACTAGACAAGGAGTTCTTTATAAAGAGCAGGGACTGTCTTATCTACTCTATGTTCTTCACTTCCTGGCACATATTGCGCACTCAACAAATGTTTTCCTACTTGTCGGAAGGCTGAGACAAGCTGAGACACACAGCTACCTCCCCAAGAACCAAAGATGTATTTGTCTCATCATTGGTCTGATAACATCAGGCCAAGAAATCAGGGAGCTGCTAAGGATTAAAGGCAGCAGTCAATGATTCTGTTCAGGAAGTAGAGAAGCAGTTCTTTGTGGAATACCCAGAACAGTGTGAGGCAATAATTGCCTTTTCATTAGTTTTCAAAAAGAATGGAAAATCTCATGTATTGCCAAGAGGTCTTGCAGATATTTCCTCATCCAGATTAACTACTCAGGGAAAGCAAATTATGGGCAAGCACTAAAAAAAGAAAGGTTAGCTTGAATGGGATGGCCATGGGTCATGTTTGCTGGCACTGAGCTTAAAAGAAAGAGGTCTGGGGAAATCAAGGAAAGGTCAAGGAGTTCATCCAAGATAAAACAGAATGGGAGCAAAAGCATTTTATACCTATGTTAAAGGCTGTGATTTTCTCCATGTACATCCATAAAAGGGTAAGGTAAAGGCAATGAGGACCAGAAAAGGCCTTAGTAATTCTTCCTTTTATTCATGGTCCACAGAGGAGTCTCATATTCTTTCTCTCTATGATGGACCAGTTGGATAGGAGCTACCTTCACAGAGGACACAATAGCAGGACTTTTGGGGAGAGACAAAATATCTTTGCGTATAAGATGAATATATAATGAATTAGTCACTGATGTATTCCTCTTTCCTTTGAACTGTGCTTCTCAAGAAAAACAGAATGAACAGGGGCAGGGGCAGAGGACCCACAGTGAAAAGCAGTCAAAGCCAACATTTAAGCCAACAGTATAACCAATGAGATATACTTGTAAACCACAAATTTAGCCACTGAGATAGAAAACTTCCTATTCATGGAAGTTACATCTCTGGCCAGCTTTCTTTCCTTTTTAAGTATGAATTCTATGTATCTCTGTGCATTTAAATTTCAAGACTTGAAATCTAACTCCAACACTGCTTTTAGATTACAGAAGAAAAAACAGCAAGAACAATAAAAAGTCATGTCTATCTTTGGGTGTTACTTTTTTCTTACATATTCTGCAGTACTTTCTTTCCAGAATGCAGTGAAGGACAATTTCACCAGGACAGAGAACCATATGGAGAATTCATAGAAAAGAAAAGCCTATTCATCAGGCCAGAACTATCCAGACTAAACTTGGATAGTTGTTAAATTACCCAGATAACACTTTAATCTCACACTTAAATGCTATGAAAATAGAACTATGTCACCATTTTGTTTAACTCTAAAGGGAAGCTCAAATCACACAAGCAACACATATTTCCTAATCACCACTGCAAGCCTCGAAATGTGGTTCAGATCCTAGACTCATTACATAGAAAACTAACACGGGAAAGACCATTGGTCATGGGCCATCTTTACTAATAGATTCATCCAGAAGAGGAAGACTTCTTGAAACTACCCTGAAGATTACTGAAGAGTTGACAAAACAAGGTTTACATGAAAAAAAGAGAGGAAGAGAAAGACTTGTCCAAAAGATTATATAATCATCTACTAACGATACGGAGATTAAGAGAAGAGTGGGGATCAGAGCTGATTTCTTTCTCTTACCTCATTTTTTAATCTCTAAGTGACCTCAGGTAATTTACATGAACATCTCTGAGCCTTTTTGCTCACCTATAAAATAAAAAAACCTTAACATGTCTGTCTAATTCCCAGGCTTGTGGTGAGAATCAAATTATAAACGTGTGAAAGTATTTTGAAATCAGTAAGATACCATAAAAGTGATATACATACGTGAATTATCATTTTATTGTTTGTGATATATAGTTTCTAAAGAAGAAATGATCAATTTTATCAAGAAATATGAGCTATCTTCTAGGCTTCCAACCACAATGATATAAACCCCTTGTATACACGAATGGGCAAATGTTGACATAAGGCTACAACTCGTTCATCCATTACATAAGAGAGACTAGGTGACTACTGAGGTCTCTCCCAACTTGAAGATTCTAATAGGACACCTGATATCAATGTTTCCTGAAGCAGCTTCTTTCCACTGGGTGACCATTCTAGTTGTAACAATGTTTTCATAAACTTAAGTGGGAAGCTGCCTTTTTCTAATACTTACCCATCACTTACTATATTTCAGCAGAGATAGCAGCCAGATGAACTCACTTTATTGAAATTGTTCTGGCCTTAATTAACCGTTACCTTCTTCTGATGCCTTTAATACTCTTTATCACCTCTTGGTTTAAATTCTGATCTCTTTTGGCTTCCCTCTCACCATCTGTGATAGATTGAGGTTTTACGTACCATGGCAAAAACATGTTCTTAATTTTAATCCTCATTCCTGTGGGTGTGAGCCCATTTATAAATAGGATCTTTTGAAGATATTATTTTTAATTAAGATATGGCCCAACTGACTCAGGGTGGTTCATATCTCATATTACTGTAGCCCTGATAAAGAGCTTTTTCTCTGCCTCTTTCTGTCAGAGAAAGCCACAGACAGGAGCCGGAGGCTGGAAGTGAGCAGAAACTGGAAGATCAAAAGGAAAGGGCATCACCATGTGACAGAAGGGAGAGATACAGGCCAACAAGCTTGGAACCAAAAGATTGTCAGCATCCAACACCAGAGCACTGCAGACTCTAGAGAGAGCAAGCCTTGTCATCGTCTTGATTTGGGGCTTCTTCTAGTCTTAAAACCATGAGCTAAAAAATTCTTGTTGTTAAGCCAAAACCAGTTTGTAGTATTTGTGATAGCAGCTATGGCAAACTAAGTCACCTCCTTTTCTTTGTTTCCCTCCTAACTCTCTGACCACTCTTTCTGAACATCCTTCTCCTCCACAAACATCCCTTAAATATTGACATTCCTGTGAGCTTATTTTGGTCTTCCCCATCTCACCTTATATATTATCCTTGGATGATTTCAGTTCTGCATAAGTCATGGACACAACCAGTAGGGCTATAATTACCCAACTTTTATCACCAGCTAAACCATCCCTACCTCAGACTTGTATTTCCCAGTGTACACAAGTTTCCTCATATCTAGCATCCCCTAAATTTCAAACCTTACCTCCTCCAAAGGTCTTTTTCTCTTTTTAGAGAGAAAGCCTGAATTAGTATTAGCTCTAGACTAACCCAAATTCAAATCTGACCTCTATGTTTACTAGCTGCATAAAAACACCCAAGTTACCTGTTATGTGTAAGCCCCATTTTCCTTATCTATGAAAAGTTTGTTGTGAAAACTAAATAAGATAATATATATTAAGCTAGCTCAGGCCCTAACACAACCAAGTTACTCAACAAATGTTGGTTCCTTTCTCTTCCTCTCCAGAAATGCTGCCCAACTTAGATTCTCTTAACAAGCACGATTAACTTTCCACATAACTAAACTTTCACACACACTGTTCCCTTTGCCTAGAACATCCTCCCTTCACAACCCCACCCCCTGCCAGGCCAACTATTACACAACTGTTAAGAATGCAATTATCCTGGAATACTTCCTTGACAAGAACACTCTGAATTCAGATCCAGGTTCTTTTTCCTCCAGGCCTTCAGAGCATTTTATTTATATCTCTGTTACTTTATGTTATAAATATTTGTTTATCTCTGCCTTCCCTACTCGGCTGTGAGACCACTGAGAGCTCCACATCCTCAAGTCAAGCAATAGAATGTCATAATTCCAAAGAGATTGCAAACTATTGAGTTAATAAAGGCCACCTAAGCAAATAAAAATAAATATATTGTTAATTACTTGAACTAAATTTGGTAGTGACACCATTTAGATTATGCCATTCATTTATTTGACTTCCATATTAGGTACTAGAAACGTAACCTACATATTGTCCCTAACCTGTGGTGTTGAGAGTGAAATCATATATGTACAAAATTTTAAGTTAAAAAAAGATTTTAATGTATACATATTTATTTGCATGCTTTTTGTAGAAAAACATGGAAACTTTGCGTGAATTTTAAATTCCTGTATTCTATCCCCACCAAGAACAGAAAGGCCTATATTACTTGCATATATCAGAATGTTTTTAGAAACAAGTACCTAAAAATAGAATAAGGAAATTTATTATTTCAAAAAACTGGAAGTCCAGAGAAAGGCAAATGTCACAGTTGGTTAATCAAGCAATTCAGTGATGTCATCATCAAGGATGTAGATTCTTTTCTTCTCTCCAGCCTCATAGTTGCAAGATAATTGCCAGTGATAAATAATGCTATACATTCCCTTTTTCACATCTCAGGGTAAAGAAAAATTACCTCTTCCCCAGTCATGGAGCAAAAGTTCATCCTTAAGCTGACCTGGCTAAAGGACGTCACAAGCTCATTCCTGAACCAATATAACTGGCTCCTGGGGAAAGACATGAAATGACTTTGTTCTGAATTCTGAAAGCAATCAATGGCAAAGAGAGTGAGATTCTATGACTGGATAGAGCAAAAGAGTCCCCCTTGGTGTGGAGGTCAAATTGCACTAGTGCTTCTTAATGGGGAGGTTGGAAAAGATGTTGGCAGGTCAAAGGAAACACCCACATGCTACACTGTTATTATTACATCATGAGAAGGGAAATGGACAATATTTACAGGGGCCCCGGGGAAGGGTCTTATATTTTAACAGTTATTACTGGTTAGGTATTACAGAGGAAGCTAAAGTACATTGATAAGTCCTTTGACTTGATTAATTTGCGTGTTTCCTCCTTCCAATAAAAATACATTTCTCAAATATGTAAAGTTTTTCCTTTTTTTTTTTTTCAGCTAAAATCCATTTTAAGTGCTTAGGATCACTCAGGTATCTCTTTTAATTGTGTCATATCAAAATCAACTATTTTAATTTTTAAAATAAATGTCTCAATAGATGTTTCAACTAATTTAATTAAAGCACCCTTTTGAAAGGTTCAAAAAGAGGTTTTCTGTTTAAGGAGGAAAGTGTTGTCTTTTTCTATCTTTCTCTTCTATAACGTCAATAAACTAAACTTTTTTAAAAATATGATTAATCAGTTAATTTGATTTCTCAGGAATATGGCTAGTGAGAAGGAAACTACCCTTGGAGAAACTAAGTGAATTAGAACCAAGAAAATGAAAAATTTCCCCCTTACATGGAGAACTAGCCATTTCCCCAGCTCAAACCATTTCTCCCTCACCTCCTCCACCACCACCAAATCCACATGTGCACACACATACTCACATCACACACACAAAGCCTTCTAGGAGTGAAGTCAGAAGGTTCCATTCACAAAGTAAAACAAGTTGTTGAATCTCCAAACTAGATATTTACTTTCTGCATGTCACTTTGCTGGGTGAACGAGAATGCAATTCTCAGTTCTTCTGTGGTAGAAGAGGCATGAATCCTCAGGCTAGGCCGAGCCACCTGATTTGATATGTGTATATTCTAGAGCTGAGACCCAACAGGTTTGTGGAGTTATGATGATAAGGAGATTGAATGTCTCGATAGTTCCTCTTTTCTATTACGTGCCTTTAGAAAATCATTGCTATTAAGTACAGGTTGTGTGGACTTTACTCCCATGGAAGCCTGATATAAATGTCCTAGAGTTTATTTTTTTAATATTCATTCCCCCATGACTATTATAATTTTTTATCAATTATCAGTTCTAGCTATTACCCTTGAATAATCCTCTGTTTCTAAAAAGGAACATTTACTACTAATAAGGTCAAAGGGTGCCAGGTTTCAGGTATTACTCACTCATTCCATTTCCTGCTATTTATGTACTGGCCTTGACCCAGGCTACTATATCAAAGGAGAGAGTCATCTGAGGTTTGTCACATCTCAATTGTGAAACAGGCAGATTTAGTCATGGGATTCATTCTGCAGGAATCTGGACAGGCTACCACTGCTCTAGGAAAAACAAAGAACTAGTGTTTTTGAAGAGGATTTCAATTTGTAGATACCACTAAAATTCCCTATTCCTTAGAAGGAAGGAGCATCCCCTTCCACACTACTATGGGGCCAGTTTGGAAAGACACCAGACTTTCCTGCTGCAGGCCTAGTTTCACCACCTCCAGTGTGCATACTCATTAACACATGAATTGTATGTCCTAGCAAAAGGCAGCATCAGATCAAGGAAAGTCCACTGACTCATGTAAAATGATAGTACTTTACCTCATCACACAGTCTGATGCCTCACAGAAGCAATATAGGATATGTCTTGCAGAGGTTTGTTGTAAGGATTGAATGAGATAATTTATGAAAGGCTCTTAGAGCAGTGCCTGACACACAGTTAGTGCTCAATTATTATTATTATGACACAAGGCAGACCAGTGTTGTAGAATGACGGGAGCTCTGGAGACCAAGAGATCTGTGCTGAGCCCTGACTCTTCAGGCACACTACTCCTGTGAATTTGGACAAGGGACTCACACTCTCCTGAGCCTCAAATACCTATTCAGGAAAATAAGAATAATTTCACTTCCCATATAGGTTTCTAAGGAGTCATAGGATGTGTTATGAGTTGAATTTTGTCCTCCCAATAGGTATGTTCAAGCTCTAAGCCCTGGTCCTGTGAATATGGCCTTATTTGTTGATGTTGGTAGTTAAGATGAGGCCAAACTTGACAAAGGTGGGCTCTAATCCAAAATTCTTGATGGACTGAACCCACACAAATAGTCACAAGAGAGAATGTCATGTGTCAACGGAGGCAGAGATTGAAGTCCAAGGGCTGCCAGAAAACCACCAGAAGCTAGGAAGAGACAAGGAAGGATTCTCACCTATAGATTTCAGACTTCCAGCCTCCAGAACTGGGAGACAGTAAATCTCTGCTGTTTTAAACCATTCAGCTTCTGGGAACTTTTTACAGAAGCTCTAGGAAACTAAGACAGGATCAAATGAGTTAAAGATTTTGAGGGCCTTTTGTGAGCCATTAGGTATGGTACCAATCTCAGTGATCACAGATGGCAAGCCCGTGAGGGCAGGGGCCAAGTATAGGACCTAGTCAAGTGCTTGCTATCAGAAATGGGCACTGCACAATATTGGTTACTTGGATCTTAGCAGCAGCAGCAGCATCTCCATTATGGACATTGAGATCCCCTCTCATTCGAATTTGCTTCCTCACCCTATTTGTGTCCATTTATTCAATCAAGGCTGATATTCTGCAAATAATAATGGTAAGACTTTCCTAGATGGTATATAGTGACTTTCCAAGCTTTTACTTATTTGAACATTCGTTTCATATTTACTACTATAATATAAATAATGATCATGTAGAACACTGCACTTTTTTCAAAAACAATTACCCATGTATGATCATTTTAAATCTTCACTACAATCCTCTGAGGTAGGCATTTTTATTAATATCCTTATTGTACAGGTGCTGGAACCTACTTAATAAAACTAAGCCCAAAATTAAAATGACTCCTGACTGCTTACAGAATAAAGTTGAAATCAACTCACAGTATAACGTCATGATGAAAAGCACAGCCTTTGAAACCAGACTGCCTGGAACTCAAATTCTAGCCAAACCATTTATCTCTGTATGACTTGGCCAAGTTATTTAAACTCCTTCTGCCTCAGTTTTCTTACCTATAAAGCACAGGTAATAGTAGTACTTACCTCGAAAGGTTTTTGAAAGAATTGAGTCAACCCATGTAAAACATTAAGAATAGTATCTAGCACATAGAAAGCTCTAAATGAATATTAGCTAGTATTATATTTTAGCTTGGCATTCAGTATCCTTAACAATCTAAATCAAGCCTACCTTTCCAGAGGCCTCTCCCACTTCTTCTTTACACATATCTGTTCTCCAACCATCTTCATCCAGAGCAGACTTAATACAGTACATGATAGGTATAGGTGCTTGATAAATGTTCGTGGAAATGAAACGAATACAGGAAGAACAGAAGGACAGAAGGAAGGATGGAAAGAAGCAAGGATGGAAGGAAGGAAGATAGGCAGGCAGACAAATCATTTCACCTTTCTCCACTTTCCTACCCCGCCCCCTTCATTTAAGACATTATAGGTTTTTTGTTCTCCTTTAGTAGAATCTAGTAGAAGGACATTTTGAAAAGTCAGCAAATCAATAATTTTTTTGGACCTAAGTTGACTTGCCTTTCCCAAATTACTTCAGCTTCTCTATATTATCTATCCATTTATCTATCTATCTATCTATCTATCTATCTATCTATCTATCTATCTATCGGTCATAAGGGCTTTTTTTCCCTCTCATAAGCTTCTTTGAATATTTTGCACAATATTTTGCATATGTTGCAACAAGATATCACTGAGTTTATTTAATCTCTATTTTCGGTAGTGGTGGGTAGAATTGTGTACCCCAGTTTGGACAAGGTCTTGGTTCATATTCTGGTGGGTGTGGAACCATTATAAATAAAATCTCTTTGACAGGAAGCAGACTTGGCCCAGTGGTTATGGCATCCATCTACCACATGGGAGGTCTGCAGTTCAAATCCTGGGCCTCCTTGACCCGTGTGGAGCTGGCCCATGCACAGTGCTGATGCACGCAAGGAGTGCCATCCATGCAGGGGTGTCCCCGCGTAGGGGAGCCCCACACGCAAGGAGTGCGCCCTGTAAGGAGAGCTGCCCAGCGTGAAAGAAAGTTCAGCCTGCCCAGGAATGGCGCCGCCCACACAGAGAGCTGACACAAGAAGACGCAACAAAAAGAAACACAGATTCCTTTGCCGCTGACAACAACAGAAGCGGACAAAGAAGACGACGCAGCAAATAGACACAGAGAACAGACAACCAGGGCGGGGGGAGAGGGGAGAGTAAATAAATAAATAAATAAATCTTTTTTTAAAAAAATCTCTTCGAGATGTTACTTCTGTTAAGATGTGGCCAAACTGAATCAGGTTGGGCTTTAAAGCAAATTACTGGTGTCCTTTCTAGGCAGAGTCAAAGTCAGAGAGAGAACCCACAGGGAGCAGCCAGAAGCCAGAAGTCAGCAGAAGCTGGAAGAGAAAGAAGATACTGCTATTTGCATTGCTAGATAGACTACCTGGGAAAAATTTTTAAATAGTGATTTGAATTTTTAAATACTTGGATTGGGAATATCGGTGGTAAGTTTGTTATCACACTTCTACAGGATCTCAGACACAGGCCTAGGTTCTTGATTGAATCTCTCTTTAAATTGCATATTGCATGCCACCAGGAATATGTCTTAGTAGGGTAGGAAGAAAAGAATTTCAGTGTTTTAGCCATTTCTTCTCCCATAAATGAGGTAAATTTTTTCTTTTTTTTTTTTTTTTTAGTTTACAACCTGAAACAGTAAGTAGGGGGAATTTTGGTTCATTCACAATATTCAAGAGAACATCCTGGCAATTAGTTGAAGGAAATCAGTTTTCAGGTTGTTTCCTTATTTTCTTTGCCTAGTATAGTTTATACTAAAATTCAGAAAACTAAGTCATTTTGGTCCAAGTATAGTTCATATTTTCCCATTACCTCTAATTCTCAATAAATCTTATTTTACTGTTGCTACTTGTCATACCTCTGATAAGCCAAACCACAGGACTGAGGTCTCTGCTAACATGAACATGGGATTTTTGCCTCTGGTAGAAATTTCTTAGAAAAAAATAAAGGTTTTTCATTTTTATCTACTATCCCTTTATGATTTTCCACATTCCTAAATGAAAATTTCAATGATAGAACTACCCAAATTTTGTGCCTAGCTATATTCCAAAATGTAAACTATACAGTTTTATAAAGAGACATTCTATTTATTCAAAGTGCTTATTTTAAATGTTCTTTAGTTTGAGCTGGTATTTTTTTCAGGCATCCCACAGAGAAATTAGCTAAAATGTAATAATGTTCCTAGGGCAGAGGAGGAATTTTTCCACTGTTGCTAGAGTTGAAATTGTAGTGTAAAATAATGACTATATATTGACTGGTCTTTCCATTGCTCTTCCAGTAAGGTGTGGGATGAACTCTTTTTTTAAAGTTACTTGGTTTATTGACCAGCAGTCATAAAACTCCTGGCAAGAACTGATTTTCTTCTTTTAAAATTTAGTTAAGAATCCATGGTTTAAAAGGAAGAATTACAAAAAAAAAAAAAAAAAAAAAAAAAGTCACTTCCCAGAGGCCTGCCTGGTTAAACTAATTAGGCAGTATATTTTTTTATGAGGGTAACTAGAGTGAGAAGGTAATGAGACATCGTGGCTCATATGACACTGACAGCAGAGAGACCTTTTCTTGCTCAGACTTGCTCCCCAAGCCTGGGCATTATCTATAGAAGACATTAGGTAGCCTGAATTCAGTCAGAAGTTCAGATCCCTAGGGCTGGTCAGAGCTATATTTGAGGTGGAAGGTTTAGATGGAATTTGTCCAAAAAGCCAACTTGTTTAAAATTGAATATAGTACCTTAAATTTTTATCTTAAACAACCTTCCTCTTTCTAAGAAGTATGTCAGCCTCCTAAATTATAAAAGAGATCATACCACGAATGAAAAAACTGAAGACCAGAAAGTGTAAGTGAATTACCAACTTTGCAAAGCAAAGTCTGTAGCTGCCAGAGAACATGGGAGCTAAAACATTTGTTTTTCCTTTCCATTACTAGGTTCCAGCATCCCATATACTCCTAACACAGACAATATGTGCCAAGGCTCATCTCTCTTGTTCTTGTGAGTTTTTAGTTTAACAGAGGTGGCCATGCCCCTCTGTCCACAGCTCTCTCAAAATGCAAGAAAGTTTCCAGTCTTTCCCCAGATTATAGGTAACAGGGCACCATAGTCAGGCTAGCCCTTTGGGGGTCTAGCAGCCACTAAGTGCTCTCTCTGGGCTGTAGCGAGTTTGTCTTCACAGGGTGACGGGATGATTCACAGGAGGCTTTTAGGGTGGCAGTCAGAAAGGATTCTGCTTCCATGTTGGCACAGCTGGGGCTGCTAGTGTGTCTCCACAACAGGCTACTAGAAAGTGTTTCCTAGACAGGTTGCTCTAGAGCAATCATAATAGAACCCTTTCCACAGCCCTTTTCCTAGGTGAGTGACCCTGACACTTGTGGAGCTGACAATAATTTTAGAATTAACGATGGGGCTCAAGTGTTTGCATAGTCCCAGTTCCTGAGCTTTGCCCTTCTTTCCCTTCTCTTCCCAACTTCCCCACCACCTCCAAAACAAACTTCCATTTTCCCTCAACATCCAGTTCCTTCTCTTTTTACTGCAGCACAAAAGTGCTCGTGTTGTTTCTTTTTTCCAATATTAGCACTTCAGAGCCTTTCAGGAAGCACCCAGACCTTAGAAAATCAAAGACCCGTACATTCTCTTGTAGAGAAGAGGCACATATTTGATATTTCTTCCTGCCCAATAACTCCCATTCATCTTCCTCCTATGCAGCAACACATTCAGGAAGTCTTCTTGCTGCAGCAATGAAAACAAAACTCTAGTTAAGTTCTCAGCAAGTCACCCTGTGAGCTAAGTCTTTGATGAGATGCACATGACAGTGAGTGAGTATTTTATGTGAAGAGAATCAAATTACCCCTTCTTCTTTGAAGAGATTGGAAGAAGAGAGACAGAAAAAAAAGGAGGAATGGAGGGAGGGAGAAAGGGAAGGAAAAAGAAGAAAGAAGAGAGACTGGGAGAAAAGAAGAGAGTAGGGGAAACAAGAAAGGGGAAAAGGAAAAGAAAGAATGAGAAGGGTTTGCAAGGAAGGAAGGAGAACAGGAAAAGAAAAAGAAAAATTTAATGTTGTGCTAGACTACTTTAAAAGGTAACTTTACAAGTTTCCAGACATCTTTACAATGGTAATATGATACACAACCCTTCTCATAAAACCATAAAATGAGACCATAAGTTTTAAAAATCAATAAATAAAAGGCTGCCCTTGGGTGAAGCATGTGACAAGTCCTGTGCCCCATGAGCTATAAATGGTCCCATTAAACATGGAAACCCCACTGATGTAGTAAGTGATTGCTCATCCCAAGCTATTCCAGTGATGATGTTATTGCTAAAATTCTACCAGTTGACTTTTGAACTCTGAGCTTGCCTAACCAAGTTTCTTATTCATTAAATAATTTGCTCCCTCTGTGTGCCTGTTATCTTGACTAGGCCCACAGAGGCTCTGTCTTCATAGCTGGGGTTTGTGAAGTCCTTGAGGACAGCATGGATTCTTACCAGATAAGAAAGCAAAGCAAAATCCCAGAGCTTCTCATTTGAATAAAGCAGTAAATAAAGTTCACAGCTAAAATTTTGCCCATAGAAAATTAAACCATCATTTTCAGGGTGATGCTCATGAATGTCTATTTTCATACAGTGGGAAATTTACTGTGAGCCACTAGTTCCCTAATGGGATGTCAGTAATGCCCCAAATGAGCAGAAAGCCTAAGGTCACCAACCACATCAGATGGCTCCCAGGACTGAGGGTTTCAGGTCTACTTTTGGGAAAGCCCTGGGCAAACCCAGAGGAGTTGGTCACCCTAAGAGAATCTCCCACCACTCCTCAACCCACTCCTTCCCTTCCTTGGCTCCAAAACTATCCTCAATATTTTTCTGCAATTGAACCTCCACTTTGTTTTATAAATATCTCTTCATATAATTTGCTCCCCGAACGTACCCATGGGAAGATATTGTGTTCCATTCGGTTTTTAGAGCCCTGAAGTCTGACATACTGTATCACACTTAACAGCAGCGTGCTGAACTTAGCCAGCTGAGCAACTGGGTTGATCCTCTGTGCATATCAACAGAATGGGGACTGGACTGTCCTCAGGCAAGAACTGTATTTTCTGCACTATCTATATGCCCCAGGCTCTTTAAATGGAATTTAGCTTGGACAGGAATAGAACCCCTTTGGCGACTTCACCTTCCAACATTAAACTATGTGCTTTTTAGAAGACATTATCATGTAGTGGTCGAGAACATATATGGTTCAGGAGACAGACTAATGTGGGTTCAAACCCAGGCTCCACAATTCACTAGCTCTGTGACCTTAAGAAAGTCACTTAACCTTTCTGTGTCATTTCCCTCCTCTTTCAAATGGGGGAAAGATAATGTTTTATCTTTCGTTAAGTTTGTTGGGAGGACCAAATGAGACACAGGTATGTAAAATGCCTAGCTCTTAGCCTTATGGTAAGTACCTAACACATGGTGCTTGTCATTATTCTACTTAGAATTTTATTTCTAAGCACCAAAGGGGACAAAGATGAGAAAAACTAGAAAATGATGCATGTAGTAAGATCACCCAAGTGTTACGCCCTAAGGTTCTATCACTGTGGATTTATTTTTTACACCAAAAGTGCACTGTTATAATAATGATATCCTGTGCAACACTATCATCTTGGGCAACAATCACCAAAAATTCTACTATGTTTATAGGGGGTATCCTCATCTCCCCATCTCTCCCACTTTGTGACTTAAACTTCCCAGTACATGAGCCATTTACTCAATTTTCACTAACTTTTTCACAAACCAGAAAGCCACTGGACTCAGTCCAACCACTATAAAATTTTACTGCTCTCTTTGTTATTGCATAATGATTCCTAAGAGTTAACATTTTACTTTTCTTCTAAAATAAGAGATTTGCTTAAAGGAAGAAATCCCATTATAAGTACTAATGATGCTAAATCCAGTGCTTTATTACTCTACTAAAAACTAATAAATTATCTGAACAAAACGTAAAGCCATGAATAAAGCACAGGTGATTGATAGAATATTACATTTTCTCCTCCTCTTTCTCCTCTTCTTCCTCTTCCTTCTTATTTCCAATTACTGATTTAATGTGTATATACTCAAAGAAAATGTTATTCTCTGGAAATGCAAATTTAAAACAATATAGAAATAGTAATTCATTTAGAAATTAATGTTCAAAGAGCTTTACAATGTTATTACATCCAAATTGCTATATTTAAATCTAGGTATAAAATACTACCAGAGTTAGACATTTCTGATGTATTGTCATATATGCATTTCTACAAACTAACACATGGTATAGAAGTATGCATAAAAAATAATAGAACTTATGGAAAATAAAGTGTGAAGGGAAAGCCACTCTAAACTCACGTGTCTTTCAAAATTCAGCAAAGGTAGTTGGGGCAGCACAGTTTTGACTCCCCTTAAATCTTTCTTAAACGACAGAGTAACTAAGATACCAAAACATCTGATTGGTCTGGGCCACACCTTAGCTGAAGTAACCCATCAAAAGGTCTTACTTAGAAAATAAAGAACAAAACAAAACAAGGAGGTCTTACTTACAATGGATTCACATACACAGGAATGGGTTAAGTTTAAGAACATGTTTTTCTTGGGTACATACAGTTCCAAACCACCACAATGTTCTAATCCAATCCTTCCCAGTGTCCTTGAGAATCAGGATTCTTAGCATAGAAAAAGGAGATACAGATGTAAAATAGAGGAAATTAAATTTTAAAAGTATTCCTAAATTTGAACTGGAAGTATAAGTATGAACTAATAATGTACTTTAACTTTATATATATATACATGTAAGATACATATATATATCTCATATATATATGAGATAGAGAGGAGAGAGAGGAGGGTGTGTGTGCATGTATGTGGGTACCCATAAGCATCCCAAGAAACAGATAATTGCTTCCAAAAATCACTTCCATTCCAAGGCATGGGGCAGGAAATATACAAGATGACCTAGAGTGCCTTGCCGTGGCAGATCACAAGGTCGACAAGACTCAGGACTCCTATTTCTTTTCACCATGGATAAGACAATTTGAGCATTCATGATTATAAAAATTGCTAAGTTTAATATCAAATATGGTTAAATCCATGGGAATATAATGATCCTTAAAAAATTAAAAAATTAAAAAACCTACTTGCTCAGCCCTGATGGATAAAGGTAAAAATTCAAGCCTTTATCCTGCCTTTCTTACATGAAGTAAACTGTATAGTCATAAAGAGAAGTTTCACTTTATAAAAGTGTTTCAGATAATAAGTGAAGAAGGAATCATAGAATAGGATACCAAAATTTTGCAACCCTTAATGAATTAATGGTTCGTTGATTGAGTAGCAATTACTGCTGACACCATAGAGAAACAAGAACAATTGATGTGTCTCCTGAGGACAAGGAGTAACACCACATATGAAGTAGTCAAGTAAAAAAGTAAAATCTAACCTCAATCAAGTCCATGTATCCAACTACCAACTTGTAAGAAATTTGCAAAACTGAGAACACTGTTAAACTACATTGCACAAAAGTAAAAAATATATCCCAGTCTGTAAGAAACATGACCAAATAACCCAGTTTTTTCAACAAATTGGGAAAAATAAAGAGATAGAACCTAAAATGTAAAGGTGATTTATAAGACATGTCAAACAACAACATTGTGTAGACTTGATTTGGATCCTGATTCAATATAAAAGAACTGTAAAAAATATTTGACATTAATAAGAAAATTGGAAATTTGAACACTTATAGGTTATGGATTTTTTAATATTAAAAATTGTTAATATTTTGCCTTTGACAACAGTATTGTGGTTATGGTTGAAACCAAAAATACCAGTGTTTACCTTTTAGAGATGCATACTTAATATTTATAGATAAAATCATATGATATACCAGACTTGCTTCCAAATAATAAGGAAGAGGCAAGTAGTTAGGGGTATAGATGAATGTTTTATTGTTCATGAATGGATAATTGTTGAACCTGGGTGATGGATACATGAGGGTTCATTATTCAGTTCTGCCTGCTTTTGGATAAATGCGTCATTCTCCACAAGAAGAAGTTCCCAGCATACCAGGTCTTAATAGTAAAAACGAACAAACAAACAAACAAAAAGCTCTAAAAACATGAACTAGTATAAAATTAATTATCAGAACAATATCCACCCTTCCTAAAAATGTAGTAATCTGTAGACATCTCTGACAAATGATAAAATGTTCAGTCTGGAAAAGAAAGGAAAGAGCAATGGATATAAAGGTTTCTCTAGTCTTTGTAGATTTCATTAAAAAATGACTTTATACATTATTATCTGTATCAGAGGAGCCCACCTCATTTCCTTTGGGAGCAATATACTCCTAGAAGAAGTTAGCAAAGAACCCCAGACTACACAAGCCAGGCCTTTCCCACCTGTATCTCTTGGAGGGTGTGGATTCTGCTCCTACCTCCTTTACCCCAAAGGTCCTAAACTTCCTGAAAAAGCTCTAGCAATTCAGCTCTGGTGACTGCAGAGGATTCCTTCAATAATGGAGCTGGCATCAGCATGGTTCGCATGCTGTATGAGCGAGGGGAACTTAAGGGCAGTGGGTGGTGCTCATGCCAGGCCAGATGGGTACTCTCAGTAAGCCTCATGGTGTCTCTGTGTGCCAAGAACTGCGAGGCGGTGATGTGCCAAATGCCCTGAGGTGGAAAAGCAGGCAAGAGGTCTAGCAGTGTTGCCTGGCCTGCCCCTCTCACAAAAATGTGCTGGGGAGAAGATATGGCTCAAGCAGTTGAGTGCCTGCTTCCCACATAGGATGTCCCGGGTTCAGTTCCCCGTGCCTCCTAAAAACAGAAAAACACACACACAAACAAAATAAACCAACTTAGGTGAGCTGATGTGGCTCGCTGGATGAGCATCAGCCTCCTACATATGAGGTCCTGGCTTCAATCCCTGGCGAGCATCCGGAAATTCTTTCCTAAGGTCCCCCAAATACACGTCCACACCTATAAAATATTTATATAAGAAAAATCTCTTTTAAAAAGGCACATTTTTCTTAATATTGGTTTTATTTCCAAAGTCTCCAATGAGCATGGAGATGACATAAAACCTGTGTTCACTGTCTTTAGAGTTACAGATGAGAAACCAAGGAGAATAATGGGTTGTACTGTGCCTGACTTTTGAGAATCTCAATAAAACACTGCCAGGATTGTCTTGTTAGTAGCATTATTTTAAGTCATTTTCATTATCATCCTCATCATCATACTCAACACTATTTTCTTAGCATCAGTTTTGTGCTAGATCAACATATGGTGTTCCTGGGGGCATATATTCTTAGCATAGTGTTTCTACCAACACATCTTTTGTGAAAATACGTATACTGGACTTCAAGTGAATGAGAGCGAAATTATAAGAAGTGTTACTTTCAACCAAATTCCAATTTCAAAATTAAAGTAAATTATTCTTAAATTCCAGCACTATAGTGCTTACAAATTCCTTGTAAACTGGCCATGTATCACTATGTTGGAATGACTGTTTACCTGTCTGTCACTTGCCTCCACAATTCTGTAGCTTTGTAAGGGCAGAGACTTGTCTATGTAACTCATACTGTACACTTAGCACCGACCATGTAGCAAGGGCTCAATTCATATTTGCCACCTGAATGAGTGAACAAATAAATAAATGAGTAAATATAAATCACAACTCATCACAACATGCCAAGACATGCAGTCGAGTCACTCCACTAGAAATAGTCTATATATTGTCTCATTTAATCCTCACAGAACCCCTGCAAGGAGGATAGTATACTTCCTATTCTACAGATAAGGAAATTTGGGAAATGTTGAGTTAGGAGACCAACTCAGGTCTGAGGGATTCCAGAATTCTTGATCTTTAGGAGGTCCCAGCCTACTGCCTCTGGGCATTACACCCTTTCCCTAAGGGTGAAGAAAGGCTAGTGGAAAGATCCTACCTGTGCAAAATGGAGAAGGTAAGAAGATCAGTTGGTGACCTCAGAGCCACATACCAGAGTAATGGCATTGCTGCCTCAAGCAGAGCTGCTGACTCTTGGCCATCACAAGTCTAATTTTAAGAAAAAGTTAAAACATGCTCACATTCACACATATTTGCCTTTGTGTGGCTTTCAGCTATGTTCTTTATCTTGTTCTAAACAGATCTTTTCCTCTCTCTTTTTAGTCACATTTCTGAAAAACAGAACGCTGTGTTCTATATCAAATCTCAACACAGCTGCACATTAAAAAAAAAAAAAAAGTGGTGTACCTCAAACTTTCTTATTTTAAAAGATATACAAATGCAGGATTCTAGCAAGTCTAAATATTTCTTCATTGTGTCCTCTGTTCAGGAGAAACAGTTTATTCATTGCTTTATTTTTCTCCTAGGTCTGTTGACTACAGGAACTCTGTTCGATCTTCCCTTCATAGTTTTCCTGGAATCCCAAATTGTCTATGAAGCCTTCTCCAGGATTGTCTGCTCTTCACAGCAGACATTGCAGTTAGGTTTGATTCTTTTTTTTTTGCTAGGGCAGAAGAAAAAAAAAAAAGGAATGGGTATCTGCAATTTGTTTTTGGCAGAACTAGGCAGTTACTTTTTAGGGGAAAATAAAGGAAAGGAATAGTTACCTAGCTCTTTATTAGTGAGTTGATATTTTGTTATTGTTGTTTTTTAATGTAACTTACTTTTTACTAATTACTAATGCTTCTCAGATATTTTTGTTCAAGACGTCATCTTTTGTTCTATAAAGGCAGACATGAAATCATATCAATGGTCAATGTTTTCACCGGTCAGTATGTTATTTGACATCTACACACAAACTAACCAAACAGGTGCCCTGAAAGATGAAAAAAGAATCCTATATTCAAAAATTAGAAATGAATTTATAAAAAACAAATATCCATTTTCTTCCCCAAACATGAAATTTCTTAAAAGTTTAAAGCAGAATATGTCTTTTCATGGATAGACATTAACACCACCAAAATATATTTTTTCAATCAGTTTGGAATATATTTTCAAAGGTTTATTTTCAATCAGGTGAAGGTTTATCCCTGATAGGGGAATGAAGGAAAAGTTTCTGTCTGTAATAAACATAGATACTGTTCCTTTTTTCAACTCTTAATGAATCAAACAGCCCTAGAATTATATATCAAATATATTCTGATATCTCTTCTCAAGCAAACAAAAGGGAGAAAGGACCAATATGCAACCAAAAATGGGCCTCTTCATAACAAATTATCAAAACTACCTGGTAATCATATTATTTACTAATTATTACACTTGTACAGATAAAAAAGGATCCTTTTTGGTGTTTGTATATTCTATCGTGATTCTTCTTTCTTTCATAACCTTCCTTAAGAATAATGATTAATAAAATCACTCTCTCCCCCTACACACACAAAATACTTTCTAATATAGCAAAAGTTAATGATCCTTATTTGCTCTGTCATCTTCTATGGATGAGAATTATATTTTGTCTCTGTTTTGCCAAGTACTTTACCAGGCACACAGGGGAATTGAGGAGATAGTGGTTGATGGTTCTTATGATGCATCTTGTGCTCGTTCATGAGGGACATTTGCTGAGGATTAAAAATAAATTTACAATTAATTGACTGCCAGCCATACGCTATACTGCTGGGACTTCCAAACTACCAACAGGAAAGAAAATGACTGAGCAATTCTTGCCAAGGATCAACCCAAAGATTAAAAACAACCTCCCTATTTAATTTGCCTAGTACACAACTAATCAAACAAATGGTAACTTCAGGATTTCTGTAACTCCCTAAAGGGCCTACTTCAGGAAATGAACCTTTAGTTGCAAGTGCTGTAGCTCATCCTCCAAAGTTGTCCCTTTTAAGCAGTCAATTAACAAATATTTATTGAGCACTAACAATATGCCTGACGCCTGTAGACACTGAAGATGTAGCCATAAATAAAACCCATATGGTTCTTTTCATTGTGGCGTTGGTCCCAACAAGGAAGGAATATAGTAAGAGACTTAAGTGACAGAGAATTGACGTTTGGGGGGTTCCTCTGGCTCTGCCCAAGCTGCTTGAGGGGGAGGTGTTAGATAGACGCACAGCGGGCACAAAGAATGCTGCGGAGATGGCAAGTGGTGGTAACATGCAGTCTGCTTTATTGAGGAAGTGCTGGACAATATATATTGTGGGGTGAGGGGACAGGGCAGGCAGGAGGCGGCATGTGGGGCGTTGGTTGGTTGGGGCTGGTGGGAGTTAGGCAATGTGGGAGTTGGCCGGTGGGGATTGGCTAGTGGTCGTTGGATGACGTGGCCCCCGCGAGGGGGAAGAGGGGGAGGCAGTAGGTCGGGCTTAGCGGTTAGGCGGGAAGGGTCGAGAGGGCGTGGCTCGCCCGTACCTCGGCGAAGAGCGGGCGGCCCGTTCGCCAGACAGGGAGGGCGGGACTCGCCCATGCCCCTGCGGAGAGCAGGAAGCCCGTCCGTTCTACCAGTTCCCTTGGCCCACCGCAGCTCGCCTGGATAGCCTTCCCTCAGAGAATGATTAGGAAGAGAGTACATTCAGCACCAGTACCATCCCTGTTTCTGACTTTCATTTCTTTTTCACACCTACCTAAGTTGAAGGCAGGTATCATTAAACATGTCTTATGCATGAGAGACATTCCAAGAAATTTGTCTTCTCCAATGAAACATGATCCACAGCAGTACAAGAACAGTTAGTTTACTAACTTAGATGGATGACCAATGCACAAGCCCCTGAGAGACTGAAAGGACACAATTTTTATCTCTTTGAGGGTTTTGATTTTACCTCAGAACAAGAGCAAACCTCACCAGAATAGCCCTAACAGATCCGCTTTTTCTCTCTCCTCTTCACCATCTACTTTCTTTTTCTGGACCATCTCTTAGTCTTTTTTTCCTTTGATCTCTAATCTGTTGTCTTCCTTTTTGAGATCAATTATGGTTGTATGATAAATATTGTTAATCTTCATCAATATCTAATTCACCTTTACTTTTGGTTAGACATGGGATTACATCTTCATACTCCCCTAAAGTTAGATGTGACTGTGTGACCAGTTCTGGCCAATGGAATGTGATTAATTCTGGACTGAGGATTTTCATAGCTTATGCTGAACTCCCCAGCTCTTGTCATCCCCTGCTGTGGTAAAACCTGGAACTTGGTGATAAGAGGGCAGTGTCATGAGATAGTGGAGATTCCTCAGCCTTCTCCCTACAGGACAAAAATGAGCAGTGTTCACATTATGAATGAGAAATAAACCTGAAATTTTAGAGTTGTTTCCACAGCAAAACATGGACTATTCTGATATATGGTCATTTTAGTCAGCCAAATAAGGTAAGGAAAAGTTGGGGGGAATCTTTGTTAAAAGAATATGCCACTGGGACAGGGGGAAAGATGGTGGCAGAATAAGTTGCTCCAAGAGTCAGGTCATTCTACAGGGCAGTTAGTAATCAGCAAAAGCTATCTAAATCAACTGTTTGGGGGCACCCAGGAGACCAGAAGAGCATCCTTCAACATTCTTGGAAGAATGGAATGAGGAGACTGCCCATCTGTGGTGGAGGTTTTTGAGTAGAGCACTCCATGCCACAGAGGCCAGTGCCCACGCTCTGCTGGTGCCAGAAGAGTCATTGGAAGCTATTCCCTGGCTGGAGCTGGGAGCTCCATTTCCCAAAAACAGGGGAGGAGAGATGGTCTGGCACCAATATCAGCTATTGATTAGTAATTTTGGCTGGCTAAAGTCCAGTCCTAAGAATAGCTAATGTTTGAACCTGTCCAAGTCAGAAATAGGCCAGTAGCCTCCATTTTAACTCCACCCCGGCAGGAGGTGAAATAGGGACTGATTGAAAATCAGAGTGATGGTAGCAACTGGTTTCTTTCCACCCAGGTCAGATTGCAACCCTATCCTAGGCTCCAGCCTCACCTCTGATAGGGAGGAAACTGGGGGAACTTCAGCAGCCTCTCTGGGCAACTGCAGGCACTTTTGGCCTGCAAGGACTGGATTGTTAGTCACCTGTGGTACCATCCGCACCCCCAATAGGACAGGAGGGGGTGGGGTTTCCCCAGCATCTCTGGGCAACTGCAGGCACTTTTGGTTTGCATGAATTAGACTGGTGGGCAAACCTGTGGCTATATTTCTACCCCCGACAGGATTATAAGGGGTTGGTGTTTCCTTAACCTTTACAGGCAACTGCAGGTGCTTTTGGGCCTGCATGAAGAAATTGTTGGGCACATTTCTGACTCCATATCCCCCTTGACAGAGCAGGAGGAGGGAGATGGAGTCAGAGATGTACCTAATAATCTGCTTCTTTGATACTTGATTCAACTTTATTTAGAGAGTACTCCCTCACCCTCTCAAGGAAACTGCAGCTGCTTTCAGCCTGAATGAACTAGATTATTGGGCACATCTATCCCAACCCCTGACAGAGCAGGAGGGGGGACAGGACCCCCTCACCCTCCCCAGGCAAATGAAGTCACTTTTGTCCTGCACAGACTAGATCACTGGGCACACTGGAGACTCCTTTCCCACCCCTGGCAGGGAAGGAAGGGGTATGGAGTTCATCAGTCTCTCCAGACAACAACAGCCAGTTGTGGCTTGCATGGTTTGGATTACTGCACATAGCTTCATCTCTATCCCTAACCTTGGCAGGGGAGAAAGTTGGGAGAAGCTTTATCACATTCCTGGGGCATTGTGGGCAGCTTCAGCCTCCACAGCTTACAGTACCAACCACATCCTCAACTCCTATTCTGCAACCAGCAAGTGAGAAAGAGCAAGAAACAGGTGAAAAATGCTGGAAAAAAACCCAGATTTGCTAAACATGAACCACTATAAACTTCTAAATTAAGTTGAACCAAGTATCAAAGAGGGGCTGTAGCAAAAAGGTAATCAAATAGATTAGTCTAGATTAGTCTAGATTAGTCCTAGACTAAAGAGAGAAAAGGGGCCAAGAATAAATACATCCAGTAAATCAGATGCCAAGAAACCAACAAAAAAATTGTAATCCATACCAAGAAACAGGAAGATATGGCCCATCAAAGAAACAAACTAAGCCAGATGACATAAAGGAGTTGAGACAACTAATCATAGATGTTCAAATAAATCACCTTAATAATAAATTCAATGAGATGGCCAAAGAGATTAAGGATATTAAGAAGACATTGGGTGAGCACAAAAAAGAATTTGAAACCATACATAGAAAAATGGCAGAACTTATGGGAATGAAAAGCACAATAAATGAATTTAAAAATACACTGGGGCATATAACAGCAGATTTGAAGAGGAAGAACAAAAGATAAGTGAACTTGAAGACAGGGCTTCTGAAAACAAACATACAAAAGAAAAGATAAAGAAAATAATGGGGAAAATTGAACAGGTTCTCAGGAACTAAATAATGGTAAGAGATGTAAAAACATGTGTCATAGGTCACCTAGATGGAGAAGAGAAAGGAAAAGGAGCAAAAAGACTATTTGAAGAAATAATTGTAGAAAATGTCCCAACCCTATTGAGGCACACAGATATCTCTGTCCAAGAAGTACAACATACTCCCATCCAAATAAATCCAAATAGAACTACTCCAAGACACATACTAATCAGAATATCAAATGCCAAAGATAAAGAGAGAATCCTGGGAGCAGCAAGAAGAAAAAAGATTTATCACATACAAGGGATTCCCAATAAGATTAAGGGCTGATTTCTTATGTGAAACCATGGAGGAAGAAGGCAGTGGCATAATATATTTAAGATACTAAAAGAGAAAAACTGATAGTCAAGTATCTTATATCCTGCAAGATTGCCTTTCAAAAATGAGGGCATATTTAGAATATTCACAGGTAAACAGAAACTGAGAGAGTTTGTAACCAAGGGATCAGCTTTTCAGGAAATATTAAAGGGAGTGCTACAGCACAAAAAAAAATGACAGGACAGAGAGGCTTGGAAGAGAGTCTAGAAATGAAGATTATATGAGTAAAAGTAACTAAAAGTGAAAAAAGAGTGGAGAAAACAAGTTATGACAGATAAAACCCAAAGATCAAATTAGGTGAAGTAAGAACTGCCTTTATAGTAATAACATTGAATGTTAATGGATTAAACTCCCCAATCAAAAGACACAGAATGGAGGAATGGATAATAAAATATAAGCAATCAATATACTGTCTACAAGAGACTCAACTTAGACCCAAGGATACAAATGGATTGTAAGTGAAACTTTGGCAAAGCAGATGTGGCTCTACTGATAGAGCATCCATCTACCATTTGGAAGGTCCAGGGTTTGACCTCCAGGGCCCCCTGACCTGTGTAGTAAGCTGGCCCACACGCAGTGCTGCCACACGCAAGGAGTGCTGTGCCACACAGGGGCTGCCTCGCTTAGGGGTGCCCCATACACAAGGTGTGTGCCCTGCAAGGACAGCCATCTTGCATGAAAAAGCACAGCCCACCCAAAAGTGGCATATTCATGGAGAGCTGATACAGCAAGATGACACAACAAAAAAGAGATGCAGATTCCCAGTGGTGCCTGATAATGCAAGCAGATGCAAAAGAGCACACAGTGAATGGACACAGAGAGCAGACTACAGGGGGGAGAGAGAGAGAAATAAATAAAATAAATCTTAAAAAAAAAGTAAATGAAAGGCTAGAAAAAGATATTCTATGCATGCAGTAACCAAAAGCTAGGTGGAGTGGCTATACTTACATCAGATGAAATAGACTGTAAAAGCAAAACTGTTGGGAAGCAGATGTTTTCCATGCATGAGGCCCCAGGTTCAACCTCCAATACCTCCTAAAAACAAACAAACAAATGGGAAAACCAATTTTCATTGAGGAACAGATGTAACTCAGTGGTTGAGCACCTGCTTCCCAGTTATGAGGTCCTGGGTTTAATCCCCAGTACCTCATGGGAAAAAAAAAAAAAGCAAAGCTGTTATTAGAGATAACCAGTAAAAGGGATATTTCACAAGGAGGAAATAACAATCATAAATGTATATGCACCTACCCAGGATGTCCCAAATTACATGAGGCAAATACTGGCAAAACTGAAGGGAAAAATAGATGTCTCTATAATAATACAGACTTCAATATACAACTTTCATCATTGGCTAGGACATCTGGGCAAAGGATCAATAAAAAAACAGAGAGCCTGAATAATATGATAAATGAACAACACCTAATAGACATATACAAAACATTGCAGCCCAAATAGCAGGATATACAGTCTTCTCAAGTGCTCAAGGATCTTTCTCCAGGATAGACCATATGTTGAGTCACAAATCAGTATCAATAAATTTACATAGATCAAAGTTATACAAAGTACTTTCTTTGTTCATAATGGAATAAAGCTGGAAATCAACAACAAGCAAAAAAAAGGGAAAATTCACAAATATATGGAGATTAAACAAAACGTTATTTAAATAATTAGTGGCTCAAAGAAGAAAGTGCAAGAGAAATTAATAAATATCTTAAAACAAATGAAAATGAGAATACAACATATCAGAACCCATGGGATGCAGTGAAAACAGTGCTGAGAAAGAAATTAATACTCCTCAAATGCTTACAGTAAAAAAGAAGAAAGAGCTAAAATCAATGACCTAACTACAAAGCTGGAGGAACTAGAAAAAGAACAGCAAACTATTCCCAAAGCAAGCAGAATGAATAAAATAACAAAGATCAGAGCACAAATAAATGAAATTGAGAACTATATATATATAATTAACAAAACCAAAAACTGGTTCTTCAAGAAGAGCAACAGCATTGACAAACCCTTAGCTGAAGTGACCAAAAAAAAAAAGAGAGAAGATGCAAACAAATAAAATCAGAAAGTGGGGAAATTACTACTGACCCCACAGAAATAACAGAGATCATAAAGGAACTATGAACAACTGTATGCCAACAAACTAGTCGATGTAAATGAAATGGAAAAATTCCAAGAAACATACAAACAACTTACAGTGACCCTAGAAGAATTAGAAGACTTCAACAAACCAATCACAAGTAAAAAAATTGAAATAGTCCTTAAACAACTAGCCAAAATGAAAATCTCAGGAACAAACGGCCTCATGGGTGAATTCTACTAAGCATTCAAAGAAGATTTAATACCAGTCTTACTCAAACTCTTCCAAAAAATTGAACAGGAAAGAACACTACCAAACTCATTTTATGAAGCCAATATCACCCTAATACCAAAGTCAAATAAAGATATAATGAAAAAAGAAAATTACAGACCCATTTCCTTAATGAACATGGATGCAAAAATCCTTAACAAAACACTTATTAATTCAATCTAACAACACATTTAGAGAGTTGTTCATCATGATCAAGTGAGTTTTATCACAGGCATGGAGGGGTGGTTCAACAGAAGAAAATCAATCAGCATAATACACCACATTAATAAACCAAGGAAGAAAAGTCCCATGATCATCTTGATTGATACAGAAAAGGCATTTGAAAAAATTCAGCATCCTTTCTTGATAAAAACACTCTAAAATATAGGAATTGAGGGAAACTTTCTCAACATGATAAAGGGCATATATGAAAAAACCACAGCTAACATTGTACTCAGCGGTGAAAGATTGAAAGCTTTCCTGTTGAGATGGGAAACAAGACAAGGAAGCCCACGGCCACCACTCTTGTTCAATATCATACTAGAGATTCTAGCTAGAGCAATTAGGCAAGAAAAACAAATGAAAGGTGTCCAGTTGGAAAGGAAGAAGTAAAACTTTCACTATTTGCAGATGATATGATCCTATACTTAGAAAATCCTGAAAAATCTACAACAAAGCTATTAGAGCCAATAAACAAATTCAGCAGACTGACAAGACATAAGATTAATATACAAATGTCAGTAGTGTTCTATATACTAGCAATGAGCAATCTGAGGAGCAAGTCAGGGAAAAAAATTCCATTGACAATAGTGACAAAAGACTCCAATATTTAGGAATAAACTTAACCATTTGTATTCAGAAAACTGTAATGCATTGCTGAAAGAAATCAAAGGAGACCTAAATAATTTGAAGAATAGTCCATGTTCAGGGATGGAAAGACTAAATATTGTTAAGATGTTAATTCTACCCAAATTGATATACAGATTCAATGCAATTCTAATAAAAATTCTAACAGCTTTTATTAAAGAAATGGAAAACCCAATTATCAAATTTATTTGGAATGGTAAGGGGCTCTGATAGCCAGAAACATCTTAAAAAGGAAAAGTGAAGTTCAAGGTCTCTCATTCCAGACTTTAAATCATATTGCCTAGCTACAGTGGTAAAAACAGCATGGTACTGGCATAAAGATAGACATATATACCAATGGAATCAAAGTGATGTTTCAGAAACAGATCCTGACATCTATGTCAAGTGATTTTTGACAAGTCTATCAAAGCCCCCCAGCTGGGATAGAATGATCTATTCAACAAATGGTACTGGAAGAACTTAATATCTATATCCAAAGAAAAGAAAAAGGATCCCTATCTCACACCTTATATAAAAATTAACTCAAAATGGATCAAAGACCTAAATATAAAAGCAAGAACCATAAAATTCCTAGAGAAACAATGTAAGGAAACATCTTTAAGACCTGGAGTTAGGTGGGGTTTTCTTACACTTTACACGGAAAGCACAAGCAATGAAAGAAAAAAATGGATAAAGGGGACCTTCTCCAACAAACACTTTTTTGCTTCAAAGGACTTTGTCAATAAAGTGAAAAGGCAACACACTCAATGAGAGAAAATATTTCAAAATCACATCTCCAATAAGGGTTTTATTTCCATGCTATATAAAGAAATCATACAACTCAATAATAAAAGAGCAAGCAACCCAATTTAAAAAATGGACAAAAGACTTAAATAGACATTTCTCCCAAGAGGAAATACAGATGGTATAAAAACACATGAAAAAATGTTCAATATCACTAGCTATTAGAGAAATGCAAATCAAAACTGTAATGAGATATCATCTCATACCTCATAGAATGGCCACTATTTTAAAAGAAAACAGAGAACAGCCAAGTGCTGGAGAGGATGTGGAGAAATAGGTACACTCATTCACTATTGGTGGGAATGTAAAATGGTGCAGCCTCTGTGGAAGACAATTTGGCAGTTTCTTAGGAAGCTAAATAGACAACTGCTGTATGATGCAACAATCTCTCTACTAGGGAACTGAAAACAGTGAACCAAAAAAACATTTGCATACAGATGTTCATAATGGCATTATTCACAATTGTCAAAAGGTGGAAACAACCCAAGTGTCCAACAATCAATGAATGAATAAAAAAATGTGGCATATACATATGATGGAATTCTATGCTGCTCTAAAAAGAAATGAAATTGGGACACATATGATAACATAGATTAACCTTGGAAACATGCTAAGTGAAATAAACCAGATACAAAGGGACGAATATTGTGTAGTCTCACTAATATTACATAAATACAAAGAATAACACATTGAAGTAACACTTAGATTATAGGTTACTAGGAGATAGGATGAAGACTGAGAAGGGGTACTGATGCTTAATGTATATATAATTGTCAATTAGCTTGACTGTAAATGTGTGGAAATGGATAGACTTGATGGCAACACATTATAGTGAGTATAACTAACATGGATAATTTATAAATGGGATTGTGGCTTCAAGGGATAATCTAGGGATATAAATGTCAATTGAAAGAAAGCTAGATAATTATTTAGGGACTGAGTAACATAGTGAACCCAGAAGTGGATGAGAATTGTGGTTAATAGTACAAATGAAAGAATGTTCTATGAACTAAAACAAATGTACATCACTATTACAAGGTGTTAAGAATATAGTGATGCATGGGAAAAAAGAGTTAATGTAACTTATGGACTATAATTAATAGCAATATTATAATATGTAATATTCTTGCATCAATGTCAAAGAAGGTACTATGTCAATGCTAAGGGTCGGTAACAGGGAGTATGAGATTTTTTCTTTTGGACTAAGGAGAACATTCAAAGGTTTACTGGGCTGATGGCTACACAACTCTGATAAAAGTGAAAGCCACTGAGTGTACACTTTGGATAGCATGTACAAGGCATGGGACTGAGATAACACAGTGAACCATGTGGTAGAAGATGTACTGTGGTTAACAGTACAAATAGGGAGAGTATTTTCTCATGAACTATAACAAATGTACAATACTAATACATAGTGTTAATAATAGGGGATATATGGAAAAAATATACCAAGTATATGCTATGGAACACAGATAGTGGTAATAGTCTGATCATGTTCTTTCATAATCTGTAACAAATATTCCATAAAAATGTAAGGTTTTAGTGGAGGGGTGATGTATGGAAATTCTACACATTATGCATGATTGTTTTGTAAACTCACAACTTCTCTAATTTAAAAAATGAGAAAAAAAGAACATGCAACTGGAAGGTAGGAGTCCAGCCCTGCTACTTTTTTATGACATTAATGTTATTATTATTAGCACCAACCTATAGAATATGTGTGACTTTAGGTGAGATACTGAACTTTGTTAGCATTTTTAAAATGGAGGAAAAACAACATTCCTTCCTTTTAAATTAATACCCAAGAGTAGACACAACCAAGTACTCTGATTTCCCAGGATAAAAAGGCAAAATGTTTACTGGAAAGGACGCTGACTGAGTGGCTCTCATAAGTTTTGTACATTTGAGCAAAAGCCACTTCCCCTGATCCTTGGTCTCCTCATACATATGTCAGTTCCACAGGTTTCTAGAATGTTCACTGTTTGCCAAGGACCATGCTAGACTCTAGGGGTTCCTGTAAACAAGGTGAGGTCCCCGTCCCCACTGTACAAGCGGCAGAGAACAAGAATTTTAAACTGTTAATATTATGATCATTAATTGAATAATACAAATGTGTTGAGTGCTATAAAGGCTAGGGGAACTAAGTAGGGAGAAAGTGATCAGGGTAGCTGATAATTAATCTGAGTTTGGAAAACTCTGTAAAATTAGAATAATATTTACCTTGAGGGTGGCTATAAGAATTATATTCTAAAGTAAAATTCTTGACACATAGTTGGTTCTCAATAGATGTTAGTTATTGAACAGTGTCACAGAAATCTGTGTTTAGATAATCAGAAACGCAAAGTACTAAAAGGGTCAAAAAAAGATGTATCTTCTACCACATTTTACTATGTGTTCAATTACTATCGTTGTCACTAGTAATATTAAAACTTTACACTGAGCTGTTTCATAATTGTATTTTTATGTTTCCCTTGACATATCTCGATTCAGCCACTGGGGAAGCCCCTCTCTTCCTGTCTGCCTTGTTTTGGTTTTGTTTCGTGTACCTTTCCTGGCAACGGGGTCCATTTAGTTGACTGGTTACCATAGGAGCCTGCGTCCTCAGAAAAGCAGTATAAGTGTTCTAGGGAAATCAGCAAAGTACAGGAAAGGAAAGACTGAAAGTTTCTTGCCCAGATTATGAGTCAACAGGTAAATCCAATTCACTCTATTCCAAATTACTTCTAGGTGAGATCTGATCTGGAGTGCAAATGGCAACTTAAATGTTTTATTACTTCGGTATCTGTCAGTGTTCTAACAAACCAGTTTTATCTTTATTCTCAAGGTTGTAAGCAATTTAAGTAAGTTTTTTTGGTTTTTTGTTTTTTGTTTTTTGTTTGCTTTGTTTTGCTTTTTGCCATCTTGGTTTATTTGATGACTAACTTTCTTTTACAACTTCATAAAAGAACTTCATGGAATTTTCAGCTTAGTTCCAATTGCATGGGAAGTGAAAAGGAATTGTGAAAGTGTGCCTGATGATGATAATTGAAAAGTGGCATCTAAGACAGGACTGAAAATACAGACCTGCTCTCTAGTGAACAGAAACAGGGAACATATTGAACATCCATATCCATGAACAACGGTGAGACTATGAAGATAGATCTATAGAAAGAAAAAGAAGTTAACCATAACCGTGCAATCCAGGGCTGAATTTAGGCCAACTTGGATTTCAATTGAGTAAATTGTTTCATTCATTTGAAGAGACAGAAAACTAACATATACTGTGTCTAGCACATATGTTTTCATTCAATCCTCCCAATAACCCTTTGAAGTATTATTATTGTGATTCCCACTTTTCAAACGAGGAAATTGAGGTTAAGGTCACAGAGAAAGACAGTAAGTTCTCTTTAAAAGGGTCCTAAATCTCTCAAGAATAGAAAAAACAGTTGTTTTATTGTCTTAGTTGAGTTTATGAAGTAAGTTAAAATTTAGATAGAAGTTTTACTTTTAAAAACAAAACAAAAAAGGACAACTGTGCCATCCATTGTGCCATAAAAGCAAAGTTACAAGGAGACAAGAGTACAAAAACAACAACAACAACAAGGGCCTTTGCTCTGCTGTTTGTTGAAAAGAAAGCACTATTACATTGGTAAAAACAGTATTGCACTTTGATTCAATGGAAAGAATGAGAAAGCTCTCTGGAACAGGTTCGGAATTAGTGGAAAATCATGTCCTGGTGCAAAAGTAATAGCTGCTGTAGATAAATAACCATTTACAGCGTTTTATCTTGGTTAAGCTGGTATCCTCAGGTCTGTAAAAGATACCGTGGGTTTGTTGCAGAGCCTTTTAAGAAAACACTCTCCCTCATTGAAATCCATCTCCCCAAGCGTTCCACAGGACTTGAAGGCATTCTGTCAATATCTTGGAAATAACATCTCTGATAAGCAAACTGTTAGCCCTGAGTAACATTTCCCACAGCTGAATTACATTTTCCCCTCCTTAATAGCAGATAGGCTTGAAAGCCAGAAGATGTCCTTGCAGAGAATTTCTGAGCTTTCCAGCACTGAAATCTAAAGATTTGCTTTAGGAAAGGGCAGGAACTGTGGCATCAAAATCAATTTAACACTTAATGGAAAAGGTGCAGAACCATTGGAACAAAAGAGCTGATAAAGTTTTAGATTATAAACCTTCACTTTGTGAAATGGCCTCAAGACAGGTAGCCTGAAAGCCAAATATTAAAATCACTCACTGTGATTCCCCAAATTAAAGTTTATTCAATTACGAACCATTGTATTCCCCAAGAGAGGAGTCTTAAGTGTTCTTGCCCCTCTCAGCTTCTGTTACTGGAAAATGGAAATAAAAAATTTTAATGAAATTTAGAAAAACTGTGTAAGGTAACATTTCATAAGGCAAAAGCCTTCCCATTCTTTGAATTCTTAGAATCAAAGTATCTGCTATCACTATTCTTTTAGCAATGACTCTTGCCTTCACCTTGAAGATTCCCCTAGGAAAGAATTTATGAGCTCTTCTCTATGTACAATAGGATCCCACACACGCTAACAAACAGACACTCTGTGCACCCTAAGGCGCAAAACCCAGGACAAGCCTGGTATGGATGGGCAGAGTTTAAGATCAAGTATAAGGACAAACAGGCAGAACCTACTCACTTGATAACTAGCCAGATGTAAACTGTCAGCCCGGGGGACTCAGTTGTTTCCCGGTATCTTGCACACCCTGTGCAGTTTGCTCTGAATCACTGTGAAAAAAAAAAAAGAAACTGCAATGATTCATTCTCTTCTAATCTTAGTAGAAAGCATTTCCACAGCAGAGTGGACTTTATATTTCTTTCCACTCTCCGTCAGCATGTAGTGCGGGAAAAGGTCGGGGACGGCTCACTAATCCCTTGGCTGCTACTAATCACTTCTAAGACCTTAAGCAAGTCACTTCTCAAACCAGGCCTTCCTTCCTTCATCTGCGGAGTGTGGGGGCTGAGCAGAAAGATTTCTAAAGGCCCTTCCAACTTGAAGATTCCGTGATAATATAGAGCTGTTCCCAGGTGCCTGGCAAAACTCCTAGTTTCTGTCTCTGTTGTTTCCCAATGTACATTTAAATTATGGGTCCCTCCACAAAATTTCAAAAAACAAGCCTCCTTACCCAGGGTTAATTGCAAGTTTTAAATGGGGAAGGGGAGAGCCCACACAAAGAGGAGTTGTGAGCCCAGAGATTGCTACCAGGATTAGACTCAGCTTTTTCGCTTTACCAGAATTCCTCTCTGAGGTCACACAGGCCAATCCTCTTAATAAAAGGACCAGGTTCAGCTAGAATCGTCACACCCAGGTGAACAATGGTGGGAATTTCAAGACATTAAGTCACTCTCACATGAAATTGAAGTTTTATATCTAATCTTGTGCTACTAGCTTCTCTTGCTGAAGAGAAAACAAAAACCAATAAACTTTTATCCAGGGGTGAAAAAAAAAGAGAATTTATTTAGATCTAAGAAGTATTTATTGCTTGCCTCATTACAACTGGTCCCAGGTCCATCCAAAGGAGTTTCATAGGCTCCAAAGCCTTCTTACTCTAGGCATTCTATCCCAAACACACTAATAAAATACACATCCACATCTCCTAAATATAACATTTTTCTTTAAATTGTAAAGGATTTTTATAATTTTGTTTTTGAACTTTTTTTTATTTGTAACCTATATACATATATTTTTTCAGATTTCAAAACTTTTCCTTGCCTTTTGAAAATTTTCAGGGGCTCTGGGCACTATTCATATAGTGCCCATTAAGTTGAAATCTCAGTGATTAGCTCTGTGTTCAAAATTTCTTTGAAAATAGACCAAATCTTCCTATAACAGATCAACACAGGCAGTCTTAAGGCTGAACCCTGGAAATGGGCTATTTGGTAAAAGGCACAATCAGTGAAGTCCTTCCCCATATCCCACGCACACCAACTACATCCCCCGAACACAAACTGTGTTCTAGAACCTCCCAAATCAATATAAGTTGGATTCTAACTTAAGGCCAGAGCCCCTAACCTCCTGGATAACCAAAATCAAGAGAGGAAACAGAAGTAAATGATAGTTTCCCTTCAGAACGTCATTTAAGAACCGGCGATTATAACCTTAGGTGGACTTTATACCTTCCTAGACGTGAGCTCTTCCTGTCTCATTACAGACTGACCTTTGAAATGAGCTTTGCCCCATAGGCCGTGGCTGTATCGAAATGGTGCTTCAGGTTCCAGGAACGGGAGTTTTCAGGCAAAGCAACCTGGAGACAGGGAAGGCAGGGATTCTAAAGCAGAAACTTTGTACTGTACTTGATATTGGAAAAATAATCAGTCTGTTTAGAACAGACATCTTCTGTATTCGGACACCTGTTATCTAATCTAGAAAACATTCTAATTGTTCTCATTTTTTCCATGACAAAATATAAGCTGGTGCAGCAAGAGGAAAAAAAAAAAAATTCCCAGATAATCTTAACAACAGGGTCAAGGATCCATTTAGGGCAACTGCTCTTACCCAGCGTAATTGTCAGCACCAAGAATGCGTTTCAATAAGGCTGCCTTTTAAAGTTTTCAAAGAAAAATCTCCTTGTGCCTTCATGAAATGGACTTTCCCCTTGAAAACTGAAATGGTAAGCCTGTTCAAGAATATGCAGTTTAGAAACATAAGTATGAGAAATTGCTTAAAATGCCCTTGCCCTCTAGTGAATGCTGTACTCTCCCATATCTTCCACTGCCAAGGCTTGGTTAACAATCAAACATGCCTTACAATGCTTAGAGGACCTTTCCTAGGGAAGTGGATCGTCTTTCCCTAACCCCAAACCTGCACAAATGCCTGAAGTGGAACAGAACATGTAAAACCCATAATTTCCTGGAATATCTAAAACATATGAGCTCCATACCAGAGAGGACCTCTCTGCAAAATGACATTTTGGGGATGGAATAAAATGCCCTCCATAGCCACATTCAATTCTTACTGATACCTCTGCCTTCTTCCTCTATCCAGAATCTAATCAAATTTCAGTTATTTCCATTTCTTCTGCCTACTCTTGAGATGAAAAATCATAGGACATATATCCATTCCTATTTTGCAAAAGTATGCTGCCTGGACTTATTCTACCATTAGAGAATATTAGAGAAATTTCTATAATTTAGAGGTGACTGGCCCATCCTCCCTTCTTTATGGTGATGGGTTGTTTTCATTCAGTTGGAGACTTGTACCAGATGAAGCAGTACTGCTCACCCTGATTTAATAGCAAATGGATAGCAGTCTGAATATCTGTTTTATAAGTTGTTCTTCAAAGACTTCTACTCATATATTCTTGGATGGGTTTTGCTGACTGTATGATATATTAATGGCAATACCTCCTTTCTGCTAATTATATAATGGACTAGACAAAATTCCTGAAAAAAGCAAAATATTTTGTTCAGAGTATTACAGTTTTCACGTAGGATATGACACAAAACAGTTAAGAATATTCCCCAAGGAGAGGTCAGTATTGGGGGGGGGGGGTTGAGCTCAGGGGATTATTAGGATTTTTATTGAATTTTAAGAACATTCTGATTTGTTTTGCTCTTAGATGTGACCTATCTGTTGTCCTTTGGAAGCATGTAATGTAGTCTATAACCAAATCCTCCATAATTAACATTTTTGAGAGAGCTTAATTTTTAAGTGGACTTGGGAAATTACCACTAGGATTTCTTAAACCTGTTAGGTATTTCATATCCTTACTATTACGAACATTTTAGCTATTTGCACTGACTTCTGATTAGAACTATGTATAGAAACCCCTAGTTTTAATTAATGTATTTTCTCACTAGTTAAGAAATTAAGCTTCAAAGACATGAAACGCCTTACAGTGCTGTTACTCAGTGGCAAAAGACCCAACTTCAAGCCAAGGGTTCTTTCCACCAGGTGGTGATACTTAGATATATTTTAGTAATTTGTGCAAATTTGGTAAGAACTTTGAAGATAACTCCTTGAGTGCAGTTACTCCTTTTAACCTCTAATGTAGTATTTGACCATCTTGAAAATTAATCATCTATCCATTCATTCAATAGATATTACTGAACAATTCTATATACGAGTATTCTAATGGTTAAGGAGGAGAAGAGCACAAAATCCATAAGGTATAGTCCTGCCTTTCAGGAGGTTACGGTCTGGCAGGCAAGATACTATGCCATAGCAGCTCTCAGGGCAAACCTCTCCCTTGAGCACAACAGGCACTGTTTCTAGGCCCTTAATGCTTTCAGGGGCCATGAAATGTTTTAATTTTAGTATCTTTTAAAATCAGAACAAATAATGAATACATCCAACCTGGGTTGTATTTGCCTTTATACCAATGAAGTCATAAAACAAAAGTTTTACTTTTTTTTTTTTTAATGAAAGAAGGGCCACACAAAGGCAAAAGTGCCCGTCACTTATGTAAGTCATAATGCAGTCCTGGAAACTCTCCCCCAAACAAAGAAAGCTGACCGCTTCAATTACCACAGTTGCCAACCCAGAGGCCTCCCCAACTCCATTTCTAGATAGTGTTCCTGGCAATTTTGCTTTAGGGTAAAATTTCCTCTGCACATTCAGATAGCTCAGATGATTCTCCACCCAAGGGTGGTTGTCTGACATCTGAAAACTAGTAGGTTTTCTATGTAGACATCCTAAAATTAAACACCACGGTCTCAACTTCATGCCAGTTTATAACCTTAGCAAAGTCTCCCGAACAGACTAATTTAAGATTTTCCAAACTGCATAATGTTAATAGATGTACCTAGAGAAACAGGATTCTAAGACCAAATAATGTGGGGGAATGTCATATATAATTGCCTTCTCTTGTAAATTATCAATAAATATCACATATTAAAGGCTATCAGACTTCCAGATGTAAAGAAACTGGTCAACCTTGTCTAATCCAGCATTTTCCCAATGTATTTGAACAGGGTCCTTTTTCAAGAAAGCTCATCAACATTTCATGGGAAACTAATATGCCATGGCACATAATTTGGGAAACATTGGTCTATAGCTGGAGTTAGCAAACTTTTTATGTAAAAATGGCCATTTAATAAATATTTCAGACTTTGCAGGACAGATACTCTGTCACAATTATTCAACTCTGCAGTCATAGCACAAAAACAGTCACAGAGAATACATGAACAAGTGGGCATGACTTCGTGTTTCAGTACAACTTTATTTGCAAAACAAGCAGAGGGTTGAATTTGGCCTAAAAGCCATAGTCTGCCAATCCCTGGTCTATATATCTTCCACTAAAACTTTTCAGAATAACTGTATCTTCACCTAGAAAAGGTTCCAACTTCCCAACCACTATGTCATCTTGTCAATTGTTACTATTTGAAAACCATAATTCTGTCCTACACTTTTATTTATAAAGCGTTTTTTTTTAATGGGACTAATGTTAACCTAAGTAAGTAGATACTCTATCCATCAAGGGTCCTCGAAATGTGACCAAAAGACAAGAAGGATATTCACTAAAAAAATACGGTGGTTGTCACTTGGTGGTTTTCACTGGAAGTGGGACTACAAGTGCTCCCCTGTAACATTTTTGTAATCACAACAAAATCCTCTGTAACATTTTTGTAATCACAACAAAAATATAATGAAAGTTATTTTTAAAATAATATTCCTATAGTTTAGTTTCTTCAAAACCCTCCTCTTGTCTTAATAACAGTGTCACCTCATATTTGCAAGGCACTTTGTAGCTTTCAAAGCCCTATATGGTATTTATTTTATATCCCCCTCCCAGTAAAACAGGGCAAAATGTGTTTTGCTCCCAGCTTGTTTTCAGTCTCTTCCCACCTTCTTACCCTATCTAATGATTTAAACTTTCATCTCTTCATGACTCATTCCTAAGTGTAAATTCCTGATTCTGATCCCCACCCAAATCACTTTGAAATTTACTAAATATTCAAAACCCTAGCCCCTTCTGAGAACTAATTAATCAAAATATTTAAGGATAGGGCCTCAGTGTATTTCAAATTTCTATAGAATTTTAGATGTATACTCCTGTTTTGTTTTAAACTTATTTTCAGAGCCTTAATCATATATCTCAATATTTATTTTTTCTTGATTATCTTCTGTACCAGATTGTTGAAGACAAAAAATATGGTTTATTTATCTTTTTATACTTTTTATAACTAGTTACTAACTCTAATGTCCATTAATATAGAAAAAGGTTTTCATTTTAACCAGCAAGACAAATAAATATTCAGTAAATAAACATGCAGTTTATTTACAGTAAACTTTGAAAAGATCTATATAAGATGGAAAAAACCCACCTAAGTGGGCATCAACAGCTGACTAGTATATACATACAATGGAACATTATTCAGCCATGAAAAAGAATGAAATTTTAATATGTGCTACAAAATGAGTAAACCTTGAAAGCATTATGTTGAATGAAATAAGCCAAATGCAAAAGGACAAATATTGTGTGAATCCACTTATATGAAATATCCTAAATAGTCAAATCAATACAATCAGAAAGTTGATTAGAAGTTAGCTGGGGCTGGGCAAAGGGGGAAAATGGAGAATGATTGTTTAATAGGTACAGAGGTTTTGTTTGGAGTTGATAAAAAAGTCTTGGTAATAAATGGTATTGATGGTAACACAACATCATGATCAAAATTGACTCCAATTAAATTTATACTTAAGAATGGTTAAGATGAGAAATTTTGCTATGTATATGTTGGCAAAAAAAAAGCCAAAAACAACAACAGAAAAGTCACTACAAGAGTTATTAAATAATTTAAATATAGTTCCTTTGATGTGAAATGTATCCTGTTTACGTTTAGGTCTTAAGGAATGGCTTAAATAATTGTTTTGTTTTTATTTGATTATATAAGTAATGAATATATGCTCAACATAGAAATTTTGGAAAATAAGAAAGTATGAGGAAGAAACAACAAAAAGATATATCTGCAATTGCTCATTCTCTTTTCTTATCCTCCTTGTTCTTTCAATCCACTGCATTTGGATTTCTTTCTCCTGCCACACATTTCATACTGCTCTATCCAAGGTCACCAGTAGCCCTTTAGTTGCTAAATCCAAACAACACATAGTACTCACTTTCCCTTTTCTTTTTCCAGCTTTTGAACACTGATGACCTCTCCTTTGTTTCTGAAACACTGCTACTTGATGTAGCAATTATTGCTACCGCATGCCCAAAACTGAGTTCATCATTATCGCCACAAATGTGCATCTCCTGCTTTGTCTTCTCTCTCTCTGGGTGACACTAACATCTGCCCAGTTCCTAAAAAAAAAAGCAAGTGTCAACCTTAACTTGCCCTTTGACTTATTCTGTCTACCTGACCCAATTAATTACCAAATGGACAATAATTATTAGCATCCAATTAATTACCCATAATTTCAAAACAAATCACTCTAAAAATTTTTTTTCATAATTCACTTGGCAGCAAACCCTCCTCTCAAATAATCTTCAGGTATCTCACTTATTGTGAATATTTGTATGTTTTACTGTGAAACTATTATCTTAATTACTGTGCAGACCTTATTTAGTGTATTGTGTAATATACCTTATATGCATCGTATTACCTTTTCAGAAATGTCCAAAATTTTCTGAAATCCAAAATTTTCTATTCCCAACAATGCCCAGGGATTCTGGACTTGTATCTCCTAAATAGCTCTCAAGCTATTCTAATTCTGTCTATCCTCCTTAGATAAGGCAACCATCATCATCATCATCTTTCTCTCTTTTTTAGTTTTTATTGTGGCAACAAATATACAACATAATATTTCCCATGCAACTATCATCTCTTGCTTCCTGAATTGCAGCAAAGCTCCCCAAATGTCCCTCCCTGTCCTTAGTCTTGCCTCCATCAATCCATTTTCCACCTTGCCACTAAAGTAATCATCTTTAAAAAAAAAAAAAAGAGGCAAATCTAATTTCACATATCACCTACTCACAACCTTTTTTTGTAATATTTTGCTTCAAGCATAAAGTCCAAATTCAGAACATAGCCAAGAGGACATCCCATGATCTGACCCCTGCCGGACTCTGCAGCCTTATTTCCCATCACTTCCTACTCCCACCCCAGCTACCCCAAATGCTCTCTAGTTCCTCCATGCCACTGCTGCCTTTCATATTGAATAAGTATTTGTTGAATGAATAAACAAAGTATGACATTTACTTTCTGGACTGTTAAACAAGGATTAAGAGTTATTTCTCTAGGAAGATACTTGTTTTTTCCTAATTCTTCTCCTTGTGCTTTAAGGAATGGGAGGTGGAGGCAGCAATAATGATATGTAATAGTAATATGTAATTAACAAAAATAATGGTTTGGACAGGAGCAACCTAAATTAGAAACCAATGTTACCTTGTCTTGATGGCATTTCAAGAGTATTTCCTGGCATTTAAGCCATTTTCTAGTGCTCAGCATTTAACATTACAAGTAGTTACAGTTCTAGTTAACATTATGAGTATATCTAACTAGACTATAAATTCCTAGAAGGAAGGGGCCAATACTTTCACTTCTTTATTTCTCGCACTATCAAGGACAGGGCTGGGAACAGTGAGTGCTTAATAAGTCCTTAATTATGAATTGGCCACTTATTAATAAGATGTTGGCTGAATGTCACCAAAATTTTTCACTGCCTACCAATCCTTAAAATAGGTCAAGGCAAGGTGTGGTGGTAAAGTGAGGTTTATCAATAGGAAGAATTCTAATGCTTATAATATCTCGTCATTAAACTCTCTGACCTAAGATAATATTTGAAAAAGTGCTGATTGCCAGTAAACCAAAGTCCTGTGTTTGACTTTCAAGTTATTGTGCTGATGAGAAACAGCATATATCAATGAACTGTTCAGACACAAGTTCTTATACTGACAAACATTTATAAAGGCAATGGGGAGACACTAAGTGTGGGAACATCCAAACATCCAGATGTATCCAGTTGGCATACGTGTGCCATAAATGCCATTTTTTGTTTGTTTGCCTTAAAAGTCCAAATAAAGACCTTCTGTGGAGAAGGGAAAAAAAAAGCCATCTTGATTATTGCAGCAACTGTGTCATCCTTGACTAAACACTTTCAAAAAGCTTTGTAAGCTTCTGTGTAGATGATCATGTGTCAGAATTCTGGATCTCCTCTGGAAAGCAGCTGGAAAGCTGCTCCTCACCCACCTCTGTGAGGAAAAGCCTCCTCCTCTTTCAGAAAGTCTATGAGGGCAGAAGGTCTCTGTCTTAAGTATGTATTCATATATTTGTGTTGATATTTCGAGGATATAGAGTGAGTCCCAGGAAAATTCATGTGAATAAAGAAAATTGTGAAATGTGAAAAAGTTGTATGGGAATGAAGGCTCTGTGTTAAGCTGTTGCCTATGATATGCCTATACTGGGATTTTCATTTAACTATGGAACTAGAAGGAACTCCCCCATTTTACCCTGGCCAGTTGAAATTAGAGTACTTTTTACCTTAGCCAAGAGACAGTGGCAGGATCCAAAGAAAAGACATCAAAAATTCTCAGAGCTGGCAGATATCTTACAGGCAATTGGTCCAGTAATTCCTAAATCTGGTTGCCATCAGAAATACCTGGGAAGTTTTTAAAAATTTGAGACTTGGGTCTCACTCCATATACTTAGATTTTGCATGGGCAGGAATTGGGAATGTGCACAATCAAGTTCCCCAGGTGGTTATGAAACATTTAACCTATTTTTTAAATGACACTTGGAAGCCATGATCTAGTGGAACCTTTCATTTTATAGATGAGGAAATGAGGGCCTATAGAATTTAAATGCAGGTTTTGAATATAAGCATGTATGAACTTTCCTTTTGGAAACACCACTACAATAACAATAAATCATTTTTTACAAGGCATAAATAATGTTAGTAGATGAGAGTCATCATTAAAATTTTGGAATCCACAAATTAGAAAGAAGAGTGTTAACTGACCAGAATGGAGAAAGTTGACTAGAATAAGAGAAAGCAGCTCATTCATCACATGTTTTTATGCCACAAAAATCCTAAAATTCTCATGAATTGAAGTATTGGATACCAGAAATAGTAGATAAAGGATCAGATTGAAAGCAGGTAGATTGTTTGAAAGTGTCTATCTATAAGGAATAGTGAGAAATTCAAATTACTTCTCTTGCACTAATAAGTCATTTGTTTCCTACTCCCTAACTCAGGCAGAAGCTGAGGTATAGAAGGTATAGTATCTGGAAAATTGAACCAAAGACCCTGGATGCAAGAATACTAAAAACAACTGAAAACAGGCACTAGAAACCATATTGAAAACAGGAAGATGAAGTGAAACTCTGCAACCTAAATGGTGAGACTCTTTGCCCCTGCAACTAATGAGTATCAGGGAGGGAAGTAAACTCATCTCTGGAGAACCACACCAGGTCGATAGCAAAGAATTATAGATACTGGCATTTGGGATTTACCTAATAAAAATGATAAATTCCAACTCAATCACTTTACAGTCAAGTTTACCACCAGTCAGTAAGTTCTGCCTTTAAAAACAGAGCTTTCAGTAATGTGCTCAACTGATAGAGCATCCGTCTACCATATGGAGGGTCCAGGGTTTGATCCCTAGGGCTTCCTGGCCTGTGTGGTGAGCTGGCCCACGTGCAGTGCTGCCACGTGCAAGGGATACCATGCCACGCAGGGGCACACTGTGTAGAGGTGTCCTACGTGCATGGAGTGCGGCCCACAAGGAGAGCCACCCCACGTGAAAAAAGCACAACCCACCCAGGAGTGGCACCGCATACATGGAGAACAGACACAGCAAGATGACGCAACAAAAAAGAGATGCAATTTCCCAGTTCCATAGATAATGCAAGCGGACGCAGAAGAACACACAGCGAATGGGCACAGAGAGCAGACAATGGGGGGAAGGGGAAAGAAATAAAATGAAATAAACCTTTAAAAAATAAATAAATAAATAAAAACAGAGCTTCCAGTAAGCTAAAACATACCACATTCTTAAATATGAAATAAGATCACCAGATACTTAAAAAAAATCTCTAACATAAAAAAGGCCAAAAATAAACAAAAAGGAAACACAGAGGAAATACTGAACATAGAAAGAACAAAGAAATGCTCAAAAATTATAATTAGCATTTTTGAAGCAATATTTAATCCAGGAGTTAGATTAGAAGGTCATAAAAGAAGCAGAATCAGAGAAAAAGAAAGGGATCTTGAAAATTAAAAACATGAAGAAATAAAAATCTCAATAGAAATATTAGAACTTAATATTAAGGAAACTCCTAAAAAAACTTTACAAAAAGTTGAAAAACTTGAAAAAAGGAGGACGCAGGTAAAAATACAATATTAGTCAAAGAGAATCAACATTTAACTAGTAAGTATTTCAGGAAGAGAGCACAGAGAAAATATAGGGAGAAAATGATTACTGCAACCATAAAGGAGAATTCTTAAGAACCAAACACATGAGTTTTCTGATAGAATCAATAAGTGCCCAGCCCAGTAAGTGAAAAATACATATATGGATAAGTATTTTAGATTTTAGAATCCTATGAAAAAAGAGAAAATGCTGTTTCTCAGGGAAAAAAATGAAGTCACCTACTAAAGATCAGACTTAGAATGGCCTCAGATTTCTCAACGACACTGGCAGAAACCCCCACTGACCTCTCCCTGAGAGCTGTCCTGACTTAGCTGTGGTGGCCAGTGGACAGGCATCAAGTTCACTAACCACAATAAGGGGGGCCAGGGGTTCGGAATGTGGGCTGGCAAGAACAAAGCAACTCTCCAAACTATTAAAAACAAAACAAAACAGAAAATTAAAAGCTGGAACACATTTCTGTTCCAAGCATTATATTTTACTACCTGTATTAATTTCCTAGGGCTTCCAATAACAAGGGCCCACAAACTGAGTGGCTTTAAACAAGCAGAAATGTATTCTCTCACAGTTCAGGAAGTCAGAAGTCTGAAATCAAGGTGGCAGGGCTCTTGAGGAGAATCCAGTCTTGGCCTCTTCCAGAGTCTAATGGCTCCAGATATTCTTTGCCTTGTGGCAAAGCGTTTGGGCATCTCTGCCTTTGACTTCACATGGCCTTTTCTTCTCTCTGTGTTTTCCTGTTCTCTCTCTTATAAAGCACCTGTCATTGTATTTAGGTTCCAACCAGAAAATCCAGGATGATCTCATCTCAAGATTCTTAATTTAATTACATCTACAAAGAACTTTTTTCAAATAAGGTCACATTCCCAGGTTCTGGGGCTTAGGATGTGGACAAATCTTTTGGGAAGCCCTATTCAACCCTCTAAAAGTCAAACTGATCAATCACACTGAAGTTGCATCAGTCAGCTTTATATTGGAAGCCTGCAAACTGCACATACTTTATGGGACAGCTCAGTGGCTAAAAGTTCATTATAAAGTGGCCTTTGCTTGAGAAGACCAAGACCTCACAGAGGAAATAATTCCAGGAACACCCTTCTGAAATATTAGGTATTTGAGCAAAGAGCATTGCCCCAATGTGAGTATCGTTGCTGGTTTCTTACCAACACAGTTTTGCAAAATAAAAAGTAGAAAGGTTTATTATCCCCATTAGGTCACTGGTAGAGATTAAATAGCAGGACCAATCAAAAAGCAATGGATGTCCTCACTGTCAGATATACATAGAGAGAAGGTAAGGAACTGGCCCCATTAGCTTGCTGTCTGCCCAGAGAACCAACCCTTCCTCTGACACTCACACAGGTTAATTGGACTGGCTGCTTGTTTAAACTGTGTAGCAATTATTCTGAGGAACCTGAGTAGCCAAATCTATCCTATTTGATTATAAGTGAAAACGCAGAGCTTAAGTCTTCTCTTTAAAAAATAAAAGAGAAAAATAAAAAACCATGTTTTTAAGGTAGAAGGAAGAAAATCTGTATTCTGCCCAACAGTTGATGCTGACATTTAATACTGTCAAGAATATCAAATTGTTTCATCCAGACTGCTTTTTGAAGCCATATATTAGAAATAGGTAACCTAGGCACTCCCTGAAGCACAGTTTTCCTATCAGCTGGGGAATTCAATGAGTCTAAAATAGTCTAGGTTTGCTGTCTATTTCACTGCCCCTATAGAATCTTCTGATTAAGTGAGAAAGCCCAGGAGCACAAGCATGAAAGGAAGATTTTATTTTTAGTTGTTGCCTTTGGCAAAAGTTCTCTGCTTAAATGGAGAGAATTTTTTCTGAAAAACCAGGGTTTTCTTTCCTGCCACAAAAAGAAACAAAAATAGCAAAGGACTCGTAAATGATCATTCCTGTGTGTCAGGATGTCTAGTTGTGAAGCCGATTGCTAAGTGAGGGCTGTGAGAAAGTCCTCTGCAGGCAAGAGTCACCTGCCTATTTCCTAACACTTAAAGGAACGAATGAATAGGCCTTTGGGCAAAAACATTTTTTTCCCCAAGATCAGGTACAGGTTTCAGAAAAGGCCAGAGATGACAGAGATTTCCTCATCATTATCATACACCTCTCTTTCACCAGCAAAATACTCAATGTCAAAAAGTAGTCACAAGCCCCTTCTGTAATAGAATTCCTAAAGGACACCAGAATCACATAAGCGTTTGGGCATCTTTCTTGTCGCACTCCTAAACCACCTAGCCTGTGAACCCACTGAAACAGGCTGAGCATGGGTAAGGACTGGTGATGCGGCTGCAGCCATCCTATCTCCACAGTCTGGTCTAATTGACCCAAAGTCCAATAAACAGGCTGCTACGATAAACACAGTACAATGGGTTGGCTTAATAACAGGAATTTATTGGCTCATGATTTCAGATGTTTCCTCCTGGAGTCAGTAGCATTTTGGCAGCCTGGAAATCATTGGGATTGACTTTCTTATTTTGTGTCCTCTCCTTTTTCTTCCTTGTTCCCACTGACTTCTGGCCCCTGGCCCAGCTCCTCCCTGCGGTTTTCCCTACACTGTAAAATGCCTCCAGTAATGGGATCAAGACCCATCCTGATTCAATTGGCTGCCCCTTAACTAAAAATAACATCTTCAAAGATCCTATTTACAATGGACTCCCGCTCACAGGAGTGGGATTAAGATTAAGAATGTGTTTTGTTCTGGGGTACATAACTCTATCTGCCACTCAGGAGAAATTTAACACGTAGATCTGAGTTCTGCCAACAACCTGTATAAGCCTGGAAGCATATTTTTCCCCAGAGCCTCTAGATAAGAGTCCAGTCCAGCCAACACTTTAATTTAAGCCTTGTGAGATCCTAAGTAGAGAACCCCATCGAGTTTACCCGCACTTCTGACCTACAGAGCTGTTGAGTTAGTAAATGAGCATTATTTCAAACCACTACATTTGTGTAATTTGTTATGCAGCAACGGGAAACCAAATATTCTGAGCATGAATGACTATCTCTGTAACCTGTCCACTAATCCAGTTCCTCTTCCTTCTTACCAGATCCTCCTGCCTCTTCACCAAAATTTCCAGTCCAATGACAGGAGTTTTGCTCCCCCCTCAAAAGGTTTCCCTGATACTGAGGGTCTATTGGCCTAGATTCCTAAATTACTTAGCTTCTAACCTATATATTCTGGGGTATGCCTGATAATTGGGCTTTCCTGAGTCTTCATACTAAATATATGACCAATCCAACACCTATTATTTACGTACATTTAGAAAAAAGAGCATCATGGACTCTGAAAATTGGGAAAATCATTAAACCTCTTGGGGATCATTTTTCATATTATAAAATGTAGATAACATTTGCTTTGTAAGATCATGTGTGGTTTAATCACAATGTAAAGAATATAGTGGCTTATTATCATCACTGCCACTTTTGGGAAAGAGCCACAGAACTAGATAGTATGGCCTTCCTACTGAAATGGACTTCCTCCCAGAGCTTTCACCTCTGTCTCTTTCCCCAATTTCTGCTTTGGTGAGTGGGTCTAGGTCCAAGTCCCTACAACTTCCAGTTGGGATAGCAGTTACCACTCAACTTACCATGCCCCACTCTCAATGCAAGACACCTCCATTCATGCATTTATTCATTCATCCATCCAATAAACACCTTTGGGGGACCTTCTATATGCCAGTCGCTGTGTGTACAAGGCACAAGGATTTAACAATGGACCAAATCCCAGAGCTTGCGTTCTAGCGTGAACCTACCATGCTGGAATTGTTCCATAAAATGTGTGAATGCATTGCAATTTTGAAGTTACCACAGGATCTAGAGAGTCCTAATAACAAACAGCATTGCCCTTTAAATGTATGGAAATGCAATCAATATTAATCTTGCATCAAAGAGCAGCAAGCATTGCCTCTCCATCTGATAGCTGAGATTTAATATTTCTTTTGCAAGAGAAAAGAACAAAGGTGGTAGCTTTCATGTAGCAATGAAATTCTCACTTTATACATCAGTAAGTTAAGAGAGAGAGAGAAATCCCTTAGTTTCAGAGATTTGCATAATTAGTCTGTAAAGAGAAAGCAAGCCTATGGTAGAGGCTGGGAATACTGTAGAAATACATGAACAATCTGCTAGCTGGATCTCAGTCTAGCTACTGCCTCCTGATTACAAAGAAGGAGAAAAAAATTCCTTTTAATCTCCCATTGGAAGAAAGCCCTGTCACTCCCAGAGGCTCTTTTGTAACCAAAAAGAGCTCATTTCAGAGAACTGCTGAATTTATCTCAATGGCAGTTCAGCACTGTGGGTGTCAAGGCTGAGCAGCATAACGGCATGAAAAGCCTGTTTGTATGGGCCCATCCAACGCCATGGCTCTTGAAAAGGAGAGTCCTTCACTGAGAAGTTGGCCCAACTTCATCAATATTACTGTTTATATCTTCTGCTGCAAAGAAGTAAATAAAAAGTGAAGCTAAAAGGAAAACAGAGTCTTCATTGAGTTGCCTCTTATTTACCAGTAATCCCACCGTGTGTTTTTTGGGGTTGGCAAAACTGAGTTAAATATATTTATATTGGTAACATTTTCCAGTAGGTTCTACCAAAAGGTATCTGAACACCTTGTGTTGTGAAATTCAGAGAAATGGAAAACATTAAAACAAATACGCCTTGTCTCCCAGTACGGGCCGCTGGAAAATAAATTCTACCTTTCCAAGGGCATCAGTCTAAATGAGGCTTCAGTTCTTAAATTCTTTAATCAGTTGCCTTAGAAACCCTGCGAATGTGGTGAGTGCCTCCAGTCAGCAAGGTAATACTGTGATACATTTAATCACCTGTTGCTGGCTAAAAACACACTTGAGTGAAAGTGAAATTGGTGGTCATTGTGACTTATGTTCTGCATTTTGCAGATCTTTTTTGCACTTAGTCTATCTTATCTTCTGCATCAGGAAGAATATAGTTAGGTATATTGGGATAAGGGATTCTTATACATCTGATACATCTTAACTCAGCCAGAAAGCATTCTTTAAAAAGTAGAATTGAATCCTATTTGACAAATCATTTATTAAATTCCAACTCTGGCAAGGCAACTAGTGAAAAACAAAAAAAAAGTAACAAATTATATTCACTCTCATTCCCAGAGAGCACCAGGAAATTTATAAAATAAAATATGATACACCATGATATGGGTGAAAGAAAAAAAAGGCCTATCATTTATTTAATTTTACCAGAGGAATGTTGAATTCATAGGTAAACTAAGAAACCATTACGTTTTAAAGTGCATTCTTTGTGATCGCCAAAACATTTCTCATCCATTTAAACAGATATAACTAAAAATAAAAATCACAGAGTAGGATCTGAAGTCAATCTCCAATCCTATCTGCCAAAGGACTTAGATTTAACTCTTAGCCAGCATCACTAAATGGTCTAATTTTACTTTAATATTTATCATTATATTTTCTAAATTATTTTCTGTGTTTCCTACTCTGTGCCTATTCCACCCTGTTTATATCAGGACGAAGATACCCTCTCTATCAGAACATTTAATTCTGAGCTCCTAGAGTTGTTTGCTTGCGTGCTGTTTTGTTTCTTTCTCTCTCTCTTTATGCCTATGTCCTTGCTCCGAGGTGGGTCTTTATATATTGCATCTATTTTTTCCCTTTCTTTCCTTCCTCCCCTCTTCCTTCTCTTCTCCTCTACTCTACCTCCCATCCAAATAACAAATGTTAAACATCTGTTCATATTTCTCCACATTCATAGGTTGGACACATACAGGGGAAGGCATATCCTTGTTTATTTGTTTGTTTTACCCACATGGTATCAAATTGAATGTAAGAAGTACACCATGCTTCACTTAACAATACATAATATAAATGCTTCCCAGTTAAGTGGTATACTGGGTTGAATAGTGTACCCTAAAATCTTCGTGTCCACCAGGAACCTCAGGATTAACATTATTTGGAATTAGGGTGTTTGCAGATGCAATTAGCTAAATTAAGATGCAGTTATATAGATTAGTGTAGGCCCGAAGTCCAGTATGATTGGTATCCTGCTAAGAAGAGGGAGAACTGGACACAGAGGCATAAATTCAGAGGAGGACACCCATTTAAAGATAGGCCAAGTTTGGAGTTACATTACCACAAGCCAAGGAACCCCTGTGGCCACCAGAAGCTGGAAGACGCCAGGAAGGACCTTCCTCTACGGCCCGTAATACGGCCCTGCAACACCTTGATTTTGAACCTCTAGGCTTCAGAATTGCAAGAGAAGAAATTTCCACTGTTTTAAGCCACTCAGTTTGTGATCATTTGTTACAGCAGCCTTAGGAAGCGAATACAGGTCCACAGGTCTAGCTCATGTGTTTACTGAGTTTATAATATTCCACGTTATAGATATGCCACAGTTTATTCACCCGCTCCTCTAGTAATGATTATTCATTTTGTTTTTCAATATTGTGCCACTACAAACAGAGCTGCAATAAACATCCTCAGATACTGGTACTTTTATTTCTATGGTACAGAATCACAGAAATGGAACGGATGAATCAAATAATTTGTACATTTTTCAATTTAAGAAATATGGTCAGATGACTTCCCACAAAGTTGAAAAAAGTACACTCCACTAGCCATGTATGAGAATATACTTCTCCCCAAATTCCCCCTATAATAGGTGTAATCTCTAAACTTTTTCAAACTGCTCTGTAAAAAGAGTATTTTCATTTTCACTTTAGTAGCTCCCCAACTTCTAAAATTTTTAAATGTCCTTTTATTTGCTTATTGCCCACTGTTTTAGTCTGCTAGGCTGCTAAAAGCAGATACCATAAAAATGAGTTAGCATTAACAATGGGAATTTATGCTCACAATTTTGAGGCCACGAGAATGTCCAAATCAAGGATTGTCAAGGCAATGCTTTTTCCCAATGACCAGCTGTTGCTAATCCTTGGGTCCTCTGTCACATGACAGGGCACATGGCGGTGTTTGTTGGTCTCTCATTTCTCTTCCAAGGTTTGTTGCTTTCAGCTTCTTGTTTCCATGGGGCTCTCTCTGTCTGAATTTGATTCTCTTATAAAGGACTCCAGTAAAAGGATAAGACCCACCCTGGGCCAGGCCTTAAGTGAAGAAACCTCATCAAAACGTCTTACTTGCAATAAGGTTATACCCACAGGAATGGATTAGGTTTTTTTTTTTTAAAGATTTTATTTTATTTATCTCTCTCCCCTTACCACGCCCACCCCACCCCCGCCCCAGTTGTCTGTCCTCTGTGTCCATTTGCTGGGTGTTCTTCTTTTTGTCTGCTTCTGTTGTCGTCAGCGGCACAGGAATCCGTGTTTCTTTTTGTTGCATCATCTTGCTGCATCAGCTCTCCATGTGTGCAGTGCCATTCTTAGGCAGGCTGCACTTTCTTTCGCGCTGGGCAGCTCTCCTTACGGGGCGCACTCCTTGTGCGTGGGGCTCCCCTACGCAGGGGGCACCCCTGCATGGCACGGCACTCCTTGCACACAGCAGCACTGTGCATGGGCCAGCTCCACACAGGTCAATCCAAGAGGCCCGGGGTTTGAACCGCAGACCTCCCATGTGGTAGATAGACACCCTATCCACTGGGCCAAGTCCAGTTCCCAGATTAGCTTTAAGAACATAATTTTCTGGGGTATGTACAGTATCAAACCACCACACCCATCTAGACTTGTTCTTCTGTGAATTGTCTGTTTAAATCCTCTATATAATTTCCTTTTAGAGAATTTGTCTTGTTGTTATCAATTTGCCATTGTTCCTTGTATAGTATAGATAATAGTACTTTCTCATTTGTATTGCAAAGATTTTGCCAATTATTGATTTTTACACGGCACCTCCTATATTTTCTTCTATTTTTCACATGCAGTTATGTAATCTGTCTGAAATTTATATGGTAAAAGATAAGAGTCTGACTTCATTTTATTTCAGGTAGAAAGTCAGTGTTACCAATATCATTTATGAACTAAACCATCCTTTGCCCATTGAACTGAAATACCATATGTCCTTTTGTTCTGCACTGATCAAGTTGCTAATTTCTATGCTAGTGCCTCTGTATTTGGATTTTGATAACTTTCTAGAACATTTTATTATCTATTACATCCTACCTTACCGCAAATAAACCTCCCTTCTGGAATTTTAATTGCCATTATCCTAAATTAATAAATTTTGGGGTAGTGGATGTTTTTGCAATTTTTAACTCTTCATCTAAAGATATGGCATATCTTTACATTTGTTCAGATTTTTTTAATGTCCTTAAATAAGAATGTATGGTTGTTTTTTATATATACGTCCTGAATATTTCTTCGTGAATTTTTTTCCTGAGAGATTTCATAACTTTTGTCACTATAGTGAATATATTTTCTTTTCTATGCATTTATTGCTGGTATAAAAAAATCTATTGAATTTTTAATATTTACCATCACATTTCATCAATTCTGAAGCACACATTTTAACATCTCTGAAATTGGGTTGTGTTTTATAACAATGGCATTTTAATTATTATTGGCAACATTTCTTCTTTCTTGGTCTTACATAAAATAACGATACATCTTAAAATCCATGACATCCTAGATTCTTTGAAACATGATCCACTGAATGAACTTACAACAATTCTTCTTAATTCCATTAGCTTTTACTGGAATTTCTTAGGTCTTCTTGATACATAATCATGTTATCTACAAGAGAAGATAATTTTATCTATTTTCTCCAAAATTTATAATAATTATTTCATTTACTTTTTGAGCATGAATATTGCTATATTGTTTTTGTGTTATGAAATGGTTAACATGAATAATTTTAATTGTTTGCTGTTAGGTTTTCATAGTTTTTACTTCTATTTTGCATACAGTTTTCATTAGGAATGCCTGCTTCATTTTAGGAAATGTCTTTCAAGCTTTATTGAGACAATCATATGATTTTTCTCTTTCAACATACATAATAATGTTCTTAATTTTTCTGATTTTGAACCATTCCTGCAATCCTGAAGTGAACCCAACATTGTGAAATTATATTACAGTTCACATTTTTGATACACTACGGGGTTCAATTTGACTTTTTAAAAAAACAAATCCATTTTACTGATACATATTAATAAAGCATACAATTTATCCAAAATGTACAATCAATGGTATTTGGTATAATCACACAGTTGTGCATTCATCACTTCAATCAATATTAAAGCATTTTCATTATTTCCAAAAACAGGCAAACAAGAAAATTCTTCACCTCTCAATCTCTCTGTTTCCCCTACTATACATAGCTGCTATTTCTGGCTATTCTTGTGCAGTTATTTATTTTTTATTAAGCAGTTTTATTAAGATATGTTCACATACCATATGCTCTATCCAAAGTGTATAATCAATGGCTTTTAGTATAATCACAATGTTATACATTCATCACCTCAAAAATTTAAGAATGAAATTTCTTAAGAAATTCATTGCTACATAAAGACTCCATACTCCTTAGCATTTCTTCCTCAGCCCTACACAACCACAAATCTAATTTCATCTTTTTTAATTGTTTTATATTTATATTTTATATAAATGGAATTGTGCAATATGTAGTACTCTGTGTCTGGTCTCCTTCACTTAGTATAATGTTGTTGTTTTGTTTTGTCTGATATTAACATTTTATATTATTAATCTACATTTGTTTAGCTTCAAGGAAAAATTGTCTTATATATGCAATTCTACCCATGTTCATATTTCACATAATGTATTTCACATAATACATTTAGTTTATAATAGGGCTCTCATGCAGTATTTGTCCTTTGTTTCTTGCTTCCTTCACTCAGTATAATGTTCTCCAGGTTCATCTACGGTGTCATATGTTTCACAACTTCATTTCTTCTCACTGCTGCATAATATTCCATTGTGTATATAAATCACAATTTATCAGTTGATGAACAGCAGGGTTGTTTCCAACTTTTGGCTATCATGAATAATGCTGCTATGAACTTTGGTGTGCAGATGTCTATTCATGTTACTGCTCTCAGTATTTCTGGGTATATACCTAGCAATGGTATTGCCAGGCCCCATGGCAAGTCTGTATTCAACTTCCTTAGGATCTGCCAGTCTTCCACAGTGGTTGTACCATTCTACATTCCCACCAACAGTGAATAAGCATTCCTATCTCTCCACATTCTCTGCAACATTTACAGCTTTCCAACTTTTTAATAGCAGCCACTTTACTAGGTATGAAATGGTATCTCACTGTAGTTTTTAATTTGCATTTTCCTATTCTCTTGTGATGTTGAACATTTTTTTATGTGTTGCTTTCCCATTTGTATTTCTTCTTTGGACAATTGTCTTTCCAAGTCTTTTGCCCATTTTTTAATCAGATAGTTTGTCTTTTTATTGTTGCATCATATGATCTCTTTATATATCATGGATATTAAACCCTTATCAGATACGTGATTGACAAATACTTTCTCCCATTGAGTTGGCTCCTTTTTCACATTTTGACAGTCCTTTGAGGTGCAAAAGTGTTTAATTTTGAGAAGATCCCATTTATATATTTTTTCTTTTGTTTCCTGTTGTTTCTTTGGTGTTAGGTTTAAGAAATTACTGCATACCTCAAGATCCTGATGTTTTCCTACCTTTTCTTCTAGTAGTTTCATGGTGGTTGTTTTTGTTTTTAAATTTAATTTTTGCCACTACATTCATAACAGGTTGAGCTGTAATGTTTTTCTGCTCTGTCTTTATTAAGTGCTAAGATCATAGGGATATTTTTATCCTTTCCTATTGTTTCAATTTCCTAGGCTGCTGAAGCAAATACCATGAAATGAGTTGTCTTATAAAATGGGAATTTACTAGCTTATGATTTTGAAGCTAAAAGAAAGTCCAAATAAGACATCAGCAAGATGATTCTTTCTCCCCAATGACTGACGCATTCTGGGGCTGGCTGCTGGCTAGGCAGATGGCCACATCTTCTGGTCTCTCTGAGTTTCATTGATGTAGTTTCTTACATCCACAACTTTCTCATCTTTACCTGATTTCATTCTCTTATACAAATTCCAGTAATAGGTTTATCATCCTAACTGAGGTGGGTCACACCTTAACTGAAGTAATCTCACTAAAATGTCCTACTTATAGTGTGCTCACACCCACAGGAATGAATTAACTTTAAGATTTCTGGGATACATGCAGTTCCAAATCACCACACCTATGATCTGGAATAGTTTAAATAGTGGGATTTCATAGTCTCTAAAGAGTTTATCAAATACAGTCAAAAAGTCATCTGATCCTTTTAACTTATTTATGTCATATTTTTAATAATCTTTCCAATATTTTCTTTATCATTTAGTATCTAAAGTTTTCCTCCTTTTACATCAATTGTTACATCAAAGGTAACAAGTTTACCTTTATTATAATCATCCATTTCCTCTTAGTTATCAAATGTGCGTAGAGTTTCATGAAGTTTTTTCTTATGTCTTTTAATCTCTTCTACATCTGTGGTTATGACTCTTTTCTTATTTCTAATATTTTATATTTTATCATTCATTTCTTTAATCAAGCTTGTGAGAGATTTATTTATTATATTAAAATTTTCAAATAACCAGGTTCCAAGTTTTTTTTATCGTTCCTAGTTTTTTGGTTAATTTTCACTTTCATGGATTTCAGATTTTAGATTTATTAATATAATACATTCTGACTTATTTTGTGGTTACTTATATTTCTTAACACAAGTGCCTAAGTACCTTTATTTTTAATGAAACTTTAATAATGATGCCATTTAAAGCCATAAATTTCATCTGAATATAACTTTTGCTGAGTTCCATAAATTTTGGGTTTAAGTGTTCTCATTTTTATTACTTTAGGGATAGATTATAGTTCTGACTTTTATTTTTTCTTAGTCCAAGAGTTATTTATGAGTGTTTCTTAAGGTCCAGGCAACCACATTTTTAAATTTTCACAATAATTTTTAAAATAAATTACTTGCAATTTATTGGATAGCTGTCAAAACATGGCTTGTAAAATCTCCTCTTGGCCAAGTACATAATCAATTTTTTAAAATATTCTAGGGACATTAAAAATATATACTATATCAAAAGGACATAAGATTTGGTAGCTAGCCATTAATTGACTTTGTTCGTTATATTTTTCATTTCTTCGATGTCTTATTTTGTTTTGTTATATCTGATTTTAAATAAGAATATTTTAAATAAGAATTAATTTTTACTTAATTCTCCTTGTATTTCTAGGAGCTTTGTTTTTTGTTTTTGTTTTTTTAGGAGGTACCAAGGATCAAACCCAGGACCTTGTTCATGGGAAGCAGGCACTCAACCACTGAACTATATTCAGTGTCTGTTTGTTTTGTTTTGTTTTTTCAGGACATACCTGAGATTGAATGCGGGGCCCCAGACATGGGAAGCAGGCTCTCAACCAGTTGAATAACATCTAATCCCCTAACAGTTTTTTTTTTACATACTTAGTAGATATGCCGATTGATGTATTCAGGTCAAAAGAAATTTAGATTATAAATGTATTTCCTGGTTTATGAGATGCCAAAAGATGTCCTGGGTGCCTTTTGACCATGAATTTCAGGGTATTTATATTTACTACAGAAAATGTACTACTGATCTCTGCAGAGCAAGTTCAATAAATATGCCCCTTCTCTGCACGATATAAGTAATTTAACTAGAGTTTTCTCATTAATCCAATTATTTCACAAATACTTATGCTCTCTGTCAGATGGTATGTTTAATCAATAAGGGCTCTTGAATCAGACTGCCTGGGTTCTAAAAGCTGAGTCCAGCACATAAATAACTTAACCTGGCTTAGTTCTGTTTTCACATCTTATGAAGGGGAGATGACAACGCAGCCCACCTCACAGCATTGTTGTTACACTCCGATGATGGAAAATGAAGTTCATCATCGTAAAGGTTCCTATTAATAGTACATAGAACTTCTGAAGCTCTCTTAAGGCAATGCAAGTAAACATGCTTTGAAAAGAATATAAAAGTATATACAAATATAAACCAGCAACAGAATTATTGAAGCAGACAAGAGCAATGCAAATGTTTCATAAATATAATTAAGTTGCATATAATTATAGAGAATAAAATTATATGAAATTATATATAAAACAATACCAAAATTTAAGTGCAAGTAGAATATATTAATTCTTCAAGCATAAGGACTGTCCTCCATTCCACTGCAATAGATGTATAATTTCAGGCACAGAAATAGAAACATTTGATTAAAGCAAAATATTTTTTAATATTATGGTTAGGTACTGTTTGTTTTCATTTCCTAGGCTGCTAAAAGCAAGTACCATGAAATGGTTCAGTTTGAATAATGGAAAATTATTAGCTTACAGCAGGGGTTCTTAGAAAGGGGTCTGTGAGCTTGAATAGAAATTCAAAAAACATTATTCTTATGGGGACATGTTGGTGTGGATGTGATATTATTTATTAAATAATACACAGTGTAGTGTGGACTTAGTAAGGGGTCCATGGTTTTTACCTGACTGGCCAAAGAAAGGGTCTGTGGAACAAATAAGGTTAAGAGCCCCTGGCTTACAGTTTTGAGACCAAAAAAAATGTCCAAATCAAGCCATCATCAAGACAATGCTTTCTTCCCAAAGACCAGCTGCCAGTGATCCTTGACTCCTCTGCCACATGGCAAGGCATATGGCTACATCTGCTGATTTCTCCCTTCTCTTCCAGGTGTCATTGATTTCAGCTTCTTGCTTTTGTGACTTTGTTTCTCTTTCTGTATTCATTCTGTTTATAAAGGACTTCAGTAATAGGATTAAGTCCCGTACTGAATGAGGTAGATCACAACTTAACTAAAATAGCCTCATTAAAAGATCATGTTTACAATGGATTTACACCACAGAAATGGATTAGATTTAAGAACGTGTTTTTCTAGGCTTCACACAGCTTCAAACCACCACAACGTTCTTGCTAAATTCAATTGAATAAAGATTCTAATTTATTGCTCCATGCCTCTTTAGCTGGGTACAAAAGAGAGGGCTCTAAAATTACTTATAAAAATACTTTTTAAAAATATCACGTAATCTTATTGGTCAAAGTCCATCATTCAGAAGTTTGAAAAAGCAATAAATCAGAAACCATGAGACTGGGCAAACTTTGAAAGATGTTTAAAATACTCAGCCGCTATTTCCTAAAACAAAGAATTGGTTTACAGTTTTAAAATATTAGGATATCTTAATTTCCTTGGCACTTTCAATCTCTTTCAGTCAGTGTCTTTTACAGTATTATACAAAGTAGCCTACGGAAAATTTTTAAGGTGGGTGTTACACATCTTATCATGAATAAGTTTGGGAAATGGATGTGGCTCAACTGATAGAATGTCCACCTACCATATGGGAGGGTCCAGGGTTCCATACGCAGGGCCACCTGACCCATGTGATGAGCTGGCACATGTGCAGAGCTGCTGCACACAAGGAGTGCCGTGCCATGCAGGGGCGCCCCTGCATGGGGGTGCCCCACACGCAAGGAATGCACCCTGCAAAGAGAGCTGCCCCGCGTGAAAAAAACACAACCCAGCCAGGAGTGGTGCCACACACACAGAGAGCTGATGCAGAAAGATGACATAACAAAAAAGAAATGCAGTTTCCTGGTGCCACCAAGGGTGCAAACGGACACAGAAGAACACACAGCGAGGCGACACAGAGAGCAAACAATGGGGGCAGGTGGGGAAGAAGGGGAGAGAAATAAATCTTTGAAAAAAAAATGAATAAGTGTAATTCTACCTAGAGATGAACAGCACACAGAAAAACCTTTATAAAGCAAATCGGATACCTAAGCACTGAGGGAAAGAAACTTGAAGAAGCTAGTAGAGTGACATAAAATTCACCACTTATTATCTGAACTCCCTTGCACCAGTAATTCTCAATGTTTAAAAATCACCAGAAGAACTTGATAAAATGCAGATTTCAGGTTATGACTGTAGAGGTTTTGATTCAATAGGTTCATAATGGGTCCAACCAAGAAACCAGGATTTTTACTAAATTCATGACTGGAGGATTGACATAATGTCTCTTTTTTTCTTTCACTGTAACATGGTACATAAAATAATGTTTAATATGCAAAGATATGATCAGCCTTTACTTCACTTTCAACTCCTCTCCAGTCAAACTAGGGAGGAGAAAATAAGATAATCAAAAAAGACTCTTCTAGCTCAATGAGACATGTTTATAAAAAGTCAAGATATTTATGCATTGCACAAACATATTTAAAATGTGCAAAAGTTCTGCACCATCTAGATTTTCCACTTCTTTTCACTGTGGATAAGTCTTCATTTATAGTAACATAACTCTACTAATACAATTTAAAATTAAGTGTCATTATCACAAATAAATTAACAATCTAACAACCAACCAGAAAAATATTTGCGAACAATTTGGCATTAAAGGTCAATGTAATTACTACAGAGAAATTCTTATAAATCAATAAGAGAGAAACATTAACCCTCTAATAGAAAAAGACAGGAAAGGAATTCAATAAAAGAATTTACAATGTTAGAAATATAATTAGTATTTAAAAATTAATGGAAAACATTCAGCTGTACTTTTTTAAAAAAAAAAAAGAAAGTTAAAAACAAGAAGGATTTCAATTAGCAAAAATTTTTCTAAATGATGAGACCTTTATGAAAAAAGGGTATTATGAGAAATGGATACTCTCATGGAGTCCTGGTGTTGTCTTTTTAAAATAATCTGAAAAATAATTTGCAGTACATATCAAAACCTTTAAAATTTCAGACCATTGTATTTATTAATTCTTATCTAGGAGACTATTCTAGGACAAGAGCAAGAAATTCAAATAAGGGTTATTTCTAAGGATGTTCATTATAGCATACTTATAAGAGCAAAAAGTTAGAAACAAGCTAATTTAAGCTCATCATCTTTTTTTTTTTTAATCTAATGACTGAAGATAGCACCCCTGCTTCTGTTTCACAGGAACCTAGGGAGGACTAATGAGTTTTTACTTGGAAGGGCCTAGGGGATGCATAGCTAGAGTTATTTCACAGTGTACTCAGGCGGCTTACTGTCTTTGGCTCTAGTAAAAATAGCCCATTAGGGATATGTTCAAAGTCATGGAATCTGGTGCTAATACAGCAGGACCTTAGACTCTTGGTGTTACAAAGGCAAATGCTTTTGAATTCTTCAGAACTCAGATATTTTATGAATATGGTGATGATAATGAAGCTAATTATTATAAATAATAATTCTCCATGTTGGAAATTTGTCACACTGGTGAAAGAAGTATCCCCATATTTGTCTTCTAAATTTTAATTAGAACATGGTGCTTCTTTAAATTGGACAAGACAATACTCTGATAAGAAAACACATATTGGAGCTCTTTCCATTTCACATTCTCCTGGTTAAAACCAACTTCATGGGCTTTCTTTCTTGTTCCACACCAGTTTGATTTTCAAAATGAAAACATTCCAGGTAGCTCTTGGATCCAAAGAAAAATGGGAGACTGATAAGACTCCTGTCGTAATTTTCATTGTAAGTTTTGCACAATTCCATGGGAAAGATTGTACCATATATGACAATTCAGTGACCCATGGGAAAGTTGCAAAAAACTAGTTAATTAATAACAAGGCACGAAAGGCATTCAGATGTCTTGACTGGACACCAACAATTTTTTTCTATTATATTTTGTATTCCAAAACCACTCTCCCAATAATATAACAACGATTATATAGCTTTAGGTATAGACATAACACCAGGCGGCCTCAGTACCTGAGCGTTTCCATCTTGTAATGAAAATGAGGAGGATCTACTCGATTCCCCTATAGTAGTATCTCACTCCCTCAGGTCACTGTTTGATTTGCTGCAGAAAGAAAAGATGAATAAGATATACTTCCTCCCTAGCAGGATAAGGGGAAAAAAACACATATGACTACAATGCAAGGTACAGCATAGCATTTTCCATTCACTATTTCCTTTCTCAAAGTTGTTCTTGATAAAACAAACATCCATGTTTAAAACCAATATCCATTTAGACCATGTATGACCTAAATAATATTAGAAAGGAAGGTTATAAAGAAATATACTTTCTGGTATGTGAAATGTAATTAGTTTGAGGTGATGCGTAGATGGGGGTATACAAGATGGAGAAGGAGGAGAACTTTTGTTGAGTGGTACTTTGCTAAGTGCTTTATCTAGGTATCTACCTGTAAATCTACTAGGATTTGTGTAGCTCTTACAAAAATCCTAAATGCCAAAATATTTCCTATGATGGCTTAGATAACAACACCAGCTGGAAAACTAAGTGATCTTACGGCAAGAATTTTACCAGTTCATTTTAACATCATTTTGAAGATCACCTCAATTAAAAAAAAAAAAAATGTGTTTTTGTTACATTGTGGTACGCTTTTCAGACAAACAGCAAATTTTGATTCCCTATCTAGTTATTTTATCTTTGAATGGTTTTACTAGCTGAAGTCTTAGAATGGGGCGTTATCCAGAGAAGAAAACACACGGCAATGTCATACAGAATTTTATGCCTCTAAAGCAAAGTGATTCTCCCTTTATACAAGGCAGCTATGTGCCTTGTATAAATGTGCCAAGCACATTTATTCTTCAGAAACCTTGTTAAGTAGTCATTAGTATTCCTATTTTACAGATCAAGAAATAAAAAGAAGACAAATCAGATTAAAAATTTTGTTCAATACTGCAAGGCCAGTAAGTGGCCAAGTAGAAATTTGAATCCAGGATTGACTTGCAAACTCAGCTCTTTCTACCTGCCCATGCTGCTTCCTTCATAACTGAGAATGTCTTTGTCAGTAGAAGATATTTGAATGACAGGGTTAAAAAGTGAATGTTTCTTAGTATGCTAAGCTTTTTCTGTAACTTATTAACACAACAACAACAACAACAACCATAGTTCTTAATACACTATGATCATTCCAAAGAGAAGTAAATAATATATTCTGCATCAGATTTTTTAAGTTATTTTTATATAATTTATGGAGAGGCATTGCAGGTCCAAAATCACCTCCTTAGTATTTTAGCCTTTGAGTGACAATCTAAATTGTGCACTTGTTCTTTCTAAATGGCCACTGATTACAGGAATGAAAAGGCTTTGTTATAGCAGGGTGGTCTACTTTTATTTTTTTTGTTCATTTGTTTTTATTTCCCCATGAGTTACTGCATTCTCACATATGGTACAGCCTTTCCCATGGAACTGTACAAAAATTACAACGGAAGTTACAACAGGGATCTTATCAGTCTCCCAGTTTCTTTGGACCCAAATGCTACCTGGGATATTTTCATTTTGAAAATCAATCATTTTATGTGATCTATGTATCTTTAAAAAAAAAGATTTTTGAAAAATAAAATACAGGCGGCAGACTTGGCCCAGTGGTTAGGACGTCCATCTACCACATGGGGGGTCCGTGGTTCAAACCCCAGACCTCCATGACTGTGTGGACTTGGCCCATGCGCAGTGCTGATGCGCTCAAGGAGTGCCCTGCCACGCAGGGATGTCCCCCATGTAGGGGAGCCCCATGCGCAAGGAGTGCACCCCGCAAGGAGAGCTGCCCAGCACGAAAGAAAGTGCAGCCTGCCCAGGAATGGTGCCACACACATGGAGAGCTGACACAACAAGATGACGCAACAAAAAGAAACACAGATTCCCGTGCCACTGACAACAACAGAAGCGGAAAAAGAAGAGAAGATGCAGCAAATAGAGAGAAAAGACAACCGGGATGGGGGAGGAAGGGGTGAGTAATAAATAAATCTTTAAAAAAAAAAAGAAAAGAAAAATAAAATAAAAAATTCATTGTCCTAAATTTAAAAAAAAGAAAGAAAGAAAATCAGTCTGGTGTGGAAGAGAAGAAAGTCAATGAAGTTGGTTATAACGAAGAGAATGTGAAATGGAAAGAGTTCCAATACGTGTTTTCTTATCAGAGTATTGTCTTGTCCAATTTAAAGAAGCACCATGCTCATTAAAATTTAGAAGACGACTATGGGGACACTTCTATCATCAGTGTGACAAATTTCCAACATGGAGAATTATTATTTATAATTATTAGCTTCAGTATCATTACCATATTCATAAAATATCTGATTTCTAAAGAAGAATTCAAAAGCATACTCCTTTGTAACACCAAAAGTCAAATTGTATTAGCACCAGATTCCATGACTTTGAACATATCCCTAATGGGCTATTTTTACTAGAACCAAAGATATAAGCTGCCTGAGTATACTGTGAAACAACCATAGCTATGCATTCCCAAGCCCTCCCTAGTAAAAACTCATTAGTCATCAAGAGATCCCTGTGAAGCAGAAGCAGGGGTACTTAATATCTTAAGTCATCAATTTTTTATAAAAAAGACGGTGAATCTAAATGTCCACTGAAGTTATACACTACCCTCATGTTAAAGGACCTTGGGTTTTGATACATGAAATATAAATCTATTGAGGATTCCCTCTAGGTCAAATTTTGTAAAGAACAGAGAATGGGGAAGGGATGGAGGAGGAAATACAAAAGATGTCATTTTCCCTTCCTCCCTCTTCTTTTCCTCCTTCACATTCCCCAAAGGAGGAATGAGGAGAGTCTAAAGAGCCAAAGGAGAATGGGAGAATAATGGAGAAGAGGGATATATTTCCCAACTTAGTTTAGTTTTAACCTACCAAAGCAGGTAAAATCTTCTGGGTAGATAAGCATGTAATCTCTAAGGTTCATTCATATGTAATGGAAGCTTCATGCACAACTTAAGCAGGCTCTTAATAAACAGGACTCGATTTTCCATCTTCCACTAATTTCTCTCTATGTTCCCATTCTTAGGAAAGCATTCACCTGCATTGCCATAGAGTTAGATGGAGGCTAAAGATCTGTTGGAATCCCACTATAAATCTGTGTGAAGGTTAAGACCTAGATTTGAAGGAATGACAAGGTAGGGCTGAGCACTGTATACTATGAAAAGAAAATGCTCACAGGACTTTGAAAATGATTATTAGGGGTGGGGTAGAGGAGAGAACTAGAAGATGAGGCTAAGTCTTAAATTTGAGTGATTTGGAAACTGTGAGAATGCAGGTACAGACAAAGAAAGCTTGTTCATGTGAGAATACACCTAATTTTGATATTTAGATACTTGAAATTAAAGCTGGGTATTCTGGTGGCAATGTCCTGATGGCATTCTATTTCTTAGAAATATGGAACTAAAACTGACTGAAAAATTAGTGTTGGTGATGCAAAATCTGGAGCGATATAGGTAAAGACAAGAATTTAAGCAATGCAATGGACACAGAGAGCAGCTGGGGTGGGGAGGGGGAATTAATAAATACATAAATAAATCTTTTAAAAAAGTCAACATCAAACAACTGCTTTGTTATATGATTTTATTTTATTTCTAGGCAGTACCAGGGAATGAACCAAATACTTCATACATGGGAAGCATAAGCTATACCCATTCCCCCTGACTTTCACCAAATCAAACAAATAAACTAGCCCACTTCTGCTGTCAAGGTCCTTCAATGGTTTGTAATACAAGGGTAGGCAGATTTACAAAATAAGTCAGCTAAAAAAAACCAAACAAGATATTCTAGAACCAGATTCAGGTAGCCCATTTTTAGATATTTAGAGGAGTGAATAAATATCCTGTACTAAAGTTATTAGGAAAAGCATCATTGAAACATTGACATTGTAATTGTGTCTTGCTAGTTGTAGCACCTCAATAATGGAAGGCAGGCATTCCAGGTAGGAGTCTAGAGGAAGTGCTATGCCTGGAATGAGTGTGCTTAGTGTGCTTTATGAGAAGGCAAGAAGGCAGTAAGGGTGGCAGTTTGGTAAAGCAAAAGAAATCATGCTCTACTGGAGTTTTATGTAGTTCGATGGGCAGCATGTGCTCAAATAATGGAAAATCTTGAATGCAGGGCTGAGGAGTTTGGACTTGATTAGAAAGGCAACAATGAAAGTTTATATATTTTTAAGTAACTAAATGACATGATATTTACATTAGGGTCCTCCAGGGAAACAAATTTATTATGGGAATTGGTTCATGTGACTGTGGAGATGGGCAAGTCCAAATTCTGTGGGGCAGGGAAACAGACTTGGCCCAGTGGTTGACTTGCAAACTCAGCTCTTTCTACCTGCCCATGCTGCTTCCTTCATAACTGAGAATGTCTTTGTCAGTAGAGGATATTTGAATGACAGGGTTAAAAAGTGGATGTTTCTTAGTATGCTAAGCTTTTTCTGTAACTTATTAACAACCATAGTTCTTAATACACTATGATCATTCCAAAGAGAAGCAAATAATATATTCTGCATCAGATTTTTTAAGTTATTTTTATATAATTCATGGAGAGACATTGCAGGTCCAAAATCACTCCCATGTATAAAGTCCTGTTTTCAAATCTCAGTATCTCCTAAAAATAAAAAAATATATTTAAAAAAAGGCACACACTAATAAAATTGCACAGACAACATTCTTAAAAGGAAGAGAGAGAAAACTTATGATTTCAGCAGTCAGAATGAAGAATTTCCATCTCTACGTCAGTTTCTCCTGGGGAATTCATTGAAAACCTTCACTGGAGTTCCCAGCTTCAAGATTGTCCTACAGAATTTATTTTTGTTGTTGTTGTTGTTGTGTTAAGATTTATTTATTTATTTCTCTCCCCTTCCCCCCTACCCCCATCCCCCACCCCCCACTCCGCCTTGGTTGTCTGTTCTCTGTGTCTATTTGCTGCATGTTCTTCTTTGTCCGCTTCTGTTGTTGTCAGCGGCACAGGAATTTGTGTTTCTTTTTGTTGAGTTACCTTGTTGTGTCAGCTCTCCATGTGTGCGGCGCCATTCCTGGGCAGGCTGCACTTTCTTTCATGCTGGGCGGCTCTCCTTACGGGGCGCACTCCTTGCGCGTGGGGCTCCCCTATGCGGGGGACACCCCTGCATGGCAGGGCACTTCTTGTGCACATGAGTACCATGCATGGGCCAGCTCCATATGGATCAAGGAGGCCCAGGGTTTGAACCGTGGACCTCCCATGTGGTAGATGGATGTCCTAACCACTGGGCCAAGTTATCTATCTGATATACCAAAATTCAATTTTATGTCTTCATAAAATGTTGAATATGGTGATGGTTAAGTTTATGTGTCAACTTGACTATTTTATTGTGTCCAGTTGTTTGGTCAATCATGCACAGGCCTGATTGTTATGCTGAGGATATTTTGTGGATTTAAATGATCAGTAAATTGATTGCCTCTATGGCTTATTACATCTATAATCAAAAAGGAGATTGCCTTCAGCAATAAGAGAAGTATCATCCAATAAGTTGAAGGCCTTAATGTGAGACCTGAGGGGAGTGTCCATTAGCTGTGTGTTCTTCTGTGTCTGCTTGTCTTCTCTTTAGGTGTCACCAGGAACCAATCCTGGGACCTTCCAGAGTGGGAGAGAGGCATTCAATCTCATGCATCACCTCAGCTCCCTGGTCTGCTGCATCTCTTATTGTCTCTCCTCTGTGTCTCTTTTTGTTGTGTTGTCTTGCTACACCACCTCTCCACTCAGGCCAGCACTCCTATGCAGGCCAGCACTCTGCATGGACCAGCTCACCTTTACCAGGAGGCCCCAGGAATCAAACTTTGAACCTCCCATATGGTAGACAGGAGACCAATCGCTTGAACCACATCTGCTTCCCATGTTGATTCTTTAAAATTATCATTTTAAATCTGTCTTTTAAGTTTTAATGGTCTTAATAAGTCTTTAACCTCATTTCTGATTGTGAAATTTCATTGGCCTTATATAAAGCCTGAGGCTATTTGGTGAGAGAAACAAGTTGCTGAGACAGAGTAACAAATTACATACCTCAGCCTACCCTCCCTCCCCCAACAAATGGCAGTTCTGTTCTTTATATACTTTATTTCTGTTTCTGACTGGCTATTAAGTTAATGTGTGAGAAAGAATGTTGATGGATGTTTGCAATTTTATCACCATTTTTCTAAAAACTAAACTGAAATAAATCAGTAGCATTTTTCTTACACTTTAAAGTAAGTACATAAAGTACACAAATATATTTAGCAGAAAACCTAAGAACAAGAGCTTAATAAGAATAAGTGCTTAATATTTATGCTGGTTTGTGTCTTTGTGGACCCCAGAAAATCTGGTTATAAAGCGAACTGATTCCTGTGCATGTAAACCTATTGTAAGTGGGACTCTTGATTAAATTACTTTTGTTAAGATCTTTTCATTAGATTGAATGACTCAGGGTGGGTTTTAATCCTCTTACTGAAGTCTTCTTCATGTGGAAGAACAAAAACCTGCAGAGACAGAGAAACCCTGAAAAGTTGAGAGCACGGTCCTAGAGGCCAGAGATGGGAATCAGCAAAGCACAGAGGAATGGAAAGAGGCCCATGAGAGGCTAAAAGAGATGAGGCCCAGAGGAGAGGGGAAAGATCCGGCATATGCCAGATTGCCCACAGCTGAGTTCAGGGAGAAAGTAAGCCTGAAGGAGAAGGCACCGACCGTCAGCCGTCATTCTGCCCAGCGGCAACTTAGTGAGACCGCATCTCTTGATGATGCCTTAATTTGGACACTTTCACAGCCTCAGAACTGCAAGCCTTTAACTCAATAAATTCTCATTCTAAAAGCCAACTCATGTCTGTTATATTGCTCCCAGCTGCTTTCAGCAAGCTAAAACAATATTCACAACTAATAAAACAGAAAGGTTGGTTTGGCATACTTCATTGTCATAGGCTGGGTTCCCCTGCAGCAGACCCTGAAACAAGGATTTACATGCAGGTGACTCCTTCAGAAAGTATGCCAAAAGAAGCCTATAGTGAGTGGGACAAGAATGACAAGGAAAGGGAGGTCAAAGAAGAGTATGATTTTAGGCAGAATCCTAGCCCCATCCTGATCCTAGGAAGAACTCCAAAGATGACGTATTCATGTACCATCAGTCATTGGTTACGTCCTGATCCAGGGGCAAGTCCATTCCCAAGCACTCCCTCTGTACACCTGCAAAGCCATGGCATTAGCATTGCAGCAAGGCAGCATAAAAGGGCCCAGAATAGGTAAATAGCCTCCAAGGGGATCTGGGTGGCATGCCCACTTTGTCTTTACAAGGATGTTCCTAGTTCTGTAATGGAAGTAATCGAAAAGTTCACATATTTCACATGCTTTTACATGCATAAAAACAAATCTTAAAGAATACAAATCCAATAACTAACAGTGGGATATGAGATTGGAGAGAGGACACTTTCACATTTTATTTCCACACTTCTGTATGATCAGAATTTTTATAATAAACATTACTTCTGTAAGGAAAAATGTTAACCAAAGAGACTTTCACCAAAAGCTCAATGATGCATTTTGTTTGATTTAATCTGGAATATTTTGTTATGTTGCAAGAAATTGCAGGAAAGTAACACAATCTGAATAACGATTATCAAGACTGCTAAAATGCTGAGTCCATTCATTAGTCAACAAATTGTATTCTTACCAACTATAAATGACCCCCTAATGTGCCTATAGTATACCCAGAAAGAAATAAGCCTTGTTAAGATTTAGTTCCAGAAAAGGAGATACTTCATTGGTTTCCAAATCTGAGCACTAGAATTTTGGCTCTAGTCATAAGATATGGTCCGCCATCATATATACCATTATTTATATTTAAAACTATTACAACAAAAATTAAAATTACCATTTAGAGATGTAATTTAAAAGTATTTAGGAAAGTCAGATGAAGAGGAAGATTACATTTGGTTATAAAGGATGCCTGGACTGCACTGGATGTAACTGAGTAATATAAATTGATCAGCTTGTTCATTAGGAAGAATAATCTGATAGCTAAATTGGAGGACTGAAAAAAAAAAAAAAGATACCAGGAAAGTAAAGTATAATTTCACTAGACTAATCCAATCCAAAGACAATGAAAGTGATTCATAGTTCCTATATGCTATCCCATTGAGAGCCAAACAGTAGATGAAAACTATGGTGGTTTGAAAAAATTAGAAAGCATGTGAGAATGATTGAGGAGATAAAATCAGCAGAAACTGCTTCTATAGAAAGGCTGAAGGAAAGAGTATGGTCAAAGATGACAGAGGAGGATGACCATGTCAGGGAGACAGTGCTGAATATTTGTAAGGGAATACTGAACTTTAAATATTCATGGATATGGACATAAGGATCTTAGCAGGCAATGGAATTTGGTTCCTGGAACATTTGAAAGGGGTAGGCATATAGTTATGAGCTATCATTAGAGGGCTGACTTTGAAGCTAGAGTGACTAAAGTGAGTAAAGGATAAACAGATTAGATAGAAGGAATGGAATCACAGATAAAGGCCATATCTGGACAGTGCAAATCCTGAAAGAGATAGGGAAGGGAGGGCAGAGAGTGAAAAGGGAAATTAAGAAAGTGAGTATCACTAAAACCAAGAAAGGAAGCCAACCCTGGGAAATGTCAAGGAGAATGGAATCAAAATATATGGTGATTCTCTGTTATGAAAACGAGAGTTGAAAAACAATCCTATTTTCCATCAGCTTTCACAGCTCAATAATCAGAGTCCTAGAAGAATAGAAAATTATCTTTCATTCTATATTATTTAGAATTAAATTACACAGGAAAATATTGCATTTTATCTGGCTAAATCCTACAGAGAATTCAGCCTTGTCCTTACTCTGTATCTATTCAGATAACCTTGTCTTGTCTTGCTTTATCCTTGTCTTGATTTCCCATGGCTATGTTAACAAAGTATCACAACCTGAGTGAATTAAAACAACAGAAATTTCCTGTCCCACAATTCTGGAAGCTAGAAATCTGAAATCAAAGTCAATAGGGAAAAAGCTGCTCCCTGATTCTTCTGGATTCTGGTGGTATCCTCTACTCAGTCTTTGTCTGTGACCAAATTTCCTATTCTCATAAAGATACCAGTCATACTGGATCACAGCGCACCCAAATCTAGTTTGGCCTCATCTTAACTAGAATCTTCAAATTCATATTTATGAATATGAACCAAGTTTACATTCCCAAGGCAGGTTAGGACATGAATATTTATGACAGTTTGAAGCTGGGTAGACCCCAGAAGATCATGTCCTGAGTGCTAATCCTTTTCTGTGCAAGTAAACCTACTGTAGATGGAAATTGTTGAATAAATTACTTTAGTTAAGGGCTTTTGATTAGATTATGACACAGGGTGGGTCTTAATCCTTTTAATGGAGCCCTTTATAAATGGGAGAAACATGCAGGAATCAAGAGAGAAATGCCCAGAAGCTCAGAAAGAAGGCCCTGTGATCCAGAAGCTGAAATCAGTGGAACAGAGAAACTGAAAGGAGCTACTGAAGTCAGGAGCTGGAAGCATCAAGGTCCAGAGGAAAGGGGAGCCATGAGTGGACCGACTCCATAGGCCTGATCACTCCCAGCTACAGCTTGGGGAGAGAGCATCTCCTGACAATGCCTTGATTTGGACACTTTCACAGCTTTTTTTTTAAGATATATTTTTATTTATGTCTCTCCCCTTCCTCACCACCCCCCCCCCACGCCCATCGTTGTCTGCTCTATATCCATTCGCTGTGTGTTCTTCTGTGTCTGCTTGCATTCTTGTCAGGTAGCACCAGGAATCTGTGTCTCTATTGCATCATCTTGCTACGTCAACTCTCTGTTTGTGCAGCGCCACTCCTGGGATGGCTGCGCTTTTTTCACACGGAGCGGCTCTCCTTGCGGGGTACACTCCTTGTGTGTGGGGCACCCCTATACAGGGGACACCCCTGTGTGGCATAGCACTCCTTGCACATGGCAACACTGTGAGTGGGCCAGTTCACTACACAGGCCAGGAGGCCCTGGGTTTGAACCCTGGACCTCCCATGTGGTAGACGGATGCCCCATCAGTTGAGCCATGTCCACCTCCCAACTTCCACGGCCTTTTAAAGTATAAGCTTTTGAGTTAACAAATCCCTGTCATAAAAGCCAACCCACTTCTGGTATGGGCCTCGGCAGCCTTTAGCAAAATAAAACAATGTCTTTTCCGGGCCACAGTTCAATCCACAATGCTGAGGTAAACCCACAAAATAAAGCAAGTAATCATGATTTGGGTCTAGAAATGCAGCTGAAGTTGAAAACACAACTGGGGTGAGCAAAGATAAGAAGCTAAATGAGGATCCCAGAGGGTCTGCACCAGTTCCAATGCCATGGTTAAGAACAGGATGGAACACAGCCTCGAGAATGAAGGAAAAATTTCACAGGTTAGAACCCAAGCAGAGACTAGTATCTGAATGACATTTACAGCTTGGGGATCATGGCCCCCTGGTACCCCTTGCACAAGTAGCTTATTTCCTTAATCCCCTACAGAGTCTTGGCCTGGATTGTCCTATATCTTTAGATGCTGAAAATTCCAGGATCCTTTCAATGTGAATATTCCATTTAAGAATCATGTTCAGATTATTAATATTATTCCTTTTTCATGCTCTTTCAGAGCAGCTCATTCCCTGATCCAAAATTCATGTCATGCATGGTTTTTCTTCCTTTATAGCACTTTAAAGATTGTGCTATTAACTATTTTCAGAAGTTTGATTAAACTTTAGACCCAGATTTAAAGTTTCATTCTTTTACTGTCACCATTAAATAACTCCTTGGTATAAAAGAGACCCAAATTTTCAGCATGAAAAATATTTGTTATCCTGGCTATTTGCAGTTTGGAAAACCATTTTCACTGATAAGTGACTTGTATCCTACAGGTGACATTTGTATTATTTTAAGCAGCAACACACATCTCTTTAGAAGTTTTGTTTACAATGATTAAAGTAAATATGCTTTCTAAATGTTTAAAGGAATTTAATAACATTCTTCCAGAAAAATCTGCCCAAGCCACTAGGCTCTGTATGCCACACGCAGTGTGTTGCACTATACTTGAGAGGTGACTCATGCCATCAATTTGGCAGAGTTTTTGTACACATTGACTGATCATTTCAGAGCTCTAGAGTCACTTTTTTCTCTTCTTTCAAGATTTTCAAGGTGTCAGCAGCAATATCTTTACACAATTTTTTTTCTCCTTTTGAGAATAAAGTGGGAAGAAAAATAAGATTTGTCCCATGGTCTTATCCTAATATAAATACATAGTTAATTCTGTATATATCTGTGAATGTATGTCAAAATAATAATCCTAAAATTATTGAAATTATTGACTGCTTTCATGGGAACCACCTATCAAATTTTCTTACTGAATATACTGGAATATTACCCACTTACATGGCAAACCCTTGTAATTTGGGACTGTAGAAAGGGTTATTTTTGTGGGAGATTAGTTAAGGAATATATTGGAGTATTACATCAGAGTCTGCTCAATAAGTTAAAACTTCAGTTGACCAGTTTCCAGCAATGAAATGACTCAGAGCAGATCCTTCCTAATTTTCTTCCCTTGATTGCTGATAGCATCACCCCTCATAGCACAAATTGTAACCTTGCATAGAGGGCAAATTCAAGACAAATCAATTTAATTCTGCAAACACGGATTGAGCTCAGTGTATCTGTTCACTGGGTTTAGGACTATGGGAAACAGAGTCACCTGGTACAAACTCTGCCCTCAAATAGCTTGTAATCTTATAAAAAGCAGATGAGTGGCTAACTGCAATACCAAGCAGAACAAATAAATCTTAACACAAACATACAAACAAAATGCTTTCTAAGAAACAGAAAGGGAGCCTGTAATTCTTAATGAAGGAAAGGAATCACAGATGGCCGTTTAATCTTTGAAGATTACTTGCTTCCCTAACAAGAGCCATCAATATGGATTTCTCAGCAAGTTATTAATATATAAATGACCAAAACAATTGACCTAATTTTATGTATTACCCCTGACATGTCAGTGATTCCAGTATTCATTCATTCAACAAAGAAATATTAAGGAGCTATCATATGCCAGGTATGTCACTGGAATATAATGATGAATATGAGTCAGTCCTTGCCTTAAGGTGGTAGTTTAGTTCCTTAGGCTACTCAAGCCCAATACCAAGAAACTGATGGCACTAAACAATGGGAATTTAGCTAACAATTTTGAGCCAAAAGTAAGTCCAAATTAAAGCATCTCTCTGAAGATGGTAGTGATCTGGCAATCTGTGGTTCCTCTGTCACATGGAAAGGCACTTGACAGCATCTCTGGGGCACTCCCTTTTCTTCCAGATGCCCATGATGTAGCTTCTTGCTCCTGTGGCTCTCTCGTTCTCTCACTCGCTCTCTCTCTCTCTCTTTCTCCCTCTCTCTCTCAATCTCATTCTTCTTATAAAGGACTCCAGTAATAAGATTAAGACCCATCCTGATTGAGGCAAGTCACACCTTAACTGAAGTTCAAGTCTCATCATAAGGTTCTACTTACAATGTGTTCACAGCCACAGGAATGGATTAAATTTAAGAATATGTTTTTCTGGAGTAGATACAGTTTCAAACCACCATGTGCAGTCAGGGACATGATATGAAAATTAATAAATCTGATAAATCTGGAACAGAACATACAAAGGTAGAAAGGGAACAAAGAATCAGAGAAAACCCACCCATAAATTAAGAACAGATGGATTTTTAAAAATTAAGCCTTAAGGGAAACGGACTTGACCCAGTGGATAGGGCATCCACCTACCACATGGGAGGTCCGTGGTTCAAACCCCGGGCCCCCTTGACCTGTGTGGAGCTGGCCCATGTGCAGTGCTGATGCATGCAATGAGTGCTGTGCCACGCAGGGGTATCCCCCACATAGGGGAGCCCCAAGCTCAAGGAGTGCCCCCATAAGGAGAGCCACCCAGCACAAAAGAAAGTTCAGCCTACCAAAGAATGATGCCACACACGGACAGCTGACACAAGAAGATGACATAACAAAAAGAAACACAGATTCCCAGTGCCACTGATAAGGAGAGAAGCAGTCACAGAAGAACACACAGCAAATGGACACAGAGAACAGACAACTAGGGGATGGGGGGTGGGGAAGGGGAGAGAAATAACTTTTTTTAAAAAATCTTTAAAAAATAAAATAAAATTAAGCATTAAGAGAATGAGAAATGGCCCTTAGAAATAAAAAATATATTTGTCAAAAATGTTTTAAAATCAATTAATGCTTTGAAAGTACATTTAGGAAATCTAGTAAGTAAAATAAAAAGATGACATGAAGTGAAATAAAGAAAAGATAAGAAGATAAGGAATAAGAAATCAAAGGTCCAAAATCCAAAGAGTAGGAGTTGCAGAAAGAAGGAAGAGAGAAAATGAAAGGAAGAAATTATCAAAGAGGTCATAAAAGAAAATTCCCCAGATCGAAAGGAAATGAATTTCTTAAAAGAGCCCACTGTATCTCTAGCAAAATGAAATCTAAAACCTGTACCAAGATATATTGCCATGATATTCTGGATCACTGGAGATTTTTAAAAAAGACTTTAGAAGAAGCTTCCAGAGAGAAGGAAAAATAATAAGGTCATATACAAATAATCAGAAATTAAATGGTGCTAGACTATCCAAACTATATCTCTAAAAGTTAGAAGACATTGGAACAATGACTTCAAAGTTTTGAAGGCAAAAGATGTTGTCTTAGTTTGTCAAACTGCTATGACAAATGCCACATAATGGGTTTTAAGCAACAAATGTTTATTATCTCACAATTTTGGAGGCCATAAATCTAAAGTCAAAGCATCAGCAAGATTATGCTTTCTCCTGGGATTCTGTAGCATCCTGGTGCTAGCTACAGATTGTGCTTGCTACAATCTTTGGGGTTCCTTGGCTTTCATCCCTCTGCCTCTTGTTACATGGTGATTTCTCTCTTCTGTTTCCAGTGACTTCCAGTTTCTGTGTGGTCTTCTCTGACCACGTCTGACTCTCTTCTGCTTATAAAGGACTCCAGTGATATAGATTAAGGCCTACCTTTATTCAATTGGGCCACAACTTCACTAAAAATAACATCTTCAAAAGGTCCTATTTACTAATGGTTTCATACCCACAGGAATGCAAATTAAAATTGGGAATATATCTTTGTTGGGGCACATAATTCTCTCTACCACAAATATCCAACCTGTAATTCTGTATTCAGAAGAATAATAAAGACATGTAAGAGGATGGTGAGTAATTCCAGGCAGGGAAAGCACTGAGAGCAAAATCCTGAGACATCCAGCAGCATGGCTTGGTATAGATTTGATACCCAGAGAGAGAAGGACAGATCACTGAAGTCTATAGCCAGGCTAAAGTTACCAGTGTTGTTATATAGCCAAGGGAAACCATTAAGCAACATCCAACAGGAAAGTGACATGATCAGATTTCTATTTAGATAGTCCAGTCTGGTACCATTGGGGAAACTGGGTAAGTGGAAAGGAGTGTTGGTGGAAGAGAAAAGTTGCATGTAGTGTGAGCTGGTGTGGGTCTGACCTACAGCAATGTCAGCAAGGAAAGAAACAAGAGGACTGACTTCAATGCCGTTAAGGAGTTAGAATCACCATTAGGTGTCTGATTGGAAGGGGATGTTCAATGGAAGAACCTTAAGTGATTCCCAGGTTTGTACCTTTGGTCATTAAATAGATGGTAATGTCTGTCCTTAGCAAGGGGGAAGGATCTGGAAAAAGAAGAGTTCAGTTTGGGGCATTCTGAGTTCACATTAATCTTTGTCAACATTCTTTCTCAACCCTGAACTTTTATTCCTGCTCTACATTCTGCCTGGAATACTACCTACATCCCTCCCTATATTACAATAACAAAAGCACAGTTTGGAATTTTTTAAATATCATTCACAACCCAACCAAACTCACATTTTACATATATTTTGTGTTCCTTTCCAATCTTTGTCTACCTACACAATTTTACATAGTTATAGCCATAATAGAGATGCAGTTTTATATTCCACTTCTTTCACATAAAATATTTTTAAGTATGCTTCTCTGCTGTTCCATAATCTTTATAATTTTCACTTTTATGGCTACATAATGTTAAATCAAGTGGTTGTTTCTTATTTTACTTATCATTTCCACTTTTCCTGAATATTTAGGCAGTTTCCAATTCTTTTACTAGTACGCTGAGAAACGGTACAATGAAAATCTTTATGCACATATCTTTTTCCTTGTTTCCTGAATTTTTGTCTTTGTGGTTATGAAGATATGGCAATTTTTCTTTAGCACCAATGTAGTACTATGACTCAAAAATATAAGAGCATTTTAACATGGCTGTCTTTGTTTTGCACAGAATCTGGAACATTTTTTATACCAAATCCATGTCCCTCCTGGGTTCCTCTCTGCTCACCTTAGAGACTACCACATAACAAAGGATGGCATCAAGTTCCACTGGTCCAGGGCATTGTTCCAGGCTCCTCTGCCCCTCTACAACTATACTGTACAACAGCCTTGCATTGTTCCACCCCCACTGCTCCTCCCACCTTAGCCCTTCAATCATTGTCATAGCTGAACTATCTACAGGCAATGGTAAAATGAGGTGAAAGAAACTAATGCATTACCTGATTGCCTAGACCCTCACTGGTGTCCATGCTGCTTATTAGTAGTCCTAACCTGCACCCATGGTCAGGATATTCTACCCAGCTCAGGTCTAGCTACCTAGCATTCAATGCGTCTGAGAAAAGAAATCAGACATGATGAAGACAGTGAAACCAGTTCAAAATGTTAGTACTTCTTATTTAAAACTGCCCTTCCTGCATTTCCCTCCCTGCAGTGGTTAAGAGCATGGACTCCCTATTGAAGTCTTAAGTGGTGTCCCTTGGGCAAGTTTCCTTAACCTCTGTGTGCCTCACTTTCCTCATCTCTAAAATGGGTATAAATATATGTAAGTGCTTAAAACAGCCTGGCATACAGTAAGCCTTCAAAAGGGTTTATGATTATTATTTCCTTTATAGCCCTGGAGAAATTAATGTGATTGGCAAGGCCTCCTAAAAATGCATGATTCTCATTAGAAAATAATAACAAATAAAAGAGAGAAACATCTAGAGCACTTGTACAAGAGGTGTCCTTTCCATACATTAAACTTCCACACTGCATGAGGGAGAGCCTATGATTCCCCTTTTAGAGATGAGTATACATGGGCATAAGTGTACTAAGCACTTGCCTGAGAGTTCACAGTAAGGTCAAGAAATGGCATTTAAACCTAGGAATTTGGTTCCGGCGAAGAGCTCTTAGCCACTAGACATATGGCCTCTCTAAATGAAGCAGCAGAAATTTAGTGGTTTGTGAAGGAGGGAAGAGTAGCTAACAAATTATCCAATCGTTAGCAGTGAGATTCCTCTGTTGCTGCTCCAAGGGGAAAAGTTGAGTTCCAGGGAACTAAGGACTATTTACAGCCTTCTACCTCCCGTTTTACTTGGTGCTTTGAACTGCATCCAAATTGAATTCAACACTTACGATCTTTCTTCTAATGCCATTGTGAGTTAATGGTTCTTTTAATCTACATCTTATCTCCATGCTGTAATCTTTGTGGCTGTTCCTAACTCTTAAAAGTGTCAGATCAAGGGATATGAGACTTCTGTAAATCCTTCAAAATTTAAGATTAATGAGAAGGAAAAAATGTCCACTGTCAGTTAAATTATAATGATCTGAAGATCTGTTTTAAATTTCAAGATGCAGAAATTGTTTCTAAATAAAGAAAAAGACACTTTGTCCTGTGCTTATTATGCAGATCAGAAACAGTAATGAAACATTTGTATAGTTAGAAGATGGATGTCCAGACACAACCTTTTTGAAGCAAAGAATTAATAATATTCTCTATATGTAAGTACAGTGCTCTCAAATCACCATTCATAATAGCTATGTTATGAGGGTTTTTTATTTCTCATACTGATAAATTAAAATGTAGGAAATGCTACATTTAATATTAATGTTCAAGAAGATTGAGATAAGTTTGGAAGACCTGGCTGCCTTTGAAGACAGCATCTCTGATGTTCAGGAATATACCTTAAATGGAGGAAAAAGGAGAGAGGATGAAACTGGAAAGAAAAAGAGAGTCCAGATTATCATGAAAGGTCTTTAGAGTGATCCAATGTGCTAAAGAATGTGAATAATTTCCTGTAGAGAATGGGAAGCAACTATTCATATTGGAGTGACCCAGTTGGATTTCTGGTTTTAAAATATCTTTCCAACTTCCCGTGTAAAATGGAGGGAGGGGAAGGGAAAGACTGAGATTGGATGCCAGGGAGACTTGGGGACTATGGTGGTTTCAAACTGTGTGTACATACCCCAGAAAGTCATGTTCTTAAAGCCAATCCATGCCTGTGGGGGTAGACCTATGCAAGTAGGATCCTTTGATAGGTTACTACAGCTAAGCTGTAGCCCAAGGTGCGTCTTAATCCTCTTACTGGAGTCCTTTATAAGAGTATGAAATTTAGGCAGAGAGAGAGAGAAAGCCAGGTAAACAAGAAACCGAGAAAAAGGAAACCTGGAAGAAAAGGGAGAGACAAGCAGACACTGCCATGCGCCTTGCCATGTGACAGAAGAGTTAAGGATTGCCAGCAGCCAGTCCTGGGGAAAAAGTCATCGCCTTGATGATGCCTTGACTTGGACATTTTCCCAGACTCTAACCATCAGCAAATAAATTTCCATTGTTAAAAGCCAGTCCCTTTTATGGTATCTGCTTTCAGCAGCATGGCAAACTAAAACAGGGACTAACTGCAAATGGTACAATAGATGAGGGAAATGAAGCTGCAGATGGGCTGGGACTCAGGCAGGACTGGAAAGGGAAATATGGGGGATAAACTTGAGAAAGACCTTTGTATTAGTCAGCAAAGGGATGCTCATGCAAAATACCAGAAATTGGTTGATTTTTATAAAGGGTATTTATTTGGGGTAGGAGCTTACAGATACCAGGCCATAAAGCATAAGTTACTTCCCTCACCGAAGTCTATTTAGAGCAAGATGGCTGCCGATGTCTACCAGGGTTCAGGCTTCCTACGTTCCTGTGACTTGCTTTACTCTGGCTTCAAGGTTCCATCCTTCCTGGGGCTGGCTTCTCTTTCCTCTGTGTGCTGACTTCCCAGGGCTCCAGTTTAAGTCTTCAGCATCAAACTCCAACATCAAAACTCCAACATTAAAAGCCCTCAACACTGTTCTTCACCATGCCTTTTATCTGTGAGTTCCCCGCCCCTAATCATAACTCAATCGTGCCCAGGTATAGATCAGATTACAAGCATAATCCAATATTTCTTTTTGGAATTCATCAATTATATCAAACTGCTACAACCTGGAAGGTGTGAAGGACAAGTTTAATGGCAGATTATGTATACTCTTTGAAGAGTAGGGAGTATACTAGGAGACTGTGTCTCCATTTTTAAGCCCATGAGGCTTTTTTGTAAACAATAAACATAAACCTCACACTTCCCCAGACAAAACCCTTATGTGCCCCTCTAATGGGACATGCCCCATCCCAGCATCCTTAAAAATCACTTCTCTTCCGCTTCTCCCTACTAACCTGGAAATACTTGGTTAAGCATTATTTCTACAGTTCATATTGCAAAGTGATAATTTCAAATACAAAATTACACTTTAATATAAAATAGCAATATTCAATCTGGAGTACTTACGTAGAATAATCTAGAGGGACTATTTCCGCCTGCCCCACTGAGAGTCAATGTGCTTAGATGAGTCCTGGGTTTCTGACATGGGTGAAAAGCCCATTGTGATCCTTAAATTAAATGGCAAATGCAGGATATACAGAGGAATATAGAGAGGGTGGAGTTAGAACATAGGAGAGAGGTCTGAAGGTTGACAATACTTTGGGGTGGCAATGGCATAGGCAACAAGGTTTTTTCTAAAAAAAAAAACACAACTTTTTTTTCCTCATGAGCCATCTTGAAAGGCTAATGAAAACTATCAATTTCTCCCTATAAATATATGCTCAATATGTGTATACAATTTCTGAGATATACATTAACACCCTGAAGTATTACTTGAATCTTTTAAGACTTCATGGAATCCAGATCAAGAATCTCTATACCAGTGACAGTTGAATCTATGGGTTAGGTTGACCCACTTGGGGAGAAGATAGGAAAAGAGCAAGGCTAAGAACAGAGCCCTGGTTAGCACAAACATGTAAGAAGACAGCAGGCGATATTCTCCAAAGAATGAGCACAGCAGTCACAGAAATATCAGGAAATGGGGGTAGGAATGTCATTAAATCAAGGAAGGAAATTCTTTCAAAGAAGAAGAAATAGGTAACAGGGGTTGTATAATGCAGAGAGACTAAGTAAGATGATGATTGAAAAACATCATTTGAATTTGGACATTAGTGGGCACCTGCTATTTGATGCCCAGTTTTCATTCCTCTGCTTTCTGGGGAGAGAATTCCAAATTTCCTCTGATAAATCAAACCTCTCCTTCACCCATTCTCAGTCATATGATCTCTGAGGGACTGGCCCCATCTCCATCCAGAGAAGCCCAACACCCTGCCACAAGTGAAGGGTTCAGAGATGGGCACATAAATTTATGATGATCTGAGTGAACCTTTGTATTTCATTGGAAATTCTAGGACATAGAGGCTCTGGAAGTGAACAAGGAAAAAAAAAAAATGGCCTTGGGAGCTGCTGGCAACCATCTTGAGACACAAAGCCCGAAAGAAACCAGGTCATTGGTCACCTTGGTAAGTCCCTGGATCAAGCCTCTCTAAAGCCCAGACCTACCTCTGAACTTTTTAATTTCGTGAATCTTTACTGATGGTTTACTGAACTTCAACGGGAAACATCCTACCTGAGATATTTCTTTGCAGGGGACATAACGTGTCAGCAATCTAAAATACACACTCATTTCTGCAGCAGACTCATTGTGGTCATTTAAAACACAAAATACAAAAAGTGTTTTATTTTGTTTAAATTCCTTTCCTTATAGGGGCTTTGTGAAAAAGAATAGTGTATTCTTTTTGACTCCTTCCCTAGAACATAAATGACTGTCAAAATCTTAGAAGAGTTAGTGATTCTTCCCCTAATTTGTTAACATGCATTGACCAACACTGAATTTTATCTGATTCTTTTCCTTCCCCCCTTATCTAATCCCATACCTGTTGTAGCAGTTTAGTATTATTGATGAATTCCAAAAATAAATATTGGATTATGCTTGTAATCTGATCTGTACCTGTGCATGATTGAGTTATGATTAGGGTGTTGGATCCCCATTCCTTGGTGGGTGGGGACACACAGATAAAAGCCATGGCAAAGAACAGATTTGGGGGCTTCTGATGTTAGAGTTTTGATGTTGGAGTTTGATGCTGAAGTCTTAAGCTGGAGTCCTGGGAAGTTAGCTCACAGAGGAAAGAGAAGCCAGGCCCAGGAAGAAAGGAACTTTGAACCCAGAGAAAAGCAAACCCCAGGAATGTAGGATCCCAGGAAGCCTGAACCCTCACAGATGTCAGGAGCTATCTTGCTCCAAACAGACTTTGGTGAGGAAAGTAGCTTATGCTTTATGGCCTGGTATCTATAAGCCCCTACCCAAAATAAATATCCTTTATGAAAACCAACCAATTTCTGGTATTTTGCATCAGCACCCCTTTGGCTGACTAGTACACCTTTTGACACTAATTTCCCTACTCAGAAAAGCAAATCTAGACATTCTTATGGAAGTTCCCTGTCAGAACCATGATTTCTCACCGAGACCAATAAAACTGCAGGCTAACTTACCTCCTTATTTCCATTCTTACCAACTTTCACTTTAGTCACTACACAGCAAACAGACTGTTCTTTGTTTAAAATATAAATGCAGGGAGGTGGATGTGGCTCAAGCATGTGGGCACCTACCTACCATATGGGAGGTCCCAGGTTCGGTTCCGGTGTCTCCTAAAGAAGAAACACAAGACAGTGAGTTCATGTGACAGGCTAGCAGAGAAAGCTGACACAGCAAGATGATGCAACGAGATGACACAATAAAGAGACACAAATAGTCTAAAGAGCTTGGAAAGGTGCCTGGCACATGGTAAGTTCTATATAAGTGTTAGCCATAATCATACTTGCTGTTCTCCCTGCCTGAAACTGTCTTCTCCCATCCTGTCTGCTTAATGAAATTCATTTTCAAGATTCAGTACAAATATCTCCTCCCCTTTTCCAAGCAAAATAAAGACTTTTTCCTCTGTGCCTCCATAAAACTTGTTTGTACCTCTCTAAGAAACAATGAATTAATGTACAATTATTCATTTACTGATCAATATCAGAAGTTCTGGAAGGCTGTGTTCACTCAACACAATATCTGTCATTGTGTGATCAACATGTTCTATGAAAAGGGAAATTATGTTCACTGTTACCTCCCTGACCAGAAATTTAAATATCACAAACACTGAAAGATTACTTCAGGTATTATCTCCAGCTATTACAAAACCTACATTTCTACCTTTCCTCACTGGTACTGTTCATTATAATGTATTACTGACCATTATAATCATCCTTCATTACAGTTTTCAAGAACTGGTCAGATGTAAGGTAACATTTACTTTTCAGTAATATCAAAGTCTCCTGTTTTCTGGAGCCCCTCTTGTGCCAAGAGAACCTAAAATGATGTGGCAATTCTCCTTGACTGTGGTCATTGGAAGGCAATATGATTAAAGAAAGAGTCTCCACTAGGCTTTGGATAATTCACTTACTTTCTCTAAACCTCAATTTCTTTATTTGTAAAACTACCCTCAGAATTGCTATGGTATTCAAGTATAATAACAGATATAATAACTTTTTATAAATGTTAAAGGACAGTATATATCAGCCACACTGAACCTTGACTAATCTAGTGCTGCATTGTCCAATATGGTAGCCAATCACCACTTGTTCTATCAAGCACCTGAGATGTGCCTAGTCCAAAATGAGTTGTTTGGACCTTGACCAAAAGGGGGAAACATTAAATTCAACTGAGTTTTTATGACTAAGAGATTTCAAAGTGAGTTGGGATGTCATTCCAGAGGTTATGCTTATGCACAGCTCAGCAAGATCTCACTGACTGCAACTGTAAACTGTGCTTCAAACAGCAGGGCTCCTGAGGGCTCTAGAGAACATCCAGACACTATAAGCAGTGCAGACAAGCTCAGAAATTTGGCACCCTGTCAGTGGGCCTTACTCTGGAATTCATGCTCCCCAGTATAACAGAGTTAGATTCATTTATAGTTTCCCTACACATGGCTCTTCTGCTGCTTTTATTTGAACCCATAATTAGCACTATTCTTGATAAATATATATCCCAGAAACTAAAATCTTTGGTCCATTCATGTGCCAGTTGAGCCCTAAATCTCAGCAGAGTTACAACACCTACTCTTCAGTTCACTGGACTCACCCAGGACAACTAACAAGGTGATGATGATGGACAACGCCCATCCAAAGGAGCAGAGAGTGTCTACAACTGCAAGAAGATAGTTCCATCCATCTGCCCCATGGGACCTAAGCCCTTTCTCAATTACAAACAGAGTGGGGGAAGCCGACTTGGCCTAATGGATAGGGCATCCGCCTACCACATGGGAGGTCCACGGTTCAAACCCCAGGCCTCCTTGACCCGTGTGGAGCTGGCCCCTACACAGTGCTGATGTGTACAAGGAGTGCCCTGCCATGCAGGGGTGCCCCCCACATAGGGCAACCCCACGCTCAAGGAGTGTGCTCCATAAGGAGAGCCGCCCAGTGCAAAAGAAAGTACAGCCTGCCCAAGAATGGCACCGCACACATGGAGAGCTGACACAGAAAGATGATGCAACAAAAAGAAACACAGATTCCTGGTGCCACTGATAAGGATAGAAGCGGTCACAGAAAAAAATGCAGCCGAGTAGACATAGAGAGCAGACAACTGTTGGGGGGTTGGGGGGGGGAGGGGAGAGAAATAAATAAAAAATAAATCTTAAAAAAAAAAAAAAGAAATAGAGTGGACATCACCATCCCAAAATCCTCAATTTGGGGAATGAGAAAATAAATAAAAGTAGACTTATTATTATTCTACTATAAACTTATTATTCTAGCAATGGAATAACTTCTATCAATGACATAAAGGCAGTGGTCACCAGAGGTTCTGAGGGAAGGGAGAGAGAAGAATAGTTGTAATATGGGGGCATTTTCAGGACATTGGAATTATTCTACATGACATTGCAATGACAGATATAAACCATTATATAGCTTGTCATAAACTACAAAATTGTGCAGGATAGAATATCTGGATCTTTCTGCATTTCCACCAGCAGTGGATGAGTGTTCCCATTCCTCCACATCCTCTCCAACACTTGTAGTCCTCTGTTTTTTTGATAGCTGACAGTATTATGGGAGTAAGATGGTATCTCATTGTAGTTTGATTTGCATTTCCCTAATACTAGTGATTTGGAGCATCTTTTCATTTGCTTTTTAGCCATTTGTATTTCTTCTTTGGAGAAGCATCTGTTCAAATCTCTTGTCCATTTTTAAAATAGGTTGTTTGTCTTTTTATTTTCAAGATATAGGAGTTCTTTATATATGCAGGATATTAGTCTCCTATCAGATATACAGTTACCAAATATTTTCTCCCATTGGGTAGGCTGTCTTTTCACTTTCTTGACAAACTCTTTGAAGTGCAAAAGGCTTTAATTTTGAGGAGGTTCCATTTATTTATTTGTTCTTTTGCTGCTCGTGCTATGGGTGTGAAGTTCATGAAGCCATTTCCTATTACAAGGTCCTGTAGATGCTTCCCTACATTGTTTTCCAAGGTCTTTATGGTCTTGGTTCTTTTATTTAGGTCTTTGATCCATCTTGAGTTGCTTTTTACAAAAGGTGTGAGATGGTAATCCTCTTTCATTCTTTTACATATGGATATCCAGTTCTCCAAGCACCATTCGTTGAAGAGGCCATTCTTTCCCAGTTGAGTGGCTTGGTGGCCTTGTCAAATATCAGATGACTGTATATATATATGAGGATCTATATCAGAACTCTCAATTTGGTTCCATTGGTCAGTTTGTCTATCCTTGTGTCAATACCGTGCCATTTTCACAACTGTAGCTTTGTAATATGTTTTGAAGTCAGGTAGTGTGATTTCTCCAATTTCATTTTCTTTAGTGTAAACTATAATGTAAATTATAGTCCTCAATTAGTAACAATACTTCAACATGTGTTCATCAATTGTAGCAAATGTACCATGCTAATGAAGTATGTTGTTAAAGTGGGAAAGTGTGGGAGGGGGAGGGAGCAGGACATATGGGAATCCCCTATATTTTTTATGTAACATTTATGTAATCTAAAGCATCTCTTTTTTAAGTAACAAGTTTATTATCTTTTTTTTAAAGATACATAGATCACACAAAATGTTACGTTAAAAAACGTAAGAGGTTCCCATATACCCTCACTCCCCACGCCACCCCTCCTCCTCCCACATCAACGACCTCTTTCATCAGTGTGGCACATTCATTGCATTTGATGAATACATTTTGGAACACTGCTGCACAACATGGATTATAGTTTATATTCTCTCCCAGTCCATTCAGTGGGTTATGGCAGGGAATATAATGTCCAGCATCTGTCCCTGCAATATCATTTAGGACAACTCCAAGTCCCAAAAATGCCCCCAACATCACATCTCTTCTTCCCTCTCCCAACCCTCAGCAACTCCATGGCCACTGTCTCCACATCAATGATATACTTTCTTCCATTGCTAGAGTCACAATAATTCTATAGTAGAATATAGTAAGTCCACTAAAATCCATATTTTATCCTCCATCCTGAGGACCCTGGGATGGCGATGTCCACTCCACCTCTAAATCGAGAGGATATAAAGCTTCTTTAAAAATTAAAATTTAAAATTAAAAAAAAAGACGTGCTGTAAAGGGTAAAATGAACAGCAGATTTTTCAAAGATGTACTATGGAAAAGGAATATGAAATATCACATTAATAATTTTTATTTTGAGTATATGTTGAAATGATAATAGATATTATTGATGAAATGAAATACCTTATTAAAATTAATATCACCTGTTTCTTTTTACGCCCCCCCCCCACACACACACACACACAGAACTCGACTTTTATTGCCTGGGGGGGATGTCAGTCGGTCCAGCGGTGGCCACAGTGTGAGGCCATGCACAAGTAGTACAGGCTCATGGCATCCTCAGCCATGTGTGTCTGGAAGAGCACCGCCTCCTTGTGGCCACACTTCTGGCACAGACAGTCGTCGGTCCGCGGTGGCGTGGGGTCCTGGGAAACGTCTGCGATGATCTGGGTCAGTTCATCCACTTCGTGCGTGATCTTGTTGACGTAGATGCAGCTGTTGTCGCCTACCTGCTGGTAATCACAATGCCGGCACGCGTAGAGCAGAATGCGCTTCCTTGGTGTACAGCATATTGTCACATTCCTGGCATAATCTAATACCCACGAAGCCCGGCTTGTACGTCCCATCCGGTTCCACGACGAAGTGTCCACCGTTTGCCCGGCCTTTGCGCTTGCTCTGTCGTGCTACAGGTCCTCTTTTTACTTTTTTATGTGACTATTAGAAAATTTAAAATTACGTATGTGGCTTGCATTACATCTCTAACTCTAACTGATCTAGAGGACTCCCAGCTTCACATGCATTTAAAAACAAGTTGCCATTGACCTTGGTGCCAAAAATATCATGCAAAGGGGCATTTCAAATGCCTTTTTCAACTCTTCTATAAAAGGAGATTTATGCTATTCCATACTTAGGAGCACCTATGTTACATTTTTAAGACCGGTCAGGAATAGAGGAAGAGGTGAGTTCCTGGGAGTTAACCAAACTAGAGAGCTAAGCTCAGGACTATACCTTGCCTCATTTGCTCCCTAATTAAATCTTTAGTCCCTTTTTTCCTTCTGGCAGTCTCTATAGTGTCCATGTCCTTGAAGGCTTAAAATTAATTCTATTTCAGAGTTGAAAAGCCACTTCGTGTTGTACTAAACTTGCAAAATTAGCATCCCAAATGCTTATATGATAAAAGCAAAAAAGTGTCTTTCTTATTTCACTAGAACTCTGTAATGTCATCTGAAACTGATGTGTTTTCTGGTAGCTACTTTGGAAATTTCGCCATCGGCTATTTGCCTTTCCCAGAAATGGAAATCTAGACACCTCTCCATTTTCCTGTTGGACACAAATATGAAAATTAGTTTCCTGTAAAAGCAAAGGAGCAATGATTCAAAGGGGAGAGAAGCAGTCACTCAATTGTTTGAATAGTAAAGAGTAAAATGTAAACCATCTTGATTAAAAGTACAGACACATCAACTATCACTGCAATTCCACTTTAAAGGAATAAAATTTTTAATTAAAATATAATTAGCGGGAAGCGGATTTGGCCCAGTGGCCAACCACATGGGAGGTCCACGGTTCAAACCCCCGGCCTCCTTGACCCGTGTGCAGCTGACCCGTGACCATGTACAGTGCTGATGTGCGCAAGGAGTGCCGCGCCATGCAGGGGTGTCCCCCCCATAGGGGAGCCCCACGCGCAAGCAGTGCGCCCCATAAGGAGAGCCACCCAGCGCGACAGAAAGTGCAGCCTGCCCAGGAATGGTGCTGCACACACAGAGAGCTAACACAACAAGACGACGCAACAAAAAGAAACACAGATTCCCATGCCGCTGACAACCACAAAAGGGACAAAGAAGAAGATGCAGCAAATAGACACAGAGAACAGATAACCAGGTTGGGAGGGAAGGGGAGAGAAATAAATTTAAAAATCTTAAAAATATATATATATATATATATATATATATAAAATTAAAGGGAAGCAGATGTGGCTCAACTGATAGAGTGTCTGCCTACCATATAGGAGGTCCAGGTTCAAACCCAAGGCCTCCGGACCCATGTGATGAGCTGGCCTACGCGCAGTGCTGCCACACACAAGGAGTGCCATGCCACATGGGGGTGTCCCCTTGCGTAGGGGTGCTCCACACGCAAGGAGTGAGCCCCACAAAAAGAGCCACCTCATATGAAAAAGCACAGCCTGCACACACGGAGAGCTGATGCAGCAAGATGACACAACAAAAAGAGATACAAATTCCCGGTGCTACTGACAAGAATGCAAGTGGACACAGAAGAAAACACAGTGAATGGACACAGAGAGCAAACAGTGTCAGGGGAGAGAAATAAATAAAACTAAATCTTTAAAAAAAATAAATAAAATATCATTAGAGAAATAGGGGTGTATGAAAAAATATATACTAAGTTAACACTATGGACATAGTTAGTCAGAATAGTTTGATCATACTCTTTCATAATCTGTAGCAAATGTTCCACAACAAGTAAGGTGTGGGTGGAGGGATGATGTAAAGGAATTATGCACATTAAGCAAGAATATTTTGTAAGCTCACAACTTCTTTAATAAAAAAATAACAAAAATAAATAAGTAAATTTAATTAGAGAAGCATGACTGCAGAAGAACTGAAAACATCTCAGTGACTAAAGAAGAAATGCTCTTAGTCATTGCAATATTCTTATCGATTATTTTCTGAGTAACTGAAAGAGGAAGGAGAATAAATGCCTTGGGAGAAGAATGTGTACTTTAGATGTGTTTTGACTTGTTTAGGTATGTATGTATGTGTGTCTTTACAGCTGGGGCATTTTTTTCGTTCACTCATCTACTCAACAAATATTTACTAAGCATCCACTATGTAATAGAGCACCGTTCTAAGCACAGCAGATTCAGCAGGGAGCAAAGTCCCACTCCTAAAGAGCTTATAGTCTAAAGGAAATTCTATTTGCAGACTCTATTTGTGATCTAAACTTCTCTTAATATCATCACTCTATTGGAAGTGAATTTCTCACCTTTCCATCAGTTCCACACCCACACTGGAGCCATATGAATTCATGTATCATTAACATATACTCTTATTTTAGCATGATTTGAGGAGGGCAATCCAATTCTGGATCCTGGATCCTCTTCCTAGCTGGAGAAGCCTTCAGAGATCCATAAGTAACTCCTACTTAGTGAAATCCTCTGTCCTTTTCCTTAAGGCTGATAAGCAAAGGTGGCCATTGTGACACAAGGGTAAAGAGCATTACCTTGTTCCTAATCTTACCCCCTCCTTTCACATTCACTCCACAGGCTCTGGTGCCTTCCTGCTGGGAGGGGAAGAGGAGCACTTATAATGCTAGAGGATGCAGAATTGGGCTGTAGTTACGGCTCAGCCTGAAGAGGGTATTATGTGTGAGACAAAGGCCCATTTCAGGGCAGCAAGTTCTGATCTTGTCACAGACTGTGTACCTTGGGCAAGTCACTGAATGTCCCTGGACCTTGGTTTCCTCTCCTGGAATGTGAAGGATTAGAGTAGTGAATCCTAAAGGCTCCTCTCAGTCTTGAGGTGTTACTTCTTTAAATAATTTAAGAAATTTAAGAATAAGTGAACACAGAGAAACTAGGGGGCTGAGCAAGTAGGCCACAAAGGAATTTGTGCACCAAATTCGAGATGTATGGATAGCAATGGAATATCAGTAGCAAGAAAGAAAACCAGTGTGTCCTCTAAAAAGTGACTTGAAGTGGTCACCCAGTAACTAAAGGAACAGGTTTTTCCTAATGTGCCTCATTGCCGTATTCTTGAACAAGGCTTAATCTTTCAGACTTAGCAGTTTCTCAACTGGATTTGTCATGCTATATAAATTAGCCTACAGCTGTAGCCAGCTGTTTTGTCAGAAGTTAACAGACTCTCAAAGCATATTTCCTATCAACCAATATACAAGCTGAATCTGGTGTTTTCTGAAAACAGCTTCTTGTCCTGAAACCTGAACGCATAGACCTTAGCCAACATCACTGTCCTTAAACATATAATGCACATATACTGAGGTACATTAACCCTGGAAATTTGGTAGGGGGAGGGGGCGGGGAAGGTGCTACATGATGCACATTATGATTAGTGAACCATATTTCTAAAGAAAATACGGCAGGCATTTTTTCTACATTTTTCCTTTTCCTTTAACCTAAAATTGGAAAATATTCACATGGGTAATCCTTAGAAACCAAACAAACAAACAAAAAAAAAGCCAGTAACAATTTTTTAAGTCTTCTTTTTCCAACTCTTCACAGTTCTAGTAATGGTGGACCTGGCAGGTTCCTCTAATGTTTTCCAAACACTGCACACACCACATAACTGATATAAATAGAGCCAGGTCTAAATAACTTATGAAAATAGCACTCAGGGCCCCTGCCGAGACCATCTGTGAGATGATCCTTTCCTAATGAGGCTGTAATTTAAAAGAGTCACAGATTCACCCATTTTGATCCAAAATCTTTTGGAGAGATTTAATGACATTTCATTCCAGGAGGAAGGACAAATCGAATTAGAAATGTTGGGGTAGGGGAGCTAAGGAATAGAGAATGGGCAAAGAGGAAGCATATGTCTAACTTGCAAAGACTAAAGCATGGTCAAGAAAAAGGACAAATTTTGTGGTTAAAACCCTCTACCACTAAAAACATTAGATTCACTGGTCTCATCTCCCAGGGTTCTCAGTAAATACTTAACATTAAACATGTAGCATTTATTAAAACATCCTGTATTTACTTAACCATGAGGTCTGTTTATCAGGCATATGCTTCATGGAATTTGCACAGCATTTTGCTTACTACTACGGTTTATCATTTCCAGCCAGTAATTGACCAGAGAATAAACCTACGAGTCAAAGGACAGTGGAGGAAATGGGGGTGGTGACCGCCTTGAGGGTGGGAGATTAGGGGAGAAGAAAAGTTAGGGAAGAGCTAATTAATCGGCAGGTCTCTCTAACAGTGGATCTAAAAGGCCAAATAAATGGAGTCTTTCAAAGCTCAGAAATAACATTTGAGATATCTAAACAAATAAATCATTTAACCCATCTGTACCTTTCCACCCCTTGTGCTACTTTGCAAACTCTGGTAATTCATCATGAACAATATTATTTCAGATAAATGTAACTTTAATAATTCCTGAGAGAATACACAGAACTCAAAGTATCTTTAAACAAATTGTTTAGCATCAATCTTGTTGAATTTTTCTGAAAATTATATATTACAATTGACTCTAAATATATTGAGATAGAGAATGTCTATAGGCATTTCCATAATGTTTTGTTGGCACCTCTTCCCCAAGAATTTCACATACACAGAGACAATACTGAACTCTGATTATTGTTATTTATAACAGTTTTTTCATTGCTGAGGAACGTTTGTTACAATTGATGATAGCACATTTTAAAAATTGTACTATTAATTAAAATCCATGATATAACTTAGGGTTCACTGTTTGTGTAGTGTAGTTATACATGGATTTTGTTTTCAAAATGTTTGTTCTGTTACCATATATGTAATCTTACATCTCCCCTTTGCATATTCAGACACATATTTTTCAGTGCTGCTAATCACATTCCCAATTTTGAGCAACCATCACCACCATCCATTACCAAAACATTTTCAGCATTCCAAACAGGAATCCTATACATTTTAAACCTTAACTTCCCATTCCCTATCCTCACCCTGTCCTCTGGTATTCTAGATTCTGACTCTATTACTGCTTATTCTAATTGTTTCATATAAGTGAGATCAGTATCTTGCTTATTTCACTCAGTATATCTTCAAGGTTCATCAATGTGTAGCATGTAACAGGACTTCATTCCTTTTTACAGATGAGTAATATTCCATTGTATGCATATGCCAAATTTTATTTATTCATTCATCATTTGATGTTCATTGGTTGCTGGACACTTAGATTGCTTCCATCTTCTGACAATTGTGAATAATGCTTCTACGAACACTGGTGTGAAAATATCTGTACCAGTCCCTGCTTTCTATTCTTCTAGGTATATACCTAGTAATGAGATGGTTGGGTCATATGGTAGCTCTATGCTTTGCTTTCTGAGGAGCCACCAAACAGTCTTCCATGGCGGCTGCAACATTTAACATTGCTACCAGCAATGAGTGACTTACTATTTCTCCACATCCTCTCTATCACTTGTATTTTCCTTTTTTTTTTCTTTTTAATAGTAGCCATTCTAATGGGTATGAAATGGTATCTCATTATGGTTTTGATTTGTATTTCCCTGATAGCTAATGGTGTTGAGCATCTTTTTATATGCTTTCTGGCCATTTGTATATCTACTTTGGAAAAATATCTGTTCAAGCATTGTGCCCATTAAAATTGGGCTGTTTTACTTTTTGTTGTTAATTTGAAGGATTTCTTTATATATTCTGGATATTAATCTTTTATTGGATATGTGGTTTCCAAATATTTGCTCCCATTGTGTAGGTTGTTTCACTTTCTTGATAAAGTTCTTTGAGGAACAAGTTTGTTGTTGTTGTTTTTAATGAGGTTCCATTATCTTTTTTTTTTTTTTTCTTTTGCAGCTTGTGCTTTAAGTCTAAGAAACCATTGCCTAACACAAGTTTCTGAAGATGCTTCCCTAAGTTTTCTTCTAGGAGTTTGACTATTCTAGCTCTTATATTAAGGTTTTGATCCCTTTTAAGTTGATTTTTTTGTATAAGGTGTGAGGTATGGGTCCTCCTTCTTTTTTTGAAAATAGCGATACAGTTTTCCCAGCACAATTTGTTGAAGAGACTATTCTTTCCAAACTAAGTGGTTTCTATCAACTTTTCAAAAATCAGTTGACCATAAATGCAAGGGTTGATTTTTGAGTTCTCATTCTATTACATTGGTCTATATGTCTGTCCTCATTCCAGTACCATGCTGTTTTAATTACTGTAGCTTTGTAATAAGTTTCAAGTTCAGGATGTGTGAGTCCTCCAACTTCATTCTTCTTTGTCAAGATGGCTTTAACTATTCATGGCCCCTTACCCATCCATATAAATGTGATGGTTGACTTTGGATTTCTGCAAAGAAGGTTGTTGAAATTGTGATTGGGATTGCATTGAATCCAGAAATGGCTTTGGGTAGTGTAGCAGTTTGACATAGTTGTGAATTCCAAAAATAGATATTGGATTATGTTTGTAATCTGGTCTGTACCTGGGCATGTAAGTTATGATTAGGGTTTTGACTGGGCCATGTGATTAGGGCACTGAGTCCCCACCCCTTGGGGGATGGGGACTCACAGATAAAGGGCAAGGCAAACAACAGAGGTGGAGGGTTTCTGATGTTGGAGTTTGATGCTGAAACCTTAATCTGGAGCCCCAGAAAGTCAGCACGCAGGAGAAAGAGAAGAAACTCCAGGAAGAGAGGATCTGAGCCAGGAGAAGAACACAGAGGAATAGAGATGGCTCTTTAGACACGGCAGAAACCCAAAGGAGAGAGAGCCATTCACCTGATAGTCTACAACGGACCTTCTGGAGAGAGGCAAAGTCTAGAGAATCTCCTAGTCTACAGCTGACCTTGTGGGGAAAACAGAGGAGCTGAGCCCGGAGGAACCCAGGAAGACTGAATCCTCACAGACATCGGTAATCATCTTGTTCCAACACGTGGAAATAGACTTTTGTGAAGGAAGTAACTTATGCTTTATGGCCTGGTAACTGTAAGCTCCTACCCAAAATCAATACCCTTTATAAAAGCCAGCAGATTTCTGGTATTTTTGCATCAGCACCCCTTTGGCCGACTAGTACAGGTAGTACTAGTCATGAACACATGAACACAGAATATCCTTCCATTTATTTACTTAGAGCTTCTTTAATTTCTTTTAGCAATGTTTTGTAGTTTTCTGTATACTAGTCCATTACATCCTTGGTTAGATTTATTCCTAGATATTTGATTCTTTTAGTTGCTATAGTAAATGGAATTTTTTTCTTCATTTCTACTTCTGATTGTTCATTGTGTATAGTAACACTACTGATTTTGGGGTGTTGATCTTCTACCCTCTCACTTTGCTGAATTCATTTATCAGATCTAGGAGATTTGTTGTGGATTTTTCAGGATTTTCTGTATAGAGGATCATATCATCTGCAAATAGGGAAAGTTTAACTTCTTTCTTCCCAACTTGGATGTTTTTATGTCTTTTACTTGTCTAATTACTCTGATGTTGAATAATAGTGGTGACAGTGGTCATCCTAATCTTGTTTCTGATCTTCGAGGGAAAGCTTTTGGCCTTTCACCATAAACTGAATAGTTGGTGGCTTTTCATAAGTGCCCTTTACCATGTTGAGGAAGTTTCCTTCTATTCCTAGTGTTCTAAGTATTTTTATCAAGAAAGGGTGCTGTATCTTGTCAAATGTCTTTTCTGCATCATTTGAAATGATCAGGTGTGCTTTTTCCCCTTCATTCTGTTGATGCAGTATATACTTTAACTAACTTCTTATGTTGAACCAAATTGCATCCCGGGGATAAATCCCCCTTGACCATGATGTTAAAATATTTTAATATACTTTTGGATTAGGTGTGCTAGTATTTTGTTGAGGATTTTTTGCATCTGTATTCATAAGAAATATTGATCTGTAGTTTTCTTTTCTTGTGGTATCTTTATGCAGCTTGGTATGATGGTGACGTTCAACTCATAGAATGAGTGAGGGAGTGTTCCCTCCTCCTCAGTTTTTTGGTAGAGTTTGAGCAGAGCTGGAGTTAAATATTTTTGAAATGCTTGGTAGAATTCTCTTATGAAACCATCTATTCCTGGGTTTTTCTTTTTTTGGGAGGTTTTGACTAGTGATTCAATCTCTTTACTAGTAATTATTTTGAGATTTTCTAATTTTTCTTGAGTCAATACAGGTATTTTGCGTGTTCCTAAAGATTTGTCCATATCATCTGTTGTATACTTTACTGGCATAGAGTTGTTCATAGTATTCTTATCGTACTTTTTATTTCAGTGGGGTCAGTAGTAATGTCCCCCTTTTCATTTCTGATTTTTGTTACTTGTATCCTCTCTTTTTTTCTTTGTCGTCTTGCTAAAAGTTTGTCAATTTTATCGAGCTTTTCAAAGAACCAACTTTTGGTTTTGTTGATTCTCTCTATTGTATGTTTGCTTTCTATTTCATTTACTTCCACTCTCTTATTCTCTCTTCCACTCTCTAGTTTAATTTCCATGTATTGTGAATTTACCTCTTTTTCTCTATTATTGATTTCTGGTTTCATTCCATTGTGGTCTGAGAATATATATTGCATGCTTTCAATATTTTTTAATTTATTGAGACTTGTTTGTCATAAGATCTATCATGGGGAGTGATCATGTGCACTTGAGGAAAACGTATATGCTGGTTTTTTGGGTGCAATGTTTTATATAAGTCCGTTAGGTTTCAGGTGGCTTAAGCCTATTTTTTAAAGTCTTGTACTTCCTTACTGATCTTCTGATTAGATGTTTTGTCCAGTATTGAGAGTGGTATGTTAAAGTTTCCTACTATTAACGTGAAACCATCAATTTCTCACTTCAAATCTGCCAATATTTGCTTCATATTTTGTCTGACCATGTTATCTACCAACTGTCACAGACCTAATTCATAGAGAATGAGAAAAAAGCACGTTTTAGAAAAAAATTCATTATATGCCATATTATGTCCTGCTGCACTATTTCATTGATACTTTAACCTGCATTTTAATATCTTCATAATCCAGATAATGTCTTGCAATGATATAAATTTAAAATAGTTTTAATGGATGCCAAATAAATAAGACCACAACTGCACATGCAATAGTCCAATTAAATGACAAAGCACAGTGAAAAAGTGCCATAATATACTCAACTTTTGGTCAGCCTCTGAAATGGTCACTTAGGCTGGTTATAACTGTTAAATCTGCTCGAAAATAATTCAAACAATGGGTTATTTGAAAGTAACCAGTTAGTATCAGGTCTAGTTACTTGCAAATCATGGTAATTCAAAAAACAGTTTTCGAAACATGTAAAATAAATAGTCTTTTCCAGTAAAAAAAAAAATTCATGTGTACATATTTATCTCACAATAAACTGGGTGGAAATTTAATAAAAGAGTCAAAGAAATTAAGTCCAGAAATAAGTATCAAGAAACAGTGGTACAGCAATATTTAATCCACATCCATTGAATTTCTTTATTTATATATTCTTTTATCTCTATAGAGACATAATATATAAGTGATTATTTCAATGCAGATTATTTAACCAATTTAGTAGAAGAAAAAATGTTTTCCATTTAAGGACATTACCTAGCTTTTTTTATTATGTCTCTGTTAACATTTTGTCTCCTGGTAAAATACTTTTGGGGTTGTATCTATACATTAAGGCACTTAAACAGTATTAAGCCTGTTTTGTTTTATATCTTATTTTGGGGTTTAAATGATAAATGACTTGGTGTCAGAAAAAATTTCCTGTATTATCATGCCCTGCTTTCATCAGGTATAATGTTCTTGCAAATGTGTGCTGAAAATTTTCTGGAAACTTCGAAAATTGGATCGTGTTACAAAGTGCTCTAAAAATGAATGGTATGGAAAGGAGACTAGAAATGGTGCATTTCATAAAGTAATGTATCTATTTTCTTGGAAGACTGGCCCAGAAGGACTGACAACAAAGTAGGAATTACCAAGGTGGCTGTCAGGAATAGAAGAGATGAAATACAGCGCATGCCATCAAGTTAGCAGGAAAGGAGAGGAAGTCAGGTCAATGCTCATTCATTGAGAAGCCCAGAGAATGGGATTCATGCAGGAAAACAGATTAGAAATAGAAATAGTCCATCAATAAGATGAAAGATTTATTCTCCCAATTATTCACCAAGAATTTAATGAGTACATACTATGTACTGAGAAGTGGGCAGACAACCAGGTATAAAGATACAACTGTGAACAAGAGAAACACAAGTACAGTCTTCATGGACATTTCTGTCTTTTCCAAGGTTTCCCAGAATTGGGGAAGTGTAATAAAGTCCTTTTTAGGGGTACGATGGTTAATTTCATGTGTCAGCTTAGGTAGGTTACAGTGTCCAGGTATTTGATCACAAACACTGGCCTATTTGTTGCTGTGAAGGTATGTTGTAGATGGTATTAGCATCTACAATGAGTTGAATTTAGATAAAGGAGATTTCCCTGGATAATGAGTGTGGACCTCATCCAATCAGTTGAAAGCCTTAAGAGCAAGAACTGAGGATTCCAGGTATCCAGATTTTCTGCCTCAAGATATCAACATCAACTCTAACTGGAATTTTCAGCCTGCCAGTAGCCCCTAATGAACTCAAATTCAACACTTCAATATCACCTTTACCAAAATTATTTCCAGCCAAATTTTTAAAATAAATCTCTTCATGTATATTAATCTCTTAACAGTAATATCTATTAATATATAATATAATATATATCTTATGTGTGTGTGTGTATATGTATAAATATACACTGATGGTTCTGTTTCTCTGGAGAACCCTAATATAAAGGGCAAAAAATAAATTCTCCCAAAACTTTACTATCATAGTGTTGGTTTAAATTAGTTTTATTAAAAGTTACATAAAAATACATAAACACAAAACTAGATATGAATATGTTTTGCATCTAGCTATTATACAATTATAAAAATTATCTAAAAATTATAAAATAAATATAAGCAGAACTTTAACATCAGAAAAACTCAAATAAGCATCATTAATTGAGTATAATAGAAGACATTTTGCTGAAACCATTAGTCATTCACAGCGTGTTCCAGTTTCATAACAGAATGTGCCATCCTCTGCCATTTTTTTTTCTAAGTGAATACCTGCAAAATAGTTGTTTATGTAGTACACTGTGGCATCATTTGATCTTCCCTTGGCACAAACACATTATTTACAAGTGAGCTTCACCTCTGTTCTATTCTTATTAACCTATGACAATTAAAGGGCCACTACTTGGTGCCAACATAATTGAAAACACAAATGCAAGCTCTGCCACTGAAATAAAGTTCTAGGTTACAAAATGTTCTCCTAGATGACTCAGAATCTGCATCTATATATATAATTATAATGAAAACACAAAATTTAACTAATGTTGAAGACAGACCCCCCACCCCCCAAGAATACATCTGCTCACCCCTTTTGCTAGAGGAAGTGGGATGAGGAACTTGCTTAGAAAAACATGAGTCTGATAAAAGTGACAGACTGAGTATGCTATAGTTGCAATGGGTTTTATTCTAAAGGATAGTGTTATGAAAGCATAGCAGAGGGAGCAGTAGCCCAGGCCCTTAAGGGATGGACACCTCTTTGAAGAAGTAAAATTTAAATTGAGACTTGAAGAAAGAATTGATTTTAACCAGAAAAGGAGTCGGGGGAGAGAGATGAGGGATTTTGTAATAACCTCAGGCAGGGTTCCTTTTCAACCTGTTCATACTAGGATATCTGTACACTAATTCAGATTGACCACTGACCTTGAGAGACTGGTTGTTAAATATTCTGCATTTATCAGCTGGTCTTAAGGAGTCATCATCTATGAAATAGGGGCCATAATGCCAACATCATAGCATTCTTGGGCACATTCAGTGAGTCACAGTGCATTGGCAATTGGCCCAGTGCATGGCAGGAAATAAGCACCTTTAACTGAAGTTGCAATAATGGTGGTGGTGATTAAGATCACTCTTAGTAGCTTATCAGAACTATATATTGATAAGGCTAATGGCATATTTATTAAGTATGAAAGCAAAATATAATCTGTGCTTAAGTCCTAGTTTTCTATCCTCTCCATGAATGGGAAGTGAAAACTGGAACTCTCCAATCTCATTATGATATGCACCCCATGCTCATGCAGCATTTGGGAAGGGAAAGCTGAATACTTTTCTCTGAGAGGTGAAGAAAACTGCTGTGACTTATGGGGAATGATATATTTTCTTAGTCTATATAAAATTGCTGCCCTTTGTGTTCCCTGTCTGTCTCAGGGAACTACTAAGAACTCTAACATACTATGATTCCACCCTAGTATGATTTCTTTAGCAAGAAGTCAGCAGTCCTTCACTCTCCAGCAAGTTCCTTCACTCTGAGCATCAAGGGACCTGCTCTGATAGCCTAGTCTTGGTATACCTCCACCTCCTGTCCATGGTCACAGAAGGCCTTCTTCATTTTATTTCATACAGGATAGAACTTAGGACACTATGCCCAAGTTCCTCCCCACCTTCTGTCTCTTTCCAGCATGAAAACAAAAGCCGCTCCCACATTTCTAATGTCAATAACCACAAATAACTGGTTTTCTAATAGTTTCTTATGGGCTGACGGCCAACCCAACCATAAAAATAACTAACTCATAAGTTCAGAACTAAAGTAAAAGAAGAATACGGAGTTAGAGCTAGCTGGGCCTTAGATTTAGGGCAACTCCAAAGACAACAAGGAAGGAAGGGATCTTTAGAAAATGAATCTATAATCTATAGGCCAGTAATCTCAGAAACTCACCCCTGTGGAACATAAGTAAATGAATGCTCAAATGTGCTTTTAGGTGCAATACAACGTCCAGAAGTTTAATCATATTCTTTCGTTGAACCATTGATAATCTTGGTATGAAATGACTTATTCATTCAAGGTCACTCCACTAGTTAGTTTCAAAACTAGGATTATATTACAGTCCTTCGGATTCTTAATTCAGGACTCTTTCCGTTGCCTGTTACTGCTCCCTCCTTTCACACAGGTGTGATTGCAGATAACATTTTAAAACCTTGCCATTTGTACCAATTTTCATCCAGGAATCTTTCCAAGCTCTGCTGCCCAAACCTGATCTCTCTGTCTGTTGCCAACCCTTCATGACTAATTGCATTCCTTATCTTTGCCTGCTTCCTTGGACTTGACATTTCATATCTCCTTTTATTACCTGTCCTTTCTCCACCTAGTACTTTAGCACCAGTATCCTTGGCTCAGTGCCCTGTACCAAAGGCCAACGTTATTTAATTGAGATCTTTCTTTTTACTCTTACTTCTAAATTGACCCAACAAGAAGCTCACCAGCTTTCTAGCCAGGTTCTCCTATTAGAATCTGACAACTGCTTTGCCATGAGATAGATGAACTGAAGACCCATTAAATTCAATACCAGCCTGATTTGTTCTCGTCTAATTCTTGGCCTTGTACCTAATCCCTGCATCCCAAGGTGTGCTCTGCTAATTTCCAGTAGGGTTGATGCCATGTCTATTGTCTCCTGACCTTGACTCTATCCTGACTCCTGCTACTTCCCTGGCAATCTAGCCTCTCCAGACAGGGCATAACAGTGAAAGGTGCCCAAAAGCAGCTGGAGCCTGACCCTGGCTATTGGCAAATGTATTTTCTACTGGCCAAACTGGCAAGCAACAGAATCATCTCAGGAGGAGAGTGAGGTGGCATTCACAAATGTGGATGTGAGTAATGTAGATTGTCAGGCCTTACGCTTCTAAAAAACAGATTTTTGTGACAGAATTAGATAAAGTTTTATTTCAAACTTGCATAACTCAGCATTATGCTATGCAAGTCCTCATGCTTTTAATTTCCTGCTAAATTTCATGGTCCAAAAAAATCAACAGATGCTCAAGAAAATTATATTTATGTAAAAGAGCTTCTAATTCAATATGGAAATAACAAAAGAATGAAGACTTTCTTGTACAACTTGAAAAAACTGCATAGAATATTGAAGTCCAAAGCTTCCCCTCAGGGGTACTGACATGTTATAAGGACTACATGATATTGATGCAAACTCCCTCCCCTACACACAAACACAAGCCCCTTCCCCAATATCAAACACTGTCTTCACAAAATTTGGTTTCATCCCTTTTCCAGTGATTTGAGCATATCTGGTACTTTTGCTACCTTGACCCCAGTTTTGACTCTTATCCACTCAAAGCAATTACATTTACAAGAAAAAATATTTCAAAAACATAGGTATCTCCCAGCCAGACATCTTACAAATGAGTGTCATTGGGTTCAAGGAGAACTTGGTGAGAGTGCTGACATCTCTAAGGGTTTTGGTGCATAAAAAAAAAAAAAAAAAACAACCCCAAGAGCAAATGTGGCTCAAGCAGTCGAGTGCCTGTTTCCCACATAGGCAGTCCCTGGTTTGGTCCCTGGTGCCTCCTCAAACAAAACTAATCAAAACAAAACAGAAAAACAAATAACAAGCAAACAAATGAAAAAAACAAATCAGGGGATCCGATATGGCCCAGTGGTTGCTTACTGGCTTCCTATATGGGAGGTCCCGGGTTTATTACCTGGCACAGGTACCATAAAAAGCAAACAAACAAACAAAACAGTGGCTTGAAACAGCCAAATCATTCTTTTATCTCTAAAGATACTATGGGTTGGAAAGCAGACTTGGCCCAATGGATAGGGCATCCACCTACCACATGGGAGGTCCGCGGTTCAAACCCCAGGCCTCCTTGACCCGTGTGGAGCTGGCCCACGCACAGTGCTGATACGCACAAGGAGTGCCCTGCCATGAAGGGGTGTCCCCCACGTAGGGGAGCCCCATGCACAAGGAGAGCACCCCTTAAGGAGAGCCACCCAGTGAGAAAGAAAGTGCAGCCTGCCCAGGAATGGCACTGCACACATGGAAAGCTGACACAACAAGATGACACAACAAAAAGAAACACAGATTCCCAGTGCCACTGATAAGGATAGAAGCGGTCACAGAAGAAAACGCAGTGAATAGACACAGAGAACAGACAACTGGCGGGGGCGGAGGGGGGGAGGCGAGAAGGGAAGAGAAATTAAAAAAAAAAAAAAGATACTATGGGTTAACTGGGCTCAGCTAAGCAGTTCTGTTCCAGGTGGTGTCAGCAAGGACTGCACTCATCCAGGGAGCCCCGACAGGGATATAGAACATGTACGATGCCTCACTCCCACGTTGCTGGTGCTCAGCCTGGGCTGGTGGCTGGAGGACCTGGGTTCTCCCTCTCTCCCTACAGGAACTCTCCATGTGCTTGGGCTTCTTACAGGGTTCCAGAGGGATCTTTACACAGCATCACTTCTGCCACAAATCAAAGAACCAGCTCTTTCAAAGGGAAGAGAAAACTACTCCATCTCCCTGTGATCCAAATTCATCACACCTATGGAGGAAAAGAAAATCTGAAAGTTTTGTCACTGGGGCTCTAATCACAATGTTGTTTCTAAAGGACCTTCCCTCAGTAGGCTCGAATCCCAACAGGACCCAGAAAACCAGGCTTTCTGTTCATGGATCTTCTTCAAGGCAGGAATACAGTGAGTGTTTCCCAAATTATCCTGGTTGGAATCGGACCTGCAAGGAGGCCTACAGGGCTGTTTAAAAGATCAGGAGTCACATAGGCTTGAAAATGCATGTGGTTTAATAGCTCTGTTTGAAAGTTACCTTGAACCATATAAATTTTCAAATAGCCCAAATAATTTTCCAACAGATTTAGCCAAATGAGCACATAATGGGCCACTTAGGTACAATTTTTTAGGAAAGGAGAAGATAGCACTAATTTGAGTCTGCTAACGTTTCAGATTTCAAGACAATTTCAAAAATCATCACTTATTTGTATTGTTCTTCAGCTCTGATAGAATATAGGACTAGAGAGAACAAGATGATGGATTCCGTTCCCATAAGAGGAGACGAGTTTTGTTTTCACCATACCCCTGAACCAGTCTGGGCATTTGTACTTGGTCCACCAATGGAGCTTAGAAAAGAGAAAAGATAGATCAGGACTACTCAATTTTTGAAATTGAAACACCTAAAACCATGGAGTCTTCTCTTGAATACCAATTATCTTGTGTTAACTGCCCTATATCCCAACCTCTTGCCCCAGTAGAAATCAGGGAAGGAACTAATTTTTATTGAGCTCTTCCTATGCGTCATGTACTATACTTAGATTTTTCTTTTCCTTTTTGTTAAACTAATATTGTGTCATTTAATAATTACTATGCAGGGTTTCACACACTGCAAGCATTGAATAAATAGTTCCTATTTGACTTACTGAGATAAGTTATGAAGACTGTGATCAATCATGGCATTAGCAATGTTTCACCCTGTGAAAAATCTCACATATTTTTGAGGACAGCCTCTCTCAGTTCTCAAGTATGGAAGCTGGGTATCCTTGCCAGACACAAAAATATATTATTTTTTGGCTCAGATCACCTCAATATATTATATTAAATTTGCAAAACATGGTAATAAAATCCTGAAGAAATAAAAGACATTTTCATAATTACACTTTAACCTATGTAAGATACTTTGTTACTGAAATATCTGTTACAAAATGCCATTTGACCATTATTTGGAGATGTTGCTTATTGCAAGCATTTTACAAGCTAATTTTGGATGAATCTACTACTTTAACAAATTTTCAGTTCTCAAAAATAGGAATTCCATCCAGAATGAAATGGCAATTTTCCCTCAGGGCATGAATGATCATTCATATTTTGCTGAAATATTTCAATACACTGAATTTAATCAGAGTGGTTTTAATTATCTCTTTCTTTTGGCCCCCATTTCCAGTTCTGCCCTCACACTAACTTCCAAATCGTCTTTAGCAGAAATGATATTTTCCTTTCTACAATTAAAGTCAATTTAGTCTACCTCTGAGATTTTGAGAATTTGGAAAGAGTTTCAAACTTGAATAAACCATCACTAGAAATCAAAAGACATTTTAATGATGGGACAACTTACCTGGCCTTTGGAGGATGAGATCACTCTAAAGAAATCTACTTACCAAGAAGTCAGACTGAAAAGTGTTCAGAGTGCCTTTATTATCAATTTGAAGGATATAAGGCAAGAGAGCATGTGAAGAGAGAAAGAAAAACAATGAAACAAATGTCAAACTATGGAAAGATGAATTGGAATTTACCATGGAAGCAAGAAATTTGAATCTCATCCCTATAAAATATCAACATTATTTGCTCATTTAAATCAAGGTATTCTTCAAAATATCTTTCTGTTGTCTCATTCACTTTTTTATCTATCAGTATTCTGTCCTCTGAATTGAACTGTAAACTTCCAAGTAATATACATCTTATTTGGTGGATTTAGCATATACTATGCACATGTAGACATTTAATACACTTATTACATTCCAAGTATAAAAAAATTTCTAGACAAAAATATTCTAAATAAATATGTTTTTATATAAATTTGAAGAGTTTGAAGAGTTAGAGTTTTTAAAGGAGCTTTAAGCTTTTAATTCATTTTCTAACTATCCCAGCAAGAGTTACCCTCCTGCTACCCACTATTTTCATCCTATGTAAATACAAGGCACTGAATGTGATGCCCTGAAACAAGCTGGAGGCTATTAAATATTGTGACTGATTCATTGTTTCAAGTCATCCTGCCTCCTGGAATCTGACTTCTCATATCACACTCTAACATTGATACACACAGAGAAACCTGGTCACTTGTGTTCAGAGCCAGTAAACTTTCTAAGTCCTTTTCTTAGCCCCGTCTGTGTAAACCATCTATGTGAGCATGATAAAACTGCAATGGTGGGTTATAACACAGTATCATGGTATGTTGAACAAGACTCAGGGCAGAGCTTTCAGAATAAATATTTTCAGTTCTCTACATTATTCTTACTTCTGAGAATCCACATTCATAAGGGAAATCCATCATCTAAGAATGAATAAAAGCCTCCTAAGTATCCCTGCAATAACAGCAACTCACTTCTTGGCATTTCCTGCAGATAGGCAATGCCAAGGCATTTCAACTTCAGGTGCCGGAAGTTGATCATGTAGTCGTTCTGGGATGACTCTAACCATGCCAAAGAATGCTTATATTTGTCCCAAATCTATTTTTAGAAACCAATTTTCAAAACTACCCACAAGGTGTGGATCTTCAGGCACACTCCATAGGTGTCACTTTATTTTTCTATCTGGAAAGATACGTCAAGCTCTGTTGCTAGCTGCTGCCAAAGAGAAGATTATGTATATAAGTATCTGTGGAAAGAGAGGACAAATGACAAAATAGTTCACCCTTGGCTTTTGTGTTTAACATGAATCAACTTTTCAGGGTGTCTCATTTACCTTTCTCGCATCACAATGCCTATCCTTCCTTATGGCAAACTACTTGTCAAGATTTTAAAACTGTCCTTGAGAAGATTAAAGAGCTCAGTCTATGGAAATGAGCCCATTACCCAAGTTTATTGCCACTTTTATCCCAAAAGCTACCTCTGTAATATACAATGGAACCCTGAAGGCAGATGCTTATACTTTCTTACCTCTGCCTTTGCAAATGTGTCATGTATTAATACTAAAGTTTAGTTTGTATAATATACTGCTTGGAAATGGACGTGGTGCTATAAATAGCTACCACATTTCATTTCAGCAAAGTTTCATTCTATGTTAGTAGGCAAAGCAGTCCTCTTTCATTGACAACATCAAAATAAACACATCCTCAAAGACTTAAGCTGTGCCTGGTACATGCTATTATGGTTAACCTCAGGTTCAATCAGCAGCTCCACTCCAAGGGGAAGATGGTCTCCAAAGTGAGCTCTCATCTCTGGTGGGTAGCTACTTGTTCCACACCAGGCTCCCAGATAAAGATCTGAAGAGGCTTTGAAACAGAGCCCCAGTATAGAAAACAGTGTGAGGCCATCTATGCAAGGTAATGGGTTATGACAACATAGTAGAAGATAATACCAAAAAAGTAACCTTTACCCAATGTTTTTTAACACCAGTTGGAAATTAAAATTGAGGAAATATTTAAACGACCCCTATTTCAATAGTTAAATGTGCTTGAGTTTCCATATCCTAACAAAAGAAACAAATTTCTTGGTTTGGTTTTTGCTCTGGAAGAGTTAACCAAAAAGACTTTTTCTGACATCTTATATATCATCAGTAGGGCTAAGATCAAACATCCTTTCATTCCATCTCCACAGATGTATACAGGATTGCAGAAAAGTTTAGGGTCCAGATGAAAGATAAAAATAAACTGTTAAGTATGATCTCTTAAGTAATATAAAATTTCTATAAACTGGTATGTGTGTTATATGTGGCTTAAAGACCATTCTTCATTTTCCACCAGACTGGTATTTAACCTGCTGTTCTGAGACCATAAACTCTTAGAGGGAAGCTATCTGTAATTTTATATGGAATTTGATGATTTGGAGTCCCATGGCAGGAATGATGAAGAAGGAGTTTTCTCCATTTCATAGCTCCTATAAGAGACTGAAGCTCATTATCTGGAGCTTGGCCTAGTTCATTTCACAAAGTCTTAACGTAGCATGAGCTTCGTTAACTCCTTGAGTGTCACTCTTTGGGTGAAGAATTCTGTACACCTTCCAGAAAGGTAACTTCTATGTCACCAGAATGATCCAAAGGAAGACTGAGTATGTCCAGAATGTTGGAGGACAAATAGGAAATCAAAAATTAGAAAATATTAGCCTAGTTTTTCCACAGAGACAATACTTCAAGCTTTCCCAGGAAACCAAAAGCTTCTTGTGAGGGGAAACAATAGGCCTGAACAGCAGGAGTTTTTGGGATGAGAGCCAGAGAGCAAGAGTCACTACCAGAGAGTGGTAATTTGGAATGAATTGCTGTTTTGTGTTATGAAGCACCAGGACACAGCTGGTGTACTGGCTAACCTGAGGATTTGTAGTAACTACATTGAAATGGTAATGAAGGTTTTATTTTATGATTGCAGATGTTTGTGGATTATTGTTATTAAGCTTATTAGTGTAACAGTACAAATATGAGTTTTTTATTTACTTGGTCTCTTATTGATGGGAGCTTTGTTAAAGTCTTTTTAACCAAAATCAGGTATACAAAACATGCAATATCCCAAATGTGTCCAGCCACCAAGCAACCCTTATCACGTGGGGTTTTTTTTAAGTGTAAAGTTTCTCTCCATTTGAGGTAAATCTGGAAGTTCCCAATGTTGTGGTACTTTAGGAAGTACTGTCAGGTGATCATATTAAAAGCACTTGAACATCACTGGTTCTAAAATTAGATTGCCATAAATCATAAATTAAACTCCGTGATTTATGAACTGAGTAACATTGGTCAAATCACCTAAACCAGGGGCTCTTAACCAGGGGTCCATGAACCCCCAAGGGCCCATGGAAAGATTCAGGGGACCCTTGAGCTTGAACTGAAAACTATCAGCTTATTATCTTTATTTTCTCTGACATTTAACTGAAACCTAGCATGTCCTTCATTTATGAATGCATGCAATAAATTACAGTAGTATTCTGTGGTTTTCACTTGACTAACAAAGGAGTCTGTGAAACAAAAAAGGTTAAGAACCCCTGACCTAAACCCTCTGTGCCTCAGTTTCCTCATCTATAAAATTGATTAAAAACAAACACCACTTCTTTCATGAAGTCATTGTGAGCATTAAACAAGATAACCTGAATAGAGCACTTGGTACATTGGCTAGTGTTCAGTAAATACCTTGGATACAGAAAAAAGCTTAAGAGGTTATTCAAAAGGTTAGTCAAAAAAATTCATTGCAAACTCTATCTTGCAGAGTGTTACATTTAATCAAATAACTTAAAAGAAGACATACATATATTTTTATGTGGATAATTAGTCAAACCATAAAATAAATAATATTAAGTATTTATTTTATTGTTAGACATAGTATGATCTTTTTCTGATGATTTAGAAACAGTTCAGAATCTTGAAGTCTTTAAGCATATTGCCATTTGTGAATATCAAGTAGCATCATGGAGGTGATTTACAAAAGTATCTGAGATTCTAGTTATAAAAATTCCAAACAATTTTGCTTTCATTATACTTCCCTTCCTAGCTCACCACAAGGACACAGTAAATTTGTAGAAAAGAAATGAGCATCCACCAGGCAATTCAGTTTCTAACTTGCTAAAATAGTTTCCTTCAGCTAGACAAATCAAATTCCCCCAAAATATCCCATATGTAAAAATAAGTCATTACCATTATGCGTTTCAAAATGAAAATGATTACTAGTTGACCAATTAAAAAGAAGCTTCTTTCATATTGACTACTCAGCAATTCCCGGCAATGCCATGATGTTGATGATTTAGAGCCAATTTGGGACATTAAGGAAGGATCCTGTGATTCATGGTAAAATATAGCAGAAGTCTAGTCATAAATTTATAATAAAGTTGATAACCAATAAAAGTTTTCAACTGGGTATATCTTCTATAATTTTCTAACAAAGTTCAATTCAAGTATGTTCATGGTCAGCAGTTACAGAGTAATAGCTTAAGATTTTTTTTCAAAGTTACTTTTTAGACTATATAGTATATGGAGTTATAAAATTGTATGCTCACTTCCATGTGTTGAAAACTTATTTCCTTAACCCATGGTGGCCTCTGATAGCTTTGGAAGCAATACAAAAGCATTATGCAATTTTAAAGCCAAATTTAAGGATTGGTGTATGTCAGAAAATTGAGAAGCAAACTGAGTTCTCAAAGACACTAATACTTCTGAAGGACAGCTTCCATTAGGCAGTTTCATGGTATCTTCATCCAGTATGCACCCATACTGCAAATTGTTTTTAAGGAAATTTGTTTATAAAAACAAAGTATTTCAGAAATTATATTTCATAGCCTTATTACGGTAACTAAATTGCACATGATTTAAACACTCCTAAAGTCAAAAAATACTCACTTAAGTTCTGTTCTCTAGTGGGGATTTTTTCCAAAGCAGGATTTGTAACTATAAACATGATGTAAGGCTGAAGCTCCAGAGACCATCGCATTAGACAGAGAGACTGTGTGAGAATGAAGCAAACCTGGAGAAAAGCCAAACCAAGGGAAGGAGACAGAGAAACACTTATGACATCATCTAAGGCCCCTGGATTCAACCATACCTGGGCTTCTCTGTTCTGTGAATCAGTAAGTTCCCGTTATAGCTTATGCCTGTCACAGCTGGCTTTCTGTCACTTAAAAACATAGAGAATCTGGATTAACATAGGGACTGTGTAGAAACATTTTGGGAAATGCTTCAAACTCTTTCTCTTGCAGATTCACAACACGTTCTGACTTATTAAAGACATTTGCTTGTCTTTGTTAACCCAGTGTTTCCCAAACTTTGTTGATGGCAGAACCTCACTTCACCCAACATCTATGAACATCTATTCTAAGGACACATTTCAGGATGTGATGCTCTTCTAGGGATTGGAGGAAAGACGCTTGTCAGAAAGGTATGTGGACTGCCCTGTTTGACCTCAGCAGTATACCAGGGGCTCAACAAAAAGGGAGACATTTAGGGAAGTAGATTAGATTCTGCTAGATTAGAACCTCTATATGAGTAGGGAGCTTAGGGATGATCCTCTGTCCCCATCACTAGGTTCCCTGGGGTACCAGGGCAGGGCCAGTGGAGACTTCCACCATCTCTTTCAATGGTAGCTTATGAGGTGTGCACAATAACCTACTGGTCCTTCCCTCTGCCATGTCCCAATATTTCTACGGCTTTTCCTGACTTCCACAAGTATCTCTACTGCCAACAAGATTAAGAAACGTCAGGCCATCTGGGGCTTCTTTATCCAGGTGGCAGGGAACCTCATTTCCAGGCTTCTTTCATATTTCCCAACCCTGTGTTTACAAACTTTAGCTTCTGAAATAGGCCTCAGCACTCTTAAATTTGGCCAGGTAATAGCCATCTCTTCTGCACAGCTGTAATAAATCACATATGCTTCTGTTTCGCTGAGCCCCCAAGAGTTTATCCCAAAAATATTAGCTCTCTGGGAAATGAACAGTCCTCTTTTGACTTCATGACCTTTAATGTCAACTTTTAGATCAGCTGTTCCCAGCCCAGCCTGACATCAAAACCTCCTAGAGTATTATAAAAACATGGATTTCTAAGCCCCCATTACAACTGCTGAATCAGAATCTGACCTTGAGGTCCATCTCAGATCGGAATATGAGTCGAAACCCAGATGACTCATTTCCAAGGGATTTTAATGATCAGCATCATTACAGAACAACTGCTTTGAACTATGTTATAAAATGTAGAGTCACTGGATGCAGTGATCCCAAAAGCCAAGGCAGGGATGCCAGTAGTTTTCAGTGATGTTAGTCTCTTCTTCCTCCTCCTGTCTCCACCCCTCCTTTTCATTCCCTCCTTCCCTAACTCAGGGGGATACTGCCTTGAGAAAGAAACAGGAGAATAGAGCCATGTGCTGAGTTACTAAAACATGGCAAGAATTGTGCTATGTAATTTGCATATATCATTTCATTTTAATCCTCCAATTGACTCTTTGAGAAACAAAGGGGACTATTGTATAGATGAGAAAACTGAGGATCTGAAGATTTAAGTAATTTTCCCAAGAAATTAGTAAGTGAAAGAGTTAAAATTTAATCTGGGATGTATTTAATGCCATACACCGTGCTTTTTTTTTTTTTTAAGATTTATTTATTTCTCTCCCCTTCCCCCCCCCACCCCGGTTGTCTGTTTTCTGTGTCTATTTGCTGAGTGTTCTTCTTTGTCCATTTCTGTTGTTGTCAGCGGCACTGGAATCTGTGTTTCTTTTTGTTGGGTCATCTCGTTGTGTCAGCTCTCCGTGTGTGCGGCACCATTCCTGGGCAGGCTACACTTTCTTTTGCACTGGGCAGCTCTCCTTACGGGTGCAATCCTTGTGTGTGGGGCTCCCCTATGCAGGGGACACCCCTGCATGGCAGGGCATTCCTTGCACACATCAGCACTGCACATGGGCCAGCTCCACATGGGTCAAGGAGGCCTGGGATTTGAACCGCGGACCTCCCATGTGGTAGACGGACGCCCTAAAACTGGGCCAAGTCCACTTCCCTACACCGTGCTTTTTTCCTACCACATCCCACTCTATGGTCAGCTTAGAAATAGCAGATGCTCCTGACTGAAATGTGGATTTAAGGTTCAGAAAAGAGAGTTTCTTGAAGCACATTGTACTTGATAAGCAATCAATAATAGGATCAACTAGTTAACTAGACATGAAGAAATTCAAGAGATGGGGCAGTTTTCCATTCTCTTAGGAAAACCCATAGCTCCATTTGGACAAATGTTGGTAACATAATAATACTTACATGGGCACCAAACGCTTCTTTGAAGTTTGCAATGCTCCTGCCCCACAGCTCCATTGAACAAAAAAAGTACTCAATAAATGACTTTGTATCAACAAATGATATGTGTGTAGTTGACAATACATACTTAGATTTTTACAAGGATTCTTTTTTTTTTTTTAGGAGGTACTGGGATTTGAACCCAGGATCTCATACTTGGGAAGCAGGCACTCAACCACTGAGCTACATCTGGTCCCCTAGAGCAGGGGTTCTTAACCATTTTAGTTCCATGGACCCCTTTGCCAGTCACGTGAAAATCATGGACCCCTTACTAAGTCCATACAATACTGTGTAGTATTTAATAAATATATCACACCCAAACCAACGAGTCCCCACAAGAATAATGGTTTTTGAATTTCAGTTCAAGCTCATGGACCCCTTAGACCTGCAGCAGAGGGATTCTTTAATAGCTATTTGTTTGTTTTCACCCTGAGAGTAAGAATGCTAGTTGTTTGCATAATCTAAACTTGAGAAGAGCTCTTTATTAATTGCCCATTCAATTTATTTTACCTTCAGCAAAAGATGAATTAGTGCTTAGTATTTCAATCAGCTGTTTGGAAAGACATCATTTAAAAAATCCTTCTCTTTAAAAATGACATCAGAAATAAATATTTGTTTAGCACACTATGACCCTGAAAGATTATTCTTACTTAAGAGCCTTATACAGTTCACCTTTGAGTTTTCAATAAATACTTGCTGTCTGATTAACTTTGAGGAGAAGAAATTGTCACTAATGAGTGTGAAACATTAGAAGTAATTGCCATAGACCTATGTTCTACTTTTATTCCCTTTCCTTTATTTCTGAAAAAAAAGAAAGAAAACAAAACAAAAAAAAAACTATTTGCTAGTATTACTAGCTTGCATGCAGTCTGGGTATATGATACTGAGACAAAACTATTACTTCAAACTGGTCAAACATTCCCTATATCCCATAGAACCTGGAGAATCTCAATTATGTTGCTACCACTTAATAAGTGTACTCTTGTGGTAAGTCATCTGAATGATTTAATTAATCCTATAAATTATGAGTTGAAGTGAAATATCAGACAATGATTAGCACTTCCCTAGCCCTAACAATTCCTATTTGAAGGACCAGTAAGTATATAAGGCTTCTCAAAAGTGGCAATTATTAATAGACTATTCTTGTAAGACCCTGGCAGTTATTTGATATGTAAACCTTTTGACAGATGTTGCAGTAACTCTCCATTTCTAAGAGAGGATTTAACATTTTGATCATTGACTTTATCTTTTTCAATTCAAGAGATTTCTTTCCTTCCTTCCTTCCTTCATTTCCTCCTTCCCTTCCTCCCTTCTTTCTTTCTTTCTTTCTTTCTTCTTTCTTTCATCACTTTCTTTCATCTCTTTCCTTCCTTTCTTTCTCTCTCCCTCCCTCTCCCTTCCTTCCTCCCTTCCTTGCTTTCTTATCTTTCGACAAGAATTTCTTAAGTCTTCACAATAGGTAAATTCTTTACAGGTCCCATGCTAAATCCTAAAGATACAATGATGTATTCTACAGGGCCCTGAATTTAAGATGCTTACAGACAAATAAAGATGGTGCACATATAAAGATATGGAATTCAGAGTAGTTAGTTACTGATTACCTTGGGAGATTAAAGGAGATTATAAAACAAAGTTAGTTAATTTCAGTGATAGGAAAAGATGAAGACAATTTTTTCTGAATTTGAAGGTATATATGTTTAAATAAGTTGAAGCTGAGGAAAGCATATTGAACTAGCTCAACTTTCAAGGCTTGACTACCTTCATAATGGGAGAAAATCATAAAACAGTCATTCATTATATCATTATATTTGATTTTAAGATATAATTTATTACTTATTCTGAGTATTACAAAGAATTTTACTATTTGGAATACATAGCCATATTTGAATAATCTTAGTTTTCTTCAACCTAGTGTATACTCCAACTTTTTCCTAAATCTTTACTTGTACTTCTATTAAATAGAAAACATGATTTTTCCATAGTTAATTAACTCAACAAATATTTATTGAACACCTATCTGCTAGGCACAGTGTCTACAATGGAAAAAAAAAAAAAAAAAAAAAAACACAGAATGGTGCCAGCCCTCATAAACTGGTAAACAGTCTCAGGATGTATAACATAAACCATTGGCAAAGTAGAGTTTCCTTTGGAAAAATGCACTTTATAACAAACTTGGTTAAAACATAAATATTCCAGTAAAATAGGGAATGATTGCTTATGCCATTTTAGAACCGCAATTCTGAAACCACAAAGCACAAAGTGAAAAGAAGCTTAGTTCAAATTCAGCTCTCCTCCATCTTGTCTATTACTCTAACTATAAAATCAGATTAATAAATGCAACTTCCCAGGCATATTGTGAAAATTAAATGGTATGTGCACCAGGTGAGCCTGGCAAAAATGGCAGCTCTTGATATTACTATTACTTCTGTTTGTCTCTTATTTCGCAATTAAATGAGAAGATCGAATTGAAGTAAAAAACAAAAACAAAAACAAAAAGCCACTGAGGGGATCAGATGTGGCTCAAGCAATTGGGCTCCTGTCTACCATATAGGAGGTCCAGGGTGTTTGATGCCCAGGGTCTCCTGGTGAAGGCAAGCTGGCCTGCTCGGTGAGCTGGCCTATGCGGGAGTGCCGCCCTGCGCAGGAGTGCTGGCGGACATGGAGAGCCGGCACAACAGATGATGCAACAAAAAGAGACACAGAGGAGAGACAATAAGAGACATAGTACACCAGGGAGCTGAGGTGGCACAAGAGAAGGATCACCTCTCTCACACTCCAGAAGGTCCCAGGATCAGTTCCCAGAGTTGCCTAATGAGAATACAAGCAGACACAGAAGAACACACAGCAAATGGACACAGAGAGCAGACAACAAGGGGTGGCAGGGAGAGAAATAAATAAATAAATCTTAAAAAAAAAAAAAACTGAGGTTTGCAAAATGCTGTACCCTGATATATTTGCATAATTCTGATTGACTGAGGGTTATCTAGAATGTTTTGTTTGAATATCCTTGTTCTTAGAGTCTTTATTCCTCTGATACACTTACCATAGTGCAGCATTTCTCATATTTCAGAACTTTTGGACCCTAAATTGAAGAATTAAAGGATGCTGGGTTAGTAAATATTTGAACCTATTATTTTTTGCGTGTGTGTATGTGTGTGTGTTTCAGGATATTTCCATGACTTCTGTGGTGTTTTGGAGCTATATGAACCCCAGAAAAAATATATTCTTAAACTTAATCCATTAAAGTGCGTGTGAAACTACTGTAAGTAGGACCTTTTGTAGTGAAGTTACATTATGAAGTAACATCATGTTATTTCAGTTAAGTTGTGGCTCACCTCAAAGAAGATGGGTCCTAATCCTATTATTGGAGTCCTTTATAAGTGAAATAAAATTCAGACAAAGAGAGAGAAAGCCACAGGGAGCAGCAAGAAGCCAAAATTCAATGGAAGAGAGAATGGAGAGGCCAGGAGAAGCTGCCGTGTGCACTGCCATTTGACAGAAGAGCCAAGGACCAAGCATTGCCGGCAGTCAGCCCCAGAACACCAGTCTTTGGGAAGAAAGCATCAGGTTGATGCTTTTATTTGGATTTTCTTTTAGCATCAAAACTATGAGCTAATAAATTCCCATTGTTTAAGATGATCAGTTGCATGGTATTTGCTTGAGCAGCCAAGGAAGCTAAAACACCTTTTACCAGGATTATTAACATGAACTAACTGGTCATTAACAAAGATGTTGAAATAGCAAGTGAGAGCCAAGTTAAAAATGGACTAACTCACAGGGACACATTCTGATAGCATATTCTAATTGCTTTTAGAACTCATAGGAAGTGTTCCACGTGTCTATTGATAATGGCAAAATTCCTAATTAGACTTTTTTCCACTTTAAAAAATCATATTCATTTTTTAAAAATATATGGTTAACTGTATTCCAGATGAGAGTTTGCACCATTTCTAAATGGTACATCTAAAAACTTGCTTCACCAAATATTGGAAGAGAACATTTTTTTTTGTCTTTATTTTTTTAATATTACATTCAAAAAAATATGAGGTCCCCATATACCCGCCAACCCCCTCACCTCACTCCTCTCCCCATAACAACAATCTCCTCCATCATCATGAGACATTCATTGCATTTGGTGAATACATCTCTGAGCACTGCTGCATCTCATGGTCAACGGTCCACATCATAGCCCACACTCTCACACATTCCACCCAGTGGGCCATGGGAAGATGTGCAATGTCCAGAAACTGTCCCTGCAGCACCACCCAAGACAACTCCAAGTCCTGAAAATGCCCCCACATCTCATCTCTTCCTCCCATTCCCTACCCCCAGCAGCTACCATGGCCACTTTCTCCACACCAATGCCACATTTTCTTCGATTACTAATCACAATAGTTCATGAATAGAATATCAGTAAGTCCACTCTAATCCATACTCTATTTCTCCATCCTGTGGACCTCGGAATGGTTGTGTCCACTCCACATCTATATCAAGAGGGGGCTTAGATTCCACATGGATGCTGGATGCAATCCTCTTGCTTTCAGTTGTAGGCACTCGTGGCTCCCTGGTGTGGTGGGTGACCTTCTTCACCTCCATGTTAGTTGAGTGGGGTAAGTCCAATAAACCATAGTGTAGGAGCTGAAGTCTGTTGAGGCTCAGGGCCTGGCTATCACATGGTCAGTCCAGAGATTCAGGTCCCCTGGGTATACATTAAACCCCAGCACCAACTACAGTTCTGGTAAAAGTAACAGGAGAGGCTTTTGAACAATGATCATATCTGAGTCCAGCTCCATCACACAGAAACACAAACTCCAAAGTAGGGCCCACTGACATGGCACTGAACTCCATCTGCCATGACCATAGAACCTGTGGGTCTCTGTAACCCTCAGAAGAACCAATACCTGGGGTGGTATCTACTTTATCTATCTCTGGGACTCTGCTCAGGTGTGCATAAGGGCAAACCCTCTGATAACCTCCTAGCTCTTTTTGGAGACTCATAGCCATATAAACTCATTTGTCCTTTCCATTTCCCCCTTTTATTCAGGTCAAAAAGCATTTTTAACTCCTGGTATTATATGTAGTCTGAGATATTCTGCTGGTCCAAGTTGACACTTTTATTTAAGGTCATTTTCTAGTTACATCATCAGCTGGTACTTGATAGTAAACCCTTGGTGCCAGGGAGGCTCATCCCCCGGAGTCATGTCCCACACTGGGAGGAAGGCAGTGCATTTACATGCTGAGTTTGGCTTCAAGACTGGCCACATTTGAGCAACACGGAGGCTCTCAGGAGGTAACTCTTGGGCACCCTGCAGCTCTAGGCCTTGTTCTTATTTCAGGTGCACAGGCTCACAAGCATAGTCATTAGTATCAAGGGCTCATTGTTGGACCTTCATTCTTTTTTGGTCTTTGCCATTGCACTTGGGAAATTGTTGCTGTTCCATTAGGGACTGTGATAGAGCTCCCCTGGCTAGGAACTCGGCACTCCTTCAGCTGTCATTTTTTAATATTATCCACTATGAAAATATCCAAACATTTTTATGATTTATGGTAATAGTTTCATTATTGTTTGCATGACAGAATTGACTGCTGTTTATATATTTACTCATATGTTCCTTTCTGTTTCTCCAATAAAATACTTGTGTTAAATATAGCAAAAATTAAGCAATCATAAAATTGATCAAAATAAAATTTCTAAAATGACTCCTTATATTTTCTTTCTATGAATAGGAGTTAATAACTTTTTAAAATCACATATAAGTACATAATTCAAAACAACAGGAGTTCATTTTTCATTACACATGATGATATCCCTAGCCAGAGCAGCCACATGCCATTATATATTCATTTAGACAAGATATGTGTTTCACAGATGTCCCTAGAAACTTTTATCTTTAAATAAAGAGCTTTATCAAAAGATGCAATACTTGTAAACTGTATAATAGAAATCTTTTCCTTTTTTACCTGGTCTCCTCCCACTCTCACTTCTTTCATAAAGAAATTTTGAATAAAGGGTCATGGGAAATAACTCAGGGAAGAAAAACTTAAAAGAATAAAAAAAGCAGTTCACTGGCAGCTGATGGTTGTTTATTTGTCATATAAGGGGCCAGATCCTTTCTAGAGGTTTTCCAACTCTACTAGTATCTAACATTTACATTAACTGTAAATAATTACTTTATTTGTGGAAGATGTGACTTCCATTTCCAAGCAGCTCAGAGTGCTTTGCAGGGTCTTCATTTTAAAAATATTTGTAAATAATCTTTAAAATATTCCTGCAAAGAAATCATAAATCAGATATCTCTATTTTAAAGACTGGAAGGAAAAAAAAGAACATAAAGAGACCAATTCAAGAAACATGTTTACAGATTCAGCCTTGGCCTAGAATGTTAATGTACACGTGTGTGTGTGCATGTGAATGTCTCTCCATTTCTTTCTTTACATCTTTCAGTTTTAGAATTTAGCCCTTTCTGTGCCTCTTTAAATGGATTCCCATTCTTGCTCACTTCACCAGTCAATCCTTGGCAAAGCTAATTCTCCTATCTCTTGCCCCATGCTTCTGACTTGTTCTGTACCAATTTATCTTATTCAAGCATTGGTTTCATTTCTTTCTCTTAATCTACTCCACTAAAATATGGCAAATTTGGATAAATATATTGGTCTGATCACACAATGTCCCAAAATGCATGGCAGTTGGGCAGTAACTTAGGAGAAGGCAGTTTGGGGGAGGAACACCTGGTGAAGAAGCAAAAGAGGTTGTAGATAAGTGGTAAAGGTCTTCAGATAGAGAGTCTGACCAAAAACATCTAACTTCTATCATCAGCAAGCAAAGGGATGGTACTGGTTCCTCAACTCCTACACAGGTAGCAAACCCTTACTTGTACCATTAAAGCTCCTGACACTGTGTTGAAATATGGGTAGGATGCAAAAAAAAAATGAGGCCATGTTATATCATATTGAATTTTGAAATGCCCTCTAACAGAATAAACAGGAACTTAAACATGTCTAATTGTAAAATGAAATGCATTAAAGTAGACTACAAGTTTTAAAAATGCTATGGGAGTGTGGAGAATGGAGTACTCTTATCTCATTCATATCTGTCATTATTTTCCCCCTTTAGGCTGCCCTTAAGTTTACCCTACACTAATGTCATCTGTATAAAATTTCGGGCAACAGAGGGCAGAAATGAATGTCATAAAATATACTTTTCTCTGGATCATTCTTTATACACTCAACACTGCCCTGCCATCTGAAAGCATCTTAGCTCATTGCCTGATGATATCTTTGTTTCCCAAGCCCTGAAATTCTCACTAGTACTTGTTGAGGATAGAACGGGTCAGGAATATCAAAGGTATACTGTTCTCAATCAACACCCTAACAAGGCTTTTGTGTTTGTCTTAACTTCTGAATAACAGTGGTGGAGACAAAACACTAGCTCCCTGGGTCTGTGGGATGGTAGTTCCCACCTTAACATAATAATTTAATTGAAAAGGTATTTTTCAGTTATTAGAAAGAATGGGACTGACAAAGTGTATTAGTAATATATTGGCATAAAACCTCAGTTCTCAATTTGTAAGTAATAGTGTGAACAATGGCAGATGATTAATTCTGAGCTGGCTAGTAACACATAAGTTATCCAAAGTGGAAGACCCTTTTGAAATATCCACGGTGGATGCTGGGCAATTTGAACATCTCCCAATGTTCTCGAGTTTTTCACTCCGACTTGTGCCTATGTCAAGTTGGTGGGCAACACGCTAAAGTCATAATGGATTTATACCAAGAAAGTACCGGCAGCTGAGATAGGGTTCCATAGAGAGCAAAGATATCAACCTGATATTGTTGTTACAACTAGCAAGAGATGAATTTCAACCATGGAAAAGAGAATTTTATCAAATCTCACAATTGTGGTACCAAGTATAATGCTGTATAACTTTAATTTCATTCCTTTCCCAAAGAAACTTCTTCTTCAGATGCTTTTGGCTGTTTCTAATTTTGAATGTTCTCAAAGGAATTACAAAAGTAAATTATTTACAGAAGAACCAAAGAAGACCAGAGGGTTTTTTTTTTTCTGGTAAAAAATTCAATCGGATATCAATTTGATATCAGAAGGTGCAATAAGCTATAATTGCCTTAAGTTTTTAAGCAATTAGTAGATTTTCCCCTAACCAATATAAAAATTAATCATGATACCATGAATTCCCCTTGATTTCCAAAAATGCTCTTTGTGCCAATAGTGAGAAGGCACCCCTTGTTATCAACACTAAATCATTCTAAAAATTGCAATCATTTAAAACCTTTGCCCTATTCTGTGTCAAGATCATAGATTTATATGCAGCTTATCATTTCTTTAGAATCATCAGTCTAAATCAGCTGTAAGAAAAAGAAATTTACAATAAGAATAAAGCAAAATACACACACACAAATAGCTAGTTCATTGAACTTAAATTGGTCTGGCAAGAGAAGTCATTCACACCTTTGAATATTCCCCGTAATACTTACAGAATCCATTTGCTGCATTATAAATGTATCTATGAAGGGCATTATCTAGTCATTGATCCAGTTTTTTATTTTTGTTTTTGTTTTTGGTATAATGACCAAAATCTCATTTCCAATCATTGAAGAGTCTGTGCTTTCTCAATAGTTATCAATTTGTACAAGTGGGGGAAAACTCAGCACAGCAGCAGTAATGTTGCCCTCGTGAACAACATGACCTTCGACATTTACTGCTTTTTATATGCCTGGCGCCATGCTAAACATGTTATGTATATTATTTCAGTCCTCTCAAAAACCCAATGAGGCAGGAACTGTTAATAACTATCTCCATTCTCGTAATGAGGAAACTGATGCTTGAGAAGTTCCCTAACTAGCCCAAGACCACAGCGTAAGTGGCAGAACAGGCACAAAACACATAGTGCTGCCTGACACCAATCCTTTAAGTGCCCGTTTCCAACACAAACCCAGGTGCTTGACTTAGCACACTCTATATAAAACACATGTGAAAGTCAAGAGTTATTAGTGTATTTAGTTAAGTACCTAATGTGATTTGTAGATTTTCTTTAACTGAGAGCTTTCATTTATTTATTATTTATAGCCTCTTCTGTCTTAAAGATCAAACTAACATTTAGCACAAACTATATTCATTAAAAGCAGTTGGTCACAAAACCAGTCTGTCAATAACAGAAAAGGTTTGAACCAGAATTACACTGGCTGTTGAGAATGCATGTCATTCTATATCTTCTTTCTTTTCAGGGCCTTATGGGAAAGCATTAAGTTGACCTAAACTCCAAGTTCCTTGGGGTTTGGCAGGCCATCTCTTAGTGAGAGCTGGTGCAACCACATTAGCAATCCAAACAGCTGCTCTGGGGCCAGGTTGCTCAGGGTGTGGCCATTGAGACTGGTGTGGGTGGCAGGCAGCAGTGAACAGACCACAAGACGACCTTCCTGCAATGGCCCTCTCCGTGTCCAAGTGGTCAAGGAACTTATCAGGGCTCTCGCCCATCTCTCTCGTGCATCCAGCTTAACGCAGAAGGGCAAGAGGGAGACATGTGCTCCAACTAGTAGAACAAGTAAAGGAGCCAAAATTCCACGCCATTTGGGGGAGTGCCAGGCTTCCAAGCAGCCATGTGCTGGTTCGCAGGAGCACTTGGGTATTAAAAAGTCCTGTCAATACACAGTGTCAGCACTCATCCCACTACTGTGACTAAGCTGGGAACTCACCCCGCTGTGGGGGTGGGCCTGTCCTTTTCATTCCTCTAAGGATTTCCTGCAAGTTGAACGATCATGAGGAGTTGCCAAAATGAGCATGTGCAAATGGAAAGCAAAGCTTCACGACAGCAAAGAACTAACACTTCTGTTTTGGTTTTGTGTGTGTGTGTTTTTTTTCTGGAGTGACAAGTCAAAATCCAGCTATTAGCACAGGAGGCACACTGTGGTAGTCAAAAAGAAAAGCACATTGGCATTCACATTAAGCAGAAAAGTATCCATGGAGCTGTTAGAAAACCCAGAGGGAAATGGAAGCTAAAGTTTTCCTACTTACACACTAATGATGTTTATTTGCACAGGAGACTGCTTCTGAGCTGGCACTTTATATACAATTTAGAGGCCATTAAAATTTAATTTAAGATAATTCATTTTATATATATATACATATATATTATTGGAAGCTTCAGAATAACAACTCGAACACTTCAAAATCTGTTTTTGCTTACACTATGTTTTCCCTCCACCACAGAGTTAACAGCTCAGGTACAGTAATCCACCCAAAATAATTGACTCCTACCTCCAACCTTGCTTCTGAATATTCAAACACGGAGCTGTGGGAGTGAAGTGAGAGGCAGGAAACCTGACAGTGAAGCAAATCTCTCTGTTTTACATAAATTCAGGCACTTTGGGTGTTGGGAGATGGGTTTCCAGAGTGTTAGACACACTTCTTCAGTCCTAATTGAGAATGTTATCTGCATCCTGTAATTGCAAATGCCAAATTTAAATACCAATTTAAATTAAACAGGAATGAACAAAGAAAAATTTCAAAATCACTCTAATAGAAAAAATTTTCAATTTCCTAGATCATTGATATTGACTTATACAGATAGCAATCTTGGCCTTATCTAGACATTACATTGTTAACATGAAGTAATGGAATAAATATGAACTTCAGAATCATAACGATCACAGTTGAATCTAGGCCATACTACTTCATATGGCATTAGACAAAACACTTACACACTCTAAGCCTTGGGTTATCATCTGGAATATGAGGAAAAATAATATCTAGGTGTTGCAAGTAACAGAGAATATAAGCTCCCACCAATTTTTAAGCTTGATGAGAGCAGAAATTTGGGTTTCTTTGTTTCCCTCTATGCTGTCTATTCTGAAGTATCTTCAGTACCTAAGGCTTTACCTGACTCAAGTATTTTTTAAATGAATGATTGGTCATACATGATAAAAGAGATGCCAAATGTGAAACGTCTATCCTAAAGTTAATTAATAAATATTTGTTCTTATATTACCTCCTACCTGACTCTGCCTTCATTCTCTCCGTATTAATCCAAATGCTTAAGGCTGAATTCTTTGATCTCAATATTATATAACAGGTTCATGTTGAGATATTCTTACATATTTACACTGGAAATTAATGTTAAGTCCTTCCTTTCTCTTATTCTGCTTATCAAATCTATTAAAACATATTACCAGTTCTTCCTTCAGAATATATCTTAGAACTATTCATTTCTGTCCACCTCCACTACCCCTGTCTAGTCCAAGACATCTCCCCTAAATGATCTTTTGCAATAGCCTCCAAACTGGTCTCTCCCATATCGTGGTACACTGGGAGTCCCGATCTGGATTTCCAGCCTCATCTTGAAATATGTCCTGCCTTGTCTACCATGTTCCAACCATCCTAACCTCTCTGTTCCTCACATATCAAGCTCTTTCTGTTCTCAAATGTGAATGCCTGCTATTCTTTCTGCCTAGTATGTGGGTGGTTGTACACATATGATAGTTTCCAAACAGTCACAAGGTACCTGTTCCCATGCATCTCTTCAGAGAGACTTTCCCTCTTTACCACATTTCCTCTACCATATTTCTTCATATTTCTTAACTATTTACCTATTTAGGCAAGCCCAAATCTGTCTTCACCTCTTACCAGCTGTGAGAACTTAAGGGAAGGTACCTAACCTCCCTTAGCCTCAGTATATTCACCTGAGTTTAATATTTCATCTGGGTATAACAACATCAACAATACCCATTTCACAGAGTTGTGAGGAATAAATGAGATATTATGTGGAAAGTATTCTAAACATTACCTAGAACACTTAAGTGCTCATTTACTATTAACCTACTTTTTTTACCTTTACTATTATTTTTACCTAGTAAAATACAGATTCCTTGAGGGCAGGGTCCTCATTGGTCTTTTTTTTTTTTTTTAATCACCGTATTCCTTGTTCCTAGAACCGTGCCTGGCACTAAATCATCAATAAATGTTTGCTAAATAAATAAATTCTACCTAAACAGTCCACACACATTTCAGCTGAAGCACTACTTGTAGATATAAATGCATTTTAATATTAGTTTCTGTCTCCTACTTGACGTAAGGAAGAGATCACTTCTCATCAGCCCTACCACTATCACCCTGGCCATGCCACTGAGATTACTTCAGGATTCTCCTAATTGACTTTATTTCCCTGCAATCTACTCACTACACAGAATCAGAGTGATTCCATTAATACACATATCAGATCATGTTATTTTTATGTTTAAAGCCCTCCAATGTCTTCCTACCACTCTTGAACAAAATCCAATCTGCTTTCCATTGACTAAGATTTACGCAATATAGCCTCTGCCTGGCTCCTCAAACTCCTCTTATATCTCTCTGCTCCCTGGTGCCACCCCCCTGAAAGCCCAGTACCTTTCCCACCAGCCCCATGGGCTGCAGCTCCAAACAGGAAAAGAAGTAGAATCTAAATATCCTAATAGAAATGAGGTTACAATCACAATGATCAAGGAAATAAGACATAGCAAAAATATAATAAAGACATAAAGATAAGAAAGCAAACATAATGAAGTAAAAATAATGGCAAAAACAATGAGAAAACAATATAAATGAAAGGCTAACAAAGCAGATCCAATATTTGTGCAGAGTTCACAAAAGGAAAATAAATCTTTTAACAAAACACATATTTAAAGTTACAAATTAAGAATATTTTCTTGTAATATAGATTTTAATATCTTTATTGAAATGGCACACTGTAGTATGGAAGAAAATTGACCTAGAATAGAAATAAAAGACATCCAAATTGGAAAGGAAGAAAGACAACTTTCGCTATTTGTAGATGACATGATCCTATATATAAATATATATTTTTCTACAAATAGAAAAATCTCCAAAAAGCTGCTAGAGCTGTCAAACAAGTTCAGTAAAATGCCAGAATATAAAATCAATACATAAAAATAATAGTGTTTATTTATGCTAACTAATGAGTAATCTGAGGAGGAAATCAAGAAAAAAATTCCACTTACAACTGCATCTAAAAGAACAGTTAACTAGGAATAAACTTAACTAAAGATGTAAAGGACTTGCACACAGAAAATTACACAACACTGTTAAAAGAAATCAATGAAACCCTAAATAAATGGAAGGATATTCCATGTTAATGGATTGAAAGACAAGATATGAAGATGTCAATTTTATTCCTTCTCCCCAGCATGTGACATAACCTCCAGGGATGAGCCTCCCTGGCACTGAGGGATTATTACCAAGTACCAACTGACAATGCAACCAGAAAAAGACTTTGACCAAAAGGGGAAAATGTAAAAGCAAATCAGTTTGTATGGCTAAGAGACTTTAAAGGAGTTGGGAGGTCATTCAGACGTAACACTTGCACATGTCTTAGCAGGATCTATTTGACTGCCAAAGTAGATAGTACCCCAAATAGCAGGGCTCCTGAGGGTTCTGGAGACATCCAGGCACTAAAATCATGACAAATAGATCAGGAGTTCAGTGCCTTGCCAGTGTATACTGAGGGGAGGCTATCCAGGCGAGCTGCGGTGGGCCAAGGAAACTGGTAGAACGGACAGGCTTCCTGCTCTCCACAGGGGCATGGGCGAGTCCCGCCCTCCCTGTCTGGCGAACGGGCCGCCCGCTCTTTGCCGAGGTACGGGCGAGCCACGCCCTCTCAACCGTTCCCACCTAACCGCCAAGCCCAACCTACTGCCTCCCCCTCTTCCCCCTCGCCGGGGCCACGTCATCCAACGACCACTAGCCAATCCCCACTGGCCAACTCCCACTTTGTCCAACTCCCGCCAGCCCCGACCAACCAACACCCCACACGCCGCCTCCCGCCTGCCCCGTCCCCTCACCCCACAATATATATTGTCCAGCACTTCCTCAATAAAGTAGACTGCGTGTTACCACCATTCGCCATCTTCGCAGCATTCTTCGCGCCCGCTGTGCGTCCATCTGACCCCTCACCTCAAGCAGCCTGGGCAAAGCCAGAGGAACCCCCAACTTCAAATGGTGCCCAACGTGGGGCAGGTAAGGACCCCCGTCTCCTCCGCCTAACCGCTGTTAGAGGAGACCCCACCATCTGCCCTTGGTGGACTCCCTTGACCCTCCCCGATCAAGCGAGGTCTCTTCCACCTGGCACTCCACGCAGGCCCCTTCGTCCTCCGTCTCCGGAGGACTCTGGCGCACGGCAGCTCCAGCCTCTCAACCCCGGCTGCCGCTACGAACTTCCCTAAGAACCCCTCTTTTCACCGCCTTGCTCCATAACTTGGCGGCCCCCTGACCTCGGCGCCTGTCCCCCACCCTCTAACTTACAGCGTCCGAACGCGGGAGCCGACCTGCAATCCCTAGGTGACCTCATACGATCAAAGACGGCCCCGACATGGAAGAGGGACCTGCACAGGGACCCTCTTCCATGTCAGGGGATTATACCGACCCGCTACAGTCAAGAGGCACCTAGGATTCCTGCGGAGTCTACTCTCTCCCTTTTGCCGGCGCTGGCCACACCTCTCTCCATCTCTCTTGGCAGATGAACCCCCACAACCTTTTCCCTTGCCTTCTCCTCTCCCCTCTTTGCGCCCTCGCCCTCACAGTCCTCCTCTGCCGCTCCAACCCCCGCCTGGCATTCCTCTTTTTCCTTGCAGTGCTAATCGCCCTCCCCCTGCTCATCCTCCTTTTGCTCGGCGAGCTCTTGTTGTAAGTCATGGGAGCCTCTCTTTCGTGCAAACAGGTGCCCCAAGTCCGCGCCCTGGCAGCCCTGCTTGACTATCACCAATGCAAGGTCTCCGTCCGGCAGCTGCAATCCTTCTGGGACCTCCTTCTCCCCTTTAATCCCTGGCTTGCGACCACTAACCTGTGGGACCCAGACACTTACCGGCTCCTAGTCGATCGAGTAGTGGCAGCCACGCAACACGAGAATAAGCGCTTCCCCCCGGGCCTTATTCCCGCTCTCATTACACTTCAGTCCTGCCTCCAAGGGGCGCGTCCCCCCGAGGCCTTTGTTGCGGAGGAGGAGGACAGCACTCTTGCCATGCCCAGCCCTGATTCCATCTCGGCATGTGCTCAGTTGGCACAAGTGCTAGAACAAGGCCCGCCAGACCAAAATGGCAAACAGGGCCTGCTAGACCAAAATGGCGAACTTCCGCCTTCTTCCTCTACAAGTGGCCCGCCAAAACCGCGGGGCCACATATGGCTCGAGTACCCGGATATCTCCAAGGCGGAGCTTCCTAACAAAGGAGAAGTGGGCGCGGCTCCCCCTCCACCGCCTTATGGGACTGCCTCCATCCCGCCCGGCACACCCCCAGCACCTGCGCCATCTGGCTGGGGCGAAATCCCTCCCTCCCCTTCCGCCCCTACCCCTTGGGATCCGCCCGCTTCTATGTCATCGGAGGGGCGGGCCTCACTTGCAGCCTCCGACCCCTGGGCTCCGCCTCCCCGCAGCACTTCCTCTCTCGCCCCCCCCGACTTCCCTTCTGCTCACCTGCATGCCACCTCTCAGCACCTCCCCCTTTCCCCAACCCCGCCCTCTGTTTTCCCCATCAACGTTATACGGTCTCGCAACCGGCCACTAGCCTGGTACCCCCAAGACCCCGAAACCGTCAAGCGCCTTCGCAAGGCCGTTAAGGAGGACGGGCTCCACAGTCCTTATGCCAAGCAGCTCCTGGAGGATCTCTCAGGGGAACTTAATATCCCATAGGATTGGTTCTCTCTTGTCCGCGCCATCCTCACCCCGGGGCAATACGTTACCTGGCGGGCTCACTTTCAGGATCAGGCCGAACAACAGGCCGCCGAGAACCAGCGTGCAGGGGTCCCTGGCGCCCTGCCGGCATTCATGGGTACTGACACCTATGCCAACCTTGCCGTCTATGATCGCGTGCCCCTGCACTTTTGGGGCCAGCTGCGCACCTGTGCCATGAAGGCCTTTTCAGAGTCCGCCAACCCGGCAGGCCAAACCTTTGCCAAACTCACCCAAAAAGCCGGGGAAGATTTTGCCTCTTTTGTCTCTCGAGTCCAAGAGGCCTGCGAACATAAGGTTGAGGACCCCCAGGCGCGGATTGCCCTAGCCAAGGAACTTGTACGGCAAGGAGCCAATCCCGCCTGTCAACAGGCCTTGCTCCCCGTCCGCAACAAGGATCTTCATGACTGGGTCCTAGCTTGTCGAGATCTCGACCCCTCCCCACAGGCTACTCGTGCCTTGACCGAGTCCTTGCAAAAAGGCACCGAGACCATGGCCTCCTCCTTGGCCTCCTCCCTCACGCAAGCACTAGCCATCACTGCTGGCTGCTTCAGATGCGGCCAAGCCGGCCACTTTGCTCGGGACTGCCCCAATCCCACCCCGCCTCCTACCGGGGGCAACAGGGGCCTTGGGGGCCCGCGCCCCGGCCGACCCGCCACCCCCTGCCCCCGCTGTGGCCGCGGCTACCACTGGGCCTAAGAGTGCCGCGTAACCTCCCTACAGCCTGCGCCGCCTTTAAACTCCCAGCGGGGCAGGTCTCAGCCCCACGTTGGGCGCCATTTGAAGTTGGGGGTTCCTCTGGCTTTGCCCAGGCTGCTTGAGGCGAGGGGTCAGATGGACGCACAGCGGGCACAAAGAATGCTGCGGAGACGGCAAATGGTGGTAACACGCCATCTACTTTATTGAGGAAGTGCTGGACAATATATATTGTGGGGTGAGGGGACGGGGCAGGCGGGAGGCGGCATGTGGGGCGTTGGTTGGTCGGGGCTGGCGGGAGTTGGACAAAGTGGGAGTTGGCCGGTGGGAATTGGCTAGTGGTCGTTGGATGACGTGGCCCCGGCGAGGGGGAAGAGGGGGAGGCAGTAGGTTGGGCTTGGCGGTTAGGTGGGAACGGTTGAGAGGGCGTGGCTCGCCCGTACCTCGGCAAAGAGCGGGCGGCCCGTTCGCCAGACAGGGAGGGCGGGACTTGCCCATGCCCCTGTGGAGAGCAGGAAGCCCGTCCGTTCTACCAGTTTCCTTGGCCCACCGCAGCTCGCCTGGATAGCCTCCCCTCATATACTACTTTGGAATTTATGCTCCCCAGTGTGACAGAGTTGGACTCAGTTATGGTTATCTTACACATGATTCTTCTGTCCTTTTATTTGAACCGATAATTAGTACTGGAGTTGGTAGATATATGTCCAAGAGACTTAAATCTTTGGGCTCTCCATGTGCCAGTGGGCCCTGAATCTCAATGGAATTGCAACAGCTACTCTCCAGTTCATTGGCCTCACCCAGGACAACTAATAAGGAGGTGATAAGGGACAACTACCATACCAAGGAACCAAGAAAGTCTACAACTGCAAGCAAACAACACCCATCAGCCCTATGGGATCACAGCCCCCTCTCAATTAGAGGTGGAGTGGACATTACCATCCCAGAATCCTCAGCACTGGGGAATGAACTATGGACTAAAATAGACTTACTGGTATTATAGTATAGACTTATTATGATTTTAGCAATGGAAGAAATTATATCATTGATATATAATTATATCATTGATATATCATTGATGTGGAGGCAGTGGTCACTGGAGGTTCTGAGGACAGGGAGGGGAAAAACAGGTGTAATACAGAGGCATTTTTGGGATTTGGTAATTGTCCTAAATGACATTGACAGATACAGGCCATTATAAATCTTGCCATAACCTACAGAATTGGGTGGGAGAGAGTGTAAACTACAACCTTAACTTTAGTTCACACTTAGTGGAAATGCTCCAAAATGTGTTCATCAATTGCAATGAATGTACCTCACTAATGAAGGATGTCGTTAATATGGGAAAATGTGGGAGGTGTAGGGAGCAGGGCATATGGAAATCCCCTTTATTTTTTATGTGACATTTGTATAATCTAAGTCTCTTAAAAAATTTAAAATTTAAAAAAGATGTCACTTTTACCCAAATTGATTTACATATTCAATGCAATCCCAATAAAAATTCCAACAGCATTTTTTTACAGAAATGGAAAAGCCAGATATCAAATTCGATTTCCAATTTGGAAGTGTAAGGAATCCTGAATAGAAAAATCATCTTGAAAAAGAAAAAACAAACTTGGAAAACTCATACTATCTGACTTTAAAGCACATTACAAAGCTACAGTGGTCAAAATTGTGTGGTATTAATACAAGGATAGACATATTGGCTAATGGAACAAAACTGAGAGTTCAAAATAGAACTGCACATCCACAGCCAACTGATGTTCAACAAGGTTGCCAAGTCCACTTAACTGGCACAGAATAGTCTCTAACAACTGGTGCTGAGAGACTTGGATATCCATATCCAAAGGCATGAAAGAGGATCATTATCTCACAACCTATATAAAAACTAACTTAAGATGGATCAAAGACCTATATATATGAGCCAAGACCATAAAACTCTTAGGAGATAATGTAGGGAAACATCTAAGAGATATTGTGGTAGGCAATAGTTTCGTAAACTTTACACCCAAAGTGCAAGCAATGAAAGAAAAAACAGATAAATGGGATCTCTTCAAAATTAAAAACTTTTGTATTTCAAAGTAGTTTGTCAAGAAAGTAAAAAGGCAACCTAGTCAATGGAGAGAATATTTGGAAAGTACATATCTGATTAGGGTCTAATATCCAGCAACTCAATAATAAAAAGATGAACAACCCATTTAAAAATGGACAAGGTACTTGAACAGAGGAAATATGAATGGCTAAAAAGCACATGAAAAGATGCTCATCATCACTAGCTATTAGGGAAATACAAATCAAAACTATAATGAGATACCATTTCACACCTACTAGACTGCTTGCTATTAAAAAAACATAAAGGTACAAGTGTTGGAGAAGATGTGGAGAAACTGGAACACTCATTCACTGCTGGAGGGAATGTAGAATGGTGCAACCTCTGTGGAGGATATTTTGACAGTTCTTCAGGAAGCTAAGTATAGAATTGTTATATGAACCGGCAATCCCACTACTAGGCATATATTTAGAAGAATTGAAAGCAGGGACATGAACAGATATATGCACACCAATGTTCATAGCGGCATTATTCACTACTGCCAAAAGATGGAAGTAACCCAGGTGTCCATCAACAGATGAATAGATAAACACAATAGTAGCCAACAAAATATTAAACTTCTATTCAGGGGAAGTCCTGCTACTTTCTCAAATAAAATGGCAAAAATCTCTGTAATATATAAACCATGCCTAATACAAGAAAACAACCAATACACCAAGTCCTCAATCTTAATGCTTGTATTTTGAACCTTATTCCTGTAAAAATGAAACTTAGCCTAATTATAATTAATGCCTAAGAGTTACCTCCTGAAAACTTCCTTGTTACTCAAATTCTGGCCTTCTCTATGCGTAAATCAGCAAATAAACTCACTACTTACCCTCCAACATGGAACATGTCTCCAGGGGTTGAGTGCCTCTGGCAACAAGGGATTTTTACCAAGTGCTAACCAGTGATGCATTTGGAACAAGACCTTGGCCAAAAGGGGGAAACATTAAATTAATAAAAAGCCTTTATGGCTTAGAGATTTCAAAGTGAGTCTGGAGGCCATTTCAGAGGTTACATTTATGCAGGTCTCAGGAAGATTTCACTAACTGCCACAGTAAACAAAGCCTCAAACATAAGTGCACCTGAGGGCTCTAAGGACATTGGACACCATAGCCAAGATACAGCCTCATGAAATTAACACCACCTCGTCAGGCCCTGTTTGGGAATATATGACAGTTTATTTCCCCAATATAACATAGTTATTTATATTCCTTTATAATTCTCCTAATCATGATTCTTCTGCTCCTTTTATTTGAACCTATAATTTTCAATATACCTAGTAAACATATCTCGTAGAGACTTAAATCTTTGAATTATTCATATGCCAGTTGAGCTCTGAATCCCAGCAGAGTTTCGGCAGATCCTACTCTCCAGTTCTTCTAGCTTGCCCTGGACAACTGACAAAATGATGATGATGGACAAGTCCCATCTCAAAACACAAGGAGTATCTACAACTGCAAGGAAAACAATTTCTTCCATCTACCTCACAAAATCTAAGTTCCCTCTCAGCCTGAAGCCTTCAAAGTGGGCATCATCCCAAATCCCTCTAAATTGAGGAATAAACAAGCATAAGGGGGAAGGGTAACCAGGGACTGAAGTAGATTTATTGTTATTGTAGTTATTATCTTGTATTAACAGAAGAACTTACAACATTGATATAAAGGTACTGGTTTCTAGGGGTTCAGAAGAGAGGAAAGGGATGACTAGGTAGAACACAGGGCATGTTTAGGGCAGTGAAAGTCTTCTATATGATACTGCGATGATGGATATATGACATTTTACATTTGTCAAAGCCTATGTAACTGTAGAGCACAAAGTGTAAACCAAAATGTAAAGTACAGACTTTGGCCAGTATCAATGCTTCAATATTGTAACAAATATACCACAGTAATGTAAGATGTTAATAATAGGGGAAGCTATGTGTGTAGGTGTGTAGGTTGAAGGGGGATCAGATGGAAATTCCCTATACTTTCAGTGTAATTTTTTTGTAACTATAAAACCTGCTCTAAAAATAAAATTTATTATTACTAAAAAATGGCATATCCATATAATGGAATTATAGGTAGCTATTAAAAACTGAATGCTGAAGCTCTCTTTGTACTGATATCAACTGACAGTGAAGGCAGATGTGGCTCAAACGGTTAAGTACCCAGATGTGTTCCTGGTACCTCCTAAAAAAGCAAAAAAGACAAACAACAAGCAAACAAATGAAAAATCCAACTTAGGGGAGTTGATGTGGCTCAGTGGTTGAGCTTGGCTTCCCCCTTATGAGGTCCCAGGTTCAATCCTCAACCCTGGTACCTAAAAAAAAAAAAAAAAAAAGGTAGCCTAGGTAAATTGAAAGGTGCAGAGCAATGTGTACAGTATGTTCTCTTTAAAATAAAGAGAAGGAAAATAATGTATATCTATATTTGCTTGGGTATGTATAAAGGAACACTAGAAAAATACTCAATGAATTAACAATAGCTTTAAATTTAATATTTGCAAAACTTTGTGACTGAGAGTCTGAGTCAATGAGAGACCTAAATATAGAAGAGACTTTTTGCTATATAATGTCTTATATTTTTTAACCATCCTTACTTATGCAAAATGAAAATTTAAATATGTAAACAAAAAAGAAAGAATAATTTATTATGAAGCTAACAACAATTTGTGGCTTTTCAAATTTCCCTTAATATTATGCATTATTTAATGTATCTAATAAAATTTTGAAGACATTATTGAGTATACATCTCACTATGAATTATTTATTTTTAATAAATTTTAAAATTTACATAATCTTCAATATTCCAGCAGAAACTTACATAAAAGGGCAAAATCATAAATGTGATAACCTTTTGATTGCAAACGGTTTCAAACAAAACAGTCTGCCAAAAATGTTTAGTGTCCTGATCATTTCTTCTGATCAGCAGATTCTTATTATAGATGTATTTTTTACAGTTTGCAGAAGGCTTTTATTTTATTTTATTATTCAGTTGTGAGTTTACAGAAAAATCACACATATAATACAGGGTTCCCTTTGCATTGGTGTGGTACAATTGTTACAACTGATGAAAGCACATTTTTATAATTTTACTATTATTTGTAGTCGATGGTTTAACTTAGGGTTCACTGTGTTATTATACAGTTCTATGGATTTTTAAAATTTTATTCTAATAACACATATATGACCTAAAATTTCCCCTTTTAACCACAATCAAATATATAATTCAGTGCTGTTAATTACACTCACAATGTTGAGCTACCATCACCAGAATCCATTATCAAAATTTTTCCATCATCCCAAATAGAAACTCTGTACATGTTAAGCCTTCACTCCTAATAATAAACAAAGGGGCACTTAGAACATGTGGTAGTTTGAGGCTTTTATGGACCCCAGAAAATCATGTCATTAGGGCTAATCCTTTCCTGTGTGTGTAAATCTGTTGGAGGTGGGAACTTTCTGATTTGGTTATGTCAGTAAGAGATGACCCAGGGTAGATCTTAATCCTCTTACTAGCATCTTTAATAAAAGATTTGAATAGAGAGACACAGAGAGAGACAGCCATGGTTGCCTGGAGAAAGGAGAGGAAACCAGAAGGTGAAACAATGAAACCCAGAAGAGAAGGGTATAGCAGACACCACCATGTGCTTTCCCATGTGAGAAAGAAGTCTAGGATCACCAACCACCAGTCTTTGGGGAGAAAACATTGCCTGATGATGACTTGATTTGGACATTTTTCTCATTCTCAATGGAGAATTATTAGGTTGTAAGCCTACAATCTAATAATTCTCCATTGTAAAAGCCAACCCATTTCTTTCTTTAAAAAAAAATAACTTTAATTCAGTTCAAAATATTTTTAAAAAATTTTAAAAACAGAAAAAGGCACTCAAAAACTTATGGGGAGGGAAGCAGACTTGGCCCAGTGGTTAGGGCATCCATCTACCACATGGGAGGTCCACGGTTCAAACCCTGGGCCTCCTTGACCCATGTAGAGCTGGCCCATGTGCAGTGCTGATGCATGCAAGGAGTGCCGTGCCATGTGGGGTGTCCCTCACGTAGGGGAGCCCCATGCACAAGGAGTGTGCCCGGTAAGGAGAGCTGCCCAGCGTGAAAGTAAGTGCAGCCTGCCTAAGAATGGCGCTGCCCACATGGACAGCTGACACAAGATGATGCAACGAAAAGAGACACAGATTCCCGGGCCACTGAAAACAATAGAGGTGGACAAAGAAGAAGACACAGCAAATAGACAGAGAGAACACACAAACGCAGAGAACACACAACCGGGGAGAGGTGGGGGAGAGAAATAAATAAATAAATCTTTAAAAAAAAAAAACTTATGGGGGAAGCAAATTTGGCTCAACTGATAAAGCATCTGCCTACCATATAGGAGGTCTGGGGTTCAAATCCAGGACCTCCTGACCCGTGTGGAGCTGGCCCACTCACAGTGCTGATGCGCTCAAGGAGTGCCCTGCCACACAGGGGTGTCCCCCGTGTAGGGGAGCCCAATGCACAAGGAGTGCACCCCACAAAGGGAGCCTCCCTGTGTGAATAAAGCACAGCCTGCCCAGGAGTGGCGCTGCACACATGGAGAGCTGATGCAGCAAGATGACACAACACAAAGAGACACAGATTCCTGATGCTGCTGACAAGAATGCAAGCGGACACAGAAGAATACACAGCGAATGGACACAAAGAGTAGACAACGGCGGGGGGGAGAGAAAAATTTTTTTTAATCTTTAAAAAATAAACTTATGGAAGCATTACCCCTAAAAAGTTCTGTCCAGACACTTTTATCTCATCTACTTCCAGGTACTAACTCAATTGTTCCTCTAGTATTCAGAAAGATACACAGATGATCACAGACAAGTTAAATGGCACAGTCGAGTTCTCCTTATTAATAAAAAAAAATGAAGAGCAGAAAAAAATGTTTAATCATATTCATATCTCACAAAACCAAATCCCATATTCTTTTTTTTACCTTTAGCATTAATAGAGTCCCCAGCTTTGCTTTTGCTACAAAACATTACAATGCTGTTGTTAACTACAGACTACAAATTACATTAGTTATATTTTCCCATGTATCACCACATTCTTAACACCTTGTAATAGAACATTCCTGCATTTATATTATTAACCACAATTCTCATCTACTGCAGAAATCATGGTTACATATTCCCTATTTTATGCTCCAGCTGTCCCCCAACTAACATAAATCTCCTTAGACTACTCATTTCAGCCACAGTCACATCCATAAATCAACAGTTTGTTACATTCAATATAATATGTTACCATCAAGTCCAACCATTACCTCATATTTACATTTGACCTCATTAAACATTCTATATACATCCAGCATTGTCTCCCTTTCTCATCCCACATTCCATCTCCAACCAACTACACTTCCAACTCCATAAATCTACTCATTGTATTTATTTCATATCAGTAAGACCATATAAAATTCGTCCTTTCGTGTCTGGTTTATTTCACTCAACATAATAACCTCAAAGTTCCTCCATGATGTCATGTGCTTCCCCAACTGATTTCTTCCTACAGCTGAATAATATTCCATTGCATGAGTATACCACATCTTGTTTATCCATTCATCAGTGGATGGACACTTAGGTTGTTTACATCTTTTAGCAATTGCCTCTATGAACATCAGTGTACAAATATCTATTCACATCCGTGCTTTAAGTTCTTCGGAATATATTGCTAGTAGCAGGATTACTGGGTCATATAAGCCAATTAATTTCTTATATTGCATCTAGCAAACTAGAACCGAACACAGTCACTGACAATACACTTCAGTGCAGTGAAACTTATGGTTAAACAGATTCCAGTACTTGAAAATGCTACCTAACTTTTAACTGATCAACCTGTAAGTCCAATGTATTCAACATAATAAATTAGCTACCTGCTCCAAATTCTTTCAGGGAGTTTGACTGGAAACATCAAGAGGTAGTCAATTCCTACTACACTTATCCCACCACACACAGACATCTGACTCCAGAAAAGCCACAACCTCCACATTCTCTCATTAATTACCAGAGCCAAGAAGTTTCAATTCCCACATTATGCAGCTCAACCAGAGATCAAGGCCAGCCCTAGCCCCTTCTGATAAAAATAAGAAAGTAAAGAATACACTCTTAGATTTTCATCATTATATCTCTATTTTAAATTAATTTCAGAATTAATATTCAGATAAAGAAAACACTTTTGTGGCAAAGACAAGGGGGACTATGAAGATTTAGCCATAAGACAATCAAGTTTTTATAATGACTGCAATACAAATATTTTGTTTAACCAAATAATGCCACTCAACACTCAAAAACCACCTGCAAAACCTACTCCTGGGAATAGATAATATCCAGGGAATAAGTAAACAATTTCCATGATGAGTACCATATGCAAACAGAGTAGTAACAGATATAGTCACTTTCATTTTAGTTTAAATTTCAATTTGCGCTTGAGCAGCATCATAACACAAGGGGAATTTCCTTTTCTTTTTATGAAGCTTTGTGTTCTTGGTTTCCGGAGCACCTTGTTTTGGAAAAAAAAAAATCACTTCCTGATTATTTCACTGCTATAGAAAAATCTTATTAAAAAGCAATTAGGAAGTGAACATACTTTACATAGAGATGTGCAAATGATGATTTCTTTATTTTTAATTCAACTGAAAAGATGACCTTATTTGTTTTTATCTCTTAGTATGCACACACAAAAAAAAACTCTTCTACTGGTTGGGTGTTTCTAATAGGGGTTCAATATCTCAAAAAGCAAAAAAGCCACACAATTGTGACAATTACTATGGCAACTAACAAAATTTTAAACCCGGAATACTCACTCTCAAGGCTGCCCACACAGAGCTCTCAGATCTGGAATTCACTTCAATGTACAGTGTGCATATTTGGAAGTCTCTGCCATTTTGTAACAGGGAAGAGAACTGCCCACGTTAACTCTGCTACTTTATTTTCAGTTGACTGTTCCATATGTCAGATAACATCTCCTGCAGTGCCCCATTCAAAGATAAGAGACCAAAGATTTGGTTGCCCAGTCTGTAGAAAACTGCCAATATAGCCGGAAGCAAATTCGGTACAAAATTAGCAACACCAGCCAAGTGTTTTCTCCCCTGTGAAGAGTCCAGAAAATAAATTCACTAAAAATAACTCTTCTATCACATAGTGTATCTTCATTCTTCTCCTGAATCAGAGTCATTTTAGTCTGTCTGATTTTATTCTCTAAAGCCACATTCCCTTCTGTTTGAAAGGGTCTTTCCATAAATAAATGCCACACTGGAAAGTTGATATGAAGTAAAATTGTAAATGGTTCTGCTTAAATTTGGTTGGAATGTTCTGTTTGCTTTCAGAGACGACAGAACTTCAAGACTCAGCTATTAGATGCTAATGAGGAAAGGCTCAGTGTGGAGATCATGGTCATTTAGACAAAGCTGAAAAGAAGGGAAAAGAGAAAAAAATCATCCTCTCTGACCTGGCAACACACCCTTTTAACTGGGGAAAAAGAAGTCATCGGACAGTATTCTGGTCTGTTCAGCAAACATGCTGTTTGACTTTCTCTTCCTGCTTCTGGTTCATAAGAAACAGGAACTTTTAGAACAAGAAAGCCAGAGGAAATGAACTAGATCTTCTTAGCATATCAGACACATGAAAAAAGCAAACTGCACTCTCTTCTGCTGGGACATGTGAAGTTAGATGACTCCACTATGGAGACAGAAATAGTCCTATCTGGCAGCAAAGAAGTCATTGTAATAATTGCAATTAACAATCCAACAGTCACTGAGTGCTCATAATGTACCAAGCACTGTCAAAAAGTACTTTACATATATAGACTCTTTGAATTTTTTAAAATACATTTTTAATGTACACTACAGTCCCCATTTTACAGATGAGAAAGCTGAGATGCAGAGGTTAAGCAACTAGTAAGATGTGGAGTGGAACTAGTATTTAAACTCAGGCGGTTTGTCTTCAGGATTTAAAACCTGAAAAGATAAACAATTTTCTGTAAAAAGTATAACAGGATGCCTTACAGTCTGTTGGCTTTCAAGTCTGTACACACACACACAATCTATGACAGTGACATTTTAATGGCACCAGTGTTTAGTGGGAGGATTTTTCTATATTTGGTGGAAAATGTCACCTGTGTATGGCTCAGAATGGGTGGTCAGAAAAGCTAAGGCCTCCACAGCCTGGAGCAGCATACCTGTATAGCTAGAACAGAATCTGGGGAGTGGGGGGGGGGCCAAGCAAGGCCATAAATATATTTGTAATTCCATATACTAGCAACAAACAAATTGGAAAAGGAAAGTAAACACATAAAAATCTTTAGGCATAAACTTAGATTATATAAATCTTACATGGAAAATATAGGGGATTTGAATGTACCCTACTCCCTCCCCTCCCACACTTTCCCCCATTAACAACATCTTTCATTAGTATGGCACATTTATTACACTGATGCACACATATTGAAGGATTGCCACTAAGCATGGTCTACAGTTTACATTATGGTTTACACTTTGCATTGCACAGTTTTATAGGTTTTGACAAAATGCACAATGGCTTGTATCCATTATTGCAATATCATGCAGAACAACTCCAATGTACCCAAAATGCCCATGTTACACTGATTCTTCCCTCTCCCTCAGAGAACATTTTAAAAGTTAAGCAGGGAAACGGACTTGGCCCAGTGGTTAGGGCGTCCGTCTACCACATGGGAGGTCTGCGGTTCAAACCCCAGGCCTCCTTGACCCGTGTGGAGCTGGCCCATGCGCAGTGCTGATGCGCACAAGGAGTGTCCTGCCACACAGGGGTGTCCCCCGCGTAGGGGAGCCCCACGCTCAAGGAGTGCTCCCCATAAGGAGAGCCGCCCAGCGTGACAGAAAGGGCAGCCTGCCCAGGAATGGCGCCGCCCACACTTCCCGTGCCACTGACGACAACAGAAGCAGACAAAGAAACAAGACGCAGCAAATAGACACAGAGAACAGACAACCGGGGGAGGGGGAGAATTAAATAAATAAATAAAATCTTTTAAAAAAATAAAAGTTAAGCAAGTGTAAAGTTAGTAAGATGGTAGGAAGTGGTAAATGCAGGCAAAATACAACCAACTCTTGATTATTTGTGATTTACGGCTAGAAAGCACAGGTCATACAAAGAGCTACTTTAGCCAATATTTTCAACTTTCTGCCTATGAAAATTTTCTGTATTCATTTTTTCTCTTGCTACAGTAACAAATTACCACAAACAATACAAATTTAATATCTTATAGTTCTATAGGTCAGCAGTCCAGTACAGTTCTCACCAGACTAAAATCAAGATGCCAGCAGGTTGCATTCTATTCTCTAAGGGAGAATCTGTTTCCTCTTCATTTAGGTTATTGGAAAAATTCAATTATTTGTGATTGTAGGACCAAGGTCCCCATTTTCTTGTTTGTTGTAAACTAGAGGCCATTCCCAGCTTCGAGGACCTGTTGCATTCCTTGGCTCATGGGCTCCTTCTCCCATCTTCAAAGCAAGCAAAGGCAGGTTTAATCCTTCAAATCTCCTTCTTCCATCTCATCCCTGAGATTCGATTGGGTTCCCCTGGATAATCCTGGAAAATCACTCCATCTCAAGGTCCATACTCATACATCTGCAAAGTTCCTTTTGCCATGTAAGATAACATATTCACAATTCTATCCAGTTCCACAAATTCACATCTCCAACTCTGGAGACTATGGCATGGACATCTTTGGGGGTGTGTGGGGGCATTACTCTGCCTACAACAGTTATGGATACAGAGCCCCATTGTAAGATTTTATTTGTTTCTCTTTTTTCTCTTGAACAGATTTATTGGGGCATAATTGATATACATTAAACTGCATATCTTTAAAATGTGCAATTTGATGAATTTTGACATATATATAGCATGTATCAACAAATCCATCTCCACAATCAAGATAATGAATATATCCATCATCCCCAAAAGTTTCCTAAGCACTTTCATAACCCATCCCTCCCACTTTAACCCATCCCCAGCCAACCACTGATCTACTCTTTGTCACTAAAAATGAGTGTTAACTTTCTATAATTTTATGCAAATGAATTCATATAATTTATACTCTTTATCATCTGTTTTCTTTCAGTCAGCATAATTATTTTAAGATTCATTCATATCATGACTTGACTCAATAATTCCGTACAACACAGCCACTCCACTCCTAGGTACAGCTCTTTTATAGTTTACACATGGGACAGTATGTTGGAAAGAGAAAATACATGATAAGACATTCAGAGACTGAGAACAGCTAGAGCTCTTCTGAACCCCAAAGAAGCCCGAAGTTTCAGAGACAAGTACAAACCCCAGGAGAACTTGGACACTCAAACAATGTCCTATTATATCAGTTAGTTTTTGCTGAGTAAGAAAACAGTTCAAAACTGAGAGGCTTAAAATATTCCTCACCTCTCTGTGTATCTGTCATTTGGGCTGGGCTCTGCTAGCAGTTTGTAGTTTGGCAGGGGTTGATTGGTTTGGAAGGGCTTTGCTCAGAGACTGGTGGTTGGTGCTACCTGTCAGTTGCTGCTGGCTGCCAGCAAGGTGATGGGGATGACAGGGCCGCTGATCTCCATCATTTCAGACCAGGCTGATGATATGTTTACTTGGTGGTAGCCATAGAGTACCCCAAAGCAGCGGGAGAGAGTAAGTCCCAATGTACAAGCACCTTTCAAGTTTCTGTTTATATCACATTTGCTAATGTCCCATTGGTCACAGTAAGGCACAGGACCAAGCCCAGACTCCAAAGGTGGACAAGGAGGCTCTACTTGTTGATGGGAGTAGCCACAAGGAGACACTGCAAAGGGGCATGCATACAAGAAGGGAAAGAGTTTGCAACCATTTCTGCAGTCTACTACCCTCTCTCTTTCCTTCTTTCATTACCTCCACTCCTTTACTACCCATGCATGCCTCAAACTATGTCTCAAATCCAGTATGTGTACCTATTACTCAGCAGAATCTATTCTTTCCAAAATTACAATAGCTTTCTTGTTTCTTGCTAAACCCAGGGAACCAATTTCATTCATCTCATTTGGCATCTTGGCATCATAATACACAATCTTCTCCCTTGGCTTCGATGGCACTACTCTTTCTTCCCAACTATTTCTTCATAGTCCCTTCACAGGAAAAATGAAATGGTGCAAAATATGCATTTAAAATTTGGTTCGTCAAATGAATAATTGAGCAAATAAATAAATGAAATAGGATTATGTTCCCATATCCACTGCTTAAATGTTGGGTTTGGTCAAGCATCAGTTATAACTTACATGCTGACGACTTCAATCATATATTACCAGCACAAATCTCTATCCCACACTTCAGACATGTATATGAACCTCTAAGTGAACTTTCTTCCCACAGAACTCCAAATTCAATGCATCTAAATTTGATGTCACCAACTTCATTCCCAAACCTGCTCTTTTTCCAAATTCTGCCACAATCTGACCAGTCACCCAAGCCAAAATTCTGAGTGTCATCCTTGATTCCATCCTATTAATCACAAAGTACTATCCTTTATAAATCTGTCCCCTTCTCTCCAACCATGTTATGTTTCTATACTTTTGTTTAGGTCCTAATTAATCCTTACCAACATGTCCACAACCACCATCTAATTTGGGAATTCCAAAAGCTCTCTGAACACAGGAATCATCTGGAAGTTTGTTAAAAATCTAGATTACCAGGACCAGACTGAATCATCCTCCCAGGGAGGGGTCTGGACCTCAGTATTTTTAAAAAGCACCCCAGATGATTCTTGTTATCAGGCAATTTGGGGAAATACTGTCCTAATCTGCCTTTCTGCCTCCAGAATTGCCTCCCACCTTGCAATTCACTCTCCACAGTGCTGCCAGAGTGAACTGTGAGTGAACATAAGTCTAACCTTATCACTTCTTTCATTAAAATATTTCCATGGTTCTTCATGGTAGAGAATAATATATACATTCTTTAACAGAATCTTCATATCTCTCCTGCCTTGCCTTGAAATACTCCTCAGTAGTGCTCTTTTAAGCCGCTACACCAAGGACACTCACCACCATCCCCTTTTATTTATTCATCACATGCTTATACAGTACTTAAATGGAACAGGCACTGTTCTGAGCACTTTAGAAATATTAACTCACTTATTATTCCTTATAGTTCTGGGATGGGGACATGGTAGGTACTACTGTTACCCTCATTCACAGCCAAGAGTGAGGTACAGAGAGATTAGACAATTTGCCTAGAGTCATGCACAGTTCCTGGCAAAACTGACACTTAACCCAGATAGCCTGGCTGTAGAATCTATGCATTTAGCAAGCATGCTCTGGTGTCTCTCCATCTTCTGATTAAACCACTCTTATTCAAGCTCCGCTCATGAATTAATACTTCTTGGAAGCTTTCTTTGATCCCCCCGCCTGAATTAGCACCTTAGGCTTAATGGCACTCTACATTTAAAATCTATTTCTGGGAAGCAGATGTGGCTCAAGTGATAAGGCCTCCACCTACCATATGGGAGGACCCAGGTTCAATCCTGGACTTCCTGGTGAAAAAGAAGAAGAGAAAGCATGCCTGCACAGTGAACTGAGTGCCACGCAAATGCCTGCATGGTGAGCCAAGTGCATACATGAGTGCCTACGGGGTGAGCCAGTACCCGCGCAAGTGAGTCACACAGCAAGATGATGATGCAACAAAAGAGAGACAAAAGGGAGAGTCAAAGTGGAGAGCAGCAGAGACCAGGAACTGAGGTGGCACAATTAACAGGGATCCTCTTTCCACATCAGAGGTCCCCAGGATCCAATCCCCCTGAATCTGAGAGGGAAAGATGGGAAGAGAAGAACAAAAAGAGAATAGATACAGAAGATCACACAGCAAGTGGACACAGACAGCAAAAACAGTAGGGTGGGGGTGGGAGAGAGGAAAAATTAAAATTAAAAAAAAAATCTATTTCTTATCTCACAAACTAGATCAAAAGTTCCTTAACAGAGAGAGAGGACTTTTTATACCCCCAAAGCCTAATGCAGTGCTCAATATGAAACATTAAATATATATTGAATAAAATAATGAAAGAATAAATGAGTGAGTGAATTAATGAATGACTACATGAATTTATAAAGAAGCAATAGGAACCATTAATAACAATCTGAACACTCTGCCTTGAATCATCAAGTCATCTGTACAGGAATTTTATTGGGCTTTTTCATTTGGACATATGCAATAGCTTAACTTGCATCAAAAATAAACTTCGGAGTCTTCTTACAAATTCTACATTTTCATGGGAATTCAAATCAAATGCATGATTGCAAATTTATCTGTCTAATTTACTCAGTAGATTCTTTTATTTCTCTGTGTCGAGCATGAAAGTTAAAACTATTTCTAGACCTTTCATGTTAGCTCTGCTTTCCTCTGGATTTCTTCACTCCAAAATGCTCAACAAACAGGTCCCTTTTTGTGGTTGGAAAGTTTGGCTTTACATAGAACCTTTCAACACACAACTGTCAGCACCTGATTATGGGTCATTTTTTTAGCCTATGACTTTCACTTCCTTCCTTAAATAGGACTTGCAGATGAATCATCTTCAGCTACTCTGTGATTATGCAAAGACCAGTTACCCTGTATATAATGAACAGGACACACTCGGGTCCTTCCCACCTTGTTTCCATCAGTGCTTTGATTTAGGGGTTTCACTGCTCATGGGATAAAGATTCAGGGACTACTGTTGTGCTGGATATAGTGTGAGCCATCAGTTCATTAGTGCTTCCAATAAGAGTGGGAGAAAGCAGAGAGCTGGGAAAAGCTCACATCAACTAGTTCCAGCCTTTTAACATTTATGGTTTAGAGAAGAATTTGGTGGAAAAGGATTTAGATGAGACTTTTATAATATTTGTAAAGTTCTTTTTCTGTATTACATGCCATTATTAAGATAATATGATTTACATAAATATACATATATATGTTAATCAGTCATCCAGCCCAGTAGGAGAGCCTCTTTACAACAGAAAAAAAATCCTGTTAGCCCATAATCCATAAATACTTCATCAAAATTCATTCCTGTAATATACATGCTGAGGGAAGCGAACTTGGCCCAATGATTAGGGCGTCCGTCTACCACATGGAAGGTCCGCGGTTCAAACCCCAGGCCTCCTTGAATGTGTGGAGCTGGCCCATGCGCAGTGCTGATGCATGCAAGGAGTGCCCTGCCACGCAGGGGTGTCCCCCCGCGTAGAGGAGCCCCATGCGCAAGGAGTACGCCCCGTAAGGAGGGCCGCCCAGTGCAAAAGAAAGTGCAGACTGCCCAAGAATGGCACTGCCCACACAGAGAGCTGACAAAAGATGACACAACAAAAAGAAACACAAAATTCCCGTGCCGCTGACAACAATAGAAGCAGACAAAGAAGAAGATGCAGCAAATAAACACAGAGAACAGAGAACAGACAACTGGGGCAGGGCGGGGGGGGGGGAGGGGGGAGGAAGGGGAGAGAAATAAATAAATAAATAAATCTTTTAAAATATATATATATATATATACACACATTCTTTTTTTTTTTTTTAATTTTTTTATTTTTTATTGACTTTGTAATAATATTACATTAAAAATATATATGTGAGGTCCCATTCAACCCTACCCCCCCACCCCCCCTTTCCCCCCCCCCAACAACACTCGTTCCCATCATCATGACACATCCATTGGATTTGGTAAGTACATCTTTGGGCACCTCTGCACCTCATATACATTGGTTCACATCATGGCCCATACTCTCCTCTATTCCATCATGTAGGCCCTGTGAGGATTTACAATGTCCGGTGATTACCTCTGAAGCACCATCCAGGGCAGCTCCATGTCCCGAAGACGCCTCCACCTCTCATCTCTTCCTGCCTTTCCCCATACCCTTTGTCCATTATGTCCACTTTTCCCAATCCAATGCCACCTCTTCTATGTGGACACTGGATTGGTTGTGTCCATTGCACCTTTATGTCAAGAGGAGGCTCAGATTCCACCTGGATGCTGGATGCAATCCTCCCATTTTCAGTTGTAATCACTCTAGGCTCCATGGTGTGGTGGTTGTCCTTCTTCACCTCCATCTTAGCTGAGTGTGGTAAGTCCAATAAATCAGATTGTAGGTGCTAGAGTCTGTTGAGGCTCAGGATCTGGCTATCACATTGTCAGTCCAGAGATTCAAATCCCCTAAATATATCTTAAACCCCAACATTAACTGCACCTCCAGCACATTAGCATGAAAGTCTTATGAAGGGAGATCCCATCTGAGTCCAGATTCATCACACATAAACACCATTTCCAAAGAGGGGCCATCTGCCCTGGTAGTTAACCCCATCGGCCATGACCATAACTCCCATGGGTCTCTTTAGCCCTCAAAGGAACCAATATCTGGGGGTTGTATCTGCTTTATCTGTCTCTCTGACTCTGCTCAGTTGTGCATGAGGGCAAACCTTCTGCCAGCCTCCAGACTCTTTTTTAGAAACTCGTAGCCATATAAACTCATTTCTCCTTTCCATTTCCCCCTTACTTTAGGTCAAACAGCATTTTAAAGTCATGGTATTTTATGTAGACATGGATATTCTGCTGATCCGCATTGAACCTTCCGTATAAGGTCATTTTCCAGTTGCATCATCAGTTGGTAGTTGATAGTGGTCCCTCGTTGCCAGGGAGGCTCATCCCCGGGTGTCATGTCCCACGCTGGGGGGAAGGCATTGCATTTACATGCTGAGTTTGGCTTCGAGACTGGCCACATTTGAGTAACATGAAGGCTGACAGAAGGAAATTCCCAGGCACAAAGTTGCTCTAGGCCTTGTTATTATTTTGGGTTTATCAGCTCACAAGCATAGTCATTAGTATCAGGGGCTCACTGTTGAACCCTCACTCCCTCCCGGTCCCCACCACTGTACCTGGGAGACTGTCGCTGCTCCCCTAGGGACCACAACAGAGCACCACTGGCCAGGAACCCAGTACCCCCCCTACTGTGGTTTTTAATTGTTGCCACTATGAGTATATCCAAACATTACCATGCACCCTGGACATATGTTCTGTACAGCTCCCTGTCAGTCATATATCACCTGTCATTGGTATCCCATACCAGTATCCCTCCATTGCCATTGTTGAAACACTCTGTGATCCAGAACTCCCCGAAATTTGAAGCCCAATATAATGTCATGGCCCTTACTAGGGAATGGCATATAGCGATGAGTTTAAAGGATAGATAAAGAACTTGGATAAAGTTAGCTAAAGAACTTAGATAAAGAATGTTGACTTGAAAAAATTCCACATCCTATTTTTTTCTTTGTTTTTTTTTTTTTTTCCCCCCCCCCCCCCAATTATTCAGCTTTTCTTCACTGGAGTCCTAGACCACAGCAATGTATATATATAATATACAGCACTCCCACACATCCACCAGAAAACCTTTTCCCTTCCACAGTGATACTCTTACGCCCTATTCATATCATATTTACTTAAAGTGATGTACAGAGTCTGAGACATTAGCTTTCTAACAAGGTGACATCTGTGTTTACATTATGGTGCATACTTTAGGATATACAGTTCTTTACATTTTTAGTTATCCTATGTTTTACATTATGGTTTACATTATCAGTCTGTCATCCCCTATATGTTATGGTGTAATATTACATGTTTTATATCCATCCTTGTGTACTCTCAAGAAACTCCTCTCTTACCCCCCATTTACTTTGGTTCCACACATTTAACGTCCATTTTCCCTTCCACCTTGGTGCCCTCAGTGATAGCCAACCTCCGTTTCCTGAGGAGCCACTTCCAGAGATAGATGGAATAGTGTTCAGGGCCTAACTTGCTCAACTGCCCCAATGCCCTGGGAGCCACCCTTTCTCTCGAGGGATACAGTTCCCTCTATTGGATGGCATTAGTCCTCCCCAGGATGTGGGTCCACCCCCACTCTCACTACTTGGGTTTCTACCCCATGGTGTCACCCACTCTGGCAGAATGAGCATTTAGACATTCCCCAGGAGCCCGTCCTGCATCAGACCCTCCCCTCCGAGCATTCTAAACAGGTAACCCTCTTTATTATATTTTGATATGATTTTCTCGGCATTTTACTCTCCACCAACACCTGACCCTCTCCTGGTTCGTATGCTACCCCTCCCTCCCCCCACTTTTGGGCAACGTTACCCACCCGTCCCTCCCCAGCCACCCTCAAACCCGCAAAGCCCCAAGCAAAGGCAACCCCTTGCCCCCCTTTTATCTCTTCTTTGTGTTCATACTTACCACCATCTCGTCTTAAATTCCACCCCTGCAGACATCGGCTCATATCCTTCCTCCACCCTCCGATTTCCTGCAAGCCTATCGTTCAGTCTCTTGCTATCTAGGGCAGCTTGTTTATTTCATATCATTGAGGTCATGTAGTATTTGTCCTTCAATGTCTGGGTTGCTTCACTCAACATAAGGTTCTCAAGATTCATCCATGTTATCACATGTGTTTGTAGTGTGTTTGTTCTTACAGCTGAGTAGTATTCCATTGTGTGTATATACCACATTTTATTGATCCACTCGTCTGTTGATGGGCATTTGGGTTGATTCCAACTTTTGGCAATAGTGAACAATGCTGCTATGAACATTGGTGTACATATATTGGTTTGTGTTCTTGTTTTCAGTTCTGCTGGGTATATTCCCAGCAGTGGTATTGCTGGGTCATATGGCAAATCTATGGCTAGTTTTTTGAGAAACCGCCATACTGTTCTCCAGAATGGTTGGATCCTTCTGCATTCCCACCAGCAGTGGATGAGTGTTCCCCTTCCTTCACATCCTCTCCAGCACTTGTATTCTTCTGTTTTTTTCATAGCTGCCAATCTTATGGGTGTAAGATGGTATCTCATTGTGGCTTTGATTTGCATTTCCCTGATAGCTAGAGATTTGGAACATTTTTTCATGTGCTTTCTTGCCATTTGTATTTCTTCTTCGGAGAAGTGTCTGTTTAAGTCTTTTTCCCATTTTTTAAATGGATTGTTTATCTTTTTATTTTCAAGATGTAGGAGTTCTTTATATATGCAAGTTATAAGTTTCTTATCAGATATATGATTGCCAAATATTTTCTCCCACTGTGTGGGCTCCCTTTTTACTTTCTTGACAAACTCCTTTGAGGTGCAGAAGGCTTTAATTTTGAGGAAGTCCCATTTATCTATTAGTTCTTTTGCTGCTCGTGCTTTTGGTGAGATATTCATAAATCCATTACCTATTACAAGGTCCTGTAGATGTTTCCCTACACTGCTTTCTAAGGTTTTTATGGTCTTGGCTCTTATATTTAGGTCTTTGATCCATCTTGAGTTGATCTTTGTATAAGGTGTGAGATGGTAATCCTCTTTCATTCTTCTACATATGGCTATCCAGTTCTCCAGACACCATTTGTTGAATAGGACACTCTCTCCCAGTTGAGAGGGTTTGGTGGCTTTATCGAATATTATGTGGTTGTATATGTGAGGTTCTATATCAGAGCTTTCAATTCGATTCCATTGGTCTATATGTCTGTCCTTATGCCAATACCATGCTGTTTTCACCACCATAGCTTTATAGTATGTTTTGAAGTCAGGTAGTGTGATTCCTCCAATTTCGTTTTTCTTTTTCAGTATGTCTTTGGCTATTCGGGGTCTCTTTCCTTTCCAAATAAATTTCATAGTTAGTTTTTCTAGTTCCTTAAAGAAGGCTGCATTGATTTTTATTGGGATTGCATTGAATGTGTAGATCAATTTTGGTAGGATAGACATCTTAATAATGTTCAGTCTTCCTATCCATGAACAAGGAATAGTCTTCCATTTATTTAGGTCTTCTTTGATTTCCTTGAACAATCTTGTATAGTTCTCAGTGTATAAGTTCTTTACCTCTTTAGTTAAATTTATTCCTAAGTATTTGATTTTTTTATTTACTATTGTGAATGGTATTTGTTTCTTGATTTCCTCCTGATCTTGCTCATTATTGGTGTACAGAAATGCTACTGATTTTTGCGCATTGATCTTATAACCTGCGACTTTACTAAACTCATTTATGAGTTCTAGAATCTTCGTTGTAGATCTCTCAGGGTTTTCTATGTATAGGATCATGTCATCTGCAAATAATGAAATTTTGACTTCTTCCTTTCCAATTTGAATGCCTTTTATTTCTGGTTCTTGCCTCAGTGCTCGAGCAAGTACTTCTAAGACAATGTTAAATAGGAGCGGCGACAGTGGGCATCCTTGTCTTGTTCCTGAGTTTAGAGGGAAGGAGTCTAGGATTTCTCCATTGTAAACAATATTGGCTTTAGGTTTTTCATATATACTCTTTATCATGTTCAAAAAATTTCCTTGTATTCCAATCATTTGGAGTGTTTTTATCAAGAAAGGGTGCTGTATTTTGTCAAATGCTTTTTCTGCATCAATAGATATAATCATGTGATTTTTTTCCTTCAATCTGTTTATATGGTGTATTACGTTGATTGATTTTCTTATGTTGAACCATCCTTGCATACCTGGGATGAATCCCACTTGGTCGTGGTGTATAATTCGTTTAATGTGTTGTTGAATACGATTAGCAAGTATTTTGTTAAGTATTTTTGCGTCTAGGTTCATTAGAGAAATTGGTCTGTAATTTTCCTTTCTTGTGATGTCTTTGTTTGGCTTTGGTACTAGGGTAATGTTGGCATCATAGAAGGAGTTGGGTAATGTTCTTTCTGTTTCGATGGTTTGGAATAGTTTCAGCAGGATTGGTGTCAGTTCTTTCCGGAATGTTTTATAGAATTCACCTGTGAAGCCATCTGGCCCTGGGCTCTTCTTAGTTGGGAGATTTTTAATAAATGATTCTATCTCTCTGCTTGTGATTGGTTTGTTAAGATCATCAATTTCTTCTTTTGTCAATATGGGCTGTTTATGTGTTTCTAGGAATTTGTCCATTTCCTCTAGATTGTCATTTTTGTTGCAATATAGTTTTTCAAAATATCCTCTTATGATAGTCTTTATTTCTGTGGGGTCAGTGGTGATATCGCCTTTCTCATTTCTTATTTTGTGTATTTGCATCTTCTCTCTTTTTTTCTTTGTTAGTGTTGCTAAAGGTTTGTCAATTTTGTTAATCTTCTCAAAAAACCAGCTCTTGGTCTTGTTTATCTGTTCAAGTGCTTTCTTATTTTCTATTTCATTTAGTTCTGCTCTTATCTTTGTTATTTCCTTCCTTCTTCTTCCTGTTGGGTTACTTTGTTGTTGTTTTTCTAATTCCTTCAAATGTGCAGTTAGTTCTTCAATTTTTGCTCTTTCTTCTTTTTTGATATATGAATTTATGGCTATAAACTTCCCTCTCAGTACTGCTTTTGCTGCATCCCATAAATTTTGGTATGTTGTGTTATCATTATCATTTGTTTCAAGGTAGTCATTGATTTCTTTTGAGATTTCCTCTTTGACCCACTGTTTTTCTAAGAGTGTGTTGTTTAATTTCCAAATCGTGGTGTGAAATCTGGGCTTCTTTCCCTTGCAAATCTCCAGCTTGACTCCACTGTGGTCAGAGATAATGTTTTGTATGATTTCAATCTTTCTGAATTCGTTCAGCCTTTCTTTGTGGCCTAGCATATGATCTATCTTGGAGAATGATCCATGTGCGCTTGAGAAAAATGTATATCCTGCTGTGTTTGGGTGTAGCAATCTATATATGTCTATTAGATCGAGCTCCTCTAATATACTATTCAGATGTTTTGTTTCTTTGGTGATTCTCTTTTGAGATGTTCTGTCCAGAGTTGATAGTGGTGTATTAAAATCCCCCACTATAATTGTAGATGTATCTATTCTTTCACTTAGTTTTTCCAGCGTTTGCCTGACGTATTTAGAGGCACCCTTGTTAGGGGCATAGATATTTATGATTGTTCGATCTTCTTGACAGATTTTCCCTTTGACTAAAATGTAGTATCCTTCTTTGTCTCTCACAATTGTTTCACATTTAAAGTCTATTTTGTCTGATATTAATATAGCTACTCCTGCCTTTTTTTGGTTATTGTTAGCTTGTATGATTGTTTTCCAGCCTTTCACTTTCAATCTCCATGCGTCTCTGGGTCTAAGATGTGTCTCTTGTAGACAGCATATGGATGGGTCATATTTCCTTATCCAGTGTCCCAGTCTGAATCTTTTGATAGGTGAGTTTAATCCATTGACATTCAGTGTTATTACTATCAAGGAATTATTTGTGTTAGCCATATTTTGATTGGATTTGTGTTTGTCATATTTTGTTTGTATATTTTTTTTTTGTCTTTTTTGTTGTTGTTGTTGGTCTTATACTCTCCTCCAACTTTGCCTTTCCTGTTTTTTCCTTTCTTCCTGCAGAACTCCCTTTAGAATTTCTTGAAGGGGAGGTTTCTTGTTGGTATACTCTTTCAGTTTCTGTTTGTCTGCGAATATTTTGAACTCTCCATCATGTTTGAATGCTAGTTTAGCTGGATAGAGTATTCTTGGTTGGAAATTTTTTTCCTTTAGTACCTTGACTATATCATACCACTGTCTTCTTGCCTCCATGGTTTCAGAAGAGAAATCAGCACTTAATCTAATTGAGCTTCCCTTGTATGTGATGGTTTTCTTTTCTCTTGCTGCTTTTAGGATTTTCTCTTTGTCTTGAGTATTGGATAATTTGACAAGTATATGTCTTGGGGTGGCCCTGTTGGGGTTTATGACTTGTGGAGTGCGCTGTGCTTCTTGGATATGTACATCTGTCTCTTTCAGTAGATTTGGGAAGTTTTCAGCCATTATTTCCTGCAACACTCTTTCTGACCCCTTTCCCTTCTCTTCACCTTCTGGAATGCCTATAATACGTATGTTTGAGCGTTTTGCATTGTCATTCAGGTCCCTAAATCCTAATTGGATTTTTTCTATCTTCTTATTGACCCCTTCTACTATCTGTTTGATTTCTGATGTACTGTCTTCCACATCACTAATTCTCTGCTCTGTCTCTTCTAGTCTGCTGATATTTGCTGCAAGTGTATTTTTGATTTCTTGAACTGTGGTGTTCATTCCCATCATATCTGTTATGTTTTTGCGTATGTCTGCAATTTCCCCTCCAAGTGATGTCTTCATGTTGTTAACCTCTTTCATTACTGCATCAAATTTGTCGGTGATAAATGTTCTGAGATCTTTCATTGCTTGTGCCAAGTTTTGCTCCCCTTCGTGATTGTTGGTTTGTTGATTGGATTCAGCCATGTTTTCCTGATTATTGGTTTGGTTCGTAGATTTTTGTTGCTTTCTGGTCATCTCTTTATTTTGACGAATTTAATCAGTTCCTTAGCTTCTTTGTCTGCTCTTGGAGGTTAATTAGTTGTTATTTTTGCACAGGTGTTATATCTTCTCTTTGTCACTTTTTTCTTCTTATTCTAGTTACTTGTTGTTGGTTAAGTTCACTTTAGAGGAAAGTATTAGTGTTGGGGAAAGGCAATTGTGTAAGCAAGGGAAAAGTGTAAAGTTGTATTGGTGATGTATGTTAATAAAGCAGGAATATGAGATCTGGAAGGATGGAGGTTAGATTCATGTAGATTGTATAGAGTTATAGCTGTAGGTAGAGTACCTTTTATGAAGTTGATGACTGAATTTGGGAGGAATATGGTATGAACTACACAGCTATTGTTTTCATGAGAGAGGGAAAAAGAAAAGAAAGGTAATAGTTTCAAGAGTGGATAATAGACAGAAAACAGAACAAAGGTATTAGAAATTAAGAGTTAGACACTTTGTGGATCAAAGAACGGGAGGTGGGGGGTGGAATATAGGAGAGACAGTAGATGATAGTGGATATCAAGATGCAGGGGAAGGGGGATAGTGTAGGTAGCCTAAATCAGTTCACACAGAAATGAGGCAGTGGAGGATGGGAAAACCCAGCAAATGTGAGGTGTTCCCTGTAGCACCTATTGTATACTTGAATTAAAGTAAAAATAAGTGGAAGATGAGGGACAAGAGGGAAAGAGAAAACCGAAAAAAAAAAAAACTAACTAATTATAATAAAGAAAAAAGAAAGGCAAGAAGAAAGGAAGAAAGAAAAAGAGGATGGGCAAACGGTGGGGAACGGATAGGGAGAAGAGAGATACAAGTACACACGTGTCACAATTGCAACACTATCTAAAACAACAACTTCCCCCCACTTTGCCCTAAAACCCCCCGTCTGTCTGCCCAAATGGGTCTGCAAGCACCTCCCTTCCCACAAACCCCCAATAGGCCGCCCAGGGCCCACGAACTCCCCAGTACTGCAGAAGCTCAAAAAAAAAAAAAAAAAAAAAAATTAAGTAAAATTAAAAAAAAAAAAAACAAACAAACAAACAAACAAACAAAAAAAAACAGAAACCCCTCCGCAGGCCCGGCTCCGCCCGCCGCGGAGGCTTGGACCGGCTCTGCCCGGCTCCTCACGCCGCCTTGGCCTGGCCTGGCTCCGCCCAGCTCCGCTCGCTACAGCGGCCCAGCCGGCTCCGGCGTCCACCTCCCGCCACCGCGGCCTGGACCGGCCCTGCCCGGCTCCGTACCCGCCGCGGCCTGACCCGGGCCCGCCCGGCTCCAAATGCTACCGCGGCCCGCAGCCGGGGCCTGCACCGGCCCCGCCCGGCTCCAAGCGCTACCGCGGCCCGCAGCCGGGGCCTGCACCGGCCCCGCCCGGCTCCAAGCGCTACCGCGGCCCGCAGCCGGGGCCTGCACCGGCCCCGCCCGGCTCCAAGCGCTACCGCGGCCCGCAGCCGGGGCCTGCACCGGCCCCGCCCGGCTCCAAGCGCTACCGCGGCCCGCAGCCGGGGCCTGCACCGGCCCCGCCCGGCTCCAAGCGCTACCGCGGCCCGCAGCCGGGGCCTGAACCGGCCCCGCCCGGCTCCAAACGCTACCGCGGCCCGGCTCGGCCTGGCTCGGCCCCGCCCGGCCCCGCTCACCGCCGGCGCAGCGCAGCGCGGCCCGGCTCCGGCGTCCGCCGCTGCGGCCCGGCCTGGCTCAGCCCCACCGAGCGGGGCTAGATGCCTCGTCTCCGCCTACCCAAGAAGGGAATCCTCTACAGGTAGCTGGGATCTCCGTGTATATTTCACAAACGAATCCTCTCTGTTACCTTCCCTCCAAATCGATGTCCAGACACCTCCGGACCAGCAAAAATCCCGAAACAATCCGGTCCCAAAGAGTCTCCAACGCCGCCCAGCCGATTCCCTGCAGAAGACTCTAACAGGGATGTTCACTCAGCCGCCATCTTGCCCCCTCTCCCCTATACACACATTCTGATAGTCACAGCTATCTACTTATTGGATCAATTTTGGAAAATAATATATTTTGGTAAATAATCTCCTTAATGGTTTATTAATTGTGTCATGTGAATATGTGGCCATGAATATTAATATAAAAAAATTTTTTTCCATACCAAACCAAGAAAAATAAAAAAGTAAAGACCTCCAATACTGGAAAATCCTACAATGGATAAAGGAAAGAGGAAACATACAATAGGAATTCTTGTCTTTATCTTCCATATGAATTACATCCTGAATATGTATGATCCTGACCTACATTTCAACAGTTAAAGATGTTTCCTGAGTGAATCACAGCTGCAATGAAATGTGCAGTAACAGACACATAAAAATATATAGGCAATAGCACTAGGACTGAAACTTAAATATGCAAGAGGTTCAAGGAATAATGCTCAGGACCTCAGATTTGATAGATTTTAAGAAAGATTTTAGACTTCTGTAATAGGGCAAATCTATCCATTTAAGAATCTTTCCAATCTGCTAAAGATGATACTGACTCTAAACAGCTTCTTCCCTCCTCTGCCTAGGAAGAGAGAAAAGGCGAGGGGAGGATGAGGAAGGGGAGGGAGGGGCCAAAAGAAAGCAATGCTGTTGGCATTTGACTATAATCATCAGAGAACAGATAGAGAGGAGCGATGCCAAGTGAGGTAGCAGGAAGATAACAAATGATCTTAAGCCAATTATAAGAGAGGGGCAGAGGAAATGACTGGGGCAAGGGGCTATATGAGGTAAGTGTCACAACAGTTGTGAGATGTGAAGGCAGCTTGTGGGAAAGAGAAATGGGAATTTTGAGGAAAATTTCTGAGAACTATGAGAAATCCAAGTGTTTGAAAAGTTCTGAAATTACTATTGATTGCTGAGTTCCTTTGCCCACACCAGTGCCCTAGGACAGAACTACATGGTTTATGCTTTGTAAACATTATTTGTCATTTCAAAAGGGGAAACAGGGAAATGTTAGAAAAACCATAGTCACCATCATTTGGTCAGGATGATTTGCTGCCTCTGGGGGATCTGGTAGAACTCCTTGGAGTCTTCAAACTGACTCATTCTGTACTCAGCACATTAGTTCTTCCAGACTTTCATTTACTGTTATTTGTGTCCTTTTGGTATACAAGCAACTTACTAGACTCTAAGCTCAGAGATGCCAGGAACAGTGTCTTTTTCACCTTTGAATTCTATATTACATCCACCAAAACACCAAGGACATGATTAGATACTCAATTAATCCATCTATCAATCAATGGATTAATTCTGGGATATTCATACAGCTTTGTCAAATAAAATAAGTTGCAATTCATGAAGAGAAAGCCCAGTAGCTTTAGTGTGGATGGTGGTGTTTGAATGATCATTTTCTCACAGATCTTATGAAAATGTTCTGATTCAACAATCTATTTAGAATCTCACAGCTATCATTTACACTAGACACTGGTGTAAAGGAAAGTATTACTACTTTCCTTCATGACCTTATCAAATTGTCCTAATTTCAGCAATATATTTGGAGCTCAATAACTACTACTATACTTTGACACCTCAGAAAATATCATCACTAACTTAAGAGATTCTTCTGTTAAAAAGAAGTTATATAAATAGCATTAATAATGCATACATTTTCCAACATTCTTGTCTAAAATTTAACCAGAAAACAGGACAATTTTAATTCTCTCAATTTTATGAAGGTATGCATGAGATCATAACTATAGCTCATACACTGATTGTTTTGATCTTGTGGAAATCTTTGTTCATCAGTACATATCCGTCTCCATAAAACGTTAGCGTAATGAAATGCACCAGGTCATCTCTGGATCCAAAATAGTAGTGTGCTGTAAGTAGTGTTATATAATACTAAGATTTACTATTAGATAGGAGCGACTATGGAGAATTGGGGTGGAAGTCACTTTGTACTGGTAACCATAGAAAGTTAAAAAGGAATTAAAACATTGTTCTTTCACAATAAGGAACTTAACCCATGATATACACAAAATAAATCACCAAGATAAGAAATGACAAACATAAAAAAGAATGTATGTGCACACATATTTCTTTCATACATTTCCAAAACTTAAATTTTCAATTCCATGGGAGTTAAGTGTGCCATGTTGCCATACAGATTTGTTTATGACCAAGTAAAGTCGGAAGAGTCAAGGTGAGAAGACAGGTCTGGAAGGGAAAGCACTTACTAGCTATATGGCCTTTGGCAAGTCCCATGGTCTCACTGAGCCTCCATTTCTTCGTCGGTGAAAAGGATTGACCTCTTGGGGACCAGGTGCAGCTCAGTGATTGAGTGCCTGCTTCTTATGTACGAGGTCCCTGGTTCAATCTCCAGGACCTCCTGAAAAAAAAATAAAATAAAATTGACCTCTTGAGTGAGTTGTAAAGAGTAAATGATGAGGTAACATGGAAAAGAGACACCAGCATGGAGTACTCTGTAACCTCTCATTCTCTTTCTACATTGCATTTCACTTTGATTTCTGGCTGCCAACTCCTGGTAAGGCTATCATTTGAATAGTTCTGCTTAGATATCAATATTAAACAAAATAATTATTAAAGGGGAGCAGATGTGGCTCAAGTGGTTGAGCCAGGTACAAGATCCTTGGTTCAATTCCTGGCACCTCCTTAAAAATATATAATAATAATTTTTTGAAAAAGTATTTCTGATTACTATATTCCAAGAAGACCGATATATTGTCACTACAAAAACATGAAGCCATACGTGCAAATATCCAAAAAGTAGTATTACATATATAAACTATTAGAGCTTTCCAGGTGTAAATACAAATGCATAATTATTTAAATGCTGTAAAGGGCAATGAATATAAAGGAAAGGGGGTTTTCTGGGGAAATGATGGGACTGGCAGATATGGTTTGGTTTTTATAATAGGGAAGAGAGTGAACGCAGTCCTCCACCACCACAAACTATGCAGTCAAGTTTCCCACCTTTGGGGACATCACAGGGGTCAGCACATCTGGAATGCAATGGAAAAGCCTCATCCCGGGAAAACTATGGTATCTCCCCTGACAGTTAATATGACAGATATAATTTTTAAAAGTATTATAATAAAGGTTTGATTAAGCAAAAATTTTAATTGGTTATGTTTTTCTAATTAAGATATAATACACACGTATAAAAGGAAATTTGGAAAACATAGAAATACAAAAAGACAAAACTTAAAACCAGCCATAAACTCATATCAGATATAAGTACCATTAATGTTTGGTATTTTCTTTCCAATATTTGTATTTTTATACTTTGTTTTTTAACCAACTTGGAATCATACTGTCTGTATGACTTAGCTTCTTGCTCTTTCCTCTTAGGTTATATAGTTAACATTTTTCCATGCTATTAAACATTTTTTGAAATCATGACTTTAATAGCAACCTATTACCTATAATATACATGCACTATAACTCTAAATTCAGCCTTTTATCTATTATTAGTCCTTTCTGTTGAACCCAACTTTTCACTTGAAGAAGAATTTTAGATGGTGAAAACAGTGTATTTTAATTAAAAATAACATTTTGACATAAATTTTCTTACTGGAAAATGGAAGAAAATGATGAAGGGGAATAACTCTGAATAGAAAGCCAACATGGAATAGTTACCTTTAATATGCTGTCAGATAATATAACAAAGCAATGATACTTCTAAGGAAGTCCAAAATATCTTAAATATCATAGAATATTTACACTGAAGAAGAGATAGAAACTAAACAGTGAAAAGTACTATATTCTTTCCAAATCACTGATGAATATGACAGTTGAACTGGATTTTATTGTCACCTCTCGTGTTAGTCTCTGGAAAGTGTCCTTTGTGATAACATGTGCCATATTTAATAAACATCAAATGGCAGAATGTTATCTGGGTAACCAGACAGATTAGGAACCCATCTGGTACACAGGTTGAGCTTGAGTGAATTCTGGCGTTACCACCAGAGAGTACAAAGCAAAGGGGAGAAGAATGGAAGGGAAAATTTCTTCCATTCAAAAGCCTATAATTCCATCTCATCAAGCCTTTCCTGATGGTCTCCTTCTCCAGGGCCTCCGTTTCTCACAAGCTCTACCCACTAGAGCCTGGCATACACTATCAGTTCATGGACTTTGACAAGTTTTAACAAGATGAAGATACTTGGAAGAAAAAATTCAGTATCATTGATTGTCATCCCTTTGCTCCTCTTTTGTAAAACACTCCTCCTTTGTTATACCAAATTTTGTATAACAACAGATTGTAAAATGAAGGGTTGTAAACCAGGACAAGGAGAACTACAACAGAAATGAACTGAGGCAGAAGAGGGAACCAGATTGTAGAAAAAGACTGAACATATAGTCTGGAGATAGAGGTACAAAAGCCAAAAGAAAGAAGGAAATGGAGAGGCAAAATCAGGTGAAGAATCAGAAACCAGAGAGATCAGGTCGGGATAAGGCACCCATACAGAAAGAAGTCAACACTCAGGAGGACCAAAGGTCACCACAAAGCTTCGGAGACAAAGAGTGCCTTAAGTTGAAGTTGGACCTGCTGCAGACAGAAGGACATTGTGGTTTGCTGTTCGGGGCTCGGTTTTTATTAGGACAAGAGTCCGCCGAGCCCAGCCGGTCGAAATAAACCAACTTCCTTCTCGGTATTCTCGTGTCCTGGCCTTCAAAACCGCGCATACCCGAATTTCTCCACTACAATATGACTGCACTGACTTGCATAAACTAGCACCCAGTTGTTCTGTCATAAGAGACTCCTGAAGCCCAGCAATTTGTTTGATCTCAGGATTTTGGTCCTTCTCTCAGCTGCCCTACTTTCTAGTCTCCAATCTCACAGCAGGTCAGACCTCCTTTTGAATAATAGCTTTGGATTGAGCTATGTTCCTTCACAGAGTCCTGTGGTTTCCAGTTGAAACTACCATCTACGTAGTCAACTTCACCCATCCAGGAGATATCTACCTCATTTCTGTAGAGAAGGGAGGTAAATAGAGCTGTGAGTTGAAAACAGCCCTGGAACAAAACTTGTATGTCCTCAGCTCTTTTTAGACAAGGGCAGATGATCCTTTCCATTCCTTCTCTGGATTGGAAATGATGAGATAAATTTGAGCTACTCAAGAGGCTTCCTCCTATCTTCCCTGGAGTTGAGGGGGAGGGGACACAGGAAGCAATGCAAAAATGCAGAGATGCCCCCAGGGACATCCAAAAGCACATAAAGCTTCTTTCCCTAGTCAGGACTGCACTGTCTCCTTCTAGTCTATGGGCCCACAGGCAAAATGTCAGCTTTACCTTAGTCTCTTCTCTCTCCAAAACCCTGCCCAGGAATTCCAAACCTGATCTACCATTTATTCTCCAGTTTTTAGTTGATCACAAAAAGTACTTTTGCGCTCCTTCCGAGGCCCTCTCCCCCCGCCATAACTGATAATGCTTCCTCCTCATACCATATCTTTTTTATAAAACATTTCTAATTTTGTGGATTCGCAATACATGTTTACATGTGAAAGGCAACCTCATGGGGATTCCAGTACATATTTATGACTATTGAGGGGAAGTATTTATATTTTAGAATGAATAATGTCATAGTTCATATTTAATGAGTCCTTATTAGATGTCAGCACTTACTCCGCGAAGCATTTTAGATATATTATGTAATGGAGTCTTTCCAATATTTCCAAATATATTATCGATTCCTTCTAACAAACTCCTTTTTCTAATTTTGCAGATGGGAAAATTAAGGACCACACAATTAGTATATGATGGAGCCAGGACTTAAGCCCAAGCTGGGTGACTCCAACACCCAAGCTCTGGCCTGTATTCTATATGGTTTCTTGCTCTAGATTATTCTGGCATTGCTGTCTTTGGAACTCATTTGGCAGGAAGGGTGGCAATGACAACGCAGCCTTTTCAATAACATGAGAATTCAGTCTTGGAATAATTTAGCTGCTTTGAAATGGTTGTGAATTGGGCTGCCTGCGCCAAAATTTTCATACTGGCCTCCTTTTCAGGTGAGAGTGGAAAGGAAAAACTGTAATATCTTCCCTTGACTGCCGTGCTGAGAAGTAAAATGGCATTTTGAGTAGCTTTGCTGCATGCCTCAAAGCTCCTGCACAGGAATGAGAGGCATTGTCTCCCTTAAAACTTCTTTCACTTCCCTGCCCCTCAAGATTTGCATTCTTGCGTTTACCCATAAAGTGAAACCCAAGCCCCTTTCCTACACCTCGGGACGCTGCAAGCTCCTCCCACAGTCTTCACTGCCCTATCTCCCCAGTGTTGAGTGCTCTGCCCTGGGAGACTGACTCCAGCACGCTTGTTGTCCCTCTGCCACCGCTTGTCTCCCATATCTGCCATGGTGGTCCCTCCCCACCTTACTCGTCTCTTTCCCTTCCCCCTCCACTCTTACCGTCCCTTCCCTCAGCACTCTCTTCAATCACACGTCGTCAGTGTGCTACTTTGTAAACATCTGAAACCCATTTTGAATTCTTGGGCTGTGTCAGAAAATAAGGTCCTTTGGGATAAATATTATATTTTTCCTATAATATGGGAGTTCATTGCATTGATGCTGAATTTAGGAAACAGATTGTGCAGTGCCTGGCACAAGTAAGCATCTATATATTATAACTTCCATAGCAATATTAATAATTCTTATTTTCAGTTCTTTTCATAGAGCTATATTCAAAAACAGTGGGCTTTTGGTACATGTCTAAAAGGTATTGAAATATCATGACAACTTGGTACCTCAGGAGTAGTTTAAGACAGGAAGCCAGGAAAAGGTAGCTCAGTTTAAACCTGTGGTTCTCAACAGGAAGCAAATGTGTGGAGACACTTTGGGTCACAACTAGGGGAGAGCTGAAATATTACTGGTATCTAGTGAGAAAAGCCCAGGGAGATTGCTATACATTGTACAATGGACAAGACAGCCCCCGACAACTAAGAAATATTCAGCCCAAAACGTCAAAAGTGTCAAGGTTGAGAAACCCTGGTTTAGAGAGAACACAATTCTTCTGAGGTCAGGTTACTTGCACTGCCTGGTTTTTCAGGGGCGGTTCCTCGTCCGAAGCTGAGAATATATATTTTATTATTAAGATTGAGAATGTCATCATTTACATATTGGTAATTTTAGCTAACTACACTGTGGTGCAACCTGTTCCATCTTAATGTTCAAACTGCCTTTCTGAACTTTTAAAATTATTTTTTTAAATAACACTTTTCCATTTTTATGTGCAATATAAATTAGTTTCCAAATTCCTAAATAAAACCTTTAAATATGAAGCAACTTTAGGGATTATCTAACCCAATAATTTCATTCCACAGATAAAGAAACTGAGACCCAAAGAAGTTAGGAAGAAGCAGAACTAGATCCTAAATTTCCTGACTCATAATCCAGTGCTCTTTCCAATATAACACATTATTTAAATGAGAAGGAATAAATTCTTCTTTGGGAAAGTATTTCTTCCTAAAGACAGATGTTAACCTTGCTATATATATTGAATGTTCTGTATTACTTCATTCACTAATTATAAGCTAGAAAATAATTGCTACAGTAACATATAATGAAACATTTGTTCCCTAGAGAGACAAGATCTAGTACTAAAATTCCTTTTGGAAATGGAAATTTTAAGTCTGCCTGGCATTTTTGGTTTTATGGTCATTTAGGAAATACATTTCAGAATATTAACATAGTGCATCAAATAATTCTGTTTTAATTCTTTAGGTATCTAAAGGATTTAATCCTCTAGGTATTAGTCAATATTTTCCTGATAAATGGGTTATTATTAGAAGCATTTAAGTGAAGAGAGATTAATAAAAATCTTTCAAAAATAGCCTTAGTAAGTATTTTTGCCCTGCACAATAACTTTGGTTTTTACTTCATAGCCAAGGGAATTATTGAAATAGAGAGGTTCATTAATTCATTTTATAATTATGCAATATATTTGTGGTAAAGGCAGGGTTAGAGCACTTAGTTTTACTGTTTTGTATTGGTTTGGCTTTTTTGTTTTGTTTTGTCTCATTTTGCAAAATGAAAGTCTCCTTAATCGTGCATTAGATGGCATTCCAAGTTTGTTGTTCAGGGTACACTGTGTCTGAAGGGTGTAAGTTTCTGAACTCTGAGATAATATGAAAGAAATAAGTAATAAAAATTGATTTCACTGTTTCTTAATGTTTAATACTTCAACTCAGTTTATTGAAATATTTATGATATAAAGGTTGCAGATCAATTTGCACCTTTTTGCCAGCCATTCAAATTTGAATTTGTGCCATTTGACCCAAAGAAGGCCCAGTGAAAATGTATGGAGGGATCAACTTGAAATGAAAACTTCTACTCAAAAACAATTCAAAACAAGACTCGCTTAATCAAGAGAAATGTCACTAGTTCCTATTTTGATTTAAAATGAGGAACAGAAAGGAGGGTGAACAGACTGGAACTTCTTGCAATGACTCTGATGGGATTTATAACAGAAGGAGGAAGTTACTTTCCAGAAGTTTTGTTTGAAATATAAAGAAATGTGTTGCTGGCATAGGAATACCGACAGGCCGTCAATACTATTAGAGGTAGGAATGATATGCGGAATAAATAGCCACTAAACGTAGTGACAACTTTGAGTGACAGCTGAAGAATAAAATTGAATGATTTTCCCTATACCATGCCAGGAAACAAATGCCTCTTTCTTTCAGAAGAAAAAGATACATGTGGTTGCAAACTTAAGCAGTCTCCCATCAGGTGAACTTTTTATGCCCTTGCAGAACTATAATTTTGGTCCCAAATGGAGTGATCCCTTTGTAAAATTGTTACCTCTTCACTTCATTGAGAGTTTACCATAGTTCACTCTGTTTCATTCTGGTTTTAACAATGTGTGTTATACTAACACTGACGTTTGCCATATAATAAGAAATACGAGAATAGGCATTTTGTTTTCTGTAGGCTAAAGGTCATCATAAGTTCAGATGTACTACTCAGAGCAAATTAGCATGCATTTCTGTACCAAAAATATATCATGTTTCAGAAGTTATATTTTTTAAATTAGACAAACTTTTGTATAAATTTAACTGTCAAAAATAACTTGGAGACAATGTGAAGAAAAATCTTTAAAATTATATATATGTCTATATCAGATGAGCAATAATTATTTGCCTTTGCCACAAATAGAGGGCAGAAAAGAAAATAATGGAACTCCACCTCAAGCTACTAAATATACAGATTAATTATGCAATGGAAATCCCATGGCAACAGCCTTTTATTTGGCAATGGATGTTTCCAGGGATACATTTCCCGAAAAACTCTTCTGAACTTAGGAAAGAAAATACTAATTAGATAGTACAGTCTACCTTAGTCACTTTTTTCTTTTAGGAGGTAATGGGGATTGAATTCATGGCCTGCTACATGGGAAGCAAGTACTCAACCACTGAGTTATATCCACTCCCCTACCTTAGTCACTTTTTATATTATGCCATCTGAGCAAATGTATATCAACTATCAGACCTATCATGTGGTTTTAGCTAAGGAGAATTGTAGCTATTCATACATCACAAAGATTGGTGAGTCCCAGAAAATTAATGAAAGTTGAATAGATAATGGAGTAGTCAGTACAGTTCTAAGAATTTGCTACCTACTCATGATGCAGTTTTGGTAAATGGCTCTCAAAGAACCTTTCCTATTTTAAAAAATAGTTGATTATGGCCATGTTAACATATGCTATTATTGAAGGAACTCTCACGTCTGCCCAACAATTCCAAGAAATAAGTTAAAACATTACTTTCACATGCTATTAAATTCCACTATTTTGGCACTGAGGTTTTATATTATGTATCATGGAAACTGTTGTTTCCACTTAGTGATACTATCAGAAATTCACTTTGCCCAATTTTCAGTTTTGATGTTTGCGTAATAGCAATACTTCCATTTGAAAAACGTAACAATTGATGGTTCCCCTTTCATGTTCAGTATTCAAGTTAAGAGCATACAATTTATAAGTCAGAAGCATTGCCAAAATCTCACCTCCCCACCATGAGAATTTCTCCTTACCGCCTCATCTCTTCAACCATGGTCATTTTTCTTTCCCCGCTTCTACTTATGCCTGTATGTTTAGCATTTGGAAGGACTAATTAGCTGACATGGCAGTTCATCACCTGACTAACCTTCAGGATTTATTCACAGCACATATACCATTATCTTCAATTCTAGTAAAAGAGCCATAGTCTTATTTATTGACCATACAACTTGTACTGGGCACCATGATAAGTACGCTCTATCCATCATTTCATTCCATTCTCATCACAACCCTGTGAGATAGTTCTATTCCCCTTGATAGATGAAGAAACTGAAGTTTAGAAAGGTTAAAAAACACACAGCTAGAAGTGACGAGCCTAAATTCATACTCATTTCTGCTGGTTTTTGTAAGAGGAAGAATAAACTACCCTCTTCCATCCACCAAGGTAGAATCTGAAGAGAACAAGGGATATTGGCTAAGAATTTAGTTGAGTCTTCTCTGAAATAGGGGTCTCTAAAAGTCTCTGTGCTACTAATGAAGTGAAGCCTTAAGGAAATGTGAGTCACCAAAAGTCTCCTTTCACTCCCAGGAAGCACAAAGGGAAAGAAGCATGGGAAATGAAGCAATGAGACTAGACTCTGCATAATGTTGGAAATTACTAATGCTGGAGAGCGACAATTCAAAATTTATTTTTTATTTACTTAATAAAACTAATAGAGCACAAACTATTATGTCAGACACTACTCTAAGCATTTCATAAATTTTTACTTATTTAACCCTTATTATGAAATGAGTACTATTATTTTAATCATTTTGTGGATAAGAAATAGAAATATAAAAAGATTAATAGCCTGCTTAACCATATCTATGTTAAAACCCAGGCAGTTTGGTTCTAGACTGAGCCCTTAACCACTACAATGTACTAATCATGAAAGTCAGGAAAAGATTTTTCTCCTTTTCATGAGCTTAAGCAAGTGTTTCTCAACCTATGGGCCAAGATCCCCTGGTACACTTAAACGTTTTTAAAGAGGCTCTCAGGTTCACTTCAAGGACTTTTTTATTTTACTTTTAGTTCTCAGCTTAAATAAGGCATACATAACTGACATAAAGAGTGTTCCACTCTTCGGAAAGATAGGCTGGATCCATGTTAAGAGGATCCTCCAATTCAGGGTCTTCCAGAAGGATACAAAGGAGAAGATAGTGCTGGGGTAGGCAACTGTGCCTGATAAACCTCCCACTTCTTCCCATCTTCTTCAAATGCTGTCTGCTTCATAAGGACATCCCCAATAGTCCCAACTACAATTATTCTGTGACCTCTCATTGTCCTTTGTGCATACTTCTCTTGTGGTCTTTCACACATTGTGACTGGTATTATAATTCTTTTATTTAACAACCAACTTTTATTTTGGAACTGCCTTGCAAGTTCTGTAGAGAATACTGGCTGCCCTCAATATCAATTTTCTCCTAGTTTTGTAATGAATTTTAGTGGTATATTGCTGCTAAAAGATTACATTTTTCTGCATATACAAGTGACCAAGTGACTAACTACATTCTGGCCAAATGAGAGGTAAGCCAATGTGTTGAATGGGACTTTCAGAAAAAGGAGTGATGTCAGCTTCTGATTGACCAAGATGGTGGCATAAGATGCTCCAGGGTGCAATTTCCCCAAAGTATCTTTAAACAACTAGCAAAAACTGGCAGACCCATCTCCCTCAGAACTCTGGAAAACAGTTAAAGGGTTGCAAAAACTGGGCAAGAGCCAAATCAAGAGAACACAGCTTTAAAATTTTTTGACTCAACTGATAAAGCGTCTGCCTACCATATAGGAGGTTCAGGATTCAAACCCAGAGCCTCCTGACCCATGTGGAGCTGGTCCACGCATAGTGCTGATGTGCACAAGGAGTGCCGTGGCACACAGGGGTGTCCCCCACATAGGGGAGCCCCAAGCACAAGGAGTGCACCCCCGCAAGGAGAGCTGTCCCGTGTGAAAAAAGCACAGCCTGCCCAGGAGTGGAGCCGCACACACGGAGAGCTAACGCAGCAAGATGATGCAACAAAAAGAGGCACAAATTCCTGGTGCCACTAATGAAAATGCAAGCAGACACAGAAGAACACACAGAGAATGGACACAGAGAGCAGACAACAGGGGGAAGGGGAAAGAAATAAAATAAATCTTAAAAAAAAAAATCAATAGGAGCAACCTATGGCATCTTTGTGGGCCCTGCCCTCCATGTGGGGTAGAGCAAGCCTTTGCTCCCATTTGGGTCCCTGGCCCTGTTCCAAGGGACCAGAGTAATCCCGATGCACATACTGGGGTGCCTGCATGTCAGTGTCATTGTGCCTGGATGCAGCCTGAAAGACTGAACCAGGAACCTTGCCTCTGACTTACCCTCCCAGAATTTGTTCTGCATACAGAAGCAGCTTACAGACAGCTAAAGCAGTGACAGAAACCCGACAATTAAGTCACAGTGGCATGAGGCAAAAATTAGCTGCTTTAAGTCATACAATAAAGCACCTGGCAGGAGTAGAAGTCTATTTCACAGGGAAAAGAGGGGGCATGCAAATTGTTGTAAACAGGGAAATTTCTAAAGCCAGGAGAAAACACAACCCATGACAGTACAACAAAAATGGGTGGGAGGGGAAGCAGACTTGGCCCAGTGGTTAGGACATCCGTCTACCACATGGCAGGTCCATGGTTCAAACCCCAGGCCTCCTTGACCTTTGTGGAGGTGGCCCATGCGCGCAAAGAGTGCCCTGCCACACAGGGGTATCCCCCACGTAGGGGAGCCCCACGCACAAGGAGTGCACCCCGTAAGTTAAGCCACCCAGAGTGAAAGAAAGTGCAGCCTGCCCAAGAATGGTGCCTCCCACACAGAGAGCTGACATAGCAAGATGATGAAACAAAAAGATACACAGATTCCTGGTGCCACTGATAAGGATACAAGCAGTCACAGAAGAACACACAGGAAATGGACACAGAGAGCAGACAGGGGAGGGGGGGAAGAGAAATAAATAAAAATTAAATCTTTAAAAAAAAATAGGTGGGGGAAGAGTATAGGAACAGTGTATGTGTATGCTATTGAAGTTATGTTTATATCAAATAAAAGAATATTGTTATACATTTAGGGTATTAAACTTAATCCCATGGTAACACAAAGAAAATATATGAAAAACATGCAGAAAGAAATGAAAAGTCACTCATAATGATACCATACAAAAATCAAATTAATATAAAAGAAATTGATGGAAGAATTGAGGATCAAAAGGATCATAAAGCAAAATGGTAAGAGAAAGTCCTGCATTATCAGTAGTTATTTTAAATGAATTAAGTACTCCAGGCAAAAGGCAGAGATTGGCAGACTGGACCAAATAAAACATGACACAATTATATGGTAATTATATGGGATTCACCTTACATTCAAAGACACAAGTAGGTTGAAAGTGAAAGGATGGAAAATACATACTATGCAAATAGTTATCAAAGGAGAGCCTGAGTAGTTATACTTCTATCAGATAAAATAGACTTTAACTCAAAAATAGCTATCAGGAACAAGGAAGGTCACTGTATATTGATAAAGGGGTCAATTTAAAAAGAAAACATGATAATTATAAATATATATGAACTTAGTGGAAAAGTCTCAAAATATATGAAGAAAATATTGACAATATTAATATAAAGAGAGAAATAGATGGTTCTACATTAATAGTAGGGGACCTCAATACACAACTTATATAGAACACTACACCCACTACATTCTTCTCCAGTGCATATGGATCATTCTCCAGGATAGACTCTATGGTACATTACAAAATGACTCAATAAATTGAAAAGTACTGAAATCATACAATGTATCTTTTCCAACCACAAAGGAATGAAAGTAGGAATTAATAAAAGTAGAACTGAAAAATTCACAAATATGAGGAAATTAAACACTACATTCTTAAACAACCATTAAGCCAATGAAAAAATCACATGGGAATTTAGGGAATACCTTGAAGCAATTGAAAATGAAAATACAACAGCTCAAAACTTATAAGATGACCCCAAAGGCAATGCTGAGAGAGAAATTTATAATGTTAAGTTCTTATGTTAAAAACGAAGCAAGATCTCAAAGCAGATAGATACCTGGCAAATGGAAGATCTAGGGATAGAAGAGCAAATCAAACCCAAGCAAACAGAAGGAAAGAAAGGAAAATGATTAGAGTGGAGATGAATAAAATAGAGAATAAAAAACAATAGACAAACAACAAAGCCAAAAGTTGGTTCTTTGAATACATCAATAAAATTGATAGCTAGACAGATAAAGAAAGAGAGGGGTGCAAATAACTAAAATCAGAAATGAAAGGGGGTCATTACTCCTGGTCTTACAGAATAAAAACGATTATTCAGGGAAACAGATGTGGCTCAACCAATTGGGCTCCCATCTACCAAATAGGAGGAGCAGGGTTCAATGCCCTGGGTCTCCTGGTGAGGGCAAGCTGACCCATGCAGAGTGCCAACCCACATGAAATGACGCCCTACACAGGAGTGCTGTCCTGCATGGGAAGGCTGCCCAACACAGGAAAGCTGCCCAGTGCAGGAATGCCGGCTGACATGGAGAGCTAGTGCAACAAGATGACATAACAAGAGACAGAGGAGAGAAAATAAGAAGACATAGCAGAACAGGGAGTTGAGGTGGCTCAAGAGAGTAATCACCTCTCTCCCACTCCGGAAGGTCCCAGGATTGATTCACGGGGCCACCTCTTGAGAATACAAGCAAACACAGAAGAACACACAGCAAATGGACACAGAGAGTAGGGAGAAATGGGGGGGGGGGGGGGGGGGGCGGGGAGGGAAATAAATTAAATTAAATTAAAAAAATTATTCATACACCAAGAAATTAGAGAACCCAGAAGAAATTGACAAATTCCTAGAAACACACAAACTACCTACCCTGACTCAAGAAGAAATAGATCTCAGTAGAACCAATAACAAGTAAAAGTGAATCAGTAATCAAAACCTCCCAAAAAATAAAAAACCCAGGACCAGATGGTATCATGGTTAAATTTTATCAAACATTTCAAGAAGATTTAACAGCAATCCTACTCAACCTCTTTATAAAAATTGAAGAAGAGGTAACACTCCCTAATCCAATCTATGAGGTCAACATCACCCTAATACCAAAGCCAAATAAAGATATCACAAGAAAACAAAAGTACAGATCGATATCAACAAAATACTAGCAAACTGAACATAACAACACATTAGAAGAATTATTCATCATGATGAAGTGGGTGGTAAATCCCAGCTATGCAAGGGTATCTCAGCATAAGCTAATCAATTAATGTAATATACCATATGAGCAGAATGAAGTGAAAAAAGGCATAATCATCTCAATTGATGCAGAAAAGGCTTTTGATAAAATCCACTAGCCCTTGTTGATTAAAAAAAAATCAGAAAAACTAGAAATGCAAAAAAAGTTCTCAACATGATTGTAACAGTTTGATATGGTTATGAATTCCAAAATAGATATTGGATTATGTTCATAATCTAGTCGTACCTGGGCATGATTGAGTTATGACTAGGGCTTTGATTGGGCCACATCATTAAGGTGTTGAGTCCCCATCCCTTGGTGGGTTTGACTCATAGATAAAAGGCAAGACAAAGGACAGAGTTGAGGGATTCTGATGTTGGAGTTTAGATGTTGGTGTTTGATGCTGAAGTCTTAAGCTGGATCCCCAGGAAATAAGCACACAGAGGAAACAGAAGCAAGCCCCAGGAAGAAAGTAACCCTGAACCCAAAAAGAAGCAAGACCCTGGAAGGGAGGAAGCCAGGAAGCCTGAACCCTCACAGACATCAGCACCCATCTTGCTCCAACACATGAAGATAGACTTTGGTGAGGGAAGTAAATTAACCAAGCCATAAAGTAACTTTATGGCCTGGTAATTGTAAGCTCCTACCCCAAATAAATACCCTTTATAAAAACCAACTAATTTCTGGTATTTTGCATCAGCACTCCTTTGGCTGACTAATACAGTGATAAAGAGCATATATGAAAATCTCAAAGCCAAAAATCATAGTCAATGGTGAAAGATAAAAAGTTTTCCCTCTAAGATGTGGAACAAGACAAAGATGTCCATTGTCATCCCTATTACTCAACATTGTACTGGAAGTTCTCACCAGTCATCAACTTAGGGCAAGATAAAGCACAAAAGACATTCAAGTGGGAAAGAAAGATGTTAAACTTTCCCTATTTGTAAATGGAATGATCCTATATAGAAAAAGTCCTGAAAAATCCACAACAAAGCTACTAGAGCTAATACATGAATTCAGCAATGTGTCAGGGTACAAGATCAAGAAGCAAAAATCAGTAGTGTTTCTATACACTAGCAATGAACAATCCAAAGAAAAAATCAAGAAAAATTCCATTTACAATACAACCAAATGAAACAAATATTGAGGAATTTACTTAACCAAGGATATAAAGGACTTATACATGTAACATGACAAAACATTGCTAAAAGAAATCAAAGAAGACCTAAAAATGTAAGAACATTCTGTATTCTTGGTTTGGAAAAAATATGTTTTGATAAGATATTAATTCAACCCAAAGCAATTTACAAATTCAAAAATTTCCCAGTCAAAGATCCCAACAACCTTTTCTGCAGGAATGGAAAAATAATCATTAAATTTATGTCATTGCAATGATGGATACAGGTCATTATACATTTTGTCAAAACCTGTAAAATTGCAAAGTATAAACCATAATGTAAACTACATCCATGTTTAGTAGCAGTGCTACAAAACATGTTCATCAATTGTAACAAATGCACCACACTAAAGAAAGAATGCTGTTACTGGGGGAGAGTGTGGAAGAGGAAGGGGGTGGGGTATATAGGAATACCCTATATTTTGATGTAACATTTATGCAAGTTAAAGCTTCTTTTAAAATAAAGGAAAAAAAAAATATCAAAAGGTCCAGAATTGCCAAAACCATCTTTAAAAAGAACACATTTGAGGACTCACACATTGATTTTTCAAAGCTACAGTATGCTAACCTGTGTGGTACTGACACAAGACAGAAATATAGACCACTGTAATAGAACTAAGAGTTCAGAACTGAACCCTCACATATATAGCAAATTGATTTTTTTTTTAGGTACCAGGGGCCAGAGTCTGAACCCAGGACCACATATGTGTGAAGCTGGTGTCACATTGTCTTCCCTGAGTTGGTTTTTTATTTGTTTTGCTTGTTGTTTGCTTCTGTTATTTTTTTAGGAGACACTGGGAACAGAACCTGGGGCCTTGCATGTGGGAGGCAGGGAGCCCAACCTCTTGAGCTACAGCATTCCCCTTGATTTTTGACAAGGGTACCACGTCCACTCAACAGAGAAAGAATAGTCTCTTCAAGAAATGGTGTCTGGAAAACTGGGTATTCATATACAAAGGAATGAAGATAGATCTCTACCTCATACCATGCACAAAATTAAGTCAAAATGGATCAGAGATCTAAATATAAGAACAAAAACTATTACACTCAGAAGAAAATGGAGGGAAGCATCTATAGGACTTTCTGTTTGACAATAGTTTCTTAAATTTCACACCAAAATCATGAGCAACATAAGAAAACACAGGTAAATGGCACTTCATCAGAATTTTAAACTGTTGTGCATCAAAGGACTTTGTCATGAAAGTAAAATTACAACCTTTAGAAGGGGAAGAAATATTTGAAAACCACATATCCAATAAAGATTTAAGTCCAGAATATATAAAGATATCCAGCAGCTCAGCAGCATGAAGGCAAACAATCCAGTTTTCAAATGGGCAAAACCTGGAGTGACATTTCTACAAAAATGATATACAAATGACCAATAAGCACATGAAAAGATGCTCAACACCATTAGCCATCAGAGAAATGCAAATCAAAATCATAAGATACCATTTCGTGCCCACTAGAATGGATACTGTTAAAAAATGGAAAATAACAAGCGTTGAGAAGGATATGGAGAAATAGGAGCACTCATTTATTGTCAATGTCAAATGTTTCAGGCACTGTAGAAAACATTTGGTGGTTCCTCAGAGTTAAGAATAGAATTACCATTTGACTTGGAAACCCCACTTCAAGGTATTTACCCAAAAGTATTGAAAGCAGGGACTCAAGCAGATATTTGCTAACTGATGTTCACAATTGCCAAAAGATGAAGCAACTCAAGTGTCCATAATAGGTGAATGGATAAACAAAGTGTTATTTAGCCATATAAAGGAATGAAGTTCTGATTCATGCAATACCGTGGATGAATTTTGAAGACATCGTGTTGAGTGAAATAAGCCAAACACAAAGGACAAATATTGTATGATCTCATTGATTTAAAAGAATTAGAATAAGCAAATACACAGTCAGGGGCTAGATTACAGGTTACCAGGGACTGGGGTGGAGGTAGGGAATGTGGAGTTATTGCTTCATTGGTATAGAGTTTCTGTTTGGGGTGATGAAATAGTTTTGGTAATGGATAGTGGTGGTAGCACAACACTATAATGTAATTAACATCACTGAATTATATATTTGAATGTCATTAAAAGGGAGAGATTTGGGGTTATAACACATATACAATAAGATTTATAAAACATTAAACTATATAAAATGTAAACTGCACTGCAGTTAGTAGATTTATAATAATATTTTTAAATCAGTTGAAATAAAAGTACCACACTAAAAATAATGTTAATTATAGGTAAAACTATGTGTGTGTGAGGGGGGCTGTTATATGGGAACTGCATATTTTCTGTATGATTTTTCTGAAAACCTACAGCTTCCCTAACAATTTTTTAAATTAAGTATGTGCCCACCTTGTCCCACTTCCTCCTTCCTGGTGCTTCAGACAGAAGGGATAACTCAGCTTCCAGAAGCAGTCATGGACCAGGAGGTGTCCTTGGGCCCAAAGCCATATACACTAGAAGAGCAATGGAGAAGGTGTTGAACTCACAGTCAGTCTCACTCTAGATTTCTTTGGTGGGAAGAAAATATGTTAAGCTGAGGTTATTTTGAATGTTCCTGTGATATGCAGCTGAAATTGATCTTCACTAACGTAAAAATACAGAGATGGTGTTTTATTCAGCTTTGTATTCATTGAAATATTCAGCCTAAAGTCTCAATGGGCGGAGACAGTTGATAAACATGTTGAATTGAACCTCAAAACCGTTGAAAGGGCCCAGAATTCTCCAATGATAAAGATACAAAAGTTCCCTCTGGCCTTCTTGCCCACATCTAATTAAACTCATTCAAAATAGATCTTGCAATTTTTTTTCAATCTTCCTTGATTACAGATTGCCTATTAAGAAAATATTTAATTAAAAGCTTTATGAAAATTCCGTATGTTTAACTACATTTTATTAACCTTAAAAGAAAAAGGTATTCCCATAGTATTTTTTTCCTTTATTGAAAACATATACAATTTCAATTTTATTATTATGGATTAAATAGGCTTTGAAAAGGTAGGCTAAGTTGAAAACAAGTCAACATTTACAATATACTTTCTGTAAAAAAAAAAATACGTTCTGAGTTTCAAGCAAGCAATATACTTTTGGAAGACAACATGTTTGTAAGTTGATGGCTGGGCTACCTCAGATATGTAAACTCTAAAAATCAATACTGTATTTTCTGGACTTTCAGATCTATGAAACCTTAGGACCTCCCTTAGCCATAATTCATTAATTGTTGACTTTTATCAAATTTAACACTTAAGATTTCATCCTGTTAAAGCACTGACCATAGTTTTGACATTCTTATGCAAAAATATTATTAATCTCTGAATGATATCCTACATGTATTTTAGACTTCCACTTTATACAGGCAAAAGAAAAACTATTAATTCATTTTATATAACTCTTTTTTTTAAAGACTTATTTTTTATTTATTTCTCTCCCCTTCCCCCCTCCCCCAGTTGTCTGCTCTCTGTGTCCATTCACTGTGTGTTCTGTGACCGCTTCTATCCTTATCAGCAGCACCAGGAATCTGTGTTTTCTTTTTGTTGCATCATCCTGTGTCAGCTCTCCATGTGTGCAGCGCCATTCTTGGTCAGGCTGCACTTTCTTTCGCACTGGGCAGCTCTCTTTACGGGGCGTACTCCATGCATGTGGGGCTCTCCTACACTGGGGACACCCCTGCGTGGCAGGGCACTCCTTGCGCGCATCAGCACTGCGCATGGGCCAGCTCCACATGGGTGGAGGAGGCCCGGGGTTTGAACCGCGGACCTCCCATGTGGTAGGCAGACGCCCTATCCATACATAGTGTAATATTTATAAAAGCTCTACATTCAAACAGAACATATCCACTAGTTCATTAATATTTCTTTTGCATCTTTTACAGAATCATCCAAAAATATCTATTTTCAATGGTTAACCTGTATGATCTAGTCTAAGCTTTAGGCAATAATTATCATTATTAAGAATAACAGTAGTCATATTTATTGAACACTTATTACATAACAGGCACCATATTAGGAGCTTTACATATTCCATAAATACATTTCTGAAGCTCAACAAGGTTAGTAATAGATCCCAAACCATACAGAAAAAAAAAAAAGAAAAGCAGAGCTATGATTCAAATTCAAGTCAGTCTGACTCAGAATCCAGAGGTCTTTCCACCAGAGTATATGTGCTATCTCCTATTAACAAATTAGGGCACTATAATTCCCTTATTTTTGTCATTACATTTTTCTGGAAGTAGAGGTTAATCATATTGGTGTCAAAAGATTTGGCCAGCCAATTTTCCAGAATCAAGAGAAACTTTAATGCTTACTAGTGTATGAGTAGTACAATAAATATTTCTACCTGGGTAAGTATAATCATTTTTATGGCCCAAATATTAAGTTCTACCTGATTTGACTATTTTTATATAAATGGGAAACCAAATTATTTCAGAGACTATATGATAACTCTTATTTATGCTTGAGCTTCCTGAGATCCAAGGCATCAAAGCAAATATATATGATGGACTATATAATTCTCATATCAAGAGTCTGAGAAAAACTTTTTTTTTCTGGTACCAAATTCTAAAATAAATATATCACATAGGGATGAATACTGAATATATGAAGAAATATAATCAACAAGATTTTCATTATCAATTTTACAGCAGAAACAGATGATGTCATCTGCCTGGTTTTGTGCCATGCCTCTGTAGAAGCCAATAAGGCAACAGTAAAGTATAATTCGGCAACAGCAATTTTTGCTGGGATATCACAGTTAGTACCTGCAAACATCCAGTAGGAGTAAAATTTTTATTTAGCTAGCAGTTACACTATATGTATGGGATTCTGCAGTAATATCAGGTCCACTCATTCATGCAATAAAATATAGGTCGCTCAGATGTTTTATGTGATGTCTACTGTCTAGAATGGTTTAGTGTTTCTTCAAATTGCTCGATCTGAGCAGAAATTTAGGGAATGGGTTCTTTACACAGAGTCTGGATACTCAGTCCTCCTTTTGAGCTCAAAGACCTTGCCAGCAACAAAGAAATTTTTTGGTATCCTGCTACATCTCCCCCTCATATGACCGACACCTCTGTTATGTCTAGTACAAAACTGTTATAACTATATGTCCATTGGTTCCTGCCAGCTCCTCCCAAGACTGTGACCCCAGAGACAGGCAGCCTATCACAATGAAAGTGCTTCCTCTCCCCCACTTTCAGCAGCAGGTCATTAAAGGACAGTGAGGCCATCCTCAGGTTGTTCATGTTAAGAGCTGCCTTTGCCTACGCATTTATGCTTTGTGAGCAAGGTCACTAACAGACAGAGTAGAAGAGATGTGATGAAGTGATGGGCTCCTTTCCTCATTAAGGCATTGAGTAAAACACAGAATTAGATAGATATGAACCCTCCTTAGGAAACTTAGGCATTTTAAACTCCAAGTTATTACATACTCAAAAATAATCAGTAACAGCAGACTTACCGTGGATATACTGAGGCACAAAAGGAAAGCAGAGCGTAGAAAATTGCTTACCTAGTTCACAAAGGTATCAAGAAGCTTAATGCTTGTAAAGCACTTGGACTGAAGGTACAAAGCATTATCTTCTTTCCACGTCACTGTAACAAACATCCATATGGTCCCATCTTCCATTAATTGGACTAAGATGTTGTATGCATTTGACGATTATGATAATGGGCGATGTGATTATAAGATCCCTTCCTTAGGGTATTTTGTCCACAAATAAAATTGTCTTTATCCTATGGGAGAAAATGGCTCCTCAGCTTGAAAAAATTTATTTCTGTCATCAGTGGGTTATAAACTGTGCCTTAGGCTTGTGGTCTGTAAAAATATCTTTGAGCCCAATGCCTGTCTTAAGAGGTTTCTTCAGAAAAAAGAGAATGAAACCTCCATTTGTACCACATGACACTGTTTATCTGTTATCTAGACTGTGTTACCAGTTCAGATCCTTTACTGTTGGGTGAATTGAGTTTAAAGGTAGATAAAATAAAGCTATAATTACACTATGTAAACTGATCTGGAAAAAAAAATTAACAGGCAGTTTACCTACAATGACATTGTACAAGGTACTTGTGGTCATTATTTTGCTTAGTTCTAGAAATAATGTGCAATTCACACTCCTCATGGATGTGTGAATTTTTTAATTTCTTATGTAATTAAATTGGGGTTTCTTTGAGAGGACCAAAGAATCAAAAGTTCATGAAGCTTGTTATCTAAGTCTCAGATTGCAAAGTAAGTAGAAAGATAAAAGTAAAACTGTTGCAATTTTTTACAGTATCAAAAAAACCTTGAGGATTTACATTTTTCATTAAAATCTGAAAAGTTAAGTTTAAAAAATCCATATTGCTTACATGCTGTTCAAGTTTTTCTTTCCCACCTAAGATTACTGTTAAATTATTTCTATTTGAACACTGAGTTTTTAGCAGCAATTATCTTCCTCAGTGCTGCAGAAACTCTGAGAGTATAACAGATGAATTTAGTTCTCCCTTTCAACAAAACAGTCACACAGCTCTCAATGAATGACTGATGTAAAACCTCCTTGACTCCTTATTCTCAGATACTTTTGAAAAGTGGAAGTCATTCCTTCAGAAAAGGTGATCCATTATCTTTGTACTGTAAGCAAAAGACAGATATAGAAACTCTCTCTTCACCCATCAAAAAAGAGACGAAAGACCAAGAAGATTGATGTCCTTTATAGCCTGTTCCATTTTCCTCAAAGTGAAAAATATACTGTAGCTCAAAATGAGAAAAAGGTAAATTCCTGTTACTTTCCAACAAAGTAGCAAACCACCAAAGGAACTGTGAAAGATCTTTTTAGATAATTTATATGCACAAACCCAATGAGATTAATCTATAGGAATGGGCAAATTTGGAAAACCCAAGCTACCACAATAATTAAAAGATACAAGAACTTGACATAATATATAACTATGTGAGAATAGATATTTGGATTTTCCAGAAACAGGGTGATATTTGTCTAAAATTGTGTGACCTCAGTAAGCAAGAATTTGGACAGTTCAACTGTTCTGTGGGAGATTGGGTTGGAAGTTTGTTTTACTATCAAGAAAATGAGCTAAGAAAGGAAAGAGTAAAAATATGGAATATAAAAGGCTCATTTCATCAAATAGCACTTGGCCTGTCTATGGTTGCATGTGGGATCTAAGGACTGTTACTAGTCATCATTGAGCTCTCACTGCTTTTTGGAACACAAACTCTAATCTCATTCTTATAAAATGTCTTTCATGGCTATAAGATTTCCTTCCTATTTTGCCCCTTAGCTAATTCAGCTTTATTATTTACTATGGGTAGGCCTGTAACTCATGAAACATTTCATTCTTTTTATTTTTTCTTATTTTTATCTGTATGCCCTGTGCTCAATTTTTTAAATATACACTCATCCAATATTGACATTGCAAAGATACCCATGGGCCTAGCTAACCAACTGATGCTATCGCATTGCTATAGAATGGCGGTTTTAGAATTTATTTAAGTCTTCAAATCCTGAAAATTGGGATTATTTCATTTCTAGAAGGTTTAATCAGTGTAGTCCTTGTGTCATTTTTAAGGAAAATGAATGTTTAATAATTTAGGTATGAATAAACAGGGCTTAGAATTTTAAACCACTTTCTTAGCCATGAAAACAGACCACCATGATCTGGAAATTTAAGAAAATGATGCAAAAAGATGACTATTTGGTAGTAATTTTAATTTTCTACAGTAATCCACTATTCAAAAGTTATTTTCTGGTTTTCAGTCTTACACAGTATATGCCATAGGAATGTTGTGCCATTTGATTAAAAAAGCAAATGAAGCTATTGATTTTGTCAAATTACTCAATTAATATTAGTACCACAGATAAAGAACCAATAGTGAAAAAGGAGATTAACTTCTGTGTCTACTGGTATACTTCTGTTACATTCACCATCAATTATTTCAATCTTCATTAATTAGTTATATGAGACAGAAACATGTGTTCTTCAAGCAGTTGGCCTCATTATAATTAGATAGGCATAGCTTCATAGGGATCTACTCAGCATATTATATAACTCACATACAGGATAGCTGATAATACATGTATTACAATTTCATTATCTTGTTAAACAGGATCTTATAATTAGGGAAAGGATAATGGAAGAAAGTTTTCTCAGTATAAGATAGAAGATTTTTTAAACAAAGACAAATACAAGAATCAGGAAGAAAGTTTGGAATAAAAGAGCATCAAACATGTTTTATCATTTTTCAAATGATTTAATGGCTTATTTATAAATTTATCTGGACACTAACACAGCCTTAAACTTGAAAGCAGGTAATTTTTATTCAGCTCTTAGAGATAAACTGTAGTCATTGCCCCTTTTCACTCTATATTTCAGACTTAGGTCTGACTTAGGTAAATGAGTTTTCACATTGTGTAAGCAGTCTTTTAGCTTTCTAACAACCTTCAGTCTAGGTCCAATCACCATTAATATAAAAATCATTACACTGAAAAAAAAATCATTACACTGTAAATGCTCATCCAGTTATAGAAAAGGCAATCAACATTTTTAAGGAAGTAAGACTTTTACAGTTATTGCTCAAGTCACTCTGGAATCTACGTTCTACCTACAACTTACACTGAGAACCCTGTCAGGGTCAAAATCAGAATGCTCCAAGTTGCCTAACATCTTCCTGCATCAAAGAGGGAATGAAACCTTATCTAAGAGGCTGGGTTGAAAGTGATATCAGCCTCCCTGAACCAGGACACAGCTTGACTGAATTGCTTCCTCTGTTGAGTATGACACACTGAAGGATAAACTTGATTGGTGGCTTAAAGGAAAGATACAACTTTCAGATTGTCTCACCAAAAACTTCTCAGAAATTATCTTCTGGCAGTCAAAATCCCCTTTTGCAGCCTCAGGAAACATTGGTTAACTGGAAGATTAAATTAATAAGAATTTTTTGGAAGACCAGCAACCAATTTTTAAAAAATGATGCTTACTTTTCCTCTTCAGTCGAAAGAGCTAAAATGGCTCATTTAAAAATTATGACAATTTTAGACACTTCTTCACAGAAAAATGCATTAAATCATTCTTAACTATTTTTAAGATTTAGTATGTAAAGAAACATAAATCTATAATCAATCAGATATTTCATGTAAAAAACACGTACGTAGCCATGTCGAAAATGTACTATATACTACTCCCAAAGAGAAAATGAGAACAAAGTCCAAATTTTTTAGCAGAGTAACAAGTCCTTGTTGTTTCTGGCTTTGACTTTGCAATTTCATTTCATGGTCTTTCATCCTCTCCCTGTAGAATCCACCACACTAATCTCTCAGCTCTGCAGCCATATCTAACCCTCCCTTAGCTGTTTTCCCTCTTCCTGGAATGCTCATCTTTCCTCTCTTTGAATGGTTAGTTACTTCTGATCTCTCAAGACTTGGCTTAAGTAACACCTCCTCAGTGAGGCCTTTCCCAACAGTTTATCAAAAGTCAGAGCCCTCCCTATTAGTCTCTATTTCTGCATTGTGTTTGTGTCTTTCTTAACACACACAATAATTTGTAATTTTTCTATTTATTTGCTTTTTTACTGATCCTACATAGATTGCAAGCTCCATCAGAAAAGAATAAAAATGTCCTGTTGCATATCGTACCATGAGCACATATCATTGTGCCTAGAATTTGGCAAATTCTCTATAAACATTTGTTCAGTGAATGAACTGATGCCTAAAAGAGGTCAAAAGGAAAATTATGTTACTTATGTTAGCATGCTGTTTTTTTCTACCTCAAATGCTAGATAGTGGCTTCCTTTATTACTCAAAAACCTAATCCTTCCAAAGCAATTCATCGTTCTTGCAAATTAGTTTAAAATATTTCAGGGATTCCCTCACCAATAAGATGAAGTTCAAGTTCCTTAGAGTAGTACTTAAAGTCTTCAAAACTGGTCCCTACAACCCTGTGCAATACTATTTCCCTCTAGTCCTTGCTTCCCTCTTTATGCTCTAACAATGGCAAGCTGTACCTGGGACAAAGTAGGCATGCTCCAAATATTTGCTCTATCAACTGCTGGTAGTTCCCTGCACATAACTGCCTCTTTTGGTGACATCAACTGATCTAGTAAGGCCTCTGTAGGACATGATCTAGAGAGATCTAGAAGGGCCTTGGTAGGACATTTTAGGAATTAAGATCTTTAAGGCAAGGAGAAGCTATAGAAAGGCTCTGTGCAGGGGAATGACATAAGGACTACTCAGAGCTAAGTTCCTTCTCCCTGCCTTGACGTACTTATTTAGTATGTCTTTATGTGATCAGCTCTAATGGTAAGTTGGCCCACCATGAAGGGTGGGGGCAGACTCTGGAAAATATTTCTAGTAGGAGTTTCTGCTTAAATTGTATCTTGTACGACTTTCGGTTCTGTCTTTTATGGAACACATGAGTTTTGAGTAACTACCAAAGTCACCCAAGGAAAAATAAATCAAGAAGGATTCTGTTTTACACTCCACTTCCCTCCATAACTTTAGGCAAGAAGAGACCCGGGTTGGGTCAATGTCCTTCTAAATCATTTGTCAGTGAAGCACCACTGAATTTTCAGTGATTTTCATTAAGTTATATTTTCTAAAGTAAAATAAACCTAGGAGCAAACCAACAAAATCCTCCTTGTTTGAGTACAAAGAGGTCTGTACTTATTGATATAAGTGTTATATACTAACATAATATTTACTAATGTTTGTGTTGGTCATGGTAACATGTATTTGAATAAGAAATACCAGGACACATTTTATTACCCTCATCAAAGAACTCCTCATGAAAAAAGTTTTCTAAGAGTTTTCGATGACTTTTGGACAATAAATATGTAAAAAATTAACCATTATTAATTTATTCTTCTGTGGTAAAGGATTATTACCTGGTGTTTGGGCTGCATTTTTATAGCTTAAGTATTAAAACTTCTTTGTGGCTGAATGTCAGCTTAAATCAGTTTTGCTCATTTGCCAAAATAATGTGAAGCTAATCTGGCAGCATAAACATAGTGTGTGTGAAAAGGAAGGTACATTGTTCTTCAGAGATAGCAGGCAGCTATGCAATGACTAGGCATGTCTCTTTTTTCTGAAAGAAATTCCTGTAACTTTCATGAAATCTGAATTAAAAATCAGTGCTTTCCCAAACTTCAAAAAAACCTGCAGGTGCTAACATGCTGATAGCCACTGAACTGAGAAGAACAAAGTTAACATGTTGAAACTGCTTGCATTTTGGAATATTTTAACATCTGGGCCTCAAGTTGGATGCCACACAAGTAAACCTCACTCTCTCACACTCAGTGCTCAGGAAAGAACAGGCATAGAAGAAGAACCAGAGGCAATCAGAAGTTTGCAAGAGCAGGCCAGGCACCATCTGGGCTATGTAGGAGGACTGGTGGGGGAAAAGGAACACGATGGCATATGCTATGAAAGTACAGATTGTAAAGAAAGGGTAGCACCCTTGTTTTAAAGACTAGTTACTACATTTATGTTGAAAATGAGCACTCTAAGATTCAGGAGAAAGAGAATATTCTGATTTCTATCTTGCTACATTGCAGTATTCTCAAACACTGAAGCAAGGGAGAAAATGCATCTTTTACAGCCAAATAGGTATAACAAGTGCTCATGGGTACAAATATATGACAACTCGATAAGAGTCTTTAGGGTAGAGACTTAGTCTAAAATGTGCCTTGCATTCCCCACAGAAATACAATGTCTCCAGATATTGCCAAGTGTCCCCTAGGGGAGCAAAATCACCCACCATTTGAGAACCACTAATATTTTGAGAGACCAAATCTTACCGTATATTCTAAAAAAGTTTGAGTTTTGTTTTATCCAACCCCGAACCATCATAGCCCCATACCCAGTAATCTGCACTCTATACCAGGCATTATGCTAATCATTTATATAATTAAGGCATGTCATCCTACAATAGCAGGAAGGTTCAATTAGCTCTTGTTTTACAGCTGAAGAAATTGAGACTTGAAGGATTGAAGGGACATGCCCAAGTTCAAAGCTAGGATAACCCACATCCTGGGGAGGACTAATGCCATCAAATAGAGGGAACTGTATCCCTCAAGAGAAAGGGTGGCTCCCAGGGCATTAGGGTAGTTGAGCAAGTCAGGCCCTGAACATTGTTGCAAGTATCTCTGGACGTGGCTCCTCGGGAAATGAAGATTGGCTGTCGCTGTGGGCTCCAAGGGGAGGGGGAAAAATGGATGTTGAATGGATGGAACCAAGGTGAATGTGGGGGCAAGAGAGGAGTTTCACGAGAGTACACAAGGATGGATATAAAACATGTAATATTACACCAAAAACATATAGGGGACGACAGACTAACAATGTAAACCATAATGTAAAACGTAGGATAACTAAAAAATTTAGAAAACTGTATAGCCTAAAGTATGGACCACAATGTAAGCACAGATGTCAGCCTTGTTTGAAAGCTATTATCTCGGAGTCTGTACATCAGTTTCAGTAAATATGATATGAATAAGTTAAAAGATTATCGCTGTGGAAGGGAAAAGGTTTTATAGTGGATGTGTGGGAGTACTGTATATTGTACATATGAATTACTGTGATCTAGGGCTCTTGTGAAGAGAAGCTCAATAATTAGGAAAAAAGAAAAGAAAAAGATAGGATGTAGACTTTTTCCAAATCAATATGTATTCTATATCTAACCTTTAAACTCATCGCTATATTCCATTTTACTAGTAAGGGAACCTGACATTATATTGGGCTTCGCTTTTCAGGAAGTTTTGGATCACAGAATGGTTCAACAATGGCAGTGGAGGAATACTGGTATGGGATGTTATTGACAGGCGATATATGGTTGACACGGAGTTATACAGGGCATATGTCCAGGGTGCATGGAAATGTTTGGATATACTCATAGTGGAAACAATGAAAAACAACAGCTGAGGGAGTACTGGGTTACTGGCCAGGGGGGGCTCTGTCATGGTCCCTAGGGGAGCAGCGGCAGTCCCCCAGGTGCAATGGTAAGGACCAGGAAGGAATGAGGGTCCAACAGTGAGCCCCTGATACTAATGACTATGCTTGTGAGCCTATACGCCTGAAATAAGAACAAGGCCTAGAGCAGCACTGTGCCTAGGAGTTCCCTCCTGACAGCCTCCGTGTTACTCAAAGGTGGCCAGTCTCGAAGCCAAACTCAGCATGTAAATGCAATACCTTCCCCCCAGCGTGGGACATGACACCCGGGGATGAGCCTCCCTGGCACCGAGGGATCACTACTAAGTACCAGCTGATGATGCAACTAGAAAATGACCTTGAATTAAAGGTTCAACGTGGACCAGCAGAATATCCCTGTCTACATATAATAACAGGAGTTAAAAATGCTGTTTGACCTAAATTAAGGGGGAAATGGACAGGACAAATGAGTTTATATGGCTATGAGTCTCTAAAAAAGAATCTGGAGGTTGTCAGAATGATTGCCCTTATGCACACCTGAGCAGAGTCTCAGAGACAGATAAAGTAGATACAACCCCAGGTATTGGTCCTTTTGAGGGCTAAAGAGACCCACAGGTTCTATGGTCATGGCAGATGGGGTTCACTGCCATGTCAGTTGGCCCTTCTTTGGAGCTGGTGTTTCTGTGTGATGGAGCTGGACTCAAATGGGATCTCTTTTCACAAGCCTTTCATGCTACTTTACTGGAATTGTAGTTGGTGCTGGGGCTTAAGATATATCTAGGGGATTTGAATCTCTGGACTGACAATATGATAGCCAGGCCCTGACCTCAACAGACTTCAGCTCCTACACTCTGATTTTTTGGACTTACTCCACTCAGCTAATATGGAGTTGAAGAATGCCAACCACCACACCATGGAGTCTAGAGTGCCTACAACTGAAAGCAGGAGGATTGCATCCAATATCCACATGGAATCTAAACCCCCTCTTGACATAGATATGGAATGGACACAAGCAAGCCAAGGTCCACAGGAAGGAGGAATACAGTAAGGATCAGAGTGGACTTAATGATATTCTATTCATGAACTATTGTGGTTAATAATCAAGAAAATGTGGCATTGATGTGGAAAAAGTGGCCATGGTGGCTGCTGGGTGCAGGGAAGGGGAGGAAGAGAAGAGATGTGGAGGCATTCTCGGGACTTGGAGTTGTCCTGGGTGGTGCCCCAGGGACAATTGCCGGATGTTCTATGTCCTCCCATGGCCCACTGGATGGAACGTGGGAAAATGTGGGCTATGGTGTGGAACACGGGACATGGGGTGCAGCGATGCCCAGAAATGTACTCACCAGACACAATGGATGTGACATGATGATGGGGGAGAGTGTTATTGGGGGGGGGAGTGGTGGGGTGGGGGCGGTGGGGGCGAATGGGGACCTCATATTTTTTTAATGTAATATCTTTTTAAAAAATGAATAAATTGAGTAGAATTTGGGGGAAAAAAAAAAAACGCTAGGATAAAGGAGAGCTGGTGTTTGGACCCTTCTCTGTGGGATTCCAAAGCCTTTGTTCTTAATCACTCCTGCTGCTTTTCCTGACATGACATAGGATGACCAAAAGAGCCGCACTTTCTAATGAGTATAAGCCAACACTTGCCAAGGTAAATTGACCATTGATATCAGAAGGATAGAGCCCACAGCTCTCTAAGGCAGTAAGTGCTTAAAACACATTATTTATATGAGCTGTGAACGCAGGCAAGGCATAAAAAAAGAAAAAAATCAGGCTTGTCTAAAGGAAGACAGCAGCAATCCTAATTATTCATGATGCATGATCACCATTTCATTTCATAGATACCAGTTTTTGTATGGGAATTAAGTTACTTTATAAATACTTAGATTTTCTTAGTACAGTGTTATGAAAAGAGATGAAGCTATCCAAAAGAAGGAAGCAAAAATTGGTAAAGACAAGTTGATTAAAATATATATTTATTGGCAGATTTGGGTACCCAATGCCTTTCTATGGGATCAATAAGCTTGAGCCAAATGCTATTTATTAAGCATGTATGAAAAAAAATTTTTTTAATTAAAAAATTTTTAGAAAGCATGTATGTGGATATGCTTTGACAAGCGCTTATCATAGTTAATGCCAAAATGACTATCTAGGATTTAGGTCCTTTCAAAATAGAGAAGCTGCTAATATTATTCTCAATTTTTGGACCCAAAAACGTAGACAAGGTAAGGTTGAACAACAAGTTTCAAGTCAGAGAATTCAATAGAATGCAAAAGAAAACTTTAATTACAGAGTGGTGTATACCTCGAATCACTCTACATGGACTGTCAATCATTAAAAGAGTAACATGGGTAGGAAAGGTAGTTTCTTAACAACTCCACCACCAGTGCATGATTCCCTCTTAGCTGATCACAGGCATCATTACCAGTGTACTATAATATAAGGAAGCCCGACTTCATTTTCCTCTGCCTTGGGGTCTGCATCCCAAAACCAACCAGAATTCTTAACTCCTACAATTTGATACACATCTTTGTTGCCTCAAAAAGTAATCTTGAATTTTAATGTGGGGAAGTTTTCTTTATGCCAATAATAAGACACTAGTGTTCCCACACAGGGCAGAAGACCTGACACTTGTCCAAGAAGAGGACCCATTTGAGCAGATGCAGGCAAGCCATGATGGCAATTTTGCTCTCAGTGCCCTGCAGTCAGTATCACAAGTGTTCAGTCTTTCCAAACCTCAACTCTTGGACTTTGAGAGACAGTCCTTAGGGAAGATTCTAGCTTTATATTTGCCCCCTAGAAGATGTACTTATGAGTTTTATTGTATCTGGCTTTTTTTTTTAATTCTATCTGATTTAGACCAAGCCTCAGATGATGCAGGTGCCTGAATTCTGAAGGAAACCCTTGCATGTCAGGATTCTTTCAATTACAAAGGACAGAAACCCAGCTCAAATTTGTTTTAGCAAGAATGGGGAAGTTATTGTCAACCCTAAATGAAAAACTTTAGGTCTGACCAGAACCGAAGCACATCAGGATAATGGGGATAATGGGACCCTCCCCCCACCGGACCACCCCCCCCGCCCCCAAAGTCATCTGAAAGGCACTTTTAAGTTACAAAGAATCTTTTCATTTATTGGATTGTTTAAAAACACCTAAGCAGTATGCAAGACAGGTGTTATCCCCATTTTGTAGTTTCAGCTAAGTGCTGTCCTCAAGGTGTCTTAGCTAGTAAATTACTAGGCTGATTACTGATTGACCCCACATGTTGGGTCCTAAATATTGTGCTTTTCCAAATATAAAATACCTCAAAATAAAAGTATTAGGCAAGATCTCTGCCCCCAAAACACTCAATTAATCATGAAAAAAAGAAACTAACAGCCTTGGAAGCCTTTTTTCTGTGACAAATTGGTTTGTGCTTTACTAGTACAAATATGTTTTATTTTCACAAGAAAATAAACTTTTGCATAGAAGCTTTTTCTATTCAAACTTCCAATAAAGACTCATGTAAAGGAAGAGATGACTTATTCTTGTCATTATCATACTAACTGGACAAATGAATCAAGGATCATATCATCAATATATTATATTCATCTCACTCTCAACAGCAGCATTTACAAGTGCCTTGAGATTAACTACCAGCTAGGTCCTATGTAATCTCAAAAAAGAGACATATTTCCAGCCCATTCAGGGAACTTCCAATTTCTGAAACATGTCTTTATGATCTCAAGATAAATATTATCCTATATTTTTCTTGAGTATTCCATATAATAATTTGTATCAGAATACGCAACTAGAGCAGGCATACTTTGGTTGAATTAGTGGAGAACAAACCCTAACGAGTCATAAAATCTGAAGAGTATGGAGAGGAAAAATGGAACTTTGGAGACTAACAGGGCAAACTACAGATATTCTATTTGAGAGTATAACGAATATTAATCATTTTTGAAATTCCCATTGGTTATAAATGAAGATTACTAACTGATGAAGGACACATATAAATTACCCTATTGTGGTGAAGTTGTATAAAGTTTCAATAGAATTAAAATGAAAAGATACTGCTCCCCCCACCTGCACTCTGAAGCCTGTCCTTCCTCCCTTATCCAGCAAACTTTTGCCATCAAATATCTACATATAATCAAATCACACCAAATATTAAAACAATCCTGCCTCTTCCCTATGTCCCTCTATTACTACTGCTCTCTTTCCTTCCCTTCAGAACCCAAAGTCTAAACTCATTTTCTCCAATTCTCTATGTCTCATTTATTTTTCATACTGTGACTCTGTTTTCACCCCTTTTATTCTACTAAAATTTTTCCTTCTATGGTTTCTGATATCACCTTAACTTCAGTTTCCAAAGTATTCTTTTTATTCCTCATCTTTTTATTCCTCACCCCTTTTTGACATTTGACACCATAAACTGCTCTCTTCCCCCAAGGTCACCTTCTCTAGATTACCCCCTATTTACTCATTCTTACTTAAATCATCTTCCTATTTGCCATTCTTTCTTTCAAATAATTTTCCCCCAAGTTCCATTGTTAACTATCTTCTCTTAGGAAATTTTATCTATACCTATGCTTTCAATGATTATCAATAATTTAATGTCTCTCAAATCTTTATCTCAATTCTTGAGCTTTAGACCAATATATCCACATATAATCCAGATGCTGGCCCCAGGTATCACAATTTCAACAGGTCCCAAACCATACCAATTGTATTAAATTCCACCAACCTTCAGATTATTTACTCTTCCTCATCCTTGCAAATTCCACTATTATCTACCACATTGCCCATATCAGAAACCTAAGTCATCCCACACAATTCTACCAAATTCTTTCAATTCTTCCTTCTAAATATTTCTGATATTTTGGGCATTTTTCTCATAATCACTGCCATGACAAAAATATTTCTCCTGTCATGTTATGATAAAGCTTCTCTGAGTTTCCCTATGTATAGTCCCACCTACTCACCTATCCCCCATTTCCTTATCACCACCATTAATCATTTCCCAAACAGCTGCCAGAAAGCATTGTAAAAAGCAAATCTGATCACATCATTTGTGGGTTTAGGCTGCTTTGATGGCTCCCAATTGCCTTAAGGTTGAAATTTTAAGTCCACAGCATGCCTGTCAGACCTGTCATATCTGACCCCAGAACACTTTTGTCTCATCTCACATACACTTCAGTTGAACTCTGTGTTTACAGCCCTAGAACAAAATAGGCTTTCACCAGGCATTTATTAAATAAATGAATAAATAAATGATTAATTGAAATAATTCTGAGAAAGGTGTCCTTAGACTTAAAAAAAAAAAAGAAATTCTATCTGGCTCCTATTCATCTTCAATAAATAATAAATTCTATATAAAGATCAATTCACACAGTACCTTTATTCTGATGCTTAAATGTGTCATCTAGAAAACAGGGTTTTAAATTTTTCTTCACTTTTTAGGAAATGTGTTCTCTCAGGAGAACATTTAATAAAATATTTAAGAGTACCCTCCCCCAATATATGAGTAATTCCTCCAACTTGTAACTGGGCTTCATTCCAAAAATTCTTTTATAACTTGATTCTGTGAAACTTGGAATGCATTTTCTCATCAAAACCATGTTTTATATATTTTATTTAATTTAGGCCTCAACTGTTTTAAAAATGATTTAAAGTAGTATGTAATAGAATACATATGTCTTAGTCCTTTAAAATAATGAAATGAAGGTCTATTGAAATATTTGGCTTATGGAAAGCAATTATATCATAAATCCCATAAAACTACACTAACCTAAAATCAAGGAGATTTAATTCAGAATCTTGTCAAGCAATATAATATAAAAGGGAGAAATTAATGAGTTATTTCTCATTGTCTAGTAAAATGATGTGTACCAATTCGTCAAGAACCACATTTTCTTTTTCACTATATGCTCAGAAGAAATTTTTACATGGAATCTTATACAGGAATGTTTAATAACCTTGTAGACAAAGATGGCTTAGTAGAAAAGGCAGAAATATAATTCATATGCCCCATTCTTACAGTAACCATTGATGAAACTTGGAAGCATATTTTATTATATTCCTGTGGATGTAATATGTACCTATCACTCTTTATCTCTAATCTGATGTGGAATCAAACTAGTAATAGCCAACACATAACACTTAGAACGTGTGTGCTTGTATTATGTCATTCAATCTTCACAACCCTATAAAGTTAGTACAATTATTACCACCCCCATTTTACACATGAGAAAATTGAGGAAAAGAAGTTAATAACTTGTGCAAGTTCACACATCTACATTATTAGCATTCCTCTTAAATCACTCTCTCTCCAATATCAATTATCCCATTTAGGGTTTTAAAGAAGTTTAATAGGATAAAATTTGAATTGAATTAAGGCTCTCTGTTGGCCTTAAAATGAGGTGACACCTTTGTAATGCCATCCCATGCTATTATCCTTCTTGATTACTGGATTTCTTTATATGCCTTTAACCCACCAAACCTGTGTCCCCACATTAAGTTTCTGCACTATATAACATTAGCACCTGTAATAGTAGAACAGTGCCTTGATCTTTGCATGCTTAATAAATTTGTGGAAGGAAAGAATGAAATGAATGTTGAATATGGGGGATTATAAGTATTCTTTGTCATAGGTTGAAAGATGACCTATATTCTATAGGTGTCAGATGTGCAGGGGTCAAAGGTAACATTTTCTTATGTAATTTTAGGTACATCAGATCAATTTTACTTACCATTTGGCTCTTTGGTCAAGGAAATACATATGCAGTGCTAGGTAGTTGGCCACTTTGTCACAGGTGCATATCTTATTGTGGTAGGCAGAATAATGGGCTCCCAAAAGATCCTCATCCTGATCTCTGCAACCTATGAATGTTCCTGAATATGGGGGGAAAAAAAAGTAGAGGTGATTAAGTTAAGGATCTTGAGATGGGGAGATTAACCTGGGTTATCTTGGTAGGCAAAGGGAGACTTAACCACAGAAGAAAAGATAATATGACCACTTAGGCAGAGTTCAGAATAATGCAGTCACAAACTAAAGAATACTGACAGCCATCAGAAGTTCAAAGAGGCAGGGAAGTGATTCTCCCTTAGAACCTCCAGAAGGAGTACAGCCTTCCAATGCCTCAGTTTAGGTCCACTGAAACTCATCTTGGGCTTCTGACCTTCAGAATTATAGGAAAATAAATTTGCATTGTTTTATGCCACCACATTTGTGACAATTTGTTATTGCAGCCATAGGAAACTAGTATATTTACTAATTCATCGAGCTGCCTCCATATTAGATATATCTCTGGGGTAGCTGCAAAAATGGCCATCCTATATCCCTGTCCCTTTGCAATGGGAATTACCTGCTCCTCTCATTAATAGATATACTCAGTTTTTCCACACATTGACTCCAGGCTAGACTTGTGGCTTGCTTAGACCACTAGAATTCCATAGGAGCAACATTTTGCCAGCTCCTACTCTAGGTCTCAAGAGTTCTTGCATGCTTCCTTCTTCTCACATGGCACCTTCCAAACTGCTATATAAGTAAGCCCAGTCTAGCTTGATGGACGGTAAAAGACAAGTAGCCCAAGAGATAAGCAACTCCCACTGCCCCATCTGAAAGTTAACCATTTGTTGGATATGTGAATGAGGCCATTTTAGACCAGCCAACCCCCCAGTTGATCTGCCAGCTGACCAGCTGCTGATTCAGACAAATGAGTAATCTCTGCCAAGACCAAAAGAACTGCTTAGTTGAACCTAGCCCAAATTACTGAATATAAAATTTTAAGCTCAATAAGTGGTTGTGGTTGAAAGCTATTACATGTTCAGGTAGATTATTATGCAATAGATAACTGGTATATCTCTACAGAGCATATTCCTTCAACTCTTCCATACATTATCAGAGATGGAATCTGCCAAGAAAAGAACTGTTGTAATAGGACAGCTCCAACTATTCCATTTCCTACTAGAATGTGTTCAGAGCTGAAATATTCTTAAAGAAGCAGTGTTCATCATAATGAGTGTTCTTAGGTGTACTTGGTTGAGGCTGACTCCTTATCATATATCACAGTAGAGATAATACAGGCCTAGAAGAATTTGAAGGAAGGTATAGGCAGCCAGCTGATCTAAATGTTAATAAACACCTTGCTTCTTACCAAATATAAATTTGAGTGTCTGGAAGCAGACTTGGTCCAATGGATAGGGCGTCCACCTACCACATGTAAGGCCTCCTTGACCAATGTGGAGCTAGCCCATGCGCAGTGCTCATGCACACAAGGAGTGCCCTCCCATGCAGGGGTGTCCCCTGCATAGGGGAGCCCCACGTGCAAGAAGTGCGCCCCATAAGGAGAGCTGCCCAGTGCGAAAGAAAGTGCAGCCTGACCAAGAATGGTGCTGCCCACATGGAGAACTGATACAACAAGATGATGCAACAAAAAGAAACACAGATTCCCGTGCCGCTGACAACAACAGAAACGGACAAAGAAGAAGACACAGCAAATAGACACAGAGAACAGACAACCAGGGTGGGAGAGGGGGGATGGGGGGGAGGGGAGAGAAATAAATAAATAAATAAATCTAAAAAAAAAAAGAAAAACTAAAGCTGACAATCACCAGAAACAGAAAAAATTCCACTAACTCAGGAACTAGGGAGGTGAACTCTAAATCATAATCAGCAGCCACTTGAAATAGAGAAAGTTGCCAACATGAAAAAATATAGAGAGAACTTTCTTTCATCCCTTACTGTCTATCATGTAGATCAAAGACCAGGATCAGGATTAAACAGAAAATCAGGCAATAGAGCCCATCCAGTACACAAATCACCTTAGGAGTTCCTCCTCAGTATCTTCTTTTCTTTGGATAATGAGATTTCCAAAACACAAAAATTAAAGGTGTTGGTGTGTGTGGGTGTGTGTGGGTGTATACAAAAAGGAGGAGACAGATGTGGTGACAGTAGATTTATTGCAAGCTTGAAGGAAAAAAAACTTCAACTAGTAAGGTAACATGGACTGGAATGAAAATAAGAACAATTCTGTTAGGCAATCATGCTAGGGACTCTAATTTTGCTTTTATTCTCTTGGTTCAAAAATAGGAGACACCAGGCATTGTGGATGGTACAGAATCCATCAGTAAATAGGCTAGGGCTTGTAAACATTAATCTGCTTCCCCACTAGAAATCTAAAAGGCAACTATACACTCATCCAATAACCATAAATCAGATGAGAAGCCAACCATAGATCCTGTCTATTGGTAAATGCCTTGTAAAAGGATGAGTAGGCAGAAAAAAAAAAAAAAAAAAGCAAGCACATGTGGAAGCTGAAGGTCAATTCTTTGGCACAAGGGAAAAGGAACACTATTGGGAAGAATTCAGGAAAGAGCATATACCTGAAAACTTCTTACCCCAATAAAAGAGAAAAACAAATAGAAAACTTTTGGGCATTTTCAATAGGAAAAAAAGATAAGAAATATTTGAACTAGATGTAGAATTCAAAATGGGAGACATAGTAAGATTAAAAATAGGGTTTCCTTGTGATCTATTAACTTTAATTTTTAAAAAGTATAAAAAAAAGAATATCAAAAAAAATAGGATTGGAATAAGATCTGAATTAAATGGCACTAGAAATGACAAAGCAGACTTAAAAGAGAAGGCTGTTCTAAATGTTAATCCTTAGTAAAACTGTCACCAAAAGAAACTGGTCAGTGACTTGAAAGTCAAATGTAGAAGCTTTTTCCAAAAATGCATAGAAAAAAATTCAAAAGTTCAAAATAAAAGAAAAGGTATTACATATATATATTTCAGAGAACAGAAATTCAATAAATGGATAATTCATATTATTGAAGAAACTATGCCTGCTATTGAACCAATAAAGCAAAAGCAAAATAAAAAATATAATAGAGGAAAACCTCACTGACTGAAATGAATACTTTAGTCATCATATTTAAAGGATTTACTCCATACTATAAAAATGATGAAAGAGATCCATGAAAGATACATTATAGTAATTTTTATTAAAAAGATAAATAAGATACTGTAAGTATTCAAGGAGAAAGAAATCAGATTATAACAACAGAATAAAATCATTCTGGCCTCAGAATTCTCTGCAATATTAAATACCTGAAAGCAAAAGTATGATATTTATAAGGTTTTGAAAGGAAAAACTTGTACCTGTCAAGGAGTTATACTAACTGTATTTCTTTGTAACCAAATAATTGACAAAAGAAAGTTCCTCATAGAAAATTCTAGCTAATAAATGCAAAAGGAATGATATCATTAGAAAGTCACCATTTTGCAACTACTAAAAAAAAAAGTTCAAAATGGATGATGAGACCATGAGGGGAACTTTACAGTGGTGGATCAGGCTTACACCACCAAACCCACTGACCAAGCTCAGCATCACAGGAATAATACAGTTCCACTGTAGCAGTTTGATATAATTGATGAATTCCAAAAAGAAATATTGGATTATGCTTGTAATCTGATCTGTACCTGGGCATGACTGAGTTATGATTAGGGCGTTGATAAAGGCATGGTGAAGAACAGAGTTGGGAGCTTTTAATGTTGGAGTTTTGACTTTGGAGTTTGATGCTGAAGTCTTAAACTGGAGCTCTGGGAAGTCAGCACGCAGAGGAAAGAGAAGTGAGCCCCAGGAAGGAAGGAAACTTGAAGCCAGAGTAAAGCAAGCCCCAGGAACATAGGAACCCAGGAAACCTCAACCCTCGCAGACATTGGCAGCTATCTTGCTCCAAATCGACTTTGGTGAGGAAAGTAACTTATGCTTTATGGCATGGTATCTGTAAGCTCCTACCCCAAATAAATACCCTTTATAAAAACCAACCAATTTCTGGTATTTTGCATCAGCACCCCTTTAGCTGACTAATACATCCACCTATAAAGTATTCTTGCCAAAATTCATAATAACAAATTTTTTTCTTAATCTAATCTATTCTCTAGCTCCATCTACCCAAATTCAGAAAATATAGGAAATAAAAGGACAGGTTAATTGACATTCTGAGGAAGCAACCAGTCAAATCCAGATTGTGTAATAGAATACAAAACAAATGACCAATTTTTCCATAAAGAAAAGGCATTTTTAAATAAGTACAAAGGGAAACTCACATGGATTAAAAGAGATTTAAAAGATAAGAACAAGGCCTAGAGCAGCACTGTGCCTGGGAATTTCCTCCTGACAGCCTTCATTTTACTCAAATGTGGCCAGTCTCGAAGCCAAACTCAGCATGTAAATGCAATGCCTTCCCCCCAGTGTGGGACATGACACCCGGGGATGAGCCTCCCTGGCACTGAGGGATTACTACCAAGTACCAACTGATGATGCAACTGGAAAATGACCTTTAATTGAAGGTTCAATACAGATCAGCAGAATATCACTGTCTACATATAATAACATGACTTTAAATTGCTGTTTAACCTAATGTAAGGGGGAAATGGAAAGGAGAAATGAGTTTATATGGCTACGAGGCTCTAAAAAAGAGTCTGGAGGCTTTCAGAAGGATTGCCCTTAAACACAACTGAGCAGAGTCTAAGAGACAGATAAAGTAGATACAACCCCCAGGTATTCGTTCCTTTGAGGGCTAAAGAGACCCACGGGTTCTATGGTCATGGCAGATGGGGTTTACTGCCATGGCAGATGGCCCTTCTTTGGAGCCGGTGTTTCTGCGTGATGGAGCTGGACTCAGATGGGATCTCTTTGCACAAGACTTTCATGCTACTTTACTGGAATTGTAGTTGGTGTTGGGGTTTAAGATATATTTAGGGGATTTTAATCTCTGGACTGACAATATGATAGCCGGCCCTGAGCCCCAACAGACTTCAGCTCCTACAATCTGATTTATTGGACTCACCTCACTCAGCTAAGATGGAGTTGAAGAAGGACAACCACCACACCATGGAGTCTAGAGGGCCTACAACAGAAAGCAAGAGGATTGCATCCAGTATCCATGTGGAATCTGAGCCTCCTCTTGACACAGAGGTGCAACGGACACAACCAATCCAAGGTCCACAGAGAAAAGGTGGCATTGGAGTGGGAAAAGTGGACATGGTGGCTGATGGGTATGGGGAATGGCAGGAAGAGATGAGAGGTGGAGGCATCTTTGGGACTTAGAGTTGCCCTGGATGGTGCTTCAGGGGCAATCATCCGACATTGTAAATCCTCCCAGGGCCCGCTGGATGGAATGTGGGAGAGTATGGACCATGAGGTAGACCATTGACCATGGGGTGCAGAGATGCCCAGAGATGTACTTACCAGGTGCAATGGATGTGTCATGATGATGGGAGTGAGGGTTGCTGGGGGGGGAGTGGTGGGGTGGGGGTGGTAGGGTTGAATGGGACCTCATATTTTTTTAATGTAATATTTTTACAAAATCAATAAAAAAAAAAAGAAAAAAAATAAAGAAAAGACACATCAGTTAAACACAATGTGTGGACTTGGTTTAGATCCTGATTAACAAACCCACTATAAAAAAAAAACAAACCCTTTGAGATAATAGGAAAATTTAAACATGAATCAATAATAGATAATACAAAAGAATTGCTGTTTTAATTTTGAAAAGGCTGATGATAGCATGTGGTTGGGCTAAAAACAAACCTCCTGATATTTTAAAGGTTTATGCTTAAGTATTCGTGGGTGAAATTTTCTGACGTTTTGAATTTGCTTTAAAACACTGTAGCAAAAAAAATAATAGTAAAGATGAGGGATGAATAAATAGTGGGGAGGGATAAATGAAGCATGGCTGGTAAAATGTTGATAATTGTACACACAGACGTTCATAATACTCTTCTGTTTCTTTTTATGAATGTTTGAATTTCTGTATTAAAAGGCTTTTTTAGTGGACATATATACACGAAACAAGATTGGATATAAATTAAATACTGGTTAATAGTAGATGGTATCTCCAAGTTGCAGAATTAGTGGTGCATTTTATTTCCTTCTTTATGCTTTTCTTCAATTTAATTTTCTACAAATATCACAAGTTACATCTTTATACGTAATGTCAGCCAAGTCTCTCCTACTCACTCAGCTATACCATTGTCTTCCATTTAATGATATTCCATTCTGAAGAGTTTTATTTTTCTTCTTAGACTCTGTCAACTATCCCTGGAGTAATAGCTTAGAGGAAAACCACCTTCCAAGTTCAGATGTTTCCCAGATGAGAGGTTAATAAAATTATTGTTACTTCTAGCATAGAAATGTCCTGCAATACCTATTTGAGTTGATAGGCACCTAAAATATAAATATCAAGAAAATGGAAAAATAGGATCCATCATCCATCCAAAGATTATGCATGCATGATATCAAAGGAATAGAGAGTAAGTAAACACATTATGAAACAGGCTAGTCTTAATAGTTAGCTGAATCAAAATTAAGAGGAACTATTTCTTATAAGATGTGCCAGGTAACTCAAAAAACATCCTCTTGAAATTAACTGAATTTTGTGAAACTGATCTGTTTTGACATCTAACAAAATAAGTTTAATAAGTGTAGGCACTTGTTAAAAAGGTCTAAGATCTTGAATCTAAAGGAATCAATTCTTCACAATCCAGGTCTCTTGTAAATAGATGAAGTTAAATCCAATGATCAAATAACTTCCTATTAAATATGGCAAATTGTATACTTGTATTTACCTCTACTCCCCACTTCCCAAACTTGCCATTGAAGGAGTTAAAAAGGCATAAACCTTTAAGAACAAAGAGAGCAGGATCACAGCAACAAAATTTTAAAAGCTGAAAAGCAGATGGACAATTGGTTATCAACTTAGCATACCACAAAAATCTAGCAATACATACTGCAGGACCCCAAAAGGACTAAGTAACTAGAAACACCTGTATCTCTGAAAAAGAGGGGTATAGATGGAGTGAAAAGAGAATTGGTCGAAAATTTATGTAAGAAGCACATCTTCTTCTCAATTCCAAGCATTCATAGAACTGCCCTTCCCTGATCCTAGGGAATAACTAGAGCTTTACTGTTTCGAGTGTTTAATTAGAAGATCTCTACCTTTGGGAGTACCAAGAACAGCTGAGTGCAAGGAAAAAATACTTAAAACAAGGGATTAAGTAAAAATCTACTTACCAAATGTGAGATTTGAATTCAACACCCAGCTGAACTACCATTCTTTCACCCAGATGAAAGATGAGAACAAAGAAATGCAAGGTTCCACAAAAGTGTTTACCTCAGAAACTTACTAGAGTATATTCCACCAAAACGGGGGAATAAACAAACAAACAAACAAAAAAGAAAACATAAGATCCCAGAAACAGGGGATTCATCCTAGGAAACAACCATAAATGGCAGTTGTACAACAGGCCTTGTCTAGACTGCAGCAGAAAGACAGTGGGCTCCAGAAGAGTTGTCTCCAAGGGCAGAATAAAAGAAGGAAATAAATTTAAAAAGTAATCTACCCTGAGGGATACTTCTGGCAGAAAACTGTGAATAAATGGCAAAAAGGTACATAGAAAACAGAACAAAAGAAAAAGTAAGATAATTATTACCTCAGGAAAAAAGCATTTAATGTCTGAGAAAGAAAATGTGATTCTTATATACTATATGGTCCAACTGTGAAAAATATTTACATAGTCATAATAACGTAAATACCAAAGACTCTTTCCAATTAAAATTTGATATCTACCTATCTTAGAAAAAATTTTATAAGAAAATGATGAGAAAGGAAATTTGTGAAGATGTACCGGGCTTGTGGTGAGGAAAGAGTAGAGAAGAGATAAGTGTCTGTCTTCCATAGAAGAAAGTCAAAAGCAAAATAAAAGTGAAAAACTCAAGAAATAGGAACCTATGCCTAGTATTTAAAAATTTAAAGTAAATACCAGAATAAATTGCTAAAACATCTGAGGAGTAGGAATCTGGGGTGCAGAAATGTAGACTCAGGAATTGCTGTTTTTATGTTATTCTAGTAAAAAAAAATGACTTTTTAAAACCATGTGTATGTATGTACCATTGGTGAAAATAAATAAAGAATTAAAATTAAACTCAAAACCTAAGAGCAAATTTAGCAGGCTAGAATCTTTGCCTCTAGTTCACTTTCCAGCAGCTTCTAGGACAGAGTTTTTAGCAAGTATGAAGTACGTTTCTGGATATCATGGAAAATATTGCCATTTACCTTTTTAGGATTTTTTTTCTTTAGTGTATTAGGGTTTAGTTGAAGATCCAGAAACACTGCAGCTTGTTTAATCAGAAAAGTATTTAATACAGAAAAACAGGTACTTACGGAGCAGCAGATGGCCTGAGGAGCAAGATCTAGTCTTAGTTTCCAATATAAAATTCCCAGATATAACAGTGGACCTATAAGGAAGCCACTACATTTGCCGCCATCAGAAATCTGGAGAATAAGGAAAGCATAATTTCTTATTCTAGGAGCATACCACCCCAGCTACAATCTACACCAGGAAAAATGGATATTCCATGCTCTGCCTCTCAACACCTAAGGAGCTCAAAACAGCCACCATCAATAAGGCATTACCCAAAGGTTGGAATGGAGTTGAGTGAGCCAAAGTACAATATTCTTAAAAATATATATAATGCCATAGCTGCTAATTCACTGACACCCACAGACGGAATCTGGACTAAGGCTAGTACAGTTAATTCCTTAAGGTGGGCTTGACCTATCAGAAGAGCTAGAATTTGTAAATAGATGAAGTTAAATCCAATGATCAAATAACATCCTATTAAATATGGCAAATTGAAACTTGCCTATTGGAAGAGCTAGAATTTGATGAGGTGTCAATTAATAACGGTGAATAATGGTTAATAATATTATATATAGAATTATATATCATATTATAACAATATTGTTGTGACTCTGGAGACTGAGGGACATGACAATTAGGGATCATAGACAAAAGCGTATAAGGTAATGATTCTGGACAGGAAAGATCCATTGATGAGATTATGGAGATAGGCAAAAGGGCAAGTTAACTGGAAAATTTAACCCTGTTTACCATTCAAATTATAGATTCAAGCTAACTGAGAATGACTTTCTACTTCTCATTTAGGAAGTTTGCAGGGGAATTTAGTACATCTTTAACTGGACCCCAGGCCACTCAATTTTTCTTTCTTATGGAAAATGGGAGCTTAGTGTATCAACATGTGAAGCAAGATTCCTCCTTGTGGGAAGTGTAAGGGTTTAAATCCTGGCTGTAAGAGAAGATATGAGTTCACTCCATTTAATAATAATTTTTTTAAAAAGATCAATAAAGAAAACTACTACTTGAGTCCTAAAGTCCATAATAAGGATTATCCCAATCCTAGACATTTCCTTACTTTCCATGATAAATGAAGGCGATTGGAAAATCTGAAATACTAGTCACTAGGAGAATCGTTTCGAGGTTTTACTTTAAAAGGTGACTCAATGTTTGAAGTAGATTGCAGGTTAGCCAAAGAAGACTACACATGTATACAACTAATGCACATGTTACATATACAAACACACATTTTAAAGTTTAAATTAAAACTACAGTATAATTAGCAAAAGATTCCAAATGTTATTAGTAGTGAAGTGACATGCATGAATGTTCATTCTAATGATTTCATCAACAAGAGAATAAATTGTCCCAGAAATAAGGGGGAAATAACATTATGCTTGTCCTTGGCATGTTTACCCTCAGATTCATTCCTCACCCTGACCCTGTTCTGCTCTGTAAACCAGAGGGGTTGATCTACAGGCTGTTTTTCCAGACTCCTCTGGACCTGCTGTTCTGCTGGGTCTAGCCACTGAAAGATGCTAATAGGAGACAGGTGAGCAGAAGGGAGCCGGCAAAGTATTTTGTCCTCTCTAGCTTGGGGAGCTTCTCTGGCAGCAGCTTCATCTCCTTCTTGGGTCTAGTTTCCTTCAGGTAACCCAGGCCTCTAGGCTCTGATAACATCACCTCTTCCCTCTCCCTTCCTACAGTTGTTGCTAATCTCTCTCTTTTTTTAGACCTTTAACAAATTTATGTATGTATTTATGCACAAAATTACAAACAAAGGTCAAGAAACACTTCCTTTGGGCAATGACTGTATCTGATTAGCTCACCTTTGTGTTTCCAGTCCCAAGCACACACAAGGAAACCTTAATTTCCTCAGAGAAGCTGTGCACTTTGAATCTTTTTTTATTATTATTAATTTTATTTACACAGCCTCCAATAACATGTATTTTTTAAATCGTTTGAAGATGGGAGATATTCCTTCTTCAGTTAGCCTACTAGACACATATTTAATATGTATCTTTCCACTGATACATCAAATCCATAGGTAAATTAAATTTCTTGCATCACCTATGTAACCAATTTCCTGCATTAAATTATTTCTGTTTTCCTAATTGGATCCTGACTGATAAAATCATTACAGAAATGTGTTTAAGTTGTTCTACAGTTCTTGGGGCAGGGAATAGTTGGTGTTTGGCCTGCATTTCTCCTGAATAATCAACTAACAGCGATTTTTTTTTTAATTTAAAGTTTATTGACCTTTCCTTGTGAGATATTGTGTGTGGGTAAAGGAGTTCATTTGAGCTGTGAGAGGGAATTTTTACTGGGATAGCAAAAGGGCCTCTGTAGTATCTAATGGGGAGAATGAAGCCAACCATCATCCATTAGAATCACATGGAGAGCCTTATAAGTCACCTCACACATGACATTCTGATTTAAATGGGTTAGGGTGAATATTTTTAATGCAGCCTCAGTGACCTAGCAACTACTTAGAAATGCGAAAATCAGGGGCTCGCTCTATAACTACTATATCAGAAACTCAAGGTAGGGCTCAGAAATCTGTGTTTAAACAAACCCACCAGATGATTTGATGCACACTAAAGTTTAAAAACCACTCTTTGTAAAACTACCTAGTGATTCTAATATGCAGCCAAGTTTAAAACTACTGGTTTAGGGAATGGACTATCCATAAAATCATAACTTTAATTTAATATGCATTTATTAAATCCCTACTATGTTTGGAATTTCCCATTGTGCAACAAAAGACAAAAATTGAAGTCACTAATAAAATTGAAAATATGCTGAAAGATGATGCATTAAAAGAAAAATAAAGTTGTAAAAGCCACAAAATTCAACCACCCAACAAAACAAAAAGAAAAGAAAATCAAGTTCCTCTTTCAGGATCAAAATTATCTAAAACTCGATAGTAAACATACTTCAACAAAAAAGCTGAGATCCATTGCAGAATACATGTCCAATTGTCTAACATGCATTTCTCCAAATTGTCTTCAGTGACACCCTTTCTTACCAGGGTAATATTGCAAAATGTTTAGCAGTAGAGATAACCTTAGATATTGTGTAATTCAGCATTTTGTAACCAGTGATTCATGGACCCCAGTGTACCCAAGGGTTTCCAGGCTATGTAGCAATTAGGATGCTTTCAGCTACAAATAACGATACCCAATTCAAACCAGCATAAACAATCAAATATATTTGGGGCTTACTTAAAGTCCACAAGTAGTGACATCTTCAGCCATAGTTTAATCCTGTAAGCACCAATTCCATTTCTCTGCAATTCTCTGCAATTCCCTTGGATTTACTCTTTACCTTCTATTAACTGACTTCAGACTTGACATCTCTCATTGTAGCAAAATCTCTGCAGCAGCATAGGGTGCATATCTGCATCCCGCGCCACCCAGAGAAAAAGAAAATGTCTCTTCAGATATTGTCCGCAGAAAATATCTCCTGGTTTTTCTTTGACCCAGATTGGTTCATGGGACCAAATCATTGTGATCAGGAGAATGATCTGGAGAAAGCTTGAGTAAGTCAGGATCCACCCTGGAGCTAGGAATGAGTTGTTTCCTCCTGTGGAAAATAGAAAACTGAGTTGCCTTAGGAAAATGCATGAAAGCCAAGTAGCCTTAAATTGCAAATGTCTACTACTGGATGGAGTGGGGTCAATTTTTAAGTTGATAAATAAAATAATTGTCTAGATGTTGCCCTTTATTTTTTTTTTCTTTTCACGTCAGATGGGTAATGTGCCAACATTGTAACAAGGTTGGAGGGAGGCACACCTCATACAAGTGCGTGAACACCCATTCATCATGCTTACAAACCACAAAAGGATCAGATGTTGCCCTTTAAATTGGAATAATTTTAGAGTCTCCAAACATATATCAAATGAACATTCATGGCAGCCAGCAGAAATCAATGGGTATTCTCATGACTGATCATTCAGTCAGTTTATTACCCAAAGTGAATACCAGTTGAAATTTTTACTTGTTCTTCAGATTTATATCACTTTTATTCTTAGTCATATACTATATTATTTATACCCAAAATGTACCACTTATTGAAGACAGGAAGTCATACATATTAATCATGTTGTTCAGATTCACCCAGAATGTTCTGATGATAGAACTATAGTTTACATAGGGGACAGTACCAGTACATTTCCCCTACTGTGTGCAATATAAGTGGACTGTCAATCATAAGCAGACTGAAAATAACCCAAGAGAACCCAGGAACATCATCAGGCAATCCAACATACACATTACTGGGATCCCTGAAGGAAATGTATGCTTTGGAGATCAATATAGTAACTGTCATTACCTAGAAACTGTGAGAATTCACTGACATGAGTTTTTAATGGTCAGGATTATTGCTTGCAAACACGAGAAACCTATGCTGGAAAACACAAACAAAAAGAGAATTGACTAGAGATCTATGGGTGACTCACATCACAGGAAACTCAAGGACCAGGTTTGAGAATAAGTACCTAGACAGGTCTTAGGATCTTGTGAGTAGTAACTGATTAACAGTCTTATCAAGGTGTTACTACTGAGATGAATCAGCCCCAGTCATTTTTTCCTATTGCTCACCAAGATCAAGCTTCAAATTCCCAGGAGAGAGAATTGGATTGGCCTATTCTGGATCATATGCTCACTGCTTGGCTATGATTGACAGTCCCACTTACATGGCACACAGTAGAGGATTCTTTCTTCTACCTGCTCCAAAATGCTGTTTAAACCATCCTGGGAGGTTTTCATTTGTTATTAAGATCTTCAAATCCAGTAGAACTGTTAGTTCCTTTAAAATTTTTCTAGCTCTTTTCATATCCTGGTGCACCTGACCAGGAAGCCCAAGTTTTCTGTTACTCCTCTACGCTGCTCTGGACTTTACTTCCCATATTTGGGAAATTGGGGTTCAGAATAAAAGAAAGAGGCTTGATGGATCCCCCTTTAATCCTAAAATAAAACCAGCAAGCTATAGGCTCCACACTGCTCTTTTAGCCACAAGACCACATTTCCATCACGTTCACTGGCTTCCAAAGATTTGAAATGAGAAGACCAGCAGTTTAAGAAAAGGTATAAATTTAGTTTGATCCAAAACCACATCAAATCCTCGAGGCAGCCACAAGCTGAAAGAAATCGTCTTTTGATTTCTCTGCCCTGGTGTTCCCTACCAATAGAGTAGAAGCTGCTGAACTGGCTGTAATGTCCCATCTTGAGCTGTCTGTGTCCTCTTGCTTGCTGCAATGCCCAGGCCTTTGGATCCTGTCATCAACAAATGCTGCTGTTGTCATGTGCAAGCAACCAAATTAGTGTGGGTGGAAAAAGCCCAGCTTAGTGATTTGGGCAAATTAGTTTATCTGTTACATGGCCAGTGTTGGTGTTAAATCACTCTGTGTTTGAGAAGTAATCACTCATCCCGCACCCCTGTCTCCCTCTCTGCATGGAAGTTAAAGCAGCCAAAGCCAAACTGATTTATTGATAGGGAAACTACATTTACATGTTTTGACAACCCACAAAATATATGACATAGTCTATTTTGTCTCTAGTGCTATCTGGCGGTCCTTTAAAGTCCCCTCTAATGAACATAATCACTTCCTTTAGTCTCTTCTATGTCTTTAGAAAATGATCCAGTTCCTTATGCTATAAATTATAGGAAATAAACTCATTATGAAAGAAAAACATTTCCTATCTCTTTATTCTCATTCCTATAGTGTTCATTCATGGTTTTCATGATATACTTTAATTCTTCTGCTGTATTTTTCTTCATCTCCTGGAGCACACTGAAGATCATTTTTAAAAAAGTCTTTGTCCAGTATGTCCACAGTCTGGTCTTCTTTGTTGACATGTTCTGAATTTTTATCCTTTTCCTGTGGATGGGCATCATTTCCTGTTTCTTTGTTTGTCTTGTAATCTTTTGTTGCACATTGTACATTTTAATATTTTAAAATGTTATCACTGGGATTTATTCCCTGAGAGGTCTGTTTCTTGAGCTTGTAACCAGCTGGTGATATGACAAAGATTTTCTTGAATGTCAGCATTCCTATCAGGTGGGTCCATCCAAGACAACTGCAAAGTGCAGGGTCTTCCCTTTCTTTTCTGGGCCTGTGTTGTGACCTGGGCTTGTGCTTGCTAGTGGCTTAGGAGTTCCCCTGTATACAGGAGTTTGAATGCCCCCTCTATTTCCCAGGAGACTGGACTTAAAGCAGATAAGCCTTGGCCCCAGATAGTCTACCTCAATTGTTTCTTATACTGCTTTCTTGTTCTCAAGCTGCTTTTGCCTGGAGGGCAAATTCTGGGAGGAGGGTCACACTGGGTAGGAGATTCCCAAATCAGTCCTTCCCAGCTGGAACAAGACTAGAGAATCACAAAGGAGGCACAGGCTGCCTTCAAACTGCCCTGTAAAGGATAAAGGAGGGGCCAAAAAGGGTGCCTAGAGCAAAAGCAACCCTTCAACTATCCTCCATTGCTCTGAGGAAAGATACCATCTTTAAATCTCCTCTGCCTCCTTTGTCTGGGGTGGATTAGAATAAAGGCTGCCTCAGATCTGGGCCCCCACCAAAAGCTTTGATCAATGACCAGCCCCTGGGGAAATGAATTCTTATGTTCTTCTTTGACACCAGAAACTACATCTGGGGCCGGAGCCCACTGCAGCCTGCCACATGTGTGGGCAATGGAAACCAGGAGGAGAGAGCAATTTACTGGTATTTAGTTTAATTTACCAGCCTCTTCACTCCTCTCTTCTCTGGATGCTGTAACAGTGTTCTGCTAGACTCCTGCATTTCAAAATAGTTGATTCAGATAGTTCCTGCTTATTCAATAGTTGTTCTGATGGAGGCAATGATTCCTGGAGCTTCCTACTCCACCATATTCCCACAGTCCTCCAAAGCATACATTTCTAAATATACATCCATTACCATGCCGGAGTTGAGACCTGTATTGGATCCACATATTTTGAGGCTATAATCTGGACCAGTTGCCTGAGACCCTCTGCCCATAGATTGATTTGGGGCATTCCCAATGTTGAATGATATTGTTCAATCAAGGGTACATAGGTCTGAGTTTACAGAGGATGAATTTCTAATATTCAAATGTAGTGGAGAACTAAATTTCTCTCCCAACTTCTCTGCAGAGTTTACCATCATCCCAAAGCAAATGGCCATATATTGGTTTCCCTGGGGCTTATGTTATTGTTTCTTCTGTTCCCACCAGTCACTTTAGAACATCTCTGCTATTTTCAGCTGTCTCTGCTGGAATCAATATATAAACTTCTGATGACTCATGAACCTCAAAGCACAGCATTGAACTTGTCCATGACATTGAAAGTCTATAAGTAATAAAGAACAATTCAAAGACTCTGCAGAAGATTGCCTCTTTTGCTGTATTGGCTGCCCTGATAATCAGAAGAGGAATGAAATTAGAAGAAGGGTGGAGAGATCTATAATATTCAAACTTTAAAATTCTTTGTAAAAATTTTATGTGACCCTGGACTATGGCTCTATCTGACTCCCATAACATGATGAATGCCGTGCGGTTAATAAAATCTCCTTCTAGACAGTCTTCACATTTTTTTGAGTAGCCCAAGGATCCTAAAATCTATAGCTACAAAATTTTAATAAACAAGCAAGCAAATAAATAGGGGAAGAGTTTTCATCACCTTAATATCTGCCAATATGCCCCACCCAATTGATTGGAATTCCTGATGCCTGCTATTTCTGAAATTACAGCCAAAGATGCATTTTTCTTGGACACTCTGCTACTGAGCCTAGCAACGAAAAATGTTTCCCAAGCCCCCGTCCTGCCTTGAAATTTGGGATTCAGGCCTAAGCTCATCTCCACCTCCTCTGCCTCTGATCTACACTGCCTTTCATTTAAATTCCAGATAATTTTTTCACTCCTTTAATGGCTCCAGCTTTGTGTTTCTATCAGCATGCAACCCATGAGAAACTGCCAACTTTCGTGATTTGGCAATACTGTACCTGACATTTAGGTCTTTGTAGCATCCTACAAAAATATAATTAACTGATAATATCCCTAAACTACATATTATCAGACAAAAGTGATTTTATAAAATAAATACTCATTTACCCTTGATTTCAGACTTTTTTTATTTGTCCAGTTTTCATTCACTTTCTTTCTTTTCCTCCCTTCCTTTTTTTTTTTCTGTCATTCTTCTTCCTTCTTTCTCTCCTTCCAACATAAGATTAGATATCACCTTGATAACGTTACTCATTCCAGATCTGTTCATGTTTCCCCTTCCTTGACTCTATGGGTACCATAATGCTTTCTGGTCACTAAATAGAAAATTTTTTTTATCAATGCAGAGACACAGGTCATATGATATTGGGTATGTACGTATGTATATACAGGAAGAAGAGGTGATAAATTAAAGACTCACAGTCAGGAAATCCAAAGTAAATGTGCTGTTACAATCTCCTAAAATCAAATAAAATAATAATGCCAATAAAACCTTAACAACTGCTATTTTTAAATTATAATAAACCTGTGCACAATATAGAATATAATTTTTTATCCAAATCTTTCAGGACAATGACTTTATGTATGTATCATAATGACTACTCTTTAATCAACAGTATAACCAAAGAAATGAAATTATTTGCCCAGTCATTTTAGATTTAAAAAGAGGAAAATATATATATCCTTGGATTCAATTACTAGTACATTGCTCTGCTTATGCTATGTGTACAGTCCATTTTAGCTGATAGGCTGGCTGGCTGGCTGATTGAAGATCTATCTGTCAGCATAGCACAGTGGAAAGGGCACTGGACTTGGAGCCAGACGATCAGATATCAGCTCTGTAGTGTGTCCCTGGGAAAATCTCTTAGCCTGTAAAACTCTCAGGTTTTTCCATCCGTAAAATAGGTTAAAAATATCTTTTCGTCTTCCCTGCTGGATTATTGGGAGAAACAGGAGACAATGCATGTGAAAACATTTTGCAAATGCAAATCATTTTTACTGTAATTTACTTAAATAGTAACTGATATTCTCTGCATTTAAAGCCACATTTTTAGAAACTAAGGCAATTAGATATGGCAGTTCAATTTTTTCTAAAGTTGGGATCAGTCAGTTGGTACTTTGGTGTGGTAGCAACAGCATGCTAATGATATTCAGCTTTAACCCTGGACCAGTTTTCTTTCCTCTGACCTCAATATCTGTGTTTCAACTGTCACATGTTAAAAGCCTGGGAGGCTGGTAGATAAGATAAATGAGGCAGGACGGAAACACCTGGGGCTCATCCACTTTAGTCAGATTAGATGGGTGGAAATCCTGAGAGATTTTCACCAATGGTTCATCCTCTCTTTATTTAAATCAACTTTATCTTTAAGGTAAAGTATTAATATAGTTTAGAAGGAAACAAGGTAGAGTTGCATTATAGTCTTTCAATTCAGTTATTGAAAGATCTCACTACTTACCTGGACTATGAATGAGTATATTCTCCCTTTGTCACCAAGGTATTCAATTTGGACAGAAATTATTTTTCAGGAAGCCCATCGCATCAGCTTATGCTTGTCCAATCTTTGGTGGATAAAGGGGTTCAGCTCTACAGGAACATATTCGATAGGAAGGGACTTGCTTGAATAATAGCATTGTGACAGCATTTCTACTGCCAGTGGTTAAATTTTCAGCTTTCAATTTTGAGATATCCAAGCAGCAGAAAGCTTTCTACAATGAGCTGATACTTTTCCTGCCCCTGCCCCATCACAGCCACACTATATCTGGAAGCTAAGATATGGGCACAGGACTTTCAGTGTTTCCATTAACAGGTTGGTTTGCACCGCTAGATAAAGATGTCTGGGGGAGTCCAAATCTCATTTACTGTGAGGCTCCTTTTCATTTTTCCACTTGCCTTCTATATTGTATAACACAACAAAGTTAAATAGCATAGATTCCCAAGTTGAGAGCTAGCAATAAACTAGACCAAGTCTACAAGTAGTCAAGTCATGAAGAAATAGAAATTTTAATAAAAATGAGGGAACAGGAGTAGGAAATCTTACAACATAATTGACTCTAATTCTTTCAGGCACCTGACATTTGTATAGTTATCACAAACTTCATTACCATGAGTTTGGTTAAGTTAAAATAAGCACTGAAATATTAACTGCCCCTCCTAGTAATTTTTAAAAACACTATCTGCAAGCAGAATTATTACATCATTTTATCACAGCCACTTAAAAAAAATACAATAACATGACTAGAAAATTGAGGCCTAATGAATATGTGCCTTTTCTAAGCATTTTCTTTATCTAAAAATAAAATAGTTGAACCGATTATTTCTAGGGTCTCTCCAAGCACTAACATTCTATACCTCTACTTCAAGTGGCAAAGGGATGCAAACAACTCTTAAATTAACTGGTGCAAAATTAGTGTACTTAATATAAAGTAACTGACCATGCTAAAACCTTATTTTATGCATTTATTTTGGACTTTTCTCCTAAATGTTTTCTCTTGTTCTTACTTATTCTTTGGTAACTGCACTCATAAGAAAAAATAATAAAAAGATGACATACACAAATGAATAGCAAATAATCAAGTCAGCTAACCTCTCATATTAAAGTGCTACCTATATTCAGGAATTCACACAATCATTTATGGAATATTTTCAAAATTCTTCTACCTCTATTTTCTGTAGGTGGATTAGGTTTTAAAACATCCCAAGAAAGAATCTAGATGTTCCTTGCCTTGTAGGTAATGTCTTTAATGTTTTTGACTAACTAGTTTTGATGGTGTCCAATTCACAGAATAGGGGAAATGTGGTCAGTGACAATACTGTTTCAGTACACTGTGCTACTTGTTGGCTTCAATCCTGACCTAGAAGGAATATCTTCAAGGCTGAAAATTAATTTAGAGTCTGTTCTAGGTCACACCTTGGCATCTTTTGCTGAGAAGACCTATTAATGCCAAACCCAACAAAAATAAACACGAATCCACAAGGAACTGGACCAAGACCATCAGTCATTTCATGTAAGACAAAGAATAAATAAACCCTGTCAAATCATGAATCTACCAACTCAAAAATGAATACAAATAGCAATTTCAAAAACTCATAACAGGTAATACCCTATTAAAAAGTATGGAGTTAAAACATTACCAATGAATAGAGCCAATATACTACTAAAATACCATACTATGAAAACTCCAAAGATAATTATCATCATGCAAGCTGGAACAAAAATGCTTCAAGGTGACTTATTGTAATTTAGGACATTTCAGTATGAATTGTATTTTGTACCTGGCATAATTTAAGATACCCCCCCCCAAATATGTTTCTAAATTATGTGAAAATTTTATTAACCTAAAAACAATAAGCTGTAACTTATTGCATGGCATGAGTCTCCAGACTCAACTTTTAAACACTTTTCAAATTTATAGATGGAGAGAACAAGTATGTCCTGGATTTTCTTGAAAATAAGACCTATCAGACAGAGTTCATTTCTACCTAATATTCAATATCTAAAACAACCATGAATTTGAATTCACAAATTATATCATAGAATCATTGAAAACATGTCTTTGGTCATTCATGTATAACTTTTTTGGATACATCTTTGGGTAGAATTGGATAAGAAGACTACTTTTCTGGGGTCTGTCTTAGCATCATAAGGGACAGGCTCAGACTAAAAAGTCTCTCTCATGTTGCTTATAGACAGGGAGACTCATGTTTTCACTTGTTACTTCTGTTACAAGCCATGCTGATACTTCTACTGAGTGTATAAGTGGTGAGGGGAATGAGGCCAGGACTGGATAGGGACAAAGCTGGGAGAAATTGATCCACCGGTAGGACTGAGGCCCAAGGAGGTAGTCTATAGTCCAATTACAAGTCCAAATGGGCACAGTGATCTTCAGACTTAGATGTACCATCATCAGTATCTGAGGTCCACTGAACAGGTAAAGCCTGGCAAAATGAGATTTTAGGCAATACACCAACACAGATAGGGCTGTCACTATAGACCTGGCCATTTCAGTTAGGGTCCCAGAGGAAGCTTCTGCCACACTCAGGTTAGGATAATTCAAGAATTTTGACAAAAGGACTGTTTCTAAAGATATAGGACCAGACTATAAAAGAGAATATATACCCCAGAGATACTAACAGCTGGGCTAATACTATCCCTGGGCCTTAAGAAGTAAGTTGTAAAAGCTGTTCCTACAATCTGGAAGCAGAGGACTAACTGGAGAGGAGAGCTGATCTTTGGTAGAAGGAGGCATAAAGCTCAAGGTATCCCCAAAGGGAAGAAGCTGGTGATATAAATACCTCCACTTCACTAGGTTATTCCTAATATCTCCTGCCAGTACTCACCACTGGCCAAACCCAGCTGGAATCCAGAAGGCAAGCTGATTAGTCCATATAGGTCAGGATGATGGAGGGAAAGAGAAGACTGTGAAAAAGAGGGGATAGGGGTTTTGGAAGGACAAACAAAAATGATAGCACATCCAGGAGAGCCTTCTATTCCAAGCATGACCCTATCCCAAAAAAATAAGTGAGACCTGGAGATGAGGGCCCAGCATTCTGGGGGAAGGGGCAAAAAGAGATAAGAAGGATATTAGAGTCTTAGTCAAACAAAACTGGGTCCTGAGGAGGACTCCATCCTCATATGAAGCCAGAATTTTAAACAGAAAGTAAGGCTTAAATGTGCTGGTACAAGTTATGCCAGTGACATGGGAGTAAGAGAAAGTCCTCAGGCATGTTGGAGCACTAGCTGCAGAGAACAGCTCATCCAAGATTCAATTCACTGATGCTTCTGGCATTGAACGTACATTCTGTCTGAATCAGGATTCATTTAAAAACAGGGCAGGATTGAGACTGTATTGAAGACAAGCAATATCTGCAATGAGAGAAAATGGGAAAGATGAGAGCTAACAACGTAATGGGAGACTGGGTCCTGGCAGGAAATGGATGGAACACTCAAGCTGAGCAACTTGAGGAATATTTAATAAAGGGACTATTTACAAAGGTGTGGGAAGAATATAGGAAATCCAGAGGGATTTGTGTCCACTACTGGGTATGAAGCAAGAAGGGGAAGGGACAATAACAAAACCAGGAGTTGCAGCCTGACAGATGCCCTGACCATTAATTGAGGAACATAGTCAGTCCTAGAAAACCCCTCAGGAAGAAAATCAGTTCCTAAGAATACAGCCCAAGACCTCACTCTCCTCCCTCTCCTGCAGGAGTCTCTACTGGCCAAACACAATCAGAAACCAAAGGATAAAATTGACATAGTTCATACAAGTCAATCTTGTAGTCCACAAAGCAGGGTGGAGAAGAGTGAGAAGAGAATCTGGTGGGACAAACAGAAGATATCCAGCAGAGAAGCTATCATGTAATCCTGGAGGACAATGATGAAGGCCTTCTCATGAGGTACTTATTAATTACAAAAGGGAAAATGGCAATTTTACAGTAGAGAAACTAGTGGGTGCCATCTTGACTAAGTGATCAAAATTAGCATCACCAGTAATGGAGCAAATCAACATCATGTGCCTCACTGTATGAAGTAAAAAGAAGAACACAACATCACATTCCTGGTCTCCCTTCCAAAAATGCATCCCTGAATCTTATTTTGACGTATCACCCAAATTGAGGGACAGTCTACAAAATAATTGACATTTCAAAAATGTCAATGTCACAAAAAAAAAAGAAAGACTGAAAAAATGTTCCAAGGGAAAGGAGACTAAAGAGACATGACAACAGAATGCAATTCATGATATGGGATTTTCTTTTGCTACAAGGATATTATGGGACTAATTGGTGAAATATGAATAAGGTCTGTAAAGTATATATTAGTATTATTTCAATGTTAATTTCTGATTTTGATGATTGTACTGTGCTTATGAAATAAAAATCCTTTGGTTTTAGAAAATACATAATGAAGTATTTGGTGGTAAAGGGGTATCATGTATTCTCTCAAACAGTTCAGGAAAAAAATACATAGAAAAGGGAAAAAAATGTCATAAGCATTAATATTTTGGGAATATGGGTGAAGAGAATATGGGGATTTTTTTTTACTGTTTTTGCAGTTTGTCTCTAAGTCTGAAATTATGCCAAAACTAAAATTAAAAAATAAAAATGATGAAAGCTTGAACTGGAGCAGTAGAAATAGGGCTAAAGATAAAGGAACACAGACAAAGAATATGTGGGCTATAAAATAGACAAGACTTAAGTGATGGGTTATATAAGAGGGCCTGCTAATAACCATCACACATAAATCTTGGGCCACCACATAGTAGAGATGTCATCACTTCAATCATTCTTAGCATGAATTGCTAAGTTGTCTGAGTAATTTTTAGAATGTACCCTTGCTAAAGTATCCAAATACTTAAAGGGCTGTCTTTAACTTATTTTTCTATTGTGTTGACATTGGAGTGACACAATTAGATATTAGCAGATACAAAACAAGATCCTAAATTTCTATGATATCAATAGTAGTGCATGCTTAATTCTTTCACCAAGAAAAGCAGGCAATGTTGATTTACCCAAGCATGGAGGGAAAGAATGCCCCTAGCAAATTCAGTCTCTCTTCTCCAGTCTTCTCTGGGATGCAGAGTTAGAGATTTTTCAAAGTAGCATAAGAACATTTAGGTTCCAAAAGTAACTTTGACCAGTGACGAATGACTTGTGTAAAACACTCATTTTTTTTTTCCAGCACAAAGAAAATCATAGGTCTCATAGGCTTCTATCAATCACTAATAGTTATATCAATGATAAAAGATATTAGCATCATTGCCCCAATCTTCCCATATGTCCTATTCCAGGATGCAAACCCAGTTGTTTAAGGCATGTTCAACAGACATATACTTCACACTTACTATTAGCATTAGTCTTAAAATCAATGTGAGATTTATAGGCAGATATAACCAACACTTTCCAGGAAATAGTGACCTAAGGGCACTGAGGTAGCATTTCTGCTTTATTTTTTTATAATAGTGTAAAATTCCGGGGACTGATTGTGAATGTGGATTTAAATGCTTTATGAATATGAGTTGCAATCTTTATGATACTTATAATATCATAATCTTTTATTTCTCACAGCCTCAGTAAGATCTTGGATATAACTAGAATATCTAAATGTCAGTGATCCTACTGAAAAACTAGCAACTAGTGCCAAGGGAAATTAGCTGTATTACAAACGAAGGGTATTGAAGCAAAATAGGGGTTTGGTTATTAATTCATATCATTTTGAGAGGCTCCAAAAAAGATGCCTTTCCCTTAAATTCTACTGCAGTACTATCCTTAGAAACCCCTTCCTTTGAAATAATCATACTTGTTAAGGTCCTTATTAAAATTCAAATAGTCTCAGGTATGAGAAAACATTGTTATCAGCCCACACTAGGCAAGGGTAAATCAGTTTATCAAATGTTGTGAAAGACAGGCGTAACAGAGTGTTTTGGTGCTCGGGAGTGGCAGATTTTGAAATGGAGGAAAGAGCACAGAAAAGGGAAGTGAAAGTCCTGGGATGAAAAAAACTGCCTACTTCACAGCTCTCACTAGGGCCAGCCCTGGAATTAAGGTCATGGGTGTATGGGTGTGTTTTTTTTAACTTTGTCCAGCAAGAAATTTTCCAGTCAAGGCCACTCCCTACATCCCCAAACTCAGACACATTGCATTGGAAGGAAAGTTGAGGAACTTGAGTGCAGATGTTCAAAATAATGACTGAAAATTTCAGAGCTCATGCCCCACTGACACCATCCTTTAAATGTAGGAAATAGTATCAAAATCATTAAGTAATCCAGGATATTTGCTTACCTTCCTATAATCTTCCATTTCTAGCTTTCTCTGTCTGCCCAAAGCCAACTTTTTTTCTGACTACATGAAAGAATATCACCAAAGTCCCACAGCTGTTTGGAAGAGTATATCCAAGCATAGGCTGACTATCTTAAATTGTATTTCAAAGAACATTTTCTTCCATGGAGATATGTGTAGAATTTCAGGACTCAAAGTGTTATACCTTAATTCTCATTTTCAAGCTAAGCATTCTTCTTTAATTTCTCCCACCACACAGAATATACACATAGTAGATGGCTCACAGGAGCCTGTGTCTGATCACAGCCCACAGTTCAGCAGGAGGGATCTTCCAAGCCAAGATCTGAAGGTAAACAGTACATATTTTTCATGAACACCACTCTGGATAATAGCTTATATTTAGTCACTTCAAACACTGCATCTGTTTTCACTGATAACTTCTATTTTATTTTTCTTTTATAGTGATCAGAAAAGAGCAAAGTAAACAAACTTAAATTGATTTTATCACTGGTACAACATTTCTAAATTTTTCCCACATGGACTGTTTTCTTGATGTCAGATCAAGCCTTAGAAATATACATCTTCTGCTACCTGACAGGGTCAAACTTCTTGTCAGGTTTCACTTATAAATGGCAGAATAATTTCCATCTCATAGGGTCATGGTACAGACTAAATTATATGGCATGTGTTGAGTAGCTTGCACATAGCAGATGCTCAAAAAACACTAGCAATTATTTTTCCAAGACTGGCATTTAAAAGGTTGGGAGTTTGAGAGTAGAATAGAGCCTGATGATGCTGAGAATGTCAGCGATAACTAGTCTGTATATGCTGTTTTACGTTTTACAATGCATATTCATATGCATTATCATACAACATCCCTATGAGGTAGATAATATTGTTGTATTAGTATTCTATTGCTAGAGTAACAAATTACCACAAATTATACAGCACTTTTTTTTTTTTTTAACCTTACAGTTCTATTGGTCAGAAATCCAACAGGGACTCACTGGGCTAAAATCAAGTTGTCGAAGCTGTATTCCTTCCTGGAGGTTCTAATGAAGAATCCCTTCCCTTGCTGACTCAGGTGGTTGGCAGAATTCGTTTTCTTGCAGTTGTAGGGATGAGGACCCTGTTTCTTTGCTGCCTCTCAGCTGAGGACTATTGCAGCCTCCAAAGGCTGCTGTATTCCTTGGCTCAGTCACCCCTTGCTCCATCTTCAAAGCCAGTAACGTCAGACCCTATCACACTTCAAATCTCTCCTGCTTCATCCATCAAAGAGCTCTCTAATGTCAGCCAGGAAATATTCCTCACTTTTAAAGAATCATACAATTACATTGAACCCACCTATATAATACAAGCTAATCTCCCCATCTCAAGATTGATCCTCTTACTTTTATCTGCAAAGTCCCATTTATCCTGTAGTATAATTTATTCACAGGATCCAGGGATTGACATGGACATCTTTGGGGGAGGTGGTTATTATCCCCATGATTCTGCCTCCCACAATTATCATTATCCACATTTTGCAGATGAGAAGAATGAAGTTCAAAGAGGATAAGAGACTTGGAAAAGGACACACAGTAAGTAGCCAAGGGTGAACCTAAATCCCCAGTTGTCTTATTCCCAAGGCAGTGTTTTTCTCATAGACTACCTTTTTTTTTTTTTTTTTTGAGTTAGGCCAGTAATTTATTCAGGTAGGGAGGGAAGAGAAATGGGAGAAAACAACAGAAAATAACAGAGCAGGGGTCCCAGGAAGTGAGGAAGGGGCTGAAAAGGGGTGCAGACAGTTAATTTACAAGCTATAATTCCCCATTATAGATTATAAATCCCCAGGGTTACTTGCATGGCTACATGGCAGAGGAAAAATCTCATAGACTACCTTTTAACTGAAAGGCAACTCAGCATTCATTCTCTCACTTTGTCCCCTTTTCCACACCCACCTGTAAACCCACACTTCCCATTAAGGCTGACATTCTTAAGGAATTAGTATGTTTATTCCAAAGATTTCATGGCAAAACCAAAGTTTAGTTGCCTTTCTGATTTTGTTGTAATTTCTTCCAAGGCTTACTATGTTGAGAACATTGTTTGCCAGCAATTGGGACATTTTCAGATAGAGTTGTAGAGCAAGAAAATATATTTCATGATGGATTGAGAGCTAAAGGAAATCTATATCATGGTACATATAGTTATCTTACTAAACAATATTTCCCTTAAGATATACTTAGCAATTTTATACCCAGATGTTTAATATTCACTTGAGATAAAATTGGTTTGTATTTCTTTGGAATGATTATACTTCTAATCTTTTCTTGCCAGTGGAATTTAGAAGGATAATTTATTTTAGTGCGATTTCACTTAATCAGTAGATTAAGCCCATTAATAAATATGAAATGTCAGTCAGCAATTCAAGGGAATGTGAGATTAAGTGGCAAATTGTAGGATCCAAAATTTACTGTGAAATAATTATTTTCCTGAGATAAAGAGACTATTCTAACTAGAAGCAGAAATTGCTCATTAAAGAAAAAAGTGGGAAAAATGTTTAGATTGGTTGTATGAAGAGATCAGAGAGGATTCTCAAAGTCTGGACACAATTCATATATGAGAATAATAAAATGAACACCTTTATCAAAAGAAATCCTTAAAAAGTAAATAAATCTGCTTATGCATTTTAAAATAAATTATACACTTTTATGAATACAAAATAAAATCCAGAAACCTCATTGAAAAATAAAGCCAGGCCATAGAATTTTGAGTAGATGCTGAAAGTGGAGACATTAAAATTTCTGAAGAAAAGCTGAATTTTTTATTTTTGTTTTTTTAAGGAGGTTTCAAGGATTGAACCCAGGACCTCGTACATGTGAAGTAGGCACTCAACCACTTGAGCTACATCTGCCCCCCAAAACTGAAATTTAAGAATTATTAGTCTGACAGCAGCACCCAATCTGAACTATAAATGAGAGGAGATCAGGACAGATAACCAGCCAGTTGCTTTCTAGCCATTAAGTCTCTGATGATGAAGACAGTGTAATGTAGAAGTTGTTTCACTCTGGAGGTACAGAAATATGGCTTAAATCCTGGCACTGCCACTTACCAACTATTTGCCCTTGGGCAAGTCACTTGATTGTTATAAGCCTCAATTTTATTATCTGCAAAATGGAGACAATATTATTATTCATCTCATGGAATTGTTGGGAGAATTAAATAAGATGCTACAAAAGAAGCACATAGTTTCTAGCATATAGGAAACACTCACATTTTAGCTGTGTTACCATGATTTTTAAGAATGGTAGCAGTAGACAAGGAAACAGAAGGGATAAAAGTGATTTTAAAGGCAAAATGACCAGGATATAATAAGTGACTGAACTGCTGAGAAATTTGGTAGAGCCTAAACACTGACTGGACCTGGACCTTGGCTCTGAGTACAGCACTCTAAGCCAGTTGTCTGAAAGGGCCTGATTTGTTCAGGATGATAATTCCAAAGATTCCAGACAGAACTCTCTGTAGTGAAGTGAATGTTTTCTACTTGCACTGTCTAGTATGGTAGCCAATAGTCACATGAGGCTATTGAACCATTAAAGTGTGAGTCGTGCAACTGAGGCCCTAAATTTTTAAATTTTATTTAACTGTAATTAAATTTAACTATCCTCATGTGGCTAGTGCTTACCTTCCTTCACAGCTGCAGAACTATCCAAAACAGTCTGTGTTCAGGATAGAAAGGATCCCTGAAGAGCAGATGCCCTGCATGTGGCTGAGTACAGTGGCTGTGCTCATAGGAACTGCACGAACGTAGGAATAAATTAGAAAACAGCTGACGTCTTGATCACCTTTAGTGCTAGAAAGTCAGACTCCCCAATTTACAGTTCAAAGCTAACTATTGTTCATAATGTATAACAGTTTAAAGATATTTGAAAGATGGGTAGAGAAAAGGCAACCAGTCAGGAGGTAAGAAAACATGTGAGAGACACTTGGTCGAAGACAAAAGATCATCTTCCAATCAGAAAGGGCTTTGGGTCACTCAACTCCTCTCTGTCTCTGTGTACAAATGGAGCTTCAGATGAAGGAAAAACTTTTGTTTCACTTCCTCCTTTCCCTCTTCTCCTCTATTCTACTTCACTTCCAGCTTTAACCCTTTGAAAAACTGCTTCCTCCCCTATCTCTTTCCACAGAACCAATAGCAGAGAAAGAGCCATGAGAATTCTGAAAACCTTCTTTCTGTTCTTCATAACCTGGACTGTAGCTACTCACTAGCCTCATTTCTTGCCAGATTTCTAAAACCTCACCCTAAACTCTAGCTATACCAAACACTCACAGTTCCTCAGAATTCAGAATTTTTAAAATGCTGTTATTACAGGAATGTCCTATATTCAGGCTTATCTGCCTCTATGTGGGTAAAAACAAAAGGTTTAATAATCTCTAGAAATTTTCTTATACAAAATATTCATTGAACAATTATTTATCAGGCAAACTAAAGAAAAGTATATGTTTTTTATAACATTAATGATTTTAAGTTACTGAAAATGAAAGTAACCATTTGATGCTTTGTGGCAGGCAAAAGACAATTCTCTGAAATAAGAGATAATTTACTGATCTAAAAATAAACTAAGCATATAATTCTAGAACTAAAAAAAAGTCTTAGAGATTGCTTCTTACAGTTTTTCACAGACAAGGTAATGAAGCACTGAAAAATTAAGTTGCCTACTCAGAGTCAAACAAAAAGTCAGCAACAGAGCAACAGAGCTTCCATCCTATGCCATTTCTACCATATCACATTTCTTTGGAATGACTAAAGAACTTAGGATCATAGTACTCCAGGGAAGCAATTACTTCCTATATCAGGAATCTGCTCCCACCAGCATCAGTCCAGTATTTCCAAATATCTGTTTGCTAGGATCCTTCTCTGAGCATCAAGGTGGGGAAGATCCTGAAAGAGATTCTTTCAATATAAAGGTATCTAATAGTAAATAATTTTGATCTTCTGTATTTGTTTCTTTTTTTTGTTAAAGATTTATTTATTTATTTCTCCTCCCTCCCCCCCCTGCCCCCATTGTCTGTTCTCTTGTGTCTAATTGCTGCATCGCCTTCTTTGTCCACTTCTGTTGTTGTCAGCGGCACCGGAATCTGTGTTTCTTTTTTGTTGTGTCATCTTGCTGCGTCAGCTCTCCATGTGGGCGGTGCCATTCTTAGGCAGGCTGCACTTTCTTTCACACTGGGCGACTCTCCTTATGGGACACACTCCTTGTGCGTGGGGCTCCCCTACAAGGGGGACACCCCTGCGTGGCAGGGCACTCCTTGCGCGCATCAGCACTGCGCATGGGCCAGCTCCACACGGGTCAAGGAGGCCCAGGGTTTGAACCGCAGACATCCCATGTGGTAGACGGACGCCCTAACCACTGGGCCAAGTCTGCTTCCCTGTATTTGTTTCTAACTCACCTATTATATTTGCTGTTGCCAAAATAAACAGAAAAATTTTATTGATGTTTATAGGTTATAACCTGCAAAGTCTTCAAAAAGATTGACTATGATGATAAACAATACAACTATTACCCTGTAGCCCTGTCCAGAGATGAGCAGTATGAAAACAAGACCTGGGAAAAGGGTTTTTTTAGTTGAAAATAAAAGGAGTTAAAATGGCAATGTTGGTAAATACAGTTACCTGGCTTAGAAATTAAATAATTCATTCTAAATTGTATTAATCAGGATTCTCTACAGAAGGAGTTCTTAACCTTTTTTTGTAAAATGGACCTTTTTGCAAGTCAGGTGACAATCATAGACCCCTTACTAAGTCCGCAGTATACTGTGTATTATTTAATACCTATATCACACCTGCACTAACACATCCCCACAAAAATGTTTTTTTTCAATCAATTCAAGCCCACAGATCCCTGGTTAAGAACCCCTATTCCAGGGAAACAGAACTGACAAGAGATATCTGTAAATATTGTAAGAATTTTATAAGAATTTACTCATATGACTGTGGGATGGGCAAGTCCAAATTCTGCAGGGCAAGCTGCAAGTTGGGAACTCCAAGGAAGGTTTTCTTTTTTTTTTTTAAAGATTTATTTATTTATTTTATGTCTCTCCCCTTCCTGCCCCCCACCCAAGTTGTCTGTTCTCTGTGTCTATTTGCTGCATGTTCTTGTTTGTCCGCTTCTGTTGTTGTCAGCAGCACAGGAATCTGTGTTTCTTTTTGTTGCATCATCTTGTGTCAGCTCTCCATGTGTGCGGCACCATTCCTGGGCAGGCTGAACTTTCTTTCGCGCTGGGCAGCTCTCCTTATGGGGCACACTCCTTGCGCGTGGGGCTCCCCTGCGCATGGACACCCCTGCGTGGCACAGCACTCCTTGCACACATCAGCACTGTGCGTGGGCCAGCTCCATATGGGTCAAGGAGGCCCAGGGTTTGAACCACAGACCTCCCATGTGGTAGACAGATGCCCTAATCACTGGCCAAGTCTGTTTCCCAGTGAAAGTTTTCGATGAATTCTCCAGGAGAAGCTGGCTGGCTGAAGTAGAGATGGAAATTTTCTCTTCTGACTGCTGAAATCATCACCTCTTTTAAATCCTTCAACTGATTAAACAAGACTTATTTCACTGTTGAGGGCAATTTCTTCAGCTTATTGTAGATGCATAGACGCCAAAATGCACTCAACTTACTGATGATTTAAATCCACGAAATGTTCTCACAGTAAAAATCAGTCCAGTGTTTGCTTGACCAAGCAACATAACCACCACAGTACACCCCTTGTCAACTTGGCAGCTATACACATTTCTTTAAACAATACTTAATATCTAAATAAAAACAATAACAATCATATTTTGCCTAACGATGCTGAACTGTACTGCATATAATTGGAAACATACTAACTCTCCCCAGAATTGGGTGTAAGTCCTTGGGTATATTTACTCTTAAACTTGATATTCTATAACTTAAATACTATGACATGAAGCTAGTACAACATATGTCATATGATAAGGGAAAAAGATAGGGAAAAAACAAAGATATTTGCTTTATATATATACATAAACATACCCATAAAAAAATTTTCCTAGTGGATCACTAAGGGTAATAGTGAGTGGTGCCACTCCCATTTTCACCCCTTGATTCCTGGGTCCATGAATCCTAGCTCTGGGAGAAATAGCACCATAGAGTGTATGCTGATTTAGAGCATACATAGCCTCTTGGAGAACACTGCCCCAGCCTTGCAATGTACTGTCACTGAGTTGGTGCCATAATTGAGTCTTCAAAAGGCCATTCCACAGTTCTATCAATCCAGCTGTTTCAGGATGACAGGAAACATGGCGAGACCACTGAATTCCATGAACATGTGCCAAGTCCTGCATGTCATTTGCTGCAAAGTGGGTTCCTTGATCAGAAACAATGCTGTGTGGAATATCTTGGTGGTGAATAAGACATTAAGTAAGTCTAAGATGGTAGTTTTGGAAGAATTATTGCATGCAGGGAAGGCAAACTCATATCCAGAGTATATGTCTATTCCAGTTAGAACAAATTGCTGCCCCTTCCATGATGAAGAGGTCCAATGTAATCAACCTGCCAACAGGTAGCTGGCTGATTCCTCAGGGCATGTGCCATGTTGGGAACTGGGGGTAGGTCTCTGCTACCCGTAGATTGGGCACTCAGCAGTGGCTATAGCCAGGTCATCCTAGGTGAGAGGAAGTCCATGTTGCCGAACCCAAGCACAACCTTCATCCCTTCCACCACAGCCACTTTGTTCATGAGCCCTTTGGGCAATGGGTAGTGTGGCTGGGGAAAGAGGCCGACTGGTATCCACAGAACAGGTCATCTTATCCACTTGATTCTTAAAATCTTCCTCCACTAAAGTCACCCTTTGGTGAAGCATTCACATGGGACATAAATATTTTATTGTTTGCCCACTCATGCCTACCACCATGACCACTTTGTTCATGAGCCCATTGGGCAATGACAGGAGTGGCTGTTCCACAGAACAGGTCATCTTATCCACTTGATTATTAAAATCTTCCTCTATTGAAGTCACTTTCTGGTGATTATTCATGTGGAACACAAATATTTTCTGGTTTTTGCCCACTCAGAAAGGTCAATCTACATACCTCTTCCCCAGACCTCTTTGTCACCAGTTTTCCAATTATGTTCCTTCCAAGTCCCTGACCATCTAGCCAAATCATTGGGGACAGACCATAAATCTGTATACAAATGCATCTTCAGCCATTTCTCCTTCCAGGCAAAATGAACAACCAGATATACTACTCGAAGGTCAGAGTACTGGGAAGATTTCCCTTCACTGCTATCTTTCAGGGATGTCCCAGAAGGGGGCTGTAGTGCTGAAGCTGTCCACTTTGGGGGTTACCTGTATATCATGCAGAACCATCTTTAAACTAGGCTCAAGATTTCTCTTCCTCAGTCAACTCATTGTGAGGAACTCCCTAAGAGGCCACAGCTGTGGGCTGGGAAAAAGAAAATAATGTGGCAGGAATGGGGGCCATGGGTATTTGGGCCACTTCCTCATGTAACTCCTTGTGTTTTCAAAGCCTGCTCAAACCCAGTCCTGTATATACCACTTCCATTTTATGATGGAATGCTGCTGAGCACAGCTAACTTTATGGCTTGCCACGTCAGACAACACCCGGTTCGTGATATGCAACTCAAGTCTCATAGTAACTTGATGGTCATAACTAAGCATTCAGTCTCTTAAGGCCCAGTAGCAGGCCAAAACCTTTTTCTCAAAATATTAGTAATTATCTGCAGAGGATAGCAAGGCTTTGCTCCAAAATCCTAGGGTCTGCATTGTGATTCTTGCCTAGGGGCCTGCCAAAGACACCAGGCAAACACTTCCAGCACCATTGGATCTGCTAGATCTTATGGTCCAAGTGGCAGAAAGCATGCACAGCACCCTGATCCTAATTCAAAGTCTCCTTTTGTTCTGGTCCCCACTCAAAACGAGCAGGTTTTTAGGTCACTCGATAAAGGGGCGTGAGTAGCACATCAAAATGAGGAATATGTTGTCTCCAAAATCCAAAGAGGTTATCTAGGCATTGTGCCACATTTTTTATTGTAAGAGGATAACAGCTTATCCTTCACTGTAGAAGGGATATCTTGACATGCCCCACACCTTTTAACACTTAGATTTTTCACTGAGATAGAAAGCCCCTGTATTTTTGTTGGATTTATCTCCCATGCTCTGGCATGCAAATGTCCAACCAGTAAGTCTAGAGTAGTTGCTATTTCTTCCTTACTAGATCCAATCAACATGATACCATCAATATAATGGACCAGTGTGATGTCTTTTAGGAGGAAGATACGATCAAGGGCCCCTGCGGACAAGATTATGACATAGACTTGGAGAGTTGATGTAGCCCTGAGGTAGGACAGTGGAGGTGCATTCCTGGCCTTGCCAGCTGAAAGCATACTGTTTCTGGTGGTCTTTGCTAATGGCAACTGAGAAAAAAACATTTGCCAGATCATGAGTTGCATACGGGTACCAGGGGATGTGCGATTTGCTCAAGCAATGATACCACATCTGGAACAGCAAGTGACCATTTGGTTAAGTTGATGATAATCCACTGTCATCCTCCAAGACACAGCTGTATTCTGCACCAGCCAAATTGGAGAGTTGAAAGGAGATGTCATGGGAATCACCACCATGGCATCCTTCAAGTCTTTGATGATGGCACTAATCTCTGAAATCTCTCCAGGAATAATGTAGTATTATCTTTTTTTTTTTTTTTTTTTTGAGGTACCAGGGCCAGGGATTGACCCTGAGACCTTGTATGTGGGAAGCCAGCACTCAACCACTAAGCTACATTGGCTCCCCTGAGTTGCTGTTTTTTTTATGTTTGCTTGTTGTTTGCTTTTTTTTTTTTAGGAGGCACTGGGAACCGAACCCATGACCTTCCCATGTGTGAAGCAGGCACTCAACCACTTGAACCACATCTGTTCCCCTCTAGTATTGCTTTTTTTTCCTTTAATCTGGTTGCATTATCGTCTTTTTGGTGCATTGCTTCACCCTTGCAGGGAGCCTCCTGTGCCTCGCCTTGCAGGTCTGGGATACCTTTTTTTCTTTTTTTACCAGGACCCCAGGGATTGAACCCAGGTCCTCCATATGGTAAAGGGGAGTTCAATTGCTTGAGCCACAAATACTTCCCTCTAGTATTGCTTTTGATTTACTATTTTGCTAAGGAGGAGCAGTTCTAGTGCTTTCCACTTGGACTTTCCTATCATGATAGCCCTCATGCTACAAGCCAGAGAAACAATGTGAGGATTCTACCAATTGGAGTATATCTATTCCAATTATGCATTCTGGAACTGGGGAAATAACCACAGAATGGGTCCAGGGATGCACTGGACACTCTTTGAGGTGGACCTGAGCTAAAACTCCATCGATCACCTGACCTCCATGAGCCCCTACTCTAACTGGTGAACCACAGTGATGTTTTAGGTCACTTGGGATTAATGTCACATCTGAGCCAGTGTCTAATAATCCCCCAAATGTCTGATCATTTTCTTTTCTCCAATGTACAGTTACCTTGATAAAAAGCCAAATGTCTTTGGGATAGGCTTGAGGGAAGATTAACAGAATAAACTTTTGGCAGAATAACAGAGTCCTTCTGCAAGGGGATCCTACCTTCTGTTCATTTTAGGGGCTACAAGTCTGTAAACTCTTTCATGTCTGCAAATTGATTAAAGGGCCATGACTCTCTGATTTTGTAATTCAAGTTAGACTTTTGTTCATTTGACCTAGAACTCTTCTGCTTGTTCAGATCAAGTGAGAAGTTAGTGGATTGTCAAACTATTATAGTTCTAGGCACCCTATGATGTACTAGCCAATACCAAGGGTCTCTGCAAGTCAGATTATTTTGATTGCTGCATTGAGTTTGCTTTTCATTGTGGTAGCCATGCCCACCTTATCTTTGGTGATTAAGTGCTGCCACTTGGATTCTGCCAGTTCAGAATCCAATCATCCCCATTTTGTTTAAGGATCCAAGTTCAATACCAGCAGTTCTCACAGTAATATCTGAACTACAGAAAAGAGCAACCACAGAGCTCTTCAGGGGAGATGGAGTTAGTCTCACAAATTTCTTCTTCACAGTCCTGCTGAAAGGTGTATCCTTTGAAAATTCCTTGGGAAAGTAAGCAATTTCTACATGATAAATCCATTCTAACATTCCAATCTCTCTAAACCTTTATATCCCTCATCTACATTATACCATGGCAGTTCTGCCATTTTGAACTCATGTAATATAGGCTACCTTTGGTTCATGTTTTAACCAACCACCTGAACAAACTGGTAGAGCTCTTTCTGTTCCCTCAAGCTACAACACTGAATTCAGAATCCATGTTTAGTGGGCCTGTATCAATAAATTCAGCCTGATCCAAGTTTATTTTCTTTCTACCATTATCCCACACCCTTAATATCCAGTCCCAAACTTATTCCTCTGATTTCTGTCTATACAATTTGGAAAAATTATGCAGTTCTTTTTGAGTATAGCACACCTCCTTGTGAGTTACATTTTGTACTTTACCTTTTGGGGCCTGTTGGGACTTCAGTAGAGCTATAATTCTGAAAGATAAGAGGGGCAGTGGGGATGGCTCAAGAGAAGAATTAGAAGTGTCTTGCAGGTACAGTTACAAACAACACCTGAGGGAGCTCTATCATATTCCCCAATGGAACAGCAACAATCCCCCAAGTACAATGGCAAACACCAATGAAGAAGGATGGTCGAACCATGAGCCCTTGATACTGATGACTATGCTTATGAGCCTGTGTGCCTGAATATGAACTAGGCCTAGAGTTTCTGGGTGCCTAAGAGATACCTCCTGAGAGCCTCCATGTTGCTAGATACCTCCTGAGAGCCTCCATGTTGCTCAAATGTGGCCCTTCTCTAAGCCAACCTAAGCATGTAAATGCATTACCTTTTCCCCTGCATGGGATATGACTCCCGGGGTAAGCCTCCCTGGCACTGAGGGATTACTACCAATCACTAACTGGTCATGCAACTAGAAAGAGAACTTTAATAAAAGGGTCAACTCAGAACAGCAGAATATCTCAGCCTACATGTAGGATCATGTATTAAAAACTGCTTTTTGACCTTGATTAAAAGGGGGAAATGGCAAAGACAAATACGTTTATATGGCTAAGAGTCTTCAAAAAAGAGTCAAGAGGTCATCAGAGGGGTTGTACTTACCCATGCCTCAGCAGGACCCCAGAGACAGCCAAAGTAGATACAACCCCAGATACTGATTCTCCTGAGGGCTACAGAGACCCACAGGTTCTATGGTCATGGCAGATAGCTCTGGAATTCAGTTGCTGTGTCAGTGGGCCCTACTTTGGAATTTGTGTTCTTGAGTGTGATGGAGTTGGACTCAGATGTGACCTTTCTACACATGCCTCTTTTGTCACTTTTACTGAGCCTGTGGTTGGTGCTAGGGTTGGTGTATACTCAGGAGACTTGAATCTCTGGACTGTCCATGTGCCAGCAGGGCCCTGAGCCTCAGCAGAGTTGTAACTTCTACCCTCTGGTTCATTGGACTTACCCAGGTCAGCTAACAGGGAGGTGAAGATGGTCAGCCACCACACGAGGGAACCAAGAGTGCCTACAACTGCAAGCAGGAGAACTACATCCATCATCCATGTGGTATCTAAGCCCCCTCTTTTTTACCAGGGCCTCAAGGATTGAACCCAGGTCCTCCATATGGTAAAGGGGAGTTCAATTGACCTTTTTGAAGTTAATAGAGCATACAAAACATTACTTTAAAAAACATAAGAGGTGGGAAGTGGCTGTGGCTCAATCAGTTGGGCTCCACAGGATGGAGGAATAAAATAAGGATTAGAGTGGACTTACTGATATTCTACTATGGAACTATTGTGACTAGTAATGTAAGAAATTGTAGCATTAATGTAGAGAAAGTGGCCATGGTAGTTGCTGAGGGCAGGGAGAGGGAAGAATAGATGTGATGTGGGGGGCATTTTCGGGACTTGGAGTTGTCCTAAATGATACTGCAGGGACAGATGCTGGACATTATATATCCTGCCATAACCCACTGAATGGACTGGGGGAGAGTGTAAACTGCAATGTAAACTATTATCCATGTGGTGCAGCAGTGCTCAAAAATGTATTCACCAAATGTAATGAATGTACCACAATGAAGAAAGAGGTTGTTGATGTGGGAGGAGTGGGGTGAGGGGAGGTGGGGGTATATGGAAACCTCTTATATTTTTTGAATGTAACATTTTTTTGTGATCTATGTATCTTTAAAAAATACAATTAAAATAATTGATGGGGGTGGGGGGGTAGGAAGTGTGGTATACGGGAACCTGTTATGTTTTTTGTTTTGTTTTGTTTTGTTTTGTTTTTAATCCCCCCCCCTTGTGGCGTTTTTCTTTTTTTGCTTGCTGTCTTTCTGTGTCCATTCACTGTGCATTCTTCTGTGTCTGTATTTATTTTTTATTTATTTATTTCCCCCTCCCCCTTGTGGTTTGCTTGCTGTCTGCTTTCTGTGTCCATTTTCTATGCATTCTTCTGTTTGTCTCCCTTTTTGTTTCACCTTGCTGAGTTGGCTCTCTATGGCACCCGGGCCAGCAGCATTCCGCAGCACGTGGACGAGCCTGCCTTCACAAGGAGGCGCCAGGACATGAACCCAGGGCCTCCCATATGGTAGACAGGAGCCTAATTGATTGAGCCACAGCCACTTCCCACCTCTTATGTTTTTTAAAGTAACATTTTGTATGATCTATTAACTTCAAAAAAAGATAATTAAAAAAAATTTTAAGTGTCTTGCAAGCCAATTTTGTCAGGGTATTCCATTGCTGTTTCATATGGTGAAACAGGAGGCTATAGGGCTGTTTGCTCAGGGAAGGTGGTTACAGGTTTAGCAGGCACAACAGGGTTAATCTCTTCAAGTAGAAGTCAAGTGGCAGATTCCTCAGGGCAAATTTGAGATTGGATGGTTGTTTCCTCAGTGCAGACCATTACAGGTTTATCAGGCAAAGACTGAGCAGATTCTAGGGTTTTAATATCCCCACTGCCATCACTATCAACCCATATGTCCCCATTCCAATTTTTAGGATCACCACCCTACCCCCATTCTTTTACAGTCAGTTCCCTTTTTTAGTAGCAGACACCATGCAAGGTTGGGAATTTAGTTTACATTGTAATTCAGCCACTTGCACAGTGAGACTCTGGGTCTGGTTTTGAGAATTCTCAAGTTTACAGATACATGAAATAAGATTTTCTTTCAGGGCACACAAAGAAACTTTCACACCCTTCATGTTGCACTTAACCTGCAAATTTGACACCTTGAGCTCATCCTTTCCTTTCATAAGGGTATCCAGCATATTACGGAACAACCAGCCAACATCATTATACCTCTTATCTCCACAAAACGGTATTAAGATATTAAAACACTCTCACCCATAGCCTTACCTCTTATAAGCATCTGAATACCCAGTGGTAAGATTTTGCATGTCTCTATTGCCAGACCATGCCATGGACTATCAGTGCCATCTTGATTATTGGAAGTAGAGTTATTAATGCCTTTGAATCTAATCAGATTAGAGAACCAATTCCAAACGTCCCAGAACCAATTCGGAAATCTCATCCTTAAGATTCTGTTTCTCAAGAACTACTCCCAAAGCTGTATTAGTCAATGTTTTCTAGGGAAACAGAAATAACAGGAGATATCTGTAAACATTATGGGATTTTTTATAAGAATTGGCTCACATGACTGGGGATAGGCAAGACTAAAATCTGTAGGGCAGGCCTCTCGCTGGGCATTCCAGTGAAGGTTTTTGATGAATTTACCTGGAGAAGATGGTTGGCTGAAGTAGAGATAGAAATTCTCCTTTCTGACTGATGAAATCATCACTTCTCCTTCTACAGTTTTCTACTGATTGAATGAGCATCTCTCATTGTTGAAGGTAAACTCAGTTCATTATAGATGTAATCAGCCACAGATGCAATCAAATTACTGATGATTTAAATCTACAAAATGTCTTAACAGTCACAATCAGGCTAGTGCTTGCTTGACCAAACAACTGGACACCAAAACCTGACACATGAATTTAACCATCACATATGCATGAAGACCATATGATATATACATATTTGACGTGCAAATATATATGTAATTTAATATGCTAGAATTAATTCCTCGACTGGAGGTCAGTTGACTTGGTTTCTGTTTTAAGTTAGGTTCTCTGGGAAAAAAGACGCCGAGGTGAAGATTTACATGCAGGAAGAACTCTAGGAGGGGCATTTCTTGTTGGAGGGCATGCTTGGGAATAACACCTGTGAGAGAGACAGTTAAGCAGAATTAGGCAAAGCAGGAATTTGAACTCTGATGTAGTCACAACAAGGCTTTTAGCAGATCCCATGAAAAGCTCTGAAGCTGGGCTGACCCTTCAGAATTGTCCAAAATGAAGGAAGGAGGCTGGACTTTTTTTTTATCTCATATCTACTAGTCACCGGGTATGGGCTACACCAGGGGAAGGTGCTTAATATTGGCTAAGGCAGATCTCTTTGGTCAAGGGAAATTACCAGGAACTCAACTGCCAACACTCCCAATAGCTGGGAGAATGACTGCCTTGGTCCTGAGGAGGGAATAGGGTGGCATGCCACTGCATCAGTTCCACTGTTTAGATCTACTTGCTTTATATAGTGCCTTCACCCCACCTTGGAATTGCTCCTTCAGACTTCTGGTTGGTCACTTTTCCTGGGGAAACTTAAGAGTCGGGTTAATATAAAGAACTACTTTTGCCACTGTGGCTAGTCTGGAGGCCATAAATAATGTTCAACAGCTAGAATCTCTATTGGTCTAGATGGCTTATCCTGGGTAACACACATGCTAGACTCTGAGGAATCTAAGCCCCTAGGATCCAAGCCCTTTGCAGACTAGAGCTGCATTTATCCATTTGCCATTGAGCGGTATCAATATTCCCAAGAATGAAATATGCTCCCTCCAGAGCCCAAATAGTTCTACTCAGCATCATGTACCTTCTTGATGGTGGGAGATGTAAAGATGCAATAATTTGCCTTTTACTTTGAAGGAGATGTCCTTGCATTCTCCAGATTAGTGGAACACCAAAACTTCACTGACATGGAAGACCCCTAAATCTTCATGTATTCTATCTCCCACCATCTGGAGTACTGCTGTCCAATAGAACTTTCTCTAATGTTAGAAATATTCCACATATGCTTTGTCCAATATGTTAGCTACTAGCCACATGTAGTTTTTCAGCACTTGAAACGAGTAGTATGACTAATAAACTAAATTTAAATTTAAATTACATTTATTTAAATGTAATTAGTCATATGTGACTAGTGGCTACCATATTGGACAGCACAGATCTAGAGCATACGTATCTTACAAAGATCTCTAACATACTTTCTACTTTTATCTGATTAACATAATGTCTATAATGTATGGGACTAATGTGATATTCAGTAGAGTATCCAGAGTGTCCAGCATATATTATGACAGAGAATGAAATTAACCTAGTGGCTTTACAAAACTTGCAAATATACACTGATTCCCATCGCATGTGAAGCCAAACTCTTTTTGATCTTTCTCTTGATAGGGATGGAAAGAATACATTCATCAAATCAGTAGCCACATGCCACTTGCCTACAGTATTGTTAATCTGTTCTACATTGACACAGCAGTGGTAGTGGGGCTACTATATTGAGTTTTCCAGGATGTATTCAATTTTTTTTTCTTATTGGAACCAGATTAAGGAATTAAAGGAAAATAGGATAAGAACTACAGTTGCTCATTCTTAGACCTCTAATGGTGACATTAATTTCCACTGTTCCCTCCAGGAAGTGATATCATTTTTTAAATTTTTATTTATTTTATTTTTTTAGGAGGTACCAGGGATTGAAATCAGGACCTTGTACATGGGAAGCTGACACTTAACCACTGAGCTACATCCACTCCTCAAGATATTTTGATCTACTACTTTGGCCCGGTAATCATTTCAGTCTTCCACTTGGTCTTTTTTTTTTTTTAAGATTTGTTTTTATTTATTTCTCTTCCCTTCCCTCCTGTTCATTCACTGTGTCCATTCACTGTGTGTTCTTCACTGTATGTTCTTCTGCATCTGCTTGTATTACTAGGTGGCACTGGGAATCTGTATCTCTTTTTTGTTGCATCATCTTGCTGTATCAGCTCTCCATATGTGCAGCACCACAGCTGGGTGGGCTGTGCTTTTTTCACGTGGGGCGGCTCTCCTTGTGGGGTGCACACCTTGCACGTGGGGCACCCCTACATGGGGGCACCTCTCCGTGGCACAGCACTCCTTGCACATGGCAGCACTTCACGTGGGCCAGCTTACCACACGGGTCAGGAGCCCTGGGGATTGAACCCTGGCCCCTCCATATGGTGGACAGATGCTCTGTCAGTTGGGCCATGTTATATTCCCTTCCACTTGGTCTTTTCATCTACAATAGTCCTTATACCAAAGGCAAGGAAACAATTATATATTCAGAGAAAGGTATATGACCAACAAATGGTTCTCTAGACTCAATAAATTCACTGTACATTAGACCTGGACAAGGTTTCCATTTTTTTTTTTTTTTTTAGGAGGTACTGTGGATCAAACCCAGGACCTCGTATATGGGAAGCAGGTACTCAACCAGTTGAGCTAGATCAGCTCCCAGGTCTCCATTTTTAACCTGCCCCTTCCATGGGGTGGGGGTGGGGCATGACACACATCAGGCATCAGTGTCACCTAAGATCCTGTGTTCAACGGTATTTGAAATGCCTAAATGTTTCCCTTTCCCTGGTATATGGTTAGCAAAGAAAATAATCATAGTTTCCTTTGGGGAATAATTATATGTATTTTCCATGGTTTTGCAGGTTTTTTCCTCATGGGGACCTAAACACTCCTTTAGTCAATGGTTTTGGATTCTGGCTAAGATCCAAAACGAGGGGATAATTTATTATTTGGGTGCCTACCCTCAGCCCCTTGATCATTCATCTTCAGAAGTGAGATGGGAGTATATACTGAGAGGAGTGGGTATTATAAGGAAAAAGGTTCTTCATCATCTTTAAGCAAAGGAGGTCTTCTAGTCTTTAATAAAGAGGAGTGGCCCACTTCTGCAGGCCTAGAGGATTTTAAGGTACATCAATCCAGGTGCCCATCCAAAATCTCAGAGTCCTACACCTTCCCAAAGTAGGGCCCTGATCTTGGCATTGCAAATTTGCCAAAGTTGAGAATTCAACCTTTTTTGAAATTTTACTAACCTTATAATTAAACCTGAGTCTGAAACCCCACTGCCTGTAAGTCATAAGAATCAAAGAGACACTCTAACTTCCATAGTTTGCCATAAATTGGTAATTTAACCATCCTCAGTCTTTCATTATCTTTCTCCAGTGCACTATTAACACTCAGCAAGAACCATCTGATTTTATTGACCATGTGATAATTACTTCTCCCAAATCTCCAGTGCATTGCCTTTTAACAATATCCCTTCCTAGTCACCACCTGTGAAAAGTTTAGTAATTGCACTAATAAAGCATGTCAGAGGTTTTCAATACTCTACTCACTACCAGTGATGATGTCCTCATTGCCAACTGGCCAATGAGTAATCCAGCCAAAATTCCCTTGAGCCTTCTTCCTCAGGGCTTCTCCTTTCACTCACTGCCTTAGGCCTGGCTCCCTGGGAAACAGACTCAGATGTGCATTTGCATGCAGGAAATCTCTGAATGAATACCTGTGAGCGTGTAAAGGAAACAGAATGGAGCAGATGGATTGCGATGGAATGGAAACAAAGGCCTCAGCAAATGCCTTGGGTTACTAAAGCTGGGAGGTCAATCAGAGCTATCCTGAATTGAGGTAAAGGAGCTTGTGCTTTTTATTTTCTTCATTCCCAACATGATTTGTCACTGAATGCAGGCCATCATAGGGAGAAGGCATAAACTTAGGCAAGGCAGCTCTCTTTGGTAGAGGGCAATGCTCATGGAAGGAGGGCAATTCAGAGGAGGAAATCAGCTGTTTGTTTCAGTACCCAACGCTCCCATCTATTGACAGAATGAGTAAGTATCAGGCATAAAAGAGGGAGAGATCTGGGCAGTGCACCACAGCAGCCCCTACGGGTCCTAACTCTACTTTTGTTACCAGGAAATCATAGGAACTTGAACACTCCACTCAGCCTTCCTAAGCTTTAGTTTCTTATGTGGTAAAAGGAAAGTGAAACAGCTGATTTCTGACTAACATACTTTGTACACTAACTTTTTATTTCAGGAATTATTTTAATTTTCTGTTTTATTTCAAATTTACAATTTTAAAAATGATATTTTCAAGGTGGGGCAAATGGGAGGAGATTCATATGATGTTTTTCTGATTTTCATAAAAACAGAAGGTTCTACCAATACACTGCTCCACTTAAAATAACCTCAAGGTCAGTATTTAGTTCCCATAAATTGAGGATTTCTGACTCTCTTTTATTACTCTGGATCCTCTCAAGATATCTGAGTTTTACTATGCCACCTAGCTTTGTCACTGGTCTGTGGAATCCTTGGCTTAATTTTGAGTATTTTGTGACTCTGAGTTATATTTATTCACCTTTGAAAAACATACACACACACACCAAACTTCACTGATGAATCTAAAAGAATTGAGAATCAATCTTAACAATGTCATGATGACTGGGTGGGACTGCTTTTAAATCATCCCTGGGGAAAAGCTTATATCCCTTTTCTAATTTTCCCAGGAGCGCTTTAAGAATGTGATATATCCTTTATTCAGTGATCAGCAGCCCTCACAGTTAGGAAGTTCTTTCTGATATCTAACCTAAATCTCTCCTACTGCAATTTCAAACCACTTCCTTTTCCATCCTTAATGAATTAGGAAAGGAGCTGGTAATCACTGCCACCTGCCTCTCATAATTGGTTAACTTTATTAGAATTATTTATCTATACTCATATATTCTTTCCTATAGGATCATTTATTCCATTTAGCTATTACCTGTTATTAACTCATGCATAATTCTTTTTCATCTTATTAGTACATTTTCTAGCTTCTTTATATCTTCTAGAAACTATGGAGATCAAATTTAATGAGTGTTTAAAACACCAGGTATGACGAAGTTGTTATTTGGAGGATTTGGCATGTTACAAACTAATATGGGTTAGCTTTCAAATTTCTTCAAACTATCGCTGTATAAAAAATGAATACATAATTTTTAAATTCAAGGAAGAAGCAATTTTCCCAGGAGACCTAGTTATAAAGTTTGATAGTATCTTCCCTTATGTGATAAACCAATGTAAACTATTAATGATATAGATCAGCTGCAAAATGTTCTTAATGTTACTCTTTCTGAATAATCCCTAAAATACCAAGACTCACTTTGTTTAGTTATTTTGAAAGGAAAACATTTTAAGTGTTGTTAATTTAGTAATCAGCCCTTGGGAAGTCACCTTCTTCTCCTAAATGCAGTCCTCCTGAAAACATTGGCCCTGGTGAATTTCTTGACTTTGCTCTTTGAATCCAGTTACATGTGAGATCTTTCCTGTTGTGGACAAAATTGGAAGGGAAAATGAATGGAGATCTCTTTTAGTATGTAAAATTGAACACAATTATCCACATAAAGATAAAACAAAGCTCAAATATTGTATTATAAGGAACACATGGAAAAAGTATAAAAAATTATAATTTACTTTGTACATGATATTTCAAATATAAAGACAGTTTAAAAATTTTGCAGTGGTTTCTGTGGTCTATATAAGTATAAATTTTATATTTACATAGAAGGTAAGTATATTGTATATACTTGGGCTCGGGATACAAACTCTTTTATGAACCTCTGCTTAATAACTTTGTCTCAGTCTTAAATTGACTGTGAACAGATGCATGTCAATATGAGGATCTCATGAACAATGTAATTCAAGTATCCTGTGTCAAGTATGGTAACTGTGGCCTCTGCCTCTTGGATTCATGTTCCTCTTGACCTTCTACTCTGACTGGCAAACACTGGACTGATCCATCTGATGCTGCCCTTCCCCACCGGAACTGTTCTATTTACAGTCTGAGAAAGGCAGCTGAGTGGTTGTGCAAAATCCCTTTGCATAAAAACATCTTCCCCATTTCCACGTAGTCATATGTTCAACATACTTTATACTTTGGTAGTTATTTTATATGTGTTAGCTTATTTAATTCTCCAGTAAACTTTTGATATATGTACTATTGTTACTATTTTATATATTCGAAAATTAATTTCAGGGAAATTAAATATCTTGCCCAAGCTGCACAGACTGTATGGGGCAGAGACAGGTTTTGGATAGGGATCTGTAACTCCAATGCACAGGATTTTCCCCTTACACACTGGGTATACCTACCTGGTTTAGGCAGGATAGCTTAGAGGTCAGAGTAGGAACTTTGGAGATAAACTGTCTGGCTTCAAAATGCTGATTCTGTCACTTCCTAGTTTATGACCTATTTAGCATCTCTGTACTTCAGTTCCATCATCTGTTAAATGGGTGTAGTAATAATATTTAACTCAGAGAGTTGGAATAAGAGTTGAATGTATTAATACATGTAAAATGTTAAAATAATGCTTACCATAAAGTAAATGTCATTAAATTAGCTGGTTTTATGATCTTATTTTTATCATACATGAAAGGATACTATGGAAAAGCAAAGTATGTAAAAGGGGGAGAGGGGCAGTAGCACACTAATTCAACAGACCTTTTAGAGTCTAAAAACTGGCAACTAGTTATGTAGCACACCAGAGAAATGGAAGCATTGAGCAAGTATGTTTGACTGTTGGATAAGGGAGATAGAGAGCTACTACAGTGTGTAAAAAATGTTTGCAAGGGATACCAGAAACCTAGGAATGTGCATAATCAACAAAAAGAAAATACAGCCTATGCTTTAAAGTTTTGCTAAAAATCAGTGTTAATTACATTCTGTTATTTTGTTGGTGTTGATATTAGCCTTATGGCATTATTTTGGTCCACCCTTTTTTTTTTTAAATAGGGACTATTTTGTGTTGATCCACAACTCCTCCAGGTTGCATATTCATATATATATATATATTCCATATATATATATGGAAGCAGGTGTAGCTCAGTGGTTGAGCACATGCTTCCCATGTACAAGGCCCTGGATTCACTCCCTGGTACTTTCTAAAATATTTATTTTTTATTTATTTATTTATTTATCTATCTTTAACTGGGACATATAATGGGATTTTGAAACATCATAATTCATTTTTATTTAACATGAAATATGCATGTGGGGAATAGTTATAAAACTATTGAGAGTTACATATGGGACCTCTATTTAACCCAGGCCTTAAATATTTCACTATTTCCTAATTTAGGTCAAGATCAGGTGCCTAATAAAATCCATGGCATGCCTGACAGCATTCCAAAAAATGTCTTAGTTTTCTTGATTTGACTTTCAACTTCTTTATTCAACATTCTACTTCTTTGTCAATTAGTACCTCAGAGGATGATATTCAGCCTAAGCAGAATGAATGGCAGCTTTCAACTCTGTACTATGCCTGGTACCAGAATCTTAAAACACTCTAATCATCGTGTCACATTTCTAAAATTAAGGCACTGGTAGCATGATCAAAGGCTAGGATTCCAGTGAGAACTTCACCTCTGATTTAATCTGAGTCCCTGCAGATTCTAGTTGGAATCATATAATAAAGTTTATTAGTTTGCAGTGATTCCTTATGTAAAGAATTCTATTTTGCAGAGAAAGTGAATGAGATTCAGGGAAATTACTGGATCATCAGAGTGAACATGACTCCATTTATACCTTCATCCTGCAATTATTTCATGGTTAGAGGTATTCCAACACCAGTCCAAATAAACAACTACTGTTAGAGTAGTAGGAATATGAATGCCTACTTTACAACACAAAACCAATGGGAGTATACCATATTATTATGAATGCTTCAGTGAATTTTTCAGTTTCTCATATTCACTCCTTTACATCCCTGCACTAATAAAAACTTAAATACCAAGAATGAATATGCTATAATTATATATGTGTTTATTAGTACATCAAAGATACCAACTAATATTACTTTATTTCTATTAGTTTAGAGTAACTCCTACCCAGTGGTTTCCTTGTGCTAAACTAATATATTATAAATGTGTATAAAGCATCGCCATTTACAGAGCATTTTTAATTAGAGTTTATTTGTCATGCATAACAGTCCTGTGTGGTAGTTTGGATGTAAAATCAATATTGTTGTCCTAGTTTTTAAGATTGGAATCAAAACAAAACGAACAAATTTTTAAAAATAAAACAGAATTTAAGCAACTTGCCAAGGATCTCAGCAAGTAAGTTGCAGACTGAGACCAAACAATTGTCTTCTGTCTGAAAAACAATATGTTGCCTGCTCTCAAATGGCCTACAGATTCATTTCTGTGACAAGAGGTTTATGGAAATGTTGCCATAAAACCTCTTGAAACAAGGCAAATAATATACAAGATGTAGGTGCCCAAATGCAGAGAAAAGAAAGCAAACATTCATCAAGTTAGAAAGCAACAAAGATCCTTGCAGCATTTCTTTGTGCACCTGGTTGGCTGAATCATATCAAGATATGTTCAACTCCTAATCCCTGGTCTTGTGGATGTGCACTCATTTCATAGGACCATAAAGGATCCTATTTAGACATGACCAAATTGGATCAGGGTGGACCTTTTTTTTTTTTAATCCATCCAGTGGTTCATGCCCAAACTTTTTTTTTTTTTCCTTTTTTTTCTTTATTTTTTTAATGTTAAATTAAAAAAATATGAGGTCCCCATATACCCCCCAAACCCCTCACCCCACTCCTCCCATACAACAACCTCCTCCATCATCATGGGACATTCATTGCACTTGGTGAATACATCTCTGAGCACTGTTGTACCAAATGGTCAATGGTCCACATTATAGTTTACACTCTCCCCAGTCCACCCAGTGGGCCATGGGAGGACATACATTGTCCGGTAACTGTTCTGCAGTACCACCCAGGACAACTCCAAGTCCTGAAAATGCCCCCACATCACATCTCTTCTTCTCACTCCCTACCCTCAACAGCTACCATGGCCACCTTCTCCACATCAATGCTACATTTTCTTCAATTACTAATCTCAATAGTTCATGAATAGAATATCAGTAAGTCCTCTCTAATCCATACTCTATTCCTCCATCCTGTGGACCCTGGAATGGTTGTGTCCACTCCACATCTATATCAAGAGGGGACTTAGATTCCACATGGATTATGGATGCAATTCTCCTGCTTTCAGTTGTAGGCACTCTTGGCTCCCTGATGTGGTAGTTGACCTTCTTCACCTCCATGTTAGCTGAGTGGGGTAAGTCCAATAAACCTGAGTGTAGGAGTTGCAAGTCTGTTGAGGCTCAGGGCCTGGCTATCACATAGACAGTCCAGAGATTCAGGTCCCCCTGGGTATACACTAAACCCCAGCACCAACCACTGGTCCAGTAAAAGTAACAGGAGAGGCTTGTGAACAAAGACCACATCTGAGCCCAGCTCCATCACACAGAAACACAAACTCCAAAGTAGGGCCAACTGACATGGCACTGAACTCTGTCTGCCATGACCATAGAACCTCTGGGTCTCTGTAGCCTTCAGAAGAACCAATACCTGGGGTTGTATCTCCTTTATCTATCTCTGGGACTCTGCTGAGTTGTGTGTAAAGGTGATCCCTTTGATAACCTCCCAGCTATTTTTTGGAGACTCAAAGCCATATAAACTCATTAGTCCTTTCCAATTCCCCCTTTCATTCAGGTCAAAAAGCATTTTTAACTCCTGATATTTTATGCAGGCTGAGATATTCTGTTGGTCTGAGTTGACCCTTTTATTCAAGGTCATTTTCTAGTTACATCATCAGCTGGTACTTGGTAGTAATCCCTCGGTGCCAGGGAGGCTCATCCCCAGGAGTCATATCCCACGTGGGGGGAAGGCAATGCATTTACATGCTGAGTTTGGCTTTGAGACTGGGCACATTTGAGCAACACGGAGGCTATCAGGAGGTAACTCTTAGGCACCCCGCAACTCTAGGCCTTGTTCTTATATCAGGCGCACAGACTCACAAGCATAGTCATTAGTATCAAGGGCTCATTGTTGGACCATCCTTCTTCGTTGATCTTTGCCATTGCACTTGGGGGATTGCTGCTATTCCATTAGGGACTGTGATAGAGCTCCTCTGGCTAGGAACTCAGCACTCCCTCAGTTGTCGTTTTTAATTGTAACCACTATGAAAATATCCAAACATTTTTATGTACCCTAGATATATGCCCTGGAGAACTCCCTGCCAACCATTTGTCCCCTGTCAATAACATCCCACACCAGTATTCCTCCCCTGCCATTGTTGAGCCTCTCTGTGATCCAAAACTTCTTCATAAATGAGGCCCAATATATTGCCAGGTTCCACTATTAGTAAAATGGAATATAGTGATGAGTTTAAAGGTTAGATATAGAATACATATTAATTTAGAAAAATTAAGGTAAAAATAAATTGGGGTATCAAAAAATTTAAAAATAAAAAAGCTTTGTTTTTGATGTTTTGCCTTCCATCACTGCAATAAGTGTTGCCCTGTATGCAAATTGACAAGTCAAATTCTTCCATCTTTTCCTCAATGTCTACATCCTTTCTTTTTCTTTTGTTTTTTTCCTAATTATTAATCTTGTCTTCACAAAAGTTTTAGATCACAGTAATTCATATATACAATATACAGTAAGATACTCCCACATATCCAACATAAAACCCTTTTCCCTTCCACAGCAATAATCTTTTTACATGTTCATACCATATATTGAGACAATAGCTTTCAAACAAGGTAACACTTGGGTTTACATTGTGGTTTATATTTTAGACTATACAATTTTCTAAATTTTTAGTTATCTTATATTTTACATTATGATTTACATTTTAGCCTATAGGCCCCTATACATTTTTGGTGTAATTTAACATGTCCTATATCCATCCATGCATAATCTTGTGGAACACTTCCATTGCCACACAGTTACATTGATTCCATCTAATCAATACCTCTTCCCCCTCACCTCAGGGCCCACAGTGACAATCAATCTTCATTGCTTGAAGGGCCATGTTCAGAGATACCTGCAACAATGTTGAGGCTTGGCACGCTCAACTGCCTTAATGCATTGGGAGCCACCATTTCTCTTGGGAGATACAATTCCCTCTATTTGAGAACATCAGTCCTCCCCAGGATGTGGGTATACCTTCACTCTCATTATATGGGTCTCCATCCAATGATATAACCCACGATGACAAAATGAGCACTCACACACTCCCTAGAAGCCTGTCCTGCATCAGATTCTCCCCTTTAAGCATTTTAAACTGGTAACCTTCCTTATTATATTTTTGAAAAAGTTTTCTCAACATTATATTCTCAACCAAATACCTGACAGTCTCCTATGTTCATAAGTTCCCCCACCCTCCCCCCAATTTCCTGGGCAATATTACCCATCCTCCCATCCGTAGTCCCCCTCAAGTCCGCAAAGCCCCACCCAAACGTATCCCTATGCCCCCATTTTATCCCTTCCTTGTACAAATACTTACCTCCAGTTTATCATAGATTTCACCCATGTAGTTGTCAGCTTGCATCCTTCCTCTACCCCCCAAATTCCTTTAAGCCTATCATCCAGTCTCTAGCTCTCTGAGGCAGCTTGGTTTACTTATTTCATATCATTGAGGTCATGTAGTATTTGTCCTGCAATGCCTGGGTTGCTTCACTCAACATAGGGTTCTCAAGATTCATCCATGTTATCACATGTGTTTGTAGTATTCATTCTTATAGCTGAGTAGTATTCCATTGTATGTATATACCACATTTTATTTACCCATTCATCTGTAGGTGGGCATTTGGGTTGATTCCAACTTTTGGCAATAGTGAACAATGCTGCTATGAACATTGGTGGGCATATATCGGTTTGTGTCCTTGTTTTCAGTTCTACTGAGTGTATACCCAGCAGTGGAATTTCTGGGTCATTTGGCAAATCTATAGCTAGTTTTTTGAGAAACCACCAAACAGTCCTCCAGAATGACTGGATCCTTCTGCAGTCCCACCAGCAGTGGATGAGTGTTCCCATTCCTCCACATCCTCTCCAACATTCATAGTCTTCTGTTTTTTCCATAGCTGCCAATCTTATGGGAGTAAGATGGTATCTCATTGTAACTTTGATTTGCATTTCCCTAATAAAATGGAGCATTTTTTCATGTGCTTTTTAGTCATTTGTATTTCTTCTTTGGAGAAGTGTCTGTTTAAATCTTTTTCCCATATTTTAAATGGGTTGTTTGTCTTTTTATTTTCAATATATAGGAGTTCTTTATATATGCAGGTTATAAGTCTCCTGTCAGATATGTGGTTACCAAATATTTTCTCCCATTGTGTAGGCTCTCTTTTCACTTTCTTGGCAAGCTCCTTTGAGGTGCAGAAGGCTTTGATTTTGAGGAAGTCCCATTTATCTATTTGTTCTTTTGCTGCTCATGCTTTTGGTGTGAAGTTCATGAAGCCATTTCCTATTACAAGGTCCTGTAGATGCTTCTCTACACTGTTTTCCAAAGTCTTTATGGTCTTGGCTCTGATATTTAGGTCTTTGATCCATCTTGAGTTGATTTTTGTATAAGGTGTGAGTTAGTAATCCTCTTTCATTCTTTTACATATGGATATCCAGTTCTCCAGGCACCATTTGTTGAAGAGGCCATTCTCTCCCATTTGAGAGGGTTTGGTGGCTTTATCAAATAGTATATGACTGTATATATGAGGATCTATCTCAGTTCGGTTCCATTGGTCGGTGTGTCTCTCCTTGTGCCAATACCATGCTGTTTTCACTACTGTAGCTTTGTAGTATGTTTTGAAGTCAGGTAGTGTGATTCCTCCAATTTCATTTTTCTTTTTCAATATATCTTTGGCTATTTGGGGCCTCTTTCCTGTCCAAATAAATTTCATAGCCAGTTTTTCTAGTTCATTAAAGAATGCTGTGTTGATTTTTATTGGGATTGCATTGAATGTGTAGATCAGTTTTGGTAGGATAGACATCTTAATAAAATTTAGTCTTCATATCCATGAACAGGGAATATTCTTCCATTTATTTAGGTCTTCTTTGATTTCCTTGAACAGTGTTGTATAGTTTTCTGTGTATAGGTTTTTTACGTCTTTTGTTAAATTTATTACTAGGTATTTGACTTTTTACTTTATTATTGTAAATGGTATTTATTTCTTGATTTCCTCCTGAGCTTGCTCATTACTCATGTACAGAAATGCTACTGATTTTTGCTCATTGATCTTATAACCTGCGACTTTACTAAACTCATTTATGAATTCTAGAAGCTTTCTTGTAGACTTCTCAGGGTTTTCTATGGATAGGATCATGTCATCTGCAAATAATGAAATTTTGACTTCTTCCTTTCCAATTTGAATGGCTTTTATATCTGGTTCTTGCCTCAGTGCTCAAGCAAGTACTTCTAAGACAATGTTAAATAGAAGAGGTGATGGTGGGCATCCTTGTCTTGTTCCTGAGGGAAAGATTTTAGGATTTCACCATTGTAAATGATGTTGGCTGTGGATTTTTCATATATACTCTTTATCATGTTCAGAAAATTTCCTTGTATTACAATCTTTTGCAGTGTTTTTATCAAGAAAGGGTGCTGTATTTTGTCAAATGCTTTTTCTGCATCTATAGATATGATCATGTGATTTTTTTCCTTCAATCTGTTTATATGGTGTATTACATTGATTGATTTTCTTATGATAAACCATCCTTGCACACCTGGAATGAATCCCACTTTGTCATGGTGTATAATTCTTTTAATGTGTTGTTGAATACGGTTAGCAAGTATTTTGTTGAGGATTTTTGCATCTAGGTTCATTAGAGTAATTGGTCTGTGATTTTCCTTTCTTGTGGTGTCTTTGGCTTTGATACTAGGGTAATGTTGGCATCATAGAATGAGTTAGGCAATGTTCCTTCTGTTTCAATTTTTTGGAAGAGTTTCAGCAAGATTGGTGTTAGTTCTTTCTGGAATGTTTTGTAGAATTCACCTGTGAAGCCGTCTGGCCCAGGGCTCTTCTTAGTTGGGAGGTTTTTAATGACTGATTCTATCTCTTTACTTGTGATTGGTTTGTTGAGATGATCAATTTCTTCTTTCAACAATATAGGCGGCTTATGTGTTTCTAGGAATTTGTCCATTTCCTCTAAATTGTCGTTTTTGTTGGAATATAGTTTTTCAACATATCCTCTTATGATAGTCTTTATTTCTGTGGGGTCAATGCTGATATCTCCTTTCACATTTCTTATTTTGTGTATTTGCATCTTCTCTCTTTTTTCTTTGTTAGTCTAGCTAAGGATTTATCAATTTTATTGATCTTCTCAAAGAACTAGCTCTTGGTTTTGTGTATCTTTTCAAGTACCTTCTTATATTCTATTTCATTTAGTTCTGCTCTTATCTTTGTTATTTCTTTCTCTCTTTCTTCTTCCTGTGGGGTTACTTTGTTGTTTTTTTACTAATTCTTCCAAATGTGCAGTTAGTTTTCCAATTTTTGCTCTTTCTTCTTTATTGATGTATGAATTTATGGCTATAAATTTCCCTCTCAGTACTGCTTTTGTTGCATCTCATAAGTTTTGGTATGTTGTGCTATCATTTTCATTAGTTTCAAGGTAGTTATTAATTTCTTTTGAGATTTCCTCCTTGACCCACTGTTTTTCTAAGAGTGTGCTGTTTAATTTCCATATCTTGGTTAGAAATATGAGCCTCTGGCCCTTGCAGTTTTCCAGCTTCACTCCACTGTGGTCAGAGAAATTATTTTGTATGATTTCAATCTTTCTGAATTCATTGAGCTTTTCTTTGTGGCCTAGTGTATGGTCTATCTTGGAGAATGATCCATGTGCACTTGATAAAAATGTATATCCTGCTGTATTTGGGTGTAATGATCTGTATATGTCTATTAGGTCCAGCTCCTCTAATATACTGTTCAAAGTTTTTGTTTCTTTATTGATTCTCTTTTGAGATATTCTGCTCAAAGTTGATAGTGGAGTATTAAAGTCCCCCACTTTAATTGTAGAGGCATCTATTCTTTCATTTAGTTTTTCCAATGTTTGCCTCACGTATTTAAAGGCACCCTTGTTAGGAGCATAAATATTTATGATTGTTCATTCTTCTTGAAAGATTATCCCTTTCACTAATATGTAGTGTCCATCTTTGTCTCTCACAATTGTTTTGCATTTAAAGTCTATTTTGTCTGATATTAATATAGCTACCCCTGCCTTTTTTTTTTTTTTTTGGTTATTGTTTGCTTGTAAGATTGTTTTCCAGCCATTCACTTTCAACATCCTTGAATTCCTGGGTCTAAGATGTGTTTCTTGTAGACAGCATATAGATGGGTCATATTTCCTTATCCAGTCTTCCAGTCTGAATCTTTTGACAGGTGAGTTTAATCCATTGACATTCAGTGTTATAACTTTCAAGGAATTATTTATGTTAGCCATATTTTCTTTGGACTTGTGTTCGTCATGTTTTGTTTGTTTGTTTTTCTTCTCTTTTTGTCTTTTTAGTTGCTCTTACACTCTCCTCCAACTCTGCCTCTCCTGTTTTTTTCTTTCTTCCTGCAGAACTCCCTTTAGTATTTCTTGAAGGGCAGGGTTCTTATTGGCATACTCTTTTAGTTTCTGTTTATCTGTGAATATTTTGAACTTTCCATCATTTTTTGTCTTTATTTTTTTTAATATTACATTCAAAAAATATGAGGAGGTCCCCATATACTCCAACCCCCCTCACCCCACTCCTCCCCCTATAGCAACAATCTCCTCCATCATCATGAGACATTCATTGCATTTGGTGAATACATCTCTGAGCACCACTGCACCTCATGGTCAATGGTCCATATCAGAGCCCACACTCTCCCACATTCCATCCAGTGGGCCATGGGAGGACACACAATGTCTGGTAACTGTCCTTGCAGCATCACCCAGGACAACTCCAAGTCCCGAAAATGACTCCATATCTCATCTCTTCCTCCCATTCCCCACCCCCAGCAGCCACCATGGCCACTTTCTCCACACCAATGCCACATTTTCTTTGATTGCTAATCACAATAGTTCATGAATAGGATATCAGTAAGTCCACTCTAATCCATATTCTATTCCTCCATCCTGTGGACCTTGGAATGGTTGTGTCCATTCCACATCTATATCAAGAGGGGGCTTTGATTCCACATGGATGTTGGATGCATTCCTCCTGCTTTCAGTTGTAGGCACTCTCAGCTCCATGGTGTGGTGATGCTAGCTTAGCTGGACAGAGTATTCTTGGTTGGAAATTTTTTTTCTTTAGTACATTGACTATATCATATCATTGCCTTCTTGCCTCAATGGTTTCAGATGAGAAATCAGCACTTAATCTTTTGGAGCCTCCTTTGTATGTGATGGTTCTCCTTTCTCTTGCTGCTTTTAGAATTTTCTCTTTGTCTTGAACATTGGATAATTTGACAAGTATATGTCTTGAGGTAGGCCTGTTGGGATTTATGCTGTTTGGGGTGCATTGGCTTCCTGGACATGTACATCCATCTCCCTCAGTAGATTTGGGAAGTTTTCAGCCATTATTTTCTCCAACACCCCTTCTCTCCCCTTTCCCTTCTCTTCACCTTCTGGGATGCCTATAATGCATATGTTTGTGTGTTTTGCATTGTCATACAGGTCCCTAAGCCCCAGCTGGATTTTTTCTATCTTTTTATTGATCAGTTCTACTCTCTGTTTGATTTCAGATGTATTGTCTTCCACGTCACTAATTCTCTCCTCTGCCTCTTCTAATTTGCTGTTATTTGCTGAGAGTGTATTTTTTATTTCTTGAATTGTGCTGTTCATCACCATCATATCTTTTATCTTTTTGCGTATGACTGCAATTTCTTCTGTATTCTCTCCAAGTGTTTCCTTCATATTGCTGATCTATTCCTTTACTTCATTAAATTGGTTGCTAATATATGTTTTGAGAGTTTTAATTACTGTCTGATGTTCTGCTCCTCTTTCTGGTTTTTAGTTTGTTCATTGGATTCAGCCATGTTTTCCTGGTTATTGGTTTGGTTTGTAGTTTTTTGTTCCTGTCTGGTCATCATTTTATCTTGATGGATTTAATCAGTTTAATTAGTTGTTGTTTGTGCATAAGTGTTATGTCTTCTCTTTGTCACTTTGTTCTTCTTCTTCTATTTTCTTGTTGCTGGCTAAGTTCACTTTGAAGGAAAATATTAGGGCCAGGGAAAGCAAAATGAGTAAGAAAAGAAAATGTATAAAGTGGGAAACGGACTTGGCCCAGTGGTTAGGGCATCCGCCTACCACATGGGAGGTACACGGTTCAAACCCTGGGCCTCCTTGACCTGTGTGAAGCTGGCCCATGCACAGTGCTGATGCACGCAAGGAGTGCCACGCCACGCAGGGGTGTCCCCCACGTAGGGGACCCCCACGCGCAAGGAGTGTGCCCCGTAAGGAGAGCTGCCCAGCACGAAAGAGAGTGCAGCCTGCCCAGAAATGGCACTGCCCACACTTCCCGTGCCGCTGACGACAACAGAAGCGGACAAAGAAACAAGACGCAGCAAATAGACACAGAGAACAGACAACCGGGGGAGGGGGGTATTTAAATAAATAAATCAATAAATCTTTAAAAAAAAAAAGTAATATTGATGATAAATGTTAACAGAGCAACTATGTGAGATTTAGGAGAATGGATATTAGACTCATGTAAGTTGTGTAGAGTTATAGCAGTAAGTAGAGTACCTATAATAAGACAGTCAACTGAATATGGGGAGGAATATAGTATGAATTAAAAGGCCAGTGTTTTCATGAGAGAGGGAAAAGATAAAAGAAAGACAACAATATGAAGAGTGAATAAAAGACAGAAAACAGAACAAAGGTATTAGAAATAAAAATTCAGACAATTTGGGGGCCAAACAAAGGGAGGTGGAATGTAAGAGATACAGTAGATGATGGAGGATAGGAAGATGTAGAGGAAAGGGGATAGTGTAGGTGGCCAAAATCAATACACACAGAAAAGAGGAAGTGGAGGATGAGGAAATACAGCAAATGTGGAGTGCTCCCTGCAGCACCTTATATAAAGAAAATAAAATAAAAAAGAAGAAAAAGAAAAAAAGATTTAAAAAAGGGGGACAAGAAAAGGGGGGGAAGCAAGCAAGAAAAAGAAAAAGAGAAAAAAAAACTAAAGAAAAGAAAAAGGGCCTTGGGGGATAAAATGGGAGAAAAAACCAGGACACAATGCAACAATAGTGACCACAACAACAACAAAAAAGAGAACCAAAGTTTCAAGCTAGGAATCCTCTTTGCAGTTAAATAAAATGCTTAGGGATCTGACCTTCCCCCTTTCTCCCTTCCCCACTTCTCTGTCTCCCAGGGCAGCAGGAAAGCTGAATGAGGGGTCCAGTAGGAGATTCAAGTGGGTCCTTGTTGAACCAACAACACAGAAGACAATGACTATTTCCAGCGTGAGAGCACCTACACCTCACCAGAAACCCCAAATATGCTATTGGAAGCTTGGATAGCACGTCCTACAGTCCCTCCCCCTTAGGTGTGCTAGGAGAGGGCTAACTGATTTTCTGACTCCACCTTCTCCCAAACCAAGTTTCCTATCCCGGGACGTTTAGGTAAATTGGGCTTTCTCAGCAGATTCACCTCTTCTTTCTTCCCAGACTCTTCCCAAGTCAGCTGGTACACTTCTCCAAGCTCAAAGAAAAAAAAAATGCAGAGGGTTAGGGTAATCACGGACCTCAGACAGACCTCAGGGCACACTGGATTTGGGGATGGGAAGTCCGTGATATTGCAGGCTCAAGGTATGTGAGTCTGTGGAGCATGGGCTACCAGGGTTTAGGGGATACAGACCTGGGAACCACGCATCCGGTAAGCACGGGGTTTGGGACTACCGCAGCACAACAAAGTTTTCAGGGATCGCCACGGTCGGGCCACCAGCCCTAGGGAGAAGTATCCCGCCCACAAGTTCTGACCTCCATGTCAGAGACCCAAAATTCTACCTTTTGCAAGAATCTCTTCTGTCACTGTCTCACCAAATCCACATCCAGACACCTCCTGCCCTGCAAGCCCCCAAAACAACCTGCTCCAGCAGGACTCCGACCCTACTCAGCCACTTCTGTGTAGGAGAGATTATGAAGTGCACTCACTCAGACGCCATCTTGCCCCACTCCAGGGTGGACCTTAATCCAATATGGCTGAAGTCTTTATAAGCAGCAGAAGTTCAGATGCAGTCACTTAGGAGATATCAGTAAGAACTAGAAGAGCAGAAAGGAAGAGCTAGATTACCATGTGATAGAGGTTGCTGGAAAGCCATCACCAGCATGCTACAGCCTTTAGAGAATGCAAGGCCTTGCCAACTTTGATTTTGGACTACTAGCCTCCAAAACAGTAAGACAATAAATTCAAGTTAAGCCAACCAGTGTGTTATAGCAGCCTTGGCAAACTACAACACTGGGAAAGTAAAAGCTTCCTAGAAGAGTTGGAATGTAAACTAGATCTTCCAATGTTCTTTTTTTTTTTTAAAGATTTATTTTATTTATTTCTCTACCCTTCCCCCCCCCGCCCCGCCCCAGTTGTCTGTTCTCTGTGTCCGTTTGCTGCGTGTTCTTTTTGTCCACTTCTGCTGTTGTCAGTGGCACAGGAATCTGTGTTTCCTTTTGTTGTGTCATCTTGCTGTGTCAGCTCTCTGTGTGGGCAGCACCATTCCTGGGCAGGCTGAAATTTCTTTCATGCTGGGCGGCTCTTCTTATGGGACACACTCCTTGCACGTGGGGCTCCCCTACACAGGAGACACCCCTGCATGGTATGGCACTCCTTGCGCGCATCAACACTGCACGTGGGCCAGCTCCACACGGGTCAAGGAGGCCCCAGGTTTGAACCACGGACCTCCCATGTGGTAGACGGACACCCTATCCACTGGGCCAAGTCCACACAAAATTTGAGTAAAGGAAAAGATAATCCAGCATCATGCTGTGAGATGAGTTAGAAGGGAAGCACTATCAAAATAATCTAGGCATGGTGAAGCCCTATATTAGGGAGAGCACTAAGACATTTAAAAGACACCAGATACTGTACATGGTGATCAGTATGTGTTAAATACAAAGATGAAGGCCAAAGGTGATCCCAAGGATTAGAGTTACCTGGTATGATGATGGAAGCTAATTTATGAGACTGTGTCTGAGTGTGTTTTGGGGTGTAGAAGGGAGTGCAATTCATATGTTTGTAAAACAGCATCTCCTTTACTAAAAACAGCCTATGCCCTAATTCAAGGTTGTTTCTTTAAACTGGAGACCATGGAATGACTGAGTTGTGGTCAGTTTGACTCTTTTAGAAAATATCTTACTTTCTACTATACCATTAAGATGCAACCCTGGGGCATATTTTGAGTCTTTAAAAAAATGACAAATGGCAATTCTTTGGAAACTATAGACATAAAGCCAAGCATACAGTTGTCCTTGACAAAACTATATTTCTAAAGATTCTTTACAAAGGAAAGAAAGAACCTTGCATAGACCAAAGACCTAATATGTGTCAGGCATTACGTAGGCTGGACATCTTTGTATGGCTTCTCCAGTCACTGTTCCACAACCCTGGGCAACCCTTATTATTATGACCACTAATAGGGATGTTGTTGGTGTGGAAGGGGTATCTTAAAGAGGCTGACTAAGGTCACGCTTTAGATGGTGCAATGAGAATTCAAACCTAGGTCTTCTTCTTTAAATTTGGTACTCTCCAAAAGGGAATGGTTTTTCTGTAGATATGTAAGAAAAAGAAAAAGGACTTGTCATAAAGTGTCTTTATAAAAGAAAATGAGGAAAAGGAACAAGGTAGGAAAGGAGGAAGAAAAGTCATTAGTATCCTTAATGAGGAAAACTTATTAAAAATTTTGAATAATTTTTAGGCAAATAATGAAACATAAACTAGATAAATAAATGTTAAAAGGATGTAAAGGAAAGGTTTACACAGAAAGGCATGAAATTAATTTTGTATAATTATTATGGATTAACACAGACTCTAAAAATTATCTCCTAATCTGTAATAATACTAGCAACTTCCTAAGGTGAAAAGAAAAAAATAGATTGAAATAAGCAATTTTAAAACCTGAAAATTGAACACTTTACAATATTATTTAGAAATTAGGTATGTTCACGTTTTCATCTAAGAGTACCAAATGCCTGTGTTTTGCCTCTCTACTGCAGTAAGCATATTTTTCCTCACTATTCCCTTAGTGTACAACCATCATCTCACAGCTTAGTCATGAAGTTCAAGAACAGAAATGCCAATAATTGTCCATATAAATTAATATTTGACCTGTACAGTACTAGAGAAAACAAAATGCTTCTTTCCAATCCAAGAACCATAACCTAATAGTGACCTTCCCACACAAGAGCTTGACTCCTTTTTAATGTGCAAGTTAAAAATAACTTAATAAGCACAAAAGGTTTCTGTCAATATTGGACTTTGGAAAAGAATTTACATAAAGTCCTTCCTTGAAATGTGACTCTATATTTCAGTGCTCCTCATCAGAATCACCAACAAAGCTTTATAAAAATGCCTGCTGAATCACAGCTTCTGAAGGTGGGGTCTGGGTTTCATTGTCTATATTTTTATAGACATCTTCAATAATTTTTATAGACATCTTTCACTGTCTATAATTTTATAGACATCTTCAAATAATTCTGATGCACAAGTGAGATTGAGACTTCTGATATAAACAATACATAAATAGTTCTTTGGTGAGCTTTCTCTGAAAAGAATTAGTTGAGCATGTTACCACACGAACTTAAAAAAAAAAGAATTTGAACACTAAGAGCTTCTCCTCCCCACCCAACTTGATTGCTCCACAGAAAAGCTGTCCTTCCACAATCTGTATACCTCCAGGCTATCCCACTTTTAGCAGCTGTGATAAATTCCTAGCATATTTCCAATGTAAACCAACCCAACCTTTGAATCTAAATCTCTCCAAGTCTCTCCTAAAGTTTAACTGTAAATGTACACTTCATTTCAACTTTCCATTTGCCTTATTAGTCATCTGGTATGGTTTAAACATTCTTAGATAGAAAAGCTCAGATGTTATCCAAATTTTATTGTAATCAAATGTTAACTAGATTGTTCTTGCTACTATTATTAAGTATTTGGCTACTATAGACATTTGGGTATAATTACTGTTAATGAATGTTGGCTTTTTTTCTTTAGAAAATGATAACGGAACTCATTCAATTAATGGGCACTGTGAGATGGTCTGGGGATACATTCATGTCCTTAACTTGTCATATTCAGATGGGAAAGCACTCATTTGACAAATGATTATTTAATGGGTGCAAAGATGTAGAAATTGTACTCTGTGTTCTAGGATCTCACATTCTATGGGGAGAGACAGATTTATAAACAAAAACTTCTTTTACAATTAGATAAGTATCACAATAGAAGTAGTAAATTGTCAAGGGGTGACCAAGGAAAGAACAACCTATATGGGAGGAGACAGTGCAGGTCTTTCAGAGAAAGTGACATCTGAACTAGGAAGAGTGGAATTTTCCAGGCAGATAAGAAGAAAAAAGCATTCCAAACAGAAATTGTATGTGCAAGTGCCAGAGACAAAAAAAGAAACATGGCACATTCAGAGAAGAGTGAGCACTTCATGGAATATGTAGCACAAGGTTCACTGACTCTCATCTTCTTGGTAACTTAGACATTTCAGGATATCCATCCAATTCCATGACCTCTAGATTTCTCACTTCCAACAATGATTTCCTCAATCTTCTCAACCTCCCTCTTCCACCATCCTATCCTGGTCAATAACAATAACTATTAGCACCTTCAAAATCTAACTTTTGAGATTTCAAACACTCCATTCTCTGAACACTATCTCCTGCCTTTCCAGCACACTTGTTTTAGATGTCCTCCCTACAAAAAAATTTCTTCAACCCTTTCGGGATCCTCATCAATGACAGTCCCTATCATTTCTTCACTATCTGCCTGCATCATCTCATTTCCCTCCTGATACCAATTACTTACTTACATATACTTTCAGCTCCCTGCCTCTCTCTTCCTCAACTGATAAAAACCTGAAATGAACCCAATTCTCTACCTACTCCATGCCTGAGCACTAGCAGTCAGTTGAACATGGCTAGAGAAAAATCCCAAAGCATGCCAACTAGTCCCACCATACATTTCTGATCACTAATCCCAAATGAACTCATTCCCTTCCCAGGGGGCTGTGCCTTTGTACTCTTTCTGCCTAGAAGAGAAGAGGGAAACTCTTCTCTTCATGTAGCTTGCTGCCTTGCTTTATTCAAATCTTGCTTAAATGTCAACTTCTTAAAGTGGCCTACCCCGACCACCCTATCTAATAGAGCCCCTCCTCACCTGTCTCTATCTTCTAACTCTGCTTTACTTTTCTTCATAGGACTTACCATGGGACTTTTCGTTTATCATCTGTTTCTGCCAGTAAGATACAAGATACATGAGGGCAAAACTGTAAGCTTATAAACTAATAAATGCCCCTTGTAAAAGCCAATGCATTTAACAATATCTGCTTTACAGTAGCCTGGTAGACTAAAACAGTCACTTAAGCTCAGAAAGGTTAGGTAACTTTTTAAGGTCACATCATTATAAACTTTTTAAAAATTCATTCTCCAATTGGAAATATTTTCCTTTCTTCATTATTTCTGTTCTTTAAAAATCAATCAACTAATTGACTAAGCACCAAAAATGGACTGAGCTTGCTATTATGTACCTTAGGTGATTTCCTCTAAGGAAGGGAAACCACTGATGATGCGGACAGAGATCTTCCTGCCTTCAAGAAATATTAGATCAAAAACATTCATTTATGGATGTTTCATTTATGGATTATGGACACTCCCTCTGAAATGAGACATTTTTCATTTCTGTAACTAATTACTAGTAATAGAAAAGTAGCTACGACAGCAAAATAACAATAAGCAACTGTAACAGAGAAAAATTGCATAATGAAGCATTTTAAAATAGGGTGCATTTCAGAAAAGTGAAGTCCACGTCATTAGTAATGTGGGAATGGCATTTTAATCTAAACTCCACAAAGTATGTCCCTTGCAGACTTAATTAAACACACACACACACACACACACACAACATTTTTTCTCTCCCACAATCAGGGATGGCAAACCTTTTCTGTTAAAGGCCAAATAGTAAATATTTTAGGCTTTGCAAGTCATGTAGTCTGTCACAACTATTCAACTCTGTTATTGTAGCATGAAAATAGCCATAGATAAGAAATAAATGGGGAAGGGATGTGGCTCAAGTGATAGGGCTTCTGCCTACCGTATGGGAGAACCTGAATTTGATCCTTGGGGCCTCCTGGTAAAAAAGAAGAAGAGAAAATGTGCCTGCATGGCAAGACAGTGCCTGGGCACCGAGCCAGTACCCATGCAGCAAGCTGAGTACCTGCTCGGTGAGCCAGTGCCTGCACAAGTGAGTCACGCAGCAAGATGATGATGCAACAAGAGAGACAAGGAGGAGAGTCAAGGTGAAGCACAGCAGAAACCAGAAACTGAGGTGGTGCAAGCGACAGGGAACCTCTCTCCACATCAGAGGTCCCCAAGATCGAATCCTGGTGAATCCTAGAGGAGAAAAACAAGAAGAGAAGACAAAAAAAGAGAGAGAGAGAGAGAAATAGATATAGAAGATCACACAGCAAATGGACACAGACAGCAAAAACAGTAGGGCAGGGGGCGGGGGAAGGGGAGGATGAAAAAAGTAAATAAATGGGCATGGCTGTGTTCCAATAAAACTTCATTTACAAAACTAGGTAGTGGGCTGGATTTTCCCTAAGGGTAGTAGTTCACCAATGCCTGATCTATAGTCTTACATATCATATTCCTAGATTAGAAAACATGAGCAGAAAAAGAGAGTCCTCACATTCTAATGCAAATTATTCATTGTTGAAGTCTAACTAGGTTAAACATTATTACTTATTGTAAGGAATAGGTTGCAAAAGGGTGGAAGGTAATACAAACTACAAGATCATATCTCTACTGGAGCCTGTCATTAAAAAAATAATATTTTTAAATCCTCCAACTTGCTACTGAGATATATCCACCATAGAGCTAAGCAGATTTTTACTTTCCCCACAGGTATGATGACTCATGTGCTGAGGAATAAATGCTAATAAAAAAAACTCCATGGGAAACGGACTTTGGCCCAGTGGTTAGGGCGTCCGTCTACCATATGGGAGGTCCGCGGTTCAAACCCCGGGCCTCCTCGACCCGTGTGGAGCTGGCCATGCGCAGTGCTGATGCGCGCAAGGAGTGCCGTGCCACGCAAGGGTGTCCCCCGCGTGGGGGAGCCCCCACGCGCAAGGAGTGCGCCCATGAGGAAAGCCGCCCAGCGTGAAAAGAAAAGTGCAGCCTGCCCAGGAATGGCGCCGCCCACACTTCCTGTGCCGCTGACGACAACAGAAGCGGACAAAGAAACAAAAGCAGACAAAGAAACAAGACGCAACAAATAGACACCAAGAACAGACAACCAGGGGAGGGGGGAAATTAAATAAATAAATAAATCTTTAAAAAAAAAAAAAAAAAAAAACTCCAAAAGGCTTATTTTATCCCCTCAGCCTTTCTACCTTCATCCCTAAAGAAGGGATTACCCACACACTAGGATTTCTCCAATAGCCCATACAATATTCTCATGGGAAAGTTCCCTCTCTTGATGTAATTTCAGTAAGTAAGAATATAAGGCACAAATTAGATCATACTATCTGCAAATTGCTTTTTAGGTTATTTTTAATTTTTCACCCAATTTCTTACCTAATTCATTCATTCAACAGAAAATATTCGTAACCGAAATGTTCAAGTTTATTTATCTACGTTGAGTTCCAAATCATGATAAATCATACTTGGGGATGAAAAAATCTATGAGATTGTCTTCCCCATAACAATTTCTGGGACTCAAACTCCACCCAACTACGTGGTTCCCATGGTTCTACATGATCTCACCTCCCCCAGCCACCATTAACTTTCCCAAGGTCTCCCAAGTCAGACAATCAGAGTCATTTCTGGGGAGTTTTAGAACAAGATTGAGACAATCCAGGTGGCTAAAAGAGTCATCTACAAAACCTAAGAACTATTGGCAAATATGTTTTCTACTACACTGAGACAGCTTAGCAACAACAAGAGAGAAGAAAACTAACATGCGAAAGAAATAACGCAAGATGCACAAGAGATGACAGAGTTATAATGGCATTTGAGTTCCTGGTTCCAACTGTGTGTGTGGCCTAGTTGCAAACTCACCTGCACATTCCAAGCCTTCCTTCCATTTCCATTGTCTACTATAAGTTTCAAGCAAAGGTATTGATGTTTTAACCTCTCTTACAATTATTCTTGAAATATCTGTTCCCTATTCACCTAAGAGATCCCATGACAAGACAAGACGATAGGGAATGATTCATAAGGCTGGAAATTATTTCAGAAATATATTCTACCAAAAATAGAGTTATAACATACCCATCATGTTATTATATAAATAAATGTTCTAGTCAACTTAGATTTTTAAAAAAGTCATTGAGACATTAAGAATATTAAAAATATAGAAAACAATTTAGGTAAGGACCTTGATAATTAAATAGAGGCCATTATAGTTTGGCATACAATAAAACAAATTTATTTTTTGGCCTGGTGGAGTCAGTTAATTTTTCTCCCTTACTTTTCTGCTGAATGTGTCTTGTCTTTCCATAGATTTGATACTTATTTATTAATATATTTGGCAAACAGTCATCAAGTATCTACAGTATGCCAGGAACGATATCAAAACCAAGTGACTACAAAAATGAGTAAGACTTATAGTCTTACTTATACAATCTAGCATATATTAGTATGTACTCCTTTTCCATTCCCTCCCTCCCTTCTTTCTACTCACATACTATATTTATATACATGTGTGTATGTGTGTAGGAAGAGGGGAGAGGAAGGAATGGAAATGGAAAAAAAAGAGGAGAGGAAAGGTTTTCATATCTGCAAGCTCTTATTCTCAACATGGAAACCTTGATATTGTATGTGACAACAGAGAGCAACAAAGTATAGGCTTAAATCTGAATCCTAGGATTCAGGCATGTCTGGGTATATCAGGAGACTTGGTGGGACAGGAATTATGGGGCCTTATTTATTTAGAGGTGAGAAGCCTTCAGGAAAAGAATTCATCCCAAAGGCAGAAAGAGTCAAAGAGCAATCAGAGATAGTGATGACTCACAATCTCCTCTGGCTCATCCTCATGGACTCCCAAATACTGAAGAGTAAAAAGTAAAATGAAGGGGCACTTTATCCACCAAAATTTCTGTGGGTCACTGAGAATGTTGGTCTACAGCATCCTCACCATCAGTGGCTTTGGCAGCATCAGGATAATGCAGGCATCATTCATCCATATTGAGCAATGACAACACTGAGCAACCACAATATGATGAGCTTTTAACAGCAGTGAGTTTACAGGTGGGAGTGACACAATTGCCACTTTTAGTGTTGTCACCAAAAATGAACCCAATAGGAAGAATATGGAGTACCCCCAAATGGTAGTCAACAGAATTAGTTCCCAATCCCACTTGAAACTGCCTCCTAGAGATTCCCAGTACTAGTTAAGAAGGATGTATGGAGATTAAACTTCTTACATAGCAGAATGAAATACCAAATGGTTTCTGTTTTGTGACTGTTAATGTCATGTATTTTTGCCTTTGGGTCTATTTAGCCCAGGGAACAGGATTGATGAAAAAAGTTAATTTTTTTTCTAAGAAGAAATAGAGAAAAAAAATTTTAATATTTTTACCTGTTCTGCAATATTTGTGATCTTACAGTTTCTTATATATTTTGATGTACAGTGAAACCATTTTAACATTTCATCATACCAAAGAAACCTCTCACAGTTACATCTGTTACAATTGCATCTGATCATTACCACAACTTTAAAAATTACAGATCCAGACATTAGAAATATTTTTGAACTTTCCTTGGTTTCTGATTTCCAAAGACTAAAAACTGATAATCAAAACATCTGAGTCATAAACCCAAGAAATGGAAATGTTTCAGTAATGGATGGTGGTGATGGTAGTATAATATTGCAAGTGCAATTAACAGCACTGAAACATACCTCTGAATATGATTAAAAGGGGAAATATTAGATTATATACATGGTAACAGAATAAATTTTTTAAAAATCCATTGAACTACACTACACAGTGAACCCTAAATTAAACCATGGATTTCAATTAATAGTACAGTTATAAAAATGTGCTATCACCAATTGTAACAAATGTTCCACAACAATGCAAGGTATTGGTGGTGCAATGGTGTATTGGAATCCTGTATTTTATGCATTATTGTTCCGTAAACCCACAACTTTTCTAATAAAGGGGAAAAGGCACAAAAACTTATAATCAAACTTCTGAGTCATAAACTCAAAAAATATTTAGATTATAAGATAATAGGACATTGTCTTCAGTTTAAAACAGTAATTTTAACCATCCAACGAAATGTCATGTAATGAAAACTCCTCGCTTTAATTCCTCTTCAAATTGTACATATATTAGTAGACATATAAAACCTTTTTCTTTTACTTACAGCAAAAGTATATCTATAGTATTTTGTTAACAATGTTGGAAATGAGATCTCATTAACACATTATGCTAGAATTTTATTTTTAAAGATTGAAAGAGCCTTTGAAAGCTATCTGCTTTAGGCCTTAACTTCCAATAGAGTCACTAAATTTTTTATTTCCAAAGTGAATTCCACATAACACAAGTGCATGTTTTTTTCAACACGTGTTTTGTGTTGTGGTGTTCTGTTAATTACAGAGGATAATTCCCAAGGTCAACTAAATTTGGGAAACCCTGGGTTAACCTCAAACAGGCTTCAAAACTGACCTACCATAAAAAATCTGTTCTTCTAAAGTCTAATTTATCCTATACAATTTGACCTAATTTCTAGCCTCAGGAGACTTATGTAGGGATTGGGTCAACATTTGGAAGGTAATAGCATTCCTTGTCTGAAAAACCAGACATGGTAGGTGCAGGGTCAAGGATGTCCCTGCCAAGATAAGAGCAAGTGGCCTTCAGCACTTTCTATCCAAACCACTGAAAGTCATGGAAAAGCAGTCTCATAAACTGCCAATACAGAAGACTTCCCATTGTTGTGGACAGGATTTGGTTAGAGAATTTAAAATCATACTAGTCAGTCAAATTACAACTTTCAGTTTAAAGCTACGTTATATTCTATCATATTGTTATTATTCATTTAAATTGTAAATTATCCAAGGAGGATATGTTAGAGCATTGCAGTTTTGTTTTGTTTTTTTGGGTAGGTTGTGACAATTTACTTTGAACAACTAAAGACTGTTTGAGGGACAGGTAAGGGCATTAGGAAAATGCCGTTTGCTTTTCTTGCCATAGGAACTTGATATTTTGGAGAGTTAAATATACACTTTTCTCAAATCGTCTTTCACCCATTTCCATACTTCAGAAGCATTACTTTTGTACATCACAACACTTAGTTGATTATCATCAACTGCTTTCATGAAACCGCAGTGCAAAAATGTGGTTAGAAACTACCAAGAGCTTCAGAGGCAATCACCGGACATTGTATATCCTCACAGGGCCCACTGGATGGAATGGGGGAGAGTATGGGCCATGATGTGGACCATTGACTATGAGGTGCAGAGGTGCCCAAAGATGTACTTACCAAATCCAATGGATGTGTCATGATGATGGGAGGGAGTGTTGCTGGGGGGGGGGGGGAGAGGTGGGGTGGGGGGGTGGGGTTGAATGGGACCTCACATATATATTTTTAATGTAATATTATTACAAAGTCAATAAAATAAAAGAAAAAAGAAAAAAAAAAGCCAAAAAAAAAAAAAACTACCAAGAAAAAAAAATTAAAGAAAAAAAAAACCTTCTTATTTTTCAGCTTTTAAAAGTAGAAAGGGTGTAGTTAACATGGTAATGTATTTTAAAATAGCCAGGGTACTAGTCAGACAAGTACCTCCATCATAGTTGTTTGAGAATACATTATAATGTACTTTGAACTTAGTATCTTTAGAATTTAGATATTGTATTATATGAAGAGTTGAACCTAGGAAATTTGCTCTTAGAGGAAAAGAAAGCTATAAAAGACATTTGGGGGACAGTTACAGAAGTATAAATAAAAAAGTATTTTTTCCTTAGGTATAAAAAGATTTGTTAGGTCAGAGAATTTCTTTAAATGTTCTTGGAAGTGACAGTATATCTACAAATTACTTTAAATAATTCACAAAAAAACTCTATTTGTGTATGTGTGTATGTGTGTATGCATGCATATAAAGACATAAATTAAAATGGTAAAATAACAATTGGTAAATTAGGAAAAGGGGGTACAAATGTTCATTGTATTAATCTAACATTTCTATAGCTTTGAAAATGTTCGAAATAAAAAGTTGGGTGGCAGAGAGGTATTAGGAAATTGTTGACCTTGAAATCAAAGATTCTGGAAACTTGCACTGGTGTTTTTATCTTGGGAAAGCTACTCTAGTCCAGTGAGCATGAAAAGGATATCCCACTGACCTATTCCATAAGACTAATGTGAGGACAAATAATGCACATGAAGGGATGTTCGTAGAAATCCCTCCAGGAGTTCTCACCTGGAGTTCAAGGATAGAGGACTTGAACTTGTCTGAAGAAAATATTACAACTTTGCTTTCACTAGCCTCGGATTGAAAATTAGCATTTCCTCCAAATTTGCACACAGGTGTGAGGTTTTTTTGTTTTTTGTTTTCTCCTTTTTTAATTTTAATTACTGCAATAAAATGGGAAACATTCACAATCCATTGGTTGTATCAGTTAGCAATTGCCACAAATAAAGCTTCATAGAAAGTATGAGTTAACATGTCATGTGACTGGTACATAGTGTGAGCTCAATAAATGTTAGCTCTATTATCACTACAGTTAATTTTTTCTTAAGTTGCCCAAGTAGGGGCCATGAAAAGCATGCGTCATTATTGGAACCCTTACAATCTTGCATCCTCTTTTTCCTTCTGCTTCTAAAGGAACACACCTACTCTGGGCCAATACTATCTGACAGACAACTATATCACTGACTCATGATTTCCATGGTGCAACTTAAAAAATGAATCATAGTGATAATAAAGCTAACTCAATGCATCAAAACTGAACTGAGGCAAAACTTTTCCCCTGCTGGCACTCTGTCCAACAGAAAATACTGTTGACTATATCTTTAAAATATATAAAAATCTAACCACTTCTACCACCTCTACTGCTTCTACTCTGTTTCAACTCACCTCCATTTCTCCCCCTAGAGACTAATGTAACTGCTTCCTAACAGATCTCCCCATTTCTCTCTAGCCCCTTGAGACTATTCTCTACATCTAGAGACATCCTTTAAAAAATGTTATATCATGTCACTCCTCCACCTAAAACCTTTCAGTAGTTTCCATTTCTATAAGAATAAATACTAAAGTCTTTATAAGTGATTTCAAGGGAAGTGGATGTGGCTCAACTGATAGAGCATCCACCTACCATATAGGAGATCTAGAGTTCAAACTCAGGGCCTCCTGGCCTGTGTGGTGAGCTGGCCCACACGCAGTGCTGTTGCAAGTAAGGAGTGCCATGACACACAGGGTTGTCCCCCACATAAGGGAGCCCCACGTGCAAGGAGTGTGCCCTGCACGGAAAGTCGCCCCCACATGAAAAAAACTCATCCCACCCAGGAGTTGCGCCACATACATGGAGAACTGACTCAGCAAGATGACACAACAAAAAGAGACACAGATTCCTGGTGCTGCCCAGAACACAAGCAGACACAGAAGAACACACAGCAAATGGACACAAGAGAGCAGACAATGGGGGGAATAAATAAATAAAATAAATCTCTTAAAAAAAGAAAAATAAATTATTTCAAAAGCATATACCATCTGATCTGCTACTAGATCTCTGACCTCAAGTCCTACCACCCTGCCCCTGCTCCATCCCACCTCATTCTCACTCTGTCCCAGAGATACTGGCCTCTTTGTTGTCCCCTGACAGGGCAAGCATGCTCCCATCTTAGAACTTTTGCACTGGCTGTTCCTACTACCTTGGAATACTTTCTCTCAGATATTCATGCAGTTAATTCCATCATCTCCAAGTCTGCTCAATGACTTCCTTAGCAAAACCTACCCTGCCAATCCAAGTTAAAATTGCAACTGCCTCAGAACCCCTAGTTCTTTTTACCCCTCTGCTTTTTTTGTCTATATAATTTATTGCCTTCTAACACATGAATAATTTAATTATTTGACTATATCTTCCTACTAGATTATAACCTCCATAGAGGCAAAGATCTTTGTTTACTCATATTTTACAAGCATTTAGAGCAGTGTCTACCATAGAGTAGGTACTCAATGAATTTCTATTGTCTGAGTGAATGTTTCTTGCAAACTTCAAGTATCATCCCTAAGGGGATAATTTCCAAATTTACAACTTGACTACACAGATTCTATTCCAACTTCCCCAGTTCCCTCTAGTAACACCTGTAGAAAATTATGCTCCTCTCTGTACTACTAACTGTTTGAAGTATGGGCCATGCCTCTTGCATCTTTATATTCTACCATATCATTAATATATTATCTTAGACCTAGCAAATGTTTAATAAAAAGTCTACTAAGTGAATAAATGACTGAATACCAGAGCCATGAGTGTTGGGCCTCCCCCTACCTCATAACCCAATCCCATATGTTTTAGCACCTCCTACATGGTCCCAAGTCTACCATTATGTCTTGAGGCTAAAATGTTCTGAAAAGGAATGGAATAGGTGATCAGTTAGAAAATACACAGAACCATTTTAGTAGCAGAAAAAAAATAGATTTAACATGACATAATAATGGCCTTGTGTTAAGATTTTAGTGTATTGAGGGCCAGGGGATGAAAAAAGATACAAGGCAAGGAAGAATTTAATCAGTTTACCCACATTGGGAACTGGAGGTAGAATAACAAGCTTCAGATGATTTTGGGGAAAAGGTGAAAAGGCAGCTTATACTCAATGGGATAAAATATTTGGAAACCACATATCCAATAAAGGTTTGATTTCCATGTTATATAAAGAGATCATACAACTCAATGATAAAAAAGACAAGCAACCCAATTTAAAAATGGGCAAAAGACTTAAATTGATATTTTCCCAAAAAGGAAAGGCAAATGACTAAAAAGCACAAGAAAAGATGTTGACCATCAATAGCTATTAGGGAATTGCAGATCAAACCTACAATGAGACATTTCATACTTTGTAGAATGGCCATTTTAAAAAACAGAGTACTACAAGTGTTGGAGAGGATGTGAAGAAATAGGAACACTCCTTCACCGGTGGGGATTGTAAAATGGTGCAGCCTCTGCGGAGGACAAATTGGAGTTCCTCAGGAAGCTAAATATAGAACTGCCATATGGTCCAGAAATCCCACTGCTGAGAATATATTCAGAAGAACTGAAAGGAGGGACATGAACTCACATTTGTACACTGATGTTCATAATGGCATTATTCACAATTGCTAAAAGATGGAAACAACCCAAGTGACTATCAACTAGTGAATGGATAAACAAATGCTATTTATACATACCATGGAATACTATTCAGCTGTAAGAAGAAATGAACTTGGAATATATATGACAACATGGATGAAACTTCAAGAAATTATGTTCAGTGAGATTAGCCAGACACAAAAGGACAAGTATTGTATGGTCTCACTAATTAAATTAATACAATGAATAAATTCATGGAGTTAAACTCTAGAGTACAGGTTACTAGGAGATAAAATGAGCTCATGCTTAATGTATGTAGAATTTTTAATAAGGTTGATTGTAAATGTGTAGAAATGGATAAAGTTGATGGTAACACATTATAGTGAGTATAACCAACATTGCTGGTTTACAAATGTGATTGTTACTGAAAAGGGTAGTATAGGGACGTAAATGTCAATTGACAGAAAGTTATAGGATAATCTAGGGACTGTATGACATAGTGAACTTGGTGATGGATGAGGATTGTTAATAGTACAAATACAAAAATGTTCTTCTATGAGCTAGAACAAATGTACATTACTATTACAAGGTATCAAGAATATTGTGATACAAATGGAAAATACAACTAATGTAACTTATGGACTATATTTAGAAGTAATGTAATATTTTTGCATCAATGGCAAAGAAAGTACAATATCAATTCTCAGGGTCAACAATAGGAGGGTATGAGGGGATATGGGATTTTTCCTTTTGGAATAATGAAAATATTCTAAAATTGACTGAAGTGATGACAGCACAACTCTGATGAAACCGCGAGCCACTGAGTGTATTTTTCAGATTGATTGTACAAGGAACAGAACCATATAATACAGTAAACCCTGTAGTGGATGATGGACTGTGCCTATCAGTATATATATGAGAACGTTCTCTCATGAACTATAACAAATATACACTACTAAAACATGGTATTAATAATAGAATGGTTTGTGGGGGAAATACACCAAATGTAAGCTTATGTTCTTCATCATTTGTAACAAATGTTTCACAACAATGCAAGGTTTGGTGGTGGCGTGATATATGGGAAGCCTGTATGTTATGCATGATTGTTTTGTAAACTCACAATTTCTCTAACAATAATAATAATAATAATAATAATAAAGTGGTTTGGTGGAAATAGCATTAGTCAAATAGGCAGAAACCTGGATCTAAGATGCCATTATGCGGCTAACCAGCTTTGAGACCCTGGGCACGTCATAAAATTTCCCTAAACTTCCAAATTGCAATCTTCAAAATTAGGGAACTAGACTAGACCAATGTTTACAATATTAAGTTCTAATGAAACAGTGGTTTTGTGAAATGATTAACAGAGGTTTTCCATAACAAAACTCCAGAGAAAATGAATTTCAAAAATGGTATGAAACTTTGCATAGTATTCCCACATTAGAAATTCATAATGCACATTAGCATAATGAGAGCTTGGAGAACTCCTGAAGTTAAAAAAATTTTTTAACAAATGTGTTTCTCAAAGTTATTTAATGATGAAATGCACATGTTTTAATTTTTAAGAACTACTGCCTATTAACTTATGGAGAAATAGAGTTTTATAAGAAACAATTAAAGACCCACTTGTTTTCAAATACTAGGCATTTATTCTTTAAAAAAATATTTCTTGAGCACCTATTATGTGTCAGGTACTGCTCTCAGGTAATGGAATTACTTCAATTAATAATATAGAGAGACTTATGCTCTCATGCAGATTATACCCAAGACCAGAAAGATATTATAGAATGTATAACACAAGTCTAAAGAGTAGTAGGTGTTGTAAACCTAAATAAAGCACAATTAGGAAGTGGAGGTGCTCTGCCAGAGTGGTCAAGGCAAACCACTCTGTGGGAGTAACACTTGTGCTGAGATATGAACAAAGTGAGAGAATAAGTCATGTGAAGATATGAGAGAAGATAAAGGAAACAGCAAATGGAAAAGGTGGACAGGTTGAAGAAAAGCAGGAATGGTATGGCTAGAGCAAAGTTGGGAGGAAGATGGTAGTAGATGAGATCACATAAGTAGTAGGGGACAGGTTTTATGGGGCCTTATCAGCCATACAAAATAATTTGGATTTTGCTATGAGTAAGATAACATTCTATTTAGATGGAGAGTTTTGAGTAAAGGACTGGCATAATACGATTTTCATTTAGAAAAGATCACATTAACCTCCAGTTCTGACCATAATGTTAACAATAGGTATTGGCCTGACTCCCCAGTCATAAACAAGCATAAAACTGAATAAAATATATGAAGCAACAGTTTTCAGGAATGGACAAACTATCCATAGGGCTGTGATCCTGTAGAGCAGGGAAACAAATAAAGTGAATTCCCCATTCATCTTAGCTTTCTGCCTAAGGGCACTTTCTAAGGCAGCAGGTAAAAACGGAGAACAAACATAGAGCAAAGGTACTTTGCTAGATGGAGGAAAAAAAGAAAAAAGTTGGAAGCTATTTGGGTAACTGAAATTTGTGGTGTTTCACTGGTGAATTCCAACAAACATTTATGGAAGGAACAACACCAATGTGACACAAACTCCTTCAGAAAGGAAAAGTCACTTTCCAGCTCATTGTATGAAGCCAACATAACCCTGATTTCAAAACTAGACAGTTTTATAAGAATATAAAACTACATACTAATATCTCTCATGAACTAAAAAGGCAAGGAAGCCATTCTTGTCACCTCTATTCAACAATGTACTACAGATTCTAGCCAGTGCAGAAAAGCAAGAAAAAGAAATAAAAGCATACATTTTGGAAAAGAAGAAGTAAAACTGTCTTTATGTGCAGCAATATGATTGTGCAAATAGAAAATCCTAAGTAATCTGTAAAAAACAGAAAACAAAAAAACTTACTAGAAGTAAGAAATAAGCTTGTATATTACAAGATAGAAGTCAATATACAAAAATCCAATTGCATTTTTATGTATTAGCAATGAACATAATAAAATATACCATAAAAAATAGTACAAAAAAGCATGCAAAAATAAGAATAAATTTAACAATAGATGTCTAAGACTTTCACACTAAAACTACAAAACATCGCTGAGAGAAATTGAAGAACACCTAAAAAAGTGGAGAAATAACCCATATTCATTAATTGGAAAACTCATTATGGTTAAGATGCCAATTCTTATCAAACTGATCTATAGAGTTAATGTGATCCCAAACCAAATAACAGGCAGAATTTTTTTTCTTAGAAATTGACAAGCTGATTCAAAAATTTATACAGAAATGCAAATGATCTAGAATAATTACAACAATCTTGAAAAAAGAAAAGCAAAATTGGGAGAATGGCATTACCTGATTTCAAGATTTACAATAAAGCTATAGTAATCAAAACAGTGGGGTATTAGTGTAAGGGCAGACTTGTATATCAACAGAACAAAATAGAGAGTCCAGAAATAAAGCTATATTTATTTGTCAATTGATTTTTGACCAAGTTACTTTGGCCAATTGATCTTTCATAAAATACAATACAAGGCAGGAAACAATAGTCTTTCCAAAAAATAGTGCTGGATTAACTGGGTATCTCTATGGAAATGAAATAAACCTTAAATTTTACTTTACATACTACATAAAAATTAATTTAAGGTAGATTAAAAGCTATAAGTAAAAATTAAAACTTTAAGTCTTCTAGAAGAAATCATTACAGAAAATCTTTGTGACCTAAGATCAAGCAAAGAGTTTGTAGCAGGACCCAGACAATATAAACCATAAAATATAAAATTGATAAATTGGACTTTATCAAAATTAAAAACCTTTGCTTATCAAAGGACATCATTAAAAATAAGTAAACTGCAAACTAGGAGAAAATATTCACAAAACATTTGAAAAAGTACTTGTATCCAGAATATATAAAGAATTCCTTCAACTCAATAATTAAAAGACAATCATTCTTTTAAATGGGCAAAATGCTTTTGAATAGAGACTTACTAAGGAAGACATACAAATAGCCAATAAGTACATAAAAAAGTGTTCAACATCATTAATTATCAGAAAATGGAAATTAAAATTTAGATTCTACTAAATACCTATTCAAATATCTAAAATTAAAGATACTGAAAATACCAAATGTTAGCAAGGGTGTGAAATCTCCTGAATTCCTGTATATCACTGATGGAAGACTATAATAATACAATCACTTTAGAAAATGGTTGAGCATTTTCTTTTGAAGGTAAACATATACTTACTCAATGACCTAGAATTTCTACTGAAGAGATATTTGTCCAAGAGAAATTAAAGCATATGCCCACAAAAACACTTTTACATAAATGTTCATTGCAACATTTTTTTAATAGGTAAAACCTAAAATCAATCCAGATGTTCATTATTAGGAGCTAGGTAAACAAATTGTAGTGTACTAATACAAAGAACTAATACTCTGAAATAAAAAGGAATAAACTATTGATGCACACATGAATGAATTTGAAAAACAGAATTTTGATTGAAAGAAACGAGATACAAAAGAATACATATTTTGTGATTCTAGGAAGCATAAAAGTAATCTAATAGAGATCAGAATAGTAGTTGCTACTAAGGGGTGGGGTGGAAATTGACTGAAAAAGCCATGAAAGAACTTTCTGGGATGATGGAAATGTTCAACATCTGTATTTAAGACTCATACAACTATATACTTAAGACCTGGGCATATCACTGTATGTAAATTAGACTTAAATTTTCAAAAAGAAAAAATAATTCTAGCTGCTATTTGTAAAATAAAAAGGGGGTGGGTGGCAGGCGGTGGTGTAGAAAGGAGAAACAAGTTAAGAGGACATTGCAAGAGTCTCCAAAGATGATGGTGACTTAGCCTGGGGTAGCACTGGAGGTAGATGTGGTCAGATTGGTATAAATTTTTAAAGATGTAACTACAGGGCAGTTATTGGATTAATTGTGGGGTATCAGCCAAAGAAAGGAAACAAAGATTGTATTGTTCTAACTGAAAGCTCACAACCTGATATAATACTTATTATATTTTATAATTTACATATGAAACATATATTTTGCACATATCAAATATTATATAAAAAAAGATGATAAAAGAGATTTCTGCTGTCAACTGAGATGGAGTAACAGAAATAGATTTACCTTCCCACCTGAAACAGTTAAAAATCCACACAAATACATGAGACAATAATTTTCAAGACATTGGACATCAAGCCATGAAAGACAGTGATCTTTGAGAGTCAGAAGACAAATAAGTTGACCCCTTTGATTGCCCCAGCTTACTGCCTAAAGAGTTTCCAGGTCATTACACAGGAGGAGGGAATCAGATGGAGACTAATAGCCACTCTGAATTCAGGAGATGGAATCAACAAAGGGGATAAAATGAAATCATAATATAATATGTGGTTGAAAGGAAAGTGGGAAACAAAAGGTAAAAGGGAACAAAAAATAGATAGGGCAAATAGAAAATAATTAGTAAGATGATTGATTTAAACCCTATCATATGAATTACCACATTTAACGTAAAGCCTAAACATCCCACATTAATAAGCAAGATTGTCAGATTGGATAAGAAAGCAGGACCCAGCTATAGGCTGCCTATAAGACATACATTTTAATATAAAAACATAAGTAGGTTAAAAGTGAAAGGGCGGAAAAGATATACCATCTTAATACTAATTGAAATAAGGCTGGAGTGGTGATATAAGAATCAGACAAACTAGATTTTTACATTAAAAATATTATCAAGGATAAAGAGGGTCATTTCATAATAACAAAGAGGTCAATTCATCAAGAAGACATAGCCATCCTAAACAATTATGTTCCTAATAACAAAGCTTCAAAATACATATAGCAAAAACACTGATAAACCCAAAAGTGAAATCACAATTATAGTTTCAACACCCCCTTCTAAATAACTGATAAAATGAGGGTAGAGAAGACTTGAATATTATTATTCAACTTAACCTAATTGACATTTACAGAACTCTTCACCCAACAAAAAAGATAATAAAGAAAATTTTATGTTAAAAAAAAAAAAAAAAAACAAGCACAAGTACAGACCATTCAGAGGATGCAGAGAATAGGAATAATGGTGCCACACAATTCAATCCACCCTGAGGGAACACTAGACACAGCTGTGCCAGTTAATAATTCACCTGCCTATAGGAACAGAAAGTGGAAACAATAATAGTTTAAATTAGTAGGGTGTCTTTTTTCCTATATAGCAGAAATGAATCAATGTTTTCAAAAACAGGGAAGCAGACTTGGCCCCCAGGCCTCCTTGACCCGTGTGGAGCTGGCCCATGCGCAGTGCTGATGTGCGCAAGGAGTGCCCTGCCACGCAGGGGTGTCCCCCGTGTAGGGGAGCCCCACGTGCAAGGAGTGTGCCCCATAAGGAGAGCCACCCAGTGCAAAAGAAAGTGCAGCCTGCCCAAGAATGGTGCCACACACACAGAGAGCTGACACAACAAGATGATACAACAAAAAGAAACACAGATTCCCCTGCCGCTAACAACAGCAGAAGCAGACGAAGAACACAGAGCAAATAGACGCAGAAAACAGACAACTGGGACAGGGGGTGGGAAGGGGAGAGAAATAAGTAAAATAAATAAATCTTTAAAAATATATATATTTTCAAAAATAAAATCTCTGTGTTTCTCTTGGCATTTCTCCCCTGCATATTGAGCCATTAAAAATGTCTTAAAAGTGGTTTTAAAAAATGACTGTAGTAGATCTAACCTTTATGTACACAATTCAAAAGAAAAAGAAGTTAGAAAGCATAAGGACAGTATAGTTTCAGACCCTTCTCACCAGGGGCTTAAAAAGCAAAACAAAGACAAAGAAAACCCACCTCAGAGAAACCCTACCAGAATTATGCTCAGATGTCATTGGTCATTCTTACCTTTAGGCAGATTGAGAAATAAAGAGAGAAACAGGATTGTTGTGAAGGGTCTCAATCTGTGCTAGCCAATAATATCTCTGAAATATCATTTCAACATGTAATCAATATCAAAATTATTATTTTACATTCTCTTTTGTACTTAGTCTTTAAATCTAGTGTATATTTTACATTACAGCACATCTCAGTTAGGTCTAGCCTTATTTCATGTGCTCAGTAGTTGTATGTGACTAGTGGTTACCATATCGGATAGCACAAAACACTTTGCCACCCAATCAGATCAGATTTTCTTATCAAGGGAAGAGAAAAGACTGAGTATTAAAAATATTTAATTAAATAGGCAACTGAAAACAACTGTCACATCAACACAATTACTGAAGTTATTGATTAGCTTGAAATGCCAAATAAAAGTGAAATTAGGAGGTTTCTGTTTAAGAATACAGGAAAGTCCACAAGCCATTTTTAAAAGAATTTTGAACAACTAAAACAAAAGAAGTTTTATGCTCTTCAGAAAATTCAGCATTATGGACAGACTTATGTCCCCAAACCTTATTTATTCATAAATGTTTGCTGATAGGCTTACAATTTTTTTTCCAATCCCCTCAACGATATTTCTTTCTGACCTCTGAGACTTTGAGCAAGCAATTTCTTCTGAGCAGTCTATGTTCCCTCTTAATTCCACCTTACTGTCCCTAAATCTGGTGGACTCAAACTCATCTTTTACATTTCAGGATAAAGGTTATTGCTTTAGGAACACCTTTGTCTAACTCCATATAATTACATTATACATTCTATGCCTGCCCATCATCCACCTATTATTATGCTTATTTCACTTTAATGTAATTACCTGTGTCATTGTTCATCTTCTTCACTATATTGTATGCCCATAAGGTCTGACAGCATGACTGTTTTATAAGTATCTGGCAGACTGTTGGCTCATGTTGAATATATATCTGTTGAGTAAATGAATGAGTGAATGAAAGAATGAATGAAATGCCATATATTAGGCTAAAATGTGAAACGAAAAAGTTGAAAGACCTCAACATAAATGAATAACAATACAATCTGTTTAAGGCAACTATAGTGGCATGAGCAAAATGCTATGGAATGCACAAAAGGTGAGTTTAAGTTTTGAATAATGTATCCATCACCAGTTGTTCATGGTTGGTAAAGGCAACCTAGGCAGAAGAGATCATCGTGTAGCAAAGCACTGATGAAGCCCTGAATTAGGGCAATTGTTGTGGGGGAGGGTGATTGGAAAGGCAGGATATATTTTGAAAGTAGAATCAGCAAGATTTGATGAGAGATTGGTTGTGAAGGATGAGGAAGCAGAAAGTGTCCAAGATAACATCCACATTTTCACCTTAGACAATTAACTAGACTGATGGTAGTACAATTTATTGAGTAGAAATTAAAGGAGAAATAATGATCGGGAATGGGAAAAAATTTTCTAAGCTTAGGACAAACAGAATTTTAGGGTTTGGAGAAATTTGGGGGCATAGATGATACAAAACCAGTCAGGGGTTTCAACTGGAAGACGTATTTGAGGGAATCATTGGAAATAGAAGATAGTTGAAAACCTGGGCACAAATGAGATCAAGCTCACTGTGGCTGTTTGAAATTCTTTTATGAATCCCAAAAGAAGAAAGATTATGATTGTGAACTAGTCCATTCCTGTGGGTGTAAGACCCTTTCTCTTTTTTCTTTTTCTGTCTTTTTTTTAAAAGATAAATAGATCACATAAAATGTTACATTAAAAAACATAAGAGAAGACCCTTTCAATTGGACTACATCTGGGGACATGACTCAGGTTGAGTCTCTGCCCTCTTGCTGAGTCCATAAAAATAAATGGACATACACAGGAAAAGAGAGTCACCATATTATATTGATCCTGCCAAGTGAGAGAGAGGATTGCAGGAAAACAGAAGCCCTAGCAGGCTCAAGGGGCCAAGGCCTGGGGAACAATAAGCCATATGCCTGATAACTCATAGCTGACCTCAGGAAGAAATTATAGTGCCACCAAGACTGAGAGATGAAGCCCCGTAAGGGACAATCCCTATGCCAAGTTTGCCTACAGCTGCAGAAAGGCGGAGACCTTGGCAGAGATCAGCAGCCATCTTGCTTCACCATGTGGCCGGACAACAGGATCATCAGTTGCTGACTCTGATGGTGCCTTGATCTGGACATTTCACAGCCTCAGAACTGTAAGCTTTTACCCCAAATAAATCCCCTTTATAAAAGCCAACCCATTTCCGGGACTTTGCATCAGCAGCCTTTGGCAAACTAAAACACTAACCTAAATGAACACCCGCAAAAACATGGCATGACTATAAAGTAATGTAATGTTCCTTCAAAAAAACATAACATCTCAAACATCCAAATGAATGAGTCACCTCAGGAGACCCTGTACTGATGTTGGCTCTGTGGCTACTACAGCTAAAAATATTTTTAACACTTCCTTTTTGGACCGACCTTTAAAGTGAACTGGGTATTCTTTTGAAAATCCTCAAAAGTGGCAAATTTTCATTCTTTCAGGATGAATTTGAGTTGGGGGAGAATAAAAAATTCAGGGCCAAGTCTGATGAATAAGGGGAGTGATTGATCATATTATATAAGGCAGTTTGGGCTTGAAAGAGTGGAGTAGCAAGTAGCAAGAAACATTTTATTGTATGATTTATATATTGAATCTTTTTTTTTCAAAAAACAACAAATTTTTTCTCACAGTTCTGTAGATCACATATCCAATAACAGTTTAATATCATGATATATTAAGAAAACACATAACTCAACAATAAAAAGACAAACTAGGCAACTTATTTTTTAAAAATTTTTTATTCTTTAAAAAGTTATTTAGGTTACATAAATGTTACATAAAAAATATTGGGGATTTTCCATAAGCCCTGCTCCCCACACCACCCACATTTACATTAACATCTTCATTAGTGTGGTAATTTTGTTGCAATTAATGAACACGTTTGTTTTTGTGTGTGTGTGTTTTTTTCAGTTTTTAAATTTTAATTCAAGTTAAAGATAATTTAAAATTCAGTTCCTTTGTCATACAACTTTACATATTAAGTTCCTAATAGCTACATGTGGGTACTGGGTACAGTATTGGATAGGGTAGTTCTAGAAACTTTGGGACTTGGATTAGAAAAGACTTCTTAGATTAGATACAAAAATAAGAACCAAAAAAAGAAAAACAATAAACAAGACTTAATTAAAATTTGAAATTTTTCTTCTTCTTTAAAAGGTACTCTTGGGAAGTGGATGTGGCTCAAGCAATTGGGCTCCTGCCTACATGAAAGGTCTGTGGTTCGGTTCCCGGTGCCTCCTCACTCCCACATCAGAGGTCCGGGGTTCAGGTCCCAGTGCCTCAATTTGTAGGATAGTAAGAAGAATCAGACACACGAGATGGTTCTAATTGCATTCTTCACTTTGTCCTTTGGCCAGCTCTGAGTCACGTGCTCCTACATAGCAGTTTCATACCGGACTTTTGGGTTGTTCAATACCAGCCACTCGACTCCTCAAACCCAGCAAGCATCTTCCGTGATGAACACAGAAGCATTGCCACTGAGCATGGATTTATATACTGAAACTTAAAGCAATTTCAATTCAAAAAATATTTACACAGTACACATGGGCCAGGCACTATGCTCTTAGGTGCACAAAAGCAAAGGAGAAGGGACAGATGTGTTTTGAGCTTTAGCAGTATCATTTGGATGAGTATTCAGTCTTCCAAGCATATTCCCTTGAAAGAAATATTACTTAAAAAGATATCATATCTTCTTGGCTTCCACATGGTTGGGTCTGATGCCCCTTTATTGTGCTCCCAAATCTCTACGTGCATATTGCTTTGATAGCACATTCATATGATATTGTTATTGTCTGTTCACCTCAAAATTTATTAATTATAGGGAAGCAGACTTGGCCCAACGGATAGGGCGTCCGCCTACTACATGGGAGGTCCGTGGTTCAAACCCCGGTCCTCCTTGACCTGTGTGGAGCTGGCCCATGCACAGTGCTGATGTGCGCAAGGAGTCCCCTGCCACACGTAGGGGAGCCCCATGCGCAGGGAGTAGGTCCGGTAAGGAGAGGGAGCCGTCCAGTGCAAGAGAAAATGCAGCCTGCCCAGGAATGGTGCCGCACCCTCAGAGAGCTGACACAGCAAGATGATGCAACAGGAGGAGACACAGATTCCTGGTGCTGCTGATAAGGATAGAAGCGGTCACAGAAGGACACACAGCAAGTAGACACGGAGAGCAAACAACTGGGCGAGGGGCGGGGGAAGGGGAGAGAAATAAATAAATCTTTTAAAAAAATGAATGGATGAATGAATTAATGAATGAAAAGGTGTGTAAATGCATAATTTTAAAACTTCAGTCAGATTTCTACACAAATGAGGCATCCTCAGAGAGGCCTTTCTACGTGATATATTACCCCCAAAACTAGTGACTTAAAATAACAGTCATTTTATTATATTTCATGATTTCAAGAATTCAGACAAGGAACAGCTGGGAGAGTCTTCTTGTCAGCTAAGGTACCTCAGTGATATCAGCTGGTGAGCAGACTTGTCTGGAGGGTCCAAGACAGCTTTACCTTCATTCTGGCACCCTCATATGTATGTGTGGCAGGCCAGGCTTAGCTGAGGTTGCTGATCACGTGGCCTGTCCAACATGGAGTTCTCAAGGTGGTCAGGCTTCTTACACAGTGGTTTAGAGCTCCAGAGGTGAGCATTCCAAAAGATGTGGGCTCAAGCTGAGAACCCTTCCTATTACTTTGCTTCAAAATTCCCGGAACTTCACACTTCATGTTCTGTTCACCACGCAAGACACTAAGTTGAGCCCATATTCAAGGGAAGAAGAATTTTACTTCAGTTCTCAAATGGAAGATTAGCAAAATCATGGCAATGTTTTTATCTTCTAAAATGCACAAAGGAAAAAAAAAGAATGTGTAAAACTAGACAATGTCTTAAAACAGAACTTTGGTTACTAAACGGGTCAGACATTTGTGGCCACAAGGAAATTAAGCTTACAGCCCACATCTTTTCCCTACCTATAAAAAGGCCAATTTTTACAAAGGGTGAGTTCCTTGAAAACTATATCTATTATGCACTTACTATGTTTCAATCACTCTACTGAGTACTTTATATGTATTTTTTCATCACTAAGTACATTATAGAGTGAATATTATTATAACCATCTTTTTACAATTAAAGAAACTGAGGCACAGAGACATTAATTGCCCAACATTACATTAATGATAGAGCTGAGCTCTGAACCCAAGTATTCAACCTAAGAGCCCACACTCTTATGTACCAAACCAAAGGCTCTCAAGGGAGGCCTTATAATATATTGCAATCTGATTTTTTCCCCTAAGTGAAAAGAAAATGAACTTTATAATCAGCCCTGTGGTTTTTTTTTTGTTTTTTTTTTTTTTAGGGTTTCTTTTTTTTTTTCCCATTTTATTTTATTTTATTTGTTTTATTGATTTTGTAATAATATTACATTAAAAATATATATGTGAGGTCCCATTCAACCCCACCCCCCCACCCCACCTCTCCCCCCCCCCAGCAACACTCGTTCCCATCATCATGACACATCCATTGGATTTGGTAAGTACATCTTTGGGCACCTCTGCACCTCATAGTCAATGGTCCACATCATGGCCCATACTCTCCTCCATTCCATCCAGTGGGCCCTGTGAGGATTTACAATGTCCGGTGATTGCCTCTGAAGCACCATCCAGGGCAGCTCCATGTCCCAAAGACGCCTCCACCTCTCATCTCTTCCTGCCTTTCCCCATACCCATCAGCCACCATGTCCACTTTTCCCAATCCAATGCCACCTCTTCTATGTGGACATTGGATTGGTTGTGTCCATTGCACCTCTATGTCAAGAGGAGGCTCAGATTCCACATGGAAGATGGTGAACTATGCCTGGGCAGGGCGAAGCCAGAGGAAACTCTGGTGGAGGTCCGTAGCGGTCCTGACGTGCAAATTGGTCGTCCGACCTGGGTATAGGGGCGAAAGACTAATCGAACCATCTAGTAGCTGGTTCCCTCCGAAGTTTCCCTCAGGATAGCTGGCGCTCTCGCAAGACTCCTTCCCCGCCGCACGCAGTTTTATCCGGTAAAGCGAATGATTAGAGGTCTTGGAGCCCTGTGTTTTTACTCCATGCTCTTCCTCATACTAACTGTGTTACTATGGGAAAGTTATTTAACCTCAATTACTCATTTGTGTAATAGAAATGATAATAACTAGCTTGCAGGATATAATGAGGACTAAGGAGAATATTTAAAAGTGCCTAGAGCCATCCCTTAGAAAGATTTAAGAAGTGTTAGTTCCTTTCTCAAGACATATAACTAGTGCTGTACTTATAGGGGGAACGAATCCTCCCGTGCGTCACAATTTTTCAGAAGAATTTCTCCTGGCATAAATATTCACACTGAGAGAGAAAAAGATGTTCCAGAAATTTCTATTTATTTATCTTCTTAGCATCTTAAGTTTCTCCCATATCTAGTTTGGACAATGGAAATCAAATCTTCTAAGAAAAGCAAAGCTTTTTTGTCCTACTGACAAAATAGTAGGAAATTGTCAATATGATTTTTTCATTGACAGTAGAGTTTTAGGAAATCCTTACTTTTAAAATAAAAGCTAAATTAGAATTAACTATAAAATAATATGGAAAGAAAATTGTTTTAGATTTAGTATCTACCTCCATGTTTTACTATCATGGGGGAGAAATGGTAATAGTAGAATATCAGCCTTCCTAACTCATAATCTTACCACTATGATTAGCAAAAATGTTTTATTATCAGTAATAGATAGTCATGGTTTTGTAAGAAAATTCTTTCCTTTTCTACAGAATAAGACTGTCACTCAGCCACTTATAAATGTTATGTTTAATAATATACACTATTTTAAGTCTTAAGTTAGTTATTTGCCTTCCAAATAACAAAGATTATCGATTGTATTTACAATATGCAAGTTCTGTCTTCTCTGAAAAAGGATGGAAATTACCTTACAAGCAAGTAGGCAGCCTAAGTGTACAGAAATGTACCCTTGGACTAGAGAAGAAGTAAGACAGCTTGTGGTGACCTAAGGAAAAAGCTTGGCCCTATTAGAAGAAAAAGAAAGAAAGTGCTTAGAGGTTAAGTGCAAAATATTTAGTATAGACACCTAGACAAATATGTGACAAAAAAAATGGAAATATTCTTGCCTTCTAATAATATTATATTAACAAATACCACATTAAAGACTACAATTGTTCATTGTAATACATTTTATAATTGCCTAAGTTCCAAAATTAGAATTTTGAATCTTAGAATAGGAGGACTACTTTAAAGTAATAGGATATGATAATTACAGAAGTATCAGAGAAATGGGTGGGAACACAAACTCTGTTGATTCCAAGCTTCTTGAAAATAATGAATCTATTTTCCACAAATAAGGAGAACAGCAGATGCATTGGGATCTTGAAAATAACATAGATTTCAGATAGACCTTAAAGAGAAACATTGAAGTCCAAAGAGATGGCTTAGACTGTGAAAAAAGGAATTTCTGAGAGTGAGAAAGTGCTGTTGTCACAGAACAATAGAATAGGTGATGATGATGATTAAACAAAACTTTTATAGCCAATGATTTACTAAACAACCACAATCTCTATTAATTATATATTTCAAAAAGTCTCCTATGTATTATCCAGTGGAAAACAATTAACAGGATAATAGTTTACTCTTTGCCCATTAAGTTACCATCAGCAAGTTGGGCAGCTGAACAAGGAAACAACATACAAAAGAAAATAGACTTTGTTCATGGAGTGTATTAAAACGCTATGCCTACCTATAGTCATGGAAAAAGTTACAAATTACTGCATTTAGGATTTTGGTGATTAGCACATGCATAATAAAAGAGATACAGTGGGAAAATGATGCTGGGGAAAGTCTTTGGTCACATGCCCGTGAATGCCCTGAGTCATGACCGTGGTAAGAATGTGAACCCAGAGATTGCTACACATCCTTTTTTTTTTTTTAATATAGTCCAAGTAGAGAGATGCATGTTTCCATGCTTATACCATGGAAAATAATTGAATGATATCTCAGGTGTAATGTTATATTGGGTATTTTTTGAAGGAACATGCTATCCATATAAATATAAGCTGCTCCCTGTATGCTCTAGGATTCAAGACCCACTCAAAGGGCTGCCTGTCCTCTACAAAAAATTATGTCTCCCACTGATTGAGGTGACTGAAATTCACAACATCACTTATCACTTTAGATTTACAGCATAAAAAAATTCAGATACGTTATATTCTAAAATTTGTGGTCATTAGCATCTTGAAATGAATAATATTCTAGATGAGGGAGCAGAAAGGAAGATCCCAGTTCTGTCAGGAAAATGAGGATGGGGTGGAGCACCAGGAATAGGGAGGTTGGGCAAACTGAGAGGGCTTACTATTCAAAAGACAACCCAGAAGGCAAGCAAAAGGGAAATGGAAAATCATCAAAAATCGCTCTTCCTATAATATTGTCCAAGAATTTGGCCCAAAGGAAATGAGAGCTTGATATTTGCTATCATTTTGAACTTACTCACTGAATTGGCCTCAATTATTTTGTTGCTTACTAAGTTGTGTTTTGTATATTTATTATGAGGGCCTTGTTTCTTTTTGGAAAAAGATTTAGCCATTTTGCTCCTTTCCGGATGATTCCTTTCTAATCATCATTAATGGCTATTGAGTAACTGTGACAATTCTTAGCTTCAGACGGACTAAATGTCTTAATATAGAGAGATTTATTTCAGACAAAAGATATCTTTTTATCAAAACTTTGGAGTTTGTTTCAGGTACAGTTATTATAGGAACCATATTCAAATACTATTAAAATTTTTATGTAGAGAGAATTTTAGAGAGAGAGAGGTACAGACACACATTTTGAACTTTACATTCAATGTCCTAGGACACTTAATTTTTCTAGATATTTACTCATGTCTAGATGAGGAATTGTAACTACATGGTTACTGGAAAATCTCGACTCGTAAAAATATAGGAAAATCTATAGATTTCATCTCTAGAGAAATTGTTCCTTTAATACAATTCCCCAATACTTTCTTAACATTTTTTAGTAATAAAGATGTAAATAGGACTTTTCTTAGAGTTATAGGGAACTTGGAGATCATGGAAGTCCAGGCATCTCTCTTTGCAAAAGTCTCTAGCAGATAACCTGCAGATTCTGCTTAATGGTTTCTAGTTTCTAGAGATGGGGAACTCACTACTTTCTAAGGATAGCATTCTTAGGATAAACCAGGAATCAATTTGAATCCTTCCTTTCTGTTACCCCTCTATTCCTTTTGATTCAATTGATCTCAGAGTCCTATGGAGTCCTACTCCTTAATATTTTCCCTCATCTCCATCCCCATCACCACTTCCTTGGTTTATGTCCTCCTCACTTCAACTTGCTTACCTCTGTAAAGAATTGGCATTTCACACTTCCCTATCTTTGTGTATGTTTTGCCCTCTACTTGAAAAGCCATCTCTTCTTCCCTTCCTCTGCTTAGCTAATGGCCACTTAATTTTCAAAATTCAATTTGGGCATCATTTCCTCTATGAAGCTCCCACGGCACACATAAATACCTTCCACCTGGCACTCATCACAGTGAATGATATAATTGTATTCTTCTTTGTATTTCCCACTAGACTGTGAGCCTTGTGTTCCCAGCTACTATCACAGTGCCTGAAATATAGCTTAGATACTCCATACTGAATGAACATGAGTAACTCCTTCTATTAATAAAAAAATTACTTTGGCATAATTTTCTCCCATACGCCTACTATCTTTTCCAAATAAATGGGCCAATTATCTGAGGGCAGTTATTATGATTAAATGTATCTTTTTTGTTCAATATCTCCAGCAATCCAGCAGGAAACTAGGGAGTAGTCAGTCCATTTTTTTTTCTCAATTCCCACTGTACAGGCCCTGGTCATCTTTGCCTTGGTGACCACAAATTTCTTCTAACTCATTTCTTCTATCATCTTTTATTCCTCAAGTTATGTCCTCCAAGAAAATTTTCTGATGTTTTGTTTAAGTCATTTAGTTCTTGCCTCAGATTCTTCTCCCAAACTATGCCCTACATATGGCAATACAACCACAGACCAAACAGCAACAGCAGTGGCTGGGGGCCAAGGTTGGTGAGGTGCTTATCCTGACATCCTATCAAGGGAGTGTCTGGTTTGGATGTGCTGAAGAGGTTATCTACAAAATTTTGTGTCTTGGCTCAAAATGTTAACACCGCTAGAATATCTACAAGCTAATTAACTTTCTTTTTGTTTTCATTTGATTACCTTTGAAAGACCCACTCTTTCAATCACACTTAAAATTATTTAGGAGGGTGGTTGGAGGATCTAGAAAGGAAATCAACTCCATGACCAAAGTATGGGCCTGCTATATTGGAGACGGACTTTTTCTTCAATCTGGAAACTAATCTTCTAGTAGAACCCATGTAGAATTATAGCAGCAGATATGTAAATCTGCTTTTAAAAAAAGCCAGCCAAGTCAACTCTGTTAACTAAGGTTACCATCAGATTTTCCATGCCTACCTATTCAAAGGTAGGTAAGGTACATAGTATCTATGTTATTTTCTATAGTTTATGTTAAATGTTTCATAATTCAAGATGAAAACTAAAGATAACTTTTAAAGGATATGTAGAAAATTTCCTTTTATTATACCTCTGCTTTGCTTAATTCTTATGCATCAATTAAATGTATTAATACAAAGAACATATCTCGTGTGTGAAGTTCATTTGTGTGTCAATATGAAATTTTGTCTGTCTAGGGTCCTGTTGGCTTTTTGGAATCATTTTCACCTGTTACATTATAAATATCAAAACTATTTATCTTCCTATATTATCTCATTTAGTTATAGTACAGAAATAATATAGGATGTCTAATTATTCCAATTTAGAGATGAGTGGATATTAGTACAAAGAATTCACTGACCTGTTCCATGATTTCTAAATATACAACACCAAGGTGCCAGAAATGATATAACATATTTTAAGACCTCAAAAAAGTGTTCCAGACATTACATCTCCTTATTGCCACCCGTACTGCCCATGTGTAATAATTTAAATAATGGCAGCTTTCACAAATTATTGATAGAGTAGAATTTTTGTTTACTATTTAGATTTCCTTCTAGATGTAAATTTTAAAGCCAGTTATAAAGATTAAGAGAGAAAGTATTAGGCTTCACAGTAATATTCATGGCCTTACACATTCCAATTATTCTTTATTTATTCTTCAGTTAATTAAGTACAGAATTGCTATATATTTCAGATATCTATCTACCAGATTTTGGCATATTGGTAGTCATCAATATGTCTTTTAGAATTTTAGGAATAAGCATGTAGAATATGAATTTCTTTCTAAAAGTGTTCTCAAGGTATCTAAAATACCATTTTTTTATTTTAGTGTCAAAGTACAATAACTGCATTATTTTGCTTAGAAATTCATTGCTTAATTTCTTCATCTAAATAAAAGATCTCATAGGTCCCATATATTATAAGCAGTTTATCTAGCAGATTAATTTTTAAAATGCTGCTCAAAAAGAGGTTGCCTTCTTCTGGTAAACCCCAAACTTTAATAGGATGTCCTCTGAATTAATTCTGTAACTGGAGTATGAAGCGCATCACAGCAATCTGGGTTGCTTAATTAGCTCACAGCTGTATTGCTGGGATAACATTTCTTATTGAGGAGTACTTAGTACTCATTATTTGGACTCTGGTACAGAGTTCAGTGGTCATTTTAAGCTTTCTCATAGAATCCCTAGTCTTTGTTTTCAGAGAAGATCTTATATTCTCTGGATTAATCATTACTCAGAAACACTTGCAAGTTTTCTTGCCATATTTTCATAGCCACGGATTTGGCTTATCGTGACCAACCAGGAATTTTCAATTATCAATTGCTTAGATATCTTCTAGACCAGGAGTTCTTAATCAGGGGACCGTGAGCTTGAATTCAAATTTTAAAAAAACATTATTCTTGTGGGAACGTATTGGTGTGGGTGTAATATAATATGGACTTAGTAAGGGGCCAGTTGCTTTTACCTCACTGGCAAAGGTGTCCATGGAACAAAAAAGGTTAAGAATCCCTATCCTAGACATAGAGGGGTCCCATATGATAAAAAAAATCATTAGAGTTATTAGTTTAACTATTATATAAATCACAAAGACATACGTAAATATCAACTAATTTACTATTTCAAAATTAATAAGCAGCATGACTTATAAAATTTAAAATTTTCTTTTGAAACTATATAAATTTTAACTATGTTTTCTACATTTCCAGTAAATTGTATTATTTTTATATACACTAGAGAATATGATGACAATACAGTGTGGGAGTTTAAATGGGAAAATGATGAAAATAAGCTTCTATGCATTGTCTATTAAAAAAAAGTACATTATCTAATTTCATACAACAACTTTAGAAGGTACATATCATTGTCCTCATTTTAGAAGAAGGAAACTAAAGGCTCAGAGCAGTTAAGAATCTTGCCCAAGATAACACAACTGATGAATTTCAGAACTAGATATCTGTTCCAGGCCTGCTTTATATCAAAGCTCATACTCTTTCTAAATGCTGTTTGCTTCCTCCTCAAGGCCAAGTTTAAGAGGAATCTTTTCCAGGATAAGCTTTCAATTAATTTTGTCAGCACAAATTTATATAATATGTACTATACCATGACATATCTATTTACTTTGGAATTATTTTTCTTGCTGTCTCATGGCTTGTCAATGCTACTAGATATGTATTTTCCCAAATCCAAACACTATATAGTCTATTTTTATACTCCCATGGCATGCAGTTATATTGTATGCATGGTCCAGATATTTTATAAAAAGCCTTGTGTTTATTCTTTTTTAAATCAATTTTATTATACATATTCCTAAAGCATACAATTCATCCAATGTGTATAATCCATCCAAAGTGTACAATCAATGGCATTTGGTATAATCACAGAGTTGTGCATTTATCATGTCAGCCATTATTAGAGCATTTTCATTATTCCAATAATAATATTAAACAAAAACAGACAAACAAAAAAAGTTCTACCTCTTAATAATCACCTCTCAATCTCGCTATGCTTCCCCTGCCATACATAGTTGCTATTCCCTTGTGTTTATTCTTAAGCCTTACTAAGTAAGATGCTGTTCATATAACATAATACTCACCATGCTAATCAGACTTCATGCTTCCAGGTTGGTCTCTCTGAAGGAGTGGCTACTTCCTTTTTCCTGAAGGCGCAAATCATGTTTATTCAGCAACTCCCAATACAAGTTCTTTATTTTAGAGAAACCTGCATTAAATATTCCAAATTACATGAATTCTTCCATTTTCTATCATATTCTACATGTTATATGCATTAAAAAAAATAGCCTTATCTGGTTTTATTATTTGCTAACTTTTCTGTCCAATAAGGTTGTATTCTAATTGTGTTTAAAACTTTGTCTTATACTTACTAAGCACAGTACTAGGTACAAAGAATATATGTACTAAACATTCAATTCAATGATCTTACTAAAAGTTTGCTTGTAAAAGATTGTTAGTACTACAGTTCATCTAGCTAGATTCTTTTCAGATTATTTTCCCAGGGGTTTTCAGAGATCCTAACTGTAACAGCTTATGTTTATTGAGCATTTACTATGTGACAAGCACTTTTTAAACACTTGTATTAACTCATTTATTCTGAACAACGTGCTCTAAGGTTACACTTATAAGGTTACTCTCTGAGGCACAGAGAGGTTAACTTAGCCAAGATCACACAATTAATAAGCGACAGAGCCAAAATCTGGTTCAAGAATCTGAACTTTCGGCCACTGAGTTATATATATATTGCCAGTGGTGTCCTAATAGGGGAAATCCCTAAGTTATTTATTCCAGGATAAATAGACTGGCTTTATTTTATGCAAGGTAAATGAGAATGTTGAAATTAAACTGTCATCCTAGTTTCCCAACTGCTAAGACAAATATACACAATGGGTTGGTTTAAACAATGGGAATTTATTGGACCATGGTTTTGAAATAAGAAGTCCAAAATCAAGGCATCAGCAAGGCAGTGCTCCTCCCCAAAGACAGTGGTGTTCTGGTGCTGGCTAGCAGTGATCCTTGGCATTTTGGTCACATGGCAATACACAGGAAGATGTCTTCTCCTTTCTCTTCTGGGTTTCCCTGGCTTTCTTTTCATAAAGCCTACAGTAATGGGATTGAATAAAGTCGGGCCACACCTTAATGAAAAACAACATCTTCAAAAGGTCCTATATACAAGGGGTTCACACCCACAGGAATGGGATTAAAATTAAGAATGTGGCTGAGGTACATAATTCAGTTTGCAACAACTGTGTCTGAAGTATAAAAATGCCTTGAAATTTTCATGTGTACATGTGATACCTCATAGTTAATATCATGTATAGAAATAGTAGTAGGTAAAGGATAATACTGGAAATGATTAGTCTTTTCAACCTAAAGAAATTTCTGAAAATAGAAAAAAAGTGACAAGGAAAATAGCAAAAAAATATAGAGCAACATCATTAATCAGTAGCTTTTAAAAATGCAGAAAACTACTATGAAAGTTATAGTATATGAAAGTTATAGTTAGTCTGTCTACCCTTTCCAAATTAAACTACCCTTTCCAGTATAACTATTGGACAAATATAAAGCTTATATTACATATACATATTACTTTAAGACAAACTCATTATCAAGTTCTGAAAAACCAAGAACAAATACAAGTACTGACGGGAAAAAAAAAGTAACTGTTTTAGTTAAATATTTCACCATGGCATGATTCTTCCAACTACAAAAGAACAAATACACCTGTATTTCTTAAGTTGATTGATACTTAAAAGTAGTAAAGTGATGCATTTTTCAAGTCTGACATATGAAAGTATTGGATAAGTTTGACCTCATAACATGAAAGAATTGTAAAATTTACAATATATTTTTAAGAATTCAATTGTTATTTACTTATAGATAAGAACAACCTGCAAACAAGCCTTCTATTTAGGCGAAGAAATACCTTTGACAACTGAAGTATACATAAAAGAATTGCTGTGGCAGTTTGAGATTATTTATGAATTTCAAAAAGAGATTATGTTTGTAAACTGATCTGTTTCTCTGGGCGTGATACACTTTGATTGTATTAGATTCAGCTGAGATGCCTTTGATTAAATTTTGTTAAGATTAGGATTTTGATTCAACCAAGTCATCTGAGTGACTCAGTTTGAATACCTGCCCTCCTCCCCCACCTTTGTGGGCTATATAAATGGACACTCAGTCAGAGAGACACACAGAAGCAGATACACAAGGAAAAAGGAATGGAGCTCTATAGACATGGAAGAGAATCCTGAGACCCCAGGAAAAGAGATGAACCATTCGCCTGAGAGTTTGCAGCTGACTTTGTGAAGAGAACAGAGCAGCTGAGCCCTATACCAACCTTCAACTGAGATCAGAAGAAGCTGGTCCTATGGAGCCTCAAGGGAAAGAGGAAGGCTGCACCCTCACAGTTATCACCTGCCATCTTGCTTCAACACATGGCAACTGACTTTGGGTGAGGAAGTAACCTTGAGTTGTTCTCTTTAGGGCCTTGTAACTGCAATCTTTTATCCCAAATAAATATCCTATATAACAGCCAACAGATTTCTGGTACTTTGCATCAATAACCCCTTTGGCTAACACAATTACTAAATGTGTTAATTAGCTATGATATTTTTCGCAATGATTAAAACATCTTTGATCAACCATTTTAAGCAGGCAATAAGATATAGTTTTATTTAGACTATTTCTAAATATAAGCAAAAAGTATCAAACAAAATTACTGAGTTTGTTTCCCCATATCCAGTACTGGCTGATACAAAGACAAGTAAAACAGGAGGAAATACTTGAATCGCAGGGTGCAGCAAAAGTTACGACCAAAATAATATAATTTAAAGTGGAAGAAAAATCAGAGGAAGGAAAGATACCTTTGAGGTTTAGTAACTAGATATTCAGTAAATTCACTAAAAATTAAGGAACCCATTCTTCACTTCCATCTCTGTGAGATACTATCATCTACCCATCAAAGCTTGAAAGAAAGATAAATACTCCATCTCTCATTCTGACAAGCTAAATTTTGCCACCCTCTGTTTAAGTCCATGGAAGTTTCACTACATGGTTTTATACCACCCAGTTTTGAGCAGTAGGGAATCAAATCAATCATTCAAAAATTTCATTGTTGAAGAATATATAGGCACATTTTCTAGATTTTAATGTATCGTTATTTTTTTCTAATTCAAACAATACAGAAACATATAAAGTAAAATATGAAAGAAGTCTGTAATCAGACCCGGAGTAATCAAAGGAAAAAGTTGCTGTAATTTGTCCAGAGTTTTCCCATGCATAGTTCAAAATACAAATACCTACCATATTTTAAAAATTGAATGATAAATGTCCAATGTGGAAAATATTAGGAAAAAAATTAAAAAGAATATATTCACATTTATATGATAACATACCTATATTTATTGTTTGAACTCTTACAGATTAAAAAAAGAGTCAAATGGGGAGGCAGCTTAATTATTTTTCTGTTTTTAATAGTAATACAATTCTAAAAATCTGGGAAAGGAAGAATAAGGCATAGAAATAGGAAAAATATGAGGCCATTAAGTACCTAGCACTTAATTTTTAAAGATACAAAGAGGGATTATAAATGTTAATGAGAATGGCTATCCCAGACAGAAAGGGATGGTAAATTGTGTGCAAAACAAGCATAAATTTGATAATAGGAAAGACATACCATAGTTAAATTGGGAGAAATAGAAATATATTGATCTTTAGTTAGAATAGGTCCACCTAAAAAGACCACTAAGTGTGCAGAAGGTTATATATACATGTCAGTATAACATAGAAACAAAGAGAATTTAATATGACAAGACCCAAAAGACTAAACCTTCATTATTTTAACAGAAATATTTATTGTAGAAGAATTTTGCAGTTCCGTAAACAAAGCATGATTATGATTTCATCAGCTGGGCCTTGGGAAAAACTATTTTGCTGTGATAAAGTTTTTGTTCTTCGGTAAACTGATTACATGTAGCATAGAAACAAGGCATTTGAAGGATGTAATCAGAAAAAAGTTAGGTGAATAAAATAAGAAATGAAATAGTAATGGGCAAACATACTCAACTCTCAATGTTGGGATTATGTGTGATAGTAGCAGAGTATTAAGAAGGGGCTAGACTTTGGAAATGGGAAAGCCAGAAATATAGAGGGGTAGAGAATCTTGACAAGACAAAGGAGTCAGCCATCAGGACAGTTTTCAGAAAAAGGCATAATTAAAGTTCAAGAAGAGCCAGTGAAGTCAGAAACCATGCAACAAGCAAGCAGAAGTGAGTATAAATAGATGTGAGAAGCAAGTCTGATCACTGGGTCAGAAACTGAGTAGTGGAGCAGAAGAAGAGTACACAGTTACTAGAGTTCAGATGGCAGGACCCTGGAGAACACAAGTTCTGGAAGAGAAAAGCAAAGCAAATAGTCAGAACTTACTTGTTGGTCTGGAATCAGAAAATTCACAGTAGCCATATGGGTAAAGTAGGTAGAAAAATTTGATTCTGTGACGGGCTCTGTCTCCAGAAGGTTCTCTGCCATTCCTTAAAGAAAAGGTCTCAGTCTTTCCACGTCTCAAAAGTGAAATAGTAAGATGCATTTACAATAATGTCAACCAGAGAGTGAGAGAACTCGGAGTTACTTGGAGAATTTTTTCAAAATGTAGAATCTCTCTCCCAGATTCTGACCTATTAGATTTCTACTGCCCTCCCTCCTGCAACTGTTTTATAAGTTAAACATTCTAGTTTGGTTATCTTAGTAGACACCCTAAATCATTTCAGTTTTATCATGTAAACTTGACATATATAGAGCTCTGACCTCCTCAACAATATAAAGATCTTAAATGCTAAACCTACACATTTCTCCCATTTTCATGTTAATGATGCCCAGTATTATCATTCCACTTTAAGTCCCTGTGTCTTGTCCTTTATTAGTATCATTGTTTTATACAGTCACACTTTATATAGATTCACCAGTTTCTTTGCTTGTGAGTCCTAGAATCAATTTTCTTCTTTTTGAAATATGTCCTTTAATCAGCAAAAATCTGTGAGAAGTATGTCCTCTATTTTTCTGAAAATATTTAATTCACCTTCATTCTTGTATATTATTTTATCTAGACATGGAATTTTATCTTAGAACTTTGAAGATGTTATTCTTTTATCTCCTGGCTGCTGATACTGCTAACGTGAAGTCTGCTGTCAATTGTTTTTCTATTTTATCCTCTGGTTGCTGCTAAAACTTTGCTTTGTCTTTGGTGTTATGGAGTTGCTCAATGATATGTCTAAGATGAACTTCTTTTCTATCTTTCCTGCTTAGTACCTCTCCCCCAAAGTCCTGACAGGAAACAAACGTCATTGATGCTTCCTTGGCACTTGCTAGAGTAGTTATGTGTATAGAAACTGGTTCTAGCATACTACTGCCTAGAAGGTAGGATTGTGGCTTTATAGGGGGTTCAATTCCAGCTGGACTCACATAGGTACAGCCTTATCTCCTCTCAGTAAAACTCCACCTTTACACCTTTATGACTTACTTCCAAGTTCAAGTAATTCATTGGGCTGTTATCTGCTTACTACCTTTAAATTCTGTTTCAAGTACCTCAGATTTCTTTCTTTTATGCTTACCTGTATAAGAACAATTTTTCTTAACTTTTTCCCTAGCACTGTACTCCCAATCCTCCCAGCCCCCACACACAATCTTTTAGAGGGTGGGATGGTGATGCAGGAAATGTGATCCCATAGATTTGAAGAGGGGCTCTCATACATGAAGTCCGAAAAACTGCTCAGCAGATGTATATAAGCTACGGACTGTCTTGAGCTCTTAACAATTGTAACCACAATGGGAAAACCCTGACTGAGTCATCAGAGAATATCATGCAAATCCATATTACTATAAAATTGTGCTCTAAGTTTCTTGGGTCTTAAGAACACTTATTTTATCCCTTATTGGTTTCTTTGCTTATCCTATCTCCATTCTGGCTGCTAAACCTAGTACCTATTATAAAAGGAATGTTAAGATTGGCATTTATACTTCCCGTGCGGCTGATGACAACAGAAGCAGACAAAGAAACAAGACGCAGCAAATAGACAAAGAGAACAGACAACGGGGGAAGGGGGGAGATTAAATAAATAAATAAATCTTAAAAAAAAAAAGATTGGCATTTATGTTCTATGTCATGTTTTACTATGTCACTCTGCCTTCACATTTTTTTCTTTTTTTCCCTCTTTTTCTGCCACCTGAGAGATAATCCTTTATCTTTCCAAAGTGAATCACTTCTATACATTGTGGATTTCATCCCTCTCTTATCTTCCCCTACACCCCAGTATTTTCAGCTCCCCTCCCTGGGGCCCTTCCCCTTTGCCATGGAAAAAAAAAGTCAACAAACTGACTTTCAGTGATTTGATTTTTGATGACTGATAAATTGGCTTGCTTCCATTATCTCTATCTGGAAGTGGGAAAAAATTTGGCCCAAGGAAAGTTCCTTCAGGTCACCAGAATAAAAGAACAAGGCTCTTAACATAAATTTAGAATTCATCATCTGAAAGCTCATTTGTTCATTCACTCCTTTCAACTAATTTTTATTTTAAGCACCTATTATATGCCAGGCCCTGTTAGTCCTGACACATGATAAATTCTTAACAAAAGCTTCTTGGTACATAAATGAATAGATGAACTATCACCATGATGCTTTCCTAAATGAAAAGCTACCTTGTTTTCTCACCCTAGTAAGGTGGTAGGACATTTGTCAGGATCAACAAATGATAAATAAATGAACAATAGCATTATCTTTGTCCTTTAAAAGGGTAAAATTATGAAAATGAGTGACTTTTATAGAAGTTATGGTAAAGAGAAATACTCAAATACAAGAGCTTTGTATCAGAAATATATAAGGCAAGAGAAAGAAGAACTTGCAAAAAATACAGCAAAAGAACTTCTTGATAGTGGAGGGAATTAGAGACAGTGTGGTACATCAGAATCACCTAAAGAGGCTAAAAATGCAAATCTGCTGGCTCTAGTCTAAGCTAACTCAATGGGAAGGTCTGGAAGTATGGTTCAGGAATTTATCTTATTAAGCTCCCACAGGTGATTCTTCTGCACAAGCAAATGTCATGAAAAATAAGAGTTTCAAAGAAAAGTTAGGCACACACAAAAAAATTATATAAAAATTTAAGCACTAAAAAATCTAAAAACGTAGCTTATTTCTATATTGTCAACCTTGGAATTGGCCCAAATGTGAGAAAATCCTGCTGGTTTTTCTATTGTTAGCATAAAAATATATTGATGTATGCATACACCAGGTACGGTGGAGCAGAAAGCTTGGAGCCTGGAGCCTGGTGACCTTGTTGAGCAGCTGAAACAACGACACCATCACCTACCTCTAGACTTCTTATGTAAGATAATAATATCCTTTTCACTAAAGCCACTATTAGTCTGGTTTTTGGTTACATGCCACCAAAAGTATGTCTAACTGATGCAGTACATTGAAGATTTTAATTTGCTGGGAGGAGGCTGAGACTAAATTACTCAAATTAAGAAGTGATTAGTGGTCAAACTTTTGTTTTAACAAGATCTCAAATAGAGTCTCACAGGAACAAATAATTCTGTTCTAAGATAAAATGTATTTGATCAAACAGTAAATGTATGTATATATATATATATATACACCCTCGTTTGAAGTACATTTACTTGATGATAAGGGGTAAAGAGTGAATGCTTATGAATAATGACATTTATAGAGCATTTACTACACACCAAGCACTATGTTAGGGGTTTTACATAAATATTTCATTGAAATCTCACAATGTTATGATACAGCAAAACTTACATTATTAATAGGGAAATTAATGGGATCAAGTTATGGAGGTGAGAGACATCTTTATATCTAAATATATCAAGGCAAATGAATGTGGTAAACTTAATTCCCAGGTACTTTTCCTGGCCTTTTCACTGCCCATCTTCTTTTGCATTAATCTAAATCCTACACCTCTTCTGTGATACAAGTCAAGTCCAAATTCTCTTTATGAAACCTTCCTCAAATACATTTTGGTATGAGCTGTCCCATTTTTGATCCTCTGCAGTTTAGATTTAGGACCATACTAATTTGACCTAGACTATATAACACTTGGGGCTGTAAAATTACCTTATGCCTAGAAGAGTACAGGGTGTTTAAGCAGGTACTAAATAATTCCTGTCAAATAATGAGGTTTAATTATTTTGTATTTTTGACCTATAAAAACTTTCCATTATGTGACTTAAAAATTCTTTTAATTTTTAGGTTTACTTTTATCATAATTTAATTCAACAAATATAACTAATTTGTAAATAATAGATTAACAGTTCTCTTTTTCAAAAGGTAGGTAATGTTTCTCTCTCCCCCCCCCCCCCCCCACAAGATGGCTCCCTCCAGTTAGCTAATTGTTTTTGCTTGTTGTCTGTTTTTTCTTTAGGAGGCATCAAAATCAAATCCAGGACCTCCCATGTGGGGGGCCGAGACTCAACTCCTTGAGCCACATCTACTCCCCAGTAATGTTTCTCTTAACATCTCCTTCCAATGATTCAGGTCAATGGAAATTTGAGAACTTATTCAAGTACTTTTTATGAAGCATTGAATATCCTTCCTCCCCTACTTACTTAAACCTGCCAATCCTCTTTAGCAGGGCATTTTCAGGGGTTGGAGTTGTCCTGGGTGGTGCTGCAGGAAGTTACTGGACATTGTATGTCCTCCCATGGCCCACTGGGTGGACTGTGGGAGAGTGTGGGCTATGGTGTGGACCATTGACCATGAGGTGCAGCGGTGCTCAGAGATGTATTCACCAAGTGCAATGAATGTCTCATGATGATGGAGGAAGTTGTTATGGGGGGAGGAGCGGGGTGAGGGGAGTGGGGGGGTATATGGGGACCTCATATTTTTTTAATGGAACATTAAAAAAACAAAGATAAAAAAATATATATGTATACACACATATAAATGTATATTCTAGAAAAGGGTAAAAAGCTTAAAAACATGATGTAATTTTTTTTTTAAGAGGTACTGGGGATTGAACCTAGGACCTGATACATGGAAGCAGGCACTCAACCACTGAGCTACATTTGTTCCCAGTTGTCACTTGATATTTGTCTTATTCCAAATGCATGTGACAGAACTCTTGAAGGAATGAAGATCCTATTGTTACCCTTTGTGGTTAATTACATTGAAGATTTTAGAAAGCTATCTCTATGACTTATACACGATTAGTGCACCTTGAATTGCTCAACTTAGCAGCAAAAATGTCAGTAGTTTAGATTTACTCCATTAAAAGGAAAATATTTTTAAAAATTTGAATGTGGCCTCTCTTCAAATAAAGTTAACATCCCAAATAGTAACTTGACTTAGGCTTTCAATACCTTCAAAAATATTGCATTGTAACTAAAAAGATAAAAAGCATATTGTAAAAACTTTGCAAGATTAATATTTCAATTTATTGTAAATTGTATTATATTGCTTCTTACTGGTCTATATCCAGATCAAATTAAATCCATGGGATAAGTGAGGTATCAGATTAAGAGGGGGTATCTTTGAGTTCAGTTAGTTTAATTCTAATATTTTCTTGATTTTCCCATTGAGAAATAGACCTTTAAGGTTTCATTGCTAAGTCCATGGGAGAAAAAGATATCTTCACATTTCTCAATATAATGTGCACAACTATTCCTACATTGCTTTCAGCCTTTATATGGTACTTGAAGAATGAAAATATAAAAACTAAACTACACAGTACAATTATCTTGATTATGGCAGTAAAAGTATATCATTGTATGTGACTCACATTTCATTAAAATGAACGTTAACTATATTCTGGGCTATTTTATTGAAATCATGCTCTAAAATGAAGATGCTGAAATTTTTTTTCATGACCCATTTTAAGAACATGTATTTTATTATTTAAAATCCACGAAGAGAACATATTCTAGTTTAATCTATTATCCATTTCGCTAGTATACTATAGCAATGATTCATGTATAACTTTAATAATATCAAATTCATCACTAAAAGAGAATGCACAATTCAATTTTCTCTTGTAACTTCCTTGGAAGAAAAGTTGAAAAAAAGCCAATAATTCTTAAATGTTTCTGAACCGTTTAAAAAAAATTTTTTTAGGGGGAAAGAATACAGAAATTTACCTAAGAGAAATGTTGCTGTTCTTCTGCTAAGAAAGTTTTAGATAATTACAGGAAGAGCTACCATACCACATCAGCAAATTCCCTAACAATGATTAAAGCTAGGAAAAGCACTTATCACTCCAGTCAGTGCTAATTTTGCACGTCAAGGACCCAGCTCAAAAGGCGGGTAACGTCTAACCTGATGAGATACGGAAACTGATTTAAACAATTCTTTTCAACAGGATTAACTTGGACATTTTCACTGTTTTAACTTCTTTCATCTGTTTTGTTTTTAATCCTTTAAAAATATTTTAAAATCAATGCTACAAGAGAATGAACATACACAAAATATTTCGCATCTCCTGGGTGCTTTTGAGAAGACACTACAAACATTGATTTTGCCAGTGGTGGAGTTTAGAGAAAGGAAGGACTCTGCAGATTTCATCCTTTGATTTTAGTATTGAAAGTAGCACTGACAAGGTCTCAGTAACTGAAGGTTAGTACA